>NC_091286.1:591478838-593878838 GCF_032444005.1 Ranitomeya imitator
GGCTACTTGCACAGTGAACAAGTCTGTATGATCATGTTCACACACCACCAAGAAACCTGAAGACACAAAAGAGAATAGTAAAACCAAAAACACTCAGTTTGAAAAAATGTTGCAGTAATCCGCAAGTGCTAGTAAAAGATGTAAAAAACAGGGTATTTGGTTGATACGTTTTTTGCAAAAAATGTATACTAAGCTGCTCTACCAATCTTCACGGTATACCCTTATCAGAGCAGTCCTAACTAATGTATGCAATCCCTATCTGATGTATTTAAAAACCTGATCATCTGTATATAACCTGTGTGAACAGGGTTCAGAGAGGAAAAATCCATGTGTGCATACAGGGTAGAACAGCTTTTGTGCAGATAGCCCAAGAGGAGTGGTGGAACTCCCCAGTCTTGTAGACACAAGAGAACAATTATGGAAACAGGAACACATGGGCTACTTGCACAGTGAACAAGTCTGTATGATCATGTTCACACACCACCAAGAAACCTGAAGACACAAAAGAGAATAGTAAAACCAAAAACACTCAGTTTGAAAAAATGTTGCAGTAATCCGCAAGTGCTAGTAAAAGATGTAAAAAACAGGGTATTTGGTTGATACGTTTTTTGCAAAAAATGTATACTAAGCTGCTGTACCAATCTTCACGGTATACCCTTATCAGAGCAGTCCTAACTAATGTATGCAATCCCTATCTGATGTATTTAAAAACCTGATCATCTGTATATAACCTGTGTGAACAGGGTTCAGAGAGGAAAAATCCATGTGTGCATACAGGGTAGAACAGCTTTTGTGCAGATAGCCCAAGAGGAGTGGTGGAACTCCCCAGTCTTGTAGACACAAGAGAACAATTATGGAAACAGGAACACATGGGCTACTTGCACAGTGAACAAGTCTGTATGATCATGTTCACACACCACCAAGAAACCTGAAGACACAAAAGAGAATAGTAAAACCAAAAACACTCAGTTTGAAAAAATGTTGCAGTAATCCGCAAGTGCTAGTAAAAGATGTAAAAAACAGGGTATTTGGTTGATACGTTTTTTGCAAAAAATGTATACTAAGCTGCTCTACCAATCTTCACGGTATACCCTTATCAGAGCAGTCCTAACTAATGTATGCAATCCCTATCTGATGTATTTAAAAACCTGATCATCTGTATATAACCTGTGTGAACAGGGTTCAGAGAGGAAAAATCCATGTGTGCATACAGGGTAGAACAGCTTTTGTGCAGATAGCCCAAGAGGAGTGGTGGAACTCCCCAGTCTTGTAGACACAAGAGAACAATTATGGAAACAGGAACACATGGGCTACTTGCACAGTGAACAAGTCTGTATGATCATGTTCACACACCACCAAGAAACCTGAAGACACAAAAGAGAATAGTAAAACCAAAAACACTCAGTTTGAAAAAATGTTGCAGTAATCCGCAAGTGCTAGTAAAAGATGTAAAAAACAGGGTATTTGGTTGATACGTTTTTTGCAAAAAATGTATACTAAGCTGCTCTACCAATCTTCACGGTATACCCTTATCAGAGCAGTCCTAACTAATGTATGCAATCCCTATCTGATGTATTTAAAAACCTGATCATCTGTATATAACCTGTGTGAACAGGGTTCAGAGAGGAAAAATCCATGTGTGCATACAGGGTAGAACAGCTTTTGTGCAGATAGCCCAAGAGGAGTGGTGGAACTCCCCAGTCTTGTAGACACAAGAGAACAATTATGGAAACAGGAACACATGGGCTACTTGCACAGTGAACAAGTCTGTATGATCATGTTCACACACCACCAAGAAACCTGAAGACACAAAAGAGAATAGTAAAACCAAAAACACTCAGTTTGAAAAAATGTTGCAGTAATCCGCAAGTGCTAGTAAAAGATGTAAAAAACAGGGTATTTGGTTGATACGTTTTTTGCAAAAAATGTATACTAAGCTGCTCTACCAATCTTCACGGTATACCCTTATCAGAGCAGTCCTAACTAATGTATGCAATCCCTATCTGATGTATTTAAAAACCTGTTCACACAGGTTATATACAGATGATCAGGTTTTTAAATACATCAGATAGGGATTGCATACATTAGTTAGGACTGCTCTGATAAGGGTATACCGTGAAGATTGGTAGAGCAGCTTAGTATACATTTTTTGCAAAAAACGTATCAACCAAATACCCTGTTTTTTACATCTTTTACTAGCACTTGCTATATATTTATATATGTATATATATACTAGCTATTGAACCCGTTTTACGCCCGGGTGGCGAGCATTTATATTGGAATATGGTCTCCATCCTGTCATGTGCTGCTCCATCCTGCGTCCCCATCCTGTCATGTGCTGCTCCATCCTGCGTCCACATCCTGTCATGTGCTGCTCCATCCTGCGCCCCCATCCTGTCATGTGCTGCTCCATCCTGCGTCCCCATCCTGTCATGTGCTGCTCCATCCTGCGTCCCCATCCTGTCATGTGCTGCTCCATCCTGCGCCCCCATTCTGTCATGTGCTGCTCCATCCTGCGTCCCCATCCTGTCATGTGCTGCTCCCATCCTGCGCCTCCATTCTGTCTTTTGCTGCTCCCATCCTGTCATGTGCTGCTCCCATCCTGCACCCCCGTTCTGTCATGTGCTGCTCCCATCCTGCGCCCCCGTTCTGTCATGTGCTGCTCCCATCCTGCGCCCCCGTTCTATCATGTGCTGCTCCCATCCTGCGCCCCCACGCTGTAATTTGCTGCTCCCATCCTGTCATGTGCTGCTCCCATCCTGCGCCCCCGTTCTGTCATGCGCTGCTGCCATCCTGCACCCCCGTTCTGTCATGTGCTGCTCCCATCCTGCGCCCCCGTTCTGTCATGTGCTGCTCCCATCCTGCGGCACCGTTCTTTAATTTGCTGCTCCCATCCATATGCCCCATACGCTGCTCCATAAGATGCTCCATAGTATATGCCCCGTATCAGGTGGCGTAAGTAACAAATAGCTGTGGCATGAAGTGCCACAGCCTCATGTCACAGCAATTTGTTACTTGCGCCACCTGATTCCTTTCCGCCGCCATTTTCTTGGTCCTCCTGCTGGCGGAATCGCTTCCGGCGCCATTTTCTTGAAGACACACTGCAGTGTGTCTTAAAGAAAATGGTGCCGGAAAGCGCGGACTGCGCAGGCGCCGATTCCGGCAGCAGGACCAAGAAAATGGCGGTGGAAAGGAATCAGGTGGCGTAAAAAACAAATTGCTGTGGCATGAAGTGCCACAGCTTCATGCCACAGCAATTTGTTACTTATGCCATTCCTTTCCGCCCATTTTCTTCGTCCTCCTGATGCCGGAATCGGCGCCTGCGCAGTCCGCGCTTTCCAGCGCCATTTTCTTGAAGACACACCTGCCGTGTGTCTTCAAGAAAATGGCGCCGGCAATGTGTCTTCAAGAAAATGGCGTCGGAAAGCGTGGACTGCGCAGGCGCCGATTCCGGCAGCAGGACTAAGAAAATGGCGGCGGAAAGGAATTAGGTGGCATAAATAAATTGCTGTGGCATGAAGTGTCACAGCTTCATGCCACAGCAATTTGTTACTTACACCATTCCTTTCCGCCCATTTTCTTCGTCCTCCTGCTGCTGGAATCGGCGCCTGCGCAGTCCGCGCTTTCCGGCGCCATTTTCTTGAAGACACACCTGCAGTGTGTCTTCAAGAAAATGGCGCCGGTAGTGTGTCTTCAAGAAAATGGCGCCGGAAAGCGCGGACTGCGCAGGCGCCGATTCCGGCAGCAGGAATCGGCGCCTGCGCAGTCCGCGCTTTCCGGCGCCATTTTCTTGAAGACACACTCCGGCTCCTCTGCCTGTGACTGGTCAGTCAGAGGGCAGCGCCGGCGCGCATTAAGCGCGTCATCGCGCCCTCTGAACTGTCACAGCATAGGACCCAGAGACGGAGCCGCACGCAGCGCTGGAACGGGGAAAGGTGAATATACTTACCCTGCTGGCGGTCCCTGACTCTTCGGTGGAAATCGCTGTATGCGTTCAGTGCTTACACATACCGCGATCTCCTGGGGGCGTTACTCTGTGGGGGCCAGACTGCGCCGGCGCTTTCGCTTGCGCAGTCTATAAAGGCTTCGGACAGAGTGACGCTCCCAGCGTTATATTATAGATATATAAAATATAGAGGGCTCAGTGAGTAACACTGTTGCTTTGCAATTGCTGGGGTCCTGGGTTCAAATCCCACCAAGGACAACAGCTGTAAGAAGTTTGAATGGTCTTCCCATGTTTGCGTGGGTTTTCTTCCACACGTCAAAGATATACAGGTAGGGAGTTTAGATTGTGAACCCCAATGGGAATAGTGACGCTAATGTCTGTAAAGCGCTGTGGAATTAATGGCGTTATATATGCAAGTAAAATAAATAAATAAAATTATACCAGTGTTGGTGACCGAATATTAATTTTTTCCCTTACCTATTGCAAAGTTTCTTTCATTTTTTAACATATTTTCCTTATATTTCTGTACAGTTTGCTTAAGATTGTTCACCAAGATCTGTGCGTGCACCATGCATCAGCAAACTGCGAATAATGAATATATGAACTCCTATGTTGCTGTAAATGTTAAAACCATAAGGTACTTAATTAGCATTTTTTGATCAAACAGACAATATGGAAGGACCGTATCACTAACATCCTATCTCTCCATACAACAAATCAGGCATCATATGATTGGAGAAGAGAAAGAAAACCAGGTTTACCTCTCAATTAAAACTATGTCTGGGAGGGATATGTATATAGGGGTGCTGAGTCTCACCAATATATATATATATATATATATATATATATACATACTAGATTGTGGCCCGATTCTAACGCATCGGGTATTCTAGAATATGCATGTCCCCGTAGTATATGGACAATGATGATTCCAGAATTCGCGGCAGACTGTGCCCGTCGCTGATTGGTCGAGGCAACCTTTATGACATCATCGTCGCCATGGCAACCATTATGACATCTACGTCGATACTGTGCCCGTCGCTGAATCAGAAACGTGGGATTTCTACGTCCTTTATGACATCTTCGTCGCTGTGCCCGTTGCTGATTGGTCGAGGCCTGGCGACCTCGACCAATCAGAGACGCGGGATGTCTACGTCCTTTATGACATCATCGTCGCTGTGCCCGTCTCTCATTGGTCGAGGCCGCCATTTCTACGTCGATACTGTGCCCGTCGCTGATTGGTTGAGGCCGCCAGGCCTCGACCAATCAGAGACGCGGGATTTCCAGGACAGACAGACAGAAAGACAGACAGACAGACGGAAAAACCCTTAGGCAATTATATATATATATATATATATATATATATATATATATATATATATATATATATACACATATATATATATATATATATATACATATATGTATATATATATATATATATATATATATATATACATATATATATATATATACATATATATATATATATATATAATATATATATATATATACAGTACAGACCAAACGTTTGGACACACCTTCTCATTTAAAGATTTTTGTGTATTTTCATGACTATGAAGCTTGTACATTCTCACTGAAGGCATCAAAACTGTGAATTAACACATGTGGAATTATATACTTAACAAAAAAGTGTGAAACAACTGAAATTATGTCTTATATTCTAGGTTCTTCAAAGCAGCCACCTTTTGCTTTGATGACTGCTTTACACACTCTTGGCATTCTCTTGATGAGCTTTAAGAGGTAGTCACCGGGAATGGTTTTCACTTCACAGGTGTGCTCTCTCAGGTTTAATAAGTGTGATTTCTTGCCTTATTAATGGTGTTGGGACCATCAGTTGTGTTGTGCAGAAGTCTGGTGGATGCACAGCTGATAGTCCTACTGAATAGACTATTAGAATTTGTATTATGGCAAGTAAAGAAAAACGAGTGGCCATCATTACTTTAATAAATGAACATCAGTCAGTCCAAAAAATTGGGAAAACTTTGAAAGTGTCCCCAAGTGCAGTAGTAAAAACCATCAAGCGCTACAAAGAAACTGGCTCACATGAGGACCACCCCAGGAAAGGAAGACCAAGAGTCACCTCTGCTTCTGAGGATAAGTGTATCCGAGTCACCAGCCTCAGAAATCGCAGGTCAATGCCTGTTCTAGCAGCAGACACATCTCTACAACAACTGTTAAGAGGAGACTTTGTGCAGCAGGCCTTCATGGTAAAATAGCTGCTAGGAAACCACTGCTAAGGACAGGCAACAAGCAGAAGAGACTTGTTTGGGCTAAAGAACACAAGGATTGGACATTAGACCAGTGGAAATCTGTGCTTTGGTCTGATGAGTCCAAATTTGAGATCTTTGGTTCAAACCACCGTGTCTTTGTGTAACGCAGAAAAGGTGAACGGATGGACTCTACATGCCTGATTCCCAGCGTGAAGCATGGAGGAGGAGGTGTGATGGTGTGGGGGTGCTTTGCTGGTGACACTGTTGGGGATTTATTCAAAATTGAAGGCATACTGAACCAGCATCGCTGCCACATCATCTTGCAGCGGCATGCTATTGCATCCAGTTTGCGTTTAGTTGGATCATCATTTATTTTTCAACAGGACAATAACCCCAAACACACCTCCAGGCTGTGTAAGGGCTATTTGACCAAGAAGGAGAGTGATGGGGTGCTACGCCAGATGAGATGGTTTGGGGTGAGCTGGACCGCAGAGTGAAGGCAAAAGGGCCAACAAGTGCTAAGCATCTCTGGGAACTCCTTCAAGATTGTTGGAAGACCATTCCCGGAGACTACCTCTTGAAGCTCATCAAGAGAATGCCAAGAGTGTGCAAAGCAGTCATCAAAGCAAAGGGTGGCTACTTTGAAGAACCTAGAATATAAGACATAATTTCAGGTGTTTCACACTTTTCTGCTAAGTATATAATTCCACATGTGTAAATTCATAGCTTTGATGCCTTCAGTATGAATGTACAATTTTCATAGTCATGAAAATACAGAAACATCTTTAAATGAGAGGGTGTGTCCAAACTTTTGGTCTGTACTGTATATATTCTTATTTTTGTTTTTCTGTTCAAGCATAAATTGTATAAATTTAAGATATTTTTCAATAATTATTATTGGTCTTATTGGTCTTTTTTTGTAATATTTTCAATGTTTTTTACCCCTGAAGATATTTTTTAATTCTGCTGAATATCACATATGGAGTTGTTTGTGGCTGACACTGATTGTAATAAATAGACCTGTAGCACTTCATTGATAATTGCATTTATTCATTAAATGGACTGAGCTATCAGTATTAATCAATTCAAGTATAATTAAAGTATACTACAAATCTATTCATTAGCGTTACTGTCAATCTCATTAGCTACAAATGTTGGATACTAATTTATGATACAGTGGGGCAAAAAAGTATTTAGTCAGTCAGCAAAAGTGCAAGTTCCACCACTTAAAAAGATGAGAGGCGTCTGTAATTTACATCATAGGTAGACCTCAACTATGGGAGAAAAACTGAGAAAAAAAAATCCAGAAAATCACATTGTCTGTTTTTTAACATTTTATTTGCATATTATGGTGGAAAATAAGTATTTGGTCAGAAACAAAATTTCATCTCAATACTTTGTAATATATCCTTTGTTGGCAATGACAGAGGTCAAACGTTTTCTGTAAGTCTTCACAAGGTTGCCACACACTGTTGTTGGTATGTTGGCCCATTCCTCCATGCAGATCTCCTCTAGAGCAGTGATGTTTTTGGCTTTTCGCTTGGCAACACGGACTTTCAACTCCCTCCAAAGGTTTTCTATAGGGTTGAGATCTGGAGACTGGCTAGGCCACTCCAGGACCTTGAAATGCTTCTTACGAAGCCACTCCTTCGTTGCCCTGGCGGTGTGCTTTGGATCATTGTCATGTTGAAAGACCCAGCCACGTTTCATCTTCAATGCCCTTGCTGATGGAAGGAGGTTTGCACTCAAAATCTCACGATACATGGCCCCATTCATTCTTTCATGTACCCGGATCAGTCGTCCTGGCCCCTTTGCAGAGAAACAGCCAAAAGCATGATGTTTCCACCACCATGCTTTACAGTAGGTATGGTGTTTGATGGATGCAACTCAGTATTCTTTTTCCTCCAAACACGACAAGTTGTGTTTCTACCAAACAGTTCCAGTTTGGTTTCATCAGACCATAGGACATTCTCCCAAAACTCCTCTGGATCATCCAAATGCTCTCTAGCAAACTTCAGACGGGCCTGGACATGTACTGGCTTAAGCAGTGGGACACGTCTGGCACTGCAGGATCTGAGTCCATGGTGGCGTAGTGTGTTACTTATGGTAGGCCTTGTTACATTGGTCCCAGCTCTCTGCAGTTCATTCACTAGGTCCCCCCGCGTGGTTCTGGGATTTTTGCTCACCGTTCTAGTGATCATTCTGACCCCACGGGGTGGGATTTTGCATAAAGCCCCAGATCGAGGGAGATTATCAGTGGTCTTGTATGTCTTCCATTTTCTAATTATTGCTCCCACTGTTGATTTCTTCACTCCAAGCTGGTTGGCTATTGCACATTCAGTCTTCCCAGCCTGGTGCAGGGCTACAATTTTGTTTCTGGTGTCCTTTGACAGCTCTTTGGTCTTCACCATAGTGGAGTTTGGAGTCAGACTGTTTGAGGGTGTGCACAGGTGTCTTTTTATACTGATAACAAGTTTAAACAGGTGCCATTACTACAGGTAATGAGTGGAGGGAAGAGGAGACTCTTAAAGAAGAAGTTACAGGTCTGTGAGAGCCAGAAATCTTGATTGTTTGTTTCTGACCAAATACTTATTTTCCACCATAATATGCAAATAAAATGTTAAAAAAACAGACAATGTGATTTTCTGGATTTTTTTTTCTCAGTTTGTCTCCCATAGTTGAGGTCTACCTATGATGTAAATTACAGACGCCTCTCATCTTTTTAAGTGGTGGAACTTGCACTATTGCTGACTGACTAAATACTTTTTTGCCCCACTGTATGTGATGAAAGTGTGATGTGCATATATATATATATATATATATATATATATATATATATATACTGGGTGTGTGTATATATATATATATATATATATATATATATATATATATATATATGCACTCAAAGGCTTTAGGAAAGAGTGGAAATAATGTAAGTTAAAGGGAACCTGTCACCCCGAAAATCCGGGGTGAGGTAAGCCAACCAGCATCAGGGGCTTATCTCCAGCATTCTGTAATGCTGTAGATAAGCCCCCGATGTAACCTGAAAAGGGAGAAAAAGACGTTATATTATACTCACCCAGGGGCGGTCCCGCTGCTGGTCAGGTCGGATGGGCGTCTCCGGTCCGCTGCGGCGCCTCCTATCTTCTTTCCATGACGTCCTCTTCTGATCTTCAGCCACGGCTCCGGCGCAGGCGTACTTTGCTCTGCCCTCTTGAGGGCAGAGGATAGTACTGCAGTGCGCAGGCGCCGGAAAGGTCAGAGGCCCGGCGCCTGCGCACTGCAGTACTTTGTCTGCCCTCAAGAGGGCAGAGCAAAGTACGCCTGCGCCGGAACCGTGGCTGAAGATCAGAAGAGGACGTCATGGAAAGAAGATAGGAGGCGCCGCAGCGGACCGGAGACGCCCATCCAACCTGACCAGCAGCGGGACCGCCCCTGGGTGAGTATAATATAACGTCTTTTTCTCCCTTTTCAGGTTACATCGGGGGCTTATCTACAGCATTACAGAATGCTGTAGATAAGCCCCTGATACCGGTGGGCTTACCTCACCCCGGATTTTCGGGGTGACAGGTTCCCTTTAAGAAAGGATTAAAAAATAGAAGTGTTTTGTATTTTGTATTTATCATTGAATAAAATGTGAAGTAGCTGAATAAAGCAGAAATCTAAATCAAACTAATATTTGGTGGGACCGTGCTTTGCCTTCAAAGCAACATTAATTTTCCTAGGTGCACTTGTACAAACTTATATTGTAGTATCATAATCAGGTGTATGAGTAGCCAATTACTCCAAACAGGGGCTATTTATCTCCATTTTTTTATAGGTTAAAAGTGAAACAGAAACAGCTGTGTAACATGCTTAATAGTAGGAGAATAACAAGCAAAGTCTGCAACAAAAGTGAGATTGTGGTAGATTGTTCTACTTCACATGGCGCACACCATGACATGACAAGACTGAGCATAGGAGCAAGTCACAGAGTAATAGCATTGCACAAGTAAGGTTTATTCCAGGGAAAGATTTGACTTACATGACCCTTATATGTCCCATCCCGCAGCCCCGCTCTGGTCCTGTCTTCTTCTTCTGACCAGTCACTGATGCACTCTCCTCAAAGGACTTTTAGGAGCCTCTAGGGTGGACTAGAAGTAGTTACTATACATCAAAGATGTCTTTGAAGGGAACATAACAGTGAACAGCTAGAAGTCTACTGGAGTAGCAAAGCAGGCTGTGCCAGTACCGGTACCGGTGAGGGCTGGATGAGCATATTTTTATTATTTTTTTTAACTCTTTCCCAACCCTCATTACAGAAACAAGGTAACCTTACTTACCAAGGCCAGGTCTCAATACCGATGCTCTACTGGATAATACTCATACTATTAGATCAGACATACTACTCAGCATTATATAAGTGCACCCCACAAGGACACCTCCCAATGTTCCAAAATTTAATTACTAGTATGAACCCCTCAGAAGAATAACTAAAACATTTTTTACAAGCATTCTTGAACTTATTTTACTCCACTACATTTATTGTTAAGTATTGTATTTTGTTGTAAATCCTTAGTACCTTAAACACTTCAATATTTTCTAGCACAGAAGAGGTTCATTAAATCACTGGCAATGCAATTTTCTCCCCAGGTTTTGTAATAAAGCCGCCTCCGGCTAGTAATTCTTTCAGTCCATCTCTAGATTACTCTGTTCCAAGTGTGGTCACTTACAGTCTTTTACTCTAATTCAATTGGTCTCCAAACAATTGCTATTTTCTTTTAACAAAATTAGCACATGGGCTTAGAAGTTCTAATAATCAATGGACAAATGCACAGATCTATTTAGAGACGTGAACAGAAAATGCCGGAAGATATCTGTAGATAAGTATTCCTTTCCATGATATTAAAACAGCCATATGTGTAAAAAACTAAACTTTATTTTACAAAAAAAACCTATAGAATTAGTTGGAAGAGGCAAACTTAAAATGTTCTAGTTTTTTCACACAAAAAAAATGTAGGACAGTGGGCATCCCTCATTACACACAACAAGTTAGAATTGGGGCACATACAGGTGCTTCTCGCTAAATTATAATATCATCAAAAAGTTAATTTGTTTCAGTTCTTCAAAACAAAAAGTGAAACTCATATTATATAGAGTCATTACAAACAGAGTGATTTATTTCAAGTGTTAATTTATGTTAATGTTGATGATTATGGCTTGCAGCCAATGAAAACCCAAAAGTCATTATCTCAGTAAATAAGAATAATTAACAAAAAAACGCCTGCAAAGGCTTCCTAAGCATTTAGGAATATGAGTTTCACTTTTTCTATTGAAGAACTGAAATAAATCAATTTTTTGATGATATTCTAATTTTGTGAGCAATACATGTACATTACCAGTTTGATAAGTTCAAGAAAAGTCCCAGTTCTCAAGCACTGTTACTTGCAATCCACACTTTATCGGCACCCTGTGAGCCCTATAGAAAATAGATCTTATATTTTATCACCTTGTTCAATGCCCCTGCATTGTTTAATAGCATGCCTGCCCAGAACTGAAAACCTGCTTCTCCTCTATGCCTATATGCCTTTTGAGTGACAGTAGAGCAAGTGCAGAGAAAAAAAGACCCAACTCTACATTTCATTGGTGGACACAGACAAAAGAGAGTCCCTGTGCAAAAGTAATATTTGACCACTATGTAGGAAAGGAGGAAAAAATAGCAATCACCTCACCATACAGGGAGGTCAACTGAATGTGAAAACCACTTGTATTCACATAGGAACCCTGGAAGACCTTGCTTTGTTAGGCTGTGGTGCACGGAGTGAAGAAACATACCAGGCTGGAATCCAGGTCAGAAATGGAAAAAGGATTAGTGAGTACTGAGCTTCAGCACCAATGAGAACATGTTCAAATATAACTTTTACTGTGCAATTAAAAACATGGGGAGAAAATGCAGAAAAGATCAAAAAGTTTAAGGACCCATAACTTACACATTTTGGGTGAGCAACCCTTATTCATAGTAGTGGACCATACGCTAGACAGAAGAAAAACACCTATATCAATAAATAGAGTTAGGTGAATTTATTCAAGTGGAATTAAATTCAACTCAAATTTTACAAAAATCCATATTCACCAGAATGCAGATTTTTTTTGTAATTCGCTCTTTTCCAAATCAGTAACATGGTGGCTGGCTGTCATTTTGCTGAACCAAAAAGGGTCAGAAAAAGGTTAAAACAACCTGAAACTAATACTCATCTCAAGGCTCACAACCAAGCTACCTCCACTGCGCGCCTTCCCCTATACAGACTTCACCACACACTGAAAACTAGGTCCTCTTAATGGTCAGCTGGAACTTCATCATAACATCAGGAAGTGCCCTTACCCTGGGCACGCAAAGCCAGGACTTTGACAGCAACGAGGCCGGGCTGTCACTGTGCACAGGGTTTCAGCATTCAAGGGTGGTAAGAAAAGGTATCAATGACCGTATAGTGAAGAGCAAGCAACAGAAGTGAGCGGTGTGGTGAGTGATGGCTGTTGTTATTTTTTTACGTTATATTTATCATGCTTTAGGGTCTTGCACAATAAGGGACATTTAATTAGTGCATGATATATGCGCTGTATATCGAATTTCCACGTAAAATCTGGCAGATTTGGAAAATTCAAAATTTGTCACCTCTACTAATCTCTACCAATAAATCAGTGACCAGATATAATTCTGGGATGCTAGTGCTTCGAGGCAACAATGTTAATCACTGAGCCACCAGTTTTGAGAACAAAAGCAAATAACACTTAATTATCCAATTATAGAAATTAAAACTATACAGAAATGATACACAAAGCAATTTGGGAATTTGTATGACTTTTTCTGAACAATAGTCAAGTTTTATTTTTATGCTTCTGTATATGTATTTTGATTTTATATTATGCATTTTCCTAATTAATTCTTAAAGAGCCACTAACTCTTGCAAATTGCAAAGCTTTTTTGCAGAACTTAGAGGAACCCTATCTATTTTTAGAAATGGCTTTTGAGCTTTTCACATCCCAATTTCTCTTCTAAGTGGAATATTTACAAGGTTTTCCTAATTGCAGCATCAAGTTTTCAGAAGTTAATTTATTCTTCTTGCGCTCTCTCAAGTCTTTTCGAGGAGAGGAATGATTGATACGCAGATGGAAGGAGAGGAAGATCCTCTCAGTGCCGCACAAAAACTGGTAAGTCTGCCTTTCATGTACAGAAAAGAGTGGGGGGAATGAAAAGCACAGTTAATTCAAAGAGTATCTCCAGGATTCCCTTGAGGGAAGTGGGAGTACTTGCTCTTTTTATCTGCTTTGAAGTTGACAGTGCTGGCATATCGAAACAAGAAAAATTCTACTTCATCAGTATCAACCTGTGGTTGGAGGGCTGAGGAGGTAAAATCATTTATGGGAAGTGTAATTGACAACTAATGTTTCTGAGTTTCCTGGCTATTACAAAGGCTACAAAAGAATATACTCCTCAACTGCATTGTCAGAGTATTTGTTGGTTTGTAGATGACAGCCATAAGTTCACTCCACTATATATGTTCAAGTCACTTTCTGTTATATTCATGGGCAGCATGGTGGCTCAGTGGATAGCATTGCAGCGCCGGGGTCCTGGGTTCGAATCCCACCCAGGACAACATCTGCAAAGAGTTTGTATTTTCTCTCCGTGTTTGCGTGGGTTTCCTCCGGGCACTCCAGTTTCCTCCCACATTCCAAAGACATACTGATAGGGATTCTAGATTGTGAGCCCCATTGGGGACAGCGATGATAATGTGTGCAAATTGTAAAGCGCTGCGGAATATGTTAGCGCTATATAAAAATAAAGATTATTATAGCTCTTCACTCTGCAATACAACAAATCATGGTGAAACCGAGCAAGCATATCATTTAACATAATCAATTAAAACATATGTTCTTGCAGTTCAGCATTTCAAGATACATAATCTAATGCAAATATAATACAAAACAATCTCAAAAACATTTGACAAGCCTGGTGTCATGAGTTCAATTAGGACAGATTGGATGGATCTCTTTTCCAATGTATCTCAACTGATTTATCATGAATCCTTCACTATCCAAACTGCTGAAACAAACCTCAAATCACTGATTTGACTTTTGTCTATAAGTAAAATTGGTGAAGAGTGACTTCATCTCATATTTATTTGCCATTTTACAAAGATTCAAAATATTGGGGCAAAATTTTGTGGCTTATTGTTAGGGCTGGCGGAACGCACCAAGTAAATATTGAGATAATATAGGTGCATTTGCAACCTGGGGTCCACCGTGCAGGAGTGAAACCTGCTGCTAGTAAATGGCAGCACTATATGGCAGTACAACGCCTGAATAGACACGGTTCTGTCAACCAGTCTGTATAGGAGCAAACTCTGTTGCTTCACAGAGTCACAAGCTCATAAACATAACCTGATACTAGCGCATGGCCATGCGGCCATGCAAACCTTTTATAGAGGAAGCTCTCCAGGACCTTCCAAGTGGTCCAAGAGGAACTGCTTCAGGACCTAAGCATGTGACCCTCGACCTCCAGTGAGAGGTCATCCCTTGGGCATGCCCAGAAGAGGAAAAGCAGGACTTTGTTCCAGGAGCATCTGCTCGCCGCAGAACAGTGTTGGTTACAATTACTGAGTCTGGAAGATTAGCAGTAACGAAGCGCACAGTATCTGCCTGAGCCAGATGCTGGGACCGACGTCTCCACTGAGCAGGCTCCACTGTGGCCGGAGAAGAATGGAAGACCGCAGCAGAGGTGGTTCGAGATTCCCCCTGCGCAGCTGCGGGAACTTGACACCTAACACTTATTCTCTTCCGTACAGTTTTCTAAAGTGGCAAGAAAATTTGACACGGCTTAATGAAAAGAGGCAAAACAAAAAGTTAATAGCAGACTTTGATTTTTTTGGCTTAAAAGCTGAATACATTTTAATGACAGGGATTAAAATGTGTATGGACTAGTAGATAGTATCAAAGAGCAGAAAAAGATGCTAGTCAGTTTTTATGCCACACAAATACTCTTAATATGCCAGGACTTATTAATATGAGAAATTTTATTGAAGAAGTCTTATAAAAATACCACATTTCAGAAATACGAAAGCTTTCCCATTCCTTGAATCAGCAACTCCATATAACACAAGCTTCTACTGGTTTGTAAAAAGTAACTGTATCTATACAAACCCTTTGAAGCTCTTTGTGGTATTTTGCTGATCCCTGTCAGGGTAGTTTGAGTTTGTTTCAGGCTCCTTCAGACTTTCATCTAAAGGCCAAAAAATGTGATTCAGATGGAACCCGACAGAGCCATTGAGTATAAAGCGTCTATAACTTGTGGAGTGCCCGCTAGGGCCATGGGTATACACGGTACTGGGCCAGTTCTTAAAGGGATGAGTCACGGCAGCAGTGACCCGGACCGTGACCCTGGGTGTCCAACAAAAGAGTGATGATGAAAAGGGGAATAAAGTTTATGGGAAAAGAGGAATTGTTTGTGACGCCACCTGTGGTATTCGGCAAATAGTAGATGTTAGCCGACGCTGCTTGAAGAGACCGCTGGGACTGATGGTAATGCAGGAATGTGGTTACAGCTCTCCATAGGTAGAGCTACACCCCAGGGTATTGATGGTGTTAAAGGTGATGATGGTGGTTGTAGTGCAGGGCAGGTGATGCAGTAATAATTCAGAGGACACAGCAGGGTGCAGTTTCCACACGTTTACTCACAGTTCTTAGTTGTAGTCCCCAGCCAGGGTGCTGTATCTTCCGGGTCTGTGGTCCAGCCAGCTATCAAGTAAATTGGGTGCACCTTCCAGGACCCCCCTTCTATGTTCCTTTCCTGGCCGTCTTGCTGTGTTGGTTCTCACCTTCCTGCCCTGCGCCTTCACATACAGTGTCCCAATCCAGAAGCCTCAGATCTCGTCTGGCGACACTCTCAGTTTGTCCCCTATGACCAATTCTTGCTTCTGAAGCTCTTTTCTCTCTCTAGCTCCCTCTGACAGGGAGCTCCTTTCTCCACGTCTCACTTCCTCTCTTCCTCTTCGCTGACTAACTACTTTTCCTCCTAATTAGCACCTCCCTTAACTACTGGCTCCACCCACACCCTTTACCTAGTTACCCTCTCCAGACTGGGAAGAGGCCATCCTCCCTAAGGGTACACCCAGATGCCCAGACTGAAGTGTTGTAGTGATGGATAGTAAAAACCCTGCTGGCATCACTCTATGGCCTCCCATCCCCCACCTGCCTGATAAATCAACTTACTCACTCCTGGCCATGCTGTGAGTTCTGTCTGCTGCCGGCTTCATGCTGTGTGCCTCATGTCATCTGCCTGCTCTGTGCATGCTTCCTGGCTGTGTGCATGGGGGGGCGCTGGCAATTCCAGATTCTTATTGAGACTGTATGCACTTCCCTATGGTGTCCCCAGCCAATTGCCTAGAGGCATATGATACTTAAGGCATCCCCACCCATTGGAGGATGCCTGAGCAACTTTCTTCCTCAGTTAGTGTCTTGCTACTGAGCGGCAAAGTTTTGTCTGGCTTTTGCCTTTCTGGGGGCTGCATACCAGGCCTGAATGCTTGTCTAGTTCTTGCTTCTGTGTCTGTCCCTGTAATATCCTACTAGCAGGAGATGCTTTGAGTTGGATTAGCCCCCTCTGGGAAGCAAGGGATCCTATCCCCTCGAACCTTGAGGTCTTCCAAACCCTTGAAAAAACCGCCACGTCAGACCTTGACAGGCCAGAACCCATCAAAACAGCTACCCAAGCAAAACCCAAGAAGGCTGATAAAAGTGGGCTGGCAATGCAGCAGCCTGAATCTAGTTGCAAGAAGGTAATGCGGTATCACTGCGGTTGTGTGGAACATCCGGACGGTCTCTGCCCTGTGAATCTTAAACTCCGAAACCTTGGACCAGCAGAAGAGGCTACCCATGGCGACAGTACTTCCTCTCCACTAATATCAATGAATGTGTCTCTGTTTCCTAGGATCTTTGATGTGTTTAATCTGCAAGCCATACGGATTTTGTGTGTTCTCCATCCTACAGCTCCAGAACCCGGTATCGGAGTTGTCTGAAGATGGTCAAGCTCTACTTAAGAGCAGTCTAGTCCTGCAAGGACAACTACAGCTCCAAGTCCAAGCCTTATACTTGAAGTAGTTTGTCTTTTGTATGCTGTCTAGTATGTCCATGGGTCATTATGAGCCAAGGACTCTACCACTTGCTCTGGTCTGAAGTCCCAGCAAGGTGCTTCATTTGAATCTAACGAGTCGCAAGAAGTGTCTGGCAACCCAGCCAGCATCATTGCATGGCCTCTCATCCACCACCTGCCTGATACATCAACTTACTCACTCTGGGCCATGCTGTGAGTTCTGTCAGTTGCCAGCTGCAAGCTGTGTGCCTCATGTTGTCTGCCTGCTCTGTGCATGCTTCCTGGCTGTGTGCATAGTGGGGCATCCCTGGCTATTCCAGATTCTTATTGAGACAGCATGCAGCTCCCTAAGGTGTCCCCAGCCAGTTGCATAGAGGCCTCTGATACTTAAGGCATCCCCACCCATTGGAGAGTGCCTGAGCAACTTTCTCCCACAGTTAGTGTCTGGCTACTGAGCTGCCAGGTCTTGTCCTGTCTTTTGGGGGCTGCATGCCCAGGCCTGAATCCTTGTCCAGTTCTTGTTTCCATGTCTGTCCCTGTCTGTACTCTTGTGTACGTCCATTCCTGTTGTATCCTTATCAGTTTGCCTTTCTCTCTCTGTGCATACCCTTGTGTTCATTCCTGCATACTCAGCTCGCCTCTACCTGTGGCTCTGTGCCTCTCTACTCTGCTCACCACTAACCCGCGGCTCTACTCTGCTGCGTACTCTGCGGCTCTGCTCTTCTTCCCACAACCTGTGGCTCTGTGCCTTCCTGCTTTGCTCGCCGCAAACCTGTGGCTCTGCTCGGTTCCACTCTGCTCTCGTTCTGCAGTCCCACTCTGCTCTGCTCTTGCTCTGTAGTCCCTCTCTACTCTTGCTCTGCGGTCCCGCTCTGCTTTCGCTCTGCAGTCCTGCACTGCTCTCGCTCTGTGGTCCTCCTCTGCTCTTGCTCTGCGGTCCCGCTCTGCTGTTGCTCTGTGGTTCTGCTCTATGTTCTTGCTCTTGGTCCTGCCTCCAGCGGTCCCGCTCTGCTGTCGCTGTGCGGTTCCGCTCTATGTTCCTGCTCTTGGTCCTGCCTCCAGCGGTTCTGCTCTTGGCTCTGCCTCCAGCAGTTCTGCTCTTTGCTCCGCCTCCAGTGGTTCTGCACTTGGCTCCGCCTTCAGCAGTTCTGCTCTTGGCCCCACCTTCAGCTATTCTGTTTTTGGCTCTGCCTCCTTCAGCTCTTCTCTTAGCCCTGCCTTCTACATTCCTGCTCTTAGCTCCGCCTCTTACATTACTACTCTTAGCTGTGACTTCTATGTTCCTGCTCTTAGCTCCGCCTCCTGTGGTTGTGCTTTGTATCCGCTCCTTGCTCTATTTCTGTCCTGTTACCTGCGGGCCAGGTTCCTACCTGTTCCCTTATATGCTCCTGTCCGAAAAGGTCCCTTCCTCTTTCCATATACCTGCCTGTATTCCGGTTCCTACCTAGTCAGTATCTGTCCTGCTAGAGTACCAGCCATGCCCGCCTGTCTGCCAGTGTCTCAGCTGAGCCCGGTTGTCTGCCAGTGTCTCAGCTGTGCCCGCCTGTTTGCTAGTCTCTCAGTCATACCCGCCTGCTAGCCAATGTTCCATCCCCCAGTGGGATCAGCAGCCACAGCCAGAAACCACCCTGGAGTGGTACCTGGCAGCTACCTGCTGCACAAACCTGACCTCACCATCAGAGGCTCCAGTGAACACCAAGGTAGCTGCTTAGTCATGCCCCTTCCAGGGTTGTCTGGTTTGTGACACAGTGGGGTCACAACACCCCAACACACCTGCATTAACCAGTCTGGGCGCGAGTGTTACATGGATGCTGTTGTGGAGTCCCGGTTAGTGCAACCTCCTTACTCAAGAGTCCCACTCCTCTGGATGAGTTGCAGTACCTCTGTGGCCACCAGACCTCAGAGGCACCACACTTGGAACTCTGTTTGACATCTTTTCTGCTGGACACAATCGCAGTGGACACCAATAGGTAAATCAGAGTCTAATTTCTCTGTTGGGGCAGGCCCTTACGAATACACCAAGCAATCCTGAAATATAGTGTTTATTCAGTTCAGAGGCTTGCAGTGCTTTTTTCTGCATACTCATTTAAATCAAATAAAAAGTGCACTTCTTTTAATAAATTTTGACATTTTACGCAAAGAAAATGCAGACTATTGTATGAACCAAATTAAGAATTTACCAATGAAGATAGCCAAAACAAAATTTCATAAGTTCAGAGGTCAACTTACAAAGGTAAAATAAACCTTATTAAAGAAAACTCTTGTGAAACAAGTGTGAGTTTATGATGCATCGGTCATGATACAATAATCTGATCAACTTCCATGCAAAGGTCCAAATAGAAATGTTTTCATTCATTTTGATACTGTACCACATAAAAGTTTTTACAAAGAATGCCACGTTCCTGGAGTTAGGTTGCTGATGCAACAAAAAATGTAAATATGTTATTCCATAATTAAAGGCTTTGTATTCTTTTGGATCAACGTAGCAGAGTCATAGGCTGAATTGGACAGAGTTTCATTTGTGATTTTCATCAGTGTCTCAGAGTGTAATCAGATTTTCATCACAGTTTTGTCAGATTTTCATCAATTTTTTTTTCACTGATGAGTAGTGTTGAGCATTCCGATACCGCAAGTATCGGGTATCGGCCGATATTTGCGGTATCGGAATTCCGATACCGAGTTCCGATATTTTTGTGATATCGGGAATTGGTATCGGGATTTAGATTAATGTGTAAAATAAAGAATAAAAATAAAAAATATTGATATACTTACCCTCGGACGGGCCCTGGTTGTTACCGCTGCAATCACCATGTTTTCCTTCCTATGAATGAGCTTGTTAAGTACCTTCGATGACGTCGCGGCTTGTGATTGGTCGCTGAGCGGTCATGTGACCGCTCACGCGACCGATCACAAGCCGCGATGTCATCAAAGGTTATTAACGCGCTCATTCTTAGTAAAAAAAGCATGGCGATTGCAGCGGTGACAACCAGGGCCCGTCTGAGGGTAAGTATATCAATATTTTTTATTTTTATTCTTTATTTTACACATTAATATGGATCCCAGGGCCTGAAGGAGAGTTTCCTCTCCTTCAGACCCTGGGAACCATTACGGATACCTTCCGATATTTGTGTCCCATTGACTTGTATTGGTAACGGATATCGGTATCGGCGATATCCGATATTTTTCGGATATCGGCCGATACCATCCGATACCGATACTTTCAAATATCGGACGGTATCGCTTAACACTACTGATGAGAGTAAAAAGTACCTACATCTTCTCCTATCTGTCAGTGAAAAATGGATAGCACACGGTTGGCATCTGAGTAATGTCTGATTTTTTTAAGGACCCATAGACTTTCATTGTCGAGTTTGATACGGCACTTGGATCAATATCGGACATGTTTTTTGGATTTTGGATGGTGAACTCGTTCTGCAAAAAAATCAAAGACATTTGAGCAGCTCCATAGACTGTCATAAGTATGAGTGCAATCCATGAAAAACCTACCTGTGTTAGTGGCTCTCGGACCCTAGTTTTAGCGGCACTGGCAGTAGCAGCCAAGATGGTAGTGACATGCTGAGTCAGGGTAAATCTATAGGTGGGAATCAGTGAGGAGATAGGCAAAACGCTCAAGACATTTCCCAATCTGAGACACCTGTCAACTGAGTCAGGAATGATTATGAAGTTAATGATGTTTGTCAAGTAAACAGCAGGGAGATTTAATAATTAACAAAAAACACCTGCAAAGGTTCCTAAGCATTTAAAAAGGTCCCTTAGTCTGTTTCAGTAGGCTGCACAATCATAAGGAAGACTGCTGACTTGACAGATGTCCAGATGCAGTCATTGATATGACAAGATTTGTTGTTTGTATTTCATGCATTTTGAATCACCCTTATGGTTCTATTTGTATATATACTGTATATGCATTTAGTGGTGCACCCTATTTCCAGTTTTGACTCACCTTTTCTTAAAGACTACAAAGGCTGCAACACCATTAAGCAAGAGACACAACTAACCTAACCAAAAAATGCCATGAATCCCAAGGCGATCTCCAAACAAGTCAGGGACAAAGTTTTTTAGAAGTATAAGTTAAGGTTGGGTTATAAAAAAAAAAACAATATCTGATGGTTCCTGGGAGCACCATCAAATCCATTATCAATAAAAGGTTACAGCATGGAACCACAGCAAATCTGCCAAGAGAGGGCCGCCCACCAAAACTCTCAGCCTGGGCAAGTAGGGCATTAATCAGAGAGGCAGCACATAGACCAAAGGTAACCCTGAAGAAGCTGCAGAGTTCCCAAGCAGACACTGGGGTATCTGTCTTTATGACCGCAATAAGCCATATACTCCACAGCAGTGACCTTTATGAAAGAGTGTGCAAAAAGTAATTTACTCATACACAAAAATTGTAAGGCTCGTTTTGAGTTTGCCAACAGACATGTGGGGGACTCCCCAAATGTATGGAGGAAGGTGCTGTGGTCAGATGAGACCAAAATTGAACTTTTTGGCTATAAAGGTGAACGCTATGTCTGGCGCCAAAACAGCACAGCTCAACACCCTAAGGTTACCATCAACATGGTAGGGCAGTATCATGCTGTGGGAATGTTTTTCAGCAGCAGAGACGAGGAAAGTGGTCAGAGTCAAGGGGAAGATGGATGGTGCATGATACAGGGATATTCTTGAGCAAAACCTGTTTAAGTCTGTCAATGATTTGAGACTTGGACAGAGGTTCACGTTCCAACAAGACATTGACCTAAAGCATAGTGTAAAAGAAAGCAACACTCAAGTGGTTTAAGGGAAAGCGTAAATGTTTTGGAGTGGTCCAATCAAAGCCCAGACCTTAATTCACTTTACAATCTGTGGTTAGAATTGAAAATTGCTGTTCACCAGAGGAAACCATCTAACTTGAAGGAGCTGCAGCAGTTTTGCCTTGAGGAACGGGCAAAAATCCCAGTGGAAAGATGTGGAAAGCTCATAGAGACTTATCCAAAGAGACTTGCAGCTGTAATTGATGCAAAAAGAGGCTCTACAAAATTCTGACTTTAGGGGGCTAAATAGCTATGCACACTGAATTTTTCAGTTATTGTGTCCTATTTGTTGTTTGCTTTACAATGAAACCCAAATGTTCACAGTTGTAGGCATGTTCTTTACATGAACTGATTGATGCAAACCTTCAAAAAAAATAGTGAAATTCCAGGTGGTGAGGAAGCAAAACACAAATAATGCTAAGGTGGTGAATACTTTTTCAAGCCACTGTATCTTTGTCATCCATCTGCTTGATATTAATTTGGAGCTGCTGCCACAATCACCCATTGATGTAAGATAATACATTACATTCCATCAGGATGCCGAAAATATGTGCCTCATATCTGTCATATCTATGCCATTCATAAATATTCTTAACTGGACTGTGAACTGAAGCAGTCTGCTTGCAGACTCTCAGGTACATGTAGGCCAAGGGTTACACAGCAGGTCCTTTCCACTTGCCATCCCAAGCTAAATAAGGATAATGTGGAGGTTAATATAGTGCTAGATTGTATTCCCTCACATTCTCATTCTCAAAGCAGACTGACCAGCAATGTGTCCATGCATAAACTGTTTATCTCCTCCTTGTGATCTTGTTTCCAAATCTTTAAGCAAAATTTCAAAGACTACGTCAACCACAGCTTTTTTTTTACTGTTATCATAATTTCTGTGAAATTAAAAAGCTCTTGTGTAGTAACTGATGAGTAGTGTTGAGCATTCCGATACCGCAAGTATCGGGTATCGGCCGATACTTGCGGTATCGGAATTCCGATACCGAATTCCGATACTTCCCGCGTATCGGATACCGGAATCGGAAGTTCCCAGAATTCAAACTGCACACAGCAGCCAATGAGGAATGAATGGAAGTGTGGGCACATCCTGTTTAGCATGGTGGGCATGTAAGTACTGGCAAGGCTGTGATTGGCTGCTGAAATGATGTCACTCTGCAGTATAAAAAACGCTGCCGCCATTTTGCGCTCACTCTGCTGTGATTTCAGTTAGGGATAGGACGCTGTGTTCTAACTGAGGGCCAGTTGAGATAGCTAATTGCTTTATTTTGCTTTTCCAAGGCTAATTTAGCAAACGCTGTGTTCACTGTTCAGTTCACCTTGCTCTTGCCTTGCAGCGTTGTTTTAACAGCGTTCTGCAAGGTCTCTGTGTGTGTGTGTGTGTGCAGCTCACTCTGTAGTCTGTGTGCAGCCATATACCAGGTTGTATTCAGCTCAGGGGGGGTTCACACTGCCTCACACAGTTCTATCCATTGTCCTTTTTTGCTCATAGTGCAGCCTGCTGCACATTTTTTCTAAAATTTCCTATTAGTGTCTTTCCACCCGTCTCCAGCCAAATAGTGGAAAAACACTAGATAGGATAACCTAGAGGGGGGTTTTTGGGCCTTGCAGCGCTGTTTATGGCTGTCTGCACGGTCTCCGTGTGAGCGCAGCTCGCCCTGTAGTCTGTGTGCAGCCACAGCCCGTTGTATTCAGCTCAGGGTTTGTCACTGCCTCATACCGTTCAATAACTTGTTCTTTTTTTCAACTAGTGCAGCCTGTTTATAAATTATTTAAAAAATTCCTATTAGTGTCTTTCCACCCGTCTCCAGCTAAATAGTGGAAAAACACTAGATAGGATAACCTAGAGGAGGGTTTTTGGGCCTTGCAGCGCCATTTACGGCTGTCTGCACGGTCTCCGTGTGAGCGCAGCTCGCCCTGTAGTCTGTGTGCAGCCACAGCCCGTTGTATTCAGCTCAGGGTTTGTCACTGCCTCATACCGTTAAATAACTTGTCCTTTTTTTCAACTAGTGCAGCCTGTTTAAAAATTATTTAAAAAATTCCTATTAGTGTCTTTCCACCCGTCTCCAGCTAAATAGTGGAAAAACACTAGATAGGATAACCTAGAGGAGGGTTTTTGGGCCTTGCAGCGCCGTTTACGGCTGTCTGCACGGTCTCCGTGTGAGCGCAGCTCGCCCTGTAGTCTGTGTGCAGCCACAGCCCTTTGTATTCAGCTCAGGGTTTGTCACTGCCTCATACCGTTAAATAACTTGTCCTTTTTTTTCAACTAGTGCAGCCTGTTGAAAATTTTGTAAACAATTTCCTATTAGTGTCTTTCCACCCGTCTCCAGCAAAATAGTGGAAAAACACTAGATAAGATAACCTAGAGGAGGGTTTTTGGGCCTTGCAGCGCCGTTTACGGCTGTCTGCACGGTCTCTGTGTGAGCGCAGCTCGCCCTGTAGTCTGTGTGCAGCCACAGCCGGTTGTATTCAGCTCAGGGTTTGTCACTGCCTCATACTGTAAAATAACTTGTCCTTTTTTCAAATAGTGCAGCCTGTCGAAAAATTTTTAAAAAATTTCCTATTAGAGTCTTTCCACCCGTCTCCAGCAAAATAGTGGAAAAACACTAGATAGGATAACCTAGAGGAGGGTTTTTGGGCCTTGCAGCGCCGTTTACGGCTGTCTGCACGGTCTCCGTGTGAGTGCAGCTCGCCCTGTAGTCTGTGTGCAGCCACAGCCCGTTGTATTCAGCTCAGGGTTTGTCACTGCCTCATGCCGTTAAATAACTTGTCCATTTTTTCAACTAGTGCAACCTGTTTAAAAATTATTTAAAAAATTCCTATTAGTGTCTTTCCACCCGTCTCCAGCTAAATAGTGGAAAAACACTAGATAGGATAACCTAGAGGAGGGTTTTTGGGCCTTGCAGCGCCGTTTACGGCTGTCTGCATGGTCTCCGTGTGGGCGCAGCTCGCCCTGTAGTCTGTGTGCAGCCACAGCCCGTTGTATTCAGCTCAGGGTTTGTCACTGCCTCATACCGTTAAATAACTTGTCCTTTTTTTTCAACTAGTGCAGCCTGTTGAAAATTTTGTAAACACTTTCCTATTAGTGTCTTTCCACCCGTCTCCAGCAAAATAGTGGAAAAACACTAGATAGGATAACCTAGAGGAGGGTTTTTGGGCCTTGCAGCGCCGTTTACGGCTGTCTGCACGGTCTCCGTGTGAGCGCAGCTCGCCCTGTAGTCTGTGTGCAGCCACAGCCGTTTGTATTCAGCTCAGGGTTTGTCACTGCCTCATACTGTAAAATAACTTCTCCTTTTTTCAAATAGTGCAGCCTGTTGAAAATTTTTTTAAAAATTTCCTATTAGTGTCTTTCCACCCGTCTCCAGCAAAATAGTGGAAAAACACTAGATAGGATAACCTAGAGGAGGGTTTTTGGGCCTTGCAGCGCCGTTTACGGCTGTCTGCACGGTCTCCGTGTGGGCGCAGCTCGCCCTGTAGTCTGTGTGCAGCCACAGCCCGTTGTATTCAGCTCAGGGTTTGTCACTGCCTCATACCGTTAAATAACTTGTCCTTTTTTTCAACTAGTGCAGCCTGTTTAAAAATTATTAAAAAAATTCCTATTAGTGTCTTTCCACCCGCCTCCAGCTAAATAGTGGAAAAACACTAGATAGGATAACCTAGAGGAGGGTTTTTGGGCCTTGCAGCGCCGTTTACGGCTGTCTGCACGGTCTCCGTGTGAGCGCAGCTCGCCCTGTAGTCTGTGTGCAGCCACAGCCCGTTGTTTTCAGCTCAGGGTTTGTCACTGCCTCATACCGTTAAATAACTTGTCCTTTTTTTCAACTAGTGTAGCCTGTTTAAAAATTATTAAAAAAATTCCTATTAGTGTCTTTCCACCCGTCTCCAACTAAATAGTGGAAAAACACTAGATAGGATAACCTAGAGGAGGGTTTTTGGGCCTTGCAGCGCCGTTTACGGCTGTCTGGACGGTCTCCGTGTGAGTGCAGCTCGCCCTGTAGTCTGTGTGCAGCCACAGCCCGTTGTATTCAGCTCAGGGTTTGTGACTGCCTCATACCGTTAAATAACTTGTCCTTTTTTTTCAACAAGTGCAGCCTGTTGAACATTTTGTAAACAGTTTCCTATTAGTGTCTTTCCACCCGTCTCCAGCAAAATAGTGGAAAAACACTAGATAGGATAACCTAGAGAAGGGTTTTTGGGCCTTGCAGCGCCGTTTACGGCTGTCTGCACGGTCTCCGTGTGAGTTAAACTCGCTCTGTAGCCCGATCTGCACAAAAAAAAAAAAGTAAAGTTAACCAAACACCACTTAACACTTGTGTAGGCCATATTTTTATCAATAATAAAGTCTAGTCCACACTTTACAACATTAGTGTTTCTTACACCTGTTAGGAGGAGCATTTCAGGAATAAGCACACTAAGGCCTTAGTACTTTTCTGCTTATCTTTATCTGTCAACCAAGATGAAGAGGGCAGGGAGTAAGGGTCGTGGGCGTGGGCGTGGAGCAGGGAGAGGAGCAGGGAGAGGACGTGGTGATTCTGTGCCTGCTGCGGGCACCGGTGACTCATCATCACCCAGTTTCAGCAGGGAACAGTCCTTCATGCGCAGCTTTGTCGGAGAGCGCCGTGCACCGCTGCTGCGTGAAGATCAAATTGAAGCCGTTGTCGGATGGATGGCAGCTAACGCATCGACTTCAATTAGTGCCACATCCTCTCAGGCACAGACCACTGGAGAGCAGCCATCTGTCTCTTCACCACCTGCCAAATTGGCCAGGCAGTCAGAGAGCCCAGGACAGGAGCCGTCTCTACTTCTGTTCTCTGAATCTCTTGGCTTGGAAACAGGGGGCCAGCCAAGCAGTATTGGAGAAATGGAAGAAGAGGCAGTGTGCAGTGATGCCCAACAGCTTTGTCTCTCTGACTCTGAAGAGGCGGGTGGGTCAGTGCCTGCTGTGACCACAGCGCAGTACGCATCTGATGATGAAACTCAGGTGCCGCTTTCTGGTGCGTACTGTGCTGCCGAGACTACCCAGGAGGAGCAGTTGGTGGCAGAGGGTAGTGGAGATGATAAGGTCCTTGACCCATCGTGGCGTGAGGAACAGGAAGGTGGTGGGAGCAGCTCAGAGGAAGAGATTCCCCTAACGGGCCAAAGAGGGAGAGGGAGGGGGAAGACTGCGGAGCCTGTAGCCTCCACTTTGGCACCCGTTAGGAGCCTGTCTCTTTCAAAAGCCAAAAAGGGCGCTCCCAAGACTTGCAGTGCCTGGTCCTTTTTTGACACAGTTGCAGATGACATTTGTTTTGTCAAATGCAAGCTGTGTCATCAGAAAGTCAAAA
The DNA here is from genome assembly GCF_032444005.1 of Ranitomeya imitator. NCBI lineage: Eukaryota > Metazoa > Chordata > Amphibia > Anura > Dendrobatidae > Ranitomeya > Ranitomeya imitator. The sequence continues at coordinate 591,506,279 of NC_091286.1, forward strand.
TAGGTAAAAGTGTCAGCAACCTCAATACCACAAATATGTGGAAACATGTGCGGAACAGGCACGCGGTGGAGTTACAAAAACACACTGAAGACCTAGGCCAACCAACAGCGTCAGCTACCACCTCTTCAGCTCGTATTGCCTCTTCCTCCAGCTCACGCACAGCTGGTTTGGCGTCCTCCCCGGATCGCCATGGAAGAACCTCTGGCACTGTTGTCCAGAGACCTAGTGTAATTCCACCCACAACACCACATTCCCAGTCATCCTCACACTCCCAGCCTAGTCTACAGCCATCGGTAGTACAGGCATGGGAGAAAAGGCGGGCATTCTCGGCAAACCACCCCCGAGCACAGGCTCTGAATGCAGGCATTGCCAAACTTCTGTCGCTGGAAATGCTCTTATTCAGGCTGGTGGAGAGTGACAGCTTCCGTGACTTGATGGCATTGGCAGTCCCACAGTACAAGGTGCCCAGCCGCTTTTACTTCAGCAGGCAAGCCGTCCCTGCCCTGCACAAGCATGTGGAGGGACAAATAAAACACGCGCTACTGAACGCCTTCAGTAGCAAGGTCCACCTCACCACCGATGCGTGGACCAGTCAACATGGACAGGGGCGATACCTTTCCGTCACTGCCCATTGGGTTAATGTTGTTGAGCCGGGTACAGACCGTGCGAGTGGCGCAGGACGTGTCCTGCCCACTCCAAGGATTGCAGGAATCCAGTCTGTACGCATTGACTCCTCCTCTTACACCAGTTCCTCAGATTCATCGCTGCAGGATCCGTCACAGTCCACCTCCACATGGACCTCTGAACGTTTACCTGTTACGACTGACATGAGCAGTCTTGAAATTAGTTTCTTTGGGGAATCGAAGCCACACAGCGCAGGAGCTCTGGAATGCCCTAAAGCAGGAGAGCGATGTGTGGTTTGTGCCAGCGAATCTCCAGCCAGGCATGGTAGTGTGTGACAATGGCCGAAATCTGGTGGCAGCTTTAGGCCTTGGCAACCTCACTCACATCCCATGTCTGGCACATGTGCTCAATTTGGTTGTGCAGAGTTTTCTGAGGGACTATCCGGATCTTGATGCACTTCTGCACAAGGCCCGGCTAGAGTGTGCTCACTTGCGACTTTCCAGCTTGGCAAGATCCCGCATTGCTGCTCTGCAGCGTCGGTTTCGCCTTCCTGAACATCGCATCATATGTGACCTACCTACCAGGTGGAATTCCACGTTACATATGTTGGAGCGGTTGTGTGAGCAGCAGCAAGCAGTAATGGAGTACCAGCTGCATCAGGCGCAAAAAAGTCGCAGTCAGCGCCGCTCAGACTTCACAACCACAGAGTGGGCCACTATGAAGGACGTCTGCCCGGTTTTGCGTCCTTTCGATTATTCCACGCGGATGGCAAGTGCAGATGATGCACTAGCCAGCATGAATGTCCCCCTTATCTGCTTGCTTCAAGAAACCCTGCAAGGGATAAGGGATGATGTGGAAGAGGTGGAGGATGAGGAGTCACCTTTTCCATCAGCTTCTGGGCAGTCAGCGCCACGTGGTTCCTCACAAAGGGGTCGGCAGGGGACCCTTTGTGAGGAGGATGAGGAGGAGTCAATGGACGAAGAAGAGCTACATCTAGAGGAGGGAGTTACACCATTGTCCAGTGGTCAGTGTGTACAGCGAGGGTGGGGTGATGAAGTGCGGGCAGAGATCATGTCTCAAGCAGGGGACAGCGTTTCTGGGCCAGTTGGCAGTCTGCAGCACATGGTTGATTTCATGCTGCAGTGCCTGAGAGACGACCGCTGCATCGACCACATTCTCAACGTGCCTGATTATTGGGTGTACGCCCTCCTCGATCCTCGCTATGACAATGACAATGTCCAAAACCTCATCCAGGCGTTGACACGGGAGCATAAAATGTGGGAGTACCACGACACACTGGTGAATTCCATCATCTTCTCCAGTCCAACTGAGAGGAGTGCTGCTAGTGCTTTACAAAGCAGCTCAGTGCGTTGAGGCAGTGGAGGAGGAGGCTCTGCACAAAGAGGGAGCAGAAGCAGTGCCTCTGCCCAAGGCAAGCCCAGTATGGCACAACTGTGGAAAACTTTTGTGTGCCCGCCCCAAATGTCTACACCATCACCGGCGGCTCTAGTCAGCAGGAGGCAATGGTTCCGTCAGATGGTGACAGACTACATGGCTTGCCCTCTTAGTGTACTCCCAGATGGCTCTTCCCCGTTCAAGTTTTGGGTCTCTAAGCTGGATACATGGCCAGAACTAAGCCAGCATGCATTGGAGGTGCTGGCTTGCCCTGCGGCTAGTGTCTTATCGGAACGTGTCTTTAGTGCTGCAGGTGGTGTACTAACAGACCGTCACATGTGACTATCCTCCGATAACGTTGACCGGCTTACTTTCCTGAAAATGAACCAGGCCTGGATCTCGCAGGAATTTGCCACTCCTCTGCCTGATTAAGTAATTGGGTGTCATCCAGGTCTCCTGCTGTGTTCATCTTTCTACCACCTGAACTGCTATTCCTGGGCTCCAACACCACCAGTTGCGGCTCAGAAGTGCAGGCTGCACAGTCAAAACATACGACCCAGTGTTATTGGGTTTCAGTAACGTCAGCTGATCCCCAGCTGTGTAGCCGGCAATGTGTCCTGCGACCGCCACGCTGGCACAACAACCTAAATGTAAGGGAACCTGTCCCCCCCCCCTCGGCGTTTGTTACTGAAAGAGCCATCTTGTGCAGCAGTAATGTTGCACAAGGAAAAGGTAGCTCTTTTATTTTAGCTCCTTGCACACGCAGAACTTAACACTTATAAAATATGTTCACTGATACCGTTTTACCGTCCCGGAACTGGGACTTTCCTTCATAATGTGACGCAGCACAGGCGTCATTCCTACCCCCTTGGTGCCATGCGCTGCCTCCTCAGCGTTGTTTTAAGCTGTCACGGAGCCTGCGCTGTTCTGTTATCCCTTGGCCATGGCCAGTTTGCGCTGCCTGCCTTCTGACATAATTTGGTGTCAGGATGGTTGCGCCTGTGCGCCCACGCTGCCCGAGAACCCGCCTCGCAGTGTCTTCTGATTGAATCACACTGCGAGACTGGGATCCATGGGCATGCGCAGTGCATATCTTCACCTTGGGCTCTCGCCCATCTCCCTCCGCCTTCTTTAGACTGTGCGCCGTCAGCTGATCCCTAATAGCATGCCACGGCCGTGACGCCGCACAGTCTGAAGAAGAGGGGACGGAGGGGAGTGAGAGTCGAGGATATGCACTGTGCATGCCCATGGATCGAAGGCCCGCAGTGGGATTACATTAGACGACACTGCGAGGTGAGATCTGGAGCAGCGTGGACGCACAGGCAATGACATCCTGACACCAAATTATGTCAGAAGACAGGCAGCGCTAATTGGGCATGGCCAAGGGATAACAGAACAGCGCAGGCTCCGTGACAGCTTAAAACAATGCTGAGGAGGCAGCGCACGGCACCAAGGGGATAGGAATGACAGCTGTGCTGCGTCCCATTACGAAGGAAATTCCCACCTCCGGGACGGTTTTATGGTATAAGGTGACACATTTTTAGTGTTTACTTCTGTGTTTGCAAGGAGCATAATTAAAAGAGCAACCTTTTCCTTTTGCATCCTTAGTGCTGCACAAGATGGCTCTTTCAGCTACAAACGTCTTGGGGGGGGGTTAAAGGTTCCCTTTCAACTTGCTCCAATCAGGCTTCGGCCTACACTCTGTTCCTCTGCTCCTCCTGCTGTCCCTGGGGTCTAACACCGCCAGTTGGTGCCTGGAAGTGCTGTCTGCACAGTCAACAGTCGCTCCTCTGTTATTGGGGTTCAGTAACGTCAGCTGATCCCCAGCTGTGTGTGCGGCAATACCTCCAATCTGCTCCTCCTGCTGTCCCTGGGCTCTAACACCGCCAGTTGGTGCCTGGAAGTGCTATCTGCACAGTCAACAGTCGCTCCTCTGTTATTGGGGTTCAGTAACGTCAGCTGATCCCCAGCTGTGTGTGTGGCAATACCTCCAATCTGCTCCTCCTGCTGTCCCTGGGCTCTAACACCGCCAGTTGGTGCCTGGAAGTGCTGTCTGCACAGTCAACAGTCCCTCCTCTGTTATTGGGGTTCAGTAACATCAGCTGATCCCCAGCTGTGTATCCGGCAACGTGTCATGCGACCGCCACGCTGGCACAACTAAAATGTAAGGGGACCTGTCCCCCCTCCCCCCTAGGCGTTTGTTACTGAAAGAGCCACCTTGTGCAGCACTAATACTGCACAAGGAAAAGGTCGCTCTTGAAATTATGCTCCTTGGAAATGCTGAACTACACACTCATGTAATGTGTCCCCTCACACCATCCAACCGTCCCGGAGGTGGGACTTTCCTGTGTAATGTGACGCAGCACAGCCGTCGTTGCTACCCCCTTGGCACCGTGCGCTGCCTCCTTAGCGTTGATTGATTCCGTCATGGACCCTGCGCTGTTATGTTATCCCTTGGTCATGCACAGTTTGCGCTTCCCGTCCTCTGACATCATTTGTTGTCGTCCTGGCTGCGCCTGTGCGTCCACGCTGCCCGAAATGCCACCTCGCAGTGTCGTCTAATGTGATCCCACAGTGGGCCTGGTATCCATGGCCATGCGCAGTGCATATACTAGCCTCTCACTCCTCTTCTTCACGCTTCTTCAGACTAGGCGGCGTCAGCTGATCCCTAATAGCATGCCACGGCCGTGACGCCGCACAGTCTGAAGAAGCAGGAAGGAGGTGAGTGAGAGGCGATGATATGCACTGCGCATGCCCATGGATCCCTGGCCCGCAGTGGGATTACATTAGATGACACTGCGAGGTTGTATCTTCGGCAGCTTTGACGCACAGGCACTGCCAGCCTGACACCTAAATGATGTCAGAAGACGGGCACCGCTAACTGTGCATTGCCAAGGGATAAAATTACAGTGCGGGCTCCGTGACAGAACCAAACAACGTTGAGGAGGTGGCGCACGGCACCAAGGGGGTTGGAATGACGGCTGTGCTGTGTCACATTACAAAGGAAAGTCCCACTTCCGTGACGGTTTGACGGTGTGAGGGGACACATTATATGAGTGTGTACTTCAGCGTTTGCAAGCAGCATAATTTTAGGAGCCACCATTTTCCATGTGCAGTATTACTGCTGTACAAGATGGCTCTTTCAGCAACAAATGCCTGGGGGGGGGTTAAAGGTTCCCTTTCAACTTGCTCCACTGCAGGCTTCGGCCTACACTCTGCTCCTCTTTGATTCCCTGGGTTTCAACACTGTCAGTTGCCACCTGGAAGTGTTGTCTACACAGAAAAAACACTAGCTGATGTGTCAGTGGGGTTCAGTACCACCAGCTGTTCCCCTGCTGTGTAGTCGGCAACGTGTCCAGCACAAGCCACGCTGGCACAACAGAACAAAAGCTGCCACCAGTGCAGGCTTCGGCCTACACTCTGCTCCTCTCCTCCTCCTGCTGACCCTGGGCTCTAACACCGCCAGTTTTTGCCCAGAACTGCTAGCTGCACAGAGAAAAACACCAGCCAATGTGTTAGTGGGGTTCAGCACCGCCAGCTGTTCCCCTGCTGTGTAGCCGGCAACGTGACCTGCAAACGCCACGCAAGCACATGAACTGAAATTAAAGGGACCCTGCCACCCACCCCAAGGTGTTTCTATGCATAACAGCCACCTTGTACAGCAGTAATGCTGCATTTGTACAAGGTGGCTGACTTTTTCTCCTTGCCAACGTGGAACTCAACACGTACAAAATGTGTCTCATTGAGACCATTCCACTGTCCCTGAGGTGTGACTTTCCTTTCTAATGGTACGCAGCACCACCCTTGGTAGCGCTGCCCGTCTTCTGACATCATTGGTTGGCTGCCTGTGCCTGTGCGTCCGCCCTGCCCGACACAACCCCCCTCGTTGTCTCATATATTTTCGCTGCGAGGGTGTGATTGATGGGCATGTGCAGTGCATATGTTCGCCTGTCTTAACTCATCTCCTTCCACCTTCTTCAGACTGTGCGGCCTCATGGCCGTGGTAGGCGATAAAGGATCAGCTGAGGCCGCCCAGTCTGAAGCAGGTGTAAGGACATGTGTGAGCGGCAAACATATTTACTGCACAAGGCCACGAATTCCAGCCACACAGTGTGAATTTTTGAAAACACACTGCGGGTCTGGGATTCATGGCCATTGCTAACCGCACCGGCCAACATGAAATGAGGTGAGAAGACAGGCAGCGCTCACAGCGCATGGCCAAGGGATCACAATAGCGCAGACTCCTGTACAGCAAATAACAACGCTCAGGAGGCTGCGCCCAGCACCAAGGCGTTATGTATGTGCACCTGTGCTGCGTCTCCTTAAAAAGACAAGTCACGCCTCCAATACAGTTCTACTGTTCAATGGGCTAAATTGTGTACGTCTTTCATTCTGCGTGTGCAATGAGCAAAACTTAAAGAGCAACCTTTAACTTGTGGAGCTTTACTGCTGCACAAGGTGTGGCTCTTCAACATTGTAACACCTGAGGGTGGGTTAAAGGTTACCTTTGAAATTAGTTCAATTAGGCTTTGGCCTACACTCTGCTCCTCCTGCAGACCCTGGGCTCTAACTACGCCAGTTGGGGCCCGGAAGTGCTGGCTGCACAGAGAAGAACACCCACCATTGTGTCAGTGGGGTTCAGCACCACCAGCTGTTCCCCTGCTGTGTAGCCGGCATCGTGTCCAGCACAAGCCACGCTGGCACAACAGACCAAAAGCTGCCACCAGTGCAGGCTTCGCCCTACACTCTGCTCCTCTCCTCCTCCTGCTGACCCTGGGCTCTAACACCGCCAGTTTTTGCCCGGATGTGCTAGCTGCACAGAGAAATACACCAGTCAATGTGTCAGTGGGGTTCAGCACCGCCAGCTGTTCCCCTGCTGTGTAGCTGGCAACGTGTCCTGCAAACGCCATGCAGGCACCTGAACTGAAATTAAAGGGAACCAGCCCCCAGCCCCCCAGGTGTTTCTATGTATAACAGCCACCTTGTACTGCTGCATTTGTAAAAGGTGGTTCACTTTTTCTCCTTGCCCACGGTGAATTAAACACGTACTAAATGTGTCTCATTGAGACCATTCCACTGTCCCTGAGGTGTGACTTTCCTTTCTAATGATACGCAGCACCACCCTTGGTAGCGCTGCCTGTCTTTTGACATCATTGATTAGCTGGCTGAGCCTGTGCGTCTGCCCTGCTCGAAACAACGCCACTCGGTGTCTTATTTATTTTGGCTGCGAGGGTGTGATTGATGGGCATGTGCAGTGCATATGTTTGCCTGTGTTCACTCATCTCCTTCCGCCTTCTTCAGACTGGGCGGCCTCATGGCCGCGGCATGCGATAAGGGATCAGGTGAGGCCGCCCAGTCTGAAGCAGGTGTAAGGACATGTGTGAGCGGCAAACATATTTACTGCACAAGGCCATGAATCCCAGCCACGCAGTGTGAATTTTTGAAAACACACTGTGGGTCTGGGATTCATGTCCATCGCTAACCGCAACGGCCGACATGAAATGAGGTCAGAAGACAGGCAGCACTAACAGCGCATGGCCAAGGGATAACAAGAGCGCAGACTCCTGTACAGCAAATAACAACGCTCAGGAAGCTGCGCCAAGCACCAAGGCATTATTTGGGACACCTGTGCTGCGTCTCCTTAAAATGACAAGTCACGCCTCCACTACAGCTTGACTGTAGAATGGGCTAAATTGTGTACGTGTTTCATTCAGCGTGTGCAAGTAGACAAATTAATAGAGCAACCTTTCACTTGTGCAGCATTAATGCTGCACAAGGTGTGGTTCTTGTACCTTGTAACACCTGAGGTGTTTAAAGGTAACCTTTGAAATTGGTTCAACTAGGCTTCGGCCTACACTCTGCTCCTCTCCTCCTCCTGCTGACCCTGGGCTCTAACACCGCCAGTTTTTGCCCGGAACTGCTAGCTGCACAGAGAAAAACACCCGCCAATGTGTCAGTGGGGTTCAGCACCGCCAGCTGTTCCCCTGCTGTGTAGTCGGCAACGTGTCCAGCACAAGCAACGCTGGCACAACCGAACAAAAGCTGCCACTAGTGCAGGCTTTGGCCTACACTCTGCTCCTCTCCTCCTCCTGCTGACCCTGGGCTCTAACACCGCAAGTTTGGGCCCGGAAGTGCTAGCTGCACAGAGAAAAACACCCGCCAATGTGTCAGTGGGGTTCAGCAACGCCAGCTGTTCCCCTGCTGTGTAGCCAGCAACGTGACCTGCAAACGCCACGCGGGCACATGAACTGAAAATAAAGGGACCCTGCCACCCACCCCAATGTGTTTCTATGTATAACAGCCACCTTGTACAGCAGTAATGCTGCATTTGTACAAGGTGGCTGACTTTTTCTCCTTGCCCACGTGGAACTCAACACGTACAAAATGTGTCTCATTACAGACCATTACAATGTCCCTGAGGTGTGACTTTCCTTTTTAATGACACGCAGCACCCCCCTTGGTAGCGCTGCCCGTCTTTTGACATCATTGGTTAGCTGGCTGCGCCTGTGCGTCTGCCCTGCTCGAAACAATGCCCCTCGGTGTCTTATTTATTTTGACAGCGAGGGTGTGGTTTATGGGCATGAGCAGTGCATATGTTCGCCTGTCATCACTCATCTCCTTCCGCCTTCTTCAGACTGTGCAGCCTCATGGCCGCGGCATGCGAGAAGGGATCAGCAGAGGCCGCCCAGTCTGCAGCAGGTGTAAGGACGTGTGTGAGTGGCGAAAATATTTACTGCTCAAGGCCACGAATCCCAGCACCACAGTGTGACTTTATGAAAAGGCACTGTGGGTCTGGGATTCATGGCCATCGTTAACCGCACCAGCCAACATGAAATGAGGTCATAAGACGGGCTGCGCTAACAGGGTATTGCCAAGGGATAACACAAGAGCGCAGACTCCTGTACTGCAAATATCAACGCTCAGGAATCTGCGCCCAGCACCTAGGTGTAAATTTTGACACCTGTGCTGCGTCTTCTTAAAAAGACAAGTCACGCCTCCACTACTGTTTGACAGTATAATGGGCTAAATAGTGTACGTGTTTTATTCAGCGTGTGCCATGAGCAAAATTAATAGAGCAACCTTTTACTTGTGCAGCATTAATGCTGCACAAGGTGTGGCTCTTGTACCTTGCAACACCTGAGGGGGGGTTAAAGGTTACCTTTGAAATTGGTTCAACTAGGCTTCGGCCTACACTCTGCTCCTCTCCTCCTCCTGCTGCCCCTGGGCTCTAACACCGCAGGTTTTTGCCCAGAAGTGCTAGCTGCACAGAGAAAAACACCAGCCAATGTGTTAGTGGGGTTCAGCACCGCCAGCTGTTTCCCTGCTGTGTAGCCGGCATCGTGTCCAGCACAAGCCACGCTGGCACAACTGACCAATAGCTGCCACCAGTGCAGGCTTCGGCCTACACTCTGCTCCTCTCCTCCTCCTGCTGACCCTGGGCTCAAACACCGCCAGTTTTTGCCCGGACATGCTAGCTGCACAGAGAAGAACACCAGCCAATGTGTTAGTGGGGTTCAGCACCGCCAGCTGTTCCCCTGCTGTGTAGCCGGCAACGTGACCTGCAAACGCCACGCAGGCACATGAACTGAAATTGAAGGGAGCCTGCCCCCCACCCCCAGGTGTTTCTATGTATAACAGCCACATAGACTGTTGTACAGCAGTACTGTTGCATTTGTACAAGGTGGCTGACTTTTTCTCCTTGCCCACGTGGAACTCAACACGTACAAAATGTGTCTCATTGAGACCATTCCACTGTCCCTGAGATGTGACTTTCCTTTTCTAATGATACGCAGCACCCCCCTTGGTAGCGCTTCCCGTCTTTTGACATCATTGGTTAGCTGGCTGCGCCTGTGCGTCCGCCCTGCTAGAAACAACGCCCCTCGGTGTCTTATTTATTTTGTCAGCGAGGGTGTGGTTTATGGGCACAAGCAGTGCATATGTTCGCCTCTCGTCACTCATCTCTTTCGGCCTTCTTCAGACTGTGCGGCCTCATGACCGTGGCATGCGAGAAGGGATCAGCAGGGGCCGCCCAGTCTGAAGCAGGTGTAAGGACGTGTGTGAGCGGCGAAAATATTTACTGCTCAAGGCCACGAATCCCAGCACCGCAGTGTGACTTAATGAAAAGGCACCGTGGGTCTGGGATTTATGGCCATCGTTAACCGCACCGGCCAACATGAAATGACGTCAGAAGACAGGCAGCACTAACAGCACATGGCCAAGGGATAACAAGAGCGCAGACTCCTGTACAGCAAATAACAACGCTCAGGAAGCTGCGCCCATGCACCAAGGTGTTATTTGGGACATCTGTGCTGCGTCTCCTTAAAAAGACAAATCACGCCTCCACTACAGTTTGACTGTATAATGGGCTAAATTGTGTACGTGTTTCATTCAGCGTGTGCAAGTAGACAAATTAATAGAGCAACCTTTGACTTGTGCAGCATTAATGCTGCACAAGGTGTGGCTCTTGTACTTTGTAACACCTGAGGGGGGGTTAAAGGTTACCTTTGAAATTGGTTCAACTAGGCTTCGGCCTACACTCTGCTCCTCTCCTCCTCCTGCTGCCCCTGGGCTCTAACACCGCTAGTTTTTGCCCGGAAGTGCTAGCTGCACAGAGAAAAACACCCGCCATTGTGTCAGTGGGGTTCAGCAACACCAGCTGTTCCCCCACTGTGTAGCCGGCAAAGTGTCCTGCAAATGCAACGCAGACACAAAGCTGCCTCCAGTGCAGGCTTCGGCCTACACTCTGCTCCCCCTGCTTACCCTTTGCTCCAACACCGCTAGTTGGGGCTGTAGGAAGACAATCTTTAATAGGCAACGCATCCTGGTTCCAGCACCGTCAGCTGTTTCCGGGTAGTGTCAAGCTCACTGAGACGGCTATGCTTGCCCCGTCGTGTTGTGGTCGGGTTAGCCAACTCCAGGGTGCCTCCAGTTTAGGAGCTTCCTATGTGGGCTGTGTGAATTGGTAGTCAAGGCTGGTTCTGTAGTGCCAGTAGGCCAAGCTCCCCCTATAGGACTGTTGGGGTTCGGTAACTGCGGCTGCCTCGCGGTCTAGCTGTTCTCTCCTCTCCTGTGGACCTTCTGGTCCACATCCTGGTTCCAGCACCGTCAGCTGGTTCCAGGCCGAGCCTTTGGCTTAGGTGCCTCCTCCTGGGTATCCGAGTTCCGCCAACGTCAGGCGGTCCTTGGTAGTGCTTTTAAGCGCGGGCACCTACAGCTTAGTAACCGGGTTCCAGCACCATCAGCTGGTCCTCGGTCGTGCCATTGGCTCTTGCACACTGGGGCGACGCATCCGGGTTCCAGCACTGCCAGCTGGTTCTCGGCAGTGTTTTTGTCACGGGTACTCCCTCGTGCCCAGCCTGGTTCCAGCACCGTCAGCTGTTTCCGGGTACTGTCAAACTCACTGAGACATCTATGCGTTGTCCCGTCGTGTTGCGGTCGAGTTAGCCAACTCCAGGGTGCCTCCAGTTTAGGAGCTTCCTATGTGGGCTGCGTGAATTGGTAGTCAAGGCTGGTTCTCTAGTGCCAGTAGGCCAAGCTCCCCCTGTAGGACTGTTGGGGTTCGGTAACTGCGGCTGCCTCGCGGCCTAGCTGTTCTCTCCTCTCCTGTGGACCTTCTGGTCCACATCCTGGTTCCAGCACCGTCAGCTGGTTCCAGGCCGAGCCTTTGGCTTAGGTGCCTCTTCCTGGGTATCCGAGTTCCGCCAACGTCAGGCGGTCCTTGGTAGTGCTTTTAAGCGCGGGCACCTACAGCTTAGTAACCGGGTTCCAGCACCGTCAGCTGGTCCTCGGTCGTGCCATTGGCTCTTGCACACTGGGGCGACGCATTCGGGTTCCAGCACCGCCAGCTGGTTCTCGGCAGTGTTTTTGCCACGGGTACTCCCTCGTGCCCAGCCTGGTTCCAGCACCGTCAGCTGTTTCCGGGTACTGTCAAACTCACTGAGACACCTATGCGTTGCCCCGTCATGTTGCGGTCGAGTTAGCGAACTCCAGGGTGCCTCCAGTTTAGGAGCTTCCTATGTGGGCTGCGTGAATTGGTAGTCAAGGCTGGTTCTCTAGTGCCAGTAGGCCAAGCTCCCCCTGTAGGACTGTTGGGGTTCGGTAACTGCGGCTGCCTCGCAGCCTAGCTGTTCTCTTCTCTCCTGTGGACCTTCTGGTCCACATCCTGGTTCCAGCACCGTCAGCTGGTCCTCGGTAGTTCCATTGGCTCTTGGACCTTCGGCTACCCATCCGGGTTCCAGTACCGTCAGCTGGTTCTCGGCAGTGTCTTTTGCTCTTGCACCTTCTGCTCCCCATCCTGGTTCCAGTAACGTCAGCTGGTTCCGGGCAGAGCCTTTGGCTTAGGTGCCTCCTTCTGGGTATCCGAGTTCCGCCAACGTCAGGCGGTCCTTGGTAGTGCTTTTTAGCACGGGTACCTCCTGCTTAGTAACCGGGTTCCAGTAACGTCAGCTGGTCCTCGGTAGTTCCATAGGCTCTTGAACCTTCGGGTAGCCATCCGAGTTCCAGTTCCATCAGCTGGTTCTTGGCATTTTCTCAGCCTTCTTGTACCTTCTGCTACATTTCCAAGTTGAAGACCCTAAAGTCGACGACCCGGAAGACCACCCCAATGACGACGACGACGACGGCGGAGACGACGACGGCGTAGACGACGACCCTGGAGATGACGACCCTGGAGACGACGACATGGAAGACCGAGAAGCAGAAGAACAAGAGGCTGCAGAACAAAGAGCAGAAGAACATTAAGCATAACACTTAATATCAGAGCAAAAGATATTATCTAAATTATATGCAGAAGAAGACTAAGCAGTGTATGGGGGTGAGTCCGTTCCTCATTGTGGTGCCCCTGGATAAAGCCTGATGCTGCAGGCCAAACTGAACGCGGACAAATGCAACTTTTGTGACTGGCAGAACGGAAGGTGTAATCTTCAAACTTTTATAGATAACAACTACGGGAATGCCTGTCACAAATGAGAATATGATGAAGAAGTAGAATAGGAAGAATAATAATAGTTGAATAAAATGAATATGAAGAATGTAATAAGAAAAAAAATTGGTAGAAGATGAAGAAGAAGATGAATAAGGTGAAGAAGTTGATGTCAAAGATGCTGATGATGAAGAAGATGAAAGTGTGGGAAAAGTAAAAAAAAAAGAAGGGGAAGGGCGTGGAATAGTGAAACATCAATATCTGACAAAATAAAAAAAAAATTACATAGTCAATATCTTTGTCACTCCAAACGTCTTTAAAAAAAATAAAAAATAAGGCTATTCTATTTGATTGGGCTAAACCTCTATGACTTTAATGTCTCCGCCACCTCCCCAAATACATCCTGCATTATTCTTTGTTGTTTTCCTTCATGTAGAATGAACCTACAAGGAAAGAAAGGGTTTATTTTAATTCCGATATTTTGGTCCCATTGACTTGCATTGGGATCGGGTATCGGTATCGGCGATATCCGATATTTTTTCAATATCGGCCGATCCAATCCGATACCGATACTTTCCGATATCGGAAGGTATCGCTCAACACTACTGATGAGTCTTCCCACCATAGAACTCTGCACAGAAACAGGTGCCTGTACAGGGCTAAGCATAAGCAACAAAAAAATCATATACTTTCATAACCACAATTTAATTTTATGTAAAGAGAAAAGATAAGCAAGCATGGGTTTTACAAAGAGTTATTTTTAATGTGGGGGTCGAAAATGGAATTTTTGCAAATTTGCTCACAATTGCAAAAAAGTGATAGGACAGCTTGATAAAATATTCCCTTTGAAGGATTTTATCAATAGCTATACCCAATATGCAATATATTCTGTAGCATGTGAGATATGCCAAATCAGATGTGTCTGGTGAATGACTTGAAAAATATAAAATAGAATTGCAGAGCATCTCTCAAATATCACTATTGGAAATAAAGGTTATTCAGAGGTGATTAAACATTTTATGGAGCTATATGTAGTCAATAAGGACATTTTATGTTTTCTTTTTTTCCAATGTCTAAAAAAGTCAAAGGGAACTTGTGACCACTTTTATGTCCTACCAGCTACAAATATCATTTTATTCAGCATCAGCTATGCATTCCCTAAATACTAATGTAACCCCCTTACTCCCCATGTATCACCCAATAAAACCTTTTATATTTCTCCCGGTTCACTCACTCCACTCCTCTCCCCCAGCTGCTTCATGCAGTCCTTGATGTGGATGACGCAAATTGCTGTGAGACATCGCACCCGTGCAGTCAAATGGTTTCCCAATTGACTGCGCAGGCGCAATATCTCACAGTGATCTGAGAAATCCACGTCAAGGAATGTGTGCAGCAGCCGAGGAGAGGGGTGGAGTGAGTGAACCAAAGCCACACCCATCGGACCGGATGGACCCTATTAGCATACATCGTGGGGAAGTATAAAAGGTTTTTATGGGTGATACATGGGAAGTCAGGGGATTACATAAGTATTTTGAGAATGCATAAATGTCCTGTTCTACTAAATGATAGTGGCTGGAAAACTAGTGTCTTAGGAAAATAAAATGTATACTTTATTTAGATACTAAAACAAAGGAAATAATTACAGAAATATTTTTTTTAGAACTGGCGATTCAAATTTATACACATTTCTTTAATGATTAGCAGTTACTTCATTTTATAATGCATGTAATGTAATATTGACATGTCAATATGTAATTAGTCATTATGATTTTGGAAATGTTTTATCTGACATTTAAGTGATAAATATTATTAAACATGTTGGCCAATACCTTTTATTAATGGCTTTTCCTGATTGGCAGGGTTGCAATACCAGGCACCTTCGATGATCAGCTGTTATCGATGGCGTCTGTAAGTTCTCGAATGCTATCGGAACACAGCAGCTCCATTATTTTTATAGTGGGCGTGGTCGGGTACTGCAGTTACACCCTCTATTCAAGCAAATATTAAATAACTGAAGCATAATAAAGTATTTATTTTCCTATTTATACTGTACTTTTTTAGACATTTTATTTTTTAGTTGTAAGTACATTATATAATAATTACCCGAGCCTTAATCCTAACTCTAGAGTGCAACTTTAGAGTGCAAGAAGGAAAAATGCACTCCTGATTAGTGTTGAGCGATACCTTCCGATATCGGAAAGTATCGGTATCGGTTTGGATCGGCCGATATTCAAAAAATATCGGATATCGCCGATACCGATACCCGATCCCAATGCAAGTCAATGGGACCAAAATATCGGAATTAAAATTTCTTTCCTTGTAGGTTCATTCTACATGAAGGAAAACAACTAAGAATAATGTAGGATGTATGGGGGAGGTGGCGGAGACATTAAAGGCAATGAGGATTAGTCCAATCAAATAGAATAGCATGATTTTTTTTTTTTTTAAAGACGTTCGGATTGAAAAAGATATTGACTATGTAAATTTTTTTTATTTTGTCAGATATTGATGTTTCACTATTCCACGACCTTCCCCTTTTTTTTTTTCCTTTTCCCACACTTTCATCTTCATCATCATCAGCATCTTTGACATCAACTTCTTCACCTTATTCATCTTCTTCTTCATCTTCTACCTATATTTTTTTTTTTATTACATTCTTCATATTCATTTTCTTCAACTATTATTATTCTTCCTATTCTACATATTCTTTTTATTCCACTGTTATTATTCTTCCTATTCTACTTCTTCATCATATTCTCATTTGTGACAGGCATTCCCGTAGTTGTTATCTATAAAAGTTGGAAGATTACACCTTCCGTTCTGCCAGTCACAAAAGTTACATTTGTCCGCGTTCAGTTTGGCCTGCAGCATCAGGCTTTATCCAGGGGCACCACGAGGAGGAACGGACTCACCCCCATACACTGCTTAGTCTTCTTCTGCATATAATTGAGATAATATCTTTTGCTCTGATATTAAGTGTTATGCTTAATGTTCTTCTGCTCTTTGTTCTGCAGCCTCTTGTTCTTCTGCTTCTCGGTCTTCCATGTTGTCGTCTCCAGGGTCGTCGTCTCCAGTGTCGTCATCTCCGCCGTCGTCGTCTCAGCCGTCGTCGTCTCCGCCGTCGTCGTCTCCGCCGTCGTCGTCATCGGGGTGGTCTTCCGGGTCGTCGTCATCGGGGTGGTCTTCCGGGTCGTCGACGTTAGGGTCTTCAACTTGGAAATGTAGCAGAAGGTACAAGAAGGCTGATTAAATGCCAAGAACCAGCTGATGGAACTGGAACTCGGATGGCTACCCAAAGGTTCAAGAGCCTATGGAACTACCGAGGACCAGCTGACGTTACTGGAACCCGGTTACTAAGCAGGAGGTACCCGTGCTAAAAAGCACTACCAAGGACCGCCTGACGTTGGCGGAACTCGGATACCCAGAAGGAGGCACCTAAGCCAAAGGCTCTGCCCGGAACCAGCTGACGTTACTGGAACCAGGATGGGGAGCAGAAGGTACAAGAGCAAAAGACACTGCCGAGAACCAGCTGACGGTACTGGAACCCGGATGGGTAGCCGAAGGTCCAAGAGCCAATGGAACTACCAAGGACCAGCTGACGTTACTGGAACCCGGTTACTAAGCAGGAGGTACCCGTGCCTGAAAGCACTACCAAGGACCACCTGACGTTGGTGGAACTTGGATACCCAGAAGGAGGCACCTAAGCCAAAGGCTCTGCCCGGAACCAGCTGGCGGTACTGGAACCAGGATGGGGAGCAGAAGGTACAAGAGTAAAAGACACTGCCGAGAACCAGCTGACGGTGCTGGAACCAGGTGGTGGACCCGAAGGCCCACAGGAGAGGAGAGAACAGCTAGGCCGCGAGGCAGCCGCAGTTACCGAACCCCAACAGTCCTACAGGGGGAGCTGGGCCTACTGGCACTACAGAACCAGCCTTGACTACCAGTTCACGCAGCCCACATAGGAAGCTCCTAAACTGGAGGCACCCTGGAGTTGGCTAACTCGACCGCACCACGACGGGGCAAGCATAGGTGTCTCAGTGAGCTTGACACAACCCGGAAACAGCTGACGGTGCTGAAACCAGGTTTGGCACGAGGGAGTACCTGTGACAAAAACACTGCCGAGAACCAGCTGGCGGTGCTGGAACCCGGATGCGTTGCCCAAGTGTACAAGAGCCAATGGCACGACCGAGGACTAGCTGACGGTGCTGGAACCCGGTTACTAAGCTGTAGGTGCCCGCGCTTAAAAGCACTACCAAGGACCGCCTGGCGTTGGCGGAACTCGGATACCCAGGAGGAGGCACCTAAGCCAAAGGTTCGGCCCAGAACCAGCTGACGGTGCTGGAACCAGGTGGTGGACCCCAAGGCCCACAGGAGAGGAGAGAACAGCTAGGCCGCGAGGCAGCCGCAGTTACCGAACCCCAACAGTCCTACAGGGGGAGCTGGGCCTACTGGCACTACAGAACCAGCCTTGACTACCAGTTCACGCAGCCCACATAGGAAGCTCCTAAACTGGAGGCACCCTGGAGTTGGCTAACCCGACCGCACCACGACGAGGCAAGCATAGGTGTCTCAGTGAGCTTGACACAACCCGGAAACAGCTGACGGTGCTGAAACCAGGTTTGGCACGAGGGAGTACCTGTGACAAAAACACTGCCGAGAACCAGCTGGCGGTGCTGGAACCCGGATGCGTTGCCCCAGTGTGCAAGAGCCAATGGCACGACCGAGGACTAGCTGACGGTGCTGGAACCCGGTTACTAAGCTGTAGGTGCCCGCGCTTAAAAGCACTACCAAGGACCGCCTGGCGTTGGCGGAACTCGGATACCCAGGAGGAGGCACCTAAGCCAAAGGCTCGGCCCGGAACCAGCTGACGGTGCTGGAACCAGGTGGTGGACCCCAAGGCCCACAGGAGAGGAGAGAACAGCTAGGCTGCGAGGCAGCCGCAGTTACCGAACCCCAACAGTCCTACAGGGGGAGCTGGGCCTACTGGCACTACAGAACCAGCCTTGACTACCAGTTCACGCAGCCCACATAGGAAGCTCCTAAACTGGAGGCACCCTGGAGTTGGCTAACCCGACCGCACCACGACGAGGCAAGCATAGGTGTCTCAGTGAGCTTGACACAACCCGGAAACAGCTGACGGTGCTGAAACCAGGTTTGGCACGAGGGAGTACCTGTGACAAAAACACTGCCGAGAACCAGCTGGCGGTGCTGGAACCCGGATGCGTTGCCCCAGTGTGCAAGAGCCAATGGCACGACCGAGGACTAGCTGACGGTGCTGGAACCCGGTTACTAAGCTGTAGGTGCCCGCGCTTAAAAGCACTACCAAGGACCGCCTGGCGTTGGCGGAACTCGGATACCCAGGAGGAGGCACCTAAGCCAAAGGCTCGGCCCAGAACCAGCTGACGGTGCTGGAACCAGGTGGTGGACCCCAAGGCCCACAGGAGAGGAGAGAACAGCTAGGCCGCGAGGCAGCCGCAGTTACCGAACCCCAACAGTCCTACAGGGGGAGCTGGGCCTACTGGCACTACAGAACCAGCCTTGACTACCAGTTCACGCAGCCCACATAGGAAGCTCCTAAACTGGAGGCACCCTGGAGTTGGCTAACTCGACCGCACCACGACGGGGCAAGCATAGGCGTCTCAGTGAAGTTGACACAACCCGGAAACAGCTGACGGTGCTGAAACCAGGCTTGGCACGAGGGAGTACCTGTGACAAGAACACTGCCGAGAACCAGCTGGCGGTGCTGGAACCCGGATGCGTTGCCCCAGTGTGCAAGAGCCAATGGCACGACCGAGGACTAGCTGACAGTGCTGGAACCCGGTTACTAAGCTGTAGGTGCCCGCGCTTAAAAGCACTACCAAGGACCGCCTGGTGTTGGCGGAACTCGGATACCCAGGAGGAGGCACCTAAGCCAAAGGCTCGGCCCGGAACCAGCTGACGGTGCTGGAACCAGGTGGTGGACCCCAAGGCCCACAGGAGAGGAGAGAACAGCTAGGCCGCGAGGCAGCCGCAGTTACCGAACCCCAAAAGTCCTACAGGGGGAGCTGGGCCTACTGGCACTACAGAACCAGCCTTGACTACCAGTTCACGCAGCCCACATAGGAAGCTCCTAAACTGGAGGCACCCTGGAGTTGGCTAACCCGACCGCACCACGACGAGGCAAGCATAGGTGTCTCAGTGAGCTTGACACAACCCGGAAACAGCTGACGGTGCTGAAACCAGGTTTGGCACGAGGGAGTACCTGTGACAAAAACACTGCCGAGAACCAGCTGGCGGTGCTGGAACCCGGATGCGTTGCCCCAGTGTGCAAGAGCCAATGGCACGACCGAGGACTAGCTGACGGTGCTGGAACCCGGTTACTAAGCTGTAGGTGCCCGCGCTTAAAAGCACTACCAAGGACCGCCTGGCGTTGGCGGAACTCGGATACCCAGGAGGAGGCACCTAAGCCAAAGGCTCGGCCCAGAACCAGCTGACGGTGCTGGAACCAGGTGGTGGACCCCAAGGCCCACAGGAGAGGAGAGAACAGCTAGGCCGCGAGGCAGCCGCAGTTACCAAACCCCAACAGTCCTAGAGGGGGAGCTGGGCCTACTGGCACTACAGAACCAGCCTTGACTACCAGTTCACGCAGCCCACATAGGAAGCTCCTAAACTGGAGGCACCCTGGAGTTGGCTAACTCGACCGCACCACGACGGGGCAAGCATAGGCGTCTCAGTGAAGTTGACACAACCCGGAAACAGCTGACGGTGCTGAAACCAGGCTTGGCACGAGGGAGTACCTGTGACAAAAACACTGCCGAGAACCAGCTGGCGGTGCTGGAACCCGGATGCGTTGCCCCAGTGTGCAAGAGCCAATGGCACGACCGAGGACTAGCTGACGGTGCTGGAACCCGGTTACTAAGCTGTAGGTGCCCGCGCTTAAAAGCACTACCAAGGACCGCCTGGCGTTGGCGGAACTCGGATACCCAGGAGGAGGCACCTAAGCCAAAGGCTCGGCCCGGAACCAGCTGACGGTGCTGGAACCAGGTGGTGGACCCCAAGGCCCACAGGAGAGGAGAGAACAGCTAGGCCGCGAGGCAGCCGCAGTTACCGAACCCCAACAGTCCTACAGGGGGAGCTGGGCCTACTGGCACTACAGAACCAGCCTTGACTACCAGTTCACGCAGCCCACATAGGAAGCTCCTAAACTGGAGGCACCCTGGAGTTGGCTAACTCGACCGCACCACGACGGGGCAAGCATAGGCGTCTCAGTGAAGTTGACACAACCCGGAAACAGCTGACGGTGCTGAAACCAGGCTTGGCACGAGGGAGTACCTGTGACAAGAACACTGCCGAGAACCAGCTGGCGGTGCTGGAACCCGGATGCGTTGCCCCAGTGTGCAAGAGCCAATGGCACGACCGAGGACTAGCTGACAGTGCTGGAACCCGGTTACTAAGCTGTAGGTGCCCGCGCTTAAAAGCACTACCAAGGACCGCCTGGTGTTGGCGGAACTCGGATACCCAGGAGGAGGCACCTAAGCCAAAGGCTCGGCCCGGAACCAGCTGACGGTGCTGGAACCAGGTGGTGGACCCCAAGGCCCACAGGAGAGGAGAGAACAGCTAGGCCGCGAGGCAGCCGCAGTTACCGAACCCCAAAAGTCCTACAGGGGGAGCTGGGCCTACTGGCACTACAGAACCAGCCTTGACTACCAGTTCACGCAGCCCACATAGGAAGCTCCTAAACTGGAGGCACCCTGGAGTTGGCTAACCCGACCGCACCACGACGAGGCAAGCATAGGTGTCTCAGTGAGCTTGACACAACCCGGAAACAGCTGACGGTGCTGAAACCAGGTTTGGCACGAGGGAGTACCTGTGACAAAAACACTGCCGAGAACCAGCTGGCGGTGCTGGAACCCGGATGCGTTGCCCCAGTGTGCAAGAGCCAATGGCACGACCGAGGACTAGCTGACGGTGCTGGAACCCGGTTACTAAGCTGTAGGTGCCCGCGCTTAAAAGCACTACCAAGGACCGCCTGGCGTTGGCGGAACTCGGATACCCAGGAGGAGGCACCTAAGCCAAAGGCTCGGCCCAGAACCAGCTGACGGTGCTGGAACCAGGTGGTGGACCCCAAGGCCCACAGGAGAGGAGAGAACAGCTAGGCCGCGAGGCAGCCG
This sequence comes from Ranitomeya imitator, assembly GCF_032444005.1. Lineage (NCBI taxonomy): Eukaryota > Metazoa > Chordata > Amphibia > Anura > Dendrobatidae > Ranitomeya > Ranitomeya imitator. Next base: position 591,527,369 of record NC_091286.1, read on the forward strand.
CAGTTACCAAACCCCAACAGTCCTAGAGGGGGAGCTGGGCCTACTGGCACTACAGAACCAGCCTTGACTACCAGTTCACGCAGCCCACATAGGAAGCTCCTAAACTGGAGGCACCCTGGAGTTGGCTAACTCGACCGCACCACGACGGGGCAAGCATAGGCGTCTCAGTGAAGTTGACACAACCCGGAAACAGCTGACGGTGCTGAAACCAGGCTTGGCACGAGGGAGTACCTGTGACAAAAACACTGCCGAGAACCAGCTGGCGGTGCTGGAACCCGGATGCGTTGCCCCAGTGTGCAAGAGCCAATGGCACGACCGAGGACTAGCTGACGGTGCTGGAACCCGGTTACTAAGCTGTAGGTGCCCGCGCTTAAAAGCACTACCAAGGACCGCCTGGCGTTGGCGGAACTCGGATACCCAGGAGGAGGCACCTAAGCCAAAGGCTCGGCCCGGAACCAGCTGACGGTGCTGGAACCAGGTGGTGGACCCCAAGGCCCACAGGAGAGGAGAGAACAGCTAGGCCGCGAGGCAGCCGCAGTTACCGAACCCCAACAGTCCTACAGGGGGAGCTGGGCCTACTGGCACTACAGAACCAGCCTTGACTACCAGTTCACGCAGCCCACATAGGAAGCTCCTAAACTGGAGGCACCCTGGAGTTGGCTAACCCGACCGCACCACGACGAGGCAAGCATAGGTGTCTCAGTGAGCTTGACACAACCCGGAAACAGCTGACGGTGCTGAAACCAGGTTTGGCACGAGGGAGTACCTGTGACAAAAACACTGCCGAGAACCAGCTGGCGGTGCTGGAACCCGGATGCGTTGCCCCAGTGTGCAAGAGCCAATGGCACGACCGAGGACTAGCTGACGGTGCTGGAACCCGGTTACTAAGCTGTAGGTGCCCGCACTTAAAAGCACTACCAAGGACCGCCTGGCGTTGGCGGAACTCGGATACCCAGGAGGAGGCACCTAAGCCAAAGGCTCGGCCCAGAACCAGCTGACGGTGCTGGAACCAGGTGGTGGACCCCAAGGCCCACAGGAGAGGAGAGAACAGCTAGGCCGCGAGGCAGCCGCAGTTACCGAACCCCAACAGTCCTACAGGGGGAGCTGGGCCTACTGGCACTACAGAACCAGCCTTGACTACCAGATCACGCAGCCCACATAGGACGCTCCTAAACTGGAGGCACCCTGGAGTTGGCTAACTCGACCGCACCACGACGGGGCAAGCATAGGCGTCTCAGTGAAGTTGACACAACCCGGAAACAGCTGACGGTGCTGAAACCAGGCTTGGCACGAGGGAGTACCTGTGACAAGAACACTGCCGAGAACCAGCTGGCGGTGCTGGAACCCGGATGCGTTGCCCCAGTGTGCAAGAGCCAATGGCACGACCGAGGACTAGCTGACAGTGCTGGAACCCGGTTACTAAGCTGTAGGTGCCCGCGCTTAAAAGCACTACCAAGGACCGCCTGGTGTTGGCGGAACTCGGATACCCAGGAGGAGGCACCTAAGCCAAAGGCTCGGCCCGGAACCAGCTGACGGTGCTGGAACCAGGTGGTGGACCCCAAGGCCCACAGGAGAGGAGAGAACAGCTAGGCCGCGAGGCAGCCGCAGTTACCGAACCCCAACAGTCCTACAGGGGGAGCTGGGCCTACTGGCACTACAGAACCAGCCTTGACTACCAGTTCACGCAGCCCACATAGGAAGCTCCTAAACTGGAGGCACCCTGGAGTTGGCTAACCCGACCGCACCACGACGAGGCAAGCATAGGTGTCTCAGTGAGCTTGACACAACCCGGAAACAGCTGACGGTCCTGAAACCAGGTTTGGCACGAGGGAGTACCTGTGACAAAAACACTGCCGAGAACCAGCTGGCGGTGCTGGAACCCGGATGCGTTGCCCCAGTGTGCAAGAGCCAATGGCACGACCGAGGACTAGCTGACGGTGCTGGAACCCGGTTACTAAGCTGTAGGTGCCCGCGCTTAAAAGCACTACCAAGGACCGCCTGGCGTTGGCGGAACTCAGATACCCAGGAGGAGGCACCTAAGCCAAAGGCTCGGCCCAGAACCAGCTGACGGTGCTGGAACCAGGTGGTGGACCCCAAGGCCCACAGGAGAGGAGAGAACAGCTAGGCCGCGAGGCAGCCGCAGTTACCGAACCCCAACAGTCCTACAGGGGGAGCTGGGCCTACTGGCACTACAGAACCAGCCTTGACTACCAGTTCACGCAGCCCACATAGGAAGCTCCTAAACTGGAGGCACCCTGGAGTTGGCTAACTCGACCGCACCACGACGGGGCAAGCATAGGCGTCTCAGTGAAGTTGACACAACCCGGAAACAGCTGACGGTGCTGAAACCAGGCTTGGCACGAGGGAGTACCTGTGACAAAAACACTGCCGAGAACCAGCTGGCGGTGCTGGAACCCGGATGCGTTGCCCCAGTGTGCAAGAGCCAATGGCACGACCGAGGACTAGCTGACGGTGCTGGAACCCGGTTACTAAGCTGTAGGTGCCCGCGCTTAAAAGCACTACCAAGGACCGCCTGGCGTTGGCGGAACTCGGATACCCAGGAGGAGGCACCTAAGCCAAAGGCTCGGCCCGGAACCAGCTGACGGTGCTGGAACCAGGTGGTGGACCCCAAGGCCCACAGGAGAGGAGAGAACAGCTAGGCCGCGAGGCAGCCGCAGTTATCGAACCCCAACAGTCCTACAGGGGGAGCTGGGCCTACTGGCACTACAGAACCAGCCTTGACTACCAGTTCACGCAGCCCACATAGGAAGCTCCTAAACTGGAGGCACCCTGGAGTTGGCTAACTCGACCGCACCACGACGGGGCAAGCATAGGCGTCTCAGTGAAGTTGACACAACCCGGAAACAGCTGACGGTGCTGAAACCAGGCTTGGCACGAGGGAGTACCTGTGACAAGAACACTGCCGAGAACCAGCTGGCGGTGCTGGAACCCAGATGCGTTGCCTTGCCTATTAAAGATTGTCTTCCTAGAGCCCCAACTAGCGGTGTTGGAGCAAAGGGTAAGCAGGGGGAGATGAGTGTAGGCCGAAGCCTGCACTGGAGGCAGCTTTGTGTCTGCGTTGCGTTTGCAGGACACTTTGCCGGCTACACACTGGGGGAACAGCTGGCGTTGCTGAACCCCACTAACACAATGGCGTGTGTTTTTCTCTGTGCAGCTAGCACTTGCGGGCAAAAACTAGCGATGTTAGAGCCCGTGTTGAAGCAGGAGGAGGAGGAGAGGAGCAGAGTGTAGGCCGAAGCCTAGTTGAACCAATTTCAAAGGAAACCTTTAACCCCCCCCTCAGGTGTTACAAAGTACAAGAGACACACCTTGTGCAGTATTAATGCTGCACAAGTGAAAGGTTGCTCTATTAATTTGTCTACTTGCACACGCTGAATGAAAGACATACACAATTTACCCCATTCTACAGTCAAACTGTAGTGGATGCGTGACTTGGTTTTTTGATGAGACGCAGCACAGGTGTCCAAAATAACGCCTTGGTGCTTGGCGCAGCTTCCTGAGCGTTGTTATTTGCTGTACAGGAGTCTGCGCTCTTGTGTTATCCCTTGGCAATGCCCTGTTAGCGCTGCCCATCTTATGACATCATTTCATGTTGGCCCGTGCGGTTAACGATGGCCATAAATCCCAGACCCCCAGTGTCTTTTCATAAAGCCACACTGCGGTGCTGGGATTCGTGGCCTTGAGCAGTAAATATTTTGGCCGCTCACACACGTCCTTACACCTGCCTCAGACTGGGCGGCCTCTGCTGATCCCTTCTCGCATGCCGCGGCCATGAGGCTGCACAGTCTGAAGAAGGCGGAAGGAGATGAGTTAAGACAGGCGAAGATATGCACTGCTCGTGCCCATCAATCACACCCTCGCAGTCAAAATAATTAAGACAACGAGGAGCATTTTATTCAGGCAGGGCGGACGAACAGGCGCAAGTAGCCAACCAATGATGTCAGAAGACGGGAAGCGCTACCAAGGGGGGTGCTGCGTATCATTAGAAAGGAAAGTCACACCTCAGGGACAGTGGAATGGTCTCAAAGAGACACATTTTGTACGTGTTGAGCTCCACGTGGGCAAGGAGAAAACATCAGCCACCTTGTACAAATGCAGCAGTACTGCTGTACAAGCTGGCTGTTATACATAGAAACACCTGGGGGTGGGGGCCAGGCTCCCTTCAATTTCAGTTCATGTGCCTGCGTGGCGTTTGCAGGTCACGTTGCAAGCTGCACAGCAGGGGAACAGCTGGCGGTGCTGAACCCCACTAACACATTGGCTGGTGTTTTTCTCTGTGCAGCTAGCATTTCCGGGCAAAAACTAGCGGTGTTTGAGCCCAAGGTCAGCAGGAGGAGGAGGAGAGGAGCAAAGTGTAGGCCGAAGCCTGCACTGGTGGCAGCTTTTGGTCGGTTGTGCCAGCGTGGCTTGTGCTGGACACGATGCCGGCTACACAGCGGGGGAACAGCTGGCGGTGCTGAACCCCACTAACACATTGGCTGGTGTTTTTCTCTGTGCAGCTAGCATTTCCGGGCAAAAACTAGCGTTGTTAGAGCCCAGGGTCAGCAGGAGGAGGAGAGGAGCAGAGTGTAGGCCGAAGCCTAGTTGAACCAATTTCAAAGGTTACCTTTAACCCCCCCTCAGGTGTTACAAAGTACAAGAGCCACTCCTTCTGCAGCATTAATGCTGCACAAGTAAAAGGTTGCTCTATTAATTTTTCTACTTGCACAAGCTGAATGCAACACGTAGACTATTTAGCCCATTATACTGTTAATCAGTAGTGGAGGCGTGACTTGTCTTTTTAAAGAAAAGCAGCACAGGTGTCGAAAACAACACCTTTTTGCATGGGCGCAGCTTCCTGAGCGTTGTTAGTTGCTGTACAGGAGTCTGCGCTCTTGTGATCCTTTGGCCATGCGCTGTGAGCGCTTCCTGTCTTATGACCTCATTTCAGGTTGGCCGTTGCGGTTAGCGATGGACATGAATCCCAGACCCACAGTGTGTTTTTAAAAAATCACACTGCGGTGCTGGGATTCGTGCCCTGGTGCACTAAATATGTTTGCCGCTCACACATGTCCTTACACCTGCTTCAGACTGGGCGGCCTCATCTGATCCCTTATCGCCTGCCGCGGCCATGAGGACACCCAGTCTGAAGAAGGCGGAAGGAGATGAGTGAACACAGGCAAACATATCCACTGCACATGCCCATCAATCACACCCTCGCTGTCCAAAAAAATAAGACACCGAGGGGCGTTGTTTCGAGCAGGGGAGATGCACAGGCGCAGCCAGCTAACCAATGATGTAAAAAGACGGGCAGCGCTAACAAGGGTGGTGCTGCGTGTCATTACAAAGGAAAGTCACACCTCAGGGACATTGTAATGGTCTCTAATGAGACACATTTTGTACGTGTTGAGTTCCACGTGGGCAAGGAGAAAAAGTCAGCCACCTTGTACAAATGCAGCAGTACTGCTGTACAAGGTGGCTGTTATACATAGAAACACCTGTGGGTGGGGGGCAGGCTCCCTTCAATTTCAGTTCATGTGCCTGCGTGGCGTTTGCAGGTCACGTTGCAAGCTACACAGCAGGGGAACAGCTGGCGTTGCTGAACCCCACTGACACATTGACTGGTGTTTTTCTCTGTGCAGATTGCATGTCCGGGCAAAAACTAGCGGTGTTAGAGCCCAGGGTCAGCAGGAGGAGGAGGAGAGGAGCAAAGTGTAGGCCGAAGCCTGCACTGGTGGCAGCTTTTGGTCGGTTGTGCCAGCGTGGCTTGTGCTGGACACGATGCCGGCTACACAGCGGGGGAACAGCTAGCGGTGCTGAACCCCACTAACACATTGGCTGGTGTTTTTCTCTGTGCAGCTAGCAGTTCCGGGCAAAAACTAGCGGTGTTTGAGCCCAGGGTCAGCAGGAGGAGGAGGAGAGGAGCAAAGTGTAGGCCGAAGCCTGCACTGGTGGCAGCTTTTGGTCGGCTGTGCCAGCGTGGCTTGTGCTGGACACGATGCCGGCTACACAGCGGGGGAACAGCTGGCGTTGCTGAACCCCACTAACACATTGGCTGGTGTTTTTCTCTGTGCAGCTAGCACTTCCGGGCAAAAACTAGCGGTGTTTGAGCCCAGGGTCAGCAGGAGGAGGAGAGGAGCAGAGTGTAGGCCGAAGCCTGCACTGGTGGCAGCTTTTGTTCTGTTGTGCCAGCGTGGCTTGTGCTGGACACGTTGCCGACTACACAGCAGGGGAACAGCTGGCGGTGCTGAACCCCACTGACACATCACCTAGTGTTTTTTCTGTGTAGACAACACTTCCAGGTGGCAACTGACAGTGTTGAAACCCAGGGAATCAAAGAGGAGCAGAGTGTAGGCCGAAGCCTGCAGTGGAGCAAGTTGAAAGGGAACCTTTAACCTCCCCCCCCCAGGCATTTGTTGCTGAAAGAGCCATCTTGTACAGCAGTAATACTGCACATGGAAAATGGTTGTTCCGAAAATTATGCTCCTTGCAAACGCTGAAGTACACACTCATATAATGTGTCCCCTCACACCGTCAAACCATCCCGGAAGTGGGACTTTCCTTTGTAATGTGACACAGCACAGCCGTCATTCCAACCCCCTTGGTGCCGGGCGCCACCTCCTCAACGTTGTTTGGTTCTGTCACGGAGCCCGGCTGTAATGTTATCCCTTGGCCATGCACAGTTAGCGGTGCCCGTCTTCTGACATCATGTAGGTGTCAGGCTGGCAGTGCCTGTGCGTCCAAGCTGCCCGAGATCCAACCTTGCAGTGTCATCTAATGTAGTCCCACTGCGGGCCAGGGATCCATGGGCATGCGCAGTGCATATCATCGCCTCTCACTCACCTCCTTCCTGCTTCTTCAGACTGTGCGGCGTCACGGCCGTGGCATGCTATTAGGGATCAGCTGACGCCGCCTAGTCTGAAGAAGCGTGAAGAAGGGGAGTGAGAGGCTAGTATATGCACTGCGCATGGCCATGGATACCAGGCCCACTGTGGGATCACATTAGACGACACTGCGAGGTGTGATTTCGGGCAGCGTGGACGCACAGGCGCAGCCAGGACGACAACAAATGATGTCAGAGGACGGGCAGCGCAAACTGTGCATGGCCAAGGGTTAACATAACAGCGCAGGGTCCATGACGGAATCAAACAACGCTAAGGAGGCAGCGCACGGTGCCAAGGGGGTAGCAATGACGGCTGTGCTGCGTCACATTACAAAGGAAAGTCCCACCTCCGGGACGGTTGGACGGTGTGAGGGGACACATTACATGAGTGTGTAGTTCAGCGTTTGCAAGGAGCATAATTTCAAGAGCGACCTTTCCCTTGTGCAGTATTAGTGCTGCACATGGTGGCTCTTTCAGTAACAAACGCCTGGGGGGGGGGGGGACAGGTCCCCTTACATTTTAGTTGTGCCAGCGTGGCGGTCGCATGACACGTTGCCGGATACACAGCTGGGGATCAGCTGACGTTACTGAACCCCAATAACAGAGGAGCGACTGTTGACTGTGCACACAGCACTTCCAGGCACCAACTGGCGGTGTTAGAGCCCAGGGACAGCAGGAGGAGCAGATTGGAGGTATTGCCGCACACACAGCTGGGGATCAGCTGACGTTACTGAACCCCAATAACAGAGGAGCGACTGTTGACTGTGCACACAGCACTTCCAGGCACCAACTGGCGGTGTTAGAGCCCAGGGACAGCAGGAGGAGCAGAGGAACAGAGTGTAGGCCGAAGCCTGATTGGAGCAAGTTGAAAGGAAACCTTTAACCCCCCCCCAAGACGTTTGTAGCTGAAAGAGCCATGTTGTGCAGCACTAAGGATGCAAAAGGAAAAGGTTGCTCTTTTAATTATGCTCCTTGCAAACACCGAAGTAAACACTAAAAATGTGTCCCTTTATACCGTTAAACCGTTCCGGAGGTGCGAATTTCCTTCGTAATGGGACACAGCACAGCTGTCATTCCTATCCCCTTGATGCCGTGCGCTGCCTCCTCAGCGTTGTTTTAAGCTGTCACGGAGCCTGCGCTGTTCTGTTAGCCCTTGGCCATGCCCAATTAGCGCTGCCTGTCTTCTGACATAATTTGGTGTCAGGCTGTCAGTGCCTGTGCGTCCACGCTGCTCCAGATCCCACCTCGCAGTCTCATCTAACGTAATCCCACTGCGGGCCTTGGAACCATGGGCATGCACAGTGCATAACCTCGACTCTCACTCCCCTCCTTCCCTCTTCTTCAGACTGTGCGGTGTCACGGCCGTGGCATGCTAGGGATCAGCTGACGGCGCACAGTCTAAAGAAGGCGGAGGGAAATGAGCGAGAGCCCGAGGGGAAGATATGCACTGCGCATGCCCATGGATCCCAGGCCCGCAGTGTGACTCAATCAGAAGACACTGCGAGGCGGGATCTCGGGCACCGCGGCCGCACAGGCGCAGCCAGCCTGACACCAAATTATGTCAGAAGACAGGCAGCGCAAATAGGGCATGCCCAAGGGATAACAGAACAGCGCAGGCTCCGTGACAGCTTAAAACAACGCTGAGGAGGCAGCGCATGGCACCAAGGGGGTGGGAATGACGGCTGTGCTGCGTCACATTACGAAGGAAAGTCCCAGCTCCGGGACGGTATAACGGTATCAGTGAACACATTTTATAAGTGTTAAGTTCTGCGTGTGCAAAGAGCTAAAAAAAAAAAGCTACCTTTTCCTTGTGCAGCATTACTGCTGCACAAGATGGCTCTTTCAGTAACAAACGAAGGGGGGGGGGGGGACAGGTTCCCTTACATTTAGGTTGTTGTGCCAGCGTGGCGGTCGCAGTACACATTGCCGGCTACACAGCTGGGGATCAGCTGACGTTACTGAAACCCAATAACACTGGGTCGTATGTTTTTACTGTGCAGCCTGCACTTCTGAGCCGCAACTGGCGGTGTTGGAGCCCAGGAATAGCAGTTCAGGTGGTAGAAAGATGAACACAGCAGGAGACCTGGATGACACCCAATTACTTAATCAGGCAGAGGAGTGGCAAATTCCTGCGAGATCCAGGCCTGGTTCATTTTCAGGAAAGTAAGCCGGTCAACGTTATCGGAGGATAGTCGCATGCGACGGTCTGTTAGTACACCACCTGCGGCACTAAAGACACGTTCCGATAAGACACTAGCCGCAGGGCAAGCCAGCACCTCCAATGCATACTGGCTTAGCTCTGGCCATGTATCCAGCTTAGAGACCCAAAACTTGAACGGGGAAGAGCCGTCTGGGAGTACAGTAAGAGGGCAAGCCATGTAGTCTGTCACCATCTGACGGAACCGTTGCCTCCTGCTGACTGGAGCCGCCGGTGATGGTGTAGACATTTGGGGCGGGCACACAAAAGTGTGCCAGAGTTGTGCCATACTGGGCTTGCCTTGGGCAGAGGCACTGCTTCTGCTCCCTCTTTGGGCAGAGCCTCCCCCACTGCCTCGACGCACTGAGCTGCTTTGTAAAGCACTAGCAGCACTCCTCTCAGTTGGACAGGAGAAGATGATGGAATTCACCAGTGTGTCGTGGTACTCCCGCAATTTACGCTCCCGGGTCAACGCAGGGATGAGGTTTTGGACGTTGTCCCGGTAGCGAGGATCGAGGAGGGTGAACACCCAATAATCAGGCATGTTGAGAATGTGGTCGATGCGGCGGTCGTTTCTCAGGCACTGCAGCATGAAATCCACCATGTGCTGCAGAGTGCCAACTGGCCCAGAAACGCTGTCCCCTGCTTGAGACATGATCTCTGCCCGCTCGTCATCACCCCACCCTCGCTGTACACACTGACCACTGGACAATTGTGTCGCTCCCTCCTCTGGACGGAGCTCTTCCTCCTCCATTGACTCCTCCTCATCCTCCTCACAAATTGGCCCCTGCGTACCCCTTTGTGAGGAACCACGTGGCGCTGACTCTCCAGAAGCTGATGGAAAAGGTGACTCCTCATCCTCCACCTCTTCCACCACATCATCCCTTAACCCTTGCAAAGTTTGCTGAAGCAGGCAGATAAGGGGGACAGTCATGCTGACTAGTGCATCATCTGCACTTGCCATCCGCGTGGAATAATCAAAAGGACGCAAAACCTGGCAGACGTCCTTCATAGTGGCCCACTCTGTGGTTGTGAAGTCTGATCGGCGCTGACTGCGACTTCTTTGCGCCTGATGCAGCTGGTACTCCATAACTGCTTGCTGCTGCTCACACAACCGCTCCAACATATGTAACGTGGAATTCCACCGGGTAGGTAGGTCACATATGATGCGGTGTTCCGGAAGGCGGAATCGGCGCTGCAGAGCAGCAATGCGGGATCTGGCAAAGCTGGAACGCCGCAAGTGAGCACACTCTAGGCGGACCTTGTGCAGCAGGGCATCAAGATCCGGATAGTCCCTCAGAAAACTCTGCACAACCAAATTGAGCACATGTGCCAGACATGGGATGTGAGTGAGGTTGCCAAGGGCCAAAGCTGCCACCAGATTTCGGCCATTGTCACACACTACCATGCCTGGCTGGAGATTCGCTGGCAGTAACCACACATCGCTCTCCTGCTTTATGGCATTCCAGAGCTCCTGCGCTGTGTGGCTTCGATGCCCCAATGAAACTAGTTTCAAGACGGCCTGCTGACGTTTGGCCACGGCTGTGCTCATGTCGGTCATAGGTAAACGTTCACGGGTCCATGTGGGGGTGGACTGTGACGGATCCTGCAGAGAGGAATCAGAGGAACTGGTGTAAGAGGAGGAGTCGATGCGTACAGACTGGATTCCTGCAATCCTTGGAGTGGGCAGGACACGTCCTGCGCCACTCGCACGATCTGTACCTGGCTCAACAACATTAACCCAATGGGCAGTGAGGGAAACATATCGCCCCTGTCCATGCTGACTGGTCCACGCATCGGTGGTGAGGTGGACCTTGCTACTGACGGCGTTCAGTAGCGCATGTTTTATGTTTGCCTCAACATGCCTGTGCAGGGCAGGGACAGCCTGCCTGCTGAAGTAAAAGCGGCTGGGCACCTTGTACTGTGGGACTGCCAATGCCATCAAGTCACGGAAGCTGTCAGTCTCCACCAGCCTGAACGAGAGCATTTCCAGGGACAACAGTTTGGCAATGCCTGCATTCAGAGCCTGTGCTCGGGGGTGGTTGGCCGAGAATGCCCGCCTTTTCTCCCATGCCTGTACTACCGATGGCTGTAGAGTAGACTGGGAGTGTGAGGATGACTGGGAAGGTGGTGCTGTGGGTGGAATTACACAAGGTCTCTGGGAGGAAGCCAAACCAGCTGTGCGTGAGCTGGAGGAAGAGGCAACACGAGCTGAAGAGGTGGTAGCTGCCGCTGTTGGTTGGCCTACATCTTCAGTGTGTTTCTGTAACTCCACCGCGTGCCTGGTCCGCACATGTTTCCACATATTTGTGGTATTGAGGTTGCTGACATTTTTCCCTCTTTTTACTTTATGATGACACAGCTTGCATTTGACAAAACAAATGTCATCTGCAACTGTGTCAAAAAAGGACCAGGCACTGCAAGTCTTGGGAGCGCCCTTTTTGGCTTTGGAAAGAGACAGGCTCCTAACGGGTGCCAAAGTGGAGGCTACAGGCTCCGCAGTCTTCCCCCTCCCTCTCCCTCTTTGGCCCGTAAGAGGAAGCTCTTCCTCTGAGCTGCTCCCACCACCTTCCTGTTCCTCACGCCACGATGGGTCAAGGACCTCATCATCTCCACTACCCTCTGCCACCAACTGCTCCTCCTGGGTAGTCTCAGCAGCACAGTACGCACGAGAAAGCGGCACCTGAGTTTCATCATCAGATGCGTACTGCGCTGTGGTCACCGGAGGCACTGGCCCACCTGCCTCTTCAGAGTCAGAGAGAAAAAGATGTTGGGCATCACTGCACACTGCCTCTTCTTCCATTTCTCCAATGCTGCTTGGCTGGCCCCCTGTTTCCAAGCCAAGAGATTCAGAGAACAGAAGTAGAGACGGCTCCTGTCCTGGGCTCTCTGACTGCCTGGCCAATTTGGCAGGTGGTGAAGAGACAGATGGCTGCTCTCCAGTGCTCTGTGCCTGAGAGGATGTGGCACTAACTGAAGTCGATGCCGAGGCGTTAGCTGCCATCCACCCGACAACGGCTTCAATTTGGTCTTCACGCAGCAGCGGTGCACGGCGCTCTCCGACAAAGCTGCGCATGAAGGACTGTTCCCTGCTGAAACTGAGTGATGACGAGTCACCGGCGCCCGCAGCAGGCACAGAATCACCACGTCCTCTCCCTGCTCCTCTCCCTGCTCCGCGCCCACGCCCACGTGCCTTACTCCCTGCCCTCTTCATCTTGGTTGACAGATAAAGATAAGCAGAAAAGTACTAAGGCATTAGTGTGCTTATTCCTGTAATGCTCCTCCTAACAGGTGTAAGAAACACTAATGTTGTAAATTGTGGACTAAACTTTATTATTTTTCAAATGTGGCCTACACAAGTGTTAAGTTGTGTTTGGTGAACTTAACTTATTTTTTGGTGCAGATCGGGCTAAAGAGCTAGTTTAAATCACACGGAGACCGTGCAGACAGCCGTAAACGGCGCTGCAAGGCCAAAAAACCCTCCTCTAGGTTATCCTATATAGTGTTTTTCCACTATTTAGCTGGATACAAGTGGAAAGACACTAATAGGAATTTTTTTTTTCAAATTTTAAACTGGCTGCACTATTTGAAAAAAAGGAAATTGTTTTTCAAGGTATGAGGCAGTAACGCACCCTGAGCTGAATCCAACCGGCTATGGCTGCACACAGACTACAGGGCGAGCTGCGCTCACACAGAGACCGTGCAGACAGCCGTAAACGGCGCTGCAAGGCCCCAAAAAAACCCTCTAGGTTATCCTATGTAGTGTTTTTCCAAAATTGAGCTGGAGACTGGTGGAAAGACACTAATAGGAATTTTTTTTTTTTCAAATTTTAAACAGGCTGCACTATTTCAAAAAAAGGAAAATTTTTCTCAAGGTATGAGCCAGTAACGAACCCTGAGCTGAATCCAACCGGCTATGGCTGCACACAGATTACAGGGCGAGCTGGGCTCACACGGAGACCGTGCAGACAGCCGTAAACGGCGCTGCAAGGCCAAAAAACCCTCCTCTAGGTTATCCTATATAGTGTTTTTCCACTATTTAGCTGGATACGAGTGGAAAGACACTTATAGGATTTTTTTTTGTCAAATTTTAAACAGGCTGCACTATTTGAAAAAAAAGGAAAATTTTTCGCAAGGTATGAGCCAGTAACGAACCCTGAGCTGAATCCAACCGGCTATAGCTGCACACAGACTACAGGGCGAGCTGGGCTCACACGGAGACCGTGCAGACAGCCGTAAACGGCGCTGCAAGGCCAAAAAACCCTCCTCTAGGTTATCCTATATAGTGTTTTTCCACTATTTAGCTGGATACGAGTGGAAAGACACTAATAGGAATTTTTTTTTTCAAATTTTAAACAGGCTGCACTATTTGAAAAAAAGGAAAATTTTTCTCAAGGTATGAGCCAGTAACGAACCCTGAGCTGAATCCAACCGGCTATGGCTGCACACAGACTACAGGGCGAGCTGGGCTCACACGGAGACCGTGCAGACAGCCGTAAACGGCGCTGCAAGGCCCAAAAACCCCCCTCTAGGTTATCCTATGTAGTGTTTTTCCACAATAGAGCTGGAGACTGGTGGAAAAACACTAATAGGAAATTTGAGAAAAAATGTGCAGCAGGCTGCACTAAGAGCAAAAAAGAACAACTGTGTGAGGCAGTGTGAACCCCCCCTGAGCTGAATACAACCGGGTATATGGCTGCACACAGACTACAGAGTGAGCTGCACACACACACACACACAGAGACCTTGCAGAACGCTGTTAAAACAGCGCTGCAAGGCAAGAGCAAGGTGAACAGTGAAGAACACACAGCGTTTTGCTAAATTAGCCTTTGGAAAGGAAAATAAAGCAATTAGCAAGCTCAACTGGCCCTCAGTTAGAACACAGCGTCCTGTCCCTAACTGAAATCACAGCAGAGTGAGCGCAAAATGGCGGCAGCGCTTTTTTATAGTGCAGAGTGACATCATTTCAGCAGCCAATCCCAGCCTTGCCAGTACTTACATGCCCACCATGCTAAACAGGATGTGCCCACACTTTCATTCATTCCTCATTGGCTGCTGCGTTCAATTTGAATTCTGGGAACTTCCGATTCCGGTATCCGATACGCGGGAAGTATCGGAATTCAGTATCGGAATTCCGATACCGCAAGTATCGGCCGATACCCGATACTTGCGGTATCGGAATGCTCAACACTACTCCTGATGCAAGTGCATGGAATATTTGGCAATGTATTCGGTAAGAACACATTTTTAAATACCAAGTTTCATAATTCCTTTCAGCTTTATTGTTAAATCCACATACATATTTCTTGCCAATTGGCATTTTGTACAACTTAGAAGGATGGTAATAGGTTAAAGGGAACCTGTCACCTCAAATTGGCAGGATATGTAAATGCCGTTTTTCCTGTCCGATGGGCGACATTTTGTCTTCATTTCTCCACCCCATCTGTCCCTGTTGTACGCAATATGTTCGAAAATTAGAGCACTTGTCCTCCATAGTTCGCGCGTGCGCAATGCAATCTTCGCTTGCGCACTATATCCCGGAACACACCAAAATCTTCCGGGACATAGTGCGCGGGCGCATGCACAGTAATGTTTTTCAGCTTTGCCCACAGTTGCGCGAGCGAAAATTACATTGCGCATGAGCAAACTACGGAGGACAAGTGCTCTAATTCTCAAACATATTGCATACAACAAGGACGGATGTGGTGGAGAAATGAAGACGAAACGCTGCCCATCGGACTGGAAAAAAGGAATTTACATATCCCGCCAATTTGAGGTGACAGATTCCCTTTAATAATAATAAACTAATATTCACCTTACTAATCAGCTCTATATCCACCTTCACTGTTATTCAGCTTCATACAGTGCATCTTCTGTGTCTTCGTGTGCTAGGTGAGGACATTCACTAGACCAAGGACAATCTTGAGAATGCTCAGTGTCGTCTCGGGCCTAGTGATGACCAGCAGTCCAAGCCTAGAGTGTACATTTTGGCATGTCGTCTCTTGGCGCATGCTTGTTCAAAGGTCGCATGAATGTCACAATGTGCTTGGTTGCCTTATGGTGTGCACTGTAGCCCACGTCTTCTAGCCATGACTAGGCAAGTGATGATCCTTCACATGCACACAGTCACCCTGGGATATAGTCAAGGCTACTAGAATTGGCTTAGTGTGAAGATGAAGTGTGAACATGAGCCGAGAATAGTACAGGGGACAGTGAACAGGAGAGTAAAGCGGTGAGGTATTAGTTGTAATTTAGTTTTGTTTCTGCATCTTACATTTATTATAAAATCTGTGAGATTTTGCAAATTGGAATGTCTTTTGATCTGCTTATCTCTAATGTCTAATTAAGAGAATCTTTATTTTCTCACCATTAGTATTTGATGTCTCCTTTTGTTCAGTATTGATCATAATGCCTAATATTTAGCCATATTATATAATAACAATAATAATAATTTTGTTCATATGGCCCCAAGATATTTCTCAACACTTTCCAATTAAACAGGGACATGAACAGAAAATAACGACATTACCGAATAACACATAATTCAACAGTTACAGGAGGAGTGAGGGCCCTGCTCGCAAGCTTACAATCTATAATGAAATGGAGGGACCTAATAGGTAAAAAATGCTTGTCATGTATTGCCGAGACATCATTATAATAAATACGTGTTTTCAAATAAAGCTGCATGAACCAGATCAGCCAGTAACTGTCTTAGTACAGCTTCCAAGTGCTATTGGGTGCATAGAGGATGTGGAGACAGATGAAAAAGAGCAACCAGATTCCAAGGACAGTTTAGAAAGAGGGAACAGAGAAGAGCTAAATTAGGGAAATGATGTGATAGGCCTGTCTAAAAAGATGGGTTGTTAAAAATGTAGGTGTTAGGTGTTAATTGTATCGTCTGGGGTTATGCATTAAATAAAACTGGTGCAGCACAAAAGAAATCTTGGAGACAAAGTGGGAGGTTTAGATTATGAAGGATGTTAGTCTAGATTAGTTGCAGAATGGAAAGCATGAGTAGGGTGAGAGACAAAGATGAGAAAGGAGGTGTAGGGTGGTGCAAAACTGCGTAGAGCTTTGTGAGTGAGACAAGTTAATATTGCAGTCTATATCAAATTGGTAACTAGTGCAATGACTGGCACAAAGTGGACGAGTCAGTGAAGCATCTGGATAGAAATAAGACTCTGGCTGACACATTCAATAAGGATTGGAGAGGATAGAGTTTGGTAAGAAGGAAACTGATCTATTTTTTTAAGATGCAGAAGACATGGGAGAGTGAACGATTGGATGTAGGAAATGAGGAAAAGTTCCGTGTCAAATATGACCGAAAGACAGCTAGCATTGTACTTTGGAGTTATGGTTGAACCACTCAAGGAAATTGCAATATCCGGTATAGGTAGGTTAGAAGAAGAAGATAATTTGTGAAGTTCAGTTTTGAAGTGGTTCAGTTTAAGATAGAGGGAGGACATGATGTTAGACAGACAGACAGATATCAATGCCTGATATTTTTAGTAATGCAAGGGTGATGTCAGGAGAAGAGTTTTACAATTCAGTGTCATCCGCATATACATTTGTGGGAAAACTGACCCCTTCCTGATTTCCAATTCTTTTGCATATTTGTTAGACTTAAATATTTCAGATCATCCAGCAAACTTACATATTAGGCAAAGGTAACACGATAAAACACAAAATGAAGTTTTTAAATGAAGATTTCTACTATTAAGGGGAAAGGAAATCCAAACATAATGGACCCTGTGTGAAAAAGTAATTGCCCCCTTTAAAACATAAGATAACTGTGGTTTATCATATCATTGGAAAGCTGAGTTCAAATTCTCTAGCCACAAGCAGGCCTGATCACTGCCACACCTGTTCTCAATCAAGAAATCACTTAAAAAGGACCTGCCTGACAAAGTGAGACAGACCAAATATTACTCAAAAGCTAGGCATCGTGCCACGATCCAAAGAAATTCTGGAACATATGAGAAACAAAGTAATTGAGATCTATCAGTCTGGAAAAGGTAATACAGCCATTTCTAAAGCTTTGTGACTCCAGTAAGCCATACTGAGAGACATTATCTACAAGTGGCAAAAACATGAAACAGTGTTGAACCTTTCTGGGAGTGTCCAGCTGACAAAAATTACCCCAAGAGAGCAGCAATGACTCATCCAAGAGGTCACAAAAGACCCCACAACAAAATCCAAAGAACTGCAGGCCTCATTTGCTTCAGTTACTGTAAGTGTTCATGACATGAGTTCCAAGACGAATTCCACTCCTGAGCAATAAGAACATAAAGCTTGTTTCAATTTTACCAGAAAAGAACTTGATGATCACCAAGACTTTTGGAAGAATATTCTGTGGACTAACAAGACAAAAGTTGAATGTTTTGGAAGGTGTATGTCCCATGACATGTGGTGTAACACAGCATTTCAGAACTGGAACATTATACCAACAGGAAAATATGGTAGTGGCAGTGTGATGATCTGGGAATGTTTTGCTGCTTCAGGGACAGGAAGACTTGCTGTGGTAAATGGAACCATAAATTCTGCTTTCTACAAAAAAATCTTGTGTAAGAATGTCCTGCCATTTGTTCGTGACCTCAAGCTGAAGTGCACTTGGATTATGCAGCAGGACAATGATCCAAAACACACCAGCATGTCCACCTCTGAATGGCTTAAGACAAACAACACTAAGTCTTTGGAGTGGCCTAGTCAAATTCCTGACCTTAATCCGATTGAGGTGCTGTGGCATGACCTTAAAAATGCGGTTCATGCTTGGAAATGCTCCAATGTGGCTGAATTATAACAATTCTGCAAAGATGAGGGGTCGAAAGTTCCTCCAGAGCATTGTAGCAGACTCATTGCCAGTAATCGCAAACGCTTAATTGCAGTTGTTGCTGCTAAGGGTAGCCCAACCAGTTATTAGGTTAAGGTGGCAAACACATTTTCACTCAGGGCTCTGTACGTTTGGATTTCTTTATGCCTTAATAATAAACACTTTGATTTAAAAACTGCATTTTGTGTTTACTTGTGTTATCTTTGTCTAATATTTAAATTTGGTCATCTGAAACATTTAAGTGTGACAAACACGCAAAAGAACTGAAAATCAGGAATTTGTCAAACACTTTTTCACGCAACTGTAGATGGTACTGGGACTGCTGATGGTTTGTCCAATAAGGGCAGTGTATATAGAAAAGAGGAGGATGCATAGGACGGAAACTTGAGAAAAACCCGACAGTAAGAACAGGAGAGGGCCAGCAAAAGATAGTGCAGGAGAACTAAAAGAGAACAGTTTGTTTGAGGTCAAAAGAGTGCAAGTATAGTGAAGAGGAACTGGTGAGACAATGTTGAATGCTGCCGACGAGAGATCCTGGAGAATCAGCAGGGAGTCTTGACCATAATATTTAGCTGTTTGTAGATCACTAGAGATTTTGATAAGGGCAAGTTTTAGTCACAATTTTGGACTATTTACAGTTATATTCATTGGTAGCATGCTGCTATGCTGAAGATATGAGGAGCTCCTTAACTATTTTGAAGGTTCTGAATATAGAAATATTTCTACAGCTTCCTATGAACACCTAAAAGTCTCATAATCAAATATTTAATAAAACATACAAATTTGAATTCAAACAAAGGAAACTAAGTCCATATTTACTGAAATGAACTATTGGATATGCTGATAAACCAAGCAACCAGGCCTAAATTATTCTTTATTGATTGAAGATGAATTTGAGCATTGATCCAAGTTACCACTTACTGAGAAGGGTTTGGTTCTGTGTGAGACATAATTGTTGTAATTGGTTTCCTTGGGAATTTTAGTATGACTTCCACTAGATCAATAAACCTCTTTACTCAGACCATTAATTCTGGCCTTTTGAATTTGGGAGCTAATGTTTGATAGTTGTTGATAAATGTAGCAACACTAAATAAAAGGGTTACAATATCATCTTCATCAACATAAGGAAGTACATTTTTAGGCTAAATAGCTGTACATTTTCCTAAGAGGGTAAACAAAAAATGGAAAAAGTTCTGTAGTTTTTGTTTGTTTGTTTCCTTCATATGTTGTGACGATAACATTCATTTATGGATAGGTAGGAACCTGCTGCAATTAAAATCACCACATGCTGAAGGAAAGATATCCCGATCAGTAAGCTAACATATAAATGACAAAAAACTGACTGACACTTTCAAACTAGTGTGAATTAGTGCATACCAGGAGGACCTACAATCATATACAATACACAAAAAAAGATGCACCATTTTGTGCTAAAGCATGTCAATGTGAAATATATGAAATATGAATAGCAATACAGCTTTTGAACATTAGAAAAAAAATAAGACACTTTGCATAAAATTTGGACAAATTATATCTGCCCATCAACCAACGTCAAGGTAATCTCAAAGACTGATGGTTCCCTACTAGTGATGAGCATGCTCTCCACTACTTGTTACTCGACCGAGCACACCACACCACGCCCCCTGAGGAAGCGGCAACACATACACGCGAAACGTGCGTTGGGGTCAGATCCAGCAGCCAGACGGGACACTCAGCGATCCATGGGTAATTAAGCCTTTATCTGTTTACCCTGTTTTCATGTGGTACTATCCGGTTATACGTAATGTGTGGTAGCTGTAAGGGCATTGGTAATACTATTGTGCACGTATTACGCCCAGTGTGCCTGCCATGCATCCGGGTTACTAGTACCCAGACGCATATACTATACTATGAACCATGCACATACTGTGATGTACATTTTTCTGTGCCCCGATCTGTTGCATCTGGATTTTTGTATCCATGGATGCAGTCACATTTTTCTCATTTGATTTTCACTTTCTATGACATGTATGTTTTCTTTGTAATATTCAATAAATATGTTTAGCTAGTAATTTTTTTTGGCAATTGTTTGACTCGTATATCTCCGGTTTAGCAGTGTCAAAAGTGTTGTTGTTTGGATAGCAGATAATGATTCCAGTCACTTTGCCACCACCACCTTGTCTTTCACACAGTCAAGTCTCAGTAGCCGTGAATCTGGACCGCATATTCCTCACCTTGATCATCCTTCCTCCCACCATGCCGAGTGCCTGGAGACAACTGATCCCACACTTGGACACTCCGAAAAGCTGTTCACTTTTCCATTTATACATTTGGGCCTCTCGCAAGGCCCACTTGAAGTGGGACAAGAGGAGATCACATGCAATGATGCCCAAATATTTGAGCAGACACGGCCACACAAAGGCAACGGTGGGAAAGTGTGACAAGAGGTGGACGATGATGAAACACAATTGCCAAAAAGTCAGGAGGAGGACCAGGTTGCGGAAGTGGAAGACAAGGTTGTGAATGATATAGAATTTTACCCAGCCTGGCAGGAGGACATGAAGATCGAGGACAGCAGTACACAGGGGGAGGGAGGTGTAGCTTCACTTCACTGATGTGCTCTGTCAGGTTTAATAAGTGGGACTTCTTGCCTTTTAAATGGTGTTGGGACCATCAGTTGTGTTGTGCAGAAGTCTGGTGGATACACAGCTGATAGTCCTACTGAATAGACTGTTAGAATTTGTATTATGGCAAGAAAAAAGCAGCTAAGTAAAGAAAAATGAGTGGCCATCACAGGTTAACACCAGCTCACATTAGAGACCAGGTCAATGCCACACAGAGTTCTAGCAGCAGACACATCTCTACAACAACTGTTAAGAGGAGACTTTGTGCAGCAGACCTTCATGGTAAAATAGCTGCTAGGAAACCACTGCTAAGGACAGGCAACAAGCAGAAGAGACTTGTTTGGGTTAAAGAACAGAAGGAATGGACATTAGACCAGTGGAAATCTGTGCTTTGGTCTGATGAGTCCAAATTTGAGATCTTTGTGTCTTTGTGTGACGCAGACAAGGTGAACGGATGGACTCTACATGCCTGGTTCCCACCATGAAGCATGGAGGAGGTGGTGTGATGGTGTGGGGGTGCTTTGCTGATGACACTGTTGGGGATTTATTGAAAATTGAAGGCATACTGAATCAGCATCGCTACCACAGCATCTTGCAGCAGCATGCTATTCCATCCATTTGGCGTTTATTTGGATCATCATTTATTTTTCAACAGGACAATGACCCCATACACACCTCTAGGCTGTCTAAGGGCTATTTGACCAAGTAGGAGAGTGATGGGGTGCTACGCCAGATGACCTGGCCTCCACCGTCACCAGACCTAAACCCAATCGAGATGGTTTCAGGTGAGCTTGGCCACAGAGTGAAGGCAAAAGGGCCAACAAGTGCTAAGCATCTCTGGGAACTCCTTCAAGATTGTTGGAAGACCATTCCCGGTGATTACCTCTTGAAGCTCATCAAGAGAATGCCAAGAGTGTGCAAAGCATTCATCAAAGGAAAAGGTGGCCACTTTGAAGAACCTAGAATATAAGACATAATTTCAGTTGTTTCACACTTATTTGTTAAGTATATAATTCTACATGTGTTAATTCATAGTTTAGATGCCTTCTGTGTGACTGTACAATTTTCATGAAAGTACAGAAAAACCCTTAAATGAAAAGGTGAGTCCAAACATTTGGTCTGTATATATATATATATATATATATATATATATATATATATATATATATACAGACCAAAGTTTGGACACGCCTTCTCATTTAAAGATTTTTCTGTATTTTCATGACTATGAAAATTGTAAATTCACACTGAAGGCATCAAAACTATAAATTAACACATGTGGAAATATATACTTAACAAAAAAGTGTCAAACAACTGAAAATATGTCTTATGTTCTAGGTTCTTCAAAGTAGTCACCTTTTGCTTTGATGACTGCTTTGCACACTCTTGGCATTCTCTTGATGAGCTTCAAGAGGTAGTCACCGGAAATGGTTTTCACTTCACAGGTTTAATAAGTGGGATTTCTTGCCTTATAAATTGGCTTGGGACCATCAGTTGTGATGAGCAGAAGTTTGGTAGATACACAGCTGATAGTCCTACTAAATAGACTGTTAGAATTTGTATTATGGCAAGAAAAAAGAAGCTAAGCAAAGAAAAATGAGTGGCCATCATTACTTTAAGAAATGAAGGTCAGTCAGTCTGAAAAATTGGGCAAACTTTGAAAGAGTCTGCAAGTGCAGTGGCACAAAACATTAAGCGCTACAAAGAAACTGGCTCACATGAGGACCGCCCCAGGAAAGGAAGACCAAGAGTCACCTCTGCTTCTGAGGATAAGTTTATCCGAGTCACCAGCCTCAGAAATTGCAGGTTAAGAGCAGCTCAGATTAGAGACCAGGTCAATGCCACACAGAGTTCTAGCAGCAGACACATCTCTACTAGAGTTGAGCGACCTTGACCTTTTTAGAGTCGAGCCGGGTTTCGCGAAACCCGACTATCTCAAAAGTCGGGTCGAGTGAAATCGGCCGATTATGACGTAAAGTCGGGATCGACCGAAACACGAAACCCAATGCAAGTCAATGGGAGAGCATAGTCGGCAGTGAGTGGGGGCCAGGAAAACACCTAGAGTGCCCATTTTAATGTCAAAACCATCCATTCTTCTTAATGAAGCTTGTCAAGCGTAATTTACCTTATAATAATTGGAAGGCATTTGAAATTGGGGGTCATTTGGCTAAAGTTGTGGTGGGTAGGGCTGGTTCAAGTAATTAGTGGGCCCAGGAAATCTGGACCACGTCACGGCAGTGGAGCAGGGAGAGGTAAGTATTTCAACTTTGCAAGTGCTGTGAACCTGAGCAAGCAGGGGGGGCCCACTCGTTGGCATTGGCACTGGCACAGGGCCCCTCAAAGTACAGCGGTGTGTTTGCACGGCGGGGGCGCCTCCCACCGGCAGCAACACTTTTGCGTACTATGAGAGGCCCTGTGCCAGTGACGTCGCCAACTAGTATTCCTCCCCCCCACCTGATGAAGGAACCTGCACTTTCATCTGCACCTCCCTCTTTGTCCCCGTGTAAGGTGGTATGGTATGCGGGAAGAGCAACCTGACTTTCAGCAGGGTCACAATGTTGTTGTGTAGCGTGCACGGGGAATGTTGCGTTATGGGTCAATGTACCAGCAGACTCATCTATCACTGGCTGGGCAATGGGCAGGATCAGGAGGAAACACAGATATAGGCCCAAAGAATAAAGTTGGCTAAATGCAGTTCAAAATTGGTAACACAGGAATAACCAGGGGGCATTGCAGTGGAGGACAACTGGAATGAGAGGCTGACACAGAGAGTAGGCCCAAATCAGTAAGTAGTCGAAATGCAGTTCAAAATTGGCAACCGTAGTAAACAGGCGGCACAGCTTTGTTCAGTGGAGGAGAACAGCAAGGAGTGGCAGACACCGATAGTAGGCCCCAACCCAACTAGTAGGCAAAATGCAGTCTAACATTAACAACTACTTAACGAGCGCCTGAAAGCGGAATTTCAGGACAGGAAACCAGGAGAACAGCAAGGAGTGGCAGACACCGATAGTAGGCCCCAAACCAACTAGTACGCCAAATGCAGTTGTTCCGTTTAACCACAATTTAATGAGAGCCTGAAGATAGAAGTTCAGGAAAGGCAACCTGGAGAACACCTTGGAGTGGAACACACCATCTCTCTACACCCCATACCCAATTTGTAGGCCTAATGCAGTGTAGTTTCCAACAACAACTAAACGAGAGCATGAAGATCGAAGCATTGGCGAGGAAACCTGGGGAACACCTTGGAGTGGAACACACCATCTCTCTACACCCCATACCCAATTTGTAGGCCTAATGCAGTGTAGTTTCCAAGAACTACTAAACGAGAGCCGGAAGATCGAAGCTCAGGAAAGGCAACCTGGAGAACACCTTGGAGTGGAACACACCATCTCTCTACACCCCATACCCAATTTGTAGGCCTAATGCAGTGTAGTTTCCAACAACTACTAAACGAGAGCATGAAGATCGAATCATTGGCGAGGAAACCTGGGGAACACCTTGGAGTGGAACACACCATCTCTCTACACCCCATACCCAATTTGTAGGCCTAATGCAGTGTAGTTTCCAAGAACTACTAAACGAGAGCCGGAAGATCGAAGCTCAGGAAAGGCAACCTGGAGAACACCTTGGAGTGGAACACACCATCTCTCTACACCCCATACCCAATTTGTAGGCCTAATGCAGTGTAGTTTCCAACAACTACTAAACGAGAGCATGAAGATCGAAGCATTGGCGAGGAAACCTGGGGAACACCTTGGAGTGGAACACACCATCTCTCTACACCCCATACCCAATTTGTTGGCCTAATGCAGTGTAGTTTCCAACAACTACTAAACGAGAGCCGGAAGATCGAAGCTCAGGAAAGGCAACCTGGGGAACACCTTGGAGTGGAACACACCATCTCTCTACACCCCATACCCAATTTGTAGGCCCAATGCAGCGTAGTTTCCAACAACTACTAAACGAGAGCCGGAAGATCGAAGCTCAGGAAAGGCAACCTGGGGAACACCTTGGAGTGTAACAAACCCTCTCTCTACACCACGGAAGGGCTGATTCTTAGGAAGGAAGGCTGTCGGAAAGAAGCAGGGCGCGTCCGAGGGTGATTATATTCTTATTAGGTATATACTCACCCTCGGACGCGCCCTGCTTCTTTATTTGTAATGAATGTTTATTTGCAATGTGGTTTTGACTTACTCTATTTTTTTGGTAAATAATGATTTTATTATTTTCATTGTTTTGCATCTTCTTGGCAATAATATAAAGAAGACGCGACAGGACAACACTCGGTGGATGCCATATCTGTGTTTAAAATTGAAAAAACCTTTCAGTTAACTACTTGCAGGAGAAAGTTATTGTAGCTGGTGGCCATTTTTAGTACTGTACCAGATTTTTGTTGTATGTGTTTGTTTTTAATGTTAAAATGTCTGCATTTGATATCTCTCCAGTATTTTCTTTTTTATAAGCAAAATACTTATTTTTATATTTTCTGATGTTGGTTCCAGGGGTACACGGGCAGCAGTGGTGTGGTCAGTGGAGGCCTAGTGGAAGGAGTGACCACAGACAGGCATCGAAGGCCTAAAATAATAACACATGGCTGTAGGCAATTTTAAATTGGTTCCAGGGGTACACGGGCAGTAGTGCCCTGGTCAGTGTAGTAGTAGTTGAAAGAATGGACCGCAGACAGGCATCGAAGGCCTAAAATAAAAAAATTGGGCTGGCTGTAGGCAATTTTAAATTGGTTCCAGGGGTACACGGGCAGCAGTGGTGTGGTCAGTGGAGGCCTAGTGGAAGGAGTGACCGCAGACAGGCATCGAAGGCCTAAAATAATAACACATGGCTGTAGGCAATTTTAAATTGGCTCCAGGGGTACACGGGCAGCAGTGGTGTGGTCAGTGGAGGCCTAGTGGAAGGAGTGACCACAGACAGGCATCGAAGGCCTAAAATAATAACACATGGCTGTAGGCAATTTTAAATTGGTTTCAGGGGTACACGGGCAGCAGTGCCCTGGTCAGTGTAGTAGTAGTTGAAAGAATGGACCGCAGACAGGCATCGAAGGCCTAAAATAAAAAAATTGGGCTGGCTGTAGGCAATTTTAAATTGGTTCCAGGGGTACACGGGCAGCAGTGGTGTGGTCAGTGGAGGCCTAGTGGAAGGAGTCACCGCAGACAGGCATCGAAGGCCTAAAATAATAACACATGGCTGTAGGCAATTTTAAATTGGTTCCAGGGGTACACGGGCAGCAGTGGTGTGGTCAGTGGAGGCCTAGTGGAAGGAGTGACCGCAGACAGGCATCGAAGGCCTAAAATAATAACACATGGCTGTAGGCAATTTTAAATTGGTTCCAGGGGTACACGGGCAGCAGTGCCCTGGTCAGTGTAGTAGTAGTTGAAAGAATGGACCGCAGACAGGCATCGAAGGCCTAAAATAAAAAAATTGGGCTGGCTGTAGGCAATTTTAAATTGGTTCCAGGGGTACACGGGCAGCAGTGGTGTGTTCAGTGGAGGCCTAGTGGAAGGAGTGATCGCAGACAGGCATCGAAGGCCTAAAATAATAACACATGGCTGTAGGCAATTTTAAATTGGTTCCAGGGGTACACGGGCAGCAGTGGTGTGGTCAGTGGAGGCCTAGTGGAAGGAGTGACCGCAGACAGGCATCGAAGGCCTAAAATAATAACACATGGCTGTAGGCAATTTTAAATTGGTTCCAGGGGTACACGGGCAGCAGTGGTGTGGTCAGTGGAGGCCTAGTGGAAGGAGTGACCACAGACAGGCATCGAAGGCCTAAAATAATAACACATGGCTGTAGGCAATTTTAAATTGGTTCCAGGGGTACACGGGCAGCAGTGGTGTGGTCAGTGGAGGCCTAGTGGAAGGAGTCACCGCAGACAGGCATCGAAGGCCTAAAATAATAACACATGGCTGTAGGCAATTTTAAATTGGTTCCAGGGGTACACGGGCAGCAGTGGTGTGGTCAGTGGAGGCCTAGTGGAAGGAGTGACCACAGACAGGCATCGAAGGCCTAACCTAACAAAAATGTCAATACAATGGTATTGTCAGTGGCAGGCATTGAAGGATGTCAGCGCATAGACTAAACATTGGTGGAGCTGTGAGATAATTTTGCAAGTGGTAGAGCACTGTTTGAGCTGGGGTGGGGGGAAACTGTCTTGTGGCCGGCGGTACAGGCCCAGGGCCCCTCATATTACAACGGTGTGTCTGACGTTGGGTGCGCACCACCACCGCCAGAGACACTTTATTGTACTAGGAGGGACCCAGTGGCAGTGCCGTCGACCAAAGGCGGGCTCACCCACCTCTTCAGACAAACTGCACTCTCACGGGTGCTGTCGCCAAGTGTCGATACCACGGCCCCGTGTGGGGAGTTTGGCCATTTAGTGAGGTGTAAACATGTCGTATGCTGGACAATCAGGTGCAGAAAATTACGAGATTGGAAAAGGCATTCAGAATAGTCCACAGGCAAGACCTTTTCATAGGAAAGCTAGGTGTCAGCCGGGCAAGGTGGGGCAAAAGATTTCGAAATCCAGTTGTGGTTCATTTTAATGAAGGTTAGATCATCTACATTTTGGGTAGCCAGACGAGTCCTTTTTTCTGTTAGTATTGAACCTGCAGCACTGAATACTCTTTCTGATAGGACACTAGCTGCCGGGCAAGCAAGCTCCTGCAATGCATATTCTGCCAATTCTGGCCAGGTGTCTAATTTTGATGCCCAGTAATCAAATGGTAATGACGGTTGAGGGAGAACATCGATAAGGGATGAAAAATAGTTTGTAACCATACTGGACAAATGTTGTCTCCTGTCACTTTGAATTGATGCTGCAGTACCTGTCCTGTCTGCGGTCATAGCAAAATCACTCCACAACCTGGTCAGAAAACCCCTCTGGCCAACGCCACTTCTGATTTCTGCCCCTCTAACTCCTCTGGTCTGCTGGCCCCTGTAGCTCGTGTGAGAACGATCACGGGCGCTGTGTGCAGGGAATGCCAGAAGCAAACGGTCAACAAGAGTTGATTGTTTGGTTGCTAATATTAGTTCCAAGTTCTCATGTGGCATTATATTTTGCAATTTGCCTTTATAGCGAGGATCAAGGAGGCAGGCCAACCAGTAATCGTCATCATTCATCATTTTAGTTATGCGTGTGTCCCTTTTGAGGATACGTAAGGCATAATCCGCCATGTGGGCCAAAGTTCCAGTTCTCAAATCTGCGGTTGTGCTTGGTTGAGGGGCAGTTTCAGGCAAATCCACGTCACTTGTGTCCCTCAAAAAACCAGAACCCGGCCTTGCCGCGCCACCAATTTCCAGTGGCCCCGGAAAAGCTTCCTCATTAAAAATATAATCATCCCCATCATCCTCCTCGTCCTCCTCCTCCTCTTCGCCCGCTACCTCGTCCTGTACACTGCCCTGGCCAGACAATGGCTGACTGTCATCAAGGCTTTCCTCTTCCTCAGCTGCAGACGCCTGATCCTTTATGTGCGTCAAACTTTGCATCAGCAGACGCATTAGGGGGATGCTCATGCTTATTATGGCGTTGTCTCCACTAACCAGCCGTGTGCATTCCTCAAAACACTGAAGGACTTGACACATGTCTTGAATCTTCGACCACTGCACACCTGACAACTCCATGTCTGCCATCCTACTGCCTGCCCGTGTATGTGTATCCTCCCACAAAAACATAACAGCCCGCCTCTGTTCGCACAGTCTCTGAAGCATGTGCAGTGTTGAGTTCCACCTTGTTGCAACGTCTATGATTAGGCGATGCTGGGGAAGGTTCAAAGAACGCTGATAGGTCTGCATACGGCTGGAGTGTACGGGCGAACGGCGGATATGTGAGCAAAGTCCACGCACTTTGAGGAGCAGGTCGGATAACCCCGGATAACTTTTCAGGAAGCACTGCACCACCAGGTTTAAGGTGTGAGCCAGGCAAGGAATGTGTTTCAGTTGGGAAAGGGAGATGGCAGCCATGAAATTCCTTCCGTTATCACTCACTACCTTGCCTGCCTCAAGATCTACAGTGCCCAGCCACGACTGCGTTTCTTTCTGCAAGAACTCGGACAGAACTTCCGCGGTGTGTCTGTTGTCGCCCAAACACTTCATAGCCAATACAGCCTGCTGACGTTTGCCAGTAGCTGCCCCATAATGGGAGACCTGGTGTGCAACAGTGGCAGCTGCGGATGGAGTGGTTGTGCGACTGCGGTCTGTGGACGAGCTCTCGCTTCTGCAGGAGGACGAAGAGGAGGAGGAGGGGGTGCGAACGGCTACAGCCAATTGTTTCCTAGACCGTGGGCTAGGCAGAACTGTCCCAAACTTTCTGTCCCCTGTGGACCCTGCATCCACCACATTTACCCAGTGTGCCGTGATGGACACGTAACGTCCCTGGCCATGCCTACGGGTCCATGCATCTGTTGTCAGATGCACCTTTGTGCTCACAGATTGCCTGAGTGCATGGACGATGCGCTCTTTAACATGCTGGTGGAGGGCTGGGATGGCTTTTCTGGAAAAAAAGTGTCGACTGGGTAGCTCGTAGCGTGGTACAGCGTAGTCCATCAGGGCTTTGAAAGCTTCGCTTTCAACTAACCGGTAGGGCATCATCTCTAACGAGATTAGTCTAGCTATGTGTGCGTTCAAACCCTGTGTACGCGGATGCGAGGCTAAGTACTTCCTTTTTCTAACCATAGTCTCATGTAGGGTGAGCTGGACTGGAGAGCTGGAGATCGTGGAACTAGCGGGGGTGCCGGTGGACATGGCAGACTGAGAGACGGTGGGAGATGGTATTGTTGCCACCGGTGCCCTAGATGCAGTGTTTCCTACTACGAAACTGGTGATTCCCTGACCCTGACGGCTTTGGCCTGGCAAAGAAACCTGCACAGATACTGCAGGTGGTGCGGAAAATGGTGGCCCTACACTGCCGGAAGGGATGTTGCGTTGCTGACTAGCTTCATTGGCCGAGGGTGCTACAACCTTAAGGGACGTTTGGTAGTTAGTCCAGGCTTGCAAATGCATGGTGGTTAAATGTCTATGCATGCAACTTGTATTGAGACTTTTCAGATTCTGTCCTCTGCTTAAGGTAGTTGAACATTTTTGACAGATGACTTTGCGCTGATCAATTGGATGTTGTTTAAAAAAATGCCAGACTGCACTCTTTCTAGCATCGGATACCTATTCAGGCATTGCAGACTGAGCTTTAACCGGATGGCCACGCTGTCCTCCAACAGGTTTTGGCTTTGCCACGCGTTTTGGGCAAGATACGGGCCCGGCAGATGGAACCTGTTGCGATGTTGATGCCTGCTGCGGCCCCTCCTCCTCCGCTTCAGAACTGCTGCCGCCTGCACCCTGTTCCCCCAATGGCTGCCAATCGGGGTCAAGAACTGGGTCATCTATTACCTCTTCTTGTAGCTCGTGTGCAACTTCGTCTGTGTCACCGTGTCGGTCGGTGGTATAGCGTTCGTGATGGGGCAACATAGTCTCATCAGGGTCTGATTCTTGATCAGCACCCTGCGAGGGCAATGTTGTGGTCTGAGTCAAAGGACCAGCATAGTAGTCTGGCTGTGGCTGTGCATCAGTGCACTCCATGTCAGATTCAACTTGTAATGGGCATGGACTGTTAACTGCTTCACTTTCTAAGCCAGGGACGGTATGTGTAAAGAGCTCCATGGAGTAACCCGTTGTGTCGCCTGCTGCATTCTTCTCTGTTGTTGTTTTTGCTGAAGAGGACAAGGAAGCGACTTGTCCCTGACCGTGAACATCCACTAACGACGCGCTGCTTTGACATTTACCAGTTTCACGAGAGGAGGCAAAAGAGCTAGAGGCTGAGTCAGCAAGATAAGCCAAAACTTGCTCTTGCTGCTCCGGCTTTAAAAGCGGTTTTCCTACTCCCAGAAAAGGGAGCGTTCGAGGCCTTGTGTAGCCAGACGACGAACCTGGCTCCACAGCTCCAGACTTAGGTGCAATATTTTTTTTCCCACGACCAGCTGATGCTCCACCACTACCACTACCCTCATTACCAGCTGACAATGAACGCCCCCGGCCACGACCTCTTCCACCATACTTCCTCATTGTTTTAAAAACGTAAACAAACTAACGGTATTTGTTGCTGTCACACAAATTACACGGTGAGCTATAACTTCAGTATGATTTTGCTACCCCTTTACAGGTGAGTGAGACCACAACGAAAATCAGGCACAATGTTACACACTCTGTTGTTGGTGGCAACAAATGAGAGAGATGCCACACACGCAGGACTGTCACTGAAGCACAAATGTAAATATTAACCCCTCTGTGACCTTGGACGTACTATCCCGTCGAGGTGCCCTGGGCCTATCTGACCCTTGACGGGATAGTACGTCCTGCCCTTTAATGCGATACCGCGACTTAAGTCGCGGTGATCGCATTAAAATTCCGACGCCATCTCACCTGGGGGGAGATGGCCTCGGCATCCAGGGCATTGTCGCCGCCCACCCGCCCTCTCGATCGCTGTGATTGGCTGTTCAATTCTGAACAGCCAATCACAGCCATTCTCATTGTTTCAGCCAATCGGAGCGGCTGAAACAATGAGGTCACAGGCTAGGATCGAGTACCGATGTACACCCCGGATTGGCGCGATCGCCGATCGCATCGATCGCGCCAATCGCAGGGCACCGCGCGGTATTACCGCGCTGTGCCCTGCCGGAACCTGCGTGGATCGGTGCTCTAATAGCACCGATCCTAGGATAGGACACAGTGCAGGCCCAGCAGGGCCTGCAGGAGCCGATTGGCGCGATCGATGTCATCGTCGATCGCGCCAATCACAGGGCGCAGCGGTGATCACGCTGTGACCGCTCTGTGCCCTGCAGGTGACCTGGCTGTGACCTGCCTAGGATGGCGCGAACAGATCCGATCCTAGGCAGGTCACAGCCAGGTCACCAGGAAAGCTCTGATTGGTGGGATTGATGTTATGGTCGATCCCACCAATGACAGGTCACAGCAGCAGCATGACCGCTCTGTGACCTGTCTGTGTCACCTGCCTGACCTGTGTATGACCGCTCTGCAGGGTCCTCATTCTAGCTGAGGATTCCTACAGAGCGGTCATACTGCTGGATCTCCCTGCTGGATTTTGTGCCTGGATCTCCCTGCCGTGCTGGGTATTGTGGTGCCACAGCAGCCTGTAGCACCACAATCCCTGCTAAAGAAAGAAGACAACTAAACGTAAGTTTTATCCCTGATCCCTGCCCAATCCCCGTTCATCCACCCCAATCCCCGTTCATCCACCCCAATCCCCATTCATCCACCCCAATCCCCCCTTCCCCCTCTTTTTACCCCCTCCACCCCCATTTGTGCCGCCGAGCGTTGATTGGTGACGCAGTTCACCGATCAACGCTCGCGCTCGCTTTTTTTCCCTCGCCCCCGTTGCGCCAACTCCGTACACACATTCCGCAGCCGCCAAAGTTTGATAAGTGACGCAGTTCACTTATCAGAGTTTGTGCCTGCCGTTTTCCTTTTTTTTTTTTTACCCCCCTTTTGCGCCACCTGACTACAACCGTACGTTTTGATCACTGATCCCTGCCCAATCCCCACTTCCACCCCATCTCCCTTCCCCCTCTTTTTACCCCCCTTTGCACCTCCTTCCGTGCGCCCATTTAACAGCCGCCGAACGTTGATTGGTGACGTAGTTCACCGATCAACGCTCGCGCTCGCTTTTTTTCCCTCACCCCCGTTGCGCCAACTCCGTACACACATTCCGCAGCCGCCAAAGTTTGATAAGTGACGCAGTTCACTTATCAGAGTTTGTGCCTGCCGTTTTCCTTTTTTTTTTTTCACCCCCCTTTTGCGCCACCTGACTACAACCGTACGTTTTGATCACTGATCCCTGCCCAATCCCCACTTCCACCCCCATCTCCCTTCCCCCTCTTTTTACCCCCCTTTGCACCTCCTTCCGTGCGCCCATTTAACAGCCGCCGAACGTTGATTGGTGACGCAGTTCACCGATCAACGCTCGCGCTCGCTTTTTTTCCCTCACCCCCGTTGCGCCAACTCCGTACACACATTCCGCAGCCGCCAAAGTTTGATAAGTGACGCAGTTCACTTATCAGAGTTTGTGCCTGCTGTTTTCCTTTTTTTTTTTTTCACCCCCCTTTTGCGCCACCTGACTACAACCGTACGTTTTGATCACTGATCCCTGCCCAATCCCCACTTCCACCCCCATCTCCCTTCCCCCTCTTTTTACCCCCCTTTGCACCTCCTTCCGTGCGCCCATTTAACAGCCGCCGAGCGTTGATTGGTGACGCAGTTCACCGATCAACTCTCGCGCTCGCTTTTTTCCCTTCAGCCTTTTTGCGCAACCTCCGTACACACATCCCGCAGCCGCCAAACTTTGATAAGTGACGCAGTTCTCTTATCAGAGTTTGTGCCTGCCTTTTTTTTTTTTTTTACAGGTTTTTCTTCTCCTTTTAGCATTTTCTTTTCAGATAAGTTTGCACAAATCACTATCCCCCCACACATACACATACAGTTATCAATAAAGTGCACCCAATCACCATATTCACACAAAAATGTCCCGCTCGTCCCGTTCGTCCCAACAGCGCTATTCATTGGAGGAGGCATATGCTTTCCTTGCCTCCGACACTGATAGCGAGGGAGAGGATCCCACTTTTCTTCACTTTTCTGATTCTTCATCCTCTTCCTCCTCCTCCTCCTCTTCCTCCTCGGGTCCTGCGGAACCACCACGCAGACGCCCCAGGACAGAAGATGAGGCAGCCCCCACCACTCCTGAACCAGCGCTCCCCACTGCGGAACCCACATGGACCTCGCCCCCTGAAAATTACGAGCCACTGATTCCTGATTTTGTGGCAGAATCAGGAATCAAGTTTGACACCACGGGCCTCACAGAAACAGACTTTTTCAAAGTCTTTTTCTCTGAGGATTTTATTAACCTCATGGTGGAGCAAACTAATTTGTATGCTCGTCAATTTTTGGAGCAAAACCCCGGTACATCATTTTCCAACTGGTCTCCTGTAGACGCAGTTGAAATGATGCAGTTTTGGGGCCTGGTCCTCCACATGGGGATCGTGAAGAAGCCAGAAATGCGGCAATATTGGAGTGTAGATGTTTTATATAACACTCCAGTATTCCGAATGGCCATGGTTCGGAGACGTTTTGAGGCCATCCATAAATTCCTGCATTATTCCGATAATGCACAGTGTCCCGCACGAGATGACCCCAACTTTGACCGTCTGTTCAAAGTTCGGCCGGTCATCGAACACTTCAACAAAAAGTTTTCTGAAGTGTACGTGCCCAAAAGGGACATCTGCGTGGATGAGTCCTTGGTCCATTTTAAGGGGCGGCTCGGATTCCGTCAATACCTGCCCAACAAAAGGGCCAGGTACGGAATCAAACTCTACAAGCTGTGTGAGAGTGCCTCAGGGTACATCCACAGGTTTAGAGTGTATGAAGGGAAGGACAGCAGGATTGAACCCCCTGAGTGTCCTCCTGTCCTGGGAGTGAGTGGGAAGATCGTGTGGGATTTGGTGCACCCACTGCTGGATAAAGGTTATCACCTCTATACTGATAACTTTTATACCAGCATCCCACTCTACAAATCCCTCTCTGCGCGAGGTACCGCAGCCTGCGGTACTGTGCGCAAAAATCAGAGAGGCCTCCCAAAGACGCTACTTCGGCAGATGCTCAGAAAAGGTGAGAGCAAGGCCCAATGTAGCGACCACCTGCTGGTGGTCAAGTACAAGGACAAGAGGGATGTCCTTCTCTTGACCACCATACATGGTGATGGCAGAGCCCTCAGCACTGTACGGGGTACCTCTACACAGGTCTGCAAACCGGACTGTGTACTGGGCTACAACAAAAGCATGGGGGGGTTGATCTCTCTGATCAACTCCTCCAACCATACAGTGCTTTGAGAAAGGCCAAGGTGTGGTACAAAAAGTTGGCCGTCCACATCGTACAAATGGCAATGCTCAACGCTTTCCTGCTGTTACGATGTGCACGCCACACCGATACGTCGTACCTTCAGTTCCAGGAGGTAGTGGTTAAGGCCCTGATATTTGGTACTCCGGAAGGAGAGGGCCCCAGTACTTCCGGAACTGAAGGTGCTCGTATCGTACCAGGCCAGCATTTTCCGGGGGTGGTCCCGCCAACCGGCAGAAAAGGTAAGCCGAAAAAAGGTGCTGAGTGTGTTACAAAAGGGGAATACGCAAGGACACCATTTATCAATGCGACACCTGCCCCGAAAAACCTGGCCTGTGTATGAAGGATTGCTTCAGATTGTACCACACCTCCATGCACTACTAATTTACTTTACAAGAAAGCGTACATTAGTTCCAAAAAGGGGGCACATCTAGATAAGTTCCTTGGGGGGGGTCTAGGTTCCAAAATGATGTCACTTGTGGTTTTTTTTTACTGTTTAGGCACATCAGGGGCTCTGCAAACGGAACATGACGACCGCAGACAATTTCTGCATTCCAAAACGTCACAACTTCCCTTTCGAGCCCCAACGTGTGCCTAAACAGTTTTTTCCCACATATGGCGTACCAGCGTAATCAGGACAATTTGGACAACAACTTTTGATGTCCAATTTCTCCTGTTACCTTTGGGAAAATTAAAAATTGGGGACTAAAATATCATTTTTGTGGGAAAAAATAGGATTTTTTATTTTCACGCCTGGGCATTATAAACTTTAGTGAAGCACGTGGGGGTTCAAATTTCTCACCAAACACCTAGATAAGTTCCTTAGGGGGTACAGTTTCCAAAATGGGGTCACTTGTGGGGGGTTTCTACTGTTTAGTCACATCAGGGGCTCTGCAAATGGAACATGATGCCAGCAGAACATTCCATCAAAGTCTGCATTCCAAAACGTCACTACTTCCCTTTCGAGCCCCAACGTGTGCCCAAACAGTAGTTCCTCCCCACATATGGGGTATCAGCGTACTCAGGACAAATTGGACAACAACTTTTGGGGTCCAATTTCTCCTGGTACCCTTGGGAAAATTAAAAATTGGGGACTAAAATATCATTTTTGTAGGAAAAAATAGGATTTTTTATTTTCACGCCTGGGCATTATATACTTTAGTGAAGCACGTGGGGGTTCAAAATTCTCACCACACAACTAGATAAGTTCCTTAGAGGGTCTAGTTTCCAAAATGGGGTCACTTGTGGGGGGTTTCCACTGTTTAGGCACATCATGGGCTCTCCAAACGCGACATGGCGTCCGATCTCAATTCCAGCCAAAGTTAGCTTGAAAAAGTCAAACGGCGCTCCTTTCCTTCTGAGCCCTGCCATGCGCCCAAACAGTGGTTCCCCCCAAATATGGGGTATCAGCGTACTCAGGACAAATTGGACAACAACTTTTGGGGTCCAATTTCTCCTTTTACCCTTGAGAAAATAAAAAATTGGGGACTAAGCGATCATGTTTGTGGAAAAAATAGGAATTTTTTTTTTCACGCCCGGGCGTTATAAACTTTCGTGAAGCACTTGGGGGATAAAAGTGCTCATGACACATCTAGATAAGTTCCTTAGGGGGTCTAGTTTCCAAAATGGGGTCATTTGTGGGGGGTTTCCACTGTTTAGGCACATCAGGGGGTCGCCAAACACGACATGGCGTCCGATCTCAATTCCAGCCAAATTTAGCTTGAAAAAGTCAAACGGCGCTCCTTTCCTTCTGAGCCCTGCCATGCGCCCAAACAGTGGTTCCCCCCAAATATGGGGTATCAGCGTACTCAGGACAAATTGGGCAACAACTTTTGGGGTCCAATTTCTCCTTTTACCCTTGAGAAAATAAAAAATTGGGGACTAAACGATCATGTTTGTGGAAAAAAATAGGAATTTTTTTTTTCACGCCCGGGCGTTATAAACTTTCGTGAAGCACTTGGGGGATAAAAGTGCTCATGACACATCTAGATAAGTTCCTTAGGGGGTCTAGTTTCCAAAATGGGGTCACTTGTGGGGGGTTTCCACTGTTTAGGCACATCAGGGGGTCGCCAAACGCGACATGGCGTCCGATCTCAATTCCAGCCAAAGTTAGCTTGAAAAAGTCAAACGGCGCTCCTTTCCTTCTGAGCCCTGCCATGCGCCCAAACAGTGGTCCCCCCCCACATATGGGGTATCAGCGTACTCAGGACAAATTGGACAACAACTTTTGGGGTCCAATTTCTCCTTTTACCCTTGAAAAAATAAAAAATTGGGGACTAAACGATCATGTTTGTGGAAAAAATAGGAATTTTTTTTTTCACGCCCGGGCGTTATAAACTTTCGTGAAGCACTTGGGGGATAAAAGTGCTCATGACACATCTAGATAAGTTCCTTAGGGGGTCTAGTTTCCAAAATGGGGTCATTTGTGGGGGGTTTCCACTGTTTAGGCACATCAGGGGGTCGCCAAACGCGACATGGCGTCCGATCTCAATTCCAGCCAAATTTAGCTTGAAAAAGTCAAACGGCGCTCCTTTCCTTCTGAGCCCTGCCATGCGCCCAAACAGTGGTCCCCCCCCACATATGGGGTATCAGCGTACTCAGGACAAATTGGACAACAACTTTTGGGGTCCAATTTCTCCTTTTACCCTTGAGAAAATAAAAAATTGGGGACTAAACGATCATGTTTGTGGAAAAAATAGGAATTTTTTTTTTCACGCCCGGGCGTTATAAACTTTCGTGAATAACTTGGGGGATAAAAGTGCTCATGACACATCTAGATAAGTTCCTTAGGGGGTCTAGTTTCCAAAATGGGGTCATTTGTGGGGGGTTTCCACTGTTTAGGCACATCAGGGGGTCGCCAAACGCGACATGGCGTCCGATCTCAATTCCAGCCAAATTTAGCTTGAAAAAGTCAAACGGCGCTCCTTTCCTTCTGAGCCCTGCCATGCGCCCAAACAGTGGTCCCCCCCACATATGGGGTATCAGCGTACTCAGGACAAATTGGACAACAACTTTTGGGGTCCAATTTCTCCTTTTACCCTTGAGAAAATAAAAAATTGGGGACTAAACGATCATGTTTGTGGAAAAAATAGGATTTTTTTTTTCACGCCCGGGCGTTATAAACTTTCGTGAAGCACTTGGGGGATAAAAGTGCTCATGACACATCTAGATAAGTTCCTTAGGGGGTCTAGTTTCCAAAATGGGGTCATTTGTGGGAGGTTTCCACTGCTTAGGCACATCAGGGGGTCGCCAAACGCGACATGGCGTCCGATCTCAATTCCAGCCAAATTTAGCTTGAAAAAGTCAAACGGCGCTCCTTTCCTTCTGAGCCCTGCCATGCGCCCAAACAGTGGTCCCCCCCACATATGGGGTATCAGCGTACTCAGGACAAATTGGACAACAACTTTTGGGGTCCAATTTCTCCTTTTACCCTTGAGAAAATAAAAAATTGGGGACTAAACGATCATGTTTGTGGAAAAAATAGGATTTTTTTTTTTCACGCCCGGGCGTTATAAACTTTCGTGAAGCACTTGGGGGATAAAAGTGCTCATGACACATCTAGATAAGTTCCTTAGGGGGTCTAGTTTCCAAAATAGGGTCACTTGTGGGGGGTTTCCACTGTTTAGGCACATCAGGGGGTCGCCAAACGCGACATGGCGTCCGATCTCAATTCCAGCCAAATTTAGCTTGAAAAAGTCAAACGGCGCTCCTTTCCTTCTGAGCCCTGCCATGCGCCCAAAAAGTGGTTCCCCCTCACATGTGGGGTATCAGCATACTCAGGATAAATTGGACAACAACTTTTGAGGTCCATTTTCTCTTTTTACCCTTGGGAAATTAAAAAGATTATTGCTGAAAGATCATTTTTGTGACTAAAAAGTAAAATGTTAATTTTTTCCTTCCATGTTGCTTCTGCTGCTGTGAATCACCTGAAGGGTTAATAAACTTCTTGAATGTGGTTTTGAGCACCTTGAGGGGTGCAGTTTTTAGAATGGTGTCGCTTTTGGGTATTTTCTGCCATATAGACCCTTCAAAATGACTTCAAATGTGAGGTGGTCCCTAAAAAAAATGGTTTTGTAAATTTGGTTGTAAAAATGAGAAATTGCTGGTCAAATTTTAACCCTTATAACTTCCTTGAAAAAAAAAAGTTTGTTTCAAAAATTGTGCTGATGTAAAGTAGACATGTGGGAAATGTTATTTATTAACTATATTGTGTCACATAACTCTCTGGTTTAACAGAATAAAAATTCAAAGTTGGAAAATTGTGAAATTTTCAAAATTTTCGCCAAATTTCCGTTTTTTTCACAAATAAACGCAAGTTATATCGAAGAAATTTTAGCACTATCATGAATTACAATATGTTACAAGAAAACAATCTCAGAATCGCTAAGATCCGTTGAAGCGTTTCGGAGTTATAACCTCATAAAGGGACAGTGGTCAGAATTGTAAAAATTGGCCTGGTCATTAACGTGCAAACCACCCTTGGGGGTAAAGGGGTTAATTTTTTTT
The DNA here is from genome assembly GCF_032444005.1 of Ranitomeya imitator. Lineage (NCBI taxonomy): Eukaryota > Metazoa > Chordata > Amphibia > Anura > Dendrobatidae > Ranitomeya > Ranitomeya imitator. The sequence continues at coordinate 591,566,290 of NC_091286.1, forward strand.
TTTTTTATTTCAGGGAGACTTTAGGAAAAAAAAAAATAGAATAAAATGATTTTTTCAGGAAGAATTTAGAAACCAAAGAAAATAAAATGATTTTTTCAGGGAGAATTTAGAAAACAAATAAATCAAAAAAAGGCTTTCTATGGCCCACTGAGTGAGAGATGACGCACACAGGAGTCAGGAGTGGCACACAAGCCCAGAGGCCAATATTTATCTCCCACTGATTGATGTAGTGATTTTTTCAGGTAGATTTTGGAACCCAAATCAAGCTAAAAAAATAATAGGCTTTCTATGGCCCACAATTGGAGAGAGAGAGAGAGAGAGATGGCACACCCAGGAGTCAAGACTGGCACACAAGCAGAAAGGGCAATATTAATCTCCCACTGATTTTTTTTTTTTTTTTTTTTTTCAGGGAGACTTTAGGAAAAAAAAAATAGAATAAAATGATTTTTTCAGGAAGAATTTAGAAACCAAATAAAATAAAATGATTTTTTCAGGGAGAATTTAGAAAACAAATAAAACAAAAAAAGGCTTTCTATGGCCCACTGAGTGAGAGATGACGCACACAGGAGTCAGGAGTGGCACACAAGCCCAGAGGCCAATATTTATCTCCCACTGATTGATGTAGTGATTTTTTCAGGTAGATTTTGGAACCCAAATCAAGCTAAAAAATTAATAGGCTTTCTATGGCCCACAATTGGAGAGAGAGAGAGAGATGGCACACCCAGGAGTCAAGACTGGCACACAAGCAGAAAGGGCAATATTAATCTCCCACTGATTTGTTTTTTTTTTTTTTTTTTTTCAGGGAGACTTTAGAAAAAAAAAAATAGAATAAAATGATTTTTTCAGGAAGAATTTAGAAACCAAAGAAAATAAAATGATTTTTTCAGGGAGAATTTAGAAAACAAATAAAACAAAAAAAGGCTTTCTATGGCCCACTGAGTGAGAGATGACGCACACAGGAGTCAGGAGTGGCACACAAGCCCAGAGGCCAATATTTATCTCCCACTGATTGATGTAGTGATTTTTTCAGGTAGATTTTGGAACCCAAATCAAGCTAAAAAAATAATAGGCTTTCTATGGCCCACAATTGGAGAGAGAGAGAGAGATGGCACACCCAGGAGTCAAGACTGGCACACAAGCAGAAAGGGCAATATTAATCTCCCACTGATTTGTTTTTTTTTTTTTTTTTTCAGGGAGACTTTAGGAAAAAAAAAATTGAATAAAATGATTTTTTCAGGAAGAATTTAGAAACCAAATAAAATAAAATGATTTTTTCAGGGAGAATTTAGAAAACAAATAAATCAAAAAAAGGCTTTCTATGGCCCACTGAGTGAGAGATGACGCACACAGGAGTCAGGAGTGGCACACAAGCCCAGAGGCCAATATTTATCTCCCACTGATTGATGTAGTGATTTTTTCAGGTAGATTTTGGAACCCAAATCAAGCTAAAAAAATAATAGGCTTTCTATGGCCCACAATTGGAGAGAGAGAGAGAGAGAGATGGCACACCCAGGAGTCAAGACTGGCACACAAGCAGAAAGGGCAATATTAATCTCCCACTGATTTTTTTTTTTTTTTTTTTTTCAGGGAGACTTTAGGAAAAAAAAAAATAGAATAAAATGATTTTTTCAGGAAGAATTTAGAAACCAAAGAAAATAAAATGATTTTTTCAGGGAGAATTTAGAAAACAAATAAAACAAAAAAAGGTTTTCTATGGCCCACTGAGTGAGAGATGACGCACACAGGAGTCAGGAGTGGCACACAAGCCCAGAGGCCAATATTTATCTCCCACTGATTGATGTAGTGATTTTTTCAGGTAGATTTTGGAACCCAAATCAAGCTAAAAAAATAATAGGCTTTCTATGGCCCACAATTGGAGAGAGAGAGAGAGATGGCACACCCAGGAGTCAAGACTGGCACACAAGCAGAAAGGGCAATATTAATCTCCCACTGATTTGTTTTGTTTTTGTTTTTTCAGGGAGACTTTAGGAAAAAAAAAATTGAATAAAATGATTTTTTCAGGAAGAATTTAGAAACCAAATAAAATAAAATGATTTTTTCAGGGAGAATTTAGAAAACAAATAAAACAAAAAAAGGCTTTCTATGGCCCACTGAGTGAGAGATGACGCACACAGGAGTCAGGAGTGGCACACAAGCCCAGAGGCCAATATTTATCTCCCACTTTTTTTTTTTGGTTCCAGGGAAAATTTATAAACCCAATAAAAAAAATAATAAATAGGCTTTCTATGGCCCACTATCTGAGAGACAGAGAGAGATGGCACGCTTAGGACTGGCACACAAGCCCAAAGGCCAATATTAATCTCCCTTTTTTTTTTAAGGGAGAATTTATAAAACCCAAAAAAAATAAATAAATAGGCTTTCTATGGCCCACTATTTGTGAGAGAGATGGCACGCTCAGGACTGGCACACAAGCCCAGAGGCCAATATTAATCTCCCACTTTTTTTTTTTTCCAGGGAAAATTTATAAACCCAATAAAAAAAAAAATAAATAGGCTTTCTATGGCCCACTATCTGAGAGAGAGAGATGGCACGCTTAGGACTGGCACACAAGCCCAAAGGCCAATATTAATCTCCCACTGATTGATTTATTGATTTTTTCAGGTAGAATTTAGAACCGAAATAAAGCAAAAAAAAAAAAAAAAAGAGCTTTCTATGGCCCACTGAGTGAGTGATGATGCACACAGGAGTCAGGAGTGGCACACAAGCCCTGAGGCCAATATTTTTCTCCCACTGATTGATGTAGTGATTTTTTCAGGTAGATTTTAGAACCAAAATCAATCAAAAAAATAAATAGGCTTTCTATGGCCCACTGAGTGAGTGATGATGCACACAGGAGTCAAGAGTGGCACACAAGCCCTGAGGCCAATATTTTTCTCCCACTGATTGATGTAGTGATTTTTTCAGGTAGATTTTGGAACCCAAATCAAGCTAAAAAAATAATAGGCTTTCTATGGCCCACAATTGGAGAGAGAGAGAGAGAGAGATGGCACACCCAGGAGTCAAGACTGGCACACAAGCAGAAAGGGCAATATTAATCTCCCACTGATTTTTTTTTTTTTTTTTTCAGGGAGACTTTAGGAAAAAAAAAATAGAATAAAATGATTTTTTCAGGAAGAATTTAGAAACCAAAGAAAATAAAATGATTTTTTCAGGGAGAATTTAGAAAACAAATAAAACAAAAAAAGGTTTTCTATGGCCCACTGAGTGAGAGATGACGCACACAGGAGTCAGGAGTGGCACACAAGCCCAGAGGCCAATATTTATCTCCCACTGATTGATGTAGTGATTTTTTCAGGTAGATTTTGGAACCCAAATCAAGCTAAAAAAATAATAGGCTTTCTATGGCCCACAATTGGAGAGAGAGAGAGAGATGGCACACCCAGGAGTCAAGACTGGCACACAAGCAGAAAGGGCAATATTAATCTCCCACTGATTTGTTTTTTTTTTTTTTTTTTTTCAGGGAGACTTTAGGAAAAAAAAATAGAATAAAATGATTTTTTCAGGAAGAATTTAGAAACCAAATAAAATAAAATGATTTTTTCAGGGAGAATTTAGAAAACAAATAAAACAAAAAAAGGCTTTCTATGGCCCACTGAGTGAGAGATGACGCACACAGGAGTCAGGAGTGGCACACAAGCCCAGAGGCCAATATTTATCTCCCACTTTTTTTTTTTGGTTCCAGGGAAAATTTATAAACCCAATAAAAAAAATAATAAATAGGCTTTCTATGGCCCACTATCTGAGAGACAGAGAGAGATGGCACGCTTAGGACTGGCACACAAGCCCAAAGGCCAATATTAATCTCCCTTTTTTTTTTAAGGGAGAATTTATAAAACCCAAAAAAAATAAATAAATAGGCTTTCTATGGCCCACTATTTGTGAGAGAGATGGCACGCTCAGGACTGGCACACAAGCCCAGAGGCCAATATTAATCTCCCACTTTTTTTTTTTTCCAGGGAAAATTTATAAACCCAATAAAAAAAAAAATAAATAGGCTTTCTATGGCCCACTATCTGAGAGAGAGAGATGGCACGCTTAGGACTGGCACACAAGCCCAAAGGCCAATATTAATCTCCCACTGATTGATTTATTGATTTTTTCAGGTAGAATTTAGAACCGAAATAAAGCAAAAAAAAAAAAAAAAAAGAGCTTTCTATGGCCCACTGAGTGAGTGATGATGCACACAGGAGTCAGGAGTGGCACACAAGCCCTGAGGCCAATATTTTTCTCCCACTGATTGATGTAGTGATTTTTTCAGGTAGATTTTAGAACCAAAATCAATCAAAAAAATAAATAGGCTTTCTATGGCCCACTGAGTGAGTGATGATGCACACAGGAGTCAAGAGTGGCACACAAGCCCTGAGGCCAATATTTTTCTCCCACTGATTGATGTAGTGATTTTTTCAGGTAGATTTTGGAACCCAAATCAAGCTAAAAAAATAATAGGCTTTCTATGGCCCACAATTGGAGAGAGAGAGAGAGAGAGATGGCACACCCAGGAGTCAAGACTGGCACACAAGCAGAAAGGGCAATATTAATCTCCCACTGATTTGTTTTTTTTTTTTTTTTCAGGGAGACTTTAGGAAAAAAAAAATAGAATAAAATGATTTTTTCAGGAAGAATTTAGAAACCAAATAAAATAAAATGATTTTTTCAGGGAGAATTTAGAAAACAAATAAAACAAAAAAAGGTTTTCTATGGCCCACTGAGTGAGAGATGACGCACACAGGAGTCAGGAGTGGCACACAAGCCCAGAGGCCAATATTTATCTCCCACTGATTGATGTAGTGATTTTTTCAGGTAGATTTTGGAACCCAAATCAAGCTAAAAAAATAATAGGCTTTCTATGGCCCACAATTGGAGAGAGAGAGAGAGAGAGATGGCACACCCAGGAGTCAAGACTGGCACACAAGCAGAAAGGGCAATATTAATCTCCCACTGATTTGTTTTTGTTTGTTTTTTTTTCAGGGAGACTTTAGGAAAAAAAAATAGAATAAAATGATTTTTTCAGGAAGAATTTAGAAACCAAAGAAAATAAAATGATTTTTTCAGGGAGAATTTAGAAAACAAATAAAACAAAAAAAGGCTTTCTATGGCCCACTGAGTGAGAGATGACGCACACAGGAGTCAGGAGTGGCACACAAGCCCAGAGGCCAATATTTATCTCCCACTGATTGATGTAGTGATTTTTTCAGGTAGATTTTGGAACCCAAATCAAGCTAAAAAAATAATAGGCTTTCTATGGCCCACAATTGGAGAGAGAGAGAGAGATGGCACACCCAGGAGTCAAGACTGGCACACAAGCAGAAAGGGCAATATTAATCTCCCACTGATTTGTTTTTTTTGTTTTTTTTCAGGGAGACTTTAGGAAAAAAAAAATTGAATAAAATGATTTTTTCAGGAAGAATTTAGAAACCAAATAAAATAAAATGATTTTTTCAGGGAGAATTTAGAAAACAAATAAAACAAAAAAAGGCTTTCTATGGCCCACTGAGTGAGAGATGACGCACACAGGAGTCAGGAGTGGCACACAAGCCCAGAGGCCAATATTTATCTCCCACTTTTTTTTTTTGGTTCCAGGGAAAATTTATAAACCCAATAAAAAAAATAATAAATAGGCTTTCTATGGCCCACTATCTGAGAGACAGAGAGAGATGGCACGCTTAGGACTGGCACACAAGCCCAAAGGCCAATATTAATCTCCCTTTTTTTTTTAAGGGAGAATTTATAAAACCAAAAAAAAAAAAATAAATAGGCTTTCTATGGCCCACTATTTGTGAGAGAGATGGCACGCTCAGGACTGGCACACAAGCCCAGAGGCCAATATTAATCTCCCACTTTTTTTTTTTTCCAGGGAAAATTTATAAACCCAATAAAAAAAAAAATAAATAGGCTTTCTATGGCCCACTATCTGAGAGAGAGAGATGGCACGCTTAGGACTGGCACACAAGCCCAAAGGCCAATATTAATCTCCCACTGATTGATTTATTGATTTTTTCAGGTAGAATTTAGAACCGAAATAAAGCAAAAAAAAAAAAAAAAAAGAGCTTTCTATGGCCCACTGAGTGAGTGATGATGCACACAGGAGTCAGGAGTGGCACACAAGCCCTGAGGCCAATATTTTTCTCCCACTGATTGATGTAGTGATTTTTTCAGGTAGATTTTAGAACCAAAATCAATCAAAAAAATAAATAGGCTTTCTATGGCCCACTGAGTGAGTGATGATGCACACAGGAGTCAAGAGTGGCACACAAGCCCTGAGGCCAATATTTTTCTCCCACTGATTGATGTAGTGATTTTTTCAGGTAGATTTTATAACCCAAATCAAGCCAAAAAATAAATAGGCTTTCTATGGCCCACTGAGTGAGAGATGACACAGACAGGGATGGCACTCTAGCAGAAATGTCAATCTTAATCTCCCACAAAAAAAAAAAAAAAAAACAGGGAGTGTCCTTCAATTACTATCTCCCTGCAGTAATCTCAGCCAGGTATGGCAGGCAGCAATAAGGAGTGGACTGATGCACAAATTAAATAAAAAGTGTGTACAAACCAAAAAGATAGCTGTGCAGAAAGGAAGGAACAAGAGGATTTGTGCTTTGAAAAAAGCAGTTGGTTTGCACAGCGGCGTACACACAGCAATGCAGCTATCAGGGAGCCTTCTAGGGCAGCCCAATGAGCTACAGCGCTGAGGGGGAAAAAAAAAAAAATGTAGCTTCCACTGTCCCTGCACACCGAAGGTGGTGTTGGGCAGTGGAAATCGCTACAGCACAAGCGGTTTGGTGGTTAATGGACCCTGCCTAACGCTATCCCTGCTTCTGACGAAGCGGCAGCAACCTCTCCCTAAGCTCAGATCAGCAGCAGTAACATGGCGGTCGGCGGGAACTCCCCTTTATAGCCCCTGTGACGCCGCAGACAGCAAGCCAATCACTGCAATGCCCTTCTCTAAGATGGTGGGGACCAGGACCTATGTCATCACGCTGCCCACACTCTGCGTTTACCTTCATTGGCTGAGAAATGGCGCTTTTCGCGTCATTGAAACGCGACTTTGGCGCGAAAGTCGCGTACCGCATGGCCGACCCCGCACAGGGGTCGGATCGGGTTTCATGAAACCCGACTTTGCCAAAAGTCGGCGACTTTTGAAAATGAACGACCCGTTTCGCTCAACCCTAATCTCTACAACTGTTAAGAGGAGACTTTGTGCAGCAGGTCTTCATGGTAAAATAGCTGCTAGAAAACCACTGCTAAGGACAGGCAACAAGCAGAAGAGACTTGAAGACACAAAAGAGAATAGTAAAACCAAAAACACTCAGTTTGAAAAAAATCGCAGTAATCCGCAAGTGCTAGTAAAAGATGTAAAAAACAGGGTATTTGGTTGATACGTTTTTTGCAAAAAATGTATACTAAGCTGCTCTACCAAACTTCACGGTTTACTCATATCAGAGCAGTCCTAACTAATGCATGCAATCCCTATCTGATGTATTTAAAAACCTGATCATCTGTATATTACCTGCGTGAACAGGGTTCAGAGAGGAAAAATCCATGTGTGCATACGGAGTAGAACAGATTTTGTGCAGATAGCCCAAGAGGAGTGGTGGACTCCCCAGTCTTGTAGACACAAGAGAACAATTATGGAAACAGGAACACATGGGCTACTCGCACAGTGAACAAGTCTGTAAGAACATGTTCACACACCACCAAGAAACCTGAAGACACAAAAGAGAATAGTAAAACCAAAAACACTCAGTTTGAAAAAATCGCAGTAATCCGCAAGTGCTAGTAAAAGATGTAAAAAACAGGGTATTTGGTTGATACGTTTTTTGCAAAAAATGTATACTAAGCTGCTCTACCAAACTTCACGGTATACCCATATCAGAGCAGTCCTAACTAATGTATGCAATCCCTATCTGATGTATTTAAAAACCTGATCATCTGTATATTACCTGTGTGAACAGGGTTCAGAGAGGAAAAATCCATGTGTGCATACGGAGTAGAACAGCTTTTGTGCAGATAGCCCAAGAGGAGTGGTGGACTCCCCAGTCTTGTAGACACAAGAGAACAATTATGGAAACAGGAACACATGGGCTACTTGCACAGTGAACAAGTCTGTAAGAACATGTTCACACACCACCAAGAAACCTGAAGACACAAAAGAGAATAGTAAAACCAAAAACACTTAGTTTGAAAAAAATCGCAGTAATCCGCAAGTGCTAGTAAAAGATGTAAAAAACAGGGTATTTGGTTGATACGTTTTTTGCTAAAAATGTATACTAAGCTGCTCTACCAAACTTCACGGTATACCCTTATCAGAGCAGTCCTAACTAATGTATGCAATCCCTATCTGATGTATTTAAAAACCTGATCATCTGTATATTACCTGTGTGAACAGGGTTCAGAGAGGAAAAATCCATGTGTGCATACGGAGTAGAACAGCTTTTGTGCAGATAGCCCAAGAGGAGTGGTGGACTCCCCAGTCTTGTAGACACAAGAGAACAATTATGGAAACAGGAACACATGGGCTACTTGCACAGTGAACAAGTCTGTAATAACATGTTCACACACCACCAAGAAACCTGAAGACACAAAAGAGAATAGTAAAACCAAAAACACTCAGTTTGAAAAAAATCGCAGTAATCCGCAAGTGCTAGTAAAAGATGTAAAAAACAGGGTATTTGGTTGATACGTTTTTTGCAAAAAATGTATACTAAGCTGCTCTACCAAACTTCACGGTATACCCATATCAGAGCAGTCCTAACTAATGTATGCAATCCCTATCTGATGTATTTAAAAACCTGATCATCTGTATATTACCTGTGTGAAGAGGGTTCAGAGAGGAAAAATCCATGTGTGCATACGGAGTAGAACAGCTTTTGTGCAGATAGCCCAAGAGGAGTGGTGGACTCCCCAGTCTTGTTTGGGCTAAAGAACACAAGGAATGGACATTAGACCAGTGGAAATCTGTGCTTTGGTCTGATTTGAGATCTTTGGTTCCAACCACCGTGTCTTTGTGCGACGCAGAAAAGATGAACGGATGGACTCTACATGCCTGGTTCCAACCGTGAAGAATGGAAGAGGAGGTGTTATGGTGTGGGGGTGCTTTGCTGGTGACACTCTTGGGGATTTATTCAAAATTGAAGGCATACTGAACCAGCTATGCCAGATGACCTGGCCTCCACTGTCACCAGTCCTGAACCCAATCGAGATGGTTTTGGGTGAGCTTGGCCACAGAGTGAAGGCAAAAGGGCCAACAAGTGCTAAGAATCTCTGGGAACTCCTTGAAGATTGTTGGAAGTCCATTCCCAGTGACTACCTCTTAAAGCTCATAAAGAGAATGCCAAGAGTGTGCAAAGCAGTCATCAAAGCAAAAGGTGGCTACTTAGAAGAACATGGAATATAACACATATTTTCAGTTGTTTCACACTTCTTTGTTAAGTATATAATTTCACATGTGTTAATTCATAGTTTTGATGCCTTCAGTGTAAATTTACAATTTTCATAGTTATGAAAATACTGAAAATACAGAAAAATCTTTAAATGGGAAAGGCGTGTCCAAACTTCTGGTCTGCACTGTATGTGTATATATATATATACTAGTTTGTGGCCCGATTCTAACGCATCGGGTTTTCTAGAATATGCATGTCCCTGTAATATATGGACAATGATGATTCCAGAATTCGCGGCAGACTGTGCCCGTCGCTGATTGGTCGAGGCAACCTTTATGACATCATCGTCGCCATGGCAACCATTATGACATCATCGTCGCTATGCCCGTTGCTGATTGGTCGAGGCCGGGCGGCCTCGACCAATCAGAGACGCGGGATGTCTACGTCCTTTATGACATCATCGTCGCTGTGCCCGTCGTTGATTGGTCGAGGCCTGGCGGCCTCGATCAATCAGAGACGCGGGATTTCTACGTCGATGCTGTGCCCGTCTCTGATTGGTCGAGGCCACTAGGCCTCGACCAATCAGAGAGCCGGGATTTTCAGGACAGACAGACAGACAGAAAGACAGACAGACAGACAGAAAGACAGACAGACAGACGGAAAAACCCTTATGTATATATATATATATATATATATATACACATATATATATACATATATATATATATTGCCCAATAAAATAAAGGGAACACTAAAATTCCACATCCTAGATATCACTGGGTGAAATATTCCAGTTGTAAATCTTTTTTCAATATATAGTGGAATATGTTGAGAACAATAAAACCTAAAAATTATCAACGTAGATCACAAGTAATATCCCAAATATCCATGGAGTTGGAATGATGCTCAAAGTCAAAGTGGAAAATGAAGTTGCAGGCTGATGCAACTTCAGTGGAAATGCCTCAAGACAAGGAAATGATGCTCAGTAGTGTGTGTGGCCTCCACCTGCCTGTATCACCTCCCTACAACGCCTGAGCATGCTCCTGATGAGGCGGTGGATGGTCTCCTGAGGGATCTCCTCCCAGACCTGGTCTAAAGTTTCCACCAATTCCTGGACAGTCTATGGTGCAATGTGACATTGGTGAATGGTGTGAGACATGATGTCCCAGATGTGTTCAATCGCATTCAAGTCTGGGCAATGGGCGGGCCAGTCCATAGCTTCAATGCCTTCATCCTGCAGGAACTGCTGACACACTCCAAACACATGAGGTCTGGCATTGTCCTAAATTAGGAGGAACCCAGGGCCATCCACACCAGCATATGGTCTCACAAGGGGTCTGAGAATCTCATCCCGATACCTAATGGCAGTCAGGCTACCTCTGGTAAGCACATGGAAGACTGTATGGCCCTCCAAAGAAATGCCACCCTACACCATTACTGACCTGCTGCCAAAATGGTCATGCTGAAGGATGTTGCAGGCAGCCGATCACCCTCCACGGCGTCGCTAGACTCTGTCACGTCTGTCAAATGTGCTCAGTGTGAACCTGCTTTCATCTGTGAAGAGCACAGGGCGCCAGTGGTAAATTTGCCAATCTTGGTGTTCTGTGGCAAATGCCAAGCGTCCTGCACAGTGTTGGGCTGTGAGCACAACCCCATCTGTCGACGTCGGGCACTCAGACCATCCTCATGGAGTTGGTTTGTTAATGTTTATGCAGACACATGCACATTTGTGGCCTACTGGAGGTCATTGTGCAGGGCTCTAGCAGTGCTCCTCCTGTTCCTCCTTGCACAAAGGCTGAGGTAGCGGTCCTGCTGCTGGGTTTTTGCCCTCCTATGGCCCCCTTCACGTCTCCTGGTGTACTGGCCTGTCTCCTGGTAGCGCCTCCAGCCTCTGGACACTACGCTGACAGACACAGCAAACCTTCTTGTCACATCTCGCATTGATGTGCCATCTTGGATGAGCTGCACTACCTGAGCCACTTATGTGGGTTGTAGAGTCCATCTCATGCTACCACAAGTGTGAAAGCACATCCAACATTCAAAAGTGACCAACACATCAGCCAGAAAGCATTGGTACTGAGATGTTGTCTGTGGTCCCCACCTGCAGAACCACTCCTTTATTGAGTGTGTCTTGATAATTGCCAATAATTTCCATCTGTTGTCTATTCTATTTGCACAACAGCAACAACAAAGTGTTCCCTTTATTTTTGAGCAGTGTATATATACAGTGGGGCAAAAAAGTATTTAGTCAGTCAGCAATAGTGCAAGTTCCACCACTTAAAAAGATGAGAGGCGTCTGTAATTTACATCATAGGTAGACCTCAACTATGGGAGACAAACTGAGAAAAAAAAATCCAGAAAATCACATTGTCTGTTTTTTTATCATTTTATTTGCATATTATGGTGGAAAATAAGTATTTGGTCAGAAACAAAATTTCATCTCAATACTTTGTAATATATCCTTTGTTGGCAATGACAGAGGTCAAACGTTTTCTGTAAGTCTTCACAAGGTTGCCACACACTGTTGTTGGTATGTTGGCCCATTCCTCCATGCAGATCTCCTCTAGAGCAGTGATGTTTTTGGCTTTTCGCTTGGCAACACGGACTTTCAACTCCCTCCAAAGGTTTTCTATAGGGTTGAGATCTGGAGACTGGCTAGGCCACTCCAGGACCTTAAAATGCTTCTTACGAAGCCACTCCTTCGTTGCCCTGGCGGTGTGCTTTGGATCATTGTCATGTTGAAAGACCCAGCCACGTTTCATCTTCAATGCCCTTGCTGATGGAAGGAGGTTTGCACTCAAAATCTCACGATACATTGCCCCATTCATTCTTTCATGTACCCGGATCAGTCGTCCTGGCCCCTTTGCAGAGAAACAGCCCCAAAGCATGATGTTTCCACCACCATGCTTTACAGTAGGTATGGTGTTTGATGGATGCAACTCAGTATTCTTTTTCCTCCAAACACGACAAGTTGTGTTTCTACCAAACAGTTCCAGTTTGGTTTCATCAGACCATAGGACATTCTCCCAAAACTCCTCTGGATCATCCAAATGCTCTCTAGCAAACTTCAGACGGGCCCGGACATGTACTGGCTTAAGCAGTGGGAAACGTCTGGCACTGCAGGATCTGTGTCCATGGTGGCGTAGTGTGTTACTTATGGTAGGCCTTGTTACATTGGTCCCAGCTCTCTGCAGTTCATTCACTAGGTCCCCCCGCGTGGTTCTGGGATTTTTGCTCACCGTTCTTGTGATCATTCTGACCCCACGGGGTGGGATTTTGCGTGGAGCCCCAGATCGAGGGAGATTATGAGTGATCTTGTATGTCTTCCATTTTCTAATTATTGCTCCCACTGTTGATTTCTTCACTCCAAGCTGGTTGGCTATTGCAGATTCAGTCTTCCCAGCCTGGTGCAGGGCTACAATTTTGTTTCTGGTGTCCTTTGACAGCTCTTTGGTCTTCACCATAGTGGAGTTTGGAGTCAGACTGTTTGAGGGTGTGCACAAGTGTCTTTTTATACTGATAACAAGTTTAAACAGGTGCCATTACTACAGGTAATGAGTGGAGGAAAGAGGAGACTCTTAAAGAAGAAGTTACAGGTCTGTGAGAGCCAGAAATCTTGATTGTTTGTTTCTGACCAAATACTTATTTTCCACCATAATATGCAAATAAAATGATAAAAAAACAGACAATGTGATTTTCTGGATTTTTTTTTCTCAGTTTGTCTCCCATAGTTGAGGTCTACCTATGATGTAAATTACAGACGCCTCTCATCTTTTTAAGTGGTGGAACTTGCACTATTGCTGACTGACTAAATACTTTTTTGCCCCACTGTATATATATATATATATATATACATATATATATAATGCTCATTGCTTACCTGTCCCACAACCTAGTTTGGTCCTCCACTTTGTCCAGCCTTTGCTTTCCTCGAGCTGCTGTTGTCTCTTCGGGCATCTGCTCTGTGACGTCAGTAGGCTACTTAGCACTAAAAGTCCCTGTGCAAAGTGATGAAACTTGAATAAATGTTCGGTGTTGTAGAAAAGAGGAGGCTGAATGGACTAGTTGGTGGTCTTCATTCACCAGACAGGTGAACGACTAGGTATCAATATTTTCAACCCCTTTACCTGCACCTATGCCATTTTGCTGAATTTGCACAAAGATTTTTTTTTTTTAATTAGGATCACGAAGAATTACAATTTTGCTACACCTTTTGTTTAAAAAATGATTATATTTTCTAAATAATTATATTCTTGTGAACTAATTGTTGCTTGAAACAGAATGAAACACAATATTTGTTATGTTTAGGAATATTACAAATGGGCAGTGAATATTAGAAATATGTATCCTTACAGTACGTAAAGCTTGCTAATTAACCTTGAGCAATTATTAAATGGTCTACAGCAGTATATCCTACTCCTTCATTAGTGACCGTGCGGACACTAGGGAGCTGCAGACTTATTAGGAGATTTTGGATGAACTGCAGAGAACAGACAAGGGCATGTTTGGGTCTCTCTCTGCTCTCAATAGTATAAGGATCATTCACGGTTGACTTACTTTATTCTTCCTCCTGTCCCAAGGTGTCACCCACAGTCAAGATGTCTTAGGGACAAGCCATGTGTGACAGTATTTTGAATTTTGTCTGGCTCTCATCCAGAAGTCAAGCTGTCACTTAAGTCTCTGGGCATTTCACTGTTCGCAATCTAATGTATTTTTGTCTCCTATATATGTTTGTATGAGGATATTTTTAGAACTTTCTTATCACTAAACCTCAAATTTTATTTTTGTTTATCTCCTACTTTATGAATTTCCGTGTGAATTTTAAAATGAAATATTATAAAAAATTTGCAAGTGAGCAGCTAATAGCACTATACATTTTGATATGTGACCTATAATACAATACTGTATATTATTAATATTATTAGCATTATTATTAAAGTTACATTAATGAAAAAGTTATACTGCTAGGAAATAGCATAAGACGTGTTGTTAAGGAAACCAGACTCTCATCTCATCAATTAAGAACACAAGTATCCTTAAAGGAGAAACACCCTGATCTTAAACTTTTCTTCCATGGGCAGTGCAGTGGCTCAGTGGCTAGCACTGTAGAAATGCAGCACTGAGATCCTGATTTCAAATCCCACCATGGACAACATGTGAAAGGAGCTTATTTTCTCCCTGTGTTGCATGGGTTTCCTCTGGGTACTTTCATTTCTTTGCACACTTGAAGGACATATTGATACAAAATTTAGATTGTGATCCCCAATGGGAACAGTGATGACAATGTCTGAAAAGCACTATTGAAAAGAAAGATGCTATATAGAGTGAGTGAAATAGATAATTATATATAAACTAGCTATTGAACCTGTTCTACGCCCGGGTGGCGAGCATTTATATTGGTATATGGTCTCCATTCTGTCATGTGCTGCTCCATCCTGCATCCCCATCCTGTCATGTGCTGCTCCATCCTGCGTCCCCATCCTGTCATGTGCTGCTCCATCCTGCGTCCCCATCCTGTCATGTGCTGCTCCATCCTGCGCCCCCATTCTGTCATGTGCTGCTCCCATCCTGCGCCCCCATTTTGACATGTGCTGCTCCCATCCTGCGCCTCCATTCTGACATGTGCTGCTCCCATCCTGCGCCCCCATTCTGTCATGTGCTGCTCCCATCCTGCGCCCCAATCCTGTCATGTGCTGCTCCCATCCTGCGCCCCCATTCTGATATGTGCTGCACCCATCCTGCACCCCCATCCTGTCATGTGCTGCTCCCATCCTGCACCCCCGTTCTGTCATGTGCTGCCCTATTCTGTCATGTGCTGCTTTCATCCTGCGCCCCCGTTCTGTCATGTGCTGCTCTCATCCTGCGCCCCCATTCTGTCATGTGCTGCTCCCATCCTGCGCCACCATTCTGTAATTTGCTGCTCCCATCCATATGCCCCGTACACTGCTCCATAAAGGTTTATGGCCCCCCGTAAGATGCTCCATAGTATATGCCCCGTACACTGCTCCATAAAGGTTTATGGCCCCCATAAGATGCTCCATAGTATATGCCCCTTACACTGCTCCATAAAGGTTGATGGCCCCCATAAGATGCTCCATAGTATATGCCCCGTACACTGCTCCATAAAGGTTTATGGCCCCCATAAGATGCTCCATAGTATATGCCCCGTACACTGCTCCATTATGGTTTATGGCCCCCATAACATGCTCCATAGTATTATATGCCCCGTATGCTGCTGCAATATATGAAAAAAAAAAACATACTCACCTATCGTCGCTGGGCGCCGAGTGCTGGGGAGCCTGAGCAGGCGGGGACACTGGCGCGCTGTGGGGGTCAGGTACCGGAGTCGCCGCTAGCTCAGGCCCCCGACACTTGCTATATTCACCTGGCCCTGATCCAGCGCTGTGTGCCGCTTCTTCCAGGTCCTCTGGCTGTGACTGTTCAGTCAGAGGGCGACGCGCATTAAGCATGTCATCGCGCCCTCCGAACTGTGAACATCACAGGCAGAGGACCTGGAACACGAAGCCGCACACAGCGCTGGAACGGGACAGGTGAATATAGCTTATACTTACCCTCCTGGCGTGTCCCTGCCTCTCCGTTGGAGATCGCGGTGTGCGTTCAGTGTTTACACATACCGCAATCTCCTGGGAGCGTCACTCTGTGGGGTCCAGACTGCGCCGGCGCTTGCGCTTGCGCAGTCTATAAAGGCTTCGGACAGAGTGACGCTCTCAGCGTTATATTATAGATATATATAATCTATATTATACTGTACATTGTAAATTACGTTATGAATATTTGCCCTGTTTTCAAACCCCGATTGAAAACAGGGCAAATATTCATAAAGCAATTTTCAATGTTCTCTATAATATTATCTTACTTAGAAAGGGATATTTCAATAATTAACATTTTTCATCCATCTACCAGATTCAGAAGGTCATAATTTTTATCTAACCACTAGAGATCTATTGATAACCATGTGGCCATAATGGGAACCTGTCATGAGAAAAATTGCTATCAACCATCAGACATGGGGTTAATCTGCAGGTTAATAGCGTTCTGTGCTGTTCTGTCACTTTGACCCTCGCTGCCGGGAAGAAATGTACTTTATTCCCCCAGTAGCGTTCATGTCTCATTCATGTTGGTGGCGTTGGCGTGGGTTCAGTCACCGCTCTGTGTATAGAGAGCGACAGCTGTAACCACACCCCTGGCACTGACTGACAGCAGCTGAGCATTAGGGCCATCTGTCAGTCAGTGCAAGGGGTGCAGCTATAAATGGAGTGGTGACTGAACCCACCCCAGCGCCAACCATATGACTAAAACCGTAATGCTAATAAGAGAAAAACAGTTCATTTCCTTGCCTTGCAGGTTCAGAACTCTATTAACCTGCAGTTTAAGACCATATCTGCAGGTTAATAGTGTTTTTTCATGTGACAGGTTCCCTTTAACTTGAAGGAGAGTAAATAAGGATCCAGCTAGCAGCAATAAGGGAAAGAGCCAAGTGCAGCCAGTGGTAGGACTGACTATTGGAGAATTTACCACATATGTAGCAGATATGTTATAAAGTCTAATAAGAAGCATCGCCCTTTAAGAAAAAAAGCAAGTTAGCCATATGTTAGAATAAATTGCATTGTAAACAGATTTAGAAAATTGAATTAACAGAATTTGTTATTCAATGCTATGATTGCAGTCTGCAGACTGACAAACCTGCAAATCTAGTAAATCAATGAATAAGCTGTTGACTTGTACAGGTGATAAATTTAGAAAATCATTTCGACCAAAATGCTGGAAATCATCTTCATTTTAGCAATAGAAATACATTTTCCCACCATTGGAGTGATTTTTTTTGTATGCCACAAAATTTTTTAAGTACGGTAAATTATTACATTGTGTTTGACATGTTAACAGATTATGTGGCATTTGCTCTAGAAATTAGCAAAAAAAAGGTAAAAGTAAAAAACAAAGAACATTTTTTAATTCCTGACCCATAGTGCACCATCTTAAAGAAATTGATTTTAAGAAGCCCACCAAACCACAAGACAAAAAAAAGTGACAGAGAAATCTCCAAAAACTTTATATAATGATTTGGGGCCTGAGTATGTTTGAATGTGTACAAACCAGCCAGGGAAATAAAAAGGGAATATTAGCTTAATTTTTTTCACAACCGCATAGCACTGGGATGTCGGAGGGCCCATTGTCCAGGCACAGTATCCAGAGATGAAAATTTGGTCTCAAAATCCAGTGTAAATGAAAAGTATCTTTTACTTAATATCCATTTAGATTCAATCGGCATCATGGCGATACTTATTTGATGACGCGTTTCATCCATAAGGTCTACATTATTCAGATGTTATGATTAGGGAGGAGTGAATAACTTCGGATAAATCCTTATTCAAATAGCTATAGTGCTTCCCGAATAGATGCCTCTGTGACCTGGATACCTATAGCGCTCCCGATTATCAGCTGTTCGGCGCTGCAGCTGCATGTGTCGCTGCTGTGTGACAGTCACAACACATGCATGACTAGCGCCATTCTTTTCTTCTGAGTTGCATCTCCACACTTCCGACTAGCCGGTGAAATCTATGCTCCATGTGTGAGCCGGAAGTCTCTTTCACAATGAAAACCTATGAATACTCGTTATGATGTCCATAGACTTACATTGTAAAAGCCACTTCCGGGTCACACAGAGCACAGCATTACCTGGAGAGTCTGAACAGCAGTGATATCACTGAGAAGAGGAGAAGAATGGTGCTGGAAGGAGCAGCCGTAGGTGAGTATGTAACACCCGGTTGTTACAGTGGCATTGCTTTCCTCACGGGGAGAGTAATGTTATGCTTGGAAACAGGGAAGGATCCATTTATCAGGTAATCCGCACATACAACTCCATTCTGACTTCTGGCCAGAAGGGGGAGCTCTACACCTGACTTCAGGGGAGCTGCTCTCTCTGGCCAGGAGGAGGAGTCAGTTGCTAGGCCATTGCTAAGCAGTTAGAAAGATGTAGTAGTTGGTGAGAGGAGAGCGATGTGAGAGGAAGGAAAGACGGAGCCGGACAGACAAATTATTCTGCAGCGCCTGGGAAGGAAAGACAGAACAGAGCGACTGATACACAGAACCTTTAGGCCATGTTCACACGTAGCGTCGGGTCCCTGCGGGTTCTCCTGCAGCGGTTTTGATAAATCTGCAGGGCAAAACCGCTGCGGTTATCCCTGCAAATTTATCACGTTTTGTCCTGCGGTTTCTGCTGCGGGATTTACTCCTACTATTGATGCTGCATATGCAGCAATATGCAGCATCAATAGTAATGTTAAAAAAAAAAAAAATGGTTATACTCACCCTCTGACGTCCCGGTGCTGCAGGCGGCAGTCTGGTTCCAAAGATGCTGTGCGAGAAGGACCTTCATGACGTCACGGTCATGTGACCGGGCTGTCACCGCAGGCCCTACTCGCATAGCAACCTGAGACCAGACGGCCGCGTGCAGCACTGGAAGGTGAGTATATCATTTTTTATTTTAATTCTTTCTTTTAACCACAAATATGGTTCCCGGGGCCTGGAGGAGAGTCTCCTCTCCTCCACCCCGGGTACCACCCGCACATTATCCGCTTACTTCCCGCATGGTTGGCACAGCCCCATGCGGGAAGTAAGCGGATCAATGCATTTCTATGTGTGCAGAATCGCTGCGATTCTGCACAAAGAAGTGACATGCTGCGGGTTGTAAACCGCTGCGTTTCTGCGCGGTTTCTCCCGCAGCATGTGCACAGCGGTTTGCGGCTTCCCATTGGTTTACATGTTACTGTAAATGCTATGGAAACTGCTGCGGACCCGCAGCATCAAAATCGCCGTGGTTCCGCGGTAAAAATCGCAACGTGTGCACATAGCCTTAGAGAAACAGTTGCTAAAGTTGCCTTAAATGTTTATTCGTGTACAGACGAAGAAAAAGCCGTTCGGCGCTGCCGAAGACAAGGTCAGGATACTACGCCTTGTAGCCCGCCTAAGCCCTACGTTGGGGGTTCATGAAAGAGGTCCCCCGCGTCGTTGCAACTGTTAAAATGTTGATAAATTACTTGAATATCTGTTGCACCTTTAAATGAAAGCTGAATTTGTTGCACTTTATTAAAGTGATAGTGTTTAATGTAGTTAAAGAGGTTACTCTAAGGGAATTGGGTAGTGTTTTATGCAGATAGTGTTGAGAATTATGGTGAGAATTGGTAAAATAAAAATAAAGCTAATGTTTTGCACTTTGATTGAAGAAAGTCCTAAAGATAATATACCCATAAAGGGTAGTTCTTTTTTATAGTCTATTTATGAAAAGTTAGTTATATATTTAAATAAATATGTTTGCCACATTTTAGCAAAGTACCTCCCATAAGGGGAAGCCATAGTTTAATCTATGCATTTCAAAAATTTGTATGTCTTTAACCATTTATTGTCTTTTTGTTTTCCCAGTCCGGGAGTACTGGATTTAATGGGGGGGATTGAAGCACCCCAGGTAACCGGTTGTTACAGTGGCATTGCTTTCCTCAAGGGGAGAGTGATGTCACGCTTGGAAGCAGGGAAGGAACCATTTATCAGGTAATCAGCACATACAACACAACAAGAGACGATGGAGGTATAATACAAAGCAGATCTACACTCATCAAGTCAGGTGTCATAAATAATGAATTCATAATCTACTATATAATTGTCTAAGGGTCACTTCCATCTGTCTGTCCTTCTGTCTGTCACGGTTATTCATTCGCTGATTGGTCTCGCCAGCTGTCTGTCATGGCTGCCGCGACCAATCAGCGCCAGGCACAGTCCGCTCCTTACTCCCCGCAGTCAGTGCCTGTCGCCCGCATACTCCCCTCCGGTCACCGCTAACACAGGGTTAATGCCGGTGGTAACGGACCGCGTTATGCCACGGGTAACGCACTCCGTTACCGCCACTATTAACCCTGTGTGTCCCCAACTTTTTACTATTGACGCTGCCTATGCGGCATCAATAGTAAAAAATGTAATGTTAATAATAATAATAAAAAAAAACCTGCTATACTCACCCTCCGTAGTCACTCGCACTGGCCGCCATCTTCCGTTGCAGGTTCCGGTGCCAAAGATGGTATGGGAGAAGGACCTGCCATGACGTCACGGTCATGTGACTGCGACGTCATCACAGGCCCTGCGCGCCTGCGCGAGAAGGACCTGCCATGGCGTCACGGTCATGTGACCGCGACGTCATCACAGGCCCTGTGCTCCTGCGCTAGAAAGACCTGCCATGACGTCACGGTCATGTGACCGCGACGTCATCACAGGTCCTGCGCTCATACCGACCCTGGGACCGGAAGCTGCCGTGGACTACAAGGGGCCCTCGGAAAGGTTACTCTATGTTTATTTTTTATTTTTTAACCTGTGACAAACCTGGCTGGGCAATATACTACGTTGCTGGGCAATATACTATGTGACTGGCCAATATACTACTGTGATGTATACTACTTCGCTGTGCAATATACTACGTGGCTCTGTGCTGTATACTACGTCACTTGGCAATATACTACATAACTGGCCAATATACTACATGGCTCTGTGCTGTATACTATGTCGCTGTGCAATATACTACGTGGCTCTGTGCTGTATACTACATCACTGGGCAATATACTACATAACTGGGCAATATACTACGTGGCTGCACAATATACTACGTCACTAGGCAATATACTATGTAACTGGGCAATATACTATGTGGCTGGGAAATATACTACATCACTGGCCAATATACTACGTAACAGGCCAATATACTACGTGGCTCTGTGCTGTATACTATGTCGCTGTGCAATATACTACGTGGCTCTGTGCTGTATACTACGTCTCTGGGCAATATACTACTTCACTGGGCAATATACTACGTGGCTGCGCAATATACTACGTCACTAGGCAATATACTACGTAACTGGGCAATATACTGAGTTGCTGCGCAATATACTACGTCACTAGGCAATATACTATGTAACTGGGCAATATACTACGTGGCTGGGAAATATACTACGTCACTGGGCAATATACTACGTGGTTTGGCAATATACTATGTGACTGGGCAATATACTATGTGGCTGGGCAATATACTACGTGGTTGGGCAATATACTATGTCACTGGGCAATATACTGCGTGGCTGGGCAATATACTACGGGGCTGGGCAATATACTATGTGACTGTGCAATATACTACGTGGCTGGGCAATATACTACATGGCTGGGCAATATACTACGTGGACATGCATATTTTAGAATACCTGATGCGTTAGAATCAGGCCACCATCTAGTGCAAAAATAACAGCCTCGTGAATTTACTATTTCTGACACCTGTCCAGGTGAGTATAGATTATGTACACTGAAGAAAAAACTGAGGTTATACAAGGCAGTTCTCTACTCACCAGGTCAGGTGTCATAAATAATGAGTTGAAGATGCAGAGTTTTGTGCATTATGAACTCACTATTTATGACACATGACCTGTTGAGTATACTTCTGCTTTGTATTACCGCCATTTTCTCTTCAGTCTGCAACACAGATTAATCAGACTGAAGAGATTATGGAGAAAATACAAGTTATATTTATTTTTTGCCACCTCATAGCTTTATACCAAACACACAAAGCTGCAGTCTTGTACTTAATAACTACTGGAGCTATGAGTTGGCAAAAAAATATAGTTTGCAGCGTAGTGTTTTATTATGCACACGGTGTGTGTTGCCAGCGGAGAAATACACAAATAGCCTAACGTTATTTGGGGTAAAAAACATTATTATTTATTTTTTAACCAAAAGAAATGCAACTGCGCCTGCTTGGAGTAGAGTGACAGAACTGGGGTGTGTGTAGCTGTGAGGCCTGGCTAAGTGTGGACGACACAGGGGTGGCAGGAGAAGGGGCAATCAAAGTAGTGGGATCTGGGAGTTCGGGGATGGGGCTTGACGCCTGAGAGGGCTGAGACACACTGGAAGGGTGAGACAAACCTGACAGTACAGACACATTGGGAGGTGAGGGGGGAGGAATGCTGATAGTCCTCTGCTTTTTACTTTTTTTCCCTTTTTGGGATCTACGTGCAAGTCTGGTTAGCCTCGGTGGGCTCATTTGTTGTGGCCTGGTCGTGGTGGATGACCTGTCAGGGTATGGCTGCTGCATTGTGCTCGTAGAGCAGACAGCCATGCCAGAGTCCTGCTGCTGCTTGGTGGTGGGGAAGGCCATGCCTGGGTCCTGCTGCATCGTGGTAGTGGTGGAGCGGAAGGCCACGCCAGGGTCCTGCTGCATGGTGCTGGGGAAGGACATGCCTGGGTCCTGCTGCATCTTGGTAGTGGTGGAGCGGAAGGCCATGCCTGGGTACTGCTGCTGCATGGTGGAGGAGGTCCAAGCAGGAGCAGCAGTTGTCATGGTAGTGGCGGTGGGCTGTCCAACAGCACTTGGTGGTGGTGCTGTAGTGGTGTCCAGCAGTGCTTGGAATGGAGGTGGACGTGCAGTGGTATGCAGCAGAGCCCAGCATTGAGGTCAAGCATGACAGTGTTGGCACAGGTGGATATGCCGCCACTGTCTGCTGAAAATACCGACTCTGCTGCATAGCCTGCACATAAGCAGCATTGCAGGCCTTCATGACACTAAGCTGGAGACCAGGACTAAGGTGTTCCGACATGCCCTGTTCAATTTGATTAAAAAAATGATGTGCTGGCCTCTGGAGGTCAGCTTTCACTTGGTCAAGGCTTCTGGTGACCTCCTGCATATGTGTATTCATATGGTTTATGGCACTATCCAGGCGGTCAACCATCGCCTTGAGTCCATCATGAAAGACTGAGCGCAAGTGCAAAAATTCGGGGATGAGTGACCCGTCCGAGGCCCTCTGCCGCTGCTGGGAAGAGCCCAAAAAAAGAGGCAGAGGACTGGGACAGGGGAACAACTGATGGACCAGCTTCCTGGTCTCCAGTCTGTGTGGCAGGCCCACTTGCTGCAGCACTACTGGAAGGCTGGGACAGGTCCATGGCTGTTTGATGAAGGACCACTCCAGAACCAGAGTAAAGAGTGCTGCTCCATGTGCTGTGAAAAAAGAAGAAAAAAACACATTACTACCAAACATTCACAATAGTAAAGCGCCAACTCCTGTGGAATAGAAAAATACAGATTAAGCAATCCAACACAACCCATTACACCGCAAAAAATACTTACGTTCTCAGGGCAAGGCCCGGTCTCAAAAAGCAAGGATGCCGTATTACTTGTATTTGCGATTCCTTGCTCCAGTACCACTAGGAACCCGGCTCTTTTGACAAAGGCCCTTGTTGAAGTGATCCTTCATTGAACGCCAACATGTTTTGACTTTGAGCACAGTTGAAAAATATAAATAATGGTTAGACAATGCACTTTTAACCGTGATCACACAACTCCTAAGAGTTTCTCTCATCACACACAGTTGTGTGAACACGGCCAAGGTCACTGCTGCAGCACACCGCATTGCAATACTTACAAAATGCATTTCGAACCCGAGTCGGGGTGTTGTCCCAGCCATCACACATCGCTTTGGCCACCTCATTCCATAGCCGCCGGATCGTTACATTGTCCGAGTGCTGCGGAACCCGGGTGTCCCACAACGGGACTTGCTCATAGACAAGGGAGATGAGGAGGTAATTTTCAATGAGGTCCTCATCCTGTTCTGGATCCTAAAAAATAAATAAAAACATTAATGTTGGAGAGATTAGCATAAGGAAAAGAAAGAAGACAGAGACAGAAAACTGGCATGAATATTGAAAGTCAAGAAAAAAAAGGAGGCAAGAAGAAAAAGGTAAAGAAAGAGGAAAGTTAAGAAATGAACATTCAAGAATAGTAAAGTCAGGATACAATAGTCAGCCAAGTATACTTACATGCTGCCGCCTTGCCACCTGAGCATCTCCACGCTGCTCCTGCTCAGACTCTGCCATAGTGGAAGAACTGCTCTAAAAAGGAAAAAAAAAATTGACACGTGTAGATGTGACAGAGAATACTTACCAATCTGAAGAGGTGAGTACTCACTTCACTGACATTTTCCCCTTGTGCAGGCCTAGGCCGTTGCTCCTCAGAAGAAGAAGATGACATTCTCATGCATTCAGAAAGAAAAAAAAAATGACATAAATTAGGACATATATAGACAGAAAATAGAAAATAAAGGCATTGGCTAGGATATACTCACATTGTTCAGAGTCTTGTTTCCTCCAAGGTGCTTTCCTCTGTTTGGTCTGCATCCCAGTCTGCTGTATAGTGACCTGCCAATGCCCACTCCTTCCTTTTATTAGTTTGTATGTGGGGGTGGCTAATCAGTGTCTAGTAGTGTTGATCATTCCGATACCGCAAGTATCGGGTATCGGCCGATACTTGCGGTATCGGAATTCCGATACCGAGATCCGATACTTTTGTGGTATCGGGTATCGGTATCGGATCAATAGGGATGTGTAAAATAAAGAATTAAAATAAAAAATATTGATATGCTCACCTCTCCGGCGGCCCCTGGACATCATGCTGGTAACCGGCCGGCTTCTTTGTTTAAAATGAGCGCGTTTAGGACCTGCGAATGACGTCGCGGCTTCTGATTGGTCGCGTGCCGCTCATGTGACCGCCACGCGACCAATCAGAAGCCGAGACGTCATTCTCATTCACTAAACTCCTAATTCTAGGAATTAAGGACCTGCAAATGACGTCACGGCTTCTGATTGGTCGCGTGGCGGTCACATGAGCGGCACGCGACCAATCAGAAGCCGCGACGTCATTCGCAGGTCCTAAACGCGCTCATTTTAAACAAAGAAGCCGGCCGGTTACCAGCGTGATGTCCAGGGGCCGCCGAGAGGTGAGCATATCAATATTTTTTATTTTAATTCTTTATTTTACACCTCACTATGGATCCCAGGGCCTGAAGGAGAGTTTCCTCTCCTTCAGACCCTGGGAACCATCAGGATACATTCCGATACTTGATATCCCATTGACTTGTATTGGTATCGGATATCGGTATCGGCGATATCCGATATTTTTCGGGTATCGGCCGATACTATCCGATACCGATACTTTCAAGTATCGGACGGTATCGCTCAACACTAGTGTCTAGACATGTTTTCCTGTGGTGCAACGCATGCGTTCACAAACGCAAGCAGACGCTTGTGCTTGCAAACGCATGCGTTCACATAGACCGTAATGCGTTTTTTTTTTTCTGCATTCATTCCGCTAAGAACCGCATACGTTTCTAGGCAGCAAATTGACGCCTCTAAAATTACTACATGTAGCATTTACGGCGCCAAACCTCAGATGACCAAACGACGCATGCGTCGTCAAACGTGGCAAAACGCAACCAATCGCAGACACCTGCGTCCCTAATATTAAAGATAGGAATACACGACACATGCGGAAAATTGCGCCAATGAAATTTTGATGGATATTAAATAAAAGGATATTTTTTCATTTAAAAAGAATTTTGCATCCAATTTTTTTGTTATATTTTAGTTTGTGTCAATTCAAACATTTTGCACTCAATATGATACATTTGGAGCAATATTCACCAATGCAAAGAGAAAAACAAGACCAAAAAATTACTTACAAAAATGTAAAAATTAATTTGAGTCAAATAGTAATAATAGAAATAATAACAGGTACTCTGCATTTCAATTTTTTGCTCTCCCCTTCTGCTCACAGTACTATAAGTGGAGCTTATAATGACGGTCCAGGCAGGAGACTAGACTGTCAATTTAATACTATATCTGAGTTTAGTCATGAATTTGAAGAAACAAAGGGACACTCCTCTATAATTTGAATAACTCAATAGTTACAGTAACTATTCTTCAAACTGCTTCACACTCTTCCACCATAGATCATATTATGAGCAAGAGAAGATAGCCAAGCACAATTATTGCCAGTGACAACAAAAGTCCTAAAATATTCCATTGGCATTGGATCCTGCCAACTTTCTCCAATTATGTGCAAATTCTTCAGAATCTTCACGTGCAACTTCTATCGCTGTCTTGGCAATGACACAACTATTTTCTTATCAGAATGACAGCTGAGCAGGATTTGGATGACAGAAGAGAAGGGGAGATGGATCAGAAAGGTAGAAAAAGCTTGGATTTTACAGACGCTGTGAAGTTTTGTTCCATTTTATTTTTTTTCAAGCTTCTTGTTATCTAATGAGCTCTCGGTGTCTTTGATCATTTCTGGATGAAAAAAAGCTGCATTTTCATCTTGCTATTTTTCTTCTTTTGGTCGATTGTATTTTGTTTTGAACCAAAACCAAAATATATAAATATATCTGAAAACAACTTAGGGCAAATATGAATGAAAAGCAAGAAAAACATATTTTCATATAACACTTTTCCTTTTCTTTTACTTTGCTTTATTCAGTGGGTTATTCCATATTATATTCCATAAATACAGCTCTGGCAAAAATTAAGAGACCATTGCAAAATGTTCAGTTTGTCTGATTTTTCTCCTTATAGGTATATTTTTGAGTAAAATGTAAATTGTTCATCTACTATATAATTGTCTAAGGGTCACTTCCGTCTGTCCTTCTGTCTGTCATGGATATTCATTGGTCGCGGCCTCTGTTTATCATGGAAATCCAAGTCGCTGATTGGTCGCTGCAAAACAGCCACGAACAATCAGCGACGGGCACAGTCCGGAAGAAAATGTGGCCGCTCCTTACTCCCCGCAGTCAGTGCCCGGCGCCCGCATACTCCCTTCCGGTCACCGCTAACACAGGGTTAATGCCGGCGGTAACGGACCGCATTATGACTTGGGTCAGTTACCGCCACTATTAACCCTGTGTGTCCCCAACTTTTTACTATTGATGCTGCTTATGCGGCTTCAATAGTAAAAAATGCAATGTTAAAAATAATAAAAAAATAAAAACCTGCTATACTCCCCCTCCGTCGTTCGCTGAGCCGCTCGCGCCAGCCGATATCTTTCGTTCCCGGCGATGCATTGCGAAATTACGCAGAAGACTTAGAGGCCTCGCGAGACCGCCAAGTCATCTGGGTAATTTCGCAATGCATCCTGGGGACGGAAGATGGCGGCAGCCGCGTGCCTATCACCGGAGCTCCACTGGACCCCAAGAGGTGAGTATATAACTTTTTTATTTTAATTATTTTTTTTAACAGGGATATGGTGCCCACACTGCTCTACACTACGTGGGCTGTGTTACATACCGCATGGCTTTGTGCTGTATACTACATAGGCAGTGTTATATTCTATGTGGGCTGTGTGATATACTCCGTGGGCTGTGCTATATACTACGTGACTGGGCAATACACTATGTGACTCTGTGCTGTATACTACGTTGCTGGGCAATATACTACGTGACTGGGCAATACACTATGTGGCTCTGTGCTGTATACTACATGGCTCTGTGCTGTATACTACATGGCTCTGTGCTGTATACTACGTGGCTCTGTGCTGTATACTATGTGGCTCTGTGCTGTATACTACTTTGCTGGGCAATATACTACGTGACTGGGCAATATACTACATGACTGGGCAATATACTATGTGGGCTGTGCAATATATTACGTGGCTCTGTGCTGTATACTACATCGATGTGCAATATACTACGTGGCTGGGCAATATACTACATGGCTGGGCAATATACTACTTGACTGGGCAATATATTACGTGGCTGGGCAATATACTACAAGGCTCTGTGCTGTATACTACGTCGCTGTGCAATATACTACGTGGCTGGGCAATATACTACTTGACTGGGCAATATGCTATGTGGCTGGGCAATATACTACGTGGCTGGGCAATATACTACGTAGCTGGCCAATATACTACGTGACTGGCAAATATACTATGTGGGCTGTGCAATATACTACGTGGACATGCATATTCTAGAATACCAGATGCGTTAGAATCGGGCCACCATCTAGTTTATTCTATAAACTTCTGACAACATGTCTCTGAATTTCCAAGCATTAAATTTAGTATTTTTTTTTCTGAAAAGGAGAAATGGTCAAAATAAAAAAAAACTGTGCTTTCAGACCTCAAATAATGCTAGGAAAACAAGTTCATAATCATTTAGAAACAAAAATACTAATGTTTTAACCCAGGAAGAGTTCAGAAATCAATGTTTTGTGGAATAACCATGATCTTTAATCACAGCTTTCATGCGTCTTGGCATGCTTTCCACCAGTCTTTCAAACTGCTTCTGGCACAAAAAATTAAGCAGTTCTTTCTTTGATGGCTTGTGACTATCGATCATCCTCTTGATTACATTCCAGAGGTTTTCAAGGGGTTTCAGGTCTGGAGATTGAGATGCCCATGGCAGGGTTTTGATGTGGTGGTCTCTTAATTTTTGCCAGAGCTGTATATTACAAGATTTGAATAACTCCTTTATGAAGGTAATCATTGTTAAAGAGACCTTCAAGGCTCCTCCATACAGTATCTCATCTCCATTATTATATGGTTGGTAATTCCATCAAAACCATCTTATTTTTATTTATTTGTGGTTTAGTAGTCTGCACTTTATAACCATTCATGAATCATCGATCAGGCCTGTATCAGCTTGGATGTGCAGAAGTGAATTAAACTGGAACAGCCATGTCTTCGAAGATGGAGAAATCGCTCAAGATAGCAGCATTATGTGGTATTTAGCCCAAGGCAAGAAGGCTTAATTAACAGAATAGAGGGAAGGGTCAGAAGAGCAGCAGGATGAGGTCCGTAGCCAGGTCCTCCAGAGATAATTAAAGAGACAGTCAATCGGACGAGCAAAAAAGGCCAGGAGGCCTACATAAAACTACGGTCAGTCAGGTGAGCAGAAAAGACCAGGATATCTGCTAAGGCTAGCGGAACGCAACGAGTATAGATAGGTAGCTACAAGGTGCATTCGCAGCCTGGGGTCCACCGTGCAGAGATATCTGCTGCTAAGTAACAGTGGATAAACTCTGAGCTCAAACATGGATTAAGTTTTACCCTGTGTAAACTGGAAGCGATCTCTGTTGCCTCACAGAGAGACGCTGTACACAAAACTGTTACCCTAACTAGAGTTGTGCTTGCTCTGGAACTCTTCTGTGATAACCGCACACATGAAGGAACCAGATGCTAAGCCACGGCTAATTGCCCCCACTGATGCTAGCTGCCTGCCTGAGTGTACAGTCCCAAAGCTACAGCCTCACACCACATATGAATAGTGTGGTATAGTAGCCACTGGCATAAACCGAACACATTTGATACTAGCCCATGGCTGAACGACCATGCAAACCTTTTATAACTGCAGCTCTTCAGGACCTTCCTGGTGGACCAACGGGAGCTGCTACAGAACCTGAGCATGTGACCCCGACCACTAATGAGAGGCCCTCCCGTGGGCATGCTCAATACGTGAAAAGCAGGACTTAGTCCCAGAAAAGCCTGTTCGCCGCTGACCAGTGCTGGCTACAAATTCAGAGCCTGGAAAGGCAGCAGTAACCATTCACACAGTATCAGACTGAGCCAGACGCTGGGACCGACGTCTCCGCTGAGCAGGATCCACTGCGGCTGGAGGAGAATGGGAGACCGCAGCAGGCATGTTTTGAGATTCCCCCTGTGCAGCGGTGGGAATTCGACACCTAACATTACCCCCCTCCTCCTTGAGCCTCGCTACACTCAAAGCCTGCAATTAGCAGCGGAGCCCGAATATGCTCCACAGGTTCCCAGGTTCTGTCCTCTGGGCTGTGACACTTCCAGTCCACCGTATAGTATTTCTTGCCACGTACCACCTTGCACCCCAAGATAGAGTTCACCTCGTACTCATCCGTGGATAAACCCGATGTCCCGGCAGATGACTTGGAAAAGAGGGACATATAGTCAGGCTTTTAGAGGGAAGCATGAAAGGTGTCGGTGATACCAAGGCTCAGAGGAATAGCCAAATGGTAGACCACAGAGCTAACCTGTTCCAGAACCTTGAAAGGACCAATGTAGCCAGGTGCAAACTTAGTGGACTTAACTTGCAGCCTGATATTACGGGCAGAGAGCCACGCTAAGTCGCCAGGAGCAAAGGGTGGAGCGGGGCGCCGGTGTGCATCAGCAGAAACCCTCATTCCCTCCTTGGAGGCCCGAATGGCATCCTGTGTGAGGTCCCAAATGTCATGTGCCTCAACTGCCCAGTTTGCCACCCTGGAATCAGTGCATGACACGAGCATGGGCACAGGGGCATGCGGATGCTGGCCATAATTAAGGAGAAATGGAGTCTGCCCAGTGGAATCGGCTACGGCGTTGTTCAAAGCAAATTCCGCCCAAGGTAGCAAAGATGCCCAGTCATCCTGCCTAGCAGAGAGAAAATGTTGCAGGTATGTCACCAGAGTCTGGTTGGCCCTCTCTACCAACCCATTCATCTCGGGATGGTATGCAGAAGAGATATTCAGCTCAATGCTGAGTAAACGACAGAGCTCTCTCCAAAACCGAGATGCAAACTGGGGACCCCTGTCACTGACAATTTTGTAAGGCATGCCATGTAGATGGAAAATATGTTTTATGAACAATGCCGCAAAGGCCCATGCAAAAGGAAACAGTGGAAGTGGCACCAAGTGCACCATTTTAGAAAAATGATCGGTGACAATCCAGATAACGGTGCAGTTAAGAGACTTAGGTAAGCCGACCACGAAGTTGATCCCGACCATGTCCCAGGGAATATCTGCCACTGGCAGGAGCTAAAGTAGCCCAGAAGGCCATTGCCGAGGAGGTCTATTCTTGGCGCAGGAGACACACGCCCGAATATAATCCCCGACGTCATGAGCCATATGTGACCACCAGTATGTCCTCACCCTGGACGAATGAGCCCAAGAGAGAACCTCCAGTCTTGCCTGGGGGCACAGACTCTAGCGAAACCGGAGCCATGGTTCTCAGGCTCTCAGAAGGGACAATAACCCGAGGCTCCTCCTCCTCCTCTGATGACACTATGAAGAGGGAGAGAGCATTGGCATGCATGTTCTTCTCCCCAGAGAGAAAATGGAGGGTGAAATGGAACCGAGAGAAGAACAGGGACCATATGGCCTGGCGAGAATTTAGCTGCTGGGCTGTCTGTAAGTACACCAAATTTTTGTGGTCTGTAAAAACTTGGAAGGGAAAGCGAGCCATCTCCAGGAGGTGTCTCCACTCTGAGAAAGCCAACTTCATGGCTAGCAACTCCCTGTCCCTGATGGAATAATTCCTCTCCGCTGGTGAGAAGATCTTGGAGAAGAAGAAGCAAGGATGCTTCCGACCTTGAGCATCCTTCTAGAAGAGGACTGCTCCAGCACCAATGGATGAGGCATCCACCGCCATTATAAAAGGCTTATCTACATCAGGGCGATGTAGGATGGGAGCAATAGCGAAGTGTGACTTAAAAACGAGAAAGGCCTTGGAGACCTCCCCTGACCACAACTTGGGATTTGCTCCTTTCTTGGTGAGGGCAACCAAGGGAGCTACCGAAGTTGAGAAATGGGGAATGAATTGGCGATAGTAGTTAATGAACCCCATAAAGCGCTGCACCGCTTTAAGAGAATGGGGTTCCTGCCAGTCCATCACAGCCTGTAGCTTGGCAGGATCCATAGCCAATCCCTGGGCACAGACGATATAGCCCAGGAAAGGCAAGGACTCCTGCTCAAATGCACACTTCTCCAATTTGGCATAGAGGGAGTTTGCCCGTAAGAGGTTGAAGACTTTGCAAACATCTCTCCGGTGAGAGTCAATATCTGGAGAGTAGATGAGAATATCATCCAGATAGACTATGACCGAGGTGGTGAGCATATCCCGGAAGATGTCATTCACAAAGTCTTGGAAAATGGCTGGGGCATTACAGAGCCGAAAGGGCATCACCAGATATTCATAGTGCCCATCCCTGGTGTTAAAAGCTGTCTTCCATTCATCCCCATCACAGATGCAAATCAGGTTGTAAGCACCCCGCAGATCTAATTTAGTAAATACCCTTGCTTCCCGTAGCCCATCAAAGAGCTCAAATATCAGGGGTAGTGGGTACTTATTCTTAACTGTGATGGCGTTAAGCCCCTTTAGTCTATGCATGGACATTGTTCTCCACTCTTCTTCTGTATGAAGAAGAACCCAGCCCCTGCAGGTGACACTGACTTCCTAATGAATCCTCTTGCCAGATTCTATTGGATGTACTGGGACATTGCCTCTGTCTCCGGAAGAGATAACAGATAAACTCAACCCCAGGGAGGCTCTGCACCAGGCAAGAGATCCATAGGACAGTTATAGGGGCGGTGAGGCGGAAGGGTCTCCGCAGCCCTTTTGGAGAACACGTCCGCATAGGGCCAATAGTACCCTCACAGCATTTACTCCATCCCAGAATTCTCCCTGAGGGCCACTCTGTATGAGGAGAGTGGTAGCATAGCCATGGTATCCCCAACAAGACATCATCAATTCCCTAGGGAATGACTAGTAGGGAAATAATCTCCTGATGAGATGGAGACATGGAAAGGGTGAACGGAATGGTTTGGTGCATAATCTGTGGTCCATTTACCACTCGAACGGTCACAGGTTTGGCGCGCATCACCAGGAGTGTTGTGTGTCATTGGGCGAAAGCAGATGACATACAATTGCCCTCCGTCCCGGAATCCACGCAAAGCTCTACCATAAGAGTGGATGGGACTATGGTAATTGTCCCCTTGAAGGACAATTTGGAGGAAATTGTACCTCCTCCGACTACCACTAGACGCTGACGTTTTCCCGATCGCTGAGAACACCTTGAGGCAAGGTGTCCTGACTGCCGACAAACATGACAGACCTTAAGTGTATGAGTGGTTCGGGACTTGATCCCGCTCGTGATACCTCCATGGCCTCATGTGACTTGGACGCCTGGACCGAAGTGTCCAGAGGTTCGGCGAAGGTGGGAGCCAGCCGAAGCCTCTGCCTACACTGGGCTCGCTCCAACCTTCGCTTGTTAAAATGAAGGTCGATGGGAGTTGATACTGCTATGAGCTCTTCCAATGTGGCGGGAATCTCCCTAGTGGCCAAAGCGTCCTTCACATGGTCAGGCAGCCCCCTCCAAAATACCGGGATGAGGACTTTATCCGGCCACTCCAGCTCGAATGCTAAAGTCCGGAAGTGGATGGCATAATGGCTGACCATGGACGAAACCTGAGTCAATGCCAGCAGTTGGAGCGCCGTATCATGGGTGACTCGAGTTCCTAAAAAGACCTGTTTCAGAGTGCTCAAAAACAGAGGAGCACTCTCCACCACATGATCATTGCACTCCCACAGCGGCGTAGCCCACTCCAACACCCTGTCCGACAGAAGAGAAAAAATGAATCCCACCTTTGCCCGCTCTGTGGGAAAACGTGCAGCCAGGAGCTCGAGGTGTATACTGCACTGGCTCACGAAACTCCTACATGATTTACTGTCACCAGAGTATTTTTCTGGCAGCGGGAGGTGAGATAAGGTCAGAACAGGGGTGGCAGTAGTTAAAGTTGCTGCTGCCACGCTAACAGCCTGAACAGCTATTGTGATAACATCCACAGCTGATGTTGTCCTCCAGCTGCTGGATGTACCCCTGCAATCGCTGTTTGTCCGCCATTACTTAGCCAGACCCTGGTGCTAGTATACTGTTAAGGCTAGCGGAACACACCGAGTATAGATAGGTAGCTACAAGTGCGTTCGCAGCCCGGGGTCCACCGTGCAGAGATATCTGCTGCTAAGTAACGGCGTATAAAATCTGAGCTCACACATGGGTTAAGCTTCACCCCGTGTGAACTGGAAGTAATCTCTGTTGCCTCACAGAGTCGCGCTGTACACAAAACTATTACCATAACTAGGGTTGTGCTTGCTCTGGAACTCTTCTGTGCTAACCGCACACATGAAGGAAGCAGATGCTAAGCCAAGGCTAATTGTCCCCACTGACGCTTGCTGCCTGCCTGAGTGTACAGTCCCAAAGCTACAGCCTCACACCACATATGAATAGTGTGGTATAGTATCCACTGAGAGAACGTAGCTAAGGCATATAATAGAATAAGCCGTGTCTATATCCTCAGGATCAAAATGGAATTCGCTGTGGAGGATATCCACTATATAAAACATAACCTTTAATTAATGTAATTAAAATACTTGGATCCTAACAAACACATATACAAACACTAAACAACGTGCTCAGGTGCAACAGTGCTCAAGATAAAAAAATTGGAACGTTCTTACCAATTAGACGGACATATAGAAGAAATCCCTCAAATTCCGTAAGGGAGGTGGTTCCAAAAATAGTATTCGGGCCGAAGGGTAGGGAAATAATATGTCACCACTGTCTTCCCTGTAAACCCTCCAAAGAGCTCCTGTCCTGACAAGGACAGGCCCCAAGTAGGTCCTGCTATGGACACCCACCAACCAAATAATGACAAAAAATGTCTCTTTTCTCCCATTGGCATAAGCCAAACACATTTGATACTGGTGCATGGCCGTGCGGCCATGCAAACCTTTTATAGTTGCAGCTCTTCAGGACCTTCCTGGTGGACCAATGGGAGCTGCTACAGGACCTAAGCATGTGACCCTCAACCTCCAATGAGAGTTCCTCCTGTGGGCATCCTCAGTGCGTGAAAAGCAGGACTTAGTCCCAGAAACGCCTGCTCGCTGCTGACCAGTGCTGGCTACAAAGGCAGAGCCTGGAAAGGCGGCAGTAACCATTCGCACAGTATCAGGCTGAGCCAGACGCTGGGACCGATGTCTTCACTGAGCAGGTTCCACTGCGGCTGGAGGAGAATGGGAGACCACAGCAGACTTGGTTCGAGATTCTCCCTGTGCAGTGGTGGGAACTCAACACCTAATAAGATCTACCTAATCGGATGGTCAAAAAAGAGAGCTGGAGGCCTCCATAATGATAAAGAAGGGACGCTCTAAGAGACGGAAGCAGCTGGTATAGCTCATTGTTGCACGGAGTTGCCAGTTGACTACAGTGTAGGATTTACGGCCTAACGGGGAAGCAGAGTTGACTCTCTGAATTGTCATTTGCCAGACTTCACATCTTTGGTTACTTTAATTGTACTAAATAGGTAATAAATAGCAAAATGTGTTTACTTTAGCACTGAATCTTCATAGCCTGTGCTTCCGTGTACCTGTTTACAGATAACACAAAAGGGTGTCTAAGGCTACCTGTAAGCCCTGTAGCTAAGCTGCAGTCACAGGTCACAACTTTGAACTAATAGAAATCAGTAATACAAATTTGATTTTAGCTGTAATTGAAGACATTTTAAATGTCGGGAGGAGTGAAAATTAGTAATGTATTTTGAATAGTTTATTGCAAAAGTGTTCAAAGCGAAGCCCCTGTCATATTTCACCTGTAGTAAACTTGAATTGGACTTCAAAAAATGAATGAGCCCTGTCGATAAATCCGTTGCGTGAAACATGTGCTTTAATTTATGGTGGCACAGAATAGATTAATCTATCCCAACAAGTATTTCCTCTATCAAATAATCTTGTTTCAGCCATCTGGTTTAATTATGAGTACAGAAACTGAAGAAATATACATAAAATGCCAATTTTCTCGATGTCGCCAGTTTCTACTTTGCAACAAGTCAGTTTAGCAGGACAGAGTTCTGTCATTTGATTTTATATATATATATATATATATATATATATATATATATATATATATATATATACAGGTCCTTCTCAAAAAATTAGCATATAGTGTTAAATTTCATTATTTACCATAATGTAATGATTACAATTAAACTTTCATATATTATAGATTCATTATCCACCAACTGAAATTTGTCAGGTCTTTTATTGTTTTAATACTGATGATTTTGGCATACAACTCCTGATAACCCAAAAAACCTGTCTCAATAAATTAGCATATTTCACCCATCCAATCAAATAAAAGTGTTTTTTAATAACAAACAAAAAAAACATCAAATAATAATGTTCAGTTATGCACTCAATACTTGGTCGGGAATCCTTTGGCAGAAATGACTGCTTCAATGCGGCGTGGCATGGAGGCAATCAGCCTGTGACACTGCTGAGATGTTATGGAGGCCCAGGATGCTTCAATAGCGGCCTTAAGCTCATCTAGAGTGTTGGGTCTTGCGTCTCTCAACTTTCTCTTCACAATATCCCACAGATTCTCTATGGGGTTCAGGTCAGGAGAGTTGGCAGGCCAATTGAGCACAGTAATACCATGGTCAGTAAACCATTTACCAGTGGTTTTGGCACTGTGAGCAGGTGCCAGGTCGTGCTGAAAAATGAAATCTTCATCTCCATAAAGCATTTCAGCCGATGGAAGCTTGAAGTGCTCCAAAATCTCCTGATAGCTAGCTGCATTGACCCTGCCCTTGATGAAACACAGTGGACCAACACCAGCAGCTGACATGGCACCCCACACCATCACTGACTGTGGGTACTTGACACTGGACTTCAGGCATTTTGGCATTTCCTTCTCCCCAGTCTTCCTCCAGACTCTGGCACCTTGATTTCCGAATGACATGCAAAATTTGCTTTCATCAGAAAAAAGTACTTGGGACCACTTAGCAACAGTCCAGTGCTGCTTCTCTGTAGCCCAGGTCAGGCGCCTCTGCCGCTGTTTATGGTTCAAAAGTGGCTTTACCTGGGGAATGCGGCACCTGTAGCCCATTTCCTGCACACGCCTGTGCACGGTGGCTCTGGATGTTTCCACACCAGACTCAGTCCACTGCTTCCTCAGGTTCCCCAAGGTCTGGAATCGGTCCTTCTCCACAATCTTCCTCAGGGTCCAGTCTCCTCTTCTCGTTGTACAGCGTTTTCTGCCACATTGTTTCCTTCCAACAGACTTACCATTGAGGTGCCTTGATACAGCACTCTGGGAACAGCCTATTTGTTGAGAAATTTCTTTCTGGGTCTTACCCTCTTGCTTGAGGGTGTCAATGATGGCCTTCTTGACATCTGTCAGGTCGCTAGTCTTACCCATGATGGGGGTTTTGAGTAATGAACCAGGCAGGGAGTTTATAAAAGCCTCAGGTATCTTTTGCATGTGTTTAGAGTTAATTAGTTGATTCAGAAGATTAGGGTAATAGGTCGTTTAGAGAACCTTTTCTTGATATGCTAATTTATTGAGACAGGTTTTTTGGGTTATCAGGAGTTGTATGCCAAAATCATCAGTATTAAAACAATAAAAGACCTGACAAATTTCAGTTGGTGGATAATGAATCTATAATATATGAAAGTTTAATTGTAATCATTACATTATGGTAAATAATGAAATTTAACACTATATGCTAATTTTTTGAGAAGGACCTGTATATATATATATATATATATATATATATATATATATATATATATATATATATATACTGCTCAAAAAAATAAAGGGAACACTAAAATCCCATATCCTAGATAGCACTGAATGAGGTATTCCATTTGTAAATCTTTATTCATTGCATGGTGGAATGTGCTGAGAACAATAAAACCTAAAAATTATCAATGTAAATCACAACTAATATCACACAGAGGTCTGGAGTTGGAATGCTGCTCAAAATCAAAGTGGAAAATGAAGTTACAGGCTGATCCAACATTAGTGGAAATGCTGCTACACAAGGAAATGATGCTCAGTAGTGTGTGTATGTGTGTGTGTGTGTGTGTGTGTGTGTGTGTGTATGTGTGTGTGTGGCCTCCACGTGCCTGTATGATATCCCTACAATGCCTGGGCATGCTCCTGATGAGGCGGCGGATGGTCTCCTGAGGGATCTCCTCCCAGACCTGGACTAAAGCATCTGTCAACTCTGAACAGTCTGTGGTGCAGCGTGACGTTGATAGATGGTGCGAGACATGAAGGTCCCAGATGTGTTCAATCGGATTCAGGTCTGGGGAATGGGTTGGCCAGTCCATAGGCTCAATGCCTTCATCTTGCAGGAACTGCTGACACACGCCAGCCACATGAGGCCTGGCATTGTCCTGCATTAGGAGGAACCTAGGGCCAACCATACCAGCAAATGATCTCACAAGGGGTCTGAGGATCTCATCTTGGTACTTAATGGCAGTCAGGCTACCTCTGGTGATCACATGGAGGGCTGTGCAGCCCTACAATGAAATGCCACCCCACACCATTACTGATTCACTGCCAGACCGGTCATGCTGAAGGATGATGCAGGCAGCAGATCGCTCTCCATGGCATCTCCAGACTCTGTCACATGTGCTCAATGTGAACCTGCTTTCATCTGTGAGGAGCACAGGGCGCCAGTGGTGAACTTGTCAATCCTGGTGTTCTATTGCAAATGCCAAGCATCCTGCACGGTGTTGGGCTGTGAGCACAACGCTCATCTGTGGACAACGGGCACTCAGACCATCCTCATGGAGTCGGTTTTTAACCATTTGTGCAGACACATGCACATTTGTGGCCTGCTGGAGGTCATTGTTTAGGGCTCTGGCAGTGCTCTTCCTGTTCCTCATTGTACAAAGGCTGAGGTAGCGGTCCTGCTGCTGGGTTGTTGCCCTCATAAAGCCCCCTCCACAGCTCCTGGTGTACTGGCCTGTCTCCTGGTAGCACTTCCAGCTTCTGAACACTACGCTGACAGACACAGAAAACCTTCTTGCCACAGTTCGCATTGATGTGTCATCCTGGATGAGCGGCACTACCTGAGCCACTTGTGTGGGTTGCAGAGTCCATCTCATGCTACCACGAGTGTAAAAGCACAACCAACATTCAAAAGTGACCAAAACATCAGCCAGAAGGCATTGGTATGGAGATGTGGTCTGTGGTCCCCCCTGCAGGACCAATCCTTTATTGATTGTGTCTTGATAATTGCCAATAATTTCCATTTGTTGTCAATTCCATTTGCACAACAGCATATTAAATCGATTTTCAAACAGTGTTGCTTCCTAAGTGGACAGTTTGATTTCACAGAAGTTTGATTTACTTGGAGTTATATTCTGTTGTTTAAGTGTTCCCTTTATTTTTTGAGCAGTATATATATATATATATAT
Source organism: Ranitomeya imitator (assembly GCF_032444005.1). Taxonomy (NCBI): domain Eukaryota; kingdom Metazoa; phylum Chordata; class Amphibia; order Anura; family Dendrobatidae; genus Ranitomeya; species Ranitomeya imitator. The sequence continues at coordinate 591,605,551 of NC_091286.1, forward strand.
ATATATATATATATATATATTATACACGTGCGTATATGTGTACAGTATGTACTGTATATTGTTACATATACACACACATATACCGTACATATTGTGTGACAGAACTTCTATATTGCTAAATTGACTTTTTCATACAGCAGGTTTCATTCAAGTAATAGAGCCCTTTTTTTTAGGTTGCTGGAATTTGACGCAAATAAACGATATGTACTGTAACAATTACCCGTCACGATGAACAGACCCTGAGGATTCAATTTAAAGAGAGTGTCTAAAATCTGGTAGCAGTGATGTGTTTTGACACTGAACAGTTCCATTTGCCAGGAGATGTGTTGACAATTGTATTGTACTTGTCAGCCGGGACAGAAAACTGCAGCATGTTAAACACAAATATATTGCATGTTTTCCGCTTCACCTACAGTAAAACACTTACAAAACATTAAAAAGAAGCATCCATTACTGAAGGATCTGCGTCTTTTACTGAGAAAGGAAAAAACCATGAAGATAAAGGTCACGATATACCACAGTAGCTCATATTGCATCACCACTCATTAATGGGTTGTCTGGTCTTTGGATATAAGTCTGCAGTCACTGTGTTTCCGCAGATTTAGAGAATCCTGACAGTGTGGTGCGCATGCTATCAAGATTCACTGGTATTTCCAGTAAAAATAAGCGGTCACATGCTGAATAAATGTACTCTGTTTCTCTCAATTAATTTGCATTAAGCAAAGCCAAGCACATCCAGTTGAAAATTTGACCAGAGGAACGCAAATTGCATGCTTGCAATCAAGTGACCACCTGCTCTCACCGGCAATACCTGTGAATCTTGAAAGCATGCACACTGCACGTTATCAGAAATTAGTAATCTGCAGTTCCATATAGAGTGACTGCACACTTATCAGAAGACTGGACAACACCTTTAACACCTTTACAGTATTTGGACAACTAGGAAAAAGAGAATGAGGGGATGAGGATACATTGCTGTAGGAAATTCCAGCAACAATTCCACTAGAAACTGCAGAAACTTTATTAGTAGCAAATCTGCATTAAATTGCCTCCCCTGGCAATTCTGAAACTCACTTTCCTTGTCCTTTGAACAATCTGGCATATGCTGACTGAGCCTCAATTTAATTTGCTTATGTACTGCAATACTGTAATTTATTATTGAAGTATATAGTACAAGAATACAAAAAGGGACAAAAGACAGAAACAAATGTTTTAGCAATATTGAAAAAAAATATAGGTTTTTAAATCACTCCCTTTACCTAGTTTAAAAATAAATAAAACAAACAAACAAACATCAAAATGTAAAATTATTGGTACCATACTTTAAATGTTAAGAACATGAAAAAAAAAAACAAAGACGTGATATAAGATGGAGCATGTGCACAGCAAGGTCGTTTAGACATTGTTTTGCACTATATTCATTATATGCTGTGTTTTCATGGAGCTTTTCCATGGTTATTTAGGGCAGAATCTAACTGAAAAAGCCTTTGTGTACACATGCTCTTTGGTTGCTCATTTAGCCGGTGGTCGGTCCTTTGGCAGGTGGTCATTTTCTTGAGATGGCTTTGCCGGCGGTAACATAGTCATTCTTGCGGTAGCTCCTACGCTTACTGCCTACTCATAGTATATTTATTAAAATGCAGGTGTGTGAAAAGAATTCAGTTTTCAGGTGACCGAAGAATGGGACTCCTTCACTACTTGGATTGCTGGAGGCCACAGGATCAGCCTAAGGCCGGGGACACACACAACCTTTAAAAAAAATAATCCATTTTTCACGGATGAGAATCGCACAAATTTTAACAAAACAGTGATCCGTGTGCAGTGCGAGGATATGATTTTCTCGCATCAAATGATCCTATTGACATCCGTGTGACATCTGTATGGCATCCGTATGGCGAGATTTTCACGCAGGCTTACAAAACGGACATACAATGGATCCATGGTCTCAAATATTCGTTAAAACATATATACTGTCTATGTATATATATATATATATATCAGTGAAATATATATATATATAAATGTATATATACTGTATAAATATTTCATACAGCACTAGATAGCAGAAAAGCCGGTAATTCAATTACCGGCTTTTGCTATCTCCTTCCAAAACCCGACATGATATGAGACATGGTTTACATACAGTAAACCATCTCATATCCCTTCTTTTATTACATATTCCTCTTTAGTAATGTAAGAAGTATCTGTGTGTAAAATTTGGTGTCTCTAGCTAGTAAATTAAAGGGTTAAATCATAGAAAAAATGGGCGTGGGCTCCAGTGCAATTTTCTCCGCCAGAGTGTTAAAGCCAGTGACTGAGGGCCACCTGCAGACCCTTGTCACCTGAAACAAATGTAAACAAAACAAACAACAATATTCCATACCTTCCGACGATCAGTCTCGCCCCACGCTGTAAATCCATCTGAAAGGGTTAACTAATTTTACAAGCAGAAGCCTGCTAATACAGTCGCCCCTGCCTGTAAAAACCCAGCGAATGAATAGAATGTAGGTGAATGACCTGTAGTTACCTTGAGTTGCGGTGATGCGCCCTCTGCTGGATGTCCTCATATGAATTCGAGCATGGGAAAATATTCTGAAAAGTTCCAAGGCTCGAGTTCATATGAGGACATCCAGCAGAGGGCGCATCACCGCAACTCGAGGTAACTACAGGTCATTCACCTACATTCTATTCATTCGCTGGGTTTTTACAGGCAGGGGCGGCTGCATTAGCAGGCTTCTGCTTGTAAAATTAGTTAACCCTTTCAGATGGATTTACAGCGTGGGGCGAGACTGATCGTCGGAAGGTATGGAATATTGTTGTTTGTTTTGTTTACATTTGTTTCAGGTGACAAGGGTCTTCAGGTGGATTACCAGTATAATAAAATATTACAACAACCTGTGTATTTATTTCATTAAAATACTTTGTTATAATGTGTGTGTTTTTTAACCATTTCATACTATTGGATTAAGAATGGATAGGTGTCATAATTGACGCCTCTTCATTATTAATCTGGCTTAATGTCACCTTACAATAGCAAGGTGACATTAACCCTTCTTTACCCCATATCCCACCACTACACGGAAGTGGGAAGAGAGTGGCCAAGTGCCAGAATAGGTGCATCTTCCAGATGTGCCTTTTCTGGGGTGACTGGGGGCAGATGTTATTACCCGGGGGGGCAATAACCATGGACCCTCTCCAGGCTGTTAATATCTGCCCTCAGTCACTGGCTTTACTACTCTGGTGGAGAAAATTGGGCGGGAGCTCACGCCAATTTTTTCCGCGATTTAACCCTTTAATTTACTAGCTAGAGACACCAAATTTTACACACATACACTTCTAACATTACTAAAGAGGAATATGTAATAAAAGAAGGGATATGTATGTAAACCATGTCTCATATCCTGTCGGGTTTTGGAAGGAGAGAGCAAAAGCCGGCAATTGAATTACTGTTTTTTTTACTATCTAGCGCTGTATGAAATATTAATATATATACATACTGTATATGTGTCTCACTGACATATATCAATATACATATATATATATATATATATATATATACATATATATATATATATATATATATATATATATATATATATATATATTAGCTATTCTATTCTAACCTGTCAGTGTGATTTTACTGTACACCGCACTGAATTGCCGGCTTTTCTCTAGAACACTGCTATGTATTTCTCGCAAGTCACATTGTTGGTCCATGTGTAATCCGTTTTTTCTCGCCCCCATAGACTTGCATTGGCAATTCTCGGCTGAGATACGCTGACAATTGCAGCATGCTGCAATTTCACTCGGATCCTGAATATGGCCGAGAAAATATCGGATGATGGGAGCTGCCCCATACAATTATATTGGGACGAGCGCTATGCGATTTTTTAGCGCATTGCACTCGTTCGTATTACGGTCTAGTGTGTCCCCGGCCTAAGCTTGAGCAACATGGGTATGAACCAGTGAATGCACCTTATTTTGCCATTTTAAACAATCCTTTCACTTTCATTTGCTAAGTTTGATAACCCATTTAAATAACCATATTCTTTTTTTTTGTTTGTTTTAATCTGCATATGTGTTTTTTAAGTAATATGCTATTGATATGCTTGTACAGATAAAAGAGCAAGTTTCAATTATTTTTACCCTGATTCATCACTTTTTGTTTTTGTATTATGGTCTTTGCTGCTATTTTAAGTTTTAAATCCTTTAACCCCTTCATGACCTTGGGATTTTCCATTTTTCCGTGTTCGTTTTTTGCTCCCCTCCTTCCCAGAGCCATAACATTTTTATTTTTCCATCAATATGGCCATGTGAGGGCTTATTTTTTATGAAACAAGTTGCACTTTTGAACGACATCATTGGTTTTAGCATGTCGTGTACTAGAAAACGGGAAAAAAAATCCAAGTACGGTGAAATTGCAAAGAAAGTGCAGCCCCACATTTGTTTTTTGTTTGGCTTTTTTGCTAGGTTCACTAAATGCTAAAACTGACCTGCAATTATGATTCTCCTGGTCAGTTGAGGGCTTATTTCTTGCGTGCCAAGCTGACGTTTTTAATGATCCCATTTCGGTGCAGATCTTCTTTTGATCGCCCGTTATTGCATTTTAATGCAATGTCGCGACGACCAAAAGAACGTAATTCTGGCATTTCGAATTTTTTTCTCGCTGCGCTGTTTAGCGATCAGGTTAATGCTTTTTTATTGCTAGATCGGGCGATTTTGAATGCGGCGATACCAAATATGTGTTGGTTTGATTTTTTTTTTATTGATTTATTTTGAATGGGGCAAAAGGGGGTGATTTAAACTTTTATATATTTTTATTCACATTTTTTTACTTTTTTTTTACTTTTGCCATGCTTCAATATCCTCCATAGGAGGCTAGAAGCTGGCACAACTTGATCAGCTCTGCTACATAGCAGCGATCATTAGATCGCTGCTATGCAGCAGAAATGCATGTGTGCTATGAGCGCCAACCACAGGGTGGCGCTCACAGCTACCGGGGATCAGTAACCATAGAGGTCTCAAGGACCTCTATGGTTACTACACAGAAGCATCGCTGACCCCCGATCATGTGACGGGGGTCAGCGATGAGCTCATTTCCGGCCGCCCGGCCGGAAGCGCCGGTTAAATGCTGCTGTCAGCGTTTGACAGCAGCATTTATCTAGTTAATAGCGGCGCGTGAATCGTGATTTCACCCGCCGATATTGCGGGCACATGTCAGCTGTTCAAAACAGCTGACATGTCCCGGCTTTGATGCGGGCTCACCGCCGGAGCCCGCATCAAAGCGGGGATTCTGACCTTGGATGTACTATCCCGTCCGAGGTCAGAAAGGGTTAAAATCCTTCACATTCTTCAAGAATTTTGTGCAAAATAAAGATAATTTTCTTATTTTGCCTTTGACCAGTTTCACAATTGTTTAGCGAAAAAAATGCAGATTTTTCAAATTGGTGCAAAAATTGCGCAAAAATAACTAATGCACATAAAATCACTACAGTGGCTAAAGCTGCAACAAATTTGGAACTTTTTTAAAGTCGCTTTTGTTTACTTGCTCACTATTTGGTGACATTTATTGACTCAAATGTATCATTATTAATTTGCCTGTGACTACTGTATTAAGGCAACTAAATGGAAGTTTTATTTGCGCACCATACGGTAGCATCTACTATTGTATTAATACAATATTGTATCTTAAATACAGCAAGAAGGGTCATATTTTTGTCCAGACGCTACACTGATGCCTTCACATTGTTCCAGTCATTGCACTGGTTGACAATATGCTACAGAACACAATATAAACTTATCTCTCATCCTCACAATGCTCTCCACAGTTCTGTACCACCATAGATCTCCCCCTCATCTTTCTCTACTACTCTACCTCTGCTTTCCATTCTCCTAAAACCTAAAGCAAATGCTCCCTATAATCTGGACCTCCTATTCCTGTCTCCAAGAATTCTCCCATGCAGTGCTAGTTCTCTGGAATGCATTAACTTAGACAATGGAGCATTACATTTGTTGGTTCCATTAAACTCTCAAAATGGCCAGAAAAAAGAACTTTCATGTGAAACTTGACAGTCTATTCTTGTTCCTAGAAATGAAGGCTATTCCATGTGAGGAATTGCCAAGAAACTGAAGATTTCCTACAACGGTGTGTACTACTCCCTTCAGAGGAGAGCACAAACAGGCTCTAACCAGAGGAGAAAGAGAAGTTGGATGTCCCGCTGTACAACTGAGCAACAAGACGAGTACACAAGTTTGAGGACAGCGCTTTATTGGAGCCAATTTCATTCTGCAACAGGACAATAACCCACATCACACCTCCAAATTATGCAAGAACTATTTAGGAAAGAAGCAGGCAGTTGGTATTCTATCTGTAATGGAATGGCCAGCGCAGTCACCAGATCTAAAACCCAAGTGCCCATCAAGCCAAACCAACTTGTGGGAGTGACTTCTGGAAGCATGATGCGAAATTTCTCCAGAAACTGCCAGAATGCCAAAGGTCTGAAATGCTGCAATTGCTTCAAAGGGAGCAATCTTTGACAAAAGCAAAGTTTGAAGGAGAAAATTATTATTTCAAATAAAAATCTTTTTTTCGAACCTTGTCAATGTCTGGACTAGATCTCAAATTCATTTGACAACTCATTTGATTAATAAAAGTATGAGCTTTCATGGAAAAGACAAAATTGTCTGGGTGACCCCAAAATTTTGAACTTGAACGGTAGTGTATATTTATTTCATAAAGGGTTGTCTATAATTTTCCCAAAATGCATTTTTCTAGTTACCAAGATCTGTGCTCACAAACTGATATAGAATACTGTATATGTAACACAATTACAGCATCTATAAATTTCAGTTTTTAATTATATTCACAAATTCTGGAACAATGACGCTATAAAAAAATAAAAGCTTTAGATACATTGGTGCTTTAATGTGGGTTAAGAGGGTGAGTGGGGTTTCTAATATTAAATTGCCAGGTTTATTGAAAAGTAAAGCATGAGTCATATAAAGAGTATTATAAAACATTATATATATTATAGTTTTGGTACATTTTATTGTCATTTTCCTACATAATTAAGACCCAGGGTCTCAAATTGAATGAATATTATTAAAAGTCATTAAAATATATCAATAACCAGTGGCCTCTGTCAAAGGAAGCCTTTCATTCACTACAAGTAGGCTTTGCTGGACAATTACCTTGATTCTATTAGTTACTGCCTAATTAATCCCTCTATCACTGGGGGCAGGATAAAGGAAGTCAGCCATCTCAGTGGCATTGCATTAATTAACCTAAGCATTTACTTTTAGTGTCAGGAAAGCATTGAAATGTCTGTGTGCTGAGTTAATTAACCATTTTATTTCCACGTCAAATAAGTATCTGCTAAAATGAGTGAATTGACCCAATGCTAATTTGTATAGGGTTTTTAGGAACTGGAACAATTTGCAATTTTCCGCAACTATTTTACATATTGCAGAAGATTACATCAACCAGAGAAGGTTCGCATGACCTTCCCCATGGCCAGGTGGCTTTACCATAATAAATACAGCCCACAGTGGACCAAAAAATATGCGATCTCATACACATGCATGTAGCCATGTGTTCATACTATGAAAAAAGAGACTGCATATATGCTAATGCTAAGGACACTCCAAGAGACAATCATAGAAACCGTAGAGAAAAAATAGGAGTAGACGTCCGTAATTTAAATATAAAATTACTTTCCAATTTTTATTACATGAAATAAATATAAAGACACATCACATAACAATACAAGTACTACAAAGTGAGAAAGAGGGAAAAACTGGAACAGCACTGAAGAAAACAACACACATCCGGGAAGACTCTTACCCATTTTCCGGACACCGATATCCGGTGGTCTCTCTTGGTGGTCCAGAAAATGGGTAAGAGTCTGATAGGGATTGTGAGCGTTTAGTATGTCACTTGAACAGTAACCCCGGTTTCGGGTATTAGTATTTAGTACAGCATGCTGTTAGGAGTCGAGTTTCCTCTGCTGCACAGGGGGAATCTCGATCCGTCTCCGCTGCGGTCTCCCATTCTCCTCCAGCCGCAGTGGAGTCTGCTCAGCAGGGACGTCGATCCCAGCGTCTCGCTCAGTCTCACTCTGTGAGAAGAGTTACTGCTGCTTCTCCAGCTTCTGCCTTTAAAGCCAATACTGGTCAGCAGCGAGCGGACTTCTCTGGGACTAAGTCCTTATCTGCACGTACTGAGCATGCCCATGGCAAGATCTCCCGTTGGAGATCGAGGGTCATGTGCTCAGGCTCTGCGGCACATTCCATTGGTCCTCTTGGCAGGTCTTGGAAGGGCAAAAGTTCTGTAGCCACTTCCTGTGCTGCAACTATATAAACTGCGCATGACCGCACGGCCATGCGCTAGTATTGTCTCATAATGCTATATGTGTGTGTGTAGATGAATGTATGTCGATGAATGAAAGCTCCTAAATATCCCTCCCTAGAGTTGTTGTCTGCTCGCGGATGTTGGTAGCTATCTAGCGCCCGACTAATCATCTGCACGATGCACACATTACAGCGTCCTCTTGCTGTGTCCGCCTGTACGGCGCCGTGCGCTTACCTTGCGCTTTCCATACCCAAGCCAGTGTGGTTGGTGGCGTCCGTCAGTGCGGCATTGCTCGCACTCCTGTGCATTTATTTATCTATATTTAGTTTCCCTTCACACCCAGTTGCGGTGTACTGCCAGCGAGGGTCTAATCGGACTTCAATCCCAGTTGGGGTTAAGTACGCTGACTACTCGCTCGCGCCTTAGGTGCGGTACCGCGATCCTGTGACTCAAAAGGATTGCTCCCTTCACGCTGGGTGAGGTTGAGCCCAGGTGTATATACTTTAGTGTACTGCCATATAGTCTGTATTTACTAGCAGCAGGTTTTCACCTGCACGGTGGACCCCGGACTGCGAACGCATCTATATCACCTTTCTTGGTGCGTTCCGCCAGTCCTAACAGAATACTAGCGCCAGGGTCTGGCTAGTAAATGATGGACGATCAGCGTTCACAGCGGTACATCCAGCAGCTGGAGGGAAGGTTGGCGGCTCTTGAGCGTTCAACCTCAGCTGTGGATGTCACTGCTGTCGCTGTTCAGGCTGCCAGTGTCGCTGCAGCCACCTTGTCCACTGCCGCTCCTGTCCCGACTCTAACTCGCCTCCCGCTTCCAGAGAAATTCTCTGGTGACTGTAAGTCTTGTAGGGGTTTCGTGAGTCAGTGCTCCATCCATCTCGAGCTTCTGGCCTCTCGTTTCCCTACAGAGCGGGCTAAGGTGGGATTTATAGTGTCTCTTCTTTCGGACAGAGCGTTGCAGTGGGCTACGCCGCTATGGGAGCATAGCGATCATGTGGTGCAGAGTGCTCCGTTGTTTCTGAGCACTCTGAAACAGGTCTTTTTGGGACCTCGTGTCACCCATGATACGGCGCTCCAATTGTTGGCATTGACTCAGGGCTCGTCCTTGGTCAGTCATTTTGCCGTCCACTTCCGCACCTTAGCATCTGAGCTGGAGTGGTCAGATAAAGCCCTCATTCCAATATTTTCGAGGGGGCTGGCTGACCACGTTAAGGACGCCCTGGCCACTAGGGAGATTCCCGCCACACTGGAGGAATTAATAACTCTATCCACTCGTATTGATCTCCGTTTTCACGAGCGGAGGTTAGAGCGAGCCCAGTGTAGGCAGAGGTTTCGGCTGGCTCCCACCTTCGCCAAACCTTTGGAATCTCCAGACCAGGCTCCTGAGCCCCATGAGCCTGTGGTAGAGTCTCGAGCAGGATCTAAGTCCCGGACCGCTCGTGCACTCCAGATTTGTCATCTTTGCCAACAGTCTGGACATCTTGCCTCCAGATGTCTCCAGCGGTCGAGGAAACGTCAGCGTCTAGTGGTAGTTGGTGGAAGTGCACTAGACACGGCGACGTTTGCCTCCAAATTGTCCTTTAAGGGGACAATAACTTTGGGCTCATCCTCTCACTCGGTAGAACTCTGCGTGGATTCTGGGGCGGAGGGCAATTTTATGTCTTCAGCCTTTGCCCAACGTCACGCAATTCCTCTGGTCATGCTGTCTCAACCAGTAACGGTACAAGTGGTGAATGGGTCGACACTGCCCACACAGATTACACATCAAACTATCCCTTTTACTCTGTCCATGTCACCATCTCATCAAGAGATTATATCTCTACTCGTCATTCCTGAGGGAATTGATGAGGTTCTCTTGGGGATACCTTGGTTACGGTACCAAACTCCTCATATCAAGTGGTCCTCAGGCAGAATTCTGGGATGGGGTGAATCTTGTGGGAGCAGGTGTCATCGAGAGTGCGTTCAGGTTACTACTACAGAGGTACCCGCAGATCTCTCCTCTCTCCCCAAGCAATATTGGTCTTATGCAGACGTGTTCTCCAAAAAGGCAGCGGAGACTCTTCCGCCCCATCGCCCCTATGACTGTCCTATTGATCTGTTGCCTGGTGCTGAGCCTCCCCGGGGTCGAGTCTATCCATTATCTCTCCCGGAAACGGAGGCAATGTCTCAGTACATACAAGAGAATTTGGCAAGAGGGTTCATCAGGAAGTCAGTGTCACCTGCTGGGGCAGGGTTCTTTTTCGTGCAGAAGAAGAATGGAGAACTACGTCCATGCATAGACTACAGGGGTCTTAATGCTATCACAGTTAAGAAAAAGTACCCTTTGCCGTTGATATCTGAGCTTTTCGATAGGCTTCAGGGAGCTAGAGTGTTTACTAAACTAGATCTGCGGGGTGCTTATAACCTGATTCGCATCCGTGAGGGGGACGAGTGGAAAACGGCATTTAACACCAGAGATGGGCACTATGAGTATCTGGTGATGCCCTTCGGGCTCTGTAATGCACCTGCCGTTTTCCAAGACTTTGTCAACGATATCTTCCGGGATATGCTTTCCACCTAGGTTGTAGTCTATCTGGATGATATTCTCATCTTTTCTCCAGATATTGACTCCCACCGGAGAGATGTTGGCAGAGTCTTCAATCTCCTACGGGCAAACTCTCTTTATGCAAAGTTGGAGAAGTGTGTGTTTGAGCAGGAGTCCTTACCTTTCCTGGGCTATATCATCTCCGCCCAGGGATTGGCTATGGATCCTGCCAAACTACAGGCTGTGATGGACTGGCAAGAGCCCCATTCTCTTAAAGCGGTGCAGCGCTTTATGGGGTTCATAAACTATTACCGCCAGTTCATTCCCCACTTCTCAACTCTGGTAGCTCCCTTGGTAGCCCTCACCAAGAAGGGAGCGAATCCCAAATTGTGGTCGGAAGAGGTCTCCAAGGCCTTCACTTCTATTAAGTCCCACTTTGCTAGCGCTCCCATCTTACATCGTCCCGATGTGGATAAGCCATTCCTAATGGAGGTGGATGCCTCGTCCGTTGGTGCTGGAGCAGTCCTCTACCAAAAGGATGCTCAAGGTCGGAAGCATCCATGCTTCTTCTTCTCTAAGACCTTCACGCCAGCGGAGAGGAACTACTCCATCAGGGACAGGGAGTTGCTAGCAATGAAGTTGGCCTTTTCGGAGTGGAGACACCTTCTGGAAGGTGCGCGGTTTCCCTTCCAAGTTTACACGGACCACAAAAATTTGGTCTATTTGCAGACAGCCCAGCGGCTAAATTCTCGCCAGGCCAGATGGTCCCTGTTCTTCTCCCGGTTCCACTTTTCTCTTCATTATCTCGCCGGGGAGAAGAATATCCGTGCTGACGCTCTCTCTCGCTCCCTTATGTCAACTGAGGAGGAGGAAGAGGAGCCTCGGCTTATTGTCCCTTCCGAGAGCCTGAGAACCGTGGCGCCGGTTTCGCTAGAGTCTTTGCCTCCGGGCAAGACTTTTGTGCCCATTAATTTGCGACCGGAGGTTCTCTCTTGGGCTCATTCGTCCAGGGTGGGTGGACACTTTGGGACAAAGAGGACATCTGAGCTACTGGCGAGGACGTAATGGTGGCCGCATATGGTCCGGGATGTCAGGGATTATGTTCTGGCGTGTGTCTCCTGCGCCAAAAATAAATCTCCGCGTCAAAGGCCAGCTGGTTTGCTCTATCCCTTGCCGGTGGCAGATAGGCCCTGGGAGATGGTCGGGATGGACTTTGTTGTGGGTTTGCCCAAGTCTCGCGGCTGTACCATCATTTGGGTCATCACCGGTCATTTCTCAAAAATTATGCATTTGGTGCCGCTACCACGGTTACCTTCTGCACGGGCCTTGGCAGCATTGTTCATTAGACATATCTTCCGCCTGCATGGTATGCCAGACAAAATTGTCAGTGACCGGAGTCCCCAGTTTGCGTCTCGGTTCTGGAGAGAGCTCTGTCGTCTTCTCAGTATTGAGTTGAATCTCTCTTCCGCTTATCATCCCGAGACGAATGGGTTGGTAGAGAGGGCCAACCAGACCTTGGTCACATACCTGCGACATTTTGTTTCAGCCAGGCAGGATGACTGGGCATCCTTGCTATCATGGGCAGAGTTTGCACTGAACAACGCCGTAGCCGACTCCACTGGACAAACCCCATTCCTCCTCAACTATGGTCAGCATCCACGGGTACCTGTGCCTATGCCCGTGTCTTCCGCCGACTCCAGGGTGGCAGACTGGGCTGTGGAGGCACGGGATATTTGGGACCGCACTCAGGATGCCATTCGGGCCTCTAAGGAGAGAATGAGGTCCTCCGCCGATGCTCATCGGCGCCCCGCTCTGACCTTTGCTCCTGGCGACTTGGTGTGGCTCTCCGCCCGTAACATCAGGCTGCGAGTTGAGTCCACTAAATTTGCTCCTCGCTACTTGGGCCCATTCAAGGTCCTCGAGCAGGTTAATCCTGTGGTCTATCGTTTGGCCCTTCCGCCACGTCTGGGTATCACCGACAACTTTCATGTGTCCCTCTTGAAACCCGTGTATATGTCCCGGTTCTCCGAGTCATCTGCTGGGACATCGGGTTCGTCTTCGGACGATTATGAGGTGAACGCTATTTTGGGGTGCAAGGTGGTGCATAGTAAAAATTTTTATTTGGTGGACTGGAAGGGTTATGGCCCCGAGGACAGGTCCTGGGAACCTGTTGAGCACATTCGGGCTCTGCAGCTCATTGCTGCCTTCGAATGTAGCGAGGCCCAAGGAGGGGGGGGCCCTAGGAGGGGGGGGTAATGTTAGGAGTCGAGTTTCCTCTGCTGCACAGGGGGAATCTCGATCCGTCTCCGCTGCGGTCTCCCATTCTCCTCCAGCAGCAGTGGAGTCTGCTCAGCAGGGACGTCGATCCCAGCGTCTCGCTCAGTCTGACTCTGTGATAAGAGTTACTGCTGCTTCTCCAGCTTCTGCCTTTAAAGCCAATACTGGTCAGCAGCGAGCGGACTTCTCTGGGACTAAGTCCTTATCTGCACACACTGAGCATGCCCGTGGCAAGATCTCCCGTTGGAGATCGAGGGTCATGTGCTCAGGCTCTGCGGCACATTCCATTGGTCCTCTTGGCAGGTCTTGGAAGGGCAAAAGTTCTGTAGCCACTTCCTGTGCTGCAACTATATAAACTGCGCATGACCGCACGGCCATGCGCTAGTATTGTCTCATAATGCTATATGTGTGTGTGTAGATGAATGTATGTCGATGGATGAAAGCTCCTAAATATCCCTCAATAGAGTTGTTGTCTGCTCGCGGATGTTGGTAGCTATCTAGCGCCCGACTAATCATCTGCACGATACACACATTACAGCGTCCTCTTGCTGTGTCCGCCTGTACGGCGCCGTGCGCTTACCTTGCGCTTGCCATACCCAAGCCAGTGTGGTTGGTGGCGTCCGTCAGTGCGGCATTGCTCGCACTCCTGTGCATTTATTTATCTATATTTAGTTTCCCTTCACACCCAGTTGTGGTGTACTGCCAGCGAGGGTCTAATCGGACTTCAATCCCAGTTGGGGTTAAGTACGCTGACTACTCGCTCGCGCTTTAGGTGCGGTACCGCGATCCTGTGACTCAACAGGATTGCTCCCTTCACGCTGGGTGAGGTTGAACCCACGTGTATATACTTTAGTGTACCACCATATAGTCTGTATTTACTAGCAGCAAGTTTTCACCTGCACGGTGGACCCCGGACTGCGAACGCATCTATATCACCTTTCTTGGTGCGTTCCGCCAGTCCTAATACATGCTCACTCCCTCTAACCCTTTTGCTTGCCCATTTGTATGATATGCACTAGTGGCACTTTACTTGTTTATACGGACATTCCTAGGGACGTCTTCCCGGATGTGTGTTGTTTTCTTCAGTGCTGTTCCAGTTTTTCCCTCTTTCTCACTTTGTAGTACGTGTATTGTTATGTGATGTGTCTTTATATTTATTTCATGTAATAAAATTGGAAAGTAATTTTATATTTAAATTACGGACGTCTACTCCTATTTTTTCTCTTCGGTTTCTAGGCTTTACCATAATGTATTATAGGACTATCATAGCCTGTTTAAAAGCAGAAGCAGGAAATGCAAGAGCCAATTTGTAGTGACTCTACACTGAACTAAGTGTACTAAAAAGATGTCATAGCTCACAGCTTAGACAAACAGATAGGGAGAGGAAGACATAAAACAGTGAACTAATACAACAGACAGTGGCGCCGCTACCATGCGCCGAGTTGAGCTTTTTGGCTCAGGCGGCACTGTCGTCCCTGAAGAGAGGGGGCGGCAGAATCTGTTGGTGTAGTAACTGAAGACGCAGGTTCAGTTACTACACTATTGAGTCTGCTCCGTCCTGGATCTCCTCATCCAGCCCTCCCCAACTGCCCTCCCCAACTCACATGACATCAGAGGTCCTGATGCTGAAGTCGCTCTTCTCCATGCATCTCCTGGGGTTGCTCATGGATTGCTTCTCTGTGCACACAGGACCTGTGATGAGGTCACAGAGGGGAGGAGTCAGCGGCCACATGATCAGGGTCCTCGTGTATGCAGGAATCTGCTGTGGTGAGGTGATAATTATGGTGCTGGATGAGGGGAAGTTGATATGTGCAGTCAGGAGGGGTTTGCAGGGTGGATGTAGCAGAGCCGTGTGTGTACAAAGTATACAGAGCGGAGCCGTGTGTGTACGAGGTGTGCGGAGCAGAGCCGTGTGTCTACGAGGTGTGTGAAGTGGAGCCATATGTGTACGATCTGTGCGGAGCAGAGACGCGTGTGAACAAGGTGCATGGAGTGGAGCCATGTGTGTGCTTGGTGTATGGAGCGGAGTCGTGTGTGTACGAGGTGTACGGAGCGGAGCCATGTGTGTACGAGGTGTACGGAGCGGAGCCGTGTGTGTACAAGGTGTATGGAGCGGAGCCATGTGTGTACGAGGTGTACGGAGTGGAGCCGTGTGTGTACAAGGTGTACGGAGCGGAGCCGTGTGTGTACGAGGTGTACGGAGCGGAGCAGTGTGTGTACGGAGCGAGCCATGTGTGTATGATTTGTGCAGAGCAGAGACGCGTGTGTACAAGGTGTATGGAGCAGAGCCATGTGTGTACTTGGTGTACGGAGCGGAGCCATGTGTGTACTTGGTGTATGGAGCGTGTTATGACCTGGTGGTTAGGAGCACCCGGAATGACCTGATAGTTAAACCTCATACAGGACGAGCTTTGGGATGTGGGAGCTCTGCTGACCGCAAGCCCTAATCCTATCACACACACTAGAAATAGCCGTGGAGCGCTCCTGACCAGACCTAGGCGCCTCGTCACAGCCTAAGAGCTATCTAGCCCTATAGATAGAAAATAAAGCCTACCTTGCCTCAGAGAAATTCCCCAAAGGTAAAGGAAGCCCCCCACATATATTGACTGTGAGTAAAGATGAAAGTCACAAACGCAGAAATGAAACAGGTTTCAGCAAATGGAGGCCAGACTTACTAAATAGATAGAGGATAGGAAAGGTAACTTTGCGATCAGCACAAAAACCTACAAAAGACCATGCAGAGTGTGCAAAAAAGACCTCCGCACCGACTCACGGTGCGGAGGGGCCACTCTGCATCCCAGAGCTTCCAGCTAGCAAGACAAAATCATGATAACCAGCTGGAGAAGAAAACAGTGAACAAATAATGACTATCAGGAACTTAGCTTCTGCAGGAGAAGGCAGGTCACCAGAGAGATCCAGGAGCGAACTGAACCAATGCAAAAACATTGACAGCTGGCATGGAGTAACGATCTGAGAGGAGTTAAATAGAGCAGCTAACCAAAGGATAAACCACGTCACCTGTGTAAGGAACCTCAGAAGCAGCAGCTTCACTCATAGCCACCAGAGGGAGCTCATAGACAGAACTCGCCGAAGTACCATTCACAACCACAGGAGGGAGTTCGACAACAGAATTCACAACAGTACCCCCCCCTTGAGGAGGCATCACCGAACCCTCACCAGAGCCCCCAGGCCGATCAGGATGAGCCAAATGAAAGGCACAAACAAGATCGGCAGCATGAACATCAGAGGCAAAAACCCAGGAATTATCTTCCTGACCATAACCCTTCCACTTGACCAGGTACTGGAGTTTCCGTCTCGAAACACGAGAATCCAAAATCTTCTCCACCACATACTCCAACTCCCCCTCGACCAACACCGGGGCAGGAGGATCAACGGAGGGCACCATAGGCGCCACGTATCTCCGCCACAATGACCTATGGAACACATTATGGATGGCAAAAGAAGCTGGAAGGTCCAAACGAAATGACACAGGATTAAGAACTTCAGAAATCTTATATGGCCCAATGAAACGAGGCTTAAACTTAGGAGAGGAAACCTTCATAGGAACGTGACGAGATGACAACCAAACCAAATCCCCAACACGAAGTCGGGGACCAACACAACGCTGGCAGTTAGCGAAACATTGAGCCTTCTCCTGGGACAATGTCAAATTGTCCACCACATGAGTCCAAATCTGCTGCAACCTGTCCACCACCGCATCCACACCAGGACAGTCCGAAGGCTCAACCTGCCCTGAAGAGAAACGAGGATGGAAACCAGAATTACAGAAAAAAGGAGAAACTAAAGTAGCGGAGCTGGCCCGATTATTAAGGGTGAACTCAGCCAAAGGCAAGAAGGACACGCAATCATCCTGATCAGCAGAAACAAAGCATCTCAGATATGTCTCCAAAGTCTGATTAGTTCGTTCGGTTTGGTCATTAGTCTGGGGATGGAAAGCCAAAGAAAAAGACAAATCAATGCCCATCTTAGCGCAAAAGGACCGCCAAAACCTCGAAACAAACTGGGAACCTCTGTCCGAGACGATGTTCTCTGGAATGCCATGCAAACGAACCACATGCTGGAAAAACAATGGCACCAAATCAGAGGAGGAAGGCAATTTAGATAAGGGTACCAAATGGACCATCTTAGAGAGGCGATCACAAACCACCCAAATGACCGACATCTTTTGAGAAACAGGGAGATCAGAAATAAAATCCATGGAAATATGCATCCAGGGCCTCTTCGGGATCGGCAAGGGCAAAACCAACCCACTGGCACGAGAACAGCAGGGCTTAGCCCGAGCACAAGTCCCACAGGACTGCACAAAAGAACGCACATCCCATGACAAAGAAGGCCACCGAAAGGATCTAGCCACCAAATCTCTGGTACCAAAGATTCCAGGATGACCAGCCAACACTGAACAATGAATCTCAGAGATAACTCTACTAGTCCATCTATCAGGGACAAACAGTTTCTCCGTAGGACAACGGTCAGGTCTATCAGCCTGAAACTTTTGCAGCACACGCCACAAATCAGGGGAAATGGCAGACAAAATTACCCCTTCTTTAAGAATACCCGCCGGCTCCGGAACACCCGGAGAGTCAGGCACAAAACTCCTTGACAGGGCGTCAGCCTTCACATTCTTAGATCCCGGAAGGTATGAAACCACAAAATCAAAACGGGAGAAAAAGAGCGACCATCGAGCCTGTCTAGGATTCAACCGTTTGGCAGACTCGAGATAAGTCAAATTCTTGTGATCCGTTAAGACCACCACGCGATGTTTAGCTCCTTCCAGCCAATGTCGCCACTCCTCGAATGCCCACTTCATGGCCAACAACTCCCGATTGCCCACATCATAATTGCGCTCAGCAGGCGAGAATTTTCTAGAAAAGAAGGCACAGGGTTTCATCACCGAGCCATCAGAACTTCTTTGCGACAAAACAGCCCCTGCTCCAATTTCAGAAGCATCCACCTCAACCTGAAAAGGGAGCGAAACATTTGGCTGGCACAACACAGGGGCAGAAGCAAAACGACGCTTCAACTCCTGAAAAGCCTCTACAGCCGCAGAGGACCAATTGACCACATCAGCAACTTTCTTGGTCAAATCAGTCAACGGTTTAGCAATACTGGAAAAATTAGCGATGAAGCGACGATAAAAATTAGCAAAGCCCAGGAACTTCTGCAAGGTCTTCACAGATGTCGGCTGAGTCCAATCGTAAATGGCCTGAACTTTAACAGGGTCCATCTCGATAGTAGAAGGGGAAAAAATGAAACCCAAAAATGAAACCTTCTGAACTCCAAAGAGACACTTTGACCCCTTCACAAACAAGGAATTTGCACGAAGGACCTGGAACACCATTCTGACCTGCTTCACATGAGACTCCCAATCATCCGAAAAGACCAAAATGTCATCCAAATATAGAATCATGAATTTATCCATGTACTCTCGGAAGATGTCGTGCATAAAGGACTGAAACACAGATGGAGCATTAGAAAGCCCGAATGGCATAACTAGGTACTCAAAATGGCCCTCGGGCGTATTAAATGCCGTTTTCCATTCATCACCCTGTTTAATTTGCACAAGATTATACGCACCACGAAGATCTATCTTGGTGAACCAACTAGCCCCCTTAATCCGAGCAAATAAATCAGACAGCAGCGGCAAAGGATACTGAAATTTGACTGTGATCTTATTAAGAAGGCGGTAATCAATACAAGGTCTCAAAGAACCATCATTCTTGGCCACAAAAAAGAACCCTGCTCCCAATGGTGATGACGACGGACAAATATGACCCTTCTCCAAGGATTCCTTTATATAACTCCACACAGCGGTGTGCTCTGGCACAGATAAATTAAACAGACGGCCCTTAGGAAACTTACTACCAGGAATCAAATTAATAGCACAGTCGCAATCCCTATGAGGAGGTAGGGCACCAGATTTGGGCTCTTCAAATACATCCCGGTAATCTGATAAAAACTCAGGGACTTCAGAAGGAGTAGAAGGCGAAATTGACTGCAATGGAACATCACCATGTACCCCCTGACAACCCCAGCTGGACACAGACATAGATTTCCAATCCAACACTGGATTATGGACCTGTAGCCATGGCAACCTCAAAACGACCACATCATGCAGATTATGCAACACCAAAAAGCGAATATCCTCCTGATGTGCAGGAGCCATACACATGGTCAATTGGGTCCAGTACTGAGGCTTATTCTTGGCCAAAGGCGTAGCATCAATTCCTCTCAATTGAAAAGGATACTGCAAGGGCTCCAAGAAAAAACCACAGCGCCTGGCAAACTCCAAGTCCATCAAATTCAGGGCAGCGCCTGAATCCACAAAAGCCATTACAGAATAGGACGACAGAGAGCAAATCAGAGTAACGGACAAAAGAAATTTAGACTGTACCGTACCAATGGTGGCAGACCTAGCAAACCGTTTAGTGCGCTTAGGACAATCGGAGATAGCATGAGTGGATTCACCACAGTAAAAACACAGCCCATTCCGACGTCTGTGTTCTTGCCGTTCAGCTCTTGTCAAAGTCCTATCACACTGCATAGGCTCAGGCCTATGCTCAGAGAATACCGACAGATGGTGCACAGCTTTGCGCTCACGCATGCGCCGATCGATCTGAATGGCCAAAGACATAGACTCATTCAGACCAGCAGGCGTGGGAAATCCCACCATGACATCCTTAACGGCTTCAGAAAGACCCTTTCTGAAAATTGCCGCCAGGGCACATTCATTCCACTGAGTTAGCACAGACCACTTTCTAAACTTCTGACAGTACACCTCCGCTTCATCCTGACCCTGACACAAAGCCAGCAAGATTTTCTCTGCCTGATCCACTGAATTTGGTTCAACATAAAGCAATCCAAGTGCCAGAAAAAACGCATCAACATCACGCAATGCAGGATCTCCTGGCGCAAGGGAAAATGCCCAGTCTTGAGGGTCACCACGCAACAAAAAAGAAATAATGATTTTTACCTGTTGAACGGGGTCACCAGAGGAGCGGGGTTTCAAAGCTAGAAACAGTTTACAATTATTTTTGAAATTCAAGAACCTAGATCTATCCCCAGAAAATAAATCGGAATAGGAATTCTAGGCTCTAACATAGGATTCTGAACCACAAAATCTTGAATGTTTTGTACCCTTGCAGTGAGATGATCCACACAAGAGGACAGACCCTGAATGTCCATATCTACACCTGTGTCCTGAACCACCCAAAGGTCTAGGGGAAAAGAAAGACAAAACACAGTGCAAAGAAATAAAAATGGTCTCATAAGTTCTCTTATCCCTCTATTGAGATGCATTAATACTTTGGGCCGGCTGTACTGTTATGACCTGGTGGATAGGAGCACCCGGAATGACCTGATAGTTAAACCTCATACAGGACGAGCTCTGGGATGTGGGAGCTCTGCTGACCGCAAGCCCTAATCCTATCACACACACTAGAAATAGCTGTGGAGCGCTCCTGAGTCCTGATCAGACCTAGGCGCCTCGTCACAGCCTAAGAGCTATCTAGCCCTAGAGATAGAAAATAAAGCCTACCTTGCCTCAGAGAAATTCCCCAAAGGTAAAGGAAGTCCCCCACATATATTGACTGTGAGTAAAGATGAAAGTCACAAACGCAGAAATGAAACAGGTTTCAGCAAAGGGAGGCCAGACTTACTAAATAGACAGAGGATAGGAAAGGTAACTTTGCGATCAGCACAAAAACCTACAAAAGACCACGCAGAGTGTGCAAAAAAGACCTCCGCACCGACTCACGGTGCGGAGGGGCCACTCTGCATCCCAGAGCTTCCAGCTAGCAAGACAAAATCATGACAACCAGCTGGACAAGAAAACAGTGAACAAATAATGACAATCAGGAACTTAGCTTCTGCAGGAGAAGGCAGGTCACCAGAGAGATCCAGGAGTGAACTGAACCAATGCAAAAACATTGACAGCTGGCATGGAGTAACGATCTGAGAGGAGTTAAATAGAGCAGCTAACCAAAGGATAAACCACATCACCTGTGCAAGGAACCTCAGAAGCAGCAGCTTCACTCATAGCCACCAGAGGGAGCCCATAGACAGAACTCGCCGAAGTACCATTCACAACCACAGGAGGGAGTTCGACAACAGAATTCACAACAGGAGCGAAGCCGTGTGTGTACGAGGTGTACAGAGCGGAGCCATGTGTGTACAAGGTGTATGGAGCGGAGACATGTGTGTACGAGGTGTACGGAGCGGAGCCGTGTGTGTACGAGGTGTACGGAGCGGAGCCGTGTGTGTACGAGGTGTACGGAGCCGAGCCATATGTGTACTATCTGTGCGGAGCAGAGACGCGTGTGTACAAGGTGCATGGAGCGGAGCCGTGTGTGTACTTGGTGTGTGGAGCGGAGCCATGTGTGTACTTGGTGTGCAGAGTGGAGCTGTGTGTGTACGAGGTGTACAGAGTGGAGCCGTGTGTGTACGAGGTGTTTGGAGCGGAGCCATGTGTGTATGGGGTGTATGGAGTGGAGCAGCATGAGTACGAGGTGTATGGAACAAAGCCACATGTGTACAAGGTTTACGGAGTGGAGCCATGTGTGTAGGAGGTGTACGTAGCGTGGCCGCGTGTGTGCAAGGTGTACAGAGCAGAGCCGCATGTGTACAAGGCTTAAGGAGTGGAGCCATGTGTGTACTGTGTGGAGCCGTGTGTGTGCGCGAGGTGTATGGATTGGAGCCGTCTGTGTAAGAGGCATACACAGTGGAACCGTGTGTGTATGAGGTGTGTGGAGCCATGCGTGTACGAGGTCGGTGTATGGTGGGGAGCAAATTTTATACCTCCCAACCGTCCCGGATGCAGGGGGGACAGTCCCGATTTTGAGAGGCTGTCCCGGCCAGGAGCTTACTTTTGCTGTGGACACAGGAGTACACAGCGGAGCCCCTAGGAGCACTTTAAAACTCGCACGTGACGTTCCACCGGAAGTGACGTGCTGGGAGCTGACCGGAAATTATGTCATTTCGGGAGGAGATTGCGACGGAACCATGGAGGCACTTCAGGGAATGCTTCAGATCCATCACTGTGTCCTCCGACAGCGCGGACAGCGGGATCGCCTTGGAATCGGGGATGCCGGCCATGTGAGCGGATCATGATATGTCCTGCAGCGGGATGCTCAGGTGGGCATTACAATGGGAGCCGAGCCGCTATAGTATCTTTATAGAATCTATCTTTTTTTCTTTCTCTCTCTGTTCTCTCTGATCTTCTTTTTCTTTCTCTTTGTTCTTTCTTCCTCTCTCTGTTCTTTCTTTCCCTCTCTAATCTTTTTCTTTCTCTTTGTTCTTTCTTTCTCTCTCTGTTCTTTCTTTCTCTGTGTTCTTTATTTCCCTCTCTATTCTTTTTTTCTCACTCCTTTCTTGTTTCTCTGTTCTTTTTTTCTCTTCTTTCTTTATTTCTCTCTCTGTTTTCTTTCTTTCTTTCTTTCTTTCTTTCTTTCCTTCTCTCTCTCTGTTCTTTCTTTACTCTCTCTCTGTTCTTTCTTTACTCTCTCTCTGTTCTTTCTTTCATTCCCCTCTTTCTTTCCCCTCTTTCTTTCTCTTTCTCTCTCTCTGTTCTTTCTTTCTTTTCTCTTTCTTTCTTTCTTTCTCTTTCTTTCTTTCTCTCTGTTCTTTGTTTCCCTTCTTTCTTTCTTTCTTTCTTTCTTTCTTTCTTTCTTTCTTTCTTTCTTTCTTTCTTTCTTTCTTTCTCTCTGTTCTCTTTCCCCTCTATCTCTGTTTTCTTTCCCCTCCTTTCTCTCTCTGTTCTTTCTTTCATTCTCCTCTTTCTTTCCCCTCTTTCTTTCTCTTTCTCTCTCTCTGTTCTTTCTTTCTTTCTTTCTTTCTTTCTTTCTTTCTTCCTTTATTTCTTTCTCTTTCTCTTTCTTTCTTTCTCTCTGTTCTTTGTTTCCCTTCTTTCTTTCTCTTTCTTTCTTTCTTTCTTTCTTTCTTTCTTTCTTTCTTTCTTTCTATCCTTCTTTCTTTCTTTCTTTCTTTCTCTCTGTTCTCTTTCCCCTCTATCTCTGTTTTCTTTCCCCTCTATCTCTGTTTTCTTTCCCCTCCTTTCTCTCTCTGTTCTTTCTTTCATTCCCCTCTTTCTTTCCCCTCTTTCTTTCTCTTTCTCTCTCTGTTCTTTCTTTCTTTTCTCTCTTTCTTTCTTTCTTTCTTTCTTTCTTTCTTTCTTTCTTTCTTTCTCTTTCTTTCTTTCTCTCTGTTCTTTGTTTCCCTTCTTTCTTTCTTTCTTTCTTTCTTTCTTTCTTTCTCTCTCTGTTCTTCCTTTCCCTATAACCAACAAACAGAAAAAGGGGGTGGGGTGTTAAAAAGGTACTACTGGCCTCTCATATCCTCAATATTATTCTGACCTGATAGCAAAATGACTATATTTTCCCATAGGCTGAATAGTATATACATGATCTCATTTATATGGTACAAATAAGTGGCGCTTATAAGATAACGTACATGTTATTGTGACTTACTTGGGCAAGTGGAGGACATATCCTATGGGCAACTATAGTCATTTTGCTATCAGGTCAGATTAATATTGAGGATCTAAGAGGCCAGTAGTACCTTTTTAAAGGGCGTCTGTCACCCCAAAAATTGTATATGAGCTGTGGCCACCAGCATCAGGGGCTTATCTACAGCATTCTGTAATGCATTCTGTAATGCTGTTGATAAGCCCCCAATGTAACCTGAAAGATGAGAAATAAAGGTTATATTATACTCACCCAGGGGCGGTCCCGGTCCGTTACGGGTCAGATGGGCGTCGCGGTCCGGTCCGGCTCCAGCTGTTTGTGGGAAGTCAGAAGTAACAGACACACGCTATCAGGCCACGTTCACATGTTCAGTATGTTACCTCAGTATTTGTAAGCCAAAACCAGGAGAGTAACAATCAGAGGAAAAGTATAAAGAAACACGTCACCATTTCTGGATCTCTCACCCACTCCCGATTTGGCTTACAAATACTGAGGTAAAATTCTGACCAAATACTGAACCTGTGAATGTGGCTTTAGGCTGGTTTCACACATCCTGATATTTCCAGTACCGGAAAAAACGGTACTGGAGATATTCGTGTCCGTGTGTGTAATACGTGTGGCAACTGTGTGCCGCATCTGTACGACACGGACGCCTGCCGGGGAAGAAGCGCTACAGTAGGTACTGTTCCCCGGCCAAGAGCACACTTAAAATGAAGCAAGTTGATCAGGCGGCATTTGGTCCCCTGACGAAGGAAGACGCCGAAACGCGCGTCAGGGCTCGGCACATCCCAGGGACTAACATCCTCGTAAGCAGGTAAATACCAGGTGGCTCTCTTTCTTTCTTTATTTACATTTGTTTTTTGGCACATATACTAGTTACTGTATTTGGCCCGCATATTACCCATTACTACATGGTCTACATATCATGTGTCACAGCACATATTAATTTGTCCCATACTCTTTCCTTTTCTCTTTTTCCCCTATTAGGTTGTAGCCACCTTATTGATTTTGCACATGCACTTTATTCGTTATATCTGGTATTACCGCCATTTATGATTGTATGGCATACATATATATAATTATGCATGTATATGAAAAAAAATTCCCATTGTGGTTTTATTTTAAATTGTCTTATTGCCATATGTATGTCCCTGGTGTGCCGTTTTTATGGTATTTTCTCACCGCACCACTTTTTCAATTAATATATATTTAATAAATATTGTTATAGTATACCCTAATTTTGGACTTTGTGTCGAGTTTGTTCTTCGTTCTTTTTGCGCGTTTTCCGATTGTCCAGTACAATTCCTATTGGTGCACACTGGTGGTGATGGTTTCCTCCCTTACATAAAGTACCTGTGTGCACTGTGCCTTGAGTTTTTTATATTTAGGCATTTAGTCCCTGAAGAAGTGTAAAGATCGATGTTTCAAATATATTCCTATTTAAAAGTGTATGTTTTTTCCATGTGCGTCAGGTTAGGCTAGTAAAGAGTAAACCAGATTTATTTGTACTGAGGCTAGGTTCACCCCTGACTAGGGTTGAGCGACCTTGACTTTTTTAGGGTCGAGCCGGGTTTCGCGAAACCCGACTATCTCAAAAGTCGAGTCGAGTGAAATCGGCCGATTATGGCGAAAAGTCGAGGATCGACCAAAACACGAAACCCAATGCAAAGCCAATGGGATTTTTTTTTTTTTTCTCTCTCTCTCTCTCTCTCTCTCCTCCGTCCGTCGCGACAACATGGCGATAGGTCTTAGGGGCGTGGACGCCTATGTCATCACTCTGCCCACGCCCCTTCATTGGCTGAAAAAAATGGCGCCAAGCGCGTCATACGAAACGCGACTTTGGCGCGAAAGTCGCGTACCGCATGGCCGACCCCACACAGGGATCGGGTCGGGTTTCATGAAACCCGACTTTGCCAAAAGTCGGCGACTTTTGAAAATGAACGATCCGTTTCGCTCAACCCTACCCCTGACAACAGACATTGTATTGTAGCACATCAGTGAAGAAGAAGAGCAGTGTACAGAGTGTAAAGAAACGAGAATAATGCAGAGATTTAAATGATAGGGAGAAAGAGAGAATGAGAGGACAGTTGGCAGTAATAGTGCTGTATAGGTTACATTGCTCCTACTGCCACTGCTTTTATTCTGTACTTTTTTTATTCTTCATGCAGAAGCAGACCACTAACATTGCGAAAAGAAAAAATATAACATTGTTACTGCTTCACCATTTAAGTCCCAAACTGCTAAATTTTGCACACCTATTATATTAGTCTAATTTGATGTATATACATTCCACATCAATATTGTTGCTTGTTGATGGTTTTTCTGCATCTACCGAAAATTTATTGTTCTCTACATTTTAGGATAGGGGGAAATATATTAAAGAATACAAACAAGAAGTAAAATATGCAGACATTTAAATGTGTGTGTGACTGTCTACCTCAAACAGTGAACTGTTTTTATTGGCGCAACCATTTTATTGGTTCAATTTGAAGTAATCAAATACCACATCAAACCTGAACCCTAGTGCTGCTAATATTGGGCATGTATTTAGCATGTCATGTTTAGTCCCGAGTCACTGACAGTCTACCTCACACCTCTGTTATGCTTTATTTATTTACATACACATTCTCCACAAATTGCTTAAATAGAAAGCACTGTCTAGCATTATGAAACACAATGGGCAGTCAAGAGATATGTGACTAATGTTGCTGTGCAGTGACTATGGCAGGAACAGCCCGGTAGAGATTTAGCACGGTGCATGCAAAGAGAAGTGTGGTAGCTTAGGCTAGGTTCACATTGCATTAGTGCAATCCGTTTAGCGGATACGCTAACAGAATGCGCTAATGCAATGTCCAAGAAGGGATTGTGTTTGGCGATCCCGCTAGCGCAGATGCCGATCTGCGCTAGCGAAGAACGGACCCTGAACGCTGCAAGCAGCGTTCAAGGTCCATCCGAAAATAACGGGACATCGCTGACGCATGCCAAACAAGGCATACGTTAGCATTGCATTAGCGATGCGTTAGTACATTGCAGTCAATGGGTGCGCTAACGGATCCATTACATAGCGTTAATTGCAACAATTGCACCATGTAGCGGACACCCACTAACGCAATGTGAACCCAGCCTTAGGCCTCTTTCACACTTCCATTTTTTACAATCAGTCACAATCCGTCAAAATGTTGAAAAGACGGATCCTGTGCAGACTGTAAAAAACGAATGTACTGGGTCCCTTTTTGTGACAAATCAGTCAAGGCTATGTGAACACGTTGTGTATGCGACTTTGCCGTCTTTTTCCTCTGTGAAAATGCATACACAACACAACCCAGGTTAAAAAATTATTAAAACAATAAAAAAATCGTGATATTCTTACCTTCCAGCTTCTCCCGCAGCCTTTCCGATGCTCGCAATGCTGCCGGCAACTCCCATTCCCAGTAAGCATTGTGAGACAATGACCTGTGATGACGTAGTGGTCTCGTGAGATCGGGTCATTTGGCAAGGCAAGGAACGGGAGCTTCTGGCAGCATCACGAGCATCGGGAAGACTGCGGGGATGCCAGATGGTAAGAATATCACAATTTTTTTTTATTATTATTTGTAAGGCAGCATCAATAGTAAAAAGAGAGAGAGCGCGAGAGAGAATTTCCCTGACAGGAAATTCTTCCACGCATGCTAAATTTCAAAAGACGGCATCCGTTGCTGGATTCCTGCTTTTGACAGTCAGCGACGGATCCTGCGTCCATAGGCTTGCAGCGCAGGATCCGTCGCTGAGCGAGTTTCCGACGTACAGAAAAAAGTTCCTCTGTGCGTTGTCTCTGCCTGACGGACAGCAGTTTTACGACGGATCCAGTGCACGACGGATTAAACGGAAGGCCATCTGTCACAATCTGTCGCTAATACAAGTCTACGAGAAAAAAACGGATCCAGCAGAAACATTTGCTGGATCCATTTTTTTTTCACAAAACGACGCATTGTGATGGAAAAAGAAAGACGAAAGTGTTAAAGACGCCTTAGGGTCAGCAATAGTAGCCCTGGGAGCAGCAGTACAGTTTAGTACGATAAAACACAGTAGGCATCTGAGAGATCTGTGGCTGATATGTCTATGCAGTGGCTACTGCAGAATCAGCATTGTAAAGAGTTATGGGGCAGGCAAATAAATGTGATAGGAACAATCTTTACAGATCCAGACAAAGCAATGCAAATAGACAAATGAAGCAAACAAAAACAAATGTTAACATATTAACAGCGCTGTAAACTGACAAAGAGACCAACAAACAACAGATAACAAGTAACAGATGTTTTCTACCTGTGGGGTTTCCCGTTAGGCTATGTGCACACGTTGCGGATTTTGCTGCTGATTGGCTGCTGCGGATTCACAGCAGTTTTCCATGCATTGTACAGTACCATATAAACGTATGGAAAACAAAGTCTGCAGTGCACATGTTGCGAAAAATACCACGCGGAAATGCTGCTTTGTATTTTCCACAGCATGTCAATTCTTTGTGCGGATTGCGCAGCGGTTCACACCTGCTCCTCAATAGGAATCCTCAGTCTGATTGCCGTATGTGGAGTCGGGAAGGAATTTTTTTTCCCCAAAGTGGAGCTTACTATTTGCCACATGGGTTTTTTTTTGCCTTCCTCTGGATCAACATGTTAGGGCATGTTAGGTTAGGCTATGGGTTGAACTAGATGGACTTAAAGTCTTCCTTCAACCTTAATAACTATGTTACTATGTTAACCCCTTTACCCCCAAGGGTGGTTTGCACGTTAATGACCGGGCCAATTTTTACAATTCTAACCATTGTCCATTTGTGAGGTTATAACTCTGGAACGCTTCAACGGATCCCAGTGATTCTGACAGTTTTCTCGTGACATATTGTACTTCATGACAATGGTAAAAATTCTTTCATAGCACCTGCGTTTATTTGTGAAAAAAACGGAAATTTGGCGAAAATTATGAAAATTTCGCAATTTTCCAACTTTGAATTTTTATGCAATTAAATCACAGAGATATGTCACACAAAATACTTAATAAGTAACATTTCCCACATGTCTACTTTACATCAGCACAATTTTGGAACCAAATTTTTTTTTTTGTTAGGGAGTTATAAGGGTTAAAATTGACCAGCAATTTCTCATTTCTACAACACCATTTTTTTTAGGGACCACATCTCATTTGAAGTCATTTTGAGGGGTCTATATGATAAAAAATACCCAAGTGTGACATCATTCTAAAAACTACACCCCTCAAGGTGCTCAAAACCATATTCAAGAAGTTTATTAACCCTTCTGGTGCTTCACAGGAATTTCTTGAATGTTTAAATAAAAATGAACATTTAACTTTTTTCACAAAAAAATTTATTCAGCTCCAATTTGTTTTATTTTACCAAGGGTAACAGGAGAAAATGGACCCCAAACATTGTTGTACAATTTGTCCTGAGTACGCCGATATATCCCACATGTGGGGGTAAACCACTGTTTGGGCGCATTGCAGAGCTCGGAAGTGAAGGAGCCATTTGACTTTTCAATGCAAAATTGACTGGAATGGAGATGGGACGCTGTTGTGAATTCTGTTGTCGGGCTCCCTCCTGTGGTCATGAATGGTACTTCGGCTGGTTCTGTCCATGGACTTCCTCTGGTGGGTGTTTCTGAGTTTCACAGGTGACGAGGTTGATTCGTTGGCTGCTGCTCTATTTAGCTCCACTTAGATCTTTGCTCCATGCCACCTGTCAATGTTCCAGTATTGGTCTGTTCACTCCTGGATCGTTCTTGTGACCTGTCTTCCCATCAGAAGCTAAGTTCCAGCTTGTATTTCTTTGGTTTGCTATTTTTCTGTCCAGCTTGCTATTTAATTTGTTGTCTTGCTTGCTGGAAGCTCTGGGACGCAGAGGGAGCGCCTCCGCACCGTGAGTCGGTGCGGAGGGTCTTTTTGCGCCCTCTGCGTGGTCTTTTTGTAGGTTTTTGTGCTGACCGCAAAGTAACCTTTCCTATCCTCGGTCTGTTCAGTAAGTCGGGCCTCACTTTGCTAAATCTATTTAATCTCTGTGTTTGTATTTTCATCTTTACTCACAGTCATTATATGTGGGGGGCTGCCTTTTCCTTTGGGGAATTTCTCTGAGGCAAGGTAGGCTTTATTTTTCTATCTTCAGGGCTAGCTAGTTTCTAAGGCTGTGCCGAGTTGCATAGGGAGCGTTAGGCGCAATCCACGGCTATTTCTAGTGTGTTTGATAGGTTTAGGGATTGCGGTCAGCAGAGTTCCCACGTCCCAGAGCTCGTCCTTATTATCAGTAACTATCAGGTCATTCCGTGTGCTCTTAACCACCAGGTCCATTATTGTCCTGACAACCAGGTCATAACAGTACAGGTGGCCCAAAGTACTAATGCATCTCAATAGAGGGATAAGAGAAGTTCTGAGACCATTTTTTTTTCTTTGCAGTGTGTTTTGTCTCTATTTTCCCCTTTACCTCTGGGTGGTTCAGGACACTGGTGTAAACATGGACATTCAAGGTCTGTCCTTTTGGATGGATAATCTCACTACAAGGATACAAAACATTCAAGATTTTGTGGTTCAGAATCCGATGTCAGAGCCTAGGATTCCAATTCCTGATTTGTTTTTTGGTGATAGATCTAAGTTCTTGAATTTCAAAAATAATTGTAAATTGTTTCTTGCCTTGAAACCTCGCTCCTCAGGTGACCCTGTTCAACAAGTAAAGATCATTATTTCTTTGTTACGTGGTGACCCTCAAGACTGGGCATTTTCCCTTGCGCCAGGAGATCCGGCATTGCGTGATGTTGATGCGTTTTTCCTGGCGCTTGGATTGCTTTATGACGAACCTAATTCAGTGGATCAGGCAGAGAAAATCTTGCTGGCTCTGTGTCAGGGTCAGGATGAAGCGGAGATATGTCATGATCCCAATGGCAGGGGATCACAAAAGGACAAGCACAAAACAAGCTCTAGGGTGATGGAAACTGAGCTGACCGCGATCCTGAACCTAAACACACAACTAGCTGTAGCCGGGGAACGTGCCTACGATGATTCCTAGACGTCTCGCGCCAGCCGAAGGACTAACTTCCCCTATTAGAAGAAACACAGACCTCTCTTGCCTCCAGAGAAACACCCCACAGAAATAGCAGCCCCCCACATGTAATGACGGTGAAATGAGAGGAAAGCACATACGTAGTTATGAAAACAGATTCAGCAAAATGAGGCCCGCTAAAGCTAGATAGCAGAGGATACAAAAGTGAACTGCGCGGTCAGCGAAAAACCCTACAAAAAACCATCCTGAAATTACTTGAACTCATGTGCCAACTCATGGAACATGAGGAGTAATATCAGCCCACTAGAGCAACCAGCAAAAAGGAATCACATATCTGCAAGCTGGACTAAGACTAAAATTAAGCAAACGTGGAACAGGAAAATCAAAAACTTAGCTTGTCCTGAAGATTACAGAAGCGGGAAGCAGAGGTAACAAGACACACTGATTACATTGATAGCCGGCGAGGAAATGACAAAAAAGCCAGGTTAAATAGGAAACTCCCATAACCTGATAGAACAGGTGGACACCAGAGACCGCAGAGAACACAAGTCACCCAGTACCATCTGTAACCACCAGAGGGAGCCCAAAAACAGAATCCACAACAGTACCACCCCCTTGAGGAGGGGTCACCGAACCCTCACGAGAACCACCAGGGCGACCAGGATGAGCCCTATGAAATGCACGGACCAAATCAGCAGCATGAACATCAGAGGCAACCACCCAAGAATTATCCTCCTGACCATAACCCTTCCACTTGACCAAATATTGGAGTTTCCGTCTGGAAACACGAGAATCCAAGATCTTCTCCACAACATACTCCACCAGCACCGGAGCAGGAGGCTCAAGCGAAGGAACAACAGGTACCTCATACTTCCGCAACAACGACCGATGGAACACATTATGAATAGCAAACGATGCCGGGAGATCCAAACGAAACGACACAGGGTTAAGAATTTCCAAGATCCTATAGGGACCGATGAACCGAGGCTTGAACTTAGGAGAAGAGACCTTCATAGGAACAAAACGAGAAGACAACCACACCAAGTCCCCAACACGAAGTCGAGGACCCACACGGCGACGGCGATTAGCAAACTGTTGAGCCCTCTCCTGGGACAACTTCAAATTGTCCACCACATGACTCCAAATCTGATGCAACCTATCCACCACCATGTCCACTCCAGGACAATCAGAAGGCTCCACCTGACCAGAGGAAAAACGAGGATGAAACCCCGAATTACAAAAGAAAGGAGAAACCAAGGTAGCAGAACTAGCCCGATTCGGCAAATTCGGCAAGCGGCAAAAAGGTAACCCAGTCATCTTGATCAGCAGAAACAAAACACCTCAAATAAGCTTCCAAGGTCTGATTAGTTCGTTCCGTCTGGCCATTCGTCTGAGGATGGAATGCAGACGAAAAGGACAAATCAATGCCCATCTTAGCACAGAATGTCCGCCAAAATCTAGACACAAACTGGGATCCCCTGTCAGAAACGATGTTCTCCGGAATCCCATGCAAACGAACCACGTTCTGAAAAAACAGAGGGACCAACTCAGAGGAGGAAGGTAACTTAGGCAAGGGTACCAGATGAACAATCTTAGAAAAGCGGTCACACACAACCCAGATGACGGACATTTTTTGAGAGACAGGGAGATCCGAAATAAAGTCCATGGAAATGTGCGTCCAAGGCCTCTTCGGGATAGGCAAAGGTGACAACAATCCACTGGCCCGAGAACAGCAAGGCTTAGCCCGAGCGCAAACTTCACAAGAGTGCACAAAAGAACGCACATCCCTCGACAAGGAAGGCCACCAAAAAGACCTGGCCACCAAGTCTCTAGTACCAAATATTCCAGGATGACCTGCCAACGCAGAGGAATGGACCTCGGAGATGACTCTACTGGTCCAATTATCCGGAGCAAACAGTCTTTCAGGCGGACAACGATCAGGTTTATCCGCCTGAAACTCCTGCAAAGCACGTCGCAAGTCTGGGGAGACAGCCGACAAAATCACCCCATCCCTAAGGATACCAGTGGGCTCAGAATTTCTAGGGGAGTCAGGCACAAAACTCCTAGAAAGAGCATCCGCCTTCACATTCTTTGAACCTGGCAGGTATGAAACCACAAAATCGAAACGGGAGAAAAACAGTGACCAACGAGCCTGTCTAGGATTCAGACGCTTGGCAGACTCAAGGTAAATCAGATTTTTGTGATCAGTCAAGACCACCACACGATGTCTAGCACCCTCAAGCCAATGACGCCACTCCTCAAATGCCCACTTCATGGCCAAAAGCTCCCGATTACCAACATCAAAATTCCGCTCAGTGGGCGAAAACTTTCTAGAAAAGAACGCACATGGCTTCATCACTGAGCAATCGGAGCTTCTCTGTGACAAAACCGCCCCCGCTCCAATCTCGGAAGCATCAACCTCAACCTGAAAAGGAAGCGAAACATCTGGCTGACGCAACACAGGAGCAGAAGAAAACCGGCGCTTAAGTTCCTGAAAGGCCTCCACAGCCGCAGGAGACCAATCAGCAACATCAGCACCCTTCTTAGTCAAATCCGTCAAAGGCTTAACAACACTAGAAAAATTAGTTATGAAACGACGATAAAAATTAGCAAAGCCCAAGAACTTCTGTAGACTCTTAAGAGATGTAGGCTGCGTCCAGTCACAAATAGCCTGAACCTTGACGGGATCCATCTCAATAGTAGAAGGGGAAAAAATATACCCCAAAAAAGAAATCTTCTGGACTCCAAAGAGACACTTTGAACCTTTTACAAACAAAGAATTGGCCCGCAGGACCTGAAACACCTTCCTGACCTGCTGAACATGGGACTCCAAGTCATCAGAAAAAACCAAAACATCATCCAAATACACAATCATAAATTTATCCAGATATTCACGGAAAATATCGTGCATAAAGGACTGGAAGACAGAAGGAGCATTAGAAAGTCCAAAAGGCATCACCAAATACTCAAAATGGCCCTCAGGCGTATTAAATGTGGTTTTCCACTCATCACCCTGCTTTATCTGCACAAGATTATACGCACCCCGAAGATCAATCTTAGTGAACCATTTAGCCCCCTTAATGCGAGCGAACAAATCAGTCAACAATGGCAAAGGATACTGATATTTGACTGTAATCTTATTCAAAAGACGGTAATCTATACAAGGCCTCAAGGAACCATCTTTTTTGGCCACGAAAAAAAAACCTGCTCCCAAAGGGGACGAAGATGGACGGATATGTCCCTTTTCCAAGGACTCCTTAACATAATCCCGCATAGCAGTATGCTCTGGCACTGACAGATTGAACAAACGACCTTTAGGAAATTTACTGCCAGGAATCAAATCTATAGCACAATCGCAATCCCTGTGAGGAGGAAGCGAATTGAGCTTAGGCTCCTCAAAAACATCCCGATAATCAGACAAAAATACAGGAACCTCAGAAGGAGTAGATGAAGCGATAGAAATCGGAGGTGCATCATCATGAACCCCCTGACATCCCCAGCTTAACACAGACATCGTTTTCCAGTCCAAGACTGGGTTATGAGTTTGTAACCATGGCAGACCAAGCACTAAGACATCATGTAAATTATACAGTACCAGGAAGCGAATCACCTCCTGATGAACGGGAGTCATACGCATGGTCACTTGTGTCCAGTACTGAGGTTTATTCATAGCCAAAGGTGTAGAGTCAATTCCTTTCAAAGGAATAGGGACTTCCAGAGGCTCCAGACTAAACCCACAGCGGTTGGCAAATGACCAATCCATAAGTCTCAGGGCAGCGCCTGAATCCACATAGGCATCGACGGAAATGGCTGATAATGAACAAATCAGAGTCACAGACAGAATGAACTTAGACTGTAAAGTACTAATGGCAACAGACTTATCCACCTTTTTTGTGCGTTTAGAGCATGCTGATATAACATGAGCTGAATCACCACAATAAAAACACAACCCATTTTTCCGCCTATAGTTTTGCCGTTCACTTCTGGACTGAATTCTATCACATTGCATTGTCTCAGGTGCCTGTTCAGAAGACACCGCCAAATGGTGCACAGGTTTGCGCTCCCGTAAACGCCGATCAAGCTGAATAGCCATAGTCATAGACTCATTCAGACCTGTAGGCGCAGGGAACCCCACCATAACATCTTTAATGGCCTCAGAAAGGCCATCTCTGAAGCTTGCAGCCAGGGCGCACTCATTCCACTGAGTAAGCACCGACCATTTCCGAAATTTCTGACAATATATTTCTGCTTCATCTTGCCCCTGAGAGAGAGCCAATAAAGCTTTTTCAGCCTGAATCTCTAGGATAGGTTCCTCATAGAGCAAACCCAATGCCAGAAAAAACGCATCCACATTGAGCAACGCAGGATCCCCTGGTGCCAATGCAAATGCCCAATTCTGAAGGTCACCCCGCAGGAAAGATATAACTATCTTGACTTGCTGAGCAGGGTCTCCAGAAGAGCGAGATTTCAAAGAAAGAAACAACTTGCAATTGTTCCTAAAATTCAGAACACTAGATCTATCTCCAGAAAAAAACTCTGGGATAGGAATTCTAGGTTCAGACATAGGAGCATGTACAACAAAATCTTGTATATTTTGAACCTTAGCAGCAAGATTATTCAGGCTGGAAGCCAAACTCTGGACGTCCATGATAAACAGCTGAGGTCAGAGCCATTCAAGGATTAAGAGGAGGTAAGACGCAGCCAGGCTGCAATTAAGGCTAGGAAGCAAACTCTGAGGGGAAAAAAAAAAAAAACTTCCTCAGACTACTTTTCCTCCTACTTCAGCCAATACGATTACCACTTTTTGGCCGGCTATACTGTCATGATCCCAATGGCAGGGGATCACAAAAGGACAAGCACAAAACACAAAACAAGCTCTAGGGTGATGGAAACTGAGCTGACCGCGATCCTGAACCTAAACACACAACTAGCTGTAGCCGGGGAACGTGCCTACGATGATTCCTAGACGTTTCGCGCCAGCCGAAGGACTAACTTCCCCTATTAGAAGAAACACAGACCTCTCTTGCCTCCAGAGAAACACCCCACAGAAATAGCAGCCCCCCACATGTAATGACGGTGAAATGAGAGGAAAGCACATACGTAGTTATGAAAACAGATTCAGCAAAATGAGGCCCGCTAAAGCTAGATAGCAGAGGATACAAAAGTGAACTGCGCGGTCAGCGAAAAACCCTACAAAAAACCATCCTGAAATTACTTGAACTCATGTGCCAACTCATGGAACATGAGGAGTAATATCAGCCTACTAGAGCAACCAGCAAAAAGGAATCACATATCTGCAAGCTGGACTAAGACTAAAATTAAGCAAACGTGGAACAGGAAAATCAAAAACTTAGCTTGTCCTGAAGGTTACAGAAGCGGGAAGCAGAGATAACAAGACACACTGATTACATTGATAGCCGGCGAGGAAATGACAAAAAAGCCAGGTTAAATAGGAAACTCCCATAACCTGATAGAACAGGTGGACACCAGAGACCGCAGAGAACACAAGTCACCCAGTACCATCTGTAACCACCAGAGGCAGCCCAAAAACAGAATCCACAACAGAGATATATTGTCAGTAGTTTAGAAAGTGGTCTGTGTTCACTCAGTGGAATTAATGTGCCCTGGCAGCAATCTTCAGAAAGGGTCTCTCTGAAGCCCTTAAGGATGTCATGGTGGGGTTTCCCATGCCTGCTGGTCTGCATGAGTCTATGTCCTTGGCCATTCAGATCGATCGACGCTTGCGTGAGCGTAAAGCTGTGCACCATTTGGCGGTACTATCTGAATATGGGTCTGAGCCTATGCAATGTGATAGGACTTTGACCAGAGCTGAACGGCAAGAACACAGACGTTGTTACTGTGGGGATTCCACTCATGCTATCTCCGATTGTCCTAAGCGCACTAAGCGGTTCGCTAGGTCTGCCACCATTGGTACGGTACAGTCTAAATTTCTATTGTCTGTTACTCTGATTTGCTCTTTGTCATCCTATTCTGTTATGGCATTTGTGGATTCAGGCGCTGCCCTGAATTTGATGGACTTGGAGTATGCTAGGCGCTGTGGTTTTTTCTTGGAGCCCTTGCAGTATCCTATTCCATTGAGAGGAATTGATGCTACGCCTTTGGCCAAGAATAAGCCTCAGTATTGGACCCAATTGACCATGTGCATGGCTCCTGCACATCAGGAGGATATCCGCTTTCTGGTGTTGCATAATCTGCATGATGTGGTCGTTTTGGGGTTGCCATGGCTACAGGTTCATAATCCAGTATTGGACTGGAAATCTATGTCTGTGTCCAGCTGGGGTTGCCAGGGGGTACATGGTGATGTTCCATTTTTGTCTATTTCGTCTTCCACTCCTTCTGAAGTTCCAGAGTTTTTGTCGGATTATCGGGATGTATTTGATGAGCCCAAAGCCAGTGCCCTACCTCCTCATAGGGATTGCGATTGTGCAATTAATTTGATTCCTGGTAGTAAGTTTCCTAAGGGCCGATTGTTCAATTTATCTGTGCCAGAACACGCCGCTATGCGGAGTTATATAAAGGAATCCTTGGAGAAAGGCCATATTCGCCCGTCGTCATCACCGTTAGGAGCAGGGTTCTTTTTTGTGGCCAAGAAGGATGGTTCTTTGAGACCTTGTATTGATTACCGCCTTCTTAATAAAATTACAGTCAAATTTCATTATCCTTTGCCGTTGCTGTCTGATTTGTTTGCTCGTACTAAAGGGGCTAGTTGGTTCACCAAGATAGATCTTCGAGGGGCGTATAATCTTGTGCGTATTAAACAAGGCGATGAATGGAAAACAGCATTTAATACGCCCGAGGGCCATTTTGAGTACCTGGTTATGCCATTCGGGCTTTCCAATGTTCCATCAGTATTTCAGTCCTTTATGCATGACATCTTCCGAGAGTACCTGGATAAATTCCTGATTGTGTATTTGGATGATATTTTGGTCTTTTCGGATGATTGGGAGTCTCATGTGAAGCAGGTCAGAATGGTGTTCCAGGTCCTTCGTGCGAATTCCTTGTTTGTGAAGGGGTCAAAGTGTCTCTTTGGAGTTCATAAGGTTTCATTTTTAGGGTTCATTTTTTCCTCTTCTACTATCGAGATGGACCCTGTTAAAGTCCAGGCCATTTACGATTGGACTCAGCCGATATCTGTGAAGAGCCTGCAAGAGTTCCTGGGCTTTGCTAATTTTTATCGGCGCTTCATCGCTAATTTTTCTACTGTTGCTAAACCGTTGACTGATTTGACCAAGAAGGGTGCTGATGTGGTCAATTGGTCTTCTGCGGCTGTAGAGGCTTTTCAGGAGTTGAAGCGTCGTTTTTCTTCTGCCCCTGTGTTGTGCCAGCCAGATGTTTCACTTCTGTTTCAGGTTGAGGTTGATGCTTCTGAGATTGGAGCAGGGGCTGTTTTGTCGCAAAGAAGTTCTGATGGCTCGGTGATGAAGCCATGTGCTTTCTTTTCTAGAAAGTTTTCGCCTGCTGAGCGTAACTATGATGTTGGTAATCGTGAATTGTTGGCCATGAAGTGGGCATTCGAGGAGTGGCGTCATTGGCTGGAAGGAGCCAGGCATCGCGTGGTGGTCTTGACAGATCACAAGAAGTTGACTTATCTTGAGTCTGCCAAACGGTTGAATCCGAGACAGGCTGGATGGTCATTATTTTTCTCCCGTTTTGATTTTGTGGTTTCGTACCTTCCGGGCTCTAAGAATGTGAAGGCTGATGCCCTGTCAAGGAGTTTTGTGCCTGACTCTCCGGGTGTTCCTGAGCCGGCGGGTATTCTCAAAGAGGGGGTAATTTTGTCTGCCATCTCCCCTGATTTGCGGCGGGTGCTGCAAAAATTTCAGGCTGATAGACCTGACCGTTGCCCAGCGGAGAAACTGTTTGTCCCTGATAGATGGACTAGTAGAGTTATCTCTGAGATTCATTGTTTAGTGTTGGCTGGGCATCCTGGAATCTTTGGTACCAGAGATTTGGTGGCTAGATCCTTCTGGTGGCAGTCTTTGTCGCGGGATGTGCGTTCTTTTGTGCAGTCCTGTGGGACTTGTGCTCGGGCTAAGCCCTGCTGTTCTCATGCCAGTGGGTTGCTTTTGCCCTTGCCGGTCCCGAAGAGGCCCTGGACGCATATTTCTATGGATTTTATTTCGGATCTCCCGGTCTCTCAAAAGATGTCGGTCATTTGGGTGGTTTGTGATCGCTTTTCTAAGATGGTCCATTTGGTACCTTTGTCTAAATTGCCTTCCTCCTCTGATTTGGTGCCATTATTTTTCCAGCATGTGGTTCGTTTACATGGTATCCCGGAGAACATCGTTTCTGACAGAGGTTCCCAGTTTGTTTCAAGGTTTTGGCGATCCTTTTGTGCTAGGATGGGCATTGATTTGTCTTTTTCCTCGGCTTTCCATCCTCAGACAAATGGCCAAACCGAACAAACTAATCAAACTTTGGAAACATATCTGAGATGCTTTGTTTCTGCTGATCAGGATGATTGGGTGTCCTTTTTGCCGTTGGCTGAGTTCGCCCTTAATAATCGGGCCAGCTCAGCTACTTTGGTTTCGCCGTTTTTCTGCAATTCTGGTTTCAATCCTCGTTTCTCTACAGGGCAGGTTGAGTCTTCAGACTGTCCTGTGTAGATACTGTGGTGGATAGGTTGCAGCAGCTTTGGACTCATGTGGTGGACAATTTGACATTGTCCCAGGAGAAGGCTCAACGTTTCGCTAACCGCCGGCGCTGTGTGGGTCCCCGACTTCGTGTTGGGGATTTGGTTTGGTTGTCGTTTTGTTATGTTCCTATGAAGGTTTCCTCTCCTAAGTTTAAGCCTCGTTTCATTGGTCCGTATAAGATTTCTGAGGTTATCAATCCTGTGTCATTTCGTTTGGCCCTTCCTGCTTCTTTTGCCATCCATAATGTGTTCCATAGGTCGTTATTGCGGAGATACGTGGCACCTGTGGTTCCATCCGTTGATCCTCCTGCCCCGGTGTTAGTTGAGGGGAAGTTGGAGTATGTGGTGGAGAAGATTTTGGATTCTCGTGTTTCGAGACGGAAACTCCAGTACCTGGTCAAGTGGAAGGGTTATGGTCAGGAAGATAATTCCTGGGTTTTTGCCTCTGATGTTCATGCTGCCGATCTGGTTCGTGCCTTTCATTTGGCTCATCCTGGTCGGCCTGGGGGCTCGGGTGAGGGTTCGGTGACCCCTCCTCAAGGGGGGGGTACTGTTGTGAATTCTGTTGTCGGGCTCCCTCCTGTGGTCATGAATGGTACTTCGGCTGGTTCTGTCCATGGACTTCCTCTGGTGGGTGTTTCTGAGTTTCACAGGTGACGTGGTTGATTCGTTGGCTGCTGCTCTATTTAGCTCCACTTAGATCTTTGCTCCATGCCACCTGTCAATGTTCCAGTATTGGTCTGTTCACTCCTGGATCGTTCTTGTGACCTGTCTTCCCATCAGAAGCTTAGTTCCAGCTTGTATTTCTTTGGTTTGCTATTTTTCTGTCCAGCTTGCTATTTAATTTGTTGTCTTGCTTGCTGGAAGCTCTGGGACGCAGAGGGAGCGCCTCCGCACCGTGAGTCAGTGCGGAGGGTCTTTTTGCGCCCTCTGCAAGGTCTTTTTGTAGGTTTTTGTGCTGACCGCAAAGTAACCTTTCCTATCCTCGGTCTGTTCAGTAAGTCGGGCCTCACTTTGCTAAATCTATTTCATCTCTGTGTTTGTATTTTCATCTTTACTCACAGTCATTATATGTGGGGGGCTGCCTTTTCCTTTGGGGAATTTCTCTGAGGCAAGGTAGGCTTTATTTTTCAATCTTCAGGGCTAGCTAGTTTCTTAGGCTTTGCCGAGTTGCATAGGGAGCGTTAGGCACAATCCACGGCTATTTCTAGTGTTTTTGATAGGTTTAGGGATTGCGGTCAGCAGAGTTCCCACGTCCCAGAGCTCGTCCTTATTATCAGTAACTATCAGGTCATTCCGTGTGCTCTTAACCACCAGGTCCATTATTGCCCTGACCACCAGGTCATAACAGGACGCCATGTTTCGTTTGGAGAGCCCCTGATGTGCCTAAACATTGAAACCCCC
Source organism: Ranitomeya imitator (assembly GCF_032444005.1). NCBI lineage: Eukaryota > Metazoa > Chordata > Amphibia > Anura > Dendrobatidae > Ranitomeya > Ranitomeya imitator. The sequence goes on from NC_091286.1 coordinate 591,646,285, forward strand.
CACAAGTGACACCATTTTGGAAAGTAGACCTCCTAAGGAACTTATCTAGAGGTGTGGTGAGCACGTTGACCCACCAAGTGCTTCACAGAAGTTTATAATGCAGAGCCGTAAAAATAAAACAAAATTTTTTTCCCACAAAAATTATTTTTTTAGCCCCCAGTTTTGTATTTTCCCGAGGGTAACAGGAGAAATTGGACCCCAAAAATTTGTTGTCCAATTCGTCCTGAGTGCGCTGAGGGCTTGGAAGAGAAGGAGCTCCATTTGGAATGCAGACTTAGATGGAATGGTCTGCAGGTGTCACATTGCATTTGCAGAGCCCCTAATGTACCTAAACAGTAGAAACCCCTAACAAGTGACACCATTTTAGAATCTAGACCCCCTAAGGAACTCATCTAGATATGTTGTGAGAGCTTTGAACCCCCAAGTGTTTCACTACAGTTTATAACGCAGAGCCGTGAAAATAAAAAATCTTTTTTTCCCCACAAAAATAATTTTTTAGCCCCCAGTTTTGTATTTTCCCAAGGGTAACAGGAGAAATTGGACCCCAAAAGTTGTTGTCCTATTTGTCCTGAGTACGCTGATACTCCATATGTTGGGGTAAACCCCTGTTTGGGCACACGGGAGAGCTCGGAAGGGAAGAAGCACTGTTTTACTTTTTCAACGCAGAATTGGCTGGAATTGAGATCGGACGCCATGTCGCGTTTGGAGAGCCCCTGATGCGCCTAAACAGTGGAAACCCCCCAATTATAACTGAAACCCTAATCCAAACACACCCCTAACCCTAATCCCAACAGTAACCCTAACCACACCTCTAACCCTGACACACCCCTAACCCTAATCCCAACCCTATTCTCAACTGTAAATAATAATAATAATAATAATAATTTTTATTTATATAGCGCCAACATATTCCGCAGCGCTTTACAAATTATAGAGGGGACTTGTACAGACAATAGACATTACAGCATAACAGAAATACAGTTCAAAACAGATACCAGGAGGAATGAGGGCCCTGCTCGCAAGCTTACAAACTATGGGGAAAAGGGGAGACACGAGAGGTGGATGGTAACAATTGCTTTAGTTATTCGGACCAGCTATAGTGTAAGGCTCAGGTGTTCATGTAAAGCTGCATGAACCAGTTAACTGCCTAAGTATGTAGCAGTACAGACACAGAGGGCTAATACTGCATAAAGTGTATGAGAACATGATGCGAGGAACCTTTTTTTTTTATTTTTTTTTATTATAAATAGGCCACACAGGGATCGTTAGGTTAATGCATTGAGGCGGTAGGCCAGTTTGAACAAATGAGTTTTTAGGGCACGCTTAAAACTGTGGGGATTGGGGATTAATCGTATTAACCTAGGTAGTGCATTCCAAAGAATCGGCGCAGCACGTGTAAAGTCTTGGAGACGGGAGTGGGAGGTTCTGATTATTGAGGATGCTAACCTGAGGTCATTAGCGGAGCGGAGGGCACGGGTAGGGTGGTAGACTGATACCAGAGAGGAGATGTAGGGTGGTGCTGAGCCATGGAGTGCTTTGTGGATGAGGGTAGTAGTTTTGTACTGGATTCTGGAGTGGATGGGTAGCCAGTGTAATGACTGGCACAGGGTAGAGGCATCGGTGTAACGGTTGGTGAGGAATATGATCCTGGCTGCAGCATTCAGGACAGATTGGAGCGGGGAGAGTTTTGCAAGAGGGAGGCCGATTAGTAGAGAGTTACAATAGTCCAGACGAGAATGAATAAGTGAAACAGTCAGAGTTTTTGCAGAGTCGAAAGTAAGAAAAGGGCGAATTCTAGAAATGTTTTTGAGATGCAGGTAAGAAGAGCGAGCCAGTGATCGGATGTAGGGGGTGAATGAAAGGTCAGAATCAAGTAGGACCCCAAGGCAGCGGGCATGTTGCTTTGGAGTAATGGTGGAACCACACACGGAGATGGCAATGTCAGGCAAAGGTAGGTTAGTAGAGGGAGAGAACACGAGGAGTTCAGTTTTTGACAGGTTTAGTTTCAGATAGAGGGAGGACATGATGTTAGAGACAGCGGTAAGACAATCACTGGTGTTTTCTAAAAAGGTCGGTGTGATATCGGGAGCAGAAGTGTATAATTGGGTGTCGTCAGCATAGAGATGGTACTGGAAACCAAATCTACTGATTGTTTGTCCAATAGGGGCAGTATACAACGAGAAGAGTAGGGGGCCTAGGACTGATCCTTGAGGAACCCCAACAGTAAGGGGAAGGTGAGAGGAGGAGGAACCAGCAAAACATACAGTGAAGGATCGGTCTGAGAGATAGGAGGAGAACCAGGAGAGAACGGTGTCCTTGAGGCCGATGGAGCGGAGCATAGTGAGGAGGAGCTGATGATCCACAGTGTCGAATGCTACAGAGAGATCCAAGAGAATTAGCATGGAGTAGTGACCATTAGATTTAGCTGTTAGTAGGTCATTAGAGACTTTAGTGAGGGCAGTTTCAGTAGAGTGTAAAGAGCGGAAGCCAGATTGAAGAGGGTCGAGAAGAGAGTTATCTGAGAGATAGCGGGTAAGACGGGAGTGGACCAGGCGTTCGAGGAGTTTAGAGATGAAGGGAAGATTAGAGACAGGTCTATAATTAGCGGCACAGTTTTGATCGAGGGATGGTTTTTTAAGTAATGGATGTATGATGGCATGCTTAAATGAGGAGGGAAAAATACCGGAAGTGAGGGAAAGGTTGAATATTTTTGTTAGGTGAGAGGTGACAGCCGGGAAAAGGGACTGGAGGAGATGTGACGGAATGGGGTCACTGGTGCAAGTGGTCGGGCGAGAAGATGCAAGGAGCCTGCTTACTTCTTCTTCTGTAACTGCTTCAAAGTCGGAAAGTGAACTAGATGCAGTGGGGGAGGGAGGACAGTGCATGGTATGAAGAGATTGGGAGATGATTTCCTGTCGAATGTGGTCAATTTTTTCTTTGAAGTAATTGGCCAGATCGTCAGCACGGAGATCCGTGGTTGGGGCCTGCTCTATTGGGTTGAGTAGGGACTGGAACGTGTCAAAGAGACGTTTAGGGTTATTGGAAAGGGAGGTGATGAGGGTGTTGAAGTAGGTTTGTTTGGAGAGGTGAAGGGCAGAATTGTATGTCTTTAGCATGAACTTATAATGGATGAAATCTTCGGGTAGATTAGATTTTCTCCACAGACGTTCTGCGCACCTGGAGCACCGCTGCAGGAAACGTGTTTGCAGCGTGTGCCACGGTTGTTGCCGTCTGTGCCGAGTTGTTTTATGTATAGGAGGAGCAGCTTCATCCAGAGCACTTTGCAGGGTTTCATTGTAATGCTTCAATGCAGAATCAGGACATGAGATGGAGGAGATAGGGGCCAATGAGGACTGCAAGTTCTTCATAAGTTTCTGGGTGTTAATGGCCTGTATGTTTCTATAAGTGTGGAAAGTGGGGGTGACCTGAGCGGGATGGCAGTTGTTGATAGAGAATGAAAGAAGGTTGTGGTCAGAGAGCGGGAGAGGGGAGTTTGTGAAATCATCCACTGAGCAAAGTCGGGAGAAGACCAAGTCAAGGGAGTTTCCATCTTCATGTGTTGGAGAGTTAGTATGCTGCGAGAGGCCAAAAGAGGAGGATAGAGATAAAAGGTGAGAAGCAGATGGGGAGAGGGGAGAGGCAATGGGGATGTTGAAATCACCCATGATAAGGGTGGGGGTGTCACAGGAGAGAAAGTGTGGAAGCCAGGTGGCAAAGTGATCCAGGAACTGATGAGAGGGGCCGGGAGGACGATACACCACCGCCACTCGCATGGAGAAGGGGACGTAGAGTCTGACCACATGGACCTCAAAGGAAGGGAAGACAAGTGAGGGTACTTGGGGGATAACTTGGAAAGTACATTTGGGTGAAAGGAGCAGGCCAACGCCTCCACCTGCTCTGTTGTCTGATCTTGGGGTATGAGAAAAGTGTAGTCCACCATATGAAAGAGCAGCAGCCGCAGTGGTGTCTGACTGCTGGATCCAGGTTTCAGTAAGAGCCAGGAGATTAAGAGAATTAGAAAGGAAGAAGTCATGAATGAAGGAGAGTTTATTACACACAGAGCGAGAATTCCAAAGGGCACAATTGAAAGAGACAGTAGGCATGCAGGGAATATTAATAAGGTTAGAGGGGTTTCTGGGTGTAGCAATTGGGAGGTTTGACTGGCTATAACATGGGGGGCCGGGGTTTGGAGATATGTCTCCAGCGACTAGGAGAAGGAGGATCGAAAGAGTGAGCAGATGGTTAAGTGATTTGTGAGAGCGTCTCTTGTGTTGGATGGTGGGACTGAATGGATCTGTGCTGTTAAGCAATGTGAATAGAGCATGAGTGCTATACATAGGAGAGGCAAGGACAGAGGGGCCGATATGGATGGAGTGTTGAGAGTTAATGCGAGGGCGGTGAATGTGAGTGAATGCAGCAGCCAGAATATAGATTATACAAATAAATATGGTGAGTATTTGTGCTGTTTCAAGTGAATATGGATTAGATTTAGTTTTTCTTACCTGTCTCCTGCCCTGTCTAACTGCCATGTTATAACTGCCGAGTACTTAGAAAAAAAAGTACTTTGAATAAAAAATACACGAATAACAGTGCACGAATGCATCCCCAAGCTACATCTACATTTATAGAAGGCTAGCCCTTAGATCTCCCTTTTTTTTTTTTGGGTTAAAGCTCGTTAGCAATCAATCTAACTCAGTTGAGACAACAGGACACAATAAATGTAGTGATCAGATAAACAAATGTCCAGGTCTACATGGATCATAAACCACTTTGAAACAGTTATGTGATCTCTCTGAGTAAGGACATGCAAAAGTGAGTTAAATATCTATAAACACAAACAAAGGCATAATAGGATGACTAACATATATAGATACATGCAGGATTCAATGCCGAAGATCGAATGACTCAGATACCATCCAAGCTGCTTGCTGTCAGGGACTGGAGCAATAGACATGCAGGATATTTCAGCTCAGAGAATGAATGATATGTTTACCATCCAAGCTGCTTGCTGTCAGGGACTGGAGCAATAGACATGCAGGATATTTCAGCTCAGAGAATGAATGATATGTTTACTATCCAAGCTGCTTGCTGTCAGGGACTGGAGCAATAGACATGCAGGATATTTCAGCTCAGAGAATGAATGATATGTTTACCATCCAAATGTAATGTAAATGTAATCTAAACCCTAACTGTAACTTTAGCCCCAACCCTAACCCTAACTTTAGCCCCAACCCAAACTGTAGCCCTAACCCTAACCCTATCCCTAACCCTAGCCCTAACCCTAGCCCTAACCCTAGCCCTTAACTCTAACCCTAACACTAACCCTAGCCCTATCCCTAGCCCTAACCCTAACACTAACCCTAGCCCTAGCCCTAATGGGAAAATGGAAATAAATACATTTTTTTAATTTTTCTCTAACTAAGGGGGTGATGAAGGGGGGTTTGATTTACTTTTATAGCGGGTTTTTTAGCGGATTTTTATGATTGGCAGCCGTCACACACTAAAAGACGCTTTTTATTGCAAAAAATATTTTTTGCGTTATCACATTTTGAGAGCTATAATTTTTCCATATTTTGGTCCACAGAGTCATGTGAGGTCTTGTTTTTTGCAGGACAAGTTGACGTTTTTATTGGTAACATTTTCGGGCACGTGACATTTTTTGATCGCTTTTTATTCCGATTTTTGTGAGGCAGAATGACCAAAAACCAGCTATTCATGAATTTCTTTTGGGGGAGGCATGTATACCGTTCCACGTTTGGTAAAATCGATAAAGCAGTTTTATTCTTCGGGTCAGTACGATTACAGCGACACCTCATTTATATCATTTTTTTATGTTTTGGCGCTTTTATACGATAAAAACTATTTTATAGAAAAAATAATTATTTTTGCATCGCTTTATTCTCAGGACTATAACTTTTTAATTTTTTTGCTAATGATGGTGGCTCGTTTTTTGCGCGACAAGATGACGCTTTCAGTTGTACCATGGTTATTTATATCCGTCTTTTTGATCGCGTGTTATTCCACTTTTTGTTCGGCGGTATGATAATAAAGCGTTGTTTTTTGCCTCGTTTTTCTTTTTCTTACGATGTTTACTGAAGGGGTTAACTATTGGCCAGTTTTATAGGTCGGGCCGTTACGGACGCGGCGATACTAAATATGTGTACTTTTATTGTTTTTGTTTTTTTATTTAGATAAAGAAATGTATTTATGGGAATAATATTTTTTTTTTCATTATTTAGGAATATTTATTTTTATTTTTTTTTACACATTTGGAAAAAATTTTTTGGACTTTTTTACTTTGTCCCAGGGGGGGACATCACAGATCGGTGATCTGACAGTTTGCACAGCACTCTGCCAGATCATCGATCTGTCTCAGAGCACTGCAGGCTTCACAGTGCCTGCTCTGAGCAGGCTCTGTGAAGCCACCTCCCTCCCTGCAGGTCCCGGATGCCGCGGCCATCTTTGATCTGGGCCTGGAGCAGGGAGGGAGGTGAGCAGACCCTCGCAGCAACGTGATCACATTGCGTTGCTGCGGGGGGCTCAGGGAAGCCCGCAGGGAGCCCCCTCCCTGCGCGATGCTTCCCTGCACCGCCGGCACATCGCGATCATGTTTGATCGCGGTGTGCCGGGGGTTAATGTGCCGGGGGCAGTCCGTGACCGCTCCTGGCACATAGTGCCAGATGTCAGCTGCGATAGGTGTTGTGAATTCTGTTGTCAAGCTCCCTCCTGTGGTCATGAATGGTACTTCGGCTGGTTCTGTCCATGGGCTTCCTCTGGTGGTTGTGAGTGGGGCTGCGGCTTCTGAGTTTCCTTCCACAGGTGACGAGGTTAATTCGTTAGCTGGCTGCTCTATTTAACTCCACCTAGATCATTGCTCCATGCCACCTGTCAATGTTCCAGTATTGGTCTAGTTCTCTCCTGGATCGTTCTTGTGACCTGTCTTCCCAGCAGAAGCTAAGTTCCTGCTTGTTTTTCTTTTGTTTGCTACTTTTCTGTCCAGCTTGCTATTTTGATTTTTGTCTTGCTTGCTGGAAGCTCTGGGACGCAGAGGGAGCGCCTCCACACCGTGAGTCGGTGCGGAGGGTCTTTTTGCGCCCTCTGCGTGGTCTTTTTGTAGTTTTTGTGCTGACCGCAAAGTTACCTTTCCTATCCTCTGTCTGTTCAGTAAGTCGGGCCTCACTTTGCTAAATCTATTTCATCTCTGTGTTTGTAATTTTCATCTTTACTCACAGTCATTATATGTGGGGGGCTGCCTTTTCCTTTGGGGAATTTCTCTGAGGCAAGGTAGGCTTTATTTTTCTATCTTTAGGGCTAGCTAGTTCCTTAGGCTGTGACGAGTTGCATAGGGAGCGTTAGGAGCAATCCACGGCTATTTCTAGTGTGTGTGATATGATTAGGGATTGCGGTCAGCAGAGTTCCCACGTCTCAGAGCTTGTCCTATATTATTAGTAACTATCAGGTCATTCCGTGTGCTCTTAACCACCAGGTCCATTATTGTCCTAACCACCAGGTCATAACAGTTAGGCAGCTGACACCCGGCCGCGATCGGCCGCGCTCCCCCCTTGAGCGCCGCCGATCGCGCTGGACGTACTATCCCGTCGGTGGTCATAGGGGCCCATCCCACCTCGACGGGATAGTACGTCCGATGTCAGAAAGGGATTAAGTATAAAACTGCAGGTGGAATCAGCAAAAAGCTACAGGAAATCTGCGGTAAATTCGTAGAGCATTTTACCTGCTGACTTTGCAAAAATGGTGCGGAAAAATCCACACACGACTCCGCAACGTGTGCACATAGCCTTAGAAATCCCTACAGACTAACTTAGCAGCCACCTTTCCCGATAGAGAAAAGTGCAAGTAATAAATCTACTCACAGGATTTGATTTTCTTTTTGGGATAAGAAAGCAAACAATTTGTGCAAGCAAACCTATAGAGAAAAGAAATTCCAAATGTACTAGTAAGTGAAAAAAATAGAATACTATTAAGCACAAGTAAATCCAAGCAATTTGTTCAGTCTAAGATGAAAGTCGAAGGGGAATATTAACTTGCTGGGGTATCCAAGTTTGCCAGGGACGAGATTTCTTCTTTTTCCCAATCTCAGATATTCTTTATGGCTTAGGTACCTAAGGAGTGAAAAATAAAACAGCAAGACACACAAGCAGTTGTATGTCTGAATAGTCTTCTTTATTTTTGGATATGCTCATCTTTTATAGGGATTAGATCAATGGTAAGAGGAACGTTACATAACATCTTGGCAAAAAATATAGGTTACACAATAGCTTGTCAAACACATCCTTAGGACACAAGATGGATTATGTGAAGGAACCTGGGGGATGCATATAGAATTTGGGATGAAAAAACAGGATTTAGGGTTGACATGCTATATCCAGAAAACCATGGAAATGACAATTTGTTTTTGACATTTTCTGGGAATCCAGATAGAACATCACCCTGACCATTTCTGGGAATATGAAAGGAAAATCAGGGCCTAAGAATGTGCATGATAGGCTGAAATGGTAACCACATATTGGACATAGGTTATTCTTACATGAGACCTTTTTTTCTCATATTTTAGAATAGAGCATATATTATCCACTTCTCTAACACAGTTTGAAGTTATCAACTGCAGCACTAGCACCAGAAGTACAGGCTTGCAGTATGAAACACAGTAATCAGTAAGGAGATATGTTGCTATCACGGTTATGCAGCGGCTGTAGCAAGAGCAGCATAGTAGAGATCTAAGGTGGGGCCGAAATAGCAGCAGCAGCAGCCCCACCATGAGGAGTAACATAGTATAGATCACATGATGACAGGGAGAAGATATCTTCCCGAGTGTGGTCCTTCAACACTGGTAGCAGCAGGATGGTGTAGACGATATGCAATGGATAGTCAGGCTAGTAAACAGATGGCATGGTCAATTTACTCATTGCCATAAGCTGTTGGTACATGAAAGTCTGCACTGTTTCATGCCTGATTCGGTTTGACAAATGTTATGTTTTCAACGCTAGTGTCAGATAATCTGGTCTACTTTGGTGTGACAAATTAATCTGCAGCACTGAATTCTCTCTGGCAAGCTGGAGGCTGGACACAGCATTATGCCTATGGTAAACAAGGCCAGTTATTTCCACTGGTTCAATTTTTTGATCCAGAAATCCATGGGCTCAGGATATACAGCTCTGGCAAAAACTAAGAGATCACTGCAAAATGTTCAGTTTGTCTGATTTTTCGTTATATGTATATTTTTAAGTAAAATGTAAATTGTTCTTTTATTCTATAAACTTCTGACAACAGGTCTCCGAATTTCCAAGCAATAAATTTTGTATTTTTTTTCTGAAAAAGAAAAATGGTCAAAATAAAAAAACAGTGCTTTCAAACCTCAAATAATGCAAAGAAAACAAGTTCATAGTCATTTAGAAACAACAATACTAATGTTTTAACTCAGGAAGAGTTCAGAAATCAATATTTTGCTGAATAACCATGATTTTTAATCACAGCTTTCATGCATCTTGGCATGCTTTCCATCAGTCTTTCACACTGCTTCTGGCGCAAAAATGTAAGCAGTTCTTCTTTGTATTATGGCTTGTGCCTATCCATCATCCTCTTGATTACATTCTATAGGTTTTCAATGGGGTTCAGATCTGGAGATTGGGCTGCCCAAGACAGGGTTTTGATGTGGTGGTCTCTTGGTTTTTGCCAGAGCTGTATATGCACAACTGAATCTGGCAATTCAGCTGGAGCATCTGCTTTTATTTAAGTGCATCAGGGTTTCTCAAAGGCAGGTAAAAAATCTTGTCCATCATGTTAAATATGCTGAAGGTGCTGTTGCCTTTTCAGCTATTTGCAGCTCTAATGCTGGCACAGATGTGGCTATGTTGTGTCTATGTAGATCGCAGAGGGGTCTCCTGGTTTATCGTTCAGGTAGCAAGTGTTTGCTCAACAAAAGCTTTGCAGACAACAGAACTTATCTTGGTAACAAGTAGAGATGAGCGAATATGTACAGAAAACAATCGCCAAACATAAATTCGGCAGGAATATGGTACATTCCAATTGGTAACACAAGCATTTTAATTAAAAACTAAAAAAGTTGGTAACATTTGGTAGAAAGATAGAATATAAGCCGGTAATTTATGTGCCGCATTCAGTAAAATCTCAGTGTGATAGACATATATCTATTCTAAACTCTGCTGCCCGACTAATCCACCTGTCCCCCCGCTATTCCCCGGCCTCTCCCCTCTGTCAATCCCTTCACTGGCTTCCCATTGCCCAGAGACTCCAGTACAAAACCCTAACCATGACGTACAAAGCCATCCACAACCTGTCTCCTCCATACATCTGTGACCTCGTCTCCCGGTACTTACCTACACACAACCTCCGATCCTCACAAGATCTCCTTCTCTTCTCCCCTATTATCTCATCATCCCACAATCGTATACAAGATTTCTCTCGCGTATCACCCCTACTCTGGAAGACTCTACCACAACACATCAGACTCTCGCCTACCATCGAAACCTTCAAAAAGAACCTGAAGACCCACCTCTTCAGACAAGCCTACAACCTGCAGCTACCACCGATCGACCAAACCGCTGCATGACCAGCTCTATCCTCACCTACTGTATTCTCACCCATCCCTTGTAGATTGTGAGCCTTCGCGGGCAGGGTCCTCTCTCCTCCTGTACCAGTTATGACTTGTATTGTTCAAGATTATTGTACTTGTTTTATTATGTATACCCCTCCTTACATGTAAAGCCCCAGGGAATAAATGGCGCTATAACAATAAATAATAATAATAATTTATTTTATATACAGTAAATACAAATAAAATAGGTAGATATATAGATGTCAGTGACAAATACAATTAGTAAAGTGTGTGAGCAGTTTACTGTATATATATTTAATTATTATTATTCATTTATAAAGCACCATTAATTCCATGGTGCTGTACATGAGAAAAGGGTTACAGATATCGTTTACAGTAAATAAGTTTACAGTGACAGACTGGTACAGAGGAGAGAAGACCCTGTCCTTGCGGACTTACATTCTATTTAATGAAAGATTATTTTTCTGCAAAACATGGTGTGGGCTCCCACGTGATTTTCGTTACCAGCAGAGGGAAATCCGATGGCTGGGACCGATGTTTATAGCCTGTGAAGGGACAAATATCCATGGAGCTTCCCAAGCTATTAATATCAGCTCACTGCTGTATACTTAACCTTTACTGGCTATTAAAATGGAGGACCCCCCCAAAAAACGACGTTAATAACCAGCAAAGGCTATGCAGACAGCTGCGGGCTGATATTAATATGGAAACAGGAACACATGGGCTACTTGCACAGTGGACAAGGCTGTAGGATCATGTTCACACACCACCAAGAAACCTGAAGACACAAAAGAGAATAGTAAAACCAAAAACACTCAGTTTGAAAAAATTATTGCAGTAATCCGCAAGTGCTAGTAAAAGATGTAAAAAACAGGGTATTTGGTTGATACGTTTTTTGCAAAAAATGTATACTAAGCTGCTCTACCAATCTTCACGGTATACCCTTATCAGAGCAGTCCTAACTAATGTATGCAATCCCTATCTGATGTATTTAAAAACCTGATCATCTGTATATTACCTGTGTGAACAGGGTTCAGAGAGGAAAAATCCATGTGTGCATATAGAGTAGAACAGCTTTTGTGCAGATAGCCCAAGAGGAGTGGTGGGTAACTCCCCAGTCTTGTAGACACAAGAGAACAATTATGGAAACAGGAACACATGGGCTACTTGCACAGTGAACAAGTCGGTAGGATCATGTTCACACACCACCAAGAAACCTGAAGACACAAAAGAGAATAGTAAAACCAAAAACACTCAGTTTGAAAAAATTATTGCAGTAATCCGCAAGTGCTAGTAAAATATGTAAAAAACAGGGTATTTGGTTGATACGTTTTTTGCAAAAAATGTATACTAAGCTGCTCTACCAATCTTCACGGTATACCCTTATCAGAGCAGTCCTAACTAATGTATGCAATCCCTATCTGATGTATTTAAAAACCTGATCATCTGTATACTACCTGTGTGAACAGGGTTCAGAGAGGAAAAATCCATGTGTGCATACAGAGTAGAACAGCTTTTGTGCAGATAGCCCAAGAGGAGTGGTGGGTAACTCCCCAGTCTTGTAGACACAAGAGAACAATTATGGAAACAGGAACACATGGGCTACTTGCACAGTGAACAAGTCTGTAGGATCATGTTCACACACCACCAAGAAACCTGAAGACACAAAAGAGAATAGTAAAACCAAAAACACTCAGTTTGAAAAAATTATTGCAGTAATCCGCAAGTGCTAGTAACATAGTAACATAGTAACATAGTAACATAGTTAGTAAGGCCGAAAAAAGACATTTGTCCATCCAGTTCAGCCTATATTCCATCATAATAAATACCCAGATCTACGTCCTTCTACAGAACCTAATAATTGTATGATACAATATTGTTCTGCTCCAGGAAGACATCCAGGCCTCTCTTGAACCCCTCGACTGAGTTCGCCATCACCACCTCCTCAGGCAAGCAATTCCAGATTCTCACTGCCCTAACAGTAAAGAATCCTCTTCTATGTTGGTGGAAAAACCTTCTCTCCTCCAGACGCAAAGAATGCCCCCTTGTGCCCGTCACCTTCCTTGGTATAAACAGATCCTCAGCGAGATATTTGTATTGTCCCCTTATATACTTATACATGGTTATTAGATCGCCCCTCAGTCGTCTTTTTTCTAGACTAAATAATCCTAATTTCGCTAATCTATCTGGGTATTGTAGTTCTCCCATCCCCTTTATTAATTTTGTTGCCCTCCTTTGTACTCTCTCTAGTTCCATTATATCCTTCCTGAGCACCGGTGCCCAAAACTGGACACAGTACTCCATGTGCGGTCTAACTAGTAGTAAAAGATGTAAAAAACAGGGTATTTGGTTGATACGTTTTTTGCAAAAAATGTATACTAAGCTGCTCTACCAATCTTCACGGTATACCCTTATCAGAGCAGTCCTAACTAATGTATGCAATCCCTATCTGATGTATTTAAAAACCTGATCATCTGTATATTACCTGTGTGAACAGGGTTCAGAGAGGAAAAATCCATGTGTGCATACAGAGTAGAACAGCTTTTGTGCAGATAGCCCAAGAGGAGTGGTGGGTAACTCCCCAGTCTTGTAGACACAAGAGAACAATTATGGAAACAGGAACACATGGGCTACTTGCACAGTGAACAAGTCTGTAGGATCATGTTCACACACCACCAAGAAACCTGAAGACACAAAAGAGAATAGTAAAACCAAAAACACTCAGTTTGAAAAAATTATTGCAGTAATCCGCAAGTGCTAGTAAAAGATGTAAAAAACAGGGTATTTGGTTGATACGTTTTTTGCAAAAAATGTATACTAAGCTGCTCTACCAATCTTCACGGTATACCCTTATCAGAGCAGTCCTAACTAATGTATGCAATCCCTATCTGATGTATTTAAAAACCTGATCATCTGTATATTACCTGTGTGAACAGGGTTCAGAGAGGAAAAATCCATGTGTGCATACAGAGTAGAACAGCTTTTGTGCAGATAGCCCAAGAGGAGTGGTGGGTAACTCCCCAGTCTTGTAGGAGTCTCACCGCTGAGGATCCGGCAACATCGCCTGTGAGGTAAGGGGTGACTGTCACCGGCCGGGACAGGTCTAACACCCTTTCCTCACACATCCTAACAAGAGTCACTGCTGCGTACATACTTGGGAAACTGCAGCACGTGTATATACATTTGAACAGAAGGTAATTAATATGCCAATTAGGTAACTGCTTGGTCACGGTATAAACTATTTTTTCCTATGTAAACAGTTTTGTTACCATCTGGTTTTAAAATCATTGGGGACCTCCAGCGCAAATATATACATATATATAGTTGTTGGTGTTTTTTACACTTCTTTACCGGACATTTTGGTAGTTGTGTCCGTTTATTTGCAGCAGGGGGAAAAATCTAGTTATAACCCTTTGTGCAGCGCCCCTAGTTGTTTTCATAATGTTGTAAGTATAGTTTAATTAAAATTATTAAAGGGAACCTGTCAGCAGATTTTGCCGCTATAAGATGTGGCAACTGCCTTTCAGAGTTTATCTACAGTATTCTATCATGCTGTAGATAAGCTCCTGGTCCGACCTGCAAGTGAAGAAAAATTAGTTATATTATACTCACCAGGAGGGCGGTCTGGTCTGATGAGTGTCGCAGGTCCGGGTCCGGCGCCTCCCATCTTCTTGTGACGCCACCCTCCTGCTTCTTCATCGCTCCCTGGCATCGGCGCTCTTGTGCAGATGCATTTCTCTGCCCTGTTGAGGGCAGAGTAAAGTACTGCAGTGCGCAGGTGCTGGGAAAGGTCAGAGAGGCCTAGCACCAGCACACCGCAGTACTTTACTCTGCCCACAACAGGGCAGAGAAGTACGCCTGTGCAGGAGGGCGATATCAGGGAGCGATGAAGAAGCAAGAGGGCAGCGTCGCAAGAAGATGGGAGGTGCCGGACCCATCCCTGCGACACACATCGGATCGGACTGCCCACCTGGGTGAGGATAACATAACTTATTTTTCTTCACTTGCAGATCGAACCAGGGGCTTATTTTCAGCATTATAGAATGCTGTAGATAAGCCCTGAAAGGCAGTGGCCGCATCTTATAGAGGCAAAATCTAATGACAGGTTCCCTTTAAAGGAGCCTACGCCTTTTTTTCAATTAAATAACTTTACTCTTGGTGTGTGTGTTCTTATACAATATAACTAAAGGATTAGTAATGGAGAGGTGTCTTATAGACACCTCTCCCTTACTAATCCGTAGGCTTAATGTCACCTGGCAATACGAAGGTGACAACAACCCAACAAATATGAACCCCATTTGCCACTGCTACAGGGCAAGTGGGAAGAGCCTGGTAAAGCACCAGAATGGCACATCTAATAGATGTGCCTTTTCTGGGCATTTTTGGGTTTCTATTTTTAGGCTGTGGGGGGGCAATATCCATGGCCTCTTAACAACCTGAGTATAACAGCCCCAGCTGTCTGCTTTAGAAAGGCTGGTTGTCAAAAATGGGGGACCCCCATGCCATTTTTTTTGTTATTTAATTAAATAATTAAAAATACTGTGTGGGGACCCCTCTTTTCTTGATAAGCAACCTTGCTGAAGCTGACAGCTGATGTATGCAGCCTCCAGCAGTGAGTTTGGCCTGGCTGCTTATCAAAAATACAGCGGAACCCATGCAGTTTTTTTTTTAATTATTTATTTACAGCGCTGGAGTGGCTGATGAATACTCCCATCCGCCGCTCCTGCTCTCGCTGTTATAAGTGACAGCAAGTATCAGCTGATGGGAGCAGTAGTCACATCAGTGACCAGAGGTAAACTCTTTACCTCCGATCACAGCTGAGCGATCACGCTGTCTTCTGACAGCTAGGGAACGGCGGCTCTCTGACTGGCTGGTATGATTTCACTGCCGATCAGAAGTGCTACGCCTTTGTTTCTCACACTGTCACACAGCTTGGGAACCACCGCCTTTTGTGCTGTGTATGTTTGGCTATATTCAATGATTAAATTGGCAAATATTGCAAATTTGGCGATCATGAACTAAACAGAGCATTCAAATATTCGCTCATCTTTACTAACAAGCCCATTTGAGCTCTTTTTCAGGAGCTGAAAATATAGAAAAGAAGATGTACTAAAAAATAAACAAGTAAAAGGTTAACAAAACTGACAAAACAGCAATTTGCTTGGGGTTTTCGTCCATGACACCTTAACCTTTCAGTTTATATTTGATGTCTCTCAAGCTACTTAGATATCATATTGTCAGTTTATTAAACCTCTACTTGTTATTTCCATCTGAAGTTGGACACTAGGCGAGATGTGTACATGTCTAATATTAGACTATTAGAGTAAAGAAGCTGGTTAAAAATATAATTTTAATAGAAATAGTGTCGGACTGGGGTGCCTAGGGCCCACCAGTGGAACTGACTCCAGCAGCCCACTCTAAATTTCAATACCCAGGCTAGGTACACCTTAATGTTGAAGTATTTGTTAGGCTCAGTAGTAGGTTTCATCATATTTACTAGAACAGGTACAACATGCTGCACATTTTTTTCTGCTAAAAAGATGGACACTAACAGAAATAACAAAGACCTGATTACTGTATTTAATTGGTTCTGTCCATCGCCATTTTTGTCTATTTTTGACAGATCCATAGCTATAAGGCTATAGTCACACTATCAGTATTTGGCAGCCAAAACCAGAAGTGGATGAAAAATACACAAGTGGTGACATGTTTCTATAAAGGTACCGTCACATTTAGCGATGCTGCAGCGATCTAGACAACGATGCCGATCGCTGCAGCGTCGCTGTTTAGTCGTTGTGTGGTCGCTGGAGAGCTGTCACACAGACAGCTCTCCAGCGACCAACGATGCCGAAGTCCCCGGGTAACCAGGGTAAACATCGGGTTACTAAGCGCAGGGCCACGCTTAGTAACCCGATGTTTACCATGGTTACCAGTGTAAATGTAAAAAAAAATAAACACTACATACTTACATTCCGGTGTCTGTCGCGTCCCCCGACGTTCTGCTTCCCTGCATTGTGTAAGCGCCGGCCGTAAAGCACAGCGGTGACGTCACCACTGTGCTCTGCTTTACGGCTGGCCGGCGCTGAC
This sequence comes from Ranitomeya imitator, assembly GCF_032444005.1. NCBI lineage: Eukaryota > Metazoa > Chordata > Amphibia > Anura > Dendrobatidae > Ranitomeya > Ranitomeya imitator. The sequence continues at coordinate 591,662,966 of NC_091286.1, forward strand.
ACAGTGCAGGGAGGCAGAACGCGGGGGATGCGACAGACACCGGAATGTAAGTATGTAGTGTTTGTTTTTTTTTACATTTACACTGGTAACCAGGGTAAATATCGGGTTACTAAGCGCGGCTCTGCGCTTAGTAACCTGATGTTTACCAGTGAAGACATCGCTGAATCGGTGTCACACACGCCGATTCAGCGATGTCTGCGGGAGATCCAGCGACGAAAAAAAGTTCTGGCCTTTCTGCTCCGACCAGCGATGTCACAGCAGGATCCAGATCGCTGCTGCGTGTCAAACACAACGATATCGCTATCCAGGACGCTGCAACGTCACGGATCGCTATCGTTATCGTTGTTAAGTTGTTCAGTGTGAAGGTACCTTAAGGCTAAGTTCACACTGGGCGTTTTTGCTGCGTTTTTGTTTCTGCAGCAAAACCCAAGTGCTTTGCAGGAAAGAAGCTGTGGCAAAAATGTAGGTTTCGCTGCATTTTTGGTGTGTTTTTTCTTGCATTTTTTTTTCCATTCAATTCAATGGGTAAAAAACACTAAAAAAAAGCTGAAAGAAGTGACATGCTCTACATCCCAAAAAACATGCAAAGCACAAAATACTGCTACAAAATAAACCAAAGTGTGTGCACGAGATCTCTGAAATCTCATAGGCTTTGCTGCTACTGTAAAATGTAACTGAAAATTAGTATAAAAAGCATATTAAAAACAGAGCAGAATAGCCTTGTGTGAACTTAGCCTTAGGCCGGGGTCACACTTCCGAGTGCAACGTGAGAGACTTGCACAAGTCTATCGCCTCAATACCCGGCACTGTATTTCTATGCAGATTTGTATTTGTATTTCCATGTGATTTGTGTTTACACCTTATACACTCAAAAATAAGATAGGATTTTGGGCAGCAAGTGCCATGTAGAAGATCGGGACCCTCTTGTCACCATCACAGGGGAGCAGTGGGGGAAGGTAAACTGGAAGGCAGAAAGGGTAGAGAGGGGGCAGGGAGAGTGCAGCTGTGTGGGGCAAACAAGAAAACAGCTTTTGTTGGGGTGGAGGACAGGAGAGAGTCAGGATAGAGACATTAACAGGAAGCTCCAGTACTCACTTGAAAGCAGGACTGTGTTCCTCTGGAGCCTCCCCTCCCCCTCCTCACAGTGCTGAACACAGAGCTAAGAGCTTGGTTTGGAGCAGTGCAGGAGCTGGCCTCTTTCCTTCCATTAGCAATTTCTACACTGCTTGCTTCAGCAGTGATTGCACAGCTCTCCAGGCCTCATGTTGCAGCAGCCTTACTGCTATCTGCTATCTGGGGCTTACTGCTATCAGGCGCCAGGAGCAGTGTAATGAGTGAAATAGCAGTGCTGAGCCTCCCTCCCACATCCTAGCCAGAGACTCCGGATAGGGGAGAGATCCAGCTCCAGCCACCACACTGCTCTCTTATGCTGCAGTCAGAGCCATTGAGCCCCACTATTATGCCAGGCATATGCATGAGCTCAGCTTTTCTCTCCTCTTCTGATGAGTGGGGAGAGGCGGAGCTTAAATTGGGCATGAGAAGAGAGAGACTGTCAGAGTCAGGGGCCCACCGGGGGATCCACCGATTCCCTGGTGGGCCAGTCCGAGCCTGTCCGCAGCGCTTTACAGTTTGTACACATTATCAAATATAATATAAAGCTACAACAGCAATAGCAATGAAGTAGTGCACCACAATAACATTAGGCCTTTTCCTATCTCTATGCTGTGTGCTCTGAGCTCCTATGCCTACACAAAACACACATAAATTGACATTCCTTGGTGGATCCCTACCTTTTTATTCTGGCTGTGATAGCCCACCATCTCCTGTTTGGCTTGGCTAGACCATGTTATCTGATTGCTTCAACTTGTTAAGGGGAAGCCGGCACGGCTGCTCGTGACACCATTAGCAATACACATAGAGTGATCAGCATTGTGTCAAATGGCACTTGCCATTTTTTCTCCCAATCCCTGCAGATCATATTGCAGAAAATCTGATTTTGCGAGGAACTGTGAATTTCAGGTAATTCAGCTTGAACATGAGTCTCCGCTAACAACTAACAGAGCAAATCATCTCTTGACATCAATTGTGTATGTATATATATATATATATATATATATATATATAAATATATATGTATATATATATATATACATATATATTTATATATATATATATATATATATAAACATATATATATATATATATTGGTCCAAAAGTAGGTGGACAGTATGCGTAATAGGGTTATGAAATGGAAGATTTACATGGTGTAAAGTGAAACTGACTCAATTGCCCTTAGCAACCAGCAATCAGATTTCACTTTTCATTCTCCACAGACTCTTTGGAAAATGAAAGGTGGAATCTGATTGGTTGCTAAGGGCAACTGAGTCAGTTTCACAGATCTAGTTTTCACAGATAAATCTCCCCCAAATCTGTTTTCTTTTCAGATAATTCATATAACTCATAATGGCAAATAATTTAAATACAGATAAAAAAATGGATTTTAAAATAGTATTGAAAATCTCAAAATGCTGAAACAGTTAGAGCAAATTGGGTTGAAACATTTGGTACACAAGCCCTAGAGAGACAAACCATTTAATGCATTCTTGACAAATTCGATGCCACTGGCTCAATCCTTAATGCTCCAAAAACTGGTAGACCCAAAACAGCCTGTACAGAAAATAATAAAAGCTTGTTGCTGAAGCATTTGTTCAGAGTCCAAAAAAGTCCACCAGAAGAGTCTCTTTAGAATTGGGTATTTCACGAGCTTCCATCATGCGAATCCTGAAATCTATTGGGTGGAAAGCTTATCGTCCACGTCTAATTCATGGTTTACTGGAGGATGATCCAGACAGGCGGCTACAATTTAGTGAGATTATGCTTAACAAAATTGAAGAAACTCCAGTAATTTTAGATAATATTATCTGGAGTGATGAAGCTTCTTTCAAATTGTCTGCCCATATTAACAGACATAATTGTATTTACTGGTATAATGAGAACATACATTTAACATTAGAGCAACAACTAAATGAGCCTGGTGTCAATGTTTGGGGTGGTAATTCAAGTTTTGGTGCTTTGGGGCCATTTTGTTTGATAGAACAGTCACAGGAGATAAGTATCTCAAAATTCTAATGAATCAAGTTGTTCCCCAGTTACAGCAACAGCCTAATTCAAATGACCTTTATTTCCAACAAGATGGGGCCCCTCCACATTATTCAAGTGTAGTCCGCGATTTTCTTGATGAGATATTTCCTAATAAATGGATTGGCCAAAGAGGCCCACTTGATTGGCCAGCACGTTCACCAGACTTGACCCCAATGGATTTTTTCTTTTGGACAGTACTCAAGGACAAAGTTTATAGTCGAAAACCAAAAAGTGTCAGTGATTTGAAAAGTTACATAAGAGATGCATTTCAAGAAATTAATACCCAAAGAGACTTGTGCAAAAATGTTTGTCGAAGTGTAAGAGGCAGACTTCAAAGCTGTGCAAATTGTGATGGAAAACCATTTGAGCACCTGCGTGGATAAAATTTAAGGGCTTTTGTATTATTGTTCAGAATAAAATTTAATTGTCAATGTTAAGCTTGTGTTAGTAAATATAATCTACTATATAAAGCTGAATGTGTGTGTGTGTGTATGTATGTGTGTATGTCTGGGATTGGCATCTGCACCGTCGCAGCTAAAGCCACAAAATTTTGCACAGTCACACGTCTGGACCCCGAGAGCGTCATAGGCTATGTTGTGAGGCGAAATTTTAACCCCGCGCGTTCCAATTCACCAAACAATTTTGCCCCTATCTACATAATGGGGAAAAAAGTGAAAGGAAAAGTGTTGGAAGCGTCGCAGCTACAGCAACAAAATTTTGCACAGTCACACGTCTGGACCCTGAGAGCGTCATAGGCTACGTTGTGAGGTGAAATTTTAACCCCGCGCTTTCCAATTCACCAAACAATTTTGCCCCTATCTACATAATGGGGAAAAAAGTGAAAGGAAAAGTGTTGGAGGCGTCGCAGCTACAGAAACAAAATTTTGCACAGTCACACGTCTGGACCCTGAGAGCGTCATAGCCTACGTTGTGAGGTGAAATTTTAACCCTGCGCTTTCCAATTCACCAAACAATTTTGCCCCTATCTACATAATGGGGAAAAAAGTGAAAGGGAAAGTGTTGGAGGCGTCGCAGCTACAGCCACAAAATTTTGCACAGTCACACGTCTGGACCCTGAGAGCGTCATAGGCTATGTTGTGAGGTGAAATTTTAACTTCGCGCTTTCCAATTCACCAAACTATTTTTCCCCTATCTACATAATTGGGAAAAGTGAAAGGAAAAGTGTTGGAGGCCAATTGACAGCTGCCAGATGTGAACAAGGGGGACTTAAAGAATGAGAGCGATGGCGCAAAAGAGTATATACCGATCAGTTGCTAAGGTGGGGCCCCGACATGGGATACTCACCACACACGGGGATATGAACACACACACAAAATGCGCCACACACTACCACGTGCTTGAACACATATTCCACCCTCAGCACACATTTCACCACACATACACCAACCTCGCCACATAAAAGTTGAAACACAAAAGTCGCCGCTCAAAACTCGCCACGCGCAAAACTCGCCACATGCAAAAACTAGGCTCACGCAAAACTCGCCACAAGTGCAAAACTCCCCTCATGGAAAACTCGCCACACGCAAAACTTGCACACGCGGAAAAATTGCCACATGCACAAAATTTGCAACACATGCAAAAGTTGCCTCACACAAAACTTGCACATACTCAAAAGGCACCAGACATAAAACTCACCATGCGCAAAACTCGCCATGCGCAAAACTTGCTGCACACAACTTGCTGCACTAACCTGTCACATGCAACTCGACACACAAAAAGTTGCTACACGCATGTTGCCACACAAAACTCATCTCACAAAAGTCGCTACATGCATGTCGCCACACACAACTCAACACGCACAACTTGACAAACGAAACTCGCCCTAAAACACACACAAGTCTGGTATTAGCCTTCAAAAATAAAAATCTGATTAATAAGCAGACAAACTACAAGAGCAACAAATGTACCATATAGGAAATACAGCAGCTGTCAGTCACATGACCTGTCTATTATGTGTATGTGTGAGCTAATATATACTGCCAGGGGGAGGGCTTCCTGTTGGCTGGGGATTTATCAGGCTGCCAATTTATCTTACAAATACTGAGGTAAAAATACTGAGCAAATAAGGTGTTAACGAGGTCTAATACAGGAGATCACACAGGTATATACTATATACAGGGGAGATGACACACAGATATATACTATATACAGGAGACATGACACACGGGTATATACTATATAGAGGAGGAGATGACATACAAGTACATAATATATACAGGAGGAAATGACATACAGGTATATACTATATACAGGAGGAGATGACACACAGGTATATACTATATACAGGAGCAGATTACCTACAGGTATATACTATATACAGGAGGAAATGACATACAGGTATATGCTATATATAGAAGATGACATACAGGTATATACTATATACAGGAGGAGATGACACACAGATATATACTATATACAGGGGAGATGACACACAGGTATATACTATATACAGGAGGAGATGACATACAGGTATATACTATATATAGAAGAAGATGACATACAGGTATATACTATATATAGGAGGAGATGACATACACGTATATACTATATATAGGAGGAGATGACATACAGGTATATACTATATATAGGAGGAGATGACATACAGGTATATACTATATACAGGGGAGATGACACACAGCAGGTATATACTATATACAGGGGAGATGACATACAGGTATATACTATATACAGGAGATGACATACAGGTGTATACTATATATAAGGGAGATGACAAACATGTATATACTGAGGTGAAAATGAGAGGTGTGAGGTGAAAATGAAAAGGTGTGAGTGCAAAATGAGAGGAGTGAGGGAAAATAGTGTAGTGATTGGAAAATGACAGATGTGAGGTCGAAATGACAAGTGTTAGGGGGGAATGAGAGGACTGAGGGAGAAAATGAGAGGTGTGACGGAGAAAATGAGAGATGTGAGGGGGAAAATTAAAGATGTGATTGGGAAAATGAGAGGCGTGATGGGAAAATAAGAGAAGTGAGGTGCTATAACTAACCACAGATATTTACTATGCCCAGGCAACGCCGGGCTCTTCAGCTAGTTTAATATATAAATCAAAATAAATGTTGTTATTTTCTGTCGAACTACTTTTTGTCCACTCTGTGTATTATATATATATATATAATTATATATATATATATATATATATATATATATATATATATATATATATCCAGTACAGAACAAAAGTTTGCACACACCTTCTCATTTAAAGATTTTTCTGTATTTTCATGACTATGAAAATTGTAAATTCACTCTGAAGGCTTCAAAACTATGAATTAACACATGTGGAATTATATACTTAACAAAAAAGTGTGAAACAGCTAAAATATGTCTTATATTCTAGGTTCTTCAAAGTAGCCACCTTTTACTTTGATGACTGCTTTGCACACTCTTGGCATTCTCTTGATGCGCTTCAAGAGGTAGTCACTGGAAATGGTTTTAACTTCACAGGTGTGCCCTGTCAGGTTTAATAAGTGGGATTTCTTGCCTTATAAATGGGGTTGGGACCATCAGTTGTGTTGTGCAGAAGTCTGGTGGATACACAGCTGAAAGTCCTACTGAATAGACTGTTAGAATTTGTATTATGGCAAGAAAAAAGCAGCTAAGTAAAGAAAAACGAGTGGCCATCATTACTTTAACCCTAGAACGCATACCCATAGAAATCTACACATTCACGCACCTGGGGCCTTTTAGTCCTGTTTACAATTATCATGGAATAACTCAAATAAACATACTTTTCAAAGTTTATTGCAAAGTAAGGATGCATTCCCACTAGCGCAGGGGTCCGCCAGGATGGGATTCCGTAATGGATCTGACCTTCTGGTGACCCCAGCTAAGGCTGGCGGACGCATACCTGGGGCCTCGCAGGCCTGCCAGGTTACTTGTTTTCTATATTCTGTAAAATTACTTTAGTTAGAATTTTGAAACTCTAGGTATTCCTCAGGTATATAGGTTTTAGTAATTTCCAGTTGTTCATATATTTTTATGTTATAGGCATTTCGGTATAACAACCTTTTTTTGGGACTACCCCATATTCACGCACCTGGGGCCTTTTAGGCCTGTGTGCAAATAACATGGAATAACTCAAATAAAAATACTTTTCAAAATGTATTTTACAATTGCAAGGTAAGGATGCATTCCAACTAGCGCTGCGGTCCACCAGGAGGGGATCCATAATGGATCTGACCTCCTGGTGACCCCAGCTAAGGCAGGCGGAATCCCGCCATTCCGGCAACCTTAGCTGGAGTTACCAGGAGGTCAGATCCATTATGGATCCCCTTCTGGTGAACCCCAACGCTACTGGGAACACAGCCTAAGATGTGTATATTTCAAAACATAATTATGTGCATAAATCAACAAAAAAGTAAGTAAACGGGCACGCCAAATATAGGCATTCTATGTGCAATTTTGTTATGAAAACATTTTTTTGATTGTAGCAAACTTGGTGCAAGAATATTTATTTGTAACTTTACATATTCCCCTGACAATTCTCGCATATTATTTTTTCAGCTGAATGTTCCTTGCATACATGTTGTCCGCATGTAGAACAGAAACGCTCCGATTTTCTTTCCTTCTTTGCTGGACAAATATAGCAGCGCTTTCTTTTTTTTCACTTTGCTCTGGATGTTCCAGAAAGCGTATTCCACATCGGATCATTGCCTGTTGTGAATTCTGTGGCAGAGCTCCCTCCTGTGGTCACAAGTGGTACTTCGGTTGATTCTCTCTGTGAGCTTCTGTTGGTGGAGGGAAGTGGTACTGCGGCTTCTGAGTTTCCTCCCTCAGGTGATCTGGTGAGGTCGTTAGGTGCTTCTCTACTTAACTCTACCTAATGCTTTGATCCTGGCTTCCTGTCAATGTTCCAGTGTTGGACTTGCTTTTCCCTGGATCATTCCTGTGGCCTGCTGCTCTGCATAGCTAAGTTCTTCTTTGCTATTTGTTTGCTATTTTTTCTGTCCAGCTTGTCTAATTTTTTGCTGGAAGCTCTGGGACGCAAAGGGCGTACCTCCGTGCCGTTAGTTCGGTACGGAGGGTCTTTTTGCCCCCTTTGCGTGGTTTTCTTTAGGGTTTTGTGTAGACCGCAAAGTTACCTTTTCTATCCTCGATCTGTTAAGAAAGTCAGGCCTCACTTTGCTGAATCTATTTCATCTCTACGTTTGTCCTTTCATCTTAACTCACAGTCATTATATGTGGGGGGCTGCCTTTTCCTTTGGGGTATTTCTCTGAGGCAAGGTAGGCTTATTTCCTATGCCTGCTGGTTTGAATGAGTCTATGTCTTTGGCCATTCAGATCGGTCGACGCTTGCATGAGCGTAAATCTGTGCACCATTTGGCGGTATTACCTGAACTTAAACATGAGCCTATGCAGTGCGATAGGACTTTGACCAGAGTTAAACGGCAAGAACACAGACGTCTGTATGGGCTGTGTTTCTACTGTGGTGATTCCACTCATGCTATCTCTGATTGTCCTAAGCGCACTAAGCGGTTCGCTAGGTCTGCCACCATTGGTACGGTACAGTCAAAATTTCTTCTGTCCGTTACCTTGATCGGCTCTTTGTCATCGTATTCTGTCATGGCATTTGTGGATTCAGGCGCTGCCCTGAATTTGATTGACTTGGAGTATGCTAAGCGTTGTGGGTTTCTCTTAGAGCCCTTGCAGTGTCCTATTCCATTGAGAGGAATTGATGCCACGCCTTTGGCCAAGAATAAGCCTCAATACTGGACCCAGCTGACCATGTGCATGGCTCCTGCACATCAGGAGGTTATTCGCTTTCTGGTGTTGCATAATCTGCATGATGTGGTCGTGTTGGGGTTGCCATGGCTACAAGCCCATAATCCAGTATTAGATTGGAAATCCATGTCGGTGTCCAGCTGGGGTTGTCAGGGGGTACATGGTGATGTTCCATTTCTGTCAATTTCGTCATCCACCCCTTCTGAGGTTCCAGAGTTCTTGTCTGATTACCGGGATGTATTTGATGAGCCCAAGTCCGATGCCCTACCTCCGCATAGGGATTGTGATTGTGCTATCAATTTGATTCCTGGTAGTAAATTCCCAAAAGGTCGACTGTTTAATTTATCCGTGCCTGAGCACGCCGCTATGCGCAGTTATGTGAAGGAATCCCTGGAGAAAGGGCATATTCGCCCGTCATCGTCACCATTAGGAGCAGGGTTTTTTTTTGTAGCCAAGAAGGATGGTTCGCTGAGACCTTGTATAGATTACCGCCTTCTAAATAAGATCACGGTTAAATTTCAGTACCCCTTGCCATTGTTATCTGATTTGTTTGCTCGGATTAAGGGGGCTAGTTGGTTCACCAATATAGATCTTCGTGGTGCGTATAATCTGGTGCGAATCAGGCGAGGAGATGAATGGAAAACTGCATTTAATACGCCCGAGGGTCATTTTGAGTATCTAGTGATGCCATTCGGACTTGCCAATGCTCCATCAGTGTTTCAGTCCTTTATGCATGACATCTTCCGAGAGTACCTGGATAAATTCCTGATTGTGTACTTGGATGACATTTTGATCTTCTCGAATGATTGGGAGTCTCATGTGAAGCAGGTCAGAACAGTTTTTCAGGTCCTGCGTGCTAATTCTTTGTTTGTGAAGGGATCAAAGTGTCTCTTTGGTGTGCAGAAGGTTTCATTTTTGGGGTTCATCTTTTCCCCTTCTACTATCGAGATGGATCCTGTTAAGGTCCAAGCCATCCATGATTGGACTCAGCCGACATCTCTGAAAAGTCTGCAAAAGTTCCTGGGCTTTGCTAATTTTTATCGTCGCTTCATCTGCAATTTTTCTAGTATTGCCAAACCATTGACCGATTTGACCAAGAAGGGTGCTGATTTGGTCAATTGGTCTTCTGCTGCTGTGGAAGCTTTTCAAGACTTGAAGCGTCGTTTTTCTTCTGCCCCTGTGTTGTGTCCACCAGATGTTTCTCTTCCGTTCCAGGTCGAGGTTGATGCTTCTGAGATTGGAGCAGGGGCTGTTTTGTCGCAGAGAGGTTCTGATTGCTCAGTGATTAAACTATGCGCTTATTTTTTTCCAGGAAGTTTTCGCCTGCTGAGTGAAATTATGATGTGGGCAACCGAGAGTTGCTGGCCATGAAGTGGGCATTCGAGGAGTGGCGTCATTGGCTTGAAGGAGCTAAGCATCGCGTGGTGGTATTGACTGATCATAAGAACTTGACTTATCTTGAGTCTGCTAAGCGGTTGAATCCTAGACAGGCTCGTTGGTCGATGTTTTTTGCCCGTTTTGACTTTGTGATTTCGTACCTTCCGGGCTCTAAAAATGTGAAGGCGGATGCTCTGTCTAGGAGTTTTGTGCCCGACTCTCCGGGTTTGTCTGAGCCGGCGGGTATCCTCAAGGAAGGAGTAATTGTGTCTGCCATCTCCCCTGATTTGCGGCGGGTGCTGCAAAAATTTCAGGCTAATAAACCTGAACGTTGTCCAGCGGAGAGACTGTCCCTGATAGGTGGACCAATAAAGTTATCTCTGAGGTTCATTGTTTGGTGTTGGCTGGTCATCCTGGAATCTTTGGTATCAGAGAGTTGGTGGCTAGATCCTTTTGGTGGCCGTCTCTGTCGCGGGATGTGCGTGTTTTTGTGCAGTCCTGTGGGATTTGTGCTCGGGCTAAGCCCTGCTGTTCTCGTGCCAGTGGGTTGCTTTTGCCCTTGCCGGTCCCGAAGAGGCCTTGGACACATATCTCTATGGATTTTATTTCTGATCTTCCCGTTTCTCAAAAGATGTCAGTCATTTGGGTGGTCTGTGATCGCTTTTCTAAGATGGTCCATCTGGTACACTTGTCTAAATTGCCTTCCTCCTCTGATTTGGTGCCATTGTTCTTCCAGCATGTGGTTCGTTTACATGGCATTCCAGAGAATATCGTTTCTGACAGAGGTTCCCAGTTTGTTTCAAGGTTTTGGCGAGCCTTTTGTGGTAGGATGGGCATTGACTTGTCTTTTTCCTCGGCTTTCCATCCTCAGACTAATGGCCAGACCGAACGAACCAATCAGACCTTGGAAACATATCTGAGATGCTTTGTTTCTGCCGATCAGGATGACTGGGTGTCCTTTTTGCCTTTGGCTGAGTTCGCCCTTAATAATCGGGCCAGCTCAGCTACCTTGGTTTCGCCATTTTTCTGCAATTCTGGGTTCCATCCTCGTTTCTCTTCAGGACAGGTTGAGTCTTCGGACTGTCCTGGTGTGGATACTGTGGTGGACAGGTTGCAGCAGATTTGCACTCAAGTAGTGGACAATTTGACCTTGTCCCAGGAGAAGGCTCAACGTTTCGCTAATCGCAGACGCCGTGTGGGTCCCCGACTTCGTGTTGGGGATCTGGTTTGGTTATCTTCTCGTCATATTCCTATGAAGGTTTCCTCTCCTAAGTTTAAACCTCGTTTCATTGGTCCGTATAGGATTTCTGAGGTTCTTAATCCTGTGTCTTTTCGTCTGACCCTTCCAGATTCTTTTTCCATACATAACGTATTCCATAGGTCATTGTTGCGGAGATACGTGGCACCTATGGTTCCATCTGTTGATCCTCCTGCCCCGGTTTTGGTGGAGGGGGAATTGGAGTATATTGTGGAGAAGATTTTGGATTCTCGTGTTTCTAGACGGAAACTCCAGTATCTGGTTAAATGGAAGGGTTATGCTCAGGAAGATAATTCCTGGGTTTTTGCCTCTGATGTCCATGCTCCCGATCTTGTTCGTGCCTTTCATGTGGCTCATCCTGGTCGGCCTGGGGGCTCTGGTGAGGGTTTGGTGACCCCTCCTCAAGGGGGGGTACTGTTGTGAATTCTGTGGCAGAGCTCCCTCCTGTGGTCACAAGTGGTACTTCGGCTGATTCTCTCTGTGAGCTTCTGTTGGTGGAGGGAAGTGGTACTGCGGCTTCTGAGTTTCCTCCCTCAGGTGATCTGGTGAGGTCGTTAGGTGCTTCTCTACTTAACTCCACCTAATGCTTTGATCCTGGCTTCCTGTCAATGTTCCAGTGTTGGACTTGCTTTTCCCTGGATCATTCCTGTGGCCTGCTGCTCTGCATAGCTAAGTTCTTCTTTGCTATTTGTTTGCTATTTTTTCTGTCCAGCTTGTCTAATTTTTTGCTGGAAGCTCTGGGACGCAAAGGGTGTACCTCCGTGCCGTTAGTTCGGTACGGAGGGTCTTTTTGCCCCCTTTGCGTGGTTTTCTTTAGGGTTTTGTGTAGACCGCAAAGTTACCTTTTCTATCCTCGATCTGTTAAGAAAGTCGGGCCTCACTTTGCTGAATCTATTTCATCTCTACGTTTGTCCTTTCATCTTAACTCACAGTCATTATATGTGGGGGGCTGCCTTTTCCTTTGAGGTATTTCTCTGAGGCAAGGTAGGCTTATTTTCTATCTTCAGGCTAGTTAGTTTCTCAGGCTGTGCCGAGTTGCATAGGCAGAGTTAGGCGCAATCCACGGCTGCCTCTAGTGTTGTTTGGATAGGATTAGTGATTGCGGTCTGCAGAGTTCCCACGTCTCAGAGCTCGTTCTATGATTTTGGGTTATTGTCAGATCACTGTATGTGCTCTGACCGCTATGTCCATTGTAGTACTGAATTGCCTTTCATAACAATTGCCTCCGTAATTTGCCTTGATAAGCATATCATGCTGCTTCTCTCCATCATAGTAAGCATCAAAAGTTCATAACAAAGTTCTGTCAAAAATAGACGTTTCTTGTCTTTCCTGTTAGCATGGAATTCTGGATTAGTTTGACAATAAACAATGTAGCTATTGAGGGCTGACACATCAAGGATATTGGAAAAAAGGGCAACAGGCCAACGTTTAGTCTGCCTTTTGCACGAATTCTCTCCAATCATTTCGTCCATCTTGTCGACACCTCCTTTTGTCTTATTATAATGCAGTATGATTTCAGTTTTTTTTTTCCTGTCATTGGTGTCAATACTTCCATCATGATGCATTGTACTCAGTAATATAACAATTTTTTTTTTCTTGGCTTTATAAGACACCATTGTTGCTTGATTGCAGAAACCGAATATACTCTCGTAGATTGTTCACTGTGCATTGTGCTTCATGATTGGAGGAATTTTGCAGTGGTTTGGCCTCATAGTACCAACTAGTGTAAGTTGCTTTTGAAGCAAAAAGTTGGCCATTTCAAAATTGGTAAAGAAATTATCCATTGTAATATTTTTTCCCAAATTGAAAATTGGTAGAGCAAGTGTTTTTACTATGTCGGAACATAGGTCTTTCTGGACTGGAGCTTCAGCTTCTTTGCCACAGTAAATCAGACCAAGATCACATGACCATGTTGTCATGCAGAATCCATACTCTTCCCAGCAATCGCAGAGTCATAAAAGTTCTTCCCCAGCAACAATACAGACAAAAACACTGAGTATCACATGTAAACCTAGTACAGGCCTAAAAGGCCCCAGGTGCATGAATATGGGGTAGTCCCAAAAAAAGGTTGTTATACCGAAATGTCTGTAACATAAAAGTATATGAATAACTGGAAATTACTAACAACTATATACCTGAGGATTACCTAGATTTTCAAAATTCTAACTAAAGTACTTTTACAGAAAATAGAAAACAAGTAACCTGGCAGGCCTGCGAGGCCCCAGGTATGCGTTCTAGGGTTAAGAAATGAGGGCAAGTCAATCTGAAAAATTGAGAAAACATTGAAAGTGCATAGCTGCATAGGTGCATAAGTGCAACAGTATAAAGTGCTTGACAGTTAGACAATGGCAGTTGGACAGGGCAGGAGACAGGTAAGGTGCATAATTTTTCCAAGCAATCATGCTTCTTGGTCAGTCATACTACATTATGCATTGATCACATCAATCTGCTTCTTATTTGTTTTTACTTCTGCTTTTTCACAACTCGCCCGCCCTTTAACACATTCTGGGCACTCTCTCTATTTCCACCCCTCCCTTCTCCCCTCACCCATGTATAACACTGGGGCTCTACTGACATTTCTTACCCACTCCAAACCAGCCACTACCGCCATGCAACACTCAAAACGTTCATACAAATCATCCCACCACCTGCTCTTTATGTTTTTTCTCCTTCTACTAGTTGCAGGTGACATCTCCCCAAACACTGGACCTCCCTCCACCAGCATACATTACACTCCTCCAGCTACATATAGAAACCCTGCTAATCTTGTTAACATTCAGTGCATGCCTTCTCCTATTGCTTTACACTGTGCTCACTGGAATGCACGGTCTGTGTGTAAAAAACTAACTTACATTCACAATCTTTTCCTCTCTAATTCCCTAAACCTTCTGGCTATTAGAGAAACCTGGATCCAGCACTCAGACACCACCGCCGCTGCCGCTCTCTCATTTGGTGGGCTGAAATTTTCACATACCACCACACCTGAGAACAGACAGAGTGGAGGTGCTGGTTTACTCCTTTCATCACAATGTGCTTTCCAGGTCATCCCCCCTGTTCCTTCACTTACATTTCCTTCCTTTGAAGTCCACATCATCAGACTCTTTAAGCCCTTCTCCTTGCGGGTGGTGGTTGTTTATCGCCCTCCAGGCTCCTCCCGCCTGTTTCTAGACCACTTTGCCACCTGGCTTACTCACTTTCTATCCTGTGACATTCCCACCCTCATCATGGGAGACTTTAACATCCCCATCAATGATCCCCTCTCCCAATCTGCCTCTCATCTTCTCTCCCTAACTTCTTCATTCAACCTCTCACAGTTTACTAATTTTCCTACGCATGAGGACGGGAATACTCTGGACCTGGTTTTCTCCCGTCCCGGATCGCTGCACAACTTTAGTAACTCCACTCTCCTGCTCTTGGACCACAACCTTCTTTCCTTCTCTATCAATAATTGTCTCCTCACCCAGGACACCCCCACTTACACACTTATCGGAATACAAGCACCATTAACCCCTTCCCGACCCATGACGCCACGTAGGCGTCATGAAAGTCGGTGCCAATCCGACCCATGACGCCTGTGTGGCGTCATGGAAAGATCGCGTCCCTGCAGATCGGGTGAAAGGGTTAACTCCCATTTCACCTGATCTGCAGGGACAGGGGGAGTGGTAGTTTAGCCCAGGGGAGTGGCTTCACCCCCCCATGGCTACGATCGCTCTGATTGGCTGTTGAAAGTGAAACTGCCAATCAGAGCGATTTGTAATATTTCACCTATTATAACGGGTGAAATATTACAATCCAGCCATGGCCGATGCTGCAATATCATCGGCCATGGCTGGAAATACTAATGTGCCCCCACCCCACCCATCGCCCCCCCAGCCCTCCGATCTGTCCGGTACACTGCCCCGCTCCCCTCCGTCCTGTGCTCCGCTCCCCCCGTGCTCTTGTCCGCTCACCCCCATGCTCCAATCACCCCCCCGTGCTCCAATCACCCCCACTGCACTCCGATCCACCCCCCCGTGCTCCGTTCCACCCCCCCCGTGCTCCGTTCCACCCCCCGTGCTCCGTTCCACCCCCCCGTGCTCCATTCCACCCCTCCCGCGTTCCGATCCACCCCCCCATGCTCCGATTCCCCCCCCGTGCTCCCCCCCACCCCATCATACTTACTGATCCTACCGGGGTACGTCCGTCTTCTCCCTGGGCACCGCCATCTTCCAAAATGGCGGGCGCATGCGCAGTGCGCCCGCCGAATCTGCCGGCCGGCAGATTCGTTCAAAGTTCATTTTGATCACTGAGATATAATCTATCCCAGTGATCAAAATAAAAAAATGATAAATGACCCCCCCCCCCTTTGTTACCCCCATAGGTAGGGACAATAAAAAAAAAAGAATTTTTTTTTTCCACTAATGTTAGAATAGGGCTAGGGTTAGGGGTAGGGTTAGGGGTAGGGTTAGGGCTAGGGTTAGGGTTAGGGCTATGGTTAGGGCTAGGGTTGGGGTTAGGGGTAGGGTTAGGGTTAGGGCTAGGGTTAGGGTTAGAGCTAGGGTTAGGGTTAGGGCTAGGGCTAGGGTTAGGGTTAGGGCTAGGGTTAGGGCTAGGGTTAGGGTTAGGGCTAGGGTTAGGGCTAGGGTTAGAGCTAGGGTTAGGGTTTTGGTATGTGCACACGTATTCTGGTCCTCTGCGGATTTTTCCGCTGCGGATTTGATAAATCCGCAGTGCTAAACCGCTGCGGATTTATGGCGGATTTACCATGTTTTTTCTGCGCATTTCACTGTGGTTTTACAACTGCGGTTTTCTATTGGAGCAGTTGTAAAACCGCTGCGGAATCCGCAGAAAGAAGAGACATGCTGCGGAATGTAAACCGCTGCGTTTCTGTGCAGTTTTTCTGCAGCATGTGTACAGCGATTTTTGTTTCCCATAGGTTTACATTGAACTGTAAACTCATGGGAAACTGCTGCGGATCCGCAGTGTTTTCCGCAGCGTGTGCACATACCTTTAGAATTAGGCTATGTGCACACGGTGCGGATTTGGCTGTGGATCCGCAGCGGATTGGCCGCTGCGGATTCGCAGCAGTGTTCCATCAGGTTTACAGTACCAAGTAAACCTATGGAAAACCAAATCCGCTGTGCCCATGGTGCGGAAAATACCGTGCGGAATCCGCAGATGAAATCCGCACAAAAAACACTGGAAATCCGCGGAAAATCCGCAGGTAAAACGCAGTGTCTTTTACCCGCGGATTTTTCAAAAATGATGCTGAAAAATCTCACACGAATCCGCAACGTGGGCACATAGCCTTAGGGTTAGGGTTGGAAGTAGGGTTGTGGTTAGGGTTGTGATTAGGGTTATGGCTACAGTTGGGATTAGGGTTAGGGGTGTGGGGGGGTTAGTGTTGGAGGTAGAATTGAGGGGTTTCCACTGTTTAGGCACATCAGGGGTCTCCAAACGCAACATGGCGCCACCATTGATTCCAGCCAATCTTGTATTCAAAAAGTCAAATGGTGCTCCCTCAATTCCGAGCCCCGACGTGTGCCCAAACAGTGATTTACCCCCACATATGGGGTACCAGCATACTCAGGATAAACTGCGCAACAATTACTGGGGTCCAATTTCTCCTGTTACCCTTGTGAAAATAAAAAAATGCTTGCTAAAACATCATTTTTGAGGAAAGAAAAATGATTTTTTATTTTCACGGCTCTGCGTTGTAAACGTCTGTGAAGCACTTGGGGGTTCAAAGTGCTTACCACATATCTAGATAAGTTCCTTGGGGGGTCTAGTTTCTAAAATGGGGTCACTTGTGGGGGGTTTCTACTGTTCAGGCACACCAGGGGCTCTGCAAACGCAACGTGACGCCAGCAGACCATTCCATCAAAGTCTGCATTTCAAAAGTCACTACTTCCCTTCTGAGCCCCGACGTGTGCCCAAACAGTGGTTTACCCCCACACATGGGGTATCAGTGTACTCAGGAGAAACTGGACAACAACTTTTGGGGTCCAATTTCTCCTGTAACCCTTGGGAAAATAAAAAATTCTGGGCTAAATAATTATTTTTGAGGAAAGAAAACGTATTTATTATTTTCACGGCTCTGCGTTGTAAACTTCTGTGAAGCACTTGGGGGTTCAAAGTCCTCACCACACATCTAGATAAGTTCCTCTCGGGGTCTAGTTTCCAAAATGCATTCACTTGTGGGGGGTTTCCACTGTTTAGCCACATCAGGGGCTCTGCAAACGCAACGTGACGCCCACAGAGCATTCCATCAAAGTCTGCATTTCAAAACATCACTACTTCACTTCCGAGCCCCGGCATGTGCCCAAACAGTGGTTTACCCCCACATATGGGGTATCAGCGTATTTAGGAGAAACTGGACAACAACTTTTGGGGTCAAATTTCTCCTGTTACCCTTGGGAAAATAAAAAATTGCAGGCTAAAAGATCATTTTTGAGAAAATAATTTTTTTTTTTTCATGGCTCTGCGTTATAAACTTCTGTGAAGCACTTGGGGGTTCAAAGTCCTCACCACACATCTAGATTAGTTCCTTTGGGGGTCTAGTTTCCAAAATGGGGTCATTTGTGGGGGATCTCCAATGTTTAGGCATACAGGGGCTCTCCAAACGTGACATGGTGTCCGCTAATGATTGGAGCTAATTTTCCATTTAAAAAGCCAAATGGCGTGCCTTCCCTTCCGAGCCCTGCCGTGCACCCAAACAGTGGTTTACCCCCACATATGGGGTATCAGCATACTCAGGACAAACTGGACAAGAACATTTGGGGTCCAATTTCTCCTATTAACCTTGGCAAAATAGGAAATTCCAGGCTAAAAAATCATTTTTGAGGAGAGAAAAATTATTTTTTATTTTCATGGCTCTGCGTTATAAACTTCTGTGTAGCACCTGGGGGTTTAAAGTGCTCAATATGCATCTAGATATGTTCCTTGGGGGGTCTAGTTTCCAAAATGGGGTCACTTGTGGGGGAGCTCCAATGTTTAGGCACACAGGGGCTCTCCAAACGCGACATGGTGTCCGCTAACAATTGGAGCTAATTTTCCATTCAAAAAGTCAAATGGCGCGCCTTCCCTTCCGAGCCCTGCCGTGTGCCCAATCAGTGGTTTACCCCCACATATGAGGTATCGGCGTACTCGGGAGAAATTGCCCAACAAATTTTATGATCCATTTTATCCTATTGCCCATGTGAAAATGAAAAAATTGAGGCGAAAAGAATTTTTTTGTGAAAAAAAAGTACTTTTTCATTTTTACAGATCAATTTGTGAAGCACCTGGGGGTTTAAAGTGCTCACTAGGCATCTAGATAAGTTCCTTGGGGGGTCTAGTTTCCAAAATGGGGTCACTTGTGGGGGAGCTCCAATGTTTAGGCACACAGGGGCTCTCCAAACGCGACATGGTGTCCGCTAACGTTGGAGATAATTTTCCATTCAAAAAGTCAAATGGCGCTCCTTCCCTTCCGAGCCTTACCATGTGCACAAACAGTGGTTTACCCCCACATGTGATGTATTGGTGTACTCAGGAGAAATTGCCCAACAAATTTTAGGATCAATTTTATCCTGTTGCCCATGTGAAAATGAAAAAATTGAGGCTAAAAGAATTTTTTTGTGAAAAAAAAGTACTTTTTCATTTTTACGGATCAATTTGTGAAGCACCTGGGGGTTCAAAGTAGGGTTGAGCGAAACGGGTCGTTCATTTTCAAAAGTCGCCGACTTTTGGCAAAGTCGGGTTTCATGAAACCCGATCCGACCCCTGTGCGGGGTCGGCCATGCGGTACGCGACTTTCGCGCCAAAGTCGCGTTTCAATGACGCGAAAAGCGCCATTTCTCAGCCAATGAAGGTAAACGCAGAGTGTGGGCAGCGTGATGACATAGGTCCTGGTCCCCACCATCTTAGAGAAGGGCATTGCAGTGATTGGCTTGCTGTCTGCGGCGTCACAGGGGCTATAAAGGGGAGTTCCCGCCGACCGCCATGTTACTGCTGCTGATCTGAGCTTAGGGAGAGGTTGCTGCTGCTTCGTCAGAAGCAGGGATAGCGTTAGGCAGGGTCCATTAACCACCAAACCGCTTGTGCTGTAGCGATTTCCACTGCCCAACACCACCTTCGGTGTGCAGGGACAGTGGAAGCTACATTTTTTTTTTTTCCCCCTCAGCGCTGTAGCTCATTGGGCTGCCCTAGAAGGCTCCCTGATAGCTGCATTGCTGTGTGTACGCCGCTGTGCAAACCAACTGCTTTTTTCAAAGCACAAATCCTCTTGTTCCTTCCTTTCTGCACAGCTATCTTTTTTGTTTGTACACACTTTTTATTTAATTTGTGCATCAGTCCACTCCTTATTGCTGCCTGCCATACCTGGCTGAGATTACTGCAGGGAGATAGTAATTGAAGGACACTCCCTGTTTTTTTTTTTTGTGGGAGATTAAGATTGACATTTCTGCTAGAGTGCCATCCCTGTGTGTGCCATCTCTCACTCAGTGGGCCATAGAAAGCCCATTTATTTTTTTGCTTGATTTGGGTTATAAAATCTACCTGAAAAAAATCACTACATCAATCAGTGGGAGAAAAATATTGGCCTCAGGGCTTGTGTGCCACTCTTGACTCCTGTGTGCATCATCACTCACTCAGTGGGCCATAGAAAGCCTATTTATTTTTTTGCTTGATTTTGGTTCTAAAATCTACCTGAAAAAATCACTACATCAATCAGTGGGAGAAAAATATTGGCCTCAGGGCTTGTGTGCCACTCCTGACTCCTGTGTGCATCATCACTCACTCAGTGGGCCATAGAAAGCCCATTTTTTTTTTTTTTTTTGCTTTATTTGGGTTCTAAATTCTACCTGAAAAAATCAATAAATCAATCAGTGGGAGATTAATATTGGCCTTTGGTCTTGTGTGCCAGTCCTAAGCGTGCCATCTCTCTCTCTCAGATAGTGGGCCATAGAGAGCCTATTTTTTTTTTTTTTATTGGGTTTATAAATTTTCCCTGGAACCAAAAAAAAAAAGTGGGAGATTAATATTGGCCTCTGGGCTTGTGTGCCAGTCCTGAGCGTGCCATCTCTCTCACAAATAGTGGGCCATAGAAAGCCTATTTATTTTTTTGCTTGATTTGGGTTCTAAAATGTACCTGAAATAATCACTACATCAATCAGTGGGAGAAAAATATTGGCCTCAGGGCTTGTGTGCTACTCCTGACTCCTGTGTGCATCATCACTCACTCAGTGGGCCATAGAAAGCCCATTTTTTTTTTTTTTTGCTTTATTTGGGTTCTAAATTCTACCTGAAAAAATCAATAAATCAATCAGTGGGAGATTAATATTGGCCTTTGGGCTTGTGTGCCAGTCCTAAGCGTGCCATCTCTCTCTCTCAGATAGTGGGCCATAGAAAGCCTATTTTTTTTTTTTTTTTTTTTATTGGGTTTATAAATTTTCCCTGGAAAAAAAAAAAAAAGTGGGAGATTAATATTGGCCTCTGGGCTTGTGTGCCAGTCCTGAGCGTGCCATCTCTCTCACAAATAGTGGGCCATAGAAAGCCTATTTATTTTTTTTTTTTTGGTTTTATAAATTCTCCCTTAAAAAAAAAAGGGAGATTAATATTGGCCTTTGGGCTTGTGTGCCAGTCCTAAGCGTGCCATCTCTCTCTGTCTCTCAGATAGTGGGCCATAGAAAGCCTATTTATTATTTTTTTTATTGGGTTTATAAATTTTCCCTGGAACAAAAAAAAAAAAGTGGGAGATAAATATTGGCCTCTGGGCTTGTGTGCCACTCCTGACTCCTGTGTGCGTCATCTCTCACTCAGTGGGCCATAGAAAGCCTTTTTTTGTTTTATTTGTTTTCTAAATTCTCCCTGAAAAAATCATTTTATTTTATTTGGTTTCTAAATTCTTCCTGAAAAAATCATTTTATTCTATTATTTTTTTTTCCTAAAGTCTCCCTGAAAAAAAAAAAAAAAACACATCAGTGGGAGATTAATATTGCCCTTTCTGCTTGTGTGCCAGTCTTGACTCCTGGGTGTGCCATCTCTCTCTCTCTCTCCAATTGTGGGCCATAGAAAGCCTATTATTTTTTTAGCTTGATTTGGGTTCCAAAATCTACCTGAAAAAATCACTACATCAATCAGTGGGAGATAAATATTGGCCTCTGGGCTTGTGTGCCACTCCTGACTCCTGTGTGCGTCCTCTCTCACTCAGTGGGCCATAGAAAGCCTTTTTTTGTTTTATTTGTTTTCTAAATTCTCCCTGAAAAAATCATTTTATTTTATTTGGTTTCTAAATTCTTCCTGAAAAAATCATTTTATTCTATTATTTTTTCTTCCTAAAGTCTCCCTGAAAAAAAAACAAAAACAAAACAAATCAGTGGGAGATTAATATTGCCCTTTCTGCTTGTGTGCCAGTCTTGACTCCTGGGTGTGCCATCTCTCTCTCTCTCTCCAATTGTGGGCCATAGAAAGCCTATTATTTTTTTAGCTTGATTTGGGTTCCAAAATCTACCTGAAAAAATCACTACATCAATCAGTGGGAGATAAATATTGGCCTCTGGGCTTGTGTGCCACTCCTGACTCCTGTGTGCGTCATCTCTCACTCAGTGGGCCATAGAAAGCCTTTTTTTGTTTTATTTGTTTTCTAAATTCTCCCTGAAAAAATCATTTTATTTTATTTGGTTTCTAAATTCTTCCTGAAAAAATCATTTTATTCTATTATTTTTTTTTCCTAAAGTCTCCCTGAAAACAAAACAAAAACAAAACAAATCAGTGGGAGATTAATATTGCCCTTTCTGCTTGTGTGCCAGTCTTGACTCCTGGGTGTGCCATCTCTCTCTCTCTCTCCAATTGTGGGCCATAGAAAGCCTAATATTTTTTTAGCTTGATTTGGGTTCCAAAATCTACCTGAAAAAATCACTACATCAATCAGTGGGAGATAAATATTGGCCTCTGGGCTTGTGTGCCACTCCTGACTCCTGTGTGCGTCATCTCTCACTCAGTGGGCCATAGAAAGCCTTTTTTTGTTTTATTTGTTTTCTAAATTCTCCCTGAAAAAATCATTTTATTTTATTTGGTTTCTAAATTCTTCCTGAAAAAATCATTTTATTCTATTTTTTTTTTCCTAAAGTCTCCCTGAAAAAAACAAAAAAAAACAAATCAGTGGCAGATTAATATTGCCCTTTCTGCTTGTGTGCCAGTCTTGACTCCTGGGTGTGCCATCTCTCTCTCTCTCCAATTGTGGGCCATAGAAAGCCTATTATTTTTTTTAGCTTGATTTGGGTTCCAAAATCTACCTGAAAAAATCACTACATCAATCAGTGGGAGATAAATATTGGCCTCTGGGCTTGTGTGCCACTCCTGACTCCTGTGTGCGTCATCTCTCACTCAGTGGGCCATAGAAAGCCTTTTTTTGTTTTATTTGTTTTCTAAATTCTCCCTGAAAAAATCATTTTATTTTATTTGGTTTCTAAATTCTTCCTGAAAAAATCATTTTATTCTATTTTTTTTTTCCTAAAGTCTCCCTGAAAAAAAACAAAACAAAACAAATCAGTGGGAGATTAATATTGCCCTTTCTGCTTGTGTGCCAGTCTTTACTCCTGGGTGTGCCATCTCTCTCTCTCTCTCCAATTGTGGGCCATAGAAAGCCTATTATTTTTTTTAGCTTGATTTGGGTTCCAAAATCTACCTGAAAAAATCACTACATCAATCAGTGGGAGAAAAATATTGGCCTCAGGGCTTGTGTGCCACTCCTGACTCCTGTGTGCATCATCACTCACTCAGTGGGCCATAGAAAGCCCATTTTTTTTTTTTTTTTTGCTTTATTTGGGTTCTAAATTCTACCTGAAAAAATCAATAAATCAATCAGTGGGAGATTAATATTGGCCTTTGGTCTTGTGTGCCAGTCCTAAGCGTGCCATCTCTCTCTCTCAGATAGTGGGCCATAGAGAGCCTATTTTTTTTTTTTTTATTGGGTTTATAAATTTTCCCTGGAACCAAAAAAAAAAAGTGGGAGATTAATATTGGCCTCTGGGCTTGTGTGCCAGTCCTGAGCGTGCCATCTCTCTCACAAATAGTGGGCCATAGAAAGCCTATTTATTTTTTTGCTTGATTTGGGTTCTAAAATGTACCTGAAATAATCACTACATCAATCAGTGGGAGAAAAATATTGGCCTCAGGGCTTGTGTGCTACTCCTGACTCCTGTGTGCATCATCACTCACTCAGTGGGCCATAGAAAGCCCATTTTTTTTTTTTTTTGCTTTATTTGGGTTCTAAATTCTACCTGAAAAAATCAATAAATCAATCAGTGGGAGATTAATATTGGCCTTTGGGCTTGTGTGCCAGTCCTAAGCGTGCCATCTCTCTCTCTCAGATAGTGGGCCATAGAAAGCCTATTTTTTTTTTTTTTTTTTTATTGGGTTTATAAATTTTCCCTGGAAAAAAAAAAAAAGTGGGAGATTAATATTGGCCTCTGGGCTTGTGTGCCAGTCCTGAGCGTGCCATCTCTCTCACAAATAGTGGGCCATAGAAAGCCTATTTATTTTTTTTTTTTTGGTTTTATAAATTCTCCCTTAAAAAAAAAAAGGGAGATTAATATTGGCCTTTGGGCTTGTGTGCCAGTCCTAAGCGTGCCATCTCTCTCTGTCTCTCAGATAGTGGGCCATAGAAAGCCTATTTATTATTTTTTTTATTGGGTTTATAAATTTTCCCTGGAACAAAAAAAAAAAAGTGGGAGATAAATATTGGCCTCTGGGCTTGTGTGCCACTCCTGACTCCTGTGTGCGTCATCTCTCACTCAGTGGGCCATAGAAAGCCTTTTTTTGTTTTATTTGTTTTCTAAATTCTCCCTGAAAAAATCATTTTATTTTATTTGGTTTCTAAATTCTTCCTGAAAAAATCATTTTATTCTATTATTTTTTTTTCCTAAAGTCTCCCTGAAAAAAAAAAAAAAAAAACACATCAGTGGGAGATTAATATTGCCCTTTCTGCTTGTGTGCCAGTCTTGACTCCTGGGTGTGCCATCTCTCTCTCTCTCTCCAATTGTGGGCCATAGAAAGCCTATTATTTTTTTAGCTTGATTTGGGTTCCAAAATCTACCTGAAAAAATCACTACATCAATCAGTGGGAGATAAATATTGGCCTCTGGGCTTGTGTGCCACTCCTGACTCCTGTGTGCGTCCTCTCTCACTCAGTGGGCCATAGAAAGCCTTTTTTTGTTTTATTTGTTTTCTAAATTCTCCCTGAAAAAATCATTTTATTTTATTTGGTTTCTAAATTCTTCCTGAAAAAATCATTTTATTCTATTATTTTTTCTTCCTAAAGTCTCCCTGAAAAAAAAAACAAAAACAAAACAAATCAGTGGGAGATTAATATTGCCCTTTCTGCTTGTGTGCCAGTCTTGACTCCTGGGTGTGCCATCTCTCTCTCTCTCTCCAATTGTGGGCCATAGAAAGCCTATTATTTTTTTAGCTTGATTTGGGTTCCAAAATCTACCTGAAAAAATCACTACATCAATCAGTGGGAGATAAATATTGGCCTCTGGGCTTGTGTGCCACTCCTGACTCCTGTGTGCGTCATCTCTCACTCAGTGGGCCATAGAAAGCCTTTTTTTGTTTTATTTGTTTTCTAAATTCTCCCTGAAAAAAATCATTTTATTTTATTTGGTTTCTAAATTCTTCCTGAAAAAATCATTTTATTCTATTATTTTTTTTTCCTAAAGTCTCCCTGAAAACAAAACAAAAACAAAACAAATCAGTGGGAGATTAATATTGCCCTTTCTGCTTGTGTGCCAGTCTTGACTCCTGGGTGTGCCATCTCTCTCTCTCTCTCCAATTGTGGGCCATAGAAAGCCTAATATTTTTTTAGCTTGATTTGGGTTCCAAAATCTACCTGAAAAAATCACTACATCAATCAGTGGGAGATAAATATTGGCCTCTGGGCTTGTGTGCCACTCCTGACTCCTGTGTGCGTCATCTCTCACTCAGTGGGCCATAGAAAGCCTTTTTTTGTTTTATTTGTTTTCTAAATTCTCCCTGAAAAAATCATTTTATTTTATTTGGTTTCTAAATTCTTCCTGAAAAAATCATTTCATTCTATTTTTTTTTTCCTAAAGTCTCCCTGAAAAAAACAAAAAAAAACAAATCAGTGGGAGATTAATATTGCCCTTTCTGCTTGTGTGCCAGTCTTGACTCCTGGGTGTGCCATCTCTCTCTCTCTCTCCAATTGTGGGCCATAGAAAGCCTATTATTTTTTTTAGCTTGATTTGGGTTCCAAAATCTACCTGAAAAAATCACTACATCAATCAGTGGGAGATAAATATTGGCCTCTGGGCTTGTGTGCCACTCCTGACTCCTGTGTGCGTCATCTCTCACTCAGTGGGCCATAGAAAGCCTTTTTTTGTTTTATTTGTTTTCTAAATTCTCCCTGAAAAAATCATTTTATTTTATTTGGTTTCTAAATTCTTCCTGAAAAAATCATTTTATTCTATTATTTTTTCTTCCTAAAGTCTCCCTGAAAAAAAAACAAAAACAAAACAAATCAGTGGGAGATTAATATTGCCCTTTCTGCTTGTGTGCCAGTCTTGACTCCTGGGTGTGCCATCTCTCTCTCTCTCTCCAATTGTGGGCCATAGAAAGCCTATTATTTTTTTAGCTTTATTTGGGTTCCAAAATCTACCTGAAAAAATCACTACATCAATCAGTGGGAGATAAATATTGGCCTCTGGGCTTGTGTGCCACTCCTGACTCCTGTGTGCGTCCTCTCTCACTCAGTGGGCCATAGAAAGCCTTTTTTTGTTTAATTTGTTTTCTAAATTCTCCCTGAAAAAATCATTTTATTTTATTTGGTTTCTAAATTCTTCCTGAAAAAATCATTTTATTCTATTATTTTTTCTTCCTAAAGTCTCCCTGAAAAAAAAACAAAAACAAAACAAATCAGTGGGAGATTAATATTGCCCTTTCTGCTTGTGTGCCAGTCTTGACTCCTGGGTGTGCCATCTCTCTCTCTCTCTCCAATTGTGGGCCATAGAAAGCCTATTATTTTTTTAGCTTGATTTGGGTTCCAAAATCTACCTGAAAAAATCACTACATCAATCAGTGGGAGATAAATATTGGCCTCTGGGCTTGTGTGCCACTCCTGACTCCTGTGTGCGTCATCTCTCACTCAGTGGGCCATAGAAAGCCTTTTTTTGTTTTATTTGTTTTCTAAATTCTCCCTGAAAAAATCATTTTATTTTATTTGGTTTCTAAATTCTTCCTGAAAAAATCATTTTATTCTATTTTTTTTTTCCTAAAGTCTCCCTGAAAAAAAACAAAACAAAACAAATCAGTGGGAGATTAATATTGCCCTTTCTGCTTGTGTGCCAGTCTTTACTCCTGGGTGTGCCATCTCTCTCTCTCTCTCCAATTGTGGGCCATAGAAAGCCTATTATTTTTTTTAGCTTGATTTGGGTTCCAAAATCTACCTGAAAAAATCACTACATCAATCAGTGGGAGAAAAATATTGGCCTCAGGGCTTGTGTGCCACTCCTGACTCCTGTGTGCATCATCACTCACTCAGTGGGCCATAGAAAGCCCATTTTTTTTTTTTTTTTTGCTTTATTTGGGTTCTAAATTCTACCTGAAAAAATCAATAAATCAATCAGTGGGAGATTAATATTGGCCTTTGGTCTTGTGTGCCAGTCCTAAGCGTGCCATCTCTCTCTCTCAGATAGTGGGCCATAGAGAGCCTATTTTTTTTTTTTTTATTGGGTTTATAAATTTTCCCTGGAACCAAAAAAAAAAAGTGGGAGATTAATATTGGCCTCTGGGCTTGTGTGCCAGTCCTGAGCGTGCCATCTCTCTCACAAATAGTGGGCCATAGAAAGCCTATTTATTTTTTTGCTTGATTTGGGTTCTAAAATGTACCTGAAATAATCACTACATCAATCAGTGGGAGAAAAATATTGGCCTCAGGGCTTGTGTGCTACTCCTGACTCCTGTGTGCATCATCACTCACTCAGTGGGCCATAGAAAGCCCATTTTTTTTTTTTTTTGCTTTATTTGGGTTCTAAATTCTACCTGAAAAAATCAATAAATCAATCAGTGGGAGATTAATATTGGCCTTTGGGCTTGTGTGCCAGTCCTAAGCGTGCCATCTCTCTCTCTCAGATAGTGGGCCATAGAAAGCCTATTTTTTTTTTTTTTTTTTATTGGGTTTATAAATTTTCCCTGGAAAAAAAAAAAAAAGTGGGAGATTAATATTGGCCTCTGGGCTTGTGTGCCAGTCCTGAGCGTGCCATCTCTCTCACAAATAGTGGGCCATAGAAAGCCTATTTATTTTTTTTTTTTTGGTTTTATAAATTCTCCCTTAAAAAAAAAAGGGAGATTAATATTGGCCTTTGGGCTTGTGTGCCAGTCCTAAGCGTGCCATCTCTCTCTGTCTCTCAGATAGTGGGCCATAGAAAGCCTATTTATTATTTTTTTTATTGGGTTTATAAATTTTCCCTGGAACAAAAAAAAAAAAGTGGGAGATAAATATTGGCCTCTGGGCTTGTGTGCCACTCCTGACTCCTGTGTGCGTCATCTCTCACTCAGTGGGCCATAGAAAGCCTTTTTTTGTTTTATTTGTTTTCTAAATTCTCCCTGAAAAAAATCATTTTATTTTATTTGGTTTCTAAATTCTTCCTGAAAAAATCATTTTATTCTATTATTTTTTTTTCCTAAAGTCTCCCTGAAAAAAAAACAAAAAAACACATCAGTGGGAGATTAATATTGCCCTTTCTGCTTGTGTGCCAGTCTTGACTCCTGGGTGTGCCATCTCTCTCTCTCTCTCCAATTGTGGGCCATAGAAAGCCTATTATTTTTTTAGCTTGATTTGGGTTCCAAAATCTACCTGAAAAAATCACTACATCAATCAGTGGGAGATAAATATTGGCCTCTGGGCTTGTGTGCCACTCCTGACTCCTGTGTGCGTCCTCTCTCACTCAGTGGGCCATAGAAAGCCTTTTTTTGTTTTATTTGTTTTCTAAATTCTCCCTGAAAAAATCATTTTATTTTATTTGGTTTCTAAATTCTTCCTGAAAAAATCATTTTATTCTATTATTTTTTCTTCCTAAAGTCTCCCTGAAAAAAAAACAAAAACAAAACAAATCAGTGGGAGATTAATATTGCCCTTTCTGCTTGTGTGCCAGTCTTGACTCCTGGGTGTGCCATCTCTCTCTCTCTCTCCAATTGTGGGCCATAGAAAGCCTATTATTTTTTTAGCTTGATTTGGGTTCCAAAATCTACCTGAAAAAATCACTACATCAATCAGTGGGAGATAAATATTGGCCTCTGGGCTTGTGTGCCACTCCTGACTCCTGTGTGCGTCATCTCTCACTCAGTGGGCCATAGAAAGCCTTTTTTTGTTTTATTTGTTTTCTAAATTCTCCCTGAAAAAATCATTTTATTTTATTTGGTTTCTAAATTCTTCCTGAAAAAATCATTTTATTCTATTATTTTTTTTTCCTAAAGTCTCCCTGAAAACAAAACAAAAACAAAACAAATCAGTGGGAGATTAATATTGCCCTTTCTGCTTGTGTGCCAGTCTTGACTCCTGGGTGTGCCATCTCTCTCTCTCTCTCCAATTGTGGGCCATAGAAAGCCTAATATTTTTTTAGCTTGATTTGGGTTCCAAAATCTACCTGAAAAAATCACTACATCAATCAGTGGGAGATAAATATTGGCCTCTGGGCTTGTGTGCCACTCCTGACTCCTGTGTGCGTCATCTCTCACTCAGTGGGCCATAGAAAGCCTTTTTTTGTTTTATTTGTTTTCTAAATTCTCCCTGAAAAAATCATTTTATTTTATTTGGTTTCTAAATTCTTCCTGAAAAAATCATTTTATTCTATTTTTTTTTCCTAAAGTCTCCCTGAAAAAAACAAAAAAAAACAAATCAGTGGGAGATTAATATTGCCCTTTCTGCTTGTGTGCCAGTCTTGACTCCTGGGTGTGCCATCTCTCTCTCTCTCTCCAATTGTGGGCCATAGAAAGCCTATTATTTTTTTTAGCTTGATTTGGGTTCCAAAATCTACCTGAAAAAATCACTACATCAATCAGTGGGAGATAAATATTGGCCTCTGGGCTTGTGTGCCACTCCTGACTCCTGTGTGCGTCATCTCTCACTCAGTGGGCCATAGAAAGCCTTTTTTTGTTTTATTTGTTTTCTAAATTCTCCCTGAAAAAATCATTTTATTTTATTTGGTTTCTAAATTCTTCCTGAAAAAATCATTTTATTCTATTTTTTTTTTCCTAATGTCTCCCTGAAAAAAAAAAAAAAAAAAACAAATCAGTGGGAGATTAATATTGCCCTTTCTGCTTGTGTGCCAGTCTTGACTCCTGGGTGTGCCATCTCTCTCTCTCTCTCCAATTGTGGGCCATAGAAAGCCTATTATTTTTTTTAGCTTGATTTGGGTTCCAAAATCTACCTGAAAAAATCACTACATCAATCAGTGGGAGAAAAATATTGGCCTCTGGGCTTGTGTGCCACTCCTGACTCCTGTGTGCGTCATCTCTCACTCAGTGGGCCATAGAAAGGCTTTTTTTGTTTTATTTGTTTTCTAAATTCTCCCTGAAAAAATCATTTTATTTTATTTGGTTTCTAAATTCTTCCTGAAAAAAATCATTTTATTCAATTTTTTTTTTCCTAAAGTCTCCCTTAAGAAAAAAAAAAATCAAATCAGTGGGAGATTAATATTTACATTTGTGCTTTAGTGACAGTCCTGCGTGTGTGGCATCTCTCTCATTTGTTGCCACCAACAACAGAGTGTGTAACATTGTGCCTGATTTTCGTTGTGGTCTCACTCACCTGTAAAGGGTAGCTAAATCATACTGAAGTTATAGCTCACCGTGTAATTTGTGTGACAGCAACAAATACCGTTAGTTTGTTTACGTTTTTAAAACAATGAGGAAGTATGGTGGAAGAGATCGTGGCCGGGGGCGTTCATTGTCAGCTGGTAATGAGGGTAGTGGTAGTGGTGGAGCATCAGCTGGTCGTGGGAAAAAAAATATTGCACCTAAGTCTGGAGCTGTGGAGCCAGGTTCGTCGTCAGGCTACACAAGGCCTCGAACGCTCCCTTTTCTGGGAGTAGGAAAACCGCTTTTAAAGCCGGAGCAGCAAGAGCAAGTTTTGGCTTATCTTGCTGACTCAGCCTCTAGCTCTTTTGCCTCCTCTCGCGAAACTGGTAAATGTCAAAGCAGCGCGTCGTTAGTGGATGTTCACGGTCAGGGACAAGTCGCTTCCTTGTCCTCTTCAGCAAAAACAACAACAGAGAAGAATGCAGCAGGCGACACAACGGGTTACTCCATGGAGCTCTTTACACATACCGTCCCTGGCTTAGAAAGTGAAGCAGTTAACAGTCCATGCCCATTACAAGTTGAATCTGACATGGAGTGCACTGATGCACAGCCACAGCCAGACTACTATGCTGGTCCTTTGACTCAGACCACAACATTGCCCTCGCAGGGTGCTGATCAAGAATCAGACCCTGATGAGACTATGTTGCCCCATCACGAACGCTATACCACCGACCGACACGGTGACACAGACGAAGTTGCACACGAGCTACAAGAAGAGGTAATAGATGACCCAGTTCTTGACCCCGATTGGCAGCCATTGGGGGAACAGGGTGCAGGCGGCAGCAGTTCTGAAGCGGAGGAGGAGGGGCCGCAGCAGGCATCAACATCGCAACAGGTTCCAT
This sequence comes from Ranitomeya imitator, assembly GCF_032444005.1. Classification (NCBI taxonomy): domain Eukaryota; kingdom Metazoa; phylum Chordata; class Amphibia; order Anura; family Dendrobatidae; genus Ranitomeya; species Ranitomeya imitator. The sequence goes on from NC_091286.1 coordinate 591,694,178, forward strand.
CTGCCGGGCCCGTATCTTGCCCAAAACGCGTGGCAAAGCCAAAACCTGTTGGAGGACAGCGTGGCCATCCGGTTAAAGCTCAGTCTGCAATGCCTGAAAAGGTATCCGATGCTAGAAAGAGTGCAGTCTGGCATTTTTTTAAACAACATCCAATTGATCAGCGCAAAGTCATCTGTCAAAAATGTTCAACTACCTTAAGCAGAGCACAGAATCTGAAAAGTCTCAATACAAGTTGCATGCATAGACATTTAACCACCATGCATTTGCAAGCCTGGACTAACTACCAAACGTCCCTTAAGGTTGTAGCACCCTCGGCCAATGAAGCTAGTCAGCAACGCAACATCCCTTCCGGCAGTGTAGGGCCACCATTTTCCGCACCACCTGCAGTATCTGTGCAGGTTTCTTTGCCAGGCCAAAGCAGTCAGGGTCAGGGAATCACCAGTTTCGTAGTAGGAAACACTGCATCTAGGGCACCGGCGGCAACAATACCATCTCCCACCGTCTCTCAGTCTGCCATGTCCACCGGCACCCCCGCTAGTTCCACGATCTCCAGCTCTCCAGTCCAGCTCACCCTACATGAGACTATGGTTAGAAAAAGGAAGTACTTAGCCTCGCATCCGCGTACACAGGGTTTGAACGCACACATAGCTAGACTAATCTCGTTAGAGATGATGCCCTACCGGTTAGTTGAAAGCGAAGCTTTCAAAGCCCTGATGGACTACGCTGTACCACGCTACGAGCTACCCAGTCGACACTTTTTTTCCAGAAAAGCCATCCCAGCCCTCCACCAGCATGTTAAAGAGCGCATCGTCCATGCACTCAGGCAATCTGTGAGCACAAAGGTGCACCTGACAACAGATGCATGGACCAGTAGGCATGGCCAGGGACGTTACGTGTCCATCACGGCACACTGGGTAAATGTGGTGGATGCAGGGTCCACAGGGGACAGCAAGTTTGGGACAGTTCTGCCTAGCCCACGGTCTAGGAAACAATTGGCTGTAGCCGTTCGCACCCCCTCCTCCTCCTCTTCGTCCTCCTGCAGAAGCGAGAGCTCGTCCACAGACCGCAGTCGCACAACCACTCCATCCGCAGCTGCCACTGTTGCACACCAGGTCTCCCATTATGGGGCAGCTACTGGCAAACGTCAGCAGGCTGTATTGGCTATGAAGTGTTTGGGCGACAACAGACACACCGCGGAAGTTCTGTCCGAGTTCTTGCAGAAAGAAACGCAGTCGTGGCTGGGCACTGTAGATCTTGAGGCAGGCAAGGTAGTTAGTGATAACGGAAGGAATTTCATGGCTGCCATCTCCCTTTCCCAACTGAAACACATTCCTTGCCTGGCTCACACCTTAAACCTGGTGGTGCAGTGCTTCCTGAAAAGTTATCCGGGGTTATCCGACCTGCTCCTCAAAGTGCGTGGACTTTGCTCACATATCCGCCGTTCGCCCGTACACTCCAGCCGTATGCAGACCTATCAGCGTTCTTTGAACCTTCCCCAGCATCGCCTAATCATAGACGTTGCAACAAGGTGGAACTCAACACTGCACATGCTTCAGAGACTGTGTGAACAGAGGCGGGCTGTTATGTTTTTGTGGGAGGATACACATACACGGGCAGGCAGTAGGATGGCAGACATGGAGTTGTCAGGTGTGCAGTGGTCGAAGATTCAAGACATGTGTCAAGTCCTTCAGTGTTTTGAGGAATGCACACGGCTGGTTAGTGCAGACAACGCCATAATAAGCATGAGCATCCCCCTAATGCGTCTGCTGATGCAAAGTTTGACGCACATAAAGGATCAGGCGTCTGCAGCTGAGGAAGAGGAAAGCCTTGATGACAGTCAGCCATTGTCTGGCCAGGGCAGTGTACAGGACGAGGTAGCGGGCGAAGAGGAGGAGGAGGACGAGGAAGATGATGGGGATGATTATATTTTTAATGAGGAAGCTTTTCCGGGGCCACTGGAAATTGGTGGCGCGGCAAGGCCGGGTTCTGGTTTTTTGAGGGACACAAGTGACGTGGATTTGCCTGAAACTGCCCCTCAACCAAGCACAACCGCAGATTTGAGAACTGGGACTTTGGCCCACATGGCGGATTATGCCTTACGTATCCTCAAAAGGGACACACGCATAACTAAAATGATGAATGATGACGATTACTGGTTGGCCTGCCTCCTTGATCCTCGCTATAAAGGCAAATTGCAAAATATAATGCCACATGAGAACTTGGAACTAATATTAGCAACCAAACAATCAACTCTTGTTGACCGTTTGCTTCTGGCATTCCCTGCACACAGCGCCCGTGATCGTTCTCACACGAGCTGCAGGGGCCAGCAGACCAGAGGAGTTAGAGGGGCAGAAATCAGAAGTGGCGTTGGCCAGAGGGGTTTTCTGACCAGGTTGTGGAGTGATTTTGCTATGACCGCAGACAGGACAGGTACTGCAGCATCAATTCAAAGTGACAGGAGACAACATTTGTCTAGTATGGTTACAAACTATTTTTCATCCCTTATCGATGTTCTCCCTCAACCGTCATTCCCATTTGATTACTGGGCATCAAAATTAGACACCTGGCCAGAATTGGCAGAATATGCATTGCAGGAGCTTGCTTGCCCGGCAGCTAGTGTCCTATCAGAAAGAGTATTCAGTGCTGCAGGTTCAATACTAACAGAAAAAAGGACTCGTCTGGCTACCCAAAATGTAGATGATCTAACCTTCATTAAAATGAACCACAACTGGATTTCTAAATCTTTTGCCCCACCTTGCCCGGCTGACACCTAGCTTTCCTATGAAAAGGTCTTGCCTGTGGACTATTCTGAATGCCTTTTTACAATCTCGTAATTTTCTGCACCTGATTGTCCAGCATACGACATGTTTACACCTCACTAAATGGCCAAACTCCCCACACGGGGCCGTGCTATCGACACTTGGCGACAGCACCCGTGAGAGTGCAGTTTGTCTGAAGAGGTGGGTGAGCCCGCTTTTGGTCGACGGCCCTGAAGAGAAACGAGGATGGAAACCAGAATTACAGAAAAAAGGAGAAACTAAAGTAGCCGAGCTGGCCCGATTATTAAGGGCGAACTCAGCCAAAGGCAAGAAGGACACCCAATCATCCTGATCAGCAGAAACAAAGCATCTCAGATATGTCTCCAAAGTCTGATTAGTTCGTTCGGTTTGGCCATTAGTCTGAGGATGGAAAGCTGAAGAAAAAGACAAATCAATGCCCATCTTAGCGCAAAAGGTTTGCCAAAACCTCAAAACAAACTGGGAACCTCTGTCCGAGACGATGTTCTCTGGAATGCCATGCAAACGAACCACATGCTGGAAAAACAATGGCACCAAATCAGAGGAGGAAGGCAATTTAGATAAGGGTAACAAATGGACCATCTTAGAGAGGCGATCACAAACCACCCAAATGACCGACATCCTTTGAGAAACAGTGAGAGCAGAAATAAAATCCATGGAAATATGCGTCCAGGGCCTCTTCGGGATCGGCAAGGGCAAAAGCAACCCACTGGCACGAGAACAGCAGGGCTTAGCCCGAGCACAAGTCCCACAGGACTGCACAAAAGAACGCACATCCCGTGACAAAGAGGGCCACCAAAAGGATCTAGCCACCTCTGGTACCAAAGATTCCAAGATGACCAGCCAACACTGAACAATGAATCTCAGAGATAACTCTACTAGTCCATCTATCAGGGACAAACAGTTTCTCCGTAGGACAACGGTCAGGTCTATCAGCCTGAAACTTTTGCAGCACACGCCGCAAATCAGGGGACATGGCAGACAAAATTACCCCTTCTTTAAGAATACCCGCTGGCTCCGGAACACCCGGAGAGTCAGGCACAAAACTCCTTGACAGGGCGTCAGCCTTCACATTCTTAGATCCCGAAAGGTATGAAACCACAAAATCAAAACGGGAGAAAATGAGCGACCATCGAGCCTGTCTAGGATTCAACCGTTTGGCAGACTCGAGATAAGTCAAATTCTTGTGATCCGTCAAGACCACCACGCGATGTTTAGCTCCTTCAAGCCAATGTCGCCACTCCTTGAATGCCCACTTCATGGCCAACAACTCCCGATTGCCCACATCATAATTGCGCTCAGCAGGCGAGAATTTTCTAGAAAAGAAGGCACAGGGTTTCATCACCGAGCCATCAGAACTTCTTTGCGACAAAACAGCCCCTGCTCCAATTTCAGAAGCATCAACCTCAACCTGAAAAGGGAGCGAAACATCTGGCTGGCACAACACAGGGGCAGAAGCAAAACGAAGCTTCAACTCCTGAAAAGCCTCTACAGCCGCAGAGGACCAATTGACCACATCAGCACCTTTCTTGGTCAAATCAGTCAACGGTTTAGCAATACTGGAAAAATTAGCGATGAAGCGACGATAAAAATTAGCAAAGCCCAGGAACTTCTGCAGGCTCTTCACAGATGTCGGTTGAGTCCAATCGTAAATGGCCTGAACTTTAACAGGGTCCAATCTTGATAGTAGAAGGGGAAAAAATGAAACCCAAAAATGAAACCTTCTGAACTCCAAAGAGACACTTTGACCCCTTCACAAACAAGGAATTCGCACGAAGGACCTGGAACACCATTCTGACCTGCTTCACATGAGACTCCCAATCATCCGAAAAGACCAAAATGTCATCCAAGTATACAATCATGAATCTATCCAGGTACTCTCGGAAGATGTCATGCATAAAGGACTGAAACACAGATGGAGCATTAGAAAGCCCGAATGGCATAACCAGGTACTCAAAATGGCCCTCGGGCGTATTAAATGCCATTTTCCATTCATCACCCTGTTTAATTCGCACAAGATTATACGCACCACGAAGATCTATCTTGGTGAACCAAGTAGCCCCCTTAATCCGAGCAAATAAATCAGACAGCAGCGGCAAAGGATACTGAAATTTGACTGCGATCTTATTAAGAAGGCGGTAATCAATACAAGGTCTCAAAGAACCATCCTTCTTGGCCACAAAAAAGAACCCTGCTCCCAATGGTGACGACGACGGATGAATATGACCCTTCTCCAAGGATTCCTTTATACAACTCCGCATAGTGGCGTGCTCTGGCACAGATAAATTAAACAGACGGCCCTTAGGAAACTTACTACCAGGAATCAAATTAATAGCACAGTCGCAATCCCTATGAGGAGGTAGGGCACCAGATTTGGGCTCTTCAAATACATCCCGGTAATCTGATAAAAAATCAGGGACTTCAGAAGGAGTGGAAGGCGAAATTGACAACAATGGAACATCACCATGTACCCCCTGACAACCCCCAGCTGGACACAGACATAGATTTCCAATCCAACACTGGATTATGGACCTGTAGCCATGGCAGCCCCAAAACGACCACATCATGCAGATTATGCAACACCAAAAAGCGAATATCCTCCTGATGTGCAGGAGCCATGCACATGGTCAATTGAGTCCAGCACTGAGGCTTATTCTTGGCCAAAGGCGTAGCATCAATTCCTCTCAATGGAATAGGATACTGCAAGGGCTCCAAGAAAAAACCACAGCGCCTGGCAAACTCCAAGTCCATAAAATTCAGGGCAGCGCCTGAATCCACAAATGCCATTACAGAATAGGACGACAGAGAGCAAATCAGAGTAACGGACAAAAGAAATTTAGACTGTACCGTACCAATGGTGGCAGACCTAGCGAACCGTTTAGTGCGCTTAGGACAATCGGAGATAGCATGAGTGGATTCACCACAGTAAAAACACAGCCCATTCCGACGTCTGTGTTCTTGCCGCTCAGCTCTGGTCAAAGTCCTATCACACTGCATAGGCTCTGGCCTATGCTCAGAGAATACCGCCAGATGGTGCACAGCTTTGCGCTCACGCATGCGCCGATCGATCTGAATGGCCAAGGACATAGACTCATTCAGACCAGCAGGCGTGGGAAATCCCACCATGACATCCTTAAGGGCTTCAGAAAGACCCTTTCTGAAAATTGCCGCCAGGGCACATTCATTCCACTGAGTAAGCACAGACCACTTTCTAAACTTCTGACAGTACACCTCCGCTTCATCCTGACCCTGACACAAAGCCAGCAAGATTTTCTCTGCCTGATACACTGAATTTGGTTCATCATAAAGCAATCCAAGCGCCAGAAAAAACGCATCAACATCACGCAATGCAGGATCTCCTGGCGCAAGGGAAAATGCCCAGTCTTGAGGGTCACCACGCAACAAAGAAATTATGATTTTTACTTGTTGAACGGGGTCACCAGAGGAGCGGGGTTTCAAAGCTAGAAACAGTTTACAATTATTTTTGAAATTCAAGAACCTAGATCTATCCCCAGAAAATAAATCGGAATAGGAATTCTAGGCTCTAACATAGGATTCTGAACCACAAAATCTTGAATGTTTTGTACCCTTGCAGTGAGATGATCCACACAAGAGGACAGACCCTGAATGTCCATATCTACACCTGTGTCCTGAACCACCCAAAGGTCTAGGGGAAAAGAAAGACAAAACACAGTGCAAAGATAAAAAAAATTGTCTCAGAAGTTCTCTTATCCCTCTATTGAGATGCATTAATACTTTGGGCCAGCTGTACTGTTATGACCTGGTGGTTAGGAGCACCCGACTTGATAGTTAAACTCATACAGGACAAGCTCTGGGATGTGGGAGCTCTGCTGACCGCAAGCCCTAATCCTATCGCACACACTAGAAATAGCCGTGGAGCGCTCCTGATGCTCCCTATGCGCCTTGTCACAGCCTAAGGACTAGCTAGCCCTAGAGATAGAAAATAAAGCCTACCTTGCCTCAGAGAAATTCCCCAAAGGAATAGGCAGCCCCCCACATATAATGACTGTGAGTAAAGATGAAAGTCACAAACACAGAAATGAAACAGGTTTCAGCAAAGGGAGGCCAGACTTACTAAATAGACAGAGGATAGGAAAGGTAACTTTGCGATCAGCACAAAAACCTACAAAAGACCACGCAGAGTGTGCAAAAAAGACCTCCGCACCGACTCACGGTGCGGAGGGGCCACTCTGCATCCCAGAGCTTCCAGCTAGCAAGACAAAATCATGATAGCCAGCTGGACAAGAAAACAGAGAACAAATAATGACTATCAGGAACTTAGCTTCTGCAGGAGAAGGCAGGTCACCAGAGAGATCCAGGAGCGAACTGAACGAATGCAAAAACATTGACAGCTGGCATGGAGTAACGATCTGAGAGGAGTCAAATAGAGCAGCCAACCAAAGGAAAAACCACGTCACCTGTGTAAGGAACCTCAGAAGCAGCAGCCTCACTCATAGCCACCAGAGGGAGCCCATAGACAGAACTCGCCGAAGTACCATTCACGACCACAGGAGGGAGTTCGACAACAGAATTCACAACAATACACCATGTTGCAGGAAGCCACCTTAGTAATAAGTATAATGAAGTGACAAGCCGTCACTAGTAGCAGGACAATGGGGCTTACCACAAACAAGATGGGCTGCACCGCACACTGGACCAGAACCGGGATAAGAAGAATTTGGTGGACCAACGGCTAGATGACATGTGCTCTAAGATTGTGGCAAGAGGGTACCCGAAAAAAGGAGTTGATGCCTTTAAAATTAAGGCCCGAAAGTCTTCAAGGGAAAGTGTCCGTAAGAAAACCTCCCCAAAAAACGTATGTGATCATGTTCCTTTCGTTTCTACTTATAATTCGGTGAGTAACCGGATTGGTGGGATTATAAAAAACACTGGGCCCTCCTACAGCGAGGGTTACCCCAAGTGACAGGTTTCTAATCATTCCCAGTGATGTCATACAGGAGGGGAAGAAATCTAGGTGACAAATTGGTGAAATCCGATTTTGGCACTTCTAAAATAATATGTCAGAAAACATTAAGTGCACCGAAGTATGGGAATTTCCCATGCCTCGGTTGCGCTTGCTGTATCAACATGCTAAAGGGAGAATTTTTCTGCCATCCCCATACTGGGAAGAAGTTTTTCTTAAGAGAAAGATATACTTGTACATCAAGTTATGTCATTTACATAGTAACATAGTAACATAGTTAGTAAGGCCGAAAAAAGACATTTGTCCATCCAGTTCAGCCTATATTCCATCATAATAAATACCCAGATCTACGTCCTTCTACAGAACCTAATAATTGTATGATACAATATTGTTCTGCTCCAGGAAGACATCCAGGCCTCTCTTGAACCCCTCGACTGAGTTCGCCATCACCACCTCCTCAGGCAAGCAATTCCAGATTCTCACTGCCCTAACAGTAAAGAATCCTCTTCTATGTTGGTGGAAAAACCTTCTCTCCTCCAGACGCAAAGAATGTCCCCTTGTGCCCGTCACCTTCCTTGGTATAAACAGATTCTCAGCGAGATATTTGTATTGTCCCCTTATATACTTATACATGGTTATTAGATCGCCCCTCAGTCGTCTTTTTTCTAGACTAAATAATCCTAATTTCGCTAATCTATCTGGGTATTGTAGTTCTCCCATCCCCTTTATTAATTTTGTTGCCCTCCTTTGTACTCTCTCTAGTTCCATTATATCCTTCCTGAGCACCGGTGCCCAAAACTGGACACAGTACTCCATGTGCGGTCTAACTAGGGATTTGTACAGAGGCAGTATAATGCTCTCATCATGTGTATCCAGACCTCTTTTAATGCACCCCATGATCCTGTTTGCCTTGGCAGCTGCTGCCTGGCACTGGCTGCTCCAGGTAAGTTTATCATTAACTAGGATCCCCAAGTCCTTCTCCCTGTCAGATTTACCCAGTGGTTTCCCGTTCAGTGTGTAATGGTGATATTGATTCCCTCTTCCCATGTGTATAACCTTACATTTATCATTGTTAAACCTCATCTGCCACCTTTCAGCCCAAGTTTCCAACTTATCCAGATCCATCTGTAGCAGAATACTATCTTCTCTTGTATTAACTGCTTTACATAGTTTTGTATCATCTGCAAATATCGATATTTTACTGTGTAAACCTTCTACCAGATCATTAATGAATATGTTGAAGAGAACAGGTCCCAATACTGACCCCTGCGGTACCCCACTGGTCACAGCGACCCAGTTAGAGACTATACCATTTATAACCACCCTCTGCTTTCTATCACTAAGCCAGTTACTAACCCATTTACACACATTTTCCCCCAGACCAAGCATTCTCATTTTGTGTACCAACCTCTTGTGCGGCACGGTATCAAACGCTTTGGAATAATCGAGATATACCACGTCCAATGACTCACCGTGGTCCAGTCTATAGCTTACCTCTTCATAAAAACTGATTAGATTGGTTTGACAGGAGCGATTTCTCATAAACCCATGCTGATATGGAGTTAAACAGTTATTCTCATTGAGATAATCCAGAATAACATCCCTCAGAAACCCTTCAAATATTTTACCAACAATAGAGGTTAGACTTACTGGCCTATAATTTCCAGGTTCACTTTTAGAGCCCTTTTTGAATATTGGCACCACATTTGCTATGCGCCAGTCCTGCGGAACAGACCCTGTCGCTATAGAGTCACTAAAAATAAGAAATAATGGTTTATCTATTACATTACTTAGTTCTCTTAGTACTCGTGGGTGTATGCCATCCGGACCCGGAGATTTATCTATTTTAATCTTATTTAGCCGGTTTCGCACCTCTTCTTGGGTTAGATTGGTGACCCTTAATATAGGGTTTTCATTGTTTCTTGGGATTTCACCTAGCATTTCATTTTCCACCGTGAATACCGTGGAGAAGAAGGTGTTTAATATGTTAGCTTTTTCCTCGTCATCTACAACCATTCTTTCCTCACTATTTTTTAAGGGGCCTACATTTTCAGTTTTTATTCTTTTACTATTGATATAGTTGAAGAACAGTTTGGGATTAGTTTTACTCTCCTTAGCAATGTGCTTCTCTGTTTCCTTTTTGGCAGCTTTAATTAGTTTTTTAGATAAAGTATTTTTCTCCCTATAGTTTTTTAGAGCTTCAATGGTGCCATCCTGCTTTAGTAGTGCAAATGCTTTCTTTTTACTGTTAATTGCCTGTCTTACTTCTTTGTTTAGCCACATTGGGTTTTTCCTATTTCTAGTCCTTTTATTCCCACAAGGTATAAACCGCTTACACTGCCTATTTAGGATGTTCTTAAACATTTCCCATTTATTATCTGTATTCTCATTTCTGAGGATATTGTCCCAGTCTACCAGATTAAGGGCATCTCTAAGCTGTTCAAACTTTGCCTTCCTAAAGTTCAGTGTTTTTGTGACTCCCTGACAAGTCCCCCTAGTGAAAGACAGGTGAAACTGCACAATATTGTGGTCGCTATTTCCTAAATGCCCAACCACCTGCAGATTTGTTATTCTGTCAGGTCTATTAGATAGTATTAGGTCTAAAAGTGCTGCTCCTCTGGTTGGATTCTGCACCAATTGTGAAAGATAATTTTTCTTGGTTATTAGCAGAAACCTGTTGCCTTTATGGGTTTCACAGGTTTCTGTTTCCCAGTTAATATCCGGGTAGTTAAAGTCCCCCATAACCAGGACCTCATTATGGGTTGCAGCTTCATCTATCTGCTTTAGAAGTAGACTTTCCATGCTTTCTGTTATATTTGGGGGTTTGTAACAGACCCCAATGAGAATTTTGTTACCATTTTTCCCTCCATGAATTTCAACCCATATGGACTCGACATCCTCATTCCCTTCGCTAATATCCTCCCTTAAAGTGGACTTTAGACAAGACTTTACATAGAGACAAACCCCTCCTCCTCTCCGATTTTTACGATCCTTTCTAAACAGACTGTAACCCTGTAAGTTAACTGCCCAGTCATAGCTTTCATCTAACCATGTCTCGGTTATTCCCACTATGTCAAAGTTACCTGTAGATATTTCTGCTTCTAGTTCTTCCATCTTGTTTGTCAGGCTTCTGGCGTTTGCGAGCATGCAGTTTAGAGGATTTTGTTTTGTTCCAATCTCCTCACTGTGGATTGTTTTAGAAATGTTCTTACCTCCCTTCTGAGTATGTTTTCCTGGGTCGTCTTTGTTCGAGTCTAATGTTTTTCTTCCCGTCCCCTCTTCTTCTAGTTTAACGCCCTCCTGATGAGTATAGCGAGTCTTCTGGCGAATGTGTGTTTCCCAGGTTTGTTGAGGTGTAGTCCGTCTCTGGCGAGGAGTCCATCATACCAGTAATTCACACCGTGGTCCAGGAATCCAAATCCTTGTTGTCTGCACCATCGTCTTAGCCAGTTGTTTGCATCAAGGATCCTGTTCCATCTCCTGGTGCCATGCCCATCTACTGGAAGGATAGAAGAAAAAACTACCTGTGCATCCAGTTCCTTTACTTTCTTCCCCAACTCTTCAAAGTCCTTGCAGATTGTCGGTAGGTCCTTCCTTGCCGTGTCATTGGTGCCAACATGTATCAGAAGAAATGGGTGGACGTCCTTGGAGCTGAAGAGCTTTGGTATCCTATCGGTCACATCCTTGATCATCGCACCTGGAAGGCAGCATACTTCTCTTGCAGTTATGTCCGGTCTGCAGATGGCTGCTTCGGTGCCTCTCAGTAGTGAGTCTCCCACCACCACCACTCTTCGTTGCTTCTTGGCTGTACTTTTTGCTGTCACTTGTTGCTGTGTGCCCTTTTCTTTTTTGCTTGCTGGTATTGCTTCATTCTTAGGTGTGCCATCTTCATCCTCTACAAAGATTTGATATCGGTTCTTCAGTTGTGTGGTTGGTGATTTCTCCATGGTCTTCTTGCTTCTTTTGGTCACATGCTTCCACTCATCTGCTTTTGGAGGTTCTCTGACACTTTTTGCACCTTCTGTGACCAGTATATGATTATCTGTCCATGTGGACTCGCCTACATAGGGGAGACCACTATGGAAGTGAAGGCCCGCATCACCAAACATAAAAGTACAATTAGATTGGGGCTTACGGATTTGCCGGTGCCCAAACACTTTGTAGAAAGAAAACATTCAGTGAATCAATTAAGATTCAGAGTCATTGACAATGTTCCTGCTCTAAGAAGGGGAGGGGATAGACTAAAGATGTTAAAAACAAATGAAATGAAATGGATCTATACCCTGGGTTCACTACAACCAGGGGGTTTAAATATAGATTTCAATTTTCATATGTGTACCCACTGAATCAATTACCTCCCTTATGAGATGATTGTAGTCGTCATTTGTTTTTATTGTTTTAGACACAATTGTTGATATTTTAACTTGATATTTTTCTGTTTGTTTTATTAGATCGACCACATATGGGACAGTTGGTAGGCAGAGACGGAGGAAGATGTTAAACATGGATTGTTTGAGAAAAAATATATATACATATACGAATAGATAGTGGATTCTTTTCCTTTTCTCTGTGATCCTTCGCCTGTATTCCGACTGCCCTTGTGTGGTTGGTGGCTTGTATTTGTTTTTCACTTTGGTGTTATTTGTTATTTGTTTATTTAAGATGCAGGTTATTTTCTATTTTTGTAAACTCCTTATACATGGACTTGCCTGGGTTTACATTGTGTATCGTTCTATCTATTACCGGAGTTAGGGTATAAATGAAGTACTGATGGATGCGTCTTTTTGATGTGCCCCTTCTTTGAATAAGATAGAATGCCCCTCCGGCAGATGGTGCCTGAATGATGAGCCAGAGTCTCGGATTAGAGATAAGGCTAATACTAAATAATGTGCGGCTGTGCGCCCGTGTGAGCTTTCAGAGGAACGCAGCATCATTTACCGGCGTTCCCCTGGTAACCTGCCTGTTTGGCATACGTGCGGGATGGTTGCTGTATGACGTGGGTACGTGTCATGTCTGGGCGTGGCTCCGATCAGATCATGTGATGAGGCGCAGCCCCGGCGTGATGCACCTGTGTCCGCACTCCATGGCCCGGGTGTCTGTCGCCCGGTAGTGATGCCGGTGGAGATGACCGGTGATGATGTGGGAGCGTGCAGCATATAAGGATAAAGCCGATTGGGGTGAGCTAAGTAGCCGCATTATAAGAGTTAAGCTGATTGGCTGTGCGATATTTTTGGCGCTGTTTACCCGCATGGTAATGCAATATACAGGAAGCCCGACAAGGAGAGCATTCCATTGGTTAATGATCACTATGGAAACGAAGACGCATTTAGTGAACCTACGGAGGAGAATTAAAAACAAAGCTCTGTTACATGTTTTTCTATAGAATATTATAACAAATAAGGTGATGGTGATATATATATATATATATATATATATATATATATATATATATAGAATGTATGTTTACATACAAGTGTCTGATGTTTGTTTATAACTTTTAGTAAAGTATTGTATTGTAATGTGGGCAGTACCGGATGGTGATTGGCTCCCTGCGTGGTGTCCACACTATTTAAGACTGCCCTGGTCGCCATGTCTGTATGCTTGAAAAAGACCAGCATATGGTCGAAAGGTTGCTGTTGCTATATGGCAAAGTAAAGACTCTTCTTTGGACTACTACACCCGGTTGGAGAGCTGTTCTTTTGTGCTGAAATTGCAGTTCATCCAGCGTGATCATGGGCCTCTTGGCTGCATCTTTGATCAGTCTTCTCCTTGTTTGAGATGAAAGTTTAGAGGGACAGCCGGCTCTTGGTAGATTTGCAGTGGCATGATAGTAATATAGTAACAAAGTTATTAAGGTTGAAGGAAGACTTTAAGTCCATCTAGTTCAACCCATAGCCATAGAGTAAGCTCCACACTGGGGAAAAAAATCCTTCCCGACTCCACATATGGCAATCAGTCTAGTTCCCTGGATCAGCATCCTAACAAGCAATCTAGTATATATAACCTATAACACTATACTTTTCAAGAAAGGCATCCAGTCCCCTCTTAAATTTAAGTAATGAATCACTCATTACAACATCATACGGCACAGGGTTCCATAGTCTCACTGCTCTTACAGTAAAGAATCCGCGTCTGTTATTATGCTTAAACCTTCTTTCCTCCAGACGCAGAGGATGCCCCCTTGTCCATGTCTCAGGTCTATGATTAAAAAGATCATCAGAAAGGTCTTTGTACTGTCCCCTCATATATTTATACATTAACATAAGATCACCCCTTAGCCTTCGTTTTTCCAAACTAAATAGCCCCAAGTGTACTAACCTATCTTGGTATTGCAGACCCCCCAGTCCTCTAATAACCTTGGTCGCTCTTCTCTGCACCTGCTCTAGTTCAGCTATGTCTTTCTTATACACCGGAGACCAGAACTGTACACAGTATTCTAAGTTTGGTCGAACTAGTGACTTGTATAGCAGTAAAATTATGTTCTCCTCATGAGCATCTATGCCTCTTTTAATGCATCTCATTATTTTATTTGCCTTTGTAGCAGTTGCCTGACACTGGCCACTAAATTTGAGTTTGTCTTCCACCCATACACCCAGGTCTTTTTCATCGACTGTTTTGCCCAGAGTTTTAGATTTAAGCACATAGTTATACATCCTATTACTTCAACCCAAGTGCATGACCTTAAATTTATCCCCATTAAAGCTCATTTGCCATTTATCAGCTCAAGCTTCTAGTTTACATAAATCATCCTGTAATATAAAATTGTCCTCCTCTGTATTGATTACCCTGCAGAGTTTAGTGTCATCTGCAAATATTGAAATTCTACTCTGAATGCCCCCTACAAGATCATTAAAAAATATGTTAAAAAGAAGAGGGCCCAATACTGACCCCTGTGGTACCCCACTGCTAACCGCTACCCAGTCCGAGTGTGCTCCATTAATAACCACCCTTTGGTTCCTATCCCTGAGCCAGCTCTTAACCCACCTACACATATTTTCCCCTATCCCCATTGTTCTCATTTTATGTATCAACCTTTTGTGTGGCACCTTATCAAAAGCTTTTGAAAAGTCCATATACACTACGTCCACTGCGTTCCCTTGGTCCAGTCCGGGACTAACCTCTTCATAGAAATTGATCAGATTTGTCTGACAGGAACGGTCCCTAGTAAACCCGCGCTGATACTGGGTCATGAAGTTATTCCTCTTCAGATACTCCAGTATAGCATCCCTTAGAATGCCCTCCAGGATTTTACCCACAGTAGAGGTTAAGCTTACTGGCCTATAATTTCCGAGTTCAGTTTTTGTCTCCTTTTTGAATATTGGCACCACATTTGCTATACGCCAGTCCTGTGGTACAGACCCTGTTATTATGGAGTCTTTAAAGATTAAAAATAATGGTCTATCAATGACTGTACTAAATTCTTGCAGTACTCGGGGGTGTATCCCATCCGGGCCTGGAGATTTGTCAATTTTAGTGATTTTTAGATGCCGAATTACTTCCTGCTGGGTTAAGCAGGTGACACTTAATGGGGAATTTTTGTTATCACTGATTATATTGTCGGTAGTGTTGAGCGATACCTTCCGATACCAAGAAGTATCGGTATCGGATTGGATCGACTGTGCGGCCGTGCGGCGTGCGGGGTGTCTCTGCGGCGGACAGGGTCTCTGTGCAGCGGGCAAGGTCTCTGTGTGGTAGGCGGGGTGTCTCTTTGGCAGGCGGGGTCTCTGTGCGGCAGGCAGGGTCTCTGTGCGGCGAGCAGGGTGTCTCTGTGGTGGGGTCTCTGTGCAGCATGCGGGGGTCTCTGCGGGGTGTGCGGGGGTCTCTGCGAGGCATGCGGTGTCTCTGTGGAGGGCAGGGGTCCCTGCGGTGGGCAGGGTCTCTGTGTGGTGGGCGGGGTCTCTGCGGGGCATGCGGTGGTCTCTGTGGGACGTGCGGGGGTCTCTGCGGGGCATGCGGGGGTCTCTGTGGCAGGCGGGGTTCTCTGCGATGGGCGGGGTCTCTGTGCAGTGGGCAGGGTCTGTGCGGGGCATGCGGGGGTCTATGCAGGGCGTGCAGGGGTCTCTGTGGGGCGTGCACGGTCTCTGCGGGGAGTGCAGGGTGTCTGTGCGGGGTCTCTGCAGCGTGCGGCGTGTCTCTGTGTGGGGTGTCTCAGTGCGGGCATCGTCCGATAGGACTACAAGTCCCAGCGGATGATGCCTACTACACTTACAGTGATTGACACATTAGCCAATGATGGGACAGTAGTAGTCACATCATCCGGCTAATGTGTTGAATGAAAAAAAAAAATACTCCATACATACTCCATACATACTCCATAAAGTACATTCATACATTACATACATGACATACAGTACATTAAAGTTCATACTCACCATACTTACCTTACTTCAGCGCCTGCAAAAAACATAAAATAATAAGCCGTATACTACCTGTCCTCCGTAGTCCAATTAATAACGAGTGTCCCACGACAATCTCCCCTATAGAACAGACACATCGGGTGATGTCACTGCTCTATAGGACTAGTGTTGAGCGATACCTTCCGATATTCAAAGGTATTGGTATCGGATGGTGTCGGCCGATATCCAAAAAATATCGGATATCGCTGATACCGATACCCGATACCAATGCAAGTCAATGGGACACAAATATCGGAAGGTATCCTGGATGGTTCCCAGAGTCTGAAGGAGAGGAAACTCTCCTTCAGGCCCTGGGATCCATATTCATGTAAAAAATAAAGAATAAAAATAAAAAATATGGATATACTCACCCCTCCGAAGGACCCTGGCTGTCACCGCTGTGAGCGTCTGCCTCCGATCCTAAGAATGCAGTGAGTGAAGGACCTTCGATGACGTCGCGGTCAGGTGACCGGTCACCTGACCGCTCACGTGACTGTGACGTCATCGAAGGTCCTTCACTCACTGCATTCTTAGGAACGGAGGCAGACGCTCGCACCGGTGACAGCCAGGGTCCTACGGAGGGGTGAGTATAGCCATATTTTTTATTTTTATTCTTTATTTTTTACATGAATATGGATCTCAGGGCCTGAAGGAGAGTCTCCTCTCCTCCAGACCCTTGGAACCATGCACACCACACACGCCGATTCCAATTTCCGATATCGCAAAAATATCGGAACTCGGTATCGGAATTCCGATACAGCAAATATCGGCCGATACCCGATATTTGCAGTATCGGAATGCTCAACACTATATAGGACCCTCAGTGACACACTGACAGGAGCCAATGGCTCCTGCAGTGCATCACTGAGGTTACTAAAGTTCAAAGTCTTACTTTATGGCATTTGCTGCATGGGAAAATTTCTCATGCAGCAATGCCATAAGTGAGGCTAGGGACTATTTTTTTTACAGCAGCAGAGGAATCCCTTCCTCCTGTCATTGTGTTTCTGGGCCCCTGGAGAGTGGTTGCAACAGCTGTTGCTGCTGTTCTCCACGGGAGATCGTCGTGGGACACTCGTGGATTTCTGCGGACAAGGAGTATATTGGTTGTTTGTTTTTTTCACCTTTTTTACAGATGACACTGGCTTCGGGGATCAAAATGACAAGTAATGGTGAGTATGTACTCTATGTTTAATGTACTGTATGTCATGTATGTCATGTATGTAATGTATGAATGTACTGTATGGAGTATGTATGGAGTATGTATGGAGTTTTTTTTTTTTTTAATTCAACACATTAGCCGGATGATGGGACTACTACTGTCTCATCATTTGCTAATGTGTTAATCACTGTCAGTGTAGTAGGCATCGTCCGATTGGACTTGTAGTCCCATCGGACGATGCCTGCATTGAGACACCCCGCACAGACACCCTGCATGCCCCTCAGAGACCCCCGCATGCCCCGCAGTGACCCCACGTGCCCCGCAGAGACCCCCGCACACCCCGCACAGACCCCTGCATACCCCGCAGAGACCCCCGCATGCCCCACAGAGACCACACCTGCTGCAGAGACCCTGCCCACCGCAGAAACACTCTGCACGCCCTGCAGAGACCCTGCACACTCCACAGAGACCCTGCCCACCGCACAGAGACCACGCCCACCACACAGAGACGCCGCCCGCTGCAGAGACCCCCGCACGCCCTGCAGAGACCCCCGCAGAGACCCCGCCTGTCCCACAGAGACCCCACCCACCACACAGAGACCACGACTGCCACAGAGACACCCCGCCCGCCACACAGATACCTCGCCTGCCGCACAGAGACCCGGCATGCCACACAGAGACCCCGCATGTCACATAGAGCCCCGGAACACACGCAGAGAGCCACATGGTCATGCACAGACACCGCCCGCACACACACACCCAGTCTCCGCCCATGCACCGCCCACACTTCCTTATACTGCATAATTGCACTATAGGAACTTCCAATTCTGATTTCCGATATCGCAAAAATATCGGAACTCGGTATCGGAATTCCGATACAGTGAATATCGGCTGATACCCGATATTTGCAGTATCGGAATGCTCAACACTAATTGTCAGCCATGGGATTTTCTTGTGTAAATACTGATGAAAAAAAGTCATTTAGCATATTGACTTTCTCCTCATCCTCATCCACCATTTCACCCAGACTATTTTTTAGGGGGCCAACACTATCATTTTTTAGTTTTTTACTATTTACGTAGTTAACCCCTTCCCGACCCATGACGCCACGTAGGCGTCATGAAAGTCGGTGCCAATCCGACCTTAGACGCCTATGTGGCGTCATGGAAAGATCGGGTCCCTGCAGATCCGGTGAAAGGGTTAACTCCCATTTCACCCGATCTGCAGGGACAGGGGGAGTGGTAGTTTAGCCCGGGGGGGTGGCTTCACCCCCTCGTGGCTACGATCGCTCTGATTGGCTGTTGAAAGTGAAACTGCCAATCAGAGCGATTTGTAATATTTCACCTATTATAACGGGTGAAATATTACAATCCAGCCATGGCCGATGCTGCAATATCATCGGCCATGGCTGGAAATACTAATGTGCCCCCACCCCACCCCACCGATCGCCCCCCCAGCCCCCCGATCTGGCCGGTACACTGCTCCGGCTCCCCTCCATCCAGTGCTCCGCTCCCCCCGTGCTCTTGTCCGCTCCCCCTGTGCTCCAATCACCCCCCCGTGCTCCAATCACCCCCCCTGCATTCCGATCCACCCCCCCGTGCTCCGTTCCACCCCCCCGTGCTCCGTTCCAGCCCCCCGTGCGCCGTTCCACGCCCCCCGTGCTCCGTTCCACGCCTGCCGCGCTCCGATTCCCCCCCCCGTGCTCCGATCCCCCCCCCGTGGTTCCCCCCCACCCCATCATACTTACCGATCCTGCCGGGGTCCCGTCCGTCTTGTCCCTGGGCGCCGCCATCTTCCAAAATGGCGGGCGCATGCGCAGTACGCCCGCCGAATCTGCCGGCCGGCAGATTCATTCCAAAGTGCATTTTGATCAATGAGATAGATTATATCTCAGTGATCAAAATAAAACAAATAATAAATGACCCCCCCCCTTTGTCACCCCCATAGGTAGGGACAATAAAAAAATAAAGAAACATTTTTTTTTCCACTAATGTTAGAATAGGGTTAGGGTTAGGGGTAGGGTTAGGGTTAGGTGTAGGGTTAGGGTTAGGGTTAGGGTTAGGGGTAGGGCTAGGGTTAGGGTTAGGGGTAGGGTTAGGGTTAGGGGTAGGGTTAGGGGTAGGGCTAGGGGTAGGGTTAGGGGTTGGGTTAGGGTTAGGGCTAGGGTTAGGGCTAAGGTTAGGGTTTCGGTATGTGCACACGTATTCTGGTCCTCTGCGGATTTTTCCGCTGCGGATTTGATAAATCCGCAGTGCTAAACCGCTGCGGATTTATGGCGGATTTACCGCGTTTTTTTCTGCGCATTTCACTGCGGTTTTACAATTGCGATTTTCTGTTTGAGCAGTTGTAAAACCGCTGCGGAATCCGCAGAAAGAAGTGACATGCTGCAGAATGTAAACCGCTGCGTTTCCGTGCAGTTTTTCCGCAGCATGTGTACAGCGATTTTTGTTTCCCATAGGTCTACATTGAACTGTAAACTCATGGGAAACTGCTGCGGATCCGCATTGTTTTCCGCAGCGTGTGCACATACCTTTAGAATTAGGCCATGTGCCCACACTGCGGATTGGCCGCTGCGGATTCGCAGCAGTGTTCCATCAGGTTTACAGTACCATGTAAACATATGAAAAACCAAATCCGCTGTGCCCATGGTGCAGAAAATACCGCGCGGAAACGCTTCGTTGTATTTTCTGCAGCATGTCAATTCTTTGTGCGGATTCCGCGGCGTTTTACACCTGTTCCTCAATAGGAATCCGCAGGTGAAATCCGCACAAAAAACACTGGAAATCCGCGGAAAATCCGCAGGTAAAACGCAGTGCCTTTTATCCGCGGATTTTTCAAAAATGGTGCGGAAATATCTCACACGAATCCGCAACGTGGGCACATAGCCTTAGGGTTAGGGTTGGAATTAGGGTTGTGGTTAGGGTTGTGATTAGGGTTATGGCTACACTTGGGATTAGGGTTAGGGGTGTGTTGGGGTTAGTGTTGGAGGTAGAATTGAGGGGTTACCACTGTTTAGGCACATCAGGGGTCTCCAAACGCAACATGGCGCCACCATTGATTCCAGCCAATCTCGTATTCAAAAAGTCAAATGGTGCTCCCTCACTTCCGAGCCCTGACGTGTGCCCAAACAGTGGTTTACCCCCACATATGGGGTATCAGTGTACTCAGGATAAACTGCGCAACAATTACTGGGGTCCAATTTCTCCTGTTACCTTTGTGAATCTAAAAAATTGCTTGCTAAAACATCATTTTTGAGGAAAGAAAAATGATTTTTTATTTTCACTGCTCTGCGTTGTAAACGTCTGTGAAGCACTTGGGGGTTCAAAGTGCTCACCACATATCTAGATAAGTTCCTTGGGGGGTCTAGTTTCTAAAATGTGGTCACTTGTGGGGGGTTTCTACTGTTTAGGCACACCAGGGGCTCTGCAAACGCAATGTGACGCCCGCAGACCATTCCATCAAAGTCTGCATTTCAAAAGTCACTACTTCCCTTCTGAGCCCCGACGTGTGCCCAAACAGTGGTTTACCCCCACACATGGGGTATCAGCGTACTCAGGAGAAACTGGACAACAACTATTGGGGTCCAATTTCTCCTGTAACCCTTGGGAAAATAAAAAATTCTGGGCTAAATAATTATTTTTGAGGAAAGAAAACGTATTTATTATTTTCACGGCTCTGCATTATATACTTCTATGAAGCACTTGGGGGTTCAAAGTGCTCACCAAACATCTAGATAAGTTCCTTTGGGGGTCTAGTTTCCAAAATGGGGTCACTTGTGGGGGGTTTCTACTGTTTAGGCACATCAGGGGCTCTGCAAACGCAACGTGACGCCCACAGAGCATTCCATCAAAGTCTGCATTTCAAAACGTCACTACTTCAATTCCGAGCCTCGGCATGTGCCCAAACAGTGGTTTACCCCCACATATGGGGTATCAGCGTACTCAGGAGAAACTGGACAACAACTTATGGAGTCCAATTTCTCCTGTAACCCTTGGGAAAATAAAAAATTCTGGGCTAAATAATTATTTTTGAGGAAAGAAAACGTATTTATTATTTTCATGACTCTGCATTATAAACTTCTATGAAGCACTTGGGGGTTCAAAGTGCTCACCAGACATCTAGATAAGTTCCTTTGGGGGTCTAGTTTCCAAAATGGGGTCACTTGTGGGGGGTTTCTACTGTTAAGCCACATCAGGGGCTCTGCAAACGCAACGTGACGCCCACAGAGCATTCCATCAAAGTCTGCATTTCAAAACGTCACTACTTCACTTCCGAGCCCCGGCATGTGCCCAAACAGTGATTTACCCCCACATATGGGGTATCAGCGTACTCAGGAGAAACTGGACAACAACTTTTGGGGTCAAATTTCTCCTGTTACCCTTGGGAAAATAAAAAATTGCAGGCTAAAAGATCATTTTTGAGAAAATTATTTTTTTTTTATTTTCATGGCTCTGCGTTATAAACATCCTTGAAGCACTTGGGGGTTCAAAGTCCTCACCACACATCTAGATTAGTTCCTTTGGGGGTCTAGTTTCCAAAATGGGGTCATTTGTGGGGGATCTCCAATGTTTAGGCACACAGGGGCTCTCCAAACATGACATGGTGTCCGCTAATGATTGGAGCTAATTTTCCATTTAAAAAGCCAAATGGCGTGCCATCCCTTCCGAGCCTTGCCGTGCGCCCAAACAGTGGTTTACCCCACATATGGGGTATCAGCGTACTCAGGACAAACAGGACAACAATATTTGGGGTCCAATTTCTCCTATTATCCTTGGCAAAATAGGAAATTCCAGGCTAAAAAATCATTTTTGAGGAAAGAAAAATTATTTTTTATTTTCATGGCTCTGCGTTATAAACTTCTGTGAAGCACCTGGGGGTTTAAAGTGCTCAATATGCATCTAGATAAGTTCCTTGGGGGGTCTAGTTTCCAAAATGGGGTCACTTGTGGGGGAGCTCCAATGTTTAGGCACACAGGGGCTCTCCAAACGCGACATGGTGTCCGCTAACAATTGGAGCTAATTTTCCATTCAAAAAGTCAAATGGCGCGCCTTCCCTTCCGAGCCCTGCCGAGTGCCCAAACAGTGGTTTACCCCCACATATGAGGTATCGGCGTACTCGGGAGAAATTGCCCAACAAATTTTATGATCCATTTTATCCTACTGCCCATGTGAAAATGAAAAAATTGAGGCGAAAAGAATTTTTTTGTGAAAAAAAAGTACTTTTTCATTTTTACAGATCAATTTGTGAAGCACCTGAGGGTTTAAAGTGCTCACTAGGCATCTAAATAAGTTCCTTGGGGGGTCTAGTTTCCAAAATGGGGTCACTTGTGGGGGAGCGCCAATGTTTAGGCACACAGGAGCTATCCAAACGCGACATGGTGTCCGCTAACGATGGAAATAATTTTTCATACAAAAAGTCAAATGGCGCTCCTTCCCTTCCGAGCCTTACCATGTGCCCAAACAGTGGTTTACCCCCACATGTGAGGTATTGGTGTACTCAGGAGAAATTGCCCAACACATTTTAGGATCCATTTTATCCTGTTGCCCATGTGAAAATGAAAAAATTGAGGCTAAAAGAATTTTTTTGTGAAAAAAAGCACTTTTTCATTTTTACGGATCAATTTGTGAAGCACCTGGGGGTTCAAAGTGCTCACTATGCATCTAGATAAGTTCCTTGGGGCGGCTAGTTTCCAAAATGGGGTCAATTGTGGGGGAGCTCCAATTTTTAGGCACACGGGTGCTCTCCAAACGTGACATGGTGTCCGCTAAAGAGTGGAGCCAATTTTTGATTCAAAAAGTCAAATGGCGCTCCTTCCCTTCCAAGCCCTGCCGTGCGCCCAAACAGTGGTTTACCCCCACATATGAGGTATCAGCGTACTCAGGACAAATTGGACAACAACGTTCGTGGTTCAGTTTCTCCTTTTACCATTGGGAAAATAAAAAAATTGTTGCTAAAAGATAATTTTTGTGACTAAAAAGTTAAATGTTCATTTTTTCCTTCCATGTTACTTCTGCTGCTGTGAAGCACTTGAAGGGTTAATAAACTTCTTGCATGTGGGTTTGAGTACCTTGAGGGGTGCAGTTTTTAGAATGGTGTCACTTTTGGGTATTTTCAGCCATATAGACCCCTCAAACTGACTTCAAATGTGAGGTGGTCCCTAAAAAAAATGGTTTTGTAAATTTCGTTGTAAAAATGACAAATCGCTGGTCAAATTTTAACCCTTATAACTTCCTAACAAAAAAAAATTTTGTTTCCAAAATTGTGCTGATGTTAAATAAACATGTGGGAAATGTTATTTATTAGCTATTTTGTGTCACATATCTCTCTGGTTTAACAGAATGTGAAAATTGCGAAATTTTCAAAATTTTCGCCAAATTTCCGTTTTTATCACAAATAAACGCAGAATTTATTGACCTAAATTTACCACTAACATGAAGCCCAATATGTCACGAAAAAAGAATCTCAGAACCGCTAGGATCCGTTGAAGCGTTCCTGAGTTATTACCTCATAAAGGGACACTGGTCAGAATTGCAAAAAACGGCAAGGTCTTTAAGGT
Organism: Ranitomeya imitator; assembly: GCF_032444005.1. Taxonomy (NCBI): domain Eukaryota; kingdom Metazoa; phylum Chordata; class Amphibia; order Anura; family Dendrobatidae; genus Ranitomeya; species Ranitomeya imitator. The sequence goes on from NC_091286.1 coordinate 591,718,032, forward strand.
CAAAATAGGCTGGGTCATGAAGGGGTTAAAGAATATTTTGGGATCATTTTTACTCTTTCTGGCAATGAGTCTCTCTGTCTCAATCTTTGCTGCAAGGATTTGCTTTTAACAGAATTTATTTAATTTTCTGTATTTATTTAATGCCTCTTCACTACCTACTTCCTTTAGTTCTCTAAATGCTTTCTTTTTGTCACTTATTGCGCCCCTTACAGCTCTATTTAGCCATATTGGTTTCCTCCTATTTCTGGTATGTTTATTCCCATATGGTATATAATTTGCACAGGTTCTATCCAGGATGCTAACAAACGTCTCCCATTTTCTTTGTGTATTTTTATGTCTCAGGATATCGTCCCAGTTAATTGCACTAAGATCATCTCTCATGTCACTGACTTCTATATATGTACCTATTCTAAGTGCATTTACTGTATGTAATTTGTCTATTCTATCCTGCTGGGTCTTGTGCGCTGCATTTGATCTGCCTCTCACCTATCATTCGTTGTGAGTCAAAATGGCATTCAAGCATCTTCACCATGCTGTTCCCATTTAGTTTTAGCTCTTTCCCATCCATTTTAGCTTTTTTACCATGCCCTCAGACCTGTTTGTTGGGTCCGGAAGAAAAATATTCAGCTTTCTCATCGACTTGCATTGGATCCGTTGTTCGGTGCGAATGCACGGATATTAGAAACTATTTGTGCCGATTTTCCCAAATCTGAATATTTCACTATTTTTATTTTATTTTACTATGAAAATACAGAAAAATCTTTAAATGAGAAGATGTGGCCAAACTTTTGGTATGTACTGTATATTATATAGATAGAAGAAAAGCCAGCAATTCAGCAACCGTGTACTGTAAAATCACAGCAGGAGCCGACAAGATAGAATAGATGTACAGTAAAAACACATAAAATAGATAAGTATATAGCTGGCTCTGACATATACAATTAGTACAGTGTGTGTGCAGCTTACTTTGCATCTATTTATTAAAATATTATTTTTCTGAAAAAATGGCGTGGGCTCCCACATAATTTTCTTAACCAGCAGAGGGATAGCCAATGGCTGAGGGCTGATGTTTATAGCCTGGGAAGGGGGTAATACACATGGAACTTCAGATGCTATTACTATCATCTCACAGCTGTATACTTAGCCTTTACTGTCTATTAAAATGGGGTACCCTAAAAAATGATGTAGGGTCTTCCTATGATTAATAACCCACAAAGGCTATGCAGACAGCTGTGGGCTGATATTAATAGCCTAGGAAGGAACCATGGATACTGGCCCACACCAAGCTAAAAACATCAGCTATCAATCACCCCAGAAAAGGCACATATATAAGATGTGAAAATTTGGGCACTTAGCCTTGCTCTTCCCACTTGCCCTGTAGCAGTGGCAAGTGAGGTGACAGTTGGGGGGTTGATGTCACCTTTGTATTGTCAGGTGACATCAAGCCCTGAGGTTAGTAATGGAGAGGCATCAATAAGACACCCCTATTACTAACCACCTAGCCATATCGTATAAACACACACAGAAAGTCCTTTAATTGAAAGAATGACACAAACTCCTTTAATAAATCTTAATTAAACCATACTTACGACTTCACCCATTCCGCCAACACCATCGTCTTCCGCAAAAGAGTTAAAATAAAAATAACCATATTTCACACCTTTCCGCAGAAAAGATGGTAATCCATTTGTCCTGCGATGCGTCTAGCTCTGCTACATCATGGTTGGTGGCATGGTTGCATGATGCGACCATACAGACTGTCATCCAGCAGAGACAATGAGCAGCGTCTGCTACTACTGCCTAGTATCTCGTGGTGAACTGGTAGGACCTGTTTGATGTCAGCACAAGTGTGAGAAAGCTCTCATGCTCCAGGTGGCTTCAGAAAGATCCTGGGAGTTCACAACCAATGAACTCACTTCACCTTTCCCACGGTGCTCACGCTAACGTCAAATTGGTATCGGAAATGTTTGTGTCAGTGTGTTTAATACATGTAGCACATGTGGCAACCATGTGCCACCTGTGGGCCACATCAGTATCACACAAATGGCGCCAGGGAAGCAGCGATACAGTAAGCACTGATCCCCGACACCGAGTGCTGAAGGCGACTCTCATCATTCTCCCCTGCACTGCCTGCGATCAGCACGAGCATGGGAAGAATGATGAGAGTTGTATTTAAGTGAGAACAATGACAGCAGGTGGCGGCCTTTAGGACTATTACTCCCATCATCTGACACCTGCTGCCGCTAATAACAGTGACAGCAGGAACGGCTGATGAGAGTATTCCTTACCTGCCACCTGCACTGTAAAAAAAAATGAAAAATCTGGCGTGGGTTCCTCTGTATTTTCTATAACTAGCCAGGTTGCAATCCTCAGCTGTCAGCTTCAGCAAAGTTTGTTATGAAGAATATTTTTTAATTATTTAAGTAAATACTTAAAAAAATGGTTGGGGTCCCCCCATTTTTGACAACCTAACAACACTTGCACTTGCAAAACAAAAAGCTAGGGGCTGGTATTCTCAGGCTGGTAAGGGGCGATGGAAATTGACCCCCTCAGACTAAAAATTGTAGCCCGCAGCAGCCCAGAAAAGGTGCATCTATTAGATGCACCAATTCTGGCGCTATGCCTTGCTTTTCCCACTTGCCCTGTAGTGGTGGTAAGTGGGGTACAGATTTGTGGGGTTAATGTCACCTTTGTTTTGTTAGGTGACCTCAAGCCCACAGGTTAGTAATGTAGAGGCGTCTATACGACACCTTTCCATTACTAATCCTATACAGTAGTTGTATGGTAAATAAAGACACAGCAAGAATAAAGTCTTTTATTAGAAATTAAACAAAACACATATTTCCATTTTTATTTAAAAAACAAACAAACACAGTTATACTCACCTAATGCCTAATTCCACTGAATCCCTCATCCTCTGTAAGAAAATAAAAATTAAAAATAACCATATTCTTCACCTTTCCGTCATTCTGTCCCATGCCATAATCCAAATCTGGGGATGAATAGTTTTCAATCTGGACTGTGACAAGATGCGACAGTCCAGGCTGAGGACCACTGGTGAATGAGCTGCTGCAATGACGACTAGCGATGACGTCAAAGAGGTTACCGCTGGTCAGGGAGGCTGCGTTCACAGCTGGGCTGACCTGCGGTGACCTCAGCACATGGTAAATAGTCAGTGATGAGGTCACCACAGTTCAAGCTCAGTGATTTCACCGCAGATGACGGTGAGAAATTTTCTTGCAGTAATGCAATTCAAATTTTAAATATTTTATGTTTGTATGCTGTAGCATTACAGAGTGATACTTTTCTCCCTGAGAGCACTGAGTTAGTCAGTGGCATTTGGCTTTATATCATCAGTACCTTGTTCAGGTACCAGGATTCAGTGGACATAGCTGTAGCCAACATATGGAGACCCTTCACGAGAATATAAGCATTGTGTCTGACTTACACAATGCGAACAATTGAGTGTTACAGCTCATATCATCGTATTAAAAAATGTGAAAAAGTTTAATAATGAATATATCGAGTATTCACTGAAATATTAACAGCTGCAATTTGTTAAGCTGTGACATTAAAAGCAACATCTTTCTCCTGCTCATTTAGCAGGTTCATTAAGGAACCCGCCTACATATTCACATTAGATACAGCAAAATCATGTAAGTAATCATCAAAAGCAAAATGGATTATTTATACAACTCACCATCCTAATGATGGAGATCACACATAGATGAAAATATGAGGGCAGTAGAACCATTTCAATGAATAGTAACCTTGTGGTGGTAGTAAGTGAACTACACTAGGCCTGGTCTCAGAGAAATCTTTTTCCACTTTTCCTTCTTATTATCTCTTTATATAAATTTATTAAAATAAGGTATTTATTAGGGATAATTTAGGTCCACAAATTTCTTTCAGCTTTTTAGAAGCTTTGCAACTATTTAATTTATTTTTGAGATATTTCATATGATATACATTATTTATTCTGAGGTTAGTTTTTTATATGTTTATGTTTTATTGCAGACTGATGATATATGTAACACCCCAGGTAACCGGTTGTTACAGTGGCATTGCTTTCCTCATGGGGAGAGTGATGCTACGCTTGGAAGCAAGGAAGGATCCCTTTGACAGGTATTCAACATGTACAACACTGTTCTGACTCCAGGCCAGAAGGGGGAGCTTTACGCCCAACTTAAGGGGAGCTGCTCTCTCCGGTCAGGAGAAGGAGTCAGTTGCTAGGCAATTGCTAGGCAGTTGGAGTTAGACAGTTGGTGATAGGAGAGAGAGGAAGGAAAGCTGTGGTAATGTAGGTGAGTGATTCTGCAGCTCCTGGCAAGGAAAATGAGAGCAGAGCAACTTGAAAAGAGACTGAAAGGAGGAAGGAGCAAAGGTGAAGTGAAGAACTGGAGAAGGAAGTTGCGACTGAACTTCATCCACGCTGAGCGCAAATACTGGTAGCCAGAAGACGGAGGTTGTGGGGGTAACTTCATGCCCCACAGCATAAACCGGCAGACAGCTAGATTTCAAGTTACCAGTCCACCATTAACACCCAAGGACATAGTAACAGATAGAGCCTGGGTCGTGGTAGAGATTCTGTAAAAATGCTCGATTTACCTGTCGTACAGGTTAATGTCCTACCTAAAGGGGGACAGAGAGAGAATGTGAGGACCTTGTCTGGGGCCTAAGGCAGCAAGGGACTACAACAACACAGCGCTAGAAGGAAGGCTTCCAACTCCACCTGGTTAGGGGGATTCCTGAGATGCTTCCAAGCCAGCCGGACCACCACCAGCACCTGTGATCCAGTACCCTGGACTGTGGCTGCCTGAATTATACAGTAAAGAGGTAAAGAGACTGCAACTCTGTGTCCTCCGTTTCTTTCTAAACCACTTGCCACCTGTCCCTACAACACCGGGAGCTATGGGGTCCCAGCTTAACCTGTTGGAAGCCATACCATCCCTGCTGCCATAACATCACCCCAGTGGACCCCTTTAAGCAGCGTTGGTCACCCGTGACTGAATACCACAGTTGGCGTCACAAACTTTTATTATTTTACACACCCCTTTCAAGACCTTCTCTTTAACATGGGTGCCCAGGGCCATGGAACAGGTCACCGCCACCGTGACACGTCCCTTTAAGTACCGAACCTGGTACTGAGCACTCCACTGCCCTGCCGGGCTTACCAATATACATCCACATTATACAGATTTTCTTAGCTTGGCTGTGTAGTGGACAACACCTGGCAAACTGATCGGCGTGAATAGGAAGATTGTGGTAGCATTGGCGATAATGAGTGGAGCCAGCATGTGTCCAAAAGATCCTTTAGAGGAAAATCTTCTGCCGTCAGCTCAGGAGGAGATGATGCTTCAACTGCTGTTGACGGAAAAGGCTCAATAATGCCTGAAATGTTTTGTGGTGATCATGGTGGTGGCGAATCTTATGTGCTGTCATTACAGGTATGAGAATCTTTTGTATGTTGTCAAAGGACTAACCCATTGTAGCATGCAGGTTCTGCAAACACAAAATAATCTGTTTTATTTCCTAAAGCAATTTTGCACTCGAAAACTCAAACTTTTCCAATGCCTCAAAATAACATTGGGGCTGATTCATCAAGACACTATCACGCTAGGCCAGTCTTTATAGAGTAGAAGAGGTACTAAATTCATTAGGAGAGGTGCACTCAATATATTTGACCCATTGGTCCATGCATAGCGCCAAAAATGGTACTCCGGGTGTGGAGCTACATTTTTTTCTTAAGAAAGCAGAACATTTTTTTCTAATCTAGGATATCTCCTTTAAAGCCAATACAGATGCAGTCCATTATTGCATTAATATGTACTGCTTTCACTTTTTCTGACTTACTTATTTTACCTTTAACCCTATATTAAATGACTGACTATAATTCTACAAGAAACTTAGTTTATTACTATTGAAGTTATTTCACATTGTTGTTCCTCTTAAGTTTCAGTGCCTCTGGACTGCTGAGCAATACTGCTAACTTTGTAATATTATTGATCAGAATTTATTGATCTAGGCTGAAGCAGAAGTTGTTTTAATTGCTTTAATGTGTATTTGTCTTCGTATTTGCGTATTAACTAGAAGTAGACAGCACTAATTTCTCAAATTACTTTTTTTTCTCGATTCTCTGACTTAGACTTTTTTTTATCGTACAAGGTCACTTAAGGGAAGCTATTCTTGCAAAAGGAGTATATTCTTACATCAGATAAGAAAAAGTACCTTTTCATGTAGCCTGATGCACATGATATTCCCTAGTGGATTTTTATTTTCTCTGTTTAAAACAAAATTAGGGACTACAGTATCTGCCATCAAGACAACATTGATCACCTATCCACAACCACAACTAACAAAATATGAACTTTTTTTTAACAGGCAGAATGAGTTTATGTTCTATAGAGATGGTTTTAATACTTTAATCTGCCAATTCGAGTTATGTTCTGGAGAGCATCTGCCTGTCCCCTTTAAAAGAACTGGAGGAAATTGTTCCATTAAGAAAGAGTCGGTGTTAGGTTAGAAGCCACAGACAAAACCTTTCCAACCTTCTATCGTCACCTCCTTAGGTCCGATAGCAAATCCACAGCAATTAAAAATCTCTTTAAAGATTAACAATGGTTAAAAATGGCCAAGGGACAGAACATTCGAGTGAGGAGACACAAAGTGAAGTTAGGGAAGCATCATTAGTAAAATTTCAAGAAAGTGCGGTTGCTCTTTCTGCATCTTAATGATAGCAGGATGGTGAGGGATTGCTCTGCCACTGACATTTTCTGAATACAATTAATTGGACAGACATTGAAGAGCGTTATTTTAGGTGCTGTGCTCTGTAGATCTGTTTAACCTTCTACACTTTTAATCCAAGTAACAAATATAACATTTTGGAGTTCAACCTTCTTTCTTGTAACTGTAGAAGCTGATCTACCATTTATTATGAAAGAATGCAGATGCACTTTATAAGTTCTGTGGCTAACAAATCTATAGTTTATGAAACTTGAAGTTTGACTTCTTAAAAAACAAAGAAAATGCATGGTCCTACAGTCAACCACAACTTTGTTTTCAGAATGATCCTGTGTAGAGATCTAGAGAAAATGATCTGTCTCTGTGAACATTGAACCAGCGTGGTAAGCAATAAAATAAAATACTCTAATAGTTTTAATAAAACATTAATTTCACCTGATATCTTAGTGCCCTAGTTATCAGTGTATAGGACATGGTAGTAGAAGCCGGCTAAACAATTTTTATGTTCGATATTAGGGCTCATTCACGAGTCAGTTATTTTAACGTATGCGAAAAAATGACCTAGTTTCTTCAGTAACTTTCACCAAAGTGTCATCTGAGGTTTATCAAAGCCTGGTCAGAGTTTTATCCCTTTTTCAGTTATGAGAAATTTAAAAAATTCTCTACCTTTTCCTATCTATAAGCACTCATTCGCATGTCTGATTTTTCCACGTATGAGAAAAACTGACCGATTTTTCTGATCAGACGTTGCTCAGATTTTGCTTTGATTTGTTTCATGGACTCATTGACTTGCATTCCAGAGCTGGATCGGACTCTCCGATCAAAATCGGACACGTTTCTGATATTTAGCTGCCGAACACTCGGTCCCAGGAAAAAATTATCCATGAAAATCACGGTTAACATTCATATTGAAAAATCGTACGTGTGAATGAGCCTTTAGTCAGTGAAAAATGGACAGCATTTGGATGTCATCCAAGTACTGTACTATTTTTTCATGAACCCATGGACTTTCATTGCCAAGTTTAATCCGACACTTGAATCAATATCGGACATGTCTCTGCAAATTCATATGGACCACTCCGTCCGCAAAATAACATGGTAACATGGTAACATGTTAACTGCCCCATAAGCTGTCATAAGTAAGAGTGCTATCAGAGAAAAAAATGGATAGCACCTGTACTTGAAAAACTGACGTGTGAGTGAACCCTTAGAGTTGTTGCTTTGTTTCCCCCAGGAACTTTTGCACTTGGCTCTGCTTTACATGTATGTGTTTGTACACATGGCTCAGATATGTAGATGGCAGATTTAGCTGTCACTCTCCGCGAAGCTGTTTCATCATGTAAGGGTTTAGCACTTAACAAAAATGTAGGCAGGATGGTCAACTGGTGTTCTCTGTTTTGCATCCACAGGATAATGCTTCATTCTTTTCCCGCTTCTGTAGTTTTGTCCTACAGAACACTGACAATCCAGGGCGGTTGCTTCTGTGTGTACAACTTTTATTAAAACCTGTTTTCTTACCAGGGGCCTCCTGATTAGAGTTGAGCGACCTTGACCTTTTTAGAGTCGAGCCGTTTTTCGCGAAACCCGACTATCTCAAAAGTCGAGTCGAGTGGAATCGGCCGATTATCGCGAAAAGTCGGGGATCGACCGAAACACGAAACCCAATGCAAGTCAATGGGGGAGCATAGTCGGCAGTGAGTAGAGGCCAGGAAAACATGTACAGAGCCCATTGTATTGGCAAAAACATCCATTCTTGCTACTGAAGCTTGTCAATCGTAATTTAGCTTATAATAATTGTAAGGCATTTGAAATTGGGGGTCATTTGGCTAAAGTTGTGGGGGTAGGGCTGGTTCAAGCAATTAGTGGGCCAAGGACATCTGGACCACATCACGGCAGTGGAGCAGGGAGAGGTAGGTATTTCAACTTTGGAAGTGCTGTGATCCTGAGCAAGCAGGGGGGGCCCACTCGTTGGCATTGGCTCTGGCACAGGGCCCCTCAAAGTACAGCGGTGTGTTTGCACGGCGGGGGCGCCTCCCACCGGCAGCAACACTTTTGCGTACTATGAGAGGCCCTGTGCCAGTGACGTCGCCAATGAGTATTCCTCCCTCCACCTGATGAAGGAACCTGCACCTTCATCTTTTTGTCCCCGTGTAATGTGGTATGGTATGCGGGAAGGGGGACCAGACTTTCAGCAGGGCCACAATCTTGCAGTGTAGCGTGCACGGGGAATGTTGCATTATGGGTCAATGTACCAGCAGACTCATCTATCACTGGCTGGGCAATGGGCAGGATGAGGGGGAAACAGATATGGGCCCAAAGAATAAAGTGGGCTAAATGCAGTTCAAAATTGGTAACAGGACTAACCAGGGGGCATTGCTTTGTTCAGTGGAGGACAACTGGAATGAGAGGCTGACACAGAGAGTAGGCCTAAATCAGTAAGTATTCTAAATACAGTTCAAAATTGGCAACAGTAGTAAACTGGCGGCACAGCTTTGTTCACTGTAGGAGAACAGCAAGGATCGGCAGACACAGATAGAAGGCCCCAACCCAACTAGTGGGCTTAATGCAGTGTTGTTTTCAACAACTACTAAACGAGAGCCAGAAGATCGAAGCAATTGGTTGGAAACCTGGGGAACACCTTGGAGTGGAACACACCGTCTCTACACCCCAGACCCAACTTGTAGGCCGAATGCAGTGTTGTTTTCAACAACTACTAAACGAGAGCCAGAAGATCGAAGCAATGGAGAGGAAACCTGGGGAACACCTTGGAGTGGAACACACCGTATCTACACCCCATACCCAATTTGTAGGCCTAATGCAGTGTAGTTTTCAACAACTACTAAACGAGAGTCGGAAGATCGAAGCAATGGATAGGAAACCTGGGGAACACCTTGGAGCAGAAGACACCGTCTCTACACCCCAGACCCAACTTGTAGGCCGAATGCAGTGTTGTTTTCAACAACTACTTAAGAAGAGCTTTAAGATTGAAGCAATGGAGAGGCAACCTGGGGAACACCTTGGAGCGGAAGACACCGTCTCTACACCCCAGACCCAACTTGTAGGCCGAATGCAGTGTTGTTTTCAACAACTACTAAACAAGAGCTTTAAGATTGAAGCAATGGAGAGGAAACCTGGGGAACACCTTGGAGTGGAACACACCGTCTGTACACCCCATACCCAATTTGTAGGCCTAATGCAGTGTAGTTTTCAACAACTACTTAAGAAGAGCTTTAAGATTGAAGCAATGGAGAGGCAACCTGGGGAACACCTTGGAGTGGAACACACCGTCTCTACACCCCATACCCAATTTGTAGGCCTAATGCAGTGTAGTTTTCAACAACTACTAAACGAGAGTCAGAAGATTGAAGCAATGGTGAGGAAACCTGGGGAACACCTTGGAGCGGCAGACACCGTTAGTAGGCCCTACCGAAGTAGTAGCCCCAATGCAGTTTTCAAACTCCTAGAGGCTGAAAACCAGACTATTGACGCTCAGCTTTTTTCAAAAGAGGACAGCTGTATTGAGTGGCGCAGACACAGGTACTAGTCCTTAAACCAAAAATGTGGCTCAATGCAGTTTAAAAAAGGTTACAGGGGTACACAGGCAACATTGGTCTGGTCAGTGGAGGACTATTTCAATTATGGACCGTAGACAGACTTTGTACGCCTACTATTAAAAAATGGATGCTCTATGCAATTAAAAATAGGTTGCAGGGGTCCACGGGCAGCAGTGGTGTGGTCAGTGGAGGAGTATTGGAAGGAGGGACCGCAGACAGGCGTAGTAGGCCTAACATAACAAAATTAGACTGTAGGCACTTTAAAATTGGTTCCAGGGGTACACGGGCAGCAGTGGTGTGGTCAGCGTAGGACAATTTGAATTAAGGACTGCAGACAGACTTTGTAGGCTGTCCCCTGTGGACCATGCATCCAACACATTAACCCAGTGCACCGTAATGGACACGTAAATTTTTGTGGACATGCCTACTGGTCCATGCGTCTCTTGTCAGGTGCACCTTTCTACTGTTTGATTGCCTGAGTGCTATGACAATGCAGACTTTTTCATGCCGGTGAAGGGCTTGGATGGCTTTTCTCGCAAAAGAAGTGTTGACTGGGTAGCTTGAACCGTGGTACAGCGTAGTTCATCTGGGCTTTAAAAATATAAAACAAAGAAAAAAAGTAGGCTCCATGCACTTTCAGCTGGGTTCCAGGGGTACACGGCCAGCATTGGTCTGGTCAGTGGAGAACTATTGGAAGGAGAGACCGCAGACAGGCTTCGAAGGCCTAACATAATAAAATTGGGCTGTAGGCACTTTAAAATTGGTTCCAGGGGTACACGGGCAGCAGTGGTCTGGTCAGTGGAGGCCTAGTGGAAAGAGGGACCGCAGACAGGCTTCGAAGGCCTAGCATAATAAAATTGGGCTGTAGGCACTTTAAAATTGGTTCCAGGGGTACACGGGCAGCTGTGGTCTGGTCAGTGGAGGCCTAGTGGAAGGAGGGACCGCAGACAGGCTTCGAAGGCCTAACATAATAAAATTGGGCTGTAGGCACTTTATAATTGGTTCCAGGGGTACACGGGCAGCAGTGGTCTGGTCAGTGGAGGCCTAGTGGAAGGAGGGACCGCAGACAGGCTTCGAAGGCCTAACATAATAAAATTGGGCTGTAGGCACTTTAAAATTGGTTCCAGGGGTACACGGGCAGCAGTGGTCTGGTCAGTGGAGGCCTAGTGGAAGGAGGGACCGCAGACAGGCTTCGAAGGCCTAACATAATAAAATTGGGCTGTAGGCACTTTAAAATTGGTTCCAAGGGTACACGGGCAGCAGTAGACTGGTCACTGGAGGACTAGTGGAAGGAGGGACCGCAGACAGGCTTCGAAGGCCTAACAATAAAATTGGGCTGTAGGCACTTTAAAATTGGTTCCAGGGGTACACGGGCAGCAGTGGTCTGGTCAGTGGAGGCCTAGTGGAAGGAGGGACCGCAGACAGGCTTCGAAGGCCTAACATAATAAAATTGGGCTGTAGGCACTTTATAATTGGTTCCAGGGGTACACGGGCAGCAGTAGACAGGTAACTGGAGGACTAGTGGAAGGAGGGACCGCAGACAGGCTTCGAAGGCCTAACATAATAAAATTGGGCTGTATGCACTTTAAAATTGGTTCCAGGGGTACACGGGCAGCAGTGGTCTGGTCAGTGGAGGCCTAGTGGAAGGAGGGACCGCAGACAGGTTTCGAAGGCCTAACATAATAAAATTGGGCTGTAGGCACTTTAAAATTGGTTCCAAGGGTACACGGGCAGCAGTAGACTGGTCACTGGAGGACTAGTGGAAGGAGGGACCGCAGACAGGCTTCGAAGGCCTAACATAATAAAATTGGGCTGTAGGCACTTTAAAATTGGTTCCAGGGGTACACGGGCAGCAGTGGTCTGGTCAGTGGAGGCCTAGTGGAAGGAGGGACCGCAGACAGGCTTCGAAGGCCTAACATAATAAAATTGGGCTGTAGGCACTTTATAATTGGTTCCAGGGGTACACGGGCAGCAGTAGACAGGTAACTGGAGGACTAGTGGAAGGAGGGACCGCAGACAGGCTTCGAAGGCCTAACATAATAAAATTGGGCTGTAGGCACTTTAAAATTGGTTCCAGGGGTACACGGGCAGCAGGTGTGTGGTCAGCGTAGGACAATTTGAATTAGGGACTGCAGACAGACTTTGTAGGCTGTCCCCTGTGGACCATGCATCCAACACATTAACCCAGTGTGCCGTAATGGACACGTAAATTTTTGTGGACATGCCTACTGGTCCATGCGTCTCTTGTCAGGTGCACCTTTCTACTGTTTGATTGCCTGAGTGCTATGACAATGCAGACTTTTTCATGCCGGTGGAGGGCTTGGATGGCTTTTCTCGCAAAAGAAGTGTTGACTGGGTAGCTTGAACCGTGGTACAGCGTAGTTCATCTGGGCTTTATAAATATAAAACAAAGAAAAAAAGTAGGCTCCATGCACTTTCAGTTGGGTTCCAGGGGTACACGGCCAGCATTGGTCTGGTCAGTGGAGAACTATTGGAAGGAGGGACCGCAGACAGGCTTTCAAAGGCCTAACATTATAAAATTGGGCTGTAGGCACCTTAAAATTGGTTCCAGGGGTACACGGGCAGCAGTGGTCTGGTCAGTGGAGGCCTAGTGGAAGGAGGGACCGCAGACAGGCTTCGAAGGCCTAACATAATAAAATTGGGCTGTAGGCACTTTATAATTGGCTCCAGGGGTACACGGGCAGCAGTAGACAGGTAACTGGAGGACTAGTGGAAGGAGGGACCGCAGACAGGCTTCGAAGGCCTAACATAATAAAATTGGACTGTAAGCACTTTAAAATTGGTTCCAGGGGTACACGGGCAGCAGTAGACAGGTCACTGGAGGACTAGTGGAAGGAGGGACCGCAGACAGGCTTCAAAGGCCTAACATAATAAAATTGGGCTGTAGGCACTTTAAAATTGGTTCCAAGGGTACACGGGCAGCAGTAGACTGGTCACTGGAGGACTAGTGGAAGGAGGGACCGCAGACAGGCTTCGAAGGCCTAACATAATAAAATTGGGCTGTAGGCACTTTAAAATTGGTTCCAGGGGTACACGGGCAGCAGTGGTCTGGTCAGTGGAGGCCTAGTGGAAGGAGGGACCGCAGACAGGCTTCGAAGGCCTAACATAATAAAATTGGGCTGTAGGCACTTTATAATTGGTTCCAGGGGTACACGGGCAGCAGTAGACAGGTAACTGGAGGACTAGTGGAAGGAGGGACCGCAGACAGGCTTCGAAGGCCTAACATAATAAAATTGGGCTGTAGGCACTTTAAAATTGGTTCCAGGGGTACACGGGCAGCAGTGGTGTGGTCAGCGTAGGACAATTTGAATTAGGGACTGCAGACAGACTTTGTAGGCTGTCCCCTGTGGACCATGCATCCAACACATTAACCCAGTGCGCCGTAATGGACACGTAAATTTTTGTGGACATGCCTACTGGTCCATGCGTCTCTTGTCAGGTGCACCTTTCTACTGTTTGATTGCCTGAGTGCTATGACAATGCAGACTTTTTCATGCCGGTGGAGGGCTTGGATGGCTTTTCTCGCAAAAGAAGTGTTGACTGGGTAGCTTGAACCGTGGTACAGCATAGTTCATCTGGGCTTTATAAATATAAAACAAAGAAAAAAAGTAGGCTCCATGCACTTTCAGTTGGGTTCCAGGGGTACACGGCCAGCATTGGTCTGGTTAGTGGAGAACTATTGGAAGGAGGGACCGCAGACAGGCTTTCAAAGGCCTAACATAATAAAATTGGGCTGTAAGCACTTTAAAATTGGTTCCAGGGGTACACGGGCAGCAGTAGACAGGTAACTGGAGGACTAGTGGAAGGAGGGACCGCAGACAGGCTTCGAAGGCCTAACATAATAAAATTGGGCTGTAAGCACTTTAAAATTGGTTCCAGGGGTACACGGGCAGCAGTAGACAGGTCACTGGAGGACTAGTGGAAGGAGGGACCGCAGACAGGCTTCAAAGGCCTAACATAATAAAATTGGGCTGTAGGCACTTTAAAATTGGTTCCAGGGGTACACGGGCAGCAGTGGTCTGGTCAGTGGAGGCCTAGTGGAAGGAGGGACCGCAGACAGGCTTCAAAGGCCTAACATAATAAAATTGGGCTGTAGGCACTTTAAAATTGGTACCAGGGGTACACGGGCAGCAGTAGACAGGTCACTGGAGGCCTAGTGGAAGGAGGGACCGCAGACAGGCGTAGTAGGCCTAACATAATAAAATTGGGCTGTAAGCACTTTAAAATTGGTTCCAGGGGTACACGGGCAGCAGTAGACAGGTCACTGGAGGACTAGTGGAAGGAGGGACCGCAGACAGGCTTCAAAGGCCTAACATAATAAAATTGGGCTGTAGGCACTTTAAAATTGGTTCCAGGGGTACACGGGCAGCAGTGGTCTGGTCAGTGGAGGCCTAGTGGAAGGAGGGACCGCAGACAGGCTTCGAAGGCCTAACATAATAAAATTGGGCTGTAGGCACTTTAAAATTGGTACCAGGGGTACACGGGCAGCAGTAGACAGGTCACTGGAGGCCTAGTGGAAGGAGGGACCGCAGACAGGCGTAGTAGGCCTAACATAATAAAATTGGGCTGTAGACACTTGGAATTCTCTTGCAGGGGTACACAGGCAGCATTGGTGTTGTCAGCGGAGGCCGATTGTAATGAGTGTCTGCCAGTTAGTAGTCCCAAACAATAAATACATGTTAATGTCTCGCATTACAACAAAACGAAAACACAAAAGGGTGCAATCATTAGGTACAGGGGTGGGCTCCTCTGCGTAGTTTCAGACCTAGTAATTTGGCGCAAAGTATTTACTTGGGTAAATATAGGACACTGCCCCTTACTATGTTAAGTACCATCATACATGTCAACACAATGGTATTGTCAGTGGCAGGAATTTAAGGATGTCAGCGCAGAGACTAAACATTGGTGGAACTGTGAGAGATAATTGTGCAAGTGGTAGAGCAATGTTTGAGCTGGGGGTGGGGGAACTCTCTTGTGGCCGGCGGTACAGGCCCAGGGCCCCTCATGTTACAACAGTGTGTCTGACGTTGGGTGCGCACCACCACCGCCAGAGACACTTTATTGTACTATGAGGGACCCAGTGGCAGTGCCGTCGACCAAAAGCGGGCACACCCACCTCTTCAGACAAACAGCACTCTCATGGGTGCTTGCGCCAAGTGGCGATACCACGGCCCCGTGTGGGGAGTTTGGCCATTTAGAGAGGTGTAAACATGTCGTATTCTGGACAATCAGCTGCTGCAAATTACGAGATTGGTAAAGTCATTCAGAGTAGTCCACAGGCAATACCTTTTCATAGGAAAGCTAGGTGTCGGCCGGGCAAGGTGGGGCAAAAGAATTCGAAATCCAGTTGTGGTTCATTTTAATGAAGGTTAGATCATCAACATTTTGGGTAGCCAGACGAGTCCTTTTTTCGGTCAATATTGAACCAGCAGCACTGAATACTCTTTCTGATAGCACATTAGCTGCTGGGCAAGCAAGCTCCTGCAATGCATATTCTGCCAATTTTGGCCAGGTGTCTAATTTGGATGCCCAGTAGTGTTGAGCATTCCGATACCGCAAGTATCGGGTATCGGCCAATACTTGCGGTATCGGAATTCCGATACCGAGATCCGATATTTTTGTGGTATCGGGTATCGGTATCGGAGGTGTAAAATAAAGAATTAAAATAAAAAATATTGTTATATTCACCTCTCCGGCGGCCCCTGGAACATCACCGCGAGTCACCGGCGTCCAGCAGGCTTCTTTGTTCAAAATGAGCGCCTTTAGGACCTGCGGAATGACGTCGCAGCTTCTGATTGGTCGCGTGCCGCCCATGTGACCGCCACGTGACCAATCAGAAGCCGCGACGTCATTCATCAGATAAATTCCTAGAATGAGCGCCTTTAGGACCTGTGGAATGACGTCGCGGCTTCTGATTGGTCGCGTGGCGGTCACATGGGCGGCACGCGACCAATCAGAAGCCGCGACGTCATTCCGCAGGTCCTAAAGGCGCTCATTTTGAACAAAGAAGCCTGCCGGACGTCGGTTCCTCGCGGTGATGTTCCAGGGGCCACCGGAGAGGTGAATATAACAATGTTTTTTATTTTAATTCTTTATTTTACACCTCACTATGGATCCCAGGGCCTGAAGGAGAGTTTCCTCTCCTTCAGACCCTGGGATCCATCAGGATACCTTCCGATACTTGATGCACCATTGACTTGTATTGGTATCGGATATCGGTATCGGTGATATCCGATACTTTTCGGGTATCGGCCGATACTATCCGATACTGATACTTTCAAGTATCGGACGGTATCGCTCAACACTAATGCCCAGTAATCAAATGGGAATGACAGTTGAGGTAGAACATCGATAAGGGATGAAAAATAGTTAGTAACCATACTGGACAAATGTTGTCTCCTGTCACTTTGAATTGATGCAGCAGTACCTGTCCTGTCTGCGGTCATAGCAAAATCACTCCACAACCTGGTCAGAAAACCCCTCTGTCCAACGCCACTTCTGATTTCTGCACCTCTAACACTTCTGGTCTGCTGCCCCCTGCAGCTCGTGTGAGAACGATCACGGGCGCTGCGTGCTGGGAATGCCTGAAGCAAACGGTCAACAAGAGTTGATTGTTTGGTTGCTAAGATTAGTTCCAAGTTCTCATGTGGCATAATATTTTGCAATTTGCCTTTATAGCGAGGATCAAGGAGGCAGGCCAACCAGTAATCGTCATCGTTCATCATTTTAGTAATGCGTGTGTCCCTTTTGAGGATACGTAAGGCATAATCTGCCATGTGGGCCAAAGTTCCAGTTGTCAAATCTGCGGTTGTGCTTGGTTGAGGGGCAGTTTCAGGCAAATCTACGTCACTTGTGTCCCTCAAAAAACTAGAACCCGACCTTGCCACGCCACCAATTTCCAGTGGCCCCGGGAAAGCTTCCTCATTAAAAATATACTCATCCCCATCATCCTCCTCGTCCTACAGCTCCTCTTCGCCCGCTACCTCGTCCTGTACACTGCCCTGACCAGACAATGGCTGACTGTCATCAAGGCTTTCCTCTTCCTCTGCTGCAGACGCCTGATCCTTTATGTGCGTTAAACTTTGCATCAACAGACGCATTAGGGGGATGCTCATGCTTATTATGGCGTTGTCTGCACTAACCAGCCGTGTGCATTCCTCAAAACACTGAATGACTTGACATATGTCTTGTATCTTCGACCACTGCACACCTGACAACTCCATGTCTGCCATCCTACTGCCTGCCCGTGTATGTGTATCCTCCCACAAAAACATAACAGCCCCCCTCTGTTCGCACAGTCTCTGAAGCATGTGCAGTGTTGAGTTCCACCTTGTTGCAACGTCTATGATTAGGCGATGCTGGGGAAGGTTTAAAGACCGCTGACAGGTCTGCATACGGCTGGAGTGTACAGGCGAACGGCGGATATGTGAGCAAAGTCCGCGCACTTTGAGGAGCAGGTCGGATAACCCCAGATTACTTTTCAGGAAGCACTGCACCACCAGGTTTAAGGTGTGAGCCAGGCAAGGAATGTGTTTCAGTTGGGAAAGGGAGATGGCAGCCATGAAATTCCTTCCGTTATCACTCACTACCTTGCCTGCCTCAAGATCTACTGTGCCCAGCCACGACTGCATTTCTTTCTGCAAGAAATAGAACAGAACTTCCGCGGTGTGTCTGTTGTCACCCAAACACTTCATAGCCAATACAGCCTGCTGACGCTTGCCAGTAGCTGCCCCATAATGGAACAACTGGTGTGCAACAGTGGCAGCTGCGGATGGAGTGGTTGGGCGACTGCGGTCTGTGGACGAGCTCTCGCTTCTGCAGGAGGACGAGGAGGAGGAGGAGGAGGGGGTGCGAACGCCTACAGCCAACTGTTTCCTAGACCGTGGGCTAGGCAGAACTGTCCCAAAATTGATGTCCCCTGTGGACCCTGCATCCACCACATTCACCCAGTGTGCCGTGATGGACACGTAACGTCCCTGGCCATGCCTACTGGTCCATGCATCTGTTGTCAGGTGCACCTTTGTACTCACAGATTCCCTGAGTGCATGGACGATGCGCTCTTTAACATGCTGGTGGAGGGCTGGGATGGCTTTTCTCGAAAAGAAGTGTCGACTGGGTAACTCGTAGCGTGGTACAGCGTAGTCCATCAGGGCTTTCAAAGCTTCACTTTCAACTAACCGGTAGGGCATCATCTCTAATGAGATTAGTCTAGCTATGTGGGCGTTCTAACCCTGTGTACGCGGATGCGAGGCTAAGTACTTCCTTTTTCTAACCAGAGTCTCATGAAGGGTGAGCTGGACTGGAGAGCTGGAGATCGTGGAACTAGCGGGTGTGCCGGTGGACATGGCAGACTGAGAGACGGTTGGAGACGGTATTGTTTCCGCCGGTGCCCTAGATGCAGTGTTTCCTACTACGAAACTGGTGATTCCCTGACCCTGACTGCTTTGGCCTGGCAAAGAAACCTGCACAGATACTGCAGGTGGTGCGGAAAATGGTGGCCTTACAGTGACGGAAGGGATGTAGCGTTGCTGACTAGCTTCATTGGCCGAGGGTGCTACAACCTTAAGGGACATTTGGTAGTTAGTCCAGGCTTGTAAATGCATGGTGGTTAAATGTCTATGCATGCAACTTGTATTGAGACTTTTCAGATTCTGACCTCTGCTTAAGGTAGTTGAACATTTTTGACAGATGACTTTGCGCTGATCAATTGGATGTTGTTTAAAAAAATGCCAGACTGCACTCTTTCGAGCATCTGATCCCTTTTCAGGCATTGCAGACTGAGCTTTAACCGGATGGCCACGCTGTCCTCCAACAGGTTTTGGCTTTGCCACGCATTTTGTTCCATCTATGGGCCCGGCAGATGGAACCTGTTGCTATGTTGATGCCTGCTGCGGCCCCTCCTCCTCCGCTTCAGAACAACTGCCGCCTGCACCCTGTTCCCCCAATGGCTGCCAATCGGGGTCAACAACTGGGTCATCTATAACCTCCTCTTCTAGCTCGTGTGCAACTTCGTCTGTGTCACCGTGTAAGTCGGTGGTATAGCGTTCGTGACGGGGCAACATAGTCCCATCAGGGTCTGATTCTGGATCAGTACCATGCGAGGACAATGTTGTGGTCTGAGTCAAAGGACCAGCATAGTAGTCTGGCTGTGGCTGTGCATCAGTGCACTCCATGTCAGATTCAACTTGTAATGGGCATGGCCTGTTAACTGTTTCACTTTCTAAGCCAGGGACGGTATGTGTAAAGAGCTCCATGGAGTAACCCGTTGTGTCGCCTGCTGCATCCTTCTCTGTTGTTGTTTTTGCTGAAGAGGACAAGGAAGCGACTTGTCCCTGACCGTGAACATCCACTAACGATGCGCTGCTTTTACATTTACCAGTTTCAAAAGAGGAGGCAAAAGAGCTAGAGGCTGAGTTAGCAAGGTAAGCCAAAACTTGCTCTTGCTGCTCCGGCTTTAAAAGCGGTTTTCCTACTCCCAGAAAAGGGAGTGTTCGAGGCCTTCTGTAGCCAGACGACGAACCTGGCTCCACAGCTCCAGACTTAGGTGCAATATTTTTTTTCCCACGACCACCTGATGCTCCACTACCACTACCATCATTACCAGCTGACAATGAACGCCCACGGCCACGACCTCTTCCACCAGACTTCCTCATTGTTTTAAAAACGCAACCAAAGTAACGGTATTTGTTGCTGTCAAACAACTTACACGGTGAGCTATAACTTCAGTATGATTTAGATATCCCTTTACAGGTGGGTGAGACCGCAAGGAAAATCAGGCACAATGTTACACACTCTGTTTTCGGTGGCACCAAATGAGAGAGATGCCACACACGCAGGACTGTCACTCAAGCACAAATGTCAATATTAATCTCCCACTGTTTTTTTTTATTTTTTCAGGGAGAATTTAGAAACCAAATAAAAAAAATTGATTTTTTCAGGGAGAATTTAGAAAGCAAATAATAATAAAAAAAAATAGGCTTTCTATGGCCCACTATTTGAGAGAGAGAGATGGCACACCCAGGAGTCACGAATGGCACACAAGCAGAAAGGCCAATATTAATCTCCCACTGATTTTTTTTTATTTTTTCAGGGAGAATTTAGAAAACAAATAAAAAAAAAAAATAGGCTTCCTATGGCCCACTATTTGAGAGAGAGTTTGCACACCCAGGAGTCAGGACTGGCACACAAGCAGAAAGGCCAATATTAATCTCTGTTATGACCTGGTGGTCAGGACAATAATGGACCTGGTGGTTAAGAGCACACGGAATGACCTGATAGTTACTGATAATAAGGACGAGCTCTGGGACGTGGGAACTCTGCTGACCGCAATCCCTAAACCTATCAAACACACTAGAAATAGCCGTGGATTGCGCCTAACGCTCCCTATGCAACTCGGCACAGCCTAAGAAACTAGCTAGCCCTGAAGATAGAAAAATAAAGCCTACCTTGTCTCAGAGAAATTCCCCAAAGGAAAAGGCAGCCCCCCACATATAATGACTGTGAGTAAAGATGAAAATACAAACACAGAGATTAAATAGATTTAGCAAAGTGAGGCCCGACTTACTGAACAGACCGAGGATAGGAAAGGTTAGTTTGCGGTCAGCACAAAAACCTACAAAAAGACCACGCAGAGGGTGCAAAAAGACCCTCCGCACCGACTCACGGTGCGGAGGCGCTCCCTCTGCGTCCCAGAGCTTCCAGCAAGCAAGACAACAAATTAAATAGCAAGCTGGAAAGAAAATTAGCAAACCAAAGAAATACAAGCTGGAACTTAGCTTCTGATGGGAAGACAGGTCACAAGAACGATCCAGGAGTGAACAGACCAATACTGGAACATTGACAGGTGGCATGGAGCAAAGATCTAAGTGGAGTTAAATAGAGCAGCAGCTAACGAATTAACCTCGTCACCTGTGAAACTCAGAAACACCCACCAGAGGAAGTCCATGGACAGAACCAGCTGTAGTACCATTCATGACCACAGGAGGGAGCCCGACAACAGAATTCACAACAGTACCCCCCCTTGAGGAGGGGTCACCAAACCCTCACCAGAGTCCCCAGGCTGACCAGGATGAGCCAAATGAAAGGCACGAACCAGATCGGCAGCATGAACATCAGAGGCAAAAACCCAGGAATTATCTTCCTGACCATAACCCTTCCACTTGACCAGGTACTGGAGTTTCCGTCTCGAAACACAAGAATCCAAAATCTTCTCCACCACATACTCCAACTCCCCCTCAACTAACACCGGGGCAGGTGGATCAATGGATGGAACCACAGGCGCCACGTATCTCCGCAATAACGACCTATGGAACACATTATGGATGGCAAAAGAAGCAGGAAGGGCCAAAAGAAATGACACAGGATTGATAACCTCAGAAATCTTATACGGACCAATGAAACGAGGCTTAAACTTAGGAGAGGAAACCTTCATAGGAACATAACGAGACGACAACCAAACAAAATCCCCAACACAAAGTCGGGGACCCACACAGCGCCGGCGGTTAGCGAAACGTTGAGCCTTCTCCTGGGACAATGTCAAATTGTCCACCACATGAGTCCAAATCTGCTGCAACCTATCCACCACAGTATCTACACCAGGACAGTCTGAAGACTCAACCTGCCCTGAAGGGAAACGAGGATGGAAACCAGAATTGCAGAAAAACGGCGAAACCAAAGTAGCCGAGTTGGCCCGATTATTAAGGGCGAACTCAGCCAACGGCAAAAAGGACACCCAATCATCCTGATCAGCAGAAACAAAGCATCTCAGATATGTTTCCAAAGTTTGATTAGTTCGTTCGGTTTGGTCATTTGTCTGAGGATGGAAAGCCGAGGAAAAAGACAAATCAATGCCCATCCTAGCACAAAAGGATCACCAAAACCTTGAAACAAACTGGGAACCTCTGTCAGAAACGATGTTCTCCGGGATACCATGTAAACGAACCACATGCTGGAAAAATAATGGCACCAAATCAGAGGAGGAAGGCAATTCAGACAAAGGTACCAAATGGACCATCTTAGAAAAGCGATCACAAACCACCCAAATGACTGACATCTTTTGAGAGACGGGGAGATCCAAAATAAAATCCATAGAAATATGCGTCCAGGTCCTCTTCGGGACCGGCAAGGGCAAAAGCAACCCACTGGCACGAGAACAGCAGGGCTTAGCCCGAGCACAAGTCCCACAGGACTGCACAAAAGAACGCACATCCCACGACAAAGACGGCCACCAGAAGGATCTAGCCACCAAATCTCTGGTACCAAAGATTCCAGGATGCCCAGCCAACACTGAACAATGAATCTCAGAGATAACTCTACTAGTCCATCTATCAGGGACAAACAGTTTCTCCGCTGCGCAACGGTCAGGTCTATCAGCCTGAAATATTTGCAGCACCCGCCGCAAATCAGGGGAGATGGCAGACAAAATTACCCCCTCTTTGAGAATACCCGCCGGCTCAGGAACACCCGGAGAGTCAGGCACAAAACTCCTTGATAGGGCATCAGCCTTCACATTCTTAGAGCCCGGAAGGGACGAAACCACAAAATCAAAACGGGAGAAAAATAATGACCATCGAGCCTGTCTCGGATTCAACCGTTTGGCAGACTCAAGATAAGTCAAATTCTTGTGATCTGTCAAGACCACCACGCGATGCTTGGCTCCTTCCAGCCAATGACGCCACTCCTCGAATGCCCACTTCATGGCCAACAATTCACGATTACCAACATCATAGTTACGCTCAGCAGGCGAAAACTTTCTAGAAAAGAAAGCACATGGCTTCATCACCGAGCCCTCAGAACTTCTTTGCGACAAAACAGCCTCTGCTCCAATCTCAGAAGCATCAACCTCAACCTGAAACGGAAGCGAAACATCTGGCTGGCACAACACAGGGGCAGAAGAAAAACGACGCTTCAACTCCTGAAAAGCCTCTACAGCCGCAGAAGACCAATTGACCACATCAGCACCCTTCTTGGTCAAATCAGTCAACGGTTTAGCAACAGTAGAAAAATTAGCAATGAAGCGCCGATAAAAATTAGCAAAGCCCAGGAACTTTTGCAGGCTCTTCACAGATGTCGGCTGAGTCCAATCGTAAATGGCCTGGACTTTAACAGGGTCCATCTCGATAGTAGAAGGGGAAAAATGAACCCCAAAAATGAAACCTTCTGAACTCCAAAGAGACACTTTGACCCCTTCACAAACAAGGAATTTGAACGAAGGACCTGGAACACCATTCTGACCTGCTTCACATGAGACTCCCAATCATCCGAAAAGACCAAAATATCATCCAAATACACAATCAGGAATTTATCCAGGTACTCTCGGAAGATGTCATGCATAAAGGACTGAAATACTGATGGAGCATTGGAAAGCCCGAATGGCATAACCAGGTACTCAAAATGGCCCTCGGGCGTATTAAATGCTGTTTTCCATTCATCGCCTTTTTTAATACGCACAAGATTATACGCCCCTCGAAGATCTATCTTGGTGAACCAACTAGCCCCTTTAATACGAGCAAACAAATCAGACAGCAACGGCAAAGGATACTGAAATTTGACTGTAATTTTATTAAGAAGGCGGTAATCAATACAAGGTCTCAAAGAACCATCCTTCTTGGCCACAAAAAAGAACCCTGCTCTTAATGGTGATGACGACGGGCGAATATGGCCTTTCTCCAAGGATTCCTTTATATAACTCCGCATAGCGGCGTGTTCTGGCACAGATAAATTGAACAATCGGCCCTTAGGAAACTTACTACAAGGAATCAAATTAATAGCACAATCGCAATCCCTATGAGGAGGTAGGGCACTGGCTTTGGGCTCATCAAATACATCCCGATAATCCGACAAAAACTCTGGAACTTCAGAACGAGTGGAAGACGAAATAGACAAAAATGGAACATCACCATGTACCCCCTGGCAACCCCAGCTGGACACAGGCATAGATTTCCAGTCCAATACTGGATTATGAACCTGTAGCCATGGCAACCCCAAAACGACCACATCATGCAGATTATGCAACACCAGAAAGCGGATATCCTCCTGATGTGCAGGAGCCATGCACCTGGTCAATTGGGTCCAATACTGAGGCTTATTCTTGGCCAAAGGCGTAGCATCAATTCCTCTCAATGGAATAGGATACTGCAAGGGCTCCAAGAAAAAACCACAGCGCCTAGCATACTCCAAGTCCATCAAATTCAGGGCAGCGCCTGAATCCACAAATGCCATAACAGGATAGGATGACAAAGAGCAAATCAGAGTAACAGACAATAGAAATTTAGACTGTACCGTACCAATGCTGGCTGACCTAGCAAACCGCTTAGTGCGCTTAGGACAATCGGAGATAGCATGAGTGGAATCACCACAGTAAAACATAGCCCATTCCGACGTCTGTGTTCTTGCCGTTCAGCTCTGGTCAAAGTCCTATCACATTGCATAGGCTCAGGCCCATGCTCAGATAGTACCGCCAAATGGTGCACAGCTTTACGCTCACGCATGCGTCGATCGATCTGAATGGCCAAGGACATAGACTTATTCAGACCAGCAGGCATGGGAAACCCCACCATGACATCCTTAAGGGCTTCAGAGAGACCCTTTCTGAAGATTGCTGCCACGGCACATTCATTCCACTGAGTGAGCACAGACCACTTTCTAAACTTCTGACAATATATCTCCGCTTCATCCTGACCCTGACACAGAGCCAGCAAGATTTTCTCTGCCTGATCCACTGAATTAGGTTCGTCATAAAGCAATCCAAGCGCCAGGAAAAACGCATCAACATCACGCAATGCCGGATCTCCTGGCGCAAGGGAAAATGCCCAGTCTTGAGGGTCACCACGTAACAAAGAAATAATGATCTTTACTTGTTGAACAGGGTCACCTGAGGAGCGAGGTTTCAAGGCAAGAAACAATTTACAATTATTTTTGAAACTCAAGAACTTAGATCTATCACCAAAAAACAAATCAGGAATTGGAATCCTAGGCTCTGACATCGGATTCTGAACCACAAAATGTTGAATGTTTTGTATCCTTGTAGTGAGATTATCCATCCAAGAGGACAGACCTTGAATGTCCATGTTTACACCAGTGTCCTGAACCACCCAGAGGTAAAGGGGAAAATAGATACAAAACACACTGCAAAGAAAAAAAAATGGTCTCAGAACTTCTCTTATCCCTCTATTGAGATGCATTAGTACTTTGGGCCACCTGTGCTGTTATGACCTGGTGGTCAGGACAATAATGGACCTGGTGGTTAAGAGCACACGGAATGACCTGATATTTACTGATAATAAGGACGAGCTCTGGGACGTGGGAACTCTGCTGACCGCAATCCCTAAACCAATCAAACACACTAGAAATAGCCGTGGATTGCGCCTAACGCTCCCTATGCAACTCGGCACAGCCTAAGAAACTAGCTTGCCCTGAAGATAGAAAAATAAAGCCTACCTTGCCTCAGAGAAATTCCCCAAAGGAAAAGGCAGCCCCCCACATATAATGACTGTGAGTAAAGATGAAAATACAAACACAGAGATGAAATAGATTTAGCAATGTGAGGCCCGACTTACTGAACAGACCGAGGATAGGAAAGGTTACTTTGCGGTCAGCACAAAAACCTACAAAAAGACCACGCAGAGGGCGCAAAAAGACCCTCCGCACAGACTCACGGTGCGGAGGCACTCCCTCTGCGTCCCAGAGCTTCCAGCAAGCAAGACAACAAATTAAATAGCAAGCTGGACAGAAAAATAGCAAACCAAAGAAATACTAGCTGGAACTTAGCTTCTGATGGGAAGACAGGTCACAAGAACGATCCAGGAGTGAACAGACCAATACTGGAACATTGACAGGTGGCATGGAGCAAAGATCTAAGTGGAGTTAAATAGAGCAGCAGCTAACGAATTAACCTCGTCACCTGTGAAACTCAGAAACACCCACCAGAGGAAGTCCATGGACAGAACCAGCCGAAGTACCATTCATGACCACAGGAGGGAGCCCGACAACAGAATTCACAACAAATCTCCCACTGATTTTTTTT
This sequence comes from Ranitomeya imitator, assembly GCF_032444005.1. Classification (NCBI taxonomy): domain Eukaryota; kingdom Metazoa; phylum Chordata; class Amphibia; order Anura; family Dendrobatidae; genus Ranitomeya; species Ranitomeya imitator. The sequence goes on from NC_091286.1 coordinate 591,744,372, forward strand.
TATTTTTTCAGGGAGAATTTAGAAACCAAATCAAAAAAATAGATTTTTTTCAGGGAGAATTTAGAAACCAAATAAAAAAAATGATTTTTTCAGGGAGAATTTAGAAACCAAATAATAATAATAAAAAAAAAATAGGCTTTCTATGGCCCACTATTTGAGAGAGAGAGATGGCACACCCAGGAGTCAGGACTGGCACACAAGCAGAAAGGCCAATATTAATCTCCCACTGTTTTTTTATTTTTTCAGGGAGAATTTAGAAAACAAATAAAAAAAATTGATTTTTTTCAGGGAGAATTTAGAAACCAAATAAAAAAAAATAGCCTTTCTATGGCCCACTATTTGAGAGAGAGAGATGGCACACCCAGGAGTCAGGAATGGCACACAAGCAGAAAGGCCAATATTCATCTCCCACTGATTTTTTTTTATTTTTTCAGGGAGAATTTAGAAAACAAATAAAAAAAAATAGGCTTTCTATGGCCCACTATTTGAGAGAGAGAGATGGCACACCCAGGAGTCAGGAATGGCACACAAGCAGAAAGGCCAATATTAATCTCCCACTGATTTTTTTTTTATTTTTTCAGGGAGAATTTAGAAACCAAATAAAAAAAATTGATTTTTTTCAGGGAGAATTTAGAAACCAAATAAAAAAAAAAAAAGCCTTTCTATGGCCCACTATTTGAGAGAGAGAGATGGCACACCCAGGAGTCAGGAGTGGCACACAAGCAGAAAGGCCAATATTAATCTCCCACTGATTTTTTTTTATTTTTTCAGGGAGAATTTAGAAAACAAATAAAAAAAAAAATAGGCTTCCTATGGCCCACTATTTGAGAGAGAGAGATGGCACACCCAGGAGTCAGGAGTGGCACACAAGCAGAAAGGCCAATATTAATCTCCCACTGATTTTTTTTTATTTTTTCAGGGAGAATTTAGAAACCAAATAAAAAAAAATAGGCTTTCTATGGCCCACTATTTGAGAGAGAGGGATGGCACACCCAGGAGTCAGGACTGGCACACAAGCAGAAAGGCCAATATTAATCTCCCACTGTTTTTTTATTTTTTCAGGGAGAATTTAGAAAACAAATAAAAAAAAATAGGCTTTCTATGGCCCACTATTTGAGAGAGAGAGATGGCACACCCAGGAGTCAGGAGTGGCACACAAGCAGAAAGGCCAATATTAATCTCCCACTGATTTTTTTTTTATTTTTTCAGGGAGAATTTAGAAACCAAATAAAAAAAATAGGCTTTCTATGGCCCACTATTTGAGAGAGAGAGAGATGGCACACCCAGGAGTCAGGACTGGCACACAAGCAGAAAGGCCAATATTAATCTCCCACGGTTTTTTTTATTTTTTCAGGGAGAATTTAGAAACCAAATTTAAAAAATAAATAAATAGGCTTTCTATGGCCCACTATTTGAGAGAAAGATGGCACACTCAGGACTGGCACACAAGCCCAAAGGCCAATAGTAATCTCCCACTGTTTTTTTTTTTCAGGGAGAATTTATAACCCCCCCCAAAAAAAACCAGAAAAATAAAAAGGCTTTCTATGGCCCACTATGTGAGAGAGATGGCACACACAGGGATGGCACTCTAGCAGAAATGCCAATCTTAATCTCCCACAACTTATTTTTTTAGGGAGAATTAAAAAAAAAAAAAAAGTCCTACAATTACTATCTCCCTGCTGTAATCTCAGCCAGGTATGGCAGGCAGCAATAAGGAGTGGACTGATGCACAAGTTAAATAAAAAGTGTGGACAAACAAACAAGATAGCTGTGCAGAAAGGAAGGAACAGGAGGATTTGTGCTTTGAAAAAAGCAGTTGGTTTGCACAGCGGCGTACACACAGCAATGCAGCTATCAGGGAGCCTTCTAGGGCAGCCCAATGAGCTACAGCGCTGAGGAAAAAAAATGTAGCTTCCACTGTCCCTGCAAACAAAAGGTGGTGTTGGACAGTTGAAATCGCTACAGCACAAGTGGTTTGGTGGTTAATGGACCCTGCCTAACGCTATCCCTGCTTCTGACGAAGCGGCAGCAACCTCTCCCTAGGCTCAGATCAGCAGCAGTAAGATGGCGGTCGGCGGGAACGCCCCTTTATAGCCCCTGTGACGCCGCAGACAGCAAGCCAATCACTGCAATGCCCTTCTCTAAGATGGTGGGGACCAGGACCTATGTCATCACGCTGCCCACACTCTGCGTCCACCTTCATTGGTTGAGAAATGGTGCTTTTAGCGTCATTGAAACGCGACTTTGGCGCGAAAGTTGCGTACCACATGGCCGACCCCACACAGGGGTCGGGTCGGGTTTCATGAAACCCAACTTTGCCAAAAGTCGGCGACTTTTGAAAATAAGCGATCCGTTTCGCTCAACCCTACTCCTGATTCTAAAACCCTGGATCTGCTTTCAGGAAGGCGGAAGCATTAACAGTGAACAGTAGTCTACACTGTTGGCTCCGAAGGGTTTATGAAACTCAAAACCTCAAAAAAAGTTTTATTTTTGCTAGATTAGTGTGCGAGTGTATATTGTTGTACTGTACCGCTATATACTGGTACATTGTGGAGAGAAAACAAGTTAAAAAGTAAGAGCTATTTATGCAAATAAACTGAAAAATAACGACGGAAACAAAATTACAGTAAAACAAAGTCATTTTTGGAATAAACCTTATTAGCTAAACATCACAAAACAGGAATAACATAGACATTTGCTTATCTGGTGTCACTTCAAACATATTCAATGCAAGGAACATGTTATGTGTGGTGATAGTGAAATAGTGTAAATAAAAATGAAGCAATTGCTTTTTTCTGCATTTAATTCCCAACTGAAGTTTTTATCAATTTTATGTTAAGTGAGTGCGAAAAAGCTGATACAAAAGTTCAGCTATTAGCACACAAAGCTAAATCATTTGCCAATCTAGGCAACATAGAGCTCACATTTTAAGTCAATAAAAAGGTTAAGTTAAAACATTTGTGGCAAATACAGTAAGTGTTTCATCCTTATCTGAGGATATGATCACACTTGACATTCTTGCGGTATTTTTTTAAATTGGTGAAATTGTGGATGACAAGCTTGTACAAATATCAAAGACTGCTGCTATGTAAACCTCTGTTGCTTGAATCTTTCTGGAATATATTACTGCATATTGATGTTACAAAACGTTATTATAGGTACCGCAATATTTTATACTATGTCATCTGTTTACCTGTTTGCTGTAACAACAGGGCAACAGATCGGCCAAGTGCTGCATGTGTGCTAAAAGCATTGGTGTTGTATGAATGAATAAACTGAGACATGTGATTGGTCCAATATGCCCAGAGAGATGGCCACTGAGTAGCAGGCATGATGTCTGAAGTGATGAAAGCATAAACAGTTAATACACTGAGCTGCTGCATGAGATGCTGAATTATTTGAAGTGCGGAGCTATCGTTAGCATGTCTGTCCATGCCAGCGTCACAGTGGAGAGGTTAATACCTACCAGTAGTGTTGAGCGATACCGTCTGATATTTGAAAGTATCGGTATCGGATGGTATCGGCCGATATCCGAAAAATATCGGATATCGCCGATACCGATATCCGATACCAATACAAGTCAATGGGACACAAATATCGGAAGGTATCCTCTATGGTTCCCAGGGTCTGAAGGAGAGGAAACTCTCCTTCAGGCCCTGGGATCCATATTCATGTGTAAAATAAAGAATAAAAATAAAAAATATTGATATACTTACCCTCGGACGCGCCCTGGTTGTAACCGCTGCAACCGCTATGATTCCATTCCTAAGAATGAACGCGTAAAGGACCTTTGATGACGTCGCGGCTTGTGATTGGTCGCGTGACCGCTCATGTGACTGCTCACGCGACCAATCACAAGCCGCGACGTCATCGAAGGTCCTTCAAGCGCTCATTCTTAGGAACAGAAGCATGGCGGTTGCAGCGGTTACAACCAGGGCGCGTCCGAGGGTAAGAATATCAATATTTTTTATTTTTATTCTTTATTTTACACATCAATCTTCATCCCGATACCGATTCCAGATATCGCAAAAATATCGGAACTCGGTATCGGAATTCCGATACCGCAAATATCGGCCGATACCCGATACTTGCGGTAACGGAATGCTCAACACTACCTACCAGTAACCTCCAGTACCATTTTTTCTGTGTGTTTAGTGCATATACAGTATATACAAATATTACATTACCTACATTCATGCATTTACTTATGCTTAAATATAATAATCTGTGTAGTTTTTTTAATGAATGAATGATGAAATATTCCTTTTGTCTGTTCTTAATGAATCAAATGTATGTGTCAACTGCTGCTTATTGTGGGTAATGGGCAAGAGGCTCACTCCTGTATAGAGGCACACCGGAGGATTAGGAATACATCCTTAAATCATCAGTCCTCCATGTTATGCAGAAATGCAAATTAAATCTATATCGTACAAAGAACTCTGAAGCAGTTAAAAGAAATAAAATAAGATGGAGCAGTGAACAGCATGTCTCACAGTTAGTGATGAGCGAATATGCTCGTTACTCGAGATTTCTCGAGCAAGCTCAGGGGTGCTCCGAGTATTTTTTAGTGCTCAGAGATTTAGTTTTTCTTGCCGCAGCAGAATGATTTACATCTGTTAGCCAGCATAAGTATATGTGGGGATTCCCTAGCAACCAGGCAACCCCCACATGTACTTATGCTGGCTAACAGATGTAAATCATTAAGCTGCAGCAAGAAAAACTAAATATCCGAGCACTAAAAAATACTCGGAGGACCCCCGAGCATCAGGGCCGTATTTGCCACTAGGCACGTGAGGGCACGTGCCTAGAGCAGCAGAATGCGGGGGGCGGCACCTGAGCAAGGCTTTTTTTTATTAAGTCTGGGGCAACTGCCCGCCCACCCATCATCCCCCCTCCTTGAAGACAACATATTCACCCTCCTCCAGGTTCCAGCGGTGCCTGCAGCTCTGTTGTCCTCAACGCCAGCAGCTTGTCCTGTGCTCACGTTCACGTGGTACCGCTCATTAAGGTCATGAATATGGATGCATATTCATGACCTTATTGAGTGGTACCACGAGACCGCTCACAGGAAGAAGCTGCAGCGCCGGGAGTCGGGACAGAGATGCAGGGAGTCCGTTCAGCGAGCTGTGAGGAGGGTGAGTATGATGGCCCGGGGGAAGAGGAAGGAGGACGATGGAGGACAAAGGAGAAGTAAGATGGGGAGAAGAGTGATGTGTGGTTCACGAGCCGATACAAAGAGCCGGCTACTCAAAGAGCAGTGAGGAGAGAGGTAGAGGTGGACTGTTAGTAAATGTGAGCACTGGAGAAATGGTGCAGACAAGCACAGGACAGGGTGGATGGGAAAAGGAAAAAAAAGGGCTTCCTCTTGTTAACCCTTAAAGGGAACCTGTCACACCCCCTTCCCCGGCGTTTGTAACTAAAAGAGCCCCCTTGTGCAGCACTAATGCTGCATTCTGTCAAGGTGGCTCTTTTATTTGGGGTTCCTTCCAACGCTGCAGTATTCGTTTTTTTAATTTGCCCTCCATACCGGTAGTCTGTCGGGGGGCATGTCTTTTCCTCCCTGGACACAAACGCCTCCCAGCCATCACTCGGCCACTCCATGCGCCGCCTCCTGTGCCTTCATTAATGTCCCCAGCACCTGCGCTGTAAGTTCCTTTTTCGAGCATGCACAGTTTGTTCTGCCCTTCGACTCACATCACATGATGGCAACTTACAGCGCAGGTGCCGGGGGCATTAATGAAGGCACAGGAGGCGCCGAACAGAGGGGCTGAGTGATGGCTGGGAGGCGTTTGAGTCCGGGGGGAAAAGACATGCCCCCGAACAGACTACAGGTAAGGCAGGCAAATAAAAAAAAAACAAATACTGCAGTGTTGGAAGGAACCCCAAATAAAAGAGCCACCTTGACAGAATGAAGCATTAGTGCTGCATAAGGAGGCTCTTTTAGTTAAGAACGCCAGGGGGGGTGTCAGGTTCCCTTTAAGTGCTCCCAGACTGCAAGCATTAGGCTATTTGTACACATTCAGAATTGCCGCAGAAATTTCGACGGCAATTCCGCAACTCTCTGCCGTGGGTAAAACGCATGCGGAATTCACATGCGTTTTCCCATTAAACACTAGCGTTTTGAAAGCATAATTAGCTTGCAGAATGCTAGCATTTTCCAAGTGATCTTGTTGTGAATTCTGTGGCCAAGCTCCCTCCTGTGGTCGAGAGTGGTACTTCAGCTGGTTCTGTCTATGGGCTTCCTTTGGTGGATGAGAGTGGTACTGCAGCTTCTGAGTTTCCTTCCTCAGGTGATGAGGTTAAGTCGTTAGGTGCTGCTCTATTTAACTCCACCTGGTGCTTTGATCCTGGCCTCCAGTCAATGTCTTAGTATTGGTCTTGCTTCCTCCTGGATCGTTCCTGTGGCCTGTCTATCCTGCATAAGCTAAGTTTTGCTTGTGTTATTTTTGTTTGCTATTTTTTCTGTCCAGCTTGCTATATTGGTTTTTCTTGCTTGCTGGAAGCTCTGAGGCGCAGAGGGAGCACCTCCGTACCGTTAGTCGGTGCGGAGGGTCTTTTTGCCCCTCTGCGTGGTTGTTTGTAGGTTTTTGTGTTGACCGCAAAACTATCTTTCCTATCCTCGGTCTATTCAGTAAGTCGGGCCTCACTTTGCTAAATCTATTTCATCTCTGTGTTTGTATTTTCATCTTTACTCCCAGTCATTATATGTGGGGGGCTGCCTTTTCCTTTGGGGAATTTCTCTGAGGCAAGGTAGGCTTATTTTTCTATCTTCAGGGCTAGTTAGTTTCTCAGGCTGTGCCGAGTTGCATAGGGAGCGTTAGGCGCAATCCACGGCTACCTCTAGTGTGGTGTGATAGGATTAGGGATTGCGGTCAGCAGAGTTTCCACGTCTCAGAGCTCGTCCTATGTTTTTGGTAAATGTCAGGTCACTTTGTGTGCTCTGAATTTCAATGTCCATTGTGGTTCTGAATTACCTGTTCATAACAGTACTGGAGGCCCAAAGTACTAATGCTTCTCAATAGAGGGAAAGGAGAAGTTCTGAGACCATTTTTTTTTCTTTGCACTGTGTTCTCTCTTTCTTTTCCCCTTTACATCAGGGTGGTTCAGAACACAGGTGTGGACATGGACATTCAAGGTCTGTTCTCTTTGATGGATAATCTCGCTATAAATGTACAGAATATTCAAGATTTGGTGGTTCAGAATCCTATGTTAGAGCCTAAAATTCCTATTTCTGAGTTATTTTCTGGAGTTAGAGCTAAGTTTTTGAATTTTAAAAATAATTGTAAACTATTTCTGGCTTTGAAACCCCGCTCCTCTGGTGACCCAGTTCAACAAGTTAAGATCATTATTTCTTTATTACGTGGCGACCCTCAAGACTGGGCATTTTCCCTTGCGCCAGGAGATCCTGCATTATGTAATATTGATGTGTTTTTTCTGGCGCTCGGATTGCTGTACGACGAACCTAATTCAGTGGATCAGGCAGAGAAAAATTTGCTGGCTCTGTGTCAGGGTCAGGATGAGATAGAGATTTATTGTCAGAAGTTTAGAAAGGGGTCCGTGCTCACTCAATGGAATGAATGTGCGCTGGCAGCTATTTTCAGAAAGGGTCTCTCTGAAGCCCTTAAGGATTTCATGGTGGGATTTCCTATGCCTGCTGGTCTGAATGAGTCTATGTCTTTGGCCATTCAGATCGGTCGACGCTTGCGCGAGCGTAAATCTGTGCACCATTTGGCGGTATTATCTGAGCATAAACCTGAGCCTATGCAGTGCGATAGGACTTTGACCAGAGCTGAAAAGCAAGAACACAGACGTCAGAATGGGCTGTGTTTCTACTGTGGTGATTCCACTCATGCTATCTCCGATTGTCCTAAGCGCACTAAGCGGTTCACTAGGTCTGCCACTATTGGTACGGTACAGTCTAAATTTCTTTTGTCCGTTACTTTAATCTGCTCTTTGTCTTCCTATTCTGTCATGGCATTTGTAGATTCAGGCGCTGCCCTGAATTTGATGGACTTGGCGTTTGCTAGGCGCTGTGGGTTTGTCTTGGAGCCCTTGCAGTGTCCTATTCCATTGAGAGGAATTGATGCTACACCTTTGGCCAAGAATAAGCCTCAGTATTGGACCCAGCTGACCATGTGCAGGGCTCCTGCGCTCCAGGAGGATATTCGCTTTCTGGTGTTGCATAATCTGCATGATGTGGTCGTGTTGGGGTTGCCATGGCTACAAGTCCATAACCCAGTATTAGATTGGAAATCAATGTCTGTGTCCAGCTGGGGTTGTCAGGGGGTACATGGTGATGTTCCATTTCTGTCTGTCTCATCATCCACCCCTTCTGAGGTCCCAGAGTTCTTGTCTGATTACCGGGATGTATTCGATGAGCCCAAGTCCAATGCCCTACCTCCGCATAGGGATTGTGATTGTGCTATCGATTTGATTCCTGGTGGTAAGTTTCCTAAGGGTCGACTGTTTAATTTATCTGTACCTGAGCACGCCGCTATGCGGAGTTACGTGAAGGAGTCGTTGGAGAAGAGTCATATTCGCCCGTCATCGTCGCCATTGGGAGCGGGGTTCTTTTTTGTGGCCAAGAAGGATGGTTCGCTGAGACCTTGTATTGATTACCGCCTTCTAAATAAAATTACGGTCAAATTTCATTACCCCTCGCCGCTGCTGTCTGATTTGTTTGCTCGGATTAAGGAGGCTAGTTGGTTCACCAAGATAGATCTTCGTGGTGCGTATAATCTTGTGCGTATTAAACGGGGCGATGAATGGAAAACAGCATTTAATACGCCCGAAGGCCATTTTGAGTACCTGGTTATGCCATTCGGACTTTCTAATGCTCCATCAGTGTTTCAGTCCTTTATGCATGACATCTTCCGAGAGTACCTGGATAAATTCCTGATTGTATACTTGGATGATATTTTGGTCTTTTCGGATGATTGGGAGTCTCACGTGAAGCAGGTCAGAATGGTGTTCCAGGTCCTGCGTGCTAATTCTTTGTTTGTGAAGGGGTCAAAGTGTCTCTTTGGTGTTCAGAAGATTTCATTTTTGGGGTTCATTTTTTCTCCTACTATCGAGATGGACCCTGTTAAAGTTCAGGCCATTTATGATTGGACTCAGCCTACATCTCTGAAGAGTCTGCAGAAGTTCCTGGGCTTTGCTAATTTTTATCGTCGCTTCATCGCTAATTTTTCTAGTATTGCTAAACCATTGACTGATTTAACCAAGAAGGGTGCTGATGTGGTCAATTGGTCTTCTGCTGCTGTGGAAGCTTTTCAGGAGTTGAAGCGTCGTTTTTCTTCTGCCCCTGTGTTGTGCCAACCAGATGTTTCGCTTCCGTTCCAGGTCGAGGTTGATGCTTCCGAAATTGGAGCAGGGGCTGTTTTGTCACAGAGAAGTTCTGATTGCTCGGTGATGAAACCATGCGCCTTCTTTTCCAGGAAATTTTCGCCTGCTGAGCGAAATTATGATGTTGGCAATCGAGAGTTGCTAGCCATGAAGTGGGCATTCGAGGAGTGGCGTCATTGGCTTGAAGGAGCTAAGCATCGCGTGGTGGTCTTGACTGATCACAAAAACTTGACTTATCTCGAGTCTGCCAAACGGTTGAATCCTAGACAGGCTCATTGGTCGCTGTTTTTCTCCCGTTTTGACTTTGTGGTTTCGTACCTTCCGGGCTCTAAAAATGTGAAGGCGGATGCCCTGTCTATGAGTTTTGTGCCCGATTCTCCGGGTTTGCCTGAGCCGGCGGGTATTCTCAAAGAGGGGGTAATTTTGTCTGCCATCTCCCCTGATTTGCGGCGGGTGCTGCAAAAATTTCAGGCTAATAGACCTGACCGTTGCCCAGCGGAGAAACTGTTTGTCCCTGATAGGTGGACGAATAAAGTTATCTCTGAGGTTCATTGTTCGGTGTTGGCTGGTCATCCTGGAATCTTTGGTACCAGAGATTTGGTGGCTATATCCTTTTGGTGGCCGTCTCTGTCGCGGGATGTGCGTTCTTTTGTGCAGTCCTGTGGGATTTGTGCTCGGGCTAAGCCCTGCTGTTCTCGTGCCAGTGGGTTGCTTTTACCCTTGCCGGTCCCGAAGAGGCCTTGGACACATATCTCTATGGATTTTATTTCTGATCTCCCTGTCTCTCAAAGAATGTCGGTCATTTGGGTGGTTTGTGATCGCTTCCCTAAGATGGTCCTTTTGGTGCCCTTGTCTAAATTGCCTTCCTCCTCTGATTTGGTGCCATTGTTTTTCCAGCATGTGGTTCGTTTACATGGCATTCCAGAGAACATCGTTTCTGACAGAGGTTCCCAGTTTGTTTCGAGGTTTTGGCGAGCCTTTTGTGCTAGGATGGGCATTGATTTGTCTTTTTCCTCGGCTTTCCATCCTCAGACAAATGGCCAGACTGAACGAACCAATCAGACCTTGGAAACATATCTGAGATGTTTTGTTTCTGTTGATCAGGATGATTGGGTGTCCTTTTTACCTTTGGCTGAGTTCGCCCTTAATAATCGGGCCAGCTCGGCTACTTTGGTTTCGCCGTTTTTCTGCAATTCTGGGTTCCACCCTCGTTTCTCTTCAGGGCAGGTTGAGTCTTCGGACTGTCCTGGTGTGGATACTGTGGTGGATAGGTTGCAGCAGATTTGGACTCATGTAGTGGACAATCTGACTTTGTCCCAGGAGAAGGCTCAACGTTTCGCTAACCGCAGGCGCTGTGTGGGTCCCCGACTTCGTGTTGGGGATTTCGTTTGGTTGTCGTCTCGTTATATTCCTATGAAGGTTTCCTCTCCTAAATTTAAGCCTCGTTTCATTGGTCCATATAGGATTTCTGAGGTTCTTAATCCTATGTCTTTTCGTTTGACTCTTCCAGCTTCTTTTTCCATCCATAACGTGTTCCATAGGTCATTGTTGCGGAGATACGTGGCTCCTGTGGTTCCATCTATTGATCCTCCTGCTCCGGTTTTGGTTGAAGAGGAATCGGAGTATATAGTGGAGAAGATTTTGGATTCTCGTGTTTCGAGACGGAAACTCCAGTATCTGGTTAAGTGGAAAGGTTATGGTCAGGAAGATAATTCCTGGGTCTTTGCCTCTGATGTCCATGCTGCCGATCTGGTTCTTGCCTTTCATGTGGCTCATCCTGGTCGGCCTGGGGGCTCTGGTGAGGGTACTGTTGTGAATTCTGTGGCCAAGCTCCCTCCTGTGGTCGAGAGTGGTACTTCGGCTGGTTCTGTCTATGGGCTTCCTTTGGTGGATGAGAGTGGTACTGCGGCTTCTGAGTTTCCTTCCTCAGGTGATGAGGTTAAGTCGTTAGGTGCTGCTCTATTTAACTCCACCTGGTGCTTTGATCCTGGCCTCCAGTCAATGTTCTAGTATTGGTCTTGCTTCCTCCTGGATCGTTCCTGTGGCCTGTCTATCCTGCATAAGCTAAGTTTTGCTTGTGTTATTTTTGTTTGCTATTTTTTCTGTCCAGCTTGCTATATTGGTTTTTCTTGCTTGCTGGAAGCTCTGAGACGCAGAGGGAGCACCTCCGTACCGTTAGTCGATGCGGAGGGTCTTTTTGCCCCTCTGCGTGGTTGTTTGTAGGTTTTTGTGTTGACCGCAAAGCTATCTTTCCTATCCTTGGTCTATTCAGTAAGTCGGGCCTCACTTTGCTAAATCTATTTCATCTCTGTGTTTGTATTTTCATCTTTACTCCCAGTCATTATATGTGGGGGGCTGCCTTTTCCTTTGGGGAATTTCTCTGAGGCAAGGTAGGCTTATTTTTCTATCTTCAGGGCTAGTTAGTTTCTCAGGCTGTGCCGAGTTGCATAGGGAGCGTTAGGCGCAATCCACGGCTACCTCTAGTGTGGTGTGCTAGGATTAGGGATTGCGGTCAGCAGAGTTTCCACGTCTCAGAGCTCGTCCTATGTTTTTGGTAAATGTCAGGTCACTTTGTGTGCTCTGAACTTCAATGTCCATTGTGGTTCTGAATTACCTGTTCATAACATGATCTGTAGTATCGCTTGGAAAACTGATTGACAGGTTGGTCACTAGTGTTGAGCATTCCGATACCGCAAGTATCGGGAATCGGCCGATACTTGCGGTATCGGAATTCCGATACCGAGATCCAATACTTTTGTGGTATCGGGTATCGGTATCGGTTCCATAGGGATGTGTAAAATAAAGAATTAAAATAAAAAATATTGATATATTCACCTCTCCGGCGGCCCCTGGACATCACGCTGGTAGCCGGCAGGCTTCTTTGTTTAAAATGAGCGCCTTTAGGACCTGCGAATGACGTCGCGGCTTCTGATTGGTCGCGTGCCGCTCATGTGACCGCCACGCGACTATTCAGAAGCTGCGACGTCATTCTCATTCACTAAACTCCTAATTCTAGGAATTAAGGACCTGCGAATGACGTCGCGGCTTCTGATTGGTCGCGTGGCGGTGACATGAGCGGCACGCAACCAATCAGAAGCCGCGACGTCATTCGCAGGTCCTAAAGGCGCTCATTTTAAACAAAGAAGCCTGCCGGTTACCAGTGTGATGTCCAGGGGCCGCCGGAGAGGTGAATATATCAATATTTTTTATTTTAATTCTTTATTTTACACATCCCTATGGATCCCAGGGCCTGAAGGAGAGTTTCCTCTCCTTCAGACCCTGGGAACCATCAGAATACCTTCCGATACTTGGTGTCCCATTGACTTGTATTGGTATCGGATATCGGTATCGGCGATATCCGATATTTTTCGGGTATCGGCCGATACTATCCGATACCGATACTTTCAAGTATCGGACGGTATCGCTCAACGCTATTGGTCACACAATCAAGTGTGACCAACCTTTTACTATTGATGCTGCCTATGCAGCATCAATAGTAAAAAGATAGAATGTGTAGCATGGCTAAAGGGTGTGTAGTCGACGGGAGGTATGTGCCACATAAATGCCTTGTTGCTGTAATTTAGCCCGGAGTATTTCTTTCTTGCACATAACCTTGTATATACAGTGGGGCAAAAAAGTATTTAGTCAGTCAGCAATAGTGCAAGTTCCACCACTTAAAAAGATGAGAGGCGTCTGTAATTTACATCATAGGTAGACCTCAACTATGGGAGACAAACTGAGAAAAAAAAATCCATAAAATCACATTGTCTGTTTTTTTATCATTTTATTTGCATATTATGGTGGAAAATAAGTATTTGGTCAGAAACAAAATTTCATCTCAATATTTTGTAATATATCCTTTGTTGGCAATGACAGAGGTCAAACCTTTTTCTGTAAGTCTTCACAAGGTTGCCACACACTGTTGTTGGTATGTTGGCCCATTCCTCCATGCAGATCTCCTCTAGAGCAGTGATGTTTTTGGCTTTTTGCTTGGCAACACGGACTTTCAACTCCCTCCAAAGGTTTTCTATAGGGTTGAGATCTGGAGACTGGCTAGGCCACTCCAGGACCTTGAAATGCTTCTTACGAAGCCACTCCTTCGTTGCCCTGGCGGTGTGCTTTGGATTATTGTCATGTTGAAAGACCCAGCCACGTTTCATCTTCAAAGCCCTTGCTGATGGAAGGATGTTTGCACTCAAAATCTCACGATACATGGCCCCATTCATTCTTTCATGTACCCGGATCAGTCGTCCTGGCCCCTTTGCAGAGAAACAGCCCCAAAGCATGATGTTTCCACCACCATGCTTTACAGTAGGTATGGTGTTTGATGGTTGCAACTCAGTATTCTTTTTCCTCCAAACACGACAAGTTGTGTTTCTACCAAACAGTTCCAGTTTGGTTTCATCAGACCATTGGACATTCTCCCAAAACTCCTCTGGATCATCCAAATGCTTTCTAGCAAACTTCAGACGGGCCCGGACATGTACTGGCTTAAGCAGTGGGACATGTCTGGCACTGCAGGATCTGAGTCCATGGTGGCGTAGTGTGTTACTTATGGTAGGCCTTGTTACATTGGTCCAAGCTCTCTGCAGTTCATTCACTAGGTCCCCCCGCGTGGTTCTGGGATTTTTGCTCACCGTTCTTGTGATCATTCTGACCCCACGGGGTGGGATTTTGCGTGGAGCCCCAGATCGAGGGAGATTATCAGTGGTCTTGTATGTCTTCCATTTTCTAATTATTGCTCCCACTGTTGATTTCTTCACTCCAAGTTGGTTGGCTATTGCAGATTCAGTCTTCCCAGCCTGGTGCAGGGCTACAATTTTGTTTCTGGTGTCCTTTGACAGCTCTTTGGTCTTCACCATAGTGGAGTTTGGAGTCAGACTGTTTGAGGGTGTGCACAGGTGTCTTTTTATACTGATAACAAGTTTAAACAGGTGCCATTACTACAGGTAATGAGTGGAGGAAAGAGGAGACTCTTAAAGAAGAAGTTACAGGTCTGTGAGAGCCAGAAATCTTGATTGCTTGTTTCTGACCAAATACTTATTTTCCACCATAATATGCAAATAAAATGATAAAAAAACAGACAATGTGATTTTCTGGATTTTTTTTTCTCAGTTTGTCTCCCATAGTTGAGGTCTACCTATGATGTAAATTACAGACGCCTCTCATCTTTTTAAGTGGTGGAACTTGCACTATTGCTGACTGACTAAATACTTTTTTGCCCCACTGTATATGTGTTTCAGGACCTGTGGTGATGTCAGACCACATGGCTAATCATGTGATGGGTTACTGGGTGTGGTTAGCTCTATATAAGACTGGCTAATGCTTAACACAGCAGATATGTGAGGAGGTGAAACCCTCCTGAGTGTGTCAAGGCTCCAGGACTGAGCCGGTAGGACTGGACACTTGTTTTTTCCTTTTCCTGAGCCAAAGGCTATTAGCTTTCAGTTATTTCGCCATGTGGTTTATGATGCAATAAACCCTGTGAACTTTTCAAGGAACGTGCCTCCTGAGTCTCAGCCATCGCACCCGAGTGAGTGAAATCCCTACAATTGGTGGAGAATGCGGAGAGCGTTCCCAGCGGAGACATAAGTCTATTATTGAATGTCCTGGGTCAAGTCTGTTGTAAGCCAGCAAGCATTGCCGGGGAAAATGGAGGACCTGCTGAAACACTTGATCCAGTCGCAGTCACAGCAGCAAGAGACCAACAGGCTGTTTATGCAGCAGTTGCAACAGAACCAGCAAGAGACCAACAAGCTGTTGATGCAGCAGGTGCAACAGAACCAGCAGGAGCAACGGCAGCAGATGCAGCTTCTGGCAACCTCCATCCAGGGCAAGAAGAGCGCCCCAACTCCAGGTCTGGCAGATGACACCCACGTCCGGAAGACGGTAAGACGCGCATTGCAGAAAATGACTCCCGGGGATGATGTTGAGGGCTTCCTGACGGTGTTTGAGAGGGTCGCTGAGAGGGATAAACTCCCACCAGAGCAGTGGGCAGAGGTACTGGCGCCATACCTGACGGGAGAACCCCAGAAGGCGTACTATGATTTGACCTTGCAGGATGCCAAAGAGTATCACAAATTGAAAGTCGAGATTCTCGCACATTTGGGGGTGACACTGACTGTCAGGGCACAGCGAGTTCACTGCTGGGCCTATCACCGAGACAAATCGCCTCGCTCTCAAATGTTTGATCTGTTGCACCTGGTCCAGAAATGGCTGCAGCCAGAGTCATGTACACCTGCACAGATGGTGGAACGGGTGATGATGGATCGGTTTGTGCATTCCCTCCCGAGGTCCAAACAGACTTGGGTTGCCCAGGGTGATCCCCAGAATGCCGACGAGCTGATCGGATTGGTTGAGAGATACCAAGGGTTGGAAGGCTCCTCCGGGAGGCAACCCATGCCGTACTGGGGTTCCCAGAAGGGAGCTGAGTCCCAAAAAGGGGTGGCGCGTCCAAGGTCACAAAGGGTGGGGGAGGTGGTGCTCAAGGTCCCTACGGGTGATGTTATTTGTTGGAGGTGCCACAGGCCAGGACATATAGCTGCCCATTGTTCCCAGACCACTGAGCAGATGGACTGCAGCATGGGACGCCGTTGTTCATACTATGCATATCCATCCTGCGGTGTGAACTCTCTGCCCAACGAGAGACCTCAAGCGTGTCCCGTAAAGGTGAACGGTCGAGCAGTAATGGCACTGTTAGACTCAGGGAGCCTAGAGACCCTGGTGAAGGCCACTTTTCCTCTCCACCTGCTCCCGGGAAAGAAGGTCGGAGTGCAATGCATACATGGTGATGCAAAGGACTACCCTATGGCCAGTGTGGACATTGAAACGGCATGTGGCACGGAGTCCCACATAGTCGGCGTCATTCAGGACTTGTTGCACCCTATAATTATTGGCCGGGATTTCTGTTTGTTTTGGGATTTGTGGGGGAAAGGTTCTGAGCTCCCTAGCAAGAGTAGGGAACCAATGAACCCTGGAAGGGTGTTGCCACACCCAGAGACAGACTGGTTTCCTTTTTGTGTTCTGGTTGGGGATGAGGAGGAAGTGTCCCCTGCATCTGATATTCTGGAGTTAGAGGTATCCGGAGAAAAATTTGGGACTGCCCAACATAGGGATCCCACTCTGAGGGAAGCCTTTAATAATGTCACAGTTATTGACGGGGTGGTACAGGAGCCGGGGGCAGACACAAGATTTCCCCATTTTTTGATGAGTGGGGAGTTGTTGTACCGGGTCACAAAAATAAGGGAGGAGTTGGTAGAGCAGTTGGTAGTGCCAGGTCCGTATAGACGGAAAGTGTTGGACATGGCCCATTCACACATCTTGGGTGGACACCTAGGGGTGGAAAGAACGCAGGAACGGGTTGTGCAGAGGTTCTATTGGCCTGGGTGTCACCAGGAAATAGTGAACTATTGCAGGTCCTGCCCTACATGTCAGCTAACTGCTCCTACTCCTCATTTCCGGAACCCCCTTGTGCCACTGCCCATTATTGAGGTACCGTTCGAGAGAATTGCCATGGACTTGGTCGGTCCCTTAGTTAAATCAGCTCGGGGCCATCAGTATATATTAGTCATCCTGGACTATGCCACACGCTATCCTGAGGCAATTCCCTTGAGAAATTCTTCCTCGAAGAGTATAGCCCGCGAGTTGGTCCATGTCTTTTCCCGGACAGGTCTGCCGAAGGAGATCCTGACTGACCAGGGGACACCTTTCATGAGCAAGGTGATGAGGGAGTTATGCAAAGCCCTGAAAATCTCCCAGTTGAGGACCTCGGTGTACCATCCCCAGTCAGATGGCCTTGTTGAGAGATTTAACAAGACACTGAAGAGCATGCTGAGAAAAGCTATAGAGAAAGATGGTAGAGACTGGGATTGTCTCTTACCCTATTTGATGTTTTCCATTCGTGAAGTTCCACAGGCCTCCACAGGGTTCTCACCGCTTGAGCTTCTATATGGCCGACATCCACGAGGACTCCTGGATATAGCCAAGGAAACCTGGGAAGCCGAAGTCACGCCCCACAGAAGCGTCATTGAGCATGTGGCCCTGATGCAGCAGAGGATTGCAAAGGTGATGCCTATCGTGAAAGAACACCTTCTCCAAGCACAAGAAGCTCAGGCCAGGGTCTACAACCGGTCTGCAAGAGTGAGGCAGTTCAATCCGGGAGACCGAGTTCTTGTGTTAGTTCCGACGGTGGAAAGCAAGTTCTTGGCCAAATGGCAAGGGCCATATGAGGTTGTCGAGAAACTTGGTGAGGTAAATCATAAAATTCACCAACCAGGAAGACGGAAACCATTCCAAGTTTACCATGTCAACCTCATCAAGCCATGGCAAGATAGAGAGCCGACAGTAACTCCGTCGTTGTTAAGCAACCCAGAAGGTGAGGTTGGAGCAGTTACTATAGCAGAGACGCTATCGAAGACCCAGAAACAGCAGTGCCGGGAGTTACTCCAGAAAAACAGGGACCTGTTTTCAGAATTGCCAGGATACACGAAGGTCATAGAGCACGAGGTCCTAACAGAGCCACATGTGCAGGAGAATGTGAAACCTTATCGTATTCCTGAAGCTCGTCGAGAAGTTATCTTCAAGCAAGTGGAGCATATGTTGAGGCTTGGAGTCATTGAGGAATCCAAGAGCGGTAGGTCGAGCCCAATTTTCCTGGTCCCAAAACCTGATGGAGAGTGGAGGTTTTGCAACGACTATCGGAAGTTGAATGTGGTCTCCAAGTTTGATGCCTATCCCATGCCCCGCGTTGATGAGCTCATCGAAAGGCTTGGGCACGCCAGATATATATCCACCTTGGATTTGACAAAGGAGTATTGGCAGATCCCCATGGCACAGGAAGCCAAGGAGAAGACGGCCTTTTCGACACCTGATGGATGCTTCCAGTATGTCTGGATGCCATTTGGCCTACAGGGAGCTCCGGCCACCTTCCAAAGGGCTATGGATAGTATCCTTGCACCCCACAAGGCATACGCTGCTGCGTACCTGGATGATATCATCATCTTTAGCCCGGACTGGGAGAATCATCTGGAAAAGGTCCAAGCGGTGTTTGATGATATAAGAGAGGCGGGGTTTACAATAAACCCGAAGAAGTGTGCCTTGGGTAAAGAAGAAGCTAAGTACCTTGGATACATAGTGGGTCATGGAGAAATAAAACCCCAAATCAGTAAAGTGGAAGCAATTCAAACATGGCCAAAACCAGTTTCCAAGAAGCAAGTTAAAGCCTTCCTGGGAATCGTGGGATATTACAGGAGGTTCATCCCAAGCTTCGCCACAGTGGCTGCGCCTCTGACTGATCTGCTAAAAGGGACAAAATCAGTAATGGTTAAGTGATCCGAAGAAACAGAGTCAGCCTTCCAAGAAATGAAAGAGGCTTTATGTAAGCAACCCGTTCTGATGGCCCCAAACTTCAAGAAAGAGTTTATTCTTCAGACAGATGCCTCAGATGTTGGGGTGGGAGCAGTCCTTTCCCAAGAACTACATGGGGAGGAGCATCCTGTTCTCTATCTGAGTAGGAAGCTGTCCTCGTCTGAAAATAACTACTCAGTCATTGAGAAGGAGTGCTTGGCCATAAAATGGGCAGTGGACACATGACGGTACTATCTGCTGGGATGTAAATTTAGACTGATATCCGACCATGCTCCACTTAGGTGGATGAGGGAAACGAAGGGTAGAAATGCTAGAGTCACCCGTTGGTTCTTAGCCCTGCAGGACTTCAGTTTCCATGTGGAACATAGGGCCGGAAAGCTGCACGGTAATGCGGATGCCCTATCAAGAATCCCTTGTTTAGTGGGGGAAAGTGCCAAGCCCCACGGCTTTAGGCAGAGGGGGAGGTATGTAGCATGGCTAAAGGGTGTGTAGTCGACGGGAGGTATGTGCCACATAAGTGCCTTGTTGCTGTAATGTAGCCCGGAGTATTTCTTTCTTGAACATAACCTTGTATATATATGTGTTTCAGGACCTGTGGTGATGTCAGACCACATGGCTAATCATGTGATGGGTTACTGGGTGTGGTTAGCTCTATATAAGACTGGCTAATGCTTTACACAGCAGATATGTGAGGAGGTGAAACCCTCCTGAGTGTGTCAAGGCTCCAGGACTGAGCCGGTAGGACTGGACACTTGTTTTTTCCTTTTCCTGAGCCAAAGGCTATTTGTTTTCTGTTATTTCGCCATGTGGTTTATGATGCAATAAACCCTGTGAACTTTTCAAGGAACGTGCCTCCTGAGTCTCAGCCGTCGCACCCGAGTGAGTGAAATCCTTACAATTGTTAAAAATAATTTTAAAAAAATCCTTGCGATGCTCCCAGCGATACCTAGCGACAATGACCCCAGATGAACTAGCATCACGCGAGACCGCTACGTCATCACAGGTCATTGTGCAAGGCATCACTGGGAACAGGAGCTGCCAGGAGCATCGCTAAGGCCTGGGCAGGATCTGGGGGCCGCCAGAAGGAGAGTATTATAACTTTTTTTATTCCCAGTGCCTGAAGAATAGTCTCCTCTCCTCCACCCCGGGTGCCATCCGCACATGATCTGCTTACTTTGCGCATGATGGGCATAGCCATATGCGGAAAGTAAGCATATCAATGCATTCCTATGTGTGCGGAATCACCGCGATTCCGCACAAAGAATGAACATGCTGCGCATTTTTCTGCGATGCGATTACGCCATAGAAAAATAAGCAGCATTATCACAGCATTGCAGAATCCCATTGAATTCAATGGGTTGTGTTGTGTATGTGCTTTAGCAGAGTACAGTGTGTACAGTTTGTGTAGTGTGTGTGTACAGTGTGTGTGTACAGTGTGTGTGTATATTATATATACAGGTCCTTCTCAAAAAATTAGCATATAGTGTTAAATTTCATTATTTACCATAATGTAATGATAACAATTAAACTTTCATATATTATAGATTCATTATCCACCAACTGAAATTTGTCAGGTCTTTTATTGTTTTAATACTGATGATTTTGGCATACAACTCCTGATAACCCAAAAAACCTGTCTCAATAAATTAGCATATTTCACCCATCCAATCAAATAAAAGTGTTTTTTAATAACAAACAGAAAAACCATCAAATAATAATGTTCAGTTATGCACTCAATACTTTGTCGGGAATCCTTTGGCAGAAATGACTGCTTCAATGCGGCGTGGCATGGAGGCAATCAGCCTGTGACACTGCTGAGATGTTATGGAGGCCCAGGATGCTTCAATAGCGTCCTTAAGCTCATCCAGAGTGTTGGGTCTTGCATCTCTCAACTTTCTCTTCACAATATCCCACAGATTCTCTATGGGGTTCAGGTCAGGAGAGTTGGCAGGCCAATTGAGCACAGTAATACCATGGTCAGTAAACCATTTTCCAGTGTTTTTGGCACTGTGAGCAGGTGCCAGGTCGTGCTGAAAAATGAAATCTTCATCTCCATAAAGCATTTCAGCCGATGGAAGCATGAAGTGCTCCAAAATCTCCTGATAGCTAGCTGCATTGACCCTGCCCTTGATGAAACACAGTGGACCAACACCAGCAGCTGACATGGCACCCCACACCATCACTGACTGTGGGTACTTGACACTGGACTTCAGGCATTTTGGCATTTCCTTCTCCCCAGTCTTCCTCCAGACTCTGGCACCTTGATTTCCGAATGACATGCAAAATTTGCTTTCATCAGAAAAAAGTACTTGGGACCACTTAGCAACAGTCCAGTGCTGCTTCTCTGTAGCCCAGGTCAGGCGCCTCTGCCGCTGTTTATGGTTCAAAAGTGGCTTTACCTGGGGAATGCGGCACCTGTAGCCCATTTCCTGCACACGCCTGTGCACGGTGGCTCTGGATGTTTCCACACCAGACTCAGTCCACTGCTTCCTCAGGTTCCCCAAGGTCTGGAATCGGTCCTTCTCCACAATCTTCCTCAGGGTCCGGTCTCCTCTTCTCGTTGTACAGCGTTTTCTGCCACATTGTTTCCTTCCAACAGACTTACCATTGAGGTGCCTTGATACAGCACTCTGGGAACAGCCTATTTGTTGAGAAATTTCTTTCTGGGTCTTAACCTCTTGCTTGAGGGTGTCAATGATGGCCTTCTTGACATCTGTCAGGTCGCTAGTCTTACCCATGATGGGGGTTTTGAGTAATGAACCAGGCAGGGAGTTTATAAAAGCCTCAGGTATCTTTTGCATGTGTTTAGAGTTAATTAGTTGATTCAGAAGATTAGGGTAATAGGTCGTTTAGAGAACCTTTTCTTGATATGCTAATTTATTGAGACAGGTTTTTTGGGTTATCAGGAGTTGTATGCCAAAATCATCAGTATTAAAACAATAAAAGACCTGACAAATTTCAGTTGGTGGATAATGAATCTATAATATATGAAAGTTTAATTGTAATCATTACATTATGGTAAATAATGAAATTTAACACTATATGCTAATTTTTTGAGAAGGACCTGTATATACATACATGTATATATATATGTAGCTTTGTCGCCATAAAAGGAGGGGGGCCCAGACACATTTCTTGCACAGGGACCCCAAGCTGTCAGTGTCTGCCCCTGCCCAGGGATCAATTGTACTCGCATCTTACAGAAGTGAGTACAATTGAGGCTCTGACTGCCGGGTCAGAGCGACGTGAGCAGCGTGATCACATGATCTGATCACTGATTTCGCTCACTCGTGCTGCAGAGGCGAACACTGGTGGTAAGTGCTCCAGTGGAGCAGAAGACACCAAAGGATAAGTGCACGGGGGAGACACAATATGGGGAGTCAGGTGAGCAGGCAGTATAGAAAGTGAGGGGGTAAATACATGCAGACAGTATGGTGAACAGGGGGATGTGAGAGGAGACAGTATGAGGAGGAAGGGGAATAGTGTGAGGAGACAGTATAGAATAGAAACGGAGTAGCATGGAGGGACAGTGTAAGGGCACAGCCAGGATGGGACAGTATATGAAGGAGGGAGAAGTGTGATGAGAGAGTATGGGGAGGATACAGTATGAGAGGACAGTGTGAAGAGGGGGCCGGTATGGAAAGGAGAGGTCAGTGTGAAGAGCATGTACCATAAGAGGGAAAATGTGGGGGTCATATTTTGTGCAGACAATATAGTGAGGGGCATTTTTTTATTCAGAAGCGTTTTAATGACACTTCTATCTTTAAGGGCGTCATGTGGAGATTTTCTGCAAAAAAGCGGAGAAGATGGAAGTCTGCAGAGACGGCTGTGGATGAGAAAACTCATCATGAGGTCTGGACAAGATGAAGAAAAGAAGGAGAATGACTCCAGAGACGACGTCAGCTATAAGGTACCTGGATGTAAATGTTAATTTTGATACTAACTAACCGTCATGTTTTTATTCATATTAGGAGCATTAAAGGGGATGTCCAGGTTTGTAATGAGTCTGCAGTCATTCTTTGTGACTGCAGACTTCTGAATTCTCACAGTGCACACTGCACGCTGTCAGGATTCTCTCGTGCCAGCGATTTACATACATGTGGTAACGTGCCGACTAGACATGTGTGGCCTCACTCAATGAAAATGAACTGAGCAAGGTCAGGCATGTTTGGTCGGAATGTGGCCAGAAGTATACAAATCGCATACTTGTGCTGACATGACTGTCCACCGGCAAGGGAGAATCCTAAAAGTGTGCAGTGCATGAGTTGTGAGAATTCAGAAGCTGCGATGTCAGGATTCAGCTCTGCAGGTTACAGTAGTTGTTACATGGACACTTCACTCATATGCGACTTTCATACTTATGGTCCTGTGACAACGAGCTTCTCTTCCCGCTTCTCTCAGTTTTTTACTGAACATTGAGAGCATTAGGGAGAGGAGCTTGTGGGTACATGACTAAGTGTGCAAATCGCATATGTCCTTGGCGGGGGGGCACCAAAATTAATTCTTGCCAAGGGTGCCAGAAAACCTAGATACACCTCTGCCGGTATGCTACTGCGAGCAGTGATTACCGGGTCCGGTGGAGGGATGTCTGTGCACAGGCAGTGAGGCAGGGACTGAGAGAGAATGGAGACCCAGAGACTGCCTGTCCCAGTCTACGCCGTAGCATGGAGCCCTCATTATCGTAGGAATATGTCAGTTAATAAATTGTTTTTCTAAAGCTTTATAGTGTAGTTTTAGGTCAGGGAGGGATGGTTAGGGATGAGCTAGCAAGGTGCAGGGACAGGTAGTGATGGCTACTTGCGGACATGTGCAGCACTTGCGGTTTTGGACTTGCGGTGAGATACAGGGAATGAATGAGGCCGAATGCACTGTTGCCGTAAGTGATCTGTTACGCGGCAGATGCGTAAACACTGCACGGATCTGCTGCAAAAGGCGACTTTCACATCAGCGATTCTTGCCAAAGTCACTGCCGATAGTGTCATACTCACCAATGGGGGAGGCACCACTAAAAGTGCCTAGGGAAGCAGAGACTCTAAATACGGCCCTGCTGAGCATGCTCGAGAAATCTCGAGTAACGAGTATATTCACTCATCACTACTCACAGTACATGGTTCCCTGTGACCATTACTTTTGCAGGTGGGCGATTACTGTTCTGCCTGCACAACTCCATCAGTGGCAAGTTTCACATAAACACAAATACATGGACCAGTAAGCATGGACAGCGACATTATATCTCCTTAATTGCCCACTGGGTAAATGTAGAGGCGGTTGGGCCTGAGTTCTTGCGCATGTCCTACCATGGACGAGGATTGCTGGACGTTTCACTGCCAATTTTTCCTTCTCTTACTCTGCTGCCTCCACCACCTTTTCATCCAGTCAGCGTAACATCTGCACCATTAACTTCAGCACATGAGGAAGAAAAGGGAAAATCTCCAGCAACAATATATCCAAATGAAAATCTTTAAGGATAAAAAGAATAACTTTTATTGTTTTTAATGTTAAAAGCTCAGTTAGCTAGCCACCCTGGGGTTTAATATGTCCATAGAATGGGAAGAGGCAGTGGTGTCAGTCGCAGATACTGTTTCTGGACTCTGACAATGGGCTCAAGTAGTTGGGTGCTTTGCTTGCATGTGCCTGAGCATGCTGATGGTAGTCAGGCTGGTATTTGTGCTGCCCTTGCTGATGCTTGCATGGCAGATGTTGTAAATGGCCCTATTTAGGTTGAATGGATTGTCTTTAAAAAAGTACCAGACTAGTGAGTACCTCACAGCAACTTCACCAGTGTTGGTGCTCTAGGGATCAGTTGCCTGCCTTGGGTCTATGGCTACTCCTCTCCCTAGCTAACATGCAGCTACAATTGTGTACCTCTCTCACAGCACCACTCCCTATGATGCCTGTGTCCGGGGTGCAGTGTGCCGAACATGGAGTGACATGTCTTATATAAACCTGATGAAGCTATGCAGCTAGCCAATCAAGGTAATGCCACAACTAAGATGACCTACGGCATTATAGTGACTGGCAGGTAATCCCGACATGTTCATTGGCTGTCTAAAAAGCACCAAACATGCGTGGAGGGGACTAGAACTTCCACTTGAGCATTAAAAAAATACTCGTGGAGTAACGAGCATCTCAAGCACACTGATGATCGAGTATGCTCGCTCATCACTAGCGGTAAGAAATGTGTTTTCTTTTTTGATCGAATTACCAAATGCTTAAATTTGTGTGGAACCAATTATTTCAATGAATTCTACTTAATCTCGATATTCCGGGCATGAGACCATGCAACCATCTGACTGATACCTTATTAATAGTTCCTTTCATTTCCAAACGTAGAAGTGTGAAGTCTCTTTAATGAACCAAAGAAAAAACATTTAGAAAGTAATACATTAAAAACATGCTGAAATATGCACAAACATGTTATAATTATATCAGAAGAGGTTTTCCCTTTATTCACCTGCAAAGACGCATTTCTGGGATTATGAACCACAGACTAGACAAACATGTCTAAGCAAACAGTATGCACACCTGCTTAGTGAAGAGAATCTTCAACTTCAGGCTCCCATGAACAATGAGAAGAACAAGTCATTCTCCATTTTTCTTTAAAATAGAAACACATAACTAGTCTCATGAATGCAGCAACACATATTAAGCAGTTCTCCATAAATCATAAAGGGATGCACGCAAATCATTAGAGCTTTTCTAATCTGTGGATCCGATAAAAATAGTAGCAATTATATTAGTTGCTGTCACAAAATTGTCAGCATAAGCTGTACTGCGGAAAAAGGGATTATATGAGAAAGAAGTGTGAGTTTTTTGATTGTTTGAAGGGCTTTTAGCAGGTTTAGTAAAGACTCCAACTATCATTTAATATTGCATGATAAAGCTGTTAAATATTTATAGGGCCCATACAGAGAGTGAATTTATTAGACAGACGGAAGAAAATGTTCAGAAATAGTAAAGTTATGAGAAGGAGAGATTGAGTAGTGTTGTATGCCCTTTTCTGTGTCAAGTGAAACTACAGTATCAGGCATATGTTCCTCTTTTTTTTATCATGGTTTTAAATGTGTTAAAATAAACACTAGTTATGATCAAATCTTTTGAAATTTAGTAGGTGCTGTCCATGCCAACCCTCTCAGCATGCAAGTTACCAATTTTTGTGAATGTTCAAAGCAGAATCAAGAATCATAAAATGGTAAAGTTCAAAGCAACCTCTTGAGTCATGTGGTCCATCCCCCTGCTCAAAACAGGATTCAATAAATAATCCCAGACAGATGTCTGTCCATCCTCTGTTTGAAGATTTCCATTAAAGAAGAACTCACCACCTCTCATGGCAGCCTGTTCCACTCGTTGATCACCCTCACTGTCAAAAAGTTTTTTTCTAATATCTAATCTGTTTCTCCTCCCATTCAGTTTCATACCATTGCTTCTAGCCTTTTCTTGTGCAAGTCAAAATAAAGCTAAACATTCCCAAATCCTCTAACCGTTTAAGGTAGGAATTTGTTTGCAGCCCGTTCACCATTCTGGTCACTCTTCTCTGAACTTGCTCCAGTTTGTCTTTTTTAAAATATGATGCTCAGAACTAGACACTGCATTTCAGTTGAGGTCTGACCAAGGGGGAGTAGAGGGGTTAATTAATTCACGTGATCTAGATGATATGCTTCTGTTGATACATCCCAGAATTGTATTTGCCTTTTTTTGCTGCTGCATCACACTGTTGACTTATGTGCAGTTTGTGATCTATTAGTGTATTTTTTACATGTGCTGTTGCTTAGCCCTACTCCTCCCTTTTGGTATATTATTTTTTAATTTTTCTTGCCCAAATGTAGGACTTTGCATTTCTCCCTTTTAAATACAATTCTGTTAGTTGCAGCCCAAAGTTACAGTTTGTTTAGAACTTTTGAATCCTTTCTTTCTCTCTTTCCTAGTATTAGCTATCCCTTCTAGCTTCGTGTCATCAGCAAATTTAAACATTTTACCCTCAATTCCTTCATCTAAATCTGTTGTGAATTCTGTGATCAAGCTCCCTCCTGTGGTCACGAGTGGTACTGCGGCTTCTGAGTTTCCTTCCTCAGGTGATGAGTTTAAGTCGTTAGGTGCTGCTCTATTTAACTCCACCTAGTGCTTTGATCCTGGCCTCCAGTCAATGTTCTAGTGTTGGTCTTGCTTCCTCCTGGATCGTTCCTGTGGCCTGTCTCCTCAGCATAAGCTAAGTTCTGCTTGTGTTACTTTTGTTGCTATATTTTCTGTCCAGCTTGCTTTTTTGTTTTTGCTTGCTTGCTGGAAGCTCTGAGACGCAGAGGGAGCACCTCCATACCGTTAGTCAGTGCGGAGGGTCTTTTTGCCCCTCTGCGTGGTTGTTTGTAGGTTTTTGTGTTGACCGCAAAGCTATCTTTCCTATCCTCGGTCTATTCAGTAAGTCGGGCCTCACTTTGCTAAATCTATTTCATCTCTGTGTTTGTATTTTTCCTCTTTACTCACAGTCATTATATGTGGGGGGCTGCCTTTTCCTTTGGGGAATTTCTCTGAGGCAAGGTAGGCTTATTTTTCTATCTTCAGGACTAGCTAGTTTCTCAGGCTGTGCCGAGTTGCATAGGGAGCGTTAGGCGCAATCCACAGCTACCTCTAGTGTGGTTTGATAGGTTTAGGGATTGCAGTCAGCAGAGTTCCCACGTCTCAGAGCTCGTCCTATGTTTTGTGGTTTTTGTCAGGTCACTTGTGTGCTCTGAATTTCAAGGTCCATTGTGGTTCTGAATTACCTATTCATAACATAAATCATAGATAAAGATGCTGAACAACACTGGGCCTAGGAAACAGCCCTGTGGTATCCTGCTTGTGGTATACTTCCAACTGGATTTGCAGCCATTTATTACCATTCTTTGAGTTATTAATCCACCTAACAGTTGTCTTGTCGATTCCATATTTGGTCATTTTTTCAATAGAGATGGTATGAGATATTTTGTCAAATGTTTTGCTGAAATCAAGATATATATATTCTGCGTTTCCCAGATCAACTCAGTCAGTGATAGTGTTCAAACCTGACTTATGCAATTAAGGTAACACAACTCTTCTACTGTGTCTCAAGACTTCATTTACTTCTCTGTTATGTTGCTTTTACAGCAAATTACACAGCCTGTAACAGCTGGCAGCACCCAAAGGGATTTCATTACTGAACGTTATTAGTCAGGTGAAGAGTACAAAAAAATTCTAAGCAAAAAGGAAAAAAAAGAGCATGAACC
Source organism: Ranitomeya imitator (assembly GCF_032444005.1). Lineage (NCBI taxonomy): Eukaryota > Metazoa > Chordata > Amphibia > Anura > Dendrobatidae > Ranitomeya > Ranitomeya imitator. Next base: position 591,772,319 of record NC_091286.1, read on the forward strand.
GCACATCCCAAAATCATACGTTGATCTAAAGCCGCTAGGCAAAAATTTATATACTGAACATGAGGTTTTCAGTTTAACATTCTGATCAGACTGTATGAAGCCCACTGCCACTTCACGGCAAACCTCGTAGTGGGTTCTATCGCCCTAACGGAGCGGAGCCATGCGGCGACCACTGCCACAGCGGCCAAGCACCAGCAGGGCGGACGGCCTTTTGCCCCACAGCACCCATGCTGCGAGACTGAGCCCCCATGACTCCAGACCGCGCCGCCCCACCAGCACAAAGCCACAGCAACATTGGCTGCCACACAGCACCAGCACCAAAATGAAAGGAGCATTGAAACTCACCTTCCTCCAGCTCTTCAGTGAGAGCCAAAATGGGCTAGACCCCTTACTTTGCAGTCTCCTGCTAATTAAGATCACCTGTGCCAAATGGGAGGAGTGCTGGTCCAAGAAAGAGACAAGAACATGCTTTGCAAAAAGGAAAAAAAAGAGCATGAACCGCACATCCCCAAAAAAATTCTAAGGCATTAGCTATATCATGGACAACTGTGATCATGGTCATCAAGAAGTGGCTTAAATTTGGCACAACATTTACATCACCTAGATCTAGGCATCCCTCAAAAACTGATGAAATTGATGAAAAACTTGCTGCTGTGGAAATCTCGAATAGGCTGAAATCTACATTGGATCAGTGTGATTTAATAGAGATATAAGGTTAGACCTTCCATGAGTGCCAGCATGTCTCGGATTCTGCGAAATATTCGCCTTTAATCATGACAATGACCCTAAGCATATCCACAAATCAAAAAATTCATGGGTTCAAAGTTTTGGAATGGCTCAGCCAGAGCCCTTATTGTCAAATCATGCGGATAGACTTATACACAAAAAGCCTGAAAAAAGCTGTCATAAATTCAATGGGTACTTCAAAAAAGTATTAGTTTAAGAGTGTGTATATGCATGCCACCATATTATTTTAGTTCTTGATCTATCTTTTTCTACCTGAAAAGTTTTCAGGTTTTTTTGCTATTGAATTGTAAATATTAAGAGTGAGAATGAAGGTGGAAAAAGTTCTGATTTGATTCTTCCTGGTTTACTATTTTTACATAGCAAACTTGGCATTTTAATAAAGGTACAGTATGTAGACTTTTTATATCCATTGTATCTCTACTATGATGAATTGCATGTACTTCAAAAGAAAAATATTAAATCCTTGCTAATTATATTCCAAGCATATTATCCTCCCAACAAGAATTGTAATATTTGATAGTAGGCCATAACATTATCTATTGTACACATACTGTAAGCACAGCTGGACAAAAGCATATATTCTCGCATCTGAGAGAATTTTGGGGATTATGCAAATCTAAATCTCATCAAACTCTGATCAGACTCTGTCCAAAGAAAAAAACAGACATATGCATGGCCTCATAGAATAACATTGATCTGAGTGTGATCTGATGTTTTGTCGGATCACACTCAACAAAAATTTGGTCATCAACGCGAGCCTTTAAACCGTGGCATCGTTATTTTTATTCTCTGTAAATCAGCTTCAGAATTTTCACTCTTTTTAGTTTCCTATTTGTCAAGACTTTCTGCCTTCCATCAACAATCATTAATTGAAGCAGACTTAGGAGCTGTGAATATACATACTATGTACACTTTTCCATTATGCTGTACTGTTAAATAATAAAGAACAATTAAATGGAAAAAAAATGCAATTGCAAGGCTAAAGGTTGAGCCGATTAAAATAAATGAGTCATGGAAGCTAAGGATGTTAAATAGCGGAAATTAAATTACCACACAGTGCAGAGAAATAAATGATTAAAAACAACAGAGTTAAGAATTAAAAAGTTATCTAAAAATCAACAAAACTGATTTCTGTTCCAACCACTCATGTGCCTTGTTCAGATGAAGAGTGGAGCTGAGCGGACTGATCTGACGACTGATGTACAAACAATTTCCTTAAAATAGCAGGACAAAATCGAAATGCGAACACGTTATGATTTGATATCAGAGAATTTCAAAAGTGCGTGACACTGCTAAAGACTTGAGTGAGGTTGCTAATTACATCAGTTGTGGCCACGCGGGCTTAATGCCCTACAACTTTCACAAAATGGCCTATCCCAGCTGATCAGGAGACTATAATAAAGCCAAAATAAAAGATGAAAGTTCTACCAATCAACATGATTTTAGTCTTTTCAGTGTAGGGGTAGGAGGTCTAAGTGAACAGCTCATTCCACATATGGATAGAAAAAGGACTAATCTAATTTTGATGGACTACCCCACTGCTGTAACACATTAAAAATGGTAGTGGCAGTCTCAGTATGTGAATAATAGTCCAGATATTCAAGTGATAGATGATGGATTCCAGTCAATGTGACTTTGAATTGATTAATCTGTGATATATTGCAATAATAGCACTTTAATAACAGCCTTTTTTTTATTCTTCTCACACTGCATTTTAATAACCATCTGCTCTAATATTACTAAAAACAAAATCCTGAAACCAAGGTTTGTGTGTTACAGAAAGTGTGCTTATTTGAATATGAGACAAGCAAGACACTTTCATTTCTTTAAAAGCCAAAAGAAAAATCTCTATAATCTAGAAATTTACACACCTGGCCAAAATTGTTGGCACCCCTCGTTTAATGACAGAACAACCCACAATGGTCACAGAAATAACTTCAATCTGACAAAAGTAATAATAAAAAAAAAGATCTCTGAAAATGAACAAAAGAAAGTCAGACATTACTTTTCAACCATGCTTCCACAGAATTAAAAAAAAAAAATAAAACTCATGAAATAGGCCTGGACAGAAATGATGGTACCCTTAACTTAATATTTTGTTGCACAACCTTTTGAGGCAATCACTGCAATCAAACAATTCCTGTAACTGTCAATGAGACTTCTGCACCTCTCGACAGAAATTTGGGCCCACTCTTCAAAAGCAAACTGCTCCAGTTGTCTCGTGTTTGATAGTTGCCTTTTACAGACAGCATGTTTCAGCACTTTCCAAAGATGCTCAATAGGATTTAGGTCGTCGGCCACTTCAAAATAGTCCAATGTTTTCCTCTTAGCCATTCTTGGGTGTTTTTAGCTGTGTGTTTTGGGTTATTATCCTGTTGCAAGACCCATGACCTGTGACTGAGACCAAGCTTTCTGACACTTTGCAACACATTTCACACTAAAATCCCTTGATAGTCTTGAAATTTCATTGTACCCTGCCCAGATTCTAGACACCCTGTGCCAGATTCAGCAAAGCAGTTTCAGAACATAACAGAGCCTCCTCCATGTTTCACAGTAGGGACAGTGTTCTTTTCTTGATATGCTTCCTTTTTCTGTCTGTGAACGTAAAGCTGATGTGCCTTGCCAAAAAGTTCCATTTCTGTCTCATCTGTCCATAGGACATTCTCCCAGAATCTTTGTGTCTTGTCAACATGTAGTTTGGCCAATTCCAGTCTGGCTTTTTTATGATTTTTTTTCAACAATGGTGTCCTCCTTGGTTGTCTCCCATGAAGTCCACTTTGACTCAAAACAACAATGGATGGTGCGATCTGACATTGATGTTCCTTGAGCCTGAAGTTCATCTTTAATCTATTTAGAAGTTTTTCTGAGCTCTTTTGTTACCATTTGTATTATCCGGCTCTTTGATTTGTCTTCAATTTTCCTCCAGGTAGGTTGGCTACAGTTCCATGGATCTTAAATTTCTGAATAATATATGCAACTGTAGTTACAGGAACATCAAGCTGCTTGGAGATGGTCTTATAACTTTTACCTTTAACATGTTTGTCTATAATTTTCTTTCTAATCTCCTGAGACAACTCTTTCCTTCACTTCCTCTGGTCCATATTGAGTGTGATTCACACCATATCACCAAACAGCACAGTGAGTATCTGGAGCCCTATATACAGGCCACTCACTGATTCCAAGATTGTAGACACCTGTGATGCTAGTCAGTGGACATACCTTGATTTAACATGTCCCTTTTGTCACATTATTTTCATCCTCAATTAAAATCCTCAAATATAAAAATAAACTAATATTTTTCCAATAAATACAATAAATACATTTGTTTATGTAAATAAAAATACAAACAGTAAAGCTACACATATCTGGTATAGCCGCATCCATAGCGACCCGCTCTATAAAACTGTCTCAAAACTGTATAAAACTAGTTAACCCCTTCAGTGAACACCATAAAAAATAAAAATAAAAAATGAGGCAAAAAACAATGATTTATCATACCATCAAACAAAAAATACAATAAAATGTGATCAAAAAGACAAATGTAAATAAAAAATGGAACTGATGAAAATGTCATGTTATCCTAAAAAAAGCTGCCATACAGCTCCATCATCGGCAAAAAAAATAAAGTTATAGCTCTTAGAAAAAAAACGAAAAAATAATTATTTTTTCTATAAAATTGTTTGTATTCTGTAAGAGCTAGAACATAAAAAATAAATAAATTGGGTATCACTGTAATTGTACTGAACCACAGAATAAAGCTGCTTACCAATTTTACCATATGCGGAATGGTATATAAATAAACAAAACAAAAAGCATGTTAGGGCTAGCGAAACGCACCAAATGTTAAGATAGGTAGAATAAGGTGCGTTCGCAGCCCGGGGTCCACCGTGCAGAGATGGAACCTGCTGCCAAGTAATGACGGACTATATGGCGGTACAACGTGAAAACACATGGGTTAACTTCACCCTGTGTGAAGGAAGCGAACTCTGTTAAGTCACAGGGATGCGGTACCGCACACAAGAGCACAAGCAAGGAGTCTCTGAGCTCAGTCCTAAGACTTGGGATCTGAGTCTGTGCAGACTACTTGCGGTCGACACTGCAACTGGGGTGTCAGCATAACCAAAAGAATAACAAAAGAATGCACGAGAGTACGTGCGATGCCGCACTGGCGGATGCCACTAACCACCCAGGCTTGGGTCAGGAAAGCACTGTGAAAGCGCACGGCACCGCACTGGCGAACACAGCAACTAGACGCTGTGTTAGTGTGTAACGTGCTGTTGGGTAAGTCGGGCGCTAGATAGCAATCATACACCTACCGCGAACAGTCATCCAATAGGGAGGGTTATTTAAAGAGTGACTTTCACTCACAACACACACACGTTTACAAATGTACAATAGTGCATGGCCGTGCGGTTATGCGAAGCTTATATAGCTGCAGCACGTTCAGGACCTTCCAATAAAGGACCAATGGGAAGCTGCCACAGAAGTTTAGCACCTTCAAGACCTTCTTGGAGGACCAATGGGAACCGCTGCAGCATCTGAGCATGTGACCCTCGATCTCCAACGGGAGATCTCACCCTGGGCATGCTCAGAAGGGAAAAAGCAGGACTTAGTCCCAAAAGCGTCTGCTCGCCGCTGCCCAGCACTGGCTTCAATGGCAGAAGCTGGAAAGGCAGCAGTAACCCTATGCACAGAGTGAGACTGAGCAAGACGCTGGGACCGACGTCTCCGCTGAGCAGACTCCACTGCGGCTGGAGAAGAATGGGAAACTGCAGCAGAGATAGTTCGAGATTCCCCCTGTGCAGAGGCGGGAACTCGACACCTAACAAAGCAATTCCTGAATTGCTGGCTTTTGTTCATTCTGTCCCCCAAAAATCAGAATAGAAAGCGATAAAAAAAGTCATGTGCTTGAGAATGGTACCAAAAAACCCATCAGCTCGTCCTGCAAAAAACAAGCCATAACATGACTCTATAGGCCAAAATATGGAAAAATTATAGCTGCCAAAGTATGCTGATGCAAAAACAAATTTTTGCAATAAAAAGCGTCTTTTAGTGTGTGACAGCTGTCAAACATAAAAAACTATATAAATCTGGTGTCACTGTAATCGCACCAACCCGAAGAATTAAGTCACCTAATAATCATTTATAATGCACTAGGAATGCCTTAAAAAATAAATATAACCAATTCTTCACATGCTGTTGATTTTTTCATTCTGCCTCCCAAAGATCACAGTAAGGCTCGGCAAATATTTAACCTGGGCTCTACGCTGAGTGCTGACAATGGAGTTTCTGTGTAAATCTCTGAAATATGTGATTGTGACAGAACCCCTGGAGGAGAATTCCATATAATGAGGCAAATGGAGGCACTGAGTATGCAATAGGTACTGTGATCCGGCGGTGTCCGTTTTTTTAGAACTGCATAAAAGTGTAGTCGGCCACAGTTTTGTGGACTTCTGAAAAGAAGGAAACTACTGAACAGTGGCCAGACAGAGTCCAGAGTAACTCTGCTGCCCCATAATAATGAATCTATCCATTGGGGGATTTTATCTGTCACGTCACTTGGAGATTTAGATGGAAACTCCTGTGTAATAGCTCAGCATAGAGCGCCGGATAAATATGATCATAAATGTTATGTAAAATATTCATAATAACACCTTAAACTCAATCCACATAAAAAGCAAAACCCCACTCAGGTTTGTCATTTGTTAATGGAAATGTAGGGAGTTTCCACATTACTGGTAGCCCAAAGGCCCTGGAAAATCGAAATGGCTTCTCAGCCCCAAAAAGAAATTCAGCAAATTCTCTGCTCCCAAATCCAATTGCCCCCCTCCCTTCTGAGCCCCAATGTGCGTAAACCAAATTTAGCTCCCACATGTTTGGCATTTCTGTAGGAATGAGAGCCCACCTAATTTACAGGTGTATGTTTCCGGAAGCATGAGCTGCGCATAATGTATTGGTCATTGCAACATACTGGTCACTGCAACGGCAGTTTGCAATTTTCACTCAGCAACATCCACTGCTGCCTGTTTCTGGAAAACACCCATGGAGTCCAAATCAGCACTACATTTGTACATAAATTCCCAAAGGGTTATCATTTCCAAAATGGGGTCATTTGAGGGTGGCTTCTGTTTTTTTAGCACTTAGAGGCTCTTTATATGGAATCCACAAACTATTCTAGGAAAATCTGCGCTCTAGGAGGCAAATAGCTCTCCATCCCTCCCGAGTCTCCATACGGCTAAGCAATACTGTACAGCCACATATGGGGTACTACCACATTCCGTTGAAATTGTCGGACAAATTTTGGTGCCATTTTTAACTATTTCCCAGTACAAAAAATGTAAAACTTGGGGCTAACACACAATCTTAGTAGTAAAAATGTGACTTATTTTATCTTCACTTCCAAATGGTATAAAATTCTGTGACACACCTGTGGTGTCAATATAATCAGTGCACCCCTAGATGAATTCATTGAGAGGTTTAGTTTGCAAAATGGAGTCACTTATGGGGAGTTCTGCCGTGTTTGCACTTCAGGGGTTTTGCTAATGTAGCATGGCACCCTCAAACAAGTGCAGCAAGATCTGCACTGTAATATGGCGTTTCTTCCCTTCTGAGCTTTGCTCTGTGACATAGAAGTAGAATCCAATACGAGAAAAAATAGGAATGCACTCAACAGTCTGTTGAAGCAAAAAATCCTTTATTGGGACATGTGCAGGAGACGACAGGGAGAACGTGGAATAAAAGGACGACGATCGTTTCGCGCTGCTGCGCTTCTACTGGTCCTAATAGCAAAAGGAAATCGGGAGGCACCTTTTATGTGCTAGAAGCACACAGTCCTCCCACCTGAATGCATGATGGTACAAAATACCCACCCACCAGACTGTGAATAACTATTAAGTGCTAATAACACAGATTTAATGCATTAAAAACAAATGTACCAAAACATTAAAAAACACAAAACCATATGAGCTGAAAAACAACATGGGAGAATATTTACAAAAATACCGCCATATCGAGCTTTTCATTGAGACCTAATGGGCCCGTGGCGTCAGTGCGTAAGATCCACCTTCATTCGCTCCTTAATAATAATCTATGAAGATTCCCACCGTGTGGTGGCAGCACTACCCGCTCTAAGCCAGGAAACCGAAGTACGCCAGTATCACCCGCATGAACGTGCCTGACATGGTTAATCAAACGTGGAGCTCCCTTGCCAATATGGATGGAGTTAAAATGCTCCCTTACTCTGATGAATAGCGGACGAATGGTCTTGCCTAAATAGAAAAAAACGCACGGACAGGTAATCATGTACACTACATGTGTAGTTCTACTGGAAATAAAGTGTCGTACCTCATGATAGACGGTTCCAATTTTTAATCTATTCCCTGTAATATGAAACGAGCAAAAATGACCATGCCCGCATTTGATTCCCTGCGTGTGCGCTAGACTCTAGCCAATTCCTCTGTTCGCCAGTATAGCAATTATGGACTAATAAATCTTTCATATTTTTACCGGCGCGGTAAAAATATGAAAGATTTATTAGTCCATAATTGCTATACTGGCGAACAGAGGAATTGGCTAGAGTCTAGTGCACACGCAGGGAATCATAAATGCGGGCATGGTCATTTTTGCTCGTTTCTTATTACAGGGAATAGATTAAAAATTGGAACCGTCTATCATGAGGTATGACACTTTATTTCCAGTAGAACTACACATTTAGTGTACATGATTACCTGTCCGTGTGTTTTTTTCTATTTAGGCAAGATCATTCGTCCGCTATTCATCAGAGTAAGGCCGGCGTCACACTCAGCGTATAAAAATACGGTCCGTAATTTACGGCCGCAATACGCAGAAAAGTCCCCAAAATAGTGGTCCGTATCTCCTCCGTAGGCAGGGTGTGTCAGCGTATTTTGCGCATGGCATCCTCCGTATGTAATCCGTATGGCATCCGTACTGCGAGATTTTCTCGCAGGCTTGCAAAACCGACATACGGCCATACAATGGATCCATGTTCTCAAAAACTCATGAAAACATATATACTGTCTATATATATATATATATATATATATATATATATATACTGTCTATATATATATATATATATATATATGTGTATATATATATATATATATATATATATATTTACTTCAGCACGATATAGCAGAAAGCCGGTAATTCAATTGCCGGCTTTTGCTATCTCCTTCCTAAACCCGACATGATATGAGACATGGTTTTCATACAGTAAACCATCTCATATCCCCATTTTTTTCGCATATTCCACACTACTAATGTTAGTAGTGTGCATGTGCAAAATTTGGGCACTCTAGCTATTAAATTTAAGGGTTAAATGGCGGAAAAAATTGGCGTGGGCTCCCGCGCAATTTTCTCCACCAGAGTGGTAAAGCCAGTGACTGAGGGCAGATATTAATAGCCTGTAGAGGGTCCATGGTTATTGGCCCCCCTAGCTAAAAACATCTGCCCCCAGCCACCCCAGAAAAGGCACATCTGGAAGATGCGCCTATTCTGGCACTTGGCCACTTTCTTCCCATTCCCGTGTAGCGGTGGGATATGGGGTAATGAAGGGTTAATGTCACCTTGCTATTGTAAGGTGACATTAAGCCAGATTAATAATGGAGAGGCGTCAATTATGACACCTATCCATTATTAATCCAATTGTATGAAATAAAAATTATTAAAAATTATTTTAATGAAATAAACACACAGGTTGTTTTAATATTTTATTGTTCTCTCAATCCACCTGAAGACCCTTACTCTGTAACAAAGGAAAAATAATAAACCAGCAATATACATACCTTCCGTTGATCTGTAATGTCCCACGATGTAAATCCATCTGAAGGGGTTAAAATATTTTACAGGCAGGAGCTCTGCTATAATGCAGCTGTGCTCCTGCCTGAAAAACCCCGGGGAATGAAGGTAATGTAGGTCAATGACCTATAGTTACCTTCATTCGCGGTGATGCGCCCTCTACTTTTGTGGGGTGGCTGCATTATACTATGTGGGGTGGCTGCATTATACTCTGTGAGGTGGCTGCATTATACTATATGTGGGCTGCATTGTACTGTATCGAGGACTATGGGGAATACATTATGCTATGTGAAGAACTATTGGGTGCATTATACTATGGAAAGTGAATTGTATGACAAGGATGACTATGGCAGTGCATTATACTATACAGAGCACTATGAGGAGTGTATTATACTATATGGAGGACTGAGCAGTGTATTTTAATATATGGAGGATTATGAGGAGTGTATAATACTATATGGAGGAATGAGGAGTGTATTACACGATATAGAGGACTATAAGGGGTGCATTATACTATATGGAGCACTATGAGCAGTGTATTATACTATATGGAGGATTGAGGAGTGTATTATACTATATGGAGGACTGAGCAGTGTATTATACTATATGGAGGACTATGAGGAGTGTATTATACTATATAGAGGACTGAGGAGTGTATAATATCATATGGAAGACTATGGGGAGTGCATTATACTATATGGAGGACTATTGGGAGTGTATTATACCATATGGATGACTATGAACTGTGCAGTATATTATATAGCGGAGTATGGAAGTGCATTATATTATAAGGAGGACTATGGGGGTGCATTATACTTACATAGAAACATAGTAACATAGTTAGTAAGGCCGAAAAAAGACATTTGTCCATCTAGTTCAGCCTATATTCCATCATAATAAATCCCCAGATCTACGTCCTTCTACAGAACCTAATAATTGTATGATACAATATTGTCCTGCTCCAGGAAGACATCCAGGCCTCTCTTGAACCCCTCGACTGAGTTCGCCATCACCACCTCCTCAGGCATGCAATTCCAGATTCTCACTGCTCTAACAGTAAAGAATACTCTTCTATGTTGGTGGAAAAACCTTCTCTCTTCCAGATGGAAAGAATGCCCCCTTGTGCCCGTCACCTTCCTTGGTATAAACAGATCCTCAGCAAGATATTTGTATTGTCCCCTTATATACTTATACATGGTTATTAGATCGCCCCTCAGTCGTCTTTTTTCTAGACTAAATAATCCTAATTTCGCTAATCTATCTGGGTATTGTAGTTCTCCCATCCCCTTTATTAATTTTGTTGCCCTCCTTTGTACTCTCTCTAATTCCATTATATCCTTCCTGAGCACCGGTGCCCAAAACTGGACACAGTACTCCATGTGCGGTCTAACTAGGGATTTGTGCAGAGGCAGTATAATGCTCTCATCATGTGTATCCAGACCTCTTTTAATGCACCCCATGATCCTGTTTGCCTTGGCAGCTGCTGCCTGGCACTGGCTGCTCCAGGTAAGTTTATCATTAACTAGGATCCCCAAGTCCTTCTCCCTGTCAGATTTACCCAGTGGTTTCCCGTTCAGTGTGTAATGGTGATATTGATTCCTTCTTCCCATGTGTATAACCTTACATTTATCATTGTTAAACCTCATCTGCCACCTTTCAGCCCAAGTTTCCAACTTATCCAGATCCATCTGTAGCAGAATACTATCTTCTCTTGTATTAACTGCTTTACATAGTTTTGTATCATCTGCAAATATCGATATTTTACTGTGTAAACCTTCTACCAGATCATTAATGAATATGTTGAAGAGAACAGGTCCCAATACCGACCCCTGCGGTACCCCACTGGTCACAGCGACCAAGTTATTATTATTATTATTTATTATTATAGCGCCATTTATTCCATGGCGCTTTACATGTGAGGAGGGGTATACATAATAAAACAAGTACAATAATCTTGAAAAATACAAGTCACAACTGGTACAGGAGGAGAGAGGACCCTGCCCGCGAGGGCTCACAATCTACAAGGGATGGGTGAGGATACAGTAGGTGAGGGTAGAGCTGGCCGTGCAGCGGTTTGGTCAATCGGTGGTTACTGCAGGTTGTAGGCTTGTCGGAAGAGGTGGGTCTTCAGGTTCTTTTTGAAGTTAGAGACTATACCATTTATAACCACCCTCTGCTTTCTATCACTAAGCCAGTTACTAACCCATTTACATACATTTTCCCCCAGACCAAGCATTCTCATTTTGTGTACCAACCTCTTGTGCGGCACGGTATCAAACGCTTTGGAAAAATCGAGATATACCACGTCCAATGACTCACCGTGGTCCAGCCTATAGCTTACATCTTCATAAAAACTGATTAGATTGGTTTGACAGGAGCGATTTCTCATAAACCCATGCTGACATGGAGTTAAACAGTTATTCTCATTGAGATAATCCAGAATAACATCCCTCAGAAACCCTTCAAATATTTTACCAACAATAGAGGTTAGACTTACTGGCCTATAATTTCCAGGTTCACGTTTAGAGCCCTTTTTGAATATTGGCACCACATTTGCTATGCGCCAGTCCTGCGGAACAGACCCCGTCGCTATAGAGTCCCTAAAAATAAGAAATAATGGTTTATCTATTACATTACTTAGTTCTCTTAGTACTCGTGGGTGTATCCCATCCGGACCCAGAGATTTATCTATTTTAATCTTATTTAGCCGGTTTCGCACCTCTTCCTGGGTTAGATTGGTGACCCTTAATATAGAGTTTTCATTGTTTCTTGGGATTTCACCTAGCATTTCATTTTCCACCGTGACTACCGTGGAGAAGAAGGTGTTTAATATGTTAGCTTTTTCCTCGTCATCTACAACCATTCTTTCCTCACTATTTACTATTTACTTCTTATATGGATCCCCATGACTTCTATGTAAGCCCTGATAAGTATAATCTTTTATCTTCTTTCATACATTACATAACAACGGCAGTATGGGGGACAAATATATACCAGGATGGGGCACCGGATAGTTATGCCACTGAGATCACACTATACAACTTTGCAATAAAGCTATAGTGTGCAAAATGAATAGGGAAAATGTGAATTTGGGTGGAAAATATTTTGGCATGGTGGGGGGCCCCATTAGAAAGTTCGCACTGGGACCCATAACTTTGTAGTTACACCACTGGGTAAGTGGTTAATGATATTTGACTAATCCCTAAATACATTAGTGGTCCCTTAAGCAGGGATGTATAACTTTTTTGGTCCAATGACAGAACTGTCATATTGAAGCATTTTCAAAAGCTATGATAAAACCTATGAGTGTACTACCATCTGAGACGTTTATGACAAACCAAAGGGGTATACTGTAAATATCTGATTTACTATAGAAATTGTACAAGTTCACCATTAGTACTTACCTGTCTCTTCTTCTAACCTTTGTTCTACTCCTCTCTTTCTGGGAATCTATATGTAGTAACCACACACAGGCATGGATTTCAATGTCCCTGGTGCGGACAGATCATTGGTGCAACCCAAAGGCGGACATATCACTGGTGCAACCTGTGCACAGCCGCCCAGGGGCCCAAGAGATATCGGGGCCCATTTTTACCTCCAAAACAGGTGGAATTGTGCATTACGATGATCTATACTGAACTGCAAAGTGCCCATACACTGTTCTTGCACAGGGGACCTTTTCTGTATGTGTCTGCTAGAGTTGCAACCTGGGCAGTCACACAAGGACCGAAGAGATGAGGGATCTCATTTCTACTTCCACAGCAGATGGAATTGTGCATTATGATGAGCTATTGGTCTGCAAAGGGCCCCTATATTGTTCTCACATAGGGGCCCTTTTTGGTCTGTGTTTGGTCTGTGTTTAGGGGCCTAAAACTGATATTTTTGGATGAAGAGATATTTGACAGCATAATTATCATGAAATCCATCTCTACAGAGAGAAAAAGACTCATGCTTCTCTTGCTCTCCGGTCAAGAAGAGGTTTCAAATTGAATTGCTCGGGAAAACTGCTGAAGCTCACAATTATTTTACCAATTCGAAAAATTCTCATCAGCCCCTGGGAAAACTTATTTTTCAGCTCATCCAAAGTTTTGTAGGATAGGCTTCAACTTCACTTTTTTGGCTTTCGCTCCTCATTATCTACTTTTGCTTTCCATATTGCATTTTTTTGCATTTTCAAGTATAGTGTAATTCAATTGAGTTGTTCAGCATAGAATGTTTTTTTATTCATCAGTCTCCTCTTGTATGTCATCCACATTTAGAAAACTGTAGTGCTCTTCTCCAGCAAATCGATACACTTAAAAAAAAAGGTAGATGCCCGTGCACAAATCTTGACAAGTCACTTCAGAAAACCTTCTAATGCTGAACTTTAACTTGTCATAAATGACCTTTATTGTGTTACTTTGTCTGTTCTCCATTCATGTACCTTTGAAAGGTTATTTACAATCTAATTGACCTTATGGACATGTTGTTAACACAGCCCTGGTACATCTTGCCCCCTCTTGTTTCCACATCACATAGCGGCAGCTGGTAGATGCATCCATACATAATTTATCGCCTTGCTACAGTGAAGAAGAATAGGGCTGTGGAGGATTCTCATTCCATAACAAATTGAGTCTATATCTTTTTATCAAATCAGAGATTGGTGTTGGAGGCTGAGAATATTTTCACATCTGGCTGTGGTGATGTCAATAGAAGTAATGCGAATGGAAATATATCCGTTGTTTCCACTAGAACTCATTTATTATTCCTGCTGTACATTTGCAAGGATTTACTGAATATCCGGGGGAGCACAGTTCTGCTCTAAGCTGCTTAGTCTAACTAACTCCGGTCTAGGCAAGGAGAAAAAAAAAACAGCCAAAAATGGAACAGAACCGAGTAATCTGTTGGAAAGGTGATTTATAAAACGATATTACCTCAATCAGGAATCCTGAATCAGCTTCGGGGCCCAAGGGAAGATGTGAAATACTATTTACATTTTATTAAATCTAAACCGGCAAGTGCTTTTCATCAGTGCAATTCTGAATTTAAAATTTGATACCGACTCATCTGTTTTATTCTACAGGGTGCTTTACTGCATTCAGGTTGTATGGGCGGATTGAAAGAAAAATAAGAGAGTTAATCCCTTAAAATATTAGCTCTTTGATGTGACTTGTGCCACTTTTAGGGGTAGAATAAAGGTTGCAGCTCTTATACTGTATACTGGTTTTATGCTGTAAATATATGAATGCAAAACCCTGTTTTTTATATATAGTTTACGGTATTTAGCACTTAGAAAAAGTTTGATAGCCCTTTAAATGCAAATGAATAAACAATACTCTATATACATGTTGTGGAAGGTCGGTTCACGTAGCTGTTGCTCGAGGTAGACATAGGAACACGTTTGGTTAAAGTCTCTGGGTGGTTTATTGCGTCATAAAACAGAAACCCAAACTGGTAACAAAAAACAACCTTTCTGGCTCAAATGAAAGTAAAAAGTTCATATAAAGTCCTGTCCAGTATTTCTGGGACAACACACATGGCAGCTCTCGCAGGAGCTTCAGTCTGGAGGCTTCCTTCCTCCACACAACAAAGGCTACTTTCACACTAGCGTCAGCCCATCGCGGTGCGTCGGGCTGACGTACCGGCGCATTCTGTGACAACGCAGCACAACGGGGGCAGCAGATGCATTATGACTACTCATCCGCTTCCCCATTGTGAGTTGCAGGGAGGAGGGGGTGGAGTTCCAGCCGCGCATGCGCTGTCGGAAATGGCGGTCACAACGCACCAAAAAACATTACAAGCAACATTTTTTGTTGCCGACGGTCTGCCACAACACAACGCAACCGTCGCATGATGGTTGCGACATATGACAATGCGTCGCAATGCATGGCTAATACAAGTCTATGGAGAAAAAACGCATCCTGCAAACAACTTTGCAGGATGCGTTTTTTTCTGCAAAACGACGCATTGCAACGTGCGTCGTATGACGCTAGTGTGAAAGTAGCCAAAGACTGACGATAAACACTGGCTGGGCATTTAACATCCCAGCCACACCTTTGAGGTGGAGATATGGTGAGGAGGCGTCCCACCCGCCTGTTACCTACTCGCCTACAAACATGATATTCATTTATAAACTAGACCAGTAGGATCATTGCAGCAACATCACATGATCTGTGTACAGGAATGTAGAGATAGGTCATGTTAATTTCTTTTAACTTTTGAAGCTGTTTTGAAAAATGATTTGAAAAGTTTTAGCATCTACCGTGTAGTAAAAGCTAAATAGATTAACTTTATAAATAATGTATTTTAGTTATCTTGTATGAATATTGTTATACAGAGTAGCATATTCTACTCTATTCACACCTAAAGCTACATTTTGAGGAATGTGGGATTCCAGTTACTGGAGAATAGTGCTTAGTGGCATTTAAGATGACAGGGCATTTGATTGTGTCAAATACGACACACAGTTACAAGAGGATTCAGGGCAGACATTGGAAGCTAACAATCGGATTTCAGTTGTGGATGTGTAGTTTGATGTTCTGCTTATCTGAGGGGAAGATTAGTCCTTTTTAAACAGGATAATCTGAAATGAGGAATCTTATACAGAATGTGCTCCTCATTTTTTTCCTTGGCACATGTAATAAAGTACATAATACAGTGACGCCTCAGGTTAATAATTTATATGGAGACAGTTATTATAAGCCATAGCTGGAGACTATGGCCCAATTTTTTATAATGTTTAACTGAGAAAATTCCAAAGTTTGTAACATATATTTTTTTGGTTTGTGTCTCCATTTTCTGTGACCTGTAAGGATTCATGTTTTGGTCGACAGAACTGTGTGAGAGCTTGTTTTCGCGAGACAAGCAGATGTTTGTATTGATACCATTTTTGGACAGATATGACATTTTGATCACTTCTTATTAAATTTTTTGCTCCAATATGGGGAAGAAAAAAATCCACCATTATGACCTCTTTATTTTTTTTTTTGTTTACAGGTCTTAAAAGTCGGTCTAACTACTATTATATTTTGAGAGATCAGACTTTTATGGGTGCAATGATACCATACATATGTATTTTTTAAGTTTATCTATATACAGTACAGACCAAAAGTTTGGACACACCTTCTCACTTAAAGATTTTTCTGTATTTTCATGACTATGAAAATTGTACACTCACACTGAAGGCAGCAAAACTATGAATTAACACATGTGGAATTATATACTTAACAAAAAAGTGTGAAACAACTGAAATTATGTCTTATATTTTAGGTTCTTCAAAGTAGTCACCTTTTGCTTTGATGACTGCTTTGCATACTCTTGGCATTCTCTTGATGAGCTTCAAGAAGACCATTTCTGGTGTGACTACCTCTTGAAGCTCATCAAGAGAATGCCAAGAGTGTGCAAAGCACTCATCAAAGCAAAAGGTGGCTACTTTGAAGAACCTAAAATATAAGACATAATTTCAGTTGTTTCACACTTTTGTTAAGTATATAATTCCACATGTGTTAATTCATAGTTTTGATGCCTTCAGTGTGAATGTACAATTTTCATAGTCATAAAAATACAGAAAAATATTTAAATGAGGTGTGTCCAAACTTTTGGTCTGTACTGTAATATATATATATATATATATATATATATATATATATATATATATATATATATATATATATTCTCAAAACTTTTTTATATTTTTACTTTATATGTTAGTTCCCTCAGAGATTTTGAGCTTGTGATTGTGATCATCTGATTTCTTGCACAGTGTAAAGCAATATTTTGGTATTGCTTGTGACAGGGTCACTGGCAGGGTGTTTGAAGGGAGATATGTGTCACTGTGCATATTGATGATGTAAACCAAGGATATCTTTTCTGCAGCACGCTACAGGCTGGGTTGGGTCTTTTGAGAGGTGGAACTCCCATGTGGCTCCAGGAGGAGTTAAGGATGCTGTGTGTGTTACCTGTGGTGAAGCTTGCAGAGAAAGGACTCTGATGGACTTTTTCCTTTGATTTTTTTTTTACCGTTATGCCATAAAGGTTCTGTTTATTTTGCTGAATGCTGGTAAGCTTTTATGCTGTCTATAATAAACCAGCAGGTGAACTGCTACCAGAATCGTTCCTGTGCCTACCTTCTGAAGCAGCTGAGTGAGTCAACTCCTCATATGTTGTATGCAGTAAAAATCACAGTCTCCTTTTAAATCCCACCATGGGCTGGGTTTCAACAAAGCATCAT
The DNA here is from genome assembly GCF_032444005.1 of Ranitomeya imitator. NCBI lineage: Eukaryota > Metazoa > Chordata > Amphibia > Anura > Dendrobatidae > Ranitomeya > Ranitomeya imitator. The sequence goes on from NC_091286.1 coordinate 591,790,095, forward strand.
GATGGTAGAGCAGATATGGAGGACATTAACAGACATCCAGCTGCAAAAGCAATTAATCAGAGCTTCATGATCGTCTCACAGGGGGATCAATAGGCATGTGGAATTGATATTCCCCTGGCCATGCTCTGAAAATGTGGAGCGCCCACTAGAGCCATGGGGTACTCAGGCCAGGTCGGACAGGTCTACAGGGGGGTTGTCACGGCAGCAGTGACCCGGTCCGTGGCTCTGGGCATCCAATAAAATTAAGATGAAAGCAGAATAAAGTCTATAGGGATTTAGTTCCTGATGCCAACTGTGGTGTTCGGCAATGGATGGCCAAGGCTGCTGAAAGGGACCCCTGGGGCCGATGGTGATGTAGCTGGGATGGTTCTTCATGCCCACAGGTGGAGTGGGGCCTCAGGGCTACCGGTACAGTTGGTAAGGGATCATAGATGATGGGGTGCAGGACTGAGGGTGTGGGAAATGACTGGAGGACACAAGGATTGCAGTTTTCTTTACCTTTACTTGGTGGTAGAAAGTGCAGTCCGGGGCATGGGTAACAGGTGATGTTCGGGGGTCCGGCAGCCTGGAAGCAATTTAGGATCCAACTAGCCAGGTGGGTTCGGAGGCCTTCCTTCCACGCTGTTTTCTTAGGTTCTTGCTGCCTGAAGCTCTGCACAAGTTCCTCTCACTGTCGCTCCTAACCTGTATGGTAGACAGCGTGAGTCTATCACGAGCACTGCCTGTTCACTGTCAGCCCCAGGCTCTTGACCTGCTGTGGTGCCTCCATGTGTTCTGTGTGGCCAGGGAGCTTGCAGTTCCCTGCCCTCTAGATTCGACTGTCGGGGCATACAGCACCCACACAGCCAAGGACTCTGACATCCTATTTTGTGAACACTCTGTTCTGGGTTAGCTTGGTCACAACTCCACTCCCCAGGTTCTCCTCAACTATTCTCCTCTCACAGACTAGACTAACTAACTCTACCTCCAGGCCAGAACTTATAGAGAAGCTCCCCTGAAACCGGGTGTTAGAGCTCCTCCTTCTAGTCTGGAGTAGGAAAGTGTTGGATGCTGGTATTACCTGGTAAGGGGACCCCTCCTCACTTCCAGGTATGACATCACCCCTGTGAGGGAGGCAATGCCACTGTGGCAACCAGACTCCTGGGGTGCCACAAATGCCACTATCAGAGGTTGCACCAGTTAACAGCTTAATGCCCTCAGATCTCAGAGGGAGATACTGTCTGCATGTCACTGCCATTATCTGCTGAGTATGGTCTGGGTTCAGTCTCTGAGCTTGCTCCATACACTTGCCCGTGACTTGTGCTGTATATGTATGGGAGATGTATGGAAGGGGTTAATAATAAAGATAAAGACCTTAAATTGGATTAATCACTAATATATTTATTATTTATTTTAAATGCAGGTGTAATAAAATAAATGGTTTGATATAGAAGTCATTAACAAATGGTATATCAGGACTGAAAAAAAAACTCATAAAGGCAGAAACCTAATATGCAAATGAGCCAACTTCAGCTGAAGTCACCTCTAGGAATATTTTATTCTCCTCTGCTCTGTCAACATTACGTTTCCCTGATGCATAGCAACAGCTCATGTACTAAGAGCTGTTTTTTTCTACCTATAAGTGTAAGCATCATTCAACACATACAGTATTGATTTAGCGTAGGAAAGCAGATAGTAAAGTCATGAATGGGAAATATGTGTCACCAAGGTGAATAGACTCAGTCATGTATGTACTGAAAATGAAGCTTCCAGCAATAATAGGTTGCTGAGAAGTTTTTTTAATGGGACCGGTGTTTGAGTCAGGGTTTTAGAAATGACCATAAGAACTTTGGTCAGAATGGTCATTCCCATAGCTTCAGTTCAGGCTTCGAATATCCTATTCAAGGCAGCTGAGCTGTCTCATAAATGGTCTGTGTGTGGGAGGAGGGAAGGAAACTAAAATTGAATGTTTTCTGACAGACATTAAGTGTTAGACTTACAGTATATATGCTGTACAAACGATTTTCTTCTGTTTTACTGTTGTGTCAGTGAAAGGCTGTTTTCCTTTGAGTCCTTAAGTTTATGAAGCTAATAAACCTCATCCTTTTGGACAAGAGACATTGCATGTATGCAAGCTAGCTACTACCATAGAGTGTTTATCCCTGCATGTGGTGTTTGACGTTGGGCATCAAAATCACATCTAACACACGGGATTGCTCTGTTGCACTGTATGTCCTGTTTTTGATGAGGGGAGGGTGTGGGGAGAGGTCAGAGGAGCGGTGGACTGCTATTTATTTTTTATTAACTTAATGTGTGGAGATTCTGGCAGCCAATCAGGGCACAGAAACCATCCACAACATCTAAGGGCTTGTGTCACTGGCTGCCAAAGTCACATGTCCCTCTTTATATAAAAAATGAATGCAACAGCATAGGAGCCTGTGTCAAACTGACCTTCCAGCATATAAATCTGGAGTGCTAATTTATATGCTGAAGTCACCACTTCAGCATATAAATCCATGGTTCTGCTGATTCTGTGGTATAATGACCAGTCGCCATTTCAGCATGTAATTTTTTTGTGCTAATTGTGTGGTCCAGCCACCAGTCCACATTTCAGCATATACTGCAGGTCATAGGTAGTGAAATGATTAAAGGTGTTTGAATCATGTGTGTGGCCCTCTATTACTTTTTTTTAGGTACCAGTGCTTGAGCTAGCAACTGTGTTTTGACAGCCACCAGACCTTTACTTTCCCCTTGATCTGTGAGAATTCACGTGCAGCGTGTGGCGTGTGCAATGAAAAGTACGTCTTGATGTCAGTGACAGCGTCAGGATGGACTTTGTGAGTGAACTTAGATCACGATTTGTACAGACTCTGAAAGATGGTAAAACTATCTGAATGGCCTTTGGCAGAAAAGAAGATTCTTCTCCCCTGGTATAGAGAGGCATGTACTACGGAGGACATAGAATGAACTTCAATCCAATATTGCGGCCAGCATGCAGCCAGCGGGTAAGGAAATGGTGAATCAAACACCCAAAAACTCCACCCATATGACCGAAAACCGGTCCCGCCACATTCAGGTGACAGGCTCCATTTAACTAGCAGAAGGGAAAATTTAGCTCCCATACAAACACTTTTTCTCTGTTGAAGAAACCTAATGTAAAAAAAAAAAATCATTATTGGTCAAAAAGTAAAGAAAATGTTGAAATAAGAATATCCATGACTAATTTTATACACCGAAACGCGTAGGTTTATAAAGTCCATGTGGCTTGTATATCCAGCTATACAATTTTTAGGTTTTTTAAAATAAACTTGAAGTTTTATATTTACCCCGCCAATTGCTCATTTCTTTCCTAACTCATATTAATCGGGTTGATTCCCTTGACCTACATTATTTCTTTTCCCGTTGCCATATTGAAATGCTCAAATTATTCTGACAAATTGAGTAAGAGGTTAACCAATAATCTCTTTGTGATCTAACAGCCTAAAAATGCCAAATGAATGCACAATTTCAGTTAAAGTGAAATATTTTTGTTAGCAGACTATTATCCTTGGCAATGTTGCACTACCAAATGGAGAAAGAAACAAGAACAAAATATCCATTTAGAAGTAGCGTAACACAGAACTCTTTCTTTCTAGCTGTTTTAAGCCTGAGCGCACTAGAGACATAAAACTTGTTTCCTAAGAGATGTCAGCTCTGAGTTTGGCTCAGTATCTCATACATTTTACATGGGATTCATTATCCGAGCGCTCTCAGCTCCTTCGCGGTTTCATGCTAGACAGGAACAGTCCCAATAAGCTGGTTTTTAGCAATGTCTCCTAATACAGCTCTCTGTTTTCTCCCTAATTATGTTTTAATTGCTATTCATGAACAAAATACCAACATTTGTGCAATGATCATATAATCTTTGAATTATTACTTGTCATTCTTTATCATCTGTTAAATGAAAGATGTAAAGTCACTACGACTCTTAATATTTTGCAGTCATCACATTATCCCCCCCCCAATGAACCTATCCATTACAGTAAACGGATGCCTACTCTCCCCTGTCCCACAAGCTCGCTGCCTCGGGGTAATCCTTGACACTGATCTCTCCTTAAAACCACATATCCAAGCCCTTTCCACTTCCTGCTGCCTTCAACTCAGAAATGTTTCACGGATCCGTACATTCCTAAACCAAGAATCTGCAAAAACCCTAGTCCATGCCCTCATTATCTCTCACCTTGACTACTGCAACCTCCTGCTCTGTGGCCTCCCCTCTAACACTCTCGCACCCCTCCAATCTATTCTAAACTCTGCTGCCCGACTAATCTACCTGTCCCCTCGCTATTCCCCAGCCTTTCCACTCTGTCAATCCCTTCAGTGGCTCCCCATTGCCCAGAGACTCCAGTACAAAACCCTAATTATGACATACAAAGCCATTCACAACCTGTCTCCTCCATACATCTGTGACCTTGTCTCCTGGTACTTTCCTGCACGCAACCTCCAATCTTCACAAGATCTCCTTCTCTACTCCCCTCTTATCTCCTCTTCCCACAATCGCATACAAGATTTCTCTCGTGCATCATCCCTTCTCTGGAACCCTCTACCACAACATATCAGACTTTCGCCTACCATCGAAACCTTCAAAAGGAACCTGAAGACCCACCCCTTCCAACAAGCCTACAACCTGCAGTATCCGCTGATCGACCAAACCGCCCCATGACCAGCTCTACCCTCACCTATTGTATCCCCACCCACCCCTTGTAGATTGTGAGCCTTCGCGGGCAGGATCCTCACTCCTCCTGTACCAGTTGTGACTTGTATTGTTCAAGATTACTGTACTTGTTTTATTATGTATACCTCTCCTCACATGTAAAGCGCCATGGAATATATGGTGCTATAATATTAAATAATACTAATATAAATATAGCTCTGTGTACTTACAATTGCTCATTTTGCCCTTCAGCCCAGCTAATTCTTCTCTTTTCCATTAGGTCTATGACATCAAATGATTAAAAACTGACTAGCTGAATTCTTCTAAGCTCTATTTAAAAATAGGAGGTCAATTTTCTGTGCAAAAGTCATCACTCCAAAAGTCTAAGGTAGGAGGAGGGAGTAGCATGGTTAGGATGTGAAGATGGGTGATAAATGCAGGGACAAGAAATTTTCTGTTTCTACATAGAGCAGAGAAAAGACAAGAATTATCTAGGTAGAAAGGTAAAATGAGCAATTGTAAGTACACAGTGCTATATAATATGATGAAGGAAAAGAATGCTGTCCCATTCTTGTCTGATGTAAGATTCACGGTGCTCGATTGTATTTGTTGGATTTTTCATTTCATAATATACCAATTCCATTGATGAAAGATCTGGACTGCAGGGTGTCAGTTCATCACCCAAACTCTTCTTTTGCAAAGCCATGTGGATGCATTATTTGGTTTCTGTTTCATAGGTGACACTCTGTTCTAGACAGATAACCAGATGGCAATATAGAAAATAAATAAAGTTCTTTACTGGGATATCATCAGGTACATTGGATTTTGAGGCTTTTGAGCCACTTTCTCAGGAAAGCAAATTCCTACGGTTTTACAAACAATTAAGTGACTTTAAATACAAAAATGATGCCAATTCCATCTCTAATTAGATATTAATTTGTTAAGAAAACATGAAAACATGAATTATAATGCAGATTAAGTAGAGGGAAATGTTATGGATATTCAAATTAGATTGCCTTTCCCACATGGGTTTTTTAAAAGGACTAGAGAGCAATTTTTAATGTGGCAATGTTCACAAATCTCAAGCCTCGCAGTATCAATAGCTCCCCATAATTAAGTGTCAGTATTGGATCACACCATCATTTAAACCATTTTTTATATATTATAATTATTTTCCTCTTTCTCCAAATATGATATCTACGGTGAAAGAGGAACATATTTATAATGTATAAAAAAATACATGTAGATGTACATCATATATTATGTTCTCTTGAGCTCACAATATGGGTCCTGCCCATGTTAGAAATCTTGCTCTTTGGGGACAAAGACTGGGTTTAAAAAGAGATATGTCTCCTTACAACTTCTAACTACAGCAACATATTTTCATAGGTTTACAGTCCTTTTTTCTAAGAGACACATAGCACATACAGATACATCCAGGGGTTTGTGTTGTATATATGTGCATGTGTGCAGCACACATTGTCGATGCTACGTTAAAAAAAACACGTCTGTGGGTTTTTAACATGGACAATCTGACATGTGCGCACCAGCACTGAATACAACAGGTTGTTAGGTGTCGAGTTCCCACCTTTGCACAGGGGGAATCTCAAACCATCTCCGCTGCAGTCTCCCATTCTTCTCCAGCTGCAGTGGAGCCTGCTCAGCAGAGACGTCACTCCCAGCGTCTGGCTCAAGCTGATACTGTGCGACTGGTTACTGCTGCCCTTCCAGGCTCTGCCTTTGTAGCCAGCACTGATCAGCAGCGAGCAGATATTTCTGGGACTAAGTCCTGATTTTCCAATCCTGAGCATGCCCACGGGACGACCTTCCATTGGAGGTCGGGGGTCACATGCTCAGGTCCTGTTGCCGCCACAATTAGACCATCTGGAAGGTCCCATAGCACTGCTGCTATAAAAGGTTTGCATGGTTGCTCGGCTATGCGCTAGTGTATACTTGAAAATGTGTGTGTAGATGTGTGAAAGTCGCTCATTAATCATCCCCCTTCCTAGTGTTGTTGACTGCTCGCAAATAGTGGATGCTTGCTATCTAGCGCCCGACTGTGCTATCTGCACCTAACACACGATACTGCGTCCTATTGCAGTGAGCGCCAGTACGGCGCCATGCACTTTACGGCGCCATGCACTTATAGAGCGCTTTCCTGACCCAAGTCTGGGTGGTTAGTGACATCCTCCAGAGCGGAACTGCACGCACTCTTGTGCATTTAAATATTGTTTCCATTTACTCTGACACCCCAGTAGTGGTGTCGAGCACAAGAGGTCTAGAGGAACTCTTTCCCTGAGTCTTGGGATATAGTTCTGTGACTCCCTGCTTGTGCTCTTTGTGCGGTACTGCGGCCCTGTGACGCAACAGGGTTCGTTTCCTTCATACCGGGTGAAGCTAACCTGTGTGTGTGTATCCACTAGAATTTTGTCTATATACAGACTGCCCAGTGGCTAAATTCTCGCCAGGCCAGAAGGTCCTTGTTCTTCTCCCAGTTCCATTTCACCCTCCATTTTCTCTCCGGGGAGAAAAACATTTGTGCCGACGCTTTCTCCTGCTCCATAGTGTCATCAGTAGAGGAGGCAGAACCTCGGCTTATTGTCCCTTCTGAGAGCCTGAGGACTCTGGTTTCGCTAGAGTCTGTGCCCCGGGCAAGACCTTTGTGCCATCAAATTTGTGTCCGGAGGTTCTCTCTTGGGCTCACTCGTCCAGGTGCATGGATACTTTGGGACCAAAAGGACATCTGAGCTTCTGGCGAGGACGTACAGGTGGCCATATATGGCCCGTGATGTCAGAAACTATATTCGGGCGTGTGTCTCCTGCGCCAAGAATAAGTCTCCTCGACAACGGCCAGCTGGGTTACTTTATCCTCTGCCGGTGGCAGACAGGCCCTGGGAGATGGTAGGGATGGACTTTGTTGTAGGCTTACCCAAGTTCCGTGGCTGCACCATCATATGGGTAATCAGCGACCATTTTCAGTGACGTCACCGCTCTGCTTTACGGCCGGCCGCCGCTCACAGTCAGTGCAGGAAGCAGAGCGCCGGGGGACAGACACCGGAATGTAAGTATGTAGTGTTTGTTTGTTTTTACATTTACACTGGTAACCAGGGTAAACATCGGGTTACTAAGCGCGGCCCTGCGCTTAGTAACCCGATGTTTACCCTGGTTACCAGGGGACTTCGTATAGTTGGTCGCTGGAGAGCTGTCTGTGTGACAGCTCTCCAGCGACCACACAGCGACGCTGCAGCGATAGGCATCGTTGTCTAGATCGCTGCAGCGTCGCTAAATGGGATGGTACCTTTAGTGTAGGGATAGCTTCTAGAGGAGGGATATTTTTAGAGTGGGAGAACAAGAAAAGAAGCCATGAACCATATACCTTTTTTAGGTGGGAAGACATGCATGGGAATACACCAGAAAAAAAGGTACATTTGGGTTGGCTTTATGTTCAGCTGCTGTCATCTGGTGTGGACTAGAAGTCTCGACCAATCCAGGCCCTGTTCATTTTAATAAGAGTCAGCCTGACAGCATTTTCAGTTGACAGCCTGTCGGCATTTTCAGTTGACAGGTGGATGCACCTATGAAATACTATGCCCGTGGCAGCACTAAGAATCTGATCTGACAAAATGCTATCAACAGGGCAGGCAAGCACCGCCAAGGTGTAGAGATACATATCATGCCATGTGTTAAGCTTGGGTATCCAATAGTTGTAGGATACAAAGGAATCATGAAGAATGCTGGAAAGATCATCTAGGTATTCCTGCACAGTGTTCAAAATTGTTTCTCTCCTTGTCAGACTACCCCGGGCATCAGAACCTGGGCACAGGAATAGTCTAATGAAAGTGTTCCAGACCTTTGATAGTGTTACCCCACCTCTGTTGGACCTGGTGTGTGTCTCCCTCATTTCTCCATCTTAGATCTATGACCTCTGCTTCCAGCATTCTCAGATGTCAATTTTTTAACTAATTGTTCGAGATTAGCCTTCTGATTTTCAGCCATTTTACAAGCCCTCTGTGGAAGGAAGGAGAGATGAAATGTTCTCCTTGTATCATCGGTTGAGAAGGGTGAATAGACAGTAATAATTGTTCTCCAAGATGCCTATAACAAGAGGTTCACGGGAAAGACAGATGGACATAAAGTCTGTCTTGTGTGCCCCACTCCCAACAGGAAATACAATATTTCCCTGTTTCAACCAGGAGGATGACTCTACATCTGCTCATCCTCCTTCTCCTCCACCTCCTCTTCAGCGCTTCTATGCTGAACAGACGAGATGAAGCTGGTGTGGGTGCAGGCAACCATCTCCTGTTCCTCCTTCTACTCATTACCATTATAATAGATGAATGTGGATAAAATCCGCGCTGCTGCAACAAATGTTGGATCCAGATATAGTTATAAGATGTTCGGGTGGTTTATTCAATGCGTTTCGAAGCTCATGGCTTCTTCTTCAGGAAGTTTCCACAGAAAGAAGTAGAAATAGTCCTTCTACTCATTATCACTCAATCTGCGCTGAGATGAGGCTGGGTTGGGTAGTATCATCCTGTGTACTTTTCCTCTATCTCTACCTGGTCCACATGCAAAGCCTCCTCTTTAATTAGGAGAAGTGAGAGTTTGAGAAGACAGAAAAAGCAGGACAGTTATGCAGATTACGGCTTTATTGATGCTCACCATCTTTGTTGATTCCTCAGAGATTTGTAGAATATTTGTAGAATCTCACAGAAATCAGACATCCATGCCCACTCATCGATTGCGGCTGGCCAGAATATCAAAGTGCATGTTGTAGTTAGTATTCAAATACTGCCTTTCCACAAAGCCTTGCCAATATGTGTAATATGTAGTTCCAGTGCATGGTCACATCACACACCAGTCAGTGAGCTGAAGTTGTCATGCGGAAATGGGTGCACACCCAATGTACCTTCACAAGTAGCTCAAGAACATCTGGGTAGGCTTTCAGATACCGCTAAACCCCTAGGTTTAGCATGTGGGCAAAGCGTGGTATGTGTGCGATGTTGCCTAGCTTCAGAGCGGCAACCAGGTTGCAGTCATTATCACACTCGACCATTCATGGTTGTAGTTTCAGCGACGTGAGCCACAGATCTGTCTGGTTTCTCATACCTTTCCACAATTGTGCGGCCATGTGCTGTTTGTCACCCAAACAAATTAGTTTCAGCAGAGCTGGTTTCTAATGCATCGAAGCAGTGCTGCTGTGCTTATAGCTTGTAACTGATATGGACAACGTGCTCCGAGATGACAGTTCAGAGATGGAGGAGGAGGAGGGGTTGCAGAAACTGGTGTGCGTGGTGGAGGAAACCCTGATGGAACTAGCACTCACAATCATTGTAATCAAGATGAAGAGTCGATAGCACATGTGCTGTCCCAGGTTCCGACTCAGTCCCGGCCTCCATAATATTCACTCAGTGTGTCATCAGGGAAATGTAGCATCTCTGGCCACAATCACTTGTCCATGTGTTGGTCATTAAGTGGACCTTCCCAGTAACTGCATTGATCATAGCACAGGTGATGTTATGGGAAACATGCTGGTGTAAGGCAGGGATGGCACACCAGAAAAAAATTGGTGGTCAGGGACCGAGTACCAAGGCGCGGTCGCCCACTTTGAGGCTGCCGACAGGCTTACAGTCCACAAGCCTAAGTAGCTACATTTCCAGGGCAAGCAGTCTGGAAATGAATTTAGCATGAGACCTCCAAACTTTTTCCATGAGGGTCACCTGATGGCCTTCCAAAGTTTATGACTGGTCACCCTCCAAAATTTATAAGTGAAGGCATCCTGATGGCCATCCAAAAATTTATGAGTGAGGGCCTTCAGATGGCCCTCAAAATTGTATGACTGATGATCCTCCAAAATGTATGATGCGGGCAGCCTGATTGCCCTCTAAAAATTTGGAATGTGGTAACCCTGTTGATTTGGTGTAGGAGGAGGAGGAGGACAAGAAAAATAATAAACCATGAACCTTATTACCTTTTTTGGATGGGAAGTGGTACATTGGAATACACCAGAAAAAAATTGAATCACCTTTATGCTCCGCTGCTATCATCAGGTGGGGTTGAGAAGTCATGGGCAGTCCAGGCCTTGCTCATTCTAAGAACAGTCCTTCTGTCAGCATTTTCAGTTGACAGGCGAATGTGCCTATTAACTTAAGTAGGGAGGTAGCAGTGACTGAGGCCTGCAAGCCTCATATTTGCCTCAACTCTGTGTAAAGATTTATTCATACAAAGGTAGAAAGGCTCAAATAAATGGGCCAAAGGATATGTGGTGTCCTTTCTCCGGGATAGGTTGGTCCCGCTCCTTCTAAAAGTAAATATTTACAGTGCCTACAAGTAGTATTCAACCCCCTGCAGATTTAGCAGGTTTAATAAGATGCAAATGAGTTAGAGCCTTCAAACTTCAAACAAGAGCAGGATTTATCTTATAAACCAAAAAGTTTTGTTGCTCAGTTAAATTTTTATAAATTTTAAACATAAAAGTGTGGGTCAATTATTATTCAACCCCTAGGTTTAATATTTTGTGGAAAAACCTTTGTTTGCAATTACAGCTAATAATCGTCTTTTATAAGACCTGATCAGGCCGGCACAGGTCTCTGGAGTTATCTTGGCCCACTCCTCCATTCAGATCTTCTCCAAGTTATCTAGGTTCTTTGGGTGTCTCATGTGGACTTTAATCTTGAGCTTCTTCCACAAGTTTTCAATTGGGTTAAGGTCAGGAGACTGACTAGGCCACTGCAACACCTTGATTTTTTGCCTCTTGAACCAGGCCTTGGTTTTCTTGGCTGTGTGCTTTGGGTCGTTGTCTTGTTGGAAGATGAAATGACGACCCATCTTAAGATCCTTGATGGAGGATCGGAGGTTCTTGGCCAAAATCTCCAGGTAGGCCGTGCTATCCATCTTCCCATGGATGCGGACCAGATGGCCAGGCCCCTTGGCTGAGAAACAGCCCCACAGCATGATGCTGCCACCACCATGCTTGACTGTAGGGATGGTATTCTTGGGGTCGTATGCAGTGCCATCCAGTCTCCAAACGTCACATGTGTGGTTGGCACCAAAGATCTCGATCTTGGTCTCATCAGACCAGAGAACCTTGAACCAGTCAGTCTGAGTCCTCCAAGTGATCATGAGCAAACTGTAGACGAGCCTTGACATGACGCTTTGAAAGTAAAGGTACCTTACGGGCTCGTCTGGAACGGAGACCATTGCAGTGGAGTTCGTTACTTATGGTATTGACTGAAACCAATGTCCCCACTGCCATGAGATCTTCCCGGAGCTCCTTCCTTGTTGTCCTTGGGTTAGCCTTGACTCTTCGGACAAGCCTGGCCTCGGCACGGGAGGAAACTTTCAAAGGCTGTCCAGGCCGTGGAAGGCTAACAGTAGTTCCATAAGCCTTCCACTTCCGGATGATGCTCCCAACAGTGGAGACAGGTAGGCCCAACTCCTTGGAAAGGGTTTTGTACCCCTTGCCAGCCTTGTGACCCTCCACAATCTTGTCTCTGATGGCCTTGGAATGCTCCTTTGTCTTTCCCATGTTGACCATGTTTGAGTGCTGTTCACAAGTTTGGGAAGGGTCTTAAATAGTCAGAAAAGGCTGGAAAAAGAGATAATTAATCCAAACATGTGAAGCTCATTGTTCTTTGTGCCTGAACTACTTCTTAATACTTTAGGGCAACCAAACAGAATTCTGGTGGGTTGAGGGGTTGAATAATAAATGACCCTCTGAAAAAACTTTTCCCAATTTAAAAAAAAAAATAAACAAAGAAATAACATTCTTTTTTGCTGCAGTGCATTTCACACTTCTAGGCTGATCTACAGTCCAAATGTCACAATGCCAAGTTAATTCCAAATGTGTAAACCTGCTAAATCTGCCGGGGGTTGAATACTACTTGTAGGCACAGTACATGTAAACGGATACGAAGATGTTGATGCAAAAAGCACATTGGGGTTTGTCCTGCCCAGCCCCAGATAAACATCCATTATATATTCTTTGCTCCGCTACTATTACTACTGTTGTTTTGAGTGGTGAGGACAGTTTGATCCTACTCTATATATGGTGTTTACAATATTCTATTTGAGTCTATGCAAGGTCTCCTTTAGGCCACATAATATGTTTAGATTGCTAGCACCTATTTTTGATCATACAGGTGTTCCCTCTGCCTGAATACCAGCTAATATTTATATATTGTTTGGTTTCATATTGTTTTAGTGGACTATTACCGTATATACTACTAATTTGTACCCCTGGTTACAGGATTTATTTTGCATTCCTCATGCTGTGCTCACCTACTTGATACTTCTCTCTGTGTGTCTTTTTAGCAATTTTATATTTTAATAAACTTTCAATTATTTTTTATACATAATCTTTTTGCCTCTACACTTCTCTTTGTTGTTTTCATATATTCCATCTATTTGAAGCCTCGGGGCTGCCTGATGGACTCAGCAGGCACAGACATAACTGCCGCCCAACTTAGCTGGAGCAAAATCGGAGTCAGAAGACTGAATATCCTTGTTGTACCCTGAGTAGTGGCATCAAATTCTGGACTCCTTGTTGTTGGCCACAGAGGTCCCACTCATTATAAAAGTAAGTGTTTTCTCAGGCCCTACTCTACGTGTGTTCTTGGGTGGATTGGAGTGCCTCCTAATTTTTGGAAACCCTTGCACATAGTGCATACTCTTTACCAGCAGAGCAGTCCCACTCTTTCCAAATGGTACAAAAATTCTTTCTGAGGCTATCCTCTATGTGTATTTCAGGATGCACTGCAATCCCTTCCTTCATTTTTTAATAGGCCTTGCATAGGCTTCACCAGTCTAGGAGTCCCACTATTTACAAATGGGACAAAATATCAGGAATCTCATGCACACAATTTATTTATTTCACTCACTTATGTAGTGCCATTAATTCCACATCGCTTTACAGATATTATTGGCACTGTCTCCATTGGGCTCACAATCTAAATTCTAAATTCTTTGGAGTTTGGCAGGAAGCCAAAGTGCCTGGAGGAAACCCATGCGAACAAGAGAAGAATACAGAAACTCCTTGCAGTTGTTGTCCTTGGTTGGATTTGAGCCCGTGACCCAAGTGCTGCAATGCTAACCACTGAGCCATCGTGCAGACCCTTTTTTCCTTATTAAAATAGAAAACTGCTTAATTTTTGAATGAAGGAACATGTCAATTTTTCAGTGCTTTTACAGAGTTCTTTCACTATTTTTACTATTGAATGAAATAAGAGAAAAAACACAGAAAAAATGCTATGTGTGAACATAGCCTAAAGGATAAAAAACACATTTTTTTCTTCTCTTTTTTTTTAATTAGCCTTATATAGAAGTCATTATCTAGTCATTATCCTGGAAAGAATGTTTCCTTTTTTCCTGTAAAATCCATTTTATCTTTGCTGTTGTATGGTTTATTTTCAGCCCATAAAATTGGCATAATACTCTGATAATATTGTTCCCAACAGTGATCTGCAAGTTAGAAATGCATCCAGGCATCTTCCCCATGCTATTCCCATTCCATTTGAGCACTTTTTTCCATCCATTTCAGCAATTTTTACTTTCCCCCAGAACTCTTCGGTGAGTCTTCCGGAGAAATGCTCGAGTTTCCCATTGACTTGCATTATTTTATTTATTCGAGTAACGAGCACCCCAGCATTTTAGCTCTCACTCAACACTCCCTATAATGTATTAATGGATATAGATCTGTAATGTATGGTAACTCCAATACGAGTTTATATTTGCTATGTGAACCACTCTAAATGACATTTTGAATTTATATACCATACTATAATTTTTCATGTGCAATATATACTATGCAATCTATACGTGTTCAAACTACATGTATTTTGCATATGGGTGTCAGGATATGTGCCCTACTCTCTGATATATATCTGCTACGTTTGAGTTTTGCGTCCCACATTATGTATGCCTTGGCACTAAAGAATTGTGATGTGCCTGTTATTATTGATATCTCATACATAGGTCTGTCATCTTACAGGTCTCAACTTAAGTGGAATTATGATATATCGAATGTCAAGCATCCCGAACCTATTAAGACTATTCAAATTGTATTTGCACACTATTACTCTTATGTCATGCCCATAGCAGCACATGATATAATATTTGTAGCGTCTCTCCCCTCTTTCTGTATTAGGACTTATGCCCATCTCACTGTCCATCCTTCTAATATTCTTTAGGGTTTTTTATGCCATTTCCGGAAGTGCACTGTGGTACGCTTGTGCTACTGAGCTCTCCCCGCGAGCATTTTGCTGCTATCTTTGGACGGCAAGCATTGCCACTGCCATCCTAGTCATGGCTTGTGTTCCTCTCATCATTAGCCAGAAGCTTCTTTACATATGTGGATTGAATTTCAGACATCTTTCACCAATAATGCATTGCACACCCATTCTTGATATTACATATCTCTATCCCCTTCCTGTCATGTGATGTCAAGGTGATCAGTATCTTTCTTACTCTATTTAATGCTAGATGTTCACTTCCCCCACATGAGCCAACCGAGAAAGCAGGGCAAAATGTGCATTGGGGTGGAGCGACACAAAACCCAAACCTATACTTATTGATATCTAGGCAAGTATACTGTAGCCATAACGCAATTACTGAATAGGTGTATTGTCTATACCTTTGCATACTGATGCCATAAACATATTCTATTTCAAATAAAACTATTCAATGTATTATAATGAATATGCACTATTCATGACATTATACTGTATATGAGACAATAAATCATTTTCTTAACTGGGTCCATTGACCCTATGTTGTGAGGCAACTATGTTTTATATTTTGTATTGGATCCAATTGGATGAACACGTTGGTGGGCTGTGTCGTAGGAGTAAATTGGTTCTTCAGAAATGATGATGAGAGTAAGGTTTTGTACTCACAACGCGTTTCAACACCGTTCCGGTGTTGTCAAGTGAAAAAAAGAAATATAAATACGCGTTGTTAATTAAAAAACCTTATTCTCATCATAATTTCTGAAGAACTGATTTACTCCAGCAGTGCAGCCCACCTTACATGTTCTTCAAATATTTCATGGAGAACTTATCCACCAGCCATGGAACAGCAGATGTTTTTCTCCAAACCTACATAACTCCACCAGGTGAGAGTAACCAGAACTCTCCTACTCTTCCTCTGTAGGATACTACACTATTGCGTGCTCTGTTTCCCTTTTTTATATATATTCTTTTATATTTTGTATGCTATGTAATTTATACAAATAAAATACATTTAAGGATTGTTGATTCACTTCTTTTACCCTGTGTATATAATGACTATATATATATGTATATATATATATATATATATATATATATGTATATATATAAATATATACATATTTATATATATATATATATTATATATATATATATATATATGTATATATATATATATATATATATATATATATATATATATGTACAGTACAGACCAAAAGTTTGGACACACCTTCTCATTTAAAGATTTTTCTGTATTTTCATGACTATGAAAATTGTACATTCACACTGAAGGCATCAAAACTATGAATTAACACATGTGGAATTATATACTTAACAAAAAAGTGTGAAACAACTGAAAATATGTCTTACATTCTAAGTTCTTCAAAGTAGCCACCTTTTGCTTTGATGATTGCTTTGCACACGCTTGGCATTCTCTTGAAATTATTAACATTTTGACAACCAAAATTGTGTGTTAGCCCCAAATTTTACATTTTCATACTGGTAAAATGGTAAATATAGCACCAAAATTCGTCCTGTAATTTCTGCTAAATGTAGAAATACCACATATGTGGCTGTACAGTACTACTTAGCCATACGGAAAGACTCGGGAGGGACAGAGCGCCATTTACCTCCTGGAATTCAGATTTTCCTAGAATAGTTTGTGAACTCCATATACAGAGCCCCTAAGCGCTAGAAAAGCAAAATCCACCCTCCCAAATGACCACATTTTGGAAATAATACCCCATTGGGAATTTATCTACAGGTGTAGTGACGATTTTGACTCTATGGGTGTTTTCCAGAAACAATCAGTAGTGGATTGTGCTGAGTGAAAATTGCACATTGCAATTGTAGTGACCAGTATGGTTTAGTTACCAGAATGTTATGCCCAGCTCAAGCTTCTGAGAACATGCACCAGTAAATTAGGCTGACTCTCATCACTACAGAAATGCCAAACATGTGGGCACTAAATGTGGTCTAGGTACTCTCTGGGGCTCAGAATGGAGGGGGGCATTTGGATTTGAGAGCGCAGAATTTGCGGAATTTCTTTTGGAGGGTGACAAGCCATTTCGCTTTTCCAGAGCCATTTCACTACCAGTAACATGGAAGCCCCCTATATTTCCGTTAACAGATGATGGACCTGAGTGAGGACTTGCTTTTTTGTGGATTGAGTTGAAGCTTTTATTGGGAACATTTTACATAACATTTGGGATCACATTTATCCGGCGCTCTACGCTGAGCAATTACTTTGTGGTTTTCATCTAAATCTCAGGCTGACAGGATTCAGATGAAACCCCTGAGGGAACTATTCACTATAATGAGACAGCAGAGTTACTCTGGACTCCGTCTGGCCTTTGTTCGGCATTGTCCTTCTTTTCAGAAATGCACAAAACTGTGGCCGACGGCACTTTTATGCAATTCTAAAAAGACTGACAAAGCCGGATCACAGGTCCTATGGTATCCAAAGTGCCTCCATGAGCCTCATTAAAGGGAATCTTCAAGGATTCACCTGAATTACTGTACATATTTCAGAGATTAACACGGAAACTCCAGTGTAAGCGCTCAGCGCAGAACACAGGATAAATGTGCACCTTTCTGCGATCTTTGGGAGGCAGAATGAAAAAATCCACAGCAGGTGAAGAATTGGTTTTATTTATTTTTATGCCATTCTTTATGTATTATAACTAGTCAGTAGGCAACTTTATTCTTTGGGTCGATTTCATTACAGCGATACTAGATTTATATTGGGATTTTATGTTTGGCTGCTGTTACACACTAAAAAACGCTTTTTATTGCGAAAGCTAGTTTGTCCAATATTACATTTTGAGAGCTATAATTTTTCCATATTTCGGCCGATGGAGTCCATATTATGGCTTGTTTTTTTGTGGGAAGAGCTAATGTTTTTATTGGTACCATTTTTGGGCACATGTCATTTTTTTATCTCATTCTATTCCGTTTTTTGGAAGACAGAATGAACAAAGACCAGCAATGTATTTTTTTTTTTTTTATAATACACTTTCACTTGTAGAAAAATTGGCAAAGCAGCTTTATTCTTCACGTCAGTACGATTACAGCGATTCCCAATTTATATAGGTTTTTTTATTTTGGCGCTTTTACACAATACAAATTATTTTATTAAAAAAATAATAATTTTTGCATCGCTTTATTCTGAGATCTATAACTTTTTATTTTACTGCTGATGGAGCTTTAGGACGGCTTGTGATTTGCGGGACAAGATGACGTTATCATCTTTATTTACATCCGTCTTTTTGATCCCGTTCTATTGCACATTTTGTTCGGCAGTATGATGATAAAACATTGCTTCAGCCTGTTTTTTATTTTTTTTATGGTGTTCACTGAAGGGGTTAACTGGTGTGATAGTTTTATAGAGCGGGTCATTACGGACGTGGCGATACCAAATATGTGTACTTTTGTGATTTTGATTTTTTGTACGTAAATAAATGTATTTATTGGAAAAATATTTATTTCCTTTTTTGTTATTTATTTGGGGATTTTTAAAAATTAATTTTACAGTTTTTTTTTTTTTTTTTTACATTGTCCCATCCCCGTCCTGGGACATTACTTGTATAGGATCAGATCGCTGCTCTGATATTCTGCAATGGTTCTGCTCTGCAAAACATTAGAACAGCATCTGACAGGCAGGGAAAGAGGCATGTCGGCACCAGCTCTCTGCAGGCACTCACAAGCCACCTTCCCTGCAGGTCCCAGTGGCCATCTTGCGGCCAGAGGTCTTCAAGGAGACCATCAGGACAATGTGATGACATCATGTTGTTCTGATGGGAGCAGTAAGGGATCACCACCCTGTGTGGGGTCTCATCGTTGTCACTTTTGACAGCGGTATCAGAGGGGTTAAACACCTGCGATTGGTGGGCATTGCTGCGGGGTGTCAGCTCTCAAAGAGATGACACCCGCATCTGATCGCCGTGGCGCTCAGTGTGAGGCCAAACGATCAGTGAACCGTACCTGTATTGCGGTTTGCAGGAATTCAGTCCCCGCAGAGCAGTGCTCATACGGTGCATGTCGGGAATGGGTTAATGTTAGGCCTGAATTAATTAATTAATGAAGCTAAGAAAAACCCAAGGAAAGAAAGTATAAGGAATTTTTAGATTGCTGCACATAAACCCATTTCTACAGCTTTAGGCCGGAGTCACACTAGCAATTTTAAAATCGGTCCGATTTAGATGCAGGAGAGTTGGACAAGTGTAATGCAAGCGTCATGGGCATACAAACCGATTTTTCACACCTAGCATCGGATTTACATCCAAATGCAGAGTGATTGCTATCTGACTGCAATGCGATTTTAACATGAGCTTTTACCTAGAGCAATTCGCTATGTCATTTACGCATCGTTTTCAAAGGAAATGTTCTTCAAAACATATGTATATAGATATAGATATATAATAGATAGATAGAATAAAAGCCAGCAATTAATGTGCCAAGTACAGTAAAATCACAGTGACAGTGTAGAATAGAATAGAGAGAATAGATAAATACACATAGAATACATAGATATATAGAAATTAGTGAGGCACACATATATAATATGTATATATATATATTATAAAGATAGATACATGTATTTCATTATTAAAAGATTATTTTTCTGAAAAAATGTTGTGGGCTCCCATGCAAATTTCTTAAACAGCAAAAGGAAAGCCGACGGCTGGGGGCAGATGTTTATAGTCTAGTAAGGGGGAAATACCCATGTAGCTTTACAGGCTATTAATATCAGCTCACAGCTGTATACATAGCCTTTACTGGCTTTTAAAATGGGGGACCCTTAAAAAAGTGACTTAGGGTCCCCCTATAATTAATAGCTACCAAAGACTGTGCAGACAGCTGCGGGCTGATATTAATAGCGTGGGAAGGGGCTATGGATGCTGCCCCCTCAGCTAAAAACATCACCTCTCAGCTGCCCCAGAACATGCACATCTCTAACTATCACCCCACTTGCCTTGTAGCGGTGGCAAGTGGGTTGATAGTTGGGGGGTTGATGTGACTTTTGTATTGTCAGGTGACATCATGCCCGGAGTTTAGTAATGGATAGGGGTCAAAAACACTCCCCCATTACTAACCACATAGTCAAATTGAATGAAAACAGACACCCAGAATAAATTATTTTAATTGAAAGAAAGTCACAGACTCCTTTAATCTTAATCAAACCATACTTACGACCTCGCCCATTCCCTGATGTCCTTGTCATCTGCTAAAGAGTTAAAAAAACTAACAAAATATTCCTCACCTTTTTACAGAGATGCTGCTAATCTATTTATCCACGACAGGTCTAGCGCTGCCATCTAGATGGCAGGCTGCATGGTTGCATGATGCGACCATGCAGCCTGTCATCCAGCAGACACTGAGCAGTGTGTGCTCAGTGTCTCCCTGTGAACTCATATTCCCATTCTGAGGGTACCGCAAGAGTGTGAAAGCTCTCCTGCTTGCGGTGCCATTAGACAGGTCCTGCGAGTTCACAGCAAATGAACTCACTTCACCTTTCTGACATCAGCGCGAGTGCCATGAGAAAACGCTGATGAAACAATAACTCACACATCTACCAATAAATACGGTTTTCTTGCTGCTATGTTTTTTTTTTATTTTGAGTCCTTTTGCTGTGTTTTGCTTTAATTTTAGAGTATTCTTTTAAGTCTAACCAATTTTCTCTTCACTTGTAAAGTATTTATGAGTCATGCAATTTCTAATTGTTAAAATTTAACTAAAGAAGTCTATACATGCGTCCAAAGTCATGCAACAAAATCTATCCGAAAACATTTTTAATTTCACACTCTTGAACTCTCTCATCAAGAAAATTAATGTGTCTACAAATACGAAAGTGAAGTAAAATATGATAAATGCTTGTGTTTATACTTAATCAAATTTCCATCCGTTTTAAATTGCAAACTACACTGACCGCGCATAGCAATCTGCAAAGCCGGCAACTTATTGAAGAATAATGAAACTCTAACCATTAGCTAATGATGGAAAAAAGAAAAGAATTGATGCACATTTTGTAGTTATGAATTTATTTTTTTCCATCTAAGCACGCATAAATGATAGCTAGGTGTTGTATTTTTTTTTTTTTTTACAATATTTCTTTAAAATGGATCCGCTTCATTATATTTAGTTACTTATTAACACAAAATCAAGATTTTTAATTGTATTTAATATAAAATTCTGATACAGCTGTACATTCACGTTGTTAATTAACAGATGTAAAATGTTCATTTGGCATGGTCTGGAATCTCTGTAGA
Organism: Ranitomeya imitator; assembly: GCF_032444005.1. NCBI lineage: Eukaryota > Metazoa > Chordata > Amphibia > Anura > Dendrobatidae > Ranitomeya > Ranitomeya imitator. The sequence goes on from NC_091286.1 coordinate 591,811,262, forward strand.
CCCATTATGCAGTGCTGTGATGATAACTTTGCATTTAGCATGTGATTTAATTCAATATCATGTCTACGGATAGACTTAAAGGGATTCTGACAGCAGGTTTTTGCTACTTCATCTGAAAGCAGGATAACGTAGCCAAAGAGATTCAGACTCCATTGGTGTATCGGTTAGTTTACTGGGTGCAGCCATTCTGTCACAATCAGTGTTTGCAGACTTAGTAATGCAGCAGAGCTGAGAAAACTAACACCACCCACACCAGGCTCTCTACATTCATAGCTATAGACAGTGAGCTGCTTATCATGGAAGGGGCGGAGTCAGACTTGCAATGTAGATAATGCTCCTCACCCACATTGGAGTAGTGTGGGGCTGGAGTACAGGCCAGTTGATTTGCAGTGAATCACAAGCATTGCTCAGCCTAGAGTTGCCCAAAATATATTTGTAACACTGTAAGGTCTGCTACAACTGTATTATACCCCATTAGAGCAAGTTAATGCAAACACACAGCATTAGAAAGATCAAAGTGAACCTCAACAATGTCTAGTTGAAAATCGAAGGCAATCAAAATCTAGTTAGCAACACGGTGTACTAACAAACTTTTTAGGCTTCCTAAACAGTGAAAACAGAACAAAAGCAATTCATCTGTAGGGACAGATTTATTTATATTGCTTTGTATATATAGTGCTATCTGATTCCACAGAACTTTACAGACATGACCTTCGCTGTCCTCAAAGGGGCTTAAAATCTAATGTTCCTATCTCTATGTCTTTGGAGCATGGGATGAAACCGGATTACCTGGAGGACACCCACATAAACTCCTGACAGACGTTGTCCTTGGTGGGATTTGAACCCAGGACCCCAGCGCTGCAAAGCAATGGTGCTAACCACTGAGCCACTGTGCTGCCCGGAGGTTTGCTAGCTTGGTGTTGAAACACAGGTGGTGCACAAAGGAGAGAAATGTGGCTTTTTCGCAAGTTGTGCAAAAATGATACATTTAAGAAATATCAAGAGTTTTATTTTTTGCTCAATGAAGAAGCAATAGTTTTTTTAAGTCATCCAAAAATTATCTCTATCTTCTTTTCCACAGAAGATAATCTCATCTATCTCTGTTTGCTGAATTTCGTAAGATTGGTGCAGTGTGCTGGTTAAACATATTGTCCAGCAAGTCAAATATGCTATAGTGGCTGCTGCCTTGGCTGCTTGTTCCAGCACACAGAGGGCATTATTACATGACATTTTATATGTACAATACACGAAAGGCATCATATAATTATAGCAATGTTTCTTCCTGGATGTTTTACAGACTGTTGTAATTAGAAGCCATGATCAGGAGAAAAGAAGGTAAAAACGTGTGCCCTACTATTAATGGTGCAAAGGTAGGTTCCCACACCATGTGAAGCTTTAAAAGAAAGAACCTGGCACTCAACTTAATGCTCGTGTGAATATTTAATGTAGTATCCAAAATGTTTCGGTCCTATGTCAGGACCTTCATCAGTTACGCACTGATAATGTAAATTTTTGATATTGGTGACAATGATGTCAGTGGGCACACCGTGATCTGCGTCTTTTAATGCGCAGATAATGATTTGACAATTTAGAGTGGACTTCTGTATCCTAATGCTGATGTGTGCCGGTGTCCAGACGCGATATCCCCCGCAAATAAGATTGCACAACCCACTTTTCAGTTTTTGAATTTCCACAAAAATGTAAAATAACCAATACATTTCATTCAACTTCACAATTGTGTTCCACTTGTTGTGGATTCTTCACCAAAAATTTACATTTGGTATCTTTATGTTTGAAGCATGATATGTGGAAAAAGGTTGAAAAGTTCCAGGGGGCCGAATAATTTCGCAAGGCACTGTAAGTATTCCTGAGCTCCATTCTGATTAACATATTTTTCGGATTATAAGACACGCTTTTTTTTCCCCAAATTTTGGGGGAAAATAGGGTTGCCTCTTATAATTCGAATATTCCTTACTGGCAGCGGTGTAGAAGGGTCCCAGAGTGGCTGCTGGAGGAAGCAAGAGTGGCGCGTTGCTGTAGGCTGCCGGCTGGGATAAGCGGGTGTTTGGAGGTGCGACACTGTGGGTGTTCGGTGGTGCGGTGGCTCCACTGACATTTTGTGAAAGCCCAGGACCCCAACACTTCCATGGCTTACATTGTGGTGGACTCTGGGAAAATATCTGTCTGGGGAATATTTGTGGAAATTGATGTTAAAAAACTACAAAACTGTACAACAATAGTTTTATTGTTTGGGCACTGTACAATCATCAAAAATATTTTTTATAAGGATTATCAAGAAATATCAGAATTGATGTCCCATGCTGATGTATACTCATGGACAGAGACCAAGACAGAGACCAAAAGAACAAGCAAAGTTTTGTTAATTGCCTCAATTTTTCATATCTGTCATTGTGAAATATAAGAAATTCTAAAAATGATAAGGTAGAAACACTTTTAATCCATTAAGCTTCCTACTGACTCTTTATATTTATTTTAATTGCTATAATTTTGTGTTTAGCACTGCCAGACCCTGGAGTGGCTACACGAAGTTGCTGCATGTTTTATAACACCTATCACGGGACCTTTATAATTATTTTTCTATATATATATATATATATATATATATATATATATATATATATATATATATATATAAAAACACTGCTCAAAAATAAAGGGAACACTTAAACAACAGAATATAACTTCAAATAAATCAAACTTCTGTGAAATCAATCTGTCCACTTAGGAAGCATCACTGACTGACAATCAATTTCACATGCTGTTGTGCAAATGGAATAGACAACAGATGGAAATTATTGGCAATTATCAAGACACACTCAATAAAGGAGTGGTTCTGCAGGTGGGGACCACAGAACACATCTCAGTACCAATGCTTTCTGGCTGATGTGTTGGTCACTTTTGAATGTTGGTTGTGCTTTCACACTCGTGGTAGCATGAGATGGACTTGACAACCCACACAAGTGGCTTAGGTAGTGCAGCTGATCCAAGATGGCACATCAATGTGAGCTGTGGCAAGACGGTTTGCTGGGTCTGTCAGTGTAGTGTCCAGAGGCTGGAGACGCTACCAGGGGTCATGCCAGTGCACCAGGAGATGTGGAGGGGGTCATAGGAGGGCAACAACCCATCAGCAGGACCGCTACCTCAGCCTTTGTTCAAGGAGGAATAGGAGGAGCATTGCCTGAGACCTGCAAAATGACCTCCAGCAGGCCACAAATGTGCATGTGTCTGCACAAATGTTTAGAAATGGACTCCATGAGGATGGTCTGAGTGTCCGACGTCCACAGATGGGGGTTGTGCTCACAGCCCAACACCATGCAGGATGCTTGGAATTTGCAACAGAACACCAAGATTGGCAAATTCGCCACTGGCACCCTGTGCTCTTCACAGATGATAGCAGGTTAACACTGAGCACAAGTTACAGACATGACAGAGTCTGGAGATGCGAAAGCAATCTGCTGACTGCAACATTCTTCAGCATGACCGGTTTGGCAGTGGGTTAGTAACGGTGTGGGGTGGCATTTCTTTAGAGGGCCACAAAGCCCTCCATGTGCTTACCAGAGGTAGCCTGACTGCCATTAGGTACCGAGATAAGTTCCACAGACCCCTTGTGAAACCATATGCTGGTGCGGTTGGCCCTGGGTTCCTCCTAATGCAGGACAATGCCAGACCTCATGTGGCTGGAGTGTGTCAGCTGTTCCTGTAAGATGAAGGCATTGAAGCTATGGACTGGCCCGCCAGTTCCCCAGACCTGAATCTGGTTAAACACATCTGGGACATCATGTCTCGCACCATCCACCAACATCACATTGCACCACAGACTGTCCAGGAGTTGATGAATGCTTTAGTCCAAGTCTGGAAGGAGATCCCTCAGGAGACCATCCGCTGCCTCATCAGGAACATGCCCAGGCATCGTAGGGAGGTCATACAGGCACGTGGAGGCCACACACACACTACTGAGCATCATTTCCTTGTTTTGAGGCATTTCCACTGAAGTTGGATCAGCCTGTAATTTGATTTTCCCCTTTGATTTTGTGTATCGTTCCTCCACCTCCGTGAGATATTAATTTTGATTTACATTGATAATTTTTATGTTTTATTGTTCTCAACACTTTCCACTATGCAGTGAATAAAGATTTACAACTGGAATAGTTTTTCAGTGATATCTAGGATGTGGTATTTTAGTGTTCCCTTTATTTTTTGAGCTGTGTATATATACACAGTTGTGTCTAAAAGTGTTAGCCTCCTTCCTGATTTCCTATTCGTTTGCATATTTCTCACACTTAAATGTTTCAGATCTTCAAACTAAATTTAAATCATAGACAAAGATAACACAAGTAATCTCAAAGTGCAATTTATAAATTAAGGTCTTTCTTATTAACGGAAAAAAAATCCAAGCCTACAGGGCCTGTGTGAAAACATGATTGCAACCTAAATCTAATAACTTTTTGAGCCACTCTAAACAGCAACAACTGCTATCAATCATTTGACATAGCTGGTAATGAGTCTTTTACAATTCTAAGGAGGGATTTTGGCCCATTCATCTTTGCAGATTTGTTGTTATTCAGCCACATTGGAAGGTTTCTGAGCAAGAACTGCCTTTTTATGGTCATGCCACTGCATCTCAATCAGATTAATGTCAGAATAAGCCATTCCAAAGTCTTAATTTAGTTTTTTTCAAAGAAATTTAGAGGTGGACTTGCTGGTGTATTTTGTATTGTCCTGCTTCATAACCCAACTGCACTTCAGCTTCAGCTCAAGAACACATGGTTGGTCGTTCTCCTTAAGGATTTTTTGGTAGACAGCAGAATATATTGTTCCACTTACTAGTCTTCTAACTTCTGAAGTAGCAAAACAGCCCCAGACCATCACACTACCACCACCATATTTTATTATTGGTATGATGTTCCTTTCCGGAAATGCTGTTTTACTTCTATGCCAGATGTAATGGGACATAGACCTTCCAAAAAGCTCAAATTTGTCTCTTCAGTCCACAGAGTGTTCTCCTAAAATTATTGAGAATCATCAAGATAAATGTTTTCTGGCAAAACTGAGATGAGCATTTATGTTCTTTTTATTCATCAGTGTTTTTTATGTTGGATCTTTACCATGCGGGCCATTTTTGCCTTTCTTATGGTGACATCATGAACACTAACTTTAACTGAGACAAGTGAGGATTGCAGTTCTTTGGATGTTCTTTGCAGAGGTAATTGTGGTTTGCCAATCACTCCTGGGAAGGGTCATGAGTGTTCCAAATTTTCACCATTTGTGGATAATTGATCTCACTTTCTGTAGTCCTAAAGCTTTAGAAATGGCTTTATAGCATAGTTTAGACTGAGAGATCTCAATTACTTTGTTCCAGAATATCTTTCGATCGCAGCATGTCTAGCTTTTGAGGAACTTTTGGTCTACTTTACTTTGTCAAGCAAGTCCTATTTAAGTGATTTCTTGATTGAGAACAGGTGTGGCAGTAATCAGGACTGGGTGTGGCTAGCAAAATTTAACTTAGCTTCCCAAAGTTGTGATAAACCAAAGTTAAATGTATGTATTAGAGGGTTCGGGGGGCAATCACCTTTTCACACAGGGCCCTGTAGATTTGGATATCTTTCTCCCTTAACACTAAAGACCTCTATTTAAAAATTGCATTTTGTTTGGTGATCTGAAACATTTGTAAGTGTGACAAGCATGCAAAAGAATAGGAAATCAGTAAGGGGGCAAACACTTTTTAGCACCGCTATATATATATATATATATATATATATATATATATATATATATATATATATACAGTGGGGCAAAAAAGTATTTAGTCAGTCAGCAATAGTGCAAGTTCCACCACTTAAAAAGATGAGAGGCGTCTGTAATTTACATCATAGGTAGACCTCAACTATGGGAGACAAACTGAGAAAATAAAATCCAGAAAATCACATTGTCTGTTTTTTTATCATTTTTTTTGCATATTATGGTGGAAAATAAGTATTTGGTCAGAAACAAACAATCAAGATTTCTGGCTCTCACAGACCTGTAACTTCTTCTTTAAGAGTCTCCTCTTTCCTCCACTCATTACCTGTAGTAATGGCACCTGTTTAAATTTGTTATCAGTATAAAAAGACACCTGTGCACACCCTCAAACAGTCTGACTCCAAACTCCACTATGGTGAAGACCAAAGAGCTGTCAAAGGACACCAGAAACAAAATTGTAGCCCTGCACCAGGCTGGGAAGACTGAATCTGCAATAGCCAACCAGCTTGGAGTGAAGAAATCAACAGTGGGAGCAATAATTAGAAAATGGAAGACATACAAGACCACTGATAATCTCCCTCGATTTTGGCCCAACCGCAAAATCCCACCCCGTGGGGTCAGAATGATCACAAGAACGGTGAGCAAAAATCCCAGAACCATGCGGGGGGACCTAGTGAATGAACTGCAGAGATCTGGGACCAATGTAACAAGGCCTACCATAAGTAACACACTACGCCACCATGGACTCAGATCCTGCAGTGTCAGATGTGTCCCACTGCTTAAGCCAGTACATGTCTGGGCCAGTCTGAAGTTTGCTAGAGAGCATTTGGATGATCCAGAGGAGTTTTGGGAGAATGTCCTATGGTCTGATGAAACCAAACTGGAACTGTTTGGTAGAAACACAACTTGTCGTGTTTGGAGGAAAAAGAATACTGAGTTGCATCCATCAAACACCATACCTACTGTAAAGCATGGTGGTGGAAACATCATGCTTTGGGGCTGTTTCTCTGCAAATGGGCCAGGACGACTGATCCGGGTACATGAAAGAATGAATGGGGCCATGTATCGTGAGATTTTGAGTGCAAACCTCCTTCCATCAGCAAGGGCATTGAAGATGAAACGTGGCTGGGTCTTTCAACATGACAATGATCCAAAGCACACCGCCAGGGCAACGAAGGAGTGGCTTCGTAAGAAGCATTTCAAGATCCTGGAGTGGCCTAGCCAGTCTCCAGATCTCAACCCTATAGAAAACCTTTGGAGGAAGTTGAAAGTCCGTGTTGCCAAGCGAAAAGCCAAAAACATCACTGCTCTAGAGGAGATCTGCATGGAGGAATGGGCCAACATACCAACAACAGTGTGTGGCAACCTTGTGAAGACTTACAGAAAACGTTTGACCTCTGTCATTGCCAACAAAGGATATATTACAAAGTATTGAGATGAAATTTTGTTTCTGACCAAATACTTATTTTCCACCATAATATGCAAATAAAATGTTAGAAAAACAGACAATGTGATTTTCTGGATTTTTTTTTCTCAGTTTGTCTCCCATAGTTGAGGTCTACCTATGATGTAAATTACAGACGCCTCTCATCTTTTTAAGTGGTGGAACTTGCACTATTGCTGACTGACTATATACTTTTTTGCCCCACTGTATATATATATCTGTGCTCAAAAGTTTATATACGCCAGCAGAATTTTTGTTTTCTTGGCCTTTTTTCAAAGAATATGAATGCTAACACCAAAACTTTTTCTCCACTCATGGTTAGTGGTTGGCTGAAGCCATTTATTGTCAAATTACTGTGTTCTCTCTTTTTAAATCATAATGACAACTCAAAACATCCAAATAACCCTGATCAAAAGTTTACGTACCCTAGTGATTTTGGCCTGCTAACATGCACAGAAGATGACACAAATATGTTTGAATGGCTACTAAAGATAACATCCACACCTGTGACCTGTTTCTTGTAATCAGTGTGTATGTATAAAAGCTGAGTGAGTTTCTGGAATCCAGACAGACTCTTGCATCTTTTATCCAGCCACTGAGGTTTCTTGACTGTCATAGGGAAAGCTAAAGAATTGTCAACGGACCTGTGGAAAAAAGTAGTTGAACTGTATAAAACAGAGAAGGGATATAAAAAGATATCCAAGGAATTGATAATGCCAGTCAGCAGCGTTCAAACTGTGATTAACAAATGGAAAATCAGGGGCTTTGTTAAAACAAAACCACTGTCAGGTAGACCAACAAACATTTTGTCCACAACTGCCAGGAAAATCGTTCAGGATGCAAAGAAAAACCCACAAATAACAGCTGAAATACTGGACTCCATGAAAACTGGAGACACTTGAAGAAAAATGGGTTGCATGGTCAAGTCGCCAGAAGAAAGCCAATTACTGTGCAAGTGCCACAAAGTATCTCACCTACAATACGCAAAACAGCACAGAGACCAGCCTCAAAACTTCTGGAACAAGGTAATTTGGAGTGATGAGACCAAAATTGAACTTTTTGACCACAACTAGTGTTGAGCGACTTTTACTTTTATAGGATCGGGTCGGGTTTCACGAAACCCGACTTTTTCAAAAGTCGGGTCGAGTGAAATCGGCCGATCCTATAAAAAAGTCGGGGTCGGCCGAAACTCGAAACCCAATGCAGTGCATTGGGTTTCCAATGGTTCCCTGGGTCTGAAGGAGAGGAAACTCTCCTTCAGGCCCTGCGATCCATATTTAAGTGTAAAATAAAGAATAAAAATAAAAAATATCACTATACTCACCCTCGGACGCGCCCTGGTACTAACCGGGAACCTTCCTTCCTTCGAATCAGCGCTTCCAGGACCTTGCGGTGACGTCGCGGTGAGGGCGCGTCCGAGGGTGAGTATATTCCTATTAGGTATATACTCACCCTCGGACGCGCCCTGCTTCTTTCCGGCAGCCTTCCTTCCTAAGAATCAGCGCTTCCAGGACCTTCGGTGACGTCGCGGTGACGTCACGGCTTCTGATTGGTCGCGCGAGCGGTCACATGGGCGGTCGCGCGACCAATCACAAGCCGCGACGTCACCGTGACGTCACCGCAAGGTCCTGGAAGAGCTGATTCGAAGGAAGGAAGGTTCCCGGTTAGTACCAGGGCGCATCCGAGGGTGAGTATAGCGATATTTTTTATTTTTATTCTTTAGTTTACACTTAAATCTGAATTCCGATACCAATTCCCGATATCTTAAACATATCGGGAATCGGTATCGGAATTCCGATTCCAGATTCAGAAGATCGCCGACTTCATGGCCGACCCCACACAGGGGTCGGGTCGGGTTTCATGAAACCCGACTTTGCCAAAAGTCGGCGACTTCTGAAAATTGCCGACCCGTTTCTCTCAACCCTAGCCACAACCATAAACGATGTATTTGGAGAGAGGTCAACAAGGACTATGATGAAAGGAAAACATTCCTACTGTAAAACACAGAGGTAGATCACTGATGTTTTAGGGATGTGTGAGCTACAGCGGCACAGGAAACTTAGTCAAAGTTGAAGGAAAGATGAATGCAGCACGTTATCAGCAAATACTGGAGGCAAATTTGTAATCATCAACCCGGAAGCTGCCCATGGAACATGCTTGGACATTCCAACATGACAGCAATCCAAAACACAAGGCCAAGTCGACCTGTCATTGGCTACAGCAGAACAAAGTGAAAGTTCTGGAGTGGCCATCTCAGTCTCATGACCGCAATATCATTGAGCTACTCTGGAGAGATCTCAAGCGTGCAGTTCATGCTAGACAGACCAGGAATTTACAGTAACTGGAGGCTTTTTGTCAAGAATAGTGTGCAGTTTTACCATCTGAGAAAATAAAAACCTTCATCTACAACTACCACAAAAGACTTCAAGCTGTCATTGATGTTACAGGATGCGATGAACGGTATTAAGAAATGGGGCATGTGAACTTTTGATCAGGGTCATTTGGATATTTTGGGTTGTCATGATTTAAAAAAGAAAAAAATACAGTAGTTTGATAATACATGGCTTCACCCAACCACTAACCATGAGTGGAGAAAAAGTTTTAGTGTTATCATTCATATTCTCTGAAAAAAGGCCAAGAAAGCAAAAATTCTCCTGGGGTATGTAAACTTTGGAGCACAACTGTGTTGTAGCTGTTTTTGTTCTGACCCTAAGTCAGATTTGCCAGATCACCAGTGAGGCCGAATTAGGAGGTTATGCCCTTACATTTCAAGTGCTTGGAGAAAAGAATGCACACGGGTAGTGTGTAGTATAAAAAAAAACAGATGTAAAGATAAGTCACTGCGACAGGCAGAATCATCCAGTTGTTCACTTATTCATACAATTACTGAGAGTGTATCAGAGAACCAGCAAAACACGTTTCTGAGAACAGATGCATCAAATTATTACTTCATGAAGAATGAATAAGCATAAAAACAGACATTATAAAATGTAGGACCTTATTTCATTACACATCTGAACATGAAGAACATGTGTAAGTGTACAGTGGACTTGTAGCACATATGAGTTTATAATTTGCATAAACTTATTTACTACTGTATGTAAAAGAGAAATGTTGAGAGTTTTTATCCTTAAAAGGAATTAATATAAGATCAATCAATGTTATTTCCTGTCATCACACAAAGAAATGTTGTGTCATATAAGGGATAATATGGCCAGGACATCATTCAAGACCCTTGAAAGATGAAAAAATATAGCTAGATTTATTATTGTTTTCAATGAAGAAGCAAGAAATAAAAGATGAAATTTTAGGAAATGGAAAGAAATCTTTCTTTGAAAATTGATTTGCTTATTTTTGGCAAAAAAAAACCCAGAACTGAAGTAAACAAAAATGTTCCATAGTTGAATGCTAGAGAAAGTAGATCTATGTTAGTTACATATTGGTCCAAAACTGGGCAGCACGGTGGCGCAGTGGTTAGCACAGCAGCCTTGCAGCGCTGGGGTCCTGGGTTCTAATCCCACCCAGGACAACATCTGCAAAGAGTTTGTATGTTCTCTCCGTGTTTGCGTGGGTTTCCTCCGGGCACTCCGGTTTCCTCCCACATTCCAAAGACATACTGATAGGAATTTTAGATTGTGAGCCCAATCGGGGACAGTGATGATAATGTGTGCAAACTGTAAAGCGCTGCGGAATATGTTAGCGCTATATAAAAAAATAAAGATTAACTGAGACACAGGACTAGAGATGGGCGGACACCTGGATGTTCAGGTCTGGCGGGTTCTGCTAAACAGATACAAACAGTTTGGGTTCGGATACCAGAACAGCACCTGAACCTGAACCTGGACCCTCGCAAACACTGCTTCTGATTGGTGATAACTAGTGTTGAGCGATACCGTCCGATACTTGAAAGTATCGGTATCGGATAGTATCGGCCGATACCCGAAAAATATCGGATATCACCGATACCGATATCCGATACCAATACAAGTCAATGGGACATCAAGTATCGGAAGGTATTCTCATGGTTCCCAGGGTCTGAAGGAGAGGAAACTCTCCTTCAGGCCCTGGGATCCATAGGGATGTGTAAAACAAAGAATTAAAATAAAAAATATTGATATATTTACCTCTCCGGCAGCCCCTGAACTCAGTGCGGGTAACCGGCAGGCTTCGTTGTTCAAAATCAGCGCTTTTAGGACCTGAGAATCACGTCCCGGCTTCTGATTGGTCGCGGGCCGCCCATGTGACCGCCACGCGACCAATCACAAGCCGCGACGTCACCGCAAGCTATTAACGCGCTCATTTTTAATGGCTTTCAAAGACGTAGCGGCCGCGACCAATCACAAGCCGCTACGTCTTTGAAAGCCATTAACGCGCTCATTTTTAAAAATGAGCGCGTTAATAGCTTGCGGTGACGTCGCGGCTTGTGATTGGTCGCGTGGCCGCGACCAATCACAAGCCGCTACGTCTTTGAAAGCCATTAACGCGCTCATTTTTAAAAATGAGCGCGTTAATAGCTTGCGGTGACGTCGCGGCTTGTGATTGGTCGCGTGGCGGTCATATGGGCGGCCCGCGACCAATCAGAAGCCGGGACGTGATTCTCAGGTCCTAAAAGCGCTGATTTTGAACAACGAAGCCTGCCGGAAACCCGCGCTGAGTCCAGGGGCCGCCGGAGAGGTAAATATATCAATATTTTTTATTTTAATTCTTTATTTTACACATCTCTATGTATCCGATACCGATACCCGATACCACAAAAGTATCGGATCTCGGTATCGGAATTCCGATACCGCAAGTATCGGCCGATACCCGATACTTGCGGTATCGGAATGCTCAACACTAGTGATAACATAATCACTGCCAGTTAGAGAGCCATGGTTTCCACGCTGTCAATCGACAGCATGAGTGCACAGCTGTGATCGGAGGTATAACCTCCGGTCACTGGTGTCAGCTGATGGGACTACTGCTCCCATCAACTGACACCTGCTGACGCTAATAACAGCAGGAGTGCTGATGGCAGTATTCATCAGCTGGTGCTGGTGCTGCAAAAAAATAATTAAAAAAAAACAGCGTGGGTACCTCTGTATTTTTGATAACCATGATGATTAATCCATGATTAAGGGTGCTTAGTCACCGGAAACGCGTTGACCTTGGTTTTAATTTTTGTATGCTGATGTTTTGTCCTTACACCATTTTTTGAAGTGAAATAAATTATGGATTTTTCGCTACATCGTTGAGCTGAATTTTTTTTCTTTCCCATTTTTGATAACCAGCCAGGCAAAACTCACAGATGGGGGTTGCAACTCTCAGCTGTCAGCTTCAGCAAGGCTGGTTATCAAGGATAGAGGGGTTCCCACTCCAGTTTTGAAAATTATTGAAATAAATAATTAAAAAAAACGGCATGAGGTCTCCCCACATTTTTGACAACCAACCAAGCTAAAGCAGACAGCTGGGGGCTTGTATTCTCAGGCTAGTAAGGGGCCATGGATATTGGCTCCCCTAGCATAAAAATAGCAGACTGCAGCCACCAAGAACAGGTGCATCTATTAGATGCGCCAATTCTGGCACTTTGCACGGCTTTTCCCACTTGTCCTGCAGAGGTGGCCAGTGGGGTTCATATTTTTTGGGTTGATGTCACCTTTGTATTGTCAGGTGACATCAAGCCCACAGCTTAGCAATGGAGAGGTGTCTATTAGACATTTATCCATTGCTAATCCTATAGTTGCATTGCAAATAAAGACACAGCCAGGATTTTGTATTTTATTTGAAATCAAACAAAGCACACTTTTACATTTTTATTTAAAAATAATTAACACAGTTATACTCACCTAACGCCCATTCCATTGAATCCAACATCTCCTATAATAAAAGAAAAATAGAAACAACAATATCCCTCAGCTGTCCATTGTTCTGTTTCATGCCATAATCCATGTTTGGCCGGGGTCACACTTGTCCGTAATACGGACGAGTGCAATGCGATAAAAAATCGCATAACACTCGTCCCAATGTTAATCAATGGGGCAGCTCCCATCATCCGACATTTTCTCGGCCGTATTCAGGATCCGAGTGAAATCGCAGCATGCTGCGATTGTCAGCGTTTCTCGGCCGAGAATCGCCAATGAAAGTCTATGGAAGCCTCAAAAATACGGATCACACACGGACCAGCAGTGTGACTTGCGAGGAATACGCAGCGCTGTTAGAGAGAAAAGCCGGTAATTCAGTGCGGGGTACAGTAAAATCACACTGACAGCTTAGAATAGAATAGGTAGAATAAATGTGTACACATAGAATAGGTATATATATATATATATATATATGTCAGTGAGACACATATATATATATATATATATATATATATATATTAATATTTATTCCAGCGCTAGACAGCTTTAAAGCCGGTAATTCAATTACCGGCTTTTGCTTTCTCCTTCCTAAAACCCGACATGATATGAGACATGGTTTACATACAGTAAACCATCTCATATCCCCATTTTTTTTGCATATTCCACACTACTAATGTTAGTAGTGTGTATATGCAAAATTTGGCCGTTCTAGCTAGTAAATTAAGGGGTTAAATGGCGGAAAAAATTGGCGTGGGCTCCCGCACAATTTTCTCAGCCAGAGTAGTAAAGCCAGTGACTGAGGGCAGATATTAATAGCCTGGAGAGGGTCCACGGTTATTGCCCTCCCCTGGCTAAAAACACCTGCCCCCAGCCACCCCAGAAAAGGCACATCTGGAAGATGCGCCTATTCTGGAACTTGGCCACTCTCTTCCCATTCCCGTGTAGCGGTGGGATATGGGGTAATGAAGGGTTAATGCCACCTTGCTATTGTAAGGTGACATTAAGCCAAATTAATAATGGAGAGGCGTCAATTATGACACCTATCCATTATTAATCCAATACTAGTAAAGGGTTAAAAAATACAAAAACACATTATTAAAAATTAATTTAATGAAATAAACACAAAGGTTGTTGTATTAATTTATTCTACTCTCAATCCACTCACTGAAGACCCTCGATCTGTAAATCAAAAAAAAAAAATAAACCAAGAATATACATACCTTCCGAGGATCTGTAAGGTCCAACGATGTAAATCCATCTGAAGGGGTTAAAATATTTTGCAGGCACGAGCTTTGCTAATGCAACATTGCTCATGTCTGCAAAACCCCGGAGAATGTAGGTAAAGTAGGTCAATGACCTATATTTACCTGCATTTGCGGTGAGGTGCCCTCTGCTGGCTGTTCCTAGATCGTGGGAACTTTCCTAGAAAGCTCCCAGGCTCGAGTTCATAAGAGGGCGCCCTCTGCTGGTTGTCCTCATATGAACTCGAGCCAGGGAGCTTTCTAGGAAAGTTCCCACGATCTAGGAACAGCCAGCAGAGGGCGCCTCACCGCAAATGCAGGTAAATATAGGTCATTGACCTACTTTACCTTCATTCTCCGGGGTTTTGCAGACATGAGCAACCTTGCATTAGCAAAGCTCGTGGCTGCAAAATATTTTAACCCCATCAGATGGATTTACATCGTTGGACTTTACAGATCTGCGGAAGGTAAGGATATTGTTGGTTTATTATGTTTTTTTGTTACAGAACGAGGGTTTTCAGTGATTGGATTGGGCGTTCAATAAAATATTACAACAACCTTTGTGTTTATTTCATTAAATTAATTTTAAATAATGTGTTTGTGTTTTTTTAACCCTTTACTAGTATTGGATTAATAATGGATAGGTGTCATAATTGATGCCTCTCCATTATTAATTTGGCTTAATGTCACCTTACAATAGCAAGGTGGCATTAACCCTTCATTACCCCATATCCCACCGCTACACGGGAGTGGGAAGAGAGTGGCCAAGTGCCAGAATAGGCGCATCTTCCAGATGTGCCTTTTCTGGGGTGGCTGGGGGCAGGTGTTTTTAGCCAGGGGGGGGCCAATAACCATGGACCCTCTCCAGGCTATTAATATCTGCCCTCAGTCACTGGCTTTACTACTCTGGCGGAGAAAATTGTGCGGGAGCCCACGCCAATATTTTCCGCCGTTTAACCCCTTTATTTGCTAGCTAGAACGGCCAAAGTTTGCATAGACACACTACTGACATTAGTAGTGTGGAATATGCAAAAAAATGGGGATATGAGATGGTTTACTGTATGTAAACCAGGTCTCATATCATGTCGGGTTTAGGAAGGAGAAAGCAAAAGCCGGTAATTGAATTACCGGCTTTCTGCTATATCGCGCTGGATGAAATATTAATATATATACATATATGTGTCTACTGACATATATATATATATATATATATAGACAGTATATATGTTTTTTTTTTTTTTTTACACATGGATCCCTTGTATAGCCGTATGTCGGTTTTGCAAGCCTGTGATAAAAACACGCAGTACGGATGACATACGGATTACATACGGAGGATGCCATGCGCAAAAAACGCTGAAACACCCTGCCTACGGAGGAGCTACGGACCACTATTTTCGGGACTTTTCAGCATATTACGGCCGTAATATACGGACCGCATTTTCATACGCTGAGTGTGAAGCCGGCCTTTGGGGGATAAACAGTGTTCAACCTGGATGGTACCAAGATGCGATCATTCAGGCTGAAAACCACTGGGAAATGAAATGCTGGGAGTGCAGCATCAGTGACTAGCGGTAATGCCATCGAGATTACTGCCAGTCACTAAATCTGCTTTTCCAATCAGGCTGATCTGCGGTGACCTCAGCGAGATCCCCAATAGCACAGTTTTATGTTGCAGCATTGAAAACTCTGAGCTCAGTGCTGCACACTGACACTTGAAATAAATAAATACAATCGTTTTTTTTTAAATGATGTGGGTTCCCCTGTTTTTTTATTAACCAGCCAGAAGAAAATCACAGCTGGGGGCTGCAGCCCTCAGCTGTCAGCTTTAGCAAGGCTGGCTATGAATAATAGAGGGGTCCCCATGTCTTTTTTTTAATTATTTATACAATTAGAAAAACGATGTGGAGTCCACCTCACTTTTTACTACAAGCAAAGCTGAAGCAGACAGCTGGGGACTAGTATTCTAAGGCTGGTAAGAGACCATAGTGGTCCTCCCCAGCATAATAATCGCAGCCCACAGCTGCCCAGAAAAGGCGCATCTATTAGATTCTGCAAGTTCACTGAAGTTCACTGGGAGAATTTCACTGCAGTGAACTCACCTCTGCATCGTGAAACTTTTTCTCATTGTTCTAAAGGGGATCACACCGAGGTCATCACAGCTCATTTGCCCTGCTGTGAACGCAGCTTCAGGGACTGGTAGTAACCTTGATGACGTCACCGCTGGCAAATGATGCTGCGCGCGCAGCAGCTCATTCATCAGTGGTTCTTAGCCTGGACGATGGCATCTTTGCAAGTAATGATAAGTAATGATTTGATGTTTCTGCATTTAGCATATCATTTGTGAGTTTAGTTGAGGTCCTTACAGTAGAGTGGTGTGGTCAGTAGCCAGATTACAGATGGTCAATGCAAGACGAAAGATGAATGCAGCACGTTGTCAGGAAATACTGGAGGCAAATTTTAACTCATCAGCCCAGAAGCTGCGCATAGGACGTACTTGGACGTTCCAACATGACAATGATTCAAAACACAAGACCAAGTAGACCTGTCATTGGCTACAGCAGAATAAAGTAAAGGTTCGGGAGTGGCAATCTCAGTATCCTGACCTCAATATAATTGAGCCACTCTGGAGAGATCACAAGCATGCAGTTCATGCTAGACAGACCAGGAATTTACAGGAACTGGAGGCATTTTGCCAAGAAGAGTGGGCAGCTTTACCAACTGAGAAAATAAGGAACCTCATCCACAACTACCACAAAAGACTTCAAGCTGTCATTGATGTTAGAGGGGGCAATACACGGTATTAAGAAGTGGGGTATGTGAACTTTTAGTCAGGGTCATTTGGTTGTTTTGGGCTGTCATTATGATATAAAAAAGAAAACTTAGTAGTTTGACAATAAATGGCTTCACTCAATCACTAACCATGAGTGGACAAAAAGTTTTGGTGTTATCATTCATATTCTCTGAAAAAAGGCCAAGAAAGCCCACATCCTGCTGGGGTATGTACATTTTAAGCACAACTGTACGTCATATGTCGTGTCCCTGACTTTGATCCTGGATCACATGCCAAGCCCCCATCTTTCCCAGCAGATGATGGCTGATGTTACCAGCAATGGGTTGAGCGGATCTTCGCCTATGTTTGTTAACCTGTTAAATCCTACTGTCACTCTGACAACAGCTATTAACACGCACCAGAAAGGGGTGCGTAATTCCATACGTCCATCAGAAGGACCTTGACATGATCGCAGGGGCGCTGATGTGTTGGCTTGACAGGTGGAAGTCATTATTTTAGGGGATCATGGTTTTACCTATAGATAGCAGTGCTGATGAATTGGTATGTACAGCATAAGTGATCAGACACTAAGGGGACTATTAAATACAGCAAAAAAAATTTAAAAATATAAAAAAGTTAAACACAAAAGTTCAAAATCACCCACCTTTTGCCCCAATAAAAATAAAACAATTACAAAAAATAAAAAACACACATATTTAGTTTTGATGTGTTCGTAAAATTCTGATCTATCAAAATATAAAATAAATTGATATAATAAGTAAAGTTTGTAACAAGGAAAAAATCAAAATCCCAGAATTGCAGTTTTTTGGCTGCCACATTAAAATAAAATGCAATAAGACGTGATTGAAATATTGTATCTACCCCAAAATGGTATCAGTAAACGCATCAGCTCAGTGTGTAAAAAAAATCCATCACACAGCCCTAGATCCTGAAAATTGAAAGCCCTATGGGTCTTAAAAATCGCAACACAAGCAAAGTTACCGTATGTGTTTTTTTTTTTTTAATTCCAATATTTTTTTTAATTAAGTAATTAAATAAAAATTTTACATGTTTAGTATCTGCGTAATTGTATTGACCTGGGGAATTATATTGCCAGGTCAGTTTTCCGTCTAGTGAACATGGCAAATAAAACCCTTCCCCCCAAAAAAATTAATTTCAAGGCATATAGGATTTTACCAACTTTCCATTGCATTACATGATAAAATGAAAGGTGTCATTCAAAAGTAACATAGTAACATAGTAACATAGTTAGTAAGGCCGAAAAAAGACATTTGTCCATCCAGTTCAGCCTATATTCCATCATAATAAATCCCCAGATCTACGTCCTTCTACAGAACCTAATTGTATGATACAATATTGTTCTGCTCCAGGAAGACATCCAGGCCTCTCTTGAACCCCTCGACTGAGTTCGCCATCACCACCTCCTCAGGCAAGCAATTCCAGATTCTCACTGCCCTAACAGTAAAGAATCCTCTTCTATGTTGGTGGAAAAACCTTCTCTCCTCCAGACGCAAAGAATGCCCCCTTGTGCCCGTCACCTTCCTTGGTATAAACAGATCCTCAGCGAGATATTTGTATTGTCCCCTTATATACTTATACATGGTTATTAGATCGCCCCTCAGTCGTCTTTTTTCTAGACTAAATAATCCTAATTTCGCTAATCTATCTGGGTATTGTAGTTCTCCCATCCCCTTTATTAATTTTGTTGCCCTCCTTTGTACTCTCTCTAGTTCCATTATATCCTTCCTGAGCACCGGTGCCCAAAACTGGACACAGTACTCCATGTGCGGTCTAACTAGGGATTTGTACAGAGGCAGTATAATGCTCTCATCATGTGTATCCAGACCTCTTTTAATGCACCCCATGATCCTGTTTGCCTTGGCAGCTGCTGCCTGGCACTGGCTGCTCCAGGTAAGTTTATCATTAACTAGGATCCCCAAGTCCTTCTCCCTGTCAGATTTACCCAGTGGTTTCCCACTGGGTAAATACAACTGTTCCCACAAAAAATCAAGCCGTCAAATGGTTATATGGAGGGGAAAAATAATAAAAGATATCGCACCTGAAAGAAGGGTAGGAATAAATGAGAAACGAAAAAAAAAATGGAAAATTTCCCAGGGATGAAGGTTTCAAAGAGCCATTATCTGATAATAGAATGCCAATGTTAAACTTTTCCAATTGAAATTGGTATATTTAATAATGCCATTACATAAGATTCAAGAATTATAGGACCACGCTATTTACCTCTGATCTGTTCACCAAAAGGGCAACTAGTATAATAGTAAAGGGGTAAGGACTGATATTAGACCATTCCACCAAATGATAATTTTAATTTATAATCACTGAAACGTATAAGTAGCAATCCATAATTCAAATGTAGAGCTATACAGGTCCTTCTAAAAAAATTAGCATATAGTGTTAAATTTCATTATTTACCATAATGTAATGATTACAATTAAACTTTCATATATTATAGATTCATTATCCACCAACTGAAATTTGTCAGGTCTTTTATTGTTTTAATACTGATGATTTTGGCATACAACTCCTGATAACCCAAAAAACCTGTCTCAATAAATTAGCATATCAAGAAAAGGTTCTCTAAACGACCTATTACCCTAATCTTCTGAATCAACTAATTAACTCTAAACACATGCAAAAGATACCTGAGGCTTTTATAAACTCCCTGCCTGGTTCATTACTCAAAACCCCCATCATGGGTTAGACTAGCGACCTGACAGATGTCAAGAAGGCCATCATTGACACCCTCAAGCAAGAGGGTAAGACCCAGAAAGAAATTTCTCAACAAATAGGCTGTTCCCAGAGTGCTGTATCAAGGCACCTCAATGGTAAGTCTGTTGGAAGGAAACAATGTGGCAGAAAACGCTGTACAACGAGAAGAGGAGACCGGACCCTGAGGAAGATTGTGGAGAAGGACCGATTCCAGACCTTGGGGAACCTGAGGAAGCAGTGGACTGAGTCTGGTGTGGAAACATCCAGAGCCACCGTGCACAGGCGTGTGCAGGAAATGGGCTACAGGTGCCGCATTCCCCAGGTAAAGCCACTTTTGAGCTACAGAGAAGCAGCACTGGACTGTTGCTAAGTGGTCCCAAGTACTTTTTTCTGATGAAAGCAAATTTTGCATGTCATTCGGAAATCAAGGTGCCAGAGTCTGGAGGAAGACTGGGGAGAAGGAAATGCCAAAATGCCTGAAGTCCAGTGTCAAGTACCCACAGTCAGTGATGGTGTGGGGTGCCATGTCAGCTGCTGGTGTTGGCCCACTGTGTTTCATCAAGGGCAGGGTCAATGTAGCTAGCTATCAGGAGATTTTGGAGCACTTCATGCTTCCATCGGCTGAAATGCTTTATGGAGATGAAGATTTCATTTTTCAGCACGACCTGGCACCTGCTCACAGTGCCAAAACCACTGGAAAATGGTTTACTGACCATGGTATTACTGTGCTCAATTGGCCTGCCAACTCTCCTGACCTGAACCCCATAGAGAATCTGTGGGATATTGTGAAGAGAAAGTTGAGAGACGCAAGACCCAACACTCTGGATGAGCTTAAGGCCGCTATTGAAGCATCCTGGGCCTCCATAACATCTCAGCAGTGTCACAGGCTGATTGCCTCCATGCCACGCCGCATTGAAGCAGTCATTTCTGCCAAAGGATTCCCGACCAAGTATTGAGTGCATAACTGAACATTATTATTTGTTGGATTTTTTGTTTGTTATTAAAAAACACTTTTATTTGATTGGATGGGTGAAATATGCTAATTTATTGAGACAGGTTTTTTGGGTTATCAGGAGTTGTATGCCAAAATCATCAGTATTAAAACAATAAAAGACCTGACAAATTTCAGTTGGTGGATAATGAATCTATAATATTTGAAAGTTTAATTGTAATCATTACATTATGGTAAATAATGAAATTTAACACTATATGCTAATTTTTTGAGAAGGACCTGTACATTGTCAGTAAGGGAAGATATACATGCGTGTTGTATTCAGAGCTCTTATTAGTATTCTACCTGCTGTAGTGATCCGATTCCTGACACTTCTATACTGTAAGTCTGCCATGCATACAAAATCCTTAACCCCATTCCTGCTCACGCTCTTTGCTGCTTACAATGGCTGTAAGTCAGACAGCTCCATCAAGGAGCTGAAATTTAAAATTGAAATGACTAGCGATCCTTTTCTCTCCGAGCATTTCTCTCTGGGGGACCAGCAATTCACCAGAGAGTGGAAGCTTCCGGACTTAACACTCTTTGGATGGGTTAAATTGGAAACTGACAATATTGAAAGTCCAGAACATTTTTTCTTTGGTCAAAAACAATCATTTTGCTTTTTACTGTAATGTTTCAGGGTCGTAATTTCGAGAAACTACACAGCTCTATTTTCTACATATAATAAATTCAATTATTTCTGGTTTACGAAACAGCCATGAACCTAAAGATATGATGTAAAGGTCCTCTAGGCTACATGTATTGTGAGTGATTTGTAAAATGTTTAAAGCTGATTTTTTTTTTTTTATATTTTAAGGGCATATCTTATTTAACAGGACTGTACTTTACAATAAAGGACAGTGTCTTCACCATGGAGAGAAAGATGGGTAACTGGTATATGGTATTGCACCATGATATTGAATTACCGTATATACTCGAGTATAAGCCGACCTGAGTATAAGCCGACCCCCCTAATTTTGCCGCAAAAAACTAGGAAAACTTAATGACTCGAGTATAAGCCTAGGGTGGAAAATGCAGCAGCTACCGGTAAATGTCAAAAGTAAAAGTAGATATCAATAAAAGTAAAATTAATTGAGACATCAGTAGGTTAAGTGTTTTTGAATATCCATATTGAATCCGGAGCCTCATATAATGCTCCATAAAGTTTGATAGGCCCCACTAAATGTTCCATATTAAAATATGCCCCATATAATCCTGCATAAAGGGTAATGAGGGCCACATAAGATGCCCCATACAGACACTTGCCCCTTATACTGTTGCACAATCTTTATGGCCCCATAAGATGCTCCATACAGTCTCTGCCCCTTATAATGCTGCACAAACGTTATGGCCCCATACAGATGCTCCATACAGTCACTGCCCCTTATAGTGCTGCGCAATCGTTATGGCCCCATAAGATGCTCCATACAGTCTCTGCCCCTTATAGTGCTGCACAATTGTTATGGCCCCATAAGATGCTTCATACCGTCTCTGCCCCTTATAGTGCTGCACAATCGTTATGGCCCCATAAGATGCTCCATACAGTCTCTGCCCCTTATAGTGCTGCACAATCGTTTTGGCCCCATACAGATGCTCCATACAGTCACTGCCCCTTATAGTGCTGCACAATCGTTATGACCCCATAAGATGTTCCATACAGTCTCTGCCCCTTATAGTGCTGCACAATCGTTTTGGCCCCATACAGATGCTCCATACAGTCACTGCCCCTTATAGTGCTGCACAATCGTTATGGCCCCATAAGATGCTCCATACAGTCACTGCCCCTTATAGTGCTGCGCAAACGTTATGGCCCCATAAGATGCTCCATACAGTCTCTGCCCCTTATAATGCTGCACAAACGTTATGGCCCCATAAGATGCTCCATACAGTCACTTGCCCCTTATAGTGCAGCGCAATCGTTATGGCCCCATAAGATGCTCCATACAGTCTCTGCCCCTTATAGTGCTGCACAATCGTTATGGCCCCATAAGATGCTCTATACAGTCACTGCCCCTTATAGTGCTGCGCAATCGTTATGGCCCAAAACAGATGCTCCTACAGTCATTTGCCCCATATGCTGTGGCTGCAATGAAAAAAAAAATCATATACTCACCTCTCCGTCGCTCAGGACCCCCAGCACTTTTACCTGCTCCTCGTTCGGGTGCGGCTCCGTCCTCAGCACTGACGTTCAGCAGAGGGCGCGCACTGACAACGTCACCGCGCCCTCTGACCCGAGCGTCAGAGCCAGAGGACGCTGATGACGGAGCCGCACCGGAACGAGGAGCGGTAAATATCGCACAGTGCTCCGCTCCCCCTCCCCATATACTTACCTGCTCCTGGTGCGGTCCCTACGCATCCCTGCTTCTCCCGGTGCTGCATATTCTTCCTGTACTGAGCGGTCACCGTTACCGCTCATTACAGTAATGAATATGCGGCTCCACCTCTATATGAGGTGGAGCCGCATATTCATTACTGTAATGAGCGGTTCCATGTGACCGCTCAGTACAGGAAGAATATGCAGCGCTGGAAGAAGCAGGGATGCGTAGGGACCGCACCAGGAGTAGGTAAGTATAATTAGATAGCCCCCGCTCCCCCTCCCTTGCCGACCCCTGGGTATTACTCGAGTATTAGACGAGAGGGGGACTTTCAGCCCAAAAAAATGGGCTGAAAATCTCGGCTTATACTCGAGTATATACGGTATATTCATACAAAATATCAGGAGGGACAAGGAAATAGGAATTAGTTGTATCTAGTGATAGAGGACATTAATGATTGCAGGATTCATCTTAGACCGGGGTCACACTAGCGCAGAATACAGATGAGCGCTATGTGAGAAAAAATCTCATAGAACTCGGACCACTGTTAATCTATGGGGAAGCTCCCATCACCATTTTTTTTCTTGCGCGTATTCAGCGTACGAGTGAAATCGCAGCATGCTGCAATCGTATGCGTATATCGCCCAAGTCTCGCCAATGCAAGTCTATGGGTGCGAGAAAAACTCGGACACCGCATGGACCATCCGTGTGACTTGTGAGAAGTACACACACATTTTTCTCATTTCAGCCCATTGAGCCAATAAATTCAATGAGGAAAAGCAGTGAGAAATGTAAAGCCATACGCATATCATACGGATAGTTAGATGCGAGGAAATCGCATCATCGCATTGCAAACACATTACACATGGATGACCATACGAAAAACACTCTTGCAACTCTCGGCAGGGAGACTCGGACCAATTTGCCATACAATTAGTGTGACCCTGGCCTTAGGGGAAGTATTCCCTAAAGTGGATTCACTTGCAACTTTTCAGTCACCTTTTTCATATGTTTTTGACTATAACTATTGAGTGTCTTCTTCCAGGAGAGTGAACATGCTTATTCTTTTAATGCTTCACCATAAAGCCATTCAAAAATGTGACAAAAGGATGAACAAGTGCACAGCAACGTCATTTTTACATTGATATGCATTTTGTTCTTTTTTTTTTGATGATTTTGTGACGCTTGTTTAGGCAAATTCTAGGAGGAATCGGTCTGAAAAAGACATTGTGTGAACATACTTTAAGAATTGTGGATTGCACAGAGAATGATTTTCTAACCCTTCCTGACCCACTTCTATGAGCAAGGCTATAAATTAAAAAGAACCTGTCAGCAGGATTGAGCCCTAGAGCTACAGGCATGGCAATAATAGCAGTGTGATGCTGATAAACCCCTTTCCGACATCGGGCGTAACAGTACGCCGATGTTGGCCTCCTCCCTTTGATATGGGCTACGGTGGTAAGCCCAAATCTTTCCTTGCACATGGCAGCTGTTTTGAACAGCTGACATGTGCCCAGAACAGCTGACATGTGCCCAGAACAGCTGAGGGTGGAATCGCGATCCACCAATGACTATTAACCCGTTAAATGGCGCTGTCAAATGCTGACAGCGGCATTTAACCTGCGCTTCCGGCAACCGCATGGTCATGTGATCGCGGGTCACTGGAGGGTTGGCATGACAACCAGAGGTCTCCTGGAGACATCTATGGTTGTCACTGTCAACTCGCTGTGAGCACAGCCCAGTGGCCAGTACTTATAGCAAGTGAGTAATTCAGCTTCATATAGGCTAAATGAGAATTATCCAGAGAGAAGAGACCCTAATGTAACTTGACAACTCCTTTTATAAGTAAAGCGTTATGCCCAGTAGGGTCAATCTACTGGAATCCTCACCATCATTATGAATAGTGACATGAAATACATTCTTTAAAGGAATTACTGGGGATCCAACTGCTTGGCTCTCATCTTTTATGAGAATGGGAATCTGAAATGCCTCAAACGATGGAGAATTGACCACACATACTTCCCTCAAGGCATTCATTGTTATGGGTCTGCCGAAAAAAACCAAACACTGCACTTGGCAATCTCATTAAGTTGAGAATGTATTTCATACTTCCATTCTCCTTAATTGTGATAGTCTCAGCAATAGCACAATCATTTACCCTGTGGAGCATAATCCTTCATACATCCAAAGGAGTTGTCAAGCTACTATTACCAGAAAAATGGCTAACCATAAGTGGCTAGAAAAGTGGCTAACAATAAGTCGCTCTTATCTCTGACTAACTGAAGAGGTTACAGGAGGGAATCCCCCTGTATGATGTCCATATAAAATGGGGTTATGGACGCAAAAATAAACTTGAATCTGTTAACTATTTAGCTATATTCATTTTAGTAAATGCTTGTATTGCCTAAGAAATAACTTTTATGAAGCATCTTTCTCAAAACATTTTGCATTGTGCTGTTCCTCTATTATTCCTCATAAAAATGTATGAATAAATTGAAAACTGGGTGTTACCAGGAGTGGTAACATTAAAATATAAATTTATTTATAATGTATTTCACTGTAAGAATAACAGGATCGGCACAACTCAGAGGTATTGCAAAAGTTGCTTTAGATTTATTAATTAATGATACATACAGGTCCTTCCCAAAAAATTAGCATATAGTGTTAAATTTCATTATTTACCATAATGTAATGATTACAATTAAACTTTCATATATTATAGATTCATTATCCACCAACTGAAATTTGTCAGGTCTTTTATTGTTTTAATACTGATGATTTTGGCATACAACTCCTGATAACCCAAAAAACCTGTCTCAATAAATTAGCATATCAAGAAAAGGTTCTCTAAACGACCTATTACCCTAATCTTCTGAATCAACTAATTAACTCTAAACACATGCAAAAGATACCTGAGGCTTTTATAAACTCCCTGCCTGGTTCATTATTCAAAACCCCCATCATAGGTAAGACTAGCGACCTGACAGATGTCAAGAAGGCCATCATTGACACCCTCAAGCAAGAGGGTAAGACCCAGAAAGAAATTTCTCAACAAATAGGCTGTTCCCAGAGTGCTGTATCAAGGCACCTCAATGGTAAGTCTGTTGGAAGGAAACAATGTGGCAGAAAACGCTGTACAACGAGAAGAGGAGACCGGACCCTGAGGAAGATTGTGGAGAAGGACCGATTCCAGACCTTGGGGAACCTGAGGAAGCAGTGGACTGAGTCTGGTGTGGAAACATCCAGAGCCACCGTGCACAGGCGTGTGCAGGAAATGGGCTACAGGTGCCGCATTCCCCAGGTAAAGCCACTTTTGAACCATAAACAGCGGCAGAGGCGCCTGACCTGGGCTACAGAGAAGCAGCACTGGACTGTTGCTAAGTGGTCCCAAGTACTTTTTTCTGATGAAAGCAAATTTTGCATGTCATTCGGAAATCAAGGTGCCAGAGTCTGGAGGAAGACTGGGGAGAAGGAAATGCCAAAATGCCTGAAGTCCAGTGTCAAGTACCCACAGTCAGTGATGGTGTGGGGTGCCATGTCAGCTGCTGGTGTTGGTCCACTGTGTTTCATCAAGGGCAGGGTCAATGCAGCTAGCTATCAGGAGATTTTGGAGCACTTCATGCTTCCATCGGCTGAAATGCTTTATGGAGATGAAGATTTCATTTTTCAGCACGACCTGGCACCTGCTCACAGTGCCAAAACCACTGGTAAATGGTTTACTGACCATGGTATTACTGTGCTCAATTGGCCTGCCAACTCTCCTGACCTGAACCCCATAGAGAATCTGTGGGATATTGTGAAGAGAAAGTTGAGAGACGCAAGACCCAACACTCTGGATGAGCTTAAGGCCGCTATTGAAGCATCCTGGGCCTCCATAACATCTCAGCAGTGTCACAGGCTGATTGCCTCCATGCCACACCGCATTGAAGCAGTCATTTCTGCCAAAGGATTCCCGACCAAGTATTGAGTGCATAACTGAACATTATTATTTGTTGGTTTTTTTGTTTGTTATTAAAAAACACTTTTATTTGATTGGATGGGTGAAATATGCTAATTTATTGAGACAGGTTTTTTGGGTTATCAGGAGTTGTATGCCAAAATCATCATCAGTATTAAAACAATAAAAGACCTGACAAATTTCAGTTGGTGGATAATGAATCTATAATATATGAAAGTTTAATTGTAATCATTACATTATGGTAAATAATGAAATTTAACACTATATGCTAATTTTTTGAGAAGGACCTGTACAAGTATTTCTTGGAGATAAGTGAATTGATTATATGCAAATTAGATTCATATTGAATATCACTGAACCAGTTAATCTGAACAATTGATGATTCACTTCACATGTATCACTTTTAACCCCTTAATGGCCAGAGGAATTTTGGGTTTTGCATTTTAGTTTTTTGCTCTCCTTCTTCCCAGAGCCATAACTTTTTTATTTTCTTGTCAAAATTGCCATCCGAGGGCTTCTTTTGGAGTGACAAGTTGTATCTTTGAAAGACAGCAGTAGTTTCAACATATTGTGTACTGGAAAATGGTAAAAAATTCCAAGTGCGGTAAAATTGCAAAAAAAGTGCAATTCCAGAGTTTTTTTTTTTTAATCATGTCCATAAAATTCTAAAACTGACCAGCCATTATGATTCTGCAGGTCATTATGAGTTCCTAGACACCAAACATATCTGGGTTCTTTTTTATTAAGTGGTGAAAAAAAATTCCAAACTTTGGTTAAAAAAAGCAAAAAAAGGTGCCATTTTCCGAGACCTGTAGAGTCTCCATTTTTCTTGATCTGGGGCGAGGGCTTATTTTTTCCACTCCGAGCTGAAGTTTTTATTGATATTATTTTGGTATAGATATGATCTTTTGATCGTCCATTATTGCATTTTATTGCAATGTAACAGCGACCAAAAAAACTTAATTCTGTCCTTTTGAATTTTTTTCTTGTTACGCCGTTTAGTAGTGTTGAGCATTCCAATACCGCAAGTATCGGGTATCGGCCGATATTTGCGGTATCGGAATTCCGATACCGAGTTCCGATACTTTTGTGGTATCGGGAATCGGTATCGGATCCATATTAATGTGTAAAATAAAGAATTAAAATAAAAAATATTGATATGCTCACCTCTCCGGAGGCCCCTGGACATCACCGCTGGTAACCGGCAGCCTTCTTTGCTTAAAATGAGCGCGTTTAGAGCCTTCCATGACGTCACGGCTTCTGATTGGTCGCATGCCGCTCATGTGACCGCCACGCGACCAATCACAAGCCGCGACGTCATTCTCAGGTCCTAAACTCCTCATTCTAGGAATTTAGGACCTGAGAATGACGTTGCGGCTTGTGATTGGTCTCGTGGTGGTCACATGAGCGGCACCCGACCAATCAGAAGCCGTGACGTCATGGGAGGCCCTAAACACGCTCATTTTAAGCAAAGAAGGCTGCCAGTTACCAGCGGTGATGTCCAGGGGCCTATGGAGAGGTAAGTATATCAATATTTTTTATTTTAATTCTTTATTTTACACATTAATATGGATCCCAGGGCCTGAAGGAGAGTTTCCTCTCCTTCAGACCCTGGGAACCATCAGGATACCTTCCGATACTTGGTGTCCCATTGACTTGTATTGGTATCAGGTATCGGTATCGGCGATATCCGATACTTTTCGGGTATCGGACGATACTTTCCGATACCGATACTTTCAAGTATCGGACAGTATCGCTCAACACTACCGTTTAGCGATCAGGTTGATTATTTTTTTATAGAAGCAAAGACCTCATACACTACTGTAATTGGTGCTCAAATAGATTCCCGATATGTTATTAAGTAAAAATATACTTGGCACCCAAGATATGATCAGAAAAGAGTTTTTAATGCAGTCCAGGGAGTAGTAATAAACAAAAAAATGTTTTGGTCTTATTGACCTTCTTTAGTTTCTACAATATAAGAAATAAATTGAGGTACAAGAATGAGTACATGTAAAAAATGAAAAAAATTGAAAATGATAGATGAGTTCTTTACAGGGTGGGCCATTTTTCTGGATACACCTAAGTAAAATGGGAATGGTTGGTGATATCAACATCCTGCTTGTGTATACATTTGTATATGGGAGGGGGAAAACCTTTCAAGATGGGTGGTGACCATAGCTGCCATTTTGGAGTTGGCCATTTTAGATCGAACTTTATGTTTTTCAATGAGAAGAGGGTCATGTGACACATCAATCTTATTGAGAATTTCACAAGAAAAACAATGGTGTGCTTGGTTTTAATGTAGCTTTATTCTTTTATGAGTTATTAACAAGTTTATGACCACTTATAAAATGCGTTTAAAGTGTTGCCCATTGTGTTGAATTGTCAATGCAACCCTCTTCTCCCTCTCTTGACACATTGATAGCAACAGTGCAGAAGAAATGCTAGCACAGGCTTCCAGTATCCGTTGTTTCAGATGCTGAACATCTCGTATCTTCACAGCATAGACAATTGCCTTCAGATGACTCCAAAGATAAAAGTCTTTATCCAGTCAACTTTTTAATCAAAGTACGTCATTCTTGTGAACAATAATTCAAACGACCTGCATTTCTCAGGCTTTTAAGGATAAATGCATGCAAATTATGTTCTGACTTCACTCTTAAATAAAGGCCACCTGATTTACACCTGTTTCTTCACAAAATGATTGATCTCACTAAGGGTGCGTGTCCATGTTCCATAATGATGGCACTTTGGACGGAGCGGAAAACCCGCTCCACCCAAAGCGCCGCCCCCTTCTGTACTCGCGGTGATTCTGGATGTGTTCATTGCATACATCCGGAATCTCCACACGCATACATAGAGCCCTTTGATTTACTCTCTGTCGCCGCAAGGTAAACAGACATTCTGCATTCTAAAAAGACGCGCTGCGTGTCAGTAAACGCAGGGCCGCCGGATGCGTGTTCACACGCATAGTGGAGACGGGATTTCATAAATTCCCCTCCACTATGCTGTAACATCTGGATGCAGCGGGTTGAACGCTGCGTCTGTATGCAGCGTTCAATCTGCAGCTAATCCGGATGTAATCCGGCACGTGGAAACATACCCTTACAGAACTCCACACTGCTATTATTTTGAACACCGCCTTTCAATTAATTATTCTGATACACAGAATATGCAGATCATGAATTCTGAGTCTGTTAGTTTTCTTAGAATCTACTGAACCAACAGGTAAATTGTTTGACATGTAGTAGTATTATTTACACAAAAAACAGTGATCTGGTTAGTCATATTGGACTGCTATTCTTTTAAACATTACTGTACTATGCACATGATATATGTAGCATGCCGTAAAATGAAATGTGTCTGTCAATACCTCATCCTTTGCCTAAACAGTTGATACTTGCCCTTGCCTGTTTTCTAGAGTAATGCCGACATCACACTGGCATTTTAAACGGCCAAGTTCAATGCGATAAAAAATCGCATTGCACTCAGACCAATGTTAAGCAATGGGGCAGCTCCCAGCATGATTAAGGGAGCTTAGTCTCCAGAAACGCGTTGAGATTCCTACCTACATGGTTCGTGCTAAAGTCTGCATCCTCCATGTTTAAAGTTTGTGAATAAAGAAAATTCTTTTTTACGGATTCGGTGAAGCTGGACATTCCTTCTTTTTTTGCAGCTCCCAGCAGCCGACTTTTTGTCGGCCGTTTTCCTCGGTCCGAAACAATCGCAGCATTCTGCGATTGTCTCAGACCGAGAAACTCTCGGCTCACTCACACCCATATATGCCTATGGGTGCGAGTGAGACAGTGCACACCACTCGGATATCATCCGAGTGATGTGTGTTATAAGCGGACCCCAGCAATGGAGGGGATGGAGAAATTCATTTCTCTGCCTCCTCCGCAGCTGTGCTCCGATCCTCCCTGAGAAGAATCGGAGCACAGATGCATGACACTCGGCTCCTGCTCTGCTGCGAGCAGAAGCCGAGTGTCATTAGCATATCACATCCGATGATCTCGTATTGGATGCAATACGCCAGTGTGACGCCGGCCTAAGACCCTCAGTGGGGCTGTGATCCAAATTAACACTTTTGCAGTGATATATATAAGGCCCAAATTCTCCATTATTTAAATGGATTTCTCTTTGTCCCAGTGTGTGCGGTCTCTCCTTCTTTTCTTCCCCTTTCAATTCATCCCCTCCTGCTTTCCTGCAGCTCTCTACCTATTACTAGCTTGTCAGAGAAAATTGCCTAGCTATCAACTAATACAAAACGAGAAAAAAAAACAACCCAAGGTGACATTCGTGCTTAATTCAGCATGAAGTGTGTGTGTTGTGCTCAGTGCAAGATTGCTGCGCCCATTGTATCACTGCTGAGAAAGGTCACAGGAATTGTCCTGTTATAATCAATGCCGAATATCAATGATTTCCAGAAAGATAGAGCATGCATTAGTATCATATACTGTATCTACTAAAGGTGAGCAAATCAATTTTTAAATAATTTCCTTCATTTAGAATTTCCCCAAATTTTGTAGATTCTACGAATCAGGAAAGGGTTACATTTTTTAAAAGATTATTTTCACTTCACCCTGGCCCTCATTTTTCTTATGGCGCAGCACCTCCCTGCTCTAGTGGGCACTCTTCACCGGTCTTTAATGATCTTCTTCTGCAATGTCCCAACATCTTCAGCCCGACCACACTAACTGAGCCTCAAAACGTCATGACATCACCCTACCTAGATAAATGATATCTAGTCAGGCCTAGCCATTCACTAAGCCTCACAGTGACTAGGTTTTGGGCAACATCATAACAGTTTGAGGCCTATTAGCATTATAGGGCAGAAGATGCCTGGATACTTGGATACTTTAGACATGTTAAGACTGGAATGAATTGCAGAGAGAAGCTGAAGGACAGGACAGTGGACAGGAGACTTCAAGAGCGAGGTGAACACCATTATTTTTTTTTTTAATATATTTATTATTTTGGGGTCTGGAGATACCTCAGAGAATAACTATATTAGCAGCAAATAAATTCATTGCAAATTAGATTTCCTGGCCAGATTCAAACAGACTGTCATAACTACCATCTATGGCTAAATGGATCATCCAGTGAAAACGAGTTATTACCTATAGACAATGACCTACTGACCTTGGAGCTCTGACTACTGGGATCTTTCCCTAATTGGCAGAATGAAGAATTTATATCCTCATTGGGTCACTTTTATCTCTGATACAAAATGGAGCGCCAAGTCAGATGCCCAACTGCCATTCCATTTATTCTCTTTGGGGCAGCCAGAAAATCCAAGTACAGTGTTCAACAGAATGGAGAGGCATTTGAGTATTCCAACGAAGATAAAAGTGCTCCATTCTGCTGATCAGTGGGGGGTCTCAGATGTCAGAATCTTACGAAACAACAACTATCACCTCCCCTCTGGATAGGTGATAACTAGCTTTCACTGGAAACAACTGCTTTATCTCTTAACACATGAAAATCATTGGAACCTGTACATTTTTTTGAAACTCAAATTCGCCAAATACATTGACTTTTTTTTCAGTAAATCAACTCTTTGTTAGTTGCAAGTATTGATACATTTTTCAATGCCCAGAAAGTATATTTAATTGACTGAGTACTCCCAGGACTGCATTGAATGCCTTTCAAGCTCTGTAATGCAAACACACAGCCTTAGAAATATCAAAGTGACTTCAATGTATCTGACTATGGGTAAAGAGATAGTAACCGATGGTAACCAACAGGCTGTTTAACGACACACTGCACAAAAAGACTTTTCAATCTTTTAAATTGTAAAAATATTCCAAAAATGTTACAGTATGTACTTTTGAGCAGATGACTGCCTTGCTGCTGTTTATGAGCAGGTAATAGACAGGCAGTGCTCAAAAGAGAAGTTGTAGCTTTTTCACCAGGGTGATGAAAAAATTATTCCGGTTTGGGAAGTAGAGACAATTTTCTTGTTTACGAAGTGCAGAAGCAAAAGTTTTTTCACAAACTGTTCAGAAATTTGCTGTTTTAAAATGAAGTAACAATGGCTTTTTAACAAGTTGTTCAACAATAATTATTAGTTACTAGATGGTGGCCCGATTCTAACGCATTGGGTATTCTAGAATATGTAATAATAAATAATAATCTTTAATTTTATATAGCGCTAACATATTCCACAGCGCTTTACAGTTTGCACACATTATCATCACTGTCCCCGATGGGGCTCACAATCTAGAATCCCTATCAGTATGTCTTTGGAATGTGGGAGGAAACCGGAGTGCCCAGAGGAAACCCACGCAAACACGGAGAGAACATACAAACTCTTTGCAGATGTTGTCCTGAGTGCAATTAGAACCCAGGACCCCAGCGCTGCAAGGCTGCAGTGCTATCCACTGTGCCACCGTGCTGCTGTATTTATGTATGTACCGTATATAGCAGCCACATAGTATATAGCACAGGCCACGTAGTATATAGGAGCCATGTAGTATATAGCAGACAAATACTATGTGGCCTGTGCTATATACTATGTGGCTGCTATATACATACATAGTAGAATACCTTATGCGTTAATACAGGCCACGGAATTTATAACAGTGGCCACGCAGTAAATAACACAGCCACGTACTATATAACACAGCCCACGCAGTATATAGCAGCCATGCAGTATATAACACAGGCGACTGTTATGAACAGGTGGCCTTGGAGCAGCATGAAAAGACCTTCGCTGGAGCAGTGGTAACTTTACTGACCGCAAACCCTGATCCTATCATTGCGACTAGAAGTAGCCGTGGGGTGTGCCTAACCAGACCTAGACACCTCAACACAGCCGGAGAACTAAATATCCCTAAAGATGGAAATAGGAAAACTCTCTTGCCTCAGAGCAGACCCCCAAAGGATAGGTAGCCCCCCACAAATAATGACTGTTAGTAGGAGAGGAAAAGACACACGCAGACAGAAAACAGGGATAACCAAAGGAGGCCACTTCTACCAAGATAGGAAAGGATAGTACAGGATACTATGCGGTCAGCATAAAACACTACAAAATATCCACAGCAGAAAAATACAAAAACTCCACCACCCAACTAAAGATGTGGAGAGTATATCTGCGACTCCAGCGAATCCAACTAGACTGAGAAAAACATCAAGCACAGTCTAGCAGGAACAAAATAGAAAAAAGATCAGCACAGAAAATAAACACACAGCAGTGTGTCTAAAAAATTAAGCCAAAAACTTATCTTTGCTGAATTGGCAGCAAGCAGGAGAGGCCAGGCAGAGGACAAACACTTCCAAAGGAACATTGACTACTGGCAAGGACTAATGAGTCCTGCACAGCTAAATACCCCAGTCAGAATTGCAATTAGCAGAAACACCTGTCCAAGACTGCTGCTCAGAAATAACTGCATTGCCATCAACAACCACCGGAGGGAGCCCAAGAGCAGAATTCACAACAGGCGACGTAGTAAATAACACAGGCCACGCAGTATATAACACTGGCCACATAATATATAGCACAGCCCACGCAGTATATAGCAGCCATGTAGTATATAACACTGCCCACGCAGTATATAACAGTGGCCACATAATATATAGCACAGCCCACGCAGTATATAGCACAGCCCACAGAGTATATCACACAGCCCACATAGTATATAACACTGCCTATGTAGTATATAGCAGCCACGCGGTATCTAACACAGCCCACGTAGTATACAGCAGTGTGGGCACCATATCCCTGTTAAAAAAAGAATTAAAATAAAAAATAGTTATATACTCACCCCCTGGGATCCACCGAAGTTCCGGCGATACGCGCGCGGCTGCCGCCATCTTCTGTTCCCAGGATGCATTGCGAGACCGCTAAGTATTCTGCGTAATTTCGCAATGCATCGCTGGGAACGGAAGATGGTAGCCAGCGCGAGCGGCTCGGCGGACTGCGGAGGGTGAGAATAGCAGGTTTTTTGTTTTTTTATTTTTAACATTACATTTTTTTACTATTGATGCCGCATAGGCAGCATCAATAGTAAAAAGTTGGGGACACACAGGGTTAATAGCAGCGGTCACAGAGTGCGTTATTCGAGGCATAATGTGGTCCGTTACCCCCGGCATTAACCCTGTGTGAGCGGTGACTGGAGGGGAGTATGCGGGCGCCGGGCACTGATTGGTCGTGGCTGTTTTGCCGCGATCAATCAGCGACTTGGATTTCCATGACAGACAAAGGCCGCGACCAATAAATATCCATAACAGAAAGAAGGACAGACAGAAAGACAAAAAGACGGAAGTGACCCTAAGACAATTATATAGTAGATGAGCGAATATACTCGTTACTCGTGATTTCTCGAGCATGCCCGGGGGACCTCTGAGTAAGTACATAAGTACTTGTGGGGGTTGCCTGGTTGCTAGGGAAGCCCCACGTGTATTTATGCTGGCTAACAGATGTAAATCATTCAGCTGCAGCAAGAAAAACTAAATCTCCGAGCACTAAAAAATACTCGCAGGACCCCCGAGCATGCTCGAGAAATCTGGAGTAACGAGTATATTCGCTTATCACTAGTGTTGAGCGATACCTTCCGATTTCGGAAAGTATCGGTATCGGATTGGATCGGCCGATATTCAAAAAATATCGGATATCGCCGATACCGATATCCGATCCCAATGCAAGTCAATGGGACCAAAATATCGGAATTAAAATAAACCCTTTCTTTCCTTGTAGGTTCATTCTACATGAAGGAAAACAACTAAGAATAATGCAGGATGTATTTGGGGAGGTGGCGGAGACATTAAAGGCATAGAGGTTTAGCCCAATCAAATAGAATAGCATGTTTTTTTTTTTTTTAAAGACGTTCGGAGTGACAAAGATATTGACTATGTAAATTTTTTTTTATTTTGTCAGATATTGATGTTTCACTATTCCACGCCCTTCCCCTTCTTTTTTTTTCCTTTTCCCACACTTTCATCTTCATCATCATCAGCATCTTTGACATCAACTTCTTCTTCACCTTATTCATCTTCTTCTTCATCTTCTACATTTTTTTTTATTACATTCTTCATATTCATTTTATTCAACTATTATTATTCTTCCTATTCTACATATTCATTTTATTCAACTATTATTATTCTTCCTATTCTACTTCTTCATCATATTCTCATTTGTGACAGGCATTCCCGTAGTTGTTATCTATAAAAGTTTGAAGATTACACCTTCCGTTCTACCTGTCACAAAAGTTACATTTGTCCGCGTTCAGTTTGGCCTGCAGCATCAGGCTTTATCCAGGGGCACCACGAGGAGGAACGGACTCACCCCCATACACTGCTTAGTCATCTTCTGCATATAATTTAGATAATATCTTTTGCTCTGATATTAAGTGTTATGCTTAATGTTCTTCTGCTCTTTGTTCTGCAGCCTCTTGTTCTTCTGCTTCTCGGTCTTCCATGTCGTCGTCTCCAGGGTCGTCGTCTCCAGGGTCGTCGTCTCCGCCGTCGTCGTCTCAGCCGTCGTTGTCGTCATCGGGGTGGTCTTCAGGGTCGTCATCTCCAGGGTCGTCGTCATCTCACTGGTCGTCTCTGGTGTCGTCGTCATCTTAGGGGTGGTCTTCCGGGTCGTTGTCTTTAGGGTCTTCAACTTGGAAATGTAGCAGAAGGTACAAGAAGGCTGAGAAAATGCCAAGAACCAGCTGATGGAACTGGAACTCGGATGGCTACCCGAAGGTTCAAGAGCCTATGGAACTACCGAGGACCAGCTGACGTTACTGGAACCCGGTTACTAAGCAGGAGGTGCCCATGCTAAAAAGCACTACCAAGGACCGCCTGACATTGGCGGAACTCGGATACCCAGAAGGAGGCACCTAAGCCAAAGGCTATGCCCGGAACCAGCTGACGTTACTGGAACCAGGATGGGGAGCAGAAGGTACAAGAGCAAAAGACACTGCCGAGAACCAGCTGACGGTACTGGAACCCGGATGGGTAGCCGAAGGTCCAAGAGCCAATGGAACTACCGAGGACCAGCTGACGTTACTGGAACCTGGTTACTAAGCAGGAGGTACCCATGCCTGAAAGCACTACCAAGGACCACCTGACGTTGGTGGAACTAGGATACCCAGAAGGAGGCACCTAAGCCAAAGGCTCTGCCCGGAACCAGCTGACGGTACTGGAACCAGGATGTGGACCAGAAGGTCCACAGGAGAGGAGAGAACAGCTAGGCCGCGAGGCAGCCGCAGTTACCGAACCCCAACAGTCCTACAGGGGGAGCTTGGCCTACTGGCACTACAGAACCAGCCTTGACTGCCAATTCACGCAGCCCACATAGGAAGCTCCTAAACTGGAGGCACCCTGGAGTTGGCTAACCCGACCGCAACACGACGGGGCAACGCATAGGTGTCTCAGTGAGTTTGACAGTACCTGGAAACAG
The DNA here is from genome assembly GCF_032444005.1 of Ranitomeya imitator. NCBI lineage: Eukaryota > Metazoa > Chordata > Amphibia > Anura > Dendrobatidae > Ranitomeya > Ranitomeya imitator. Next base: position 591,848,728 of record NC_091286.1, read on the forward strand.
CTGACGGTGCTGGAACCAGGCTGGGCACGAGGGAGTACCCGTGACAAAAACACTGCCGAGAACCAGCTGGCGGTGCTGGAACCCGGATGCGTTGCCCCAGTGTGCAAGAGCCAATGGCATCGAGGACCAGCTGACGGTACTGGAACCCGGTTACTAAGCTGTAGGTGCCCGCGCTTAAAAGCACTACCAAGGACCGCCTGGTGTTGGCGGAACTCGGATACCCAGTAGGAGGCACCTAAGTCAAAGGCTCTGCCCGGAACCAGCTGACGGTGCTGGAACCAGGTGGTGGACCAGAAGGTCCACAGGAGAGGAGAGAACAGCTAGGCCGCGAGGCAGCCGCAGTTACCGAACCCCAACAGTCCTACAGGGGGAGCTTGGCCTACTGGCACTACAGAACCAGCCTTGACTGCCAATTCACGCAGCCCACATAGGAAGCTCCTAAACTGGAGGCACCCTGGAGTTGGCTAACCCGACCGCAACACGACGGGGCAACGCATAGGTGTCTCAGTGAGCTTGACAGTACCGGGAAACAGCTGACGGTGCTAGAACCAGGCTGGGCACGAGGGAGTACCCGTGACAAAACACTGCCGAGAACCAGCTGGCGGTGCTGGAACCCGGATGCGTTGCCTATTAAAGATTGTCTTCCTAGAGCCCCAACTAGCGGTCTTGGAGCAAAGGGTAAGCAGGGGGAGCATAGTGTAGGCCGAAGCCTGCACTGGAGGCAGCTTTGTGCCTGCGTTGCGTTTGCAGGACACGATGCCTGCTACACAGCGGGGGAACAGCTGGCGGTGCTGAACCCCACTGACACATTGGCTATTGTTTTTCTCTGTGCAGCTAGCACTTCCGGGCAAAAACTGGCGGTGATAGAGCCCAGGGACAGCAGGAGGAGGAGAGGAGCAGAGTGTAGGCCGAAGTCTAATTGAACCAATTTCAAAGGTAACCTTTAACCCACCCTCAGGTGTTACAATGTAGAAGAGCCACACCTTGTGCAGCAGTAATGCTCCACAAGTGAAAGGTTGCTCTTTACATTTTGCTCATTGCACACGCAGAATGAAAGACGTACACAATTTTGCCCATTATACAGTAAGACTGTATTGGAGGCGCGAAAAGTGTTTTTAATGAGACGCGGCACAGGTGTCCAAAAATAACGCCTTGGTGCTGGGCGCAGCCTCCTGAGCGTTGTTATTTGCTGTACAGGAGTCTGCGTTCTTATTATCCCTTGGCCATGCGCTGTGAGCGCTGCCTGTCTTATGACCTCATTTCATGTTGGCCGGTGCGGTTATCGATGGCCATTAATCCCAGACCCACAGTGTGTTTTCAATAATTCACACAGCGGGGCTGGGATTCATGGCCTTGTGGAGTAAATATGTTCGCCGCTCACAAATGTCCTTACACCTGCTTCAGACTGGGCGGCCTCACCTGATCCCTTATCGCATGCCGCGGCTATGAGGCCGCACAGTCTGAAGAAGGCGGAAGGAGATGAGTGAAGACAGGCGAACATATGCACTGCACATACCCATCAATCACACCCTCGCAGTCAAAATAGATCAGACAACGAGGGGAGTTGTGTCGGGCAGGGAGGACGCACAGGCACAAACAGCCAACCAATGATGTCAGAAGACGGGCAGCACTACCAAGGGGGGTGCTGCGTGTCATTTAAAAAGGAGAATCACACCTAAGGGGCAGTGAAATGGTCTGTAATGAGACACATTTTGTATGTGTTAAATTCAACGTGGGCAAGGAGAAAAAGTCAGCCACCTTGTACAAATGCAGCAGTACTGCTGTACAAGGTGGCTGTTATACATAGAAACACCTGGGGGGGGGCAGGGTCCCTTTAATTTCAGTTCAGGTGCCTGCGTGGCGTTTGCAGGTCACGTTGCCGGCTACACAGCAGGGGAACAGCTGGCGGTGCTGAACCCCACTAACACATTGGCTGGTGTTTTTCTCTGTGCAGCTAGCACTTCCGGGCCCCAACTGGCGGTGTTAGAGCCCAGGGTCAGAAGGAGTAGGAGAGGAGCATAGTGTAGGCCGAAGCCTGCACTGGTGGCAGCTTTTGGTCTGTTGTGCCAGCGTGGCTTGTGCTGGACACGATGCCGGCTACACAGCAGGGGAACAGCTGGCGGTGCTGAACCCCACTAACACATTGGCTGGTGTTCTTCTCTGTGCAGCTAGCACGTCCGGGCAGAAACTGGCGGTGTTTGAGCCCAGGGTCAGCAGGAGGAGGAGAGGAGCAGAGTGTAGGCCGATGCCTAATTGAACCAATTTCAAAGGTAACCTTTAACCCTCCCTCAGGTGTTACAAAGTAGAAGAGCCACACCTTGTGCAGCAGTAATGCTCCACAAGTGAAAGGTTGCTCTTTGAATTTTGCTCTTTGCACACGCAGAATGAAAGACGTACACAATTTTGCCTATTGTACAGTAGAACTGTATTGGAGGCGTGACTTGTCTTTGTAAGGAGACGCAGCACAGGTGTCCAAAAATAACGCCTTGGTGCTGGGCGCTGCCTCCTGAGCGACGTTATTTGCTGTACAGAAGTCTGCGCTCTTGTTAGCCCTTGGCCATGGCCAGTTAGCGCTGCCCGTCTTATGACCTAATTTCATGTTGGCCGGTGCGGTTAACGATGGCCATGAATCCCTGACCCGCAGTGTCTTTTCATAAAGTCACACTGCAGGGCTGGGATTCATGGCCTTGCGCAGTAAATATGTTTGCCGCTCACTCATGTCCTTACACCTGCTTCAGACTGGGCGGCCTCAGCTGATCCCTTATCGCATGCCACGGCCATGAGGCCGCACAGTCTGAAGAAGGCGGAAGTAGGGGAGTGAAGACAGGCGAAGATATGCACTGCTCGTGCCCATCAATCACACCCTCGCAGTCAACATACATCAGACAACGAGGGGCGTTGTGTCGGGCAGGGCGGACGCACAGGCACAAGCAGCCAACCAATGATGTCAGAAGACGGGCAGCGCTACCAAGGGGGGGGGCTGCGTGCCATTTAAAAAGGAGAATCACACCTCAGGGGCAGTGAAACGGTCTGTAATGAGACACATTTGTACAAATGCAGCAGTACTGCGTGGGCAGCACGGTGGCGCAGTGGTTAGCACAGCAGCCTTGCAGCGCTGGGGTCCTGGGTTCTAATCCCACCCAGGACAACATCTGCAAAGAGTTTGTATGTTCTCTCCGTGTTTGCGTGGGTCTCCTCCAGGCACTCCGGTTTCCTCCCACATTCCAAAGACATACTGACAGGGATTCTAGATTGTGAGCCCCATCAGGGACAGTGATGATAATGTGTGCAAAACTATAAAGCGCTGCGGAATATGTTAGCGCTATATAAAAATAAATATTATTATTATTATAAAAATAAAGATTATTACTGCTGTACAAGGTGGCTGTTATACATAGAAACACCTGGGGGGGCAGGGTCCCTTTAATTTCAGTTCAGGTGCCTGCGTGGCTTGTGCTGGACACGATGCCGGCTACACAGCAGGGGAACAGCTGGCGGTGCTGAACCCCACTAACACATTGGCTGGTGTTTTTCTCTGTGCAGCTAGCATGTCCGGGCAAAAACTGGCGGTGTTAGAGCCCAGGGTCAGCAGGAGGAGGAGAGGAGCAGAGTGTAGGCCGCGGCCTGTTATGAACAGGTAATTCAGAACCACAATGGACCTTGAAGTTGAGAGCACACAAAGTGACCTGACATTTACCAAAAACATAGGACGAGCTCTGAGACGTGGAAACTCTGCTGACCGCAATCCCTAATCCTATCACACCACACTAGAGGTAGCCGTGGATTGCGCCTAACGCTCCCTATGCAACTCGGCACAGCCTGATAAACTAACTAGCCCTGAAGATAGAAAAATAAGCCTACCTTGCCTCAGAGAAATTCCCCAAAGGAAAAGGCAGCCCCCCACATATAATGACTGTGAGTAAAGATGAAAATACAAACACAGAGATGAAATAGATTTAGCAAAGTGAGGCCCGACTTACTGAATAGACCGAGGATAGGAAAGATAGCTTTGCGGTCAACACAAAAACCTACAAACAACCACGCAGAGGGGCAAAAAGACCCTCCACACCGACTAACGGTACGGAGGTGCTCCCTCTGCGTCTCAGAGCTTCCAGCAAGCAAGAAAAACCAATATAGCAAGCTGGACAGAAAATATAGCAAACAAAAGTAACATAAGCAGAACTTAGCTTATGCAGGAGAGACAGGCCACAGGAACGATCCAGGAGGAAGCAAGACCAATACTAGAACATTGACTGGAGGCCAGGATCAAAGCACCAGGTGGAGTTAAATAGAGCAGCACCTAACGACTTAACCTCATCACCTGAGGAAGGAAATTCAGAAGCCGCAGTACCACTCTCATCCACCAAAGGAAGCTCATAGACAGAACCAGCCGAAGTACCACTCACGACCACAGGAGGGAGCTTGGCCACAGAATTCACAACAGTACCCTTCCTTGAGGAGGGGTCACCGAACCCTCACCAGAACCCCCAGGCCGACCAGGATGAGCCATATGAAAGGCATGAACCAGATCGGCAGCATGGACATCAGAGGCAAAGACCCAGGAATTATCTTCCTGACCATAACCTTTCCACTTAACCAGATACTGGAGTTTCCGTCTCGAAACACGAGAATACAAAATCTTCTCCACTATATACTCCAATTCCCCTTCAACCAAAACCGGAGCAGGAGGATCAATAGATGGAACCACAGGTGCCACGTATCTCCGTAACAATGACCTATGGAACACGTTATGGATAGAAAAAGAAGCCGGAGGAGTCAAACGAAAAGACACAGGATTAAGAACCTCAGAAATCCTATATGGACCAATGAAACGAGGCTTAAATTTAGGAGAGGAAACCTTCATAGGAATATAACGAGATGACAACCAAACCAAATCCCCAACACAAAGTCGGGGACCCACACAGCGCCTGCGGTTAGCGAAACGTTGAGCCTTCTCCTGGGACAAAGTCAAATTGTCCACTACATGAGTCCAAATCTGCTGCAACCTATCCACCACAGTATCCACACCAAGACAGTCCGAAGACTCAACCTGCCCTGAAGAGAAACGAGGGTGGAACCCAGAATTGCAGAAAAACGGCGAAACCAAAGTAGCCGAGCTGGCCCGATTATTAAGGGCGAACTCAGCCAAAGGCAAAAAGGACACCCAATCATCCTGATCAGCAGAAACAAAACATCTCAGATATGTTTCCAAGGTCTGATTGGTTCGTTCAGTCTGGCCATTTGTCTGAGGATGGAAAGCCGAGGAAAAAGACAAATCAATGCCCATCCTAGCACAAAAGGCTCGCCAAAACCTCGAAACAAACTGGGAACCTCTGTCAGAAACGATGTTCTCTGGAATGCCATGTAAACGAACCACATGCTGGAAAAACAATAGCACCAAATCAGAGGAGGAAGGCAATTTAGACAAGGGCACCAAATGGACCATCTTAGAGAAGCGATCACAAACCGCCCAAATGACCGACATTCTTTGAGAGACGGGGAGATCCGAAATAAAATCCATAGAGATATGTGTCCAAGGCCTCTTCGGGACCGGCAAGGGCAAAAGCAACCCACTGGCACGAGAACAGCAGGGCTTAGCCCGAGCACAAATCCCACAGGACTGCACAAAAGAACGCACATCCCGCGACAGAGACGGCCACCAAAAGGATCTAGCCACCAAATCTCTGGTACCAAAGATTCCAGGATGACCAGCCAACACCGAACAATGAACATCAGAGATAACTTTATTCGTCCACCTATCAGGAAAAAACAGTTTCTCCGCTGGGCAACGGTCAGGTCTATTAGCCTGAAATTTTTGCAGCGCCCGCCGCAAATCAGGGGAGATGGCAGACAAAATTACCCCCTCTTTGAGAATACCCGCCGGCTCAGGCAAACCCGGAGAATCGGGCACAAAACTCCTAGACAGGGCATCCGCCTTCACATTTTTAGAGCCCGGAAGGTACGAAACCACAAAGTCAAAACGGGAGAAAAACAGCGACCAACGAGCCTGTCTAGGATTCAACCGTTTGGCAGACTCGAGATAAGTCAAGTTTTTGTGATCAGTCAAGACCACCACGCGATGCTTAGCTCCTTCAAGCCAATGACGTCACTCCTCGAATGCCCACTTCATGGCTAGCAACTCTCGATTGCCAACATCATAATTTCTCTCAGCAGGTGAAAATTTCCTGGAAAAGAAGGCGCATGGTTTCATCACCGAGCAATCAGAACTTCTCTGCGACAAAACAGCCCCTGCTCCAATCTCAGAAGCATCAACCTCGACCTGGAATGGAAGCGAAACATCTGGTTGGCACAACACAGGGGCAGAAGAAAAACGACGCTTCAACTCCTGAAAAGCTTCCACAGCAGCAGAAGACCAATTGACCACATCAGCACCCTTCTTGGTTAAATCAGACAATGGTTTAGCAATACTAGAAAAATTATTGATGAAGCGACGATAAAAATTAGCAAAGCCCAGGAACTTCTGCAGACTCTTCAGGGATGTTGGCTGAGTCCAATCATAAATGGCCTGAACTTTAAGAGGGTCCATCTCGATAGTAGAAGGAGAAAAAATGAACCCCAAAAATGAAACCTTCTGAACACCAAAGAGACACTTTGACCCCTTCACAAACAAAGAATTAGCACGCAGGACCTGGAACACCATTCTGACCTGCTTCACATGGGACTCCCAATCATCCGAGAAGACCAAAATATCATCCAAGTATACAATCAGGAATTTATCCAGGTACTCTCGGAAGATGTCATGCATAAAGGACTGAAACACTGATGGAGCATTAGAAAGCCCGAATGGCATAACCAGGTACTCAAAATGGCCTTCGGGCGTATTAAATGCTGTTTTCCATTCATCGCCCCGCTTAATACGCACAAGATTATACGCACCACGAAGATCTGTCTTGGTGAACCAACTAGCCCCCTTAATCCGAGCAAACAAATCAGACAGCAGCGGCAAGGGGTACTGAAATTTGACCGTAATTTTATTTAGAAGGCGGTAATCAATACAAGGTCTCAGCGAACCATCCTTCTTGTCCACAAAAAAGAACCCCGCTCCCAATGGCGAAGATGACGGGCGAATATGACCCTTCTCCAAAGACTCCTTCACGTAAATCCGCATAGCGGCGTGCTCAGGTACAGATAAATTAAATAGTCGACCCTTAGGAAACTTACTACCAGGAATGAAATCGATAGCACAATCACAATCCCTATGCGGAGGTAGGGCATTGGACTTGGGCTCATCGAATACATCCCGGTAATCAGACAAGAACTCTGGGACCTCAGAAGGGGTGGATGATGAGATAGACAGAAATGGAAGATCACCATGTACCCCCTGACAACCCCAGCTGGACACAGACATTGATTTCCAATCTAATACTGGGTTATGGACTTGTAGCCATGGCAACCCCAACACGACCACATCATGCAGATTATGCAACACCAGAAAGTGAATATCCTCCTGGTGCGCAGGAGCTATGCACATGGTCAGCTGGGTCCAATACTGAGGCTTATTCTTGACCAAAGGCGTAGCATCAATTCCTCTCAATGGAATAAGACACTGCAAGGGCTCCAAGACAAACCCACAGCGCCTAGCAAACTCCAAGTCCATCAAATTCAGGGCAGCGCCTGAATCCACAAATGCCATGACAGAATAGGAAGACAAAGAGCAGATCAAAGTAACGGACAAAAGAAATTTCGACTGTACCGTACCAATGGTGGCGGACATAGCGAACCGCTTAGTGCGCTTAGGACAATCGGAGATAGCATGAGTGGAATCACCACAGTAGAAACACAGCCCATTCTGACGTCTGTGTTCTTGCCTTTCAGCTCTGGTCAAAGTCCTATCCCACTGCATAGGCTCAGGTTTATGCTCAGATAATACCGCCAAATGGTGCACAGATTTACGCTCACGCAAGCGTCGACCGATCTGAATGGCCAAAGACATAGACTCATTCAGACCAGCAGGCATAGGAAATCCCACCATGACATCCTTAAGGGCTTCAGAGAGACCCTTTCTGAAAATAGCTGCCAGCGCACATTCATTCCATTGAGTGAGCACGGACCACTTTCTAAACTTCTGACAATAAATCTCTATCTCATCCTGACCCTGACACAGAGCCAGCAAATTTTTCTCTGCCTGATCCACTGAATTAGGTTCGTCGTACAGCAATCCGAGCGCCAGAAAAAACGCATCAATATTACATAATGCAGGATCTCCTGGCGCAAGGGAAAATGCCCAGTCTTGAGGATCGCCACGTAATAAAGAAATAATGATCTTAACTTGTTGAACTGGGTCACCAGAGGAGTGGGGTTTCAAAGCCAGAAATAGTTTACAATTATTTTTAAAATTCAAAAACTTAGCTCTATCTCCAGAAAATAACTCAGGAATAGGAATTTTAGGTTCTAACATAGGATTCTGAACCACTAAATCTTGACTGTTCTGTACTCTTATAGTGAGATTATCCATCAAAGAGGACAGACCCTGAATGTCCATGTCCACACCTGTGTTCTGAACCACCCTGATGTAAAGGGGAAAAGAAAGACAGAACACAGTGCAAAGAAAAAAAAATGGTCTCAGAAATTCTCTTTTCCCTCTATTGAGAAGCATTAGTACTTTGGTCCTCCAGTACTGTTATGAACAGGGGGCGTTGTGTCGGGCAGGGCAGACGCACAGGCACAGCCAGCCAACCAATGATGTCAGAAGACGGGCAGCGCTACCGAGGGGGGTGCTGCGTGTCATTTAAAAAGGAGAATCACACCTCAGGGGCTGTGAAATGGTCTGTAATGAGACACATGTTGTATGTGTTAAATTCAACGTGGGCAAGGAGAAAAAGTCAGCCACCTTGTACAAATGCAGCAATACTGCTGTACAAGGTGGCTGCTATACATAGAAACACCTGGGGGAGAGCAGGTTCCCTTTAATTTCAGTTCAGGTGCCTGCATGGCGTTTGCAGGACACGATGCCGGCTACACAGCAGGGGAACAGCTGGCGGTGCTGAACCCCACTGACACATTGGCTGGTGTTTTTCTCTGTGCAGCTAGCACGTCCGGGCAAAAACTGGCGGTGTTAGAGCCCAGGGATAGCAAGAGGAGGAGAGGAGGAGAGGAGCAGAGTGTAGGCCGAAGCCTGCACTGGAGGCAGCTTTTGTTCTGTTGTGCCAGCGTGGCTTGTGCTGGACACGTTGCCGACTACACAGCAGGGGAACAGCTGGCGGTGCTGAACCCCACTGACACATCAGCGAGTGTTTTTTCTGTGTAGACAACACTTCCAGGTGACAACTGACAGTGTTGAAACCCAGGGAATCAAAGAGGAGCAGAGTGTAGGCCGAAGCATGTAGTGGAGAAAGTTGAAAGGGAACCTTTAACCCCCCCCCAGGCATTTGTTGCTGAAAGAGCCATCTTGTACAGCAGCAATACTGCACATGGAAAATGGTGGCTCCTAAAATTATGCTCCTTGCAAACGCTGAAGTAGACACTCATATAATGTGTCCCCTCACACCGTTAAACCGTCCCGGAGGTGGGACTTTCCTTTGTAATGTGACACAGCACAGCCATCATTCCAACCCCCTTGGTGCCGTGCGCCACCTCCTCAACGTTGTTTGGTTCTGTCACGGAGCCCGCGCTGTAATGTTATCCCTTGGCCATGCACAGTTAGCGGTGCCCGTCTTCTGACATCATTTTGGTGTCAGGCTGGCAGTGCCTGTGCGCCCAAGCTGCCCGAGATCCAACCTCGCAGTGTCATCTAATGTAATCCCACTGCAGGCCTGGGATCCATGGGCATGCGCAGTGCATATCATCGCCTCTCACTCCCCTCCTTCCTGCTTCTTCAGACTGTGCGGCGTCACGGCCGTGGCATGCTATTAGGGATCAGCTGACGCCGCCTAGTCTGAAGAAGCTTGAAGAAGGGGAGTGAGAGGCTAGTATATGCACTGCGCATGGCCATGGATACCAGGCCCACTGTGGGATCACATTAGACGACACTGTGAGGTGGGATTTCGGGCAGCGTGGACGCACAGGCGCAGCCAGGACAACAACAAATGATGTCAGAGGACGGGCAGCGCATGGCCAAGGGATAACATAACAGCGCAGGGTCCATGACAGAATCAAACAACGCTAAGGAGGCAGCGCACGGAGCCAAGGGGGTAGGAATGACAGCTGTGCTGCGTCACATTACAAAGGAAAGTGCCACCTCCGGGACGGTTTGACGGTGTGAGGGGACACATTACATGAGTGTGTAGTTCAGCGTTTCCAAGGAGCATAATTTCAAGAGCGACCTTTTCCTTGTGCAGTATTAGTGCTGCACAAGGTGGCTCTTTCAGTAACAAACGCCTAAGGGGGGGTGGGGACAGGTTCCCTTACATTTTTGTTGTGCCAGCGCGGCGGTCACATGACACGTTGCCAGATACACAGCTGGGGATCATCTGACGTTACTGAAACCCGATAACAGAGGAGCAAATGTTGACTGTGCAGACAGCACTTCCAGGCACCAACTGGCGGTGTTAGAGCCCAGGGACAGCAGGAGGAGCAGATTGGAGGTATTGCCGCACACACAGCTGGGGATCAGCTGACGTTACTGAACCCCAATAACAGAGGAGCGACTGTTGACTGTGCAGACAGCACTTCCAGGCACCAACTGGTAGTGTTAGAGCCCAGGGACAGCAGGAGGAGCAGAGGAACAGAGTGTAGGCCGAAGCCAGATTGGAGCAAGTTGAAAGGGAACCTTTAACCCCCCCCCCCCAAGACGTTTGTAGCTGAAAGAGCCATGTTGTGCAGCACTAAGGATGCAAAAGGAAAAGGTTGCTCTTTTAATTTTGCTCCTTGCAAACACAGAAGTAAACACTAAAAATGTGTCCCCGTATACCGTAAAACCGTCCCGGAGGTGGGAATTTCCTTCGTAATGGGACACAGCACAGCTGTCATTCATATCCCCTTTGTGCCGTGCGCTGCCTCCTCAGCGTTGTTTTAAGCTGTCACGGAGCCTGCGCTGTTCTGTTATCCCTTGGCCATGCCCAATTTGCGCTGCCTGTCTTCTGACATAATTTGGTGTTAGGCTGTGAGTGCCTGTGCGTTCACGCTGCTACAGATCCCACCTCGCAGTGTCTTCTAATGTAATCCCACTGCGGGCCTTGGATCCATGGGCATGCACAGTGCATATCCTCGACTCTCACTCCCCTCCTTCCCTCTTCTTCAGACTGTGCGGCGTCACGGCCATGGCATGCTATTAGGGATCAGCTGACGGCGCACAGTCTAAAGAAGGCGGAGGGAGATGAGCGAGGGGAAGATATGCACTGCGCATGCCCATGGATCCCAGGCTCGCAGTGTGATTCAATCAGAAGACACTGCGAGGCGAGATCTCGGGCAGCGCGGCCGCACAGGCGCAGCCAGCCTGACACCAAATTATGTCAGAAGACAGGCAGCGCAAATTGGGCATGGCCAAGGGATAACAGAACAGCGCAGGCTCCGTGACAGCTTAAAACAATGCTGAGGAGGCAGCGCATGGCACCAAGGGGGTAGGAATGACGGCTGTGCTGCGTCACATTACGAAGGAAAGTCCCAGCTCCGGGACAGTATAACGGTATCAGTGAACACATTTTATAAGTGTTAAGTTCTGCGTGTGCAAGGAGCTAAACTAAACGAGCTACCTTTTCCTTGTGCAGCATTACTGCTTCACAAGGTGGCTCTTTCAGTAACAAATGCCAGTGGGGGGGGACAGGTTCCCTTACATTTAGGTTGTTGTGCCAGCGTGGCGGTCGCAGGACACATTGCCGGCTACACAGCTGGGGATCAGCTGACGTTACTGAAACCCAATAACACTGGGTCGTATGTTCTGACTGTGCAGCCTGCACTTCTGAGCCGCAACTGGCGGTGTTGGAGCCCAGGAATAGCAGTTCAGGTGGTAGAAAGATGAACACATCAGGAGACCTGGATGACACCCAATTACTTAATCAGGCAGAGGAGTGGCAAATTCCTGCGAGATCCAGGCCTGGTTCATTTTCAGGAAAGTAAGCCGGTCAAAGTTATCAGAGGATAGTCGCATGCGACGGTCTGTTAGTACACCACCTGCGGCACTAAAGGCACGTTCCGATAAGACACTAGCCGCAGGGCAAGCCAGCACCTCCAATACATACTGGCTTAGCTCTGGCCATGTATCCAGCTTAGAGACCCAAAACTTAAACGGGGAAGAGCCGTCTGGGAGTACAGTAAGAGGGCAAGCCATGTAGTATGTCGCCATCTGACGGAACCGTTGCCTCCTGTTGACTGGAGCCGCCGGTGATGGTGTAGACATTTGGGGCGGGCACACAAAAGTTTTCCACAGTTGTGCCATACTGGGCTTGCCTTGGGCAGAGGCACTGCTTCTGCTCCCTCTTTGTGCAGAGCCTCCCCCACTGCCTCGACGCACTGAGCTGCTTTGTAAAGCACTAGCAGCACTCCTCTCAGTTGGACTGGAGAAGATGATGGACTTCACCAGTGTGTCGTGATACTCCCGCATTTTACGCTCCCGGGTGAACGCTGGGATGAGGTTTTGGACGTTGTCCCGGTAGCGAGGATAGAGGAGGGTGAACACCCAATAATCAGGCATGTTGAGAATGTGGTCGATGCGGCGGTCGTTTCTCAGGCACTGCAGCATGAAATCCACCATGTGCTGCAGACTGCCAACTGGCCCAGAAACGCTGTCCCCTGCTTGAGACATGATCTCTGCCCGCTCGTCATCACCCCACCCTCGCTGTACACACTGACCACTGGACAATTGTGTCATTCCCTCCTCTGGATGGAGCTCTTCCTCCTCCATTGACTCCTCCTCATCCTCCTCACAAAGTGGCCCTGCGTACCCCTTTGTGAGGAACCACGTGGCGCTGACTCTCCAGAAGCTGATGGAAAAGGTGACTCCTCATCCTCCACCTCTTCCACAACATCATCCCTTAACGCTTGCAAAGTTTGTTGAAGCAGGCAGATAAGGGGGACAGTCATGCTGACTAGTGCATCATCTGCACTTGCCATCCGCGTGGAATAATCGAAAGGACGCAAAACCTGGCAGACGTCCTTCATAGTGGCCCACTCTGTGGTTGTGAAGTCTGATCGGCGCTGACTGCGACTTTTTAGCGCCTGATGCAGCTGGTACTCCATTACTGCTTGCTGCTGCTCACACAACCGCTCCAACATACAGTTAGGTCCATATATATTTGGACAGAGACAACATTTTTCTAATTTTGGTTATAGACATTACCACAATGAATTTTAAACAAAACAATTCAGATGCAGTTGAAGTTCAGACTTTCAGCTTTCATTTGAGGGTATTCACATTAAAATTGGATGAAGGGTTTAGGAGTTTTAGCTCCTTAACATGTGCCACCCTGTTTTTAGAGGGACCAAAAGTAATTGGACAATTGACTCCAAGGCTATTTCATGGACAGATGTGGGCAATCCCTTCGTTATATCATTCTCAATTAAGCAGATAAAAGGCTTGGAGTTGATTTGATGTGTGGTGCTTGCACTTGGAAGGTTTTCCTGTGAAGTAAACATGCGGTCAAAGGAGCTCTCCATGCAGGTGAAACAAGCCATCCTTAAGCTGCGAAAACAGAAAAAACCCATCCGAAAAATTGCTACAATATTAGGAGTGGCAAAATCTACAGTTTGGTACATCCTGAGAAAGAAAGAAAGCACTGGTGATCTCATCAATGCAAAAAGACCTGGGCGCCCTCGGAAGACAACAGTGGTGGATGATCACAGAATAATCTCTATGGTGAAGAGAAACCCCTTCACAACAGCCAACCAAGTGAACAACACTCTCCAGGAGGTAGGCGTATCAATATCCAAATCTACCATAAAGAGAAGACTGCATGAAAGTAAATACAGAGGGTTCACTGCACGGTGCAAGCCACTCATAAGCATCAAGAATAAAAAGGCTAGACTGGACTTTGCTAAAAAACATCTAAAAAGCCAGCACAGTTCTGAATAACATTCTTTGGACAGATGAAACCAAGATCAACCTCTACCAGAATGATGGAAAGAGAAAAGTATGGCGAAGGTGTGGTACAGCTCATGATCCAAAGCATGCCACATCATCTGTAAAACACGGCGGAGGCAGTGTGATGGCTTGGGCATGCATGGCTGCCAGTGGCACTGGGTCACTAGTGTTTATTGATGATGTGACACAGGACAGAAGCAGTCAAATTAATTCTGAGGTATTCAGAGCCATATTGTGTGCTCAGATCCAGCCAAATGCGGCAAAAGTGATTGGTCGTCGTTTCATACTACAGATGGACAAGGACGCAAAACAAAGCCAAAGCAACCCAGGAGTTTATTAAAGCAAAGAAGTGGAATATTGTTGAATGGCCAGGTCAGTCACCTGATCTCAACCCAAATGAGCATGCATTTCACTTGTTAAAGACTAAACTTCAGACAGAAAGGCCCAAAACCAAACAGCAACTGAAAGCCACCAGAGTGAAGGCATGGCAGAGCATCAAAAAGGAGGAAACAGCATCTGGTGATGTCCATGAGTTCAAGACTTCAGGCAGTCATTGCCAACAAAGGGTTTTCAACCAAGTACTAAAAATGAACATTTTATTTAAAATTATTGAAGCTGTCCAATTACTTTTGGTCCCTTTAAAAACAGGGTGGCACATGTTAAGGAGCTACAACTCCTAAACCCTTCATCCAATTTTAATGTGGATACCCTCAAATGAAAGCTGAAAGTCTGAACCTCAACTGCATCTGAATTGTTTTGTTTAAAATTCATTGTGGTAATGTCTGTAGCCAAAATTAGAAAAATGATGTCTCTGTCCAAATATATTTGGACCTAACTGTATGTAACGTGGAATTCCACCTGGTAGGTAGGTCACATATGATGCGGTGTTCTGGAAGGCGGAATCGGCGCTGCAGAGCAGCAATGCGGGATCTTGCCAAGCTGGAACGCCGCAAGTGAGCACACTCTAGGCGGACCTTGTGCAGCAGTGCATCAAGATCCGGATAGTCCCTCAGAAAACTCTGCACAACCAAATTGAGCACATGTGCCAGACATGGGATGTGAGTGAGGTTGCCAATGGCCAAAGCTGCCACCAGATTTTGGCCATTGTTACACACTACCATGCCTGGCTGGAGATTCGCTGGCACTAACCACACATCGCTCTCCTGCTTGATGGCATTCCAGAGCTCCTGCGCTGTGTGGCTACAATTCCCCAAAGAAACTAGTTTCAAGACGGCCTGTTGACGTTTGGCCACGGCTGTGCTCATGTCGGTCGTAACAGGTAAACGTTCACGGGCCCATGTGGAGGTGGACTGTGACGGCTCCTGCAGCGATGATTCCGAGGAACTTGTGTATGAGAGGAGTCAATGCATACAGACTGGATTCCTGCAATCCTTGGAATGGGCAGGACACGTCCTGCGCCACTCGCACGATCTGTACCTGGCTCAACAACATTAACCCAATGGGCAGTGAGAGAAATGTATCGGCCCTGTCCATGTTGACTGGTCCAGGCATCGGTGGTGAGGTGGACCTTGCTACTGACAGCGTTCAGTAGCGCGTGTTTTATATGTCCCTCCACATGCTTGTGCAGGGCAGGGACAGCTTGCCTGCTGAAGTAAAAGCGGCTGGGCACCTTATACTGTGGGACTGCCAATGCCATCAAGTCACGGAAGCTGTCAGTCTCCACCGGCCTGAATGAGAGCATTTCCAGTGACAGAAGTTTGGCAATGCCTGCATTCAGAGCCTGTGCTCGGGGGTGGTTGGCCGAGAATGCCCGCCTTTTCTCCCATGCCTGTAGTACCAATGGCTGTAGAGTAGACTGGGAGTGTGAGGATGACTGGGAATGTGGTGCTGTGGGTGGAATTACACTAGGTCTCTGGACAACAGTGCCAGAGGTTCTTCCATGGCGATCCTGGGAGGAAGCCAAACCAGCTGTGCGTGAGCTGGAAGAAGAGGCAACACGAGCTGAAGAGGTGGTAGCTGCCGCTGTTGGTTGGCCTAGGTCTTCAGTGTGTTTTTGTAACTCCACCGCGTGCCTGGTCTGCACATGTTTCCACATATTTGTGGTATTGAGGTTGCTGACACTTTTACCTCTTTTGACTTTATGATGACACAGCTTGCATTTGACAAAACAAATGTCATCTGCAACTGTGTCAAAAAAGGACCAGGCACTGCAAGTCTTGGGAGCGCCCTTTTTGGCTTTTGAAAGAGACAGGCTCCTAACGGGTGCCAAAGTGGAGGCTACAGGCTCCGCAGTCTTCCCCCTCCCTCTCCCTCATTGGCCCGTTAGGGGAATCTCTTCCTCAGAGCTGCTCCCACCAACTTCCTGTTCCTCACGCTACGATGGGTCAAGGACCTCATCATCTCCACTACCCTCTGCCACCAACTGCTCCTCCTGGGTAGTCTCGGCAACACAGTACGCACCAGAAAGCGGCACCTGAGTTTCATCATCAGATGCGTACTGCGCTGTGGTCACCGCAGGCACTGGCCCACCCGCCTCTTCAGAGTCAGAGAGACAAAGCTGTTGGGCATCACTGCACACTGCCTCTTCTTCCATTTCTCCAATGCTGCTTGGCTGGCCCCCTGTTTCCAAGCCAAGAGATTCAGAGAACAGAAGTAGAGACGGCTCCTGCCCTGGGCTCTCTGACTGCCTGGCCAATTTGGCAGGTGGTGAAGAGACAGATGGCTGCTCTCCAGTGGTCTGTGCCTGAGAGGATGTGGCACTAATTGAAGTCGAGGGGCAGCACGGTGGCGCAGTGGTTAGCACTACAGCCTTGCAGCGCTGGGGTCCTGGGTTCTAATCCCACCCAGGACAACATCTGCAAAGAGTTTGTATGTTCTCTCCGTGTTTGCGTGGGTTTCCTCCGGGCACTCCGGTTTCCTCCCACATTCCAAAGACATACTGATAGGAATTCTAGATTGTGAGCCCAATCGGGGACAGTGATGATAATGTGTGCAAAACTGTAAAGCGCTGCGGAATATGTTAGCGCTATATAAAAATAAAGATTATTTTATTTTTTTTTAAGTCGATGCCGATGCGTTAGCTGCCATCCATCCGACAACGGCTTCAATTTGATCTTCACGCAGCAGCGGTGCACGGCGCTCTCCGACAAAGCTGCGCATGAAGGACTGTTCCCTGCTGAAACTGAGTGATGACGAGTCACCGGTGCCCGCAGCAGGCACAGAATCACCATGTCCTCTCCCTGCTCCTCTCCCTGCTCTGCGCCCACGCCCATGTGCCTTACTCCCTGCCCTCTTCATCTTGGTTGACAGATAAAGATAAGCAGAAAAGTACTAAGGCCTTAGTGTGCTTATTCCTGAAATGCTCCTCCTAACAGGTGTAAGAAACACTAATGTTGTAAAGTGTGGACTAGACTTTATTATTGATAAAATGTGGCCTACACAAGTGTTAAGTGGTGTTTGGTGAACTTTACTTTTTTTTTCTGCAGATCGGGCTACAGAGCGACTTTAACACACACGGGGACCATAAACGGCGCTGCAAGGCCCAAAAACCCTCCTCTAGGTTATCCTATGTAGTGTTTTTCCACTATTTAGCTGGATACGGGTGGAAAGACACAAATAGGAAATTTTTTTAAAAATTTTCAACTGGCTGCACTATTTCAAAAAAACGAAAATTTTTTCACGGTATGAGGCATTGACGCACCCTGAGCTGAATACAATGGGCTGTGGCTACACACAGACTACAGGGCGAGCTGCGCTCACACGGAGACCGTGCAGACAGCCGTAAACGGCGCTGCAAGGCCCAAAAACCCTCCTCTAGGTTATCCTATGTAGTGTTTTTCCACTATTTAGCTGGATACGGGTGGAAAGACACTAATGGGAAATTTTTTTAAAAATTTTCAACTGGCTGCACTATTTCAAAAAAATGAAAAGTTTTTTCACTGTATGAGGCTGTGACGCACCCTGAGCTGAATACAACGGGCTGTGGCTGCACACAGACTACAGGGCGAGCTGCGCTCACACGGAGACCATGCAGACAGCCGTAAACGGCGCTACAAGGCCCAAAAAACCCCCTCTAGGTTATCCTATGTAGTGTTTTTCCACAATTTAGCTAGAGACGGGTGGAAAAACACTAATAGGAAATTTTAGAAAAAATGTGCAGCAGGCTGCACTATGAGCAAAAAAGGACAATGGATAGCACTGTATGAGGCAGTGTGAACCCCCCCTAAGCTGAATACAACCGGGTATATGGCTGCACACAGACTACAGAGTGAGCTGCACACACACACACACAGAGACCTTGCAGAACGCTGTTAAAACAGCGCTGCAAGGCAAGAGCAAGGTGAACAGTGAACAACACACAGCGTTTTGCTAAATTAGCCTTGGGAAAGCAAAATAAAGCAATTAGCTATCTCAACTGGCCCTCAGTTAGAACACAGCGTCCTGTCCCTAACTGAAATCACAGCAGAGTGAGCGCAAAATGGCGGCAGCGTTTTTTATAGTGCAGAGTGACATCATTTCAGCAGCCAATCACTGCCTTGCCAGTACTTACATGCCCACCATGCTAAACAGGATGTGCCCACACTTCCAATCATTCCTCATTGGCTGCTGCGTGCAGTTTGAATTCTGGGAACTTCCGATTCCGGTATCCGATACGCGGGAAGTATCGGAATTCGGTATCGGAATTCCGATACCGCAAATATCGGCCGATACCCAATACTTGCGGTATCGGAATGCTCAACACTACTTATCACTAATAATTATCTCTTTATTTAGGGAGCAGGAACATGTTTACTGATTTGACAGTGGCTGACTTCTCAACAAGTCGAGTAAAAATAAACTTAGTATTTTAGAATCAGCAACAGGTTTTCTGTTTGCAAAATTAAGAAATAATCAAGTCATACAAAATTATCCCCTGTTTTATATGCAAGAACAAGTTTGCTGTTTTGAAATTGAAGAAGCAATATCATTTTGTAACTTCATCTCCTGTAATTTACTTAAAATGAAGATGAGTTCCTAATAAGTCGACTAAGTGGTCTGTAAATAAAACAACAATATGATTGAAACTGTAAATAAAACAACAATATAATTGAAACCTAAATTACTTCCTTAGAATGTAGGGTATATTATTGCAATTGCATATGCTTTGCTAGACACATGTTTATTTCCTTTGTGTTCATTGGAACAACACAAAAAAACAGAAAAAAGGTCAATTGGACATAATTTCACATAAAACTTGGAATGGACAACATTGTTGACACCTTTGCAAAAAAAAAACACCTTTGTTTCAAATATGTGATGCTCATTTAAACTCGCATGTGACAAGTAACAGGTGTGGGTAATATGAAAATCACTCTTGAAACCAGATAAAAATGTGAGAAGTTAACTTATTAATCTTTGAATTTTGTGTGCCACACTAAGCAAGGAGAACAGAAAGAATTGAAGAGATCTGTCTGAGGACTTGAGAACCAAAATTGTTGAAAAATATCAACAATCTCAAGGTCACAAGTCCATCTCCAAAGTTCTTAATGTTTCTTTGTTCATAGTGTGGGACGTCATCAAGAAGCTTACAACCCATGGCACTGTAACTAATCTCCCTGGATGTGGACAGCTAAGAAAAATTGATGTAAGGTTGCAATGCAGCATAATATAGATTGTGGATATAAGCCCCAACCTAATTCAATATAAATTTAAGCTGTCCTGCCGCCAAAATCCTTTTGGGAAAGCATCTTGTGAAAGATGAGACCAAGATAGAGCTTTGGGTGTAGCATATCATTCTATTTACTGAAAATGGAATGAGGCCTACATAGAAAAGAACACAGTACCTACAGTCAAATATGTTGGAGGCTCAAAGATGTTTTGGAGTTATTTTGCTGCCTTTGGCATGATGCCTTGACTGTGTGCAATGCATCATGAAATCTGAAGATCACCAAAGAATTTCAGTGTTCTATGTAGTGCAAACTATCAGAAAGCTCGATTTGCCTCCTAGCTCATGTGTCTTCCAGCAGGACAATGAACTCAAATATACTTCAAGAAGCACTCAGAAATGGATGGAAACAAAGCAATGGAGAGTTCTGAAGTGGCCAGCAATTAATTCAGGTCGAAATCCCTTTGAACATAAGTAGAGAGATCTTAAAATTGCTGTTGGGAGAAGGCACTCTTCAAATATGTGAGACTTGGAGCAGTTTGTAAACCAATGGTCCAAAATTCCTGTTCAGAGGTATAAGAAGCTAGTTGAGGGTTAAAGGAAGTCATTGATTTATTCCAAAGGGTATGCAACCAAATATTAAGTTGAGGGTGCAAACAATTTTTTGGGTCCCATCTTAAGGGGTTTTGTGTGAAATTATGTCCAATTTCCCATTTTTCTGGCTTTTTTACTTTTTTCTTTTGTTCCAACATACACAAAGGAAACAACCATGCATATAACACAAAAAGAGTAATTTCAAAAATTTTCTAGGAGAAATACTTCATTTTCTGGAACAATTTTTTAAGGGTGCCAACATTTTCCACCATGACTATAGTACTGAAGTACCTGGCTTTTTCACTAGAAGATATTTATTTACAGTAGATCACTGTCTATTATCCAATTATATTAAGCTTGCTCTAAGAAAAAATTGATATTTCTAATGATTTCAAACTTTGGACCACCATTCAATTTACTATAAACATTAGGATCAGCCAATTTTCTGGAGCTCCTGAATTAGCTTTAAAATTATTTGATTACACTATTACACAAAAAATAAAAAGTTTACAGCTTCCTCGCAGACAAAACCGTTGAAGCACCAAAATATAATCTTATTAAATTTATCTTGATTGAATTTTTTTACTTCCAAGCGCAGAAAGAGCAAAATCTTCAGGGTTATTTATATTAGACCAAATACCGCAGTACCTGGTTGCTGAATCAAAGCTGAATAATTCATCCAATGCCATGAGACAATGATAGCTGTAATGCAAACTGTGCAGCAACAAAATACATTTTCTTCACTTTTATCTATAAATATTTAAGTGGATTCCTGAAATCTTATAATGGTTAGAGGCGGGTCACGGATAACAGAGCTGTGTTTGGAATTTTGCACAACCTGATAATATTAGGCTAAATGAAAATTAAATAGGATTATACATACAGTAAATCATTTGAATTATCATAGTACACATTTTGTTGACATTCAACTTGGCTAAATATGGGATTAGACTATTAGTACCTACAGTAGGTGTCTTTAGTAGTGTTGAGCATTCCAATACCGCAAGTATCGGGTATCGGCCGATACTTGCGGTATCGGAATTCCGATACCGAGATCTGATATTTTTGTGATATCGGGTATCGGTATCGAATTAATAGGGATGTGTAAAATAAAGAATTAAAATAAAAAATATTGATATGCTCACCTCTCTGGCGGCCCCTGGACTTCACGCTGCTAACCGGGAGGCTTCTTTGTTTAAAAAGCGCACCTTCCGGACCTGTGAATGACGTCCCGGCCTCTGATTGGTCGCGTGCCGGTCACATGGGCGGCACGCGACCAATCAGAAGCCGGGACGTCATTCACAGGTCCGAAAGGCGCGCTTTTTAAACAAAGAAGCCTCCCGGTTAGCAGCGTGAAGTCCAGGGGCCGCCGGAGAGGTGAGCATATCAATATTTTTTATTTTATTTCTTTATTTTACACATCCCTATGGTTCCCAGGGTCTGAAGGAGAGTTTCCTCTCCTTCAGACCCTGGGAACCATGAGAATACCTTCCGATACTTGATGTCCCATTGACTTGTATTGGTATCGGATATCGGTATCGGCGATATCCGATATTTTTCGGGTATCGGCCGATACTATCCGATACCGATACTTTCAAGTATCGGACGGTATCGCTCAACACTAGTCTTTAGTATACAAAAAAAAGAGAACATTTAAAGTTTCATTCATTCCGAAAGACGGTCATTTAGCTCCTTAAGGAAGCTGTCCACTAATTGGACAACTCTTTGTCATATCCCATGCTTGACCTGAAAAAATAAAAAAGCTTATACTCACCTCCCATGTCAACACCTTCTCACAGTTTTGGGACTCTGTCTCCCCGGGGCTCCCTTAAGGTTGTTGTGACTGGTGAACCCGGCATCCAATCAGTGTTGACGTCACTGTCCCCGCCTTCAGACAAATTGAACATGAAAAGGAAGTCTGGGCTGCAGCTGATCTCTGACTTCCTCTTCGTGTTTGATTTGTTCAAAGGTGGGGACAGTGACGCCAATGCTAATTGGGCACTGGGTATGACTGCCCCCAAAGAAGCCTGCAACGCAACATGTGTATCGGGGCACCTTTTGAACACGGCTAGACTAGCCACTCTCCCACATAGGTAAGAAAAAAGTGTATTATTATCTTTTGGCACTATTATTGGTACTTTAGAAGTTTGTTATGGATAGTGCAAAACATCTGACCCCATGTGCATTGAATATTATCCGTTTTGATCACATAGACAAATAGCGGTCATTTGGCCTAATTAGGTTCATCCATAATTAATGCCATTTGTTTTGGTGCGCATTCTGAGTGACATGTCAACCCTGTAGTGCATTTGTTTTTTTGGTGTCTCCTTCAAATACACATTCGTCCCCTGTATTGTATTATATTCAGGGTTTTTGAAACCCGATTTTGTTTACCTTTTGTGAGCTAATACAATTTATATATTTGATTATTCATAATACGCTGTCTCACTATATCTATTTTTGAGTATTGAGCTCCATTTTTGTGTAAGATTATATGATATTTAGGAGCTTCTCCTCCTGCTATTTGCAGACTGTAGTCATTGGTTATGTGCATCCACAATGTCAGTTCGTGTTAACTATCTATTACAAGTAGTACCTACAGTAGGTGTCTTTAGTATTCAAAAAGAAGAGAAGATTTAAAGTTTCATTCATTCCAAAAGACGGTCATTTAGCTCCTTAGGGAAGTTGTCCACTAATTGGACAACTCCTTGTCATATCCCATGCTTGACCCCGATAAAATAAAAAAAGTTATTCTCACCTCCCATGTCGGCACCTTCTTACGGTGTTGGGACTCTCTCTCCCTGGGGCTCCCTTAAGGTTGTTGTGACTTGAGAACCCGGCATCCAGTCAGTGCAGGCGTCACTGTCCCCGCCTTCAGACCAATTGAACATGAAAAGGAAGCCTGGGCTGCAGCTGATCTCTGACTTCCTCTATGTGTTTGATTTGCTCCAAGGTGGGGACAGTGGCGCCAATGCTAGTTGGGCACTGAGTACGACGTGTCATGCAACCACACAAAAGCCCTGGGACCACGAATGCTAACCCCATGGGAACGGCGCTGACATGGAAGGTTAGTATAAGCTTTTTTATTTTATCGGGACTAAGCGCGGGGTATGAGAAGGGGCTGTATGAGCAGTGGAAAACCCTTTTTAATAACGGTGCCTCAATTGCATGCTGGATTATTTTGGATATTCCTGACAGAATCTATTCACGTAAGTATGTATTTGCTGACCCTCTCAAGGTTCTTTTGAAATACAATAGTAATAGCTTTTTAAAACCAAAGTTGGGGAGATGTATAGAAAGTTTATTGGAATATTGTCTAACTTTTCATCATAAAATGTATAAAGATTTATTTGACTAAACCATAATACTTCTTTATAATACCACTTTCCACCTATAAAATGTTGTTTTACTATCACTTTCCATTTTATTTGCCTTGTTTGTTTGTTATTTCTTTTTCAAATGAAAAAAAACCTATATCAAAGTCAAGTGTCAAAAGAGAAAAAGAAGCCCTGACTCGACTTAAAACTCTCTAAATTTTGTCCAGACAGATATTAATTTGGTAAAACAATGAATATAAATTGCAGATAAACCTAATACTGACGTGTCTGCCAAGTAAGCAATTTTCAACTTATGTGTATAGTATTAGATTTGTATTTTATTGGATTTAATTTAATTCTATCACCTTTGAAATACAAGTCTAAAAAGTTAACAGTCATTTGCAGGTGAAGACTTCAGAGCTGCTTATCATTTTTCTTGACACTATTAAGTAAAAGGGAAAGTCAATTTGCCTCTTACTAAGTCCTGTGTCTATAGATATAGGATATCAATTTGTTGTCTGAGCTTTTATTTCTGCTTGTCATTCTTCATGCTATCATAACGATCCATGTGCCTGTCCAGTGATATTGATTGGCTCAGCTTTGGCACATTTTACAGCATTGTATATTACTTTTGAATGTACAGGGGAAAAATATGCTTTGATCTATTAAAATTGTAAATTGAGTAAGTTGCTAAGTTTGTAACAGTTGAGGTAGTGAGACAATATGTTGGGATTTTTTTTTCAGCAAATGTCTATTGATTGAAGGGTCATAGGGCTATGGTGGGTGCAGTTTGTCCTGAGATGTCAGAAATTATTAGACAAATTTGTGAGTTGATTGTTTTGCCTACATGAATGGAAACATTCTGAGGCAAGTTTAACTGGTTGAGTTGTTCAGACAAATCTGATCTTGGTAATTTATGGGATCTATATCATAGAATTTTGTCTGGTACTAAACAAAATGTCCGATTCATACATGTGTGAATAAAGACCCAAAACTCTGAAAATTCCACTCGGATATGAGTTTATTCAGGAAGTACAGATCATTATATACCATTTTTAGTAACATATAAATACAGTTGTTATTCAGTTACAATAAGTGAACACATCTCAATTGGACATTTTGGTCTCAGATGAAAAGTCTGCTGTCATTCTATATGACTGACGACTGACGAGTCATTATAGTGTGCGATGTACCAACTGTCATGATTTCCCTGCAATCCCCATATGAGTGGGCAGTCACAAGTGTGAGTATACAATGTCAAATTTGTCTGAGGCCACGGCTCTTGCGCTTTGCCCCTGGATGGAAGGAGCACCTCTAACATCTCTATATGCAGCGCACCATAGCCACCCTGGGAACTTGACGACAATACATCTCTTGACTTATTTTCTTACATTGGGGACTTGTCTTCATACAATACTATATCCTCAAAGTCATACAACGATGTAATGAATAAGGAATGGCCAGGCCAAAACGTCTAAGTTTGCATACAGTCACTCTGCAATGTTATCTAATTTTGCTGCAATTTGCATTCTCTTTTTCTGATTTTCACTGACGTGAATAAATGTTTTTCTTGCATCACTCAATTCTTAGAGTGTGCAGTGAATTTCAATTAGACTGATCTGAGATCAACTGACCCGTTACATCAACAACTCACCACCAGACAGAGTGCAGGCCAATACTTTTCCACTCATGACTAGGGTTGAGCGACTTTTCTTTTTATAGGATCGGGTCGGGTTTCACGAAACCCGACTTTTTCAAAAGTTGAGTCGAGTGAAATCGGCCGATCCTATAGAAAAGTCGGGTCGGGGTCGGCCAAAACACGAAACCCAATGCAGTGCATTGGATTTCTAATGGTTCCCAGGGTCTGAAGGAGAGTAAACTCTCCTTCAGGCCCTGGGATCCATATTTAAGTGTAAAATAAAGAATCAAAATAAAAAATATTGATATACTTACCCTCGGACGCGCCCTGGTTCTCACCGGCAGCCTTCCTTCCTTCAATGATGTCGCGGCTTGTGATTGGTCACGTGAGCAGTCAAATGGGCGTCATGTGACCAATCACAAGCCGCGACATCATCTAAGGTCCTTCAGGCGCTGATTCTGAGGAAGGAAGGCTGCCGGTTAGAACCAGGGCGTGTCCGAGGGTGAGTATATACCTATTAGGAATATACTCATCCTCGGACGCACACTCGGATGCTTCCTTCCTAAGAATTAGCGCCTGAAGGACTTTAGATGATGTCGCGGCTTGTGATTGGTCGCGTGACCTCGTCATCTTCCAATTCCTCAATCTGATGCTCCTTCTGAGTTCCAATTTTAGGCTGACCTGATGGCAACTGTTTGTTATGATTATTCTCCAGCCTTTGTCTGCCATCCAACCCACAAAATCATGGCAAGTGTTTGGGATCATCAGTGATGTACCACAGTGACCACATTTTGACAGGAAGCTGGAATGAGATCCAGTCACCTACTGATCTGTAACACAGCGTTGGGGGCACTACAACATCCACGTCCCTTAACATCACCCTTTCTTATATTGTTTTTTGCTATAAAAAATAATTCCTGGCTTTATTTTTGACAAGTACCCTCGCAGAGGTGTTATCTACAAATTCAATATATCCAGCAATGTGTGGCAATTTTTTTTTAAGATATCAGCTTTATTACATACGGCAACAGCAGACTCACAAAAAATAGAGATAGTCTTGTTTGCGTATCTCTGCAGGTTTTGCGCCAGTCGCACAATTGTTATATAAAGATATGGTATTTATTAAACCAATAGAAAATGCATAAGCTTGTGCAGATTGGTCAATGGAACTCCTGTCTCTTTCCCTTGAGGAGACTGCTTCCAAGTTAAATGAGGCTTGTACATGTTCCTTACATGATTTTCAGGCCTGACAAACTGACCATAATACAGGCCCTCGCTTGCATACACTGTATTCAGAATTTAACCTCTTTCTGACCTCAGACGGGATAGTATGAACGAGGTCAGATACCAGACTTTCATGCAGGGCTCCGGCGGTGAGCCCGCATCAAAGCTGGGACATATAGCAGCGGGTGAAATCGCGATTCACCCGCTGCTATTAACTTGTTAAATTCCGCTGTCAAACGCTGGCAGCGCTGTCAGATGCCGGCCTGCTGTGAGCACCCCCCTGTGATTGGCACTCATAGCACACCTGCATTTCTGCTGCATAACAGCGATCTAATGATCGCTGCTATGTAGCAGAGCCAATCGAGTGGTGCCAGCTATAGAAAAATGGCAAAAGTAAAAAAAAAGGTAAAAAAAGTGAAAAAAATAAAAAAAATATAAAAGTTTAAATCCTTCCCTTTCGCCTCATTCAAAAAAAATCAATAAAAAAAAATCAAACCTACAAATATTTGGTATCGCCGCATTCAGAATGGCCCAATCTATCAATAAAAAAAGGATTAACCTGATTGCTAAACGGCGTAGCGAGAACAAAATTAGAAACGCCAGAATTACGTTTTTTGGGTCGCCACGACATTGCATTAAAATGCAATAACGGGCGATCAAAAGAATGTATCTGCACCAAAATGCTATCAAAAATGCCAGATCAGCATGCAAAAAGTAAGCCCTCACCCGACCCCAGATCATGAAAAATGGAGACGCTACGGGTATCGGAAAATGGCACAATTTTTTTTTTTTTTAGCAAAGTTTGGATTTTTTTTTCACCACTTAGATAAAAGAGAACCTAGACATGTTTGGTGTCTATGAACTCGAAATAACCTGGAGAATCATAATGGCAGGTTAGTTTTAGCATTTATTGAACCTAGTAAAAAAGTCAATCAAAAAACAAGTGTGGGATTGCACTTTATTTGCAATTTCACCGCACTTGGAATTTTTTTCCTGTTTTTTAGTACATGACATTCTAAAACCAATGATGTTGATCAAAAGTACAACTTGTTTCGCAAATAATAAGCCTCCACATGCCCATATTGACAGAAAAATAAAAAAGTTATGGCACTGGGAAGAAGGGGAGCAAAAAACGAACACGGAAAAAGGGAAAATCCCAAGGACATGAATGGGTTAATTTTAATGCTTTTGGTGCCTGGTAGAATCCAATTTACTGACAGTAATCATAAAGCTCCCCCAACTCCTGTGTTATATTCACCTTACAGCAGCTTCATCCACTATGACAGTGGTTCCATTGGAAGCCGGTGGAAAAAATGCAGGCTTCACTGCACCTGGTGGCCCTCTGAGAATTAAAAGCAGCGGACATGGTGGTGGTGGCAACCAAGGCCCAAAATTAAAATGGGCATGTTTTAGCTGACATTGTAAAGTGATTTGGAATATGTATTCCACTATCTGGCTAACTATTTGGCATGAGGGAGGGACCTCCTCCCGAAAGTAGGAGTGAGAGCTCCCCCAAATGTATGATACAGGGCCACCTGAGGACCTTATCAAACTCAGTTTTCACGGCACCTGTTGGCACTATGCTAATTGTCAACGAGGGCCGCATAATGACGGATACCATATGTGAGTCAGAAAGGCATGCAGGCATCTTCTCCATGACGTTCCCATTTAGTTTTAGCTTTTTCCCATCAATTTCAGTTTTCTCTCCATACCCACAGACCTGTTTGTTGGGCCCAGCGGAAAAATATTCAGCTTTCCCATTGACTTACATTGGATTCGTTATTTGGTACAAATACACGGATATTAGAAATTATTCCTGCTGATTTTCCTAAATCCGAATACTTCACTATTTTATCATCACTAATTACTACATCTGTATTTATGCTAGGAGTATTAATAATAAACTATAGCACTGTAGCAAGCCCATCATAACAGCAGGTAACATACTCACTATCAAGATTTAGCTTTGCTTGCAGATCCCAGCTTTTATTATATGACCACGCAATGGCGTTTTCCTTACTCATGTGCCGACTAACTTATCTTCCTGCTTTTCTCAATGAAGTAGTGGCTCAAGTTAATCATTGAATGTTGAAAGAATCAAGAAGAGCAGCTTGTCGACATGTGAGTGTAAGTATACAAATTGTACATGAGCGGTCTCATGATGACTACTCAATCCACTTAAGCTGTGCATAGAAGTGGGCACCAAAATTAATTTTTTGCCTTTGGTCGGGGGAAACCTAGATTCCACCTTTGCTGCATACTAATAATACACAATAATTATTCACATAGACATTCTCCTAAGAAAGACAAAACACCACATTTTTGTTTCTTAAATATTCACATTTATTAACTTTTTGGATTGACCAACAGCATTGCAGTTGTTTAATAATAAAACTGATCAGTCAAAAACAAATTGCCTAATAATTGCATATTACTACTTAAATCTGAACAGAATTTAGAATTTTTTAATATTTGTACTATCAATTGCCTTACAATTCCATTTAATTCTCAGAAAGCATAAGGCAGGCAATGTGAAAATGAAGAGGTGTTCACATTTACTTTGGCAATTACATTTACCATAAAAACAGTTATTACAGATTGTAAACCTATGAAGAATAGGACAGCTCTCTAAAAATACCTCTACTATGAAAACTGACATGAGTGAAAGCTCCTCACTTATTGTGGTAAATAGAAAAAAAGATCATTTTGCTGGTCAATAAGCAGCCATCTTGCTGATCAATCAGGTCTATCCCATTCCTGATCATTTCCATGGGTTTTAACAAACTGTTGCAAAGATCAATTCTCTTTGTGTGTCATCGTCAGTTAGGTAATACCATGAATCAATACTTGTTATTATATTACACAAAATTCAATTAGAAGCTTTGTCTAGGAGCTTTCAGTCCTTTTATCTTACAATAGAGGCAATCGGCATTGTTAAAAGCCGCTATAATCAGTGACGTCATACAACGTCATTGGTTACCGATCAGAGACAATGAACTCCTGCAGTTTAGATTTTGTTGAATCAGCAGGAGCCATATGGAAACAATGAAATGAAGCAAAATTCTACAATGTGCTAAGCTAAAAGTTTCCCAACAGGGTACTGATACAACTCCACAATGACCGCATTAGAGGAGTGCTAAGCCACTCATTAGTCCAGTTGTCTCTGCCTCCTTAACCCCTCTCTGACCTCAGACATACTATTCTGTCTATGTGACCTGGGACTTAATTCCCATGGACGGAATAGTATGTCATTATCGATTGGCCGCGCACACGGGATGGTTTGCGGTCGATCGCGGCCGGGTGTCAGATGATTGTCACAGCTGACACCAGGCAATAAGTGTCAGGAGTGGTCATCGACCACTCCCGGAACTTTAACCCCCAGAATACTGCGAGCTAACACGATCGCAGCTTTCCAGAGCCAGGACAGGGGCTGACAGCCCCTCTGCCTTTGGATCGGAGACTCCGCGGCATGCCGTGGGGTCCCGATTTCTGCCATGGAGACCCTATGTCATCATGACGACATTTGGGTCTCCAGAGCAGAGATACTTACTGTCATGTGCAGTGCATGTCAGGAAGTCTCTAAGGTTAGCGTAAAGAAACTGCAGCGCTGACAGCTTCTATAGCATGCAGATCTGCATGCTATAGAAGCGATCAGCCTGCAAAAAATGATTAACCCATAGTGGGACAGTATAAAAGTTAGAATGAATTTAAAATTTTTTTTTAAATAATTGTAAAAATATTTAAATTAAAAAAAAGTTAAAAAAAATATTCTATCAATAAATGAATATTTGAGTGAAAAAACATCTAAACAATTAAAGTATATATACTTGGTATCCCCTCAATCGTAAGGACCCGCCCTATAAAACTGTCTGACTAGTTAACCCCTTTAGTGAACACCACAAAAAAAACCCAAGGCAAAAAACAATGCTTTATCATCATACTGCCGAACAAAAAGTGGAATAACACGCAATCAAAAAGACAGATATAAATAAACATGGCACCGCTGAAAACGTCATCTTGTCCTGCAAAGTACGAGTCGCCATACAGCATCATCAGCAAAAAATAAAAAAAGTTATAGCTCTCAGAATAATGCGATGCAAAAATAATTTTTTTTTACATAAAATAGTTTTTGTTGTATAAAAGCGCCAAAACATAAAAAAATATAAATGAGGTATTGCTGTAATCGTACTAACCCAAAGAATAAAACTGCCTTTTCAATTTTACCACATGCGGAACAGTATAAACGCCCCCCCCCAAAAAAAAAAAGAAATTAATGAATTGCTGGTTTTTGTTAATTCTGCCTCTCAAAAATCGAAATAAAAAGCGATCATAAAATGTCATGTGCCCGAAAATATTACCAATAGAAACCTCAACTCGTCCTGCAAAAAACAAGACCTCATATTACTCTGTGGGCCAAAATATTTTAACATTTATTACTCTCAAAATGTGGTGATGCAAAAACTATTTTTTGCAATAAAAAGCTTCTTTTATTGTGTGACAGCAGCCAAACATAAAAACCTGCTATAACGCCTCTTTCACACATCCTGATATTTCCAGAACCAGAGATGTCAATGTTCGTGTGTGTAATACTTGCGGCACACGTGTGGCATGCGTGTGCCACATCAGTACCCCATGGAAGGGCCCCAGTGCCCGGTGGTGAACACTAGGGTTGAGCGACTTTTGTTTTTTTAGGGTCGGGTCGGGTTTCACGAAACCCGACTTTCTCAAAAGTCGGGTAGAGTGAAATCGGCCAATCCCATTAAAAAGTCGGTGTCGGGGTCGGCCAAAACACGAAACCCAATGCAGTGCAATGGGATACTAATGGTTCCCAGGGTCTGAAGGAGAGGAAACTCTCCTTCAGGCCCTGGGATCCATATTTATGTGTAAAATAAAGAATAAAAATAAAAAAAAGGGATATACTCACCCTCGGACACGCCCTAGTACTAACCGGCAGGCTTCCTTCCTAAGAATGAGCACGTGAAGGACCTTCGATGACGTCGCGGCTTGTGATTGGTCGCGTGACCGCTCATGTGACCGCTCACGCAACCAATCACAAGCCGCGACGTCATCGAAGGTCCTTCACGCGCTCATTCTTAGGAATGGAAGCTGCCGGTTACAGTGGTTAGTACCAGGGCACGTCCGAGGGTGAGTATATCCCTATTTTTTTATTTTTATTCTTTATTTTACACATAAATATGGATTCTGATACCGTAAATATCGGCCGATATCCGATACTTGCGGTATCGGAATGAAACACGACTTTTGCGCGAAGATCGCCGACCTCATGGCCGACCCCACACAGGGATCGGGTCGGGTTTCATGAAACCCGACTTTGCCAAAGGTCGGCAACTTCTGAAAATGGCCGACCCATTTCGCTCAACCCTAGTGAACACAGCTCTCGTCATTCTCCCCTGCTCTGTCGGCGATCGGCACAAGCAGGGAGAATCATTTTACCCTGCTTATGCCGATCACCGGCAGAGCAGAGGAGAATGATGATAGTCATGTTCAGCACCTGGTGCCAGGGAACAGTGCTTACTGTAACACTTCTTCCCCAGCACCGATGCGTGTCACATGGATGACATCCATGTGTGTCATGTGTTTGCACGTGTGGAAACATGCTGACATGTGCACAGACCCATTCACTTGAATAGGCAAATAGCACTCTGTTCTTCAGGAGTCTCTCTGCATGGCTGCCCAATGGTATAAAATTCTGTGACACACCCACAGTGTCAATATGATCACTGCACCCCTAGATGAATTTGTTGAGAGGTGTAATTCATAAATTGGGGTCACTTATGGGGGTTCAGCTGTTTTGGCACCTCATGAGCTCTCCCATTGGTCATGGAAACTGCAAACAATAACTGTAAAAACTGGTGCTCCTTCCCTTCTGAGGGCCATGTGCCCAAACAGTGGTTTACCCCCATATATTGGGTATCAGCATAGGACAAATTGCACAATAATTCTTGGGGTCCAGTTTCTTTTGTTACCCTTGGGAAAATAAAAAATTGTGGGTGAAAACATAATTTTTGTTGAAAAAATATTATTTTTATTTTTACAGCTCTACTTTATAAACTTCTGTGAAGCACTTGGGGATCAAAGTGCTCATCACACATCTAGATAAGTTCCTTGGGGGGGTCTGGTTTCCAAAATGGGGTCAGTTGTGGTGGTTTCCACTGTTTAGGCACATCAGAGGCTCTCCAAATGTGACATGATGCCTGCAGACCATTCCATCTAATTTGCATTCCAAAACATCACTACTTCCTTTTTGAGCCCCGACATGCACCCATACAGTAGTTTTCTCCCACATATGGGGTATCAGCGTACTCAGGACAAACTGGACAACAACTTTTGTGGTCCAATTTCTCCTGTTACCCTTGGGAATATAAAAAATTGGGGACTAAAAAAATCATGTTTGTGGAAAAAATATGATTTTTTTTATTTTCCCGCTCGGGCGCTATAAACTTTAGTGAAACATCTGGGGTTTCAAAGCTCTTACCACACACCTAGATAAGTTCCTTGGGGGGTGTAGTTTCCAAATTGGGGTCACTTTTGGGGGGTTTACACTGTTTAAACACATCAGGGGCTCTCCGAATGCAACTTGGCTTCCGATCTCAATTCCAGCCAATTTTGCATTGAAAAAGTCAAACGGTGCTCCTTCCCTTCCGAGCTCTGCCATGCGACCAAACAGGAGTTCCTTCCCACATATGGGGTATCAGTGTACTCAGGACAAATTGCACAATAACGTTTGGGGTCCAATTTCTCCTGTTACCCTTGGGAAAATAAAAAAAATATTTGGATCTCAAATAATTTTTTTGTTAAAAGTTAAATGTTATTTTTTTAAACATTCCAAAAATTCCTGTGAAGCACCAGAAAGGTTAATAAACTTCTTGAATATGGTTTTGTGCACCTTGAGATGTACAGTTTTTAGAATGGTGTCACTTTTGGGTATTTTCTATCATATAGACTCCTCAAAAGTGACTTCAAATGTGATGCGGTCCCTAAAAAAACGGTGTTGTAAAAATTATAAATCACTGGTCAATTTTTAACCCTTTAAACTCCCTTACAAAAAAAATTTGGTTCCAAAATTGTGCGGATGTAAAGTAAATGTGTTTTAAATGTTACTTATTATGTATTTTATATGACATATCTGTGTGATTTAAGGGCATGAAAACTCAAAGTTGGAAAATTGCGAAATTTTCAAAATTTTGGCCAGATTTCCATTTTTTCACAAATAAAAGCAAGTCATAGAAATTTTACCTCTGACATGAAGTACAATATGTCACAAGAAAATGTTAGAATCAGCAGGATCCGTGAAAGCGTTCCAGATTTATAAACTCACAAAGGGACAGTGGTTAAAATTGTAAAAATTGGCCTGGTTATTAACATGCAAACCACCCATGGGGGTAAATGGATTAAAAGAGTCAATACCCCTCACTTTCTCTCTGTGGATGATTTCATACTCCAGGAATTACTCTGAAGTGGTTCTTGTGATGGGATGCAGGTCTGAATAACTGTCGTCATCCTCTTAGATAAGAATTAATGTATTATTAAAGATGGGGTTATGTGAATGAATCAGTCTACTAGGTAGTGACTCACACCAGACCAGCATATGCGCAGTTGTAACAAGGTGCACCGGGGTAACATAGTAACATAGTAACATAGTTAGTAAGGCCGAAAAAAGACATTTGTCCATCCAGTTCAGCCTATATTCCATCATAATAAATCCCCAGATCTACGTCCTTCTACAGAACCTAATAATTGTATGATACAATATTGTTCTGCTCCAGGAAGACATCCAGGCCTCTCTTGAACCCCTCGACTGAGTTCGCCATCACCACCTCCTCAGGCAAGCAATTCCAGATTCTCACTGCCCTAACAGTAAAGAATCCTCTTCTATGTTGGTGGAAAAACCTTCTCTCCTCCAGACGCAAAGAATGCCCCCTTGTGCCCGTCACCTTCCTTGGTATAAACAGATCCTCAGCGAGATATTTGTATTGTCCCCTTATATACTT
Source organism: Ranitomeya imitator (assembly GCF_032444005.1). Classification (NCBI taxonomy): domain Eukaryota; kingdom Metazoa; phylum Chordata; class Amphibia; order Anura; family Dendrobatidae; genus Ranitomeya; species Ranitomeya imitator. Next base: position 591,883,094 of record NC_091286.1, read on the forward strand.
ATACATGGTTATTAGATCGCCCCTTAGTCGTCTTTTTTCTAGACTAAATAATCCTAATTTCGCTAATCTATCTGGGTATTGTAGTTCTCCCATCCCCTTTATTAATTTTGTTGCCCTCCTTTGTACTCTCTCTAGTTCCATTATATCCTTCATGAGCACCGGTGCCCAAAACTGGACACAGTACTCCATGTGCGGTCTAACTAGGGATTTGTACAGAGGCAGTATAATGCTCTCATCATGTGTATCCAGACCTCTTTTAATGCACCCCATGATCCTGTTTGCCTTGGCAGCTGCTGCCTGGCACTGGCTGCTCCAGGTAAGTTTATCATTAACTAGGATCCCCAAGTCCTTCTCCCTGTCAGATTTACCCAGTGGTTTCCCATTCAGTGTGTAACGGTGATATTGATTCCTTCTTCCCATGTGTATAACCTTACATTTATCATTGTTAAACCTCATCTGCCACCTTTCAGCCCAAGTTTCCAACTTATCCAGATCCATTTGTAGCAGAATACTATCTTCTCTTGTATTAACTGCTTTACATAGTTTTGTATCATCTGCAAATATCGATATTTTACTGTGTAAACCTTCTACCAGATCATTAATGAATATGTTGAAGAGAACAGGTCCCAATACTGACCCCTGCGGTACCCCACTGGTCACAGCGACCCAGTTAGAGACTATACCATTTATAACCACCCTCTGCTTTCTATCACTAAGCCAGTTACTAACCCATTTACACACATTTTCCCCCAGACCAAGCATTCTCATTTTGTGTACCAACCTCTTGTGCGGCACGGTATCAAACGCTTTGGAAAAATCGAGATATACCACGTCCAATGACTCACCGTGGTCCAGCCTATAGCTTACCTCTTCATAAAAACTGATTAGATTGGTTTGACAGGAGCGATTTCTCATAAACCCATGCTGATATGGGGGTGGTAGTCCGGACTGAGCTAACCCACTAAACACAGTCTGTAGACACCCAGGCCTCTTATAAATGCAGTCTTTCCCACAAACAGAGTTGCTTTCTTTCCTCGGGCCACAGCAGTACAGGCAATTAAGAGTCAAGAGATTCAGCTGTATTCAAAAGGGAAACATAACTTTTTATTGAACAGAGGATGAACGATGGACATAAAAGACAATTTTCAATACTGGATTTCCTGCTCTCACACTGACATTTGCTGCAGTTGTATCTACAACGGCCGCAGCAGTTGAGGATCACAGTCATCAAACCGCTGAAATCTGGGCACCTGAGACCCCTTAAGCAAAGTCCCCTCTAAAGTCCAGAAAGCCTGTATTGTAGTCCTTTTTTTAGCCCTTGGTAATCTTGGTGACCGGAGCAACAGACCTCTCCCATCTAGGGGGTCTGGCAGTGCCCCGTCTGTCTATGTCTGCACTGTTCAGCAATCCCAGCAGTTCTGGAGGGAAACAGCAGCTTTATCTCTCTGCTGCTGACCAAGCTCTTCACATTAACCATTGCTGTCCCTAACTGAATACAGTCCTTTAATTGAGAACGTAAATAATATAGTATAATACATTGCAAGATATAAGGCACACATATAACCATACAGGTACATCACTTAGGTACATGGGAAGTGCATAGGGAGTGCACATAGCAGAAGGAGGGGGTGCTACTGAGGGGACCGACCATCTCCTTACACAGTCACAGACGCAGTTAGCGCAAGACACCATTGTTAGGCAAGTTCAAAAGGGCCAGGATATTCTTTACCCACTCCCGATAAGGAGGAGGGTTTTACAGAGCCTATGCCAGATTCCTGTCACAGGGTAGTTGGTGTCTGGTGACGTGGACAATGTTAGAGTCAGGATATCAGTTATTCCTAAGCTACCAGGATTAAACCAAAACGAAAATCAAATGGGAACCCAAAAAGGACGAAGAACCGGAAAAGACCACAAGCAACTGCTGAAAAGCAACCTGAACTTCACGAGGAAGAAATCACACTACCAATACACAAAGGAACTTAATAAACAGCACTGGACTGGAAAGGAGCAGATTTTAACTAGCCAGCACAATGCTAAAAATATTAAAAATCAGGTGAAGTTTTCCTCCCAGGCATGTCTAGGGAGTCACTCCTTATTCAACTGAACAGCAGGGTGTACACATTTCCACCATTGGCTTACATCAGAGAAGACAGCATCCTGCATTACCTGAAACCTGGAGATAAAGCATCCCATGTCCCTCGGGCCGAGAAACAAGTGAGAAGCGTGGAAAATGTAGCTGTTCACGTTTTTTTGAGAGCCGCTACTAGAATTTTAAAATATTTGAATTTGCGTGAAACCGCGAGTTTCAGGAAGTTTGACTTAATTTTCTATGAATAGATCTGCCCATCTCTACATTAGATGTATTCAAATTATCTTAATTATTACTATATGTGTGTCATTTTCCTCAATAATGCAGAGAGATGTATGAAATATACAGTATACAGGTCCTTCTCAAAAAATTAGCATATAGTGTTAAATTTCATTATTTACCATAATGTAATGATTACAATTAAACTTTCATATATTATAGATTCATTATCCACCAACTGAAATTTGTCAGGTCTTTTATTGTTTTAATACTGATGATTTTGGCATACAACTCCTGATAACCCAAAAAACCTGTCTCAATAAATTAGCATATCAAGAAAAGGTTCTCTAAACGACCTATTACCCTAATCTTCTGAATCAACTAATTAACTCTAAACACATGCAAAAGATACCTGAGGCTTTTATAAACTCCCTGCCTGGTTCATTACTCAAAACCCCCATCATGGGTAAGACTAGCGACCTGACAGATGTCAAGAAGGCCATCATTGACACCCTCAAGCAAGAGGGTAAGACCCAGAAAGAAATTTCTCAACAAATAGGCTGTTCCCAGAGTGCTGTATCAAGGCACCTCAATGGTAAGTCTGTTGGAAGGAAACAATGTGGCAGAAAACGCTGTACAACGAGAAGAGGAGACCGGACCCTGAGGAAGATTGTGGAGAAGGACCGATTCCAGACCTTGGGGAACCTGAGGAAGCAGTGGACTGAGTCTGGTGTGGAAACATCCAGAGCCACCGTGCACAGGCGTGTGCAGGAAATGGGCTACAGGTGCCGCATTCCCCAGGTAAAGCCACTTTTGAGCTACAGAGAAGCAGCACTGGACTGTTGCTAAGTGGTCCCAAGTACTTTTTTCTGATGAAAGCAAATTTTGCATGTCATTCGGAAATCAAGGTGCCAGAGTCTGGAGGAAGACTGGGGAGAAGGAAATGCCAAAATGCCTGAAGTCCAGTGTCAAGTACCCACAGTCTGTGATGGTGTGGGGTGCCATGTCAGCTGCTGGTGTTGGTCCACTGTGTTTCATCAAGGGCAGGGTCAATGCAGCTAGCTATCAGGAGATTTTGGAGCACTTCATGCTTCCATCGGCTGAAATGCTTTATGGAGATGAAGATTTCATTTTTCAGCACGACCTGGCACCTGCTCACAGTGCCAAAACCACTGGTAAATGGTTTACTGACCATGGTATTACTGTGCTCAATTGGCCTGCCAACTCTCCTGACCTGAACCCCATAGAGAATCTGTGGGATATTGTGAAGAGAAAGTTGAGAGATGCAAGACCCAACACTCTGGATGAGCTTAAGGCCGCTATTGAAGCATCCTGGGCCTCCATAACATCTCAGCAGTGTCACAGGCTGATTGCCTCCATGCCACGCCGCATTGAAGCAGTCATTTCTGCCAAAGGATTCCCGACCAAGTATTGAGTGCATAACAGAACATTATTATTTGTTGGTTTTTTTGTTTGTTATTAAAAAACACCTTTATTTGATTGGATGGGTGAAATATGCTAATTTATTGAGACAGGTTTTTTGGGTTATCAGGAGTTGTATGCCAAAATCATCAGTATTAAAACAATAAAAGACCTGACAAATTTCAGTTGGTGGATAATGAATCTATAATATATGAAAGTTTAATTGTAATCATTACATTATGGTAAATAATGAAATTTAACACTATATGCTAATTTTTTGAGAAGGACCTGTATATATTTTATTTGGGGGGAGGATTAAATACAGGTGGCCGTCTATTCATTTTGTTAAGAAATTTTGAAAAAGTAATACTATAATACTAACAAGAATTGTATAGTTTTCAAAGGTTTATTGGAAATCCTTGGAATGGACAGCTCAAGTTTTATGACTTTTCCTTCCATCTCGCTACTTTATTTTTGAGCCACGACTTTGGCACATTGTCTGCATAGTTTGAGTCAGAGACTGCCATTCCTCTGCAGAAATATAGGTATTCCACAAGATTAATTGCTTGACAAATACATTACTCTTCTTACTGCTAAAAGGATGTTAGGACATAACTGACACAAGTTGTGAATTTTGCATTCTTCAGCAGCTTTGTGATATGTTCCATGGTGTACAACAGTTTTGCTAATTGTAATAATAGATGTCACATATGGAACATTAGTGGCATAATGAACTTTTATTGAGTATCAGTTTAGTAATATGCAATATACTGGACGTTGAAATTTAAAAAAGCTGTTGGTATCCTAAATATTATTTACTTCATGAAAGAAAGAGAACAAGCTGCCCAGTATATTTTTGTACAGTCCAGTTTTCTGCACAAATACTGAAACAGAGTAGAGGTGCAACCATATAAATATTCAAAAAGCAAATATAAATATTCATGTTGGCTAGAGACATATTGATATCAGTCTCTCCATCAGTATATGAAAAAATAAGGGGAGTGGATTACTAACTACATATGAATACCAAGGTATTCACTACACCACTCATACACAAATTATAAAATTAATTTTATTAAACAAAATTAAAAACATTTATAAACATACTGTATTTCACAAACATGTGGCTCAAAAAGGAAGTATTAAGTAATAACCACCCTGACGCGCTGCGTTTGTGAAAGCAGCTGTGCGGTCTTGCGGTCTTGGGGTTATTATACTACATTATACGTAAGCAGTGATACTTTATTATCTTTACTAGTATGGTTTTACTTGGGTCAATATTAGACTATGTAAATGAATGGCAGCCATCTTTTGTATGCTATAGAAGTGAACACTGAGCCTGTTTACTAGGTGTGATGCTCAGTAACTTCTTGCAGACAAGCCAAGGGTCAGGATAGTCAAGGAGTCTGAGATGAAAAGCCAGGAGGGTATGTCATAAACAGAGTGAAAAGACAAAGGCGTAGTCAGGTAATAGTCCAAAGTCAGAATACCAGCAGAAAAGAGGATCAGCGCATAAGCAGCAGGTAATATGGATGGTCAGAACGAGGTAAAAGGTCAAATTTCTTAAAAAACTAACCTTAGAAGTCAGAAAAGGGACCCTGTTATGAACAGGTAATTCAGAACCACAATGGACCTTGAAGTTCAGAGCATACAAAGTGACCTGACATTTACCAAAAACATATGACGAGCTCTGGGACGTGGGAACTCTGCTGACCGCAATCCCTAAACCTATCAAACACACTAGAGGTAGCCGTGGATTGCGCCTAACGCTCCCTATGCAACTCGGCACAGCCTGAGAAACTAACTAGCCCCGAAGATAGAAAAATAAGCCTACCTTGCCTCAGAGAAATTCCCCAAAGGAAAAGGCAGCCCCCCACATATAATGACTGTGAGTAAAGATGAAATACAAACACAGAGATGAAATAGATTTAGCAAAGTGAGGCCCGACTTACTGAATAGACCGAGGATAGGAAAGATAGCTTTGCGGTCAACACAAAAACCTACAAACAACCACGCAGAGGGGCAAAAAGACCCTCCGCACCGACTAACGGTACGGAGGTGCTCCCTCTGCGTCTCAGAGCTTCCAGCAAGCAAGAAAAACCAATATAGCAAGCTGGACAGAAAATATAGCAAACAAAAATAACACAAGCAGAACTTAGCTTATGCTGAGCAGACAGGCCACAGGAACGATCCAGGAGGAAGCAAGACCAATACTAGAACATTGACTGGAGGCCAGGATCAAAGCACCAGGTGGAGTTAAATAGAGCAGCACCTAACGACTTAACCTCATCACCTGAGGAAGGAAACTCAGAAGCCGCAGTACCACTCTCATCCACCAAAGGAAGCTCATAGACAGAACCAGCCGCAGTACCACTCACGACCACAGGAGGGAGCTTGGCCACAGAATTCACAACAGGACCCTACTCCTCCACAGAGATAAAGATTTCAGTCTTAGAGAGGATTCACATTAAGTTCCCATACAGATAAAACTTTATTCTAAGAGAGGATTGGCATTAAGTTAGGTTATGGAAGCGAGGATCGCAATAACATGGCTTCCAGGTACACATGAATTGGCCAATTTATGTGCTAAGCATTCTCAATTTTTCATGTTTCTAGTGCAGCAATGCAATTCAATTTTCATATTTCATATTTGCATGCTATGGCGCTACAGAGTGCTGCTTTATTTGTTTGATTGTATATTATTATTATTATTATTATTATACATTTTTATAGCGCCATTTATTCCATGGCGCTTTACATGTGAATACGGGGCAAATATAGACAAATACATTAAACATGAGCAGATAACAAGGCACACGAGTACATAAGGAGGGAGGACCCTGCCCGCGAGGGCTCACAGTCTGCAGGGGGTGGGTGAGGATACACTAGGAGAGGTAGAGTTGGTGACTCTACGTAAGCGCGTGTTCAGACCTAGTTTATGTTTGGATGTGACTGTAAGTTTTTTAAATTTGTATTAATTAGCCTTCTGACTGAGCACTCTGCCCTTTAGCCTCAGGTGTTTTTAATCACAGCAGGACCCTACCCTTCCACAGAGATATTGATTTCAGTACAAGAGAGGATTCACATTAAGTTCCCATACAGATGAAGACTTTATTCTAAGAGAAAATTGGCACTTAGCTAGGTCCTGGAAACGAGGATCACCTTAACGAGGCTTCCAGGTACACACAAGTTGGCCAATTTATGCTCGAAGCATTCTCAATTTTTCATATTTCTAGTGCAGTAATGCAATTCAATTTTCCTGTTTCATATTTGCATGCTATGGCGCTTTATTTGTTTGAGGTAAAATGTCAGGCAGCAAAAAAATCCACAAGCAGAACGTGAGGCAGAGAGAGACAAACCACACAGAGCTGAATGTACTCCAGGCAGAAATCTGGGACTTTGAGTTGAGTTAAGTAGCTGGGCAATCACCTTGGACAGGGAACATCTGAAGGCAACCCAGTGCCTTTCAGTCTTGGAATGGCCAGTCAAGCTTTCAATCAAAGCCTTAACAGATCAGCATGCCCCTGTACCAGACTGGATGACTGAGTTGTCAATCAAAGGGCTGACAGCTTCAGCCCCTGAACCAGACTGGATGACTGAGTCATCAATGTACTGACAGTTTCACATACCCCTGAACCATACTGGATGGCTGAGCTGTCAGTATCTGCATCCAGACACATTGAGGGGTGGAATCGTAACACTAGGATTTACCATTCTTTGTTACTTAATCCTTCCTCTTTGAGCCTCATGTTTGTGAACTGTTTGTTTTTTTGTTAAATGTATAATTTATGTGTGAGTGGGTAGTGAATACCTTGGTATTCATATATAGGTAATTAGAATACAGGTATAGTATGAAACCAAGATAACAGCAGTACTTGGATACTGTAAGTAGAGATCAATTATTTTATTCTAATGGAATTGCATTTTACTCAAATTTTACAAATATCCGCATACTGTGCAAGCTCAGTAAAATATACTGACAAGCTCACAAAATATTTAAAATATAATCTTATTCCTTAAAGGGTTTTTTTCCAGTTATTAAATTGCTTCAGTTTGTGAGACAGCATGACAATAAACAACTATGCAAGTGACTTGCTTTTAATATCTGCTGTCATTCTTCTACATTAAGAGCTTTTATCTTTCATGGTGTGCAGCTTATTTGCATGGTGTTCACCCACTAGAGCATGCCCAGACCCTAGCTGAGAGTTTGCAGTAGTTCTATTCCAGGAGAGAGGTCAACTCTAAATATCAAAGTAACCTATCTCTAGCTCATACATTTCTAGACAACAATTACCTACTTCTATTCTCTCTCAGCTCAACTGCTGCTTTTATCATTCTTGCAAAATCACCAGTTCTCAGCTTCAGCTTCTCCTTATCAAGGTGTTCTTGGCTCTCACTCTCTCATTGCCCAGAGTTGTGTGCTTGTTCAAATGCCCTATTATCTTTATGTGTAGATATTGTGATAGCAGTGTAGACTCAAAACTAACCACTGATAGCTAAATGTGTTACATCGGAACATATACTGAGCTTTAAAGGCCATGTGCACACGTTCAGGTTTTTTCGCGTTTTTTTCGCGTTTTTTTGCTCTAAGACTGGTTTCACACTAGCGCTTTAAAACGCAGCGTTTTAAACGCATACGCATTTGGTGCAAAAACGCGTTTTGACGCGTTTAAACGCGTTTTTTTTCTGCGTTTGCGTTATTAAAACGCATGATGAGAAGTGTTTGGCAGCTGCCAATCATCAAAATCAACTAGAAAACCCACTATAAACATAAATACCTAGGGTTAGGGTTAGAACCCTAACCCTAACCCTAGGGATCCTAACCCTAACCCTAACACAAACCCTAACCCTAACCCTAAAACACAAACTCTAACCCAAACTGTAACACAAGCTCTAACACAAGCTCTAACACAAACTCTAACACAAACTGTAACACAAACTGTAACACAAACTCTAACACAAACTCTAACACAAACTAACACAAACTCTAACACAAACCCTAACACAAACCCTAAACCTAACCCTAACCCTAAGGATCCTAACCCTAACCCTAACACAAACTCTAACCCTAACCCTAAGCCTAAAACACAAACTCTAACCCTAACCCAAACTGTAAAACAAACTCTAACACAAACCCTAACACAAACCCTAACCCAACCTCTAACCCTAACCCTAACCCTAGGGATCCTAACCCTAACACAAACTCTAACCCTAACCCTAACCATCCCAACCCTAACCCTAACACAAACCCTAACACTAACCCTAACCCTAACCCTAAGGATCCTAACCCTAACCCTAACACAAACTCTAACTCTAACCCTAACCCTAACCCTAGGAATCCTAACCCTAACACAAACCCTAACCCTAACCCTAAGGACCCTAACCCTAACACAAACTCTAACCCTAACCCTAAAACACAAACTCTAACCCTAACCCAAACTGTAAAACAAACTCTAACACAAACCCTAACCCTAACCCTAGGGATCCTAACCCTAACACAAACTCTAACCCTAACCCTAACCCTAGGAATCCTAACCCTAACCCTAACCCTAACACAAACCCTAACCCTAACCCTAGGGATCCTAACCCAAACCCTAATCCTAACCCTAGGGATCCTAACCCTAACCCTAACACTAACACAAACCCTAACCATAACCCTAACCCTAACCCTAGGGATCCTAACCCTAACCCTAGGGTTAGGGTTAGGATCCCTAGGGTTAGGGTTAGGGCTACTCTAGGGTTAGCATCCCTAGGGTTAGGGTTAGGATCCCTAGGGTTAGGGTTAGGGCTAGGGTTAGGGTTAGGGTTTGGGCTAGGGTTAGGGTTAGGGTTTGTGTTAGGGTTTGTGTTATAGTTTGGGTTAGAGTTTGTGTTACAGTTTGGGTTAGAGTTTGTGTTTTAGGGTTAGGGTTTGTGTTAGGGTTTGTGTTAGAGTTTGTGTTAGAGTTTGTGTTAGAGTTTGGGTTAGTTTGTGTTAGAGTTTGTGTTAGAGTTTGTGTTACAGTTTGGGTTAGAGTTTGTGTTTTAGGGTTAGGGTTAGGGTTTGTGTTAGGGTTAGGGTTAGGATCCCTAGGGTTAGGGTTAGAGTTTGTGTTAGGGTTTGTGCTAGAGTTTGTGTTACGGTTTGTGTTAGAGTTTGTGTTAGAGTTTGTGTTAGAGTTTGTGTTTTAGGGTTAGGGTTAGGGTTGGGGGGTGGCTTTTAAGTGTGTATTCTTGTGTTTTTCTATAAAAACGCGTGCAAACGCATGTGCTTAAAAACGCATGTGTTTGCATAGACATCAATACGTTTTTTTGCAGTGAAAAAACGCATGCGTTTTTTCACGGCAAAAAAAACGCTGCTAAAATTACTACATGTTGCATTTCTGCAACAAAACGCATGCAGATAAAAAATGCATGCGTTGCAAAAATGCATCAAAACGCATGCAAAAATTGCATGTGTTTTTAATGTTAAGTATAGAAAGAAAAACGCATGGCTTTTTTTGGTTTTTTTACCGCAAAAACGCGAAAAAAACCGCAAATATGAAACCACCCTAAAAACGCTATAAAAACTCATTAAAATGCATACATTATGCATTCTATCATTTAGAATGAATTGTGCACATGGATGCGTTTTTTTCCGCGAAAAAAACGCATCGCGGTAAAAAAATGAGCATGTTCTTTATTTTTGCGGATTTTCTGCGTTTTTCCCGCAATTCTATGCATTTGGGAAAAAACGCACCGAAAACGCATCAAAATCGCGGTAAAATCACGGTAAAAATGCAGGCGGATTTCTGGCAGAAATGTCCGGTTTTTGTCAGGAAAATTTCTGCAAGAAATCCTGACGTGTGCACATACCCTTATAATTCTACTAATTCTCAAGTTCTGCTACTCACCAGAACTGTTACTCAGAGAGGATAGCCCACACTGTTAGAAGCAAAGAAGCAAAGAGACTGCAAAGAGACTGATTTGCTTTAAGATAACCAAGAGACAAAATGAGAATACCTCTTTAAGCACTACTACCTATACCAGCATATAATTTGCTCCTTGGACTTGCGGACCACTGACCAGATCATCTTCATCTGTGTTCTCCCCTCCCAATACATTGCAATGTTTTTGTGGGTGCTTTTAGAATAAGAAGCTCTAGACAAACCCACACTCTTTCACAGCCCTGTAATTTTCTAGCTGTAGAGTGCTACATGGAGCTCCTGTTACCATATTTTTCAGACTATAAAACGCACCAGACCATAAGACGCACCCCAAATTTTCAGAAGGAAAAAAAATAATGTGTCAAATTGGTCCATGTTACAGTCCGAATTCAACTTACCAGGGAAGGGATCGGCATAGGTGGAGGCGTGGTCACAGGGGTCGTTCGGTGGTCCAGGCTGGTGTGGTGGCTGTTGTGAATTCTGTGGTCAAGCTCCCTCCTGTGGTCATGAGTGGTACTTCGGCTGGTTCTGTCTATGAGCTTCCTCTGGTGGATGTGAGTGGGCCTGCGGCTTCTGAGTTTCCTTCCTCAGGTGACGAGGTTAAGTCATTAGGTGCTGCTCTATTTAACTCCACCTAGTTCTTTGTTCCTGGCCTCCAGTCAATGTTCCAGTATTGGTCTTGCTCTCTCCTGGATCGTTCTTGTGGCCTGTCTGCCCTGCATAAGCTAAGTTTTGCTTGTGTTACTTTTGTTTGCTATATTTTCTGTCCAGCTTGCTATATTGGTTTTTCTTGCTTGCTGGAAGCTCTGAGACGCAGAGGGAGCACCTCCGTACCGTTAGTCGGTGCGGAGGGTCTTTTTGCCCCCTCTGCGTGGTTGTTTGTAGCTTTTTGTGCTGACCGCAAAGCTATCTTTCCTATCCTCGGTCTATTCAGTAAGTCGGGCCTCACTTTGCTAAAATCTATTTCATCTCTGTGTTTGTATTTTCATCTTAACTCACAGTCATTATATGTGGGGGGCTGCCTTTTCCTTTGGGGAATTTCTCTGAGGCAAGGTAGGCTTATTTTTCTATCTTCAGGGCTAGCTAGTTTCTCAGGCTGTGCCGAGTTGCATAGGGAGCGTTAGGAGCAATCCACGGCTACCTCTAGTGTGGTATGATAGGATTAGGGATTGCGGTCAGCAGAGTTCCCACGTCTCAGAGCTCGTCCTATGTTAGTAACTATCAGGTCACTTTGTGTGCTCTTAACCACTAGGTCCATTGTGGTTCTGAATCACCTGTTCATAGCAGGTGGCCTCCAGGAAATCCTATCCCAGGCTGGTGCAGTGGCGTTGCTCTGTGGGGTGGCTGGGCTTGGTGGGGTCGCTGGGCTCTGTGGGGCAGCAGAGTTCTGTGGTGTGGTGGTAGTGGTGGGGTTCTGTGGTAGTGGCAGGGCTCCACTGGCATTTCATCAAAGCCTGGAAGCCCCCGCAGCTCCGTTGCTGCGATGTGGTGCGGTGGTCTCCGGCAAAATAGCTACCGGGGTGGCGCGTGCTGAGATACAGATCTCGGCAATGAGATCTTGTCCTGAGATCTCGGGAGACAAGATCTCGGGACAAGATCTGACTGCTGAGATCTGAATCTGAGCATGAGCCGCCCCCAGCGGCCATTTTTCTGCAGACAACCACACCGTATCACAGCAACGGCGCTACAGGGGCTTCCAGGCTTTGTCGAAATGCTGGCGGAGCCCCGCCACCACCACAGAGCTCTACCGCCACCACACCATAGAGCACTGCCACTGCCGCACCAGCCTGGGAGGAGGCTGCATCAGCATTACTGCCACCGGGACCGCCACCACAGGATTTGTAAGTATATTCCTACCATAAGACGCACCCTCATTTTCCCCAAAAAAATTTTGGGAAAAAAAGTTTGTCTTATGGTCCAGAAAATACGGTAAGACCGGGTTTGCATTGCGTTTACAGCAGCCCGTTCAACACATATGGTAACGGGCTGCTGTAAACGCAAGGGCCGGTATGGCAGCACGCTAGCGCAGATAGAGCATCTACTAGCTCTATCTGCGCTAGCAGTGACGGACCCAGAAACGCTGCAGCCCGCGTCTCAGGGTCCATCACTTAATGACGGCACATCCCTAGTGCACGCCCATTGTGGGCGTGCGCTAGTGATGCGTCCGACATAGGAATTAATGGCGACCTTAACGGACTATGTTACACCGCGTTTATGCCACGTTGTAACGTAGTCCATCTAATGTGCCATATAAACGTAGTGTGAACCCAGCCCTAGTAGCACTGAATGATGCACAAGATAAATTTACTGCACGCTTCTAAAGATTAATACCTCAATATATACAAGGTAAGTTTTGCTGCTTTAATAATTCACTTTATTTAATTCTTGTTGATACATTTGGCTGATAGCAAACAATGTAATTCTCTACCAATGACAAGCTCAATAATTGATCTATTTTTTAAAAATGTTCCTTCATGATAAGCCGAGCTCCATTAATAATTCACTTCATTTAATTCCTATATAATGAGTTTTTGTTGATGCAAGAAAGTTCCTTTTTTCCCAAATGAAATAATTCTCAAACGCAGACAAGTTGCTAATCGATCCTTGTGTTTTAAAAAAACAAAATATTAAAAAACATTAAAAAAAATAAAACAAAACAGTGATCAACTATATCTCTGCCAATGCATCTAATGGCATCTTTTTTTTTTTTTTTACTATGTTACAATATTTATGACAATATACAAAGAAAAATACATAAATGTCTACATAACACAGCATGAAGACCTTTATCACGTTTCAAGTTTTAGTAAAGAAGTACTAAAGCAAGTTGTTTGCATAGAGTCTTTTCGACTTTGCAAAGCAGTAGATTTAATTTGGCTGGACAAAAGGTCTCTGACTTGAGGTCTAAGGGTACCGTCACACAGTGGCACTTTGATCGCTAGGACGGCACGATCTGTGACGTTCCAGCGATATCCTTACGATCTCGCTGTGTCTGACATGCTACTGCGATCAGGGACCCTGCTGAGAATCGTACGTCGTAGCAGATCGCTTGAAACTTTCTTTCGTCGCTGGATCTCCCGCTGACATCGCTGAATCGGCGTGTGTGACGCCGATTCAGCGATGGCTTCAATGGTAACCAGGGTAAATATTGGGTTACTAAGCGCAGGGCCGCGCTTAGTAACCCGATGTTTACCCTGGTTACAAGCGTAAACGTAAAAAAAACAAACACTACATACTTACCTTCCATGTCTGTCCTCCGGCGCTGTGCTTCTCTGCACTGGCTGTGAGCGCCGGCCAGCCGGAAAGCACAGCGGTGACGTCACCGCTCTGCTTTACGGCTGGCCGGCGCTGACAGTGCAGAGGAAAGCACAGCGGCGGAGGACAGACACGGAAAGTAAGTATGTATTGTTTGGTTTTATTACGTTTACGCTGGTAACCAGGGTAAACATCGGGTTACTAAGCTCGGCCCTGCGCTTAGTAACCCGATGTTTACCCTGGTTACCAGGGGACCGGGATCGTTGGTCGCTGGAGAGCTGTCTGTGTGACAGCTCTCCAGCGACCAAACAGCGATGCTGCAGCGATCGACATCGTTGTCGTATCGCTGCAGCGTCGTTTTAGTGTGACGGTACCCTAAGGGGAATGTTTCTCCTTGCAGAGAGTACCAAGCAAGTGTAAGGAGAATTATAGGTCTTGCAGTGCTCCTCTGGGAATTTAAATATGTAAGCAGCCTCTTCAGAATTGATTTATAGTGCCACCTGCTTGATGTTGCAATTTTAAAAGTCAATATCAACCAAGTCAGAGGCCTATCACCTAACTAAATCAGATAAGATCTGCTGTTTTGCACTGAGGAAGGGCAAACAATCCAAAACATGTCTGCAAACAAAGTTTCTGATTTGGCTTCTTATCTCACATCATTCATGGGGAAAGGCTCGTTAAAGGGTCGATATTGACTTTTAAGATTGCCACATCAAAAACATGATGCTAGACATCAAGTTTTATTCTTCTCTGATGAGTAATATGCACATTTAATTTCCCAGAGAAGCACTGCACAGCCATAATGTTCCTTACACCGTCATGATACTCTCCACAAGGCGAAATGGTCAAGCACAGTGTAGGACAGACTAAGCACAACACAAAGGGATAAGGGATGGGGAATCAAACACTAGGGAAAGGAGAAGTGGGGAACCTTAGACAAATTTATCATCACCCTGTCTGTCCTATCGCCCCTATAGAGGTTTCACACCTATCGCCGAGCAGGATATCTAATCCATGCCTGACCCTGACGAAAAGCCCTGCACCGGAAAGGACAGGATGAGTGCTAGTCAATCCTCACTACCGCTAAAGACAACTGGAATAGACAAAACAAGGGGAAACTTAGCTTGAGTAGACTCAATGAGAAACACCGTTGTCTTTCAAACTCCAAAGAGGATGCTAGCCGACTGCTGCAGCTCCAAGCCTCAACAGGGAAGTGCAAATGGAAAGTAATACCCGCAAATCCCAATAGGAAGTTGTGAGTTATAATCACCCATATCCAGGTGACAGCATTAAGGACAGGGGAGGTGGCCACCAGTCTGCAAGGCCAACTGCTGAGATCTTCTGCAGCTAGATACAGTGCAACTGTCTGCAGCCTCTGACACACCCATGACGGAAACGTTCACCACTAGCCCCCAAGCTTTGATAGAAAACACAGCAGTATAGTGTATCATCTGATGGAAAGTTGATAATCTTAATGGGAATGTGTCATAAAAAATTAGCATGGTGTTGCAACAAGTTTTTATATATGCTTCATATTTTGGGTGTTTTTCTTTAATAATTTTCTATGTTAATATTTCTTTTCAAAGATCTACAGAAGGCCAAGACTAATTCTCCTCCTACACAATGGACTAAATTCCATGCAGATATGTTTTTGTGTCTCCATATTTAAAGCCATAAATTCTTTATTCTTTTACCTGTAGTTTTCACTGCTAGTGTCTTGAATTGCGTAAAGTAGAATACCAGCTTTTTTTTTGCACATATGCTTATTTTCCAACAATATTGTGGCTACTCAGCAGCGACACATTTCCTTCCGATGCAACTGACATTCAGAGACAGACAGTGAGTAGTAGCATCTCTTACCGCTTCCGTATGTGAGTAAGATCCCAAGAAAGTGAGAATGAAGCAGCCACTGGTTTGCTGCAGGGCTCTCATGATGTAATAAGGACACTGGAGTCCCAGGAGGGTCAATTCTGTCACTGATGGAACAACACTGTCATTCCTGGAGCGACGCTGGCACCGAAGCGGAGTATAGGCTGTTGGTATTTTAAAAAAGGTAAAGTAACATTTGAGAAGTGGTCGTCCAAGTAGTTGAAAACTTCTTTAAGGTCATCTGTGTCATGTCATCTAGTAAGTAGATATGAAATCACATTACAGCATCCTATCAACTAAAAGTTGGCTTCATAACCTGTCAGATCCCTCCTGGCTGCTCTCAGACCCTCCCCTGTTGAACTTCATGTTCCTCCAATGTTTCCTGTGAAGTTCAAGATATAAATTCTGCTTTATATAAAAGAGGAGTATAGGGGATGAGTCAATATAAAGAATAGCTGCAAAGTTATGCATTTTCCTTGACTAAATCCAAGAGCTATTGAAGCTATCGAAGCTATGTCCAATTCCCTAAACCTACTATTAATAGCTGCTGATATTCATCCTTGGATTTTTGAGAACCTTGTGTAGATGCTCCAAAGCAATTCATCCATCATCCGGTGTACCATCATGTTGACAAAAAGCAAAAAAAAATTGTTTAAAAAAATATTTAAATTCCATTTCATGCTTGGGATATAGAATAAATAATACATTTCATTCAGAAGACACTTCCGCTGTGATTGCCTTCCCTGTCTGTCAAACAAAAGAGATGGCACTGTGGCTTCAATGCAATCTGACTGCTGAAGCATTCACTAGTAAAAGGGTTAAATGAGAAAGCTGAAGCACATTAATACCCAGAACCAGGTGATTATCTCCCAACAGAGAGCATATACCTGCATTGCGAAGTGATTTCATTTGTCTATAACAAGCATGTCCGTCAAAAGAATTGAAAAGCGAGTAGTGAGATTTATCAGATGAGAACTTGTGGAGAATAGAATATTACATTTACTGAAACACAAAATATTGCACGTTCAGCAATCTACCAAAATCTCATTAACATGAGTCCAAGCTTTAATGTTGTTTGTTCTATCGCAACAAGTCCAAATATATTTACAATAAATATACAATGTGTGTGTGTATACTTAAAACAAAACCTCCTTCTCACTCCCCAATGGGGGTGGTCTTTTTTGTCTTTTCACATTCTCAGGTCCCAGAGGCCTGGGAGTTTGAGGGTTGTACGCAGGATCTTAGTTATTCCCAGCATTGCACTTTTCTGGACAGAAAGTTCAGATATTGCTCCTGGGATCTGTTGTAGCCATTTTCCCAACTTAGGGGTCACTGCTCCAAGTGCTCCTATCACCACTGGAATCACTGTTGCCTTCATCTTTCACATCTTCTCGAGTTCTCCTTTGAGGCCCTGGTATTTCATCAGCTTCTCATATTCCTTCTTTCTGATGTTGATGTCACTTGGCATCTATTATCATTGGTGTCTTCTGATCTTTGTTCACTATCACAATATCTGGTTAGCCAACACCTGCTTTTCTGTCTGGATCTTCAAGTCCCAAAGGATTTTAGCCCTTTCATTCTCCACCACTTTTTCTGGGGTCTTCCACCTGGTCTTAGGGGGACTTAGCCCATATGCTGTGATGATGTTCCTATATACAATTATACAATTCTACTTGGTTGTGGCATTCGGCACACATTGTTCCTAATTGCATTTTGCATCCTGCCACTATGTGTTGCACTGTTTCTGAGGTTTCTTTGCATAGTCTACACTTTGAGTCTTGTCTTGTGTGGTAGATTCCTGCTTCTATAGATCTGGTACTTAGTTCTTGCTCTTCTGCCACTATGATTAGTGCCTCTGTGCTGTCTCTGAGTCCAGATTTCTCCAGCCATTGGTAGGATTTATCCATGTCAGCTACCTCCATTATCTGTCGAGGATACATCCCATGCAGCAGCTTGTCTTGCCATGGTGCTTCAAGTTACTGTTCTTCCTTCCAGATCTGTTATTGTTGCTGCCTCATGTAGAGGAGGTGGCTGATGGTGCTTCCACTCTTGAACTTGTATCCATAACCAGACTCAGATTCAAGCATGTCTTGACCAAAATCTGATCACAAGTCTCTTCTAAGCATTGCCATTCTAAGTTGGTGCATACTATGTGACTCACTTTAGTATGTATACAGCTTTTTCTTCAATGCTATGCATAGGTGTTCAATTGGGTTGAGGCCTTGGGACTATGGGGGTCAATTGAGCACCTCTACTTCATAGTGATTGAACCATTTATTTACCAATCCCAACGTATGCTTTTGGTCATTGTCCTGCTGGAATACTATGTCATCCTTTATATACCCATAGTACTAAAGTGTACAAAATAACTCATCTTGTAGGATAATCACATATAGCTCAGCATTCAAACCACCATTGATCCTTGTCAAGCATCCAGTGCCTTTTGCTGTGAAACCACCCGATCTCATCAGGCTTCCTCCACCAAACTTGACAGTTCCTTCAACTTCTCTTTCAGATAGCTCTTTTTTCTCATATTTCTTCCAGACCCATTTTTACCCATCAGAGCCTTGTCTATGGATTTTGGTCTCATTACCCCAAATCACCCTTTCCAACCTTTCTACTGTCCACTTTTCATACTTTTTTGCCAGCTCAAGCTGATGCTTCTAATAACTATATTTAAGTCAAGCCTTTTTCACCTTTTTTTGGCCCACCATTACAAACGGTGCTTACAGGGACATCTGTGATCTCACTATTATGAAGCATGTGAGCCACTTCTAGTGCCGTGTATGTTGCGCAAGAACTGAGAGAACTTGCAACAATTCAACTTCTTGACTCCAAAGTTTTGCCTGGACATCAACCTCTTGGCTTTTGAATGGATTGATAGACTTCATTTTGTATTCTTCCAACTGTCATGGCACTCACATTATGCAATTTTGAAAATTTTCTTGGTCGAGAGTCCACTATTGATAAGCTGGATGAAACGGTTTCTCTTTTCCTGGGAAATCTTCTTCATGGCTGCTCCTCAATACAAACTAGTGACTTTTTGCTTGGGAATCAACCTAACAACACACTTGGCTATTAGGGAATGTAAGAACAGGTTGTATTTTGTATTATACTGGAAGAAATAGATTTTTCTACTACAAGGAGCAGAATAGTAACAATGCAGTCACATGACAAGACTCTGCATAACTAATCATATGCTAAATAGTTGCAAGTCAAATTTATGCATGAGATAGCCAAAATGATTGTATATAAAATGATGATAGTCTCATGTTCAAAGCAGTAGTAAATTGTGAGATATGGAGCCTGAAATCTCAAAACATTTTTAACCTTTTGCTCATCAGTGTAAAATCAGCCATATATGTGTCAGACTAACAACAGGCAAGACTTTGCTGTCCCCACCAGGAGGACGACTCTCCATATCCTTCTCCTCCTCTTAAGCCCATCCATGCTGAACAGACAGGATGAAGCTTGTGTGGGTAGTACCTTCAGTAGTGCAGTCAACTATCTCCTGTTACTCCTCCTCAGCCTCATCCTCTTAATTTTTACCCAATACACACTGAGATGAGATGAGGCTGGTCTGGGTAATATCACCCTGTGACAAGTTAAGATCTCAATCTTTACATGCACCTCCTCCTTTGGCCATTTTCTAGAAGCCCATTGCCATGAAATCAATGGGCAGAGCAGGTACTCTGCACCTGCCTTGTGTTAGGGCTAGCGGAACGCCCCAAGTAATAGAGAGATTGATATGAGGTGTGTTCACAGCCCAGGGTCCACTGTGCAGAGATACCTGCTGAAAAGTAATGGCGGATGGACACTGAGCTCACACGTGGGTTAAAATTCACACCATATGAAATGAAAGCGAGCTCGGTTGCCTCACAGAGTTGCGCTGTGCAAAGAGAATAATACCCTAACTAGGGTTGTGCTTGCTCTGGAACTCTTCTGTGCTAACCGCACACATGAAGGAACCAGAAGCTAAGCCAAGGCTAATTGCCCCACTGATGCTAGCTGCCTGCCTGAGTGTACAGCCCCAAAGCTAAACAGACTCACACCACATATAAACTGAGTGGTAGGGTATCCACTGGCAACAGCCAAACACAAATGATACTAGCGCATGGCCGTGCGGCCATGCAAACCTTTTATAGTTGTAGCTCTCCAGGACCTTCCTAGTGGACCAATAGGAGCTGCTACAGGACGTCGACCTCCAATGAGAGGTCTTCCCTTGGGCATGCTCAGAAGGAGAAAAGCAGGACTTAGTCCCAGGAGCGCCTACACGCCGCTGAACAGTACTGGTTATAATGGCTGAACCTGGAAGTAACCAAACATGCAGTATCTGTGTGAGCCAGGCGCTGGGACCGATGTGTCCGCTGGGCTGGTTCCACTGCCGCTGGAAAAGAATGAGAGACCGCAACGGATATGGTTCAAGATTCCTCCTGTGCAGGGGCAGGAACTTGACACCTAACACCTTGCTGCTGATATCCTGTTACCCCCACTCCACAACAGCTGTCCCCCAGTGGTAAATTACCATAAGACGGATCCCTATTTTCCTCCAAAATTTTGGGGTGCATCTTATCCTACGGTGCATGTTATAGTCCACAAAATATGGTATATATGTAATGACCTTGCCCTTCCCCTGTCCTGTCAACACAGCCCCAGATTTTTCATGAGGATGATTAGGATGCAGCCTAAGGACCCACATGGGCTAATGCCCTGACTTTTTAATATTATGCTCCATATACCTGCACCTTATGGCTTCTGTGTTTAAAGATGCTGGGCCATGGCCCTTCCAGTCCACCAGATAGTATTTTTTGCCACATACCACCTTGCACCCCAAGATAGAGTTTACCTTGTACTCATCCGTGGACGAACCCGATGTCCCGGCAGATAACTCGGAAAACCGGGATATATAGAAGGGCTTTAAGAGGGATACATGAAGTGTCGGTGATACCTAGGCGCGGAGGAATGGCCAAACCGTAGACCACATGGTTAACCTGTTCCAGAACCTTGAAACTGAGGACCCCGGTCACTGACAATTTTGTCAGGCATGCCATGTAGACGGAAAACATGTTTAATGAACAACGCCGCCAAGGCCAATGCAGAAGGTAACCATGGAAGCGGCAACAAGTGCACCATTTTAGAAAAATGGACGGTGACTACCCAGATAATGGTGCAGCTATGAGACTTGGGTAAGCCCACCACGAAGTTCATCCCGACTATCATAAAAGAACCTGGAGACCTACCTCTTCCGGCAAGCCTACAACCTGCAGTAACCACCGATCGACCAAATCACTGCACGACCAGCTCTACCCTCACCTACTGTATCCTCACCCATCCCTTCTAGACTTTGAGCCCTTGTGGGCAGGGTCCTCTCTCCTCCTGTACCAGTTGTGACTTGTATTGTTCAAGATTATTGTACTTGTTTTTATTATGTATACCCCTCCTCACATGTAAAGCACCATGGAATAAATGGCACTATAATAATAAATAATAATAATCTCCCAGGGCCTGTCTGCCACCGGCAGGTTGTAAAGGAGCCCAGCAGGCCGTTGCTGAGGAGACCGATTCTTGGCGCAGGAGACACATGCCCGAATATAATCCCTGACATCACTGGCCATATGCGGCCACCTGTACATCCTCGCCAGAAGCTCAGATGTCCTCTTGGTCCCAAAATGTCCAACCACCCTGGACAAGTGAGCCCTAGAGAGAACCTCCAGTCACAAATTAGGTGGCACAAAAGTCTTGCACAGACTTTAGCGAAACCGGGGCCATGGTCCTCAGGCTCTCAGAAGGGACAATTAGCCGAGGTTCCTCCTCTACTGAAGACACCACAGAGCGAGAGAGAGCATCGGCACAGATGTTCTTCTCCACGGAAAGATAATGGAGATTAAAGTGGAACCAGGAGAAGAACAGGGACCATCTAGCCTGGCGAGAGTTTAGCCACTGGGAAGTCTACAAATAAACCAAATTTTTGTGGTCAGTAAACTCTTGGAAGGGAAAACAAGCCCCCTCCAGGAGGTATCTCCTCCTCTGTAGTAGCTGTAGTCACATCAGCTGACACCACCAGTGACCGAAGGTAAACTTTTTACCTCCGATCACAGCTGAGCACTCACGCTGTCTTCTGACAGCGTGCGGACCATGGCTCTCTGAGCGGCGTGGATGATTTCAGTGCCAATCAGAAGCGCTACGCCGGTATTTCCCACGCTGTCAAACAGCTTGAGAAGCAAGGCTTTTGTGCTGTGTATGTTCTGCTATATTGGGTGATTAAATCGAAGATTAATTCAGTGAATATTGAAAATTCTGCAATCATGAGCTAAACTGAACATTGAAATATTTGTTCATCTCTACTTTAAATTTCTTCTTCCTGAGGCGGGGCGGTCTTATAAAATGGTTCTCCACCAGAAGGTCATTGTGGAAAATATGTTGAAAAATTTTCCATCAGACATTGCTAGCGTCAGGGGGCACACTACCTGGCTCAACCAAGAAGTTGGGGTGAGGGAGATACACATCACGTACAGCAGAGGCAGGGGTACATTGTCAAAGGCATTATCCATTTTCATGACACCCTCCCAGCATCCATGCCTACATGAAAAGATATTTTTGACAAGGAGGGAAAAGCTTTAAAAGATGGTCAAGCAATGCCTAGTCGACCAAACCTGAATACTCACTAATTTCTCTGCAAACTTGTGGTATTGGGTTTAAAACCTGGACACATGGCATAAGTTGTCCCTCTATGCCTTTGAGGTGTTGGGCTGCCCTGCCGCTATTGTGTTGTCTTAGCGGATTTTTAGTGCAATTGTGAGGTCATAACTAGTGTTGAGCGATACCGTCCGATACTTGAAAGTATCGGTATCGGATAGTATCGGCCGATACCCGAAAAGTATCGGATATCGCCGATACCGATACCCGATACCAATACAAGTCAATGGGACACCAAGTATCGGAAGGTATCCTGATGGTTCCCAGGGTCTGAAGGAGAGGAAACTCTCCTTCAGGCCCTGGGATCCATATTAATGTGTAAAATAAAGAATTAAAATAAAAAATATTGATATACTTACCTCTCCGGAGGCCCCTGGACATCACCGCTGGTAACGGGCAGTCTTCTGTGCTTAAAATGCACGTGTTTAGGGACTTCCATGATGTCACGGCTTCTGATTGGTCGCGTGCCGCTCATGTGACCGCCACGCGACCAATCACAAGCCGCGACGTCATTCTCAGGCCCTAAACTCCTCATTCTAGGAATTTAGGACCTGAGAATGATGTCGCGGCTTCTGATTGGTCGCGTGGCGGTCACGTGAGCGGCACGCGACCAATCAGAAGCCGCGACGTCATTCTCAGGTCCTAAATTCCTAGAATGAGGAGTTTAGGGCCTGAGAATGACGTCGCGGCTTGAGATTGGTCACGTGGCGGTCACATGAGCAGCACGCGACCAATCAGAAGCCGTGACGTCATGGAAGTTCCTAAACGCGCGCATTTTAAGCACAGAAGGCTGCCGGTTACCAGCAGTTATGTCCAGGGGCCTCCGGAGAGGTGAGTATGTCAATATTTTTTATTTTAATTCTTTATATTACACATTAATATGGATCCGATACCGATTCCCGATACCACAAAAGTATCGGAACTTGGAATTCCGATACCGCAAGTATCGGCCGATACCCGATACTTGCGGCATCGGAATGCTCAACACTAGTCATAGCAGATAGACGCTTTCGTCTGACAATAGGTAGTGCAGACAGGCTATCTCTGATAATAATGAACAAAGCCTGGCTTAGACTCAACTTTTACACATCACCAGATGATAGCAGCAGATAAAGTGTTTTTATTGTTCTATATTTGAATGAGGCCCACCAGTTGGTGCCTTCAAGGGTATATGGTTGGCAGGATTTGCACTTAATGCATAGCCATTGTGAGTCTAGGAGTACCAATACATAACAATTTGAACAGAATGTGTGTGAGGCCCTCCTTTATATCTAATATAGGGCATATCTGCATCCCTATGAGTAACTAACTTTTTGGGGTATGTTCCCGTGGCCAGTAAACTCTGCGGGTTGTATGCATCCGTAGCATCCATCCCACAGTGGCCAGATGTTACAGCATAGTGGATGGGATTTTTAGAAATCCCATCTTCACTATGCGTTCAGAGATGCCTGTGGCTTTCCTGCATAAACGTCATTCCAGACTGCAGCATGTCTATTTATGTTGCAGAGACGCTCAGTATCCGCAGCATAAATTACCCACAGACTATCGTTACATGCAGTAAAAAATGCATTATCTTTATAGTCACATGCGTAATGAGTGTGGTAACGCACCTTACTACGCATGTGAACTCGTTTAAATAATGTTTTACCTCGCACCACAGCTGAAAGTTTGTGTCCACTGCAGTTCTCGGGATGAGCTCAGCTGACCATGAGAACTACAGTGTAGGTGACCGCCGGAGACCGAGATAACTCTGGTGATCATCTGCAAGCTCTGATCTACACAATGTCCAACCTGCAGCGTATACTGACCATAGGAACATACCCTAATATATCGGCAAACGGGAAATCACTTTTTCCTTTTTTTCCCTTCCCAGAAGCCAACTTTCAATTAGCTTTATTTCAAGTGACAATAAAAAGCATGCAATGAAAAGCGCATCAAAAACGCATGAGGAAAAAATGCATCAAAAACACAGGCGACCTGGCTGTGACCTCAGATGCAGATTTGGTGCAGATTTCACCTGTGTCAAATAGTGAGCAAATACTGAGCCATTCCTGACCGTGGGAACATTCCCTGGCAGTTCTTGCTTCCTTCATAAATTAAACTGAAATTTCCTATTAAAAAAAAAATGGTTATTAAATTATAATTTTTTAAAATCGTTTTTAACTTTTGACTTACTTGCAAGGTAATTTTTCTTTCCTGTAAAATGTGTGTATTGGAAATGGCTTGATGAGGGATTTCGTTTCCCCTAGGGTGGCAACCTTAGCTGCCAGGTAGGGGAGCAGGGAGTATTAATTTCTATTCCCTTAGATTTTTCCATTAATGTTTACTAACCTGGTGTATGAGCACCCATGTCTGCTCCATTCATCAACATGTGTGCTTTTTTATTGAACTAAAGTCTTTAAGAAGTAAAAGTAAAAGCTAATTTTTAGGTCTGCTTGCTTCTGCTGGGTTTATATGATTTTGATATCAGACCATAACTTATCTATTTGTTTTTTTATGCATTTCAAATATAACCTACTTTTCCTTCAGGAAATAAAAAACAAATGCTTCAGCTCCAACTCCAGCTTCAGTCACAGACCCCAGCCAGTCGTGAGTCTCCTGAGATCCGGATCCCAAAGTTACTAGCGGAGTACATTCCCCTGCTGGATAATGGAAGAAATTGGACACTTTCTTGCTGGAATATCAATACCACTTGCCTCACGGCCATTGGGTCCAGTTCTCAACCCCTCGAATTTGGTGTAAGGCCGTGGAAAACTTTGTGTACCTGCCCTGACCACCTTGATCTATTAGGATATCGAGCAAGCTCTTGCCTGTCAGTATGACTTGACCCGTGAGAAGAACCGGAAGAAGCTCTGGATTATGTAGCAGGGTCCTGTAGACAGTCGGGTCGATCACATGCGGGTCCTACCAAGAGCAGGTGACCTATGGACCACAGGATTTGAGCCTACCATCGTCCAGCAGCTGAAGGAGCTCATCACAACTGAGCAGTTTTTGTGAAACTACATGGAGGACCTCTAGCTGTATCTCTGTGACCAGAAGCCAAAGGGGTCTCTACAACAGCGACACTTGCTGACTCGTACTCCAACAACAGGACTCCAGAGGCCAAGAAGCCTGCTGGATGGAGAGGGAGTAAGATGAACATGCTGCCTTCTGTCCCTGCTGCCAAGCCCTATGTTTCCCGCTTCACATCAGTGGGGAACACCGACTATATAGTTTCTGCAAACAGCCGAGAAACTCCAAAGTCATCTGTCCCCAGCACCAGAAAGGGCCCTAACCTGTCCCAGAAACCGTCCGCTGTTTTGTGTGGGTGGTGATAGGTCCCTTGACAACTTCAAGCCATCACCATAGGCCAGGCCATTGCCATGGGACTATGGGACACCAGCACTGATGACACTTGTGCGGCCTGAGTTGGTGTCCTAACAGGATTTGGTACCAGGGAAAACCATTGATGTCTCCGAGATTGGAGAAGTCGAACCTATGCTGCCCATTGCCAAGTTGTAAATGGACTGGGAAGCCAGAAACGGAGTGCGGGAGGTGAGGATAATCTTGAATATCCCTGCAAGTGTTTTGCTTGGGACAGACTTGAGGTGGCTAGTGTCCCAGTATGTGGAACTCCGAAGGCCTGACCCTCCAGACAACAACGTAATGTCCATCCCTGATGATGTCAATGTGACTAGCATGCCTACTGATGGGGATGTAGGGGTGTGTGATCTACTGCATCCCTCTCCCCTCAGGGGGAAGGAGGTCAATCAAGCAAACTGTAATAATGCCTTAGAGTGTGGCAAGCTATGAGGTTGTCCAAGAAGGGACAGGTAGGAGGTAGGCAGTCGCAAAGGGCGAGCAGGCAATTGAAAAAATTGAAAGCAGGGATATCCCAGGAGAGGTGGGGCTCCCA
The DNA here is from genome assembly GCF_032444005.1 of Ranitomeya imitator. Taxonomy (NCBI): domain Eukaryota; kingdom Metazoa; phylum Chordata; class Amphibia; order Anura; family Dendrobatidae; genus Ranitomeya; species Ranitomeya imitator. The sequence goes on from NC_091286.1 coordinate 591,909,444, forward strand.
GGTGAAGACTCCTTGCAGTGTTCCTCCACAACCGAGATATTAGAGTGCCAGGTTAGTCAGTCTGAACTGACAAATTGGTCTGAAGAAAAGGAAAAGCAAGCACTACCCATTCTTGCAGCAGCTATAGCCAATGTCACGCGTAGTGGTTGCACCAGGGTCCCAGTGGCCACTCGGGGGTCCAACGGTTCCCCCCTTCTGACCAAGTGGCTGTCAGGTCAGATGGAAGACAAGAAACAGTTCCCCGGTAACTGACAGAAGATGTGGCAGTCTTGTCTATTGTGGCCCTCTCCGGTCATGGGTCTCCGGCGGTGTTGGAAACCGATGACAGTCTGAAAGAAAGCTCTCAAGGAGTACGTGGCATAGCCTCTGTCCACCTCAGACCTCGAGTGTGTGGTCTGGGGCCATGGTCGGCTGTACCCAGTAACAGTTCAACAGGGTTCACTGGAGGTGAGACCTAGGTTAGTTAGTACCCTATCATTTCAGGGACGTGTTGTTGCGGATTGTGCACGAGATTCCGGTGGTCAAACATCTAGATATCACTAAGACAAAGGCCAGGCTAGATCACCATTTCTTCTGACCAAGAATGTGGGCCGATGTAGCTGCCTACCGCAGTTAATGAGACAGCTGACAGAGGGTGGGGAAGGTAGGGCGGCGTGCCTAAGCCCCACTGGTAAATCTGCCTATTATTAAAGAGCCTTTTAGGAAAGTGGCTGTAGATCTGGTTGGATCAATGGCAGTTCCTGGAAACGCTTTGTACTGACGGTAGTAGACTATGCCACCTTGTACTCGAAAGCAGTAGCCTTGTCGCCCATTTGGGAACTGCCTTACTGGTGATTTTCTCCTGAGTGGTTTTTCTCCAGGAAATGCTCACCAACCAAAGTATCCAGATTATATCACAGCGGATAGTCCATCTCTAGGCAGATATAGGTGCAACATCTGGTGATGGCCTATGCAAATTATTCAATGACACCCCGAAGCAGATGCTTAAGATGTTGGCAGACTCCCATGGGTGTGACTTGGAGTGGTACCTCCCACACCTGCTAATTGCCTACTGGGAAGTTCCACAGGCCTCAACAGGGTTGCCCCCCTTTGAGCTGCTGTATCGGCGACATGTGTGGGAGCCCATGGCTCTGGTGAAAGAGGTCTGGGAAGGAGACTTAGCCACCCCTGGAGTGTCAGTCATCGAGTATGTCATGCACTTCCATGACAAGATGCAGGCCTCAGTGCAGTTGGTTCACGATAATATGATGGAAGCCACAGTTGACCAGAAGCGATAATACGACCAGAATGCTGAGAGGCCTATGAGGTGGATCAAAAGCTGTGGGTACTGATCCCCATACTCCAGGACAAGCTTCACATGGCCTTGAAGGACCCATACATCATGCACCAGCAGCTCATTGCCATAGCACACCATGTCACCGGGGAAGGCACATCATGAGTGGAAGACCTTGTGCCCTCCCTGTATGCAACCTCCATAAGAGGGAGAGGCAGAGACCATATCATATATGCTTGCCCTCGCTAGGGCGGGTGGGACCTTCGAGGATGTGGAGGTTTGCAAATAGCTCCTGTCTGAGATTTGTTAAGCAACGAGCCCGGAAGGTCAGATAGTTGGCCGTCCATCGCTGAGATCACTCCTGAACCCAGCATTCAACATATTAGGTCTCCCTGGAGATGAAGCAGCATATGCGCCAGGAGTTTGACAAGATGCTGAAGCTGGGGGTCATCCAAACATCCAGCAACATTTGGACCTCGTTCGTAGTCCTTGTCCCAAAGAAAAACTTCCCTTGACAAAGCTGCCCTGAGCAGTGATATGCGTGGAGTTCTCCCACACCCCTGCTCCATGAGGATTTTATGCCCATTTTGGCTTGCTGCATGAGTTCCTTCTGAGCCAATCAGGTAGTAATGCCCATGGACATTACTTCCTAACTCCGGCACCTTACCTTTCAGCAGGCTATTATATATTCTTGCACCTATCTACCTCTATGTTATCTCCTGCATTCATACTTTACTTCCATGGCTGTGCATGCTACACCAAGCAATCTATATTTTGTAGGACCCTGTAAATGGCTGCTGCCTTCTTTTCCTCGTAACCATCTCAGCTATTCTGATTGTTGAGTACTTCAATCCTTTGCACACATGGTTAGGAGAATTTTTTCAGCCGTTGGTTGTATTTTATAGATGCATTATATCTAGGGAATTTATTATGTGGTTTTATTTATGCCCCTGCTTGTTATACTTGTAAATCTATATATATATATGACTTTAGTACATATTCCTTTCATGCCCGGCTCATATATACAGGGTTGGCCATTTATATGAATGCACCTGCGTGGGCCATGTATAAAGTTGCATCCAAAATGGCTGACTTCAAAATGGCCACCATGGTCACCACTAGGGTTGAGCGAAACAGATCGTTCATTTTCATAAGTCGCCGACTTTTGGCACAGTCGGGTTTCATGAAACCCGACCCGATCCCTGTGTGGGGTCGGCCATACGGTACGTGACTTTCACGCCAAAGTCGCGTTTCAATGGCGCGAAAAGCGCCATTTCTCAGCCAATGAACGTGGAGGCAGAGTGTGGGCAGCGTGATGACATAGGTCCTGGTCCCCACCATCTTAGAGAAGGGCATTGCAGTGATTGGCTTGCTGTCTGCAGCGTCACAAGGGGTATAAAGGGGCGTTCCCGCCGACCGCCATGTTACTGCTGCTGATCTAAGCATAGGGAGAGGTTGCTGCCGCTTCGTCAGAAGCAGGGATAGCGTTAGGCAGGGTCCATTAACCCCCAAACCGCTTGTGCTGTAGCGATTTCCACTGTCCAACACCACCTTTTGTTTGCAGGGACAGTGGAAGCTACATTTTTTTTCCTCAGCGCTGTAGCTCATTGGGCTGCCCTAGAAGGCTCCCTGATAGCTGCATTGCTGTGTGTACGCCGCTGTGCAAACCAACTGCTTTTTTCAAAGCACAAATCCTGTTGTTCCTTCCTTTCTGCACAGCTATCTTGTTTGTTTGTCCACACTTTTGATTTAATTTGTGCAGCAGTCCACTCCTTGTTATTGCTGCCTGCCATACCTTGCTGAGATTACTGCAGGGAGATCGTAATTGTAGGACAGTCCCTGTTTTTTTTTTTTTTTTAATTCTCCCTGAAAAAAAAAATAAATAGTGGGAGATTAATCTTGGCATTTGTGCTTGAGTGTCAGTCGTGTGTGCCATCTCTCTCCAATTGCGGGGCACAGAAAGCCTAGTGTCTATAATCCTTTTTTTTTTTTTTTTTAATTCTCCCTAAAAAAAAAAATAGTGGGAGATTAAGATTGGCATTTCTGCTAGAGTGCCAGTCCTGTGTGTGCCATCTCTCTCCAATTTTGGGGCACAGAAAGCCTAGTGTGTAATACTGGCCCTGATTTCTTGGCAATTCTCCCTAACAAAAAAAAGTAGTGGGAGATTAAGATTGGCATTTCTGCTAGAGTGCCAGTCCTGTGTGTGCCATCTCTCTCCAATTTTGGGGCACAGAAAGCCTAGTGTGTAATACTGGCCCTGATTTCTTGGCAATTCTCCCTAACAAAAAAAAGTAGTGGGAGATTAATATTGGCATTTGTGCTTGAGTGACAGTCCTGCGTGTGTGGCATCTCTCTCATATTGTGGGCCACAGAAATCCTAGTGTCGGCAATACTGTTTTTTTTTTTTTTGGTTTTTAATTCTCCCTTAAAAAAAAAAATATGGGAGATTACTATTGGCATTTGTGCTTCAGTGCCAGTCGTGTGTGCCATCTCTCTCAAATTGTGGGCCACAGAAAGCCTAGTGTCTTTTTTATTTTGGTTTTGGTTTTTAAATTCTCCCTGAAAAAAAAATAGTGGGAGATTAATATTGTCATTTGTGCTTCTGTGCCATTCGTGTGTGCCACCTCTCTCAAATTGTGGGTCACAGAAAGCCTAGTGTCTGCTTTTTTTTTTTGGTTTTTAAATTCTCCCTGAAAAAAAATAAATAGTGGGAGATTAATATTGGCATTTGTGCTTGAGTGCCAGTCGTGTGTGCCATCTCTCTCAAATTGTGGGCCACAGAAAGCCTAGTGTCTGTTTTTTTTTTATTTTGGTTTTTAAATTCTCCCTGAAAAAAAATAAATAGTGGGAGATTAATATTGGCATTTGTGCTTCAGTGCCAGTCCTGCGTGTGTGGCATCTGTCTCATTTTGTGCCACAGAAAACCGAGTGTGTAACATTGTGCCTGATTTTCCTTGCAGTCTCACCCACCTATAGAGGGATATCTAAATCCTACAGAAGTTTGAGTTCACCTTGTAAGTTGTTTTACAGTAACAAATACCGTTACTTTGGTTACGTTTTTAAAACAATGAAGAAGTCTGGTGGAAGAGGTCGTGGCCATGGGCGTTCATTGCCAGCTTGTAATGATGGTAGTGGTGGTGGAGCATCAGGTGGTCGTGGGAAAAACAATATAGCACCTAAGTCTCGAGCTGTGGAGCCAGGTTCGTCGTCTGGCTACACAAGGCCTCAAACGCTCCCTTTTCTGGGAGTAGGAAAACCGCTTTTAAAGCCAGAGCAGCAAGAGCAAGTTTTGGCTTTCCTTGCTGACTCACCCTCTAGCTCTTTTGCCTCCTCTTCTGAAACTGGAAAATGTAAAAGCAGCGCGTCGTTAGTGGATGTTCATGCTCAGGGACAAGTCGCTCCATTGTCCTGTTCAGCAAAAACAACAACAGAGAAGGATGCATCAGGCGACACAACGGGTTACTCCATGGAGCTCTTTACACATACCATTCCTGGGTTAGAAAGTGAAACAGTTAACAGGCCATGCCCATTACAAGTTGAATCGGACATGGAGTGCACAGATGCAAAGCCACAGCCAGATTACTATGCTGTTCCTTTGACTCAGACCACCACATTGCCCTTGCAGTGTACTGATCCAGAATCAGACCCTGATGAGACTATGGTGCTCCGTCACAAACGCTATACCACCGGCTTACACGGTAATACAGATGAAGTTGCACATGAGATAGAAGAGGAGGTCATAGATGACCCAGTTGTTGACCCCGATTGGCAGCCATTGGGGGACCAGGGTGCAGGCAGCAGTAGCTCTGAAGCGGAGGAGGAGGGGCCGCAGCAGGCATCAACATCGCAACAGGTTCCATCTGCCGGGCCCGTATCAGGCCCAAAACGCGTGGCAAAGCCAAAACCAGTTGGAGGACAGCGTGGCCACCTGGTTAAAGAAGCTCAGTCTGCAATGCCTGAAAAGGTATCCAATGGTAGAAAGAGTGCAGTCTGGCATTTTTTTAAACAACATCCAAATGATCAGCGCAAAGTCATCTGTCAAAAATGTTCAACTACCTTAAGCAGAGGTCAGAATCTGAAAAGTCTAAATACAAGTTGCATGCATAGACATTTAACCACCATGCATTTACAAGCCTGGACTAACTACCAAACGTCCCTTAAGGTTGTAGCACCCTCGGCCAATGAAGCTAGTCAGCAACGCTACATCCCTTCCGTCACTGTAAGGCCACCATTTTCCGCACCACCTGCAGTATCTGTGCAGGTTTCGTTGCCAGGCCAAAGCAGTCAGGGTCAGGGAATCACCAGTTTCGTAGTAGGAAACACTGCATCTAGGGCACCGGCAAGAATACCGTCTCCAACCGTCTCTCAGTCTGCCATGTCCACCGGCACCCCCGCTAGTTCCACGATCTCCAGCTCTCCAGTCCAGCTCACCCTACATGAGACTCTCGTTAGAAAAAGGAAGTACTCATCCTCGCATCCGCGTACACAGGGTTTGAACGCCCCCATAGCTAGACTAATCTCGTTAGAGATGATGCCCTACCGGTTAGTTGAAAGCGAAGCTTTCAAAGCCCTGAAGGACTACGCTGAACCATGCTACGAGCTACCCAGTCGACACTTCTTTTCGAGAAAAGCCATCCCAGCCCTCCATCAGCATGTTAAAGAGCGCATCGTCCATGCACTCAGGCACTCTGTGAGTACAATGGTGCACCTGACAACAGATGCATGGACCAGTAGGCATGGCCAGGGACGTTACGTGTCCATCACGGCACACTGGGTGAATGTGGTGGATGCAGGGTCCACAGGGGACAGCAATATTGGGACAGTTGTGCCTAGCCCACGGTCTAGGAAACAGTTGGCTGTAGCCGTTCGCCCCCCCTCCTCCTCCTCCTCCTCCTGCAGAAGCGAGAGCTCGTCCACAGACCGCAGTCGCACAACCACTCCATCCGCAGCTGCCACTGTTGCACACCAGGTGTCCCATTATGGGGCAGCTACTGGCAAGAGTCAGCAGGCTGTATTGGCTATGAAGTGTTTGGGCGACAACAGACACACCGCGGAAGTTCTGTCCGAGTTCTTGCAGAAAGAAACGCAGTCGTGGCTGGGCACTGTAGATCTTGAGGCAGGCAAGGTAGTGAGTGATAACGGAAGGAATTTCATGGCTGCCATCGCCCTTTCCCAACTGAAACACATTCCTTGCCTGGCTCACACCTTAAACCTGGTGGTGCAGTGCTTCCCGAAAAGTTATCCGGTGTTATCCGACCTGCTCCTCAAAGTGCGCGGACTTTGCTCGCATATCCGCCGTTCGCCCGTACACTCCAGCCGTATGCAGACCTATCAGCGGTATTTGAACCTTCCCCAGCATCGCCTAATCATCGACGTTGCAACAAGGTGGAACTCAACACTGCACATGCTTCAGAGACTGTGCGAACAGAGGCGGGCTGTTATGTATTTGTGGGAGGATACACATACACGGGCAGGCAGTAGGATGGCAGACATGGAGTTGTCAGGTGTGCAGTGGTCGAAGGTACAAGACATTTGTCAAGTCCTTCAGTGTTTTGAGGAATGCACACGGCTGGTAAGTGCAGACAACGCTATAATAAGCATGAGCATCCCCCTAATGCGTCTGCTGATGCAAAGTTTGATGCACATAAAGGAGCAGGCGTCTGCAGCAGAGGAAGAGGAAAGCCTTGATGACAGTCAGCCATTGTCTGGTCAGGGCAGTGTACAGGACGAGGTAGCGGGTGAACAGGAGGAGGAGGACGAGGAGGATGATGGGGATGAGTATTTTTTTAATGAGGAAGCTTCTCCGGGGCCACTGGAAATTGGTGGCGTGGCAAGGCCGGGTTCTGGTTTTTTGAGGGACACAAGTGACGTAGATTTGCCTGAAACTGCCCCTCAACCCAGCAGAACCGCAGATTTGACAACTGGAACTTTGGGCCACATGGCGGGTTATGCCTTACGTATCCTCAAAAGGGACACACGCATTATCAAAATGATGACCGATGACGATTACTGGTTGGCCTGCCTCCTTGATCCTCGCTATAAAGGCAAATTGCTAAATATTATGCAATATGAGAACTTGGAACAAATATTAGCAACCAAACAATCAACCCTTGTTGACCGTTTGCTTCAGGCATTCCCAGCACACAGCGCCCATGATCGTTATCACACGAGCTGCAGGGGGCAGCAGACCAGAGGTGTTAGAGGTGCACAAATCAGAAGTGGCGTTGGACAGAGGGGTTTTCTGACCAGGTTATGGAGTGATTTTGCTATGACCGCAGACAGGACAGGTACTGCAGCATCAATTCAAAGTGACAGGAGACAACATTTGTCCAGTATGGTTACTAACTATTTTTCATCCCTTATCGATGTTCCCCCTCAACCGTCATTCCCATTTGATTACTGGGCATCCAAATTAGACACCTGGCCAGAATTGGCAGAATATGCATTGCAGGAGATTGCTTGCCCAGCAGCTAGTGTGCTATAAGAAAAAGTATTCAGTGCTGCTGGTTCAATGTTAACCAAAAAAAGGACTCGTCTGGCTACCCCAAATTTTGATGATCTAACCTTCATTAAAATGAACCACTACTGGATTTCGAATGATTTTGCCCCACCCTTCCCGGCTGACACCTAGCTTTCCAATGAAAAGGTGTTGCTTCTGGACTGCTCTGACTGAGTTTTCCAATCTCGTAATTTGCAGCAGCTGTTTGTCCAGCATACGACATGTTTACACCTCCCTAAATGGCCAAACTCCCCCCACGGGGCCGTGGACTCGCCACTTGGCGCAAGCCCCCATGAGAGTGCCGTTTGTCTGAAGAGGTGGGTGTGCACGCTTTTGGTTGACGGCACTGCCACTGGGTCCCTCATAGTACAATAAAGTGTCTCTGGCGGTGGTGGCGCACACCCAACGTCAGACACACCGTTGTAACATGAGGGGCCCTGGGCCTGTACCGCCGGCCACAAGACAGTTTCCCCCCCCCAAGCTCAAACAGTGCTCTACGATTTGCAAAATTATCTTTCACAGCTCCACCAATGTTTAGTCTATGCGCTGACATCCTTCAATGCCTGGCACTGACAATACCAATGTGTTGACATGTATGATGCTACTTAAAATAGTCAGGGGCAGTGTCCTATATTTACACCAGCAAATACTTTGCGCCAAATTACTAGGTCTGAAACTCAGCAGAGGAGCCCACCCCTGTACCTAAGTATGCCAACCTTTTCTTTTTTGGTTTTGTTGTATTGCGAGACATTAACATCTATTTATTTTTTGGGAGTACTAACTGTCAGACACTCATTACAATCGGCCTCCGCTGACAACACCAATGCTGCCTGTGTACCCCTGCAAGATAATTCCAAGTGCATTGAGCCTACTTTTGTTATGTTAGGCCTACTAAGCCTGTCTGCGGTCCCTCCTTCCAATAGTCCTCCACTGACCACACCACTGCTGCCCGTGTACCCCTGGAAGCTATTTTAAAGTGCCTACAGCCAACTTTTGTTATGTTAGGCCTACTAAGCCTGTCTGCGGTCCCTCCTTCCACTAGTCCTCCACTGACCACACCACTGCTGCCCGTGTACCCCTGGAACCTATTTTAAAGTGCCTACAGCCAACTTTTGTTATGTTAGGCCTACTAAGCCTGTCTGCGGTCCCTCCTTCCAATAGTCTTCCACTGACCACACCACTGCTGCCCGTGTACCCCTGGAACCTATTTTAAAGTGCCTACAGCCAACTTTTGTTATGTTAGGCCTACTAAGCCTGTCTGCCGTCCCTCCTTCCACTAGTCCTCCACTGACCACACCACTGCTGCCCGTGTACCCCTGGAACCTATTTTAAAGTGCCTACAGCCAACTTTTGTTATGTTAGGCCTACTAAGCCTGTCTGCGGTCCCTCCTTCCAATAGTCCTCCACTGACCACACCACTGCTACCCGTGTACCCCTGGAACCTATTTTAAAGTGCCTACAGCCAACTTTTGTTATGTTAGGCCTACTAAGCCTGTCTGCGGTCCCTCCTTTCAATAGTCTTCCACTGACCACACCACTGCTGCCCGTGTACCCCTGGAAGCTATTTTAAAGTGCCAACAGCCTACTTTTGTTATGCTAGGCCTACTAAGCCTGTCTGCGGTCCCTCCTTCCAATAGTCCTCTACTGACCAGACCAATGCTGTCCGTGTACCCCTGGAACCTATTTTAAAGTGCCTACAGCCTACTTTTGTTATGTTAGGCCTACTAAGCCTGTCTGCGGTCCCTCCTTCCAATAGTCCTCCACTGACCAGACCAATGCTGTCCGTGTACCCCTGGAACCTATTTTAAATTGCATAGATCATCCTTTTTTTAATTGTAGGCATACTAAGTCTGTCTGCGGTCCATAATTGAAATTGTCCTCCACTGACCAGAGCAATGCTGCCTGTGTACCCCTGTAACCTTTTTTAAACTGCATTGAGCCAAATTTTTTGTTTAAGGCCTATTACCTGTGTCTGTCTGCGCCACTCAATACAGCTGTCCTCCTCTGAAAAAAGCTGAGCGTCAATAGTCTGGTTTTCAGCCTATAGGAATTTGAAAACTGCATTGGGGCTACTACTTCAGTAGGGCCTACTAATGGTGTCTGCCGCTCCAAGGTGCTCTCCAGGTTGCCTCTCCATAGCTTCGATCTTCTAGCTCTCGTTCAGTAGTTGTTGAAACAACACTGCATTAGGCCTACAAGTTGGGTCTGGGTTGTAGAGACGGTGTCTGCCGCTCCAAGGTGTTCTCCAGGTTGCCTCTCCATAGCTTCGATCTTCTAGCTCTCGTTAAGTAGTTGTTGAAACAACACTGCATTAGGCCTACAAGTTGGGTCTGGGTTGTAGAGACGGTGTCTGCCGCTCCAAGGTGTTCTCCAGGTTGCCTCTCCATAGCTTTGATATTCTAGCTCTCGTTCAGTAGTCGTTGAAACAACACTGCATTAGGCCTACAAGTTGGGTCTGTGTAGTAGAGACGGTGTCTTCCGCTCCAAGGTGTTCTCCAGGTTGCCTCTCCATAGCTTCGATCTTCTAGCTCTCGTTAAGTAGTTGTTGAAACAACACTGCATTAGGCCTACAAGTTGGGTCTGGGTTGTAGAGACGGTGTCTGCCACTCCAAGGTGTTCTCCAGGTTGCCTCTCCATAGCTTCGATCTTCTAGCTCTCGTTCAGTAGTTGTTGAAACAACACTGCATTAGGCCTACAAGTTGGGTCTGGGTTGTAGAGACGGTGTCTTCTGTTGTGAATTCTGTTGTCGGGCTCCCTCCTGTGGTTATGAATGGTACTTCGGCTGGTTCTGTCCATGGACTTCCTCTGGTGGGTGTTTCTGAGTTTCACAGGTGATGAGGTTAATTCGTTAGCTGTTGCTCTATTTAACTCCTCTTAGATCTTTGCTCCATGCCACCTGTCAATGTTCCAGTATTGGTCTAGTTCTCTCCTGGATCGTTCTTGTGACCTGTCTTCCCATCAGAAGCAAAGTTCCAGCTTGTATTTCTTTGGTTTGCTATTTTTCTGTCCAGCTTGCTATTTAATTTGTTGTCTTGCTTGCTGGAAGCTCTGGGACGCAGAGGGAGCGCCTCCACACCGTGAGTCGGTGCGGAGGGTCTTTTTGCGCCCTCTGCGTGGTCTTTTTGTAGGTTTTTGTGCTGACCGCAAAGTAACCTTTCCTATCCTCGGTCTGTTCAGTAAGTCAGGCCTCACTTTGCTAAATCTATTTCATCTCTGTGTTTGTATTTTCATCTTTACTCACAGTCATTATATGTGGGGGGCTGCCTTTTCCTTTGGGGAATTTCTCTGAGGCAAGGTAGGCTTTATTTTTCTATCTTCAGGGCTAGCTAGTTTCTTAGGCTGTGCCGAGTTGCATAGGGAGCGTTAGGCGCAATCCACGGCTATTTCTAGTGTGTTTGATAGATTTAGGGATTGCGGTCAGCAGAGTTCCCACGTCCCAGAGCTCATCCTTATTATCAGTAACTATCAGGTCATTCCGTGTGCTCTTAACCACTAGGTCCATTATTGTCCTGACCACCAGGTCATAACAGTACAGGTGGCCAAAAGTACTAATTCATCTCAATAGAGGGATAAGAGAAGTTCTGAGACCATTTTTTTTTCTTTGCAGTGTGTTTTGTCTCTATTTTCCCCTATACCTCTGGGTGGTTCAGGACACTGGTGTAAACATGGACATTCAAGGTCTGTCCTCTTGGATGGATAATCTCACTACAAGGATACAAAACATTCAAGATTTTGTGGTTCAGAATCCGATGTTAGAGCCTAGGATTCCAATTCCTGATTTGTTTTTTGGTGATAGATCTAAGTTCTTGAATTTCAAAAATAATTGTAAATTGTTTCTTGCCTTGAAACCTCGCTCCTCAGGTGACCCTGTTCAAGAAGTAAAGATCATTATTTCTTTGTTACGTGGTGACCCTCAAGACTGGGCATTTTCCCTTGCGCCAGGAGATCCGGCATTGCGTGATGTTGATGCGTTTTTCCTGGCTCTTGGATTGCTTTATGACGAACCTAATTCAGTGGATCAGGCAGAGAAAATCTTGCTGGCTCTGTGTCAGGGTCAGGATGAAGCGGAGATATATTGTCAGAAGTTTAGAAAGTGGTCTGTGCTCACTCAGTGGAATGAATGTGCCCTGGCAGCAATCTTCAGAAAGGGTCTCTCTGAAGCCCTTAAGGATGTCATGGTGGGGTTTCCTATGCCTGCTGGTCTGAATGAGTCTATGTCTTTGGCCATTCAGATCGATCGACGCTTGCGTGAGCGTAAAGCTGTGCACCATTTGGCGGTACTATCTGAGCATGGGCCTGAGCCTATGCAATGTGATAGGACTTTGACCAGAGCTGAACGGCAAGAACACAGACATCGGAATGGGCCATGTTTTTACTGTGGTGATTCCACTCATGCTATCTCCGATTGTCCTAAGCGCACTAAGTGGTTCGCTAGGTCTACCACCATTGGTACGGTACAGTCTAAATTTCTATTGTCTTTTACTCTGATTTGCTCTTTGTCATCCTATTCTGTTATGGCATTTGTGGATTCAGGCGCTGCCCTGAATTTGATGGACTTGGAGTATGCTAGGCGCTGTGGTTTTTTCTTGGAGCCCTTGCAGTATCCTATTCCATTGAGAGGAATTGATGCTACACCTTTGGCCAAGAATAAGCCTCAGTATTGGACCCAATTGACCATGTGCATGGCTCCTGCACATCAGGAGGATATCCGCTTTCTGGTGTTGCATAATCTGCATGATGTGATCGTTTTGGGGTTGCCATGGCTACAGGTTCATAATCCAGTATTGGACTGGAAATCTATGTCTGTGTCCAGCTGGGGTTGCCAGGGGGTACATGGTGATGTTCCATTTTTGTCTATTTAATCTTCCACTCCGTCTGAAGTTCCAGAGTTTTTGTCGGATTATCGGGATGTATTTGATGAGCCCAAAGCCAGTGCCCTACCTCCTCATAGGGATTGCGATTGTGCAATTAATTTGATTCCTGGTAGTAAGTTTCCTAAGTGCCGATTGTTCAATTTATCTGTGCCAGAACACGCCGCTATGCAGAGTTATATAAAGGAATCCTTGGAGAAAGGGCATATTCGCCCGTCGTCATCACCGTTAGGAGCAGGGTTTTTATTGTGGCCAAGAAGGATGGTTCTTTGAGACCTTGTATTGATTACCGCCTTCTTAATAAAATTACAGTCAAATTTCAGTATCCTTTGCCGTTGCTGTCTGATTTGTTTGCTCGTATTAAAGGGGCTAGTTAGTTCACCAAGATAGATCTTCGAGGGGCATATAATCTTGTGCGTATTAAACAAGGCGATGAATGGAAAACAGCATTTAATACGCCCGAGGGCCATTTTGAGTACCTGGTTATGCCATTCGGGCTTTCCAGTGCTCCATCAGTATTTCAGTCCTTTATGCATGACATCTTCCGAGAGTACCTGGATAAATTCCTGATTGTGTATTTGGATGATATTTTGGTCTTTTCGGATGATTGGGAGTCTCATGTGAAGCAGGTCAGAATGGTGATCCAGGTCCTTCGTGCGAATTCCTTGTTTGTGAATCGGTCAAAGTGTCTCTTTGGAGTTCAGAAGGTTTCATTTTTGGGATTCATTTTTTCCCCTTCTACTATTGAGATGGACCCTGTTAAAGTCCAGGCCATTTACGATTGGACTCAGCCGACATCTGTGAAGAGCCTGCAAAAGTTCCTGGGCTTTGCTAATTTTTATCGGCGCTTCATCGCTAATTTTTCTAGTGTTGCTAAACTGTTGACTGATTTGACCAAGAAGGGTGCTGATGTGGTCAATTGGTCTTCTGCGGCTGTAGAGGCTTTTCAGGAGTTGAAGCGTTGTTTTTCTTTTGCCCCTGTGTTGTGCCAGCCAGATGTTTCGCTTCCGTTTCAGGTTGAGGTTGATGCTTCTGAGATTGGAGCAGGGGCTGTTTTGTCGCAAAGAAGTTCTGAGGGCTCGGTGATGAAGCCATGTGCTTTCTTTTCTAGAAAGTTTTCGCCTGCTGAGCGTAACTATGATGTTGGTAATCGTGAATTGTTGGCCATGAAGTGGGCATTCGAGGAGTGGCGTCATTGGCTGGAAGGAGCCAAGCATCGCGTGGTGGTCTTGACAGATCACAAGAATTTTACTTATCTTGAGTCTGCCAAACGGTTGAATCCGAGACAGGCTCGATGGTCGTTATTTTTTCCCATTTTGATTTTGTGGTTTCGTACCTTCCGGGCTCTAAGAATGTGAAGGCTGATGCCCTGTCAAGGAGTTTTGTGCCTGACTCTCCGGCTGTTCCTGAGCCGGCGGGTATTCTCAAAGAGGGGGTAATTTTGTCTGCCATCTCCCCTGATTTGCGGCGGGTGCTGCAAAAATTTCAGGCTGATAGACTTGACCGTTGCCCAGCGGAGAAACTGTTTGTCCCTGATAGATGGACTAGTAGAGTAATCTCTGAGATTCATTGTTCAGTGTTGGCTGGGCATCCTGGAATCTTTGGTACCAGAGATTTGGTGGCTAGATCCTTCTGGTGGCCGTCTTTGTCGCGGGATGTGCGTTCTTTTGTGCAGTCCTGTGGGACTTGTGCTCGGGCTAAGCCCTGCTGTTCTCGTGCCAGTGGGTTGCCTTTGCCCTTGCCGGTCCCGAAGAGGCCCTGGACGCATATTTCTATGGATTTTATTTCGGATCTCCCCGTCTCTCAAAAGATGTCGGTCATTTGGGTGGTTTGTGATCGCTTTTCTAAGATGGTCCATTTGGTACCTTTGTCTAAATTGCCTTCCTCCTCTGATTTGGTGCCATTATTTTTCCAGCATGTGGTTCGTTTACATGGTATCCCGGAGAACATCGTTTCTGACAGAGGTTCCCAGTTTGTTTCAAGGTTTTGGCGATCCTTTTGTGCTAGGATGGGCATTGATTTGTCTTTTTCCTCGGCTTTCCATCCTCAGACAAATGGCCAAACCGAACGAACTAATCAAACTTTGGAAACATATCTGAGATGCTTTGTTTCTGCTGATCAGGATGATTGGGTGTCCTTTTTGCCGTTGGCTGAGCTCGCCCTTAATAATCGGGCCAGCTCGGCTACTTTGGTTTCACCGTTTTTCTGCAATTCTGGTTTCCATCCTCGTTTCTCTTCAGGGCAGGTTGAGTCTTCAGACTGTCCTGGTGTAGATACTGTGGTGGATAGGTTGCAGCAGATTTGGACTCATGTGGTGGACAATTTGACATTGTCCCAGGAGAAGGCTCAACGTTTCGCTAACCGCCGGTGCTGTGTGGGTCCCCGACTTCGTGTTGGGGATTTGGTTTGGTTGTCGTCTCGTTATGTTCCTATGAAGGTTTCCTCTCCTAAGTTTAAGCCTCGTTTCATTGGTCCGTATAAGATTTCTGAGGTTATCAATCCTGTGTCATTTCGTTTGGCCCTTCCTGCTTCTTTTGCCATCCATAATGTGTTCCATAGGTCGTTATTGCGGAGATACACGGCGCCTGTGGTTCCATCCGTTGATCCTCCTGCCCCGGTGTTAGTTGAGGGGGAGTTGGAGTATGTGGTGGAGAAGATTTTGGATTCTCGTGTTTCGAGACGGAAACTCCAGTACCTGGTCAAGTGGAAGGGTTATGGTCAGGAAGATAATTACTGGGTTTTTGCCTCTGATGTTCATGCTGCCGATCTGGTTCGTGCCTTTCATTTGGCTCATCCTAGTCGGCCTGGGGGCTCTGGTGGAGGTTCGGTGACCCCTCAAGGGGGGGGGGTACTGTTGTGAATTCTGTTGTCGGGCTCCCTCCTGTGGTCATGAATGGTACTTCGGCTGGTTCTGTCCATGGACTTCCTCTGGTGGGTGTTTCTGAGTTTCACAGGTGACGAGGTTAATTCGTTAGCTGCTGCTCTATTTAACTCCTCTTAGATCTTTGCTCCATGCCACCTGTCAATGTTCCAGTATTGGTCTAGTTCTCTCCTGGATCGTTCTTTTGACCTGTCTTCCCATCAGAAGCTAAGTTCCAGCTTGTATTTCTTTGGTTTGCTATTTTTCTGTCCAGCTTGCTATTTAATTTGTTGTCTTGCTTGCTGGAAGCTCTGGGACGCAGAGGGAGCGCCTCCACACCGTGAGTCGGTGCGGAGGGTCTTTTTGCGCCCTCTGCGTGGTCTTTTTGTAGGTTTTTGTGCTGACCGCAAAGTAACCTTTCCTATCCTCGGTCTGTTCAGTAAGTCGGGCCTCACTTTGCTAAATCTATTTCATCTCTGTGTTTGTATTTTCATCTTTACGCACAGTCATTATATGTGGGGGGCTGCCTTTTCCTTTGGGGAATTTCTCTGCGGCAAGGTAGGCTTTATTTTTCTATCTTCAGGGCTAGCTAGTTTCTTAGGCTGTGCCGAGTTGCATAGGGAGCGTTAGGCGCAATCCACGGCTATTTCTAGTGTGTTTGATAGGTTTAGGGATTGCGGTCAGCAGAGTTCCCACGTCCCAGAGCTCGTCTTTATTATCAGTAACTATCAGGTCATTCCGTGTGCTCTTAACCACCAGGTCCATTATTGTCCTGACCACCAGGTCATAACAGTCTTCCGCTCCAAGGTGTTCTCCAGGTTGCCTTTCCTGAGCTTCTATCTTCAGGCTCTTGTTAAATAGTTGCTAAATGGAACTACTGCATTTGGCCTACTAGTTGGGTTGGGGCCTACTAACAGTGTCTGCCGTTCCTTGCTGTTCTCCTCCACTGAACAAAGCTGTGCCGCCTGTTTACTACTGTTGCCAATTTTGAACTGCATTTAGACTGCTTACTGATTTGGGCTGTTATGATAAGGTAATTCAGTACCACAATGGACATAGAGGTCAGAGCACATACAGTGACCTGACAATAACCCAAAAACATAGAACGAGCTCTGAGACGTGGGAACTCTGCTGACCGCAATCCCTAATCCTCTCCAACCACACTAGAGGCAGCTGTGGATTGCGCCTAACGCTCCCTATGCAACTCGGCACAGCCTGAGAAACTAGCTAGCCTGAAGATAGAAAATAAGCCTACCTTGCCTCAGAGAAATACCCCAAAGGAAAAGGCAGCCCCCACATATAATGACTGTGAGTTAAGATGAAAAGACAAACGTAGAGATGAAATAGATTTAGCAAAGTGAGGCCCGACTTACTGAACAGAGCGAGGATAGGAAAGGTAACTTTGCGGTCAACACAAAACCCTACAAATACCACGCAAAGGGGCAAAAAGACCCTCCGTACCGAACTAACGTCACGGAGGTACACCCTCTGCGTCCCAGAGCTTCCAGCAAGCAAGAAAAAACAAATAGACAAGCTGGACAGAAAAAACAGCAAACAAAATAGCAAAGCGGAACTTAGCTATGCAGAGCAGCAGGCCACAGGAACGATCCAGGAGGAAACAGGTCCAATACTAGAACATTGACTGGAGGCCAGGATCAAAGCACTAGGTGGAGTTAAATAGAGCAGCACCTAACGACTTCACCACATCACCTGAGGAAGGAAACTCAGAAGCCGCAGTACCACTCTCCTCCACCAACGGAAGCTCACAGAGAGAATCAGCCGAAGTACCACTTGTGACCACAGGAGGGAGCTCTGCCACAGAATTCACAACAGTACCCCCCCTTGAGGATGGGTCACTGAACCCTCACCAGAGCCCCCAGGACGACCAGAATGAGCCATATGAAAGGCACGAACAAGATCGGGAGCATGGACATCAAAGGCAAAGACCCAGGAATTATCTTCCTGAGCATAACCCTTCCACTTAACCAGATACTGGAGTTTCCGTCTTGAAACACGAGAATCCAAAATCTTCTCCACAATATACTCCAACTCCCCCTCCACCAAAACCGGGGCAGGAGGATCAACAGATGGAACCATAGGTGCCACGTATCTCCGCAACAATGACCTATGGAATACGTTATGTATGGAAAAAGAATCTGGAAGGGTCAGACGAAAAGACACAGGATTAAGAACCTCAGAAATCCTATATGGACCAATGAAACGAGGTTTAAACTTAGGAGAGGAAACCTTCATAGGAATATGACGAGAAGATAACAAAACCAAATCCCCAACACGAAGTCGGGGACCCACACAGCGTCTGCGATTAGCGAAACGTTGAGCCTTCTCCTTGGACAAGGTCAAATTGTCCACTACATGAGTCCAAATCTGCTGCAACCTGTCCACCACAGTATCCACACCAGGACAGTCCGAAGACTCAACCTGCCCTGAAGAGAAACGAGGATGGAACCCAGAGTTGCAGAAAAACGGCGAAACCACGGTAGCCGAGCTGGCCCGATTATTAAGGGCGAACTCAGCCAAAGGCAAAAAGGACACCTAGTCATCCTGATCAGCAGAAACAAAGCATCTCAGATATGTTTCCAAGGTCTGATTGGTTAGTTCGGTTTGGCCATTAGTCTGAGGATGGAAAGCCGAGGAAAAAGACAAGTCAATGCCCATCCTACCACAAAAGGCTCGCCAAAACCTCGAAACAAACTGGGAACCTCTGTCAGAAACGATATTCTCTGGAATGCCATGTAAACGAACCACATGCTGGAAGAACAATGGCACCAAATCAGAGGAGGAAGGTAATTTAGTCAAGGGTACCAAATGGACCATCTTAGAGAAGCGATCACAGACCACCCAAATGACTGACATCTTTTGAGAGACGGGAAGATCTGAAATAAAATCCATAGAGATATGTGTCCAAGGCCTCTTCGGGACCGGCAAGGGCAAAAGCAACCCACTGGCACGAGAACAGCAGGGCTTAGCCAGAGCACAAATCCCACAGGACTGCACAAAAGAACGCACATCCCGCGACAGAGATGGCCACCAAAAGGATCTAGCCACTAACTCTCTGGTACCAAAGATTCCAGGATGACCAGCCAACACCGAACAATGAACCTCAGAGATAACTTTATTCGTCCACCTATCAGGGACAAACAGTTTATCCGCTAGGTAACAATCAGGTTTATTAGCCTGAAATTTTTGCAGCACCCGCCGCAAATCAGGGGAGATGGCAGACACAATTACTCCCTCTTTGAGGATACCCGCCGGCTCAGATAAACCCAGAGAGTCGGGCACAAAACTCCTAGACAGAGCATCCACCTTCACATTTTTAGAGCCCGGAAGGTACGAAATCACAAAGTCAAAACGGGCAAAAAACAACGACCAACGAGCCTGTCTAGGATTCAACCGCTTGGCAGACTCGAGATAAGTCAAGTTCTTATGATCAGTCAAGACCACCACGCGATGCTTAACTCCTTCATGCCAATGACGCCACTCCTCGAATGCCCACTTCATAGCCAGCAACTCTCGATTGCCCACATCATAATTTCGCTCAGCAGGCGAAAACTTCCTGGAAAAGAAGGCGCATGGTTTCATCACCGAGCAATCAGAACTTCTCTGCGACAAAACAGCCCCTGCTCCAATCTCAGAAGCATCAACCTCGACCTGGAATGGAAGCGAAACATCTGGTTGACACAACACAGGGGCAGAAGAAAAACGACGCTTCAACTCTTGAAAAGCTTCCACAGCAGCAGAAGACCAATTGACCACATCAGCACCCTTCTTGGTCAAATCGGTCAATGGTTTAGCAATACTAGAAAAATTGCAGATGAAGCGACGATAAAGATTAGCAAAGCCCAGGAACTTTTGCAGACTTTTCAGAGATGTCGACTGAGTCCAATCATGGATGGCTTGGACCTTAACAGGGTCCATCTCGATAGTAGAAGGGGAAAAGATAAACCCCAAAAATGAAACCTTCTGAACACCAAAGAGACACTTTGATCCCTTCACAAACAAAGAATTAGCACGCAGGACCTGAAACACCGTTCTGACCTGCTTCACATGAGACTCCCAATCATCCGAGAAGATCAAAATGTCATCCAAGTACACAATCAGGAATTTATCCAGGTACTCTCGGAAGATGTCATGCATAAAGGACTGAAACACTGATGGAGCATTGGCAAGTCCGAATGGCATTACTAGATACTCAAAATGGTCCTCGGGTGTATTAAATGCAGTTTTCCATTCATCGCCTCGCTTAATACGCACAAGATTATACGCACCACGAAGATCTTTCTTGGTGAACCAACTAGCCCCCTTAATCCGAGCAAACAAATCAGATAACAATGGCAAGGGGTACTGAAATTTAACCGTGATCTTATTTAGAAGGCGGTAATCTATACAAGGTCTCAGCGAACCATCCTTCTTGGCTACAAAAAAGAACCCTGCTCCTAATGGCGACAATGACGGGCGAATATGCCCCTTCTCCAAGGACTCCTTCACATAACTCCACATAGCGGCGTGCTCAGGCACAGATAAATTAAACAGTCGACCTTTTGGGAATTTATTACCAGGAATCAAATTGATAGCACAATCACAATCCCTATGCGGAGGTAGGGTATCGGACTTGGGCTCATCAAACACATCCCGGTAATCAGACAAGAACTCTGGAACCTCAGAAGGGGTGGATGACGAAATTGACAGAAATGGGACATCACCATGTACCCCCTGACAACCCCAGCTGGACACAGACATGGATTTCCAATCTAATACTGGATTATGGACTTGTAGCCATGGCAACCCCAACACGACCACATCATGCAGATTATGCAACACCAGAAAGCGAATAACCTCCTGATGTGCAGGAGCCATGCACATGGTCAGCTGGGTCCAGTACTGAGGCTTATTCTTGGCCAAAGGCGTAGCATCAATTCCTCTCAATGGAATAGGACACTGCAAGGGCTCCAAGAAAAACCCACAACACCTAGCATACTCCAAGTCCATCAAATTCAGGGCAGCGCCTGAATCCACAAATGCCATGACAGAATACGATGACAAAGAGCAGATCAAGGTAACGGACAGAAGAAATTTTGACTGTACCGTACCAATGGTGGCAGACCTAGCGAACCGCTTAGTGCGCTTAGGACAATCAGAGATAGCATGAGTGGATTCACCACAGTAGAAACACAGCCCATTCAGACGTCTGTGTTCTTGCCGTTCAACTCTGGTCAAAGTCCTATCGCACTGCATAGGCTCAGGTTTAAGCTCAGGTAATACCGCCAAATGGTGCACAGATTTACGCTCACGCAAGCGTCGACCGATCTGAATGGCCAAAGACATAGACTCATTCAGACCAGCAGGCATAGGAAATCCCACCATGACATCCTTAAGGCTTCAGAGAGACCCTTTCTGAAAATAGCTGCGAGTGCACCTTCATTCCATTGAGTGAGTACGGACCACTTTCTAAATTTCTGACAATATACCTCTATCTCATCCTGACCCTGACACAGAGCCAGCAAATTTTTCTCTGCCTGATCCACTGAATTAGGTTCATCGTACAGCAATCTGAGCGCCAGGAAAAACGCATCGATATTACTTAATGCATGATCTCCTGACGCAAGAGAAAATGCCCAGTCCTGAAGGTCGCCACGTAAAAAAGAAATAATGATCCTAACTTGTTGAACTGGGTCACCAGAGGAGCGAGGTTTCAAAGCCAGAAATAGTTTACAATTATTTTTGAAACTCAGAAATTTAGTTCTATCTCCAAAAAACAAATCAGGAATAGGAATTCTCGGTTCTAACATAGAATTCTGAACCACAAAGTCTTGAATATTTTGTACTCTTGCCGTGAGCTGATCCACACATGAAGACAGACCTTTAATGTCGATCGCTACACCTGTGTCCTGAACCACCCAAATGTCTAGGGGAAAAAAAAGGCAAAACACAGTGCAGAGAAAAAAAATGGTCTCAGAACTTCTTTTTTCCCTCTATTGAGAATCATTAGTACTTTGGGCCTCCAGTACTGTTATGATAAGGTAATTCAGCACCACAATGGACATAGAGGTCAGAGCACATACAGTGACCTGACAATAACCCAAAAACATAGAACGAGCTCTGAGACGTGGGAACTCTGCTGACCGCAATCCCTAATCCTCTCCAACCACACTAGAGGCAGCCGTGGATTGCGCCTAACGCTCCCTATGCAACTCGGCACAGCCTGAGAAACTAGCTAGCCTGAAGATAGAAAATAAGCCTACCTTGCCTCAGAGAAATACCCCAAAGGAAAAGGCAGCCCCCACATATAATGACTGTGAGTTAAGATGAAGAGACAAACGTAGAGATGAAATAGATTTAGCAAAGTGAGGCCCGACTTACTGAACAGACCGAGGATAGGAAAGGTAACTTTGCGGTCAACACAAAACCCTACAAAAACCACGCAAAGGGGCAAAAAGACCCTCCGTACCGAACTAACGTCACGGAGGTACACCCTCTGCGTCCCAGAGCTTCCAGCAAGCAAGAAAAAACAAATAGACAAGCTGGACAGAAAAAACAGCAAACAAAATAGCAAAGCAGAACTTAGCTATGCAGAGCAGCAGGCCACAGGAACGATCCAGGAGGAAACAGGTCCAATACTAGAACATTGACTGGAGGCCAGGATCAAAGCACTAGGTGGAGTTAAATAGAGCAGCACCTAACGACTTCACCACATCACCTGAGGAAGGAAACTCAGAAGCCGCAGTACCACTCTCCTCCACCAACGGAAGCTCACAGAGAGAATCAGCCGAAGTACCACTTGTGACCACAGGAGGGAGCTCTGCCACAGAATTCACAACATTGGGCCTACTCTCTGTGTCAGCCTCTCATTACAGTTGTCCTCCACTGCATTGCTCCCTGGTTAGTCCTGTTACCAATTTTGAACTGCATTTAGCCCACTTTATTCTTTGGGCCTATATCTGTGTTTCCTCCTCATCCTGTCCATTGCCCAGCCAGTGATATATGAGTCTGCTGGTACATTGACCCATAACGCAACATTCCCCGTGCACGATACACAGCAAGATTGTGACCCTGCTGAAAGTCAGGTTCGTCTTCCCGCATACCATACCACCTTACACGGGGACAAAGAGGAAGGTGCAGATGAAAGTGCAGATTCCTTCATCAGGTGGGGGGAGGAATACTCATTGGCACAGGGCCCCTCATAGTACACAAAAGTGTCGCTGCCGGTGGGAGGCGCCCCCTGCCGTGCAAACACACCGCCGTACTTTGAGGGGCCCTGTGCCAGTGCCAATGCCATCGAGTGGGCCCCCCCCTGCTTGCTCAGGATCACAGCACTTGCAAAGTTGAAATACTTACCTCTCCCTGCTCCACTGCTGTGACGTGGTCCAGATTTCCTGGGCCCACTAAATACTTGAACCAGCCCTACCCCCCACAACTTTAGCCAAATGACCCCCAATTTCCAATGCCTTACTATTATTATAAGGTAAATTAAGATTGACAAGCGTCAGTAACAAGAATGGATGTTTTTGCCATTAAAATGGGCACTGTACATGTTTTCCTGGCCTCCACTCACTGCTGACTATGCTCCCCCATTGACTTGCATTGGGTTTCGTGTTTCGGTCGATCCCCGACTTTTCACGATAATCGGCCGATTCCACTCGACTCGACTGTTGAGATAGTTGGGTTTCGCGAAACCCGACTCGACGCTAAAAAACTAAAAGTCACTCAACTCTAGTCACCACCCATGTTGAAAAGTTTTCCCACTCCCACATACTAATGTGCCACAAACAGGAAGTTGATATCACCAACCATTCTCATTTTATTTAGGTGTATCCATATATATCGCCCACCCAGGTGTATCCATATAAATGGCCCACGCTGTATATTAGTGGAGATCCACTTATTAGCTGTCCCATATGGTTATTGTCCGGAGGTGCTGTTTATTTATGTTTCATACATGTTTTAAGATGGTTTTAATGTACATTTGTGTATGTCTAGGGTTTCTAATAAAGGTTGAATTATATTTAAATGTTTATTTTATGTCAGGTGTGCACTCCATTATTTGTTTTGTCTTTTTTCTCCCTATTTTCTTGTCCAAAAGAAGGACTGGACAACCCAGTTTTATGTGGACTACAGGGGGCTCAACTGTTATGATCTGGTGGTTTAGGAACAACATGAGACAAGCTCTGAAGGAGGTGGTATCTGTACTGACCGCAGACCCTGAACCTAGCAGCGCAACTAGAAATAGCCGTGGGGGGTACCTGACGCTCCCTAGACCCCTCGGCACAGCCTAAGATCTAACTTCAACTAAAGATGGAAACAGGAAACCTATCTTGCTTCAGAGAAAATCCCCAAAGGAAAGATAGCCCCCCACAAATATTGACGGTGAGAGGAGGGGAAAATAACATACGCAGAGATGAAATCAGATTTTAGCATAGGAGGCCAGTCTAGTTTGATGGATAGGACAGGAAAGGATACTGTGCGGTCAGTATAAAAACTACAAAACAATCCACACAGAGTTTACAAAATCTCCACACCTGACTAAAGGTGTGGAGGGTAAATCTGCTTCCCAGAGCTTCCAGCTAACAGAAAAAATCCATAATGACAAGCTGGACAAAAATAGAATGCACAGAACAATAAGTCCACAACATGTGGACTGAAATGAGCAAAGCCAGAACTTATCTTTGCAGAACTGGTCAGGAAACCAGGAGAATCCAAGCAGAGATGTGAATCCAGCCTGAAAACATTGACAAGTGGCATAGGCTGAAGACTAGAGCCAGGTTAAATAGCAGAGCCAGGAGAGACGATTAGTGAAAGCAGCTGCTAAAGCTAAACCCAAGGAGCGGCAGTTCCACTCAAAACCACCAGAGGGAGCCCAAGGGCAGAATTCACAAAAGTGCCATTTACAACCACCGGAGGGAGCCCAAGAACGGAATTCACAACAGTACCCCCCCCTTGAGGAGGGGTCACCGAACCCTCACCAGAGCCCCCAGGCCGATCAGGACGAGCCAAGTGAAAAGCACGAACCAAATCGGTAGCATGGACATCGGAGGCAACAACCCAAGAATTATCCTCCTGGCCATAACCCTTCCACTTGACAAGATACTGGAGCCTCCGCCTCGAAAAACGAGAATCCAAAATCTTCTCAACCTCATATTCCAACTCTCCCTCAACCAACACCGGGGCAGGAGGGTCAACCGAGGGAACAACGGGCACCACATATCTCCGCAACAAAGATCTATGGAAAACATTATGAATGGCAAAAGAGGCTGGAAGAGTCAAACGAAAAGAGACCGGATTAATAATTTCAGAAATTTTATAAGGACCAATAAACCGAGGCTTAAACTTAGGAGAAGAAACCTTCATAGGAACATGACGAGAAGACAACCAAACCAAATCCCCCACACGAAGCCGGGGACCAACACGCCGACGGCGGTTAGCAAAACGTTGCGACCTTTCCTGAGACAACGTCAAATTGTCCACCACATGAGTCCAAATCTGCTGCAGCCTGTCCACCACAGAATCAACATCAGGACAATCAGAAGGCACAACCTGCCCAGAAGAAAAACGAGGATGAAAACCAAAATTACAAAAGAAAGGTGAAACCAAAGTAGCCGAACTAGCCCGATTATTAAGGGCAAACTCGGCCAACGGCAAGAAAGACACCCAATCATCCTGATCAGCAGACACAAAGCATCTCAAATAGGTCTCCAAGGTCTGATTAGTTCGCTCAGTTTGGCCATTAGTCTGAGGATGAAACGCCGAAGAAAAAGACAAATCAATGCCCATCCTAGCACAAAAGGCCCGCCAAAATCTAGAGACAAACTGAGAACCTCTGTCAGACACAATATTCTCCGGAATGCCATGCAAACGAACCACATGCTGAAAAAACAATGGAACCAGATCTGAGGAGGAAGGCAACTTAGGCAAAGGTACCAAATGGACAATTTTAGAGAACCGGTCACAAACAACCCAGATAACAGACATCTTCTGGGAAACAGGAAGATCCGAAATAAAATCCATGGAAATATGCATCCTCTCAGGGACCGGCAAAGGCAAAAGCAACCCACTAGCGCGGGAACAGCAAGGCTTGGCCCGGGCGCAAGTCCCACAGTACTGCACAAAAGCACACACATCGTGAGACAAGGAAGGCCACCAAAAGGACCTAGCAACCAAATCTCTGGTACCAAAAATCCCAGGATGACCAGCCAACACTGAACAATGAACCTCAGAAATTACCTTACTTGTCCATCTATCAGGAACAAACAGCTTCCCCACTGGACAGCGGTCAGGCCTATCAGCCTGAAATTCCTGAAGCACCCGGCGCAAATCAGGGGAGATAGCAGAAAGAATCACCCCCTCCTTAAGAATGCCAACCGGCTCAAGGACTCCAGGAGAATCAGGCGAAAAACTCCTAGAGAGGGCATCAGCCTTAACATTCTTAGATCCCGGAAGATACGAGACCACAAAATCAAAATGGGAGAAAAACAGGGACCATCGAGCCTGTCTAGGATTCAGCCACTTAGCAGACTCGAGGTAAATCAGATTCTTATGATCGGTCAGGACCACAACACGGTGTTTAGCTCCCTCAAGCCAATGTCGCCACTCCTCAAACGCCCACTTCATAGCCAATAACTCCTGATTGCCGACATCATAATTGCGTTCCGCAGGTGAAAACTTTCTGGAAAAAAAAAGCACACAGTTTCATCAAAGAACCATCAGACTCCCTCTGAGACAAGACGGCCCCTGCCCCAATCTCAGAAGCGTCGACCTCAACCTGAAAAGGAAGAGAAACATCCGGTTGACGCAACACAGGGGCAGAAGTAAATCGGCGTTTAAGCTCTTGAAAGGCCTCAACAGCCTCAGAGGACCAATTCGTCACATCAGCGCCTTTCTTCGTCAAATCAGTAAGGGGCTTAACCACACTGGAAAAGTTGGCAATGAAACGGCGACAGAAATTAGCAAAGCCCAAAAATTTTTGAAGACCCTTCACAGATGTGGGTTGGATCCAGTCATGAATAGCTTGGACCTTAACAGGATCCATTTCTATAGAGGAGGGAGAAAAAACAAAACCCAAAAAAAGAGACCTTCTGAACTCCGAATAGGCACTTAGACCCCTTCACAAATAAAGCATTATCACGAAGGATCTGGAACACCATCCTGACCTGCTTCACATGAGACTCCCAATCATCGGAAAAAATCAAAATATCATCCAAATATACGACCATGAATTTATCAAGATAATTGCGGAAAATATTATGCATGAAAGACTGGATCACAGATGGAGCATTAGAGAGCCCAAATGGCATCACAAGGTATTCAAAATGGCCTTCGGGCGTATTAAATGCAGTTTTCCATTCGTCACCCTGTTTAATACGAACAAGATTATATGCCCCTCGGAGGTCAATCTTAGTGAACCAACTAGCCCCCTTAATCTGAGCAAACAAATCAGTAAGCAAAGGCAAGGGGTATTGGAATTTGACCGTGATCTTATTAAGAAGATGATATTCAATACAGGGTCTCAAGGAGCCATCCTTCTTAGCAACAAAAAAGAAACCCGCTCCCAATGGTGACGAAGAGGGCCGAATATGCCGTTTGTCCAAAGATTCCTTAACATAGCTCCGCATGGCGGCATGCTCTGCCACAGACAGACAGATTGAAAAGTCGTCCCAACCAGGAATCAAGTTAATAGCACAATCACAGTCCCTATGTGGAGGAAGGGAACTGGACTTGGGCTCATCAAATACATCCTGGAAATCTGACAAAAACTCAGGGACCTCAGAAGAGGGGGAAGAGGAAATTGACATCAAAGGAACGTCACTATGTACCCCTTGACAACCCCAACTAGTCACAGACATAGTTTTCCAATCCAGCACCGGATTATGTTCCTGTAACCATGGAAATCCCAGCACAACAACATCATGCAGGTTATGCAACACCAGAAAACGG
The DNA here is from genome assembly GCF_032444005.1 of Ranitomeya imitator. Classification (NCBI taxonomy): domain Eukaryota; kingdom Metazoa; phylum Chordata; class Amphibia; order Anura; family Dendrobatidae; genus Ranitomeya; species Ranitomeya imitator. The sequence continues at coordinate 591,936,893 of NC_091286.1, forward strand.
CAATCTTCCTGATGTGCAGGAGCCATGTACATAGTAATCTGTGTCCAGTACTGAGGTTTATCCTTAGCCAAAGGTGTAGCATCAATGCCCCTCAAAGGAATAGGGCTCTGCAAAGGCTGCAAGGAAAAACAACAGCACCTGGCGAATTCTAAGTCCATTAAGTTCAGGGCAGCGCCTGAATCCACAAATGCCATGACAGAAAAGGACGACAATGAGCAAATCAGGGTCACAGATAAGAGAAATTTAGGCTGTATAGTACTAATGGTAACAGACCTAGCGACTCTCTTAGTACGTTTAGGGCAATCAGAGATAACATGAGCCGAATTACCACAGTAAAAACACAGCCTATTCTGATGTCTGAATTCCTGTTGTTCTATTCTAATCAAAATACTATCACATTGCATAGGTTCAGGACTATGCTCAGAGGATACTGCCATATGGTGCACAGCTTTGCGCTCGCGCAGACGCCGATCAATCTGAATGGCTAGAAACATAGATTCGTTCAAACCGGCAGGCGTAGGAAAGCCCAACATAACATCTTTAAGGGTTTCAGAAAGACCTTTTCTGAAAATAGCAGCCAGAGCCTCTTCATTCCATTTAGTGAGCACAGACCATATTCTAAATTTCTGGCAGTATAACTCTGCCGCTTCCTGACCTTGACACAGGGCCAACAGTGTTTTCTCAGCATGCTCTACAGAGTTAGGTTCATCATACAATAATCCGAGCGCTTGAAAAAATGCATCTACATTCAATAATGCCGGATCCCCTGTTTCAAGAGAAAAAGCCCAGTCTTGCGGATCACCATGCAGCAAGGATATGATGATTTTCACCTGCTGAATGGGATCACCTGAAGAACGGGGTTTCAAAGCAAAAAACAATTTGCAGTTATTTTTAAAGTTCAAAAACTTGGATCTGTCCCCAAAGAACAAATCCGGAGTAGGAATTCTGGGCTCTAAAGCCGGAGTCTGGACAACATAGTCCTGGATACTCTGTACTCTTGCAGCCAGTTGATCCACACGAGAAAACAAACCCTGAACATCCATGCCAGAGCATATATCCTGCACCACCCAGATATCAAGAGGAAAAAAGAGGCAAACCAGAGCACAGAAAAAAAATGGTTCAGAACTTTCTTTTCCTTCTTTTGAGATACATTTAATTCCTTTTCGGCCACTTGTACTGTTATGATCTGGTGGTTTAGGAACAACATGAGACAAGCTCTGAAGGAGGTGGTATCTGTACTGACCGCAGACCCTGAACCTAGCAGCGCAACTAGAAATAGCCGTGGGGGGTACCTGACGCTCCCTAGACCCCTCGGCACAGCCTAAGATCTAACTTCCCCTAAAGATGGAAACAGGAAACCTATCTTGCCTCAGAGAAAATCCCCAAAGAAAAGATAGCCCCCCACAAATATTGACGGTGAGAGGAGGGGAAAATAACATACGCAGAGATGAAATCAGATTTTAGCATAGGAGGCCAGTCTAGCTTGATGGATAGGACAGGAAAGGATACTGTGCGGTCAGTATAAAAACTACAAAACAATCCACACAGAGTTTACAAAATCTCCACACCTGACTAAAGGTGTGGAGGGTAAATCTGCTTCCCAGAGCTTCCAGCTAACAGAAAAAATCCATAATGACAAGCTGGACAAAAATAGAATGCACAGAACAATAAGTCTACAACATGTGGACTGAAATGAGCAAAGCCAGAACTTATCTTTGCAGAACTGGTCAGGAAACAAGGAGAATCCAAGCAGAGATGTGAATCCAGCCTGAAAACATTGACAAGTGGCATAGGCTGAAGACTAGAGCCAGGTTAAATAGCAGAGCCAGGAGAGACGATTAGTGAAAGCAGCTGCTAAAGCTAAACCCAAGGAGCGGCAGTTCCACTCAAAACCACCAGAGGGAGCCCAAGGGCAGAATTCACAAAAGTGCCATTTACAACCACCGGAGGGAGCCCAAGAACGGAATTCACAACACTCAACGCTGTCACGGTCACCGATGCGCAACTAATCTGGCCAAGTATCTGACCATCATGGATCTGAGCCGGGGATATTGGCAGATTCCCCTGACTTGCAAGGTGCCGGAACGCTCTGCTTTTACCACCCCATTTAGTCTGTATGAGACCACAGTGATTTCATTTGGCATGAAGAATCCCCTATCACATTTAGTGACTGGTAAACACGCTACTCAAGGGATTTCAAGGGAATCCAGCAGCGTACCTGGATGACAATGCCATCTTCAGTCCCACCTGGGAACGTCACCTAGAGCATCTGGAGTAGGTGCTTAGGCGAATCTGCTGGGTAGGCATGATCATTAATCAGGAAAAGTGCCAGCTGGGTATGAGTAAAGTCCACTACATGGAACACGGGGGAGGTGGGGGGGACTCTTAACCCCTTAATCCCATATGACGTACTATCCCGTCGAGGTGGGATGGGCCTTAATTCCCACCGACGGGATAGTACATCATAGCGATCGACCGCGCTCACGGGGGGAGCGCGGCCGATCGCAGCCGGGTGTCAGCTGACTATCGCAGCTGACATCCGGCACTATGTGCCAGGAGCGGTCACGGACCGCTCCCGGCACATTAACCCCCGGCACACCGCGATCAAACATGATCGCGGTGTGCCGGCGGTACAGGGAAGCATCGTGCAGGGAAGGGGCTCCCTGCGTGCTTCCCTGAGACGATCGGTACAAGGTGATATGCTCACCTTGTACCGAGCGTCTTCTCCCTGCAGGCCCCGGATCCAAAATGGTCGCGGGGCTGCATCTGGGTCCTGCAGGGAGTACTTCCGGGTCAGGAGCAGGCTGCAGCTGCAGCTCTGTAAGCCTGCAGCGATGTGAGTGAGATCGCCGATCTTACAGAGTGCTGTGCAAACTGTAAGATTGGTGATCTGTGATGTCCCCCCCTGGGACAAAGTAAAAAAGTAAAAAAAAAAATTTCCACATGTGTAAAAAAAAATTAAAAAAATAACTAAATAAATAAATAAATAAAAAAATAATATTACCATAAATACATTTCTTTATAGAAAAAAAAAAAAACAATAAAAGTACACATATTTAGTATCGCCACGTCCGCAACGACCCAACCTATAAAACTGTCCCACTAGTTAACCCCTTCAGTGAACACCGTAAGAAAAAAAAAATGAGCCAAAAAACAACGCTTTATTATCATACCACTGAGCAAAATGTGGAATAACACGCGATCATAAAGATGGATGTAAATAACCATGGTACCGCTGAAAACGTCATCTTGTCCCGCAAAAAACGAGCCACCAAAAAGCATATTAAGCAAAAAAATAAAAAAGTTATAGTCCTGAGAATAAAGCGATGCCAAAATAATTATTTTTCCTATAAAATAGCTTTTATCGTATAAAAGCGCCAAAACATAAAAAAAAGATATAAATGAGATATCGCTGTAATCGTACTGACCCGACGAATAAAACTGCTTTATCAATCTTACCAAACGCGGAACGGTATTAACGCCTCCCCCAAAAGAAATTCATGAATAGCTGGTTTTTGGTCATTCTGCCTCACAAAAATCGGAATAAAAAGTGATCAAAAACTGTCACGTGTCCAAAAATGTTACCAATAAAAACATCAACTCGTCCAACAAAAAACAAGATCTCAGATGACTCTGTGGACTAAAATATGGAAAAATTATAGGTCTCAAAATGTGGAGACGCAAAAACTTTTTTGCTATAAAAAAGCGTCTTTTAGTGTGTGACAGCTGCCAATCATAAAAATCCGATATAAAAAACGCTATAAAAGTAAATCAAACCCCCCTTCATCACCCCCTTAGTTAGGGAAAAATAATAAAATTAAAAAATGTATTTATTTCCATTTTCCCATCAGGGTTAGGTTTAGGGCTAGGGTTGAGGCTAGGGTTTGGGCTAGGGTTTGGGCTAGGGTTGGGGCTAGGGTTGGGGCTGGGGTTAGGGCTAGGGCTAGGGTTGGGGTTAGGGTTGGAGCTAGGGTTAGGGCTAGGGTTAGGGTTAGGGCTAGGGTTAGGGTTGGGGTTAGGGTTAGGGTTGGGGTTAGGGTTAGGGTTAGGGTTGGAGCTAAAGTTAGGGTTAGGGTTGGGGCTAAAGTTAGGGTTAGGGTTGGGTCTAAAGTTAGGGTTAGGGTTGGGGCTAAAGTTAGGGTTAGGGTTGGGGCTAAAGTTTGGGTTATTGTTTGGATTATATTTATGGTTCGGATTAGGGTTGGGATTAGAATTAGGGGTGTGTCAGGGTTAGGGGTGTAGTTAGGGTTACCTTTGGGATTAGGGTTAGGGGTGTTGTTGGATTAGGGTTTCAGGTAGAATTGGGGAGTTTCCACTGTTCAGGCACATCAGGGGCTCTCCAAACGCGACATGGCGTCCGACCTCAATTCCAGCCAATTCTGCATTGAAAAAGTAAAACAGTGCTCCTTCCCTTCCGAGCTCTCCGGTGCGCCCAAACAGGGGTTTACCCCAACATATGGGGTATCAGCGTACTCAGGACAAATTGGACAACAACCTTTGGGGTCCAAGTTCTCTTGTTATCCTTGGGAAAATAAAAATGTGGGGGCCTAAAAATCATTTTTGTGGGAAAAATAAGATTTTTTTATTTTCGCGGCTCTGCGTTGTAAACTGCAGTGAAACACTTGGGGGTTCAAAGTTCTCACAACACATCTAGATAAGTTCCTTGGGAGGTCTAGTTTCCAATATGGGGTCACTTGTGGGGGGTTTGTACTGTTTGGGTGCATCAGGGGCTCTGCAAATGCAACGTGACCCCTGCAGACCAATCCATCTAAGTCTGTATTCCAAATGGCTCTCCTTCCCTTCCAAGCTCTGTCATGCACCCAAACAGTGGTTCCCCCCCACATATGGGGTATCAGCGTACTCAGGACAAATTGGACAACAACATTTGGGGTCCAATTTATCCTGTTACCCTTGTGAAAATACAAAACTGGGGGCTAAAATATCATTTTTGTGAAAAAAAAAGAATTTTTATTTTCATGGCTCTGCGTTATAAACTGTAGTGAAACACTTAGGGGTTCAAAGTTCTCACAACACATCTAGATAAGTTCCTTGTGGGGTCTAGTTTCCAATATGGGGTCACTTGTGGATGGTTTGTACTGTTTGGGTGCATCAGGGGCTCTGCAAATGCAACGTGACGCCTGCAGACCAATCCATCTAAGTCTGTATTCCAAATGGCGCTCCTTCCCTTCCGAGTTCTACCATGCGCCCAAACAGTGGTTTCCCCCCACATACGGGGTATCGGCATACTCAGGACAAATTGGACAATAACGTTTGGGGTCCAATTTATCCTGTTACCCTTGTGAAAATACAAAACTGGGGGCTAAAATATCATTTTTGTGAAAAAAAAAGAATTTTTATTTTCACGGCTCTGCGTTATAAACTGTAGTGAAACACTTGGGGGCTCAAAGCTCTCAAAACACATCTAGATAAGTTCCTTAGGGGGTCTACTTTCCAAAATGGTGTCACTTGTGGGTGGTTTCAATGTTTAGGCGCATCAGGGGCTCTCGAAACGCAACATGGCGTCCCATCTCAATTCCAGTCAATTTTGCATTGAAAAGTCAAATGGCGCTCCTTCCCTTCCGAGCTCTGCCATGTGCCCAAACAATGGTTTACACTCACATATGGGGTATCAGCGTACTCAGGACAAATTGCACACCAACTATTGTGGTCTAATTTCTTCTCTTACCCTTGGGAAAATAAAAAATTGGGGGCAAAAAGATCATCTTTGTGAAAAAATATGATTTTTTATTTTTACGGCTCTGCATTATAAACTTCTATGAAGCACTTGTTGGGTCAAAGTGCTCACCACACATCTAGATAAGTTTCTCAAGGGGTCTACTTTCCAAAATGGTGTCACTTGTGGGGGTTTTCAATGTTTAGGGACATCAGAGGCTTTCCAAACGCAACATGGTGTCCTATCTCAATTCCAGTCAATTTTGCATTGAAAAGTCAAATGGCGCTCCTTCCCTACTGAGCTCTGCCATGCGCCCAAACAATGGTTTACACTCACATATGGGGTATCAGCATACTCAGAACAAATTGCAAAACAACTTTTGTGGTCTAATTTCTTCTCATACCCTTGGGAAAATAAAGAATTGGGGGAAAAAGATCATTTTTGTGAAAAAAAAATGGTTTTTTATTTTTACGGCTCTGCATTATAAACTTCTATGAAGCACTTGTTGGATCAAAGTGCTCACCACACATCTAGATAAGTTCCTCAAGGGGTGTACTTTCCAAAATGGTGTCACTTGTGGGGGGTTTCAATGTTTAGGCACATCAGGGGCTCTCCAAACGCAACATGGCGTCCCATCTCAATTCCAGACAATTTTGCATTGAAAAGTCAAATGGCGCTCCTTTCTTTCCGAGCTCTGCCATGCGCCCAAACAGTGGTTTATCCCCACATGTGGGGTATCGGTGTACTCAGGACAAATTGTACAACAACTTTTGCGGTCCATTTTCTCCTGTTACCCTTGGTAAAATAAAACAAATTGGAGCTGAAATAAATTTTGTGTGAAAAAAAGTTAAATGTTCATTTTTACTTAAACATTCCAAAAATTCCTGTAAAACACCTGAAGGGTTAATAAACTTCTTGAATGTGGTTTTGAGCACCGTGAGGGGTGCAGTTTTTAGAATGGTTTCACACTTGGGTATTTTCTATCATATAGACCCCTCAAAATGACTTCAAATGAGATGTGGTCCCTAAAAAAAATGGTGTTGTAAAAATGAGAAATTGCTGGTCAACTTTTAACCCTTATAACTCCCTAACAAAAAAAAATTTTGGTTCCAAAATTGTGCTGATGTAAAGTAGACATGTGAGAAATGTTACTTATTAAGTATTTTGCATGACATATCTCTGTGGTTTAAGGGTATAAAAATTCAAAATTGGAAAATTGTGAAATTTTCAAAATTTTTGCCAAATTTCCGTTTTTTCCTAAATAAACGCAAGTTATATCGAATAAATTTTACCACTAACATGAATTACAATACGTCATGAGAAAACTATGTCAGAATTGCCAAGATCCGTTGAAGAGTTCCAGAGTTATAACCTCATAAAGGGACAGTGGTCAGAATTGTAAAAATTAGCCCGGTCATTAACGTGCAAACCACCCTCGGGGCTTAAGGGGTTAAACTAGAGCCCAGGAAGGTAGATGCCATGAAATCCTGGCCCAACATCAGGACCAAGAAACAAGTGACGTCCTTATTGGGCAACACTGGGTACTGTAAGAGGTTCATTCCCCACCACTTTAGCCTCAAGAAGCCCCTGACGAACATCACCAAGAATTGGACAAAGGACTGTAAGACGGCCTTCCGGGCTTTGGAGACCGATTTCCAGCTTCCCAGTACTACAAGCAGCCGACTTTACTGCGAACACTTTACAGTTGCCTCCATCCTTTTAATGACCTGCATGCATTGAAATATCAGCAGTGACTTGTCATTCAAAGACCAAAGACAGGTGTACTGGCTGGAAAGCAAATACAGTGAGAAGACCCAGTGCACCAAAATTTAATTATTAGAAAAATTTAAATGCAGATTACAGAATAGCCACAAATTGTATTGCATTGAAATGCATTGGGAAATGTCCGGAAAAAAACGCATCAAAAATGCACCAAAAACGCACAAAAAACGCATGCAGATTTCTTGCAGAAAATTTCAGGTTTTTCTCAGGAATTTTCTGCAAGAAATCCTGAACGTGTGCACATAGCCTTACAGTCTGGCCATTATATCATAAAATTGTGCTGTCTAGTTCCCTTTAATTTTCCATTTCAAAAGAAATATTTTTTTGAACCTTTAAAGAATATTATTCATAATGATGTTCAAGAGTAAGTATAAATGTACTATGGTTAATTATTAAAATTTATATAGATGCCCATGGGTCCCTTTGGATAACGTCTTTTTTGTGGTTTACAAACATATTGGCTTGGTACATACTGGGATCGTGATGTTTGCAGCCCCTTAAAGCTAAACAAAATGAAAGTTTTATTAAAATCTCTATTGATAATATTATAATATACTTTCTGATATATCTACCATATATATATAAAATATAATATCTTGTATTTCCCTTTTTTTAATGCTATCTGTTCATTAGATTTGCCTTTTAGTTACTTATAACAATGTAGATATTGTTAAAAGAAATTAACCCATTACCCCAGTAACCCAACATTTTTTCACTTCCAGCTACCCAAGTTGCATATAAAATATTGCTTTGATTGCCTTTCTTAAGGTACTGTCACACTAGACGATATCGCTAGCGATCCGTGACGTTGCAGCGTCCTCGCTAGCGATATCGTACAGTGTGACAGGCAGCAGCGATCAGGCCCCTGCTGGGAGATCGCTGGTCGGGGAAGAAAGTCCAGAACTTTATTTGGTCGCTGGACTCCCCGTAGACATCGCTGAATCGGCGTGTGTGACACCGATTCAGCGATGTCTTTGCTGGTAACCAGGGTAAACATCGGGTAACTAAGCGCAGGGCCGCGCTTAGTAACCCGATGTTTACCCTGGTTAGCATCCTAAAAGTAAAAAAACAAACACTACATACTTACCTACAGCCGTCTGTCCTCCAGCGCTGTGCTCTGCTCTCCTCCTGCACTGGCTGTGAGCGTCGGTCAGCCGGAAAGCAGAGCGGTGACGTCACCGCTCTGCTTTCTGGCTGCCCGGCGCTCACAGCCAGACCAGAGAAGCAGAGCGCCGAGGACAGACAGCAGAAGGTAAGTAACATAGTAACATAGTAACATAGTTAGTAAGGCCGAAAAAAGACATTTGTCCATCCAGTTCAGCCTATATTCCATCATAATAAGTACCCAGATCTACGTCCTTCTACAGAACCTAATAATTGTATGATACAATATTGTTCTGCTCCAGGAAGACATCCAGGCCTCTCTTGAACCCCTCGACTGAGTTCGCCATCACCACCTCCTCAGGCAAGCAATTCCAGATTCTCACTGCCCTAACAGTAAAGAATCCTCTTCTATGTTGGTGGAAAAACCTTCTCTCCTCCAGACGCAAAGAATGCCCCCTTGTGCCCGTCACCTTCCTTGGTATAAACAGATCCTCAGCGAGATATTTGTATTGTCCCCTTATATACTTATACATGGTTATTAGATCGCCCCTCAGTCGTCTTTTTTCTAGACTAAATAATCCTAATTTCGCTAATCTATCTGGGTATTGTAGTTCTCCCATCCCCTTTATTAATTTTGTTGCCCTCCTTTGTACTCTCTCTAGTTCCATTATATCCTTCCTGAGCACCGGTGCCCAAAACTGGACACAGTACTCCATGTGCGGTCTAACTAGGGATTTGTACAGAGGCAGTATAATGCTCTCATCATGTGTATCCAGACCTCTTTTAATGCACCCCATGATCCTGTTTGCCTTGGCAGCTGCTGCCTGGCACTGGCTGCTCCAGGTAAGTTTATCATTAACTAGGATCCCCAAGTCCTTCTCCCTGTCAGATTTACCCAGTGGTTTCCCGTTCAGTGTGTAATGGTGATATTGATTCCCTCTTCCCATGTGTATAACCTTACATTTATCATTGTTAAACCTCATCTGCCACCTTTCAGCCCAAGTTTCCAACTTATCCAGATCCATCTGTAGCAGAATACTATCTTCTCTTGTATTAACTGCTTTACATAGTTTTGTATCATCTGCAAATATCGATATTTTACTGTGTAAACCTTCTACCAGATCATTAATGAATATGTTGAAGAGAACAGGTCCCAATACTGACCCCTGCGGTACCCCACTGGTCACAGCGACCCAGTTAGAGACTATACCATTTATAACCACCCTCTGCTTTCTATCACTAAGCCAGTTACTAACCCATTTACACACATTTTCCCCCAGACCAAGCATTCTCATTTTGTGTACCAACCTCTTGTGCGGCACGGTATCAAACGCTTTGGAAAAATCGAGATATACCACGTCCAATGACTCACCGTGGTCCAGTCTATAGCTTACCTCTTCATAAAAACTGATTAGATTGGTTTGACAGGAGCGATTTCTCATAAACCCATGCTGATATGGAGTTAAACAGTTATTCTCATTGAGATAATCCAGAATAACATCCCTCAGAAACCCTTCAAATATTTTACCAACAATAGAGGTTAGACTTACTGGCCTATAATTTCCAGGTTCACTTTTAGAGCCCTTTTTGAATATTGGCACCACATTTGCTATGCGCCAGTCCTGCAGAACAGACCCTGTCGCTATAGAGTCACTAAAAATAAGAAATAATGGTTTATCTATTACATTACTTAGTTCTCTTAGTACTCGTGGGTGTATGCTATCCGGACCCGGAGATTTATCTATTTTAATCTTATTTAGCCGGTTTCGCACCTCTTCTTGGGTTAGATTGGTGACCCTTAATATAGGGTTTTCATTGTTTCTTGGGATTTCACCTAGCATTTCATTTTCCACCGTGAATACCGTGGAGAAGAAGGTGTTTAATATGTTAGCTTTTTCCTCGTCATCTACAACCATTCTTTCCTCACTATTTTTTAAGGGGCCTACATTTTCAGTTTTTATTCTTTTACTATTGATATAGTTGAAGAACAGTTTGGGATTAGTTTTACTCTCCTTAGCAATGTGCTTCTCTGTTTCCTTTTTGGCAGCTTTAATTAGTTTTTTAGATAAAGTATTTTTCTCCCTATAGTTTTTTAGAGCTTCAATGGTGCCATCCTGCTTTAGTAGTGCAAATGCTTTCTTTTTACTGTTAATTGCCTGTCTTACTTCTTTGTTTAGCCACATTGGGTTTTTCCTATTTCTAGTCCTTTTATTCCCACAAGGTATAAACCGCTTACACTGCCTATTTAGGATGTTCTTAAACATTTCCCATTTATTATCTGTATTCTCATTTCTGAGGATATTGTCCCAGTCTACCAGATTAAGGGCATCTCTAAGCTGTTCAAACTTTGCCTTCCTAAAGTTCAATGTTTTTGTGACTCCCTGACAAGTCCCCCTAGTGAAAGACAGGTGAAACTGCACAATATTGTGGTCGCTATTTCCTAAATGCCCAACCACCTGCAGATTTGTTATTCTGTCAGGTCTATTAGATAGTATTAGGTCTAAAAGTGCTGCTCCTCTGGTTGGATTCTGCACCAATTGTGAAAGATAATTTTTCTTGTATGTAGCGTTTGTTTTTTTACTTTTTAGGATGGTAACCAGGGTAAACATCGGGTTACTAAGCGCGGCCCTGCGCTTAGTTACCCGATGTTTACCCTGGTTACCGGGGACCTCGGGATCGTTGGTCGCTAGAGAGCTGTCTGTGTGACAGCTCTCCAGCGACCAAACAGCGACGCTGCAGCGATCCGGATCGTTGTCGGTATCGCTGCAGCGTCGCTATGTGTGACGGTACCTTTAGAGATTAAAGGAAGCACTCTCTCAGTTCACACAATGAATCCTTTTTTGTGCTTTTTGTCAGCCCGCTCAGCTACAGTTAAACCAATTTCTACTTGACAAAAGGAGAAATATTAAAAAAATGACATCCACGTCAAGTTTTCATTACACTTCAACTTGACTTTCACCTTCTGAAAGAAAAGATAAAAATTTTATTCTGCAGGGGCTGTAAAACTTTACAAAGGTAGGAGAAACTAAGAAGGAAATGGACTTCACATAAGTACTGCAGTGCCAATCCACTAGCGAAAAGTATATGGGGAAAAACAGCAGTGTTCAAACAAAAAGTCATAAGGGAAGTAATGGTGTGCACTCAGGTCAAGATCAAAGAGGTGCTGGTAAAACAGACCATGTGATCCAAATAGTCATGTAATGAAAATTACTGCACACTCTGAACCGGTATGATGCAAAAGTATTTCACAAGTTTATTATGTTCACAAACAATGTTGCCACAAGAGAAAACGTGCAGATAGAAACCCAACGTTTCGACCCTCCCGGGTCTTATTCAAGGGGTTACTACGGAAATAAAGAGATAATATCAGATTTCAGTCTAGCAACATCGGCAGAGGCAAGTATAATATATCGTCAGAATAAACTAAACCATAATATATACACACCTATGGAAAAAAAGGACAAGCAAACATAAATGATATCTGCAAATATATACACAAATATATACAAAAAGAGGAGCCAAAGATTGACAGAGACTGCTAGTAAAGAATAACAATGTTTGATTCAAAATATCTAAAACATTGACCGGAATAGGGGATGCTGGAGATAACAGATGTAATATAAGCTGGTTACCTTGGTTTACGATTAAACACATATAAGAGTGGCAGACGTAGGGTAGGAGGATAGTTCCCTTGGCGTTTAAACTGTCGCTGTCATGGATGATAGAATAGCAGTTATATAGAGATAAATGCGAGTAAAATATGTAAGGCATCTAGATGCAGTACGTAAACAAGGTCCCCTTAATGCAAATGGTCACGCTGGGGGGGGGCATAGGATGTAGGCATGGGATGTAGGGTGAGGTACTGATCCCCGCTAATGTTGTGATAGCGGTGCAATTTCGCACTATTTGGTTACCTTGACAAGGAGTGAGATGGGGTCATACAGATCCTCAGTAAGGAATGATTGTCCATAGAGAGGCCGACACGTTTATGGTGGGCCTGTGGAAGATATCTATGTAATTTAAGAGAGTCTGGAGAGGCAGTGGTGGCGCAGCCTAGTGGGCTAGAGGAGAGCAGATAAGGTACCTGTAATATCCTGGAAGTCCTGTGTGAGTGGCGCTCCCAAGCCCTGCTAGATGTGGCATGTGAGTATGGGGAGGCGGCGGGTTTAAGTGCCACCGCGGGCACCGCCGCAGCAGTAGTACGGCCCCTCTAACCGGAAATGATGCGGCACTCTGCACTAGAGATACCGCGCATGCGCACTAGGCGCTGTGTGCCTGTGAGGGCACCAGGATGCCAGGAGTTAGGTGAGCCTAGCTGCGGTCACATGTATAGCTGCACCAATAGGATTGGTTTAGGAACTTTTGTATGCCTCTATGTATGCACCCGAAAGCATGATGCATATGTCCATAAGTAAGCTGTTAATGTCAGGAATACTAATGTGCATATACAAGTAGGACCGTTATAAAGGTAGGGTAATCAGGCCAGAAATACAAGGCATGGCAGAGCTGTATATGGAAGGGATGTAGTGGAATGTATCTTGTTCAAATAATGAATCCTAATAGAATGGAGGGGAAAACTACTAGAAGAAAGGTAGTGGGAAACTCACCCAGTGGACCGTGGGCTCAACGCGTCTGGAAGATAAAGCGAAGAATTAGTGGAGCATTACAGCAGCCAGTCAATTTCCCTGTTGAGGCCCTTGGGGGCTAGGGTCTCCAGTTTGTGGATCCAGAATGTTTCCCTCAATTTAAGTAGCTTGATATGGTTGCCCCCCCCTTCCCTCCTTGGTCTTGGTACCTGTTTGATTACTTGGTATTTCAATTGTGCTACCGTATGTCTAAATTTAATGAAGTGCTCAGGAATCGGTAACCATGTTTTGCCACAGCGGATGGTAGATTTGTGGCTTGCTATGCGGTCCTTGACATGTTGTGTCATTTCCCCACGTAAAGGAGGCCACAGGCACATTTTATAACATAGAACATGAAGTTGGAGTCACATGTATGATAGCCACGGATGGGGTATGATTTGCCAGTTCTAGGGTGTGTGACGCTATCTGACTTAATGATGCTAGAACAGGAGGCACAACTGAGGCAGGGGAACGTACCGTGGCAGTGTGTTGTTAACACACTTTGGCTAGTGGTTGGGCGTGAGCTGCCCATGTTTGCCCGGACCAATCTGTCCTTGATATTGGGGGCTCTTCTATTGCACATAAGGGCAGGTACTGAAAAGCTTGTGATATTAGGATGAGCCTTAGTCAGTAATGGCCAATGTTTTTTGATGACAGACTATATTTTGGGCATGAAAGGATGAAAAGTGTGGACAAAAGGTACCATGTCCCTGTTGGTTTGTCTCTGGAGTGGTGATTGGGGTTGAAGTGCCCATGACTTTTCATGATCAAGTAGGTGTTGGGGGTAATTTCTTTCCCTGAATTTTTGGGACATATCCTCCAAACGTGTAGGGAGGTAAATTGAGAGCGAGGAAGACTGTTGCGTGTGGCTTTAGGATGGCTGCTTGAATAATGTAAGAGACTATTACAATCTGTTGGTTTCGAATACAAGTCAGTTGAGAGGTGGCCCTGATTGTCTTTGCACACAAAAGTGTCTAGAAAAGAAATCTGTTTTAAATCATAATGTTTGGTGAATTGGAGTTCTGGGTAGATCGAATTGAGGGATTGATGAAATGCTTACAATGAGTCAGTTAGTCCTGTCCAGGTGAAAAAATATCATCTATGTAGCAGTGGTAACAGCTAATGTACTGTTCAAATCTATCATCCGTGTATACAAAATTTTCCTTGAATGAATTCATGAACGCATTTGCGTACACGGGTGTGACATTCGAGCCCATCACGGTCCCCTGTCGCTGGATGTAAAAAGGGTCCTCATATAGAAAAAAGTTTTCATATAAAACTAGTTTTAGTAGATCCAGACACAGTTGTATGAAACTGGTGGATATATTGGAGGTTTCCAGTAGTGATTTGGATGCTTGGATACCATTCTCATAGGAGATGGAAGTATAAAGACTATTTACATCCATAGTAACCAGGAGAATATCTGCTGGTACCGTATCAAGCTGTCTGATTATATCGAGGAAGTGTCCTGTGTCCAGTAGATACGATCTGGTGGTCCTAACTAGTGGTGTTAGAATCTTTTCTAGGAAGACAGAAATAGGTGAAAGTATGGAGTCTGTGGATGCCACGATGGGACAGCTCAGAGGATTAGTTAAGGATTTGTGAATTTTAGGGAGAACATAAAAAACTGGGGTTGCTGGATGGGGGTTAGAGAGGAACTTGGCTGTCTGTTGGTCTATCATGCCATTATCAGTGTAAGTGTTAATGACTGACTGAATTTTTTTGTGGATCTCAAAAGTGGGGTCCCTTGAAATGATTTTATATGTGTTACTGTCCGATAGTTGGCTTAGTACCTCACTGGAGTATAGAGCACGATCCATGATGACCGTGGCCCCACCCTTGTCCCCTGGTTTAATAATTATAGATTTATTATTCTGAAGTGATGTAAGAGCTTGTTTCTCAGATGGTGTCAGGTTTGTATGTGTGGGGAAAAAACCCAAACGATGTTGGTGCGATAAATCCTTAATGTCTTTATCAACAAAGGAGATAAATGTTTTGGTGGCGTGGAACGTCTGCAGTGGATTAAAGGTACTAGGGTTCCTTAGTCCCAGTGATGCCAAAGTCCCAAAGTGAGTCTTGAGTCTCACTAGACGATAAAACCATTGTAGGACCCTCTCCAGCTGGAAGTTGTCCCAGTTGGGAGTAGGACAGAATGATAGTCCTTTCTGGAGTAAGTTCAGTTTCGCAGGGGAGAGCGTGTAACCCGAGATGTTGACAACTAGATTAGGTATCTTACCTGTGAATGGGTTGTCATTCTTTCTCGATCTTCTTGTCGGTCGGTACGCTGGTAGCCTCCCCTGCAGCCCTTCGGTAAAAAAACTGGGTCTGCTGGAACCTGTGAAAAAGTCGCTTTCCATGCTGAAGGAACCTGTGTTGCGCTGGTACAGGCGATATCATGGATTGTTTCCTGAAGTATCGCTCCATTTATAAACCCTGTTATGGGTATAGTCATCGTTGTCCCATTGGAACTTCTGTTGTTTCCTCTCTTGCAAGAACTTCTGGTGGTCCGTAAGGATCTTGTTCATCTTATCTTTAAGGATGGTCCAGTCAGTAGAAGCCAAGATAGATGACAGTTGGGTTTCTATGGCCTGGATATTATCCTTTGTTTCAGTGATTGCTTTCTGTAAGAATTCAATGGTTAGTATTATAATGTCCAAAGAAAATTTGTCCAATATCCTCTAATACTTGTCGCAAAAATCAGGGTTTTCGGAAAAAAGAGTTGGGCGCAGATTGCATCTAAGACCCCACGGGATCTTGCCCTGTTTATGGTATTCTGCCAAAGTTATGCACTGTAGATCGTAGGATAGCAGCTTGCTTCACTCTTTCTCGTAGTCCCGCATCCTCAGTTCATGGAGGGGGATTTCAAGAACTCGCTTGAGTTGGAGACTTGGGAAAGAATGTTAGAACTAGTTGCAATGTTTTATGCAAAGGTGTCTGACGACATCTGGTGGACCGGGGCTACACCAAGCAAAAAGTCATAAGGGAAGTAATGGTGTGTACTCAGGTCAAGATCAAGGAGGTGCTGGTAAAACAGACCATGTGGTCCAAATAGTCATGTAATGAAAATTTCCAAAAAATAAAACATAATTACCGCACACTCAGAACCGGTATGATGCAAAAGTATTTCACAAGTTTATTATGCTCACAAACAATGTTGCCACAAGAGAAAACGTGCCGATAGAAACCCAACGTTTCGACCCTCCCGGGTCTTATTCATGGGGTTACTATGGAAATAAAGAGATAATATCAGATTTCAACCTAGCAACATCGGCAGAGGCAAGGATAATATATCGTGAGAAAAAAACTAAACCATAAGGCTAGGTTCACATTGCGTTAGTGCAATCCATTTAGCACATACGCTAACGCAATGCGCTAACGCAATGTCCAAAAAGTGATCACGTTTAGCGATCCCGCTAGCGCAGATGCCCGATCTGCGCTAGAGAAGAACGGACCTTGAATGCTGCAAGCAGCGTTCGAGGTCCGTCTGAAAATAACGGGACATCGCTGACGCATGCCAAAAATGGCATACGTTAGCGATGCGTTAGCGATCCATTAGCACATTGCGGTCAATGGGTGTGCTAATGGATCCATTACATAGCGTTAATTGCGACAATTGCGCCATGTAACGGATTCCGTTAGTGGACACCCACTAACGCAATGTGAACCTAGCCTAACATATATACACACCAATGGAAAAAAAAGGACAAGCAAACATAAATGATATCTGCAAATATATACACAAATATATACAAAAAGATGAACCAAAGATGGTCAGAGACTACTAGTAAAGAGCAACAATGTTTGATTCAAAATATCTAAAACATTGACCGGAATAGGGGATGTTGGAGATAACAGATGTAATATAAGCTGGTTACCTTGGTTTACGATTAAACACATATAAGAGTGGCAGACGTAGGGTAGGAGGATAGATCCCTGACCATGAATAAGACCTCGAAACGTTGGGTTTCTATCTGCACGTTTTCTCTTGTGGCAACATTGTTTGTGAACACAATAAACTTGTGAAATACTTTTGCATCATACCGGTTCTGAGTGTGGGATAATTTTCAGTACAAACATCATGACACCCTTGTAAACCTTTCTCCAAAAGAATACTAAAAAAAGGCATTGTTTTTAGATAGGGAATACTTCAGGAACTGGGTATGGAAAGCTTGCCAGTCTAGATTCAGTTTGTTGGATTGTTTGACAGCACTAGCCAGAGGTTTTGACAATCTAAATCTCACAAAGAAAAGTACTTCACTGACTAAATATGGCAATTTTTTAACAATTAACAAATTATTAAGGCAAAATCTGACACTGCATATGCTACAGCTATTGTAGGTTCCTAACTCAATTCATTTCAAATGCTGTACAGTATGTACACTGCTTAATAAAATATAGGGAACACTTAAATACCAAAATGCGACTCCAAGTCAATCACACTTCTGTGAAATCAACCTGTCCAGTTAAGAAGAAATGCTGATTGTGGATCAATTGCTCCTACTGTTTTGCAAATGGAACAGACAACAAGTAGAATGATAGGCAATTAGAATCCTTTATAAAAGGAGTTGGTCTGCAGGGGTGGTCACATACTATTTCTCTGTTCTTATCATTTTGGGCTGCTGTTTGGTCATTTTTGCATTTTGTCATTGCTCCCACCCCTAGAGGTAGCATGAGGTCGTGTCTACAACCCACAGAAGTTGCTCAGGTTGTGCAGCTCATTCAGGGTGGCACAACAATGCGAGCTGTGGCAAGAAGGGTAGCTGTGTCTGTCAACACAGTGTCCAGAGCATGAAGCAGATGCCAGGAAACAGGCAAATACACCAGGAGATGTAGAGGGGGCCGTAGGAGGGCAACAACCCAGCAACACGACTACTACCTCCTCCTTTATGCATTGAGGAACAGGAGAAGCAGTGCCATAGCCCAGCAAAATAACCTCCAGCAGGCCACTAACATCCAGGAGTCTGCTCAAACTGTCAGAAAAAGACTCTACGAGGGTATTATGAGGGCCCGGTGTCCACAAGTGGGTGTTACTCTTGCAGTTCAACACTACGCAGGGTGTTTGGCATTTGCCAGGGAACACCAAGATTGGCAGTTTCAACATTGGTGCCTTGTGCTCTTCACAGATGAGACCAGGTTCACACTGAGCACATGTGACAGAATCCTGGAAAACATTCCCCAGCATGACCAGTTTGGCAGTGAGTCAGTAATGGTGTAGGGAGACATTTCTTTGGAGGGCCGTACAGCCAAAGGTACCCTGACTGCCATTAGATACTGGGATGAGATCCTTAGACCCATGGTGAGACTAACTGCAGGTACACTGGGCCCTGGGTTCCTTCTGATGTATGCATTTAGGTTTTTTACAGTCTGTTTGCATCATCTGCAAATAAAAGGGGTGGCCTGACTTTCCTTGAGCTGGGCATTAAATTGATGTGGTCTCCCATGGCTGTGTGTCCACTAGTTGGGCCCAGTCATTCTCAACTCTTATCCACATGCAAGTCACTTGACAAACTGTGAAGTTTTTAATATTAGTTAGGACTTCCCCAATTACGATCACTGTACAGTGGTGGGATGGCTTTTAAAATTTTTTTTAAATATGTTAACTAAGTACCATATATTATCGTCATGCACTATACTGTTTATTTATTTAGTGCAGGGTATTCAATCATTATGTTTTTGTCTTTGTTTTTTTCTGTTCAGTGGCAAGTCTGGACATGCGCTTACATGCTGAATGCACACCAGTTTATATCCCAGTTCATATCTTTGGGGGGGTTTTATGACAATGCTAGGTCTAATGTGGCGTAAGTGTGTCAGCAGTTCCTGTATGATGAAGGTATTGATGATATGGACTGGCCTGCTGGCATCCAGTTGAGCACATCTGGGACATCATGTCTCGTTCCACTCACAAACGCCACATTGCACCACAGACTGTACAGAAGTTGACTGATGCTGTATTCCAGGTCTGGGAGGAGATACCACAGAAGAACATCTTCTGCCAGGACCATACCCAAGCATTGTAGGGAGGTCATACAGGCACGTGGAGGCCACACACACCACTGAGCATCATTTCCTTGTCTTCAAGCCTTTCCTCTAAAGCTGGATCAGCCTGTAATTAGATTTCCAACTTTGATTTTGAGTATCATTCCAAATCGCGCGCTTTTTGCCTGTAGGACATTATTGCAAGAGAGCTTGGCTGAGTAGATTACACAAGAAGGAAAACACACAGCAAGTCAGCAGGATCTAGGAGCAACATGGCAGATGTGACAACCTACATGGTGAGCTGCAGCATGTGCTACATGTTCACAGATCGACCAGAAGAAGAATCCAATTTCACCTGTCAGAAGTGTAGACTAGTGGCCCTTTTAGAAGAAAAGGTGCGGGGTCTGGAAGAAAGAATAGCAACTTTGAAACTCATCAAAGAGAATGAAGACTTTCTAGACAGAACAGAAGCATCTCTACTGGTCACAGAAGGTGCAAAAAGTGTCAGAGAACCTCCAAAAGCAGATGAGTGGAAGCATGTGACCAAAAGAAGCAAGAAGACCATGGAGAAATCACCAACCACACAACTGAAGAACCGATATCAAATCTTTGTAGAGGATGAAGATGGCACACCTAAGAATGAAGCAATACCAGCAAGCAAAAAAGAAAAGGGCACACAGCAACAAGTGACAGCAAAAAGTACAGCCAAGAAGCAACGAAGAGTGGTGGTGGTGGGAGACTCACTACTGAGAGGCACAGAAGCAGCCATCTGCAGACCGGACATAACTGCAAGAGAAGTATGCTGCCTTCCAGGTGCGATGATCAAGGATGTGACCGATAGGATACCAAAGCTCTTCAGCTCCAAGGACGTCCACCCATTTCTTCTGATACATGTTGGCACCAATGACACGGCAAGGAAGGACCTACCGACAATCTGCAAGGACTTTGAAGAGTTGGGGAAGAAAGTAAAGGAACTGGATGCACAGGTAGTTTTTTCTTCTATCCTTCCAGTAGACGGGCATGGCACCAGGAGATGGAACAGGATCCTTGATGCAAACAACTGGCTAAGACGATGGTGCAGACAACAAGGATTTGGATTCCTGGACCACGGTGTGAATTACTGGTATGATGGACTCCTCGCCAGAGACGGACTACACCTCAACAAACCTGGGAAACACACATTCGCCAGAAGACTCGCTACACTCATCAGGAGGGCGTTAAACTAGAAGAAGAGGGGACGGGAAGAAAAACATTAGACTCGAACAAAGACGACCCAGGAAAACATACTCAGAAGGGAGGTAAGAACATTTCTAAAACAATCCACAGTGAGGAGATTGGAACAAAACAAAATCCTCTGAACTGCATGCTCGCAAACGCCAGAAGCCTGACAAACAAGATGGAAGAACTAGAAGCAGAAATATCTACAGGTAACTTTGACATAGTGGGAATAACCGAGACATGGTTAGATGAAAGCTATGACTGGGCAGTTAACTTACAGGGTTACAGTCTGTTTAGAAAGGATCGCAAAAATCGGAGAGGAGGAGGGGTTTGTCTCTATGTAAAGTCTTGTCTAAAGTCCACTTTAAGGGAGGATATTAGCGAAGGGAATGAGGATGTCGAGTCCATATGGGTTGAAATTCATGGAGGGAAAAATGGTAACAAAATTCTCATTGGGGTCTGTTACAAACCCCCAAATATAACAGAAAGCATGGAAAGTCTACTTCTAAAGCAGATAGATGAAGCTGCAACCCATAATGAGGTCCTGGTTATGGGGGACTTTAACTACCCGGATATTAACTGGGAAACAGAAACCTGTGAAACCCATAAAGGCAACAGGTTTCTGCTAATAACCAAGAAAAATTATCTTTCACAATTGGTGCAGAATCCAACCAGAGGAGCAGCACTTTTAGACCTAATACTATCTAATAGACCTGACAGAATAACAAATCTGCAGGTGGTTGGGCATTTAGGAAATAGCGACCACAATATTGTGCAGTTTCACCTGTCTTTCACTAGGGGGACTTGTCAGGGAGTCACAAAAACATTGAACTTTAGGAAGGCAAAGTTTGACCAGCTTAGAGATGCCCTTAATCTGGTAGACTGGGACAATATCCTCAGAAATGAGAATACAGATAATAAATGGGAAATGTTTAAGAACATCCTAAATAGGCAGTGTAAGCGGTTTATACCTTGTGGGAATAAAAGGACTAGAAATAGGAAAAACCCAATGTGGCTAAACAAAGAAGTAAGACAGGCAATTAACAGTAAAAAGAAAGCATTTGCACTACTAAAGCAGGATGGCACCATTGAAGCTCTAAAAAACTATAGGGAGAAAAATACTTTATCTAAAAAACTAATTAAAGCTGCCAAAAAGGAAACAGAGAAGCACATTGCTAAGGAGAGTAAAACTAATCCCAAACTGTTCTTCAACTATATCAATAGTAAAAGAATAAAAACTGAAAATGTAGGCCCCTTAAAAAATAGTGAGGAAAGAATGGTTGTAGATGACGAGGAAAAAGCTAACATATTAAACACCTTCTTCTCCACGGTATTCACGGTGGAAAATGAAATGCTAGGTGAAATCCCAAGAAACAATGAAAACCCTATATTAAGGGTCACCAATCTAACCCAAGAAGAGGTGCGAAACCGGCTAAATAAGATTAAAATAGATAAATCTCCGGGTCCGGATGGCATACACCCACGAGTACTAAGAGAACTAAGTAATGTAATAGATAAACCATTATTTCTTATTTTTAGTGACTCTATAGCGACAGGGTCTGTTCCGCAGGACTGGCGCATAGCAAATATGGTGCCAATATTCAAAAAGGGCTCCAAAAGTGAACCTGGAAATTATAGGCCAGTAAGTCTAACCTCTATTGTTGGTAAAATATTTGAAGGGTTTCTGAGGGATGTTATTCTGGATTATCTCAATGAGAATAACTGTTTAACTCCATATCAGCATGGGTTTATGAGAAATCGCTCCTGTCAAACCAATCTAATCAGTTTTTATGAAGAGGTAAGCTATAGGCTGGACCACGGTGAGTCATTGGACGTGGTATATCTCGATTTTTCCAAAGCGTTTGATACCGTGCCGCACAAGAGGTTGGTACACAAAATGAGAATGCTTGGTCTGGGGGAAAATGTGTGTAAATGGGTTAGTAACTGGCTTAGTGATAGAAAGCAGAGGGTGGTTATAAATGGTATAGTCTCTAACTGGGTCGCTGTGACCAGTGGGGTACCGCAGGGGTCAGTATTGGGACCTGTTCTCTTCAACATATTCATTAATGATCTGGTAGAAGGTTTACACAGTAAAATATCGATATTTGCAGATGATACAAAACTATGTAAAGCAGTTAATACAAGAGAAGATAGTATTCTGCTACAGATGGATCTGGATAAGTTGGAAACTTGGGCTGAAAGGTGGCAGATGAGGTTTAACAATGATAAATGTAAGGTTATACACATGGGAAGAGGGAATCAATATCACCATTACACACTGAACGGGAAACCACTGGGTAAATCTGACAGGGAGAAGGACTTGGGGATCCTAGTTAATGATAAACTTACCTGGAGCAGCCAGTGCCAGGCAGCAGCTGCCAAGGCAAACAGGATCATGGGGTGCATTAAAAGAGGTCTGGATACACATGATGAGAGCATTATACTGCCTCTGTACAAATCCCTAGTTAGACCGCACATGGAGTACTGTGTCCAGTTTTGGGCACCGGTGCTCAGGAAGGATATAATGGAACTAGAGAGAGTACAAAGGAGGGCAACAAAATTAATAAAGGGGATGGGAGAACTACAATACCCAGATAGATTAGCGAAATTAGGATTATTTAGTCTAGAAAAAAGACGACTGAGGGGCGATCTAATAACCATGTATAAGTATATAAGGGGACAATACAAATATCTCGCTGAGGATCTGTTTATACCAAGGAAGGTGACGGGCACAAGGGGGCATTCTTTGCGTCTGGAGGAGAGCAGGTTTTTCCACCAACATAGAAGAGGATTCTTTACTGTTAGGGCAGTGAGAATCTGGAATTGCTTGCCTGAGGAGGTGGTGATGGCGAACTCAGTCGAGGGGTTCAAGAGAGGCCTGGATGTCTTCCTGGAGCAGAACAATATTGTATCATACAATTATTAGGTTCTGTAGAAGGACGTAGATCTGGGTATTTATTATAATGGAATATAGGCTGAACTGGATGGACAAATGTCTTTTTTCGGCCTTACTAACTATGTTACTATGTTACTATGTTACAAATCCAGACCACCATGGTATATTAAGTTTGATTTACATTGATCATTTTTATGTTTTGTTCTCCACGCATTCCACTATGCAATGAATAAAGATTTGCAACTAGAATATTTCATTCAGTGATATCTAGGATGTGGTTCTATTATTCCTTTTATTATTTTTTGAGCAGTGTACTTTCCTTCCAAAAAGATTTCTTTAATCCTTTAAACACTTCACGATGAAGTCTATTTTCACCTTCCTGACCAGGTCAATTTATTCAATTATGATGATTGTCAATTTACGCGGTAATAATTCTGTATCCTTGAAATTCTGAGACTGTTTTCTCTTGACATATTGTTCCTCATGATAGTGGCAAAATTTGTTCAATATGACTTGCATGTATTTGTGAAAATATCGGAAATTTGCCAAACATTTTTAACATTTTGCAATTTTAAAACTTTTCATTTTTATGTCCTTAAATCAGAGAACTATGCCACACAAAATGTAATATATAAAGCTGAATGTGTGTATGTGTGTGTGTATGTATGTCCGGGTTTGGCATCTGCACCGTCGCAGCTACAGCCACAAAATTTTGCACAGTCACACGTCTGGATCCCGAGAGCGTCATAGGCTATGTTGTGAGGCGAAATTTTAACCCCGCGCGTTCCAATTCACCAAACAATTTTGCCCCTATCTACATAATGGAGAAAAAAGTGAAAGAAAAAGTGTTGGAGGCGTCGCAGCTACAGCCACACAATTTTGCACAGTCACACGTCTGGACCCCGAGAGCGTCATAGGCTATGCTGTGAGGTGAAATTTTAACCCCGCACTTTCCAATTCACCAAACAATTTTGCCCCTATCTACATAATGGGAAAAAATGAAAGGAAAAGTGTAGGAGGCAAATTCACAGCTGCCAGATGTGAACAAGGGGGACTTAAAGAGTGAGAGCGATGGCACCAAAGAGTATATACCGTACAGTTGCTAAGGTGGGACCCCGACATGGGATACTCACCACACACGGGGATATGAACACACACAAAATGCGCCACACACTACCACGTGCTTGAACACATATTACCCTCAGCACACATTTCACCACAAATACACCAACCTCGCCACATAAAAGTCGAAACACAAAAGTCGCCACTCAAAACTCACCACGCGCAGAACTCGCCACATTCAAAAACTAGGCTCTTGCAAAACTCGCCACAAGTGCAAAACTCACCTCATGGAAAACTCGCCACACGCAAAACTTGCACACGCGGAAAAATTGCCACATGCACAAAAGTTGCAACACATGCAAAAGTTGCCTCACACAAAACTTGCACATAATCAAAAGGCACCACACATAAAACTCGCCACGCGCAAAACTCGCCATGCGCAAAACTTGCTGCACACAACTTGCTACACTAACCTGTCACATGCAACTCAACACAAAAAGTTGCTACACGCATGTTGCCACACAAAACTCATCTCACAAAAGTCGCTACATGCATGTCGCCACACGCAACTCAACACACACAACTTGACAAACGAAACTCGCCCTAAAACACACACAAGTCTGGTATTATCCTTCAAAAATAAAAATCTGATTAATAAGCAGACAAACTACAACAAATGTACCATATAGGAAATACGGCAGCTGTCAGTCACATGACCTGTCTATTATGTGTAAGTGTGAGCTAATATATACTGCCAGGGGGAGGGCTTCCTGTTGGCTGGGGATTTATCAGGCTGCCAATTTAGCTTACAAATACTGAGGTAAAAATACTGAGCAAATAACGTGTGATCGAGGTCTAATACAGGAGGAGATGACACACAGGTATATACTATATACAGGGGAGATGACACACAGATATATACTATATACAAGAGAGATGACACACAGGTATATACTATATAGAGGAGGAGATGACATACAGGTGCATATATATACAGGAGGAGATAACATACAGATATATACTATATACAGGAGGAGATGACACACAGGTATATACTATATACAGGAGCAGATGACCTACAGGTATATAATATATACAGGAGGAGATGACATACAGGTATATGCTATATATAGAAGATGACATGCAGGTATATACTATATACAGGAGGAGATGACACACAGATATATACTATATACAGGGGAGATGACACAGGTATATACTATATACAGGAGGAGATGACATACAGGTATATACTATATATAGAAAGAGACGACATTCAGGTATATACTATTTATAGGGGAGATGACACACAGCAGGTATATACTATATACAGGGGAGATGACATACAGGTATATACTATATACAGGAGATGACATACAGATGTATACTATAGATAAGGGAGATGAGAAACATGTATATACTGAGGTGATGAGGTGAAAATGAGAGGTGTGAGGTGAAAATGAAAAGGTGTGAGTGCAAAATGAGAGGAGTGAGGAAAAATAGTGGAGTGATCAGAAAATGACAGATGTGAGGTTGAAATGACAAGTGTGAGGAGTGAGGGAGAAAATGAGAGGTGTGAGGGAGAAAATTAGAGATGTGAGGGGGAAAATGAAAGATGTGATTGGGAAAATGAGAGGCGTGATGGGAAAATAAGAGAAGTGAGGTGCTATAACTAACCACAGATATTTACTATGCCCAGGCAATGCCGGGCTCTTCAGCTAGTAATTAATAAATTACATTTCCCACATGTCTACTTTACATCAGCACAATTTATGAAACATATTTTTTTTTTCATTAGGAAGTTATGAGGGTTAAATTTGAGCAGTCATTTTTACAACAAATTTACAAAACCAGTTTTTTGGGGACCGCATCACATTTGAAGTGATTTTTAGGGATTTATTTGACAGAAAATACCCCAGATTTACACAATTCTAAAAATCTGTAGCCCTCAAGGTGCTCAAAACCACATTCAAGTAGCTTATTAACTCTTCAGGTGCTTCACAGGAATTATTGGAATTTGGAGGGTAAAATTGAACATTTAACTTTTTTCACAAAAATGTAACAAGGGAAAGTGCACCACACGTTTTATTGTTCAATTTCTCCTGAGTACGCTAATATGCAATATGTATAAGAAAATTAATGTTTAGGCACAATGGCAGGGCTCAGAAAGGATGAAACGCCATTTGACTATTTGAATGGAAAATTTGCTGAAATCATTAGCAGACGCCAAGTCGCATTTGAAGACCCCCTGATGTGTATAAAGAATGAATAACCCCAACATGTGACCCCATTTTGGTAACTAGACCACTCATAGAACTTATCTAGATTCGTGGGGAGCACCTTCAGCCCTCAAGTGCTTCACAGAAGTTTAAAACGTTGAGGCATGAAAATAAAAATCCAATTTTTCCCACAAAAATGTTTCTTAAGCCTCAATTTTTTTTATTTTCACAAGAGTAACAGGAGAAAATCGACTAAAACAATTTGATGTGCAATTTCGCCTGAGTATGCCGATATGCATTATGTGGAGGAAAACTACTGTTTGGGTGCATGGCAGGGCTCTGAAGGAAGGAGCGCCATATGACTTTTTGATTGCAAAATTTGCTGGAATTATTAGTGGACGTCATGTCACATTTGGAGAGCCCCTGATGTGCCTAAAGTGTGGAAGCCCTTCACAGGTGACCCCATTTTGGAAAATAGACCTATCAAGGAAGTTCTCTAGATATGTGGGGACCAGCTTGTACAATTAGGCGCTTCACAGAAGTTTATAACGCTGAGCCGTGAAAAAGAATTATGAGTTTTTCCCACAAAAACTTTATTTATCCCTAATTTTTTTTATTTTCATAAGGAAAACAGGAACTAATACACCATATAATATGAATGCAAAATTTGCTGGAATCGGAGAGCCCCTGATGTTCCAAAAGAGTGTAATCCCCACAGAAGAGACCCCATTTTGGAAACTAGACCACGCAAAGAACTTATCTAGATGTGTGGTGAGCACCTTGATCCACCATATGCTTCTCAGAAGTTTATAAGGTCGAGCTTGAAAATGGAATTATAATATTTTTCCCACAAAAACATTATTTTAGCCACAATTTTTTTTTATTTTCCCAAGGATAACATGAGAAAATGCACCATACAATTTGTTGAGCAATTCCTCCAGAGTACACCAATCCCCAATATGAGGATGATAACTACTGTTTGGGCACACGACAGGGCTAAGAAAGGATGGAGTGACGTTTTGCAATGCAGATTTTAATAGAATGTACTGCGAATGTCAAGTCGTGCCCCTGATGTGCCTAAAAAGTGAAATCTCCTCACAATTGACCCCATTGGAATCTAGATATATGGTTTCACAAGGAGAGCAGGAGGAAATGGACCCCAAAATGTGTTGTTCAATTTCTCTTGAGTACACAGATACCTCATTTGTAGTAGAAAACTACTTTTGAGGCACGGTGCAAGGCTCAGAAGGCAAAAAGCGCCATAATAATAATAATAATTTTATTTCTTTTGCGCACTTTATATTATAGAGGGGACTTGTGCAAACAATAGACATTACAGCATAACAATGAACACATAGATCAAAACAGATACCAAGAGGAATGAGGGCCGTGCTCGCAAGCTTACAATCTATGGGGAAAAAGGGGAGACACGAGAGGTGGATGCTTTCATTGTTCTCACCAGCCATAGGGTAAGAATCGGGTGTTCATATAACACTGCGCCATATTGGAGTTCAGATTTTGCTAGACTGCTAGAATAATTTTTAAACTCCATACACAAAGCCCCTAAGTGCTAGAAGAGCAGAATTCCACATAAAGTGACCACATTTTAATAATAATAATCTTTATTTTTATATAGCGCTAACATATTCCACAGCGCTTTACAGTTTGCACACATTATCATCACTGTCCCCATTGGGGCTCACAATCTAGAATCTTTATCAGTATGTCTTTGGAGTGCGGGAGGAAACCAGAGTACCCGGAGGAAACCCACGCAAACACGGAGAGAACATACAAACTCTTTGTAGATGTTGTCCTGGGTGGGATTAGAACCCAGGACCCCAGCGCTGCAAGGCTGCTGTGCTAACCACTGCGCCACCGTGCTGCCCAGAAATTACACCTTTTTTGGAATTTATCTACAGATGTAGTGGCAATTTTGAATCTATGGGTGTTTTCCAGAAACAAGCAGCACTGGATGTTGCTAGGTGAAAATTGTCAACTGCCATTGTAGCACCCAGTAAGTTGTAATGACCAGTATATTGTAGTGACCATTATGTTGTGATGCCCATCATAAATTAAACAGGCTGTCATTGCTACAGAAGCGCCAAACATAGTAACATAGTAACATAGTTAGTAAGGCCGAAAAAAGACATTTGTCCATCCAGTTCAGCCTATATTCCATCATAATAAATACCCAGATCTACGTCCTTCTACAGAACCTAATAATTGTATGATACAATATTGTTCTGCTCCAGGAAGACATCCAGGCCTCTCTTGAACCCCTCGACTGAGTTCGCCATCACCACCTCCTCAGGCAAGCAATTCCAGATTCTCACTGCCCTAACAGTAAAGAATCCTCTTCTATGTTGGTGGAAAAACCTTCTCTCCTCCAGACGCAAAGAATGCCCCCTTGTGCCCGTCACCTTCCTTGGTATAAACAGATCCTCAGCGAGATATTTGTATTGTCCCCTTATATACTTATACATGGTTATTAGATCGCCCCTCAGTCGTCTTTTTTCTAGACTAAATAATCCTAATTTCGCTAATCTATCTGGGTATTGTAGTTCTCCCATCCCCTTTATTAATTTTGTTGCCCTCCTTTGTACTCTCTCTAGTTCCATTATATCCTTCCTGAGCACCGGTGCCCAAAACTGGACACAGTACTCCATGTGCGGTCTAACTAGGGATTTGTACAGAGGCAGTATAATGCTCTCATCATGTGTATCCAGACCTCTTTTAATGCACCCCATGATCCTGTTTGCCTTGGCAGCTGCTGCCTGGCACTGGCTGCTCCAGGTAAGTTTATCATTAACTAGGATCCCCAAGTCCTTCTCCCTGTCAGATTTACCCAGTGGTTTCCCGTTCAGTGTGTAATGGTGATATTGATTCCCTCTTCCCATGTGTATAACCTTACATTTATCATTGTTAAACCTCATCTGCCACCTTTCAGCCCAAGTTTCCAACTTATCCAGATCCATCTGTAGCAGAACACTATCTTCTCTTGTTTTAACTGCTTTACATAGTTTTGTATCATCTGCAAATATCGATATTTTACTGTGTAAACCTTCTACCAGATCATTAATGAATATGTTGAAGAGAACAGGTCCCAATACTGACCCCTGCGGTACCCCACTGGTCACAGCGACCCAGTTAGAGACTATACCATTTATAACCACCCTCATGAGAACATGTGGACGCTAAATGTGGTTTAGACACACTGGAGCTCAGAAGGGAGTGTGCATTTGGATTTATGAGCGCAGTATTTTTTGAAATTTCTTTTGGGGGGCGAGAAGCTATAATGCTTTTTCAGAGCCTTTTCACTACCAATAACATGTAAGCCCCTTATATTGTTTTAACAGATAATGGGCCTGAGTGTGGACTTGCTTTTTTGTGGATTGAGAGAAGCTTTTTTTGGGAACATTTTGCATAATATTTGGGATCACATTTATCCAGCGCTCTACGCTGAGCACTTATATTGGGGTTTCCAACGAAATCTCCTAGTGACATGATTCAGAAGAAACACACGAGGGAGCCACTCACTAAAATAAGGCAGCAGAGTTTCTCTGGACTTTGTCTGGCCTCTGTTTAGTGGTATTTTTGTATTAAGAAGTGCACAAAAATGGTGGACTACAATTTTATGCGCCTAAGAAGATGGTGGTTGTTCCTTCCCAGTGAAAGACCTGGCTATTTATTGCTTGCATTGAGAAACACGTGATGGTGTCTCCGCAGCTTTTCTACATGCATTTGCATATTTCCAATAAGGGATGGGGGCAGTGTTCTGGATCACTGCGTTGAGAAACACGTGATGGTGTCTCCACGGTGTTGGATGTTTTGATCTCCCCGAGGTCATTCATCCTTATGTTTATAGTCCTTTTACTAGGCACTGCTCCGAATAACCAGTTTCCTACTCCACAATGATGAGGGGTAAATACCCCGAAACAGCTGTCTGTGGATGGAGACCATGTTTTCGCATAGGTGGTTTTCCCTTTTGGGATGCTGCTGTCAGGTCGCTGTTATCACCGCCGCGGCCCCTGCTGTCCACTCTTACTTACCGCTCCACGGCGTCCCGGCGCGCTCCTGTTCTTCCTCCAGCGCCGTCTCCCCTGCTCGTTCTCCCGGCTCCTGCTTCATGTCGGGCGCGCGCGCACTAGGGTTCTCTGCGCACGCGCACTCTGCCCTTTTCTCTGGACGCTCTTTCTCCTGCTCTCTGTGGTCCTGGAGGACCATGACCCGGAAGGTACGCTGCCACTCTGCATTTAAGGCCGTCTCTTCCTTTTGGCTGTGCCTGTCTGTCATTTGTTTTTCTAGCAAATGCCTCTGGCTCTCACGCTTCCTAGCGTACTCAGCGTTCTCCTAGCCGCTTGTATTTTGTTTCTGATTTTTCGTTTTTGTGTTTAATTATTGCCTGTCTCCGTGCTTCCCTTTCAGTTCCAGTTCTCCTGTGCCTCCGTTTCCCCGGTGTTCCTGATCCTCAGCCTTGTCCTTCCGCCTTCGTCTCCTGCGCTTCCGTGGTCTCGTGTTCCCATCCTGTCTTCTGGTTTGTCTCTCATTTTCTGTCTGTTTTGTCAGTTTCCTGTTACCCGTTCCACATCTCCTTCCTCGTTGTCTTTTCCATCGTCCCTGCCCTGACCTTTCCTTTCCCTCTGCTTTGGTACCGGCTGCCGTGCAGTAGTCTCCCCTGGGCCTGCTCCTAACGCTCCCTGTATAGGGGGCGGTCCACCTGGTCTACTCGTCCTCGGGAGGTTTGCTGTTTCGGTCCAGTGGGTTCACTTATCTCGCTTTCCTGGTCCTAAAATGTAACAGCTGCCCTTCCCGTGGTTGTTCATTCCCGTGATTCATCCTTATGTTTATAGTCCTTTTACTAGGCACTGCTCCTAATAGCCAGTTTCCTACTCCACACTGATGAGGGGCAAATACCCCGAAACAACTGTCTGTGGATGGATACCATGTTTGGGCATAGGTTGTTTTCCCTTTTGGGATGCTGCCCTTCCCGTGGTTGTTCCTTCCCGGTGAAAGACCTGGCTATTTATTGCTTGCGTTGAGAAACACGTGATGGTGTCTCCGCGGCTTTTCTACATGCATTTGCATATTTCCCATAAGGGATGGGAGCAGTGTTCTGGATCACTGCGTTGAGAAACACGTGATGGTGTCTCCGCTTTCTAGGATATTTTGATCTCCCTGAGGTCATTCATCCTTATGTTTATGATTCAGAAGAAACACACGAGGGAGCCACTCACTAAAATAAGGCAGCAGAGTTTCTCTGGACTTTGTCGGGCCTCTGTTTAGTGGTATTTTTGTATTCAGAAGCGCACAAAACTGGTGGACTACAATTTTATGCGCCTAAAAAGATGGACACCGCAGGATGAGAGGCCAGACTGTGACAACAGTGTCTCCATCTGCCTCCTTATAGGAAATTTTCTGCAGGGGTTCCATCTGAATCACTTATGTTAGAGATTTACACAGAAACTCCAGGGTAAGTGGTCAGCACAGAGCTCAGAATTTGTGACAAGGCTTTACTGCAATATTTGGGAGGCAGAATGAAAAGATAAACAGCAGGTGAAGAATTGGTTTTGTTTATATTTTTACACCGTTCCTTGTGCGATTTATGTGATTTAACAATTTTATTATTCGGGTCAGTGTGATTACAGCTATACCAAATTTATATTAGATTTTTATGTTTGATTGCTGTCACACACTTAAAGATGCTTTTTATTGCAAAAACTTTTGCATCCCCATATTTAGATAGCTATAATTTTTCCATATTTCAGGTGACAAAGTCATGTGATGGCTTGCGTTTTTGTGGGACTAGTTGGCATTTTTATTTTGGCACATGATATTTTTCGCAAACAGAAAAAACTGACCAGCACATCCCAACTAGTGTGAATAGATGCCAGCTAACAAAACTATTTTAAGAAAATAAAATGCTGCACTCTGGATTGTTTAGAATGGTAAATCTACAAAATTGAAACTGCATTACTGTCATAGAACATTGGTTAAGTGCTATATTATGTACATGTGAAATTTAGAAAAATTAGAAATGCAATATTGCTATAGGAAAATTTACAGTTAAAAGAAGGCACTTAGCATAAAGATGGGCCAATGATATTTTTTGATCGCTTTCTTTTCCGATTTTTGGAGGCAGAATGAACAAAAAGAAGCAATTCAGGAGTTTTTTGTTTGTCATATGGTAAAATTGATACGGCAGCTTTATTCTTCTGCTCAATACGATTACAGCGATACAACATTTATATAGTTTTTTTTATGTTCTGGTGCTTTCATACAATAAAAACTATATCATAGAAAAAATAAATATGTTTGCATCGCTGTATTCTGAGAGATATTTTTTATTTGCCTGCTGATGGAGATGTGTGTTGTATTATTTTTTGCAGGACAAGATGACGTTTTCAGCGATACTATTTTTATTTACGTTTGTCTTTTTTTATCGCATTTTATTACACTTTTTGTTTGGCAGTATGACGATAAAACAGTTTTTGCCTGTCTTTTTTTCTTTTTAACAGTGTTCATTGTAGCGGTTAACTAGCAGGACATTTTTATATTATATGTCTGGTTGTTCCGGACGAACAATTTTTATTTATTCATTTTTTACATAAATAAATGTATTTATTAGATTAGTATTTTTTTCTTTTTTTGTTCTTTATTCTGTGATATTCAAATTTTTTTTTTTTAGAATTTTTATTTACTTTTTTACATTGTGCCAGGATGGGACATCAACTTTCCGGTGACTGATGGCTGATCTAATATTCAGTATGCAGAACAGGGACAAGATTTGCGTCTCTCAAACGTGGAGGAAATGTGTCAGCTCCTGCTCTGAGCATGAACTGAAAGGCCACCATCCCCTGGTGGCCCCCGTGGCCCATGGCCACCATGGATACCATCGACATAACATGATCACAATTGTGATATGCTGAGCCTTCTGCGATGACCCTCGCTGTTGCTGTCACTATTGACAGCAGCACTAGAGGGGTTAAAGACTCGAGATCAGTGCTAGTACTGATCTTTGGCATTGTTGCAGGGTGTCAGCTAGTGTTGGACTTGGGTGCCAAGGGCCCACCAGTAATCAACTCCAAGGACCCACTTTTTAGCTACATGCAAATGTGACATTATCC
Source organism: Ranitomeya imitator (assembly GCF_032444005.1). Taxonomy (NCBI): domain Eukaryota; kingdom Metazoa; phylum Chordata; class Amphibia; order Anura; family Dendrobatidae; genus Ranitomeya; species Ranitomeya imitator. Next base: position 591,970,573 of record NC_091286.1, read on the forward strand.
TCAATCACAAGTTTATATAACAATGAACTGGATAGATTCTTAAATGAATAGGATGCTGCCGTTGTCTGTACATAGTGATTCAAGTGTATTGTGCCAAGTACTGCTGATATGAGGGTAGTGACCGACAACTGCACAGGGGCCCACCGGAGGATTGTCCTGTTCTCCTATGGGCCAGTCAAAGCCTGGTATCATGTGCTGGAAATGAGTGTTCATTTTGGTCACAAACATCTCTTCCACAGTCAATAACTTGATTGCTTTTTTCCATACACTCATTGCCAGAACCACGTTTTTTAAGGTGATCTGTACTCAGAAATTCATCAAAGCAGGCAGGGTTGCTCGCATTCCTTCAGAATTTGTTGCTGCCATGTACAAGAAAAAATCTTTTCATGGCCAATTCAAATCTATTCTATATTCTGCAATAATACCGTATTATCTGCGATTCATGTAGGGTAAGCTGTTGCAGTAGGGATAGGGTATTACAGGCATCTAGTTAGGGATTTTGGCCTTATAAATTATAATCATTGCTGCTGCAACCTTAAAAAAATCAAGGTAGCATCTATTCTATTTCCTATTAATACCGCTGTTAGCTGTATTTAGTGTCAGGACAGATGTTAAGTATCATCTGCTGGAAATTATTGTTCATTCTGGTCAAATATACGTATCTCTTCCACAGTCCATAATTTTTTTGCTTTTTTTCTATACACTCATTGATCGATTCATGTTTTAACGGTGATCTGTGCTCAAAAATTCATCAAAACAGGTAAAACTAACTGATTTTATGTGTTTATTTGCAGTTTCTCTGTAGCATCAGTATATAAGAGGTAGTGAAGGAAAACTTTTCGGTACTTCAGCTGGATATACCTCTTTAGAAGTCTCTAGCATTTTGTTTACATCAATTTCATCAATTTCCTGGTGCATTTTGAAGTATGTTTGGGGTCATTATCCTGCTGGAAAACCCATGACCTAGAATGCAAGCCCAGCTTATCTTTGAAGTGTCACCATATTTAACTGTAGCTACTGTGTTCTTTTATTTGTTAGTCTCATCTCATTTCAGTAAACAGTAGAATGATGTGCTTTACCAAAAGCTCTATCTTGATCTCATCTTTTCAAAAGTCCTTCAAGCCCTCTAAATATAGTGGGGGCGCTTGCTGGCCCTAAAATAAATTGTGTTTCAAACTTTGCAGTATTAATATGAAAAATTTGCCCACCTCCGATAGATAAATTATATTGCAGTAGCAATATATGGCTATGCAAAGCATAGCCATCTCCTGGCACTCAAAAAATGCTTAGTGAGGGCTGGCTCAAAAACTATTGAGTGAGGTCCAGCTGTTGGCCCTCTAAAACTAGAGAGAGGGCCACTTCATGGCCGTCTGACAAGAGTGAGGGCCGCCTAATGCCCTGAAGAACTTTGTGACTTTCAGCATCCCTCCTTCACAAATTAAACCGGATGTGTCTGGTCATGTCTCACAAACCACATGGCCAGATAAGGTAGTAAAATGTTAAAATTACATTTCCTGGTGAATGTTTTTTTCACCATTGAAAGAAAAGCAAACATGCAAAAACAGAGCAAAAACACTACGTGTGAACATAACATAAGGGGAGGATTGTGACCATCCAGACTGAGAACCACTGGGGAATAAGCATTTCTTATTCTCTTATTTATTTTGCCTTATGTACAATTCAGTATCCTAGAAAGAATGTTTCTAAACATTTTTTCCAGTAAAATTTATTGTATCTTTGGTTTTGCTTGTTCATTGTCAGTCTGTAAAAGTGCCATAATACTCTGACAACATTGTTCCCAGTGGCGACCTAGGATTCAGAGTTGCTTCCAGGAGTCTTCCCATATTGTTCCCACGCATTTCAGTGCTCGCTCATGTTATGGAAATTTGGTTTGGATAAATCTATCCCTGTGTGTGCTGCGGCTGTTCCCAATAAGACTGAGTGTTTTGAGCGCTCATCAAGAATGGACTGTACACCATTGTGACAGAAAAGCATTCCATCAATACTGATGATTTATTTTACATACATAGTTTTATTATTGCATATAGAAAGGAGTGGCTAGGGGTGGTTAGTTAATTACCATATTGTCTAGCTCCTCTGTTATTGGTTATCTAAATATATGGAATATTGTGATTAATGCGCATATGGATGCTGATTAAGCAACTAAAATGTAGCTCTCTGCATCTAGGACAATGTTGAGACATCTCATCAGCACTTAATATATCTGGAGTTATTCTGCTTTTCGAGTGTCTGGAAAATACCGAGGAACCATCTGGCCTGGCTCATGTGGTCAAATAGAGCAATTGATTATAAACTAGCTGAGTATACAGTATATTAGCTGTGGATATATGAGTATATATGATTATAGAGGAGTATACATGCAAGTGAGATCTACATGATACATATATTTCCATCACACTCATCAATAGTATTAAGCCAAAAACTATGGAAATAAGTGGGACAAAAAAACACACCAAGTTCTCCTGTTCCAATATGTTATGACTGTGGCAGTATTAAACATCATCAATAGATAGTCCCCTTACCTTTGTAATTTCTCCCATCCACACAGATGAGTAAAACTAAGGTATCTTCAGTCCCTACACTATTAGCCATGACAGAACTCACCATATGAGCTTTCTTGGGTGCTGGAATGATTAGAATATTATTGACCAGCACACACTACAACCTCTTTCTCTTTCCTAATAATGGTTATAACCCATAAAAATAAATTATTTCTAGGATCCTTGAGTAACAAATATATATTGCCATCTTTAAAGTAAAAATATGAAAAAGTATTGTACTATTAATGTTCTCTTGTTTAGAGATACTTTTAGGGAAGCAAGGAACCTTAAGATTACTTGCCCACGATCAGGAAACGATGCGTTCAATCGCGCAGTTACTTCACATGTGTTCATTGAACAATGCGGATTTACCGCATCCAATACATTCTGTTGTGGAAATTTCTGTTGTGGAAACTAGCATCTCTAACAGAAATTGACATGCTGACGCTTGTAAACCAGTGCAGCGGGTGAGTTTACGCAGCATCAAATAGAAGTACAATGGGCATGGACTTGCAATAAATCCCTTCCATTGTGCTTGTATCACAGAACGCAGCGTTTTGGATGCAAGGCAGGTGAGCTGCATCCAAAATGCTGCTATTCCGAATCATGGGTACAAGCAATAACAGGAAACTATCAGATGATTCATGCTGCCTAAACAGCAGGCAGCATGAACTGAAGCCTGGCTGCATTACTGAAATAAGGTACATTATTTTCTAAAATGCTCCAACATTTCAAAGACAAAATAATTTGAAGACCCAACCAGAGACCATAGCCGGAGAGGAGACTGGTCTGGCTCTTGCCCCTGCCAGCTCTTCCCAGTGCTGCTAGAAGAAGATGACTATCATAGAATCATAGATAGAATCATAGAATGGTAGAGTTGGAAGGGACCTCCAGAGTCATCTGGTCCAATTCCCTGCTCAAAGCAGGATTCAATAAATCATCCCAGACAGATGTCTGTCTAGTCTCTGTTTGAAGACTTTCATGGAAGGAGAACTCACCACCTCCCGTGGCAGCCTGTTCAACTCATTGATCACCCTAACTGTCAAAAAGTTTTCTCTAATATCTAATTTGTGTCTCCTCCCATTCAGTTTCATCCCATTACTTCTAGTCTTTCCTTGTGCAAATGAGAATAAAGGTGATCCTTCTACAATGTGACAGCCCTTGAGATATTTGTAGGCAGCTATTAAGTCTCCTCTCAGTCTTTTTTGCAAGCTAAACATTTCAAAATCATGTAACTGTTCCTCATAGGACATGGTTTGCAGACCAGTCACCATTCTGGTTGCTCTTCTCTGAACTTGCTCCAGTTTGTTGATGTCTTTTTTAAAGTGCGGTGCCCAAAACTGGACACAGTATTCCAGATGAGGTCTGACCAAAGAGTAGTAGAGGGCAATAATGTCTTCACATAATCTAGACTGTATGCTTCTGTTAATACATCACAGCATTGCATTTGCCTTTTTTTTGCTGCTGCATCACACTGTTTATTCATGTTCAGATTATGATATATTAGTATGCCCACATGTTTTTCACATGTGCTGTTGCTTATCCCTATTCCTCCCATTCTAAATATGATTTTTTATTTTTATTGCCCAGATGTAGTACTTTGCATTTTTCCCCTTTAAAAACCATTCTGTTAGTTGCTGCCTTCAGTTCCAGTTTACTTATATCTTTTTGAATCCTCTCTCTCGCTTCTCTAGTATTAGCTATCCTTCCTAGCTTTGTGTCATCAGCAAATTTAATCAGTGTACCCTCAATTCCGTCATCTAAATTATTGATAAAGATGTTGAACAGCACAGGGTCCGGGACAGAACCCTATGGTACCCCACTTGTGACATTTTTCCAACTGGATGTGCAGCCATTTATGACCACTCTTTGGGTCCGATCACTAAGCCACTAATCCACTAAGACTATATATACTCGAGATAGAGATTTGTCAATAACCTACAACAGCTCTGGAAGCAGACAGTATATATTGAAAGATATTCAAAGTATATTTTATTGGAAATGCTGGAGAGCGTAACATTTTAATTTTTCTGGCTGCAGTCATGCAATCAGACTTCTTTCCGTGCTGCCCACTGTTTAGCAGCATGGATCGGATGACAGATTTCCTTTAGGTCTTAACAGCAGCATTCTTCAAGCCTATATCGAAACATGAGTTTGAATTGTTAGCTTTGTGTTCAAATAGATTTATACAGTTTTGGATTTGGAAACAGAACTTGAACGATCGCTACTTACCCATGTTATGACCCCTTTCAGGGAGTGTTGGAAGCATAGAGAGACAGTATATCTTTATCTATTTAAAACTCCCACTAGCCCTGTCTAAGAAAACTATATTGAAGATGTCTGTTCTGAGCTCTAAACACTCTTACAAGTAGGAATCTTTTGCTAGACATTCTCCTTGTATTATGGTGTACTCCCTAGTGTCCTTAATAATAAATAAACCAGGCAATGATGTTGCTTTTACTCCGTCAACCTTTTTGTTCCCATAATTCACCTTAAGCAGACTATCAATTTCATAAGCCAAAGTTATTTCGCATTTAAAAAAAAAAACATAGTTGTAAATATAGAGGCAGTATGTCATGCGCAATATACGTCAAGAGGATAAATGTTCTAAAAATTGCATAAAATCTAAATAAAATATTTGTATAAAAGCTACATGAGTTGTTTATTCTGAGCTCATGATGAAAACACTTATAAGAGTCTCACAACAATTAAAGGTCACCCCCAAAACAAAATTTAAACCAAACATAGTCATACAGGAGACATATTGTAGAACCTAAACAATTGTTAGCTTTACTGTAAAAATTTGACTGTCTGATGTGCAAAAAATGCTCTTTATTCCCTTACCCAAATTATGGCAATCAGTGCATCCATGGTATGACCTAGCATCAAGATACACTGATCTGCCCCCAGAATTTGGATACCCCTGTCTACTGTTGTATATGAACTGTAGAACTGAAAAGGGCTGTGGAATATGTTGGTGCTATATCAATAAAAATTATTTTTATTTTCACTAGAGATGAGAGAGCACCAAAAGGCTCGGGTGTTCATTGCTTTAAGAGATTTTACCACAAATATGAAGCCTTATATACTCGTGTATAAGCTGAGTTTTTCAGCACATTTTTTGGGGCTGAAAACTCCCCCCTCAGCTTATACATGAGTTATTGTCCCAGAAAGATGGCTGGGGAGGGTCAACAGGTCACAGGAGGCAGAAGCTGGCGGCTAAAGTCTGCGCCCGCTGCTAAAGAGAAATGAATATTCATTGCGCTGGCAGTAAATATTAATTTATCTTATAGCGTGCACAGTAACAGCCACAACTGCCGGCTTCTAGTACAAATCCTGCTTACCTTCTTGCATGCCATTGTGGCATCTTGTTCGTTCCGGCGCCAGCAGCTCTTCTGGCTGAGCGATCACATTGCCCTGATCATAAAGGCAATGAATATTCACGCCTCTCCATTCCCATAGGCGTGGAGTGAATATTCATTATATTAATGAGAGGGGCCATGTGATCGCTTGGCTGCAAGAGCTACTGGAACCGGAATGAGATGCAGCAAGGGCGCACAGGAAGGTAAGTAGGATTTTTTTTTATAGGAACTATGCATACAAGGACAGGTATGGGGAACCATGGATACAAGGATAGGGGATAAGGAGCCATGCATATAAGGACAGGGATAAGGAGCAATGTGGATCACCCCCAGTAGGACAGTGGGGTACTCAGAGCAGGGCCCTTCGGTTCTCAAGGGGAATGTCACGGTGGCTGACCCGGTCCATGGCCCTAGATGTATCCGTTGATAAAAGGGGGAAAGGTCTTTAAAGGGGAACTGTTCGTGATGCCACTTGTGGTATTCGGTCATGGTGACTGACGCTGCTTATGGATCCGCTGGGGTGATGTGATGGCAGCTAGTTGGTATACCTTCCCACAGGGGAAGTATGTCCCCAGGGCTTCCCAGAGTGTAGATGGTGGATTGTGTGAGGCGCAGTGAAGAACGAGGACACAAGGGTGTAGTCTCTTTACCTTTTTACTGAAGGCTTCAGCATCCAGAGTCCAAAGCACCAGATCGCAGGGTAGGCAGAGTCTGACCGGTCTGAAGGCAAATCCAGAGTCCCCTTATCCAGGTGGAAATCAGTAGCCTTCCTCTAGTGCCTGTATGTTGTAGTACCTTACTGCTGTGCTTCTCATAAGGTCCTCACAACTGTTGGTGGTGTTCTAGATGTTATGTCCTTCTCTCTGTCCCCCAGATGGATAGGAACAACCCGTATGACTGAGGCTTTTTACAGGGACTCTAGCATGCCCCAGTCTCCACAAGTTGCCACCATGCCTCCTGGGTGTAGGTGCGGATCAGCAATGTGCAATTATCTGTCCTGCCAGTCTCTGAAGTAAAGCGTAGAGATCCTTACTCCCTCTGTATTCTGGCTACTGGATTCTGCACCTCAGAAGGAATCCGCCTGCTCCTGGCTGGTCTCCCTCTGATATTCCTCTCCTGTGCTCTGTTTTCCTGCACACTCTCTGCAATATGTTCTGCTTTCTATGTCTCTTCCCAGGAGCTGTAGCACTTCATGCCACAGAGTTCCTCTGTCTTCCTGACAGGAACTGAACTCTGAACTCTCTTTCCCTCAAGATCAGGATGTTTTATGGTGGAGTTCACCTAAAACAGGCTTAGAGCTCCCCCTTCTGGTCTGGAGTGTGAACATGTTGCATGCATAGTGTTTACCTGGTAAGGAGATTTCCTTTATTGCCTTCAGACGTAACATCACTCCCCCTGGTGGAAGAATGGCATTACTGCAATGACCAGGACCCTGAGGCGCTGCACATGCATACAAGAACAGGGATAAGGAGCCATGCATACAAGTATAGGGATAATGAGCCATGCATACAAGGACAGGGATGGGGAACCATTCATACAAGGATAGGGAATAAGGAGCCATACATTCAAGGACAGGGAAGTGGAGCCATGCATACAAGGACAGGGATGGGGAGCCATGCATACCAGGATAGGGATGAGGGAACAATGCATAAAAGGGTAGAGATGAGGGGCAATTCATACCCGGCTTATACTCGAGTCAATAAGTTTACCCATTTTTTCATGGCAAAATTAGGTGCCTTGGCATATAATCAGGTCAGCCTATACTTGATTAAATACGGTATAATATGTCACAAAAAAAATCTCATAATCATTGGCATATGTTGAATAGTTCCAGAGTTATTACCTCATAAAGTGACAGTGGTCAGTAGAGTTGAGCGAATTTTAGTTTTTTAGGATCGAGTTGGGTTTAGCGAAACCCGACTTTGTCAAAAGTCGAGTCGGGTGAAATCGGCCAATTATTTCGAAAAGTCAGGGCCGACCGAAACACGAAACCCAATGCAAGTCAATGGGGAATCAAAGTCGGCAGTGAGTGGAGGACAGGAAAAAACCTACAGTGCCCATTTTAATGCAAAAACATCAATTCTTATTTCTTAAGCTTGTCAATCTTAACTTACTTTATAATAATAGTTAGGCACTGAAAACAAGGGGTCATTTGGCTGAAGTTGTAGGGGGGTAGGGCTGGCTCAAGATTTTCGTGGGCCAAGGAAACGCGGAACACGTCACGGCGGTGGAGCCGGGAGAGGTAAGTATTTCAACTTTGCAAGTGCTGTGATCCTGAGCAAGCAGGGGGGGCCGACTCATTGGCACTGGCACAGGGCCCCTCATAGTACGGCGGTGTGTTTGACGGCAGGTGGCGCCTCCCACTGCCAGAGACACTTTTGCGTACTAGGAGGGGCACTGTGCCAGTGACGTCGCCAACGAGTATGCCCCCCTACCTGATGAAGGAACCTGCACTTTCATCTGCACCTGCCTCTTTGTCCCCGTGTAAGGTGGATTAGTATGCGGGAAGGGGAACCTGACTTTCAGCAGGGTCAGATTCAGGCTGTGTAGAGTGAAAGGGGAATGTAGCAGTGGCTGGGCAATGGGCAGGATGAGGAGGAAACACAGATATAGGCCCAAATAATAAAGTAGGCTAAATGCAGTTCAAAATTGGTAACAGGACTAAACAGGCGGCATTGCTTTGTTCAGTGGAGGACAACTGTAATGAGTGGCACAGACACAGTTAGTAGGCCCAAAATAAAAAAGTAGCCTAAATTCAGTTCAAAATTGATAACAGGACTAAACAGGCGGCATAGCTTTGTTCAGTGGAGAACAACTGTTATGAGAGGCGCAGACACAGTAGGCCCAAAATAAAAAAGTAGGCTAAATGCAGTTCAAAATTGGTAACAGGACTAAACAGGCGGCATTGCTTTGTTCAGTGGAGGACAACTGTAATGAGTGGCGCAGACACAGTTATTAAGCCCAAAATAAAAAAGTTGGCTAAACGCAGTTCAAAATTGGTAATAGGACTAAACAGGCGGCCTAGCTTTGTTCAGTGGAGGACACCTGTAATGAGTGGTGCAGACACAGTTAGTAGTCCCAAAATAAAAAAAGTTGTCTAAATGCAGTTCAAAATTGGTAACAGGACTAAACAGGCAGCATTGCTTTATTCAGTGGAGGACAACTGTAATGAGTGGCGCAACCACAGTTAGTAGGCCCAAAATAAAAAGTAGGCTAAATGCAGTTCAAAATTGGTAACAGGACTAAACAGGCGGCATAGCTTTGTTCAGTGGAGGACAACTGTAATGAGTTGTGCAGGCACAGTTAGTAGGCCCAAAATAAAAATGTAGCCTAAATGCAGTTCAAAATTGATAACTGGACTAAACAGGCGGCATAGCTTTGTTCAGTGGAGGACAACTGTTATGAGAGGCGCAGACACAGTTAGTAGGCCCAAAATAAAAAAGTAGGCTAAATGCAGTTCAAAATTGGTAACAGGACTAAACAGGCGGCATTGCTTTGTTCAGTGGAGGACAACTGTAATGAGTGGCGCAGACACAGTTATTAAGCCCAAAATAAAAAAGTTGACTAAACGCAGTTCAAAATTGGTAACAGGACTAAACAGGCGGCCTAGCTTTGTTCAGTGGAGGACAACTGTAATGAGTGGCGCAGACACCGTTAGTAGTCCCAAAATAAAAAAGTTGTCTAAAAGCAGTTCAAGATTGGTAACAGGACTAAACAGGCGGCATTGCTTTGTTCAGTGGAGGACAACTGTAATGAGTGGCACAGACACAGTTTGTAGGCCCACAATAAAAAAGTAGGCTAAATGCAGTTCAAAATTGTTAACAGGACTAAACAGACAGCATAGCTTTGCTCAGTGGAGGACAACTGTAATGAGTGGTGCAGACACAGTTAGTAGGCCCAAAATAAAAAAGTAGGCTAAATGCAGTTCAAAATTGGTAACAGGACTAAACAGGCGGCATAGCTTTGTTCAGTGGAGGACAACTGTAATGAGTTGCGCAGACACAGTTAGTAGGCCCAAAATAAAAATGTAGCCTAAATGCAGTTCAAAATTGATAACAGGACTAAACAGGCGGCATAGCTTTGTTCAGTGGAGGACAACTGTTATGAGTGGCGCAGACACAGTTAGTAGGCCCAAAATAATAAAGTAGGGTAAATGCAGTTCAAAATTGGTAACAGGACTAAACAGGCGGCCTAGCTTTGTTCAGTGCAGGACAACTGTAATGAGTGGCGCAGACACGGTTAGTAGGCCCAAATACAAAAGTAGGCTAAAAGCAGTTCAAAATTGGTAACAGGACTAAACAGGCGGCATAGCTAGGTACTGGGGTGGGCTCCTTTGCTGAGTAGCAGACAGTGGTAGTAGGCGCAAAGTATTAACTGGTCTAAATGGAGGCCAGGGCCCCTGTATATTTTAACTATCATCTATAATTTCAACAAATTTGTATTGGCAGTGCCATTGAAGGATTTAACAGTACAGACTACACAGTGGTGGAGCAGAGAAAGGTAAGTATTGCAAGTGGTAGAGCACTGTTCGAGCTGGGGGGAACACTCTTTCATGGGCGGTGGTACTGGCACAGGTCCCCTCATATTACGATGGTGTGTCTGACGTTGGTTGTGCACCACCACCATCAGAGACACTTCATTGTACTATGAGGGACCCTGTGGCAGTGCCGTCACCCAAGAGTGGGCGCACCCACCTGTCCAGGCAAATGGCACTCGCACGGGTGCCTTCGCCAGTTGGTGACCACGGCCCTGTGGGGGGAGTCAGCCCATTTAGGGAGGTATAAAAATGGCCTATAGTGGACATTCAGCAGCTGCAAAAGGAGGAATTGGAGCAGTCAGTAAGAGGAGGCCAAAAGCAAGACATTTTTCAGGCAAGCTACGTGTCAGCAGGAGAAGGTGGGGCAAAATAATTTGAAATCCATGATTGGTTCATTTTAATGAAGGTTAGATCATCAACATTCTGGGTAGCCAGACGTGTCCTTTTTTCGGTCAGTATTGAACCAGCAGCGTTGAAGACTCTTTCTGATAGCACACTAGAAACAGGGCAAGCGAGCTCCTGTAATGCATATTCTGCCAATTCAGGCCAGGTGTCTATTTTCGATGCCCAGTAATCAAAGGGGAATGACCTGTGAGGGAGAACATCGATAAGGGAGGAAAAGTAGTTCGTAACCATACTGGACAAATGCTGTCTCCTGTCACTTTGAATCGATGCAGCACTACCTGTCGTGTCAGCGGTCATTGTGAAATCACTCCACAACCTGGTCATAAAACCCCTTTGTCCAATGCCTCTTCGGATTTGTGCACCTCTCACACCTCTGCCATGTTGCCCCTTACGGCTCATGTGAGCACCATCACCGCTGCTGTGTGCTGGGAATGCCTGAACCAAACGGTCTACAAGAGTTGCTTGTTTGGTAGCCAATATTTGCTCAAGGTTCTCATGTGGCATGATATTTTGTAATTTTCCTTTATATTGTGGATCCAGGAGGCAGGCCAACCAGTAATGGTCAGGGGTGCTGCTATCATGAGGCTAGTTGAATACTTTGCCTCAGGCGGCGGAGCATCCTTAAAGACAGGGGGCGGCAGAGCGGCAGTCAGAACACGTGGTGCCGACTCTCCCTGTAATCCCTGCTCTGACACTTGCTGACAGTGCAGTGTCACAACAACCTAACGTGCGACGTGCCCGGCAGGTTGGCCCCATATGCTGCTTCTGCACAGCTTTGTAACGGTTCACAGCTTCCCTCCATCAGACTGTCACAAGTAGATAAGCTATGTAAACCAGCTGGGGTTTTCAGATTTGAAAGCAGTAAGGAAGTGGGATATGGCAGAGTTGGTGTGTGTTACCCTAAGTAGATGAGCTGAGGTTGTCAGATTTGGTCCTGCTAAGACTTATTTGTCCTGATTTTACTACGTGGTGGTGGGCGCCGTTTTGCAGTTCGCCTCAGGCAGCAGAGAGGCTAAGTTCACCCCTGGTAATCGTGTATGTAAATAGCACAATAAAGGGACCTAAAACATAACATTTAATATACTAGTTAAAAATGACATAACCCAACACACACAGACAAACATGTATAATACCAACAGTTGGTCAAACAGTTATCCAAGGAAATCACAGAGAAACGGTACTTAAAGCAGAAAAATACTCAAATTTACAACTGCTTCTCCTGCTAGCATATCCTTACCCAAAGATAAAAAAAAATGGCTGAAGGAGGGTATATAATAATGATGCTATTTGTACCTGTGTGCTTTTGCTCAGAAATGTGACATCAAAACAGTATCATCAATTCTCACTGCATCTGCAAAAGTCACTAACACAAAAAATGCACCATAAAGTATGGAACAATCTCACCCGTTCCTGAAGAAGCCATAAAAAGGATGCACTCCACCACTCAGTCATTTAGGAGATTCAAAAATTCGGTATAACACTCCATAGACCATTTCTTATTCAGGACCACCTGAAGGTGGTATTATACATGTTTGTCTGTGTGTGTCATTTTTAACTAGTATATTAAATGTTATGTTTTAGGTCCCTTTATTGTGCTATTTACATTCATATTTTTGGGTACCCTTGGCTTTTATAAAAATTGTGGTTCGTTTCAACCTTTTGCTGTTTTCTATTCCAACCAGTAGTCGTCATCAGTCATCATTTTGATAATGCGGGGGTCCCTTTAAAGGATACGCAAGGCATACTCAGCCATGTGGGCCATTCTTCCAGGTGTCAATTCACTGCTTGTGCTGGGTTGAGGAACACTTTCTTGCAAATCAACATCACTTGTGTCCCGCAAAAACCCTGTACCTGACCTTGCAATGCCACCAGTTTCTATTGCCCCCTGTGAATCTTCCTCCTCCCATAAATATTCATCCCCATCATCCTCCTCCTCTTTGTCTGCCACCTCATACAGGAGAGTTTACTGAGCAGACAATGGCTGTCATCAAGGCTTCCCTCCTCCTCAGCTGCAGATGCCAGCTCCTTAATGTGCGTCAAACTTTGCATCAGCAACGCATTAGTGGAATGCTCATGCTTATGATGCCATCTCTTCCCCCAACCCAAAAAGTCTAGTATCAGCATAAGTACATAAAAGAGATAATATAGGGGGAATGTCTCATCCTTTTATTTTAGGACCACAATTGGCCCTTTAGGCCCTGAATGAATGCCTGATTTTGTTACTTCCATGCTCTCAAGCATCGCAAATAAAGAAATGCTCCTCAAATTAGACAAATAAACAGTTCTTGGTTTAAGCCTCTTTGATCATTGCTGTTAAACAAGGCAGTCACTAAAAGAGCAGTGTCCTCTGCTTAGTATTCATTACTGCTCACACGCAGCCACTGTGCATTCAAGGGATAATAAATGATTTTCCTTGCCGAAGGTTGTTTATCATGGAAAATGAGCTTGCTACTGATGCAAATAAAAAAAAAGAAAAAAAAAATCATTTTTTACCATTTTCCCTCCTGTGGAAAGAAGCTCAATTGTCTTTTCTGCCTCTTCCCTATAAAACAACTTTCTGACAGCCCCCACCATTATAAACTAATGCAAAGGCAAAGCAGGCTTGGCTTGAATAAGGATTATTTTTCTTTTTTATAAAAGCCAAAGAATTTCAGCATAAAAGTAATTGGTATTCAGTTATGTGGACACTCTTGGTAATGTGACATTGGTTTTCTGTGTTTTTGTACAACGCTTATATCTTTTTTAGGCATGAATGTGCACACACATCTTTTATTCAGCATGAAACTGTATTCTTTGTGCATGGAGAACTGGATCAAGTGCATTTTCAAAGAATGCTCAAATAAAATAAACACAACAAGACTGAGGGATGCACCGTGGGGGCTCATCTACATGTCACTCACTACCTAAAATTTCCACTTATAAAACAAAAAAATGTCTGTCTTTTAGAAAAAGGACTGTTTCTCATTTTGCTCGGGGCTGAGAAATAACTACAGAATTACGCCTTTGCTTTATGTCACCCTGCAGGGGTACCTGCATACCCGAAGCTATTTAGCACATAACTGCTTTTGCTGTACAATGTATCCCCTAAGCTTCACGCTCAGTACACAAAGAGCACATCATTTCTTGTGCGTGGACCTTTCACCCTTTTTTATTTGATATTCATAATAAAGCTACAATTTATTTTTTCAGTTGTCTGTTAGGCTACTTTCACACTAGCGTTTTTTGCAATACGTCGCAATGCGTCGTTTATGGCAAAAAACACATCCTGCAAAGTTGTTTGCAGGATGCGTTTTTGCCCCATAGATTAACATTAGCGACGCATTCGATGCATTGCCACACGTCGCAACCGTCGTGCAACAGTTGCGCCGTGTTGTGGCGGACCGCCGGGAGCAAAAAACGTTAAGGCTACTTTCACACTAGCGTCGGATTCGGCCCGTCGCAATGCGTCGGGACGAGATTCTGACGCTAGCGTTTGATGCGCTGCACAACGGAGGCAGCGGATGCATTTCTCCGGCGCATCCGCTGCCCCATTGTGAGGTGCGGGGAGGCGGGGGCGGAGTTCCTGCCACACATGCGCGGTTGGAAAAAGCGGTCCGTCGGCAGCAAAAAACGTTACATTTAACATTTTTTGCTCCCGGCGGTCCGCCAAAACATGGCGCAACCGTCGCAACACGGTTTGCAACGTGTGTCAATAAGTCGCAATGCGTCGGTAATGCTACTCTATGGGGCAAAAACGCATCCTGCAAACAACTTTGCAGGATGCATTTTTTCCCCTAAACGACGTATTGCGACGTATTTAAAAACCGCTAGTGTGAAAGTAGCCTAAATGTAACGTTTTTTGCTGCCGACGGACCGCTTTTTCCGATCGCGCATGCGCGGCCGGAACTCCGCCCCCACCTCCCCGCACCTCACAGTGGGGCAGTGGATGCACCGGAGAAATGCATCCGCTGCACCCGTTGTGCGGCGCATCAAACGCTAGCGTCGGAATCTCGGCCCGATGCATTGCGATGGGGAGATTCCGACGCTAGTGTGAAAGTAGCCTTAGGAAGGACCTAAAACAAGAAGGCAAGGACAGCCTGTGGTATATATAGCACTAACTTTAGAATTTAATTTTACATGCTAAACAAGGGTAGACATGGTGCTTATGTAAGGCTTCTTTCACACTAGCGTCATACGACGCACATCACAATGCGTCGTTTTGGAGAAAAAATGCATCCTGCAAAATTGCTTGCAGGATGCGTTTTTTTCTCCATAGACTAACATTAGCGACGCATTGCGACGCTTTGCCACATGTCATAACCCTTGTGCGACGGTTGCGCCATGTTGTGGCGGACCGTCGGCACCAAAAAAGTTGCATGTAACATTTTTTGGTGCGTTGTGTCCGCCATTTCCGACCGCGCATGCGCGGACGGAACTCCGCCCCCTCCTCCCCGCAGCTCAGAATGGTGCAGCGGATGTGCTGGAAAAATGCATCCGCTGCCCCCGTTGTGCGGAGCTTCCACAATATGCGTCGGTACGTCGGCCCGACGCACTGCGACGGGCCGAGTACGACGCTAGTGTGAAAGTAGCCTAAGGGGATTGGTAAACAGGTTTGCTCTAATTCTGGTACTGCTACACTACTCGGTGTATTACCAATGTTTGCTTTACTGGTACTGCTGCACAGTAATGTGTATTATCATTTCTGCTAATTGCATTATGTATAATATGGTTAATACTGTTTTTGTATTCTGTTAAATGTGTAATTTACCTTGTTGGATAAGGTAAGTGCAGTGCACACACTGGCCACTAGACGGGGTCATTTTAGTGCACGTAGTTCCCAGCTAGTGAATAGTGTAAGTATATGGTTAACAATAGATGGTGCTGCTGTGTGGTAAGGGTAAATATCAACGAGAAAATCAGCCGCGCTCAAGTAGTTGAAATTCATGCAAAAAGTGTTGTTTCTTTATTCATGCGTACAGACATCACCGGGTGCTTTATAACATATAGTAATTGTCGACAATAACGTTAACGTTTCGACCAGCGGCGATCTTTGTCAAAACCTCACTGCAAAATAAATACATAGTATAAATGTGCTGTACAAATATACATGAGCATATATACAAGTTAAAAAAATTAAGACAACGTGTCAAAACAATAACTCCTAGTCAGAACATCCACCAAGAATTATATACAGCTTTATATATAACAATTTGATCTAATAAAAATATGAAGAAGCATATTACATATTACATGCCATCTCTGGGGATTCCCATTCCACAAATACAGGAGAGGCAAGACCAATTGGAAAGAATCATAGTTAGGCCGGCTTCACACTCAGCGTATGAAAATACGGTCCGTATATTATGGCCGTAATACGCTGAAATGTCCCGAAAATAGTGGTCCGTATCTCCTCCGTAGGCAGGGTGTGTCAGCGTTTTTTGCGCATGGCATCCTCCGTATGTAATCCGTATGGCATCCGTACTGCGTGGTTTTCTCGCAGGCTTGCAAAACCAACATACCGCTATAGAAATGATCCATGTGTCCCAAAAAGAAAAAAAAAAAATATATACTGTCTATATATATATATATATATATATATATATATATATGTCAGTAGACACATATATGTATATATATTACTATTTTTTCCAGCGCAATACAGCTTGAAAGCCGGTAATTCAATTACCGGCTTTTTCTTTCTCCTTCCTAAAACCAAACATGATTTGAGACATGGTTTACATACAGTGACTGGATTGGGCGTAGAATAAAATACTCCAACAACCATTGTTTTTATTTCATTAAAATAATTTTAAATAATGTGTTTGTGTTTTATTTAACCCTTTACTACAATTGGATTAATAATGGATAGATGTCATAATTGACGCCTCTCCATTATTAATTAGGCTTAATGTCACCTTACAATAGCAAGGTGGCATTAACCCTTCATTACCCCATATCCCACCGCTACACGGGAATGGGAAGAGAGTGGCCAAGTGCCAGAATAGGCGCATCTTCCAGATGTGCCTGTTCTGGGGTGGCTGGGGGCAGATATTTTTAGCCAGGGGGGGGCCAATAACCGTGGACCCTCTCCAGGCTATTAATATCTGCCCTCAGTCACTGGCTTTACTACTCTGGCGGAGAAAATTGCGCGGGAGCCCACGCCAATTTTTTCCGCCATTTAACCCTTTATTTTAAGAGCTAGAATGGCCAAATTTTGCAGATACACACTACTGACATTAATAGTGTGGAATCTGCAAAAAAAATGGAGAGAAGACATGGTTTACTGTATGTAAACCATGTCACATATCATGTCGGGTTTAGGAAGGAGAAAGAAAAAGCCGGTAATTGAATTACCGGCTTTCAAGCTGTATAGCGCTGGAATAAATATTAATATATATACATATATGTGTCTCACTGACATATATATATACCTATTCTATGTGTACACATTTATTCTACCTATTCTACTGGAAGCTGTCAGTGTGATTTTACTGTACACCGCACTGAATTGCCGGCTTTTCTCTCTAACAGCGCTGCGTATTTCTCGCAAGTCACACTGCTTGTCCGTGTGTAATCCGTATTTTTCACGCTTCCATAGACTTTCATTGGCGTATTTCTTGCGCAGTACGGTGACAAATGCAGCATGCTGCGATTTTGTACGGCCGTACAAAGCCGTATAATACTGATCAGTAAAATACGGCAGATAGGAGCAGGGGCATAGAGAATAATTGTGCCGTATTTTTTGCGAGTTTTACGGACGTAGTTTCTGCGCTCTTATGTCCGTAAAACTCGCAAGTGTGAAGCCGGCCTTAACCTGTAGGGAATACGCATGCTCAGAGAGCTCAGGTAGGATGATCAAGTCGCTAATGCAATATACTGACCTTGTACCAGAGGAATAAATGGAGGACAGAAGGAGTAGAAGGAGTAAGTCCCAATGGGGCTAAATGAAGGGAGGAAAAATAGGGGATGTCGGAGACAGGTAGATAAACCAACCAGTAGACAGATAGGGAGAGATATACAGGTCGCCATAATTACCAGCTCTAATCGCAGTCTATAGGAATAATGTCCGCTTTGTAGGTGATGGAGTGGCCAGTGTGAGGGGCGATCACACTTTAACCCCTTCCTGCCGTGGCCCTTTTTCATTTTTGTGTTTTCGTTTTTCACTCCCGTCATTCCCAGAGCCAGAACTTTTTTTATTTTTCCATCAATATGGCCATGTGAGGGCTTATTTTTTTGTGGGACGAGTTGTACTTTTGAACGACACCATTGGTTTTACCATGTCTTGTACTAGAAACCAGGAAAAAAATTCCAAGTGCGCTGAAATTGCAAAAAAAGTGCAATCCCACACTTGTTTTTTGTTTGGCTTTTTTGCTAGCTTGACTAAATGCTAAAACTGACCTGATATTATGATTCTCCAGGTCATTACGAGTTCATAGACACCTAACATGTCTAGGTTTTTTGTTATCTGAGTGGTGAAAAAAAATTTGAAACTTTGCTAAAAAAAAAAAAAAAAAAAAGCGCTATTTTCCGATACCCGTAGCGTCTCTATTTTTCGTGATCTGGGGTCGCTTTCCATAAGGAAAGAGGTTTACCAAAACCTGTCATTTGGTAAATGCACTAACAGGATGTAGCAGGCCCCCACTCTAAAGGCAGGGGCAGCACAGATGCAAACTACTGATGGAAACAGCCACCTACACACCTACAAAATTATGGAGAGGTTGGCTGCCTAGTAGGAAAAATGCACATAAATGAGGCTTGAGTAGAAAATCAGTCACACAGGTATGTGTGATGCAGTGTCTGGCTTACAGCCTATTGATGATTCCCAAAATATTATATCAAGTGGGCTGTCCAGCACTATATACATGCACCCCATAGGGACAGACGCCCCGATACCCCCAGCCGACAAAAAAGGGGCCTGGCTGCATCCTGCAAAAAATGGTAAAAAGTGCAATAAAAAATGAAAAAAAATAACGCATATGATGAATACATGAAATGAGGTATTGGTTGATATTTTGGCCAAAATAAATAAGCTTGCAACCCAATGTCAAGGGTCCTCATACTTGCGAGTCCTAACACTAATTTCAAAAACAACAGCATTGGCTGTTATATTGTTTGTTGGCTGGGTGTATTGGGGCGTCTGTCCCTGTGGGGTGCATGTATATAGTGCTGGGCAGCCCGTCTGATATAATATTATGGGCGTCATCAACACGCTATAAGCCGAACACTTTGAATCACACATACCTGTGTGACTGGTGTTCTACTCCAGCCTCATTTCTGTGCATTTTTTTCTACTAGGCAGCCAACCCCTCCATAATTTGGTAGGTGTGTGGGTGGCTGTTTCTATCAGTAGTTTTCACATGAGCTGACCCTGCCTTTATAGTGGGGGTCTGCTACATCCTGCTAGTTCATTTATCATCTGACAGGTTTTGGTAGAGCTCTTTCCTTATAGTATGTTTTTCTCCCTCACAGTCATGTCAAGTAATGGCATGGCTGTAATTGGATGGACAGAAGTTAAAATAAATAGTTTAAAAAAATTTGATGTGCAGTCCCCTTCCTTTTTAAAACCAGCTAAGGGAAAACAGATATCTGGGAACTGGTATTTTTAGATTGGGAAAAGGCTAATATCCATTGAGCTGCCCATACCATTAATTTTAGCCCATGTCTGTCTGATTTGCCTTAGCTGGTTATTAAAGGGACACTGTCACCTGAATTTGGAGGGAACAATCTTCAGCCATAGGGGCGGGGTTTTCGGGTGTTTGATCCACCCTTTCCTTACCCGAAAGGCAAGATTACACCTTGCACAGGCGTGTACTACGGAGGACAGAGAATGAACTTCAATCCAATATTGCAACCAGCATGCAGCCAGCGGGTAAGGAAAGGGTGAATCAAAAACCCCGCCTCCATGGCTGAAGATTGTTCCCTCCAAATTCAGGTGACAGTGTCCCTTTAAACATGTTGTGAAAAAAGTGGGAAAAGGTTCTAGATATACTTGATATGCCTGAAGATGTACCAGATTTATCAAACGTCATGTGATTACTTGGTACATTTGGCACATATTACAGTGATGCAGCCACAAGTAAAACTGACTATAAAAACTTCTCACTGAATAAATTCCTTCCAGTGTTGTGAGTGAGGCACAGGGGGCGGTTGATGCGTTGACGTTTTTCAACATTTTTTTGTTCCGACTAAAATGCTCAGTATTGATTAAAAAGATGTATTGATTCAAGCAAGAAAAATATTTTCGGATAGTCTCATATCTGGAAAATATGTGACCGAAACATTATTAAAAAAAAAATGGTTCAAGGTAAGAAAATGAAGGGTTAAATGCTACAAAGCCCGAAAAGTCAAAGGAAAAGATGCAAATGTTGCCTTTAATAAAAATCTACAGATTTTTTGAAACCAAGTAAGAACACAACACAGACTGTTCTCGCTTTTTACGACCGACCTTACTACATAATACCAATGTCAATCTCTACAGAAAATTACATTTCAAGGTTTTCATGTTTACGGTAATATAAACGTTCGCCCTGTAAATGTTCCTTTCCATTGACGCTGTGGAACTTGCTGGCCTATTGATACCAATGATAATGCCTAAAAGCTAACATGATAATTTACTGAACTTGCGAAATATTAACTGTTTGCTAGAAAAATGGTATGGATCAAAACGAAGATTAAACTATATGAAGAATGATGAATTATGGACAGCAAACCCAGCGATTAACACACAGTCACGCTTTCGGAGGATCTGCTTTCCTGAAATGTCTGTTGCCCTTCCGATAAATTCTGGCATATATTTTTGAATTACTCTGCATAGTGCTATTAATCTGTTTTTCCTCCTGGAAATGTATACATAAATTAACTGGTAACTGGAATTACCATCCCTCTTGTAAGATAGGTGTATCCCTATGCACTTGAACACCATCAAATTAGTTTTGACAAAGTCAGACTGTGAAGGGACATACAGTTCCTTAATAATGTGGTTGTCCATAATTTATTTTTAAGAAAAATGGACCCAACGTGGTGAGCAAATGAAAAAAAAGCTCATGCACCTACTGATCCAACAGCACTCTTCTGGTACTACTTCGCAGGTCACCCAACAGCCTCTTCTTCCAGCTTCTATGGCACATGTCCACTACAATCAATGCATCAACGCTGGGGCCCGTGATTGCCTTCAGAAGTTACATGTTCATGTGAACCAAACAGGATGCAAAAAGATAGGAAGTTATTTGATGTAGAACACAAAGTGAGTTCTCCTTCAATGGAAGTCTTAAAGCAGAAGCTGGACAAACATCCGAGATGGTTTAGTGAATCCTTCATTGAGTAGGGGGTTGGACACGATGACCCTTGGGCTCCCTTCCTACTCTACCATTCTATAATTCTATAAATTACAAGGATGTCGATTTTCCCACCAGTTTTTTTTTATTTACCTGGGGACTGCAACAGTAAAATAACAATAAATGTAAGCTTTAGGTAAACTGGTGGAAAAATATTTCAAAGCCGCTTAAAGAAGCCCTCCTCCCATCAAAGTTTGTATCCTCTTAATATTTTGCAGTCATCATATTATGTAGCACTTTGTCCTTACAACTGGTCATTTTGCCTTTCTACTCAGCTAATTCTTCTCTTTCGCAGTACGTCTATGGCATCACTTGATTAAAAGCTGACTAGATGAATCGTTCTAAGCTCTATGTAGAAACAGGAAGTCAATTTTCCCTGTATGAGTCATGAGTCACTGCAAAAGTCCCTGACAGGTGGGGAGGAGGGAGCAGCTGGGTCTGGAGTTACAGAGAGGAATGGTATCTGCTGGGAGAAGAGACTTTCTGTTTCTACACAGCAGAGAAAAGAGAAGAATTAACTGGGTAGAAAGGTGAAATGAGCAATTGTAAGTACACAGTGCTATATAATATGATGAGTGTGATATATTAGGAATGGATGATATGAGCTTTAATGGGAGGGCTTCTTTAAAAAAGCAAAACATTACATAATTAAAAGGTGAATTTCCCTCTTCCCTTTCGGCTGATGTACTCTTGCTTTGACTTTTATTCCTCAGGCAGCACAAAAAAGCTGGTTTTGAGGGTTTAAATGATATAGGTGTTTTCTCGTAAAATACACTGATGGCCTATACTTGTGGTGGGTCATGTGCGATGTATGAGAGTCATAATAAGAATTATTGGGAAAATACGTGGAGAGCTTTTCCTAATGATAGGCCATCAGTGTATGTCATTGAAAAACCCTTTAAAAAGAGTTGGAACACGTCACTACAACATACTGAGAAATTATTATTCCCTACAAATGAGACACATACTGTGACTGTTGGTATCTCCATGCACCCATTGCATTTCATTAATTTACAGTACTTTACACAGTGCTGAAAATATTAGGGTAGTTTAGTTAAGGTAAAGCAAATCTGTAACCTGGTTTTTCAACCCCATAAGCAGCATTATGAAGGGGCAGGGACCCTAATTCCTGCAATGGGTCACTTAATGGACTGCAAGTTATCATTTTGATAAAATCCTTGTTTTCTCTGCTGCTGATCAAGCATATCTCTGAATGTCCCCGCCCACAACACAGTTTGGATGTTTTCTTTGTATACTGTTCATAGGCAGAAAACTGCCAACAAGTAGTGGGTAAGGGTTATACAGCACTCTTGAATATGGAGGCAGGGCAGGCGTTGGGGGAAGGCAGACAAGGCAGCCACCTAGAGCAGGGGTCCCCAACTCCAGGCCTCGAGGGCCGCCAACAGTGCAGGTTTTCAGGATTTCTTTAGTATTGCATCGGTGGTAATGTGATCATCTGCACAGGTGATGATTCCAACCCCTGTGCAATACTAAGGAAATCCTGAAAACCTGCACTGTTGGCGGCCCTCGAGGCCTGGAGTTGGGGACCACTGACCTAGAGCCTCCTCCAGGGGCCCCCAGCCATCCAGCCACACCACACAGCTCAGCTGCTATAGCGTTCCTGAGTAAGAGAGGCCTGCCACAACGCTGTCGCGCATTCAACTTATTGGCATCATAGAAGCCGATACAGTTGAAAGCAGTGATGGAGGAGCGCGTGCCATGTGATGCTTCCTCTCCCATCACTCCCCCTCTGCCTCTGACTCAGCACGTGCTAGCAGTGGAGCTGATGAGACGCTGAGGCGCTGTGCCATTGAAAAGCACAGGGAAAACGAAGGACATGTGCTCTGTGGAACCTAATGATGATGCTGTAACTGAAAAGGCAAAGGAAATATGCTGAGTGGAACCTAAGTTTGACGCTGTCAAAGACATGGATGCGCTGAGAGAAGACACCAGTAACGTTATCTGTTTTAAGTTGAAAGTGGACTCTGTCTCTATTCGTGCGACAGCACCCGCAGCTGAACTTCGGCTGCTCAGATGGGACCCTGACGGTGCAGATGATATAGCTGAAGGTACGCTAAAAAGGGGAGACTGTTTTCATATGGCGGGAGGTCATGGCGCGTGTAAACAGATAGTCTCAACCACAACTACGGCCCTGGCCCTCCCTCACATGGGCAACATCTTATAAAAGTAGAGTCATGTATACACAAGTACCTTGATCAGCATAGCTGAGTGTACAGTCAACACATTGTAACAGCAGTCAATTTAAAGACAGACAGGCACCTTAATGCAGCAGAATTATTTATGTGATTATACTTCGTAATAGCAGAATTTAGTTGGTAAACAGGCAACTTGGTATAACAGAGCCTAAGCTGTCAATAGAAGAGGCGAGTTGTTAGGCAGGCACCATAGTAGATCAAAAACGTTTAATTCCATAACTGGCTCTGTTATGTGACTTGGCTAAGTGTAGTCACATGGTGGCATTGTTAACTTACTACATAAATACATAGGTGGCATGCAGCCACCTGAGCTGGCCTTTAAAGGCTTAGGGTTGTGGCATTAAAGGTGTGCCGGGTTACCATTGTAATCTGAATCAGAGCTTGATGCCAGAGAAGGAAGATACGTGGAAGAGCGCTGAAGCCAGGACAGGTGAGCACCAATGAGTGTTTTGAAGATACCTTAATGTGGTCCTAGTGCAAACTAAAAGCACAGATCTGACAATATAAAGTACAGTCTCACTTAACATTTTTAAAGCCTTTTTAGCTTGAGCATAGCCTTTACGACAACCCCATCTTCAGATTATATGAGGTGTATCATTTAAAATTTCATCTGGTTGCCTCATTATGATGAGTGAAAGGATAATTTGATTGGATAGCAGATTTCAGCCAAAGCATGATATAGAACAGCCAATTACGGAGAAATTATCTTGTGAAAAATTGCAGTAAGTATCACACACATTTATAACCCAGGAAAAAGCTTTTGCTTAACGATGTAGTTAACTGTTATTAAGATTATTTATGATCACCAGGAAATAAAAGGGCTGAGATCTGATGCAAACAAAATGAAATTTCAATTGATTGCTTGCTTTATGGCTTTGCGTGATTTAATGCGGCTAACAGAATCAAAATGCTTGGATTATTCACTACATATCTTTCTAAGATTTCAAGGGAAAAAAAAATCACAATGACAATAATAAGCTTTATTTATATAGCAAGAACATATTCAACAGAGCATGATAATCAGGGGAAGTGATGAACATACAGTATAAAATAGCTTATTAAACCTGGCAAAAGGTCCATTAGACTTTAGGAACTGAAGGTGACGATTGTGTTGACATAGAAAGTATAAAATCAACGAAAATAGAAAAAATTGGAGTCGGCTCAACAGGACTGGATTTTCCTTTTCTTTTTCAAAAGAAAATATGGTGCATACAAAAGAAAAATTTACATGGTCGAGTAAGGCTACTTTCACACTAGCGTTAACTGCAATCCGTCACAATGCGTCGTTTGGCAGAAAAACGCATCCTGCAAAAGTGCTTGCATGATACGTTTTTTCCCCATAGACTTGTATTGACGACGCATTGCGATGGATTGCCACACGTGGCATCCGTCGTGCGACGGATGCGTCGTGCTTCTGCGGACCGTCGGGAGCAAAAAACGCTACATGTAACGTTTTTTGCTCCTGATGGACCGCTTTTTCCGACCGCGCATGCGCGGCCGGAACTCCGCCCCCACCTCCCCGCACCTTACAATGGGGCAGCGGATGCGCCGGAGAAATGCATCCGCTGCCTCCGTTGTACAATGCATTAAACGCTAGCGTCGGAATCTCTCCCCGACGCATTGCGACGGGGAGATTCCGACACTAGTGTGAAAGTAGCCTAAGACTGCCTAGTGCAGTCAAAACGCATCGACTGGGCCATATCGACCATGTAAATTTTTCTTTTGTATGCACTATATTTTGCTTTGAAAAAAGAAAAGGAAAATCTAGTCCTGTTGAGCCAGACTCCAATTTTTTCTCTTTTCCTTGATGTGAGGCCAGGATGAGGCCTGTGTTTGAGCCCCAGGTGGATGAGCATAGAGCAACTGGGTGAGCTGGAATCAAGTTTCTGTAAGTTATCAACATCAAAGTGGTGGAAATCTCAGTTACTCTTTCACAATTTTGGGCTTAAATGCTACAGTTTTATTCAGTATTTCCTGGTGTCATTAGGATCTCTTGATCTTCATACCACCTTGGATTTCTTGTCTCACTGAAAATAGATTTTCAATTGTCAGCTCTTGATATCAAAGTCAAATTGATAAATATTTCTGAAACCCATTGAATCACTACTGCTAATTTAGTTAATTAACCACAATCTGCAAAAATCCTTGGGGTAGATCAATTCAACATGCCCTGCATGAACAGAAAAGACTTTTAAGATCCAAATCATCATGTTAGGTGTTGAGATACCACCGATACACAGGGGGTCTTCTTTCTAAAATTAAAAATAAACTTTGGCACTCAACTTAAGTATGTCGTAAATTTTATTAGCAGCCACTCGTACAGACGTTTCGGTCAGTATTATTGACCTTCTTCAGTGTACTTATAGTCAAAGGTAGCGAGAGTGTGGCTCAAAATGTAGATAAGGTCCTAGTGTAAGTTTACAGGGAAGGTCCTAATGTAGATCCCGTATACAAGTCACAAAGAGGGTCATGTGTAGGGAAAATCTAATGGTGGCTCTTGACTATGGTAAGTAGAACTGAAACCTGTGAGAGTAAATGTATTGTATGGGTCTAACAGGTGAGCCAAAGGAGACCTCTTACCCAGGATCGGCAGTAGCTAAATATGGACCAAACAAGTGTGTTGTATGGATCTAACAGGTGGACCAAAGAACACCTCTTGCCCAGAATCGGTAGTAGCTATATGCGGACCATAGAAATGGAGCAGGAATATGTTCCTGTTCCAGGACGGATGATGGTGAGGAAACGTCTGTACGAGTGGCTGCTAATAAAATTTACGACATACTTAAGTTGAGTGCCAAAGTTTATTTTTAATAGTTACTGGTTTGGGAACCTTCTTTGTGCACCTTACAGCTGTGCCACGTTGCTCCATAATATTCTTTCTAAAATGGTGTCACTTGTGGGATTCAATATTTAGGCACATCAGAGGTTCTCCAAACTCGAGATGGCATCCTATCTCAATTCCAGTCAATTTTGCATTGAAAAGTCAAATGACGCTCCTTCCCTTCCAAGCTCTGCCATGCGCCCAACAAATGTTTTACCTGCACATATGGGGACAAACTGCACAATAACTTTTGGAATCCAGTTTTTTCTGTTACCCTTGGGAAAATAAAAAAATAAGGGCGAAAAGATCACTTTTGGTGAAAAAATATGATTTTTTATTTTTACGGCTCTATATTATAAACTTCTGTGAAGCACTTGGTGGGTCAAAGTGCTCACCACACATCTAGATAAGTTCCTTAGGGGGTCTACTTTCCAAAATGGTGTCACTTGTGGGGATTTCCACTGTTTAGGCACATCAGGGGCTCTCCAAACGCAACATGGCGTCCGATCTCAATTCCAGCCAATTCTGCGTTGGAAAAGTAAAACAGTGCTCATTCCCTTCCGAGCTCTCCCGTGTGCCCAAACAGGGGTTTACCCCAACATATGGGGTATCAGAGTACTCAGGACAAATTGGACAACAACATTTTTTTTCGGGTCCAATTCTCCTGTTACCCTTGGGAAAATACAAAATTTAAGGGCTAAAAAATAATTTTTGTGGAAAAAAAAGAATTTTTTATTTTCATGGCTCTGCGTTAGAAACTGTAGTGAAACACTTGGGGGTGCAAAGTTCGCACAACACATCTAGATAAGTTCCTTGGGGGTCTAGTTTCCAATATGGGGTCACTTGTGGGGGGTTTCCACTGTTTAGGTACATTAGGGGATCTGCAAATGCAATGTGATGCCTGCAGACCAATCCATCTAAGTCTGCATTCCAAACGTCGCACCTTCCCTTCCGAGCTCTGCCATGCACCCAAACAGTGGTCCCCCCCACATATGGGGAGTAAGCGCGATAAGTTCCTTAGGGGGTCTTCTTTCCAAAATGGTGTCACTTGTGGGGGTTTCAATGTTTAGGCACATCAGAGGCTCTCCAAACTCGAGATGGCATCCCATCTCAATTCCAGTCAATTTTGCATTGAAAAGCCAAATGGTGCTCCTTCGCTTCCGAGCTCTGCCATGCGCCCAATCAATGGTTCACCCCCACATATGGAGTATCAGCTTACTCAGGACAAACTGCATAAAAACTTTTGGCATCCAGTTTTTTCTGTTAACCTTGGGAAAATAAAAAAATAAAGGCGAAAAAAATTACTTTTGGTGAAAAAATAAGATTTTTTATTTTTACGGCTCTATATTATAAACCTCTGTGAAGCACTTGGTGGGTCAAAGTGCTCACCACACATCTAGATAAGTTCCTTAGGGGGTCCACTTTCCAAAAAGGTGCCACTTGTTGGGGATTTTAATATTTAGGCACATCAGGGACTCTCCAAATGCGACATGGCGTCCCATCTCAATTCCAGTCAATTTCGCATTAAAAAGTCAAATGGCGCTCTTTCCGAGCTTTGCCATCCGCCCAAACAGTGGTTTACCCCCACATATGGGGTATTATCGTACTCAGGAAAAATTGCACAACAACTTTTGCTGTCCAGTTTCTTTTATTACCCTTGGGAAAATGAAAAAATTAAGGCGAAAAAATAATTTTTGTGAAAAAATATAATTTTTTATTTTTACGGCTCTACATTATAAACTTCTGTGAAGCACTTGGTGGGTCAAAGTGCTCACCACACATATTGATAAGTTCCTTAGGGGGGGTCTACTTTGCAAAATGGTGCCACTTCTGGGGGGTTTCAATGTTTAGGCACATCAGGGGCTCTCCAAACGCAACATGGCGTCCCATCTCAATTCCAGTCAATTTTGCATTGAAAAGTCAAACGGCGCTCCTTCCCTTCCGAGCTATGCCAGGCGCCCAAACAGTGGTTTACCATCACATATGGGGTATCAGCATACTCAGGACAAATTGGACAACAACTTTTGGGGTCCAATTTTTCTTGTTATCCTTGGTAAAATAAAACAAATTGGAGCTGAATTAAATTTTTTGTGACAAAAAGAATAATGTTCATTTTAATTTAAACATTCCAAAAATTTCTGTGAAACACCTGAAGGGTTAATAAACTCCTTGAATGTGGTTTTGAGTACCTTGAGATATGCAGTTTTCAGAATGGTGTCACACTTGGTTATTTTCTATCATATAGACCCTCAAAGTGACTTCAAATGTGATGTGGTCCCTAAAAAATGGTGTTGCAAAAGTGAGATATTGCTTTTCAACTTTTAACCCTTATAACTCCATAACAAAAAAATTAATATTGGTTCCAAAATTGTGCTGATGTAAAGTAGACATGTGGGAAATGTTACTTATTAAGTATTTTGTGTGACATATATCTGTGATTTAGGGCATACAAATTCAAAGTTGGAAAATTGCAAAAGTTTCAAAATTTTTGCCAAATTTCAGTTTTTTTTCACATGTAAACGCAGGTAATATCAAAGAAATTTTGCAACTTTCATAAAGTACAATATATCACGAGAAAACATTGTCAGAATCATCAGAATCTGTTGAAGCGTTCCAGAGTTATAACCTCATAAAGGGACAGTGGTCAGAATTGTAAAAATTGGCCCGGTCATTAACGTGCAAACCACCCTTGGGGTAAAGGGGTTAAGTGTATTATTATATAGAGCTATAGGTACTGTTGTGAACAAGGGTAGTGTAATATTTGTATGCATGTGAAAAGCAGGACCACCTAAGTCATTGTTACTGGTGGGCCCTTGGCACCCCAGTCCAACACTTCATGTGAACTACTTCTGTATTTCTTACCAAAATCCGGGTTCTGGCTTACAAAAACTCTTGTAAAATACTCAACAATAACTGCAAACGTGAACATAGCACAAATAAAATTATGTCCATTACATTTCAAGATATATTTGACACTCAGGCCAAAGAAAAAAAAGGGGGTTTAAACCATTCAGAAGATACTCTGACACAGATGCTTGATCCATTCTGGTAGACATTCTCATCTGTTCAATAAAACAATTATTCGCTTAACTTACTCAAGGATGTTGTACATGTTGAACACAGAATATCCTTTACTGTACATTCTTATTCAACATGCATGTGATTACAATTGGCTATGGTTCTTCTATTCATTTATGTTAACATTGAATTTATTGCAAATGTAAAACCCAGGAATAATACTGCAAAAGAATGTAAACACTGAACTTTGAGAATGAAATCCATTATTAATATTTGTATAACCGCAGTATAACGGGGATGGTAGAAGTAGAAGAAAAAAATATTTCTGGTATCTTGTAGAAAATTTACAAGAGAATACATCACAGTATGAAATCCGACTGCTAAAGAAGATGAAAACAGCATAAAGCAACCTCTTGCTGCCATGTAATAACTTGACATCATTTCTTGTATTTTACTTACTTACTTGTAAGACTTGTTGGATTTCTTGTCAGATGGATCTTCTATAACCCAGTATTTCATGAGTGATCAGATAAACACTCATCATTATGTGCTTAACAAAATGCCATTAGAGGTTTTCCAAAATCAGAAGAAAATTGATAAAATTAAGAAAATGGCATAAAATAAAAGAAACTAAACCTACTTGATAAATCCACAGCACTGCTTCTCTGATGATCCCAGCAGTCTTAGGCCGGTGTCACACTCAGCGTATGAAAATACGGTCCGTTATTTACGGCCGTAATACACAGAAAAATCCCCAAAATAGTGATCCGTATGTCACCCGTAGGCAGGGTGTGTCAGCGTATTTTGCGCATGGCATCCTCCGTATGTAATCCGTATGGCATCCGTACTGCGAGATTTTCTCACAGGCTTGCAAAACCGACATATGGACATACAATTGAACCACGGGCTCAAATAATCATAAAAAGTATATACTGTCTATATATATATATATATATATATATAAATATATATATAGTCAGTGAGACACATATATATATATATATATATATATATATATATATATATGTATATATATATATATATATCATACAGCGCTATATAGCTTAAAAGCCGGTAATTAAATTGCCGGCTTTTCCTATCTCCTTCTCAAACCCGACATGATATGAGACATGGATTACATACAGTAAACCATCTCATATCCCATTTTTTTTGCATATTCCACACTACTAATGTTAGTAGTGTGTATGTGCAAAATTTGGCCGCTCTAGCTTTTAAATTAAAGGGTTAAATCGCGGAAAAAATTGGCGTGGGCTCCCGCGCAAT
The DNA here is from genome assembly GCF_032444005.1 of Ranitomeya imitator. Lineage (NCBI taxonomy): Eukaryota > Metazoa > Chordata > Amphibia > Anura > Dendrobatidae > Ranitomeya > Ranitomeya imitator. The sequence continues at coordinate 592,001,090 of NC_091286.1, forward strand.
TTTCTCCGCCAGAGTGGTAAAGCCAGTGACTGAGGGCAGCTATAAATAGCCTGGAGAGGGTCCATGGTTATTGCCTCCCCCTGGCTAAAAACATCAGCCCCCAGCCACCCCAGAAAAGGCAAATCTGGAAGATGCGCCTATTCTGGAACTTGGCCACTCTCTTCCCATTCCCGTGTAGCGGTGGGATATGGGGTAATGAAGGATTAATGTCACCTTGCTATTGTAAGGTGACATTAAGCCAGATTGATAATGGAGAGGCGTCAATTATGACGCCTATCCATTATCCAATAGTATGAAATGGTTAAAAACACACACACATTATTACAAAGTATTTTAATGCAATAAATACACAGGTTGTTGTAATATTTTATTATACTGGTAATCCACCTGAAGACCCTTGTCACCTGGAACAAATGTAAACAAAACAAACAACAATATTCCATACCTTCCGACGATCAGTCTCATCCCACGCTGTAAATCCATCTGAAAGGGTTAACTAATTTTACAAGCAGAAACCTGCTAATGCAGCCGCCCCTGCCTGTAAAAACTCGGCCAATGAATGGAATGTAGGTGAATGACCTGTAGTTACCTCGAGTTGTGGTGATGCGCCCTCTGCTGGATGTCCTCATATGAACTCGAGCCTGGGAAAATATTCTGAAAAGTTCCCAGGCTCGAGTTCATATGAGGACATAAAGCAGAGGGCGCATCACCGCAACTCCTTGACACTTCTTTAACATTCTGCACACAATAGGCCTTTATCATTTAAGCACAACCAATAACAACTACTGATACCATGTTCTTAGACTGCACAGCAGAAATTACCAAAATGTCACACCCCTCTTTGACATCACATCCTGCTCTGCCTAACCCCTCTAATTTATTTGCCAAACTTTGTAGGAAGTTGAAAGTATTCTGAAGAGTTTGATCAGAAATGCCTTTCTGAGCCTTATATTTTATCTCCAGAAGAGTTGCCCCTTTTATCAACATATTACAAATGTTTAAAATAAACATGTTTAGTACAGTCCAACATCTGTATGAAGGTTCACTCCCATGGATTCTCAGCAACTGGGTCCTTTACCTTCGGGCTATTCCTGTGTTCTTGAGAAATATCTTTGTGCTATATTTTTGTATGTGGTCTGTTCTACCTTCTAAGTTGCTATCTAATGAGACCCCACTGTATTGCGCTACCAGCAGTCTGTCTATATAAGCCAGACAGTGGGTTCGGAACATTTTGTTTTGTCTTGTTCTTGCTGTTAAGAAAAAGTTTGTCTTCAGCCCTGTTTATTCATTAAAGTAATCATAGTGTGACTGTATACTGTAGTATATCTTAGCCTCATTTAAGTCTATTTTTAATAGACAACAGGCCAACATCTTAATTAAAGAGATTTTCTTTAATGTTCAAAATCTCTAGCACTAATGTATGTTGTAGATACACTCCGAAATTGGTGTTTTTTTGCTTGTTTTTCTATACTCCATGCTCCCATCACTCATCAATGTTCTGCAACATACAATCTTTAGGCATTCTGGAGATCTAACAATGAGCCACAAATTACAATTTCCATAACGCCTTGCTCCCTCTTTGGTTCCAGTGTTCCTTTCTTTTACACTGCATTGTCAATTTATTCACACTGCTGGACATAAGCAATTCGCATATTAGTATTATTCCACAGACATAAGAATAGGGAATTTAGATTGAGCCCCAATGAGGACTGTGATGATATATGTAAGCAGCTGAGCAATATGATGGCACTATGTAAATGGGTAAAATAAATAAATAGCATTGATACATTGCGGGGCAGACAGACCAAGGTAGAACCTATGTCGGATGTAGGGCACGTGATCTACCCCCAAAAAAGGAAGCCAAGAGAGAGAGAGGGTCACTTGGAGCCCAACTGAAATGGCAAAAGTGTACAGATTTTGTAACGGGGTCACAATGAAACATCAAAATACAGAGATTTTTGTTCCTTCCACCCTTTTGTACTCTCCCATTGGGAAAAGAAGATCTACTTGCTGGTGCTGCACCTTTCTGGTACGTCCAGTGTTCTGGGAGATCTACCAAAGATGAAACATGTTTTGCAAATTTGCCAAAAAATGAGAGACAGAAAGCTACAAAACTAGAACTCTTCTAATTGCTTGATGGGGAAGATGTGCTCCAAGACTGCAACATAGTCAATCTCTAGGTAGTCCAATTGCTATACATGAAAGAACTCATTACCCAGGAGCCATGCATTGACACGGATGAGAAGCTGTGCATTAGCACCTAACTGACATATGATGTACAGTTATGTCATATGCTGACTTTCTGACTATAAAAACCCACAATTTTTGTGATACACCACTTTTCTGGAGGCAGATGATTGCGGTGATAACCATCCATCATTTGCCTGTGACAGCGGGGGGAAAGCAGAGCGGTTGTCCTGTTAAAGGCCACTGTTCATCTCTGACAATGGCATTTACAGCGCGCCAGCAGAGGGGAAGATCTGTTGTGAATTCTGTGGCAGAGCTCCCTCCTGTGGTCACAAGTGGTACTTCAGCTGATTCTCTCTGTAAGCTTCCGTTGGTGGAGGGAAGTGATACTGCGGCTTCTGAGTTTCCTCCCTCAGGTGATGTGGTGAGGTCGTTAGGTGCTGCTCTACTTAACTCCACCTAGTGCTTTGATCCTGGCTTCCTGTCAATGTTCCAGTATTGGACTTGTTTTCCTCCTGGATCGTTCCTGTGGCCTGCTGCTCTGCATAGCTAAGTTTTCCTTTGCTATTTTGTTTGCTTTTCTTCTGTCCAGCTTATCTATTTGTTTGCTGGAAGCTCTGGGACGCAGAGGGTGTACCTCTGTGCCGTTAGTTCGGTACGGAGGGTCTTTTTGCCCCTTTTGCGTGGTTTTTAGGGTTTTGTGTTGACCGCAAAGTTACCTTTCCTATCCTCGCTCTGTTCAGAAAGTCGGGCCTCACTTTGCTAAATCTATTTCATCTCTACGTTTGTCTTTTCATCTTACTCACAGTCATTATATGTGGGGGACTGCCTTTTCCTTTGGGGTATTTCTCTGAGGCAAGGTAGGCTTATTTTCTATCTTCAGGCTAGCTAGTTTCTCAGGCTGTGCCGAGTTGCATAGGTAGCGTTAGGCGCAAACCACGGCTGCCTCAAGTGTTGTTGGATAGGATTAGGGATTGCGGTCAACAGAGTTCCCACGTCTCAGAGCTCGTTCTATGTTTTTGGATTATTGTCAGATCACTGTATGTGCTCTGACCTCTATGTTCACTGTGGTACTGAGTTGCCTAATCATAACAGTACAGGAAGCCAAAGTACTAATGATTCTCAATAGAGGGAAAAAAGAAGTTCTGAGACCATTTTTTTTTCTCTGCACTGTGTTTTGCCTTTTTTTTCCCCTAGACATTTGGGTGGTTCAGTACACAGGTGTAGCGATGGACATTAGAAGTCTGTCTTCATGTGTGGATCAGCTCTCGGCAAGAGTACAAAAGATTCAAGACACTATTGATCAGAAATCTATGTTAGAACCAAGAATTCCTATTCCTGATTTGTTTTTTGGTGATAGAACTAAGTTTCTGAGTTTCAAAAATAATTGTAAACTATTTCTGGCCTTGAAACCTCGCTCCTCTGGTGATCCAGTTCAACAGGTTTTGATCATTATTTCTTTTTTGCGTGGCGACCCTCAGGACTGGGCATTTTCTCTTGCACCAGGAGATCCTGCATTAAGTAATATCGATGCGTTTTTCCTGGCGCTTGGATTGCTGTACGATGAGCCTAATTCTGTGGATCAGGCAGAAAAAAATTTGCTGGCTCTTTGTCAGGGTCAGGATGAGATAGAGGTATATTGTCAGAAATTTAGAAAGTGGTCCGTGCTCACTCAATGGAATGAATCTGCGCTGGCAGCTATATTCAGAAAGGGTCTCTCTGAAGCCCTTAAGGATGTCATGGTGGGATTTCCTATGCCTGCTGGTTTGAATGAGTCTATGTCTTTGGCCATTCAGATTGGTCGACGCTTGCGTGAGCGTAAATCTGTGCACCATTTGGCGGTATTACCTGAGCTTAAACCTGAGCCTATGCAGTGCGATAGGACTTTGACAAGAGTTGAACGGCAAGAACACAGACGTCTGAATGGGCTGTGTTTCTACTGTGGTGATTCCACTCATGCTATCTCTGATTGTCCTAAGCGCACTAAGCGGTTCGCTAGGTCTGCCACCATTGGTACAGTACAGTCAAAATTTCTTCTGTCCGTTACCTTGATCTGCTCTTTGTCATCGTATTCTGTCATGGCATTTGTGGATTCAGGCGCTGCCCTGAATTTGATAGACTTGGAGTATGCTAAGCATTGTGGGTTTTTCTTGGAGCCCTTGGAGTGTCCTATTCCATTAAGAGGAATTGATGCTACGCCTTTGGCCAAGAATAAGCCTCAGTACTGGACCCAGCTGACCATGTGCATGGCTACTGCACATCAGAAGGTTATTCGCTTTCTGGTGTTGCATAATCTGCATGATGTGGTCGTGTTGGGGTTGCCATGGCTACAAGTCCATAATCCAGTATTAGATTGGAAATCCATGTCGGTGTCCAGCTGGGGTTGTCAGGGGGTACATGGTGATGTTCCATTTCTGTCAATTTCGTCATCCACCCCTTCTGAGGTTCCAGAGTTCTTGTCTGATTACCGGGATGTATTTGATGAGCCCAAGTCCGATGCCCTGCCTCCGCATAGGGATTGTGATTGTGCTATCAATTTGATTCCTGCTAGTAAGTTCCCAAAAGGCCGATTGTTTAATTTATCTGTGCCTGAGCACGCCGCTATGCGCAGTTATGTGAAGGAGTCCCTGGAGAAGGGGCATATTCGCCCGTCATCGTCGCCATTAGGAGCAGGGTTCTTTTTTGTAGCCAAGAAGGATGGTTCGCTGAGACCTTGTATAGATTACCGCCTTCTAAATAAGATCACGGTTAAATTTCAGTACCCCTTGCCGTTGTTATCTGATATGTTTGCTCGGATTAAGGGGGCTAGTTGGTTCACCAAGATAGATCTTCGTGGTGCGTATAATCTTGTGCAAATTAAGCGAGGCGATGAATGGAAAACTGCATTTAATACGCCCGAGGGTCATTTTGAGTATCTAGTAGTGTTGAGCGGTACCTTCCGATATCGGAAAGTATCGGTATCGGATAGGATCGGCCGATATTCAAAAAATATCGGATATCGCCGATACCGATACCCGATCCCAATGCAAGTCAATGGGACCAAAATATCGGAATTAAAATAAACCCTTTCTTGCCTTGTAGGTTCATTCTACATGAAGGAAAACAACTAAGAATAATGCCGGATGTATTTGGGGAGGTGGCGGAGACATTAAAGTCATAGAGGTTTATCCCAATCAAATAGAATAGCATGTTTTTTGTTTTTTTTTAAGACGTTCGGAGTGACAAAGATATTGACTATGTAAATTTTTTTTTTTTTGTCAAATATTGATGTTTCACTATTCCACGCCCTTCCCCTTCTTTTTTTTCTTGTTTTTTTTTCTTTTCCCACACTTTCATCTTCATCATCATCAGCATCTTTGACATCAACTTCTTCTTCACCTTATTCATCTTCTTCTTCATCCTTTACCTTTTTTTTTTTTTTTTGATTACATTCTTCATATTCATTTTATTCAACGATTATTATTCTTCCTATTCTACATATTCTTTTTATTCCACTGTTATTATTCTTCCTATTCTACTTCTTCATCATATTCTCATTTGTGACAGGCATTCCCGTAGTTGTTATCTATAAAAGTTGGAAGATTACACCTTCCGTTCTGCCAGTCACAAAAGTTACATTTGTCCGCGTTCAGTTTGGCCTGCAGCATCAGGCTTTATCCAGGGGCACCACGAGGAGGAACGGACTCACCCCCATACACTGCTTAGTCTTCTTCTGCATATAATTTAGATAATATCTTTTGCTCTGATATTAAGTCTTATGCTTAATGTTCTTCTGCTCTTTGTTCTGTAGCCTCTTGTTCTTCTGCTTCTCGGTCTTCCATGTCGTCGTCTCCAGGGTCGTCGTCTCCAGGGTCGTCGTCTCCAGTGTCGTCATCTCCGCCGTCGTCGTCTCAGCCGTCGTCGTCTCCGCCGTCGTCGTCTCCGCCGTCGTCATCGGGGTGGTCTTCCGGGTCGTCGTCGTCGTCATCGGGGTGGTCTTCCGGGTCGTCGACTTTAGGGTCTTCAACTTGGAAATGTAGCAGAAGGTACAAGAAGGCTGAGAAAATGCCAAGAACCTGATGATGGAACTGGAACTCGGATGGCTACCCGAAGGTTCAAGAGCCTATGGAACTACCGAGGACCAGCTGACGTTACTGGAACCCGGTTACTAAGCAGGAGGTACCCGTGCTAAAAAGCACTACCAAGGACCGCCTGACGTTGGCGGAACTCGGATACCCAGAAGGAGGCACCTAAGCCAAAGGCTCTGCCCGGAACCAGCTGACGGTACTGGAACCAGGATGGGGAGCAGAAGGTACAAGAGTAAAAGACACTGCCGAGAACCAGCTGACGGTACTGGAACCCGGATGGGTAGCCGAAGGTCCAAGAGCCAATAGAACTACCGAGGACCAGCTGACGTTACTGGAACCCGGTTACTAAACAGGAGGTACCCGTGCCCGAAAGCACTACCAAGGACCACCTGACGTTGGTGGAACTTGGATACCCAGAAGGAGGCACCTAAGCCAAAGGCTCTGCCCGGAACCAGCTGACGGTACTGGAACCAGGATGGGGAGCAGAAGGTACAAGAGCAAAAGACACTGCCGAGAACCAGCTGACGGTGCTGGAACCAGGTGGTGGACCTGAAGGTCCACAGGAGAGGAGAGAAAAGCTAGGCCGCGAGGCAGCCGCAGTTATCGAACCCCAACAGTCTTACAGGGGAGCTGGGCCTACTGGCACTACAGAACCAGCCTTGACTACCAGTTCACGCAGCCCACATAGGAAGCTCCTAAACTGGAGGCACCCTGGAGTTGGCTAACCCGACCGCAACACGACGGGGCAAGCATAGGCGTCTCAGCGAGTTTGACACAACCCGGAAACAGCTGACGGTGCTGAAACCAGGTTTGGCACGAGGGAGTACCTGTGACAAAAACACTGCGAGAACCAGCTGGCGGTGCTGGAACCCAGATGCGTTGCCCCAGTGTGCAAGAGCCAATGGCACGACCGAGGACCAGCTGGCGGTGCTGGAACCCGGTTACTAAGCTGTAGGTGCCCGCACTTAAAAGCACTACCAAGGACTGCCTGACGTTGGCGGAACTCGGATACCCAGGAGGAGGCACCTAAGCCAAAGGCTCGGCCCGGAACCAGCTGACGGTGCTGGAACCAGGTGGTGGACCCCAAGGCCCACAGGAGAGGAGAGAACAGCTAGGCCGCGAGGCAGCCGCAGTTACCGAACCCCAACAGTCCTACAGGGGGAGCTGGGCCTACTGGCACTACAGAACCAGCCTTGACTACCAGTTCACGCAGCCCACATAGGAAGCTCCTAAACTGGAGGCACCCTGGAGTTGACTAACCCGACCGCACCACGACGGTGCAAGCATAGGCGTCTCAGCGAGTTTGACACAACCCGGAAACAGCTGACGGTGCTGAAACCAGGCTTGGCATGAGGGAGTACCTGTGTCAAGAACACTGCCGAGAACCAGCTGGCGGTGCTGGAACCCAGATGCGTTGCCCCAGTGTGCAAGAGCCAATGACACGACCGAGGACCAGCTGGCGGTGCTGGAACCCGGTTACTAAGCTGTAGGTGCCCACGCTTAAAAGCACTACCAAGGACCGCCTGACGTTGGCGGAACTCGGATACCCAGGAGGAGGCACCTAAGCCAAAGGCTCGGCCCGGAACCAGCTGACGGTGCTGGAACCAGGTGGTGGACCCAAAGGCCCACAGGAGAGGAGAGAACAGCTAGGCCGCGAGGCAGCCGCAGTTACCGAACCCCAACAGTCCTACAGGGGGAGCTGGGCCTACTGGCACTACAGAACAAGCCTTGACTACCAGTTCACGCAGCCCACATAGGAAGCTCCTAAACTGGAGGCACCCTGGAGTTGACTAACCCGACCGCACCACGACGGGGCAAGCATAGGCGTCTCAGCGAGTTTGACACAACCCGGAAACAGCTGACGGTGCTGAAACCAGGCTTGGCATGAATGAGTACCTGTGTCAAGAACACTGCCGAGAACCAGCTGGCGGTGCTGGAACCCAGATGCGTTGCCCCAGTGTGCAAGAGCCAATGACACGACCGAGGACCAGCTGGCGGTGCTGGAACCCGGTTACTAAGCTGTAGGTGCCCACGCTTAAAAGCACTACCAAGGACCGCCTGACGTTGGCGGAACTCGGATACCCAGGAGGAGGCACCTAAGCCAAAGGCTCGGCCCGGAACCAGCTGACGGTGCTGGAACCAGGTGGTGGACTCCAAGGCCCACAGGAGAGGAGAGAACAGCTAGGCCGCGAGGCAGCCGCAGTTACCGAACCCCAACAGTCCTACAGGGGGAGCTGGGCCTACTGGCACTACAGAACCAGCCTTGACTACCAGTTCACGCAGCCCACATAGGAAGCTCCTAAACTGGAGGCACCCTGGAGTTGTCTAACCCGACCGCACCACGACGGGGCAAGCATAGGCGTCTCAGCGAGTTTGACACAACCCGGAAGCAGCTGACGGTGCTGAAACCAGGTTTGGCACGAGGGAGTACCTGTGACAAAAACACTGCCGAGAACCAGCTGGCGGTGCTGGAACCCAGATGCGTTGCCCCAGTGTGCAAGAGCCAATGGCACGACCGAGGACCAGCTGACGGTGCTGGAACCCGGTTACTAAGCTGTAGGTGCCCGCGCTTAAAAGCACTACCAAGGACCGCCTGACGTTGGCGGAACTCGGATACCCAGGAGGAGGCACCTAAGCCAAAGGCTCGGCCTGGAACCAGCTGACGGTGCTGGAACCAGGTGGTGGACCCCAAGGCCCACAGGAGAGGAGAGAACAGCTAGGCCGCGAGGCAGCCGCAGTTACCGAACCCCAACAGTCCTACAGGGGGAGCTGGGCCTACTGGCACTACAGAACCAGCCTTGACTACCAGTTCACGCAGCCCACATAGGAAGCTCCTAAACTGGAGGCACCCTGGAGTTGGCTAATCCGACCGCACCACGACGGGGCAAGCATAGGCGTCTCAGCGAGTTTGACACAACCCGGAAACAGCTGACGGTGCTAAAACCAGGTTTGGCACGAGGGAGTACCTGTGACAAAAACACTGCCGAGAACCAGCTGGCGGTGCTGGAACCCAGATGCGTTGCCCCAGTGTGCAAGAGCCAATGGCACGACCGAGGACCAGCTGACGGTGCTGGAACCCGGTTACTAAGCTGTAGGTGCCCGCGCTTAAAAGAACTACCAAGGACCGCCTGACGTTGGCGGAACTCGGATACCCAGGAGGAGGCACCTAAGCCAAAGGCTCGGCCTGGAACCAGCTGACGGTGCTGGAACCAGGTGGTGGACCCGAAGGCCCACAGGAGAGGAGAGAACAGCTAGGCCGCGAGGCAGCCGCAGTTACCGAACCCCAACAGTCCTACAGGGGGAGCTGGGCCTACTGGCACTACAGAACCAGCCTTGACTACCAATTCACGCAGCCCACATAGGAAGCTCCTAAACTGGAGGCACCCTGGAGTTGGCTAACCCGACCGCACCACGACGGGGCAAGCATAGGCGTCTCAGCGAGTTTGACACAACCCGGAAACAGCTGACGGTGCTGAAACCAGGTTTGGCATGAGGGAGTACCTGTGACAAAAACACTGCCGAGAACCAGCTGGCGGTGCTGGAACCCAGATGCGTTGCCCCAGTGTGCAAGAGCCAATGGCACGACCGAGGACCAGCTGACGGTGCTGGAACCCGGTTACTAAGCTGTAGGTGCCCGCGCTTAAAAGCACTACCAAGGACCGCCTGACGTTGGCGGAACTCGGATACCCAGGAGGAGGCACCTAAGCCAAAGGCTTGGCCTGGAACCAGCTGACGGTGCTGGAACCAGGTGGTGGACCCGAAGGCCCACAGGAGAGGAGAGAACAGCTAGGCCGCGAGGCAGCCGCAGTTACCGAACCCCAACAGTCCTACAGGGGGAGCTGGGCCTACTGGCACTACAGAACCAGCCTTGACTACCAATTCACGCAGCCCACATAGGAAGCTCCTAAACTGGAGGCACCCTGGAGTTGGCTAACCCGACCGCACCACGACGGGGCAAGCATAGGCGTCTCAGCGAGTTTGACACAACCCGGAAACAGCTGACGGTGCTGAAACCAGGTTTGGCACGAGGGAGTACCTGTGACAAAAACACTGCCGAGAACCAGCTGGCGGTGCTGGAACCCAGATGCGTTGCCCCAGTGTGCAAGAGCCAATGGCACGACCGAGGACCAGCTGACGGTGCTGGAACCCGGATACTAAGCTGTAGGTGCCCGCAATTAAAAGCACTACCAAGGACCGCCTGACGTTGGCGGAACTCGGATACCCAGGAGGAGGCACCTAAGCCAAAGGCTCGGCCTGGAACCAGCTGACGGTGCTGGAACCAGGTGGTGGGCCCGAAGGCCCACAGGAGAGGAGAGAACAGCTAGGCCGCGAGGCAGCTGCAGTTACCGAACCCCAACAGTCCTACAGGGGGAGCTGGGCCTACTGGCACTACAGAACCAGCCTTGACTACCAATTCACGCAGCCCACATAGGAAGCTCCTAAACTGGAGGCACCCTGGAGTTGGCTAACCCGACCGCACCACGACGGGGCAAGCATAGGCGTCTCAGCGAGTTTGACACAACCCGGAAACAGCTGACGGTGCTGAAACCAGGCTTGGCACGAGGGAGTACCTGTGTCAAGAACACTGCCGAGAACCAGCTGGCGGTGCTGGAACCCAGATGCGTTGCCTATTAAAGATTGTCTTCCTAGAGCTCCAACTAGCGGTGCTGGAGCAAAGGGTAAGCAGGGGGAGCAGAGTGTAGGCCGAAGCCTGCACTGGAGGCAGCTTTGTGTCAGCGTTGCATTTGCAGGACACTTTGCGGGCTACACAGTGTGGGAACAGCTGGCGTTGCTGAACCCCACTAACACAATGGCGGGTGTTTTTCTCTGTGCAGCTAGCACTTGCGGGCAAAAACTTGCGATGTTAGAGCCCGTGGTGAAGCAGGAGGAGGAGGAGAGGAGCAGAGTGTAGGCCGAAGCCTAGTTGAACCAATTTCAAAGGAAACCTTTAACCCCCCCTCAGGTGTTACAAACTACAAGAGACACACCTTGTGCAGTATTAATGCTGCACAAGTGAAAGGTTGCTCTATTAATTTGTCTACTTGCACACGCTGAATGAAAGACGTACACAATTTAGCCCATTCTACAGTCAAACTGTAGTGGATGCGTGACTTGGCTTTTTAAGGAGACGCAGCACAGGTGTCCCAAATAACGCCTTGGTGCTTGGCGCAGCTTCCTGAGCGTTGTTATTTGCTGTACAGGAGTCTGCGCTCTTGTGTTATCCCTTGGCAATGCCCTGTTAGAGCTGCCCGTCTTATGACCTCATTTCATGTTGGCCGGTGCGGTTAACGATGGCCATAAATCCCAGACCCACAGTGCCTTTTCATAAAGTTACACTGCGGTGCTGGGATTCGTGGCCTTGAGCAGTAAATATTTTGGCCGCTCACACACGTCCTTACACCTGCTTCAGACTGGGCGGCCTCTGCTGATCCCTTCTCGCATGCCACGGCCATGAGGCTGCACAGTCTGAAGAAGGCGGAAGGAGATGAGTTAAGACAGGCGAAGATATGCACTGCTCGTGCCCATCAATCACACCCTCGCAGTCAAAATAAGTAAGACAACGAGGAGCATTGTTTCAGGCAGGGCGGACGCACAGGCACAGGCAGCCAACCAATGATGTCAGAAGACGGCCAGCGCTACCAAGGGGGGTGCTGCGTATCATTAGAAAGGAAAGTCACACCTCAGGGACAGTGGAATGGTCTCTAATGAGACACATTTTGTACGTGTTGAGTTCCACGTGGGCAAGGAGAAAAAGTCAGCCACCTTGTACAAATGCAGCAGTACTGCTGTACTAGGTGGCTGTTATCCATAGAAACACCTGGGGGGGGGGGGGGGCAGGTTCCCTTTAATTTCAGTTCATGTGCCTGCGTGGCGTTTGCAGGTCACGTTGCCGGCTACACAGCAGGGGAACAGCTGGCGGTGCTGAACCCCACTGACACATTGGCTGGTGTTTTTCTCTGTGCAGCTAGCACTTCCGGGCAGAAACTGGAGGTGTTTGAGCCCAGGGTCAGCAGGAGGAGGAGAGGAGCAGAGTGTAGGCCGAAGCCTGCACTGGTGGCAGCTTTTGGTCAGTTGTGCCAGCGTGGCTTGTGCTGGACACGATGCCGGCTACACAGCGGGGGAACAGCTGGCGGTGCTGAACCCCACTGACACAATGGTGGGTGTTTTTCTCTGTGCAGCTAGCATGTCCGGGCAGAAACTGGCGGTGTTTGAGCCCAGGGTCAGCAGGAGGAGGAGAGGAGCAGAGTGTAGGCCGAAGCCTGCACTGGTGGCAGCTTTTGGTCGGTTGTGCCAGCGTGGCTTGTGCTGGACACGATGTCGGCTACACAGCAGGGGAACAGCTGGCGGTGCTGAACCCCACTGACACAATGGTGGGTGTTTTTCTCTGTGCAGCTAGCATGTCCGGGCAGAAACTGGCAGTGTTTGAGCCCAGGGTCAGCAGGAGGAGGAGAGGAGCAGAGTGTAGGCCGAAGCCTGCACTGGTGGCAGCTTTTGGTCGGTTGTGCCAGCGTGGCTTGTGCTGAACACGATGTCGGCTACACAGCAGGGGAACAGCTGGCGGTGCTGAACCCCACTAACACATTGGCTGGTGTTTTTCTCTGTGCAGCTAGCACTTCCAGGCTACAACTGGCGGTGTTATAGCCCAGGGTCAGCAGGAGGAGGAGAGGAGCAGAGTGTAGGCCGAAGCCTAGTTGAACCAATTTCAAAGGTAACCTTTAACCCCCCCTCAGGTGTTGCAAGGTACAAGAGCCACACCTTGAACTGCATTAATGATGCACAAGTCAAAGGTTGCTCTCTTAATTTTGCTCCTTGCACACACTGAATAAAACACGTACACTATTTAGCCCATTATACTGTCAAACAGTAGTGGAGGCGTGACTTGTCTTTTTAAGGAGACGCAGCACAGGTGTACAAATTTACACCTAGGTGCTGGGCGCAGATTCCTTACCGTTGTTATTTGCAGTACAGGAAACTGCGCTCTTGTGTTATCCCTTGGCAATACCCTGTTAGTGCAGGCCGTCTCATGACCTCATTTCATGTTGGCCGGTGCGGTTAACGATGGCCATAAATCCCAGACCCACAGTGCCTTTTCCTAAAGTCACACTGCGGTGCTGGGATTCGTGGCCTTGTGCAGTAAATATGTCCGCCGCTCACACATGTCCTTACACCTGCTTCAGACTGGGCGGCCTCAGCTGATCCCTTATCGCATGCCGCGGCCATGAGGCCGCACAGTCAGAAGAAGGCGGAAGGAGGGGTGTGAAGACAGGGGAACATATGCACTGCTCGTGCCCATCAATCACACCCTCGCAGTCAAAATATATGAGACAACGAGGGGCGTTGTGTCGGGCAGGGCGGACGCACAGGCACAGCCAGCCAACCAATGATGTCAGAAGACGGGCAGCGCTAACAATGGGGGTGCTGCGTGTCATTAGAAAGGAAAGTCACACCTCAGGGACAGTGGAATGGTCTCTAATGAGACACATTTTGTACGTGTTGAGTTCCACGTGGGCAAGGAGAAAAAGTCAGCCACCTTGTACAAATGCAGCAGTACTGCTGTACAAGGTGGCTGTTATACATAGAAACACCTGGGGGGGTGGGGCCAGGTTCCCTTTAATTTTAGTTCATGTGCCTGCGTGGCGTTTGCAGGTCACGTTGCCGGCTACACAGCAGGGGAACAGCTGGCGGTGCTGAACCCCACTGACACATTGGCTGGTGTTTTTCTCTGTGCAGCTAGCACTTCCGGGCAGAAACTGGAGGTGTTTGAGCCCAGGGTCAGCAGGAGGAGGAGAGGAGCAGAGTGTAGGCCGAAGCCTGCACTGGTGGCAGCTTTTGGTCAGTTGTGCCAGCGTGGCTTGTGCTGGACACAATGCCGGCTACACAGCGGGGGAACAGCTGGCGGTGCTGAACCCCACTGACACAATGGTGGGTGTTTTTCTCTGTGCAGCTAGCATGTCCGGGCAGAAACTGGCGGTGTTTGAGCCCAGGGTCAGCAGGAGGAGGAGAGGAGCAGAGTGTAGGCCGAAGCCTGCACTGGTGGCAGCTTTTGGTCGGTTGTGCCAGCGTGGCTTGTGCTGGACACGATGTCGGCTACACAGCAGGGGAACAGCTGGCGGTGCTGAACCCCACTAACACATTGGCTGGTGTTTTTCTCTGTGCAGCTAGCACTTCCGGGCAGAAACTGGAGGTGTTTGAGCCCAGGGTCAGCAGGAGGAGGAGAGGAGCAGAGTGTAGGCCGAAGCCTGCACTGGTGGCAGCTTTTGGTCAGTTGTGCCAGCGTGGCTTGTGCTGGACACGATGCCGGCTACACAGCGGGGGAACAGCTGGCGGTGCTGAACCCCACTGACACAATGGTGGGTGTTTTTCTCTGTGCAGCTAGCATGTCCGGGCAGAAACTGGCGGTGTGTAGGCCGAAGCCTGCACTGGTGGCAGCTTTTGGTCGGTTGTGCCAGCGTGGCTTGTGCTGGACACGATGTTGGCTACACAGCAGGGGAACAGCTGGCGGTGCTGAACCCCACTAACACATTGGCTGGTGTTTTTCTCTGTGCAGCTAGCAGTTCCGGGCAAAAACTAGCGGTGTTTGAGCCCAGGGTCAGCAGGAGAGGAGCAGAGTGTAGGCCGAAGCCTAGTTGAACCAATTTCAAAGGTTACCTTTAACCCCCCCTCAGGTGTTGCAAGGTACAAGAGCCACACCTTGTGCAGCATTAATGCTGCACAAGTAAAAGGTTGCTCTATTTAATTTGCTCCTTGCACACGCTGAATAAAACACGTACACTATTTAGCCCACTATACTGTCAAACAGTAGTGGAGGCGTGACTTGTCTTTTTAAGGAGATGCAGCACAGGTGTCAAAATTTACACCTAGCTGCTGGGCGCAGATTCCTGAGCGTTGTTATTTGCTGTACAGGAGTCTGCGCTATTGTGATCCCTTGGTCATGCGCTGTGAGCGCTTCCTGTCTTCTGACCTCATTTCATGTCGGCTGTTGCGGTTAGCGATGGACATGAATCCCAGACCCACAGTGTGTTTTCAAAAAATCACACTGCGTGGCTGGGATTCGTGGCCTTGTGCAGTAAATATGTTTGACACTCACACATGTCCTTACACCAGCTTCAGACTGGGCGACCTCATCTGATCCCTTATCGCCTGCCGCGGCCATGAGGACACCCAGTCTGAAGAAGGCGGAAGGAGATGAGTGAACACAGGCAAACATATGCACTGCACATGCCCATCAATCACACCCTCGCTGTCCAAAAAAATAAGACACCGAGGGGCGTTGTTTCGAGCAGGGCAGACGCACAGGCGCAGCCAGCTAACCAATGATGTCAAAAGACGGGCAGCGCTAACAAGGGTGGTGCTGCGTATCATTAGAAAGGAAAGTCACACCTCAGGGACAGTGGAATGGTCTCAATGAGACACATTTTGTACGTGATGAGTTCCACGTGGGCAAGGAGAAAAAGTCAGCCACCTTGTACAAATGCAGCAGTACTGCTGTACAAGGTGGCTGTTATACATAGAAACACCTGGGGGTGGGGGGCAGGCTCCCTTCAATTTCAGTTCATGTGCCTGCGTGGCGTTTGCAGGTCACGTTGCAAGCTACACAGCAGGGGAACAGCTGGCGTTGCTGAACCCCACTGACACGTTGACTGGTGTTTTTCTCTGTGCAGTTCGCATGTCCGGGCAAAAACTGGCGGTGTTAGAGCCCAGGGTCAGCAGGAGGAAGAGAGGAGCAATGTGTAGGCCGAAGCCTGCACTGTTGGCAGCTTTTGGTCGGTTGTGCCAGCGTGGCTTGTGCTGGACACGATGCAAGCTACACAGCAGGGGAACAGCTGGCGTTGCTGAACCCCACTGACACATTGACTGGTGTTTTTCTCTGTGCAGATCGCATGTCCGGGCAAAAACTGGCGGTGTTAGAGCCCAGGGTCAGCAGGAGGAGGAGAGGAGCAGAGTGTAGGCCGAAGCCTAGTTGAACCAATTTCAAAGGTTACCTTTAACCCCCCCTCAGGTGTTGCAAGGTACAAGAGCCACACCTTGTGCAGCATTAATGCTGCACAAGTAAAAGGTTGCTCTATTTAGTTTGCTCCTTGCACACGCTGAATAAAACACGTACACTATTTAGCCCATTATACTGTCAAACAGTTGTGGAGGCGTGACTTGTCTTTTTAAGGAGACGCAGCACAGGTGTCAAAATTTGCACCTAGGTACTGGGCGCAGATTCCTGAGCGTTGTTATTTGCTGTACAGGAGTCTGCGCTATTGTGATCCCTTGGCCATGCGCTGTGAGCGCTTCCTGTCTTCTGACCTCATTTCATGTCGGCCGTTGCGGTTAGCGATTGACATGAATCCCAGACCCACAGTGTGTTTTCAAAAAATCACACTGCGTGGCTGGGATTCGTGGCCTTGTGCAGTAAATAGGTTTGCCGCTCACACATGTCCTTACACCTGCTTCAGACTGGGCGGCCTCAGCTGATCCCTTATCGCCTACCACGGCCAGGAGGCCGCACAGTCTGAAGAAGGCGGAAGGAGATGAGTTAAGACAGGCGAATATATGCACTGCTCGTGCCCATAAACCACACCCTCGCTGACAAAATAAATATGACAACGAGGGGCGTTGTTTCTAGCAGGGCGGATGCACAGGCGCAGCCAGCTAGCCATGATGACAAAAGACGGGAAACGCTACCAAGGGGGGTGCTGCATATCATTAGAAAGGAAAGTCACACCTCAGGGACAGTGGAATGGTCTCATTGAGACACATTTTGTACGTGTTGAGTTCCACGTGGGCAAGGAGAAAAAGTCAGCCACCTTGTACAAATGCAGCAGTACTGCTGTACTAGGTGGCTGTTATACATAGAAACACCTGGGGGGGTGGGGCCAGGTTCCCTTTAATTTCAGTTCATGTGCCTGCGTGGCGTTTGCAGGTCACGTTGCCGGCTACACAGCAGGGGAACTGCTGGCGGTGCTGAACCCCACTAACACATTGGCTGGTGTTTTTCTCTGTGCAGCTAGCACTTCCGGGCAAAAACTAGCGGTGTTTGAGCCCAGGGTCAGCAGGAGGAGGAGAGGAGCAGAGTGTAGGCCGAAGCCTGCACTGGTGGCAGCTTTTGTTCTGTTGTGCCAGCGTGGCTTGTGCTGGACACGTTGCCGACTACACAGCAGGGGAACAGCTGGCGGTGCTGAACCCCACTGACACATCACCTAGTGTTTTTTCTGTGTAGACAACACTTCCAGGGGGCAACTGACAGTGTTGAAACCCAGGGAATCAAAGAGGAGCAGAGTGTAGGCCGAAGCCTGCAGTGGAGCAAGTTGAAAGGGAACCTTTAACCCCCCCCCAGGCATTTGTTGCCGAAAGAGCCATCTTGTACAGCAGTAATACTGCACATGGAAAATGGTGGCTCCGAAAATTATGCTCCTTGCAAACGCTGAAGTACACACTCATATAATGTGTCCCCTCACACCGTCAAACCATCCCAGAAGTGGGACTTTCCTTTGTAATGTGACACAGCACAGCCGTCATTCCAACCCCCTTGGTGCCGTGCGCCACCTCCTCAACGTTGTTTGGTTCTGTCACGGAGCCCGCGCTGTAATGTTATCCCTTGGCCATGCACAGTTAGCGGTGCCCGTCTTCTGACATCATGTAGGTGTCAGGCTGGCAGTGCCTGTGCGTCCAAGCTGCCCTAGATCCAACCTTGCAGTGTCATCTAATGTAGTTCCACTGCGGGCCAGGGATCCATGGGCATGCGCAGTGCATATCATCGCCTCTCACTCACCTCCTTCCTGCTTCTTCAGACTGTGCGGCGTCACGGCCGTGGCATGCTATTAGGGATCAGCTGACGCCGCCTAGTCTGAAGAAGCGTGAAGAAGGGGAGTGAGAGACTAGCATATGCACTGCGCATGGCCATGGATACCAGGCCCACTGTGGGATCACATTAGACGACACTGCGAGGTGTGATTTCGGGCAGCGTGGACGCACAGGCACAGCCAGGACGACAACAAATGATGTCAGAGGACGGGCAGCGCAAACTGTGCATGGCCAAGGGATAACATAACAGCGCAGGGTCCATGACGGAATCAAACAACGCTAAGGAGGCAGCGCACGGTGCCAAGGGGGTAGCAATGACGGCTGTGCTGCGTCACATTACAAAGGAAAGTCCCACCTCCGGGACGGTTGGACGGTGTGAGGGGACACATTACATGAGTGTGTAGTTCAGCGTTTGCAAGGAGAATAATTTCAAGAGCGACCTTTCCCTTGTGCAGTATTAGTGCTGCACATGGTGGCTCTTTCAGTAACAAACGCCTAGGGGGGGGGGACAGGTCCCCTTACATTTTAGTTGTGCCAGCGTGGCGGTCGCATGACACGTTGCCGGATACACAGCTGGGGATCAGCTGACGTTACTGAACCCCAATAACAGAGGAGCTACTGTTGACTGTGCACACAGCACTTCCAGGCACCAACTGGCGGTGTTAGAGCCCAGGGACAGCAGGAGGAGCAGATTGGAGGTATTGCCGCACACACAGCTGGGGATCAGCTGACGTTACTGAACCCCAATAACAGAGGAGCGACTGTTGACTGTGCACACAGCACTTCCAGGCACCAACTGGCGGTGTTAGAGCCCAGGGACAGCAGGAGGAGCAGAGGAACAGAGTGTAGGCCGAAGCCTGATTGGAGCAAGTTGAAAGGGAACCTTTAACCCCCCCCCCAAGACGTTTGTAGCTGAAAGAGCCATCTTGTGCAGTACTAACGATGCAAAAGGAAAAGGTGGTTCTTTTAATTATGCTCCTTGCAAACACCGAAGTAAACACTAAAAATGTGTCCCCTTATACCGTTAAACCGTCCCGGAGGTGCGAATTTCCTTCGTAATGGGACACAGCACAGCTGACATTCCTATCCCCTTGGTGCCGTGCGCTGCCTCCTCAGCGTTGTTTTAAGCTGTCACGGAGCCTGCGCTGTTCTGTTAGCCCTTGGCCATGCCCAATTAGCGCTGCCTGTCTATTGACATAATTTGGTGTCAGGCTGTTACTGCCTGTGCGTCCACGCTGCTCCAGATCCCACCTCGCAGTCTCGTCCAACGTAATCCCACTGCGGGCCTTGGAACCATGGACATGCACAGTGCATATCCTCGACTCTCACTCCCCTCCTTCCCTCTTCTTCAGACTGTGCGGTGTCACGGCCGTGGCATGCTATTAGGGATCAGCTGACGGCGCACAGTCTAAAGAAGGCGGAGGGAAATGAGCGAGAGCCCGAGGGGAAGATATGCACTGCGCATGGCCATGGATCCCAGGCCCGCAGTGTGACTCAATCAGAAGACACAGCGAGGCGGGATCTCGGGCAGCGCGGCCGCACAGGCGCAGCCAGCCTGACACCAAATTATGTCAGAAGACAGGCAGTGCAAATAGGGCATGCCCAAGGGATAACAGAACAGCGCAGGCTCCGTGACAGCTTAAAACAACGCTGAGGAGGCAGCGCATGGCACCAAGGGGGTAGGAATGACGGCTGTGCTGCGTCACATTGCGAAGGAAAGTCCCAGCTCCGGGACAGTATAACGGTATCAGTGAACACATTTTATAAGTGTTAAGTTCTGCGTGTGCAAGGAGCTAAAAAAAAAGAGCTACCTTTTCCCTGTGCAGCATTACTGCTGCACAAGATGGCTCTTTCAGTAACAAACGACGGGGGGGGGGGGAAAGGTTCCCTTACATTTTGGTTGTTGTGCCAGCATGGCGGTCGCAGGACACATTGCCGGCTACACAGCTGGGGATCAGCTGACGTTACTGAAACCCAATAACACTGGGTCGTATGTTTTTACTGTGCAGCCTGCACTTCTGAGCCGCAACTGGCGGTGTTGGAGCCCAGGAATAGCAGTTCAGGTGGTAGAAAGATGAACACAGCAGGAGACCTGGATGACACCCAATTACTTAATCAGGCAGAGGAGTGGCAAATTCCTGCGAGATCCAGGCCTGGTTCATTTTCAGGAAAGTAAGCCGGTCAACGTTATCGGAGGATAGTCGCATGCGACGGTCTGTTAGTACACCACCTGCGGCACTAAAGACACGTTCCGATAAGACACTAGCCGCAGGGCAAGCCAGCACCTCCAATGCATACTGGCTTAGCTCTGGCCATGTATCCAGCTTAGAGACCCAAAACTTGAACGGGGAAGAGCCGTCTGGGAGTACAGTAAGAGGGCAAGCCATGTAGTCTGTCACCATCTGATGGAACCGTTGCCTCCTGCTGACTGGAGCCGCCGGTGATGGTGTAGACATTTGGGGCGGGCACACAAAAGTGTGCCAGAGTTGTGCCATACTGGGCTTGCCTTGGGCAGAGGCACTGCTTCTGCTCCCTCTTTGGGCAGAGCCTCCCCCACTGCCTCGACGCACTGAGCTGCTTTGTAAAGCACTAGCAGCACTCCTCTCAGTTGGACAGGAGAAGATGATGGAATTCACCAGTGTGTCGTGGTACTCCCGCAATTTACGCTCCCGGGTCAACGCAGGGATGAGGTTTTGGACGTTGTCCCGGTAGCGAGGATCGAGGAGGGTGAACACCCAATAATCAGGCATGTTGAGAATGTGGTCGATGCGGCGGTCGTTTCTCAGGCACTGCAGCATGAAATCCACCATGTGCTGCAGAGTGCCAACTGGCCCAGAAACGCTGTCCCCTGCTTGAGACATGATCTCTGCCCGCTCGTCATCACCCCACCCTCGCTGTACACACTGACCACTGGACAATTGTGTCGCTCCCTCCTCTGGACGGAGCTCTTCCTCCTCCATTGACTCCTCCTCATCCTCCTCACAAATTGGCCCCTGCGTACCCCTTTGTGAGGAACCACGTGGCGCTGACTCTCCAGAAGCTGATGGAAAAGGTGACTCCTCATCCTCCACCTCTTCCACAACATCATCCCTTAACCCTTGCAAAGTTTGCTGAAGCAGGCAGATAAGGGGGACAGTCATGCTGACTAGTGCATCATCTGCACTTGCCATCCGCGTGGAATAATCAAAAGGACACAAAACCTGGCAGACGTCCTTCATAGTGGCCCACTCTGTGGTTGTGAAGTCTGATCGGCGCTGACTGCGACTTCTTTGCGCCTGATGCAGCTGGTACTCCATAACTGCTTGCTGCTGCTCACACAACCGCTCCAACATATGTAACGTGGAATTCCACCGGGTAGGTAGGTCACATATGATGCGGTGTTCCGGAAGGCGGAATCGGCGCTGCAGAGCAGCAATGCGGGATCTGGCCAAGCTGGTGCAGCAGGGCATCAAGATCCGGATAGTCCCTCAGAAAACTCAGCACAACCAAATTGAGCACATGTGCCAGACATGGGATGTGAGTGAGGTTGCCAAGGGCCAAAGCTGCCACCAGATTTCGGCCATTGTCACACACTACCATGCCTGGCTGGAGATTCGCTGGCAGTAACCACACATCGCTCTCCTGCTTGATGGCATTCCAGAGCTCCTGCGCTGTGTGGCTTCGATGCCCCAATGAAACTAGTTTCAAGACGGCCTGCTGATGTTTGGCCACGGCTGTGCTCATGTCGGTCATAGGTAAACGTTCACGGGTCCATGTGGAGGTGGACTGTGACGGATCCTGCAGAGAGGAATCTGAGGAACTGGTGTAAGAGGAGGAGTCAATGCGTACAGACTGGATTCCTGCAATCCTTGGAGTGGGCAGGACACGTCCTGTGCCACTCGCACGATCTGTACCTGGCTCAACAACATTAACCCAATGGGCAGTGAGGGAAACATATCGCCCCTGTCCATGCTGACTGGTCCACGCATCGGTGGTGAGGTGGACCTTGCTACTGACGGCGTTCAGTAGCGCATGTTTTATGTTTGCCTCAACATGCCTGTGCAGGGCAGGGACAGCCTGCCTGCTAAAGTAAAAGCGGCTGGGCACCTTGTACTGTGGGACTGCCAATGCCATCAAGTCACGGAAGCTGTCAGTCTCCACCAGCCTGAACGAGAGCATTTCCAGGGACAACAGTTTGGCAATGCCTGCATTCAGAGCCTTTGCTCGGGGGTGGTTGGCCGAGAATGCCCGCCTTTTCTCCCATGCCTGTACTACCGATGGCTGTAGAGTAGACTGGGAGTGTGAGGATGACTGGGAAGGTGGTGCTGTGGGTGGAATTACACTAGGTCTCTGGACAACAGTGGAGGAAGAGGCAACACGAGATGAAGAGGTGGTAGCTGCTGCTGTTGGTTGGCCTACGTCTTCACTGTGTTTCTGTAACTCCACCGAGTGCCTGGTCCGCACATGTTTCCACATATTTGTGGTATTGAGGTTGCTGACACTTTTACCTCTTTTTACTTTCTGATGACACAGCTTGCATTTGACAAAACAAATGTCATCTGCAACTGTGTCAAAAAAGGACCAGGCACTGCAACTCTTGGGAGCGCCCTTTTATGCTTTGGAAAGAGACAGGCTCCTAACGGGTGCCAAAGTGGAGGCTACAGGCTCCGCAGTCTTCCCCCTCCCTCTCCCTCTTTGGCCCGTAAGGGGAAGCTCTTCCTCAGAGCTGCTCCCACCACCTTCCTGTTCCTCACGCCACGATGGGTCAAGGACCTCATCATCTCCACTACCCTCTGCCACCAACTGCTCCTCCTGGGTAGTCTCGGCAGCACAGTACGCATCAGAAAGCGGCACCTGAGTTTCATCATCAGATGCGTACTGCGCTGTGGTCACCGGAGGCACTGGCCGACCTGCCTCTTCAGAGTCAGAGAGAAAAATCTGTTGGGCATCACTGCACACTGCCTCTTCTTCCATTTCTCCAATGCTGCTTGGCTGGCCCCCTGTTTCCAAGCCAAGAGATTCAGAGAACAGAAGTAGAGACGGCTCCTGTCCTGGGCTCTCTGACTGCCTGGCCAATTTGGCAGGTGGTGAAGAGACAGATGGCTGCTCTCCAGTGCTCTGTGCCTGAGAGGATGTGGCACTAACTGAAGTCGATGCCGAGGCGTTAGCTGCCATCCACCCGACAACGGCTTCAATTTGGTCTTCACGCAGCAGCGGTGCACGGCGCTCTCCGACAAAGCTGCGCATGAAGGACTGTTCCCTGCTGAAACTGAGTGACGACGAGTCACCGGCGCCCGCAGCAGGCACAGAATCACCACGTCCTCTCCCTGCTCCTCTCCCTGCTCCGCGCCCACGCCCACGTGCCTTACTCCCTGCCCTCTTCATCTTGGTTGACAGATAAAGATAAGCAGAAAAGTACTAAGGCCTTAGCGTGCTTATTCCTGAAATGCTCCTTCTAACAGGTGTAAGAAACACTAATGTTGTAAAGTGTGGACTAAACTTTATTATTTTTCAAATGTGGCCTACACAAGTGTTAAGTTGTGTTTGGTGAACTTTACTTTTTTTTTTGTGCAGATCGGGCTACAGAGCTAGTTTAAATCACACGGAGACCGTGCAGACAGCCGTAAACGGCGCTGCAAGGCCAAAAAACCCTCCTCTAGGTTATCCTATGTAGTGTTTTTCCACTATTTAGCTGGAGACGGGTGGAAAGACACTAATAGGAATTTTTTTTTTAAATTTTAAACAGGCTGCACTATTTGAAAAAAAGGAAATTGTTTTTCAAGGTATGAGGCAGTAACGCACCCTGAGCTGAATCCAACCGGCTATGGCTGCACACAGACTACAGGGCGAGCTGCGCTCACACAGAGACCGTGCAGACAGCCGTAAACGGCGCTGCAAGGCCAAAAAACCCTCCTCTAGGTTATCCTATGTAGTGTTTTTCCACTATTTAGCTGGAGACGGGTGGAAAGACACTAATAGGAATTTTTTTTTTTAAATTTTAAACAGGCTGCACTATTTGAAAAAAAGGAAATTGTTTTTCAAGGTATGAGGCAGTAACGCACCCTGAGCTGAATCCAACCGGCTATAGCTGCACACAGACTACAGGGCGAGCTGCGCTCACACAGAGACCGTGCAGACAGCCGTAAACGGCGCTGCAAGGCCCAATAAACCCCCTCTAGGTTATCCTATGTAGTGTTTTTCCACTATTTAGCTGGAGACGGGTGGAAAAACACTAATAAGGAATTTTTTTTAAAATTTTTAAACAGGCTGCACTATTTGAAAAAAAGGAAAATTTTTCTCAAGGTATGAGCCAGTAACGAACCCTGAGCTGAATCCAAACGGCTATGGCTGCACACAGACTACAGGGCGAGCTGGGCTCACACGGAGACCGTGCAGACAGCCGTAAACGGCGCTGCAAGGCCCAAAAACCCCCCTCTAGGTTATCCTATGTAGTGTTTTTCCACTATTTAGCTGGAGACGGGTGGAAAAACACTAATAGGGATTTTTTTTTAAAATTTTTAAACAGGCTGCACTATTTGAAAGAAAGGAAAATTTTTCTCAAGGTATGAGCCAGTAACGAACCCTGAGCTGAATCCAACCGGCTATGGCTGCACACAGACTACAGGGCGAGCTGGGCTCACACGGAGACCGTGCAGACAGCCGTAAACGGCGCTGCAAGGCCCAAAAAAAACCCTCTAGGTTATCCTATGTAGTGTTTTTCCACAATTTAGCTGGAGACGGGTGGAAAAACACTAATAGGAAATTTGAGAAAAAATGTGCAGCAGGCTGCACTATGAGCAAAAAAGGACAACTGTGTGAGGCAGTGTGAACCCCCCCTGAGCTGAATACAACCGGGTATATGGCTGCACTCAGACTACAGAGTGAGCTGCACACACACACAGAGACCTTGCAGAACGCTGTTAAAACAGCGCTGCAAGGCAAGAGCAAGGTGAACAGTGAAGAACACACAGCGTTTTGCTAAATTAGCCTTTGGAAAGGAAAATAAAGCAATTAGCTAGCTCAACTGGCCCTCAGTTAGAACACAGCGTCCTGTCCCTAACTGAAATCACAGCAGAGTGAGCGCAAAATGGCGGCAGCGTTTTTTATAGTGCAGAGTGACATCATTTCAGCAGCCAATCACAGCCTTGCCAGTACTTACATGCCCACCATGCTAAACAGGATGTGCCCACACTTCCAATCATTCCTCATTGGCTGCTGCGTTCTGTTTGAATTCTGGGAACTTCCGATTCCGGTAACCGATACGCGGGAAGTATCGGAATTCGGTATCGGAATTCCGATACCGCAAATATCGGCCGATACCCGATACTTGCGGTATCGGAATGCTCAACACTAGTATCTAGTAATGCCATTCGGACTTGCCAATGCTCCATCAGTGTTTCAGTCCTTTATGCATGACATCTTCCGAGAGTACCTGGATAAATTCCTGATTGTGTACTTGGATGACATTTTGATCTTCTCGGATGATTGGGAGTCTCATGTGAAGCAGGTCAGAACGGTTTTTCAGGTCCTGCGTGCTAATTCTTTCTTTGTGAAGGGATCTAAGTGTCTCTTTGGTGTGCAGAAGGTTTCATTTTTGGGGTTCATCTTTTCCCCTTCTACTATCGAGATGGATCCTGTTAAGGTCCAAGCCATCCATGATTGGACTCAGCCGACATCTCTGAAAAGTCTGCAAAAGTTCCTGGGCTTTGCTAATTTTTACCGTCGCTTCATCTGCAATTTTTCTAGTATTGCTAAACCATTGATCGATTTGACCAAGAAGGGTGCTGATGTGGTCAATTGGTCTTCTGCTGCTGTGGAAGCTTTTCAAGAGTTGAAGCGTCGTTTTTCTTCTGCCCCAGTGTTGTGTCAACCAGATGTTTCGCTTCCGTTCCAGGTCGAGGTTGATGCTTCTGAGATTGGAGCAGGGGCTGTTTTGTCGCAGAGACGTTCTGATTGCTCAGTGATGAAACCGTGCGCCTTCTTTTCCAGGAAGTTTTCACCTGCTGAGCGAAATTATGATGTGGGCAACCTAGAGTTGCTGGCCATGAAGTGGGCATTCGAGGAGTGGCGTCATTGGCTTGAAGGAGCTAAGCATCGCATGGTGGTCTTGACTGATCATAAGAACTTGACTTATCTCGAGTCTGCCAAGCGGTTGAATCCTAGACAAGCTCGTGGGTCGTTGTTTTTTGCCCGTTTTGACTTTGTGATTTCATACCTTCCGGGCTCTAAAAATGTGAAGGCGGATGCTCTGTCTAGGAGTTTTGCGCCCGACTCTCCGGGTGTATCTGAGCCGGCGGGTATCTTCAAAGAGGGAGTAATTGTGTCTGCCATCTCCCCTGATTTGCGTCGAGTGCTGCAAAAATTTCAGGCTAATAAACCTGATCGTTGTCCAGCGGAGAAACTGTTTGTCCCTGATAGGTGGACGAATAAAGTTATCTCTGAGGTTCATTGTTCGGTCTTGGCTGGTCATCCTGGAATCTTTGGTACCAGAGAGTTAGTGGCTAGATCCTTTTGGTGGCCATCTCTGTCGCGGGATGTGCGTACTTTTGTGCAGTCCTGTGGGATTTGTGCTCGGGCTAAGCCCTGCTGTTCTCATGCCAGTGGGTTGCTTTTGCCCTTGCCAGTCCCGAAGAGGCCTTGGACACATATCTCTATGGATTTTATTTCAGATCTTCCCGTTTCTCAAATGATGTCAGTCATTTGGGTGGTCTGTGATCGCTTTTCTAAGATGGTCCATTTGGTACCCTTGTCTAAATTGCCTTCCTCCTCTGATTTGGTGCCAATGTTCTTCCAGCATGTGGTTCGTTTACATGGCATTCCAGAGAATATCGTTTCTGACAGAGGTTCCCAGTTTGTTTCGAGGTTTTGGCGAGCCTTTTGTGGCAGGATGGGCATTGACTTGTCTTTTTC
Organism: Ranitomeya imitator; assembly: GCF_032444005.1. Lineage (NCBI taxonomy): Eukaryota > Metazoa > Chordata > Amphibia > Anura > Dendrobatidae > Ranitomeya > Ranitomeya imitator. Next base: position 592,028,026 of record NC_091286.1, read on the forward strand.
CTCGGCTTTCCATCCTCAGACTAATGGCCAGACCGAACGAACCAATCAGACCTTGGAAACATATCTGAGATGTTTTGTTTCTGCTGATCAGGATGACTGGGTGTCCTTTTTGCCTTTGGCTGAGTTCGCCCTTAATAATCGGGCTAGCTCGGCTACCTTGGTTTCGCCATTTTTCTGCAACTCTGGGTTCCATCCTCGTTTCACGTCAGGACAGGTTGAGTCTTCGGACTGTCCTGGTGTGGATATTGTGGTGGACAGGTTGCAGCAGATTTGGACTCAGGTAGTGGACAATTTGACCTTGTCCCAGGAGAAGGCTCAACGTTTTGCTAATCGCAGACGCTGTGTGGGTCCCCGACTTCGTGTTGGGGATCTGGTTTGGTTATCTTCTCGTCATATTCCTATGAAGGTTTCCTCTCCTAAGTTTAAACCTTGTTTCATTGGTCCGTATAGGATTTCTGAGGTTCTTAATCCTGTGTCTTTTCGTCTGACCCTTCCAGATTCTATTTCCATACATAACGTATTCCATAGGTCATTGTTGCGGAGATACGTGGCACCTATGGTTCCTTCTGTTGACCCTCCTGCCCCGGATTTGGTGGAGGGGGAGTTGGAGTATATTGTGGAGAAGATTTTGGATTCTCGTGTTTCAAGACGGAAACTCCAGTATCTGGTTAAGTGGAAGGGTTATGCTCAGGAAGATAATTCCTGGGTCTTTGCCTCTGATGTCCATGCTCCCGATCTTGTTCGTGCCTTTCATGTGGCTCATCCTGGTCGGCCTGGGGGCTCTGGTGAGGGTTCGGTGACCCCTCCTCAAGGGGGGGTACTGTTGTGAATTCTGTGGCAGAGCTCCCTCCTGTGGTCACAAGTGGTACTTCGGCTGATTCTCTCTGTAAGCTTCCGTTGGTGGAGGGAAGTGATACTGCGGCTTCTGAGTTTCCTCCCTCGGGTGATGTGGTGAGGTCGTTAGGTGCTGCTCTACTTAACTCCACCTAGTGCTTTGATCCTGGCTTCCTGTCAATGTTCCAGTATTGGACTTGTTTTCCTCCTGGATCGTTCCTGTGGCCTACTGCTCTGCATAGCCAAGTTTTCCTTTGCTATTTTGTTTGCTTTTCTTCTGTCCAGCTTATCTATTTGTTTGCTGGAAGCTCTGGGACGCAGAGGGTGTACCTCCGTGCCGTTAGTTCGGTACGGAGGGTATTTTTGCCCCCTTTGCGTGGTTTTTAGGGTTTTTTGTTGACCGCAAAGTTACCTTTCCTATCCTCGCTCTGTTCAGAAAGTCGGGCCTCACTTTGCTAAATCTATTTCATCTCTACGTTTGTCTTTTCATCTTACTCACAGTCATTATATGTGGGGGGCTGCCTTTTCCTTTGGGGTATTTCTCTGAGGCAAGGTAGGCTTATTTTCTATCTTCAGGCTAGCTAGTTTCTCAGGCTGTGCCGAGTTGCATAGGTAGCGTTAGGCGCAATCCACGGCTGCCTCTAGTGTTGTTGGATAGGATTAGGGATTGCGGTCAACAGAGTTCCCACGTCTCAGAGCTCGTTCTATGTTTTTGGATTATTGTCAGATCACTGTATGTGCTCTGAGCTCTATGTTCACTGTGGTACTGAGTTGCCTAATCATAACAAACATCATTCTATGTGCCTATTGCCACTTCAGTGATGCGATAACAGGGTGCTAACGAGTTGCCATGACAGCCAGGGGTCAGCTGAAGACCCCTGTGTCTGTCATGATAGTATTTCTGTGAAAGCTAGTCTGTGGCTGGCATTCATAGGAGGCAGTGATTTTTTTTAATATACAGTAGTACTGTGGCACTGCTGTATATAGCACTAGCGATCAGAAGATCACAGGTTCAAGTCATCCAAGGGGACTAACAAATACAATAAAAATGGAAAACAATATAAAAAAAGGGAAAAATGAAAAAAACTCTAAAAGTTTAAATCGCTCCCCTTTCCCTCCATAAAAAGTTAAGAAATAATTTTTAAAAATACACATATATGGTGTTGCTCTTCGATCTAAAAAAATATAAATTAATTTAATTGGTAAATGGTGTAACTAGAAAAAAAAGCTAGTACATTAAGGAGATAAAAAAGCACAAAAAGGGTCTTATCCTTTGGATTAATTGCAGTTTTTAACAAGGAGCTACACACCTGGTCGCATAAAGCAAAAGCATGTGTGTATCAGCTGCTGCAGATCCACGGGCCGCCAGCCCGACCTTTTCAGAGACGTTTGTAAAGGATAATTTGTGAATTAAATCCGCCCTGTCACAATGATACAAAGTCTCTCTGACCCCTTCATCAGGAAAATTACCTCAAAGACATCTTTGTGGTAATAATCCTGATGAAGGGGTCAGATAGACCTTGAAACGCTTTAAATAAACCAACAGAGTTCATTATCATATCTGAATTTGTATCATTGTGGCAGTGCGGATTTAATCCAAAAATTATCCTCTACAAACGTCTTAGAAAAAAAAACTGAATTTTTTTTTTGGGACACCACAACAATACAAAAAAAATTTAATAACAAGCCATCAATACATTATAACTACCTCAAAATATGAACAGAAACATCGGCTCATGGTGCAAAAAACACATCTTTTGAAAATTAAGAATGTCATGGTTGTTGGAAAATAGTGTAGAAGGGAGGACCGGGCTGCCAGGGCTGCAGAGGTGCTGGGTCCGGAACTGCAGGGGCCTAACCTCCTGTTCCTGGGGGGAACAAGATTGAAGCCAGAGTGAGCCAGTAACCAGGGTGAAGGGGGAGTGGCCAGTCAGTGTGAGGTAAAACGGGAGGTCTCTTGCCTCTAGATCGCTGAGGAGGTGCGGACCACGGCTGTTGTGAGGGGAGTGACAGGCCGGAATGTGCAGAGACAGGGTCAAGTCGTGAGAGACTTATCGGTATCGGCAGTTGAACGTGCATCAGACAGAGTAATGCACTATGGACCACAAGGTGTTGGCTAATACTCAGGAGAAGCACGCCGGGCAGAGCATTGAAAAGTGCTGAAAGAACACCAAAGAGAATGAGCATGGATCACCCCCAGACACAGGGCCACGGGTTACTCGGTACCGGTCCTCTGCTGGCTCAGTTCTGGGGATGTCACGGTGGCTGGACCCAGTCCGTCACCCTGCTAAGGGGAGTCCAATAAAGGGTGATGGTGCGTAGTGCGAGGAATAACGAGGACACAGAGTTCAGTTTCTTTACCTTTTACTGAAGGTTTCAGGATCCTCAATCCGGGGCACTGTCAACAGTACAGTCTGAGACCGGCCGGTCTGAAGGCACATCCAGAGTTCCCCTTGCAGGTGGAAATCAGTGTCTACGCACTAGCGCCTGTGTGTTGTAGTGCTTCCCTGCTGAGCATTCAGGATAGTTCTCACAACTTCTGTTCTCGCTCTTTCTAGATCTTTCTTTTCTCTGTCCCCCAGGTATGTTATGGCTAGGACGCACCTTTATGACAGGTAGGCCTGGAGTTATTCTGGGACCCTAGTGTCGCCCCTCTCCCACGATTGCCTCCTATGTCCTTTTTAGGTGTTGTATGGTAGACAGCCAACCTGTAATAAACTGTCCTGCAGCTGTTTGAAGTAATGCGTAGAGACTGTTACTTCCTCGGTGCTCCGGCCACCGGCTATGCGCCTCAGTAGGATGTTGCCGTTCTCGGGGCACGACTCCTACTGGATCTCCTTTGTGCTGATCTCGTTTCTCACTGTTCCACAATATCCTTTGCTTCGTGTCTCTTTCTTAGGATACCGCCGCAAGGTAGTGCAGGCACGGTTCCGTAACAATCTGTCCTTTCGCTAGGTACCTGCCAGATTTCCCAGTTCTGACAGGTCCTCCCTGGAGCTCTCCCAGGCTTCGTTCTGCCTAACTTCCTGTCCAACCCCTAGTTTTACCAATGTGAGGAATGGCCCAATAAATAAAGCCTTTTACTCCCCCTAGTGGCCGGAGTGTGAAGTGTAGTGTGTGCTTGGTGATACCTGGTCAGTAGAACTCCTTTAGTGCAGTCAGACGTACTATCACTCCCCTTAGTGGCAGAGCGACGATACTGCAACGACCAGATCTCTGAGGCGCTGCAAGCATATGCCTAACAAGTGAAATGAGTGAATGTGCTTGGATAAAGTGTTATCATGGTTGTGAGCTAGCCAAGTGTCTTCGGCGTGCTCGAAGAATATAGGCCCCTTCACATTAAGCGACGCTGCAGCGATACCGACAACGATCCGGATCGCTGCAGCGTCGCTGTTTGGTCGCTGGAGAGCTGTCACACAGACCGCTCTCCAGCGACCAACGATGCCGGTAACCAGGGTAAACATCGGGTAACTAAGCGCAGGGCCGCGCTTAGTAACCCGATGTTTACCCTGGTTACCATGCTAAAAGTAAAAAAAAACAAACACTACATACTTACCTACAGCCGTCTGTCCTCCAGCGCTGCGCTCTGCTTCTCTGCTCTCCTCCTGCACTGTCTGGGAGCCGAAAAGCAGAGCGGTGATGTCACCGCTCAGCTTTCCGGCTCACAGACAGTACAGGAGGAGAGCAGAGCACAGCGCTGGAGGACAGACAGCGGTAGGTAAGTATGTAGTGTTTGTTTTTTTTTACTTTTAGCATGGTAACCAGGGTAAACATCGGGTTACTAAGCGCGGCCCTGCGCTTAGTTACCCGATGTTTACCCTGGTTACCAGTGAAGACATCGCTGGATCGGTGTCACACACGCCGATCCAGCGATGTCAGCAGGAGTCCAGCGATGAAATAAAGTTCTGGACTTTATTCAGCGACCAACGATCTCCCAGCAGGGGCCTGATCGTTGGTCGCTGTCACACATAACGATTTCATTATTGATATCGTTGCTACGTCACAAATAGCAACGATATCGTTAACGATATCGTTATGTGTGAAGGTACCTTATGTTCGAGACCCTGCGGCTGCATGTCTTGCGGGAGTTAGACGGCTGCAACACCTGGGATTCTCTGTTTGTCAGGCATTCTCTGTACGTGTTGTGGCTGTTTAGCAGGCATGTAACACACGGATGCAGGGTCTCGAAAATATTATTTGAGCATGCCGAAGACACTTGGTTAGCACTGGAGCATGCTTTTATAAGATCTTATCCGACCATGTGTGCTTATCACTAATAACAATGTTAAAATGACTTTCTGTGCCATGTTTTGTGTTTTTTAATCTCTTTTAACTGTTTAGGCTTCCAAAGCTGTAAAGCAATTAAAAGAAGTGACCTGATCATTCTGTCGGTTTCCAGATGGAAGCCACTCCCGATACATATATACACTATAAAAAAATGCAAGTTGAATAGTCGATGCAAAAGAAATGAGAAAGGATTCCAAGAAAAACACTGTGGGCATTTTCCTGAAGTGTCTTTTTCAGAAAAACTCAATGGGTATGTATATTAGACACTGTGTGCACATACCCATAATATTAATAAGAAGAATCACAATTGCTTGAATCACCATCTGCTTTTTCTTAGTTTGTTAGAGAAAGACAAATTTGCCTTGATTTATAATGATAATCAAAGTGTGGACAAAACCAATACTTTTAATTATAATGTTTCATTTTTATTCGGAGAACATTGCAGCATATAAATGGCTGATATTAAAATGGAATTAGGATTCTCTTAAAGATCAGATGCAATAAAAGAGCTTTTTAATACCACTTTGGAAAGCTTTAGGAGAATTTTATAAAGAGAGATGTCCTGAACATTTATAAATTCTGTTTTTTGATAATTTTCTTCTACTGATAACACACAACTATATTTATCCTTAATTCTGATGCTATACCATTACATTTTATTGCAGCCTGTTCAATATTTTATCAGCCCAAATAATCCAGACTATAGTAAATGATACCTCCATATAACATCTTGGAAAACCTACAAATCAATGAGAATATAGCAAATCAAATCAACACAAATGAAGATACAAAAACGATAAAAACAGGATGATACAATGCCGGGCTATTCATTGATCCAGAACAAAATCCTAATACATAAAGGAATTGAACCAGATGATCAGTATAATAAATTATATCCATATGACAAAAAATAGATTGCTACAAAGAGTTACCACATGTGTCTAATTACTATAATTAAAAACACCCAGAAAGAGTTAATAAAAATCAGCTCTGTTAAAAACAGGCATAAAACTTACTCCGAAAAACAATTCTAAACAAACAAAAATGTTTTTGTTTGTTTATAAATGTGTCTAATTACTCCCTCAGAATTGGAAAAAAGAACAATAGAACGAATATATAGCAAATAATTTACTAAGCCTAATATACAGGTGAATCTTACAAAATTAGAATATCATCAAAAAGTTAATTTATTTCAGTTCTTCAATACAAAAAGTGAAACTCATATATTAGGTAGAGTCATTACAAATAGAGTGATCTATTTCAAGTGTTTATTTCTGTTAATGTTGATTATTATGGCTTACAGCCAATGAAAACCAAAAAGTCATTATCTCGGTAAATTAGAATACTTTATAATTAGTGATAAGAGAATATACTCGTTTCTCGAGATTTCCTGAGCACGCTCGGGTGACATCCGAGTATTTTTTAGTTTTCAGAGATTTTGTTTTCCTCACCTCAGCTGAATGGTTCACATCTCTTAGCCAGCTTGATTACATGGGGGGATTCCCTAGCAACCAGGCAATATACATGTGGGGGACATGTACTTATGCTGGCTTACAGATGTAAATCATTCAGCTGCGGTGATGAAAACTAAATCTTCGAGCACTAATAAATACTCGGGGGACCCCTGAGCATGCTTGAGAAATCTCGAGTAACGAGTATATTCGCTCATCGCTATTTATAATACCAGCTTGAAAAAATGATTTTAACATCTGAAATGTTGGCCTACTGAAACGTATGTTCAATAAATGCACTCAATACTTAGTCAGGGCTACTTTTGCATCAATTACTACATCAATGCAGTGTGGCATGGAGGCGATCAGCCTGTGGCATTGCTCAGGTGTTATGAAAGCCCAGGTTGCTTTGATAGCAGTCTTCAGCTTGTCTGCATTGTTGGGTCTGGTGTCTCTCATCTTCTTCTTGACAATACCCCATAGGTTCTCTATGGGGTTAAGGTCATATGAGCTTGCTGGCCAACCAAGCACAGTGATACTGTTGTTTTGAAACCAGGTATTGGTACTTTTGGCAGTGTGGAATGGTGCCAAGTAGTGATGAGCGAATATACTCGCTACTCGAGAATTCCCGAGCACGCTCGGGTGTCCACCGAGTATTTTTTAGTGCTCAGAGATTTAGTTTTCATTGACGCAGCTGAATGATTTACATCTGTTAGCCAGTATAAGTACATGTGGGGGTTGCCTGGCTGCTAGGGAATCCCCACATGTAATCAAGCTGGCTAAGAGATGTAAATCATTCAGCTGCAGTGATGAAAACTAAATCTCCCAGCACTAAAAAATACTCGAAGGGCACCCGAGCATGCTCGGGAAATCTCGAGTAACGAGTATATTTGCTCATCACTAGTGCCAAGTCCTGCTGGAGAATTAAATTTCCATCTCAAAAAAGCTTGTCGGCAGAGGGAAGCATGAAGTGCTCTGAAATTTCCTGGTGGATGACTGCGCAGACCTTGGTCTTGATAAAACACAGTGTACCTATAACAGCAGATGAAATGGCTCCCCAAACCATCACTGATTGAGGAAACTTCACACTAGGCCTCAAGCAGCTTTGATTGTCTGTCTCTCCACTCTTCCTCTTGACTCTGGGACCTTGATTTCCAAGGTCCAGTGTGAAGTATCCACAATCGGTGATGGTTTTGGGAGCCATGTCTTCTGCTGGTGTAGGTCCACTGTATTTTATCAAGACCAAAGTCAGCGCAGCCACCTACCAGGAAATTTTAGAGAACTTTATGCTTCCCTCTACCAACAAGCTTTTTGAAGATGGAAATTTAATTCTCCAGCAGAACTTGGCACCTGTCCACACTAACAAAAGTACCAATACCTGGTTTAAAAAAAACAGTGTCATTGTGCTTGATTGGCCATCAAACTGGTCTGACCTTAAACCCATAGAGAATTTATAGGGTATTGTCAAGAGGAAGATTAGAGACACCAGACCCAACAATGCAGATGAGCTGAAGGCTGCTATCAACCAGGGCTTCCATAACACCTCAGCAGTGCCAGAGACTGATCGCCTCCATGCCACACCGCATTGATGCAGTAATTTTTGCAAAGGTAGCCCCGACCAAGTATTGAGCACATTTAATGAACATACGTTTCAGTAGGCCAAAATTTCGGATGTTAAAATCAATTTTTCAAGCTGGTGTTATAAACTATTCTAATTTACTGAGAATGACTTTGGGGTTTTCATTGGCTATAAGCCATAATCATCAACATTAACAGAAATAAACACTTGAAATACATCACTCTATTGGTAATGACTATCTAATATATGAGTTTCACTTTTTGTGATGAAGAACTGAAATAAATTAACTTTTTGCTGATATTCTAATTTTGTGAGATGCACCTGTACATGGTGGAGATGAGTGGATCTTTTGAAAACTGAATTTGCCAACTTTACCAAATTTCCCCCCAATTTTTGATTTGTGGAGAATAAATTTGTGCGAATCTCAGTACTGGAAACCATGTAACTGTTTGGAAAATAGTGAAGGAGAAAGAGAGAGAGGAACCTGCTGACCATAAGAGCTTACGCTCTACAATAAAGAGATAGAGAGGACTCTGCTCATCATAACAGCTTACTCAACACAGAAGAAAGAAAGTGGAGATCTTCTAATGGAGAGAGAGAGTGAGAGAGAGAGAGAGAGGACCCTGCTGACCATACAAGTGCTTCTCACTAAATTAGAATGTCATCAAAAAGTTAATTTGTTTCAGTTCTTCAGTACAAAAAGTTAAACTCATATATAGGGTTGAGCAAAACAGATCGGCACTTTTCAAAAGTCGACGACTTTTAGCAAAGTCGGGTTTCGTGAAACCCGACCCGATCCCACGCTGGGATCGGGTCGGTGGTCGGCGATCTGTACTCCAAAGTCGGGTTTCATTATATATATATATATATATATATATCATAGAGACACACATATATATATATTTATATTTACTTCAGCGCGATAATGTTGAAAAGCCGGTAATTCAAAATTCAATTGCCGGCTTTTCATTTCTCCTGCCTAAGCCCAACATTATATGAGACATGGTTTACATACAGTAAACCATCTCATATCCCCATTTTTTTTGCATATTCCACACTACTAATGTTAGTAGTGTGTATGTGCAAAATTTCGGCGCTCTAGCTATTAAATTTAAGGGTTAAATCACGGAAAAAATTGGCGTGGGCTCCCGCGCAATTTTCTCCACCAGAGTAGTAAAGCCAGTGACTGAGGGCAGATATTAATAGCATGGCTGGAGGGTCCACGGTTTTTAGCCCCCCCCCCCCCCTGGCTAAAATCATCTGCCCCCAGCCACCTCAGAAAAGGCACATCTGTAAGATGCGCCTATTCTGGCACTTGGCCACTCTCTTCCCACTCCCGTGTAGTGGTGGGATATGGGGTAATGAAGGGTTAATGTCACCTTGCTATTGTAAGGTGACATTAAGCCAGATTAATAATGGAGAGGCGTCAATTCTGACACCTATCCATTAATAATCCAATTGTATGAAAGGGTTAAAAAAAAACACACACATTATTAAAAAGTATTTTAATGAAATAAACACACAGGTTGTTGTAATATTTTATTGTACTCTCAATCCACCTGAAGACCCTTGCTCTGTAACAAAGGAAAAATAATAAACCAACAATATACATACCTTCCGATGATCTGTCATGTCCCACGATGTAAATCCATCTGAAGGGGTTATAATATTTTACAGGCAGGAGCTCTGCTATAATGCAGCTCTGACATGCCTGTAAAACCCTGGGGAATGAAGGTAATGTAGGTCAATGACCTATAGTTACCTTCAGTCCCGGTGATGCGCCCTCTGCTGGATGTCCTTCGAGCGTGGGAAAAAAAAATCAGACAACTTCCCAGGCTCGAGTTCATATGAGGACATCCAGCAGAGGGCGCATCACCGCGAATGAAGGTAACTATAGGTCATTGACCTACATTACCTTCATTCCCCGGGGTTTTACAGCCACGAGCACAGCTGCATTAGCAGAGCTCCTGCTTGTAAAATATTTTAACCCCTTCAGAAGGATTTACAGCATGGGACGTTACAGATCAACGGAAGGTATGTATATTGTTGGTTTATTATTTTTAATTTTTTACAGAACAAGGGTCTTCAGGTGGATTGAGCGAGCAATAAAATATTAAAACAACCTATGTGTTTATTTCATTAAAATACTTTTTAATAATGTGTGTGTGTTTTTTTTAACCCTTTCATACAATTGGATTAATAATGGATAGGTGTGAAAATTGATGCCTCTCCATTATTAACCCCTTCCCGACCCATGACGCCACGTAGGCGTCATGAAAGTTGGTGCCATTCCGACCCATGATGCCTATGTGGCGTCATGGAAAGATCGCGTCCCTGCAGGCCGGGTGAAAGGGTTAACTCCCATTTCACCCGATCTGCAGGGACAGGGGGAGTGGTAGTTTAGCCCAGGGGGGGTGGCTTCACCCCCTCGTAGCTACGATCGCTCTGATTGGCTGTTGAAAGTGAAACTGCCAATCAGAGCGATTTGTAATATTTCACCTATTATAACGGGTGAAATATTACAATCCAGCCATGGCCGATGCTGCAATATCATCGGCCATGGCTGGAAATACTAATGTGCCCCCACCCCACCCCACCGATCGCCCCCCCAGCCCCCCGATCTGGCCGGTCCTCTGCTCCGGCTCCCCTCCGTCCAGTGCTCCGCTCCCCCCCGTGCTCTTGTCCGCTCCCCCCGTGCTCCAATCACCCCCCCGTGCTCCGATCACCCCCCCTGCACTCCGATCCACCCCCCCGGTGCTCCGTTCCACCCCCCGGTGCTCCGTTCCAGCCCCCCCGTGCTCCGTTCCACGCCCCCTGTTCTCCGTTCCACCCCTCCCGCGCTCCGATTCCCCCCCCCCGTGCTCCGATCCCCCCCCCGTGGTCCCCCCCACCCCATCATACTTACCGATCCAGCCGGGGTCCCGTCCGTCTTCTCCCTGGGCGCCGCCATCTTCCAAAATGGCGGGCGCATGCGCAGTGCGCCCGCCGAATCTGCCGGCCGGCAGATTCGTTCCAAAGTGCATTTTGATCACTGAGATATAATCTATCTCAGTGATCAAAATAAAAAAAATAATAAATGACCCCCCCCCCTTTGTCACCCCCATAGGTAGGGACAATAAAAAAATAAAGAAATTTTTTTTTTTCCACTAATGTTAGAATAGGGTTAGGGTTAGGGGTAGGGTTAGGGTTAGGGCTAGGGTTAGGGTTAGGGCTAGGGTTAGGGGTAGGGTTAGGGGTAGGGCTAGGGTTAGGGGTAGGGTTAGGGGTAGGGTTAGGGTTAGGGCTAGGGTTAGGGTTTCGGTATGTGCACACGTATTCTGTTCCTCTGCGGATTTTTCCGCTGCGGATTTGAGAAATCCGCAGTGCTAAACCGCTGCGGATTTATGGCGGATTTACCGCGTTTTTTTCTGCGCATTTCACTGCGGTTTTACAACTGCGATTTTCTATTGGAGCAGTTGTAAAACTGCTGCGGAATCCGCACAAAGAAGTGACATGCTGCGGAATGTAAACCGCTGCGTTTCCGTGCAGTTTTTCCGCAGCATGTGTACAGCGATTTTTGTTTCCCGTAGGTTTACATTGAACTGTAAACTCATGGGAAACTGCTGCGGATCCGCAGCGTTTTCCGCAGCGTGTGCACATACCTTTAGAATTAGGCCATGTGCACACGGTGCGGATTGGCCGCTGCGGATTCGCAGCAGTATTCCATCAGGTTTACAGTACCATGTAAACATATGAAAAACCAAATCCGCTGTGCCCATGGTGCGGAAAATACCGTGCAGAAACGCTGCGTTGTATTTTCCGCAGCATGTCAATTCTTTGTGCGGATTCCGCAGCGTTTTACACCTGTTCCTCAATAGGAATCCGCAGGTGAAATCCGCACAAAAAACACTGGAAATCCGTGGAAAATCCGCAGGTAAAACGCAGTGCCTTTTACCCGTGGATTTTTCAAAAATGGTGCGGAAATATCTCACACGAATCCGCAACGTGGGCACATAGCCTTAGGGTTAGGGTTGGAATTAGGGTTGTGGTTAGGGTTAGGGGTGTGTTGGGGTTAGGGTTGTGGTTAGGGGTGTGTTGCGGTTAGGGTTGTGATTAGGGTTATGGCTACAGTTGGGATTAGGGTTAGGGGTGTGTTGGGGTTAGTGTTGGAGTTAGAATTGAGGGGTTACCACTTTTTAGGCACATCAGGGGTCTCCAAACGCAACATGGCGCCACCATTGATTCCAGCCAATCTCGTATTCAAAAAGTCAAATGGTGCTCCCTCACTTCTGAGCCCTGACGTGTGCCCAAACAGTGGTTTACCCCCACATATGGGGTACCAGCATACTCAGGACAAACTGCGCAACAATTACTGGGGTCCAATTTCTCCTGTTACCCTTGTGAATCTAAAAAAATGCTTGCTAAAACATAATTTTTGAGGAAAGAAAAATGATTTTTTATTTTCACGGCTCTGCGTTGTAAACGTCTGTGAAGCACTTGGGGGTTCAAAGTGCTCACCACATATCTAGATAAGTTCCTTGGGGGGTCTAGTTTCTAAAATGGGGTCACTTGTGGGGGTTTCTACTGTTCAGGCACACCAGGGGCTCTGCAAACGCAACGTGACACCCGCAGACCATTCCATCAAAGTCTGCATTTCAAAAGTCACTACTTCCCTTCTGAGCCCCGACGTGTGCCCAAACAGTGGTTTACCCCCACTCATGGGGTATCAGCGTACTCAGGAGAAACTGGACAACAACTTTTGGGGTCCAATTTCTCCTGTAACCCTTAGGAAAATAAAAAATTCTGGGCTAAATAATTATTTTTGAGGAAAGAAAACGTATTTATTATTTTCACGGCTCTGCATTATAAACTTCTATGAAGCACTTGGGGGTTCAAAGTGCTCACCACACATCTAGATAAGTTCCTTTCGGGGTCTAGTTTCCAAAATGGGGTCACTTGTGGGGGGTTTCTACTGTTTAGGCACATCAGGGGCTCTGCAAACGCAACGTGACGCCCGCAGAGCATTCCATCAAAGTCTGCATTTCAAAACGTCACTACTTCAATTCCAAGCCCCGGCATGTGCCCAAACAGTAGTTTACCCCCACATATGGGGTATCATCGTACTCAGGAGAAACTGGACAACAAATATTGGGGTCAAATTTCTCCTGTTACCCTTGGGAAAATAAAAAATTCTGGGCTAAATAATTATTTTTGAGGAAAGAAAACGTATTTATTATTTTCACGGCTCTGCATTATAAACTTCTATGAAGCGCTTGGGGGTTCAAAGTGCTCACCACACATCTAGATAAGTTCCTTTCGGGGTCTAGTTTCCAAAATGGGGTCACTTGTGGGGGGTTTCTACTGTTAAGCCACATCAGGAGCTCTGCAAACGCAACGTGACGCCCACAGAGCATTCCATCAAAGTCTGCATTTCAAAACGTCACTACTTCACTTCCGAGCCTCGGCATGTGCCAAACAGTGGTTTACCCCCACATATGGGGTATCAGCGTACTCAGGAGAAACTGGACAACAACTTTTGGGGTCCAATTTCTTCTGTAACCCTTGGGAAAATAAAAAATTCTGGGCTAAATAATTATTTTTGAGGAAAGAAAACGTATTTATTATTTTCACGGCTCTGCATTATAAACTTCTATGAAGCACTTGGGGGTTCAAAGTGCTCACCACACATCTAGATAAGTTCCTTTGGGGGTCTAGTTTCCAAAATGGGGTCACTTGTGGGGGGTTTCTACTGTTAAGCCACATCAGGGGCTCTGCAAACGCAACGTGACGCCCACAGAGCATTCCATCAAAGTCTGCATTTCAAAACGTCACTACTTCACTTCCGAGCCCCGGCATGTGCCCAAACAGTGATTTACCCCCACATATGGGGTATCAGCGTACTCAGGACAAACTGGACAACAACTTTTGGGGTCAAATTTCTCCTGTTACCCTTGGGAAAATAAAAAATTGCAGGCTAAAAGATCATTTTTGAGAAAATAATTTTTTTTTTTTTATTTTCATGGCTCTGCGTTATAAACTTCTATGAAGCACTTGGGGGTTCAAAGTCCTCACCACACATCTAGATTAGTTCCTTTGGGGGTCTAGTTTCCAAAATGGTGTCATTTCTGGGGGATCTCCAATGTTTAAGCACACAGGGCCTCTCCAAACGTGACATGGTGTCCGCTAATGATTGGAGCTAATTTTCCATTTAAAAAGCCAAATGGCATGCCATCCCTTCCGAGCCCTGCCGTGCGCCCAAACAGTGGTTTACCCCCACATATGGGGTATCAGCGTACTCAGGACAAACTGGACAACAATATTTGGGGTCCAATTTCTCCCATTATCCTTGGCAAAATAGGAAATTCCAGGCTAAAAAATCATTTTTGAGGAAAGAAAAATTATTTTTTATTTTCATGGCTCTGCGTTATAAACTTCTGTGAAGCACCTGGGGGTTTAAAGTGCTCAATATGCATCTAGATAAGTTCCTTGGGGGGTCTAGTTTCCAAAATGGGGTCACTTGTGGGGGAGCTCCAATGTTTAGGCACACAGGGGCTCTCCAAACGCGACATGGTGTCCGCTAACAATTGGAGCTAATTTTCCATTCAAAAAGTCAAATGGCGCGCCTTCCCTTCCGAGCCCTGCCGTGTGCCCAAACAGTGGTTTACCCCCACATATGAGGTATCGGCGTACTCGGGAGAAATTGCCCAACAAATTCTATGATCCATTTTATCCTACTGCCCATGTGAAAATGAAAAAATTGAGGCGAAAAGAATTTTTTTGTGAAAAAAAAGTACTTTTTCATTTTTACAGATCAATTTGTGAAGCACCTGAGGGTTTAAAGTGCTCACTAGACATCTAAATAAGTTCCTTGGGGGGTCTAGTTTCCAAAATGGGGTCACTTGTGGGGGAGCGCCAATGTTTAGGCACACAGGAGCTATCCAAACGCGACATGGTGTCCGCTAACGATGGAAATAATTTTTCATTCAAAAAGTCAAATGGCGCTCCTTCCCTTCCGAGCCTTACCATGTGCCCAAACAGTGGTTTACCCCCACATGTGAGGTATTGGTGTACTCAGGAGAAATTGCCCAACACATTTTAGGATCCATTTTATCCTGTTGCCCATGTGAAAATGAAAAAATTGAGGCTAAAAGAATTTTTTTGTGAAAAAAAAGTACTTTTTCATTTTTGCGGATCAATTTGTGAAGCACCTGGGGGTTCAAAGTGCTCACTATGCATCTAGATAAGTTCCTTGGGGCGTCTAGTTTCCAAAATGGGGTCACTTGTGGGGGAGCTCCAATTTTTAGGCACACGGGGGCTCTCCAAACGTGACATGGTGTCCGCTAAAGAGTGGAGCCAATTTTTGATTCAAAAAGTCAAATGGCGCTCCTTCCCTTCCAAGCCCTGCCGTGCGCCCAAACAGTGGTTTACCCCCACATATGAGGTATCAGCGTACTCAGGACAAATTGGACAACAACTTTCGTGGTTCAGTTTCTCCTTTTACCATTGGGAAAATAAAAAAATTGTTGCTAAAAGATAATTTTTGTGACTAAAAAGTTAAATGTTCATTTTTTCCTTCCATGTTGCTTCTGCTGCTGTGAAGCACCTGAAGGGTTAATAAACTTCTTGAATGTGGTTTTGAGTACCTTGAGTGGTGCAGTTTTTAGAATGGTGTCAATTTTGGGTATTTTCAGCCATATAGACCCCTCAAACTGACTTCAAATGTGAGGTGGTCCCTAAAAAAAATGGTTTTGTAAATTTCGTTGTAAAAATGACAAATCGCTGGTCAAATTTTAACCCTTATAACTTCCTAACAAAAAAAAATTTTGTTTCCAAAATTGTGCTGATGTAACGTAAACATGTGGGAAATGTTACTTATTAACTATTTTGTGTCACATATCTCTCTGGTTTAACAGAATAAAAATTCAAAATGTGAAAATTGCGAAATTTTCAAAATTTTCGCCAAATTTCCGTTTTTATCACAAATAAACGCAGAATTTATTGACCTAAATTTACCACTAACATGAAGCCCAATATGTCACGAAAAAACAATCTCAGAACCGCTAGGATACGTTGAAGCGTTCCTGAGTTATTACCTCATAAAGGGACACTGGTCAGAATTGCAAAAAACGGCAAGGTCTTTAAGGTCAAAATAGGCTGGGTCATGAAGGGGTTAATCTGGCTTAATGTCACCTTACAATAGCAAGGTGGCATTAACCCTTCATTACCCCATATCCCACCGCTACACGGGAGTGGGAAGAGAGTGGCCAAGTGCCAGAATAGGCGCATCTAACAGATGTGCCTTTTCTGGGGTGGCTGGGGGCAGATGTTTTTAGCCAGGGGGGAAGGCAATAACCATGGACCCTCTCCAGGCTATTAATATCTGCCCTCAGTCACTGGCTTTACTACTCTGGCGGAGAAAATTGCGCGGGAGCCCATGCCATTTTTTTCTGTGATTTAACCCTTAAATTTAATAGCTAGAGTGCCGAAATTTTGCAAATACACACTACTAACATTAGTAGTGTGTAATATGCAAAAAAAGGGGGATATGACATGGTTTACTGTATGTAAACCATGTCTCATATCATGTCAGGTTTAGGCAGGAGAAATGAAAATCCGGCAATTGAATTACCGGCTTTTCTGATATATCACGCTGAAGCAAATATATAAAAAAGAAAATTTCCCATTGACTTTGCATTGGGTTTCGTGTTTCGGCCGATCCCCGACCCCGACTTTTCAATAAGATTGGCCGATTTCACTCGACCCGACTTTTGAGAAAGTCGGGTTTCGTGAAACCCGACTCGATCTCAAAAAATGAAAAGTCGCTCAACCCTACTCATAGATTATATACAGTCATTGCAAACAGAGTGATCTGTTTAAAGTGTTTACTTCTGTTAATGTTGATGATTATGGCTTATGGCCAATGAAAGCCCAAAAGTCATTATCTCGGAAAATTAGAATAATTAACAGGAAACCCCTGCAAAGGCTTCCTAAGCATTTAAAAAGGTCCCTTAGTCTGTTTCTATAGG
Source organism: Ranitomeya imitator (assembly GCF_032444005.1). NCBI lineage: Eukaryota > Metazoa > Chordata > Amphibia > Anura > Dendrobatidae > Ranitomeya > Ranitomeya imitator. The sequence continues at coordinate 592,045,182 of NC_091286.1, forward strand.
CTCCACAATCATGGGGAAGACTGCTGCCTTGACAGATGTCCAGAAGGCAGTAATGGACACACTCCACAAGTAGGGTAAGCCACAAATGTCATTGCAAAAGAACCTGGCTGTTCACAGAATGCTGTAACCAAGCATATTAAAGGAAAGTTGAGTGGAAGGAAAAAGTGTAGTAGAAAAAGGTGCACAAGCAACCGAGATAACCGCAGCCTTGAAAGGATTGTTAAGAAAAGGAGTCATTGCTTCAAGAGCCACCACACACAAATTTACACAGAACATAGGCTACAAGTGTCGAATTCCTTGTGTCAAGCCACTCATGACCAATAGACAATGCAAGGATTGTCTTACCTGGGCAAAGGAGAAAAAGAACTGGACTGTTGCTCAGTAGCCCAATGTGTTGTTTTCAGATGAAAGTAAATTTTCCATTTCATTTGGAAATCAAGGTCCCAGAGTCTGGAGGAAGAATGGAGAAGCACACAATCCAAGATACTTGAGGTCTAGTGTGAAGTTTCCACATTCAGTGATGGTTAGGGGAGCCATGCTATCTGCTGGCATAGGTCCACTGTGTTTTATCAAGGAAACTCAGAACAGCTGTCTAACAGGAAATTTTAGAACACTTCATGCTTCCCTATGCCAACAAGCTTTTTGGAGATGGAAATTTCATTCTCCAGCAAGATTTGGCACCTGTCCACACTGCCAAAAGTACCAATACCTGGTTTAAAAACAATAGTTTCACTGTACTTGATTGGCCAGCAAACTGTCCTGACGTTAACCCATAGAGAATCTATGGGGTATTGTCAAGAGGAAGATGATAGACACCAGACCCAACAATGCAGACAAGATGAAGGCTGCTATCAAAGCAACCTGGGCTTCGATAAGACCATAGCAATGCCACAGGCTAATGCCTCCATGCCATGTCACACTGATGCAGTAATTGATGCAAAAGGAGCTCAGACTATAATGCAACTGCAAGGCAGTTGCACACAATCTCCAGCAGGGGGTGCATGTAAGTGGAAAAAGGTAGCACTCACCGTGTAGCACCACAGTGCAAAGCAAGGAGCGCCAATAGGAGGCGGAAGAGCAGTCAGACAGGCCGGTCAGCAATATACAGGAAGACAAAGTACCAGAAGTCACAGCAATGCACATGGTCAGAGACAAGCCAGAAATTGGAACCAGACAGGAGCGCGGGATCCAAAACGTGAGACAGAAGACATAGTCATGGTACATGTCAAAGCCAAACGGGAAACATAGAAACAGAGACGGAAAGCAGGAGGCAGGGTTCAGAATTCAAGCCCAGTCATGAACTGTTGGAAACCACCAAACACACTAAGTCAGGGATAGAGAACGGTTCAGGCACACATACAGGTAATCAGAAGCAGAAGGATCACTAGGGTATACGGGTCATCTGCTCAAGCCAGGGACTGGAACTATCACTGAAAAATTCTTCCAGGAGTGGCACCAATAAATTGCCACCCACGAACCAAAGAGAGGCAGGAAAGGTTAACCCCACCATAACCAGGCCAGGGAAAGAGAAGCAAGAATAAAACCCTGACTTGGATCATAATACCGACCAAGTATTGAGCGCTTTTACTGGACATACATTTAATTAGCCCAACATTTTGGAAATTGAAAACAATTTTCAAGCTAAAGTATTCTAATTTACTGAGATAATGACTTTTGGGTTTTCATTGGCTGTAAGCCATAATCATCAACATTAACAGAAACAAATACTTGAAATAGATCAGTCTGTTTGTAATGACTCTATATAATATATGAGTTTCACTTTTTGTATTGAAGAACTGAACTAAATTCACTTTTTGATGATATTCTAATGTAGTGAGAATCACTTGTAAGAGCTTTCAGTCTACACATGAAAGAGACTTATCCAGTAGCTATGCAAATTAAAAACGACTCCTCTCCACTGAAAACTTCTGATCTGTGATGGCCAGGTACTTACCATCACTGCACAAGGTATGATAATCCACTAGATATTATAGCTGCTCGGAATTTTAGGTAACCTGCATGGCAATGTAAAATGATATTGGCCCCAATCTATTTAGCAGTGTGTAAATTAGTGCTGGGCAAGTTTTATTTTTTTGCAAATTGAATTTCCAAATTTGTGAATTCATATAAAATTGCACATTCCAGGAAACTTGGCCCTGTATCGATCCACTCATCTCTAATACATATCAGTTACGTGGAAACAGTAACATCCCAAATAGTTAAGATTAAGTAATTAAGAAAAACAGGAGTACATTTACATGTATCAGAAAAGTAATAGCAGACAGAATGCAGCCCAACACCGTTTCATATTCATATTATTCTTTGGGAGAGCAGGGCCTGCAATTCAGTATTTTTCCTATTTATTGGATGACCTATTTGTCTCCAATACTAGTAGGCACTGTCTGATATAAACAAAATGCACTAGACTTGGCTTTTCCATTACTCTCATAAATTCTTGATCATCACTTCATTCACTTCCCTTGGCGAAGCTTAGGCGAAACGCGCGTCGGGCAGGTGCGGGCAGTCATGGGGGCTCTGGTATCGGTCAGTATTATTTTGGATTCCTTCTCCCTATGGCATTATGACACTTGATTCCTCTAAGACCAGGCATCTATACTTGCAATACATGCACATATTGTAGTGACTCTACAAGCACTACGTTAGTAATTTTCCCTTTTGCACTTTCTGCCACTATGTCACTTTAAATCTATGTAATTATGGCATATTATGTTGAATATATGTGCAGATTCTAGATAGTATTGACCTATAATATCCACTCTATTTAATATGTACTTGATTTCAATTCATTGCTTTTTGTGAATTTTATAGTCAATTATTATCATTTTTTTATATTGATTCTAAATTAGGTGTTGCAATCCATACTATATAGGTACCATATAATAGCTATATTGTATACCTTTTAGTGCCCACATAACTATTATTAATTTTATACCTGTATATTTGATAATTTATTGATATTATATTGTTGTGTGGAACTATGTACAACAAAGGCATGTTTTCTACTCCATGACACCCCGTACTTTTATTTCCATCTGGTTCGTTTTTTCCCCTATTATGTATTTTGTGATGTTTTTATGATACAATAAAATTACTTGTTCTGATACATTTGTTGTAGACGTGCATCATATTTGTAGGCATCCTAATTTCTAAGTGGAAGCACCTCATATACTCTTTGTTTGTGTATATGTATACATACATACTACATACATACATACTGTACATACTATATACATACTACATTCATACATACATACTACATACATACTGCATACATGCATACATACTACATACATACATACATACTACATACATAATGCATAGATACTACATGCATACATACTACATACATACATACTACATACATTCATACTACATACTATATACATGCATACATGCTGCATACATTCATACATACAATCTACATACATACTGCATACATACATTCATACATACATACTACATGCATACATACTACATACATACATACATACTACATACATACTACATGCATACATACTACATACATATTACATACATACTACATACATACTACATACTTACTACATACATATTACATACATACTACATACATTCTGCATACAATACATTCATACATTATATACAATACATACATATAGACATACAATACATATAACATAGAGTACATATTCACCATTACTTGTCATGTCCATGGCCCCTGTTGTGAATTCTGTGGCAGAGTTCACTCCTGTGGTCACAAGTGGTACTTCGGCTGATTCTCTCTGGGATCTTCCGTTTGTGGAGGAAAGTGGTACTGCAGCTTCTGAGTTTCCTCCATCAGGTGATCTGGTGAGCTCGTTAGCTTCTTCTCTACTTAACTCCACCTGATGCTTTGATCTATGCTTCCTGTCAATGTTTCAGTGTGGGACTTGTTTTTTCCCTGGATCATTCCTGTGGCCTGCTGCTCTGCAAAGCTAAGTTTTGCTTATGTTATTTTGTTGCTATTTTTCTGTCCAGCTTGCTTTATTGGTTTTTCTCGCCTGCTGGAAGCCCTGAGACGCAGAGGGACCACCTCCGTACCGTTAGTCGGTGCGGAGGGTCTTTTTGTCCCCTCTGCGTGGTTTTTTATAGGTTTTTGTGCTGACCGCAAAGTTATCTTCCCTATCCTCGTTCTGTTTAGCTAGTCGGGCCTCACTTTGCTAAATCTGTTTCATCTCTATGTTTGTGTTTTCATCTTATTCACAGTCATTATATGTGGGGGGCTGCCTTTTCCTTTGGGGAATTTCTCTGAGGCAAGGCAGGCTTATTTTTCTATCTTCAGGATTAGCTAGTTTCTCAGGCTGTGAAGAGGCGCCTAGGTTCTGGTCAGGAGCGCTCCACGGCTACCTTTAGTGTGGTTTGATAGGCTTAGGGATTGCGGTCTGCAGAGTTCCCACGTCTCAGAGCTCGTTCTATTATTTTGGGTTATTGTCAGTTCACTGTATGTGCTCTGACCTCCATGTCCATTGTGATTCTGAATTGCCTTTCATAACAGTACAGGAAGCCAAAAGTGCTAATGATTCTCAATAGAGGGAAAAAAGAAGTTGTGAGACCATTTTTTTTTCTTTGCACTGTTTTGTCTTTTTTTTCCCCTAGACATTTGGGTGGTTCAGGACACAGGTGTAGCAATGGACATTAAAGGTCTGTCTTCATGTGTGGATCAGCTCACGGCAAGAGTTCAAAATATTCAAGATTTTGTGGTCCAGAATTCTTTGCTTGAACCGAGAATTCCTATTCCAGATTTGTTTTTTGGAGATAGAACTAAATTTCTGAGTTTCAAAAATAATTGTAAACTATTTCTGGCTTTGAAACCTCGCTCTTCTGGTGACCCAATTCAACAGGTTAGGATCGTCATTTCTTTTTTGCGCGGCGACCCTGAGGACTGGGCGTTTTCTCTTGCGTCAGGAGATCCTGCATTGAGTAATATCGATGCGTTTTTCCTGGCGCTTGGGTTGCTGTACGATGAGCCTAATTCAGTGGATCAGGCAGAAAAAAATTTGCTGGCTCTTTGTCAGGCTCAGGATGAGATAGAGGTGTATTGTCAGAAATTTAGAAAGTGGTCAGTGCTCACTCAATGGAATGAATCTGCGCTGGCAGCAATATTCAGAAAGGGTCTCTCTGAAGCCCTTAAGGATGTCATGGTGGGATTTCCTATGCCTGCTGGTTTGAATGAGTCTATGTCTTTGGCCATTCAGATCGGTCGACGCTTGCGTGAGCGTAAACCTGTGCACCATTTGGCGGTATTACCTGAGCTTAAACCTGAGCCTATGCAGTGTGATAGGACCTTGACCAGAGTTGAACGGCAAGAACATAGACGTCTGAATGGTCTGTGTTTCTACTGTGGTGATTCCACTCATGCTATCTCTGATTGTCCTAAGCGCACTAAGTGGTTCGCTAGGTCTGCCACCATTGGTACTGTACAGTCAAAATTTCTTCTGTCCGTTACCTTGATCTGCTCTTTGTCATCATATTCTGTCATGGCATTTGTGGATTCAGGCGCTGCCCTGAATTTGATGGACTTGGAATATGCTAAGCGTTGTGGGTTTTTCTTGGAGCCCTTGCAGTGTCCTATTCCATTGAGAGGAATTGATGCTACGCCTTTGGCCAAGAATAAGCCTCAATACTGGACCCAGCTGACCATGTGCATGGCTCCTGCACATCAGGAGGTTATTCGCTTTCTGGTGTTGCATAATCTGCATGATGTGGTCGTGTTGGGGTTGCCATGGCTACAAGCCCATAATCCAGTATTAGATTGGAAATCCATGTCGGTGTCCAGCTGGGGTTGTCAGGGGGTACATGGTGATGTTCCATTTCTGTCAATTTCGTCATCCACTCCTTCTGAGGTCCCAGAGTTCTTGTCTGATTACCGGGATGTATTTGATGAGCCCAAGTCCAATACCCTACCTCCGCATAGGGATTGTGATTGTGCTATCAATTTGATTCCTGGTAGTAAATTCCCAAAAGGTCGATTGTTTAATTTGTCCATGCCTGAGCACACCGCTATGGGCAGTTATGTGAAGGAATCCCTGGAGAAGGGGCATATTCGCCCGTCATCGTCGCCATTAGGAGCAGGGTTCTTTTTTGTAGCCAAGAAGGATGGTTCACTGAGACCTTGTATAGATTACCGCCTTCTTAATAAGATCACGGTTAAATTTCAGTACCCCTTGCCATTGTTATCTGATCTGTTTGCTCGGATTAAGGGGGCTAGTTGGTTCACAAAGATAGATCTTCGTGGTGCGTGTAATCTGGTGCGAATTAAGCAAGGTGATGAATGGAAAACTGCATTTAATACGCCCGAGGGTCATTTTGAGTATCTCGTGATGCCGTTCGGACTTGCCAATGCTCCATCAGTGTTTCAGTCCTTTATGCATGACATCTTCCGAGAGTACCTGGATAAATTCCTGATTGTGTACTTGGATGACATTTTGATCTTCTCGGATGATTGGGAGTCTCATGTGAAGCAGGTCAGAACGGTTTTTCAGGTCCTGCGTGCTAATTCTTTGTTTGTGAAGGGATCAAAGTGTCTCTTTGGTGTGCAGAAGGTTTCATTTTTGGGGTTCATCTTTTCTCCTTCTACTATCGAGATGGATCCTGTTAAGGTCCAAGCCATCCATGATTGGACTCAGCCGACATCTCTGAAAAGTCTGCAAAAGTTCCTGGGCTTTGCTAATTTTTATCGTCGCTTCATCTGCAATTTTTCTAGTATTGCTAAACCATTGACCGATTTGACCAAGAAGGGTGCTGATGTGGTCAATTGGTCTTCTGCTGCTGTGGAAGCTTTTCAAGAGTTGAAGCGTCGTTTTTCTTCTGCCCCTGTGTTGTGTCAACCAGATGTTTCTCTTCCGTTTCAGGTCGAGGTTGATGCTTCTGAAATTGGAGCAGGGGCTGTTTTGTCGCAGAGAGGTTCTGGTTGCTCAGTGATGAAACCATGCGCTTTCTTTTCCAGGAAGTTTTCGCCTGCTGAGCGTAATTATGATCTGGGCAACCGAGAGTTGCTGGCCATGAAGTGGGCATTCGAGGAGTGGCGTCATTGGCTTGAAGGAGCTAAGCATCGCGTGGTGGTATTGACTGATCATAAGAACTTGACTTATCTCGAGTCTGCCAAGCGCTTGAATCCTAGACAAGCTCGTTGGTCGTTGTTTTTTGCCCGTTTGACTTTGTGATTTCGTACCTTCCGGGCTCTAAAAATGTGAAGGCGGATACTCTGTCTAGGAGTTTTGAACCCGACTCTCCGGGTTTATCTGAGCCGGCGAGTATCCTCAAGGAAGGAGTAATTGTGTCTGCCATCTCCCCTGATTTGCGGCGGGTGCTGCAAAAATTTCAGGCTAATAAACCTGATCGTTGCCCAGCGGAGAAACTGTTTGTCCCTGATAGGTGGACGAATAGAGTTATCTCTGAACTTCATTGTTCGGTGTTGGCTGGTCATCCTGGAATCTTTGGTACCAGAGAGTTAGTGGCTAGATCCTTTTGGTGGCCCTCTCTGTCGTGGGATGTACATACTTTTGTGCAGTCCTGTGGGATTTGTGCTCGGGCTAAGCCCTGCTGTTCTCGTGCCAGTGGGTTGCTTTTGCCCTTGCCGGTCCCGAAGAGGCCTTGGACACATATCTCTATGGATTTTATTTCTGACCTTCCCGTTTCTCAAAAGATGTCAGTCATTTGGGTGGTCTGTGATCGCTTTTCTAAGATGGTCCATCTGGTACCCTTGTCTAAATTGCCTTCCTCCTCTGATTTGGTGCCTTTGTTCTTCCAGCATGTGGTTCGTTTGCATGGCATTCCAGAGAATATTGTTTCTGACAGAGATTCCCAGTTTGTTTCGAGGTTTTGGCGGGCCTTTTGTGGTAGGATGGGCATTGACTTGTCTTTTTCCTCGGCTTTCCATCCTCAGACTAATGGCCAGACCGAGCGAACCAATCAGACCTTGGAAACATATCTGAGGTGCTTTGTTTCTGCTGATCAGGATAACTGGGTGTCCTTTTTGCCTTTGGCTGAGTTCGCCCTTAATAATCGGGCCAGCTCGGCTACCTTGGTTTCACCGTTTTTCTGCAATTCTGGGTTCCATCCTCGTTTCTCTTCTGGACAGGTTGAGTCTTCGGACTGTCCTGGTGTGGATGCTGTGGTGGACAGGTTGCAGCAGATTTGGACTCAGGTAGTGGACAATTTGACCTTGTCCCAGGAGAAGGCTCAACTTTTCGCTAATCGCAGACGCCGTGTGGGTCCCCGACTTCGTGTTGGGGATCTGGTTTGGTTGTCTTCTCGTCATATTCCTATGAAGGTTTCCTCTCCTAAGTTTAAACCTCGTTTTATTGGTCCGTATAGGATTTCTGAGGTTCTTAATCCTGTGTCTTTTCGTCTGACCCTTCCAGATTCTTTTTCCATACATAACGTATTCCATAGGTCATTGTTGCGGAGATACGTGGCGCCTATGGTTCCATCTGTTGAGCCTCCTGCCCCGGTTTTGGTGGAGGGGGAATTGGAGTATATTGTGGAGAAGGTTTTGGATTCTCGTGTTTCAAGACGGAAACTCCAGTATCTGGTTAAATGGAAGGGTTATGCTCAGGAGGATAATTCCTGGGTTTTTGCCTGTGATGTCCATGCTCCCGATCTTGTTCGTGCCTTTCATGTGGCTCATCCTGGTTGGCCTGGGGGCTCTGGTGAGGGTTTGGTGACCCCTCCTCAAGGGGGGGTACTGTTGTGAATTCTGTGGCAGAGTTCACTCCTGTGGTCACAAGTGGTACTTCGGCTGATTCTCTCTGGGATCTTCCGTTTGTGGAGGAAAGTGGTACTGCAGCTTCTGAGTTTCCTCCCTCAGGTGATCTGGTGAGCTCGTTAGCTTCTTCTCTACTTAACTCCACCTGATGCTTTGATCTATGCTTCCTGTCAATGTTTCAGTGTGGGACTTGTTTTTTCCCTGGATCATTCCTGTGGCCTGCTGCTCTGCAAAGCAAAGTTTTGCTTATGTTATTTTGTTGCTATTTTTCTGTCCAACTTGCTTTATTGGTTTTTCTCGCCTGCTGGAAGCTCTGAGACGCAGAGGGACCACCTCCGTACCGTTAGTCGGTGCGGAGGGTCTTTTTGTCCCCTCTGCGTGGTTTTTTATAGGTTTTTGTGCTGACCGCAAAGTTATCTTCCCTATCCTCGTTCTGTTCAGCTAGTCGGGCCTCACTTTGCTAAATCTGTTTCATCTCTATGTTTGTGTTTTCATCTTACTCACAGTCATAATATGTTGGGGGCTGCCTTTTCCTTTGGGGAATTTCTCTGAGGCAAGGTAGGCTTATTTTTCTATCTTCAGGATTAGCTAGTTTCTCAGGCTGTGACGAGGCGCCTAGGTTCTGGTCAGGAGCGCTCCACGGCTACCTTTAGTGTGGTTTGATAGGCTTAGGGATTGCGGTCTGCAGAGTTCCCACGTCTCAGAGCTCGTTCTATTATTTTGGGTTATTGTCAGTTCACTATATGTGCTCTGACCTCCATGTCCATTGTGATTCTGAATTGCCTTTCATAACAGGCCCCTCTCTAGGCTATGAATATCAGCCCGCAGCTGTCTACATAGCCTTTCTGGCGATAAAATATAGGGGGACCCCACGTCCCCGTTTTTGGGGGTCCCCCTATTTTAATAGCCAGTAAAGGCTACGCAGACGCTTTCCCCCTCTGGCACAGCAAATTGCGCGGGAGCCCACGCTGTTTTTTTTCCATTTTTTTTTAATTCAATGCCCACTAAGTCCTTTTTCACACTTGCGTCGGTACGGGTCCATCGCTATGTGTCGGGCCGATGAAACAACGCACGTTGTGAAATTTGGCGAGTTTTGAAAAAAAACGGTTCTGTTTTTTTACGCCAGATCAGTTTTTTTTCTGCCGGATCCGTTTTTTTCCACCGGATCCATTTTTTTCCGCAGCATCCATTTTTTCCCACCGGATCCGTTTATTTCCGCCAGATCCATTTTTTCCACCGGATCCGTTTTTTCCGCTGAATCTGTTTTTTCCGCCGGATCTGTTTGTTTTTCAAAACTCGTCGGATTGTGCCTGACGGCAAAAACCTGATGTGTGAAAGCAGCCAGATATATGGATAGATACATCTATGTATCTATAGCTATATCTATCTATAAGTATATCTATAGAAAGATATATCCATAGATATAAAATAGAAAGGCCGATGTTTCTAAGGCTACTTTAACACTTGCGTTTTTAGCAATCCGTCGCAATCTGTCATTTTAGGAAAAAAACAGATCCTGCAAATGTGCTCGCTGGATGCGTTTTTTTACCCAAAGACTTGTATGAGCGACGGATAGCGACTAGTGTTGAGCATCCCGATACCGCAAGTATCGGGTATCGGCCGATACTTGCGGTATCGGAATTCCGATACCGAGATCCGATACTTTTGTGGTATCGGGTATCGGTATCGGATCCATAGGGATGTGTAAAATAAAGAATTAAAATAAAAAATATTGATATATTCACCTCTCCGGCGGCCCCTGGACATCACGCTGGTAACCGGCAGGCTTCTTTGTTTAAAATGAGCGTCTTTAGGACCTGCGAATGACGTCGCGGCTTCTGATTGGTCGCGTGCCGCTCATGTGACCGCCACGCGACCAATCAGAAGCCGCGAAGTCATTCTCTTTCACTAAACTCCTAATTCTAGGAATTAAGGACCTGCGAATGACGTCGCGGCTTCTGATTGGTCGCGTGGCGGTCACATGAGCGGCATGCGACCAATCAGAAGCCACGATGTCATTCGCAGGTCCTAAAGGCGCTCATTTTAAACAAAGCAGCCTGCCGGTTACCAGCGTGATGTCCAGGGGCCGCCGGAGAGGTGAATATATTAATATTTTTTTATTTTAATTATTTATTTTACACATTAATATGGATCCTAGGGCCTGAAGGAGAGTTTCCTCTCCTTCAGACCCTGGGAACCATCAGGATACCTTCCGATACTTGGTGTCCCATTGACGTGTATTGGTATCGGATATCGGTATCGGCGATATCCGATATTTTTCGGGTATCGGCCGATACTATCCGATACCGATACTTTCAAGTATCGGACGGTATCGCTCAACACTAATAGCAACGGATGGCCACACGTCGCGTCCATCATGCAACGGATCCGTCGTGTTTTGGCGGACCGTCAGCACGAAAAAAAGTTCAAGTGAACTTTTGTTGTCCGTTGCGTCCGCCATTTTCAACCACGCATGCGCGGCTGAAACTCCGCCCCCTCCTCCCCGGACTTCAGAATGGGCAGTGGATGCATTGATAAACTGCATCCGCTGCCCACGTCATGCACAAACTTCACAACGTGCGTCGGTACGTTGGCCCGACGCATAGCGACAGACGTGTACCGACGCAAGTGTGAAAGATTCCTTAATGAGCGTTAAATTTAAAAAAATGGAAAAAATGGCGTGGGCTCCCGCGCAGTTTTCTGCACCAGATCAGGAAAGCTGACGGCCGTGGCCAATATTTCTAGCCTACTATGAATATCAGCCCACAGCTGTCTGCGTAGCCTTTACTGGCTATTAAAATAGGGGGACCCCCCCAAAAAATGACATGGGGTCTATTTTATAGCCAGAAAGGCTACGCCGACAGCTGCAGGTTGACATTCATAGCCTAGAGAGGGGCCATGGATATTGCCCCCCCCCTCCCGGCTACAAATAGCAATCCGCAGCCGCCCCAGAAATGGCGCATCTGTAAGATGCACCAATTCCGGCACTTAGCCCCTCTCTTCGAACTGTGGGATATGGGTTAATAAGGGGTTAATGTCACCTTGCTATTGTAAGGTGACATTAAGCTGGGTTAATAACGGAGAGGCGTCAATAAGACGCCTATCCATTATTAATCAAATAGTAATAAAGGGTTAGTAAAACACGCACACATTAGGAAAAAAGTATTTTAATATTCTTCATTTAACATACTTACCATACTTCAGCGCCTGCAAAAAACGTAAAATAATAAACCGTATATGACCTGTCCACCGTAGTCCAATTAGTAACGAGTAGGGTTGAGCGAAACGGGTCGAACATTTTCAAAAGTCGCCGACTTTTGGCTAAGTCGGGGTTTCATGAAACCCGATCCGACCCCTGTGCGGGGTCGGCCATGCGGTACGCGACTTTCGCGCCAAAGTCGCGTTTCAATGACGCGAAAAGCGCCATTTCTCAGCCAATGAAGGTAAACGCAGAGTGTGGGCAGCGTGATGACATAGGTCCTGGTCCCCACCATCTTAGAGAAGGGCATTGCAGTGATTGGCTTGCTGTCTGCGACGTCACAGGGGCTATAAAGAGGCGTTCCCGCCGACCGCCATCTTACTGCTGCTGATCTGAGCTTAGGGAGAGGTTGCTGCCGCTTTGTCAGAAGCAGGGATAGCGTTAGGCAGGGTCCATTAACCACAAAACCGCTTGTGCTGCAGCGATTTGCACTGTCCAACACCACCCTCGGTGTGCAGGGACAGTGGAAGTTTTTTTTTTTTTTTTTTTTCCCCTCAGCGCTGTAGCTCATTGGGCTGCCCTAGAAGGCTCCCTGATAGCTGCATTGCTGTGTGTACGCCGCTGTGCAAACCAACTGCTTTTTTCAAAGCACAAATCCTCTTGTTCCTTCCTTTCTGCACAGCTATCTTTTTTGTTTGTCCACACTTTTTATTTCATTTGTGCATCAGTCCACTCCTTATTGCTGCCTGCCATACCTGGCTGAGATTACTGCAGGCAGGGAGATAGTAGCTGCCTGCCATACCTGGCTGAGATTACTGCAGGCAGGGAGATAGTAATTGTAGGACATTCCCTGTTTTTTTTTTTTTTTTTTTTTTGGTGGGAGATTAAGATTGGCAATTTGGCATTTCTGCTAGAGTGCCATCCCTGTGTGTGCCATCTCTCTCACATAGTGGGCCATAGAAAGCCTTTTCATTTTTCTGTATTTTTTTTTGTGGGGTGTATAAATTCTCCCTGATAAAAATACAGTGGGAGATTAATATTGGCCTTTGGGCTTGTGTGCCAGTCCTGAGTGTGCCATCTCTCTCACAAATAGTGGGCCATAGAAAGCCTATTTTATTTTTTTTTGGGTTTTATAAATTCTCCCTGAAAAAAAGGGAGATTAATATTGGCCTCTGGGCTTGTGTGCCAGTCCTGAGCGTGCCATCTGTGCCAGCCCTGAGCGTGCCATCTCTCTCACAAATAGTGGGCCATAGAAAGCCTATTTAATTTTTTTTTTGGTTTTATAAATTCTCCCTGAAAAAAAGGGAGATTAATATTGGCCTCTGGGCTTGTGTGCCAGTTGTGAGCGTGCCATCTGTGCCAGTCCTGAGCGTGCCATCTCTCTCACAAATAGTGGGCCATAGAAAGCCTATTTAATTTTTTTTTTTGTTTTATAAATTTTCCCTGAAAAAAGGGAGATTAATATTGGCCTCTGGGCTTGTGTGCCAGTTGTGAGCGTGCCATCTGTGCCAGTCCTGAGCGTGCCATCTCTCTCACAAATAGTGGGCCATAGAAAGCCTATTTAATTTTTTTTTTGGTTTTATAAATTTTCCCTGAAAAAAGGGAGATTAATATTGGCCTCTGGGCTTGTGTGCCAGTTGTGAGCGTGCCATCTGTGCCAGTCCTGAGCGTGCCATCTCTCTCACAAATAGTGGGCCATAGAAAGCCTATTTAAATATTTTTTTGGTTTTATAAATTCTCCCAGAAAAAAAGGGAGATTAATATTGGCCTCTGGGCTTCTGTGCCAGTCCTGAGCGTGCCATCTGTGCCAGTCCTGAGCGTCCCATCTCTCTCACAAATAGTGGGCCATAGAAAGCTTATTTTTTTTTTTTTTTGGGTTTTAGAAATTCTCCCTGGAAAAAAAAAGGGAGATTAATATTGCCCTTTGGGCTTGTGTGCCAGTACTAAGCGTTCCATCTCTCTCTCTCAGTCAGTGGGCCATAGAACGCCTATTTTTGGTTTTATTTGTTTTCTAAATTCTCCCTGAAAAAATCATTTTATTTTATTTGGTTTCTAAATTCTTCCTGATAAAATCATATTTTTTTTATTATTTTTTTTTCTAAAGTCTCCCTGAAAAAAAAAAAAAAAAAAAAAAACAGTGGGAGATTAATATTGGCCTTTCTGCTTGTGTGCCAGTCTTGACTCCTGGGTGCGTCATCTCTCAGTCAGTGGGCCATAGAACGCCTATTTTTGGTTTTATTTGTTTTATAAATTCTCCCTGAAAAAATCATTTTATTTTATTTGGTTTCTAAATTCTTCCTGATAAAATCATATTTTTTTTATTATTTTTTTTTCTAAAGTCTCCCTGAAAAAAAAAAAAAAAACCAACCAAAAAAAACAGTGGGAGATTAATATTGGCCTTTCTGCTTGTGTGCCAGTCTTGACTCCTGGGTGTGCCATCTCTCTCTCTCTCTCTCTCTCTCTCTCCAATTGTGGTCCATAGAAAGCCTATATTTTTTTTCCTTGATTTGGGTTCCAAAATCTACCAGAGAAAATAACTACATCAATCATTGGTAGAAAAATATTGGCCTCTGGGCTTGTGTGCCACTCCTGACTCCTGTGTGCGTCATCTCTCAGTCAGTGGGCCATAGAACGCCTATTTTTGTTTTTATTTGTTTTATAAATTCTCCCTGAAAAAATCATTTTATTTTATTTGGTTTCTAAATTCTTCCTGATAAAATCATATTTTTTTTATTATTTTTTTTTCTAAAGTCTCCCTGAAAAAAAAAAAAAAAAACCAACCAAAAAAAACAGTGGGAGATTAATATTGGCCTTTCTGCTTGTGTGCCAGTCTTGACTCCTGGGTGTGCCATCTCTCTCTCTCTCTCTCTCTCTCTCTCTCCAATTGTGGTCCATAGAAAGCCTATATTTTTTTTCCTTGATTTGGGTTCTAAAATCTACCAGAGAAAATAACTACATCAATCATTGGTAGAAAAATATTGGCCTCTGGGCTTGTGTGCCACTCCTGACTCCTGTGTGCGTCATCTCTCAGTCAGTGGGCCATAGAACGCCTATTTTTGTTTTTATTTGTTTTATAAATTCTCCCTGAAAAAATCATTTTATTTTATTTGGTTTCTAAATTCTTCCTGATAAAATCATATTTTTTTTATTATTTTTTTTTCTAAAGTCTCCCTGAAAAAAAAAAAAAAAAAACAAACAAAAAAAACAGTGGGAGATTAATATTGGCCTTTCTGCTTGTGTGCCAGTCTTGACTCCTGGGTGTGCCATCTCTCTCTCTCTCTCTCTCTCTCTCTCTCTCTCCAATTGTGGTCCATAGAAAGCCTATATTTTTTTTCCTTGATTTGGGTTCCAAAATCTACCAGAGAAAATAACTACATCAATCATTGGTAGAAAAATATTGGCCTCTGGGCTTGTGTGCCACTCCTGACTCCTGTGTGCGTCATCTCTCAGTCAGTGGGCCATAGAACGCCTATTTTTGTTTTTATTTTTTTTATAAATTCTCCCTGAAAAAATCATTTTATTTTATTTGGTTTCTAAATTCTTCCTGATAAAATCATATTTTTTTTATTATTTTTTTTTCTAAAGTCTCCCTGAAAAAAAAAAAAAAAAAACAAACAAAAACAAACCCCCCAAAAAAATGGGAGATTAATATTGGCCTTTCTGCTTGTGTGCCAGTCTTGACTCCTGGGTGTGCCATCTCTCTCTCTCTCTCTCTCTCTCTCTCTCCAATTGTGGTCCATAGAAAGCCTATATTTTTTTTCCTTGATTTGGGTTCCAAAATCTACCAGAGAAAATAACTCCATCAATCATTGGTAGAAAAATATTGGCCTCTGGGCTTGTGTGCCACTCCTGATTCCTGTGTGCGTCATCTCTCACTCAGTGGCCCATAGAAAGCATATAGTTTGTTACATTTGTTTTCTAAATTCTCCCTGCAAAAATCTATTTTTTTTTTTTGGGGGGGTTTCTAAAGTGTTCCTGAAAAAAATAAAAATAAAAAAAAAATAATAGTGTGACATTAATATTAACATTTGTGCTTCAGTGACAGTCCTGCGTGTGGGGCATCTCTCTAATTTGCAGCCACCAAAAAAAGAGTGTGTAACATTGGGCCTGATTTTCGCTGTGGTCTCACCAACCTGTAAAGGGGTAGCTAAATCATACTGAAGTTATAGCTCACCGTGTAAGTTGTGTGACTGCAACAAATAACGTTAGTTTGGTTACGTTTTTAAAACAATGAGGAAGTCTAGTGGAAGAGGTCGTGGCCGGGGGCGTTCATTGTCAGCTGGTAATGAGGGTAGTGGTAGTGGTGGAGCATCAGGTGGTCGTGGGGAAAAAAATATTGCACCTAAGTCTGGAGCTGTGGAGCCAGGTTCGTCGTCCGGCTACACAAGGCCTCGAACGCTCCCTTTTCTGGGATTAGGAAAACCGCTTTTAAAGCCGGAGCAGCAAGAGCAAGTTTTGGCTTATCTTGCTGACTCAGCCTCTAGCTCTTTTGCCTCCTCTCGTGAAACTGGTAAAAGTAAAAGCAGCGCGTCGTTAGTGGATGTTCACGGTCAGGGACAAGTCACTTCCTTGTCCTCTTCAGCAAAAACAACAACAGAGAAGAATGCAGCAGGCGACACAACGGGTTACTCCATGGAGCTCTTTACACATACCGTCCCTGGCTTAGAAAGTGAAGCAGTTAACAGTCCATGCCCATTACAAATTGAATCTGACATGGAGTGCACTGACGCACAGCCACAGCCAGACTACTATGCTGGTCCTTTGACTCAGACCACAACATTGCCCTCGCAGGGTGCTGATCAAGAATCAGACCCTGATGAGACTATGTTGCCCCATCACGAACGCTATACCACCGAACGACACGGTGACACAGACGAAGTTGCGCAGGAGGTACAAGAAGAGTTATTAGATGACCCAGTTCTTGACCCCGATTGGCAGCCATTGGGGGAACAGGGTGCAGGCGGCAGCAGTTCTGAAGCAGAGGAGGAGGAGGGGCCGCAGCAGGCATCAACATCGCCACAGGTTCCATCTGCCGGGCCCGTATCTTGCCCAAAACGCGTGGCAAAGCCAAAACCTGGTGGAGGACAGCATGGCCATCCGGTTAAAGCTCAGTCTGCAATGCCTGAAAAGGTATCCGATGCTAGAAAGAGTGCAGTCTGGCATTTTTTTAAACAACATCCAATTGATCAGCGCAAAGTCATCTGTCAAAAATGTTCTACTTCCTTAAGCAGAGGTCAGAATCTGAAAAGTCTCAATACTAGTTGCATGCATAGACATTTAACCACCATGCATTTGAAAGCTTGGACTAACTACCAAACGTCCCTTAAGGTTGTTGCACCCTCGGCCAATGAAGCTAGTCATCAACGCAACATCCCTTCCGGCAGTGTAGGACCACCATTTAGCGCACCACCTGCTGTATCTGTGCAGGTATCTTTGCCAGGCCAAAGCAGTCAGGGTCAGGGAATCACCAGTTTCGTAGTAGGAAACACTGCATCTAGGGCACCGGCGGCAACAATACCATCTCCCACCGTCTCTCAGTCTGCCATGTCCACCGGCACCCCCGCTAGTTCCACGATCTCCAGCTCTCCAGTCCAGCTCACCCTACATGAGACTATGGTTAGAAAAAGGAAATACTTAGCCTCGCATCCGCGTACACAGGGTTTGAACGCCCACATAGCTAGACTAATCTCGTTAGAGATGATGCCCTACCGGTTAGTTGAAAGCGAAGCTTTCAAAGACCTGATGGACTACGCTGTACCACGCTACGAGCTACCCAGTCGACACTTTTTTTCCAGAAAAGCCATCCCAGCCCTCCACCAGCATGTTAAAGAGCGCATCGTCCATGCACTCAGGCAATCTGTGAGCACAAAGGTGCACCTGACAACAGATGCATGGACCAGTAGGCATGGCCAGGGACGTTACGTGTCCATCACGGCACACTGGGTAAATGTGGTGGATTCAGGGTCCACAGGGGACAGCAAGTTTGGGACAGTTCTGCCTAGCCCACGGTCTAGTAAACAGTTGTCTGTAGCCGTTCGCACCCCCTCCTCCTCCTCCTCCTCCTCGTCCTCCTGCAGAAGCAAGAGCTCGTCCACAGACCGCAGTCGCACAACCACTCCATCCGCAGCTGCCACTGTTGCACACCAGGTCTCCCATTATGGGGCAGCTACTGGCATACGTCAGCAGGCTGTATTGGCTATGAAGTGTTTGGGCGACAATAGACACACCGCGGAAGTTCTGTCCGAGTTCTTGCAGCAAGAAACGCAGTCGTGGCTGGGCACTGTAGATCTTGAGGCAGGCAAGGTAGTGAGTGATAACGGAAGGAATTTCATGGCTGCCATCTCCCTTTCCCAACTGAAACACATTCCTTGCCTGGCTCACACCTTAAACCTGGTGGTGCAGTGCTTCCTGAAAAGTTATCCGGGGTTATCCGACCTGCTCCTCAAAGTGCGTGGACTTTGCGCACATATCCGCCGTTCGCCTGTACACTCCAGCCGTATGCAGACCTATCAGCGTTCTTTGAACCTTCCCCAGCATCGCCTAATCATAGACGTTGCAACAAGGTGGAACTCAACACTGCACATGCTTCAGAGACTGTGCGAACAGAGGCGGGCTGTTATGTTTTTGTGGGAGGATACACATACACGGGCAGGCAGTAGGATGGCAGACATGGAGTTGTCAGGTGTGCAGTGGTCGAAGATTCAAGACATGTGTCAAGTCCTTCAGTGTTTTGAGGAATGCACACGGCTGGTTAGTGCAGACAACGCCATAATAAGCATGAGCATCCCCCTAATGCGTCTGCTGATGCAAAGTTTGACGCACATAAAGGATCAGGCGTCTGCACCAGAGGAAGAGGAAAGCCTTGATGACAGTCAGCGATTGTCTGGTCAGGGCAGTGTACATGACGAGGTACCGGGCGAAGAGGAGGTGGAGGATGAGGAGGATGATGGGGATGAGTATATTTTTAATGAGGAAGCTTTCCCGGGGGCACGGGAAATTGGTGGCGTGGCAAGGCCGGGTTCTGGTTTTTTGAGGGACACAAGTGACGTAGATTTGCCTGCAACTGCCCCTCAACCAAGCACAACCGCAGATTTGACAACGGGAACTTTGGCCCACATGGCGGATTATGCCTTGCGTATCCTCAAAAGGGACACACGCATTACAAAAATGATGAACGATGACGATTACTGGTTGGCCTGCCTCCTTGATCCTCGCTATAAAGGCAAATTGCAAAATATTATGCCACATGAGAACTTGGAACTAATATTAGCAACAAAACAATCAACTCTTGTTGACCGTTTGCTTCTGGCATTCCCTGCACACAGCGCCCGTGATCGTTCTCACTCGAGCTCCAGGGGCCAGCAGACCAGAGGTGTTAGAGGGGCAGAAATCAGAAGTGGCGTTGGCCAGAGGGGTTTTCTGACCAGGTTGTGGAGTGATTTTTCTATGACCGCAGACAGGACAGGTACTGCAGCATCAATTCAAAGTGACAGGAGACAACATTTGTCCAGTATGGTTACAAACTATTTTTCATCCCTTATCGACGTTCTCCCTCAACCGTCATTCCCATTTGATTACTGGGCATCCAAATTAGACACCTGGCCAGAATTGGCAGAATATGCATTGCAGGAGCTTGCTTGCCCGGCAGCTAGTGTCCTATCAGAAAGAGTATTCAGTGCTGCAGGTTCAATACTAACAGAAAAAAGGACTCGTCTGGCTACCCAAAATGTAGATGATCTAACCTTCATTAAAATGAACCACAACTGGATTTCAAAATCTTTTGCCCCACCCTGCCCGGCTGACACCTAGCTTTCCTATGAAAAGGTCTTGCCTGTGGACTATTCTGAATGACTTTTCCAATCTCGTAATTTTCTTCACCTGATTGTCCAGCATACGACATGTTTCCACCTCACGAAATGGCCAAACTCCCCACACGGGGCCGTGCTATCGCCACTTTGCGCTTGGACCCTTGAGAGTGCTGTTTGTCTGAAGAGGTGGGTGTGGCCGCTTTTGGTCGACGGCACTGCCACTGGGTCCCTCATAGTACAATAAAGTGTCTCTGGCGGTGGTGGTGCGCACCCAACGTCAGACACACCGTTGTAATATGAGGGGCCCTGTGCCTGTACTGCCGGCCACAAGACAGTTCCCCCCCCCAGCTCAAACAGTGCTCTACCACTAGCAAAATTATCTCTCACAGCTTCACCAATGTGTAGTCTAGGCGCTGACATCCTTCAATGCCTGGCACTGACAATACCATTGTTTTGACATTTTTGTTATGTTAGGCCTTCGAAGCCTGTCTGCGGTCCCTTCTTTCTACAACTACTACACTGACCAGGCCACTGCTGGCCGTGTTACCCTGGAACCAATTTAAAAGTGCCTACAGTCAGCCCAATTTTGTTATGTTAGGCCTTCGAAGACTGTCTGCCGTCACTCCTTCCACTAGACTTCCACTGACCATACACTGCTGCCCATGTACCCCTGGAACCAATTTAAAAGTGCCTACAGCCAGCCCAAGTTTGTTATGTTAGGCCTTGGAAGCCTGTCTGCGGTCACTCCTTCCACTAGACTTCCACTGACCAGACCACTGCTGCCCGTGTACCCCTGGAACCAATTTAAAAGTGCCTACAGCCAGCCCAAGTTTGTTATGTTAGGCCTTCGAAGCCTGTCTGCGGTCACTCCTTCCACTAGACTTCCACTGACCAGACCACTGCTGCCCGTGTACCCCTGGAACCAATTTAAAAGTGCCTACAGCCAGCCCAAGTTTGTTATGTTAGGCCTTGGAAGCCTGTCTGCGGTCACTCCTTCCACTAGACTTCCACTGACCAGACCACTGCTGCCCGTGTACCCCTGGAACCAATTTAAAAGTGCCTACAGCCAGCCCAAGTTTGTTATGTTAGGCCTTCGAAGCCTGTCTGCGGTCACTCCTTCCACTAGACTTCCACAGACCAGACCACTGCTGCCCGTGTACCCCTGGAACCAATTTAAAAGTGCCTACAGCCAGCCCAAGTTTGTTATGTTAGGCCTTGGAAGCCTGTCTGCGGTCACTCCTTCCACTAGACTTCCACTGACCATACACTGCTGCCCATGTACCCCTGGAACAAATTTAAAAGTGCCTACAGCCAGCCCAAGTTTGTTATGTTAGGCCTTCGAAGCCTGTCTGCGTCCCGTTCTTTCAACTACAACTACACTGACCAGGCCACTGATGGCCGTGTTCCCTTGGAACCAATTTTAACTTGCCTACAGCCAGCCCTATGTTATTATGTTAGGCCTTCGAAGCCTGTCTGCGGTCACTCCTTCCACTAGACTTCCACAGACCAGACCACTGCTGCCCGTGTACCCCTGGAACCAATTTAAAAGTGCCTACAGCCAGCCCAAGTTTGTTATGTTAGGCCTTGGAAGCCTGTCTGCGGTCACTCCTTCCACTAGACTTCCACTGACCAGACCACTGCTGCCCGTGTACCCCTGGAACCAATTTAAAAGTGCCTACAGCCAGCCCAAGTTTGTTATGTTAGGCCTTCGAAGCCTGTCTGCGGTCACTCCTTCCACTAGACTTCCACAGACCAGACCACTGCTGCCCGTGTACCCCTGGAACCAATTTAAAAGTGCCTACAGCCAGCCCAAGTTTGTTATGTTAGGCCTTGGAAGCCTGTCTGCGGTCACTCCTTCCACTAGACTTCCACTGACCAGACCACTGCTGCCCGTGTACCCCTGGAACCAATTTAAAAGTGCCTACAGCCAGCCCAAGTTTGTTATGTTAGGCCTTCGAAGCCTGTCTGCGGTCACTCCTTCCACTAGACTTCCACAGACCAGACCACTGCTGCCCGTGTACCCCTGGAACCAATTTAAAAGTGCCTACAGCCAGCCCAAGTTTGTTATGTTAGGCCTTGGAAGCCTGTCTGCGGTCACTCCTTCCACTAGACTTCCACTGACCAGACCACTGCTGCCCGTGTACCCCTGGAACCAATTTAAAAGTGCCTACAGCCAGCCCAAGTTTGTTATGTTAGGCCTTCGAAGCCTGTCTGCGGTCACTCCTTCCACTAGACTTCCACAGACCAGACCACTGCTGCCCGTGTACCCCTGGAACCAATTTAAAAGTGCCTACAGCCAGCCCAAGTTTGTTATGTTAGGCCTTGGAAGCCTGTCTGCGGTCACTCCTTCCACTAGACTTCCACTGACCATACACTGCTGCCCATGTACCCCGGGAACAAATTTAAAAGTGCCTACAGCCAGCCCAAGTTTGTTATGTTAGGCCTTCGAAGCCTGTCTGCGTCCCGTTCTTTCAACTACAACTACACTGACCAGGCCACTGATGGCCGTGTTCCCTTGGAACCAATTTTAACTTGCCTACAGCCAGCCCTATGTTATTATGTTAGGCCTTCGAAGCCTGTCTGCGTCCCGTTCTTTCAACTACAACTACACTGACCAGGCCACTGATGGCCGTGTTCCCCTGGAACCAATTTTAACTTGCCTACAGCCAGCCCAATGTTAGGCCTTTGATGCCTGTCTGCCGTCACTCCTTCCACTAGGCCTCCACTGACCTGTCTATTGCTGCCCGTGTACCCCTTGAACCAACATCATTAAATATAAAAAAAATTAATTTGATTATAAAAAATAAGATCGTGTTGAGATCTCAAATGCAGACATTTTAACAATCAAAACAAACACACAACAAATATCTGGAACTGTACTACAAAGGTCCAACAGCTACAATTTCTTTCTCCTGCAAGAAGTTAACTGAAAGTTTTTTGGAGTTGTTAACACAGATATGGCATCCACCGAGTGTTGTCCTGTCGCGTCTCCTTTAAATTATTTCCAATAAGATGTTAAACTATTAATTTAATAAAATCAATAATTAAAAAAATAATTGAGTAAGTCAAAAGCACATTGCAAATAAACATTAATTACAAATCAAGAAGCATGGCGCGTCCGAGGGTGAGTAGATACCGAATAAGAATATAATCACCCTCGGACGCGCAATGCTTATTTACAACAGCCTTCCTTCCTAAGAATCAGCCCTTCCGTGGTGTAGAGAGAGGTTGTGTTACACTCCAAGGTGTTCCCCAGGTTGCCTTTCCTGAGCTTCGATCTTCCGGCTCTCGTTTAGTAGCTGTTGGAAACTACGCTGCATTAGGCCTACTAATTGTGTATGGGTGAAACAGTGGCGCATCTGCGGTCCCTCCTTCCACTAGGCCTCCACTGACCTGTCTACTGCGGCCCGTGTACCCCTTGAACCAACCTAATAAAATATTTAAAAAATTAATTTGATTATAAAAAATAAGATCGTGTTGAGATCTCAAATGCAGACATTTTAACAATCAAAACAAACACACAACAAATATCTGGAACTGTACTACAAAGGTCCAACAGCTACAATTTCTTTCTCCTGCAAGAAGTTAACTGAAAGTTTTTTGGAGTTGTTAACACAGATATGGCATCCACCGAGTGTTGTCCTGTCGCGTCTCCTTTAAATTATTTCCAATAAGATGTTAAACTATTAATTTAATAAAATCAATAATTAAAAAAATAATTGAGTAAGTCAAAAGCACATTGCAAATAAACATTAATTACAAATCAAGAAGCATGGCGCGTCCGAGGGTGAGTAGATACCGAATAAGAATATAATCACCCTCGGATGCGCAATGCTTATTTACAACAGCCTTCCTTCCTAAGAATCAGCCCTTCCGTGGTGTAGAGAGAGGTTGTGTTACACTCCAAGGTGTTCCCCAGGTTGCCTTTCCTGAGCTTCGATCTTCTGGCTCTCGTTTAGTAGCTGTTGGAAACTACGCTGCATTAGGCCTACTAATTGTGTATGGGTGAAACAGTGGCGCATCTGCGGTCCCTCCTTCCACTAGGCCTCCACTGACCTGTCTACTGCGGCCCGTGTACCCCTTGAACCAACCTAATAAAATATTTAAAAAATTAATTTGATTATAAAAAATAAGATCGTGTTGAGATCTCAAATGCAGACATTTTAACAATCAAAACAAACACACAACAAATATCTGGAACTGTACTACAAAGGTCCAACAGCTACAATTTCTTTCTCCTGCAAGAAGTTAACTGAAAGTTTTTTGGAGTTGTTAACACAGATATGGCATCCACCGAGTGTTGTCCTGTCGCGTCTCCTTTAAATTATTTCCAATAAGATGTTAAACTATTAATTTAATAAAATCAATAATTAAAAAAATAATTGAGTAAGTCAAAAGAACATTGCAAATAAACATTAATTACAAATCAAGAAGCATGGCGCGTCCGAGGGTGAGTAGATACCGAATAAGAATATAATCACCCTCGGACGCGCAATGCTTATTTACAACAGCCTTCCTTCCTAAGAATCAGCCCTTTCGTGGTGTAGAGAGAGGTTGTGTTACACTCCAAGGTGTTCCCCGGGTTGCCTTTCATGAGCTTCGATCTTCCGGCTCTCGTTTAGTAGTTGGTGGAAACTACGCTGCATTAGGCCTACAAATTTGGTATGGGGTGTAGAGACAGGTTGTGTTACACTCCAAGGTTTTCACCAGGTTGCCTTTCCTGAGCTTCGATCTTCATGCTCTCGTTTAGTAGGTGTCGGAAAGTAGGCTGCATTAGGCCTACAAATTGGGTATGGGGTGGAGAGAGATGGTGTGTTACACTCCAAGGTGTTCCCCAGGTTTCCTTGCCATTGCTTCGGTCTTCCGACTCTCGTTTAGTAGTTGTAGAAAAGTACACAGCATTAGGCCTACAAAATGGGTATGGGGTGGAGAGAGATGGTGTGTTACACTCCAAGGTGTTCCCCAGGTTGCCTTTCCTGAGCTTCGATCTTCATGCTCTCGTTTAGTAGGTGTCGGAAAGTAGGCTGCATTAGGCCTACAAATTGGGTATGGGGTGGAGAGAGATGGTGTGTTACACTCCAAGGTGTTCCCCAGGTTTCCTTGCCATTGCTTCGGTCTTCCGACTCTCGTTTAGTAGTTGTAGAAAAGTACACAGCATTAGGCCTACAAAATGGGTATGGGGTGGAGAGAGATGGTGTGTTACACTCCAAGGTGTTCCCCAGGTTGCCTTTCCTGAGCTTCGATCTTCATGCTCTCGTTTAGTAGGTGTCGGAAAGTAGGCTGCATTAGGCCTAAAAAATGGGGAATGGGGTGGAGAGAGATGGTGTGTTACACTCCAAGGTGTTCCCCAGGTTTCCTTGCCATTGCTTCGGTCTTCCGACTCTCGTTTAGTAGTTGTAGAAAAGTACACTGCATTAGGCCTAAAACATGGGTATGGGGTGGAGAGAGATGGTGTGTTACACTCCAAGGTGTTCCCCAGGTTGCCTTTCCTGAGCTTCGATCTTCATGCTCTCGTTTAGTAGGTGTCGGAAAGTAGGCTGCATTAGGCCTACAAATTGGGTATGGGGTGGAGAGAGATGGTGTGTTACACTCCAAGGTGTTCCCCAGGTTTCCTTGCCATTGCTTCGGTCTTCCGACTCTCGTTTAGTAGTTGTAGAAAAGTACACAGCATTAGGCCTACAAAATGGGTATGGGGTGGAGAGAGATGGTGTGTTACACTCCAAGGTGTTCCCCAGGTTGCCTTTCCTGAGCTTCTATCTTCAGGCTCTCATTAAATTGTGGTTAAATGGAACAACTGCATTTGGCGTACTAGTTGGTTTGGGGCCTACTATCGGTGTCTGCCACTCCTTGCTGTTCTCCTGGTTTCCTGTCCTGAAATACCATTTTCAGCCTCTCGTTAAGTAGTTGTTAATGTTAGACTGCATTTGGCCTACTAGTTGGGTTGGGGCCTACTATCGGTGTCTGCCACTCCTTGCTGTTCTCCTCCACTGAACAAAGCTGTGCCGCCTGTTTACTACGGTTGCCAATTTTGAACTGCATTTCGACTACTTACTGATTTGGCCCTACTCTCTGTGTCAGCCTCTCATTCCAGTTGTCCTCCACTGCAATGCCCCCTGGTTATTCCTGTGTTACCAATTTTGAACTGCATTTAGCCCACTTTCTTCTTTGGGCCTATATCTGTGTTTCCACTTCATCGTGCCCATTGCCCAGCCAGTGATAGATGAGTCTGCTGGTACATTGACCCATAACGCAACATTCCCCGTGCACGCTACACAACAACATTGTGACCCTGCTGAAAGTCAGGTTGCTCTTCCCGCATACCATACCACCTTACACGGGGACAAAGAGGAAGGTGCAGATGAAAGTGCAGGTTCCTTCATCAGGTGGGGGGAGGAATACTAGTTGGCGACGTCACTGGCACAGGGCCTCTCATAGTACGCAAAAGTGTTGCTGCCGGTGGGAGGCGCCCCCGCCGTGCAAACACACCGCTGTACTTTGAGGGGCCCTGTGCCAGTGCCAATGCCAACGAGTGGGCCCCCCCTGCTTGCTCAGGTTCACAGCACTTGCAAAGTTGAAATACTTACCTCTCCCTGCTCCACTGCCGTGACGTGGTCCAGATTTCCTGGGCCCACTAATTACTTGAACCAGCCCTACCCCCCACAACTTTAGCCAAATGACCCCCAATTTCAAATGCCTTCCAATTATTATAAGGTAAATTACGCTTGACAAGCTTCATTAAGAAGAATGGATGGTTTTGACATTAAAATGGGCACTCTAGGTGTTTTCCTGGCCCCCACTCACTGCCGACTATGCTGCCCCATTGACTTGCATTGGGTTTCGTGTTTCGGTCGATCCCGACTTTACGTCATAATCGGCCGATTTCACTCGACCCGACTTTGGACATAGTCGGGTTTCGCAAAACCCGGCTCGACTCTAAAAAGGTCAAGGTCGCTCAACTCTAGTAACGAGTGTCCCATGATGATCTCCCCTATAGAACAGTGACATTGGGTGATGTCACTGCTCTCTAGGACCTTCAGTGACACACTGACAGGAGACAATGGCTCGTGCAGTGCATCACTGAGAGGTTGCCTTAGGACAAAATCTCACTTTATGGCAATTGCTGCGTGGGAAAACTTCTCACACAGCAATGCCAAAAGTGAGACTAGGGACTATTTTTTACAGCGGCGGAGGAATACAGTGCAGAAGGATACCTTCCTCCAGTCATTGTGTTCCTGGAGCCCCTGGAGAGCGGTCGCATCAGTTGATGCTGCGGTTCTCCACAGGAGATCATCGTGGGACACTCATGGATTTCTGCGGACAGGGAGTATATTGGTTGTTTGTTATTTTAATATTTTTTACAGGTGACACTGGCTTCGGGGATCAAAATGACAAGTAATGGTGAGTATGTACTCTGTTATATGTACTGTAAGTCTGTATGTATGTATTGTACGTAATGTATGAATGTAATGCATGTAGTATGTTGTATATATGTTTTTTGTTGTTTTTTTTTACATTCAACACATTAGCCGGCTGATGGGACTACTACTGTCCCATCATCGGCTAATGCATCAATCACTGTCACTGTTGCAGGCATCGTCCGATGGAACTTGTAGTCCCATCGGACAATGCCTGCACTGACCCCCGGAAGCCTGCACAGAGCCCCAGCAGCCCACACAGAGCCCCGGCAAGCCCGCACAGAGCCCCGGCAGGCCACACAGAGCCACGGCAGGCCGCACACAGCCCTAGCAAGCCCGCACAGAGCCCCGGCAAGCCCGCACAGAGCCCCGGCAAGCCCGCACAGAGCCCCAGCAGGCCGCACAGAGCCCTGGCAGGCCCACGCAGAGCCCCGGCAGGCCACACAGAGCCCTGGCAGGCACGCACAGAGCCCCGGCAGGCACGCACAGAGCCCTGAACGGCCGCACAGAGCCCCGGCAGGCACGCACAGAGCCACGGCAGGCCGCACAGAGCCCCGGCAGGCACGCACAGAGCCCCGGCAGGCCACACAGAGCCCCGAGATGCCCGTACAGATCCCCAGCAGGTCTGCACAGACCCCACCCACACACACAGACACGCATAGTGTCCGCCCATGCACCGTCCACACTCTTACCCCCTCCGGAACAAGATGTAGAAGGACAGAAAGGGTTTATTTACATTCTGATATTTGTGTCCCATTGACTTGCATTGGTATCGGGTATCAGTATCGGCAAAATCCAATATTTTTTGGATATCAGCTGATCCAATCCGATACCGATACTTCTTGATATCGGAAGGTATCGCTCAACACTATTAATCACTGAAATAGGTTTTCGTCATAGGTGGAGCCACTTACATGTCTCCCAGCTTGCTGTTTGTCAGAAAACAGTGCACTTCTAATTCACACATGATGATTGACAGTTTGAACTGTTCACTCTACCTTGCTTTAAAAAAGGCAGCGTTAACTCTGCAGTATCAGAGATTTGGGGCACACAAGCTGCCTGTCTCCAGGATTTCACCCTTGCAAGCTCAATAGCAAAGAGTCTGTAAGTTTTTTGCTTCTTAATTAGGAGACTGGCTACCACCAATAGACTGCAGCAGTGGCCAGTAACCTATAAAATTAAAACAACCTTCATTCTTGAAAATAACAAAGATTTTCAATAAGTAGTAAATTACAAAGGTGCTTATTTTTGCAAGCAATTTGCAATAGTACCAATATCACCCCCTGACGAAGAAAGCTTTTCCGAAATGCGCATTGGGGTGTGCGGTAACCGGACGTGGCTACATGGCAAAGGTATATTACAATTATATTTGTGCTCTTACTCCTTGCACTTTGCACCTTAATTGTAGCACATTATTCATCTTGAGATCTTGGATGTGGCGACCTCTAATGCTATATTGTATTTCTTATGCCCTCCTTTTCTGCACTTTGCACTTTTTGTGGCACATTATTTTGATTGTTACCTCACATAGTAACCACATTGATTGGTTTATTATTAGCAGAAGCACTTTTTTGGTTATCATTTATTTTTGATTGATTTTTGATTGCACATTGAGCAAAATATAACTTTTAAATGGGGTAATAGGGTCTGTCATTTTGTATCTGTTTTTATATATATGTAACCTTAATGATGTAATCTTTGTCCTGATATGCGCAAAATTTTTATTATTTTATCATCCTGCCATTTAAAGACATTTTATTATCTATTTCCTGCTAGGTGTCTTTTGGCTATCCATGTCTTTGGTTGTTTTGGTTGGTCTCTTATCTTAAGTGGTCTCCCCTGTCCTTCACAGAACACCGTGACTATTTTGTGTACCGTATATACTCGAGTATAAGCCGACCAGAGTACAAGCCGACCCCCCTAATTTTGCCACAAAAAACTGGGAAAACTTAATGACTCGAGTATAAGCCTAGAGTGGAAAATGCAGTAGCTACTGGTAAATGTCAAAAGTAAAAATTAGTGTTGAGCATTCCGATACCGCAAGTATCGGGTATCGGCCGATATTTGCGGTATCGGAATTCCGATACTGAATTCCGATACTTCCCGCGTATCGGATACCGGAATCGGAAGTTCCCAGAATTCAAATTGAACGCAGCAGCCAATGAGGAATGAATGAAAGTGTGGGCACATCCTGTTTAGCATGGTGGGCATGTAAGTACTGGCAAGGCTTGGATTGGCTGCTGAAATGATGTCACTCTGCACTATAAAAAAGCGCTGCCGCCATTTTGCGCTCACTCTGCTGTGATTTCAGTTAGGGACAGGACGCTGTGTTCTAACTGAGGGCCAGTTGAGCTTGCTAATTGCTTTATTTTCCTTTCCAAAGGCTAATTTAGCAAAACGCTGTGTGTTCTTCACTGTTCACCTTGCTCTTGCCTTGCAGCGCTGTTTTAACAGCGTTCTGCAAGGTCTCTGTGTGTGTGTGTGTGCAGCTCACTCTGTAGTCTGTGTGCAGCCATATACCCGGTTGTATTCAGCTCAGGGGGGGTTCACACTGCCTCACACAGTTGTTCTTTTTTGCTCTTAGTGCAGCCTGCTGCACATTTTTTCTCAAATTTCCTATTAGTGTTTTTCCACCAGTCTCCAGCTCTATTGTGGAAAAACACTACATAGGATAACCTAGAGGGGGGGTTTTGGGCCTTGCAGCGCCGTTTACGGCTGTCTGCACGGTCTCCGTGTGAGCCCAGCTCGCCCTGTAGTCTGTGTGCAGCCATAGCCGGTTGGATTCAGCTCAGGGTTCGTTACTGGCTCATACCTTGAGAAAAATTTTCCTTTTTTTCAAATAGTGCAGCCTGTTTAAAATTTGAAAAAAAAAATTCCTATTAGTGTCTTTCCACTCGTATCCAGCTAAATAGTGGAAAAACACTATATAGGATAACCTAGAGGAGGGTTTTTTGGCCTTGCAGCGCCGTTTACGGCTGTCTGCACGGTCTCCGTGTGAGCCCAGCTCGCCCTGTAGTCTGTGTGCAGCCATAGCCGGTTGGATTCAGCTCAGGGTTCGTTACTGGCTCATACCTTGAGAAAAATTTTCCTTTTTTTGAAATAGTGCAGCCTGTTTAAAATTTGAAAAAAAAAAAATTCCTATTAGTGTCTTTCCACCAGTCTCCAGCTCAATTGTGGAAAAACACTACATAGGATAACCTAGAGGGTTTTTTTGGGGCCTTGCAGCGCCGTTTACGGCTGTCTGCACGGTCTCTGTGTGAGCGCAGCTCGCCCTGTAGTCTGTGTGCAGCCATAGCCGGTTGGATTCAGCTCAGGGTGCGTTACTGCCTCATACCTTGAAAAACAATTTCCTTTTTTTCAAATAGTGCAGCCAGTTTAAAATTTGAAAAAAAAAAATTCCTATTAGTGTCTTTCCACTTGTATCCAGCTAAATAGTGGAAAAACACTATATAGGATAACCTAGAGGAGGGTTTTTTGGCCTTGCAGCGCCGTTTACAGCTGTCTGCACGGTCTCCGTGTGATTTAAACTAGCTCTGTAGCCCGATCTGCACCAAAAAAAAGGTTAAGTTCACCAAACACAACTTAACACTTGTGTAGGCCACATTTGAAAAATAATAAAGTTTAGTCCACAATTTACAACATTAGTGTTTCTTACACCTGTTAGGAGGAGCATTACAGGAATAAGCACACTAAGGCCTTAGTACTTTTCTGCTTATCTTTATCTGTCAACCAAGATGAAGAGGGCAGGGAGTAAGGCACGTGGGCGTGGGCGCGGAGCAGGGAGAGGAGCAGGGAGAGGACGTGGTGATTCTGTGCCTGCTGCGGGCGCCGGTGACTCGTCGTCACTCAGTTTCAGCAGGGAACAGTCCTTCATGCGCAGCTTTGTCGGAGAGCGCCGTGCACCGCTGCTGCGTGAAGACCAAATTGAAGCCGTTGTTGGGTGGATGGCAGCTAACGCCTCGGCATCGACTTCAGTTAGTGCCACATCCTCTCAGGCACAGAGCACTGGAGAGCAGCCATCTGTCTCTTCACCACCTGCCAAATTGGCCAGGCAGTCAGAGAGCCCAGGACAGGAGCCGTCTCTACTTCTGTTCTCTGAATCTCTTGGCTTGGAAACAGGGGGCCAGCCAAGCAGCATTGGAGAAATGGAAGAAGAGGCAGTGTGCAGTGATGCCCAACACCATTTTCTCTCTGACTCTGAAGAGGCAGGTGGGCCAGTGCCTCCGGTGACCACAGCGCAGTACGCATCTGATGATGAAACTCAGGTGCCGCTTTCTCGTGCGTACTGTGCTGCTGAGACTACCCAGGAGGAGCAGTTGGTGGCAGAGGGTAGTGGAGATGATGAGGTCCTTGACCCATCGTGGCGTGAGGAACAGGAAGGTGGTGGGAGCAGCTCAGAGGAAGAGCTTCCTCTTACGGGCCAAAGAGGGAGAGGGAGGGGGAAGACTGCGGAGCCTGTAGCCTCCACTTTGGCACCCGTTAGGAGCCTGTCTCTTTCCAAAGCCAAAAAGGGCGCTCCCAAGACTTGCAGTGCCTGGTCCTTTTTTGACACAGTTGCAGATGACATTTGTTTTGTCAAATGCAAGCTGTGTCATCATAAAGTAAAAAGAGGGAAAAATGTCAGCAACCTCAATACCACAAATATGTGGAAACATGTGCGGACCAGGCACGCGGTGGAGTTACAGAAACACACTGAAGATGTAGGCCAACCAACAGCGGCAGCTACCACCTCTTCAGCTCGTGTTGCCTCTTCCTCCAGCTCACGCACAGCTGGTTTGGCTTCCTCCCAGAGACCTTGTGTAATTCCACCCACAGCACCACCTTCCCAGTCATCCTCACACTCCCAGTCTACTCTACAGCCATCGGTAGTACAGGCATGGGAGAAAAGGCGGGCATTCTCGGCCAACCACCCCCGAGCACAGGCTCTGAATGCAGGCATTGCCAAACTGTTGTCCCTGAAAATGCTCTCGTTCAGGCTGGTGGAGACTGACAGCTTCCGTGACTTGATGGCATTGGCAGTCCCACAGTACAAGGTGCCCAGCCGCTTTTACTTCAGCAGGCAGGATTGTCCCTGCCCTGCACAGGCATGTTGAGGCAAACATAAAACATGCGCTACTGAACGCCGTCAGTAGCAAGGTCCACCTCACCACCGATGCGTGGACCAGTCAGCATGGACAGGGGCGATATGTTTCCCTCACTGCCCATTGGGTTAATGTTGTTGAGCCAGGTACAGATCGTGCGAGTGGCGCAGGACGTGTCCTGCCCACTCCAAGGATTGCAGGAATCCAGTCTGTACGCATCTACTCCTCCTCTTACACCAGTTCCTCTGATTCCTCTCTGCAGGATCCGTCACAGTCCACCCCCACATGGACCCGTGAACGTTTACCTATGACCGACATGAGCACAGCCGTGGCCAAACGTCAGCAGGCCGTCTTGAAACTAGTTTCATTGGGGCATCGAAGCCACACAGCGCAGGAGCTCTGGAATGCCATAAAGCAGGAGAGCGATGTGTGGTTACTGCCAGCGAATCTCCAGCCAGGCATGGTAGTGTGTGACAATGGCCGAAATCTGGTGGCAGCTTTGGCCCTTGGCAACCTCACTCACATCCCATGTCTGGCACATGTGCTCAATTTGGTTGTGCAGAGTTTTCTGAGGGACTATCCGGATCTTGATGCCCTGCTGCACAAGGTCCGCCTAGAGTGTGCTCACTTGCGGCGTTCCAGCTTGGCCAGATCCCGCATTGCTGCTCTGCAGCGCCGATTCCGCCTTCCGGAACACCGCATCATATGTGACCTACCTACCCGGTGGAATTCCACGTTACATATGTTGGAGCGGTTGTGTGAGCAGCAGCAAGCAGTTATGGAGTACCAGCTGCATCAGGCGCAAAGAAGTCGCAGTCAGCGCCGATCAGACTTCACAACCACAGAGTGGGCCACTATGAAGGACGTCTGCCAGGTTTTGCGTCCTTTTGATTATTCCACGCGGATGGCAAGTGCAGATGATGCACTAGTCAGCATGACTGTCCCCCTTATCTGCCTGCTTCAGCAAACTTTGCAAGGGTTAAGGGATGATGTGGTGGAAGAGGTGGAGGATGAGGAGTCACCTTTTCCATCAGCTTCTGGAGAGTCAGCGCCACGTGGTTCCTCACAAAGGGGTACGCAGGGGCCAATTTGTGAGGAGGATGAGGAGGAGTCAATGGAGGAGGAAGAGCTCCATCCAGAGGAGGGAGCGACACAATTGTCCAGTGGTCAGTGTGTACAGCGAGGGTGGGGTGATGACGAGCGGGCAGAGATCATGTCTCAAGCAGGGGACAGCGTTTCTGGGCCAGTTGGCACTCTGCAGCACATGGTGGATTTCATGCTGCAGTGCCTGAGAATCGACCGCCGCATCGACCACATTCTCAACATGCCTGATTATTGGGTGTTCACCCTCCTCGATCCTCGCTACCGGGACAACGTCCAAAACCTCATCCCTGCGTTGACCCGGGAGCGTAAATTGCGGGAGTACCACGACACACTGGTGAATTCCATCATCTTCTCCTGTCCAACTGAGAGGAGTGCTGCTAGTGCTTTACAAAGCAGCTCAGTGCGTCGAGGCAGTGGGGGAGGCTCTGCCCAAAGAGGGAGCAGAAGCAGTGCCTCTGCCCAAGGCAAGCCCAGTATGGCACAACTCTGGCACACTTTTGTGTGCCCGCCCCAAATGTCTACACCATCACCGGCGGCTCCAGTCAGCAGGAGGCAACGGTTCCGTCAGATGGTGACAGACTACATGGCTTGCCCTCTTACTGTACTCCCAGATGGCTCTTCCCCGTTCAAGTTTTGGGTCTCTAAGCTGGATACATGGCCAGAGCTAAGCCAGTATGCATTGGAGGTGCTGGCTTGCCCTGCGGCTAGTGTCTTATCGGAACGTGTCTTTAGTGCCGCAGGTGGTGTACTAACAGACCGTCGCATGCGACTGTCCTCCGATAACGTTGACCGGCTTACTTTCCTGAAAATGAACCAGGCCTGGATCTCGCAGGAATTTGCCACTCCTCTGCCTGATTAAGTAATTGGGTGTCATCCAGGTCTCCTGCTGTGTTCATCTTTCTACCACCTGAACTGCTATTCCTGGGCTCCAACACCGCCAGTTGCGGCTCAGAAGTGCAGGCTGCACAGTAAAAACATACGACCCAGTGTTATTGGGTTTCAGTAACGTCAGCTGATCCCCAGCTGTGTAGCCGGCAATGTGTCCTGCGACTGCCACGCTGGCACAACAACCTAAATGTAAGGGAACCTGTCCCCCCCCCCCCCGTCGTTTGTTACTGAAAGAGCCATCTTGTGCAGCAGTAATGCTGCACAAGGAAAAGGTATTTTTTTTTTTTTAGCTCTTTGCACACGCAGAACTTAACACTTATAAAATGTGTTCACTGATACCGTTATACCGTCCCGGAGCTGGGACTTTCCTTCGTAATGTGACGCAGCAGAGCCGTCATTCCTACCCCCTTGGTGCCATGCGCTGCCTCCTCAGCGTTGTTTTAAGCTGTCACGGAGCCTGCGCTGTTCTGTTATCCCTTGGGCATGCCCTATTTGCGCTGCCTGTCTTCTGACATAATTTGGTGTCAGGCTGGCTGCGCCTGTGCGGCCGCGGTGCCCGAGATCCCGCCTCGCAGTGTCTTCTGATTGAGTCACACTGCGGGCCTGGGATCCATGGGCATGCGCAGTGCATATCTTCCCCTCGGGCTCTCGCTCATTTCCCTCCGCCTTCTTTAGACTGTGCGCCGTCAGCTGATCCCTAGCATGCCACGGCCGTGACACCGCACAGTCTGAAGAAGAGGGAAGGAGGGGAGTGAGAGTCGAGGTTATGCACTGTGCATGCCCATGGTTCCAAGGCCCGCAGTGGGATTACGTTAGATGAGACTGCGAGGTGGGATCTGGAGCAGCGTGGACGCACAGGCACTGACAGCCTGACACCAAATTATGTCAGAAGACAGGCAGCGCTAATTGGGCATGGCCAAGGGCTAACAGAACAGCGCAAGCTCCGTGACAGCTTAAAACAACGCTGAGGAGGCAGCGCACGGCATCAAGGGGATAGGAATGACAGCTGTGCTGTGTCCCATTACGAAGGAAATTCGCACCTCCGGAACGGTTTAACGGTATAAAGGGACACATTTTTAGTGTTTACTTCGGTGTTTGCAAGGAGCATAATTAAAAGAGCAACCTTTTCCTTTTGCATCCTT
The DNA here is from genome assembly GCF_032444005.1 of Ranitomeya imitator. Lineage (NCBI taxonomy): Eukaryota > Metazoa > Chordata > Amphibia > Anura > Dendrobatidae > Ranitomeya > Ranitomeya imitator. Next base: position 592,080,565 of record NC_091286.1, read on the forward strand.
AGTGCTGCACAACATGGCTCTTTCAGCTACAAACGTCTTGGGGGGGGTTAAAGGTTTCCTTTCAACTTGCTCCAATCAGGCTTCGGCCTACACTCTGTTCCTCTGCTCCTCCTGCTGTCCCTGGGCTCTAACACCGCCAGTTGGTGCCTGGAAGTGCTGTGTGCACAGTCAACAGTCGCTCCTCTGTTATTGGGGTTCAGTAACGTCAGCTGATCCCCAGCTGTGTGTGCGGCAATACCTCCAATCTGCTCCTCCTGCTGTCCCTGGGCTCTAACACCGCCAGTTGGTGCCTGGAAGTGCTGTGTGCACAGTCAACAGTCGCTCCTCTGTTATTGGGGTTCAGTAACGTCAGCTGATCCCCAGCTGTGTGTGCGGCAATACCTCCAATCTGCTCCTCCTGCTGTCCCTGGGCTCTAACACCGCCAGTTGGTGCCTGGAAGTGCTGTGTGCACAGTCAACAGTCGCTCCTCTGTTATTGGGGTTCAGTAACGTCAGCTGATCCCCAGCTGTGTATCCGGCAACGTGTCATGCGACCGCCACGCTGGCACAACTAAAATGTAAGGGGACCTGTCCCCCCCCCCCCTAGGCGTTTGTTACTGAAAGAGCCACCATGTGCAGCACGAACACTGCACAAGGGAAAGGTCGCTCTTGAAATTATGCTCCTTGCAAACGCTGAACTACACACTCATGTAATGTGTCCCCTCACACCGTCCAACCGTCCCGGAGGTGGGACTTTCCTTTGTAATGTGACGCAGCACAGCCGTCATTGCTACCCCCTTGGCACCGTGCGCTGCCTCCTTAGCGTTGTTTGATTCCGTCATGGACCCTGCGCTGTTATGTTATCCCTTGGCCATGCACAGTTTGCGCTGCCCGTCCTCTGACATCATTTGTTGTCGTCCTGGCTGCGCCTGTGCGTCCACGCTGCCCGAAATCACACCTCGCAGTGTCGTCTAATGTGATCCCACAGTGGGCCTGGTATCCATGGCCATGCGCAGTGCATATACTAGCCTCTCACTCCCCTTCTTCACGCTTCTTCAGACTAGGCGGCGTCAGCTGATCCCTAATAGCATGCCACGGCCGTGACGCCGCACAGTCTGAAGAAGCAGGAAGGAGGTGAGTGAGAGGCGATGATATGCACTGCGCATGCCCATGGATCCCTGGCCCGCAGTGGGACTACATTAGATGACACTGCAAGGTTGGATCTCGGGCAGCTTGGACGCACAGGCACTGCCAGCCTGACACCTACATGATGTCAGAAGACGGGCACCGCTAACTGTGCATGGCCAAGGGATAACATTACAGCGCGGGCTCCGTGACAGAACCAAACAACGTTGAGGAGGTGGTGCCCGGCACCAAGGGGGTTGGAATGACGGCTGTGCTGTGTCACATTACAAAGGAAAGTCCCACTTCCGGGATGGTTTGACGGTGTGAGGGGACACATTATATGAGTGTGTACTTCAGCGTTTGCAAGGAGCATAATTTTCGGAGCCACCATTTTCCATGTGCAGTATTACTGCTGTACAAGATGGCTCTTTCAGCAACAAATGCCTGGGGGGGGGGGTGAAAGGTTCCCTTTCAACTTGCTCCACTGCAGGCTTCGGCCTACACTCTGCTCCTCTTTGATTCCCTGGGTTTCAACACTGTCAGTTGCCACCTGGAAGTGTTGTCTACACAGAAAAAACACTAGGTGATGTGTCAGTGGGGTTCAGCACCGCCAGCTGTTCCCCTGCTGTGTAGTCGGCAACGTGTCCAGCACAAGCCACGCTGGCACAACAGAACAAAAGCTGCCACCAGTGCAGGCTTCGGCCTACACTCTGCTCCTCTCCTCCTCCTGCTGACCCTGGGCTCAAACACCGCTAGTTTTTGCCCGGAAGTGCTAGCTGCACAGAGAAAAACACCAGCCAATGTGTTAGTGGGGTTCAGCAACGCCAGCTGTTCCCCTGCTGTGTAGCCGGCAACGTGACCTGCAAACGCCATGCAGGCACAGGAACTGAAATTAAAAGGGAACCTGGCCCCACCCCCCCAGGTGTTTCTATGTATAACAGCCACCTAGTACAGCAGTACTGCTGCATTTGTACAAGGTGGCTGACTTTTTCTCCTTGCCCACGTGGAACTCAACACGTACAAAATGTGTCTCATTGAGACCATTCCACTGTCCCTGAGGTGTGACCTTCCTTTGTAATGATACGCAGCACCCCCCTTGGTAGCGTTTCCCGTCTTTTGTCATCATGGTTAGCTGGCTGCGCCTGTGCATCCGCCCTGCTAGAAACAACGCCCCTCGTTGTCATATTTATTTTGTCAGCGAGGGTGTGGTTTATGGGCACGAGCAGTGCATATGTTCGCCTGTCTTAACTCATCTCCTTCCGCCTTCTTCAGACTGTGCGGCCTCCTGGCCGTGGTAGGCGATAAGGGATCAGCTGAGGCCGCCCAGTCTGGAGCAGGTGTAAGGACATGTGTAAGCGGCAAACCTATTTACTGCACAAGGCCACGAATCCCAGCCACGCAGTGTGATTTTTTGAAAACACACTGTGGGTCTGGGATTCATGTCCATCGCTAACCGCAACGGCCGACATGAAATGAGGTCAGAAGACAGGAAGCGCTCACAGCGCATGGCCAAGGGATCACAATAGCGCAGACTCCTGTACAGCAAATAACAATGCTCAGGAATCTGCGCCCAGTACCTAGGTGCAAATTTTGACACCTGTGCTGCGTCTCGTTAAAAAGACAAGTCACGCCTCCACAACTGTTTGACAGTATAATGGGCTAAATAGTGTACGTGTTTTAGTCAGCGTGTGCAAGGAGCAAAACAAATAGAGCAACCTTTTACTTGTGCAGCATTAATGCTGCACAAGGTGTGGCTCTTGTACCTTGCAACACCTGAGGGGGGGGTTAAAGGTAACCTTTGAAATTGGTTCAACTAGGCTTCGGCCTACACTCTGCTCCTCTACTCCTCCTGCTGACCCTGGGCTCAAACACCGCTAGTTTTTGCCCGGAAATGCTAGCTGCACAGAGAAAAACACCAGCCAATGTGTTAGTGGGGTTCAGCACCGCCAGCTGTTCCCCTGCTGTGTAGTCGGCAACGTGTCCAGCACAAGCCACGCTGGCACAACAGAACAAAAGCTGCCACCAGTGCAGGCTTCGGCCTACACTTTGCTCCTCTCCTCCTCCTGCTGACCCTGGGCTCAAACAACGCCAGTTTCTGCCCGGACATGCTAGCTGCACAGAGAAAAACACCAGCCAATGTGTTAGTGGGGTTCAGCACCGCCAGCTGTTCCCCCGCTGTGTAGCCGGCATCGTGTCCAGCACAAGCCACGCTGGCACAACCGACCAAAAGCTGCCACCAGTGCAGGCTTCGGCCTACACTTTGCTCCTCTCCTCCTCCTCCTGCTGACCCTGGGCTCTAACACCGCTAGTTTTTGCCCGGACATGCAATCTGCACAGAGAAAAACACCAGTCAATGTGTCAGTGGGGTTCAGCAACGCCAGCTGTTCCCCTGCTGTGTAGCTTGCAACGTGACCTGCAAACGCCACGCAGGCACATGAACTGAAATTGAAGGGAGCCTGCCCCCCACCCACAGGTGTTTCTATGTATATCAGCCACCTTGTACAGCAGTACTGCTGCATTTGTACAAGGTGGCTGACTTTTTCTCCTTGCCCACGTGGAACTCAACACGTACAAAATGTGTCTCATTAGAGACCATTACAATGTCCCTGAGGTGTGACTTTCCTTTGTAATGACACGCAGCACCACCCTTGTTAGCGCTGCCCGTCTTTTGACATCATTGGTTAGCTGGCTGCGCCTGTGCATCTCCCCTGCTCGAAACAACGGCCCTCGGTGTCTTTTTTTTTTGGACAGCGAGGGTGTGATTGATGGGCATGTGCAGTGCATATGTTTGCCTGTGTTCACTCATCTCCTTCCGCCTTCTTCAGACTGGGTGTCCTCATGGCCGCGGCAGGCGATAAGGGATCAGATGAGGCCGCCCAGTCTGAAGCAGGTGTAAGGACATGTGTGAGCGGCAAACATATTTAGTGCACCAGGGCACGAATCCCAGCACCGCAGTGTGATTTTTTAAAAACACACTGTGGGTCTGGGATTCATGTCCATCGCTAACCGCAACGGCCAACATGAAATGAGGTCATAAGACAGGAAGCGCTCACAGCGCATGGCCAAAGGATCACAAGAGCGCAGACTCCTGTACAGCAACTAACAACGCTCAGGAAGCTGCGCCCATGCAAAAAGGTGTTGTTTTCGACACCTGTGCTGCTTTTCTTTAAAAAGACAAGTCACGCCTCCACTACTGATTAACAGTATAATGGGCTAAATAGTCTACGTGTTGCATTCAGCTTGTGCAAGTAGAAAAATTAATAGAGCAACCTTTTACTTGTGCAGCATTAATGCTGCAGAAGGAGTGGCTCTTGTACTTTGTAACACCTGAGGGGGGGTTAAAGGTAACCTTTGAAATTGGTTCAACTAGGCTTCGGCCTACACTCTGCTCCTCTCCTCCTCCAGCTGACCCTGGGCTCTAACAACGCTAGTTTTTGCCCGGAAATGCTAGCTGCACAGAGAAAAACACCAGCCAATGTGTTAGTGGTGTTCAGCACCGCCAGCTGTTCCCCCGCTGTGTAGCCGGCATCGTGTCCAGCACAAGCCACGCTGGCACAACCGACCAAAAGCTGCCACCAGTGCAGGCTTCGGCCTACACTTTGCTCCTCTCCTCCTCCTGCTGACCCTGGGCTAAAACAACGCCAGTTTCTGCCCGGACATGCTAGCTGCACAGAGAAAAACACCAGCCAATGTGTTAGTGGGGTTCAGCACCGCCAGCTGTTCCTCTGCTGTGTAGTCGGCAACGTGTCCAGCACAAGCCACGCTGGCACAACTGACCAAAAGCTGCCACCAGTGCAGGCTTCGGCCTACACTTTGCTCCTCTCCTCCTCCTGCTGACCCTGGGCTAAAACAACGCCAGTTTCTGCCCGGACATGCTAGCTGCACAGAGAAAAACACCAGCCAAAGTGTTAGTGGGGTTCAGCACCGCCAGCTGTTCCCCTGCTGTGTAGCTTGCAACGTTTCCTGCAAACGCCACGCAGGAACATGAACTGAAATTGAAGGGAGCCTGCCCCCCACCCCCCCAGGTGTTTCTATGTATAACAGCCACCTTGTACAGCAGTACTGCTGCATTTGTACAAGGTGGCTGACTTTTTCTCCTTGCACACGTGGAACTCAACAAGTACAAAATGTGTCTCATTACAGACCATTACAATGTCCCTGAGGTGTGACTTTCCTTTTTAATGACACGCAGCACCCCCATTGTTAGCGCTGCCCGTCTCCTGACATCATTGGTTGGCTGGCTGTGCCTGTGCGTCCCCCCTGCCCGACACAACGCCCCCCGTTGTCTCATATATTTTGACTGCGAGGGTGTGATTGATGGGCACGAGCAGTGCATATGTTCCCCTGTTTTCACTCCCCTCCTTCCGCCTTCTTCTGACTGTGCGGCCTCATGGCCGCGGCATGCGATAAGGGATCAGCTGAGGCCGCCCAGTCTGAAGCAGGTGTAAGGACATGTGTGAGCGGCGAACATATTTACTGCACAAGGCCACGAATCCCAGCACCGCAGTGTGACTTTAGGAAAAGCCACTGTGGGTCTGGGATTTATGGCCATCGTTAACCGCACCGGCCAACATGAAATGAGGTCATGAGACGGCCTGCACTAACAGGGTATTGCCAAGGGATAACACAAGAGCGCAGTTTCCTGTACTGCAAATAACAATGGTAAGGAATCAGCGCACAGCACCTAGGTGTAAATTTGTACACCTGTGCTGCGTCTCCTTAAAAAGACTAGTAGTCACGCCTCCACTACTGTTTGACAGTATAATGGGCTAAATAGTGTACGTGTTTAATTCAGCGTGTGCAAGGAGCAAAATTAAATAGAGCAACCTTTGACTTGTGCATCATTAATGCTGTTCAAGGTGTGGCTCTTGTACCTTGCAACACCTGAGGGGGGGGTTAAAGGTAACCTTTGAAATTGGTTCAAACAGGCTTTGGCCAACACTCTGCTCCTCTACTCCTCCTGCTGACCCTGGGCTCAAACACCGCTAGTTTTTGCCCGGAAATGCTAGCTGCACAGAGAAAAACACCAGCCAATGTGTTAGTGGGGTTCAGCAACGCCAGCTGTTCCCCTGCTGTGTAGTCGGCAACGTGTCCAGCACAAGCCACGCTGGCACAAGAGAACAAAAGCTGCCACCAGTGCAGGCTTCGGCCTACACTTTGCTCCTCTCCTCCTCCTGCTGACCCTGGGCTCAAACAACGCCAGTTTCTGCCCGGACATGCTAGCTGCACAGAGAAAAACACCAGCCAATGTGTTAGTGGGGTTCAGCACCGCCAGCTGTTCCTCTGCTGTGTAGTCGGCATCGTGTCCAGCACAAGCCACGCTGGCACAACTGACCAAAAGCTGCCACCAGTGCAGGCTTCGGCCTACACTTTGCTCCTCTCCTCCTCCTGCTGACCCTGGGCTAAAACAACGCCAGTTTCTGCCCGGACATGCTAGCTGCACAGAGAAAAACACCAGCCAATGTGTTAGTGGGGTTCAGCACCGCCAGCTGTTCCCCTGCTGTGTAGCTTGCAACGTTTCCTGCAAACGCCACGCAGGAACATGAACTGAAATTGAAGGGAGCCTGCCCCCCACCCCCCCAGGTGTTTCTATGTATAACAGCCACCTTGTACAGCAGTACTGCTGCATTTGTACAAGGTGGCTGACTTTTTCTCCTTGCACACGTGGAACTCAACAAGTACAAAATGTGTCTCATTACAGACCATTAAAATGTCCCTGAGGTGTGACTTTCCTTTTTAATGACACGCAGCACCCCCATTGTTAGCGCTGCCCGTCTCCTGACATCATTGGTTGGCTGGCTGTGCCTGTGCGTCCCCCCTGCCCGACACAACGCCCCCCGTTGTCTCATATATTTTGACTGCGAGGGTGTGATTGATGGGCACGAGCAGTGCATATGTTCCCCTGTTTTCACTCCCCTCCTTCCGCCTTCTTCTGACTGTGCGGCCTCATGGCCGCGGCATGCGATAAGGGATCAGCTGAGGCCGCCCAGTCTGAAGCAGGTGTAAGGACATGTGTGAGCGGCGAACATATTTACTGCACAAGGCCACGAATCCCAGCACCGCAGTGTGACTTTAGGAAAAGCCACTGTGGGTCTGGGATTTATGGCCATCGTTAACCGCACCGGCCAACATGAAATGAGGTCATGAGACGGCCTGCACTAACAGGGTATTGCCAAGGGATAACACAAGAGCGCAGTTTCCTGTACTGCAAATAACAACGGTAAGGAATCTGCGCACAGCACCTAGGTGTTAATTTGTACACCTGTGCTGCGTCTCCTTAAAAAGACTAGTAGTACTAGTCACGCCTCCACTACTGTTTGACAGTATAATGGGCTAAATAGTGTACGTGTTTAATTCAGCGTGTGCATGGAGCAAAATTAAATAGAGCAACCTTTGACTTGTGCATCATTAATGCTGTTCAAGGTGTGGCTCTTGTACCTTGCAACACCTGAGGGGGGGGTTAAAGGTAACCTTTGAAATTGGTTCAACTAGGCTTCGGCCTACACTGTGCTCCTCTACTCCTCCTGCTGACCCTGGGCTCAAACACCACTAGTTTTTGCCCGGAAATGCTAGCTGCACAGAGAAAAACACCAGCCAATGTGTTAGTGGGGTTCAGCACCGCCAGCTGTTCCCCTGCTGTGTAGTCGGCAACGTGTCCAGCACAAGCCACGCTGGCACAACCGACCAAAAGCTGCCACCAGTGCAGGCTTCGGCCTACACTTTGCTCCTCTCCTCCTCCTCCTGCTGACCCTGGGCTCTAACACCGCTAGTTTTTGCCCGGACATGCAATCTGCACAGAGAAAAACACCAGTCAATGTGTCAGTGGGGTTCAGCAACGCCAGCTGTTCCCCTGCTGTGTAGCTTGCAACGTGACCTGCAAACGCCACGCAGGAACATGAACTGAAATTGAAGGGAGCCTGCCCCCCACCCCCCCAGGTGTTTCTATGTATAACAGCCACCTTGTACAGCAGTACTGCTGCATTTGTACAAGGTGGCTGACTTTTTCTCCTTGCACACGTGGAACTCAACAAGTACAAAATGTGTCTCATTACAGACCATTACAATGTCCCTGAGGTGTGACTTTCCTTTTTAATGACACGCAGCACCCCCATTGTTAGCGCTGCCCGTCTCCTGACATCATTGGTTGGCTGGCTGTGCCTGTGCGTCCCCCCTGCCCGACACAACGCCCCCCGTTGTCTCATATATTTTGACTGCGAGGGTGTGATTGATGGGCACGAGCAGTGCATATGTTCCCCTGTTTTCACTCCCCTCCTTCCGCCTTCTTCTGACTGTGCGGCCTCATGGCCGCGGCATGCGATAAGGGATCAGCTGAGGCCGCCCAGTCTGAAGCAGGTGTAAGGACATGTGTGAGCGGCGAACATATTTACTGCACAAGGCCACGAATCCCAGCACCGCAGTGTGACTTTAGGAAAAGCCACTGTGGGTCTGGGATTTATGGCCATCGTTAACCGCACCGGCCAACATGAAATGAGGTCATGAGACGGCCTGCACTAACAGGGTATTGCCAAGGGATAACACAAGAGCGCAGTTTCCTGTACTGCAAATAACAACGGTAAGGAATCTGCGCACAGCACCTAGGTGTTAATTTGTACACCTGTGCTGCGTCTCCTTAAAAAGACTAGTAGTACTAGTCACGCCTCCACTACTGTTTGACAGTATAATGGGCTAAATAGTGTACGTGTTTAATTCAGCGTGTGCATGGAGCAAAATTAAATAGAGCAACCTTTGACTTGTGCATCATTAATGCTGTTCAAGGTGTGGCTCTTGTACCTTGCAACACCTGAGGGGGGGGTTAAAGGTAACCTTTGAAATTGGTTCAACTAGGCTTCGGCCTACACTGTGCTCCTCTATTCCTCCTGCTGACCCTGGGCTCAAACACCGCTAGTTTTTGCCCGGAAATGCTAGCTGCACAGAGAAAAACACCAGCCAATGTGTTAGTGGGGTTCAGCACCGCCAGCTGTTCCCCTGCTGTGTAGTCGGCAACGTGTCCAGCACAAGCCACGCTGGCACAACCGACCAAAAGCTGCCACCAGTGCAGGCTTCGGCCTACACTTTGCTCCTCTCCTCCTCCTCCTGCTGACCCTGGGCTCTAACACCGCTAGTTTTTGCCCGGACATGCAATCTGCACAGAGAAAAACACCAGTCAATGTGTCAGTGGGGTTCAGCAACGCCAGCTGTTCCCCTGCTGTGTAGCTTGCAACGTGACCTGCAAACGCCACGCAGGCACATGAAATGAAATTGAAGGGAGCCTGCCCCCCACCCACAGGTGTTTCTATGTATAACAGCCACCTTGTACAGCAGTACTGCTGCATTTGTACAAGGTGGCTGACTTTTTCTCCTTGCCCACGTGGAACTCAACACGTACAAAATGTGTCTCATTAGAGACCATTACAATGTCCCTGAGGTGTGACTTTCCTTTGTAATGACAGGCACCACCACCCTTGTTAGCGCTGCCCGTCTTTTGACATCATTGGTTATCTGGCTGCGCCTGTGCATCTCCCCTGCTCGAAACAACGGCCCTCGGTGTCTTTTTTTTTTGGACAGCGAGGGTGTGATTGATGGGCATGTGCAGTGCATATATTTGCCTGTGTTCACTCATCTCCTTCCGCCTTCTTCAGACTGGGTGTCCTCATGGCCGCGGCAGGCGATAAGGGATCAGATGAGGCCGCCCAGTCTGAAGCAGGTGTAAGGACATGTGTGAGCGGCAAACATATTTAGTGCACCAGGGCACGAATCCCAGCACCGCAGTGTGATTTTTTAAAAACACACTGTGGGTCTGGGATTCATGTCCATCGCTAACCGCAACGGCCAACATGAAATGAGGTCATAAGACAGGAAGCGCTCACAGCGCATGGCCAAAGGATCACAAGAGCGCAGACTCCTGTACAGCAACTAACAACGCTCAGGAAGCTGCGCCCATGCAAAAAGGTGTTGTTTTCGACACCTGTGCTGCTTTTCTTTAAAAAGACAAGTCACGCCTCCACTACTGATTAACAGTATAATGGGCTAAATAGTCTACGTGTTGCATTCAGCTTGTGTAAGTAGAAAAATTAATAGAGCAACCTTTTACTTGTGCAGCATTAATGCTGCAGAAGGAGTGGCTCTTGTACTTTGTAACACCTGAGGGGGGGTTAAAGGTAACCTTTGAAATTGGTTCAACTAGGCTTCGGCCTACACTCTGCTCCTCTCCTCCTCCTGCTGACCCTGGGCTCTAACAACGCTAGTTTTTGCCCGGAAATGCTAGCTGCACAGAGAAAAACACCAGCCAATGTGTTAGTGGGGTTCAGCACCGCCAGCTGTTCCCCCGCTGTGTAGCCGGCATCGTGTCCAGCACAAGCCACGCTGGCACAACCGACCAAAAGCTGCCACCAGTGCAGGCTTCGGCCTACACTTTGCTCCTCTCCTCCTCCTCCTGCTGACCCTGGGCTCAAACACCGCTAGTTTTTGCCCGGAAATGCTAGCTGCACAGAGAAAAACACCAGCCAATGTGTTAGTGGGGTTCAGCACCGCCAGCTGTTCCCCTGCTGTGCAGCTTGCAACGTGACCTGCAAACGCCACGCAGGCACATGAACTGAAATTGAAGGGAGCCTGGCCCCCACCCCCAGGTGTTTATATGTATAACAGCCACCTTGTACAGCAGTACTGCTGCATTTGTACAAGGTGGCTGATGTTTTCTCCTTGCCCACGTGGAACTCAACACGTACAAAATGTGTCTCTTTGAGACCATTCCACTGTCCCTGAGGTGTGACTTTCCTTTCTAATGATACGCAGCACCCCCCTTGGTAGCGCTTCCCGTCTTCTGACATCATTGGTTGGCTACTTGCGCCTGTTCGTCCGCCCTGCCTGAATAAAATGCTCCTCGTTGTCTTAATTATTTTGACTGCGAGGGTGTGATTGATGGGCACGAGCAGTGCATATCTTCGCCTGTCTTAACTCATCTCCTTCCGCCTTCTTCAGACTGTGCAGCCTCATGGCCGCGGCATGCGAGAAGGGATCAGCAGAGGCCGCCCAGTCTGAAGCAGGTGTAAGGACGTGTGTGAGCGGCCAAAATATTTACTGCTCAAGGCCACGAATCCCAGCACCGCAGTGTGGCTTTATGAAAAGACACTGTGGGTCTGGGATTTATGGCCATCGTTAACCGCACCGGCCAACATGAAATGATGTCATAAGATGGGCAGCGCTAACAGGGCATTGCCAAGGGATAACACAAGAGCGCAGACTCCTGTACAGCAAATAACAACGCTCAGGAAGCTGCGCCAAGCACCAAGGCGTTATTTTGGACACCTGTGCTGCGTCTCATCAAAAAACCAAGTCACGCATCCACTACAGTTTGACTGTAGAATGGGGTAAATTGTGTATGTCTTTCATTCAGCGTGTGCAAGTAGACAAATTAATAGAGCAACCTTTCACTTGTGCAGCATTAATACTGCACAAGGTGTGTCTCTTGTACTTTGTAACACCTGAGGGGGGGGTTAAAGGTTTCCTTTGAAATTGGTTCAACTAGGCTTCGGCCTACACTCTGCTCCTCTCCTCCTCCTCCTGCTTCAACACGGGCTCTAACATCGCTAGTTTTTGCCCGCAAGTGCTAGCTGCACAGAGAAAAACACACGCCATTGTGTTAGTGGGGTTCAGCAACGCCAGCTGTTCCCCCAGTGTGTAGCCGGCAAAGTGTCCTGCAAACGCAACGCAGACACAAAGCTGCCTCCAGTGCAGGCTTCGGCCTACACTCATCTCCCCCTGCTTACCCTTTGCTCCAACACCGCTAGTTGGGGCTCTAGGAAGACATTCTTTAATAGGCAAGGCAACGCATCTGGGTTCCAGCACCGCCAGCTGGTTCTCGGCAGTGTTCTTGTCACAGGTACTCCCTCGTGCCAAGCCTGGTTTCAGCACCGTCAGCTGTTTCCGGGTTGTGTCAAGCTCACTGAGACACCTATGCTTGCCTCGTCGTGGTGCGGTCGGGTTAGCCAACTCCAGGGTGCCTCCAGTTTAGGAGCTTCCTATGTGGGCTGCGTGAACTGGTAGTCAAGGCTGGTTCTGTAGTGCCAGTAGGCCCAGCTCCCCCTGTAGGACTGTTGGGGTTCGGTAACTGCGGCTGCCTCGCGGCCTAGCTGTTCTCTCCTCTCCTGTGGGCCTTGGGGTCCACCACCTGGTTCCAGCACCGTCAGCTGGTTCCGGGCCGAGCCTTTGGCTTAGGTGCCTCCTCCTGGGTATCCGAGTTCCGCCAACGCCAGGCGGTCCTTGGTAGTGCTTTTAAGCGCGGGCACCTACAGCTTAGTAACCGGGTTCCAGCACCGTCAGCTAGTCCTCGGTCGTGCCATTGGCTCTTGCACACTGGGGCAACGCATCCGGGTTCCAGCACCGCCAGCTGGTTCTCGGCAGTGTTCTTGTCACAGGTACTCCCTCGTGCCAAGCCTGGTTTCAGCACCGTCAGCTGTTTCCGGGTTGTGTCAAGCTCACTGAGACACCTATGCTTGCCTCGTCGTGGTGCGGTCGGGTTAGCCAACTCCAGGGTGCCTCCAGTTTAGGAGCTTCCTATGTGGGCTGCGTGAACTGGTAGTCAAGGCTGGTTCTGTAGTGCCAGTAGGCCCAGCTCCCCCTGTAGGACTGTTGGGGTTCGGTAACTGCGGCTGCCTCGCGGCCTAGCTGTTCTCTCCTCTCCTGTGGGCCTTGGGGTCCACCACCTGGTTCCAGCACCGTCAGCTGGTTCCGGGCCGAGCCTTTGGCTTAGGTGCCTCCTCCTGGGTATCCGAGTTCCGCCAACGCCAGGCGGTCCTTGGTAGTGCTTTTAAGCGCGGGCACCTACAGCTTAGTAACCGGGTTCCAGCACCGTCAGCTAGTCCTCGGTCATGCCATTGGCTCTTGCACACTGGGGCAACGCATCCGGGTTCCAGCACCGCCAGCTGGTTCTCGGCAGTGTTCTTGTCACAGGTACTCCCTCGTGCCAAGCCTGGTTTCAGCACCGTCAGCTGTTTCCGGGTTGTGTCAAGCTCACTGAGACACCTATGCTTGCCTCGTCGTGGTGCGGTCGGGTTAGCCAACTCCAGGGTGCCTCCAGTTTAGGAGCTTCCTATGTGGGCTGCGTGAACTGGTAGTCAAGGCTGGTTCTGTAGTGCCAGTAGGCCCAGCTCCCCCTGTAGGACTGTTGGGGTTCGGTAACTGCGGCTGCCTCGCGGCCTAGCTGTTCTCTCCTCTCCTGTGGGCCTTGGGGTCCACCACCTGGTTCCAGCACCGTCAGCTGGTTCCGGGCCGAGCCTTTGGCTTAGGTGCCTCCTCCTGGGTATCCGAGTTCCGCCAACGCCAGGCGGTCCTTGGTAGTGCTTTTAAGCGCGGGCACCTACAGCTTAGTAACCGGGTTCCAGCACCGTCAGCTGGTCCTCGGTCGTGCCATTGGCTCTTGCACACTGGGGCAACGCATCCGGGTTCCAGCACCGCCAGCTGGTTCTCGGCAGTGTTCTTGTCACAGGTACTCCCTCGTGCCAAGCCTGGTTTCAGCACCGTCAGCTGTTTCCGGGTTGTGTCAACTTCACTGAGACGCCTATGCTTGCCCCGTCGTGGTGCGGTCGAGTTAGCCAACTCCAGGGTGCCTCCAGTTTAGGAGCTTCCTATGTGGGCTGCGTGAACTGGTAGTCAAGGCTGGTTCTGTAGTGCCAGTAGGCCCAGCTCCCCCTGTAGGACTGTTGGGGTTCGGTAACTGCGGCTGCCTCGCGGCCTAGCTGTTCTCTCCTCTCCTGTGGGCCTTGGGGTCCACCACCTGGTTCCAGCACCGTCAGCTGGTTCCGGGCCGAGCCTTTGGCTTAGGTGCCTCCTCCTGGGTATCCGAGTTCCGCCAACGCCAGGCGGTCCTTGGTAGTGCTTTTAAGCGCGGGCACCTACAGCTTAGTAACCGGGTTCCAGCACCGTCAGCTAGTCCTCGGTCGTGCCATTGGCTCTTGCACACTGGGGCAACGCATCCGGGTTCCAGCACCGCCAGCTGGTTCTCGGCAGTGTTCTTGTCACAGGTACTCCCTCGTGCCAAGCCTGGTTTCAGCACCGTCAGCTGTTTCCGGGTTGTGTCAACTTCACTGAGACGCCTATGCTTGCCCCGTCGTGGTGCGGTCGAGTTAGCCAACTCCAGGGTGCCTCCAGTTTAGGAGCTTCCTATGTGGGCTGCGTGAACTGGTAGTCAAGGCTGGTTCTGTAGTGCCAGTAGGCCCAGCTCCCCCTGTAGGACTGTTGGGGTTCGGTAACTGCGGCTGCCTCGCGGCCTAGCTGTTCTCTCCTCTCCTGTGGGCCTTCGGGTCCACCACCTGGTTCCAGCACCGTCAGCTGGTTCTCGGCAGTGTCTTTTGCTCTTGTACCTTCTGCTCCCCATCCTGGTTCCAGTACCGTCAGCTGGTTCCGGGCAGAGCCTTTGGCTTAGGTGCCTCCTTCTGGGTATCCAAGTTCCACCAACGTCAGGTGGTCCTTGGTAGTGCTTTCAGGCACGGGTACCTCCTGCTTAGTAACCGGGTTCCAGTAACGTCAGCTGGTCCTTGGTAGTTCCATTGGCTCTTGGACCTTCGGCTACCCATCCGGGTTCCAGTACCGTCAGCTGGTTCTCGGCAGTGTCTTTTGCTCTTGTACCTTCTGCTCCCCATCCTGGTTCCAGTACCGTCAGCTGGTTCCGGGCAGAGCCTTTGGCTTAGGTGCCTCCTTCTGGGTATCCGAGTTCCGCCAACGTCAGGCGGTCCTTGGTAGTGCTTTTTAGCACGGGTACCTCCTGCTTAGTAACCGGGTTCCAGTAACGTCAGCTGGTCCTCGGTAGTTCCATAGGCTCTTGAACCTTCGGGTAGCCATCCGAGTTCCAGTTCCATCAGCTGGTTCTTGGCATTTTCTCAGCCTTCTTGTACCTTCTGCTACATTTCCAAGTTGAAGACCCTAACGTCGACAACCCGGAAGACCACCCCGATGACGACGACCCGGAAGACCACCCCGATGACGACGACGACGACGACGGCGGAGACGACGACGGCGGAGACGACGACGGCGGAGACGACGACGGCGGAGACGACGACGGCTGAGACGACGACGGCGGAGATGACGACACTGGAGACGACGACCCTGGAGACGACAACATGGAAGACCGAGAAGCAGAAGAACAAGAGGCTGCAGAACAAAGAGCAGAAGAACATTAAGCATAAGACTTAATATCAGAGCAAAAGATATTATCTAAATTATATGCAGAAGAAGACTAAGCAGTGTATGGGGGTGAGTCCGTTCCTCCTCGTGGTGCCCCTGGATAAAGCCTGATGCTGCAGGCCAAACTGAACGCGGACAAATGTAACTTTTGTGACTGGCAGAACGGAAGGTGTAATCTTCCAACTTTTATAGATAACAACTACGGGAATGCCTGTCACAAATGAGAATATGATGAAGAAGTAGAATAGGAAGAATAATAACAGTGGAATAAAAAGAATATGTAGAATAGGAAGAATAATAATAGTTGAAGAAAATGAATATGAAGAATGTAATAAAAAAAAAAAATAGGTAGAAGATGAAGAAGAAGATGAATAAGGTGAAGAAGTTGATGTCAAAGATGCTGATGATGATGATGAAGATGAAAGTGTGGGAAAAGGAAAAAAAAGAAGGGGAAGGTCGTGGAATAGTGAAACATCAATATCTGACAAAATAAAAAAAATTTACATAGTCAATATCTTTTTCAATCCGAACGTCTTTAAAAAAAAAAAAAAACATGCTATTCTATTTGATTGGACTAATCCTCATTGCCTTTAATGTCTCCGCCACCTCCCCCATACATCCTACATTATTCTTAGTTGTTTTCCTTCATGTAGAATGAACCTACAAGGAAAGAAAGGGTTTATTTTAATTCCGATATTTTGGTCCCATTGACTTGCATTGGGATCGGGTATCGGTATTGGCGATATCCGATATTTTTTGAATATCGGCCGATCCAAACCGATACCGATACTTTCCGATATCGGAAGGTATCGCTCAACACTAGTAAAAATAGATACCAATAAAAGTAAAATTAATTGAGACATCAGTAGGTTAAGTGTTTTTGAATATCCATATTGAATCAGGAGCCCCATATAATGCTCCATAAAGTTTGATGGGCCCCATTAAATGCTCCATATTAAAATATGCCCCGTATAATCCTGCATAAAGGGTAATAAGGGCCCCATAAGATGCTCCATACAGACACTTGCCTCTTATAGTGCTGCCCAATCGTTATGGCCCCATAAGATGCTCTATACAGTCACTGCCCCTTATAGTGCTGCACAATCGTTATGGCCCCATACAGATGCTCCATACAGTCACTGCCCCTTATAGTGCTGCACAATATTTATAGCCCCATACAAATGCTCCATACAGACACTGCCCCTTACAGTGCTGCACAATTGTTATGGCCCCATACAGATGCTCCATACAGTCACTTGCCCCATATGCTGTGGCTGCGATAAAAAAAAATCATATACTCACCTCTCCGTCGCTCAGGACCCCGACACTTTTACCTGCTCCTCGTTCGGGTGCAGCTCCGTCTAGCACTGACGTTCAGCAGAGGGCACGCACTGACAAGGTCACCGCGCCCTCTGACCTGAGCGTCACAGCCAGAGGATGCTGATGACGGAGCCGCACCGGAACGAGGAGAGTTAAATATCGCGCAGTGCTCCGCTCCCCCTCCCCGTATACTTACCTGCTCCTGGCGCGTCCCTGCTTCTCCCGGCGCTGCATATTCTTCCTGTACTGAGCGGTCACTGTTACCTCTCATTACTGTAATGAATATGCGGCTCCACCCATATGGGAGGTGGAGCCGCATATTCATTAATGTAATGAGCGTTACCATGTGACCGCTCAGTACAGGAAGAATATGCAGCGCTGGAAGAAGCAGGGACGCGCAGGGACCACGCCAGGAGTAGGTAAGTATAATTAGATAGCCCCCGCTCCCCTGCCGATCCTTGCGTATAACTCGAGTATAAGCCGAGAGGGGGACTTTCAGACCCAAAAAATGGGCTGAAAATCTTGGCTTATACTCGAGTATATACGGTATATATTTTTAATTTTATATATCTTTCATTTAAATATATATATATATATATGTATACTCGATTCTATCGCATCGGGTATTCTAGAATATGTTTGTAGTTTATTTATGAAGTTTTCAGAATAATGCAATTTATACACAGGATTCGGCCGGCAACGACCAATTAGCGAAGTGTGGTTCAAATTCCACGCCAATTCACGGGCGGACTGAGACTGTCACTGATTGTTCACGGTCGGGCATGACCAATCAGTGAAGCCAGGGTCGGCTCCAGGTTTTTGAGGGCCCCGGGCGAAAGATTCTCAGTGGGCCCCCCTCTTTAACACATACCACGATTCATGATGCACAGATACAGCAGAGAAATATAGCACAGCCAAGTAGCATTTAACACAGCCCACATAGTATATAACACAGCCACGTAGCATATAGCACAGCCCACGTAGTAAATAACATAGACACGTAGTATATTGCCCAGCCACGTAGTATATTGCCCAGCCAAGTAGTATATTGCCCAGCCACGTAGTATATACTACAGCCCACGTAGTAAATAGCACAGACACATAGTATATTGCCCAGCCATGTATTATATAGCACAGCCCACATAGTAAATAGCACAGACACGTAGTATATTGCCCAGCCACGTAGTATATTGCCCAGCCACGTAGTGTATAGCACAGACAGCCGCGTAGTATATTGCACAGCCATGTAATATATTGCACAGCCACGTAGTATATAGCACAGAGACGTAGTATATAACACTGCCCATGTAGTATATAACTCAGGCCACATAGTATAGAGCACAGCAATTTAGTTTTTTGCCCAGCCACATAGTATATAGCACAGCCACGTAGTACATAGCACTGACGTGCAGTATATAGCACAGACGCGTATTATATTGCCCAGCCACATAATATATTGAACAGCCACATAATATATAGCACAGAGACGTAGTATATAACACTGCCCATGCAGTATATAACCCAGGCCACATAGTATAGAACTCAGCGATGTAGTATATTGCCCAGCCACGTAGTATATACCACAGCCCACGTAGTAAATAGCACAGACACGTAGTATATTGCCCAGCCATGTATTATATAGCACAGCCCACGTAGTAAATAGCACAGACACGTAGTATATTGCCCAGCCACGTAGTATATTGCCCAGCCAAATAGTATATTGCCCAGCCACGTAGTATATAGCACAGACATGTAGTGTATGGCACAGACAGCCACGTAGTATATTGCACAGCCATGTAATATATTGCACAGCCACATAGTATATAGCACAGCCATGTAGTATATAGCACAGAGACGTAGTATATAACACTGTCCATGCAGTATATAACCCAGGCCACATAGTATAGAGCACAGCAATTTAGTTTTTTGCCCAGCCACATAGTATATAGCACAGCCACGTAGTATATAGCACTGACACGCAGTATACAGCACAGACGCGTAGTATATTGCCCAGTCACGTAATATATTGCCCAGCCACGTAATATATAGCACAGAGACGTAGTATATAACACTGCCCATGCAGTATATAACCCAGGCCACATAGTATAGAGCACAGCGATGTAGTATATTGTCCAGCCACGTAATATATACCACAGCCACGCAGTATATAGCACAGCCCACATAGTATATAGCACAGAAATGTAGTATATAACAGCCCATGCAGTATCTAACACAGCCTACGTAGTATATAGCAATGTGGGCAACATATCCCTGTTAAAAAAGAATTAAAATAAAAAATCTATATATATAATTGTCTAAGGGTTTTTCCGTCTGTCTGTCTGTCTGTTTGTCTGTCTGTCTGTCTGTCTGTCCTGGAAATCCCGCGTTTCTGATTGGTCGAGGCCGCCAGGCCTCAACTAATCAGCAATGGGTACAGCGATGATGATGTCATAAAGGACGTACAAATCCCAAGTTTCTGATTCAGCGACGGGCACAGTATCGACCTAGATGTCATAATGGTTGCCATGGCGATGATGATGTCTTAAAGGTTGCCTCGACCAATCAGCGACGGGCACAATCTGCTGCGAATTCTGGAATCATCATTGTCCATATACTACGGGGACATGCATATTCTAGAATACCCGATAAATGATCCCCATCCTATTATTTGTTCCCCCAGCCTGGTCACCCATCTTATTATATGGTCCCCCATCCTATTATATGCTCCCCCAGCCTGGTTCCCCATCTATATATATAATTGTCTAAGGGTTTTTCCGTCTGTCTGTCTGTCTGTCTGTCTGTCCTGGAAATCCCGGCTCTCTGATTGGTCGAGGCCGCCAGGCCTCGACCAATCAGAGACCGGCACAGCATCGACGTAGAAATCTCGCGTCTCTGATTGGTCGAGGCCGCCAGGCCTCGACCAATCAGCGACGGGCACAGCGACGATGATGTCATAAAGGACGTAGACATCCTGCGTCTCTGATTGGTCGAGGCCGCCAGGCCTCGACCAATCAGCAACAGGCACAGCGACGATGATGTCATAAAGGACGTAGACATCCCGTGTCTCTGATTGGTCGAGGCCGCCAGGCCTCGACCAATCAGCAACAGGCACAGCGACGATGATGTCATAATGGTTGCCATGGCGACGATGATGTCATAAAGGTTGCCTCGACCAATCAGCGACGGGCACAGTCTGCCGCGAATTCTGGAATCATCATTGTCCCTGTCTGTCCTGGAAAAGGCCGCCAGGCCTCGACCAATCAGCGACGGGCACAGTATCGACGTAGAAATTCCGCGTCTCTGATTGGTCGAGGCCGCCAGGCCCCGACCAATCAGCGACGGGCACAGCGACGATGATGTCATAAAGGACGTAGAAATCCCGCGTCTCTGATTGGTCGAGCTCGCCAGGCCTCGACCAATCAGCAACGGGCACAGCGACGATGATGTCATAAAGGACGTAGAAATCCCTCGTTTCTGATTCAGCGACGGGCACAGTATCGACGTAGATGTCATAATGGTTGCCATGGCGACAATGATGTCATAAAGGTTGCCTCGACCAATCAGCGACGGTCACAGTCTGCCACGAATTCTGGAATCATAATTGTCCATATACTACGGGGACATGCATATTCTAGAATACCCGATGCGTTAGAATCGGGCCACAATCTAGTAGTTATATAATCACCTTCTGTCGGCCCCCGTAGCCAGCCCAGGCATTTACCTATGCTCCTCGCGACACTCCGGTCGCAAGAGTGCATTGCGGTCTTGTGAGATGATGATGTAGCGGTCTCGCGAGAGCGCAATGCATGGACTGGACCATCGCGAGGAGCGAGAAAGGCGCCAGAAGGTGAGTAAATAATGATTTTTAATTTTTTTTTATTATTTTTAACATTAGATCTTTTTACTATTGATGCTGCATAGGCAGCATCAATAGTAAAAAGTTGGTCACACAGGGTTAATAGCAGCCTTAACGGACTGCATTACACACCAGCTTAAGGCGGTCCGTTAACGTTGCCATTAACCCTGTGTGAGCGCTGACTGGAGGGGAGTATGGAGTGGACCCTGACGGCAGGGGAGTAGGGAGCGGCCATTTTGCGGCCGCACTGTGCCCGTCGCCGATTGGTCATGGCCGTTTGACCACGACCAATCAGCGGCTTGGGATTTCCGTGACAGACAGACAGAAAGACGGACAGAAAGACAGGCAGACGGAAGTGACCCTTAGACAATGATATAGTAGATATATATATATATATATATATATCTACTATATAATTGTCTTAGGGTCACTTCTGACTTTCTGTCTGTCCTTCTGTCTGTCCTTCTTTGTGTCATGGATATTCATTGGTCGCGGCCTCTGTCTGTCATGGAATCCAAGTCGCTGATTGGTCTTGCTAGCTGCCTGTCATGGCTGCCGCGACCAATCAGCGACGGTCACGGTCCGATTAGTCCCTCCCTACTCCACTGCAGTCAGTGCCGCCGCCCGCTCCATACTCCCCGCAGTCCCCACTCACACAGGATTAATGCCAGTGGTAACGGACCACGTTATGCCGCGAGTAATGCACTCCGTTACCGCTGCTATTAACCCTGTGTGACCATGTTTTAACTATTGTTGCTGCCTATGCAGCATCAATAGTAAAAGGATCTAATGTTAAAAATAATTTAAAAAATAAAAAATCGTCATATACTCACCTTCCGCCGCCTTTCCCGCTCCTTGTGATGCTCCGGTAACCGCTCCATGCAAGCAGCAGGTTACGGTGGCAAGGATGGTATGCGACAAGGACCTGCCATGACGTCACATTTATGTGACCGCGACCTCAGGACAGGTCCTGCGTGCCTGCGTGAGAAGGACCTGTCATGACGTCACGGTCATGTGACCGCGACGTCATCACGGGTCCTGCGCTACCAACCCTGGGACCGGAAGCTGCTGAGTGCACCGCACACAGGCGACATGACTACAAGGGCTCCCTCAGAAGGTGAGTATATGTTTATTTTTTATTTTTTAACCTGTGACATACATGGCTGGGCAATATACTACGTAGCTGGGCAATATACTACGTGACTGGCCAATATACTACATGGCTCTGTGCTGTATACTACATCGCTGTGCAATATACTACGTGGCTCTGTGCTGCATACTATGTCGCTGTGCAATATACTATGTGGCTCTGTGCTGTATACTACGTCACTGGGCAATATACTACATAACTGGGCAATATACTACATGGCTGGGCAATATACTACATCACTGGGAAATATACTATGTGACTGGGCAATATACTATGTGGCTGGGCAATATACTACGTGACTGGGCAATATACTACGTGGCTGGGCAATATACTACGTGGCTGGGCAATATACATATGTGGGTAGTGCAATATACTACGTGGACATGCATATTCTAGAATACCCCATGCGTTAGAATTGGGCCACCATCTAGTTATATATATTCTTTTAAGATTTTTTATGTCGTCTTTGGTGTGTCTGTGTTTTAACTTACAGTACCAATTTAAGAATAAGAAAGCTATATCGTGGGTCTATCTGACTGGTGTCATCATGATGCAGTCATCTATGGATGTTTGTATCTACTGTTTTTTAATGAAGGCACCTTTTAAAACTACTTTTGTGATTGTAGCTATTAAACCAATTTACTTTGAGACTTGGTGAATGTGCACAATGTCTCTTATTTCCAGTCATGTCTTATTTACTGGAGCCATGTGATGGAGATAGCGTCATTAGTTCGTAGATGAAACTAGAGGATACAGTTGCGAATCCAATCGGTTTCTATTGAACTTATTGTTTTTTGAACTGTTAAATGGCATTGAGTGATTTGCATCCTCATTTTTTATGATATTCATTATGTTCCAGTGTTGTAGCGCAATAAATGTATTTCTTCTATCACAATTGTTTATGAGACTGAAGGATTTATCTGCTTTATTTTCATCATTTCCACTGAAGATGATGTATTGATGCAATATCACATTTATTCATGTACTATTGTGATAAAACATGAGGCAACCTTTTTATGTGGTGTTGTCTCATCATGGAACCTCAGGCCAAGTGCCGTAGTAGGGTATTTAGAGTTAAAAAGAACCTGTTCCCTGATTGAAGTTGCCCATACAGAAATCAAATCAATATTTGATGTGAATGTCCTTTGTGTTCAAAACAGCATCTATTTTTCTACACAAAGTGAGGGATTTTGTAGGATTATAGTAAGGTGCATGACTAACCAAGAGAAAACTAAATCAAATCAATATTTGATATGACTGCTGAAAATAACCAAATCTTTTAACATTCAAAGTCACCAGTTGTGACAAATTTTTCTGAAGAATTGATGTACAACAAATCAATTTTCAACTTTTCGTAAGACTAGAAAGTATATATCAGTATATAGGCACAATAATAATTTTCATGAAGGTGGTAGATAAATTCTTATAGGGAATATTTAACCCTCCGTCACATACAACTGATCTGACAGGCGCTTCTCTTTTCCTTTCATTTCTCCTTCCTCACCAGATTGTGAGGAAACCCCCTCCCTCCAGGTAGTCTCCTGTCTCTTGAAGGTCTGTGAAACCTGATATCACAGTTGGATTTCAGAGCTTCAGGGGAGAGGATATAGCTGCACAGATCTCTCAGGCTCATTGTATGTGAATACGTCACATTCAGTAAGGTTGGTATTTTATGTTTTTATTCATCACAATAGTTTATTTAGCTTGTTTTATGAATGTATAGCACAAAATGTGAGGATATTTCATAGAAATAAGGGAGATTTTATAAAAGAAAGTGTGCTGCTCAGGCATATACAGTAGTTCCCTAACATATTCCTTCTCTTGCTTCAGATTATCTGCTGAAATGGAGAGGAAAATGTACAATTTATCCAAACAACTTGATGTTGAGGAAGTAACAAACATGCTGTTAGATGATAGAGACCTCACACTGAATGAGGATTTAGGAGAGGAAAGTGAGATTGATTCTCATGATGAGGTGGAAGAATGTGTCCTGGATTCTGAAACAGAGCAAGATGGTGACAGTGGTGAGGATGAAGAAGTTGGATCATATTATATTGGAAAAGATAAAAATACTAAATGGAACAAGAAGCCATTCCAGAAAAAACGTAGGGAACCTTTAAACATTATTACTCACCTTCCTGCAGTAATAGGAACTGCACGTAATGCAAAAACTGCAGTTGAATGCTGGAACAGTATATTTACAGATGACATTCTGGACTCTATTGTCACATATACCAACCAATATATAGACATTATAAAGGACAAGTACATCTGCAACAGAACCATCAAGCCCACAGATGAAATAGAACTGCGTGCTTTTTTTGGATTACTGTACCTTGCAGGAGCTTATAGGGCAAATAGACAAAGTTTGGAGGAACTTTGGGGTAAAGATGGGGATGGAGTTGAAAAATTTAGCCTTGTTATGTCCTTAAACAGATTCAAGATTCTAATTCGTTGCCTTCGGTTTGACGACAGAACTACCCGAACCGAACGCAAAACACATGACCGACTTGCTCCAATTCGTGATATATTTCAAAGATTTGTTGTAAACTGTAAACAAAGTTATTACCCTGGAGAGAATCTCACTATTGACGAAATGCTCCCTGGTTTTCGTGGTAGATGTGCCTTTCGTCAATATATTCCATCAAAGCCAAACAAATATGGAATAAAAATTTATGCCCTTGTTGATGCCAGTAAGACCTACACTTACAACCTGGAAGTTTATGCAGGAAAACAACCAGAAGGTCCTTACTGTGTGAGCAACAAACCCATTGATGTTGTAAAAAGACTGGCTGAACCCTTATTTGGATCGGGTCGCAATATTACAGCTGACAATTGGTTTACAAGTTGTGATCTGATTGATTATCTGAAAATTCAGAAGCTGTCATATGTGGGAACTGTAAGAAAAAACAAAAGGGAATTGCCGCCACAGTTTGTAAGTGTGAAAGAGAGACAACAGTACAGCAGTATGTTTGCATTCCATAATGGAAAGGCTTTAGTTTCCTATGTACCACATGCCAAAAAAATCGTACTTCTTCTATCAACACTTCATGATGATGCTGCCATCGATCCTGGGACTGGGGCAGAAAAACCCCCAGAGATAATTACATTTTACAATGCCACCAAAGGGGGTGTGGATACAGCAGATCAGATGTGCTCCACTTTCAACGTCAGCAGAAACATCAAACGCTGGCCAATGGTCATATTTTTTGCTATGTTGAATTTGGGTGGTATAAATTCACAAGTAATTTATCTTGAAAACAAGCTTGAACCACTCCGTAGACGATTGTATCTGAAAAAATTGGCCCATGAACTAGTAACATAGTAACATAGTAACATAGTTAGTAAGGCCGAAAAAAGACATTTGTCCATCCAGTTCAGCCTATATTCCATCATAATAAGTACCCAGATCTACGCCCTAGTACTTGGAGAGCTACGCAGGAGAAGCGTGAAAACAATCGGTATCCCCTCTCGCCTTCAAGTTCAGCTCAAAAGGTTCCGCCCAGAAGATGATGGTGAAAAGTCACCATCTGCACCACCTCACAAAAGAAGGAGATGCACCACCTGCCAAACGGAAAGCGGAACCAGAAGGCTTTCAAATTATGAATGTCTCAAATGTCATAAAGCAATTTGCCTGACACATGCAAAAATGGTGTGTAATTCTTGCTATTTGCTCTGCAAGTGTGACTTTTCTGGGGAAACCTCAGCATCTACTTCTGATTGAATATGTTTTTAATAGTACTTAAGGTACCTTAAAATTAAGTTTGTGTTCAAAAATTTTCTTTGTACATTTTTTTGAGAGAGTCGAACTGGGGACTATTTGGCGGGAGTTTTGAAAAGTTTGTATTTCATAGTTATTAGTTTTATGTTAAGTAAATGTTTTTTTTTGCAACTGATTATGTCTAGTCTCTTTTATTACATCCCTATGAAGGTCACTCATCACTTTTAGAGCACTGAAATTGCAAACATTAGATATTATAGGTATTTTTCCAGCAGGCACCTGACAGGCACATTGTATGTGAACTCGTTAGTCCGAATATTGTATGTGACGGAGGGTTAAATTAGATTTTTTCAAGGGTAAAGATTTCTCATAGAGTTCATAAATAGAAACTAAGAGTTGATCTGCTACATATAGGCTCTGAACTATTTCAGGGAAGAACTTGGCATAGTTTAACCCATTCCAGAATATCCAGATAAACCTGTTAAAAACAAATGTAAAATCACTTTCCTGTTATGTCGTGCTCTCATCCAGTGGCCTTGGCGGATGAAAATTAATTACTGTGCAAATGCAGAAATCCAATCATGCTGCAAAAGTCCATAGGTGCTTTCCAAACAAATTAGATTCTCAGATCAGTTTACCTACAGAATGGTGACAATGGGTATCAGTCTATTATTATATTATTATTTATTATTATAGCGCCATTTATTCCATGGCGCTTTACATGTAAGGAGGGGTATACATAATAAAAACAGGTACAATAATCTTGAACAATACAAGTCACAACTGGTACAGGAGGAGAGAGGACCCTGCCCGCGAGGGCTCACAATCTACAAGGGATGGGTTAGGTAAGGTAAGGATAGAGCTGGTCGTGCAGTGGTTTGGTCGATCGGTGGTTACTGCAGGTTGTAGGCTTGCTGGAAGAGGTAGGTCTTCAGGTTCTTTTTGAAGGTTTCGATGGTAGGTGAGAGTCTGATATGTTGTGGTAGAGAGTTCCAGAGTAGGGGTGATACGCAAGAGAAATCTTGTATGCGATTGTGGGAAGAGGAGATAAGAGGGGAGTAGAGAAGGAGATCTTGTGAGGATCGGAGGTTGCGTGCAGCTAAGTACCGGGAGACGAGGTCACAAATGTATGGAGGAGACAGGTTGTGGATGGCTTTGTATGTCATGGTTAGGCTTTTATACTGGAGTCTCTGGGTAATGGCGAGCCAGTGAAGGGATTGACAGAGGGGAAAGGCCGGGGAATAGCGGGGGGACAGGTGGATTAGGCGGGCAGCAGAGTTTAGAATAGATTGGAGGGGTGTGAAAGTGTTAGAGGGGAGGCCACAGAGCTGGAGGTTACAGTAGTCGAGGCGGGAGATGATGAGGGCATGGACTAGGGTTTTTGCAGATTCTTGGTTTAGGAATGTACGGATCCGTGAAATATTTTTGAGTTGAAGGCCGCAGGAAATGGAAAGGGCTTGGATATGCAGTTTGAAGGAGAGACCAGTGTCAAGGATTACCCCGAGACAGCGAGCTTGTGGGACTGGGGAGAGTGGGCAGCCGTTTACTGCAATGGATAGGTTCGTTGGGGGGGTCGCGTAAGATGGGGGAAAGACAATGAATTCTGTTTTGTCCATGTTAAGTTTTAGAAATCTAGCGGAGAAGAAAGATGAAATAGCGGATAGACATTGAGGGATTCTGGTTAGTAGGGTGGTGATATCTGGTCCAGAGATGTAGATCTGTGTGTCACAAACATAGAGATGATACTGAAAACCGTGAGATTCGATGAGCTGTCCCAGGCCAAAAGTGTAAATGGAGAAGAGCAGGGGCCATAGAACAGAACCTTGCGGGACTCCGACAGATAGGGGGCGAGGTGAGGAGGTGGTGTGTGAATGGGAGACGCTGAATGTTCGGTCAGTTAGGTATGACGAGATCCAGGATAGTGCCAAGTCTGTGATGCCAAGGGATGAGAGGGTCTGTAGTAATATGGAATGGTCCACTGTGTCAAAGGAAGAGGACAGGTCCAGGAGGAGGAGGATAGAGTAGTGTCGCTTGCTCTTGACGGTTAGGAGGTCATTGGTGACCTTAGTTAGAGCAGTTTCAGTGGAGTGGTGTGACCGGAATCCTGATTATAAATGGTCGAAGAGGGAGCAGGAAGATAGATGGGAGGACAGTTCAAGATGGACGTGTTGTTCCAGTAGTTTTGAGACATAGGGGAGAAGTGTTATAGGGCGATAGCTAGATACAGAGGATGGGTCAAGAGAGGGCTTTTTGAGGATAGGTGTGATTGAGGCAGGTTTAAAGCTTGAGGGAAAAACACCAGTTGTTAGTGATAGGTTGAAAAGATGGGTTAGAGTTGGGATGAAGACTGTGGCGAGGTTTGGGATGAAGTGGGAAAGGATCGGGTCAAGTGCACAGGTGGTGAGATACGATCTTAAGAGTAGAGTGGAGAGTCAATCTTCTGTAATGGTGGAGAAGTTGGTTTTCTGGGTGGAGGGCTGGGTAGTTGGGAGGAAGGGCTCTGGAGGTTGTCGACTAAAACTGTCTCTGATGTTCTCAATCTTCTGCTTGAAAAATGAGGCAAAGTTTCAGCTGAGATGAGTGGGGAAGGAGGAGGTGCTGGGGGATGGAGGAGAGAGTTGCAGGTGTTGAATAACTGTTTAGAGTTGTGAGACAGGGAGGATATGAGAGTAGGTTTGTTTAGCTGTGGCGAGTGTGGTTTTGAAAGTAGTGAGGGACTGTTTGAATGCGATAAAGTGCTCGTTGGAATGCGATCTTTTCCATCTCCGCTCTGCAGCCCTGGAAGCTCGACTCAGTTCTTTGGTCAAGCTGGTGTGCAAGGGCTGTCTGTTGATTTTGCAAGCTTTCGCATGTGTGAGAGGGACAAGAGATTCCAAAGCTCCAGCTTTGTTATATAGAGAGGCAGCGTCATCCGCATAGTGGAAGGGAACTTATGTCTGTGAGAGGGAGGAGGGATTCAAAGAGTGAATGTAGATCAAGGTGTTTAAGATTTCTGCGAGGGTGTGCAAGTTTTTGGGGTGGGGATTGTAGGCAAGGAGTGGAGAGGGAAGTGAATGTGATTAGATTGTGGTCAGAAAGAGGAAGAGGTGTGTTAGAGAGGTTAGATAGGGAGCAGAGGCGAAGGTGAAGATGAGGTCTAATGTGTGACCATCTTTGTGAGTGGCTACAGAAGACCATTGAGTGAGGCCAAAGAAGGAAGTGAGAGATAGAAGTTTAGTGGCAGCTGAGAGGGACGTGTCAATGGGTATGTTGAAGTCGCCCATGATGATAGTGGGGATGTCCGCAGAAAGGAAATGAAGTAGCCAGGTGGTGAAGTGGTCAAAGAAGGTGGTGGCTGGCCCTGGGGGTGGTAAATGACAGCCAATTGGAGGTTGATGGGGGCATAAATGTGCACAGAGTGCACCTCAAAGGAAGGGAGGGTAATAGAGGGTGGCAGTGGGATTGAGGTGGAGGAGCAGGTACCTCACAGGAGAAAACCAACTACTCCGCCATGCTTGCTGCTGGGGCAGGGTGTGTGAGAAAGGTGGAAGCCACCATAGGAAAGTGCAGCAGGAGAGGCTATGTCAGAAGGGGTGAACCAGGTTTCAGTGATGGCGAGGAAGGAAAGTTTGGTAGTAACAAAAAGATCATGGATGTAGGAAAGCTTGTTGCAGACATAGCGAGTGTTCCACAGAGCTCCTGTTAGTGGGACTGGGGAAGTGGGGGCTGGGCGAATAAGTATAAGGTTAGAGAGGTTACGGAAATTTGTGATGGAGCGTGGATGGGAGGTAGAACTGACTGTACGGATGTGGTGAGGAGGACCAGGATTTGGAGAGATATCACCAGCAGTGAGAAGGAGCAGAGAAAGTGTTAGCAGGTGGGAGCAGGAGAGGGCATGAAGTGGCTGTCTGTGCTTGGAGACAGAGGATTGTATGTTAAGGAACAGTTCTGAGGAGGAGGTGAGATGAATAGGTAGGATTGAGGAAGAGATGAACAGTTCTTTACTAGGAGTAGGGATTAGGGGGTTAGGAGAAAGTGAAGAATTATAGGGGTGAAAGTGAAAACAAACAGAAACATTGTTTACAGTGACTGTGTCCAGTTACCTTCAGTTCCCTTTTGGTTCAATTCTGGTTTTAATTCTAAATTAATCTTTCCACTTCTAGGAAACACTTACAGGAATCACACAGCAGACTAAAGTCATTGCAGACTTGTGCTATGCAATATATGTACAACTAAGTGCATTCAGGTGTGAAGCAGAGAGGAGTGGTCTCTGCTCATCTTGGTCAGAGAATTAAGGGTGGACCAGATGCATACAATCAAGCATTGAATAAACAAGGTCATAAATAACACTGGGGTAAGCTGGGGTTAGCTGAAAGACATACCATGTGAATGCTAGGAGCAGGAGAAAGTCTGTGTGGAAAGTTGGGTGATGTACTATGTGCACTTCATAGACAGACAAGCTACGAGAGCAAGCTGGTGAGCTGGATGCATGAACATACCATGTGAATGCTAGGAGCAGAGGAAAGTCTGTGTGGAAAGTTGGGTGATGTACTATGTGCACTTCATAGACAGACAAGGCAGGAGAGCAGGCTGGAGAGCTGGATGCATGAAAATACCATGAGAATGCTAGGAGCAGAGGAAAGTCTGTGTGGAAAGTTGGGTGATGTACTATGTGCACTTCATAGACAGACAAGGCAGGAGAGCAGGCTGGAGAGCTGGGTGCATGAACATACCATGTGAATGCTAGGAGCAGAGGAAAGTCTGTGTGGAAAGTTGGGTGATGTAGTATGTGCACTTCATAGACAGACAAGCTAGGAGAGCAAGCTGGTGAGCTGGATGCATGAACATACCATGTGAATGCTAGGAGCAGAGGAAAGTCTGTGTGGAAAGTTGGGTGATGTACTATGTGCACTTCATAGACAGACAAGCTACGAGAGCAAGCTGGTGAGCTGGATGCATGAACATACCATGTGAATGCTAGGAGCAGAGGAAAGTCTGTGTGGAAAGTTGGGTGATGTACTATGTGCACTTCATAGACAGACAAGGCAGGAGAGCAGGCTGGAGAGCTGGATGCATGAACATACCATGTGAATGCTAGGAGCAGAGGAAAGTCTGTGTGGAAAGTTGGGTGATGTACTATGTGCACTTCATAGACAGACAAGCTAGGAGAGCAAGCTGGTGAGCTGGATGCATGAACATACCATGTGAATGCTAGGAGCAGAGGAAAGTCTGTGTGGAAAGTTGGGTGATGTACTATGTGCA
Source organism: Ranitomeya imitator (assembly GCF_032444005.1). Classification (NCBI taxonomy): domain Eukaryota; kingdom Metazoa; phylum Chordata; class Amphibia; order Anura; family Dendrobatidae; genus Ranitomeya; species Ranitomeya imitator. The sequence goes on from NC_091286.1 coordinate 592,111,135, forward strand.
CTTCATAGACAGACAAGGCAGGAGAGCAGGCTGGAGAGCTGGATGCATGAAAATACCATGAGAATGCTAGGAGCAGAGGAAAGTCTGTGTGGAAAGTTGGGTGATGTACTATGTGCACTTCATAGACAGACAAGGCAGGAGAGCAGGCTGGAGAGCTGGGTGCATGAACATACCATGTGAATGCTAGGAGCAGAGGAAAGTCTGTGTGGAAAGTTGGGTGATGTACTATGTGCACTTCATAGACAGACAAGCTAGGAGAGCAAGCTGGTGAGCTGGATGCATGAACATACCATGTGAATGCTAGGAGCAGAGGAAAGTCTGTGTGGAAAGTTGGGTGATGTACTATGTGCATTTCATAGACAGACAAGGCAGGAGAGCAGGCTGGAGAGCTGGGTGCATGAACATACCTGTAGGAAGAATAGACATGCTGGTTAGAGTGCGATGGTGGCAGGTAGCAGGGCACAGTGTGTATATATCCTTCTGGTTTTAATTCTAAATTAATCTTCACACTTCTAGGACACACATATAGGAATCACACAGCAGACTAAAGTCATTGCAGACTTGTGCTATGCAATATATGTACAACTAAGTGCATTCAGTTGTTTTGCCTGTTTGGATGAAAGAACTTGTTCATCTAGACAGAACGGAAGCATCTCTACTGGTCACAGAAGGTGCAAAAAGTGTCAGAGAACCTCCAAAAGCAGATGAGTGGAAGCATGTGACCAAAAGAAGCAAGAAGACCATGGAGAAATCACCAACCACACAACTGAAGAACCGATATCAAATCTTTGTAGAGGATGAAGATGGCACACCTAAGAATGAAGCAATACCAGCAAGCAAAAAAGGAAAGGGCACACAGCAACAAGTGACAGCAAAAAGTACAGCCAAGAAGCAACGAAGAGTGGTGGTGGTGGGAGACTCACTACTGAGAGGCACCGAAGCAGCCATCTGCAGACCGGACATAACTGCAAGAGAAGTATGCTGCCTTCCAGGTGCGATGATCAAGGATGTGACCGATAGGATACCAAAGCTCTTCAGCTCCAAGGACGTCCACCCATTTCTTCTGATACATGTTGGCACCAATGACACGGCAAGGAAGGACCTACCGACAATCTGCAAGGACTTTGAAGAGTTGGGGAAGAAAGTAAAGGAACTGGATGCACAGGTAGTTTTTTCTTCTATCCTTCCAGTAGACGGGCATGGCACCAGGAGATGGAACAGGATCCTTGATGCAAACAACTGGCTAAGATGATGGTGCAGACAACAAGGATTTGGATTCCTGGACCACGGTGTGAATTACTGGTATGATGGACTCCTCGCCAGAGACGGACTACACCTCAACAAACCTGGGAAACACACATTCGCCAGAAGACTCGCTACACTCATCAGGAGTGCGTTAAACTAGAAGAAGAGGGGACGGGAAGAAAAACATTAGACTCGAACAAAGACGACCCAGGAAAACATACTCAGAAGGGAGGTAAGAACATTTCTAAAACAATCCACAGTGAGGAGATTGGAACAAAACAAAATCCTCTAAACTGCATGCTCGCAAACGCCAGAAGCCTGACAAACAAGATGGAAGAACTAGAAGCAGAAATATCTACAGGTAACTTTGACATAGTGGGAATAACCGAGACATGGTTAGATGAAAGCTATGACTGGGCAGTTAACTTACAGGGTTACAGTCTGTTTAGAAAGGATCGTAAAAATCGGAGAGGAGGAGGGGTTTGTCTCTATGTAAAGTCTTGTCTAAAGTCCACTTTAAGGGAGGATATTAGCGAAGGGAATGAGGATGTCGAGTCCATATGGGTCGAAATTCATGGAGGGAAAAATGGTAACAAAATTCTCATTGGGGTCTGTTACAAACCCCCAAATATAACAGAAACCATGGAAAGTCTACTTCTAAAGCAGATAGATGAAGCTGCAACCCATAATGAGGTCCTGGTTATGGGGGACTTTAACTACCCGGATATTAACTGGGAAACAGAAACCTGTGAAACCCATAAAGGCAACAGGTTTCTGCTAATAACCAAGAAAAATTATCTTTCACAATTGGTGCAGAATCCAACCAGAGGAGCAGCACTTTTAGACCTAATACTATCTAATAGACCTGACAGAATAACAAATCTGCAGGTGGTTGGGCATTTAGGAAATAGCGACCACAATATTGTGCAGTTTCACCTGTCTTTCACTAGGGGGACTTGTCAGGGAGTCACAAAAACATTGAACTTTAGGAAGGCAAAGTTTGAACAGCTTAGAGATTCCCTTAATCTGGTAGACTGGGACAATATCCTCAGAAATGAGAATACAGATAATAAATGGGAAATGTTTAAGAACATCCTAAATAGGCAGTGTAAGCGGTTTATACCTTGTGGGAATAAAAGGACTAGAAATAGGAAAAACCCAATGTGGCTAAACAAAGAAGTAAGACAGGCAATTAACAGTAAAAAGAAAGCATTTGCACTACTAAAGCAGGATGGCACCATTGAAGCTCTAAAAAACTATAGGGAGAAAAATACTTTATCTAAAAAACTAATTAAAGCTGCCAAAAAGGAAACAGAGAAGCACATTGCTAAGGAGAGTAAAACTAATCCCAAACTGTTCTTCAACTATATCAATAGTAAAAGAATAAAAACTGAAAATGTAGGCCCCTTAAAAAATAGTGAGGAAAGAATGGTTGTAGATGACGAGGAAAAAGCTAACATATTAAACACCTTCTTCTCCACGGTATTCACGGTGGAAAATGAAATGCTAGGTGTAATCCCAAGAAACAATGAAAACCCTATATTAAGGGTCACCAATCTAACCCAAGAAGAGGTGCGAAACCGGCTAAATAAGATTAAAATAGATAAATCTCCGGGTCCGGATGGCATACACCCACGAGTACTAAGAGAACTAAGTAATGTAATAGATAAACCATTATTTCTTATTTTTAGTGACTCTATAGCAACAGGGTCTGTTCCGCAGGACTGGCGCATAGCAAATGTGGTGCCAATATTCAAAAAGGGCTCTAAAAGTGAACCTGGAAATTATAGGCCAGTAAGTCTAACCTCTATTGTTGGTAAAATATTTGAAGGGTTTCTGAGGGATGTTATTCTGGATTATCTCAATGAGAATAACTGTTTAACTCCATATCAGCATGGGTTTATGAGAAATCGCTCCTGTCAAACCAATCTAATCAGTTTTTATGAAGAGGTAAGCTATAGACTGGACCACGGTGAGTCATTGGACGTGGTATATCTCGATTTTTCCAAAGCGTTTGATACCGTGCCGCACAAGAGGTTGGTACACAAAATGAGAATGCTTGGTCTGGGGGAAAATGTGTGTAAATGGGTTAGTAACTGGCTTAGTGATAGAAAGCAGAGGGTGGTTATAAATGGTATAGTCTCTAACTGGGTCGAAGTGACCAGTGGGGTACCGCAGGGGTCAGTATTGGGACCTGTTCTCTTCAACATATTCATTAATGATCTGGTAGAAGGTTTACACAGTAAAATATCGATATTTGCAGATGATACAAAACTATGTAAAGCAGTTAATACAAGAGAAGATAGTATTCTGCTACAGATGGATCTGGATAAGTTGGGAACTTTGGCTGAAAGGTGGCAGATGAGGTTTAACAATGATAAATGTAAGGTTATACACATGGGAAGAGGGAATCAATATCACCATTACACACTGAACGGGAAACCACTGGGTAAATCTGACAGGGAGAAGGACTTGGGGATCCTAGTTAATGATAAACTTACCTGGAGCAGCCAGTGCCAGGCAGCAGCTGCCAAGGCAAACAGGATCATGGGGTGCATAAAAAGAGGTCTGGATACACATGATGAGAGCATTATACTGCCTCTGTACAAATCCCTAGTTAGACCGCACATGGAGTACTGTGTCCAGTTTTGGGCACCGGTGCTCAGGAAGGATATAATGGAACTAGAGAGAGTACAAAGGAGGGCAACAAAATTAATAAAGGGGATGGGAGAACTACAATACCCAGATAGATTAGCGAAATTAGGATTATTTAGTCTAGAAAAAAGACGACTGAGGGGCGATCTAATAACCATGTATAAGTATATAAGGGGACAATACAAATATCTCGCTGAGGATCTGTTTATACCAAGGAAGGTGACGGGCACAAGGGGGCATTCTTTGCGTCTGGAGGAGAGAAGGTTTTTCCACCAACATAGAAGAGGATTCTTTACTGTTAGGGCAGTGAGAATCTGGAATTGCTTGCCTGAGGAGGTGGTGATGGCGAACTCAGTCGAGGGGTTCAAGAGAGGCCTGGATGTCTTCCTGGAGCAGAACAATATTGTATCATACAATTATTAGGTTCTGTAGAAGGACGTAGATCTGGGTATTTATTATGATGGAATATAGGCTGAACTGGATGGACAAATGTCTTTTTTCGGCCTTACTAACTATGTTACTATGTAATAGTCTATTTGGAATTTAATCTGATTTCCGAACATCATTTGTTTAGTCTCATTCATCTTACTATAATAGCATAGTATAACAGGTCAACGAAGCTTATGCATGAAATGAAAATACGAAGAATTAAATAAACACTAGATATTTTTTCATCACAAAGATATTACAATACAGTCATCACTAAGGGAACATATAGTAGGGATATGGCTGTAAAAGTTATGTTCTTCTTTTGCTTTGTCTTTTTCAGAGAAATATTTTACAGTATTGTTAGCACCTTTCCAGTGAACAACTAAATAATCCTATTATATGCAACTTAATGTATAAATTGAAGGTGTAACATTAGAATAAAAAAATAAGTTATTCATGCTGTATGGTAGCATACCCACATAATTCATTTCAAAATAGTGTAGAATAAGTGGAGACCTAAATTACTGTAGTCCTTTACTTTCATCGTGCTAGTTAAAAGTCATGTGATAACAGCAATTGTCCCACTATTTCAAGTGCAATATCTCCAGTGTTAAGGATTATTTTGACATCCATTTTTTGTGTATGAGTGATATCCATGTTTTCACAGGTAGCGTTTATTATATTTACAATAGTGCATGGGACCGTTCACATGTTAGAGATTTTTTGTGGACCAAGCATTCCACATTGAAGAGACATGTCCAACATTGAGCCAAGTGTTGGATCAAAATTGGCAATGCAAGTCTGTGTGTCTATGAAAAAGTCAAACAGCACTTGGATGCCACCCAAGCGCTGTTGATTTTTCATGGACTGCTATATCGGAAAAGATAGGGAAATATTTTTTGTTGTTGTTTCTCATCTGAGAAAAACTGATGAAACGTGATCCAAACTTTAAAGTTAAAACTGACACACCAACCAAAGCTGAAAAAATACACTGATGAAATATATAGATTTTCTTGAATGTAAAAAGGGTGTGAAGGGATGAATTTTCAAGTACGTTAAAGAAAATTTTTTAGCACTCGGATGTAATACAAACAAGCCATCTGTGAAAAATATGGATAGAACTTGTATAAGTAAAACTGACATCTGAATGAGCCCTTATGTAAAGTTAGTGTCATGTCCTATTACTTTGGGATTATACAGTATTGTGCTTTCATTGCATTGTTATTGGTATACTGCTATACAATCAAGTTTGCCTTTAGAAGATTGTCCTGTCATTCTCCCTGTAGTCCAGCTCTGATGTATGTAATACCTCACCTCTTCACCAGTTAGTGATTGTCGGCTATTAGCAATGAGCAAGCGTGCTTGGCACTGCTCGATACTCGATGGAACATTGGGGTGCTCAACTTCAGGGCAAAGCACTCGAGCATTTCAGTGCTCGATCAACACTATCAGTCATTGCTCCAAAAGAAACATAAAAGAACCAGATGTTAGGTTTCGAGTTCCCGCTGCAGCACAGGGGGAATCTCGAAACATGTCCACTGCGGTCTCCCATTCTCCTCCAGTCACAGTGGAACCTGCTCAGCAGAGACGTCGATCCCAGCGTCTGGCTCAAGCTGATACTGTGTGCTTGGGTACTACTAGCTTTCCAGGCTCTGCTTTTGTAGCCAGCACTGTTCAGCAGTGAGCAGGTGTTTCAGGGACTAAGTCCTGCTTTTCCCACACTGAGCATGCCCACAGGGCGACCTCCCATTGGAGGTCAGGGGTCATATGCTCAGGTCCTGTTGTGGCTCCTATTGGACCATCAGGAAGGACCTGGAGTGCTACTGCTATAAACGGTTCGCATGGCCGCTCGGCCATGCGCTAGTGTAAACCTTAATGTGTGTGTAGATGAATGACTGTCGATGGATGAAAGCTCCTTAATCATAGCCATTAGGGTTGAGCGAAACGGGTCGTTCATTTTCAAAAGTCGCCGACTTTGGCAAAGTCGGGTTTCATGAAACCCGATCCGACCCCTGTGCGGGGTCGGCCATGCGGTACACGACATTCGCGCCAAAGTCGCGTTTCAATGACGCGAAAAGCGCCATTTCTCAGCCAATGAAGGTAAACGCAGAGTGTGGGCAGCGTGATGACATAGGTCCTGGTCCCCACCATCTTAGAGAAGGGCATTGCAGTGATTGGCTTGCTGTCTGCGGCGTCACAGGGGCTATAAAGCGGCGTTCCCGCCGACCGCCATCTTACTGCTGCTGATCTGAGCTTAGGGAGAGGTTGCTGCCGCTTCGTCAGAAGCAGGGATAGCATTAGGCAGGGTCCATTAACCACCAAACCGCTTGTGCTGTAGCGATTTGCACTGTCCAACACCACCTTCAGTGTGCAGGGACAGTGGAAGCTACATTTTTTTTTTCTCAGCGCTGTAGCTCATTGGGCTGCCCTAGAAGGCTCCCTGATAGCTGCATTGCTGTGTGTACGCCGCTGTGCAAACCAACTGCTTTTTTCAAAGCACAAATCCTCTTGTTCCTTCCTTTCTGCACAGCTATCTTGTTTGTTTGTCCACACTTTTTATTTAATTTGTGCATCAGTCCACTCCTTATTGCTGCCTGCCATACCTGGCTGAGATTACTGCAGGGAGATAGTAATTGAAGGACAGTTCCTTTTTTTTTTTTTTTTGTGCATTTCTGCTAGAGTGCCATCCCTGTGTGTGCCATCTCTCAGTCAGTGGGCCATAGAAAGCCTATTTATTTTTTTGCTTGATTTGGGTTCTAAAATCTACCTGAAAAAATCACTACATCAATCAGTGGGAGAAAAATATTGGCCTCAGGGCTTGTGTGCCACTCCTGACTCCTGTGTGCATCATCACTCAATCAGTGGGCAATAGAAAGCCTATTTTTTTTTTTTGCTTTATTTGGGTTCTAAATTCTACCTGAAAAAATCAATAAATCAATCAGTGGGAGATTAATATTGGCCTTTGGGCTTGTGTGCCAGTCCTAAGCGTGCCATCTCTCTCACAAATAGTGGGCCATAGAAAGCCTATTTATTTTTTTTTTTTTGGTTTTATAAATTCTCCCTGAAAAAAAAAGGGAGATTAATATTGGCCTTTGGGCTTGTGTGCCAGTCCTAAGCGTGCCATCTCTCTCTCTCAGATAGTGGGCCATAGAAAGCCTATTTATTATTTTTTTTATTGGGTTTATAAATTTTCCCTTAAAAAAAAGAAAAAAAAGTGGGAGATTAATATTGGCCTATGGGCTTGTGTGCCAGTCCTGAGCGTGCCATCTCTCTCACAAATAGTGGGCCATAGAAAGCCTATTTTTTTTTTTTTTTTTTTGGTTTTATAAATTCTCCCTGGAAAAAAAAAAGGGAGATTAATATTGGCCTTTGGGCTTGTGTGCCAGTCCTAAGCGTGCCATCTCTCTCTCTCAGATAGTGGGCCATAGAAAGCCTATTTATTATTTTTTTATTGGGTTTATAAATTTTCCCTGAAAAAAAAAAAAAAAGTGGGAGATTAATATTGGCCTCTGGGCTTGTGTGCCAGTCCTGAGCGTGCCATCTCTCTCACAAATAGTGGGCCATAGAAAGCCTATTTATTTTTTTTTGTTTGTTTTATAAATTCTCCCTGAAAAAAAAAAAGGGAGATTAATATTGGCCTTTGGGCTTGTGTGCCAGTCCTAAGCGTGCCATCTCTCTCTCTCAGATAGTGAGCCACAGAAAGCCTATTTATTTTTTTGGTTGATTTGGGTTCTAAATTCTACCTGCAAAAAATCAATAAATCAATCAGTGGGAGATAAATATTGGCCTCTGGGCTTGTGTGCCACTCCTGACTCCTGTGTGCGTCATCTCTCACTCAGTGGGCCATAGAAAGCCTATTTTTTGTTTTATTTGTTTTCTAAATTCTCCCTGAAGAAATCATTTTATTTTATTTGGTTTCTAAATTCTTCCTGAAAAATTCATTTTATTTTATTTATTTTTTTTCCAAAGTCTCCCTGAAAAAAAAAAAAAAATCAAATCAGTGGGAGATTAATATTGCCCTTTCTGCTTGTGTGCCAGTCTTGACTCCTGGGTGTGCCATCTCTCTCTCTCTCTCCAATTGTGGGCCATAGAAAGCCTATTTTTTTTTTAGCTTGATTTGGGTTCCAAAATCTACCTGAAAAAATCACTACATCAATCATTGGGAGAAAAATATTGGCCTCTGGGCTTGTGTGCCACTCCTGACTCCTGTGTGCGTCATCTCTCACTCAGTGGGCCAAAAAAAGCCTATTTTTTGTTTTATTTGTTTTCTAAATTCTCCCTGAAGAAATCATTTTATTTTATTTGGTTTCTAAATTCTTCCTGAAAAAATCATTTTATTCTATTATTTTTTTTTTTCTAAAGTCTCCCTGAAAAAAAAAAAAAAATCAGTGGGAGATTAATATTGCCCTTTCTGCTTGTGTGCCAGTCTTGACTCCTGGGTGTGCCATCTCTCTCTCTCTCTCCAATTGTGGGCCATAGAAAGCCTATTATTTTTTTTATTTGATTTGGGTTCCAAAATCTACCTGAAAAAATCACTACATCAATCAGTGGGAGAAAAATATTGGCCTCTGGGCTTGTGTGCCACTCCTGACTCCTGTGTGTGGCATCTCTCACTCAGTGGGGCATAGAAAGCCTTTTTTTTTTTTTATTTGGTTTCTGAATTGTCATTGGAAAAATCATTTTATGTTATTTGGTTTCTAAATTCTTCCTGAAAAAATCATTTTATTTTATTTTGTTTCTAAAGTCTCCCTGAAAAAAAATAAAAAAAATAAAAAAAAACAGTGGGAGATTAATATTTACATTTGTGCTTCAGTGACAGTCCTGCGTGTGTGGCATCTCTCTCATTTGGTGCCACCAAAAACAGAGTGTGTAACATTGTGCCTGATTTTCGTTGTGGTCTCACCCACCTGTAAAGGGGTAGCTAAATCATACTGAAGTTATAGCTCACCGTGTAAGTTGTGTGACAGCAACAAATACCGTTAGTTTGGTTACGTTTTTAAAACAATGAGGAAGTCTGGTGGAAGAGGTCGTGGCCGGGGGCGTTCATTGTCAGCTAGTAATGAGGGTAGTAGTAGTGGTGGAGCATCAGGTGGTCGTGGGAAAAAAAATATTGCACCTAAGTCTGGAGCTGTGGAGCCAGGTTCGTCGTCTGGCTACACAAGGCCTCGAACGCTCCCTTTTCTGGGAGTAGGAAAACCGCTTTTAAAGCCGGAGCAGCAAGAGCAAGTTTTGGCTTATCTTGCTGACTCAGCCTCTAGCTCTTTTGCCTCCTCTCGTGAAACTGGTAAATGTAAAAGCAGCGTGTCGTTAGTGGATGTTCACGGTCAGGGACAAGTCGCTTCCTTGTCCTCTTCAGCAAAAACAACAACAGAGAAGAATGCAGCAGGCGACACAACGGGTTACTCCATGGAGCTCTTTACACATACCGTCCCTGGCTTAGAAAGTGAAGCAGTTAACAGTCCATGCCCATTACAAGTTGAATCTGACATGGAGTGCACTGATGCACAGCCACAGCCAGACTATAATGCTGGTCCTTTGACTCAGACCACAACATTGCCCTCGCAGGGTAATGATCAAGAATCAGACCCTGATGAGACTATGTTGCCCCATCACGAGCGCTATACCACCGACCGACACGGTGACACAGACGAAGTTGCACACGAGCTACAAGAAGAGGTAATAGATGACCCAGTTGTTGACCCCGATTGGCAGCCATTGGGGGAACAGGGTGCAGGCGGCAGCAGTTCTGAAGCGGAGGAGGAGGGGCCGCAGCAGGCATCAACATCGCAACAGGTTGCATCTGCCGGGCCCGTATCTTGCCCAAAACGCGTGGCAAAGCCAAAACCTGTTGGAGGACAGCGTGGCCATCCGGTTAAAGCTCAGTCTGCAATGCCTGAAAAGGTATCCGATGCTAGAAAGAGTGCAGTCTGGCATTTTTTTAAACAACATCCAATTGATCAGCGCAAAGTCATCTGTCAAAAATGTTCAACTACCTTAAGCAGAGGGCAGAATCTGAAAAGTCTCAATACAAGTTGCATGCATAGACATTTAACCACCATGCATTTGCAAGCTTGGACTAACTACAAAACGTCCCTTAAGGTTGTAGCACCCTCGGCCAATGAAGCTAGTCATCAACGCAACATCCCTTCCTGCAGTGTAGGGCCACCATTTTCCGCACCACCTGCAGTATCTGTGCAGGTTTCTTTGCCAGGCCAAAGCAGTCAGGGTCAGGGAATCACCAGTTTTCGTAGTGCATCTAGGGCACCGGCGGCAACAATACCATCTCCCATCGTCTCTCAGTCTGCCATGTCCACCGGCACCCCCGCTAGTTCCACGATCTCCAGCTCTCCAGTCCAGCTCACCCTACATGAGACTATGGTTAGAAAAAGGAAGTACTTAGCCTCGCATCCGCGTACACAGGGTTTGAACGCCCACATAGCTCGACTAATCTCGTTAGAGATGATGCCCTACCGGTTAGTTGAAAGCGAAGCTTTCAAAGCCCTGATGGACTACGCTGTACCACGCTACGAGCTACCCAGTCGACACTTTTTTTCCAGAAAAGCCATCCCAGCCCTCCACCAGCATGTTAAAGAGCACATCGTCCATGCACTCAGGCAATCTGTGAGCACAAAGGTGCACCTGACAACAGATGCATGGACCAGTAGGCATGGCCAGGGACGTTACGTGTCCATCATGGCACACTGGGTGAATGTTGTGGATGCAGGGTCCACAGGGACAGCAATTTTGGGACAGTTCTGCCTAGCCCACGGTCTAGGAAACAGTTGGCTGTAGCCGTTCGCACCCCCTCCTCCTCCTCCTCATCCTCCTGCAGAAGCGAGAGCTCGTCCACAGACCGCAGTCGCACAACCACTCCATCCGCAGCTGCCACTGTTGCACACCAGGTCTCCCATTATGGGGCAGCTACTGGCAAATGTCAGCAGGCTGTATTGGCTATGAAGTGTTTGGGCGACAACAGACACACCGCGGAAGTTCTGTCCGAGTTCTTGCAGAAAGAATCGCAGTCGTGGCTGGGCACTGTAGATCTTGAGGCAGGCAAGGTAGTGAGTGATAACGGAAGGAATTTCATGGCTGCCATCTCCCTTTCCCAACTGAAACACATTCCTTGCCTGGCTCACACCTTAAACCTGGTGGTGCAGTGCTTCCTGAAAAGTTATCCGGGGTTATCCGACCTGCTCCTCAAAGTGCGTGGACTTTGCTCACATATCCGCCGTTCGCCCGTACACTCCAGCCGTATGCAGACCTATCAGCGTTCTTTGAACCTTCCCCAGCATCGCCTAATCATAGACGTTGCAACAAGGTGGAACTCAACACTGCACATGCTTCAGAGACTGTGCGAACAGAGGCGGGCTGTTATGTTTTTGTGGGAGGATACACATACACGGGCAGGCAGTAGGATGGCAGACATGGAGTTGTCAGGTGTGCAGTGGTCGAAGATTCAAGACGTGTGTCAAGTCCTTCAGTGTTTTGAGGAATGCACACGGCTAGTTAGTGCAGACAACGCCATAATAAGCATGAGCATCCCCCTAATGCGTCTGCTGATGCAAAGTTTGACGCACATAAAGGATCAGGCGTCTGCAGCTGAGGAAGAAGAAAGCCTTGATGACAGTCAGCCATTGTCTGGCCAGGGCAGTGTACAGGACGAGGTAGCGGGCGAAGAGAAGGAGGAGGACGAGGAGGATGATGGGGATGATTATATTTTTAATGAGGAAGCTTTTCCGGGGCCACTGGAAATTGTTGGCGCGGCAAGGCCGGGTTCTGGTTTTTGGAGGGACACAAGTGACGTGGATTTGCCTGAAACTGCCCCTCAACCAATTACAACCGCAGATTTGAGAACTGGAACTTTGGCCCACATGGCGGATTATGCCTTACGTATCCTCAAAAAGGACACACGCATTACTAAAATGATGAACGATGACGATTACTGGTTGGCCTGCCTCCTTGATCCTCGCTATAAAGGCAAATTGCAAAATATAATGCCACATGAGAACTTGGAAATAATATTAGCAACCAAACAATCAACTCTTGTTGACCGTTTGCTTCTGGCATTCCCTGCACACAGCGCCCGTGATCGTTCTCACACGAGCTGCAGGGGCCAGCAGACCAGAGGTGTTAGAGGGGCAGAAATCAGAAGTGATTTTGCTATGACCGCAGACAGGACAGGACAGGTACTGCAGCATCAATTCAAAGTGACAGGAGACAACATTTGTCCAGTATGGTTACAAACTATTTTTCATCCCTTATCGACGTTCTCCCTCAACCGTCATTCCCATTTGATTACTGGGCATCCAAATTAGACACCTGGCCAGAATTGGCAGAATATGCATTGCAGGAGCTTGCTTGCCCGGCAGCTAGTGTCCTATCAGAAAGAGTATTCAGTGCTGCAGGTTCAATACTAACAGAAAAAAGGACTCGTCTGGCTACCCAAAATGTAGATGATCTAACCTTCATTAAAATGAACCACAACTGGATTTTGAAATCTTTTGCCCCACCTTGCCCGGCTGACACCTAGCTTTCCTATGAAAAGGTCTTGCCTGTGGACTATTATGAATGACTTTTCCAATATCGTAATTTGCTGCACCTGATTGTCCAGCATACGACATGTTTACACCTCCCTAAATGGCCAAACTCCCCACACGGGGCCGTGGTATCCCCACTTGGCGCCAGCACCCGTGAGAGTGCTGTTTTTTTTCTGAATAGGTGGGTGTGCCCGCTTTTGGTCGACGGCACTGCCACTGGGTCCCTCCTAGTACAATAAAGTGTCTCTGGCGGTGGTGGTGCACACCCAACGTCAGACACACCGTTGTAATATGAGGGGCCCTGGGCCTGTACCGCCGGCCACAAGACAGTTCCCCCCCCCCAGCTCAAACAGTGCTCTACCACTTGCAAAATTATCTCTCACAGCTCCACCAATGTTTAGTCTATGCGCTGACATCCTTCAATGCCTGGCACTGACAATACCATTGTATTGACATTTTTGTTATGTTAGGCCTTCGAAGCCTGTCTGCGGTCCCTCCTTCCACTAGGCCTCCACTGACCATTGTACTGCTGCCCGTGTACCCCTGGAACCAGTTTTAAATTGCCAACAGCCCAATTTTGTTATGTTAGGCCTTCGAAGCCTGTCTGCAGTCCCTTCTTTCTACTACTACTACACTGACCAGACCACTGCTGCCCGTGTACCCCTGGAACCAATGTTAAATTGCCTGCACCCCTATTTTTGTTATGTTAGGCCTTCGAAGCCTGTCTGCGGTCCCTCCTTCCACTAGGCCTCCACTGACCATTGTACTGCTGCCCGTGTACCCCTGGAACCAATTTTAAATTGCCAACAGCCCAATTTTGTTATGTTAGGCCTTCGAAGCCTGTCTGCAGTCCCTTCTTTCTACTACTGCTACACTGACCAGACCACTGCTGCCCGTGTACCCCTGGAACTAATGTTAAATTGCCTGCACCCCTATTTTTGTTATGTTAGGCCTTCGAAGCCTGTCTGCGGTCCCTCCTTCCACTAGGCCTCCACTGACCATTGTACTGCTGCCCGTGTACCCCTGGAACCAATTTTAAATTGCCAACAGCCCAATTTTGTTATGTTAGGCCTTCGAAGCCTGTCTGCAGTCCCTTCTTTCTACTACTACTACACTGACCAGACCACTGCTGCCCGTGTACCCCTGGAACCAATGTTAAATTGCCTGCACCCCTATTTTTGTTATGTTAGGCCTTCGAAGCCTGTCTGCGGTCCCTCCTTCCACTAGGCCCCCACTGACCATTGTACTGCTGCCCGTGTACCCCTGGAACCAATTTTAAATTGCCAACAGCCCTATTTTTTTATGTTAGGCCTTCGAAGCCTGTCTGCGGTCCCTCCTTCCACTTGGCCTCCACTGACCATTGTACTGCTGCCCGTGTACCCCTGGAACCAATGTAAAAGTGCCTACAGCCTGTCCAATTTGTTATGTTAGGCCTTCGAAGCCTGTCTGCGGTCCCTTCTTTTTACTACAACTAAACTGACCAGACCACTGCCGCCCGTGTACCCCTGTAACCTATTTTAAAGTGCATACAGCCAATTTTTTTTCTCTATTTTACAATCATAAAGCCCAGATGGACTACGCTGTACCACGGTAAGAGCTACCCAGTCGTCACTTCTTTTGTGAGAAAAGCCATCCCAGCACTACAGCATCATGTAAAAATCTGCATTGTCCATGCTCTCTGGCTATCTAATAGTAGAAAGGTGCACCTGACAACAGATGCATGGACCAGTAGGCATGTCCACGAAAGGTTAGATGTCCATTACGGCACACTGGGTTAATGTTGTGGATGCATGGTCCACAGGGGACAGCCTACAAAGTCTGTCTGCAGTCCCAAATATAAATTGTCCTCCGCTTACCACACCAATGCTGCCTGTGTACCCCTGGAACATTTCATAAACTCCATTGACCAAAAATTGGGGTTTACAGCCTACTACCAGTGTCTGCCGCTCCAAGGTGTTCCCCGGGTTGCCTTTTCTGAGCTTTGATCTTCAGGCTCTTCTTAATTAGTTGTTGAAAACAACACTGCATTCGGCCTACAAGTTGGGTCTGGGGTGTAGAGATGGTGTGTTCCACTCCAAGGTGTTCCCCAGGTTTCCTCGCCATTGCTGCGATCTTAATGCTCTCGTTTAGTAGTTGTTGGAAACTACAGTGCATTAGGCCTACAAATTGGGTATGGGGTGTAGAGAGATGGTGTGTTCCACTCCAAGGTGTTCCCCAGGTTTCCTCGCCATTGCTTCGATTTTCCTGCTCTCGTTTAGTAGTTGTTGGAAACTACACTGCATTAGGCCTACAAATTGGGTATGGGGTGTAGAGAGATGGTGTGTTCCACTCCAAGGTGTTCCCCAGGTTTCCTCGCCATTGCTTCCATCTTCCTGCTCTCGTTTAGTAGTTGTTGGAAACTACACTGCATTAGGCCTACAAATTGGGTATGGGGTGTAGAGAGATGGTGTGTTCCACTCCAAGGTGTTCCCCAGGTTTCCTCTCCATTGCTTCGATCTTCCTGCTCTCGTTTAGTAGTTGTTGGAAACTACAGTGCATTAGGCCTACAAATTGGGTATGGGGTGTAGAGAGATGGTGTGTTCCACTCCAAGGTGTTCCCCAGGTTTCCTCGCCATTGCTGCGATCTTAATGCTCTCGTTTAGTAGTTGTTGGAAACTACAGTGCATTAGGCCTACAAATTGGGTATGGGGTGTAGAGAGATGGTGTGTTCCACTCCAAGGTGTTCCCCAGGTTTCCTCGCCATTGCTGCGATCTTAATGCTCTCGTTTAGTAGTTGTTGGAAACTACAGTGCATTAGGCCTACAAATTGGGTATGGGGTGTAGAGAGATGGTGTGTTACACTACAAGGTGTTCTCCAGGTTGCCTTTCCTGAGCTTCTATCTTCAGGCTCTCATTAAATTGTGGTTAAAAGGAACAACTGCATTTGGCGTACTAGTTGGGTTGGGGCCTACTATCGGTGTCTGCCACTCCTTGCTGTTCTCCTGGTTTCCTGTCCTGAAATTCCATTTTCAGGCTCTCGTTAAGTAGTTGTTAATTTTAGACTGCATTTGGCCTACTAGTTGGGTTGGGGCCTACTATCGGTGTCTGCCACTCCTTGCTGTTCTCCTCCACTGAACAAAGCTGTGCCGCCTGTTTACTACGGTTGCCAATTTTGAACTGCATTTCGACTACTTACTGATTTGGGCCTACTCTCTGTGTCAGCCTCTCATTCCAGTTGTCCTCCACTGCAATGCCCCCTGGTTAGTCCTGTGTTACCAATTTTGAACTGCATTTAGCCCACTTTATTCTTTGGGCCTATATCTGTGTTTCCTCCTCATCCTGCCCATTGCCCAGCCAGTGATAGATGAGTCTGCTGGTACATTGACCCATAACGCTAAATTCCCCGTGCACGCTACACAGCAAGATTGTGACCCTGCTGAAAGTCAGGTTCCTCTTCCCGCATACCATACCACCTTACACGGGGACAAAGAGGAAGGTGCAGATGAAAGTGCAGGTTCCTTCATCAGGTGGGGGGAGGAATACTAGTTGGCGATGTCACTGGCACAGGGCCTCTCATAGTACGCAAAAGTGTTGCTGCCGGTGGGAGGCGCCCCCGCCGTGCAAACACACCGCTGTACTTTGAGGGGCCCTGTGCCAGTGCCAGTGCCAACGAGTGGGCCCCCCCTGCTTGCTCAGGATCACAGCACTTGCAAAGTTGAAATACTTTCCTCTCCCTGCTCCATTGCCGTGACGCGTTCCAGATTTCCTGGGCCCACTAATTACTTGAACCAGCCCTACCCCCCACAACTTTAGCCAAATGACCCCCAATTTCAAATGCCTTCCAATTATTATAAGCTAAATTACGATTGACAAGCTTCAGTAAAAAGAATGGATGTTTTTGCCATTAAAATGGGCAGTGTAGGTGTTTTCCTGGCCTCCACTCACTGCCGACTATGCTCCCCCATTGACTTGCATTGGGTTTCGTGTTTCGGGCGATACCCGACTTTTCGCGATAATCGGCCGATTCCACTCGACTCGACTTCTAAGATAGTCGGGTTTCGCAAAACACGACTCGACTCTAAAAAGGTCAAGGTCGCTCAACCCTAATAGCCATTCCTCGTGTTGTTGACTGCTCGCGAATGGTGGAAGCTATCTAATGCCTGACAGTGTTATCTGCACACAAAGCACACGTTGCAGTGCCCGTCTCTACGGCACTGTGCGCCATCAGTTCGCTCTCCTGACAACCATCAGTATAGGGTGGGAATTCCCGATTGGTCTGTGCATCTGACTCGGGGTGTCCTCAGACGTGGGCTCAAAAGGCATCGAGGGTCAGAGCCAGTTCAATCACCAGATTAGTGGGGGTGATTCTTAGGGATCCCACTAGTGTCTTGCAACTGCACCTTGTGACTGCCAACAGGGTGCAGCGTATTGTGCGAGTCTATGAAGCAGCAGAGCTTGCTACAATTTCACACGGGGTGAACTCTAACCCACGTGTGAGCTAAGTGTCCATCCGCCATTACATAGTAGCAGGTACCATCTCTGCATGGTGGACCCCGGGCTGCGAACGCATCTTGCATCAATCTCTTTATTATTTGGTGCATTCCACTAGCCCTAACACTAGATTAATGTTTCAAATGCACACAGGAAAAAGACCTTAATTTTTGGACATATGTCCTATGGTCTGATGAAACAAAAATTGGACTTTTTGGGCAAAATGACCTTCGTTATCTTTGGACACAAAATGGACAAGCTTTGAAGTCTAAGAACACTATTCCAACTGTGAAACATGGGGGTGGCAGCATCATGTTGGGTTGTTTTGCTGCAGGGGGTACTGGTGCATTTTGGAAAGTAGATGGCATCATGAGAAAAGAAGATCACGTGGCAATATCAAAGCACCATCTGAATACATCAGCCAATAAGTTAAAGTTGGGCAGAAATGGGTCTTCCTAATGGACAATGACATGAAGCATACCGCCAAAATTGCAACATAGTGGCTTAAGAATAACAAAGTCGATGTTTTGGAGTGGCCATCAAAAAGCCCTGATCTCAATCCTATTGAAAATTTGTGGGCAAAGCTGAAAAGGCAGGTAGGAGCAAGGCGACTTACAAACCTGGATCAGTTTTACCAGTTTTTGTCAAGAGGAATGGGCCCAAACTCTGACCAACTATTGTGAGAAGCTTGTGGAAAGATATCCCAAATGTTTGACCCAGGTCATTCAGTTTAAGGGCAATGGTACCAAATACTAATGGAATGTATGTAAGCTTTTGATTTTGCAGTAACTTATAAAATGCCTTAAAACATTCTCTCTGTCATTACTCTGGCATTTGGCAAAGTTTAATTATTATGGTAATCCTAATTGACCTAAAACGGGAATGGTTTATTCTGATTTCATGTCAGATACAGAGAAAAACCTGCATATGTGTCTTGTTATATAGCGTATGTAAACTTCTGTAAATGTGTTAGCGGTATGAGGTGCAAGACAATAGCGATACTACCTTGGTGGTATGGATGCACAGGACACAGGACCTTGATGTACATTTTGTTTGATGGCTTCTTCTTGGGGGTTTGTGAGTGAGAAGGGGGCTAGGCAATCCTTAAATAAGTCAGGTTGCAGTGAGCTAATTATTGGTGCTTGCAACAGCCGCGATGGGCAGCAGAAGGGGCAGGTTCCGCATCTCACGTCATCTGTCTCTGCCCACCACTGACTCATCTGATGGTGGTAGGAAAGGATGACTCTGTGGGGATTCATAGCCTTGGCAACCAAAGCATGCCAGTGGAAGCAAGCCCACAGTGCTGAGGTATGTGGGAGTTAATCCAGCTGATCAGTGCTCGCGGTTGCCATTGAGGATGCCGAGAGTGTCATGCCATCTATCTCCACCTGCAGAAATGAGAGGAGAGGATGACATGGAGGACATATGACTGCAGCAGCCGAGGCCTGTCGGCGAGCTTGAGCACAGTCAGTAAGGAAAAAGGGTGATACAGGTGCTGAAAACAAGTGATTTAAAAAATCATCATAAGATGTGTAGAAATCTGTAAAAATGGTGGCAAAGGTAAAAATGAATAAAAGGGTTGAAAAACCAGGAAGTAGAGGGTGGATAAAAGTGGTGTAAAGAAAAGACTATATGACCCTGGTGAATAAAGTTTTGGCAGTCCTAAAGAGAGAATGCATTGTTCAAGCAACTACAGGAGGTTAACCCAATAGTTTCTAAGCTGTCGTACGATATTCAAGAAAAGGGAGCCACACTTGGGTCAAAATTCAGAGAAAATCAAGTCTCTTTTGCTCAATTACCTACTTTTGTGAGTTTATCACGGATATTGCAGGGTATAAGATGGACATAAGCTTTTTTTATTGAGAACCCAGTGGCCCCAGTTCATCTCCTCCCAATTATGAGAGTCTACGTTCTATCAACAGAAACTGCAGAGGTCCACTGTCAAAGAAAAAGGCAGATATTCTTTCCATAACTACATAATCTCCAAAAGCAATAAATGTAAAAAGGTTGAAAACCCTAATCAGCTGTGTCCCATCTGTAAGAACTCACATCCCCTAAAGAAGAGCGTCAGCTTAAAAAACAAATCAATTCTGCAACCCAAGAACTTCTAAAGAAATTGAGATGTTGTGCTTATGCTAAACACTTTGCTAAAGACTGTAAAATTACTATTAAGTGTTTAAAGTGTGATAATGAGGACCAAGTGCAAATGTTCCATCCATCCCAACTTAACTCTTCACCGCTTACACCTTCCACCAAAAAGTATAGCGGGGAAGATGCAGCAATTCCTACTGCAATATATTCTTCATGCACAAAAATCTGCAGAGAAGACCTTTGGGATTAGACATGTGTGAAGGTATATTTGGTAAATGTTTCTCCTAAGGGTCAATCAGAGAAAACTTTAAAAGTGTAGACCATCCTGAACGATCAGAACAACCGATCACTTGCAAGATTATAACTCTTTGGTCTGTTCAACTGGGAAATGCTTACCCTTACACCTTGGGTACCGGCAGTGGTATTATAGAGATCTCTGCATTTAGAGTAGTCTTAAAATAGCTGATCATGATAACACTATGGAGACACCCTTACCCACACTTGTTGAGTGCAACAAGATACCATGCAATAGAGAGGAAATCCCAATGCCAGAGGCTGCTTTTCATCACCCTCATCTAAGGACTATAGTCAACAGACATTCTCTGGCAACACAAGGTATGTCAGAAAATCAACAAACCACATGATGCTCTATTTTCCCAATGCTTTGATATAATCGGGGTAACAGGCAATTTTTGCATATACAAGCTGAAGAGGCCTTCCAATATCTTGCCACTTATTTTCAGTCATGGCCTCATCATTACTAGGGTTAAGGAGAAGCTGAGCGATAGTAAGTGATGACATGAACCCCTTGATAACATGAACATGTTCCTGCCCTGTGATGACTGCCTTGGGTCAACAGTGTTCAATTCAAGGGAAGACATCAAAATTACAACCACAAGAGAGCAGAAAGAATTCATAAAGACTTTAAGGTTACAGAAAAGGAATTCACTCAGGATGATTGCAATAGTTGAGTAGCACCTATACCTTTTTGTTCTCCAAGAATAAAGGTGCTAAAAATTCTGCAGCAAGCAGCTGTAAGGTGTTCATCTTTAACCCCTTTCTGACCTCGGACGGGATAGTACGTCCGAGGTCAGATCCCCTGCTTTGATGCAGGGCTCCGCGGTGAGCCCGCATCAAAGCCGGGACATGTCAGCTGTTTTGAACAGCTGACATGTGCCTGTAATAGGCGCGGGCAGAATCGCAATCTGCCCGCACCTATTAACTAGTTAAATGCCGCTGTCAAATGCAGACAGTGGCATTTAACTACCGCTTCCGGCCGGTTGGCCGAAATGACGTCATCGCCGACCCCCGTCACATGATCGGGGGTCGGCGATGCATCAGGATGGTAACCATAGAGGTCCTAGAGACCTCTATGGTTACTGATCACCGGTGGCTGTGAGCGCCACCCTGTGGTCGGCGCTCACAGCACACCTCCATTTCTGCTACATAGCAGCGATCAGCAGATCGCTGCTATGTAGCAGAGGCGATCGAGTTGTGCCTGCTTCTAGCCTCCCATGGAGGCTATTGAAGCATGGCAAAAGTAAAAAAAAAAAGTAAAAAAAAAGTGAAAAAAAAAAATATATAAAAGTTTAAATCAACCCCCTTTCGCCCCAATCAAAATAAATCAATAAAAAAAAAATCAAATCTACACATATTTGGTATCGCCGCGCTCAGAATCGCCTGATCTATCAATTAAAAAAAAACATTAACCTGATCGCTAAACGGCGTAGCGAGAAAAAAATTAGAAACACCAGAATTACGTTTTTTAGGTCGCCGCGACATTGAATTAAAATGCAATAACGGGCGACCAAAAGAATGTATCTGCACCAAAATGCTATCATTAAAAACATCATCTCGGCACGCAAAAAATAAGCCCTCAACCGACCCCAGATCACGAAAAATGGAGACGCTACGAGTATCGGAATATGGCGCAATTTTTTTTTTTTAGCAAAGTTTGGAATTTTTTTTCACCACTTAGATAAAAAATAACCTAGTCATGTTAGGTGTCTATGAACTCGTACTGACCTGGAGAATCATAATGGTGGGTCAGTTGTAGCATTTAGTAAACCTAGCAAAAAAGCCAAACAAAAAACAAGTGTGGGATTGCACTTTTTTTGCAATTTCACCGCACTTGGAATTTTTTTCCCGTTTTCTAGTACACGACATGGTAAAACCAATGATGTCGTTCAAAAGTACAACTCGTCTCGCAAAAAATAAGCCCTCACATGGCCAAATTGACGGAAAAATAAAAAAGTTATGGCTCTGGGAAGGAGGGGAGTGAAAAACGAACACGGAAAAATGAAAAATCCCAAGGTCACGAAGGGGTTAAAATGCACCGAAGATGGAAAAGCATTTAATCAACTTCATGCACAATATCTTTGACAGAGAACGTCCCCCACTTGCAGCCTAGTTATGGAGCCAGAATAGCTAGAGATGAGATTCTAACGGATTGAGAGTTGGGTTTCAGTGGAATTTCCTGAAATTGGTGGTTTCACGTGAATTCGAACATTTTAAGATTTGATATGTGGTTCACAAAAAAGAGGCTTAATGTCATTTTGCATTGCCACACAAGCTTTCTCATAATGCCCTGCAGCTATTAGAGCTTATTTATTATCACACATTGTACAGTGATGGTCAGTACTTGGGACTTCACTGATCAGGAGTTTCCTGTAGGGTACAATTTGAATGGCAAAGTCATTTTACAAATCCAGAATCACTGGGTAAGTATCTCTCTTCTGTAATAAGTATGCTCTTATTGTCTACAGTGTCCTTTCTCCTGTAGTGTTAGCTCTCATGGTCTGCGAGGTCCTCTTTTTCTTCGGTAGAATGTAAGCTCCTTTGTTCAACGGCGTCCCCTCTCTGTTCTGTAGTGTGTAAGATTTTGGGTCTGTAGTAGAGTTCTCTTTTTTCTCTCCCCCACGTATATTACCTAAGCAATTACAAGTCTTCCAGTTTTGAGATTCATGAGAATTAATATGCCACGATTTAATTTTTTTGAGAACATTTTTCTAAGTTGGCAAATTCAAATTTCAATAGATCCATTAAACTCTAGTAATGGTCAGTACAAGAGATAACTTAGAGGTTTATATCTATATTTGAATCTATGCATTATACTGTTTTTGCAAGCAATAAAAATAGTCAATTTATATTACCACTACTTCAACAGTTTGCATTCAAGAAGAAAGGGACAGATGAAAAGGAATACAACTTCAAGATCAGACTATACGTGATTTATTGTCTAGTTTTTTTTACCATGCAGACATATGGGTAAGCATAGAAGCTCTAGATGTAGCCTAAATGTAAATTCACTTTTGCAAACAAGAGAGACAAAACTGAATAGAAACAACAAATGCTTTGTCACTAAAATAAATAAAATGTTTTTCTTCCGATGCTATAGCCATATTTGAAGGAAGAGAATTCTTTAACCGTTTAACAACCCAAGAATTTATCATTTCTGCATTTTTGTTTTTCCTCTCCCTCTTCCAAGAGCTTTAACTTTTCTTTATTTTTCTTTAAATGATGTTTTTTTTGTACGATGAGTTGCAATTATGAATGACACCATCCATAATACAATTTATTGTACTAAATTATTTGAAAAAATTCAAAAAAAGTCTAGAAAAATTGTAAGAAAAATATTTTTCTTTATTTTTATTTTTAGGTTGTTCATTCTGTTTTCCCTTGATATATCATTTGAGATGTAGTAACATTCCCCCCTCACTCCACGAGTGATTTTACGTACAGTATGCAAAAAAAATGTGCTCAAATTTTACATAATTTTATCTGAATATGTAACATTTTGTGCTAAAAAGCCGCATCAAAAGTTAACCCCTTAACGACCAAATGTATTTTTGGTTTTGCATTTTCATTTTTTGTTCCCCTTTTTCCCAGAGCCATATTTTTTTTATTAAATATTGCCATGTGAGGGCTTGTTTTCTGTGGGACGAGTTGTACTTTAGAACAACACCATTGGTTTTAACAAATTTTGTACTGGAGAACGGGTACAAAATTCCAAGTGCCGTGAAATTGCAAACAAAGTGCAATTTCACAATTGTTTTTCTGTTTTGCTTTTTTACCATGTTAATTAAATTCTAAAACTAACCCGCAATTATGATTGTCCAGGTCATTACAAGTTCGTAGACTCCAAACATGTCTAGGTTCTTTTTTATCTAAGTGATGAAAAAAAAAGTTTGTTAAAAAAAAAATGGCCATTTTCTGATACCCATAGCGTCTCCATTTTTCGTGATCTCAGGTTGGGTGGGGGCTTATTTTTTGCACACCAAGCTAACGCATTAATGATACCATTTTGGTGCAGATACGATCTTTTGGTCGCCCATTATTGCATTTTAATGCAATGTTGCGGTGACCAAAAACACATATTTCTGGCATTTTGACTTTCTTTCTTGTTACACTGTTTAGCGATCAGGTTAATTCTTTTTTTATTGATAGATAGGGTGATTTTTAATATGTCAATACAAAATATGCATATGTTTGATTTTTTTAATTGTTTTATTTTGAATGGAGCAAAAAGGGGGTGATTTGAACTTTTATTTATATATTTTTTTATATTTTTAAAGACTTTTTTTATTTTCGGCATGCTTCAATATCCTCCATGGGAAACTAGAAGCTGCCATAACCTGATCGCCTCTGCTACAAACAGGCGATGATCAGATCACCTGTATGTAGCAGAATTATTGACTTGCTCTGAGCGCCGACATCCGGGCAGCACTGATAGCAATTCGGGAGTGACAACCATAGAGGTCTGCTGGAGACCTCTGGTTGTCATGCCAACCCATCGGTGACCTGCGGTCATGTGACTCGAGTGCTGATGGGCAGGATTTCTGGCGTGCTTGCCGGAAGCGTATGTTAAATGGGGCTGTCAGATTTTGACAGCGGCATTTAACGGATTAACAGCTGCGAGCTGATCGCGATTCCACCCGCAGCTGTTGTAGGCACATGTCAGCTGTTTAAAACAGCTGACATGTGCCGGAAAAGATGTGGGCTCAGCGCCGGAGCCAACATCAAAAGGAGGGTGTCCGACATCAGCGAACTATTACGCCCGATGTCGGAAAGGGGTTAAAGACAAAGATAATCAGTCATTTTGATTTCACACAAAATTCATGAACCATCGTGAAAAATTCAATGACAGAAAAGTAAACAGGTACCACAAGACTTAACAAAAAACAATAAAAACCCACATGAGTTGAATTGAGTGCTGATAATCCTTTCTGCAGACTCAGTTCCACTGCATCTGAACTTTATAAAGACATTTCCATAGTGACTATATTAAAGATTAAACAAAGAGCAAGAAG
Source organism: Ranitomeya imitator (assembly GCF_032444005.1). Lineage (NCBI taxonomy): Eukaryota > Metazoa > Chordata > Amphibia > Anura > Dendrobatidae > Ranitomeya > Ranitomeya imitator. The sequence goes on from NC_091286.1 coordinate 592,135,871, forward strand.
ATATGCAAATAAAAAGGTGTAGGTACTGTTAATAGGGTAACGTGGTAGAGTAATGAACTGCTCTTCTCTCATTGTTCTGACAAGATATAATTAAGTCCCTGATTTAAACAGCTCCTCATCTCCAGCATTAATCAATTCTCCTGTTATACCGGAGATTCCCACTCTCCGTAACTGATACTGTTCTAAGAAATACAGTCTCTGTGCACCGGGAACACTGTCATCATCACTTTCTGTTTAATGCCTCATTAATTTTCCTGCACGGCACATTCATGGCAGATCTGTTCCTGGCATATTCAGCTCATTTATAAGAAAAAAAAAATCAAATGCCTTAAAAAAATAAATCATGAAGTCAAACACAAAGGTGATACAGCCAAGCGTGGGACACACGGGATCAAAAGGCAAAGCAAAAGCAAGGTTTAAATCTTTGAAATTGAATTAAAGATGTGGGGCCATCCTAGATACATCATGGTGGGTTTTTGCTTGATAGTTAGCATGTCCTGAAGTCAGTAAGAGCTTCTGTATTCACTATTTCTGGTAAACCTTAAAACATCTGAACATTTACTAGGAAGCCACAGCAATCTTAAAGTGGGGTTGAAGTTGAACCAAAAGATTAATAAAATAAATCCTCTTTAGAAGTTTGTTACAACCCGTGTTGTAGTCCAGAGCTGCAGTCGCAAAGTCCATGCAGACTTCAGAGCTGAAATCATCTTGTAAATATTATTATTTATTATTATTATTATTATTTATTGTTATAGCGTCATTTATTCCATGGCGCTTTACATGTGAGGAGGGGTATACATAATAAAAACAAGTACAATAATCTTAAACAATACAAGTCACAACTGGTACAGGAGGAGAGAAGACCCTGCCCGCGAGGGCTCACAATCTACAAGGGATGGGTGAGAATACAGTAGGTGAGGATAGAGCTGCTTATTTAATGACTGCATAGAGCTTGGTCTAGTGATTTATATTCTGAGAAGCATAGTCTTTATACTTGGCCAGAAGTGGACATGACAAAAGAGAATGACTGTATAAGACCTATATATGGGCTCTTAGCAGTCTAATAATTTGTGTGTACAAAAGCTATTTGCTGATTTGAAGGTGGAAGCCCCCTTACATCTTGGACTCCTATGTGGCTGCGCAAGTTGCGTGTTGACTTTTACTACTTAGAGAGCCTTTCACTAAATTTTTCAAGCTTAATTGAGCACACAATGTAAAAGTGGCTGCACGGCAGAATTAAATATATATTTTTTTTGCCTCTCCATTTAAGTTATACTTGTAATAAAATATTTATTTGGCACCTAATGAGTTAATTTCTTTTATATCCAAGTGAGTGTGATCAAAATTTTAATTGAGGGCATGTACTTCTTCTCCCTGTTTGATGCTGATCAATTATAAGTGGGCAGCATCAAACTAGAGAAAGAAGAACATGCTGTCCCAGCAATAGCTTAGTAGTTTCAAAGTATGGGAGATGTATTCACATTTAGGTTTTCAGTTCTCAAGTAACTTGTAGTCTCTCTGCTGTGAGATCAGGTTGTCATTACATGTCACAGAAGAGCAGTTTGTTCTGGCCTATGCCTGTGTGAGACATTATGGACACCCTGCTCTGATCTCACTGCAGAATGAGTACAAGCCGAGCACAACAAATATTAGTATGATTACTGTTACATATCCAGACAGTCAGTATGGGGGGCACTACAGCAGAGGTGATATTGCTTAGAGAGGAGGAGAGCTAATAGAAGTGTTTGTAATGTGACACATCTAAACTCAGCTGTGCTGCTCCTCCCCCACACTGACTCATGCAGAAGGTTAGACCATGAGATGAGGGCTGTAACATTACATATCACACACTTGAAAACATACTTAAAGCTATGATGGAGCATGCTTTTTTCTGCTGTGTTGCTGCCTGCTTATTAGTCAGCATCAAACAGGGAGAAAAGGTACTCTCCCTCAGTGAAAACTCTATGATAACACCCACCCAACAAATGTTACATCACTAGGTGCCAAATACTTTGATTGCTAACAATTCTGCAATGGAGAGGCAAAATGAAATAAAAAAGAAAAATATTGTTTTCCCTCTGTGCAGCCAGCAATATATTGCATGTCCAGTTCAACATGAAAAATTTAGTGTCATCGGTAAAGACTCCCCATTGATTTTAAAGTTCCTGGTGGTCTGCATTAGATTCTGCAGTAACATTCTAAAATGTTACTGCATACTATAGCAGCTCTGGCATCTGCACTAGCTGGCTGCCAGACAAAGCCTAACTCCCCAAAGAAAAGACAGAGATGGTTTATTACCATTTTTACCTTTCTGATCACTTGGTACACAGCACACAAAAGTATTGTTTATACAATGTGCGAATTACTGACAACAATTTTCCCTCTAGACCCAGCAGTGAGGAGCAGGAGCTGCTGTGTCCTAGGACACCCATTTAGCTCTGCAATACACAAAAGTGGCTGAATTTGGCTTGTAACTTGGGCTAATATACCATCCCTGATAACAACGGAAATCAGATGCTGAAATGCTCCCTGAAAGTCTTTCATGTTTTTATAGGTGGCAAAATGTAAGAAATAAATAAAAGAATGAAAAACTAAATTAAAAGCATAAATAAATTAAATAAAGACACTGCCAAATCGCTGGTACTAGCCCTGCCTCCATCGATAAATAAAATATAAGTATCCAATATATAAGATATGGGAAGGGGAAGCATTTAAAAGTCCATTTTAGTTGTACTCTGTGGTTATAAAAAATGTGACAAACAGAGACTTACGGTATTTCCTTTATTTTTCCATCGATATTACCAGAAATTCACAAAAAAAAGTGTAAGAAAAGAGCATAAAAATAAAACTCCCTACCTGATATATACTGTATATACTGTACTGTATATATACTGTAAAAATCGAATATCCGAAAGATACATAAAATCAAGGTTTTTAAACAGCAGTTTGAAAAACCCAATAATGTGCTTGACCAGGAATAAAGGAAAATATCATGACCATGAAATGATAAACCACCAGAAGTACTGTGAAAGCAGCTTGGACCATCAGTAAAAAGCCAGTGGTAAAATGTATTCACAAGGTAAAGGCATGAAGAGGGTGGATGCACGCCATTGCTGATTTACGTGGATTTTTGGGAGAAAGAGTCATTGTGTGTCTTGCTATGCTGTGATGGGAAATTTGCCTACTGATTACTTAGGTATGAAACATGGATATCCCCCAGCAATGTAATTTGAAGAACCAATTTTTCTCATTACTCTTAACCCCTTTACCCCCAAGGGTGGTTTGCACGTTATGGACCGGGCCAATTTTTACAATTCTGACCACTGTCCCTTTATGAGGTTATAACTCTGGAACGCTTCAACGGATCCCGGTGATTCTGACACTGTTTTCTCGTGACATATTGTACTTCATGATAGTGGTAAAATTTCTTTGATATTACCTGCGTTTATTTGTGAAAAAAACGGAAATTTGGCGAAAATTTTGAAAATTTCGCAATTTTCCAAATTTGAATTTTTATGCAATTAAATCACAGAGATATGTCACACAAAATACTTAATAAGTAACATTTCCCACATGTCTACTTTACATCAGCACAATTTTGGAACCAAAATTTTTTTTTGTTAGGGAATTATAAGGGTTAAAAGTTGACCAGCAATTTCTCATTTTTACAACACCATTTTATTTTAGGGACCACATCTCATTTGAAGTCATTTTGGGGGGTCTATATGATAGAAAATACCCAAGTGTGACACCATTCTAAAAACTGCACCCCTCAAGGTTCTCAAAACCACATTCAAGAAGTTTATTAACCCTTCAGGTGCTTCACAGGAATTTTTGGAATGTTTAAATAAAAATTAACATTTAACTTTTTTTCACAAAAAATTTACTTCAGCTCCAATTTGTTTTATTTTACCAAAGGTAACAGGAGAAAATGGACCCCAAAATTTGTTGTACAATTTGTCCTGAGTACGCTGATACCCCATATGTGGGGGTTAACCACAGTTTGGGAGCATGGCAGAGCTCGGAAGGGAAGGAGCGCCATTTGACTTTTCAATGCAAAATTGACTGGAATTGAGATGGGACGCCATGTTGCGTTTGGAGAGCCACTGATGTGCCTAAACATTGAAACCCCCCACAAGTGACACCATTTTGGAAAGTAGACCCCCTAAGGAACTTATCTAGAGGTGTGGTGAGCAGTTTGACCCACCAAGTGCTTCACAGAAGTTTATAATGCAGAACAGTAAAAATAAAAAATCATTTTTTTTCACAAAAATTATCTTTTTGCCCCCAATTTTTTATTTTCCCAATGGTAAGAGAAGAAATTGGACCACAAGAGTTGTGGCACAATTTGTCCTGAGTACTCTGATACCCAATATGTGGGGGTAAACCATTGTTTGGGCGCATGGGAGAGCTCAGAAGGGAAGGAGCGCCGTTTGACCTTTCAATGCAAAATTGACAGGAATTGAGATGGGATGCCATGTTGCGTTTGGAGAGCCACTGATGTGTTTAAACATTGAAACCCCCCACAAGTGACACCATTTTGAAAAGTAGACCCCCTAAGGAACTTATCTAGATGTGTGGTGAGCACTTTGACCCAATAAGAGCTTCACAGAAGTTTATAATGCAGAGCCGTAAAAATAAAACAAAAATTTTTTCCCACAAAAATAATTTTTTAGCCCCCAGTTTTGTATTTTCCTGAGGGTAACAGGAGAAATTGGACCCCAAAAGTTGTGGTGCAATTTGTCCTGAGTGCGCTGATACCCCATATGTGGGGGGGAACCACCGTTTGGGCGCATGGGAGGGCTCGGAAGGGAAGGAGCGCCATTTGGAATACAGACTTAGATGGAATTGTCTGCAGGCGTCACATTGTGTTTGCAGAGCCCCTAATGTACCTAAACAGTAGAAACCCCCCACAAGTGACCCCATATTGGAAACTAGACCCCCCAAGGAACTTATCTAGATGTGTTGTGAGAACTTTGAGCCCCCAAGTATTTCACTACAGTTTATAACGCAGAGCCGTGAAAATAAAAAAAAAAATTTCCCCTCAAAATTATTTTTTAGCCCCCAGTTTTGTATTTTCTCGAGGGTAAAAAGAAAAATTGGACCCCAAAAGTTGTTGTCCAATTTGTCCTGAGTGCGTTGATACCCCATATGTGGGGGGGAACCAGCGTTTGGGCGCATGGGAGGGCTCGGAAGGGAAGGAGCGCCATTTGGAATGCAGACTTAGATGGAATGGTCTGCAGGCATCACATTGCGTTTGCAGAGCCCCTAATATACCTAAACAGTAGAAACCCCCCACAAGTGACCCCATATTGGAAACTAGACCCCCCCACGAACTTATCTAGATGTGTTCTGAGAACTTTGAGCCCCCAAGTTTTTCACTACAGTTTATAACGCAGAGCCGTGAAAATAAAAAATCTCGTTTTTTCCCACAAAAATTATTTTTTAGCCCCCAGTTTTGTATTTTCCCAAGGGTAACAGGAGAAATTGGACCCCAAAAGTTGTTGTCCAATTTGTCCTGAGTATGCTGATACCCCATATGTTGGGGTAAACTCCTGTTTGGGCACACGGGAGAGCTTGGAAGGGAAGCAGCACTGTTTTACTTTTTCAATGCAGAATTGGATGGATTTGAGATCGGTCGCCATGTCGCGTTTGGAGAGCCCCTGATGTTCCTAAACAGTGGAAACCCCCCAATTATAACTGAAACCCTAATCCAAACACACCCCAAACCCTAATCCCAACGGTAACCCTAACCACACCTCTAACCCAGACACACCCCTAATCCTAATCCCAACCGCAAATGTAATCCAAACCCTAACCCTAACTTTAGCCCCAACCCTAACTGTAGCCTTAACCCTAACCCTAGCCCCAACCCTAGCCCTAACCCTAGCCCTAACCCTAGCCCCAACCCTAACCCTAGCCCTAACCCTAGCCCTAACCCTAACCCTAGCCCAAACCCTAACCCTAGCCCTAACCCTAACCCTAGCCCTAACCCTAGCCCTAGCCCTAACCCTAGCCCTAACCCTAACCCTAGCCCTAGCCCTAACCCTAACCCTAGCCCTAACCCTAGCCCTAACCCTAGCCCTAACCCTAATGGCAAAATGGAAATAAATACATTTTTTTAATTTTTCCCTAACTAAGGGGGTGATGAAGGGGGGTTTGATTTACTTTTATAGCGGGTTTTTTAGCGGTTTTTTATGATTAGCAGCCGTCACACACTTTTTATTGCAAAAAATATTTTTTGCGTTACCACATTTTGAGAGCTATAATTTTTCCATATTTTGGTCCACAGAGTCATGTAAGGTCTTGTTTTTTGCGGGACGAGTTGACGTTTTTACTGGTAACATTTTCAGGCACGTGACATTTTTTGATCGCTTTTTATTCTGATTTTTGTGAGGCAGAATGACCAAAAACCAGCTATTCATGAATTTCTTTTGGGGGAGGCGTTTATACCGTTCCGCGTTTGGTAAAATTGATAAAGCAGTTTTATTCTTCGGGTAAGTACGATTACACCGACACCTCATTTATATCATTTTTTTATGTTTTGGCGCTTTTACACGATAAAAACTATTTTATAGAAAAAATAATTATTTTTGCATCGCTTTATTCTGAGGACTATAACTTTTTTATTTTTTTGCTGATGTTGCTGTATGGCGGCTCGTTTTTTGCGGGACAAGATGACGCTTTCAGTGGTAAAATGCTTATTTATATCCGTCTTTTTGATCGCGTGTTATTCCACTTTTTGTTTGGCGGTACGATAATAAAGCTTTGTTTTTTGCCTCGTTTTTTTTTTTTTTTTTCTTACGGTGTTTACTGAAGGGGTTAACTAGTGGGACAGCTTTATAGGTCGGGTTGTTACGGACGCGACGATACTAAATATGTGTACTTTTATTGTTTTTTTTTATTTAGATAAACAAATGTATTTATGGGAATAATATATATATATTTTTTTCATTATTTAGGATTTTTTTTTTTTTTTTTTACACACTTGGAAATTTTTCTTTTTACTTTTTTACTTTGTCCCGGGGGGGACAATACAGATCGGTGATCTGCCAGTTTGCACAGCACTCTGACAGATCACCGATCTGTCTGAGAGCAGTGCAGCGTTACCAAGTGCCTGCTCTGAGCAGGCACTTGGTAAGCCACCTCCTTCCCTGCAGGACCCGGATCCGCGGCCATTTTGGATCCGGGACTTGCTGCAGGAAGGAGGTGGGAGACCCCCGGAGCAACGCGATCACATCGCGTTGCTGCGGGGGTCTCAGGGAAGCCCACAGGGAGCCCCCTCCCTGCGTGGTGCTTCCCTGCACCGCCGGCACATCGCGATCATCTTTGATCGCGGTGTGCCGGGGGTTAATGTGCCGGGGGCGGTCCGTGACCGCTCCTGGCACATAGTTCCGGATGTCAGCTGCGATAAGCAGCTGACACCCGGCCGCGATCGGCGGCGCTCCCCCTGTGAGCGCGGCCGATCGCGCTGGACGTAATATTCCGTCCTTGGGAATTAAGGCCCACCCCACATGGACGGAATATTACGTCCAATGGCAGAAAGGGGTTAAGCATAAAGAAAGCAAAATCCTTAACCCAGTAATTTTCAGCATTATGTAATAAAGAGGCATTAACCCTATTACAGTAATTTAAAAAAATGACATTCTCTAAATAAAAAAGAAAAAAAGAAAAACAAGATTAGTTGGTATTAAAGGCCTTGCATTTTGTATTTTTTGATAGTTTTCCACTTTGCAGGATTTATCTCAAATTTTCAGTTGTCTCTGAGCTGGTAGGTGGAGACTAGCTGTTATTCTTCTTATTATTATTATTCTTATTATTATGATTCCATGGTGCTGTACGTGAGAATGGGTTACATACAAGTTACAGATATCACATACAGTAAACAAACTAACAATGAAGGACTGATACAGAGGGGCGAGGACCCTGCCCTTGCGGGCTTACATTCTACAGGATTATGGGGAAGGAGACAGTAGGTTGAGGGTTGCAGGAGCTCCGGTGTTGGTGAGGCGGTAGCTTCAATAGTGATGAGGCGGCAGCGGTGTCAGTGCAGGCTGTAGGCTTTCCTGAAGAGATGAGTTTTCAGGTTCCGTCTGAAGGATCAGACTGTGGTTGATAGTCGGACGTGTTGGGGCAGAGAGTTCCAGAGGATGGGGATATTCGGGAGAAGTCTTGGAGGCGATTGGATGAGGAGCGAATAAGTGTGGAGGAGAGAAGGAGGTCTTGGGAGGACCGGAGATCACGTGAGGGAAGATATCGGGAGATTAGTTCAGAGATATATGGAGGAGACAGGTTGTGGATGGCTTTGTAGGTCAGTATTAGTAATTTGAACTGGATACTCTGAGGGAATGGGAGCCAGTGAAGAGATTTGCAGAGGGGGGAAGCAGAGGAGTAGCGAGGAGAGAGATGGATTAGTCGAGCAGCAGAGTTAAGGATGGACTGGAGAGGTGCAAGGGTGTTAGCAGGGAGGCCACAGAAAAGGATGTTGCAGTAGTCAAGGCAGGAGATGATGAGGGCATGCACAAGCATTTTAGTAGATTGGGGGTTGAGGAAAGGATGGATCCTGGAGATATTTTTGAGCTGGAGGCGACAGGAGGTGGAAAGAGCTTGGATGTGTGGTTTGAAGGACAGGGCAGAGTCGAAGGTTACTCCGAGGCAGCGCACTTCGGGTACGGGGGAAAGCATGATGTCATTGACTGCGATAGATAGGTCAGGTAAGGAAGATTTGTGGGATGGCGGAAAGATGATGAGTTCAGATTTGTCCACATTGAGTTTGAGGAAGCGAGAGGAGAAGAAGGAGGATATGGCTGATAGGCACTCTGGGATTCTGGACAGCAGAGCGGTGACGTCTGGGCCAGAGAGGTAGATCTGAGTGCCATCAGCATAGAGGTGGTACTGGAATCCATGGGACTTTATGAGTTGTCCCAAGCCAAGTGTGTAGATTGAGAAGAGTAGGGGTCCTAGAACAGAGCCTTGGGGGACTCCAACAGAGAGAGGGTGGGATGAGGAGGTAGTATGGGAGTGGGAGACGCTGAATGTGCGGTTGGAAAGGTACAAGGCGATCCAGGATAGGGTGAGGTCTTTGATGCCAAAGGAGGAGAGGATCTGTAGTAGGAGGCAGTAGTAGCTGTTATGTTGTCTCTTATACATTTCAGGCGGAGTTCCATGTTACAGATTTTGCATCAGGGCCTAGATGCTTCAAGTTACATCTAATGTTAAGAATTGAATACAGTCCCGGACTAAACCTAAAAAAATCAACACTGACAATCCGCTTTGCCGTTGAAGCATTTTAGCTAATTCTTCATAAGCATGGACACTGTTAGAGGAAAAACTGTAAGGCACATAGCAAACAATCACATCACTTATGACATTTTCAGTCATGATATACAGATGCAATCAGTTTACTTGCTAAGGGATATTCTGTCAGATTGTGTCATAGTGTTTATGCGTGAGTTAAGTTTAGTCTCTAAGTGAGATCCGCACATTTTACATCTGACTGCTGCATCTTTATTGGGTTCAAAGTGATGAAATAATTGCAGTAATAATTCAAACATTGTGTTATATGGGAACTGAGGCACAGCTTATCTAACTTATAATGAAGATCAAAAAACATTTATTTGGTTTGTCTAAGGGATGAAACTTTCCCTTAAACAGGTTTCCAACCACAATGTATTTTTATTTAAAAAAAATATTATTTTTAAGGTCTAAATAATATTGTTGTGAAAGTTATGGACTGGTCATCTGTTAACCCCTTAGCGACTGCCGATACGCCTTTTAACGGCGGCCGCTAAGGGTACTTAAACCACAGCGCCGTTAATTAACGGCGCTGTGGAAAAAGTAAATAGCGCCCCCCAGAGTCGGATTTTCTCCGGGGTCTCGGCTGCCGGGGGTAGCCGAGACCCCAGAGAACATGATTCGGGGTTTTTTTTACCGACCCCGCATTTGCGATTGCCGGTAATTAACCGTTTACCGGCGATCGCAAAAAAAAAAAACGCGATCTCTTTTTAATTTCTCTGTCCTCCGATGTGATCGCACATCAGAGGACAGAGAAAAGGGGTCCCAGATAGCCCCCCGATACTCACCTTTCTCCCCCGGTGCTCCTCGTGGCTCCCGGTGGGCGCCGCCATCTTCAAAATGACGGGCGCATGCGCAGTGCGCCCGCCGGCCGGTACCGGGAGAATCTTTGGGGTCTCGGCTGCCGGGGGTAGCCGAGACCCCAAAGAACATGATCGGGGTCGGTTTTACCGACCCCTGTTTTGCGATCGCCGGTAATTAACTGTTTACCGGCGACCGCAAAAAAAAAAAAAAAAAAATCAAAGTGTAATTCTCTATCCTCTGATGTGATCGCACATCAGAGGACAGAGAAATAGGGGGATTCAGGGACGCTTTTATACTTACCGGTATCCCTGGATCCTCCTGCTGCTCCTCCTGGCTGCCGGGGAAAAGAAAATGGCGGGCGCATGTGCAGTGCGCCCGCCATCTATCGCCATCTGCCGGCCGACAGGAGAAGAGCAGTTGGGGCTAAAATTAGGGTTAGGGCTAGGGCTAGGGCTAGGGTTAGGGCTAGGGTTAGGGCTAGGGTTAGGGTTAGGGCTAGGGTTAGGGTTAGGGCTAGGGTTAGAGTAAAGGTACCTTCACACTAAACGACGCTGCAGCGATCCAGACAATGATCCAGATCGCTGCAGCGTCGCTGTTTGGTCGCTGGAGAGCTGTCACACAGACAGCTCTCCAGCAACCAACGATGCCGGTAACCAGGGTAAACATCGGGTTACTAAGCGCAGGGCCGAGCTTAGTAACCCGATGTTTACCCTGGTTACCATCCTAAAAGTAAAAAAACAAACGCTTCATACTTACCTTCCGCTGTCTGTCCCCGGCGCTGTGCTTCTCTGTACTGGCTGTGAGCACAGCGGCCAGAAAGCAGAGCGGTGACGTCACCACTCTGCTTTCCGGCCGCTGTGCTCACAGTGAGTGCAGGAAAGCACAGCGCCGGAGGACAGACAGCGGAAGGTAAGTATGAAGCGTTTGTTTTTTTAACTATTAGGATGGTAACCAGGGTAAACATCGGGTTACTAAGCGCGGCCCTGCGCTTAGTAACCCAATGTTTACCCTGGTTACCAGTGAAGACATCGCTGAATCGGTGTCAGCGATGTCAGCGGGAGAGCCAGCGACCAAAGAAAGTTCTGGCCTTCTAGCCCCGACCAATGACATCACAGCAGGATTCTGATCGCTGCTGCGTGTCAAACTGAACGATATCGCTAGCCAGGACGCTGCAACGTCATGGATCGCTAGCGATATCGTTTAGTGTGAAGGTACCTTTAGGGCTAGGGTTAGGGCTAGGGTTAGGGTTAGGGATAGGGTTAGGGATAGGGTTAGGGCTAGGGTTAGGGCTAGGGTTAGGGCTAGGGTTAGGGTTAGGGATAGGGTTAGGGCTAGGATTAGGGCTAGGGTTAGGGTTGGGGCTAAATTTAGGGTTAGGGTTGGGGCTAAATTCAGGGTTAGGCTTCTTTCACACTTACGTTGGTACGGGGCCGTCGCAATGCATCGGCCCGACATACTGATGCACGTTGTGAAAATTGTGCACAACGTGGGCAGCGGATGTAGTTTTTCAACGCATCCGCTGCCCAATCTATGTCCTGGGGAGGAGGGGGCGGAGTTACGGCCACGCATGCGCGGTCAGAAATGGCGGACGCGACGTACAAAAAAAGTTACATTGAACGTTTTTTGTGCCGACGGTCCGCCAAAACACAACTGATCCAGTGCACGACGGACACGACGTGTGGCCATCCGTCACGATCCGTCGGCAATACAAGTCTATGGGCAAAAAAACTCATCCTGCGGGCACATTTGGAGGATCCATCTTTTGTCCAAAACGACGGATTGCGACAGATGCCAAACTACGCAAGTGTGAAAGTAGCCTTAGGGCTAGGGTTAGGGTTGGGGCTAAAGTTAGGGCTAGGGTTGGGGCTAAAGTTAGGGTTAGATTTGGGGTTAGGGTTTGGATTAGAGTTGGTATTAGGGTTAGGGTTACGCTTGGGATTAGGGTTAGGTTTGGGATTAGGGTTAAGGTTAGGGTTGTGATTAGGGGTGTATTGCGATTAGGGTTAGGTTTGAGGTTAGGGTTGAGATTAGGATTAGGGGTGTGTTGGATTTAGGGTTTTGATTAGGGTTATGGTTAGGGTTGACATTAGGGTTGTTTTGGGGTAAGGGTTGTGATTATCATTAGAGTTAGTGATTAGGATTATGGATCGGGTTGGAATGAGGGTTAAGGGTGTGTTGGGGTTAGGGTTGGAGTTAGAATTGGGGGGTTTCCACTGTTTAGTTACATCAGGGGGTCTCCAAACACGACAGCCAATTTTGCGCTCAAAAAGTCAAATGGTGCTCCCTCCCTTCTGAGCTCTGCCGTGCGCCCATACAGTGGGTTACCCCCACATATGGGGCATCAGCGTACTCGGGATAAATTGCACAACAACTTTTGGGGTCCAATTTCTCCTGTTAGCCTTGTGAAAATAAAAACTTGGGGGCTACAAAATCTTTTTTGTGGAAAAAAAAGTATTTTTTTATTTTCACGACTCTGCATTCTAAACTTCTGTGAAGCACTTGGGCATTCAAACTTCTCACCACACATCTAGATAAGTTCCTTGGGGGGTCTAGTTTCCAAAACGGGGTCACTTGTGGGGGGTTACTACTGTTTAGGTACATCAGGGGCTCTGCAAACGGAACATAACGCCCATAGACCTGTTATGAACTGGTGATTCAGAAACACAATGGACCTGGTGGTTAAGAGCACGCAAAGTGACCTGATAGATACTAATAACATAGGACGAGCTCTGAGACGTGGGAACTCTGCTGACTGCAATCCCTAATCCTATCATACCACACTAGAGGTAGCCGTGGAGCGCTCCTGACCAGACCTAGACGCCTCGGGCACAGCCTGAGAAACTAGCTAGCCCTGAAGATAGAAAAATAAGCCTACCTTGCCTCAGAGAAATTCCCCAAAGGAAAAGGCAGCCCCCCACATATAATGACTGTGAGTAAAGATGAAAATACAAACACAGAGATGAAATAGGTTTTAGCAAAGTGAGGCCCGACTTACTGAATAGACCGAGGATAGGGAAGATAGCTTTGCGGTCAGCACAAAAACCTACAAACAACCACGCAGAGGGCGCAAAAAGACCCTCCGCACCAACTAACGGTACAGAGGTGCTCCCTCTGCGTCTCAGAGCTTCCAGCAAGCAAGAAAAACCAATATAGCAAGCTGGACAGAAACAATAGCAAACAAAAGAAACACAAGCAAAACTTAGCTTATGCAGGGCAGACAGGCCAGAAGACGATCCAGGAGAGAGCAAGACCAATACTGGAACATTGACTGGAGGCCAGGAACAAAGAACTAGGTGGAGTTAAATAGAGCAGCACCTAACGACTTAACCTCGTCACCTGAGGAAGGAAACTCAGAAGCCGCAGCCCCACTCACATCCACCAGAGGAAGCTCATGGACAGAACCAGCCGAAGTACCACTCATGACCACAGGAGGGAGCTTGACCACAGAATTCACAACACAGACCATTCTAGCTAAGTCTGCATTCCAAAACAGCGCTCCTTCCTTTCCGAGCTCTGCCGTGCGCCCAAACAGTGGTTTACCTCCACATATGGGGCATCAGCACACTCGGGATAAATTGGACAACAACTTTTGGGGTCCAATTTCTCCTGTTACCCTTGTGAAAATAAAAACTTGGGGGCTACAATATCTTTTTTGTGGAAAAAAAAAAAAATTATTTTCACGACTCTGCATTCTAAACTTCGGTAAAGCACTTGGGCATTCAAAGTTCTCACCACACATCTAGATAAGTTCCTTGTGGGGTCTAGTTTCCAAAATGGGGTCACTTGTGGGGGATTACTACTGTTTAGGTACATCAGGGCTCTGCAATCGCAACATAATGCCCTCAGACCATTCTATCAAAGTCTGCATTCCAAAACAGCGCTCCTTCCCTTCCGAGCTCTGCCGTGCGCCCAAACAGTGGTTTACCCCCACATATGGCACATCCGTGTACTCGGGATAAATTGGACAACAACTATTGTGGTCCAATTTCTCCTGTTACCCTTGTGAAAATAAAAACTTGGGGGCTACAATATCTTTTTTGTGGAAAAAAAATATTTTTTATTTTCACGACTCTGCATTTTAAACTTCTGTGAAGCACTTGGGCATTCAAAGTTCTCACCACACATCTAGATAAGTTCCATGGGGGGTCTAGTTTCCAAAATGGGGTCACTTGTGGGGGGTTTCCACTGTTTAGGCACATCAGGGGCTCTCCAAACACGACATGGCGTCCAATCTCAATTCCAGACAATTTTTCATTGAAAAAGTAAAACGGCACTCCTTCTCTTCCAAGCTCTGCGGTGCGCCCAAACAGTAGTTTATTCCCACATATTGGGTATTGACGTACTCAGGAGAAATTGCACTACAACTTTTGTGGTTTAATTTCTCCTGTTACCCTTGTGAAAATAAAAATTTGGGGGCAAAAAATCATTTTTGTAGAAAAAATGCGATTTTTTATTTTCACGGCTCAACGTTGTAAACTTCTGTGAAGCACATAGGGGTTTAAAGTGCTCACCACACATCTAGATAAGTTCCTTAAGGGGTCTAGCTTCCAAAATGGGGTCACTTGTGGGGGGTTTCCACTGTTAAGGCACATCAGGGGCTCTCCAAACGCGACATGGCCTCCAATCTCAATTCCTGCCAATTCTACATTACATAGTAACATAGTTAGTAAGGCCGAAAAAAGACATTTGTCCATCCAGTTCAGCCTATATTCCATCATAATAAATCCCCAGATCTACGTCCTTCTACAGAACCTAATAATTGTATGATACAATATTGTTCTGCTCCAGGAAGACATCCAGGCCTCTCTTGAACCCCTCGACTGAGTTCGCCATCACCACCTCCTCAGGCAAGCAATTCCAGATTCTCACTGCCCTAACAGTAAAGAATCCATTGAAAAAGTAAAACGGTGCTCCTTCACTTCCAAGCTCTGCGGTGCGCCCAAACAGTGGTTAACCCTCACATATGGGGTATCGACGTATTCAGGAGAAATCGCACAACAACTTTTATGGTCTAATTTCTCCTGTTACCCTTGTGAAAATAAGAATTTGTGGGCGAAAATTCATTTTTGTGTAAACAAATGCGATTTTTTATTTTCACGGCTCTACGTTATAAACTTCTGTGAAGCTCTTGGGGGTTCAAAGTGCTCACCACACATCTAGATAAGTTCCTTAAGGGGTCTAGTTTCCAAAATGGTGTCACTTGTGGGGGGTTTCCACGGTTTAGGCACATCAGGGGGTCTCTAAACGTGACATGGCGTCCGATCTCAATTCCAGCCAATTCTGCATTGAAAAAGTCAAACGGCGCTCCTTCACTTCCAAGTTCTGCAGTGCGCCC
The DNA here is from genome assembly GCF_032444005.1 of Ranitomeya imitator. NCBI lineage: Eukaryota > Metazoa > Chordata > Amphibia > Anura > Dendrobatidae > Ranitomeya > Ranitomeya imitator. Next base: position 592,151,304 of record NC_091286.1, read on the forward strand.
AAACAGTGGTTTACCTCCACATATAGGGTATTGGCATATTCAGGAGAAATTGCATAATAAAATTTATGGTTACATTTCTGTTTTTACACTTGTGAAAATAAAAAAATGGTTCTGAATTAAAATGTTTGCAAAAAAAAGTTAAATGTTCATTTTTTCCTTCCACATTGTTTCAGTTCCTGTGAAGCACGTAAAGGGTTAATAAACTTCTTGAATGTGGTTTTGAGAACCTTGAGGGGTGTAGTTTTTAGAATGGTGTCACACTTTGTTATTTTCTATCATATAGACCCCTCAAAATGACTTCAAATGTGATGTGGTCCCTAAAAAAAAAGGTGTTGTAAAAATGAGAAATTGCTGGTCAACTTTTAACCCTTATAACTCCCTAACAAAAAAAAATGTTGTTTCCAAAATTGTGCTGATGTAAAGTAGACATGTGGGAAATGTTATTTATTAACTATATTTTGTGACATATCTCTCTGATTTAAGGGCATAAAAATACAAAATTTTAAAATTGCAAAATTTTAAAAAATGTTGCCATATTTCCATTTTTTTCATAAATAATCGCAAGTGATATCGAAGAAATGTTACCAATAACATGAAGTACAATATGTCATGAAAAAACCTTCTCAGAATCAGCAGAATCCGTTGAAGCGTTCCAGAGTTATAACCTCATAAATTGACAGTGGTCAGAATTGCAAAAATTGGCTCGATCATTAAGTACCAAATTGGCTCTGTCACTAAGGGGTTAAAGGCAGTGTCAGTCACAGACAGAATAAGGCCCCTGAGCAAGAATGATATATTCGGCCATTCTTATCCAATATCTCATAATAATATACCTTTTATGTGTCCGTGACAAAAGCTGCTTTCAGCTTTAGAGGTGGAAATGGCCCCCTTACCAATGGTACATCGTCCCAGGGTGAAGATTTTCTAGTGGCAAATTCAACATGTATTTGCAAGTAAGTACATGTCAAGAAAACCAAGCTTGGCACACATATTTCTACCAAAGATAGGTCTCAAATGTTCAAGAGGATCTGAATGAGGGTCAGCCCTAAACAATCAGACAAATCTGCCAGATTTTTTCTCAGAATTTACTGCAAGAATGAGTATGTTTCTTAACTTTTTATTTCAAAATGTGTATAAAAATCCATATATTTTTTTCTGGTGATCGTGATTGGGGTTGCAAAAACACCATACATATACCCTAGATGTAGAATGTTAGACAATTTGATGAGAATTTACATTTAAATGTTCACCGAGTACTGATCTTTTTAACAATTAACAGGGATCATCACTAAAATATAACTTTTAAATTATCATAGAATGAAAAATTGAATTGATCACAGTTACATATGTACCATATTTATTGGCTATAATACACAAGTAAAATATATCACTCACCAAACTGTTTGGAAAATATATTTTTCTTATTTAGAAAAAGTGCACAGGTTGTATGTATGGGCAAAACGATGAACTGAATCATGTTCAATCACACGTGTGCGCCTGTGCCCTGGCTCATTTATGTCTGCTTGGATAAGTAGCTAGCAGTGCTGTCCAGAGGCATGCATAAAATTCATGGAGACCTAATCATAAAAAAAAATAGTTGGGGCTCTGCAGTCTAAAAATAAATTAAATAAATATTAGGTGGAGTAGGCGTGGGTCATATTTTCAAATTTTGTCAAACCTGGATTGAAATATGAATTACAGCATGTACAAAGTAATTATGCCCCTACTGAAGCCCCTTAGTGTTTTCACAGACAAAACCCCCTTCATGGCCATTATTGAATTTGATGCGCTCAAATTCAGCAACCCATTCAGTATAATGGCCCAACAGTGCTCCACTTATCATGATGTCCCCCACAAACTACCCCTTACTCAGTATGGGAGGACTTACAATTGCTGACATAAAAAACTACTCATCTTACTCCATTCCCCCAGTGCTCCTTTGGTCTGTCCTGTGTGAAAACTGAGGCTCCACAATGCAGGTGCAAAGTGGCGACAACTCAGACTCACAGGCACTGGCTCAATGGTGGAGCTTGGCCTTCGACAACCTGATCAACCATTCTATTCAGTGGTATCCATATCTTGAAGATGTAGATTCTGCTTAAAATGAGATGATGGGCAGGTGAGAGGACCAGGTGACTTTCTCGGCTTATAAGCTCCAAAGCAGCTGTATGGTTTGCCGCTTTGATCAGTACACCTTTGGTGCCAACCACCTTCAATTTTTATATGACCCTTATTGTCTGTTAGTCCTGACTAGTAATAAAGTTAACAATTATTCAAATACGATCTTGTCCTCACCATAGAACTGCTCCCTAATAGGTATGCTATTTTCTAAGATTTGCCTATAATTGTTTTAATATTTTGTATTAAAATTCCTTGTGCAAGATGCTATAAGAAGAAAAAGGAAGGAGATATACAATGCCCCTGTAAATATTTATGACCCTAACAAAAATGAGGAGAAGGGTAAATAATTTTCTTCATGGTCACCAAAATTAGATTGGTGGGTTTTTTACTTCTGACAGTTAACTGTTTGAATGGGCACTTACCACTCACCCACCTAATTTTGATGGCTTATCCAAGGATAGGTAATCGGTATAAAAGAATTGGATATCTTTAATATCAGTAGCTTCTAAGTAATAGTAATCAGATTAACCAATTTACTTGTAGTATTATCAGAAGCTTTTACGCACAAAAAAAAAAATTCATATACATGAACAAGAGCAGGAACGCGAGTGATTTCAGCTCGATCATAAACACAATATGAACCTTGATCTTACAAATGGAATTCACCCTCCTTATTTAATCAGAAAAGCACACCGCACAACTTTCATTTCCAGGCTTGTGGTAGCATATTAAATTTGAATGGACACCAGCCCAGGAAATGCATATTAAAACTTTATTGCAATGGGCATCTAAGCAGATGACATTGCCATCGCTGAACAGAATAAAAGTACAAAGACAAAACCCAAAATTACCACCATACAGAGACTATATACTGATAGATACCTGTTCTTTCCTATGTATTCACCAAAGATGGAAGTTGTCAATCATTATCATGAAAACAAGGCCAAGATCTGACTGCAGAATAGATCATTAACTTTTGACAGCAAATATTTGAGTCAAGCTGATCAAATTGAATTTGCAACAGGCCATTTCCAAGTAATATTTGACCAACATACCTGAAGTTTTTTTGAATTGTCTACACAATGAAAGAAAGCCTGATGACTTATGAAAACACACAAAGACTATTATTACTGAAGAAACCAGTAAAACAATAATCAAGAGGCAGGAGAGACCCATGCTGTCATGGTTAAAAGAAGTGGCTCTAAAGATCATCGAATAAAGGCGGCAGAATCAAATGGTAACAACATAAGATTAGAACTTTAGTACTGAAAGATTTGTTCGGAGATAGAAAGCACACATTTGAAGGGTAAAACCAGTAAGGCATACCAAAAAATCAAAGAGATATGTCGAAAGTTTCAAGTTTCAGTGGGCATGTTGAAAGACGTCAACAAGATCAAACTAACTGAGTCAGGATAGATCAAGGAAAGATGGAAAGAGTACATGGAGCACCTCTAAGAGAACAACTGGTAGAGGAACAAGCAGGATCCATAAAAAGCAGAGGAGCAAGAGATGTAATTTCTAACATTACATGGATAATGGAAAAAGGCGAAATATTACAACAAGGATACCTATTTTTGCAAAGCCTTAGACTGTGTTGATCACCAGAAACTTTGGAATACCATTTGATTAATTTCAATAGGAACCTGTACATGGAGCAAGAAGCAATAGTCTGAAAGGAACATGGCAATACAACATGATTCAAAGCAGAGCAACGAGTCAGACAAGGCTGCTTCTTGTCACCATTTCTCTTCATTTTATATGCAAGAGCTATTATCAGGAAGGCAAGACTTGTTGAAAAAGAACAAAAGAAGAATCAAAATTGCTGAACAAATCATCAATAATCTTAAATACGCAAATGCTGCAACAAGCATAGATGGAATTTATTTTTATTTATTTTACTCATTTTACATAGTGCCATTAATTCCACAGCGCTTTACAAACATTATTGGCACTGTCCCCACAGAGTGTGGGAGGAAACCAGAGTACCCGGAGGAAACTCATGAAAACATGGGGAGAACATACAAACCCCTTGCAGATGTTGTCCTTTGTGGGATTTGAACCAGGACCTCAGCTGCCCCATACTTATTACAGACTGTCAAGATGGAAAAACGTGAACATTGGACTGGTACTCAATACAAAGAAGACAAATATATTATCTAATGCCAGGCTAGTCTGGGAAACATTTGAGATGGACAGTAAAGAACTGGAAATTGTAAAGGACTTCAATGATCCCATAAGATGCAGCGACAACACTGGAAGTCAAAAGGAGAATAGGTATGGGCTAATCAATAATGAAGTCACTGGCCTAGTTCTTTAAATCGAGGAACATTTCACTGGCAATGAAAATATGGCTTGTATATTGTCTGGCATTTTCTGTAGTAAAATATGTATGTGGAACCTGGACAGTAAAGAAACAAGACAGAAGAAGAATCAATAGTAAGTAAGTAACTTGGCACTCAACTTAGTGAGTAGTGATAATAAACAAAGATAGTTTTATTACTTGAACAGCAGCCCAGCATAAACGTTTCGGTCTAACTGTTAGATTTTCTTCAGTAAACTGCATAAGTGTATAACAAAACATGACAATTACAATGTCGAAAACATCAAAAATAAAAAATAAAACAATAAGGTGAATCTCAAATTTAGATATGTGATGGATGGGAAGGAGGGAAAGAGAGGTGGGGACAAGGTAACATTTTTTTACACATACCCATCTGCTGGTGTAATGGTGAATATGGGGCACTGATGTATGTAGAGAAGGTCCTATGATGAAGTATTTTGTTGGACCTCTATGATGAAGGCAAGTATCCTAAGATAGCAAAAGAGGTGTGTGAAGGGATGTGCAATGTAGATCACCAGTACACAACAGGCATAAGTGTACTAATCAGATAAATGAGATATGTGTGTATATCTTTTCGTCCAAAAAGGGCTTGTAGAGTAACTAACTGAAAAATAAAATCCTAAGTATAAGATAGTAGGACTAAACTGTAGAGAGAATATAGAAGAAACAAAAGAAAAGGATTCTCACCTAGTATGGATAACTTAACCTATAGAAGGTACTGGAATAATGCCAAAACTCAAGATATAGAGTGGTATCCAAATAGATAGCTATAAAAGGAAAAAAATAAAAAATATATAAAAAATAAAATAATGTTATGCCATAGCCAAGAGAATAGATAACTCCAAAAAATTCTATTATTCTCACCCAGGAATAATATATTCTGGCCGGAGTAGAAATATATGGCACCGGAGAGATGGTGAGTAATCTAGGCATGGAGATACAATATGAATGTAATAAACTAGGTGATTTCTGTACTAAGAGGTAGGCTAAAGAGAACAAGTTAGGCTCACCTAATGCACAAGGTTTTAGAGGAAGGCTTCATGGAGAAGATTCCATAGAGGAGGTGTGAAACAGGTCTGCTCCTATACAATGGCAAGATGTTTAGAAGAAATCTATGCCGACTAATGTACCACTAAAAGACACAATAGGAAACTTCTGTGTGACTCACCGGTGTGTGGTAGGCAGGAGGTGTGCATCAACGCGGTATCCGCCGCTAGTTTAATGCTCCATGCCTATTGTGACCGGTATTAGTAGCGGCGGGGCGGGACTATCTGTCCTGACTGACCCGGAAGTGCGTCATCCAGGAAGGAGATACGCGCATAGCTAGTGTGAAGGAGCCGGGAGTTATGGGTAATGTAGTCCGGGGAGCGGCCGAGACCGGAAGTGCGTCATCGGGAATGACGCGAACTTCCTGTTATGCGGTGCTAGTGTTCCCATGGAAGCAGGAGCGATCACCTGATCGCTGATATGATATATAAACGATGTGTGCATAGGGCATATGTGGACATATACACAGGAGGATAAATAGGGGTGTAGAAATTAGATATATATACATGACAATATATTTAAATATGCAGTCGGGTAAGGAACAAAGGATGGGAAAATCCAGGGAGGGGGAGGGAGCAGGCAGTGACTTGCATGATGAGTGTCAGTAAAGGCGACTCTGTAGACAAAGACAGGCATATTAGTATATAACATACAATACATCAACAACTTATATGACCTAATTCATGATATCAAAGCAGAATAACCATAGAGTCTAGGTGATCTTATATAAAAGCTAAGGGGTCATAATCTCTATTTATACCTTTTGGAGCAAGGGTTTGCAACTCATGAATCCAGTACGCCTCCCTCTTTTTTAGGAGGTGGATTCTGTTGCCACCCCGTCTGGGTACCGGAATGTGTTCCAACACTTGGAACCTCAGTTGTGATACATTATGAAACGTTTATGCTGGGCTGCTGTTCAAGTAATAAAACTATCTTTGTTTATTATCACTACCCACTAAGTTGAGTGCCAAGTTATTTACTTACTATATATACTGGTGTGGGAAACCTCTCTTGAGCACCAACACAGTTGTGCCACGATATACTTCACAGAAGAAGAATCAATGTCTTCGAAATGTGGTGCTGGAGAAGGATGTTATCAATACCATGGATAGTCAGAAGATCAAACAAATCAATTTTGGAACAAATCAAGCCGGATATGTCACTCGAAGCAAGGATCACTAATCTATGGCTTGCCTACTTTGGACAATTCATATGAAGAGAGTTATCACTGGAGAAGGACATCATAGTCAGAAGAATAAAAGGAACAAAGTGAAGAGGAAGACCAGCTTAATACAATCAAGTTAACAGTAGAAAAGACCTTGTTAGACCTATCTGGACTACTGAAAATCGATATTTCTATAGATCGTTCATCCATCAATTTGTCATGGCTCAACATTGAGTAGAAGGCCAATATATAATACTAACCTGTACTCTGTCTTATTGGAAATATTCCCATTTTGTGATGGCCCAGACCATCACAAAAATTTTTTCTAGTTACAGCGTGCAGAATTTGCATATTTCACATCTCACATTTGATGCACTCTTCTTGCCTTTTCCCAATATACACATACTCCCAATCTGACTGATAACACTTCAATCCATAGGCTGTTGCTGTCCTGCAATGTTCCAAGATTGAAATAGTACCACATATAATCAAAGTTTCATTTTTTTGCTCCAAAATAGTAATTCTGCCCACCATTGAATTCTTTAGAATTTGACCTCCACAGTATCAGTGCCCCCTAAAGAAGTACTTCTATCAAAGTTTGTATCTGCTTAGTATATTGCAATCGTCACATTATATATCACTGTATACTTATAATTGCTCATTTTGCCCTTTTACCCAGTTCTTCTCTTTTTCATTAGGTCTATGACATCACTTGATTATAAACAGACTAGTTGAATTCTCCTAAGGCTGCTTTCACACATCAGCTTTTTTTGCCATCAGTCACAATCCGTCAAATGTTCAAAAAAAAAGGATCCATCTCAGATTGTGAAAAACTGATGCGATGGATGCGTTTTTTCGACGGATCCGTCTAACTGATCCAACTAATTGGATCCTAAAAAAATCGGAGGATGCTCAGTTAAAAAAAACACAATCCGTCGCCGGATTCCATCATTTGACGGATCTGGCGCCATTGGGTTCCATTCTAGCAAACGATGAATGGTGATGGATCCGTCACTGTCCGTTTTTTCGACGGACACAAAAAACGTTACTATGTCCATTTTCTCCGGCCACAGGAAAAGCAATTTTCGACAGATCCGGTGAAGAACGGATGAAACGCGAGGTGGTCTGTCGCAATCCGTCATTAATACAAGTCTATGAGAAAAAATGGATCCGGCGGCAACTATTGCCGAATCCGTTTTTTTCAAAATTCGCCGGATTGTGACAGACGGCAAAAAACTGATATGTGAAAGCAGCCTTAAAGGGAACCTGTCCCCTGAATTTGGCAGGATCGGTTTTCGGTCATATGGGCGGAGTTTTCAGGTGTTTGATTCACCCTTTCCTTACCGCTGGCTGCATGCTGGCCGCAATATTGGATTGAAGTTCATTCTCTGTCCTCCGTAGTACACCCTGCGCAAGGCAGTCTTGCCTTGCGCACGCACAGTATGCTTTGCCCAGCTGCGGGCAAAGCTGAAAAGCATTAGTGCGCATGCGTCAGCGCACTATGTCCCGGAACTATTGCGCGTGCGCAAGGCAAGATTGCCTTGCGCAGGCATGTACTACAGAGGACAGAGAATGAACTTCAATCTAATATTGCAACCAGCATGCAGCCAGCGGGTAAGGAAAGGGTGAATCAAACACCCGAAAACTCCGCCCATATGACCGAAAACCGGTCCCGCCAAATTCAGGGGACAGGTTCCCTTTAGTAACTTGATAAAGCCCCAAAAGTTTGTCTAAATGTGTTGCAAGCTGCAGTGATACAATATGTATCACATATACCATGTTAATTCATTATTAGTGTTGAGCGATACCGTCCGATACTTGAAAGTATCGGTATCGGATAGTATCGGCCGATACCTGAAAAATATCGGATATCGCCGATACCGATATCCGATATTAATACAAGTCAATGGGACATCAAGTATCGGAAGGTATTCTCATGGTTCCCAGGGTCTGAAGGAGAGGAAACTCTCCTTCAGGCCCTGGGATCCATAGAAATGTGTAAAATAAAGAATTAAAATAAAAAATATTGATATGCTCACCTCTCCGGCGGCCCCTGGACATCACGCTGCTAACTGGGAGGCTTCTTTGTTTAAAATGCGCGCCTTTAGGACCTGCGAATGATGTCCCGGCTTCTGATTGGTCGCGTGCCGCCCATGTGACTGGCACGCGACCAATCAGAAGCCGCGACGTCATTCTCATTCACAAAAACTCCTAATTCTAGGAATTGAGGACCTGCGAATGACGTCCCGGCTTCCGATTGGTCGCGTGCCGCCCATGTGACCGGCACGCGACCAATCAGAAGCCGCAACGTCATTCGCAGGTCCTCAATTCCTAGAATTAGGAGTTTTTGTGAATGAGAATGACGTCGCGGCTTCTGATTGGTCGCGTGCCAGTCACATGGGCGGCACGCGACCAATCAGAAGCCGGGACATCATTCGCAGGTCCTAAAGGCGCGCATTTTAAACAAAGAAGCCTCCCGGTTAGCAGCGTGATGTCCAGGGGCCGCCGGAGAGGTGAGCATATCAATATTTTTTATTTTAATTCTTTATTTTACACATTTCTATTGATCCGATACCGATACCCGATATCACAAAAATATCGGATCTCGGTATCGGAATTCCGATACCGCAAGTATCGGCCAATACCCGATACTTGCGGTATCGGAATGCTCAACACTAGTGTTGAGCGATACCGTCCGATACTTGAAAGTATCGGTATCGGATAGTATCGGCCGATACCCGAAAAATATCGGATATCGCCGATACCGATATCCGATACCAATACAAGTCAATGGGACATCAAGTATCGGAAGGTATTCTCATGGTTCCCAGGGTCTGAAGGAGAGGAAACTCTCCTTCAGGCCCTGGGATCCATAGGGATGTGTAAAATAAAGAATTAAAATAAAAAATATTGATATATTTACCTCTCCGGCGGCCCCTGAACTCAGCGCGGGTAACCGGCAGGCTTCTTTGTTCAAAATCAGCGCTTTTAGGACCTGAGAATGACGTCCCGGCTTCTGATTGGTCGCGGGCCGCCCATGTGACCGCCACGCGACCAATCACAAGCCGCGACGTCACCGCAAGCTATTAACGCGCTCATTTTTAAAAATGAGCGCGTTAATGACTTTCAAAGACGTAGCGGCTTGTGATTGGTCGCGTGGCGGTCACATGGGCGGCCCGCGACCAATCAGAAGCCGGGACGTGATTCTCAGGTCCTAAAAGCGCTGATTTTGAACAACGAAGCCTGCCGGTTACCCGCGCTGAGTCCAGGGGCCGCCGGAGAGGTAAATATATCAATATTTTTTATTTTAATTCTTTATTTTACACATCTCTATGTATCCGATACCGATACCCGATACCACAAAAGTATCGGATCTCGGTATCGGAATTCCGATACCGCAAGTATCGGCCGATACCCGATACTTGCGGTATCCGAATGCTCAACACTACTCAACACTATTCATTATACCACTACAGGCCGCTGCTATTGCAGTTCCTTCTCCAGCTCCGTAGACCCCCACTTTGTCTATCCTTCAAGTATAATCCTAATTCTTTGCTGAAATAGAATTTGCTTGTGCTGTAATAAAGCATTTCTCTTCCCTGTACGTTGTCCCTGGTAAAACAGTGCTGTTAGCTGTTCACAGAGAGAGTAACAGCCTGTTTATAGAGGAGACCTCATCCATTGCATGTTAATTCCTCTATTCTCTTGATAAAGTGAATGCGGGATGTGATGACGGCTGCTCTCTTGTGAAGGATGACGCTGTGTCTGTGTGAACGCCTGTCTGATTGAATCCTGTGTGCTCACAATCTGCCAGCCTAGTCTGAGCAGGACAAATTAAACCCGTTGACTCAAGGAGCAGACAGAGAGATGGGAGCTGCATGCTAACATCTCCTCTCACTGGCACGCTCATTTCAACCAAGCAAAACATTTGCATTCTGTGGGGAGACCTTGTGTCTGAAGCCAAACTGCTGGGAGATTTTTTTTTTTGTACCTACAGCTTTCTTCCAAATCAGATTTTGGGTTAAATGTATGCTTATTCATAATTATTTTGCTGTGTGGGATTAACAGAAGTCTGCACCAGGGATGAATGAGAAAGGGTACATTTATTATTGCTGCTAAAGTTTGATCCGCTAAGTTTTTGGACTTATTTGTCCGTGTTTTACATTGATTTATGACTCTGGCACACAGAAACATTTAGGATATTTTCACACACTAAGCTTTTGTTGCATTTTGTTTCTGCAGTCAAAAGCTGCCCTCTAAGGGCTCATTCTCGCATGCGAGAAACTCAGATGAGTCTCGCACGTTAATACCCGACACTGCACCGGGCACTCAGATCAAAGAGTGCAGCCCGGTAGCAATACATGCTCTGCTCCTGAGTGCCAAGTTCAGTGCAAGACTCATTCGAGTTTCTCGCATTTGAGTATGAGCCCTTATTAGTAAAAACACTGCATTCAAAATATTTTTTTTGTGCTTTTACGGTGTTTTTGCAGCCATCTACATCGCAACAGCTTTCATCTAGCAGGCCAGTAACTGGCCAAAAACGTTTGTCAAAAATAAAAACAGTTTTAGGACAGCGTGGCCATCCGGTGAAAGTAGCACAGCATGCAATGCCTGAAAAGGTGTTCCATAGTAGGAAGAGTGTAGTGTGGCAATTTTTTATCCAAGATCCGAATGATCAGTGCAAAGTTATCTGTAAGAAATGCTCAAAGACCTTTAGCAGACGGAAGAATCTCAAAAATTTAAATACAACGTGCATGCTTAGACATTTAACCAGTATGCACTTGCAAGCCTGGACTAACTACCAAGCGTCCCATGCCGTTGGTGCACCTGCTCAGAATGAAGGTAGTCAGCAACACTACATTGCTTCCCTCACTGTAAGTCCTCCGGTTAAGACACCACTAGCAGCAAATGTGGAGGTATCGTCGCAAGGCCAAAGCAGTCAGGGAATCACAAGGTTCTTGGTAGGAAACAATGTATGTAGGCCAACATCAAGAATACCATCACCAACCCTCTCTCAATCTGCCATGTCCACCACCACCCCCGATAGTTCCACCATATGCAGCTCTCCAGTACAGCTCAACCTACAAGATACTCTCGTTAGGAAAAGAAAGTTCTCATCCTCTCATCCGCGTACACAGGATTTGAACACCCACATTGCTAGACTAATCTCGTTAGAGATGATGCCCTACCGGTTGGTTGAAAGCAAAGCTTTCAAATCCCTGATGGCCTACGCAGTACAACACTATGACCTACCCAGTCGACACTTCTTTGCGAGAAAAGCCATCCCAGCCCTCCACCAGCATGTCAAAGACCGCATTGTCCATGCACTGAGGCAATCAGTCAGTAGAAAGGTGCACCTCACAACAGATGCATGGACCAGTAGGCATGACCAGGGATGTAACGTGTCCATCACGGCACACTGGGTTAATGTGGTGGATGCAGGGTCCACAGGGGACAGCCATAGTGGGACAGTTCTGCCTAGCCCACGGTCTAGGAAACAGTTGGCTGTAGACGTTCACCACCCCTCCTCCTCCTCCTCCAGAAGCAAAAGCTTGTCAACAGAGCGCAGTCGCACGGCCACTCCATCCACAGCTGCCAGTGTTGCACACGAGGTGTCCCATTATCGAACAGCTAGTGGTAAGCGTCAGCAGGCTGTGTTCGAAATGAAGTGTTTGGGCGACAACAGACACACAGCGGAAGTACTGGCCGAGTACTTGCAGCAAGAAACTCAGTCATGGCTGGGCAGTGTACATCTTGAGGCAGGCAAGGCAGTCAGTGATAACGGAAGGAATTTTATGGCTGCCATAGCCCTTTCAGAACTGAAACACATACCTTGCCTGGCTCACACCTTGAACCTGGTGGTGCAGTGCTTCCTGAAAAATTATCTGGGGTTACCAGCCCTGCTCCTGAAGGTGCGAAGACTTTGCTTGCACATCCGCCGGTCACCCGTACAATCCAGCCGTATGCAGAACCATCAGCGGTCTTTGAACCTTCCCCAGCATCGCCTAATCATCGACATTGCAACAAGGTGGAACTCCACACTGCACATACTTCAGAGACTGTGCGAACAGAGGCGTGCTGTTATGTATTTGTGGGAAGATACACATACACGGGCAGGCAGTTGGATAGCAGACATGGAGTTTCAGGTGTGCAGTGGTCGAAGGTACAAGACCTGTGTCAAGTCCTTCAGTGTTTTGAGGAATGCGCACGGCTGGTAATTGCAGACGACGCCATCATAAGCATGAGCATCCCACTAATGCGTCTGCTGATGAAAAGTTTGACGCACATTAAGGAGCAGGCATCTGCGGCCAAGGAGGAGGGAAGCCTTGATGACAGTCAGCCATTGTCTGCTCAGGGAACTCTCCTGGACAAGGTGGTGGATGAAGAGGAGGAGGAGGAGGATGATGGGGATGAATATTTATGGGAGGAGGATGCTTCTCAGGGGGCAATAGAAACTGGTGGTGTTTCTAGGTTAGGTACAGGGTTTTTGCCGGACACAAGTGATGTTGATTTGCAAGAAACTGCTCCTCAACCCAGCACAAGCAGTGAACTGACACCTGGAACATTGGCCCACATGGCTGAGTATGCCTTGCGAATCCTAAAAAGGGACCCCCGCATTATCAAAATGATGACCGATGACGATTACTGGTTGGCCTGCCTCCTGGATCCACGATATAAACGAAAATTACAAAATATCATGTCACATGAGAACCTTGAGCAAATATTGGCTACCAAACAAGCAACTCTTGTAAACCGATTGGTTCAGGCATTCCCAGCACACAGCGGCGGTGATTGTTCTCACTCAAACTGTAGGGGGCAACATGGCAGAGGTGTTAGAGGTGCACAAATCCGAAGTGGCGTTGGACAGAGAGGTTTTATGACCAGGTTGTAGAGTGATTTCGCAATGACCGCAGACACGACAGGTACTGCTGCATCAATTCAAAGTGACAGGAGACAGCATTTGTCCAGTATGTTTACGAACTACTTTTTCTCCCTTATCGATGTTCTCCCTCACAGGTCATTCCCCTTTGATTACTGGGCATCTAAAATAGACACTTGGCGTGAATTGGCAGAATATACATTACAGGAGCTCAATTGCCCAGCTGCTGGTGTGCTATCAGAAAGAGTCTTCAGTGCTGCTGGTTCAATACTGACTGAAAAATGGACATGTTGATGATCTAACCTTCATTAAAATGAACCAATCATGGATTTCCAATTATTTTGCCCCACCTTCCCCTGCTGACACGTAGCTTGCCTGAAAAATGTCTTGTTTTTGGACTCCTCTTACTGACTGCTCCAATTCCTCCATTTTCTGCTGCTGAATGTCCACCATAGGCCATTTTTATACCTCCCTAAATGGGCTGACTACCCCCACAGGGCCGTGGTCACCACTTGGCGCAAGCACCCGTGCGAGTGCCGTTTGCCTGGACAGGTTGGTGTGCCCACTCTTGGGCGACGGCACAGGCACAGTGTCCCTCATAGGTCAATGAAGTGTCTCTGGCGGTGGTGGTGCAAAACCAATGTCAGACACCCCTTCAAAATATGAGGGGCCCTGTGCCAGTACCGCCGCCCACGAGGGAGTGTTCCCCCCAGCTCGAACAGTGCTCTACCACTTGCAATACTTACCTCTCCCTGCTCCACCACTGTATAGTCTGTGCTGTTAAATCCTTCTATTGCACAGCCAATACAAATTTGTTGAAATGATAGATGATAGTTAAAATATACAGGGGCCCTGGCCTCCATTTAGACCAGTTAATACTTTGCACCAACTACCACTGTCTGCTACTCAGCAGAGAAGCCCACCTCTGTACCTAGCTATGCCACCTGTTTATTTATGAACAATTTTTTGGCAGACATTTAGCCCACTTTATTATTTGGGCCTATTAACTGTGTCAGCCACTCATTACAGTTGTCCTCCACTGAATAAAGCAATGCCGCCTGTTTAGTCCTGTTACCAATTTTGAACTGCATTTAGCCTACTTACTTATTTGGGCCTAGTAACTGTGTCAGCCACTCCTTACAGTTGTCCTCCGCTGAACAAATCAATGCCACCTGTGTACTCCTGTTGCCAATTTTGAACTGCATTTAGCCTACTTTTTTATTTTGGGCCTACTAAGTCTCTCTTTGCCACTCATTACAGTTGTCCTCCACTGAACAAAGCAATGCCGCCTGTGTACTCCTGTAACCAATTTTGAACTGCATTTAGCCTACTTTTTTATTTTGGGCCAACTAAATTTGTCTGTGCCACTCATTACAGTTGTCCTGCACTGAATAAAGCTGTGCCGCCTGTGTAGTCCTGTTGCCAATTTTGAACTGCATTTAGCCTACTTTTTTATTTTGGGCCTACTAAGTCTCTCTGCGCCACTCATTACAGTTGTCCTCCTCCACTGAACAAAGCAATGCCGCCTGTGTACTCCTGTTACTAATTTTGAACTGCATTTAGCCTACTTTATCATTTGGGCCTACTACCTGTGTCTGGCTGTCAGCCACTCATTACAGTTGTCCTCCTCCACTGAACAAAGCAATGCTGACTGTGTACTCCTGTTACCAATTTTGAACTGCATTTAGCCTACTTTTTATTTTGGGCCTACTAAGTCTGTCTGCGCCACTCATTACAGTTGTCCTCCACTGGACAAAGCTATGCCGTGTGTGTATTCCTGTTACCAATTTTGAACTGCATTTAGCCTACTTTTTTATTTTGGGCATACTAAGTCTCTCTGCGCCACTCATTACAGTTGTCCTCCTCCACTGAACAAAGCAATGCTGCCTGTGTACTCATGTTACCAATTTTGAACTACATTTTGCCTACTTTTTTATTTTGGGCCTACTAAGTCTCTCTGTGCCACTCATCACAGTTATCCTCCTCCACTGAACAAAGCAATGCCACCTGTGTACTCCTGTTAACAATTTTGATCTGCATTTAGCCAACTTTTTTATTTTGGGCCTACTAAGTCTGTCTGTGCCACTCATTACAGTTGTCCTCCACTGAACAAAGCTATGCCGCCTGTGTTCTCCTGTTACCAATTTTGAACTGCATTTAGCCTACTTTATCATTTGGGCCTACTACCTGTGTCTGGCTGTCAGCCACTCATTACAGTTATCCTTCTCCACTGAACAAAGCAATGCTGCCTGTGTACTCATGTTACCAATTTTGAACTACATTTTGCCTACTTTTTTATTTTGGGCCTACTAAGTCTCTCTGTGCCACTCATCACAGTTATCCTCCTCCACTGAACAAAGCAATGCCACCTGTGTACTCCTGTTGCCAATTTTGAACTGCATTTAGCCTACTTTTTTATTTTGGGCCTACTAAGTCTCTCTTTGCCACTCATTACAGTTGTCCTCCACTGAACAAAGCAATGCCGCCTGTGTACTCCTGTAACCAATTTTGAACTGCATTTAGCCTACTTTTTTATTTTGGGCCAACTAAATTTGTCTGTGCCACTCATTACAGTTGTCCTGCACTGAATAAAGCTGTGCCGCCTGTGTAGTCCTGTTGCCAATTTTGAACTGCATTTAGCCTACTTTTTTATTTTGGGCCTACTAAGTCTCTCTGCGCCACTCATTACAGTTGTCCTCCTCCACTGAACAAAGCAATGCCGCCTGTGTACTCCTGTTACTAATTTTGAACTGCATTTAGCCTACTTTATCATTTGGGCCTACTACCTGTGTCTGGCTGTCAGCCACTCATTACAGTTGTCCTCCTCCACTGAACAAAGCAATGCTGACTGTGTACTCCTGTTACCAATTTTGAACTGCATTTAGCCTACTTTTTATTTTGGGCCTACTAAGTCTGTCTGCGCCACTCATTACAGTTGTCCTCCACTGGACAAAGCTATGCCGTGTGTGTATTCCTGTTACCAATTTTGAACTGCATTTAGCCTACTTTTTTATTTTGGGCATACTAAGTCTCTCTGCGCCACTCATTACAGTTGTCCTCCTCCACTGAACAAAGCAATGCTGCCTGTGTACTCATGTTACCAATTTTGAACTACATTTTGCCTACTTTTTTATTTTGGGCCTACTAAGTCTCTCTGTGCCACTCATCACAGTTATCCTCCTCCACTGAACAAAGCAATGCCACCTGTGTACTCCTGTTACCAATTTTGATCTGCATTTAGCCAACTTTTTTATTTTGGGCCTACTAAGTCTGTCTGTGCCACTCATTACAGTTGTCCTCCACTGAACAAAGCTATGCCGCCTGTGTTCTCCTGTTACCAATTTTGAACTGCATTTAGCCTACTTTATCATTTGGGCCTACTACCTGTGTCTGGCTGTCAGCCACTCATTACAGTTATCCTTCTCCACTGAACAAAGCAATGCCACCTGTGTACTCCTGTTACCAATTTTGAACTGCATTTAGCCTACTTTATTATTTGGGCCTATATCTGTGTTTCCTCTTCATCCTGCCTATTGCCCAGCCACTGCTTGATGAGTCTGCAGGTACATTGACCCAGACCACTACATTCCCCTTTCACTATACACAGCCAGAATCTGACCCTGCTGAAAGTCAGGTTCCCCTTCCTGCATAATATACCACCTTACACGGGGACAAAGAGGAAGGTGCAGATGAAAGTGCAGGTTCGTTAATCAGGTAGGAGGGCATACTCGATGGCACTGGCATAGGGCCCCTCATAGTATGCAAAAGTGCATCTGGCAGTGGGAGGCGCCACCCGCCATCAAACACACCGCCGTACTATGAGGGGCCCTGTGCCAGTGCCAATTAATATCCCCCCCCCCGCTTGCTCAGGATCACAGCACTTGCAAAGCTGAAATACTTACCTCTCCCTGCTCCACCACCATGACGTATTCCGCGTTTCCTGGGCCCACAAAAATCTTGAGCCAGCCCTACCCCCCCACAACTTTAGCCAAATGACCCCCTGTTTTCCATGCCTAACTATTATTATAAAGTAAATTAAGATTGACATGCTTCAGTAATACGAATTGATGTTTTTGGCATTAAAATGGACACTGTAGGTGTTTTCCTGTCCTCCACTCACTGCCGACTTTGATTCCCCATCGACTTGCATTGGGTTTCGTGTTTCAGTCGCCCCCGACTTTTTAAAATAAACGGCTGATTTCACCCGACCCGACTTTTCAGAAAGTCAGGTTTCACGAAACTTGATCCTAAAAAAGTAAAATTCACTCTACTCTAGTGACAAACCATCTGATCAGCCTCATTATAAATCTTTACATTGGCCTGGAGGCAACAGTCTGAACAGAACATGGCAATGCAACATTGTTCAAAGTAGAGCGAGGATTCACGCAACGCTGCATCCTGTCAACATTTCTCTTCAATTTATATGCAAAAGCTTTTTGTGAGGAAGGCTGGATTTGCCAAAAAATAAGAAAGAATCAAAATTGCTAGATGAATAATCAACAACCTTAGGCTGGTTTCACACTTGCGTTTCAAAACGCATGCGTTTAAAAAAAAAACGCATGGTGAAAAAACGCATGTAAACGCGTGCAAACGCTGTGTTTTTTTGTCGCATGCGTTTTTGCATGTGGTGAAAAAAACGCAGCGTTTTGACGCGTTTACATGCGTTTTTCATGCGTTTGCATTTTTTAAACGCATGCAGATAAATGTGTGACAGCTGCCAATCATCAAAATAAAGTAAAAAACTCACTATAAAAAGAAAGATCTAGGGTTAGGAGTAGGGTTAGGGGTAGGGATCCTAACCCTAACCCTAACCCTAAAGGGATCCTAACCCTAACCCTAACCCTACCCCTAACCCTAACCCTAAAGGGATCTTAACCCTAACCCTAACCGTAAAGGGATCCTAACCCTAACCCTACCCCTACCAATAACACTAACCCTACCCCTACCCCTACCCCTAACCCTAACCCTACCCTTAAAGGGATTAGGGTTAGTGTTAGGGGTAGGGTTAGGGGTATGGTTAGGGGTAGGGTTAGTGGTAGGATCCCTTTATCAATTTTATGGTGTGGGGTGGTTTATCAGTGTTTTTTTGTTTTGTTTTTTTAAAAACGCATGCGTTTTTAACGCATGCAAACGCATGTGGTTAAAAACGCATGTGTTTACATAGACAGCAATGCATTTTTTTGCCGCAAAAAAACACATGCGGTTTTTTTGTGGCAAAAAAAACGCCGCTAAAAATACTAGATATTGCATTTCTGCAACACAATGCATGCAGAAAAAAAACGCATGCGTTGCAAAAACGCTTCAAAACGCATACAAAAAACGCATGCGTTTTTAATGTTAAATATAGGGAAAAAAGGCATGCGTTTTTTTGCGTTTTTTACCGCAAAAACGCCAAAAAAAAATGCAAATGTGAAACCACCCTTATACAATATGCACAGATGATACAACACGATGCAACATTGATAGCAATAAGCGTAGTTGGAATGAATGACTTATTAACCCCTTACCGGCATCGGACGTACTATACCGTCCGATGCCGGCTCCCCTGTTTTGATGCAGGGCTCCGCGGTGAGCCCGCACCAAAGCCGGGACATGTCAGCTGTTTTGAACAGCTGACATGTGCCCGTAATAGGCGCGGGCAGAATCGCGATCTGCCCGCACCTATTAACTAGTTAAATGCCGCTGTCAAACGCAGACAGCGGCATTTAACTACCGCTTCCGGCTGGGCGGCCGGAAATGACGTCATCGCCGACCCCCGTCACATGATCGGGGGTCGGCGATGCTTGTGAATGGTAACCATAGAGGTCCTTGAGACCTCTATGGTTACTGATTGCCCGTCGCTGTGAGCGCCACCCTGTGGTCGGTGCTCACAGCACACGTGCAATTCTGCTACATAGCAGCGATCAGCAGATTGCTGCTATGTAGCAGAGCCGATCGGGTTGTGCCTGCTTCTAGCCTCTCATGGAGGCTATTGAAGCATGGCAAAAGTTTAAAAAAAAAGTTTAAAAAAATGTGAAAAAAATAAAAAAAACATAAAAGTTTAAATCACCCCCCTTTCGCCCCAATCAAAATAAATCAATAAAAAAAATATGAAATCTACGCATATTTGGTATCGCCGCGCTCAGAATCGCCCAATCTATCAATTAAAAAAAAGTATTAACCTGATCGCTAAACAGCGTAGCGGGAAAAAAACTCGAAACGCCAGAATTACGTTTTTTTGGTCGCCGCGACATTGCATTAAAATGCAATAACGGGCGATCAAAAGAACGTATCTGCACCGAAATGCTATCATTAAAAACGTCATCTCGGCACGCAAAAAATAAGCCCTCAACCGACCCCAGATGATGAAAAATGGAGACGCTACGAGTATCGGAAAATGGCGCAATTTTTTTTTTTTTTTTTTTTTAGCAAAGTTTGGAATTTTTTTTCACCACTTAGATAAAAAATAACCTAGTCATGTTTGGTGTCTATGAACTCGTAATGACCTGGAGAATCATAGTGGCAGGTCAGTTTTAGCATTTAGTGAACCTAGCAAAAAAGCCAAACAAAAAACCAATGTGGGATTGCACTTTTTTTGCAATTTCACCGCACTTGGAATTTTTTTCCCGTTTTCTAGTACACGACATGCTAAAACCAATGATGTCTTTCAAAAGTACAACTCGTCCCGCAAAAAATAAGTCCTCACATGGCCAAATTGACGGAAAAATAAAAAAGTTATGGCTCTGGGAAGGAGGGGAGCGAAAAACGAACACGGAAAAACGAAAAATCCCCCGGTCATGAAGGGGTTAAGGAGTTTGAAGATGGAAAGCTTGAACATGGGACTGCTACTCAATACAAAGAAGACAAAGATTCTGACTACTGCCAGGTACAACTGCAACACACGAAAGATGGATGTTGAAGAACTGAAAGTTGTAAAGGACTTCCATCTCCTTGGATTGATAATCATTCAAGATATAGTGATGAGACCGAAAGTCAATAGGAGAATAGCTATTTTCAAATCAGCAATGAAGTTAATGAACAAGGTCTTCAAATAGATGAACATTTCATTGGCGATGAAGACATCCCTCATCCACAGATTTTTGGGTTCTTTGGAAACATGTGGATGTGAAGCCTGGATGATAAAAAAACAAGACAGAAGAATAAACAGTGTCTTCAAAATGTCGTGATGGAGAAGGATTTTAGCAATACCATGGATGACAAGAAGAACAAAGAAATCAATCCAAACATGTCACTAAAAGCAAGGATCACCAAGCTATGACTTGCCTACTTTGGACCCATTATTATATTATCATTATTATTATTATTATTATTATTATTATTATTATTATTATTTATTTATATAGCACCATTAATTCCATGGTGCTGTACATGAGAGAGGGGTTACATACATAGTTATAGATATCGTTTACAGTAAACAAATCTACAATGACAGACTGGTACAGAGGGGAGAGGGCCCTGTCCTTGCAGACTTACATTCTATGGGATAATGGGGAAGAGACAGAAGGTCAGGGGTGCGGCAGCTCTGGTGGTGGTGAGGCAACAGCTCTGGTGGTGGTGAGACGGCTGCTCTGGTGGTGGTGACACGGTGGCTGTGGTGGTGGTGAGGCAGCAGCTTGAGTGGTGGTGAGGCAGCAGCTCGTGTGGTGGTGAGGCAGCAGCTCAGGTGAGGTTAGGCGGCAGATCAGGTGGAGGTGAGGTGGCAGAATGTTTATTGCAGGCTGTAGGCTTTCCTGAAGAGATATGTTTTCAGGTTCCGTCTGAAGGATCAAAGGGTGGTGTGGAAATCCAGTGGATGGGGTATATTTGGGAGAAATCTTGGAGGCGGCTGTGTGAGGAACAAATAAATGTGGAGGAGAGTAGGCGGTCTTGGGAGGATCGAAGATTACATGTGGGAAGATATTGGAAGATTAGTTCAGAGATATGCTAGAGAGTTAGCGGGGAGGCCACAGAGGAGGGTGTTGCAGTAATCAAGGCGGGAGATGATGAGGGTATGCAAAAGAGTTTTAGTAGATTGAGAGCTGAAGAAGGGATGGATTCTGGCAATTTTTTTGAGTTGGAGGTGGCAGGAGTTGGCAAGAGTTTGGACATGCGGTTTGAAGGACATGGCAGAGTTGAGAGTTACCCCAAGGCAGAGGATTTCAGGTGCAGGAGAGAGCGTGATACCGTTTACCATAATAGATACATCAGGTAGGGGGATGCATTAGATGGGGGAAGGAGGATGAGTTCAGTTTTGTCTACATTGAGTTTTAGGAAGCGAGAGGTGAAGAAGGAAGATATGGCTGATAGACACTCCAGGATTCTGGACAGCAGAGAGGTGACATCTGGGCCAGAGAGGTAGATCTGAATGTCGTCCGCACACAGGTGGTACTGGAAGCCATGGGACCCATCATACCAAAAGAGCAATAGTTGGAGAACAACATTGTGGTTAGAAGAATGGAAGGAACTTCACTTGGAATATTTTTACAGTTTTCCAGGACATTATATGGTAAAAACAATGGTGTTATTCAAAACTACAAGCTGTCCCATAGAAACCAAGCCCCTTATGGCTATATTGATTGAAATATAAAAAAAAGGAAAGGATGAGGCTAAAAAAGAACATTATTTTTTTATTTATAAATTCACTAATCCACTTCTAAACATCAGATAAAGTTTAACCCCTTCCCGACCTGTGACACAGCTTATGTGTCATGAAAGTCGGTGCAAATCTGACCTGTGATGCATCTGCTGTGTCACAGAATAATTGCGCTCCTGCAGATTGGATGAAAGGGTTAACTCAAATTTCAAATTACCTGCAGGGACAGGGAGAGTGGTAATTGAGCCCGGGGAGGGTAGCTTAGTCCCCCGTCCCCCCCCCCCCCTGTGGCTACGATCACGCTTATTGGCTGTTGAAAGTGATGTTTCACTTTCACTTTCAATCAGAGCAATGTAAATTGGTGAAATATTACAATCCAGCCATGGCCGATGCTGCAATATCATTGGCCATGGCTAGAGACCACGTTCTGCCCCTGCCACCGCCACCGATCTCCTCCTCTCCGTCCTCTGTCCTGTCCTCTGCTGTCCTCTGCTCCCCTCTTTCCTCCTGTCTGCTCTCCCCGCAGTCCAATCTCACCCCAACCCGTGGCCCGATCCCACCTCCGCATACTTACCGAGCTCTGGTTTCCCTCCCGGTGTCTGTACTTCTCCTTGGGCACTGCCATCTTCCAAAATGGCGGGCGCATGTGCAGAGCACCCGCCGAATATGCCGGCCATGTACCCACGGTGCGGAAAATACGGCACGGAAATGCTGCCTTGTATTTTGTGCATCATGTCAATTCTTTGTGCATATTCCGCAGTGTTTTACACCTGTTCCTCAATAGGAATCTGCAGGTGAAATCTGCACATAAAACACTGGAAATCGGTGGTAAATCCGAATGGCAAAACACAGTCCATTTTACCTGCGGATTTTTCAAATCGGTGTGGAAAAATCTTTACATGAATCCACAACGTGGGCACGTAGCCTAAGGGCTAGGGATGGAATTAGGGTTAGGGTTGGAAATGGAAATAGGGCTAAAATTAGGGTTAGGGGTGTATTGGGGTTAGGGTTAGGCTTGTGGTTAGGGTTATGGTTAGGGTTGGGATTAGGGTTAGGGGTGTGTTGGGGTTAGGGTTCTGGTTAGGGTTGGGATTAAGGTTAAGGGTGTATTGGGGTTAGGGATGTGGTTAGGGGTGTGTTGGGGTTAGGGTTGTGATTAGGATTATGGCTAGAGTTGGGATTAGGGTTAGGGATGTGTTGGGGTTAGTGTTGGAGTTAGAATCGAGGAGTTTCCACTGTTTAGGCACATCAGGAGTCAACAAAAGCGACATGGCGCTACCATTGATTCCAGCCAATCTTGCGCTCAAAAAGTGAAATCGTGTTCCCTGCCTTCCAAGCCCCGACATGCACCCAAACAGTGGTTTACCCAAACATATGGGGCATAAGCGTACTCAGGAAAATTGCACAACAACCTTGGGAGTCTAATTTCTCCTGTTACCCTTGGGAAAATAATAAAATGGGGGTAACTTATTTTTGTGGGAAAAAAATTATTTTTTTTATTTTCACGGTTCTGCGTTACAAATTTCTGTGAAGCACTGGGGGGTTCAAAGTGCTCACCACACATCTAGATAAGTTCGTTGGGGCATCTAGTTTCCAAAATGGGGTCACTTGTGGGAGGTTTCTACTGTTTAGACACAGGGGCTCTGCAAACGCAACATGACGCCCGCAGACCATTCCATCAAAGTCTGCATTCCAAAACGTCACTACTTCCCTTCCGAGCCCCGACGTGTGCCCAAACAGTGGTTCCCCCCACATATGGGGTATCAGCATACTCAGGACAAACTGGACAACAACTTTTGGCGTCCAATTTCTCCTGTTACCCATGTGAAAATAAAAAATTGTGGGCTAAAAAAATATTTTTGAGGAAAGAAAAATGATTTTTTATTTTCGCGGCTCTGCATTATAAGCTTCTGTGAAGCACTTGGGGGTTCAAAGTGCTCAACACACATTTAGATAAGTTCCTTCGGGGGTCTAGTTTCCAAAATGGGGTCACTTGTGGGGGAGTTCTAATGTTTAGGTACACAGGGCCTCTTCAAACTCGACATGGTGTCCGCTAATGATTGGAGCTAATTTTTCATTCAAAAAGTCAAATGGCGCTCCTTCCCTTCCGAGCTCTGCCGTAAGCCTAAACAGTGGTTTCTGACCACATATGAGGTATCGGTGTACTCAGGAGAAATTGCCCAACAAATTGTAGGATCCATTTTATCCTGTTGCCCATGTGAAAATGAAAACATTGAGGCTAAAAGAATTTTTTTGTGAAAAAAAGTAATTTTTCATTTTTACGGATCAATTTGTGAAGCACCTGGGAGTTCAAAGTGCTCACTATGCATCTCAATAAGTTCCTTGGGGGGTCTAGTTTCCAAAATGGGGTAATTTGTGTGGGAGCTCCAATGTTTAGGCACATTAGGTCCGTTAACGATTGGAGCTAATTTTTCATTCAAAAAGTGAATTGGCGCTCCTTCCCTTCTGAGCCTTGCCGTGTGCCCAAACAGTGGTTTACCCCCACATGTGAGGTATCGGTGTACTCAGGAGAAATTGCCCAACAAATTTCAGGATCCATTTTATCCTGTTGCCCATGTGAAATGAAAAAAATTTAAGCTAAAAAATTTTTTTGTGAAAAAAAAGTACTTTTTCATTTTTACGGATCAATTTTTGAAGCTCCTGGTGGTTCAAAGTGCTCACTATGCATGTAGGTAAGTTCCTTGGGGGTTTATTTTCCAAAATGGGGTCACTTGTGAGGGAGCTCCAATATTTAGGCACACAGGGGCTCTCCAAATGCGACATGGTGCCCGCTAAAGATTGGAGCCAATTTTTCATTCAAAAAGTCAAATGGCGCTCCGTCTCTTCCGAGCCCTGTCTTGCGCCCAAACAGTGGTTCCTCCCACATATGAGGTATCGGCGCACTCAGGACAAATTGCCCAATAGCTTTTGGGGTCCAGTTTCTCCTTTTACCCTTGGGAAAATAAAAAAATTGTTGCTAAAAGGTCATTTTTGTGACTAAAAAGTTAAATGTTCATTTTTTCCTTCCATCTTGCTTCTGCTGCTGCGGAGCACCTGAAGGGTTAATAAACTGCTTGAATGTGGTTTTGAGCACCGTGAGGGGTGCAGTTTTTAGAATGTTGTCACTTGTGGGTATTTTCAGCCATATAGACCCCTCAAACTGACTTCAAATGTGAGGTGGTCCCTAAATAAATGGTTTTGTAAATTTTGTTGTAAAAGTAACAAATCGCTGGTCAAATTTTAACCCTTATAACTTCCTAGCAAAAAAAAATAATTTTGCTTCCAAAATTGTGCTGATGTAAAGTAGGCATGTGGGTAATGTTATTTATTAACTATTTTGTGTCACATAACTCTGTGATTTAACAGAATAAAAATAAAAAAATTGAAAATTGCCAAATTTTCAAAATGTTCGCCAAATTTCAATTTTTTTCACAAATAAACGCAAAAATCATCAACCCAAATTTACCACTATCATGAAGCCCAATATGTCACGGAAAAACAGTCTCAGAACCGCTAGGATCTGTTGAAGTGTTCCTGAGTTATTACCTCATAAAGGGACACTGGTCAGAATTGCAAAAAATGGCCAGGTCATTAAGGTCAAAATAGGCTGTGTCATGAAGGGGTTAAAGTGTTTGCATGCAGAGTGTAAATTAATAACCTTGTCTATATTTGATATTTGTTTGTTTAGTACGAAGTGGACATTTTTCTAGAACCCTTAAGATGTTTCAGATTTTCTTGAATTATCTGCCTCAATTATCTGCCACTTCTGCAAAGTTCCTCAACAGTTACAGTTGGTGGAACACTCTGTATTCAGTTTATCATCAGTTGACCTTTTTAACATAAAACCAGGTTGCTTAAAATAGATAACACTAGTAATCATTATTACTTGTATATTATGTATTATTATTATTATTTATGACATCCCCACCGTTTTATACAGAAGTGGACTATAATAATGTATAATAATATCAACAGTATGTAGTATTGTATTTCTCTACTGAGACTTTCAATGCATTATTATAAAGTTTGTGCCAGTAGTAAGGCTCTTGAATTAGTGTGATGAAATAAAACTATGATGGAAATTATATTTTCTACATACTACATACAATTACTGCTTTGTGAAGAGGAATAAAACTGCTTATTGAGATGGAATCTTGTACCATTTCCTTCTACTATCGCCTGCCTTTGCCATCCGGGAGTTTCAAGGCACTCAATGCAGATTTGCACAACACAGAGTTTTATGTGATACCTTCCTAAGGCTAAAATTTCTTCCGCTTTAAAAGTGAGGAAAGGATCAGACTCAGCTGATACAACTTGTATCCGTAGAAGTGCTCTTGACATTTTTCCAATGTCACCTTGCATGCCGTTTTAGACTCCAAACATAATACATTAGCTCTCCCCCCCCCCCTCTCAACACCTCCAAACCACAAGATGACCCTCTTGCATCTTTGGGATCTGAATGAGTGTTTCAGGTCAGTACCTATCAATGCTGTCATTCTGGTTCCAAATGACGATGAAAGGATAAAAGGTGTCAGAAATTCTGCTTTAGGCTTAAAGAACCTTTTCAATATTTATTTACACTGGGATCTTTAAAAACATCTTTTACAGATTTCCTAGTAGCCTTGAAGTTCTCGGTCTAAGATGCATTTTGAAGTGCAAAATATTTTTCAAATGCTCCCAGTGCTCCCCCTGTTTTTATATGTTTCCTTTTCCTTTCTTCTCATTTTTAATTTCCTTTTTCTCTCTTTGACAATTTTCATCTACTTAATGGGTATTATTCACATTTCCTAGGTTTGCTCTCTCGTGTTAATTAAATAAGCCACCTTTATTCTGCGTAATAAATTGTTAGGTTTCTTTTCCATTTCAAATGTTTTTTTTTGTTACCAGTTTGTATTAGTTTTACGAACAGAAATTTAACATTCATAATAAACCAACATTTTAACTCATTCGCAGATTGTAAGTCTATTACAAATCACTGTTCAGACCACTTAGAAATATAAGTACAATTTTGAAGGACCATGTAGAAGGACATATCTGTAGTGGATTAAATGCACAAAAATCTGACCAACATTACTAAAGAGGTTATTCACTACCCTAACTCAGTTACTGGTTTTGGAACAAATGTCTAAGGATAATGCTCACAAATAGTGATGAGCGAATAGTGAAATATTCGGATTCGGGAAAATCAGCACAAATAATTTCTAATATCCGTGAATCCGTACCGAATAACAAATCCAATGCAAGTCGATGGGACTGGAGGCTTGAGACAAAAGCTGAAATGGATGGGAAAGAGCTAAAACTAAATGGAAACAGCATGAAAAAGATGCCTGCATGCCTTTCTGACTCACATATGGTATCTGTGAATAATGCTGTCAGACTATTGCGCCGGTTTTACAGATTTATAAGTAGACCTCTCAAACCAAACCTAAACTTTTTGTTAAAGGGAAAAATGTTAAGAAACATGTATATAATGCAAAATAAACATACAAAAAATATACTGTATATATACTGTATATATATCTTCCCTTTAACATAAACTCAGCGTTTTGGCCTTGGTTTTTCCTTTTATATTTGTGAGAGCTCTCACTCCTACATTTGGGAGGTCCCTACCTCCTTTCAAATTGTTAGCTAGATAATGGAATACATAGTTCCCATCACTTTACAATGCCAGCTAAAACATTCCCATTTGAATTTTGGACTTCGCCCGTCGCCACCACCACGTCCACCGCCAATTCATTATGTGGCCCTTGCTTCATATTTTTGGAGGGCCAGCAGGTGCGGTGAGCTCCACTGTTAACTTTGGCCACAGGATTCCAATGGAGCCACTGACATAGTAGGTGAAGCCGCTGTAAGGTGAATATAATGCAGGAGTTGGGGGAGCTGTATGCTCAATGTTAGAAAATTGGATTCTACCAGACACCAAAAGCATTAGAATTAAATTCTGAATACAGTGTATGCAAGCTAGGGCCTGTATTGTGGTCAGTCTGTCAGGCCTGAAACCCATGTCAGAAATATGTACAAGCCTCATTTTACTTGGAAGCAGCCTCCTCAAGGGAAAGAGACAGGAGTGCCATTGACCAATCTGCACAAGCTATAAACTTCTTCTGGAAACTACCCAACCAGGCAGAATGTATCGTTTTCATGGTTTTCAGCAACAATGGAGTAATTACAGGATATGTCCCAGAGAGTGTCAAGGTGTCAAGGAGAAGCAGTGCTACTGAGCTCAGGTAAACTTAATAGCAATGACCATGTTCCAATATATGTAAGGCGGTGGCCTGAATAGATTTGTGGAGTATAATAACCCAGTCTCTTAGACATGTTTAAAATGTACAGGAACTGGGCAATACACCCCCCCCCATGCTTTTTTTTTATATATTTTAGAAAATTTAAGGGAACTGACAATTTAATAAAAAGACACAAGTCTTTTAGGAGCCTGGAAAAGCCAGCATTGTCTTTGTCCAGCACTAATGAATATGTATGCCCAATGTAACTAACAATTTGGGAAGAGACATATATGCTGACAAGGGACAACTGCATACTGCCGTGGGACAACTAACTGGACATGGTTGCGAACTGTTGTGTCTGTGCAACTGCAGGTTGTGGGTAAAAGGCATCAGCGCCTGCTTCCTGGACATCATATTGAGAAGGATGTAACACAGGGGAAGGGCAAGTGGTTCTACCTTTAGACAAAGATTTTGTACGCAGGCGTTCCGCCCACCGACTGGGGTGCTGTATCATGGCAAGATTACCAAACTATTAGCATATATATAGAGCATGTTTCATTATATTATTTATATTATTATTCTGTGTAAGGCTGAAACCTGAAGAAGTGGTGGAGCATATTAATGCATTGATGTTCCACAATATCCAAGTGCAGACCCAAAAATCAACATCAGGCTCCCAGATACATGCTTAAAGAGACCATGAGAAGGGCAACACAATAAAGAAATTATAATACTAGGGTATATAGAGATTGAGAGTAGAAATTTTACCATTGCAAAATGTACAAAGGTTTCCAAAAATTACCCAAGGGGTCTGTATCATACACACTGAAAGAGACCATGATGGTGACGTCACAATACATTTTGCAGTTATTATAAAAGGAAGAGATAATGAGTACAAGTTTCACCACTGCACAATGTAGAAAAGTTTCCAAAAATTAAAAAACATTACTCACGTGGTGTATGCATATATGACCACTAAGTACTTGTTGCAGAAGAAGTATTACTAGTATTTATTAACCAAATTGAGTTTCAATTGGAAAGCATGGATGTTAAGACACTTTCCAAAAAAAACCATTTGGGCTGCATTTACGTGACATTGCTGTCATCCGTAGGGATTGCAAAGTTGGAGGAAATCCAGCACTTGTTCAATTTTAGAAGAGTCAGACTGTCTGCCTTTTACGGTGACAGCCATGTGCGCCTATCCTTTATGATTGCACCGGTCAAACTAAAAACCTGCTCAGACAACATTCTAGTGGCAGGGTGTGGCAGGACCTCCAATGTGTACAAGGAGAGGTCAAGTGTGCAGCTTGGAAAACCAATAGTTAAAGGGCACTGAAGAATCAGGAAGGATGCTGGTATGGTCACAAAAGTACTCCTTCATCATCTTGGTCAACTTCTCCCTCCTCGGCAAAGTTACACCCTCATATAGCCCTTGATGATGTGACGGTTTCATGTAAATGGCCCAGTTGGTGGACATCCCCTCCCCGAGTTGCACCTGATGTGTGTGGCCCTTCCCTGTCATCCTTGTGGGTGAAAAGAGCTGGCACCTCTGCCAGCAGTGTTGTTTGAGGGTAATCTTTTTCAGTAAGTCCTCTACAATGGTTCTCTGGCATGCATGCACTGAAAATGGCACGTGTGCCTCTGACATGAGAGAAGAAAATGTCTCCTTGTACCGTTGCTTAAGAAAGGTGCACATCCAGTATTTTATGGTGAACAAAATGTGTTTCACGGAAGGGTCTTGGGAAAGGCGTCTGGACATGAATTGTGCCATATGTGGCAGACTACGAAAAGTCAAACGTTCAGTGTCACCACTAGGACAAACACTAGCCATCCTCTTTTCCTCATGACGCATTGCTTCCACTTTTATGATCTGGTGGCCTAGGAGCAGCATGAGACGTACTCTGGAGAAGATGGTACCTGTACTGACCGCAGACCCTGAACTTAGCACCGCAACTAGAAGTAGCCGTGGGATGTACCTAACACTCCCTAGACACCTCGACACAGCCTAAGAACTAACTTCCCCTAAAGATAGAAATGGGAAAACTATCTTGCCTCAGAGAAAATCCCCAAAGGACAGACAGCCCCCCACAAATATTGACTGTGAGAGGAGAGGGAAATGACATATGCAGACTGAAATCAGGATTTACCAAAGGAGGCCTTTCTAGCTAAAAAGAAAGAATAGGACAGAGTACTATGCGGTCAGTATTAAAACACTAGAAAATATCCACCACAGAAAATACAAATCTCCAAATCTGACTAAAGACATGGAGGGTATATCTGCATCTCCAGAGATACAGTTTGGCTGCAAAAAATCCCTACACAGACAAAGCTGGACAAGACAAAACATGAAAATGCACTGAACTATAAGGCCCACAGCATGTGGACAGCAAAAACAAAGAAAAACACCAAAAAAAGACACATTCAAGAAAAAACACCAATGACAGGCAAAGGTGCTTACCTGTCTAAATAGGCCTCAATACAAATGCACAAGCAGGGTGCAGCGGACCCAAACAAAATAGCAAATGCACAGGTGCAATACCTAATGAAACAGCCAGCCTTCAATAAGGGTTTGGCTGTGTGGCACACCAATGCACTAAGATAAAATACTCTGTATGTGGCGTGTTCACACAAGGAATACAAAGCATCTGGCTACAGCCTATTAACCCCTTCCCGACCTTTGACGCGACGTAGGCGTCATGAAAGTCGGTGCCATTCCGACCCATGACGCCTATGCGGCGTCATGGAAAGATCGCGTCCCTGCAGATCGGGTGAAAGGGTTAACTCCCATTTCACCCGATCTGCAGGGACAGGGGGAGTGGTAGTTTAGCCCAGGGGGGGTGGCTTCACCCCCTCGTGGCTACGATCGCTCTGATTGGCTGTTGAAAGTGAAACTGCCAATCAGAGCGATTTGTAATATTTCACCCATTATAACGGGTGAAATATTACAATCCAGCCATGGCCGATGCTGAAATATCATCGGCCATGGCTGGAAATACTAGTGTGCCCCCACCCCACCCCTCCGGTCGCCCCCCCAGCCCTCCGATCTGGCCGGTACACTGCTCCGGCTCCCCTCCGTCCAGTGCTCCGCTCCCCCCCGTGCTCTTGTCCGCTCCCCTCGTGCTCCAATCACCCCCCCGTGCTCCAATCACCCCCCCTGCACTCCGATCCACCCCCCCGGTGCTCCGTTCCACCCCCCCGTGCTCCATTCCAGCCCCCCCGTGCTCCGTTCCACGCCCCCCGTGCTCCGTTCCACCCCTCCCGCACTCCGATCCCCCCCCCCGTGCTCCGATCCCCCCCCCGTGGTCCCCCCCCACCCCATCATACTTACCGATCCAGCCGGGGTCCCGTCCGTCTTCTCCCTGGGCGCCGCCATCTTCCAAAATGGCGGGCGCATGCGCAGTGCGCCCGCCGAATCTGCCAGCCGGCAGATTCGTTCCAAAGTGCATTTTGATCACTGAGATATAATCTATCTCAGTGATCAAAATAAAAAAAATAATAAATGACCCCCCCCCCTTTGTCACCCCCATAGGTAGGGACAATAAAAAAATAAAGAAATTTTTTTTTTCCACTAATGTTAGAATAGGGTTAGGGTTAGGGTTAGGGGTAGGGTTAGGGGTAGGGTTAGGGGTAGGGTTAGGGGTAGGGGTAGGGGTAGGGTTAGGGCTAGGGTTAGGGTTAGGGCTAGGGGTAGGGTTAGGGTTAGGGCTAGGGGTAGGGGTAGGGGTAGGGTTAGGGCTAGGGGTAGGGTTAGGGCTAGGGTTAGGGTTTCGGTATGTGCACACGTATTCTGGTCCTCTGCGGATTTTTCCGCTGCGGATTTGATAAATCCGCAGTGCTAAACCGCTGCGGATTTATGGCGGATTTACCGCGGTTTTTCTGCGCATTTCACTGCGGTTTTACAACTGCGATTTTCTATTTGAGCAGTTGTAAAACCGCTGCGGAATCCGCACAAAGAAGTGACATGCTGCGGAATGTAAACCGCTGCGTTTCCGTGCAGTTTTTCCGCAGCATGGGCACAGCGATTTTTGTTTCCCGTAGGTTTACATTGAACTGTAAACTCATGGGAAACTGCTGCGGATCCGCAGCGTTTTCCGCAGCGTGTGCACATACCTTTAGAATTAGGCTATGTGCACACGGTGTGGATTTGGCTGCGGATTCGCAGCAGTGTTCCATCAGGTTTACAGTACCATGTAAACATATGGAAACCAAATCCGCTGTGCCCATGGTGCAGAAAATACCACGCGGAAACGCTGCGTTGTATTTTCCGCAGCATGTCAATTCTTTGTGCGGATTCCGCAGCGTTTTACACCTGTTCCTCAATAGGAATCCGCAGGTGAAATCCGCACAAAAAACACTGGAAATCCGCGGAAAATCCGCAGGTAAAACGCAGTGCCTTTTACCCGCGGATTTTTCAAAAATGGTGCGAAAATATCTCACACGAATCCGCAACGTGGGCACATAGCCTTAGGGTTAGGGTTGGAATTAGGGTTGTGGTTATGGTTAGGGGTGTGTTGGGGTTAGGGTTGTGGTTAGGGGTGTGTTGCGGTTAGGGTTGTGTTTAGGGTTATGGCTACAGTTGGGATTAGGGTTAGGGGTGTGTTGGGGTTAGTGTTGGAGGTAGAATTGAGGGGTTACCACTGTTTAGGCACATCAGGGGTCTCCAAACGCAACATGGCGCCACCATTGATTCCAGCCAATCTCGTATTCAAAAAGTCAAATGGTGCTCCCTCACTTCCGAGCCCTGACGTGTGCCTAAACAGTGGTTTACCCCCACATATGGGGTACCAGCATACTCAGGACAAACTGCGCAACAATTACTGGGGTCCAATTTCTCCTGTTACCCTTGTGAATCAAAAAAAATGCTTGCTAAAACATAATTTTTGAGGAAAGAAAAATGATTTTTTATTTTCACGGCTCTGCGTTGTAAACGTCTGTGAAGCACTTGGGGGTTCAAAGTGCTCACCACATATCTAGATAAGTTCCTTGGGGGGTCTAATTTCTAAAATGGGGTCACTTGTGGGGGTTTCTACTGTTTAGGCACACCAGGGGCTCTGCAAACGCAACGTGACACCCGCAGACCATTCCATCAAAGTCTGCATTTCAAAAGTCACTACTTCCCTTCTGAGCCCCGACGTGTGCCCAAACAGTGGTTTACCCCCACTCATGGGGTATCAGCGTACTCAGGAGAAACTGGACAACAACTTTTGGGGTCCAATTTCTCCTGTAACCCTTGGGAAAATAAAAAATTCTGGGCTAAATAATTATTTTTGAGGAAAGAAAACGTATTTATTATTTTCACGGCTCTGCATTATAAACTTCTATGGAGCACTTGGGGGTTCAAAGTGCTCACCACACATCTAGATAAGTTCCTTTCGGGGTCTAGTTTTCAAAATGGGGTCACTTGTGGGGGGTTTCTACTGTTTAGGCACATCAGGGGCTCTGCAAACGCAACGTGACGCCCGCAGAGCATTCCATCAAAGTCTGCATTTCAAAACGTCACTACTTCAATTCCAAGCCCCGGCATGTGCCCAAACAGTAGTTTACCCCCACATATGGGGTATCACCATACTCAGGAGAAACTGGACAACAAATATTGGGGTCAAATTTCTCCTGTTACCCTTGGGAAAAT
Source organism: Ranitomeya imitator (assembly GCF_032444005.1). Lineage (NCBI taxonomy): Eukaryota > Metazoa > Chordata > Amphibia > Anura > Dendrobatidae > Ranitomeya > Ranitomeya imitator. The sequence continues at coordinate 592,185,283 of NC_091286.1, forward strand.
TAAAAAATTCTGGGCTAAATAATTATTTTTGAGGAAAGAAAACGTATTTATTATTTTCACGGCTCTGCATTATAAACTTCTATGAAGCGCTTGGGGGTTCAAAGTGCTCACCACACATCTAGATAAGTTCCTTTCGGGGTCTAGTTTCCAAAATGCGGTCACTTGTGGGGGGTTTCTACTGGTAAGCCACATCAGGGGCTCTGCAAACGCAACGTGACGCCCACAGAGCATTCCATCAAAGTCTGCATTTCAAAACGTCACTACTTCACTTCCGAGCCTCGGCATGTGCCCAAACAGTGGTTTACCCCCACATATGGGGTATCAGCGTACTCAGGAGAAACTGGACAACAACTTTTGGGGTCCAGTTTCTTCTGTAACCCTTGGGAAAATAAAAAATTCTGGGCTAAATAATTATTTTTGAGGAAAGAAAACGTATTTATTATTTTCACGGCTCTGCATTATAAACTTATATGAAGCACTTGGGGGTTCAAAGTGCTCACCACACATCTAGATAAGTTCCTTTGGGGGTCTAGTTTCCAAAATGGGGTCACTTGTGGGGGGTTTCTACTGTTAAGCCACATCAGGGGCTCTGCAAACGCAACGTGACGCCCACAGAGCATTCCATCAAAGTCTGCATTTCAAAACGTCACTACTTCACTTCCGAGCCCCGGCATGTGCCCAAACAGTGATTTACCCCCACATATGGGGTATCAGCGTACTCAGGAGAAACTGGACAACAACTTTTGGGGTCAAATTTCTCCTGTTACCCTTGGGAAAATAAAAAATTGCAGGCTAAAAGATCATTTTTGAGAAAATAATTTTTTTTTTTTTTCATGGCTCTGCGTTATAAACTTCTGTGAAGCACTTGGGGGTTCAAAGTCCTCACCACACATCTAGATTAGTTCCTTTGGGGGTCTAGCTTCCAAAATGGTGTCATTTCTGGGGGATCTCCAATGTTTAGGCACACAGGGGCTCTCCAAACGTGACATGGTGTCCGCTAATGATTGGAGCTAATTTTCCATTTAAAAAGCCAAATGGCGTGCCATCCCTTCCGAGCCCTGCCGTGCGCCCAAACAGTGGTTTACCCCCACATATTGGGTATCTGCGTACTCAGGACAAACAGGACAACAATATTTGGGGTCCAATTTCTCCTATTATCCTTGGCAAAATAGGAAATTCCAGGCTAAAAAATCATTTTTGAGGAAAGAAAAATTATTTTTTATTTTCATGGCTCTGCGTTATAAACTTCTGTGAAGCACCTTGGGGTTTAAAGTGCTCAATATGCATCTAGATAAGTTCCTTGGGGGGTCTAGTTTCCAAAATGGGGTCACTTGTGGGGGAGCTCCAATGTTTAGGCACACAGGGGCTCTCCAAACGCGACATGGTGTCCGCTAACAATTGGAGCTAATTTTCCATTCAAAAAGTCAAATGGCGCGCCTTCCCTTCCGAGCCCTGCCGAGTGCCCAAACAGTGGTTTACACCCACATATGAGGTATCGACGTACTCGGGAGAAATTGCCCAACAAATTTTATGATCCATTTTACCCTACTGCCCATGTGAAAATGAAAAAATTGAGGCGAAAATAATTTTTTTGTGAAAAAAAAGTACTTTTTCATTTTTACAGATCAATTTGTGAAGCACCTGAGGGTTTAAAGTGCTCACTAGGCATCTAAATAAGTTCCTTGGGGGGTCTAGTTTCCAAAATGGGGTCACTTGTGGGGGAGCGCCAATGTTTAGGCACACAGGAGCTCTCCAAACGCGACATGGTGTCCGCTAACGATGGAAATAATTTTTCATTCAAAAAGTCAAATGGCGCTCCTTCCCTTCCGAGCCTTACCATGTGCCCAAACAGTGGTTTACCCCCACATGTGAGGTATTGGTGTACTCAGGAGAAATTGCCCAACACATTTTAGGATCCATTTTATCCTGTTGCCCATGTGAAAATGAAAAAATTGAGGCTAAAAGAATTTTTTTGTGAAAAAAAAGTACTTTTTCATTTTTACGGATTAATTTGTGAAGCACCTGGGGGTTCAAAGTGCTCACTATGCATCTAGATAAGTTCCTTGGGGCGTCTAGTTTCCAAAATGGGGTCATTTGTGGGGGAGCTCCAATTTTTAGGCACACGGGGGCTCTCCAAACGTGACATGGTGTCCGCTAAAGAGTGGAGCCAATTTTTGATTCAAAAAGTCAAATGGCGCTCCTTCCCTTCCAAGCCCTGCAGTGCGCCCAAACAGTGGTTTACCCCCGCATATGAGGTATCAGCGTACTCAGGACAAATTGGACAACAACTTTCGTGGTTCAGTTTCTCCTTTTACCATTGGGAAAATAAAAAAATTGTTGCTAAAAGATAATTTTTGTGACTAAAAAGTTAAATGTTCATTTTTTCCTTCCATGTTGCTTCTGCTGCTGTGAAGCACCTGAAGGGTTAATAAACTTCTTGAATGTGGTTTTGAGTACCTTGAGGGGTGCAGTTTTTAGAATGGTGTCACTTTTGGGTATTTTCAGCCATATAGACCCCTCAAACTGACTTCAAATGTGAGGTGGTCCCTAAAAAAAATGGTTTTGTAAATTTCGTTGTAAAAATGACAAATCGCTGGTCAAATTTTAACCCTTATAACTTCCTAACAAAAAAAAATTTTGTTTCCAAAATTGTGCTGATGTAAAGTAAACATGTGGGAAATGTTATTTATTAACTATTTTGTGTCACATATCTCTCTGGTTTAACAGAATAAAAATTCAAAATGTGAAAATTGCGAAATTTTCAAAATTTTCGCCAAATTTCCGTTTTTATCACAAATAAACGCAGAATTTATTGACCTAAATTTACCACTAACATGAAGCCCAATATGTCACGAAAAAACAATCTCAGAACCGCTAGGATCCGTTGAAGCGTTCCTGAGTTATTACCTCATAAAGGGACACTGGTCAGAATTGCAAAAAACGGCAAGGTCTTTAAGGTCAAAATAGGCTGGGTCATGAAGGGGTTAATAACGCCCTATGGCGGGCTGCCAAGTGCTAAAATGCATCCCGTGCGAACAGAGGCCACAGTGTACAGAACAATTTGGGCCCAGCTGCACCCTGCAAAAAATATAAGTGCAAAAAACATATAAATATATGTAAGGTATTAGTTGATATTAGGGCCATAATATATAAGCTGGCAACCCACGCCAAGGGTCCTTACGTATTGCCAGTCCTACTCTAACATGAAAAACACCAAAAAAGGACACATTCAAGAAAAAACACCAAAGACAGGCAAAGATGCTTACCTGTCTAAATAGGCCTCAATACAAATGCACAAGCAGGGTGCAGCGGACCCAAACAAAATAGCAAATGCACAGGTGCAATACCTAATGAAACAGCCAACCTTCAATAACGCCACATACAGAGTATTTTATCTTAGTGCATTGGTGTGCCACACAGCCAAACCCTTATTGAAGGCTGGCTGTTTCATTAGGTATTGCACCTGTGCATTTGCTATTTTGATTGGGTCCGCTGCACCCCGCTTGTGCATTTGTATTGAGGCCTATTTAGACAGGTAAGCGTCTTTGGTGTTTTTTCTTGAATGTGTCCTTTTTTGGTGTTTTTCATGTTAGAGCAGGACTGGCAATACGTAAGGACGCTTGGGGTGGGTTGCCAGCTTCCATATTATGGCCCTAATATCAACTAATACCTTAGATATATTTATATGTTTTTTGCACGTATATTTTTTGCAGGGTGCAGCTGGGCCAAAATTGTTCTGTACATTGTGGCCTCTGTTCGCACGGGATGCATTTTAGCACTGGGCAGCCCGCCATAGGGCTTTATTAATAGGCTGTAGCCAGATGCTTTGTATTCCTTGTGTGAACACGCCACATACAGAGTATTTTATCTTAGTGCATTGGTGTGCCACACAGCCAAACCCTTATTGAAGGCTGGCTGTTTCATTAGGTATTGCACCTGTGCATTTGCTATTTTGTTTGGGTCCGCTGCACCCTGCTTGTGCATTTGTATTGAGGCCTATTTAAACAGGTAAGCATCTTTGCCTGTCTTTGGTGTTTTTTCAGCAAAAACAAAGCCAGAACTTATCTTTGTTGAAAAGAACAGCAAAACAGGAGAGACCAGGTAGGGATGTGAATCCTCCAAAAACAATGGACAACTGGCACTGACTAAAGGATCAAGCAAGACTAAATAGCCCAGTCCAAATTGCAATAAGTGGACACACCTGATAAATGCTGCGATCCAAAGACAGCAGCACTACCACTCATAACCACCGGAGGGAGCCCAAGAGCAGAATACACAACAGTACCCCCCCTTGAGGAGGGTTCACCGAACCCTCACCAGAGCCCCAAGGACGATCAGGACGAGCCAAATGAAAGGCACGAACCAAATCGTCAGCATGAACATCGGAGGCAACAACCCAAGAATTATCCTCCTGGCCATAACCCTTCCATTTGACAAGATACTGAAGCTTCCGCCTCGAAAAACGAGAATCCAAAATCTTCTCAACCACATACTCCAACTCCCCATCAATCAACACTGGGGCCGGAGGATCAACAGAGGGAACAACGGGCACCACATACTTCCGCAAAAAAGATCTATGGAAAACATTATGGTTGGAAAAAGAGTCTGGAAGGGTCAAATGAAAAGACACTGGATTGATAATCTCAGAAATCCTATAAGGACCAATAAACCGAGGCTTGAACTTAGGGGAAGAAACCTTCATAGGAACATGACGGGAAGACAACCAGGCCAAATCCCCAACCCGAAGCCGGGAACCAACACACCGACGACGGTTAGCAAAACGCTGAGTCTCCTCCTGAGACAACACCAAATTGTCCACCACATGAGCCCAAATTTGCTGCAGCCTGTCAACCACAGAATCCACACCAGGACAATCAGAAGGCTCAACCTGCCCTGAAGAAAAACGAGGATGAAAACCAAAATTACAAAAAAAAGGCGAAACCAAGGTAGCAGAACTAGCCCGATTATTAAGGGCAAACTCGGCCAATGGCAAGAAAGCCACCCAATCATCCTGATCAGCAGACACAAAGCATCTCAAATAAGTTTCCAAAGTCTGATTAGTTCGCTCGGTTTGGCCATTTGTCTGAGGATGAAATGCGGAAGAAAAAGACAAATCAATGCCCAGCCTAGCACAAAAGGCCCGCCAAAACCTAGAAACAAACTGGGAACCTCAATCGGACACAATATTCTCCGGAATGCCATGCAAACGAACCACATGCTGAAAAAATAACTGAACCAAATCAGAAGAGGAAGGCAATTTAGGCAAAGGTACCAAATGAACCATCTTAGAAAACCGATCACAAACCACCCAGATAACCGACATCCTCTGGGAAACCAGAAGATCTGAAATAAAATCCATAGAAATATGCGTCCAATGCCTCTCAGGGACCGGCAAAGGCAGAAGCAACCCACTAGCATGGGAACAACAAGGCTTGGCCCGCGCACAAGTCCCGCACGACTGCACAAAAGAACGCACATCCCGTGACAAAGAAGGCCACCAAAAGGACCTACCAACCAAATCTCTGGTACCAAAAATTCCAGCATGGCCAGCCAACACAGAACAATGAACCTCAGAAATCACTTTACTAGTCCATCTATCAGGAACAAACAGTTTCCCCACTGGACAGCGGTCAGGTTTATCAGCCTGAAATTCCAGAAGAGCCCGTCGTAAATCAGGGGAGATGGCAGAAAGAATCACCCCTTCCTTCAGAATGCCGAACGGCTCAAGGACCCCAGGAGAATCAGGCAAAAAACTCCTAGAGAGGGCATCAGCCTTAACATTCTTAGAACCCGGCAGATACGAGACCACAAAATCAAAACGCGAGAAAAACAGGGACCATCGAGCCTGTCTGGGGTTCAGTCGTTTGGCAGACTCGAGGTAAATCAGATTCTTATGATCGGTCGGGACCACAATACGGTGCTTGACCCCCTCAAGCCAATGTCGCCACTCCTCAAATGCCCACTTCGTAGCCAACAACTCACGATTGCCGACATCATAATTGCTTTCCGCAGGCGAAAACTTCAGAGAAAAGAAGGCACACGGTTTCATCAAGGAACCATCAGAATTCCTCTGAGACAAAACGGCCCCTGCCCCAATCTAACACCGGATTATGTACCTGTAACCATGGAAAATCCAACACAATAGCATCATGCAAATTATGCAACACCAGAAAACAAAAATCTTCCTGATGGGCTAGCACCATGCACATGGTCAGCTGTGTCAAAAACTGAGGTTTATTTTTAGCCAACGGTGTAGCATCAATGCCCCTTAAAGGAATAGGGTTCTGCAAAGGCTGCAAGGGGAAACCACAACGTTTGGCAAATTCCAAGTCCATTAAGTTCAGAGCGGCGCATGAATCCACAAATGTCATGACAGAAAATGACGATAATGAGCAGATCAAGGTCACAGATAACAGAAATTTAGGTTGTACAGAACTGATGGTAACAGAACTAGCCATTCCCATTGTACGCTTAGGGCAATCAGAAATAACATGAGCAGAATCGCCGCAGTAAAAACACAACCTATTCTGACGCCTGAATCTTTGTCGTTCAGCTCTAGACAAAATTCTATCACACTGCAAAGGCTCAGGGCTCCGCTCGGAGGACAATGCCACAGTGTGCACAACTCTGCGCTCGCGCAAGCGCCGATCAATCTGAATGGCCAAAGACATAGAATCACTCAGACCAGCAGGTGTGGGGAACCCCACCATAACATCTTTAACGGATTCAGAAGTACCCTTTCTGAAAATTGCCACCAAGGCATCCTCATTCCATTTAGTTAATACAGACCATTTTCTAAATTTCAGGCAATACGATTCTGCCGCTTTTTGACCCTGACATAGGGCCAACAATGTCTTCTCTGCATGATCCACTGAATTAGGTTCATCATACAATAACCCTAGCGCCTGAAAAAAGGTGTCTACATTAAGCAAAGCAGGATTCCCAGATTCCAGGGAAAATGCCCAATCCTGAGGATCACCACGCAGCAGGGAAATAACAATTTTAACCTGCTGAATGGGATCACCAGAAGAACGGGGTTTCAGAGCAAAAAACAGTTTACAGTTATTTTTAAAGCTCAAAAATTTGGACCTGTCCCCAAAAAACAAATCAGGAGTTGGAATTCTAGGCTCTAAAACCGGAGTCTGAACGATATACTCGGAAATACCCTGTACTCTAGCAGCAAGTTGGTCCACACGAGAAACCAATTCCTGAACCTCCATGCCAGCACCAAACTCCTGAGCCACCCAGAGGGAAAGAGGGAAGAAAAGACAAAACAGACTACAGAAAAAGAAATGGCTCAGCACTTTTCTTCCCTTCTTTTGAGATGCGTTTAACTCATTGTGGGCCAGTTGTACTGTTATGATCTGGTGGCCTAGGAGCAGCATGAGACGTACTCTGGAGAAGGTGGTACCTGTACTGACCGCAGACCCTGAACTTAGCACCGCAACTAGAAGTAGCCGTGGGATGTACCTAACACTCCCTAGACACCTCGACACAGCCTAAGAACTAACTTCCCCCTAAAGATAGAAACGGGAAAACTATCTTGTCTCAGAGTAAATCCCCAAAGGATAGACAGCCTCACAAATATTGACTGTGAGAGGAGAGGGAAATGACATACACAGACTGAAATCAGGATTTACCAAAGGAGGCCTTTCTAGCTAAAAAGAAAGAATAGGACAGAGTACTATGCGGTCAGTATTAAAACACTAGAAAATATCCACCACAGAAAATACAAATCTCCAAATCTGACTAAAGACATGGAGGGTATATCTGCATCTCCAGAGATACAGCTTGGCTGCAAGAAATCCCTAGACAAATCTGGACAAGACAAAACATGAAAATGTACTGAACTATAAGGCCCACAGCATGTGGACAGCAAAAACAAAGCCAGAACTTATCTTTGTTGAAAAGAACATCAAAACAGGAGAGACCAGGTAGGGATGTGAATCCTCCAAAAACAATGGACAACTGGCACTGACTAAAGGATCAAGCAAGACTAAATAGCCCAGTCCAAATTGCAATAAGAGGACACACCTGATAAATGCTGCGATCCAAAGACAGCAGCACTACCACTCATAACCACCAGAGGGAGCCCAAGAGCAGAATTCACAACATTCCTCCACTTCCTCTTCTTCAGGCCATCTTTGCTGGATGGGCATGAATCTAGGATTGTAAGTATCCTCTGTAGGTGCAGACCAAAAACTCCTGTTCCTACTCCTACTCCGTCTCTTCCTTGTGTTCCTCTTCATCACCCAATGTGGCTTGAGAATATTGTGTGAGGCTGGGCTGTGTGGTATCAGCCACTGTGAAATCTTGCTCCATAGCTACCAGCTTGGCATTCAAAGCTCCCTCTTTGAGATTCTGCAGCAAATGTATTAATAGACAGAGCATCGGGATGGATAATAGCATCATCAGCATTCACCATCAAGGTGGAATTCTAGTGTGTGGGTAGGTCACAAATTAGTCGTTGACAAGGCAAATTGAAGCAATGCTGCAATGAAACCAGACACGGTCTACGTTGGCAAGTAAGCAAATCAGGGTATGTTTTTAATGGGAACCTGTCAGCAGGGTTGTGCATAGTAACCTATACACAGTATCAGGTTGGCGCCGTTATACTAAATAAAATGATTCCTTGGCTGATGAAATTGGTTTTGTGGCTGTTTCTTAATCTTTATTTTTAGTTTTGAATTAATGATATGCTCATGCTAATGTATATGGTGCTCTGATTATATATTCATAATGAAGACTGCAGACAGGTCCCTGCTCCCTTGATGACCTGCCCACGAGCTTGCATAATGAACACCATCACATACTGAATTTAAAAAAAACGCGTCTGCAGGCAAGTGCCGGACGTGGCACCCATGCTGCAGCATAATCTCATGATTACTTTGCAATTATTCCCTTATGCAGATGGAACACCTGCCAGGGCCATGGAGTACTCGGTACCGGGTCTGGTACTTAAAGGGATGTGTCATGGTGACGGTGACCTGGTTCGTGGCCCTGGGCACCCATGTTAAGGGAAAAGTCTTTAAAGGGGTTTGTGAAATAAAGTTTGCTCATGACGCCACCTGTGGTATTCGGTCAGGGGTAACAGATGCTGCTTAAAGGGGTCCTCTGGGGTGATGTTATGGCAGCAGGGATGGTATGGCTTCCCACAGGTGAAGCTGGGTCCCCAGGGCTCCCAGTATAGTAGGGACAGGCGGTAGGTGGTGTAGAAAGAAACAGCGGACACAGGGTTGCAGTCTCTTTACCTCTTTACTTGGTTCAAGGCAGCCACTTTCCAGGGTACCAGATCCCGGATGCTGGTGTGGTACGGCCAGCGAATTGGGAATCCCTCTAACCAGGTGGGGTTGGAATCCTTCTTTCTAGTGCTGTGGTGTTGTAATCCCTTGCTGCCTTAGTCCACACAAGGTCCTCACATTTTTTCTCTGTCTCCCTTTAGGTAGGACACTACCCATACGATAGGTAGCTGGAGCCTTTTTACAGGATCTCTATCACGACTCGGGCTCTATTTGCTACTGTGTCCTCAGAAGTTAATGGTGGACTGGTAACTTGCAATCAGCTGTCTGCTGATTTCTTCCGTGGGGCATGAAGTTACCCCACAACCTAATTCTTCTGGCTACCGCTATCTGCACTCAGCATGGAGGAAGCCCAGTCGCAGCTTCTCACCAGCTCTTCACTCTCCTGTGCTTCTTTTCCCTCTAAGTCTCCTACAGACTGCTCTGCTTTCTTTTTCCTTCCCAGGAGCTGCAGAATCACTCGTCTCCATGGCCCCAACCTTCCTTCCTCTCTCCTCGCTTTCCTCTCAGCAACTGTCTAACTCCAACTGCCTAGCAACTGCCTAGCAACTGACTCCTCATCCTGACCAGAGAGAACAGCTCCCCTGAAGTTGGGTGTAGAGCTCCCCCTTCTGGCCTGGAGTCAGAACAGTGTTCTATGTGCTGAATATCTGTCAAAGGGATTCTTCCTCACTTCCAAGCGTGACATCACTATCCCCGTGAGGTAAGCAATGCCACTGTAGCGACCAGGAACCTGGGGTGTTACACAGATTTACTTGAGCGAGGTAAAAGAAAAAAAGATTTATGCTGCTGTTTTGCCAAGGCAGTGCTGCTGACATCATAGCTGGGAGAGATGATGAGGATAGTTCCACTGAGGAGGAGGAAGGACAGGAACTGGAATACCAGGAGATGGAAACCCTGATGGAAGTTGGGCCCGCTTTTCTTGATGTGGGTAAGATATGTGATTTCCCAGCCTCTAACTCTGTCCCAGACTCCACCAGATTCACCCAGTGTGCCATCAGGGAAATGTAGCATCACTGTCCACAGGAACTTGTCCACATGTCTGTGGTTAGGTGGACCTTCCCTGTGACTGTTGGCCAGAGCACGGCTGATAATATGTAACATGTGCTTATGTAACGGCACACCAGAAAAACTCTCCATCTATGCTGCTTTCACTCTACCTACACTAACACTATGCTCTCAGTACGCTGTTTCTGGCTGCAATGTGCGCAAAATGGGGCCGGCAGGGATCAAGACCCGTGGAAGCGCAATTGCGCGAAACGGCCGTCGTCTTTGGAAATCTGTGTTTTCCTGCCTGTTTTGCATTTGACATGATGTCAGAATAAAGTTTGGATTTTTATCTGGATGGTGAGTGCCCGCTTTTTCTTCAACTTTCATGCAGCGGTGATTTGGACTTGTTTCAGCGTGAGCACCCGATATCCGTTTTTTGCTTCTTGATATCTGAGTCACACTTGATATGGTCAAGTGATAGAACCAGCTGGTTGTGCGGTCCCCTTTTTTTTTTTTTTTTCTTTGTTTTTAAAGAACTAATTTTTACCCTCAGTAGCTCTTAAAAGAGCTTTTTGGAAACAAAAACTCTCAATCTATGCTGCTTTCACTCTACCTACACTAACACTATGCTCTCAGTACGCTGTTTCTGGCTGCAATATGTGCAAAATGGGGCCGGCAGGGATTAAATATATCCTATGATGCTGTAAGGCCCGTCAATCACAGTAATGCTACAGCAAAAATGGCGCTGGCATTACATTGATTTAACCAGCAAGCCCAGCATGTTCATTGGCTGCAAAAAACATGACCAAACATGCTGGGCGCGTCACTCAAATATACCAAGGTGAATAGCAAATTATTCGCCGAGTAACGAATAGCCCGAATAGCATACTATTCATGCGAGTAACGACTACTGTTGAATGTATTTGCTTATCACTACTCATAAATCATGCCATATGCCTTTCCTGTAAATTTTCACATTGTTTTATGTCTTCCTATGCCCCTGCATCAGCTCTCCAGTCATAGGCAGAGCGTCCTCTTCAAAGTCCTCTGTTCCATTCTGACTACATTTTCATCCAGCTGTTATAATGGGCTACGGGCAGGTATGGACAGGGGCTGAAATTCAGCCCTGGCATTTGAAATCACACAGGCCCATGTTGTCCCTGTTCCCAAGCACCAGATGGGATATATTACTAATATTTCCCTGCATGAAGGAAAGCAAGATTTACTACAAGAAAAATATTTCTAATGATACCTCCGTCACAACTCTTAACAGTATGGGTGTCTTGAGAACACTGATTCTGTTAACATAGCAGACAAGGTGGCCCACAACCAGACAGGCCCTTCTGGCATTTGCCAGAATTGCCAGATGGCCAGTCCGGCCCTGGCTACGGGCCAGCAGTGATCACACCCTCTGTAACTTTACCTATACCTTTCACACTTCTGGCCCAGCTTTAAACACAGTCTCGGCATAATGTCCTGTCTGAGACACTGCTACAGGCAAATCTCTGATAGATTGCATAGAAGCAACAAAAAGTACCAGAACACCATCACTAGACATAAAGATGATCCCCTGCTGCCCCTCACTGATTAACAATGTCCCACTGTAAAAGGATAAAGGAAATATGGGTAAAGGAATATGTATATTTATATAACAGAGGGAATAGATCCTGGTGTATATATATATCACACAGGTTATAGAGCAGGGTTTGTGTACATTTATACACTTCTGCATACATACAGAAACTTAGAGAGAGCTCTGGAGGGAGAAATGTTCAGGGAGATGGGAGAGCTTTGTCTGCAGCAGTGAGCACTGCTGATTAGAGCCATGCCCATTTGCACAGCATTAAAATCACACAACTGTGATGTTATGTTAGATTCTAGAGCCAAGAATTCCAGGAGAATTTGATGTGACATAACCAAAAGGGTCTTTCAGCTTCCGTTTGCATCAGTTTTGCAATGAATCCTTTTTGGACATTAATTCTGTTTGTCTGTTTCTCAAGATGAAATAAACGCATGCAATGTCTGAATGGAAGTGTAAATGTTGCTTAACTAGGCATTTCGGCCCTTTAGCTACATAGGAATAAGGTTTACAACATAGCCACAGTATGCATTGTCCATACCAGCTATAAAGATGGCACCCACAGGCTGACTGGTTTTACCTGCTGTGGTGCAGTGAAAGGAGTAGTGATGGACGGAAGATAAATTTATCCCAGCAGGATAAGATTTGGCCTGGATTTTCCCTAAGGATGGGGACCTTCAGTGATGTCACATTCACGTGACCAGCCCATGCGATAGGTACCTCACCCGTGGGTGTGGTTATGGTCTATGTAATAGAGGTTGTGGTTTGGCACATGGTCTGTGTGAAAGGTGTGAGGAGCTAGGCTGCAGTTAGCCAGGATTGTTTCTTTGTGGCGGATTACACATGCTGCAAAAGTTTGCGACAAGACTCATAATAACCCTGGGAATGGCACCTGGTGTTAAGCCCGTCCCGTGCAGGGGTGAGTCTGAGACCAGTGGTTCTCCAATCTGGAGTATGTTTGTGTTTTTTTTCTTACTTCCTGCCACATACTGTTTAAAGTGTTAATAAACCACTGAAGTTTGCACTCTAAAGGTACCTTCACACATAACGATATCGTTAACGATATCGTTGCTTTTTGTGACGTAGCAACGATATCGTTAAGGAAATCGTTCTGTGTGACAGCGACCAACGATCAGGATCCTGCTGTGATGTCGTTGGTCGCTGAGGAAAGTCCAGAACTTTATTTCATCGCTGGACTCCCTGCAGACATCGCTGGATCGGCGTGTGTGACACCGATCCAGCGTTGTCTTCACTGGTAACCAGGGTAAACATCGGGTTACTAAGCACAGGGCCGCACTTAGTAACCCGATGTTTACCCTGGTTACCAGCGTAAAAGTAAAAAAAACAAACACTACATACTTACCTACCGCTGTCTGTCCCCGGCGCTCTGCTTCTCTGCACTCCTCCTGCACTGGCTGTGAGCGTCGGTCAGCCGGAAAGCAGAGCGGTGACGTCACCGCTCTGCTTTCCGGCCGCTGTGCTCACAGCCAGTACAGGAGGAGTGCAGAGAAGCAGAGCGCCAGGGACAGACAGCGGTAGTTAAGTATGTAGTGTTTGTTTTTTTTACTTTTACGCTGGTAACCAGGGTAAACATCGGGTTACTAAGCGCGGCCCTGCGTTTAGTAACCCGATGTTTACCCTGGTTACCCGGGGACCTCGGGATCGTTGGTCGCTGGAGAGCTGTCTGTGTGACAGCTCTCCAGTGACCAAACAGCGACGCTCAGCGATCGACATCGTTGTCGGTATCGCTGCAGCGTCGCTCAGTGTGAAGGTACCTTAAGCTTGTGTGTTGCCTCATCACTGCGGCCCTGCCACTGCCTACCAGAGCAAATCCCTACACTGCTCATTATCAGACATCAAACCTTGTGTTTATGTAAAAGTCCTCATAACTGTCAGCCAATGAGTAGTGTTGAGCATTCCGATACCGCAAGTATCGGGTATCGGCCGATACTTGCAGTATCGGAATTCCGATACCGAGATCCGATACTTTTGTGATATCGGGTATCGGTATCGGATCAATAGGGATGTGTAAAATAAAGAATTAAAATAAAAAATATTGATATGCTCACCTCTCCGGCGGCCCCTGGACATCATGCTGCTAACCGGGAGGCTTCTTTGTTTAAAATGCGCGCCTTTAGGACCTGGGAATGACGTCCCGGGTTCTGATTGGTCGCGTGCCGCCCATGTGACCGGCACGCGACTAATCAGAAGCCGCGACGTCATTCTCATTCACAAAAACTCCTAATTCTAGGAATTGAGGACCTGCGAATGACATCACGGCTTCTGATTGGTCGCATGCCGGTCACATGGGCGGCACGCGACCAATCAGAACCCGGGACGTCATTCCCAGGTCCTAAAGGCGCGCATTTTAAACAAAGAAGCCTCCCGGTTAGCAGCATGATGTCCAGGGGCCACCGGAGAGGTGAGCATATCAATATTTTTTATTTTAATTCTTTATTTTACACATCCCTATGGATCCCAGGGCCTGAAGGAGAGTTTCCTCTCCTTCAGACCCTGGGAACCATGAGAATACCTTCCGATACTTGATGTCCCATTGACTTGTATTGGTATCGGATATCGGTATCGGCGATATCCGATATTTTTCGGGTATCGGCCGATACTATCCGATACCGATACTTTCAAGTATCGGACGGTATCGCTCAACACTACCAATGAGGCAAATCAGATTACCCAAACCCGTGACTGTCCTGAAAATTGAGTGGAGTCACATCTTCTATGTCCTCTCACGGGAACATTTGCAAATTAATAAAAGAGAAATAACAGATTGTCAAACAAAAGATCTCCTTAGTATCACATCCAATGCAAAAATCCTGCCACAGAGTCAATGCACTACAACATGTAAAAATTTGTAATCTGGTTCATTTCCTGCCAGCTTTCGGCATTTCAGACAGCACCACAGCTGAAACCTTAATTGTCAACCATAATTTTCTAATTTCTGCATAAACTTCACTTAAACTATCAGATTTTAACATAAGTCTTAAAGACTCAAAAACATTAGACCTCGTCATTTTTTTATTGAGGACAATAATTCCAGATGACATGTCTATGAGTGGCAAAATGTATGTATATCTTTGATTTTAGTAACTGGTGTGACTCCACCTTGTGCACCTCTAACTGCAGCAAAACACTTCTGGTAATTTTTGAGTAGTATTGCACATTTTAGAACATTCCTCCACATTCCTCCCCAAAACAGCTTAATATTAGTGGGGTTTCTCCCTTGAACTTCTCACATTGGGTCCTTACAAAATATTTCAATAGGATTAAGGACAGGACTATGACTTGGTGTTTCCAAAACATTTTTTTTCTTCTTTGACAATTGTTTTGTGGAATTACTTGTGTGCTGTATGATCCACGTTCTCTTGAGATTCAGCTCATGGACAGATATCCTGATACTTTTCTTTAAAATTTGTTGTTAAAATTCATAATTCATTCGTCTACTCATGATGGCAAGATCTCTTACCCATGATGCAACAAAACAGGCTCAAATTGTGATACAACCACCACTGTTTTTCACAGATTTTTGATAGTGTTTTCTATGCTGTAATGTTGTAGAGCTTCTCTTTTAAACCCAAAAGCTCAAATTTAGTCTTTTCAATTCACATAACTTTGCCCAGTACTCTTCTGTGTTGTCAATGTGATTCTTAGCAAACAGCAGATGGGCAGACAATATTCTTTTTGGAGAGATGTGGCTTTCTCTTTGCAATCCAGACATGCATAATATTGTTGATAGGTTTCCGCCTAATGGTGCACTCATGAACCCTAAAGGGGTCCTGTCACCCCATTCATGCTGCCCAAACCACAGGCAGCATGAATCAGAGCTTGACCTCAGCCAGGTAAAATTTTCTCTGAAAAGCGCCCTCTGGGACCATGGCCAAAGATGAGAGTAGACCGGCTCAGTCCTGGCTGACTTATCACTGCAAATCTTCAGGTGATTGACAGGTCTCTCCCATAGTGAGAAACCTGTCAATTACTTCCAGTAGAGCTCGAAAAAGGCATCAGGGAGTGGAGCCAGACTAGTCTACCTATGGTCTTCAGCCAGATCTTTAAAGTTTATGTTTTCTGAAATATTGAAGCCTTTCAGAGAATGATTTATCTGGTTGCAACAGTACAGCTAGGCTTTGACTCATGTTACCTATGGTTTGGGTCCAAACTACTGGGCTACTTTGAGTTCCTTTGTGACTTCACAGACTTTGATACTCTTTGTTCTTGAAGTGACTTGTTAAGGTACCGTTACACTTAATGATTTACCAATGATCACGACCAGCGATACGACCTGGCCGTGATCATTGGTAAGTTGTTGTGTGGTCGCTGGAGAGCTGTCACACAGACAGCTCTCCAGCGACCAACGATGCCGAAGTCCCCGGGTAACCAGGGTAAACATCGGGTTACTAAGACCAGGGCCGCGCTTAGTAACCCGATGTTTACCCTGGTTACCATTGTAAATGTAAAAAAAAAAAACACTACATACTCACATTCCGGTGTCTGTCACGTCCCCCGGCGTCAGCTTCCCGCACTCACTGTGTCAGCGCCGGCCGGCCGTAAAGCAGAGCACAGCGGAGACGTCACCGCTGTGCTTTACGGCCGGCGCTCACAGTCAGTGCGGGAAGATGAAGGCGGGGGACGTGACAGACACCGGTATGTGAGTATGTACTGTTTTTTTTTTTTACTTTTACAATGGTAACCAGGGTAAATATCGGGTTACTAAGCGCAGCGCTGCGCTTAGTAACCCGATATTTACCCTGCTTACCAGTGATCACATCGCTGGATCGGCATCACACACGCCGATTCAGCGATGACAGCGGGTGATCAGCGACCAAAAAAAAGGTCCTGATCATTCCCAGCGACCAACGATCTCCCAGCAGGGGCCTGATCGTTGGTCGCTGTCACACAGAACGATTTCGTTAACGATATCGTTGCTACGTCACAAAAGGCAACGATATCGTTAAAGAAATCATTATGTGTGAAGGTACCTTTAGTCAAGAACTCCTTGGGAAGTTAACAATGGTTTTGAATTTCCTCTATTAATCCACACTTTGTATGACTGTAGATAGAAGGACCCCAAACTTTTTTTTATATTTTTGTAACTTTTTTGATAACTCCCATGACTTTAAATAAAATAGGTCACCCACTCACATTTGAGTGTCACTCTGCTGGTTAAAAACACTGACTAAAAGACTTTAATTTCACCATGAACTTATTTGCCAATCCCCAAGGTTCACATATTTTTGCCTCTTACAGACATATGATATTGGATTATTTATCTCAATAAAAAGTGATGAAGTTTGTTAGATCTCAGACATGTGTGAAAATATGTCTTGCTTCATCCAGTACAGTTTGCCATCATTGACTGAACAGCGAATTCTTAAATGTTAAGCAAATTTGACCAAATAATTTTATCTTTTTTTCAAAATTGTGGCAAAAATATTGCATCCCTACCATGGCAAAAAACGGTGAAAAAATGCTTTCACAGCCTAACTGCACTCTAAACTGACTATTTGTACGGGGTTTGGAAAAATCTAGGCTCACTTCTTTTTTGTGGTTACCAGGAGTAGAAGCAAAGAAAATGTTGGTTGTGTCGGAAAGCAGTGATACCTTGCCCCAGTATTTTGTTACAAAGGCTGGTCATTAGTTGACATTCTTTCATTTGCCAAAGTTTCTATTGAATTCACAAACTGCCTTATTTGAAATGTGCTTTTAAAGTTATCAGGACCTTAAGTTCAAAAGTCAATTTTCAAGAAAAAAAAGAACTTCACAAAGTTAGATTCAATCATTCCAGAACATCTGTGCAGAAATTTTAAAACACCTTCCCATTTTAGAGGCCCAACACGTATCCTAAAAGCTTTATGTTGCTGTTTACTGACATAATCCATTGTAAGCAATTGTTATAGTAAAAAAAGCAATCTTGGTACATTTTTTTAAAGTGAAAATAAATTTACAGTTCCAAATTCTAAAGAAAGCAAATTGAAAAAGTGAGGTCTATCTAGAACTTTCCTACATTTCATTCACAGTCAACCAAAGTAATCACCTCTCACTTTATTTTCTCTTGCTAAATTTGTATCCTTTAAGACTGGAAACATTTTATTCCTTAGACTCTTCCTGAATAATTTTGTACACACAATTTCAAGGCTGCGAGAACTTTTTTAGTATGATTCTATTTATTTTTCCAATAAATATATTTTGCTTTCCGGGAAATGTCGTTTTTGAAAAGTGCTGGGCTTATTGCAAGTTGCTTAAACCTCTTTAATGCAATGTAATATAAGAAAATGGCATATATTTTAAATCCAGTTTTTTTTTATGATGTCTTTTAAAGCATATTGTTTGATATTTTTTATATCTTAGTGTAACCATTAGTGTTGAGCATTCCGATACCGCAAGTATCGGGTATCGGCCGATATTCGCGGTATCGGAATTCCGATACCAAGTTCCAATACTTTCAGTGTATCGGAAAACCGGAATCGGAAATTCCCATCATGCAAACTCCCGTTTTTTTATGAATCAGCCAATGAGGAATGATTTTAAGTGTGGACACATCCTGTTCTGCATGGTGGGCATGTAACTACTGGCATGGCTGTGATTGGCTGCTGAAATGATGTCACGACGCCCTTTAAAAGTCGCCGCTGCCATTTTGTGCTCACTCTGCTGTGAATTCAGTTAGGGACAGGACTCTGTGTTCTGACTGAGGGCCAGTTTAGAGATTGCGATTTGCTTAATTGTGCTTAATCCAGGCTAAATTAGCAAGCGCTATGTGTTCACCTTGCTTTTGCCTTGCAGCGCTGTTCACAGCTGTCTGCAAGGTCTGTGTGTGTGAGTGCAGCTCACTCTGTTATCTGTCCATAGCCACAGCCGGTTGTGGTCAGCTCAGGGTGCTTCACTGCCTCATACTGCTAAATCCTTTTTTTTTCTTTTTTTGCAATTAGTGCAGCCTGCTGCACATTTTTCCAAATATATCCTATATTAGTGGCTTTCCATCTGTATCCTGCTAGATTGTGGAAAATCACTATATAGGATTAGATAGAGGAGCTTTGTTTGGCCTTGCAGCACCGATCGCAGCTGTCTGCATGGTCTGTGTGGGTGCAGCTCACTCTGTAGACTGTCTGCAGCCACAGCCGGTTGTGTTGAGCTCAGAGTGCGTCACTGCCTCATACTGCTGAATCCATTGTCCTAAATTGCAATTAGTGCAGCCTGCTGCACCTTTTTTCAATAATATCCTATTAGTGTCTTTCCATACGTATCACGCTAGATTGTGGAAAAACACTATATAGGATTAGATAGAGGAGTTTATCTTGGCCTTGCAGTGCCGTTCACGGCTGTCTGCACGGTCTGTGTGTGAGTACTGCACTTACTCTGTAGTGTCTGTTCTGCGAAACAAACCCAAAGTTCACCAAACACTCCACTTTACTGTTGTGTAGGCCACATAAGCGCATAATAAAGTCTAGTCCACACTACATAAAATAAGTGTTTCTTATACCTGTTAGCAGCTGTTCAGGAATAAGCACACTAAGCCGTTAGTACTTTTCTGCCTATCTTTATCACTCAGTCTATCACGATGAAGAAGGCAGGGAGTAAGGCACGTGGGCATGGGCGTGGAGCAGAGAGAGGATGTGGGGATTCTGCGCCAGCTG
This sequence comes from Ranitomeya imitator, assembly GCF_032444005.1. Classification (NCBI taxonomy): domain Eukaryota; kingdom Metazoa; phylum Chordata; class Amphibia; order Anura; family Dendrobatidae; genus Ranitomeya; species Ranitomeya imitator. The sequence continues at coordinate 592,204,794 of NC_091286.1, forward strand.
CAGGCATCGGTGACTCATCATCCCCCAGTTTCAGCAGGGAGCAGACCTTCATGCGCAGCTTTGTTGGAGCTCGCCGTACCCCGCTGCTGCGGGACGAACAAATTGAAGCCGTTGTCGGATGGATGGCAGCTAACGCATCGACTTCAATTAGTGCCACATCCTCTCAGTCACAGAGCACTGAAGAGCAACCATCTGTCTCTTCACCACCTGCCAAATTGCCCAGGCAGTCAGAGAGCCCAGGACAGGAGCCATCTCTACTACTGTTCTCTGAATCTCTTGGCTTGGAAACAGGGGGCCAGCCAAGCGGCATTAGAGAATCAGAAGAAGAGGCTGCATGCAGTGATGCCCAACAGCTTTGTCTCTCTGAATCAGAAGAGTCGGGTAGGACAGTGCCTCCGGTTAAAATTTCTCAGTACGCATCAGATGAGGAGACCCAGGTGCCAGTTTCTGGTGCGTACTGTGCTGCCAAGAATACCGAGGAGAAGCAGTTGGTGGCAGAGGGTAGCGTAGATGATGAGGTCCTCGACCCATCATGGCATGGAAGGTGGTGGGAGCAGCTCTGAGGAAGAGATTCCTCGAACGGCAGGGAGAGGGAGGGGGAAGACTGCGGCGCCTGGAGCCTCCACTTCGGCACCCGGTAGGAGCATGTCTCTTCCAAAATCCAAAGCGGGAGCTCCCAAGACTTGCAGTGCCTGGTCCTTTTTTGACACAGTTGCAGAAGACATTTGCTTTGTCAAATGCCAGCTGTGTTGTTGTGAATTCTGTGGTCAAGCTTCCTCCTGTGGTCATGAGTGGTACTTCGGCTGGTTCTGTCTATGAGCTTCCTCTGGTGGATGTGAGTGGGGCTGCGGCTTCTGAGTTTCCTTCCTCAGGTGACGAGATTAAGTCGTTAGTTGCTACTCTATTTCACTCCACCTAGTTCTTTGTTCCTGGCCTCCAGTCAATGTTCCAGTATTGGTCTAGCTCTCTCCTGGATCGTTCTTGTGGCCTGTTTGCTCTGCATAAGCTAAGTTTTGCTTGTGTTACTTTTGTTTGCTATATTTTCAGTCCAGCTTGCTATATTGGTTTTTCTTGCTTGCTGGAAGCTCTGAGACGCAGAGGGAGCACCTCCGTACCTTTAGTCGGTGCGGAGGGTCTTTTTGCCCCCTCTGCGTGGTTGTTTGTAGGTTTTTGTGCTGACCGCAAAGCTATCTTTCCTATCCTCGGTCTATTCAGTAAGTCGGGCCTCACTTTGCTAAAATCTATTTCATCTCTGTGTTTGTATTTTCATCTCAACTCACAGTCATTATATGTGGGGGGCTGCCTTTTCCTTTGGGGAATTTCTCTGAGGCAAGGTAGGCTTATTTTTCTATCTTCAGGGCTAGCTAGTTTCTTAGGCTGTGCCGAGTTGCATAGGGAGCGTTAGGCGCAATCCACGACTATTTCTAGTGTGTTTGATAGGATTAGGGATTGCGGTCAGCAGAGTTCCCACGTCTCAGAGCTCGTCCTATGTTAGTAACTATCAGGTCACTTTGTGTGCTCTTAACCACTAGGTCCATTGTGGTTCTGAATCACCTGTTCATAACAGTACTGGAGGCCTAAAGTACTAATGCTTCTCAATAGAGGGAAAATAGAAGTTCTGAGACCATTTTTTTTTCTCTGTACTGTGTTTTGTCTTTCTTTTCCCCTAGACATTTGGGTGGTTCAGGACACAGGTGTAGTGATGGACATTAAAGGTCTGTCTTCTTGTGTGGATCATCTCACTGCAAGAGTACAAAATATTCAAGACTGTGTGGTTCAAAAGTCTATGTTAGAACCAAGAATTCCTATTCCTGATTTGTTTTCTGGAGATAGAGCTAAGTTTCAAGAATAATTGTAAACTGTTTCTGGCTTTGAAACCCCGCTCCTCTGGTGACCCAGTTCAACAAGTTAAGATCATTATTTCTTTATTACGTGGCGACCCTCAAGACTGGGCATTTTTCCTTGCGCCAGGAGATCCTGCATTATGTAATATTGATGCGTTTTTTCTGGCGCTTGGATTGCTGTATGATGAAACTAATTTAGTGGATCAGGCAGAGAAAAATTTGCTGGCTCTGTGTCAGGGTCAGGATGAGGTAGAGATATATTGTCAGAAGTTTAGGAAGTGGTCTGTGCTCACTCAATGGAATGAATGTGCGCTGGCAGCAATTTTCAGAAAAGGTCTCTCTGAAGCCCTTAAGGATGTCATGGTGGGATTTCCTATGCCTGCTGGTCTAAATGAGTCTATGTCTTTGGCCATTCAGATCGGTCGACGCTTGCGTGAGCGTAAAACTGTGCACCATTTGGCGGTATTATCTGAGCATGGAGCCTATGCAGTGCGATAGGACTTTGACCAGAGCTGAACGGCAAGAACACAGACGTCAGAATGGGCTGTGTTTTTACTGTGGTAATTCCACTCATGCTATCTCCGATTGTCCTAAGCGCACTAAGCGGTTCGCTAGGTCTGCCACCATTGGCACAGTACAGTCGAAATTTCTTTTGTCCGTTACTTTGACCTGCTCTTTGTCATCCTATTCTGTCATGGCATTTGTGGATTCAGGCGCTGCCCTGAATTTGATGGACTTGGAGTATGCTAGGCGCTGTGGGTTTTTCTTGGAGCCCTTGCAGTATCCTATTCCATTGAGAGGAATTGATGCTACGCCTTTGGCCAAGAATAAGCCTCAGTACTGGACCCAGCTGACCATGTGCATGGCTCCTGTGCATCAGGAGGATATTCGCTTTTTGGTGTTGCATAATCTGCATGATGTGGTCGTGTTGGGGTTGCCATGGCTACAAGTCCATAACCCAGTATTGGATTGGAAATCAATGTCTGTGTCCAGCTGGGGTTGTCAGGGGGTACATGGTGATATTCCATTTCTGTCTATTTCATCATCCACCCCTTCTGAGGTCCCAGAGTTCTTGTCAGATTACCGGGATGTATTTGATGAGCCCAAGTCCAGTGCCCTACCTCCGCATAGGGATTGTGATTGTGCTATCGATTTGATTCCTGGTAGTAAGTTTCCTAAAGGTCGACTGTTTAATTTGTCTGTGCCTGAGCACGCCGCTATGCGGAGTTACGTAAAGGTATCCTTGGAGAAGGGTCATATTCGCCCGTCGTCGTCGCCATTGGGAGCAGGGTTCTTTTTTGTGGCCAAGAAGGATGGTTCGCTGAGACCTTGTATTGATTACCGCCTTCTAAATAAAATCACGGTCAAATTTCAGTACCCCTTGCCGCTGCTGTCTGATTTGTTTGCTCGGATTAAGGGGGCTAGTTGGTTCACCAAGATAGATCTTCGTGGTGCGTATAATCTTGTGCGTATTAAACAGGGCGATGAATGGAAAACAGCGTTTAATACGCCCGAGGGCCATTTTGAGTACCTGGTTATGCCATTCGGGCTTTCTAATGCTCCATCAGTGTTTCAGTCCTTTATGCATGACATCTTCTGAGAGTACCTGGATAAATTCCTGATTGTATACTTGGATGATATTTTGGTCTTCTCGGATGATTGGGAGTCTCACGTGAAGCAGGTCAGAATGGTGTTCCAGGTCCTGCGTGCGAATTCTTTGTTTGTGAAGGGGTCAAAGTGTCTCTTTGGAGTTCAGAAGGTTTCATTTTTGGGTTTCATTTTTTCCCCTTCTACTATCGAGATGGACCCTGTTACAGTTCAGGCCATTTATGATTGGACTCAGCCTACATCTCTGAAGAGTCTGCAAAAGTTCCTGGGCTTTGCTAATTTTTATTGTCGCTTCATCAATAATTTTTCTAGTATTGCTAAACCGTTGACTGATTTAACCAAGAAGGGTGCTGATGTGGTCAATTGGTCTTCTGCTGCTGTGGAAGCTTTTCAGGAGTTGAAGCGTCGTTTTTCTTCTGTCCCTGTGTTGTGCCAACCAGATGTTTCGCTCCCGTTCCAGGTCGAGGTTGATGCTTTTGAGATTGGAGCAGGGGCTGTTTTGTCGCAAAGAAGTTCTGATGGCTCAGTGATTAAACCATGCGCCTTCTTTTCCAGGAAGTTTTCACATGCTGAGCGTAATTATGATGTTGGCAATTGAGAGTTGCTGGCCATGAAGTGGGCATTCGAGGAGTGGCGTCATTGGCTTGAAGGAGCTAAGCATCGCGTGGTGGTCTTGACTGATCACAAGAACTTGACTTATCTCGAGTCTCCGTTTTGACTTTGTGGTTTCGTACCTTCCGGGCTCTAAAAATGTGAAGGCGGATGCCCTGTCTAGGAGTTTTGTGCCCGACTCTCCGGGTTTGTCTGAGCCGGCGGGTATTCTCAAAGAGGGGGTAATTTTGTCTGCCATCTCCCCTGATTTGCGGCGGGTGCTGCAACAATTTCAGGCTAATAGACCTGACCGTTGCCCAGCGGAGAAACTGTTTGTCCCTGATAAATGGACGAGTAGAGTTATCTCTGAGGTTCATTGTTCGGTGTTGGCTGGTCATCCTGGAATCTTTGGTACCAGAGATTTGGTGGCTAGATCCTTTTGGTGGCCGTCTCTGTCGCGGGATGTGCGTTCGTTTGTGCAGTCCTGTGGGATTTGTGCTCGGGCTAAGCCCTGCTGTTCTCGTGCCAGTGGGTTGCTTTTGCCCTTGCCAGTCCCGAAGAGGCCCTGGACACATATCTCTATGGACTTTATTTCGGATCTCCCCGTCTCTCAAAAAATGTCGGTCATTTGGGTTGTTTGTGATCGCTTCTCTAAGATGGTCCATTTGGTACCCTTGTCTATATTGCCTTCCTCCTCTGATTTGGTGCCATTGTTCTTCCAGCATGTGGTTCGTTTACATGGCATTCCGGAGAACATAGTTTTTGACAGAGGTTCCCAGTTTGTTTCGAGGTTTTGGCGAGCCTTTTGTGCTAGGATGGGCATTAATTTGTCTTTTTCCTCGGCTTTCCATCCTCAGACAAATGGCCAGACTGAACGAACCAATCAGACCTTGGAAACATATCTGAGATGTTTTGTTTCTGCCGATCAGGATGATTGGGTGTCCTTTTTGCCTTTGGCTGAGTTCGCCCTTAATAATCGGGCCAGCTCGGCTACCTTGGTTTCGCCGTTTTTCTGCAATTCTGGTTTCCATCCTCGTTTCTCTTCAGGGCAGGTTGAGTCTTCTGACTGTCCTGGTGTGGATACTGTGGTGGATAGGTTGCAGCAGATTTGGACTCATGTGGTGGACAATTTGACATTGTCTCAGGAGAAGGCTCAACGTTTCGCTAACCATAGGCGCTGTGTGGGTCCCCGACTTCGTGTTGGGGATTTGGTTTGGTTGTCATCTCGTTATATTCCTATGAAAGTTTCCTCTCCTAAGTTTAAGCCTCGTTTCGTTGGTCCATATAGGATTTCTGAGGTTCTTAATCCTGTGTCTTTTCGATTGACCCTTCCGGCTTTTTTTTCCATCCATAACGTATTCCATAGGTCATTGTTGCAGAGATACGTGGCACCTGTGGTTCCATCCGTTGGTCCTCCTGCCCCGGTTTTGGTTGAGGGGGAGTTGGAGTATATAGTGGAGAAGATTTTGGATTCTCGTATTTCGAGACAGGAACTCCAGTACCTGGTTAAGTGGAAGGGTTATGGCCAGGAAGATAATTCCTGGGTCTTTGCCTCTGATGTTCATGCTGCCGATCTGGTTCGTGCCTTTCATTTGGCTCATCCTGGTCGGCCTGGGGGCTCTGGTGAGGGTTCAGTGACCCCTCCTCAAGGGGGGGGGTACTGTTGTGAATTCTGTGGTCAAGCTCCCTCCTGTGGTCATGAGTGGTACTTCGGTTGGTTCTGTCTATGAGCTTCCTCTGGTGGATGTGAGTGGGGCTGCGGCTTCTGAGTTTCCTTCCTCAGGTGACGAGATTAAGTCATTAGGTGCTGCTCTATTTAACTCCACCTAGTTCTTTGTTCCTGGCCTCCAGTCAATGTTCCAGTATTGGTCTAGCTCTCTCCTGGATCGTTCTTGTGGCCTGTCTGCTCTGCATAAGCTAAGTTTTGCTTGTGTTACTTTTGTTTGCTATATTTTCTGTCCAGCTTGCTATATTGGTTTTTCTTGCTTGCTGGAAGCTCTGAGACGCAGAGGGAGCACCTCCGTACCGTTAGTCAGTGCGGAGGGTCTTTTTGCCCCCTCTGCGTGGTTGTTTGTAGGTTTTTGTGCTGACCGCAAAGCTATCTTTCCTATCCTCGGTCTATTCAATAAGTCGGGCCTCACTTTGCTAAAATCTATTTCATCTCTGTGTTTGTATTTATATCTCAACTCACAGTCATTATATGTGGGGGGCTGCCTTTTCCTTTGGGGAATTTCTCTGAGGCAAGGTAGGCTTATTTTTCTATCTTCAGGGCTAGCTAGTTTCTTAGGCTGTGCCGAGTTGCATAGGGAGCGTTAGGCGCAATCCACGGCTATTTCTAGTGTGTTTGATAGGATTAGGGATTGCGGTCAGCAGAGTTCCCACGTCTCAGAGCTCGTCCTATGTTACTAACTATCAGGTCACTTTGTGTGCTCTTAACCACTAGGTCTATTGTGGTTCTGAATCACCTGTTCATAACACTGTGTAGTCAGAAAATCAAACGAGGTAGAAATGTCAGCAACCTCAATAGCTCAAACATGTGGAAACATGTGCGGACCAAGCACTCGGTGGAGTTACAAAAACACACTGAAGACCTAGGCCAACCTACAGCGGCACCTACCACCTCTTAAGCTCGTGTTGTTGCCTCTTCCTCCAGCTCACACACTGCTGGTTTGGCTTCCTCACAGGATCGCCATGTAAGAACCTCTGGCACTGTTGTCCAGAGACCCAGTGTAATTCCACCCACAGCACCATGTTCCCAGTCATCCTCACACCCCCTGCCCAGTCTACAGCCATCAGTAGCACAGGTATGGGAGAAAAGGCGGCCATTCTCTGCAAACCACCCACGAGCACAGGCTCTGAATGCAGGCATTGCCAAACATCTGTCACTGGAAATGCTCTCATTCAGGCTGGTGGAGACTGACAGCTTCCGTAACTTGATGGCATTGGCAGTCCCACAATACAATGTACCCAGCTGCTTTAAGTTCAGCAGGCAAGCTGTCCCTGCCCTGCAAAGCATGTGGAGGAAAACATGAAACATCTGCTACTAAACACCGTTAGTAGCAAGGTCCACCTCACCACCGATGCGTGGACCAGTCACCATGGACAGGGACGCTGCAGGAGCCGTCACGGTCTACCTCCACCTTGACCCGTGAACGCTTACCTGTTACAACTGATATGAGCAGAGCTGTGGCCAAACGTCAACAGGCCGTACTTAAATTAATTTCTTTGGGGAATCGAAGCCACACAGCGCAGGAGCTCTGGAATGCCATCAATTCAGAGATCGACAAGTGGTTTGCGCAAGCGAATCTCCAGACAGGCATGGTAGTGTGTGACAATGGCCGAAATCTTGTGGCAGCTCTGGCCCTTGGCAACCTCACTCACATCCCATGTCTGGCACATGTGCTCAATTTGGTTGTGCAGAGTTTTCTGAGGGACTATCCGGATCTTGATGCACTGCTGCACAAGGTCCGCCTTGAGTGTGCTCACTTGCGGCGTTCCAGCATGGCCAGATCGTGCATTGCAAGTCTGCAGCGCCGATTCCATCTTCCGGAACATTGCATCATATGTGACCTCCCCACCATGTGGAATTCCACGTTACATATGTTGGAGCGGTTGTGTGAGCAGCAGCCAGCAGTAATAGAGTACCAGCTGCATCAGGCGCAAAAAAGTCGCAGTGCGCGCCGTTCAGACTTCACAACCACTGAGTGGGCCACTATGAAGGACATCTGCCAGGTTTTGCGGGCCTTTGATGAATCCACGTGGATGGCGAGTGCAGATGATGCAGTAGTCAGCATGACTGTCCCCCTTATCTGCCTGCTTGAAAGAACCCTGCAAGCGCTAAGGGATGAGGTGGTGGAAGAGGTTGAGTCCAATCGAGAGAAGTGCTGCGCCTGCTACTGCTAGTGCTTTACAAAGCAGCTCTGTGCATATAGGCAGTGGAGGAATCTCTGCACAAAGAGGTAGCAGAAGTAGTGGCCCAGCACAAGCCAAGACCAGTCTGTTCCAACAGTGACAAAGTTTTGTGTGCCCGCCACAAATGTCTTCACCATCACTGACGGTGACGGATCCAGTCAGCAGGAGGCCACATTTCCATCAGATGGTGACAAACTACATGTCTTGCACTCTCAGCGTACTCCCAGACGGCTCTTGCCCCTTCAAGTTTTGGGTCTCTAAGCGGGATACATGGCAAGAGCTTAGCCAGTATGCATTGGAGGTGCTGGCTTGCCCTGCTGCCAGTGTATTATCGGAATGCGTCTTTAGTGCTGCAGGTGGTGTACTAACAGACTGTCGCATGCGACTATCATCCGATAACATTGACCGGCTTACTTTTTTGAAAATGAAGAAGGCCTGGATCTCACAGGAATTTGCCACTCCTCTTACCCATTAAATAATTGGTTGCCAACAGTATCCAGGTCTCCAGCTGTGTTCATGTTTCAACCACCTGAACTTTAATCCCTGGGATCCAACACCGCCAGTTGCTGCCCAGAAGTGCCGGCTGCACAGACAACACATGACCCAGTGTTATTGGGTTTCAGTAACGTCCGCTGATCCCCTGCTGTGTATTCAGCAATGTGTCCAGCGATCGCCACGCTGGCACTACAACAGCAATTAAATGGAACCTGTCCCCCACAGGCGTCTGTAACTGAAAGAGCCACCTTGTGTAGCACAAATGCTGCACAAGGAACAGGTGGCTCCTTTAGTTCTGCTTCTTGCACACGCTGCACTTAAAACTTATAAAATATGTGTCTCCTCATTCCGTGAAACCGTCCCGTAGGTGGGACTGTCCTTTGCTATGAGACGTAGCACAGCCGGCATTCATACCCCCATGGTGCCGAGCGCCGCCGCAGTGTCTTCTGATTTTGTCACACTGTGGGGCTGGGATTCCTGGGCATGCACAGTTCATATCTTCGGCTTTCCCTCTTCTCCCTCCACCTTCTACAGACAGTGTGGTGTCAGCTGATCCCAATTCACGTGCCACGGCCGTGACGCCGCACACTCCGAAGAAGGCGGATGGAGAGTAGTGAGAGGCAAAGATATGCACTGTGCATGCCCATGAATCCCAGCCCTGCAGTGGGACTAAATCAGAAGACACTGCGAGGCAGTTTCTCGGGCAGTGCAGCCACACAGGCACAGTTACCATGACACCAAATGATGTTAGAAGACGGGCAGCGCTAACTGCGCAAGGCCAGGGTTTAACATAACAGCGCGGGCTCCATGACAGATTTAAGCAACGCTGATGAGGCAGCGCCCGGCACCAAGGGGGTGTGAATGCAGGCTGTGCTGCGTCTCATCACAACGGAAAGTTCCACCTGTGGGATGGTATCACGGTATCAGGGGGCACATTATATAAGTGTTTAGTTCACCGTGTGCAAGGAGCATAATTAAAAGAACCACCTTGTCCTTGTGCACTATTAGTGCTGCACAAGTTGGCTCTTTCAGTTGCTAACGCATGGGGGGGTTAAAGGTTCACTTTCAACTTGATCCAAGTAGGCCTCGGCCTACACTCAGCTCCTCCTGCTGTCCCTGGGCTCTAACAGCGCTAGTTGGTGCCTGGAAGTGATGGCTGCACAGTTAACACTTGCTGCCGTGTTATTGGGTTTCAGTAACGTCAGCTGATTCCCAGCTGTGTATCTGGTAAAACCTCCTATCTGCTCCTCCTGCTGTCCCTGGGCTCACCATCAGTTGGTGCCTGGAAGTGATGTCCACACAGTCAACAGTCTCTCCTCTGTTATTGGGGTTCAGTAACGTCAGCTGTTCCCCAGCTGTGTGTGCAGCAATACCTCCTATCTGCTCCTCCTGCTGTCCCTGGGCTCTAACACCATCAGTTGGTGCCTGGAAGTGCTGTCTGTTGTGAATTCTGTTATCGAACTTCCTCCTGTGGTCATGAATGGTACTTCGGCGAGTTCTGTCCATGGACTCCCTCTGGTGGCTGTGTGTGGAGCTGCTGCTTCTGAGGTTCCTTCCACAGGTGACTTAGTTTATTCTTTGGCTGGCTGCTCTATTTAACTCCACTCAGATCGTTACTCCATGCCAGCTGGCAATGTTCTTGTACTGGTTCAGTTCGCTCTTGGATCTTTCTGGTGACCTGTCTACTCCAGCAGAAGCTAAGTCCCTGCTAGTTAATTATTTGTTCATTGTTTTCTTGTCCAGCTTGCTATCATGATTTTGCCTTGCTAGCTGGAAGCTCTGGGATGCAGAGTGGCACCTCCGCACCGTGAGTCGGTGCGGAGGTCTTTTTGCACACTCTGCGTGGTCTTTTTGTAGTTTTTTGTGCTGACCGCAAAGATACCTTTCCTATCCTCAGTCTGTTTAGTTAGTCTGGCCTCCTTTGCTGAAACCTGTTTCATGTCTGTGTTTGTGACTTTCATCTTAACTCACAGTCAATATATGTGGGGGGCTGCCTTTTCCTTTGGGGAATTTCTCTGAGGCAAGGTAGGCTTTATTTTCTATCTCTAGGGCTAGTTAGCTCTTAGGCTGTGAAGAGGCATCTAGGCAGAGTTAGGTACGCTCCACGGCTATTTCTAGTGTGTGTGATAGGTTTAGGGGTTGTGGTCAGCAGAGCTCCCACTTCCCAGAGCTTGTCCTGTGTTAGTTTAACCATCAGGTCGTTCCGGGTGCTCCTAACCACCAGGTCCATAACAGTACAGCTGGCCCAAAGTGTTAATGCATCTCAATAGAGAGATAAGAGAAATTCTGAGACCATTTGTTTTTTCTCTGCAATGTGTTTTGTCTTTCTTTTCCCCTTAACCTCTGGGTGGTTCAGGACACAGGTGTAGATATGGACATTCAAGGTCTGTCCTCATGTGTGGATCATCTCACTGCAAGGGTACAAAACATTCAAGATTTTGTAGTTCAGAATCCGATGTTAGAGCCTAGAATTCCAATTCCTGATTTGTTTTCTGGGGATAGATCTAAGTTCCTGAATTTCAAAAATAATTGTAAACTGTTTCTTGCTTTGAAACCCCGCTCCTCTGGTGACCCCGTTCAACAAGTAAAAATCATTATTTCTTTGTTGCGTGGCGACCCTCAAGACTGGGCATTTTCTCTTGCGCCAGGAGATCCTGCATTGCGTGATGTAGATGCGTTTTTTCTGGCGCTTGGATTGCTTTATGATGAACCAAATTCAGTGGATCAGGCAGAGAAAATCTTGCTGGCTTTGTGTCAGGGTCAGGATGAAGCGGAGGTATATTGTCAGAAGTTTAGAAAGTGGTCTGTGCTTACTCAGTGGAATGAGTGTGCCCTGGCGGCAATTTTCAGAAAGGGTCTTTCCTTAAGGATGTCATGGTGGGATTTCCCACGCCTGCTGGTCTGAATGAGTCTATGTCCTTGGCCATTCAGATCGATCGGCGCTTGCGTGAGCGCAAAGCTGTGCACCATTTGGCGGTATTCTCTGAGCATAGGCCTGAGCCTATGCAATGTGATAGGACTTTGACCAGAGCTGAACAGCAAGAACACAGACGTCGGAATGGGCTGTGTTTTTACTGTGGTGAATCCACTCATGCTATCTCCGATTGTCCTAAGCGCACTAAGCGGTTCGCTAGGTCTGCCACCATTGGTACAGTACAGTCTAAATTTCTTTTGTCCGTTACCCTGATTTGCTCTTTGTCGTCCTATTCTGTTATGGCATTTGTGGATTCAGGCGCTGCCCTGAATTTGATGGACTTGGAGTTTGCCAGGCGCTGTGGTTTTTTCTTGGAGCCCTTGCAGTATCCTATTCCATTGAGAGGAATTGATGCTACGCCTTTGGCCAAGAATAAGCCTCAGTACTGGACTCAATTGACCATGTGCATGGCTCCTGCACATCAGGAGGATATTCGCTTTTTGGTGTTGCATAATCTGCATGATGTGGTTGTTTTGGGGTTGCCCTGGCTACAGGTCCATAATCCAGTATTGGATTGGAAATCTATGTCTGTGTCCAGCTGGGGTTGTCAAGGGGTACATGGTGATGTTCCATTGCTGTCAATTTCGCCTTCCACTCCTTCTGAAGTCCCTGAATTTTTGTCGGATTACCGGGATGTATTTGATGAGCCCAAATCCAGTGCCCTACCTCTTCATAGGGATTGCGATTGTGCTATTAATTTGATTCCTGGTAGTAAGTTTCCTAAGGGCCGACTGTTCAATTTATCTGTGCCAGAGCACGCCGCTATGCGGAGTTATATAAAGGAATCCTTGGAGAAGGGTCATATTCGCCCGTCGTCATCACCGTTGGGAGCAGGGGTTTTTTTTGTGGCCAAGAAGGATGGTTCTTTGAGACCTTGTATTGATTACCGCCCTCTTAATAAGATCACAGTCAAATTTCAGTACCCTTTGCCGCTGCTGTCTGATTTGTTTGCTCGGATTAAGGGGGCTAGTTGGTTCACCAAGATAGATCTTCGAGGGGCGTATTAAACAGGGCGATGAATGGAAAACAGCATTTAATACGCCCGAGGGCCATTTTGAGTACCTGGTTATGCCATTCGGGCTTTCTAATGCTCCATCTGTATTTCAGTCCTTTATGCATGACATCTTCCGAAAGTACCTGGATAGATTCATGATTGTATATTTGGATGATATTTTGGTCTTTTCGGATGATTGGGAGTCTCATGTAAAGCAGGTCAGAATGGTGTTCCAGGTCCATCGTGCGAATTCCTTGTTTGTGAAGGGGTCAAAATGTCTCTTTGGAGTTCAGAAGGTTTCATTTTTGGGTTTCATTTTTTTCCCTTCTACTATTGAGATGGACCCTGTTAAAGTTCAGGCCATTTATGATTGGACTCAGCCGACATCTGTGAAGAGCCTGCAGAAGTCCCTGGGCTTTGCTAATTTTTACCGTCGCTTCATCGCTAATTTTTCTAGTGTTGCTAAACTGTTGACTGATTTGACCAAGAAAGGTGCTGATGTGGTCAATTGGTCCTCTGTGGCTGTAGAGGCTTTTCAGGAGTTGAAGCGTCGTTTTTCTTCTGCCCCTGTGTTGTGCCAGCCAGATGTTTCGCTCCCGTTTCAGGTCGAGGTTGATGCTTCTGAGATTGGAGCAGGGGCTGTTTTGTCGCAAAGAAGTTCTGATGGCTCGGTGATGAAACCATGTGCCTTCTTTTCTAGAAAGTTCTCGCCTGCTGAGCGCAATTATGATGTTGGCAATCGAGAGTTGTTGGCCATGAAGTGGGCATTCGAGGAGTGGCGACATTGGCTTGAAGGAGCCAAGCATCGCGTGGTGGTCTTGACGGCTCACAAGAATTTGACTTATCTCGAGTCTGCCAAACGGTTGAATACTAGACAGGCTCGATGGTCGCGGTTTTTCTCCCGTTTTGATTTTGTGGTTTCGTTCCTTCCGGGCTCTAAGAATGTGAAGGCTGATGCCCTGTCAAGGAGTTTTGTGCCTGACTCTCCGGGTGTTCCTGAGACGGCGGGTATTCTCAAAGAGGGGGTAATTTTGTCTGCCATCTCCCCTGATTTGCGGCGGGTGCTGCAGAAGTTTCAGGCTGATAGACCTGACCGTTGTCCAGCGGAGAAACTGTTTGTCCCTGATAGATGAACTAGTAGAGTTATCTCTGAGGTTCATTGTTCGGTGTTGGCTGGTCATCCTGGAATCTTTGGTACCAGAGATTTGGTGGCTAGATCCTTTTGGTGGCCTTCTTTGTCACTGGATGTGCGTTCTTTTGTGCAGTACTGTGGGACTTGTGCTCGGGCTAAGCCCTGCTGTTCTCATGCCAGTGGGTTGCTTTTGCCCTTGCCGGTCCCGAAGAGGCCCTGGACGCATATTTCCATGGATTTTATTTCAGATCTCCCTGTCTCTCAAAGGATGTCGGTCATTTTGGTGGTTTGTGATCGCTTCTCTAAGATGGTCCATTTGGTACCCTTGTCTAAATTGCCTTCCTCCTCTGATTTGGTGCCATTGTTTTTCCAGCATGTGATTCGTTTGCATGGCATTCCGGAGAACATCGTCTCGGACAGAGGTTCCCAGTTTGTTTCGAGGTTTTGGCGGTCCTTTTGTGCTAAGATGGGCATTGATTTGTCTTTTTCTTCGGCTTTCCATCCTCAGACAAATGGCCAAACCGAACGAACTAATCAGACTTTGGAAACATATCTGAGATGCTTTGTTTCTGCTGATCAGGATGATTGGGTGTCCTTCTTGCCTTTGGCTGAGTTTGCCCATAATAATCGGGCCAGCTCGGCTACTTTGGTTTCGCCTTTTTTCTGTAATTCTGGTTTTCATCCTCGTTTCTCTTCAGGGCAGGTGGAGCCTTCGGACTGTCCTGGTGTGGATACTGTGGTGGACAGGTTGCAGCAGATTTGGACTCATGTGGTGGACAATTTGACATTGTCCCAGGAGAAGGCTCAACGTTTCGCTAACCGCCGGCGCTGTGTTGGTCCCCGACTTCGTTTTGGGGATTTGGTTTGGTTGTCGTCTTGTTATGTTCCTATGAAGGTTTCCTCTCCTAAGTTTAAGCCTCGTTTCATTGGTCCGTATAAGATTTCTGAAGTTCTCAATCCTGTGTCATTTCGTTTGGCCCTTCCAGATTCTTTTGCCATCGATAATGTGTTCCATAGGTCGTTATTGCGGAGATACGTGGCGCCTATGGTTCCCTCCGTTGATCCTCCTGCTCCGATGTTGGTCGAGGGGGAGTTGGAGTATGTGGTGGAGAAGATTTTGGATTCTCGTATTTCGAGACGGAAACTCCAATACCTGGTCAAGTGGAAGGGTTATGGTCAGGAAGATAATTCCTGGGTTTTTGCCTCTGATGTTCATGCTGCCGATCTAGTTCGTGCCTTTCATTTGGCTCGTCCTGATCGGCCTGGGGGCTCTGGTGAGGGTTCGGTGACCCCTCCTCAAGGGGGGGGTACTGTTGTGAATTCTGTTATCGAACTTCCTCCTGTGGTCATGAATGGTACTTCGGCGAGTTCTGTCCATGGACTCCCTCTGGTGGCTGTGAGTGGAGCTGCTGCTTCTGAGGTTCCTTCCACAGGTGACTTAGTTTATTCTTTGGCTGGCTGCTCTATTTAACTCCACTCAGATCGTTACTCCATGCCAGCTGGCAATGTTCTTGTACTGGTTCAGTTCGCTCTTGGATCTTTCTGGTGACCTGTCAACTCCAGCAGAAGCTAAGTCCCTGCTAGTTAATTATTTGTTCATTGTTTTCTTGTCCAGCTTGCTATCATGATTTTTTCTTGCTAGCTGGAAGCTCTGGGATGCAGAGTGGCACCTCCGCACCGTGAGTCGGTGCGGAGGTCTTTTTGCACACTCTGCGTGGTCTTTTTGTAGTTTTTTGTGCTGACCGCAAAGATACCTTTCCTATCCTCAGTCTGTTTAGTTAGTCTGGCCTCCTTTGCTGAAACCTGTTTCATTTCTGTGTTTGTGACTTTCATCTAAACTCAGAGTCAATATATGTGGGGGGCTGCCTTTTCCTTTGGGGAATTTCTCTGAGGCAAGGTAGGCTTTATTTTCTATCTCTAGGGCTAGTTAGCTCTTAGGCTGTGAAGAGGCGTCTAGGCAGAGCTAGGTACGCTCCACAGCTATTTCTAGTGTGTGTGATAGGATTAGGGGTTGCGGTCAGCAGAGCTCCCACTTCCCAGAGCTTGTCCTGTGTTAGTTTAACCATCAGGTCGTTCCGGGTGCTCCTAACCACCAGGTCCATAACAGCTGTCCACACAGTCAACAGTCTCTCCTCTGTTATTGGGGTTCAGTAACGTCAGCTGTTCCCCAGCTGTGTGTGCGGCAATACCTCAAATCTGCTCCTCCTGCTGTCCCTGGGCTCTAACACCGTCAGTTGGTGCCTGAAAGTGCTGTCCGCACAGTCAACAGTCGCTCCTCTGTTATTGGGGTTCAGTAACGTCAGCTGTTCCCCAGCTGTGTGTGCGGCAATACCTCAAATCTGCTCCTCCTGCTGTCCCTGGGCTCTAACAGCGCTAGTTGGTGCCTGGAAGTGCTGGCTGCACAGTTAACACTTGCTGCCGTGTTATTGGGTTTCAGTAACGTCAGCTGATTCCCAGTTGTGTATCTGGCAAAACCTCCTATCTGCTCCTCCTGCTGTCCCTGGGCTCTATGTTGTGAATTCTGTGGTCAAGCTCCCTCCTGTGGTCATGAGTGGTACTTCGGCTGGTTCTGTCTATGAGCTTCCTCTGGTGGATGTGAGTGGGGCTGCGGCTTCTGAGTTTCCTTCCTCAGGTGACGAGGTTAAGTCGTTAGGTGCTGCTCTATTTAACTCCACCTAGTTCTTTGTTCCTGGCCTCCAGTCAATGTTCCAGTATTGGAACATTAAGTTTTGCTTGTGTTACTTTTGTTTGCTATATTTTCTGTCCAGCTTGCTACAGTTAGTTCCATATATATTTGGACAGAGACAACATTTTTCTAATTTTGGTTATAGACATTACCACAATGAATTTTAAACAAAACAATTCAGATGCAGTTGAAGTTCAGACTTTCAGCTTTCATTTGAGGGTATCCACATTAAAACTGGACGAAGGGTTTGGGAGTTTCAGCTCCTTAACATGTGCCACCCTGTTTTTAAAAGGGCCAAAAGTTATTGGACAATTGACTCCAAGGCTATTTCATGGACAGGTGTGGGCAATCCCTTCGTTATGTCATTCTCAATTAAGCAGATAAAAGGCCTGGAGTTGATTTGAGGTGTGGTACTTGCATTTGGAAGGTTTTGCTGTGAAGTAAACATGCGGCCAAAGGAGCTCTCCATGCAGGTGAAACAAGCCATCCTTAAGCTGCGAAAACAGAAAAAACCCATCCGAGAAATTGCTGCAATATTAGGAGTGGCAAAATCTACAGTTTGGTACATCCTGAGAAAGAAAGAAAGCACTGGTGAACTCATCAATGCAAAAAGACTTGGGTGCCCACAGAAGACAACAGTGGTGGATGATTGTAGAATAATCTCCATGGTGAAGAGGAACCCCTTCACAACAGCCAACCAAGTGACCAACACTCTCCAGGAAGTCGGCGTATCAATATCCAAATCTACCATAAAGAGAAGACTGCATGAAAGTAAATACAGAGGGTTCACTGCACGGTGCAAGCCACTCATAAGCATCAAGAATAAAAGGGCTAGACTGGACTTTGCTAAAAAAAATCTTAAAAAGCCAGCACAGTTCTGGAAGAACATTCTTTGGACAGATGAAACCAAGATCAACCTCTACCAGAATGATGGAAAGAGAAAAGTATGGCGAAGGCGTGGTACAGTTCATGATCCAAAGCATAGCACATCATCTGTAAAACACGACGGAGGCAGTGTGATGGCTTGGGCATGCATGGCTGCCAGTGGCACTGGGTCACTAGTGTTTATTGATGATGTGACACAGGACAGAAGCAGCCGGATGAATTCTGAGGTATTCAGAGCCGCCATACTGTGTGCTCAGATCCAGCCAAATGCAGCCAAACTGATTGGTCGTCGTTTCATACTACAGATGGATAATGACCCAAAACATAAAGCCAAAGCAACCCAGGAGTTTATTAAAGCAATCTGATCTCAACCCAATTGAGCAGCATTTCACTTGTTAAAGACTAAACTTCAGACAGAAAGGCCCACAAACAAACAGCAACTGAAAACCACCACAGTGAAGGCCTGGCAGAGCATCAAATAGGAGGAAACACAGCGTCTGGTGATGTCCATGAGTTCAAGACTTCAGGCAGTCATTGCCAACAAAGGGTTTTCAACCAAGTACTAAAAATGAACATTTTATTTAAAATTATTGAATCTGTCCAATTACTTTTGGTCCCTTTAAAAACAGGGTGGCACATGTTAAGGAGCTGAAACTCCTAAACCCTTCATCCAATTTTAATATGGATATCCTCAAATGAAAGCTGAAAGTCTGAACTTCAACTGCATCTGAATTCTTTTGTTTAAAATTCATTGTGGTAATTGTTGTGAATTCTGTGGCAGAGCTCCCTCCTGTGGTCACAAGTGGTACTTCGGCTGATTCTCTCTGTGAGCTTCTGTTGGTGGAGGGAAGTGGTACTGCGGCTTCTGAGTTTCCTCCCTCAGGTGATCTGGTGAGGTCGTTAGGTGCTTCTCTACTTAACTCCACCTAATGCTTTGATCCTGGCTTCCTGTCAATGTTCCAGTGTTGGACTTGCTTTTCCCTGGATCATTCCTGTGGCCTGCTGCTCTGCATAGCTAAGTTCTTCTTTGCTATTTGTTTGCTATTTTTTCTGTCCAGCTTGTCTATTTTGTTGCTGGAAGCTCTGGGACGCAGAGGGTGTACCTCCATGCCGTTAGTTCGGTACGGAGGGTCTTTTTGCCCCCTTTGCGTGGTTTTCTTTAGGGTTTTGTGTAGACCGCAAAGTTGCCTTTTCTATCCTCGCTCTGTTAAGAAAGTCGGGCCTCACTGTGCTGAATCTATTTCATCTCTACGTTTGTCTGTTCATCTTAACTCACAGTCATTATATGTGGGGGGCTGCCTTTTCCTTTGGGGAATTTCTCTGAGGCAAGGTAGGCTTATTTTCTATCTTCAGGCTAGTTAGTTTCTCAGGCTGTGCCGAGTTGCATAGGCAGAGTTAGGCGCAATCCACGGCTGCCTCTAGTGTTGTTTGGAGAGGATTAGGGATTGCGGTCTGCAGAGTTCCCACGTCTCAGAGCTCGTTCTATGATTTTGGGTTATTGTCAGATCACTGTATGTGCTCTGACCGCTATGTCCATTGTGGTACTGAATTGCCTTTCGTAACAGTACAGGAAGCCAAAAGTACTAATCATTCTCAATAGAGGGAAAGGACAAGTTCTGAGACCATTTTTTTTTCTTTGCACTGTGTTTTGCCTTTTTTTTCCCCTAGACATTTGGGTGGTTCAGTACACAGGTGTAGCGATGGACATTAGAAGTCTGTCTTCATTTGTGGATCAGCTCTCGGCAAGAGTACAAAAGATTCAAGACACTATTGATCAGAAATCTATGTTAGAACCAAGAATTCCTATTCCTGATTTGTTTTTTGGAGATAGAACTAAGTTTCTGAGTTTCAAAAATAATTGCAAATTATTTCTGGCCTTGAAACCTCGCTCCTCTGGTGATCCAGTTCAACAGGTTTTGATTGTTATTTCTTTTTTGCGCGGCGAACCTCAGGACTGGGCATTTTCTCTTGCGTCAGGAGATCCTGCATTGAGTTATATCGATGCGTTTTTCCTGGCGCTCGGATTGCTGTACGATGAACCTAATTCAGTGGATCAGGCAGAGAAAAATTTGTTGGCTCTTTGTCAGGGTCAGGATGAGATAGAGGTATATTGTCAGAAATTTAGAAAGTGGTCCGTGCTCACTCAATGGAATGAATCTGCGCTGGCAGCTATGTTCAGAAAGGGTCTCTCTGAAGCCCTTAAGGATGTCATGGTGGGATTTCCTATGCCTGCTGGTTTGAATGAGTCTATGTCTTTGGCCATTCAGATCGGTCGACGCTTGCGTGAGCGTAAATCTGTGCACCATTTGGCGGTATTACCTGAGCTTAAACCTGAGCCTATGCAGTGTGATAGGACTTTGACCAGAGTTGAACGGCAAGAGCACAGACGTCTGAATGGGCTGTGTTTCTACTGTGGTGATTCCACTCATGCTATCTCTGATTGTCCTAAGCGCACTAAGCGGTTCGCTAGGTCTGCCACCATTGGTACGGTACAGTCAAAATTTCTTCTGTCCGTTACCTTGATCTGTTCTTTGTCATCGTATTCTGTCATGGCATTTGTGGATTCAGGCGCTGCCCTGAATTTGATGGACTTGGAGTATGCTAAGCGTTGTGGGTTTCTCTTAGAGCCCTTGCAGTGTCCTATTCCATTGAGAGGAATTGATGCTACGCCTTTGGCCAAGAATAAGCCTCAGTACTGGACCCAGCTGACCATGTGCATGGCTCCTGCACATCAGGAGGTTATTCGCTTTCTGGTGTTGCATAATCTGCATGATGTGGTCGTGTTGGGGTTGCCATGGCTACAAGCCCACAATCCAGTATTAGATTGGAAATCCATGTCGGTGTCCAGCTGGGGTTGTCAGGGGGTACATGGTGATGTTCCATTTCTGTCAATTTCGTCATCCACCCCTTCTGAGGTTCCAGAGTTCTTGTCTGATTACCGGGATGTATTTGATGAGCCCAAGTCCGATGCCCTACCTCTGCATAGGGATTGTGATTGTGCTATCAATTTGATTCCTGGTAGTAAATTCCCAAAAGGTCGACTGTTTAATTTATCCGTGCCTGAGCACGCCGCTATGCGCAGTTATGTGAAAGAATCCCTGGAGAAGGGGCATATTCGCCCGTCATCGTCACCATTAGGAGCAGGGTTCTTTTTTGCAGCCAAGAAGGATGGCTCGCTGAGACCTTGTATAGATTACCGCCTTCTAAATAAGATCACGGTTAAATTTCAGTACCCCTTGCCATTGTTATCTGATTTGTTTGCTCGGATTAAGGGGGCTAGTTGGTTCACCAAGATAGATCTTCGTGGTGCGTATAATCTGGTGCGAATCAGGCGAGGAGATGAATGGAAAACTGCATTTAATACGCCCGAGGGTCATTTTGAGTATCTAGTGATGCCATTCGGACTTGCCAATGCTCCATCAGTGTTTCAGTCCTATATGCATGACATCTTCCGAGAGTACCTGGATAAATTCCTGATTGTGTACTTGGATGACATTTTGGTCTTCTCGGATGATTGGGAGTCTCATGTGAAGCAGGTCAGAACAGTTTTTCAGGTCCTGCGTGCTAATTTTTTGTTTGTGAAGGGATCAAAGTGTCTCTTTGGTGTGCAGAAGGTTTCATTTTTGGGGTTCATCTTTTCCCCTTCTACTATCGAGATGGATCCTGTTAAGGTCCAAGCCATCCATGATGGGACTCAGCCGACATCTCTGAAAAGTCTGCAAAAGTTCCTGGGCTTTGCTAATTTTTATCGTCGCTTCATCTGCAATTTTTCTAGTATTGCCAAACCATTAACCGATTTGACCAAGAAGGGTGCTGATTTGGTCAATTGGTCTTCTGCTGCTGTGGAAGCTTTTCAAGAGTTGAAGCGTCGTTTTTCTTCTGCCCCTGTGTTGTGTCAACCAGATGTTTCTCTTCCGTTCCAGGTCGAGGTTGATGCTTCTGAGATTGGAGCAGGGGCTGTTTTGTCGCAGAGAGGTTCTGATTGCTCAGTGATGAAACCATGCGCTTTTTTTCCAGGAAGTTTTCGCCTGCTGAGCAAAATTATGATGTGGGCAACCAAGAGTTGCTGGCCATGAAGTGGGCATTCGAGGAGTGGCGTCATTGGCTTGAAGGAGCTAAGCATCGCGTGGTGGTATTGACTGATCATAAGAACTTGACTTATCTTGAGTCTGCTAAGCGGTTGAATCCTAGACAGGCTCGTTGGTCGCTGTTTTTTGCCCGTTTTGACTTTGTGATTTCGTACCTTCCGGGCTCTAAAAATGTGAAGGCGGATGCTTTGTCTAGGAGTTTTGTGCCCGACTCTCCGGGTTTGTCTGAGCCGGCGGGTATCCTCAAGGAAGGAGTAATTGTGTCTGCCATCTCCCCTGATTTGCGGCGGGTGCTACAAAAATTTCAGGCTAATAAACCTGATCGTTGTCCAGCGGAGAGACTGTTTGTCCCTGATAGGTGGACCAATAAAGTTATCTCTGAGGTTCATTGTTCGGTTTTGGCTGGTCATCCTGGAATCTTTGGTACCAGAGAGTTAGTGGCTAGATCCTTTTGGTGGCCGTCTCTGTCGCGGGATGTGCGTGCTTTTGTGCAGTCCTGTGGGATTTGTGCTCGGGCTAAGCCCTGCTGTTCTCGTGCCAGTGGGTTGCTTTTGCCCTTGTCGGTCCCGAAGAGGCCTTGGACACATATCTCTATGGATTTTATTTCTTATCTTCCCGTTTCTCAAAAGATGTCAGTCATTTGGGTGGTCTGTGATCGCTTTTCTAAGATGGTCCATCTGGTACCCTTGTCTAAATTGCCTTCCTCCTCTGATTTGGTGCCATTGTTCTTCCAGCATGTGGATCGTTTACATGGCATTCCAGAGAATATCGTTTCTGACAGAGGTTCCCAGTTTGTTTCAAGGTTTTGGCGAGCCTTTTGTGGTAGGATGGGCATTGACTTGTCTTTTTCCTCGGCTTTCCATCCTCAGACAAATGGCCAGACCGAACGAACCAATCAGACCTTGGAAACATATCTGAGATTTTTTGTTTCTGTCGATCAGGATGCTTGGGTGTCCTTTTTGCCTTTGGCTGAGTTCGCCCTTAATAATCGGGCCAGCTCGGCTACCTTGGTTTCGCCATTTTTCTGCAATTCTGGGTTCCATCCTCGTTTCTCTTCAGGACAGGTTGAGTCTTCGGACTGTCCTGGTGTGGATACTGTGGTGGACAGGTTGCAGCAGATTTGGACTCATGTGGTGGACAATTTGACATTGTCTCAGGAGAAGGCTCAACGTTTCGCTAACCGCAGGCGCTGTGTGGGTCCCCGACTTCGTGTTGGGGATTTGGTTTGGTTGTCATCTCGTTATATTCCTATGAAAGTTTCCTCTCCTAAGTTTAAGCCTCGTTTCATTGGTCCGTATAGGATTTCTGAGGTTCTTAATCCTGTGTCTTTTCGTTTGACCCTTCCAGCTTCTTTTTCCATCCATAACATATTCCATAGGTCATTGTTGCGGAGATACGTGGCACCTGTGGTTCCATCCGTTGATCCTCCTGCCCCGGTTTTGGTTGAGGGGGAGTTGGAGTATATAGTGGAGAAGATTTTGGATTCTCGTATTTCGAGACAGAAGCTCCAGTACCTGGTTATGTGGAAGGGTTATGGTCAGGAAGATAATTCCTGGGTCTTTGCCTCTGATGTTCATGCTGCCAATCTGGTTCGTGCCTTTCATTTGGCTCATCCTGGTCGGCCTGGGGGCTCTGTTGAGGGTTCTGTGACCCCTCCTCAAGGGGGGGGTACTGTTGTGAATTCTGTGGTCAAGCTCCCTCCTGTGGTCATGAGTGAATCTTCGGCTGGTTCTGTCTATGAGCTTCCTCTGGTGGATGTGAGTGTGGCTGCGGCTTCTGAGTTTCCTTCCTCAGGTGACGAGGTTAAGTCGTTAGGTTCTGCTCTATTTAACTCCACCTAGTTCTTTGTTCCTGGCCTCCAGTCAATGTTCCAGTATTGGTCTTGCTTTCTCCTGGATCGTTCTTGTGGCCTGTCTGCCCTGCATAAGCTAAGTTTTGCTTGTGTTACTTTTGTTTGCTATATTTTCTGTCCAGCTTGCTATATTGGTTTTTCTTGCTTGCTGGAAGCTCTGAGACGCAGAGGGAGCACCTCCGTACCGTTAGTCGGTCTGAGGGTCTTTTTGCCCCTCTGCGTGGTTGTTTGTAGGTTTTTGTGCTGACCGCAAAGCTATCTTTCCTATCCTCGGTCTATTCAGTAAGTCGGGCCTCACTTTGCTAAAATCTATTTCATCTCTGTGTTTGTATTTTCATCTTAACTCACAGTCATTATATGTGGGGGGCTGCCTTTTCCTTTGGGGAATTTCTCTGAGGCAAGGTAGGCTTATTTTTCTATCTTCAGGGCTAGCTAGTTTCTCAGGCTGTGCCGAGTTGCATAGGGAGTGTTAGGCGCAATCCACGGCTACCTCTAGTGTGGTATGATAGGATTAGGGATTGCGGTCAGCAGAGTTCCCACGTCTCAGAGCTCGTCCTATGTTAGTAACTATCAGGTCACTTTGTGTGCTCTTAACCACTAGGTCCATTGTGGTTCTGAATCACCTGTTCATAACAGCTCTAACACCGTCATTTGATGCCTGGAAGTGCTGTCCGCACAGTCAACAGTCGCTCCTCTTTTATTGGGGTTCAGCAACGCCAGCTGTTCCCCTGCTGTGTAGTTGGCAATGTGTCCAGCAAAAGCCACGCTGGCACAATAACAGACATTTACCTGCCTCCAGTGCAGGCTTCGGCCTACACGCTGCTCCTCTTGGATTCCCTGGGTTTCAACACTGTCAGTTGTCGCCCAGAAGTGCTGGCTACACAGAAAAAACACTCGCTCACGTGTCAGTGGGGTTCAGCAGCGCCAGCTGTTCCCCTGCTGTGTAGCCGGCAACGTGTCCAGCAAAAGCCACGCTGGCACAATAACAGACATTTACCTGCCTCCAGTGCAGGCTTTGACCTACACTCTGCTCCTCTTGGATTCCCTAGGTTTCAACACTGTCAGTTGTCGCCCGGAAGTCCTGGCTACACAGAAAAACACTCGCTCACGTGTCAGAGGGGTTCAGCAGCGCCAGCTGTTCCCCTGCTGTGTAGTCGGCAACGTGTCCAGCAAAAGCCACGCTGGCACAATTACAGACATTTCCCTGCCTCCAGTGCAGGCTTCGGCCTACACTCTGCTCCTCTTGGATTCCCTGGGCTTCAACACTGTCAGTTGTCGCCCGGAAGTGCTGGCTACACAGAAAAAACACTCGCTCACGTGTCAGTGGGGTTCAGCAGCGCCAGCTGTTCCCCTGCTGTGTAGCCGGCAACGTGTCCAGCAAAAGCCACGCTGGCACAATAACAGCAAATAAAAGGGAACCTGTCCCCTCCCCCCAGGCATTTGTAACTTAAAGAGCCACCTTGTGTAGCAGTAATGCTGCAGAAGGAACAGGTGGCTCTATTTGTTATGCTTCTTCCACATGCTGCACTTAACACTTATTAAATATGTGTCCCCTTATACCGTGAATCCGTCCCGTAGGTGAGACTTTCCTTTCCAATGAGACGCATCGTAGCCGGCATTCATACCTCCATGGTGCCAATCGCCACCTCCTCAGCGTTGTTTGCATCTGTCCCGGAGCCTACGCTGTAATGTTTAACCTTGGGCATACACAGTTAGCGCTGCCCATCTTCTGCCATCATTTGATGTCATGGTGCCTGTGCCTGTGCGGCGGCGCTTGCAGAGATCACGCCACGCTGTGTCTTCTGATTTAGTCACACTGTGGTGCTGTGATTCATGGGCCTGCGCAGTGCATATCTTCGCCTCTCCCTCTTCTCCCTCCGCCTTCTACAGACAGTGTGGCGTTAGCGGATCCCAATTCACATGCCACGGCCGTGACGCTGCACACTCCGAAGAAGGCAGATGTACAGTAGGGAGAGGCGAAGATATGCACTGCGCAGGCTCCGTGATAGATTCAAGCAACGCTGATGAGACGGCGCCCGTCGGCATGGGGTATGAATGCCGGCTGTGCTGCGTCTCATCACGACGGAAAGTACCAGCTGTGGGACGGTATCACGGTATCAGGGGACACATTTTATAAGTGTTTAGTTCACTGCGTGCAAGGAGCATAATGAAAACAACCACCTTGTCCTTGTGCACCATTAGTGCTGCACAAGTTGGCTCTTTCAGTTGCTAACGCATGGGGGGTTTAAAGGTTCACTTTAAACTAGATCCAATTAGGCCTCGGCCTACACTCTGCTCCTCCTGCTGTACCTGGGCTCCAACAACGCTGGTTGCTGCCCGGAAGTGCTGGCTGCACAGAGCCAAACACCTCGCCAATGTGTTAGTGGGGTTAAGTAACGCCAGCTGCTCCCCTGCTGTGTATCCTGCAACATGTCATGCGACCGCCACGCTGGCACAATAACAGACATTCAAATGCCTCCAGTGCAGGCTTCGGCCTACATACTGCTCCTCCTGCTCTACCTGGGCTCCAACACTGCTGGTTGCTGCCCAGAAGTGCTGTTTGAACAGAGCCAAACACCTCGTCAATGTGTTGGTGGGGTTCAGTAACGCCTGCTGTTCCCCTGCTGTGTATCCAGCAACGTGTCATGCGACCGCCACGATGGCACAATAACAGACATTCAAATGCCTCCAGTGCAGGCTTCGGCCTACATACTGCTCCTCCTGCTGTACCTGGGCTCCAACACCGATTGTTGCTGCCCGAAAGTGCTTTTTGTACAGAGCCAAACACCTCGCCAATGTGTTAGTGGGGATTAGTAATGCCTGCTGCTCCCCTGCTCTGTATCCGGCAACGTGTCATGCGACCACCACGCTGGCACATAACAGCAATTAAAGGGAACCTGTCCCCCTCTCAGGCGTTGGTAACTCTAAGAGCCACCTTGTGCAGCAGTAATGCTGCACAAAGAACAGGTGGGTCTTTTAGTTATGCTCCTTGCAGACGCTGCACTTAACACTTATAAAATATGTCCACTCATAACGCGAAACCATCCCAAAGGTGGGACATTCCTTTGCAATGAGACGCAGCACAGCCTGCATTCATACCCCTTTGGCGCCAGGCGCCGCCTCCTCAGCATTTTTTGAAACTGTCACAGAGCCGGCGCTGTTGTGTTAAACCTTGGCCATGCGCAGTTAGCGCTGCCCATCTTCTGACATCTTTTGGTGTCAGGATGACTGTGCCTGTGCGGCCGCGCAGCCAGAGATCCCGCCACGCAGTGTTTTCTCATTTACTCACACTGCTTTGCTGGTATTCATGGGAATGCGCTGTACATATCTTCGCATCTTTATCATCTCCTTCCGCCTTCCTCTGACTGTGCGGCGTTACGGCCGTGGCATGTGATTTGGGATCAGCTGATGCCGCACACTCTGAGGAAGACGTAAGGAGATGAGTGAGTTGCGAAGACAGGCACTGCGCAAGGCCATGAATCCCAGCCCCGCAGTGTCTTCTGATTTACTCACACTGCGGGGCTGGGATTCATGGGAATGCGCTGTGTATATCTTCGCCTCTTTATCATCTCCTTCCGCCTTCCTCTGACTGTGTGGCGTCACGGCCGTGGCATGCGATTAGGGATCAGCTGATGCCACACACTCTGAGGAAGGCAGATATAGAGGAGTGAGAGGCAAAGATATGCACTGCGCATGCCCATGAATCCCAGCCCCACAGTGTGACTAAATCAGAAGCCACTGCGTGGCGGGATCTTGGGCTGCACGGCCGCACAGGCGCAGTCATCCTGACACCAAAAGATGTCAGAAGATGGGCAGTGCTAACTGTGCATGGCCAAGGTTTAACACAACAGCGCGGGCTCTTTGACAGATTCAAACAAAGCTGAGGAGGCGGCGCCTGGCGCCAAAGGGGTATGAATGACGGCTGTGCTGCGTGTCATTACGAAGGAAAGTCCCACCTCCGGGACGGTTTCACGGTGTCAGGGGACACATTTTATAAGTGTTTAGTTCAGTGTGTGCAAGGAGCATAATTTAAAAGAGCCACCTTTTCCTTGTGCGGCGTTAGTGCTGCACAAGGTAGTTCTTTCAGTTACTAACGCCTGGGGGGGATTAAAGGTTCCCTTTCATCTTGCTCCAGTTAGGCCTCAGCCTACACTCTGTTTGTCATGCAATCCCTAGGCTCCAACACCGCCAGTTGCTGCTCAGATGTCTCTTTGGCACGGATGCTCCCTCCTGCCCAGCCTGGTTCCAGCACCGTCAGCTGGTTCCGGGTAGTGTCAAGGTCACTTAGACTCCAATACGTTGTCCTTTGGTGTTGCGGTCGGGTTAGCCGACTACATGGTGCCTCCAGTTTAGGAGCTTCCCATGTGGGATGCGGGAA
Source organism: Ranitomeya imitator (assembly GCF_032444005.1). Taxonomy (NCBI): domain Eukaryota; kingdom Metazoa; phylum Chordata; class Amphibia; order Anura; family Dendrobatidae; genus Ranitomeya; species Ranitomeya imitator. The sequence goes on from NC_091286.1 coordinate 592,232,233, forward strand.
GTGGTACCTCCTGCTTTGCAACCAGGTTCAAGCACCGTCAGCTGGTCCTCGGTCGTGCCATTGGCTCTTGCATACTTGGGCAACGCATCCGGGTTCCAGTACCATTAGCTGGTTCTCGGCAGTATCTTTGTCACGGGTACTCCCTCCTGCCCAGCCTGGTTCCAGCACCGTCAGCTGGTTCCGGGTAGTGTCAAGGTCACTTAGACTCCAATACGTTGTAATGTCATGTTGTGGTCGGGTTAGCCGACTCCATGGTGCCTCCAGTTTAGGAGCTTCATATGTGGGCTGAGGGAAGTGGCAATCAAGGCTGGTTCTGTAGTGCCAATAGGACAAGCTCCCCCTGTAGGACTGTTGGTTTTTGGTAACTGCGGCAGCCTCGCGGCTTAGCTATTATTTCTTTTCCTGTGGACCTCCTGCTCCACATCCTGGTTCCAGCACCGTCAGCTGGTTCCGGGCAGAGTCTTTGGCTTAGGTGCCTCCTTCTGGGTATCCGAGTTCCGCCAACATCAGGTAGTTCTTGGTAGTGCTTTCAGGCACAGGTACCTCCTGCTTAGTAACCGGGTTCCAGCAATGTCAGCTGGTCCTCGGTCATGCCATTGGCTCTTCTACCTTCAGGTAGCCATCCGGGTTCCAGTACCGTCAGCTGGTTCCGGGTAGTGTCAAGGTCACTTAGACTCCAATACGTTGTCCTGTGGTGTTGCGGTCTGGTTAGCAGACTCCATGGTGCCTCCAGTTTAGGAGCTTTCTATGTGGGCTGCGGGAAGTGGCAATCAAGGCTGGTTCTGTAGTGCCAATAGGACAAGCTCCCCCTGTAGGACTGTTGGTTTTCGGTAACTGCGGCAGCCTCGCGGCCTAGCTATTATTTCTTTTCCTGTGGACCTTCTGCTCCACATCCTGGTTCCAACACCGTCAGCTGGTTCCGGGCAGAGCCTTTGGCTTAGGTGCCTCCTTCTGGGTATCCGAGTTCCGCCAACGTCAGGCGGTCCTTGGTAGTGCTTTGTGGCATGGGTACCTCCTGCTTAGTAACCGGGTTCCAACACCGTCAGCTGGTCCTCGGTCGTGCCATTGGCTCTTCTACCTTCGGGTAGCCATCCGGGTTCCAGTACCGTCAACTGGTTCTCGGCACTGTCTTTTGCTCTTTTACCTTCTGCTCCCCATCCTGGTTCCAGAACCATCAGCTGGTTCCGGGCAGAGCCTTTGGCTTAGGTGCCTCCTTCTGGGTATCCGAGTTCCACCAACGTCAGGTGGTCCTTGGTAGTGGTTTGTAGCTCGGGTACCTCCTGTTTAGTAACCGGGTTCCAACACCGTCAGCTGGTCCTCGGTTGTGCCATTGGCTCTTCTACCTTCGGGTAGCCATCTGGGTTCCAGTACCGTCAGCTGGTTCTCGGCAGTTCCTCAGCCTTCTTGTACCTCCTGCTACAGTTGCAAGTTCAAGAGCCTAAGCATGATGACCCTGAAGACCGAAAATCAAAAGAACAAGAAGCTGCAGAACAAAAAGCAGAACATTAAGCATTAGACTAAAAATCAGAGCAAAAAATATTATATAAATTATAAGCAGAAGAAGACTAAGCAGTGTATGGGGGTGAGTCCGTTCCTCCTCGTGGTGCCCCTGGATAAAACCTGATCCTGCAGGCCAAACTGAACGCAGACAAATCCTGTTTTAAATCTTTTGTGACAGACAGAACGGAAGGTGCAATCTTCAAACTTTGATAGATAACAACTACAGGAATGCCTGTCACACATAAGATTTTGATGAAGAAGAGGAATATGAAGGAGATTATGAAGTTAAATATGAAGAAGGAGAGTTGAATGAGAAGAATATGAAGATTTTTTTTTAAAAAGAATAATAGGAAGAAGGTGAAGAAGAAGATGAATAAGGTGGAGAAGAAGTTGAAGAAAAACATGCTGCTGCTGAGGATGATGAAGAAGAAAGTGTGTTAGAAGTAAAAAAAAAGGTGCAGAGCATGGAAGTAGAGAAACATAAATATCTGACAAAATCTAACAAATCTAAACATAGTCAAAATCTTTGTAACTCCGAACATCTTAAAAAATTTATAATTCCTGCTATTCCATTTGAATGGACTAAACCTCTATGCCTTTAATGTCCCCTCCACCTCCTCCGATACATTCTACGTTATTCTTAGTTGTTTTCCTTCATGTGGAATTAGGCTACAAGGAAATAAAGGGTTTATTTTAATTCCAATATTTTGCTCCCATTGACTTGCATTGGTATCGGGTATCGGTATCGGCGAGATCCGATATTTTTTGAATATCGGCCGATCCAATCCGATACCGATACTTTCAAATATCGAAAGGTATCGCTCAACACTAGTAACCACATAAAATAATCAAATATACAACTGTTTCCCAAGAGCCATATAAGCACACACACCAGCATTGCCTGAAAACTTCAGCTTTACTGTGTAGACTAGGATAGGGTCAGTAGAGTCATCTTATTTTTATAACATGGCAAGAGATTTAATGACCATGTATAATATAATGCTAGGAGCGTCACTCTGTCCGAAGCCTTTATAGACTGCACCAGCGCAATGCACCTGCACAGTCTGGACCCTACAGAGTTACGCATCCGGGGATGAGGATTGCGCCCAGGAGGGTTGTGGTGCCGGAATCGGCGCCTGCGCAGTCCGCGCTTTCCGTGGCCATTTTTATACAGAATCTATACATAAAATATGTCAGCCGGGCAATCCAGCCACTTTCTACTGAAAATATAGATAAAATACGTCAGCATAGCAAGCCAGTGACTTTTTACTGCACATGACAGAATGGTGACGCACGATGGCAACAGCACATGACAGAATGGGGACGCAAAATGGGAGCAGCACATTACAGAATGGGGCGCAGCATGGGAGCATCATACGACAGGATGGGGACGCAGGATGAGAGCATCACATGACAGGATTAGGGCACAGGATGGGAGCACATGACAGGATTGGGGCACAGGAAGCGAGTAGCACATGACAAGATAGAGGTGCACAAAACAGGATGAGGGTGCAGGATGGGGCTGTGTTATGATCTGGTGGCCTAGGAGCAGTATGAGATGGACTCTGGAGAAGGTGGTCCCTGTACTGACCGCAAACCCTGAACCTAGCAGCACAACTAGATGTAGCCGTGGGGGGTACCTAACACTCCCTATACTCTCGGCACAGCCTCAGAACTAACTTCCCCTAAAGACAGAAACAGGAAACCTATCTTGCCTCAGAGAAAATCCCCAAAGGATAGATAGCCCCCCACAAATATTGACGGTGAGAGGAGAGGGAAATAACATACGCAGATATGAAATCAGATTTTCGCATAGGAGGCCACACTAGCTAAAAAGAAAGAATAGAACAGAGTACTATGCGGTCAGTATTAAAACACTAGAAAATATCCACCACAGAAAATACAAATCGCCACATCTGACTAAAGACATGGAGGGTATATCTGCATCTCCAGAGACACAGCTTGACTGCAAAAAATCCTTCACAGACAAAGCTGGACAAGACAAAAACATGAATATGCACAGAACTATAATGTCCACAGCAGGTGGACAGCAAAAACAAAGCCAGGACTTATCTTTGTAGAAAAGCACAGCAAACTGGAGAGACCAGCAGGGAAGTGAATCCTCCAAAAACAATGGACAACTGGCAGGGAATAAAGAGTCCTGCAAAGCTATATACCCCAGTCAGTTTTGCAATTAGTAGATACACCTGTCCAATCCTGCAGTCCAGGCACAACTGCATTACCCTCTACAACCACCGGAGGGAGCCCAAAAGCTGAATTCACAACAGTACCTCCCCCTTGAGGAGGGGTCACCGAACCCTCACCAGAGCCCCTAGGCCGATCAGGATGAGCCTGATGAAAGGTACGAACCAAATCAGCGGCATGGACATCAGAGGCAGAAACCCAAGAATTATCCTCCTGGCCATAACCCTTCCATTTGACAAGGTACTGAAGCTTCCGCCTCGAAAAACGAGAATCCAAAATCTTCTCAACAACATATTCCAACTCCCCATCGACCAACACAGGGGCCGGAGGATCAACAGAGGGAACAACGGGCTCCACATATTTCCGCAACAAAGATCTATGGAAGACATTATGAATAGCAAAAGAGGCTGGAAGCGCCAGGCGAATGGACACCGGATTAATAATTTCAGAAATCCTATAAGGACCAATAAATCGAGGCTTTAACTTAGGGGAAGAAACCTTCATAGGAACATGATGGGAAGATAACCAAACCAGATCCTCAACCCGAAGCCGGGAACCAACACACCGACGACGGTTAGCAAAACATTGAGCCTCCTCCAGAGACAGCACCAAATTGTCCACCACATGAGCCCAAATCTGCTGCAACCTGTCGACCACAGAATCCACACCAGAAAGGTCAGAAGGCTCAACCTGCCCAGAAGAAAAACGAGGATGAAAACCAAAATTACAAAAAAAGGCGAAACCAAAGTAGCCGAACTAGCCCGATTATTAAGGGCAAACTCGGCCAATGGCAAAAAAGCCACCCAATCATCCTGATCAGCAGACACAAAGCATCTCAAATAGGCCTCCAAGGTCTGATTAGTTCGCTCAGTCTGGCCATTTGTCTGAGTATGAAATGCAGAAGAAAAAGACAAATCAATGCCCAGCTTGGCACAAAAGGCCCGCCAAAACCTAGAAACAAACTGGGAACCTCTGTCGGACACAATATTCTCCGGAATACCATGCAAACGTACCACATGCTGAAAAAACAATGGAACCAAATCCGAAGAAGAAGGCAGTTTAGGCAAAGGCACCAAATGAACCATCTTAGAAAATCGGTCACAGACAACCCAGATAACCGACATTCTTTGGGAAACAGGAAGATCGTAAATAAAATCCATAGAAATATGTGTCCAGGGCCTCTCCGGGACCGGTAATGGCAAAAGCAACCCACTAGCGCTGGAACAGCAAGGCTTAGCCCGCGCACAAATCCCACAGGACTGCACAAAAGAACGCACATCCCGCGACAAAGATGCCCACCAAAAGAACCTACCAACCAAATCTCTGGTATCAAAAATCCCAGGATGGCCAGCCAACACAGAACAATGAACCTCAGAAATCACTTTACACGTCCATCTATCAGGAACAAACAGTTTCCCCACTGGACAGCGGTCAGGTTTATTAGCCTGAAATTCCTGAAGAACCCGTCATAAATCAGGGGAGATGGCAGAAAGAATCACCCCTTCCTTCAGAATGCCGACCGGCTCAAGAACCCCAGGGGAATCAGGAAAAAAACTCCTAGAGAGGGCATCCGCCTTAACATTCTTAGTACCAGGAATGTACGAGACCACAAAATCAAAATGGGAGAAAAACTGGGACCATCGAGCCTGTCTAGGATTCAGCCATTTGGCAGACTCGAGGTAAATCAGATTCTTATGATCGGCCAGGACCACAATACGGTGCCTGGCCCCCTCAAGCCAATGTCGCCACTCCTCAAATGCCCACTTCATAGCCAACAACTCCCAATTGCCGACATCATAATTGCGTTTGCAAGGCGAAAACTTCCGAGAAAAGAAGGCACACGGTTTCATCAAGGAACCATCAGAATTCCTCTGAGACAAAACGGCCCCTGCCCCAATCTCAGATGCGTCAACCTCAACCTGAAATGGAAGAGAAACATCTGGCTGACGCAACACAGGGGCAGAAGTAAATCTGCGTTTAAGCTCCTGAAAGGCAGAAACAGCCGCGGAGGACCAATTCGTCACATCAGCGCCTTTCTTTGTCAAATCGGTCAGAGGTTTAACCACACTGGAGAAGTTGGCAATGAAACGACGATAAAAATTAGCAAAGCCCAAGAATTTCTGAAGGCTCTTCACAGATGTGGGCTGAATCCAATCATGAATGGCCTGAACCTTAACCGGATCCATTTCTATAGATGAGGGAGAAAAAATGAAACCCAAAAAAGAAACCTTCTGCACTCCAAAGAGGCACTTTGACCCCTTCACAAATAAAGTATTATTACGGAGGATCTGAAATACCATCCTGACCTGTTTCACATGAGACTCCCAATCATTGGAAAAAATCAAAATATCATCCAAATATACAACCATGAATTTATCAAGATAACTCCAAAAGATATCATGCGTGAAGGATTGGAACACAGATGGGGCATTAGAGAGTCCGAAATGGCATCACAAGGTATTCAAAATGGCCTTCGGGCATATTAAATGCAGTTTTCCATTCGTCACCCTGCTTAATACGAATAAGATTATATGCCCCTCGAAGGTCAATCTTAGTAAACCAGCTAGCCCCCTTAATCCTAGCAAACAAATCAGTAAGCAAGGGCAAAGGGTATTGAAATTTGACCGTGATCTTATTCAAGAGGCGATAATCAATACAGGGTCTCAAGGAGCCATCCTTCTTGGCAACAAAAAAGAACCCCGCTCCCAACGGTGAAGAAGATGGCCGAATATGCCCCTTCTCCAAAGACTCCTTAATATAGCTCCGCATGGCGGCATGTTCTGGCACAGACAGGTTGAAAAGTCGGCCCTTAGGGAACTTACAACCTGGAATCAAGTCAATAGCACAATCACAGTCCCTATGCGGTGGAAGGGAACTGGATTTGGGCTCATCGAATACATCCTGGAAGTCTGACAAAAATTCAGGAATTTCAGAAGAGGGGGAAGAGGAAATTGACATCAAAGGAACATGATCATGAACCCCCTGACAACCCCAACTAGTCACAGACATGGATTTCCAATCCAACACCGGATTATGTAGCTGCAACCATGGAAAACCCAGCACAATAACATCATGCAAATTATGCAACACCAGAAAACGACAATCTTCCTGATGGGCTGGTGCCATGCGCATGGTCAGCTGTGTCCAAAACTGAGGGTTTTTTTAGCCAACGATGTAGCATCAATGCCCCTCAAAGGAATAGGGTTCTGCAAAGGTTGCAAGGGGAAACCACAACGTCTGGCAAATTCTAAGTCCATTAAGTTCAGAGCGGCGCCTGAATCCACAAATGCCATGACAGAAAATGATGATAATGAGCAGATCAAGGTCACAGATAACAGAAATTTAGGTTGTATAGTACTGATGGTAACAGAACTAGCGATTCTCTTTGTACGCTTAGGGCAATGAGAAATAACATGAGCAGAATCGCCACAGTAAAAACACAACCTATTCTGACGCCTGAATCTTTGACGTTCAGCTCCAGACAAAATCCTATCACACTGCATAGGCTCAGGGCTCCGCTCAGAGGACAACGCCACGGTGTGCACAACTCTGCGCTCGCGCAAGCGCCGATCAATCTGAATGGCCAGAGACATAGAATCACTCAGACCAGCAGGCGTGGGGAACCCCACCATAACATCTTTAACGGATTCAGAAAGACCCTTTCTGAAAATTGCCGCCAAGGCATCCTCATTCCATTTAGTCAGTACAGACCATTTTCTAAATTTCTGGCAATACGATTCTGCCGCTTCTTGACCTTGACACAGGGCCAACAAGATTTTCTCAGCCTGATCCACAGAATTAGGCTCATCATACAACAACCCCAATGCCTGAAAGAAAGAATCAACATCAAGCAAAGCAGGATTGCTAGTTTCTAGGGAAAATGCCCAATCCTGAGGGTCACCACGCAGCAGAGATATGATGATTTTAACCTGCTGAATAGGATCACCAGAAGACCGGGGTCTTAATGCAAAAAACAGTTTATAGTTATTTTTGAAACTCAAAAATTTGGATCTGTCACTAAAGAATAAATAAGGAGTGGGAATCTTAGGTTCTAAGGCAGGAGTCTGAACAATATAATCTGAAATACCCTGTACCCTAGCAGCAAGCTGATCCACCCGAGAAACTAACTCCTGAACATTCATGTTATTACTAGATTCCGTAGCCACCCAGAGATTAAGAGCGAAGAGAACACAGAATAGACTGGAGAAAAAAAATGGCTCAAGAGCTTCCTTCCCTTCTTCTGAGATGCATTTAACTCATTATTGGCCAGTTGTACTGTTATGATCTGGTGGCCTAGGAGCAGCATGAGACGGACTCTGGAGAAGGTGGTCCCTGTACTGACCGCAAACCCTGAACCTAGCAGCGCAACTAGAAGTAGCCGTGGGGGGTACCTAACACTCCCTAGACCCCTCGGCACAGCCTCAGAACTAACTTCCCCTAAAGACAGAAACAGGAAACCTATCTTGCCTCAGAGAAAATCCCCAAAGGATAGATAGCCCCCCACAAATATTGACGGTGAGAGGAGAGGGAAATAACATACGCAGATATGAAATCAGATTTTAGCATAGGAGGCCACACTAGCTAAAAAGAAAGAATAGAACAGAGTACTATGCGGTCAGTATTAAAACACTAGAAAATATCCACCACAGAAAATACAAATCGCCACATCTGACTAAAGACATGGAGGGTATATCTGCATCTCCAGAGACACAGCTTGGCTGCAAAAAATCCTTCACAGACAAAGCTGGACAAGACAAAAACATGAATATGCACAGAACTATAAGGTCCACAGCAGGTGGACAGCAAAAACAAAGCCAGGACTTATCTTTGTAGAAAAGCACAGCAAACTGGAGAGACCAGCAGGGAAGTGAATCCTCCAAGAACAATGGACAACTGGCAGGGACTAAAGAGTCCTGCAAAGCTATATACCCCATTCAGTTTTGCAATTAGTAGATACACCTGTCCAATCCTGCAGTCCAGGCACAACTGCATTACCCTCTACAACCACCGGAGGGAGCCCAAAAGCTGAATTCACAACAGGGCTGCACATGACAGGAAGGGGGCACAGGATGGGGGCTGCACATGACAGGAACGGGGCACAAGATGGTAGCAACACATGACAAGATTAGGGAGCAGGATGGAAGAAGTACATACCAGGATGGAGACCATATACCAAAATAAATGCTCGCCACCCTGGCATAGAACGGGTTCAATAGCTATTTCTACTATTCTGCTAGAGGACGAAATATGGCAAGATAGGAGGTATGTTTATGTTACTCCCCAAATTGTGACAAAGGAGACAGCACACAATTTTTTCATGTGAAGGCTTAAATAGTGAGATGGATTCTCTAAGCTATAGATCTGGATCGTGGACCAGAGACATTGGTGCAGTATGGGACAGCTGAATTGGGAATGTTTGACAGCACCTTAGAGCTACGTTTAACAGCACAGCTGAATATGCTGTCATGCACTTAAAGCAACATAGAACAGCAAATCTGGATAAGCTGGACAGCACCTGGATCTGGATGAGTTATACAGGTCTTTCTCAAAAAATTAGCATATAGTGTTAAATTTCATTATTTACCATAATGTAATGATTACAATTAAACTTTCATATATTATAGATTCATTATCCACCAACTGAAATTTGTCAGGTCTTTTATTGTTTTAATACTGATGATTTTGGCATACAACTCCTGATAACCCAAAAAACCTGTCTCAATAAATTAGCATATCAAGAAAAGGTTCTCTAAACGACCTATTACCCTAATCTTCTGAATCAACTAATTAACTCTAAACACATGCAAAAGATACCTGAGGCTTTTATAAACTCCCTGCCTGGTTCATTACTCAAAACCCCCATCATGGGTAAGACTAGCGACCTGACAGATGTCAAGAAGGCCATCATTGACACCCTCAAGCAAAAGGGTAAGACCCAGAAAGAAATTTCTCAACAAATAGTCTGTTCCCAGAGTGCTGTATCAAGGCACCTCAATGGTAAGTCTGTTGGAAGGAAACAATGTGGCAGAAAACGCTGTACAACGAGAAGAGGAGACCGGACCCTGAGGAAGATTGTGGAGAAGGACCGATTCCAGACCTTGGGGAACCTGAGGAAGCAGTGGACTGAGTCTGGTGTGGAAACATCCAGAGCCACCGTGCACAGGCGTGTGCAGGAAATGGGCTACAGGTGCTGCATTCCCCAGGTAAAGCCACTTTTGAGCTACAGAGAAGCAGCACTGGACTGTTGCTAAGTGGTCCCAAGTACTTTTTTCTGATGAAAGCAAATTTTGCATGTCATTCGGAAATCAAGATGCCAGAGTCTGGAGGAAGACTGGGGAGAAGGAAATGCAAAAATGCCTGAAGTCCAGTGTCAAGTACCCACAGTCAGTGATGGTGTGGGGTGCCATGTCAGCTGCTGGTGTTGGTCCACTGTGTTTCATCAAGGGCAGGGTCAATGCAGCTAGCTATCAGGAGATTTTGGAGCACTTCATGCTTCCATCGGCTGAAATGCTTTATGGAGATGAAGATTTCATTTTTCAGCACGACCTGGCACCTGCTCACAGTGCCAAAACCACTGGTAAATGGTTTACTGACCATGGTATTACTGTGCTCAATTGGCCTGCCAACTCTCCTGACCTGAACCCCATAGAGAAACTGTGGGATATTGTGAAGAGAAAGTTGAGAGACGCAAGACCCAACACTCTGGATGAGCTTAAGGCTGCTATTGAAGCATCCTGGGCCTCCATAACATCTCAGCAGTGTCACAGGCTGATTGCCTCCATGCCACGCCGCATTGAAGCTGTCATTTCTGCCAAAGGATTCCCGACCAAGTATTGAGTGCATAACTGAACATTATTATTTGTTGGTTTTTTTGTTTGTTATTAAAAAACACTTTTATTTGATTGGATGGGTGAAATATGCTAATTTATTGAGACAGGTTTTTTGGGTTATCAGGAGTTGTATGCCAAAATCATCAGTATTAAAACAATAAAAGACCTGACAAATTTCAGTTGGTGGATAATGAATCTATAATATATGAAAGTTTAATTGTAATCATTACATATCAATTGTTACCATCCACCTTTCGTGTCTCCCCTTTTCCTCATAGTTTGTAAGCTTGCGAGCAGGGCCCTCACTCCTCCTGGTATCTGTTTTGAACTGTATTTCTGTTATGCTGTAATGTTTATTGTCTGTACAAGTCCCCTCTATAATTTGTAAAGCGCTGCGGAATATGTTGGCGCTATATAAATAAAATTATTATTATTATTATTATTATGGTAAATAATGAAATTTAACACTATATGCTAATTTTTTGAGAAGGACCTGTATATTCGCTGGCAAGCATGTAGGGCTGGATCACAGAGCTGGATTCGTCAGGAGACTCACTTCAAACAATGCAGCAGAGCCCAGTGGAATAGTAGAACAGGGTTTGTTGGGAGACACACTTAAATAAAGTAAGTAGAGCACAGTGGAACAACAGAGCTTAGTCTGCCAGAAGATAATCTTTTAAAAAATTTCAGAACTCAGATGTTGGGCAGAATGGCATCTGTCAAGAGGAACACATGATGCGAATGGCAGAGCTCAGCATTGTGAAAGCGGTAAATGCCAAACTACCTGAACACTAACACATCAAGTATGATGCCTGCAGATCTGAGCTTAAAGGCCCAGGAGTGGGACATCAGTGGTGCGTTCCAGATTACTGTGATAAGCCAATGTGCACCAAAGCAATGTGACATAGAACCAAAGACTAAAGTAACATAGTCTATTAACAGTTGTTTTGCCATAAACTATTTTTCATTACAGAAAGTCCACATTCCTTACTGTTTTGTCTACAAAACAATGCAGGAAGTGTGTTTTTTGTCTCAGAAGATGATCAGAAGAAATTTATTCTGGAAAGCAACTTCTACTATGCGAAAAAGGCAGCAAAATATAGAGGATAGGTATTTAGCTGACAATTATTTTTATATGACCCCAATGTATAGGACCAAATTAGCTAAAAATTTATAGTTATTCTATAGAGAGAGCAAAATAACATTGGTGGAAAAATTAAGCAGACATGAAAATAGCCAAAGCATCTGATCCTACCCTTCTCATGGCTTAAGTATGGCAATACCAGGATAACATTTGCAAGTGAGGAGGACATCAATCACACCTAGCTTATAAAGCCCATTTTTCAGGTTGAAAGGATGCTCCTCTAGACTAAAGCGAAGTAATTAGCAAATACCAAGCATAAGGAATAAAGATTTTTTTGCACACTTAATCTCAATTGACTGATACATTAAAGACATGGTAGGAATTGTAGAATTTGGCTATATAAAGCAATGGTGACTGTTTGGGAAGCTTGGGGAGCCTTGTCTCCTTCTATAACCACTTAGTTCCTAGTAAACAGGAATATCATAAACAGTATAAATTTTATGCTAAACTAGAAAAAAGAGAAAAATCAGTAATGGAAGCTGCAAATAATTTAACATTGAAAACTTTTATTCTACAAAGAACAAAAGAGACACTTTATATAGAAATCTGTTAGGAAACCTCGAAAACTTTTAACAAAATTTAGCAAGTTTGAGTTTTGCAGGGAAAAGTTTGTGTGTTATTAATCAATGAAATTGTGGCTGAAGGCAAAATCAAAGTACATGTTACTCTGTGTAGCTGGATGTTACTGTAGGATTTCCAGTTTAATGTATTATTTTTCTGAAATGTAGCTATTGTACCCGTTCTACGCCCGGGTGGCGAGCATTTATATAGGTATATGGTCTTCATCCTGGTATGTGCTGCTCCATCCTGCGTCCCCATCCTGTCATGTGCTGCTCCCATCCTGCGCCCCCATTCTGTCATGTGCTGCTGCAATCCTGCGCCCCCATTCTGACATGTGCTGTTCCCATCCTGCACCCCCATTCTGTCATGTGCTGCTCCCATCCTGCGCCTCCATTCTGTCATTTGCTGCTCCCATCCTGCGCCCCCATTCTGTCATGTGCTGCTCCCATCATGCGCCTCCATTCTGTCATTTGCTGCTCCCATCCTGCGTCCCGGTTCTGTCATGTGCTGCTCCCATCCTGCGCCCCCATCCTGTCATATGCTGCTCCCATCCTGTGCCCCGGTTCTGTCATGTGCTGCTCCCATCCTGCGCCACCATTCTGTCATGTGCTGCTCCCATCCTGCGCCTCCGTTCTGTCATGTGCAGCTTCCATCTTGCACCCCCGTTCTATGTGCTGCTTCATCCTGCGCCCCCATTCTGTCATGTGCTGTTCCCATCCTGCGCCCCCGTTCTGTCATGTGCTGCTCCCATCCTGCACCCCGGTTCTGTCATGTGCTGCTCCCATCCTGCGCCCCCATTCTGTCATGTGCTGCTCCCATCCTGCGCCTCTGTTCTGTCATGTGCTGCTTCCATCTTGCACCCCCGTTCTGTCATGTGCTGCTGCCATCCTGCACCCCCGTTCTGTCATGTGCTGCCCTATTCTGTCGTGTGCTGCTCCCATCCTGCGCCCCCGTTCTGTCATGTGCTGCTCCCATCCTGCACCACCGTTCTTTAATTTGCTGCTCCCATCCATATGCCCCATACGCTGCGACATAATATATGCCCCGTATCAGGTGGCGTAAGTAACAAATAGCTGTGGCATGAAGTGCCACAGCCTCATGCCACAGCAATTTGTTACTTGCGCCACCTGATTCCTTTCCGCCACCATTTTCTTGGTCCTCCTGCTGACGGAATCGGCGCCTGCGCAGTCCGCGCTTTCCGGTGCCATTTTCTTGAAGACACACTGCCGTGTGTCTTCAAGAAAATGGCACCGGAAAGCGCGGACTGCGCAGGCGCCGATTCCGGCAGCAGGACCAAGAAAATGGTGGCGGAAAGGAATCAGGTGACATAAGTAACAAATTGCTGTGGCATGAAGTGCCACAGCTTCATGCCACAGCAATTTGTTACTTACGCCATTCCTTTCTGCCCATTTTCTTCGTCCTCCTGCTGCCGGAGTCGGCGCCTGCGCAGTCCGCGCTTTCCGGCGCCATTTTCTTGAAGACACACTGCAGTGTGTCTTCAAGAAAATGGCGCCGGAAAGCGCGGACTGCACAGGTGCCGATTCCGGCAGCAGGAGGACGAAGAAAATGGGCGGGGCGGAAAGGAATGGCATAAGTAACAAATTGCTGTGGCATGAAGTGCCACAGCATAATCAGGGCGCAAATATGTGCACGGTGTCCCCCTGCTCCCGACCCCCTGCTCCCAGCAGTCCGCGCCTTCCGGCGCCATTTTTTTTCCTGACACTATAATGTAACGCTAGGAGCGTCGCGCCTGCGCAGTCTATAAAGGCTTCGGACAGAGTGACGCTCCCAGCGTTATATTATAGATATATTCTCTGCTCTCTCCAGTGAACCAAAAACTGTGAGGTGGCTCTAAATGTCCGACAGTAATTTATGACAAACTGAGCAGGAAGATAGAAATAGTTTTGCTTGTTTCTTATGTAGTTTTATTTTAAACCTTTTACAGCAATTCTTCTTGATAACTTTATATTTCTATTTTTATGGCATTCAAGAAGAGCCTGGATTCCTTCCTTGATATAAATAATATTAGAGGTGAGGTTATAACTATTAGATTTAGGAGATGAGACATTGTTCATGGGAACTAGTCTGATTACTGTAAATGAAGTTTTCAGGGGCGGACACTGACAGTGATGAAACACAGTGTAGGACTTGTGTCTGGGTTACCACGATCCATCTGGCCTCAACCATGTAAACACACACACACAGACACACATTTACATGCATATTCACATTACTAACACTATGATAAAATGTGCACGTGCGAATATATGATCTACACTTTTACATATTAACCCCTTCACAACATCCACCATACATGTGCGGCACAAGTCGGAAGAGGGTGTATAGAGCAGGCTTACTAGTTAAGCCTAACCATACTCGGCAGGTGATGGCTATGTGCTACAGCCACGACCTGCCTCTGACAATCGTGGGTGGAGTGGAGCTCTTAAAGCCCTTGTCTCCCACCAAAGAATGTGTGTATATAAATCTTTACCAAAACACTTATTTTTTGTTAAGGCAAACACGTAATTATGATGGTTCCCTCAACCTCAAGAAGACAATAACTAGGCCTAGAATGATGGCACTTCCAATTTCAAAACCAATCCTACAAGCAAGCGGAAGCAAATGCCAAAATATAAAAAAAAACTAAACATATTTTATTAAACATACACTACAATACATATTAAAAGATGAGGATACAGTTTAATACATATTAAACGATTACACACCAACCACAAGATGGATTTAATCAACCAAGGTATCATTGTAATCAGTATAACGGCGCCGACCTGACAATGTGTGTGGGTTACTCAGCACAATCCTGCTGACAGGTTCCCTTTAATGTTGTAAGTAACATAACTTTCAATCTGTCATTCACATCTATTTATGATCTGCCCTATATTCCCTTAACCCGCAGCACCCTAAGGACTAAGGCGCATGCTACATCAGAAAACCTGTTCCTGATTTTTTGGAAAAGATGAAATCTGTCAGCCTTCATTTTCAGAAGACATGGTTCAGTGGAAATTGATAACATCGTTCTAATGACAAGCTATGTCGGTTCTGTGAGACATGATGGTAGGGACGCTGTCAGTAATACTAGCACTCTGAGCCAGGCTAAATGTCGATTTGAGACCTTTCAATCAAAACAGGGATGAGGATGAAGATGATGATGATAATTATTCTGTGTTGGAAAAAACCTTGGAACCAGACTGGTATGATGAGGAGGTGAGGTCATCAGAGGAAGAAGCTACTGGCATTGGGGAGCACAACACAGGAAATATGTGTCAAAAAAGATCCTATGGGGCCAAGTCAGTTTTTTTCTTAAATCATCTCTGGAGTAGTTGATACTATAGTGCCTGAACACTTGTCTTTTTATTAATGTTTGTTTCTGGTAGATCTCAAAGCAAGGCTTACAGATTATGATTTATCAGGGTGTACAAAGGAAAAATTATGCTTACAGAATGTAACCCAATATGTATCAATAAAGCCATCAATTTTATTACATTCAGTATTAAAACCTTCAAAAATACACTTTTCAAAAAATATTACTTTGAAATCAATTCAATTTTCACTTTAACAGACAATATTATATACATATGCTCTCCAAATGAGAAATGGTGGAAAAAGGGCAACAGAGTAGGTGTAAGTATTTCCTTAAATTAATGTCCATTGTCCAACAATAAGGTCTTAATTATCTTGAGATTTCGGCAGACATAATCTTTCAAATTAAAGATAACACCATCTTACTTTTTACAATATAAAACATTATGTCTGGCTTTGTGCTGAATGATGAGACGCTGACATGTGACATGACGCCAAGTTCATATTCTCTGTTTTGTGACTTTTGATTGTCTTTTTGGAACCCCTGCCATATTGTCCCAATTAAAGTTGTGTCACCCTGGAAAGAAGGGTCTGTGATTGTTTTCCCATAGACACCGTTTCTTACTATGTTTGCATACAGTGCAGCTCCTCTCAGGATTCTTACACTGTGTCACAGTAGAAATGTGATCAATAAGGTTAGAATCTCACTTTCAGAGGGAGAGATACAACAGCTGCTTTTTCTGACTCCTTAGTATAGTGTATATATACTTAATCTCCAGGGTTTGAAAGGGCATATTTTTTCTCATTTGTATTGATTGACAAACTAACATAAGAACTTTTTTTTATCTTGGGAAGGTTAAACTGAAAATAAATAATATATATCTATTTACTATGTCTTGTGAATCACCACAGTCTATTATCTAACAGGTCTGTGTCTTTTATTTATCAGCGACTTCATTATTTATAAAATGATTAAATGGTCATAAAATCAGTCAGGAGATAAAAATAGATTGCTTACAAAAGGGTTAACATATAAACATATATATCAGCATTATTGATGGTAAGTGAATGATGGTTATGCTGACTTAAGTCTTATTTGAACTTTTAGAAACTCTTTAGTTTGAAACATATGACTTTGGAAATAACAGCAACTTGGATAGTTCCATTGCTGTTACATATTGTAGCAGAAATAATGGTAAAAAAATCAAGAAAGACCACTCACATTAAAATACATAACTCATGTAATGATCCAGACCGGGTTTGGAGTCCAGTCTTCCTTTTTCCCTGTCTGATCATGTCAAGGGTTAACTTTTCTCAGCCTCATTCTGGTTTCAGGTTTTGCCATTTATCTCTGTTGCATCCTGCAGGCGGTGTCAGTTTTAGTTCTGCCTACGGTGTGTGTAGCTGACTCTGGTATATCCTGACTTGTCCTGCTGCGTTAGCTGTCTGAACCCATGTCTCTGTTTTCCCCATTCCCTGTCTTGACTCAGTGTTTCCCTTTTACGTGTTTACTCCCTGGTTTTGACTTAGCTTGTATCCTGACCTACTTCTGCCTTCCGTCTTTGGCTTATCCGCTCCTATTACTGTGAAGTGATGGCTAGGGGACCACCACAGTGCAGGAAGACAACTGTACACAAGATGAGGTGCAAACAACAAAGGGTAGATTTATTGGAAGGCAAGGAATGAAGTGGATGAGGAAGATGCAAACAGGGGTATGCAATGGGAAAAGATAATTTACAAGAGTTATATTCTTTAGCTTGTCCGTAAAATAGCACGGTACTCCAATCTGTTACAGATTCAATATATGTCACACAAGTAAATGCAAACAATAACCAAAGAATAATGCAAATCTAAGTATAACCGCCCTGGCCTTTACTAAGCAGGCCTCACGGCTGCCGTGTTCTGGCTATTGAAGCCTACACTAGGCCCTAACATGTGCACAAAACAGGAACAAACTCACGGTGATGTTGAGGCCTCAGATCCATTCCCGGGGGCCCCCCAACAGTCCAGTACGGTGGTGCGCACGGCTTTCTGTCAGCTACGTGAAACGTGGTCTTCTCCTTGCTTCTGGGTCCTGGAGGTGCTCCTGTTTACTGTAAATCCCTTTCTCGGTATCTTCGTGGCTCCTCGAACTAACACTGGACAGCCACCCTCACTGCACCCAAAAAAGTCTGTCAAATCTCACAAGTCCACTCCGTTACAGGCTACAGGTTCCTCTTTTGCAGCTATATCAGGAAACAGTTCTCCTCCCTTGCCGCTATCAGCACAAAGTTCTCTCTGCAGCAGCCTCAGCTCACACACACTGTTCTGGCTCCACCCCTGCATTTTCTGCACAGTTCAGTTTATTCACAGTCTATGGCAGGGGAGAAGCAGAACATTCCATCCTGCCAGACAAGCGGGTGCAGTCTCTTAAAGTAACAGCATGTTCCTTACTGTCCATAACAGCACCACCCTCCTACAACTGACCTTTTGGCTTGTCTCTGACTCTGTGTTTTGTCTTTTCCTTTGGTACTGCGCTACTGACTATATCTACCCGGCTTGTTTGACTTTCCTGCTGCTACCCAGTAGTAGCCTTGCTGCTGCATGACAGGCCTGTTCTGTCTATGTGCAGCCCTCCTTCCACTCTATAGACATCTAGTGGAGCTTGCACCTACCTGCATTGCAGCAGGGTGACAACTCCACTATTGAGTCAAGATGAGCAGATAAGACAAAGTTCTCATTCAACTTTTTGCATGGATTCTCCCAGGAAAATTGATTTGCAGGGAAGTTATCACCCACAATTTGAATATCACTCATTATTCTCTGTGGTGTTTCCAGATGCTAGAGCATAAAAAATGTAAAATGAAAAAAAAAAAAAATAGAATCACCTTACTGCTCATGTCTCGGGCCTCTCTGCTCTTCATCATCATCTTTTTAGTCCTTTTTGTATCTTCTCATAGGTCAGGGACTTCTGGCTCTGATGAGGTCTGTGGTGATTTTATGCAAGTGCGGACAACAGAACACTGTAATGACTTCACAACGGGTGCCATGATCTTGCACACTCAAGCAAAGAACCATCTTAGATCTCATCAGAGTTGGCAGTCTCAGCCTTCCATGTGAGACTTGGTGATTCAACACTCAAGTCAGCGATCAGACTACATGATAAGGTAACAGAATGGGTGACGATAAGAAGCACCGAGGCCGAAGAGGTGAGCGGCAAGGTGAGTATAATTATTTTTTTAACCTTTCCATTGCTCTTCACTAGAGTTGAGCGACCTTGACCTTTTTAGAGTCGAGCCGGGTTTCGCGAAACCCGACTATCTCAAAAGTCGGGTCGAGTAAAATCGGCCGATTATGACGTAAAGTCGGGATCGACCGAAACACGAAACCCAATGCAAGTCAATGGGGCAGCATAGTCGGCAGTGAGTGGGGGCCAGGAAAACACCTAGAGTGCCCATTTTAATGTCAAAACCATCCATTCTTCTTAATGAAGCTTGTCAAGCGTAATTTACCTTATAATAATTGGAAGGCATTTGAAATTGGGGGTCATTTGGCTAAAGTTGTGGTGGGTAGGGCTGGTTCAAGTAATTAGTGGGCCCAGGAAATCTGGACCACGTCACGGCAGTGGAGCAGGGAGAGGTAAGTATTTCAACTTTGCAAGTGCTGTGAACCTGAGCAAGCAGGGGGGGCGCACTCGTTGGCATTGGCACTGGCACAGGGCCCCTCAAAGTACAGCGGTGTGTTTGCACGGCGGGGGCGCCTCCCACCGGCAGCAACACTTTTGCGTACTATGAGAGGCCCTGTGCCAGTGACGTCGCCAACTAGTATTCCTCCCCCCACCTGATGAAGGAACCTGCACTTTCATCTGCACCTTCCTCTTTGTCCCCGTGTAAGGTGGTATGGTATGCGGGAAGAGCAACCTGACTTTCAGCAGGGTCACAATGTTGTTGTGTAGCGTGCACGGGGAATGTTGCGTTATGGGTCAATGTACCAGCAGACTCATCTATCACTGGCTGGGCAATGGGCAGGATGAGGAGGAAACACAGATATAGGCCCAAAGAATAAAGTTGGCTAAATGCAGTTCAAAATTGGTAACACAGGAATAACCAGGGGGCATTGCAGTGGAGGACAACTGGAATGAGAGGCTGACACAGAGAGTAGGTCCAAATCAGTAAGTAGTCGAAATGCAGTTCAAAATTGGCAACCGTAGTAAACAGGCGGCACAGCTTTGTTCAGTGGAGGAGAACAGCAAGGAGTGGCAGACACCGATAGTAGGCCCCAACCCAAATAGTAGGCCAAATGCAGTCTAACATTAACAACTACTTAACGAGCGCCTGAAAATGGAATTTCAGGACAGGAAACCAGGAGAACAGCAAGGAGTGGCAGACACCGATAGTAGGCCCCAAACCAACTAGTACGCCAAATGCAGTTGTTCCATTTAACCACAATTTAATGAGAGCCTGAAGATAGAAGCTCAGGAAAGGCAACCTGGGGAACACCTTGGAGTGTAACACACCATCTCTCTCCACCCCATACCCAATTTGTAGGCCTAATGCAGTGTAGTTTCCAAGAACTACTAAACGAGAGCCGGAAGATCGAAGCTCAGGAAAGGCAACCTGGAGAACACCTTGGAGTGGAACACACCATCTCTCTACACCCCATACCCAATTTGTAGGCCTAATGCAGTGTAGTTTCCAACAACTACTAAACGAGAGTCGGAAGATCGAAGCTCAGGAAAGGCAACCTGGAGAACACCTTGGAGTTGAACACACCATCTCTCTACACCCCATACCCAATTTGTAGGCCTAATGCAGTGGAGTTTCCAAGAACTACTAAACGAGAGCCGGAAGATCGAAGCTCAGGAAAGGCAACCTGGAGAACACCTTGGAGTGGAACACACCATCTCTCTACACCCCATACCCAATTTGTAGGCCTAATGCAGTGTAGTTTCCAAGAATTACTAAACGAGAGCCGGAAGATCGAAGCTCAGGAAAGGCAACCTGGAGAACACCTTGGAGTGGAACACACCATCTCTCTACACCCCATACCCAATTTGTAGGCCTAATGCAGTGTAGTTTCCAAGAACTACTAAACGAGAGCCGGAAGATCGAAGCTCAGGAAAGGCAACCTGGAGAACACCTTGGAGTGGAACACACCATCTCTCTACACCCCATACCCAATTTGTAGGCCTAATGCAGCGTAGTTTCCAACAACTACTAAACGAGAGCATGAAGATCGAAGCATTGGCGAGGAAACCTGGGGAACACCTTGGAGCGGAACACACCATCTCTCTACACCCCATACCCAATTTGTAGGCCTAATGCAGTGTAGTTTCCAACAACTACTAAACGAGAGCCGGAAGATCGAAGCTCAGGAAAGGCAACCTGGAGAACACCTTGGAGTTGAACACACCATCTCTCTACACCCCATACCCAATTTGTAGGCCTAATGCAGTGGAGTTTCCAAGAACTACTAAACGAGAGCCAGAAGATCGAAGCTCAGGAAAGGCAACCTGGAGAACACCTTGGAGTGGAACACACCATCTCTCTACACCCCATACCCAATTTGTAGGCCTAATGCAGTGTAGTTTCCAAGAACTACTAAACGAGAGCCGGAAGATCGAAGCTCAGGAAAGGCAACCTGGAGAACACCTTGGAGTGGAACACACCATCTCTCTACACCCCATACCCAATTTGTAGGCCTAATGCAGTGTAGTTTCCAAGAACTACTAAACGAGAGCCGGAAGATCGAAGCTCAGGAAAGGCAACCTGGAGAACACCTTGGAGTGGAACATACCATCTCTCTACACCCCATACCCAATTTGTAGGCCTAATGCAGTGGAGTTTCCAAGAACTACTAAACGAGATCCGGAAGATCGAAGCTCAGGAAAGGCAACCTGGAGAACACCTTGGAGTTGAACACACCATCTCTCTACACCCCATACCCAATTTGTAGGCCTAATGCAGTGGAGTTTCCAAGAACTACTAAACGAGAGCCGGAAGATCGAAGCTCAGGAAAGGCAACCTGGAGAACACCTTGGAGTGGAACACACCATCTCTCTACACCCCATACCCAATTTGTAGGCCTAATGCAGTGTAGTTTCCAAGAACTACTAAACGAGAGCCGGAAGATCGAAGCTCAGGAAAGGCAACCTGGAGAACACCTTGGAGTGGAACACACCATCTCTCTACACCCCATACCCAATTTGTAGGCCTAATGCAGTGTAGTTTCCAAGAACTACTAAACGAGAGCCGGAAGATCGAAGCTCAGGAAAGGCAACCTGGAGAACACCTTGGAGTGGAACACACCATCTCTCTACACCCCATACCCAATTTGTAGGCCTAATGCAGTGTAGTTTCCAACAACTACTAAACGAGAGCCGGAAGATCGAAGCTCAGGAAAGGCAACCTGGGGAACACCTTGGAGTGTAACACACCATCTCTCTCCACCCGATACCCATTTTGTAGGCCTAATGCAGTGTAGTTTTCTACAACTACTAAACGAGAGTCGGAAGACCGAAGCAATGGCAAGGAAACCTGGGGAACACCTTGGAGTGTAACACACCATCTCTCTCCACCCCTTACCCAATTTGTAGGCCTAATGCAGTCTACTTTCCGACAACTACTAAACGAGAGCATGAAGATCGAAGCTCAGGAAAGGCAACCTGGGGAACACCTTGGAGTGTAACAAACCCTCTCTCTACACCACGGAAGGGCTGATTCTTAGGAAGGAAGGCTGTCGGAAAGAAGCAGGGCGCGTCCGAGGGTGATTATATTCTTATTAGGTATATACTCACCCTCGGACGCGCCCTGCTTCTTTATTTGTAATGAATGTTTATTTGCAATGTGGTTTTGACTTACTCTATTTTTTTGGTAAATAATGATTTTATTATTTTCATTGTTTTGCATCTTCTTGGCAATAATATAAAGAAGACGCGACAGGACAACACTCGGTGGATGCCATATCTGTGTTTTAAATTGAAAAAAACTTTCAGTTAACTACTTGCAGGAGAAAGTTATTGTAGCTGGTGGCCATTTTTAGTACTGTACCAGATTTTTGTTGTATGTGTTTGTTTTTAATGTTAAAATGTCTGCATTTGATATCTCTCCAGTATTTTCTTTTTTATAAGCAAAATACTTATTTTTATATTTTCTGATGTTGGTTCAAGGGGTACACGGGCAGCAGTAGACAGGTCAGTGGAGGCCTAGTGGAAGGAGGGACCGCAGACAGGCTTCGAAGCCTTAACATAATAAATTGGGCTGGCTGTAGGCAATTTAAAATTGGTTCCAGGGGCACACGGGCGGCAGTAGACAGGTCAGTGGAGGCCTGGTGGAAGGAG
The DNA here is from genome assembly GCF_032444005.1 of Ranitomeya imitator. Classification (NCBI taxonomy): domain Eukaryota; kingdom Metazoa; phylum Chordata; class Amphibia; order Anura; family Dendrobatidae; genus Ranitomeya; species Ranitomeya imitator. The sequence goes on from NC_091286.1 coordinate 592,255,109, forward strand.
GGACCGCAGACAGGCTTCGAAGCCCTAACATACTAAATTGGGCTGGCTGTAGGCAATTTAAAATTGGTTCCAGGGGAACACGGGCGGCAGTAGACAGGTCAGTGGAGGCCTAGTGGAAGGAGGGACCGCAGACAGGCTTCGAAGCCCTAACATAATAAATTGGGCTGGCTGTAGGCAATTTAAAATTGGTTCCAGGGGAACACGGGCAGCAGTAGACAGGTCAGTGGAGGCCTAGTGGAAGGAGTGACCGCAGACAGGCTTCGAAGGCCTAACATAAGAAAAATGTCAATACAATGGTATTGACAGTGCCAGGCATTGAAGGATGTCAGCGCATAGACTAAACATTGGTGGAGCTGTGAGAGAAAATTTTGCAAGTCGTAGAGCACTGTTTGACCTGGGGGGGGACTGTCTTGTGGCCGGCGGTACAGGCCCAGGGCCCCTCATATTACAACGGTGTGTCTGACGTTGGGTGCGCACCACCACCGCCAGACACTTTATTGTACTATGAGGGACCTAGTGGCAGTGCCGTCGACCACAAGCGGGCACACCCACCTCTTCAGACAAACAGTACTCTGACGGGTGCTGGCGCCAAGTGGCGATACCACGGCCCCGTGTGGGGACTTTGGCCATTTAGGGAGGTGTTAACATGTCGGATGCTGGACAATCAGGTGCTGCAAATTACGAGATTGGAAAAGTCGTTCAGAATAGTCCACAGGCAAGACCTTTACATAGGAAAGCTAGGTGTCAGCCGGGCAAGGTGGGGCAAAAGATTTCGAAATCCAGTTGTGGTTCATTTTAATGAAGGTTAGATCATCTACATTTTGGGTAGCCAGACGAGTCCTTTTTTCTGTTAGTATTGAACCTGCAGCACTGAATACTCTTTCTGATAGGACACTAGCTGCCGGGCAAGCAAGCTCCTGCAATGCATATTCTGCCAATTCTGGCCAGGTGTCTAATTTTGATGCCCAGTAATCAAATGGGAATGACGGTTGAGGGAGAACATCGATAAGGGATGAAAAATAGTTTGTAACCATACTGGACAAATGTTGTCTCCTGTCACTTTGAATTGATGCTGCAGTACCTGTCCTGTCTGCGGTCATAGCAAAATCACTCCACAACCTGGTCAGAAAACCCCTCTGGCCAACGCCACTTCTGATTTCTGCCCCTCTAACTCCTCTGGTCTGCTGGCCCCTGCAGCTCGTGTGAGAACGATCACGGGCGCTGTGTGCAGGGAATGCCAGAAGCAAACGGTCAACAAGAGTTGATTGTTTGGTTGCTAATATTAGTTTCACGTTCTCATGTGGCATTATATTTTGCAATTTGCCTTTATAGCGAGGATCAAGGAGGCAGGCCAACCAGTAATCGTCATCGTTCATCATTTTAGTTATGCGTGTGTCCCTTTTGAGGATACGTAAGGCATAATCCGCCATGTGGGCCAAAGTTCCAGTTCTCAAATCTGCGGTTGTGCTTGGTTGAGGGGCAGTTTCAGGCAAATCCACGTCACTTGTGTCCCTCCAAAAACCAGAACCCGGCCTTGCCGTGCCACCAATTTCCAGTGGCCCCGGAAAAGCTTCCTCATTAAAAATATAATCATCCCCATCATCCTCCTCGTCCTCCTCCTCCTCTTCGCCCGCTAACTCGTCCTGTACACTGCCCTGGCCAGACAATGGCTGACTGTCATCAAGGCTTTCCTCTTCCTCAGCTGCAGACGCCTGATCCTTTATGTGCGTCAAACTTTGCATCAGCAGACGCATTAGGGGGATGCTCATGCTTATTATGGCGTTGTCTGCACTAACCAGCCGTGTGCATTCCTCAAAACACTGAAGGACTTGACACATGTCTTGAATCTTCGACCACTGCACACCTGACAACTCCATGTCTGCCATCCTACTGCCTGCCCGTGTATGTGTATCCTCCCACAAAAACATAACAGCCCGCCTCTGTTCGCACAGTCTCTGAAGCATGTGCAGTGTTGAGTTCCACCTTGTTGCAACGTCTATGATTAGGCGATGCTGGGGAAGGTTCAAAGAACGCTGATAGGTCTGCATACGGCTGGAGTGTACGGGCGAACGGCGGATATGTGAGCAAAGTCCACGCACTTTGAGGAGCAGGTCGGATAACCCCGGATAACTTTTCAGGAAGCACTGCACCACCAGGTTTAAGGTGTGAGCCAGGCAAGGAATGTGTTTCAGTTGGGAAAGGGAGATGGCAGCCATGAAATTCCTTCCGTTATCACTCACTACCTTGCCTGCCTCAAGATCTACAGTGCCCAGCCACGACTGCGTTTCTTTCTGCAAGAACTCGGACAGAACTTCCGCGGTGTGTCTGTTGTCGCCCAAACACTTCATAGCCAATACAGCCTGCTGACGTTTGCCAGTAGCTGCCCCATAATGGGAGACCTGGTGTGCAACAGTGGCAGCTGCGGATGGAGTGGTTGTGCGACTGCGGTCTGTGGACGAGCTCTCGCTTCTGCAGGAGGACGAAGAGGAGGAGGAGGGGGTGCAAACGGCTACAGCCAACTGTTTCCTAGACCGTGGGCTAGGCAGAACAGTCCCAAACTTGCTGTCCCCTGTGGACCCTGCATCCACCACATTTACCCAGTGTGCCGTGATGGACACGTAACGTCCCTGGCCATGCCTACTGGTCCATGCATCTGTTGTCAGGTGCACCTTTGTGCTCACAGATTGCCTGAGTGCATGGACGATGCGCTCTTTAACATGCTGGTGGAGGGCTGGGATGGCTTTTCTGGAAAAAAAGTGTCGACTGGGTAGCTCGTAGCGTGGTACAGCGTAGTCCATCAGGGCTTTGAAAGCTTCGCTTTCAACTAACCGGTAGGGCATCATCTCTAATGAGATTAGTCTAGCTATGTGGGCGTTCAAACCCTGTGTACGCGGATACGAGGGTAAGTACTTCCTTTTTCTAACCATAGTCTCATGTAGGGTGAGCTGGACTGGAGAGCTGGAGATCGTGGAACTAGCGGGGGTGCCGGTGGACATGGCAGACTGAGAGACGGTGGGAGATGGTATTGTTGCCGCCGGTGCCCTAGATGCAGTGTTTCCTACTACGAAACTGGTGATTCCCTGACCCTGACTGCTTTGGCCTGGCAAAGAAACCTGCACAGATACTGCAGGTGGTGCGGAAAATGGTGGCCCTACACTGCCGGAAGGGATGTTGCGTTGCTGACTAGCTTCATTGGCCGAGGGTGCTACAACCTTAAGGGACGTTTGGTAGTTAGTCCAGGCTTGCAAATGCATGGTGGTTAAATGTCTATGCATGCAACTTGTATTGAGACTTTTCAGATTCTGTCCTCTGCTTAAGGTAGTTGAACATTTTTGACAGATGACTTTGCGCTGATCAATTGGATGTTGTTTAAAAAAATGCCAGACTACACTCTTTCTAGCATCGGATACCTTTTCAGGCATTGCAGACTGAGCTTTAACCGGATGGCCACTCTGTCCTCCAACAGGTTTTGGCTTTGCCACGCGTTTTGGGCAAGATACGGGCCCGGCAGATGGAACCTGTTGCGATGTTGATGCCTGCTGCGGCCCCTCCTCCTCCGCTTCAGAACTGCTGCCGCCTGCACCCTGTTCCCCCAATGGCTGCCAATCGGGGTCAAGAACTGGGTCATCTATTACCTCTTCTTGTAGCTCGTGTGCAACTTCGTCTGTGTCACCGTGTCGGTCGGTGGTATAGCATTCGTGATGGGGCAACATAGTCTCATCAGGGTCTGATTCTTGATCATTACCCTGCGAGGGCAATGTTGTGGTCTGAGTCAAAGGACCAGCATAGTAGTCTGGCTGTGGCTGTGCATCAGTGCACCCCATGTCAGATTCAACTTGTAATGGGCATGGACTGTTAACTGCTTCACTTTCTAAGCCAGGGACGGTATGTGTAAAGAGCTCCATGGAGTAACCCGTTGTGTCGCCTGCTGCATTCTTCTCTGTTGTTGTTTTTGCTGAAGAGGACAAGGAAGCGACTTGTCCCTGACCGTTAACATCCACTAACGACGCGCTGCTTTGACATTTACCAGTTTCACGAGAGGAGGCAAAAGAGCTAGAGGCTGAGTCAGCAAGATAAGCCAAAACTTGCTCTTGCTGCTCCGGCTTTAAAAGCGGTTTTCCTACTCCCAGAAAAGGGAGCGTTCGAGGCCTTGTGTAGCCAGACGACGAACCTGGCTCCACAGCTCCAGACTTAGGTGCAATATTTTTTTTCCCACGACCAGCTGATGCTCCACCACTACCACTACCCTCATTACCAGCTGACAATGAACGCCCCCGGCCACGACCTCTTCCACCAGACTTCCTCATTGTTTTAAAAACGTTACCAAACGAACGGTATTTGTTGCTGTCACACAAATTACACGGTAAGCTATAACTTCAGTATGATTTAGCTACCCCTTTACAGGTGAGTGAGACCACAACGAAAATCAGGCACAATGTTACACACTCTGTTGTTGGTGGCAACAAATGAGAGAGATGCCACACACGCAGGACTGTCACTGAAGCACAAATGTAAATATTAATCTCCCACTGATTATTTTTCTTTTTTTTTTTTCAGGGAGACTTTAGGAAAAAAAAAAATAGAATAAAATGATTTTTTCAGGAAGAATTTAGAAACCAAATAAAATAAAATGATTTTTTCAGGGAGAATTTAGAAAACAAATAAAACAAAAAAAGGCTTTCTATGGCCCACTGAGTGAGAGATGACGCACACAGGAGTCAGGAGTGGCACACAAGCCCAGAGGCCAATATTTATCTCCCACTGATTGATGTAGTGATTTTTTCAGGTAGATTTTGGAACCCAAATCAAGCTAAAAAAAAAATAGGCTTTCTATGGCCCACAATTGGAGAGAGAGAGAGAGATGGCACACCCAGGAGTCAAGACTGGCACACAAGCAGAAAGGGCAATATTAATCTCCCACTGATTTGTTTTTTTGTTTTTTTTCAGGGAGACTTTAGGAAAAAAAAATAGAATAAAATTATTTTTTCAGGAAGAATTTAGAAACCAAATAAAATAAAATGATTTTTTCAGGGAGAATTTAGAAAACAAATAAAACAAAAAAAGGCTTTCTATGGCCCACTGAGAGAGAGATGACGCACACAGGAGTCAGGAGTGGCACACAAGCCCAGAGGCCAATATTTATCTCCCACTGATTGATGTAGTGATTTTTTCAGGTAGATTTTGGAACCCAAATCAAGCTAAAAAAAATAATAGGCTTCTATGGCCCACAATTGGAGAGAGAGAGAGAGATGGCACACCCAGGAGTCAAGACTGGCACAAAAGCAGAAAGGGCAATATTAATCTCCCACTGATTTGTTTTGTTTTTTTTTTTCAGGGAGACTTTAGGAAAAAAAAATAGAATAAAATGATTTTTTTCAGGAAGAATTTAGAAACCAAATAAAATAAAATGATTTTTTCAGGGAGAATTTAGAAAACAAATAAAACAAAAAAAGGCTTTCTATGGCCCACTGAGTGAGAGATGACGCACACAGGAGTCAGGAGTGGCACACAAGCCCAGAGGCCAATATTTATCTCCCACTGATTGATGTAGTGATTTTTTCAGGTAGATTTTGGAACCCAAATCAAGCTAAAAAAATAATAGGCTTTCTATGGCCCACAATTGGAGAGAGAGAGAGATGGCACACCCAGGAGTCAAGACTGGCACACAAGCAGAAAGGGCAATATTAATCTCCCACTGATTTGTTTTTTTTTTTTTTTTTCAGGGAGAATTTAGGAAAAAAAAATAGAATAAAATGATTTTTTCAGGAAGAATTTAGAAACCAAATAAAATAAAATGATTTTTTCAGGGAGAATTTAGAAAACAAATAAAACAAAAAAAGGCTTTCTATGGCCCACTGAGTGAGAGATGACGCACACAGGAGTCAGGAGTGGCACACAAGCCCAGAGGCCAATATTTATCTCCCACTGATTGATGTAGTGATTATTTCAGGTAGATTTTGGAACCCAAATCAAGCTAAAAAAATAATAGGCTTTCTATGGCCCACAATTGGAGAGAGAGAGAGAGATGGCACACCCAGGAGTCAAGACTGGCACACAAGCAGAAAGGGCAATATTAATTTCCCACTGATTTGTTTTTTTTTTTTTTTTCCAGGGAGACTTTAGGAAAAAAAAAAAATAGAATAAAATGATTTTTTCAGGAAGAATTTAGAAACCAAATAAAATAAAATGATTTTTTCAGGGAGAATTTAGAAAACAAATAAAACAAAAAAAGGCTTTCTATGGCCCACTGAGTGAGAGATGACGCACACAGGAGTCAGGAGTGGCACACAAGCCCAGAGGCCAATATTTATCTCCCACTGATTGATGTAGTGATTTTTTCAGGTAGATTTTGGAACCCAAATCAAGCTAAAAAAATAATAGGCTTTCTATGGCCCACAATTGGAGAGAGAGAGAGATGGCACACCCAGGAGTCAAGACTGGCACACAAGCAGAAAGGGCAATATTAATCTCCCACTGATTTGTTTTTTTTTTTTTTTTTCAGGGAGAATTTAGGAAAAAAAAATAGAATAAAATGATTTTTTCAGGAAGAATTTAGAAACCAAATAAAATAAAATGATTTTTTCAGGGAGAATTTAGAAAACAAATAAAACAAAAAAAGGCTTTCTATGGCCCACTGAGTGAGAGATGACGCACACAGGAGTCAGGAGTGGCACACAAGCCCAGAGGCCAATATTTATCTCCCACTGATTGATGTAGTGATTATTTCAGGTAGATTTTGGAACCCAAATCAAGCTAAAAAAATAATAGGCTTTCTATGGCCCACAATTGGAGAGAGAGAGAGAGATGGCACACCCAGGAGTCAAGACTGGCACACAAGCAGAAAGGGCAATATTAATTTCCCACTGATTTGTTTTTTTTTTTTTTTTCCAGGGAGACTTTAGGAAAAAAAAAAAATAGAATAAAATGATTTTTTCAGGAAGAATTTAGAAACCAAATAAAATAAAATGATTTTTTCAGGGAGAATTTAGAAAACAAATAAAACAAAAAAAGGCTTTCTATGGCCCACTGAGTGAGAGATGACGCATACAGGAGTCAGGAGTGGCACACAAGCCCAGAGGCCAATATTTATCTCCCACTGATTGATGTAGTGATTTTTTCAGGTAGATTTTGGAACCCAAATCAAGCTAAAAAAATAATAGGCTTTCTATGGCCCACAATTGGAGAGAGAGAGAGAGATGGCACACCCAGGAGTCAAGACTGGCACACAAGCAGAAAGGGCAATATTAATCTCCCACTGATTTTTTTTTTTTTTTTTTTTCAGGGAGACTTTAGGAAAAAAAATAGAATAAAATGATTTTTTCAGGAAGAATTTAGAAACCAAATAAAATAAAATGATTTTTTCAGGGAGAATTTAGAAAACAAATAAAACAAAAAAAGGCTTTCTATGGCCCACTGAGTGAGAGATGAGGCACACAGGAGTCAGGAGTGGCACACAAGCCCAGAGGCCAATATTTATCTCCCACTGATTGATGTAGTGATTATTTCAGGTAGATTTTGGAACCCAAATCAAGCTAAAAAAATAATAGGCTTTCTATGGCCCACAATTGGAGAGAGAGAGAGAGATGGCACACCCAGGAGTCAAGACTGGCACACAAGCAGAAAGGGCAATATTAATTTCCCACTGATTTTTTTTTTTTTTTTTTTTCCAGGGAGACTTTAGGAAAAAAAAAAATAGAATAAAATGATTTTTTCAGGAAGAATTTAGAAACCAAATAAAATAAAATGATTTTTTCAGGGAGAATTTAGAAAACAAATAAAACAAAAAAAGGCTTTCTATGGCCCACTGAGTGAGAGATGACGCACACAGGAGTCAGGAGTGGCACACAAGCCCAGAGGCCAATATTTATCTCCCACTGATTGATGTAGTGATTTTTTCAGGTAGATTTTGGAACCCAAATCAAGCTAAAAAAATAATAGGCTTTCTATGGCCCACAATTGGAGAGAGAGAGAGAGATGGCACACCCAGGAGTCAAGACTGGCACACAAGCAGAAAGGGCAATATTAATCTCCCACTGATTTGTTTTTTTTTGTTTTTTCAGGGAGACTTTAGGAAAAAAAATAATAGAATAAAATGATTTTTTCAGGAAGAATGTAGAAACCAAATAAAACAAAATGATTTTTTCAGGGAGAATTTAGAAAACAAATAAAACAAAAAAAGGCTTTCTATGGCCCACTGAGTGAGAGATGACGCACACAGGAGTCAGGAGTGGCACACAAGCCCAGAGGCCAATATTTATCTCCCACTGTTTTTTTTTTGTTCCAGGGAAAATTTATAAACCCAATAAAAAAAATAATAAATAGGCTTTCTATGGCCCACTATCTGAGAGAGAGAGAGAGATGGCACGCTTAGGACTGGCACACAAGCCCAAAGGCCAATATTAATCTCCCTTTTTTTTTTCAGGGAGAATTTATAAAACCAAAAAAAAATAAATAAATAGGCTTTCTATGGCCCACTATTTGTGAGAGAGATAGTAACATAGTAACATAGTTAGTAAGGCCGAAAAAAGACATTTGTCCATCCAGTTCAGCCTATATTCCATCATAATAAATACCCAGATCTACGTCCTTCTACAGAACCTAATAATTGTATGATACAATATTGTTCTGCTCCAGGAAGACATCCAGGCCTCTCTTGAACCCCTCGACTGAGTTCGCCATCACCACCTCCTCAGGCAAGCAATTCCAGATTCTCACTGCCCTAACAGTAAAGAATCCTCTTCTATGTTGGTGGAAAAACCTTCTCTCCTCCAGACGCAAAGAATGCCCCCTTGTGCCCGTCACCTTCCTTGGTATAAACAGATCCTCAGCGAGATATTTGTATTGTCCCCTTATATACTTATACATGGTTATTAGATCGCCCCTCAGTCGTCTTTTTTCTAGACTAAATAATCCTAATTTCGCTAATCTATCTGGGTATTGTAGTTCTCCCATCCCCTTTATTAATTTTGTTGCCCTCCTTTGTACTCTCTCTAGTTCCATTATATCCTTCCTGAGCACCGGTGCCCAAAACTGGACACAGTACTCCATGTGCGGTCTAACTAGGGATTTGTACAGAGGCAGTATAATGCTCTCATCATGTGTATCCAGACCTCTTTTAATGCACCCCATGATCCTGTTTGCCTTGGCAGCTGCTGCCTGGCACTGGCTGCTCCAGGTAAGTTTATCATTAACTAGGATCCCCAAGTCCTTCTCCCTGTCAGATTTACCCAGTGGTTTCCCGTTCAGTGTGTAATGGTGATATTGATTCCCTCTTCCCATGTGTATAACCTTACATTTAGCATTGTTAAACCTCATCTGCCACCTTTCAGCCCAAGTTTCCAACTTATCCAGATCCATCTGTAGCAGAATACTATCTTCTCTTGTATTAACTGCTTTACATAGTTTTGTATCATCTGCAAATATCGATATTTTACTGTGTAAACCTTCTAGATGGCACGCTCAGGACTGGCACACAAGCCCAGAGGCCAATATTAATCTCCCACTTTTTTTTTTTTGTTCCAGGGAAAATTTATAAACCCAATAAAAAAAATTATAAATAGGCTTTCTATGGCCCACTATCTGAGAGAGAGAGATGGCACGCTTAGGACTGGCACACAAGCCCAAAGGCCAATATTAATCTCCCACTGATTGATTTATTGATTTTTTCAGGTAGAATTTAGAACCCAAATAAAGCAAAAAAAAAAAAAAAATGGGCTTTCTATGGCCCACTAAGTGAGTGATGATGCACACAGGAGTCAGGAGTGGCACACAAGCCCTGAGGCCAATATTTTTCTCCCACTGATTGATGTAGTGATTTTTTCAGGTAGATTTTAGAACCCAAATCAAGCAAAAAAATAAATAGGCTTTCTATGGCCCACTGACTGAGAGATGGCACACACAGGAGTCAAGAGTGGCACACAAGCCCTGAGGCCAATATTTTTCTCCCACTGATTGATGTAGTGATTTTTTCAGGTAGATTTTATAACCCAAATCAAGCAAAAAAATAAATAGGCTTTCTATGGCCCACTGAGTGAGAGATGGCACACACAGGGATGGCACTCTAGCAGAAATGTCAGTCTTAATCTCCCACAAAAAAAAAAAAAAACAGGGAGTGTCCTTCAATTACTATCTCCCTGCAGTAATCTCAGCCAGGTATGGCAGGCAGCAATAAGGAGTGGACTGATGCACAAATTAAATAAAAAGTGTGTACAAACAAAAAAGATAGCTGTGCAGAAAGGAAGGAACAAGAGGATTTGTGCTTTGAAAAAAGCAGTTGGTTTGCACAGCGGCGTACACACAGCAATGCAGCTATCAGGGAGCCTTCTAGGGCAGCCCAATGAGCTACAGCGCTGAGGAGAAAAAAAAAAAAAAATGTAGCTTCCACTGTCCCTGCACACCGAAGGTGGTGTTGGGCAGTGGAAATCGCTACAGCACAAGCGGTTTGGTGGTTAATTGACCCTGCCTAACGCTATCCCTGCTTCTGACGAAGCGGCAGCAACCTCTCCCTAAGCTCAGATCAGCAGCAGTAACATGGCAGTCGGCGGGAACGCCCCTTTATAGCCCCTGTGACGCCGCAGACAGCAAGCCAATCACTGCAATGCCCTTCTCTAAAATGGTGGGGACCAGGACCTATGTCATCACGCTGCCCACACTCTGCGTTTACCTTCATTGGCTGAGAAATTGCGCTTTTCGCGTCATTGAAATGCGACTTTGGCGCGAAAGTCGCGTACCGCATGGCCGACCCCGCACAGGGGTCGGATCGGGTTTCATGAAACCCGACTTTGCCAAAAGTCGGCGACTTTTGAAAATGAACGACCCGTTTCGCTCAACCCTACTCTTCACTGTTCAGCAAAATGGCAGCCACCACCTGCCGTCTCTCTGAATCAGTGTGGAAGTGAATTGCATAAAATTAGCATTTTGATGATTCAAATTTATATATAGATATTATCATCACTGCCACCAATGGGGCTCACAATCAAAATTCCTTATCAGTAAATGTTTGAAAAGTGGGAGGAATCTGGACATCCCAGAAGAGAGCCAAACAAACACTGAGAGAACATACAAACTTTTTGCAGATGGTTTCCTTGGTCGGATTTGAACCCCAGCGCTACAAGGCTGTATTGCTAGCCAGTGAGCAACCGTGCTGCCCAGAATTTAATTCCACTCAAATTTATTAGCTCAACTCTTTCATTACAAAACTCTCTTGCAGTTCATAAAACATTTCAAGTATTAATGTGCTTGAAGGTATTACATTTTAGAAAAAAATTACATCCACATACGCACATCAAAATCAGTAAAAAATTTTGAGCACGACTAGCGATTTTGCTAGTCAGATCTTTGTGTTTTGACATTCATCGAGGTTTTACCCAGCAATTGAATTCATTATCGCGCAGAGTCCTTTAATGTGAGCTCAGCAGGTACTATTTCTAGCTCACTCAACCTCTGCTTACAGCATGAACACTTTACCTATGGCACATATCCTCTTTTGTCTTCAAATGTTCTCTTGTCATTCATGACCTTAGCTGGCATGTTATTTGACCCATATTTCAGCACCTCACAGATTTCAACCATTTATGATATTAGTTGTGTTTGTGCACTGTATATCAACACACTGTATCAGTTTTCTCATTGAATGCTCTGAACGTGCCAGGATTTTAGATTCCAGTCAACCTGCTGTTTAATAGTGCTAGTGTTAATGGTCTTTTACAATGTGTTTCATTTCTGATTTCATAAAAGCACAATTACAATTATATTTGACTGTTAAATGAAAACATCTGCTCGAAAACATTATAATCACCTAAAAACTCCATGTAAGTATAATTACCCGAAACTATACACATGTATGCTGTATAACCAATGCATATGAGATGGTTAGCGTAATGCTTTTATGTATCAATAATAAAGCAATAGAGATACATATTCCTTACGGTATGCACTGAATACTGTCTATATCTGAATATGATATCAAGTAAGCAAATGTTTGTTGTAATTTAATGTAATTATTAATGAAGATCTTATGATAAGAGCTGATGTTCATGGTTGTGCAAATATACACATGCAGAAAATAAAACAGTCTTAAGTGAAAATAAATACATCATAATTAGGGATGAGTGGAACCATGGATGTTCTGGTTCGTCGAGTTCGACCGAACTAGAATTAAAAGTTTGGTTCAGTATCAAAACTTGACCTCAAACCCTAACCCAATAGAAGTCAATGGCGACCTAAACTTAGGTGTTTTGAAATGGCTGTAATGTCATAGTAAGGACTAAGTGGCTGCCAAAGGAAGCTAAATGGGGGTAAGAAACAGTGCCCCGAAAATAAAATTGGTAGTGAAATGACTTCAAATAATAGAATAAACATAAATAAATGAAAAATTAATAATAATCTTGAACAAGAATATTGGGGTCCAAGTGGGAGAAGGTTGAAGAGGAGGTGGATGTGGTAGGATAAGTGGAAGAGGCAAGGGAGGATTGCTCCAACATTGTTTTCTTTCTTTTTTTCCAGTGTTTTTTATTTATTTTTTCATTTTTTGGGGAACTGACTTTAAACAACCTAGAATTAATATAGCTAGCAATCTAGAACCAGGAAGTGTATGTCCTAGTGGAAAAATATATGTATGTGGTAGTGTACGTGGAAGAGCAAGGGAGGAATAATCCAACACTTTTTTTTATATAAATATATTTTTGGGGGAAGTGACTTAAAATAATGAACCCAAAGTAAAATAACAAGCTACAACCAGGGGGCAGAGGTCAAAATGGAGGAGGACATGGACGCTGTAGGTGTAAGAAGTAGCCAACACAGTTTTTTGTTTTAATGTGGGGAGCAGGCATCCAAATGAAATGAATGGCAAATAAAGTTGAATACTGGCTGGGTGTGGCTGGTATGGTTGTCTAGTCATCCAAAAGTATGGACAAGTCTTGTGGGATCCATGCCTGGTTCACTTTAAGGAATGTTAGCTTCCTCATGATGGATGTGGACAGGTGAATGCTCCTCTCTGTGATCTCACCCTCTGCTGTGCTAAACACACATTCCAACAGTACACTTGCAGCAGGGAATGCCAGCACCTCAAAAGCATAAAGGGAAAGCTCAGGCTTTGTATTCAATTTGGAGACCCAGATGTTAAATGAGGCAGACACATCAGTTAGTACGTGGAGATCTGTAGACACATACTCTTCCACCATATTGTTGTAAATCTGCCTCCTGCTAATAGGAGCCATATTAGTTGGTGGTGCTGGATGTTGTGGTGTGCTTATAAAGTTTTACTACATTTTGGCCATGTTAACCCTGCCTTTCAAGGTGATGATGGTGCCCCAGCTGCGCTGAAAACTTCCTCCTCCACCTTGGCCTTAATCTTCCACTGATTCCAACTTTCAAGTGGGAAAGCCATTAGTAGTTTCTCTACAATCGTGTGCTTGTATCCATGCAGTTTGTGTTCCCATTCCAGTGACAGAAGTAATTATGGTATGTTGTCCTTGCAGCGGAGATTCAGCAGGATAGCCACCCAGTTACCTACACAAGTAACAACACGGGCAACTTGATTGTCAGGCACAGCAGCATGCATTGGCTCATGTGTGTCAGGCTGTCCAGAGGCAATGACAAGCTGTCGTTGGTGGGAGGTGTATCATCTTGGCACTCCTCTGTATAATTCCAGCCACACTTCAGTGATGTCCATGAGCTGCTCTGAGTACCACCCTACTGTGAACATGGTTGTTCCTCCTCCTCTTTATTAACCTCCCAATCCATACCCTGCCTTTACAGTTGGGTGCCTGTCCACTGTTGGGACAGTAACCCACCCTTTGAGCCATGTGTGGATGACAGATATGATAGCAGTGTGAATTGTCCCTGCTCCTCTTGTTCCTGTGCCACCACTTCTTCCAACATGGCCTGAATTTTTTTTCCAGCAGGTATATAAGTGGTATAGTAATGCTGATTTTAACATCTTCAGCGCTGGCCATGTTAGTGGAGTACTTGAAGCAGCGCAACACTGCACACACATCCCACATGAATGCCCACTTATTGGTGGTGAAATGTTCTGCAGAGCGACTCAGCCATGCGTGCTGGAGCTGAAACTCCACTATCGTCTGCTGCTACTCACATATTCTCTCCAGGATATGCAAGTTGGAGTTCCACTTTTTTGGAATATCGCATATGAGAAGTGAAGAGGTAGAGGTAATGCTGCAGAGAAGACAGGCGAGAAGCAGCAGGTTGAGAAAACAAAAAAACCTTAGCGCTTTTACACCCTGATCACTTGGGCAGTGTGATTACCACTTTTTCTTCCAAACTGCCAACATAACTCGGATGGCCTTGACTCCATGTGGGTCTAGGGCATCATCTTCCCCATTGCATCTCTCCAGTCTGTCATTAACACTGCTGCCCTACTTGGGGTCTTGTCTCCTCTGTGCCTGTCTATAACTGTTATTTGGTTAATTGTGATTTCTTTTTGTGTCTTGTATAGAACCCCACCTCATGTACAGCACCATAGAATTAATGGTGCCCAAAATAATAACCTCCCACATAATTTTCCACCCAGTTCTCAACCCTGCCCTCCTTGCTGCACTCCACACAGCAGAAAGCCGCAGAAGTTGGCATCTGTGTTTCATCATCATCATCATCATCATCATTGTCATGCTGTGGTGGTCCACTGGTTGTTTGCACTACCTCTCCCACATACTCATCCTCAAGCAGAGCAAGAGGTTGGGCATCAATGCACTCAATCTCTTCCACTTGTGGGGCAGGGCCAGGTGAATATTCCATGGGACCATGGCCAGCAGAATTTTCAAAAGCAGAAATTACTGCTGCATGACTTGGGGCTCAAACTGCTTGCCTAATTTTTCAAGGGGGTGAGGTGGAAAACAGATGCCCATGGGCCGCAGGTGCTAAATCTGTATTTTCAGCACTGGACTGGGTAGAAGACAATGTGAAGCAACTGAAGGCACTCTTAGCCATCCAATCTAACACCACCTCTACTTGTTCTGGCCTCATGGTTCATCTAGTGGTACTCGGGTCTATGAAATTACACAAAACATTCTGTTGCCTGAGACCACTGGAGGAAAGTGTTTCTTTTGGGTGGGTAACAGCACAGATAGACCACATCCTCTCTCCCTGCAGCAGCTACACCACCGCCATCACCAACACAGCCGCATCCTCTACTTCATGAGCTTTCATGCTCTGCAGTCTTTCAACAAGCTATATTTGGCATTTGAACTCGACCAGTAAACGGGACTTCCGGTAAAAAGTCCATGTTCGGGGTTTGGTGTCCAGTTCAAACTTTACAGTTTGCATTCTCTCATCCCTAAATACAACAAATTTTGTTTTCTTCTTGCACCACTTTTGGAGTGTCAAGTTTTAATTATTTTTACATTTGGAGTGGAATCCTACTTAAGCAACAACTTTGAAAAAGAGTAAATGCGCAGCTCTCTTGAATCTCCAGATCAGGTTGCCATATGATCACTGCACCATGATTTACCAGAGAAAAGTGTTGGGACAATATTTTCAGGGATTTTTGATGACTCCAGAAGGAAAGGTTTCTTTATCACTATAAGGCTGGAGTTACACACAATGTATAAAAAATTTGTCAGATTTTGTCTGCTGAGAATCGCACAAATGTTCTCCATATGGTGATCCATATGTCATCCGTGTGCAATGCGAGGATGCGATTTTTTCTTAAAAAACCATCCATGTGTCATCCGTATCTCATCCGTATGGTGAGATTTTCTTGCACACTTGCAAAATGAGCAAATGAAGGATCCTTGGCCTGAAAATCATTACATATTAATGTTGGACCCTATTTATTGGCTCAATAACAAGTCCCCTCCACCTTGCTTGGCTTGCGAGTTTTTGCTGGTGTATTTTGTGAGCTGATTTGTCTGCAACATGTCCTATAGGCTAACATTTAACCACACTGAGCAGGTGCTTTTACACTGGGTTTTGTCCCAGCGTTTTGGGGCACCTTACCCAGTGATTGTGGATCCGAGGAGGCGGAGAATGTGGGTCCATCCACTAATGAGGCAACGGGTGACAAAAGGGAATTTTCATCGTCTCTACACTTCACTCCGCAGATATCCTGTCAAATTTTACCAATATGCTCGGATGAGCCTTGCCACATTTCATATTCTTATTGAGACTCTGCGGCCTGGTATCACCCATAAGGACACCTTGATGTGCAAGGCTATTTCTGCTGAGGAGCGGCTTCTACTTATTTAACGGTATGTCCAAAAACTGTAGGTTGCATATGTATTTGATGTATTTTCTGCACATACATTTCCTTTGTTTTAATTTTTTGCCTTCCTTTGTATTTTTTTATTCTAGCTTTCTAACAACTGCCCTGTTCTACGCGGCACTATATCTGGAGTTCCTAATCGGCAAATCAACAATTTCAGGCATTGTTCGGGCTACGTGCTCACAAATTTGGTCACGATTGCATCAGTCAGTCATGCCTGAGCCAAAAAAGCAAGACTGGCTGCGTATTGCCCGTGGGTTTGAGGAGATGTGCCAGTTTCCTAACTGTATTGGTGCCCTGGATGGCAAGCACATCCGTGTCCGGAAACCACCAAACTCTGGCTCACAATATTATAATTATAAAGAATACTTTTCAGTGGTGCTGTTGGCCTTGGTTGACAGCGCATATATGTTTTGAATAGTTGATATTGGGGCCTGTGGTCGAATCGGAGACTCCCAAGTGTTCCATACTTAAATTCTGGGTCGTCGTATGCGCAGTAATCAGTTGGACCTCCCACCCCCACGGTAGCTTCCACGATCTAATCTGTCCCTTATGTAATGGTTGATGATGAGGCCTTCCAATTAACTAGGAACCTCATAAGGCCCTATCCACGCCAAACCCTGGACCACTGTCGTCGAATCTTTAACTTCCGCCTTTCCCGTGCCTGATGCCAGGTGGAGTTTGCCTTTGGGATTCTGAGTGCAAAATGGCATGTTCTACAGTGTGCAATACAATTAAGTGAAGAAAATGTGAATCTAGTTATCAAATCATTTGTTTTTCTTCACAACTTCATAAGAATTCAAGAGTGCAAATGCTGGTGATGATTTTGAGGATGCAAATAATGTCCAGGCTCCTTCACATGGACATCATCCACCCTCTGGATTGAAAGTGTGGGATGTCTTTACAAACTATTTTGTATCTCCAGAGGGATCTACTCCGTGGCAAGAGAATGCAGTGTCCATGTTATAATTCTGTTTGCTTACGTGTATAAAATAAAATGATGTTACCTTTTCCAAATTGTGATGTTTTTGAAAAATGTGCTCACTAAATTGATATAAACATTATCTATATATCGTAAAAAAAAGAAACACACACTTTTAACTAACTGAGTTTACTGACACAATGTTTGTATGTCACAATAACCATATTCACAACATATGGAAGTTATGGCCACTATTATCAGACCTCAAAAACAATTTTTTAACTTAATAAAATGTTAATCTAAATCTAAAAAGCAAAAAACATGTAACCATAAAAAGAATCACAATAAGGCTGCCATCACACTAGCAGTATTTGGTCAGTATTTAACATCAGTATTTGTAAGCCAAAACCAGGAATGGAACAATTAGAGGAAAAGTATAATAGAAACATATGCACCACTTATGCATTTATCACCCACTCCTGGTTTTGGCTTCCACATACTGTTGTAAAATACTGACCAAATACTGCTAGTGTGACGGCAGCCTTAAAATTACAAATTTATGTATGAAGGTGGAGTAGATGGTGGGGCAGCAGCCTGAGTGTTTTGGCTACATTGTGTGCCCAATTGACCATGAGCCTGAGTGGCGCCTAAGGCTGCATGATGGAGCATGGAAGGGACTGGTTGTGGGACATGCTGGTACTGAGCATTATGGTTCTGCCAAAGATAATAATTCTGGGTATTGGCAGCACCCATTTGTGAATATCCCCCAGAATGTAGATGTTGACCATACCCATGTAATGGCCACTGTCCTACACTGGGTATGGTCAAGTGGCCTTACTGGTGAAGTGAAGCTGGTGGCATGATTTGGCCATGTTGTGGCCGATGTTGTATTGTGCCTTCAGGTATTTGTGGTGAATGACTCCGTTTGGGAGGGGGTTCATTATCAGATCTAGTGTTCTCCTCTGGTTGTGCAGCCAATTGCAGAATGTTTGGCCTTGAAAGTTGCTATCTTTCAAGGTAAGACAATATTGGAATGGGGTTATTGGGTGGGGTGCAAGCATCTAAAACTATTTGAAGTGCACTTCTTGCCCGTAGCCTCACTTCTCTGGGGATTGGGTCGAGATAGCATGCCAGACTCCTTGCATACGCCTCTTGTCCATCATCATTGGCAGTGCGGGACAGGTAGTTCAATACCTCAGTGTCCACTTGCTGTTTGGTTCCAGTGGTGGAAAGCTCCCTCCTGCGGCGGCTATGGCGTGACACTACTGCAGGCTGTGGTGAAGTATCAAGTGGGAGTGTTGGGCTGCTACTCTGCCCACGATCCTCCTGTTCTTCATTTGACTCCTGTTCCACAGAAGCCCGTGCTGGTGGTGGGTGTTGTTGACTTGATGACGGTTGTGAAGATGCTCCAGCCTGTTCTTCACCTTCATCAACTGGGTTGATTTGGACCTCTGAATCTGAGCCAGTCTCACGCTCAGCTAGGTTTGAATCTGTTCTCTTTTTCATATTAAAAAAAAATTAAATTACTTCATACTGTAACACCACATGACAAATGTGTGGTATGCAGACTCAAGCACTTACGGATGGAGATCAAGAACTGGAGCCAGAAAATTTAAACGATCAAAGTCAATTTGTTTTCTCATTTTGGGTCCCGCTGACCCACTCCTGGCCTGATTCTGACACTCTCGCGGAACTGGTCCCATCAGCTCCGCCACCATCTCATGACATCAGACACTACAAAGTTAACCCCAAAATCGGGCACATTAGGATGACAGGGCAATTATAGACAAATGTAGGTTAAAGAATAATGTGCCATGCTACTTGACAAGTGTAAAGTTTCAAACAGCCAGGCTAGCAAGCATAACATCACATGCGATGATGTTTTTGTATTTGTGACTTCCTTTGAAGCAAATCATTTTTTACAAAAATTAAGGGTAGTACTTAATCATTTCATGCTGCACCTGAGGTGTACTTTGTTCATATGTAGCAAACATTTGCCGGCAGATACGCTTCCATGAGGCGTCCTTCAGGGCACGGTCGGCATAATGGGCATCATGTACATCCCATATTTTGGGCCTCTCTTGCACCAAATCTATCAGAAGATCCACCTTAATTTGCCTTGACATCTTGCTGTACTCTGTGGAGGCGTACTGGTGGCTTGTTGTTGAACTTCCCAGGCTATTTAGCATGTGAAAGCTTCCTGAATAATGGCTGAGCCAATTTCCTGTCACCTGGCCAATGCATGAGAATTTCTCGCAAGTCACAAGCATGGTCCATGTGCTGTGCGTTTTTTTCTCGCACCCATAGACTTGCATTGGCATTTCTCAGCTGAGATACGCAGACAATCACAGCATGCTGCGATTTCACTCGCAAGCGTAATGAGGACGAGAAAAAAACGGATGATGGGAGCTGCTCCATAGATTAACATTGGTCTGAGTGCTATGCGATTTTTTATCGCATAGCACCCGTCCGTATTACAGACTAGTGTGACACCGGCCTAAGAATTGCAAGGCCAGAAAAATGAACAAAGTCGGTGACTGCAAACTTTAGCCTCAGTGGTTGATACCTTTTAATGGATAGCTGAAATTATGTCCTGTTGCATATAAATACAGTGGGTATGGAAAATATTCAGACCCCTTTAAATTTTTCACTCTATGTTTCATTGTAACCTTTTTGTAAATTCAAAAAAGTTATTTTCTTTTTATTACTGTACACTCTGCACCCCATCGTGACTGAAAAAAAACAGAAATGTAGACATTTTTGCATATTTATTAAAAGAGAAAAACTGAAATATCACATGGTCATAAGTAATCAGACCCTTTGCTCAGACAGTCATATTTAAGTCACATGCTGTCCAATTCCTTGTGATCCTACTTGAGATGATTCTACTCCTTCATTGGAGTGCACCTGTGTTTAATTAAACTGATAGGACTTGATTTGGAAAGGCACACACCTGTCTATATAAGACCTCACAGGAAACATGAATGCGGCCAAGTACAGAGATATCCGGGATGAAAACCTCTTCCTGAGTGCTCGGGACCTCAGACTTGGCGGAAGGTTCACCTTTCAACAAGACAATGACCCTAAGCACACAGCTAAAATAACAAAGGCGCGACTTAAGAACAACTCTGTGACCATTTTGACTGGCCCAGCCAGAGCCCTGCCCTAAACCCAATTGAGCATCTCTGGAGAGACCTGAAAATGGCTGTTCACCAATGTTCACCATCTAACCTGACAAAACCTGACGAAACTGATCTGCAAGGAAGAATGGCAGAGGATCCTTAAATCTATGTGTGAAAAACTTGTTGCATCATTCCCAAGAAGACTCATGGCTGTACTAGCTCAAAAGGTGCTTCTACTCAATACTGAGCAAAGGGTCTGAATATTTATGACCATGTGATATTTCAGTTTTTATTTTTTAATAAATTTGCAAAAATTATTACGTTTCTGTTTTTTTCAGTCAAGATGGGGTGCAAGGTGTGCATTAATGAAAAAACTGAACCTTTTGAATTTACCAAATGGCTGCAATGAAACAAAGAGTGAAAAATTTAAATTGGTATGAATACTTTACGTACCCACTGTGCATCTTTATTTCTTACTTAAGCGTAATTATTTGTTCTTTCATCATAGACCATTTTAAAACTTTCCCTTGTAAAGTATCCTCATTCCTAAGTTAATAAACTTTAACAAATAAAAATTATTAGTTCTAATTGTTATTTTTACTATAGTTATTATTATAGTGAAGTTTTTTCTAAGCTTATGACTAAAATAATATAATGAAGTATAATACTCGGTCTAACCATACATCTTGACTCTTATTTGTTGCACCTGCAATGTCTGTCACATTGATTCCTGAAACTCCTTCAAGCTTTCTTATCTCAGTGGTTGAGGTGTTCTATTCAAAAAGATGAATAGGGAAGGTCAAACACAGTAATTTTGCTAGTGCACCCACTGTCATATTTCATTGTTCCACAATGAATGTTGTGAAGTTAGAAAATATGATTTGGACCTGAGATGGAGTGTAAATCAAGGATCAGGATTGCAAAATTGGGCCCATTTTAGAATGCTTTTATTATATTTAACAAGATGCATGTCTGTTATTGTGCTTATACATAATGTTTGCAGATTTGAAATAAAATAAAAAAAAGTCAAACATACTTTTCATTACAAAGTTAAAACAATTGAAAAAAGACATACCGTATTTTTCGGACTATAAGACGCACCGGACCATAAGACGCACCCCAAATTTGGGGTGAAAATTGCAGAAAAAAAGATTTTTTATAACATGGGGGTCCGTCTTATTGTCCGAATTTACAGTATCTTATGGCGGTGGCAGAGCAGGGTCACAGGAGGCAAGGTGGGGTGATGCTGGGATGAGGAGGTGCTGGGATGAGAAGGTGCTGGGATGAGAAGGTGCTGGGATGAGGAGGTGCTGGGATGAGGAGGTGCTGGGATCAGGAGGTGCTGGGATCAGGAGGTGCTGGGATCAGGAGGTGCTGGGATGAGAAGGTGCTGGGATCAGGAGGTGCTGGGATCAGGAGGTGCTGGGATCAGGAGGTGCTGGGATCAGGAGGTGCTGGGATGAGAAGGTGCTGGGATCAGGAGGTGCTGGGATCAGGAGGTGCTGGGATCAGGAGGTGCAGTGAGAGGTATGGCGTGAGAGGGGTCCCTGGCGTACCATGCAGGCTTACCTAGGTGGCAGAGGTGCGGTGGCAGAGGTCCGGTGGCAGAGGTGCGGTGGCGGGGGTGTGGCAGCAGAGGAGGCGCAGGAAGCGGGGTCCCTTTCCCCGGTATGGTGATGCAGCAGGCCCGGTATGCAGCAGAGCCGGGTGAATCCTCTTGTTATCGGTGGGCGCGGCCATCTTCCTGAGGCCGCGCGTGTGCAGATGAAGCGCTCTGCTCCCGGGGCTTCAGGAAAATGGCCGCGGGAGGCCGCGCGTGCGCAGATGGAGATCGCGGCGGCCATTTTCCTGAAGCCCCGGGAAGCAGAGCGCTCCATCTGCGCACGCGCGGCCTCCGGAAAATGGCCGCCACCACCGATAACAAGAGGATTCACCCGGCTCTGCTGCATACCGGGCCTGCTGCATCACCATACCGGGGAAAGGGACCCCGCTTACTGCGCCTCCTCTGCCGCCACACCCCTGCAACCGCACCTCTGCCACCGGACCTCTGCCACCGCACCTCTGCCACCTAGGTAAGCCTGCATTGCGACTATTAGACGCACCCCCCATTTTCCCCCCTTTTTTTGGGGGGAAAAAGTGCGTCTTTTAGTCCGAAAAATACGGTATGTCCATTAAGTACAACTGAGGATTGAGAAAGAATAAAAGGAATGAACATTATCCAGTGTATCCTATATAAGGCTGCCGTCACACTAGCAGTATTTGGTCAGTATTTTACATCAGTATTTGTAGCCAAAACCAGGAGTGGAACTAATAGGGAAAAAGTATAATAGAAACATATTCACCACTTCTGCATTTATCACCCACTCCTGGTTTTGGCTTACAAATACTGATGTAAAATACTGACCAAATACTGCTAGTGTGACGGCAGCCTAACATGATTTTTTCCTACTTACAGTATCTACTGAATGACCATTTTTAAAACCATTGACAGTTCCTGATGTGACCTTTTCCTGAGGTCGATTGTTCCACAGATTCATATTTCTCATGGTAAAGAAGCCTTGTCTCATCTGGAGATTGAACCCTTTTTCTCCAGATGGAGGGAGTGTGCCCTTATCTTTTAAGGGTGTTTTATATAAATCTTTTGACCATATGTTTGTATTCACCATATACAGTAGGTACTTATAGAAGTCAATCATATTCCCTTCCACAGACTTAAAGGGAATCTGTCAGGTCCCCTGTGCCCCCAGAACCACCAGCAGTTGAGTCTACATAGCTAAATACCCTGCCTAAAGGTATCTTCACACTCAGCAACTTTACAACGAGAACGACAGCGATCCGTGACGTTGCAGCGTCCTGGATAGCGATCTCGTTGTGTTTGACATGCAGCAGCGATCTGGATCCTGCTGTGATATCGCTGGTCGGAGCTGGAAGTCCAGAACTTTATTTGGTCGTCAGGTCGGCGTGTATCGTCATGTTTGACAGCAAAAGCAACGATGCCTGCAATGTTTTTACATAGAGCGTGAACGATAAGTGAGTCGCCGTTACGTCACTGGATCGCTCCTGCATCGTTCTGGAGCTCCTGTGTTTGACGTCTCTACAGCGACCTAAACAGCGACGCTGCAGCGATCGGCTCATTGTCTATATCGCTGAATGTGACGGTACCTTAACATTCCCTTTATTACATTGGACACAAACAGATCTTTCAAATAAGTATTTCTAAAGTTCATTTATGAAATGTAAATGGAGTCCTTTCATTACTCAATGGGGCATTAGGGTCCCCAGACTAGTTGGTCAACTTAGCATTTTTTAAAGTCCCGACTTCACAGAGGGGCACTGTGCATCATCAGAAGTGAAGATGACTTCTGATCATGAGCTGTATTCCACTTTGAAACCAGCACACATACACCTGGCTTCAGAGGATTAATATAGTGAGAGAAACAACCCTAGAGCATGTGCTAGTTATGTATTGAACTGGCAATGAAGCCGGCACTTGCGAGTCATGTTATCATGCCCAAATAGGGAAGGTGTGATAACGTGATAAGTGGATGGACTAGTCTGGGGACACTAACGCCCCATTGTCTAGTCAAAGGCCTTATTTACATTTTATAAACGAACTTTAGAAATACTTTTTCTAAAGATCTGTTAGAAAGGCCAGGGGATGCAAATTTTCCAGCTTTATAAAAACCCAGCGTCTTTTAACCTTGTGCCATAAACAGCAGCAAATAGTTCTTATAAGCAGCTGCCTAGCACTATGAAGAGGAAAATGGTGGAGGCCCACAAAGCAGGAGAAGGCTATAGGAAGATAGCAAAGCGTTTTCAAGCTTCCCTTTCCTCAGTTCAAAATTCAATTAAGAAATGTCAGTTAACAGTTAAGGTACCGTCTCACAGTGGCACTTTGGTCGCTACGACGGCACGATCCGTGACGCTCCAGCATCACTCCAATATCGCTCCAGCGTCGTAGACTGCGGTCACACTTCGCAATGCACGACGCTGGAGTGATAACTTCACAACGTGTATGCGATGTAGAAGCTGTTGGTTACTATGCGCACATCGTATACAATATCGTGCACACCTTTGTTACACCATGCGATCATGCCGCCACAGCGGGACACTAGACGACGAAAGAAAGTTTCAAACGATCTGCTACGACGTACGATTCTCAGCGGGGTCCCTGATAGCAGGAGCGTGTCAGACACAGCGAGATTGTAAGTATATCGCTGGAACGTCACGAATCGTGCCGTCGTAGCGATCAAAATGCCACTGTGTGACGGTACCCTAACAGTGGAAGTCAAGATAAGGTCTGGAAACCAAGCAAAATTTTATTTAGACCTACTCATAGGATTGCTAGAGAAGCCAATCAGAACCCCTGCTTGACTGCAAAAGACCTTCAGAAAGATTTAGCAGACTGTGGAGTTGAGGTACACTTTTCAGAGACACATGCAAAAATATGGCCTTCATAGAAGAATCATAAGAAGAAAACCTCTCCTGCCTCCATGCCACAAAATTCAGCATCAGAAATATGCAAAAGATAAATCTAAACAAGCCTGATGTGGACCCATGAGGTTAAAATAGAACTCTTTGGTCACAATGATCAAAGGTATGTGTAAAGAAAGAATGGCACGGAATTTCAGGAAAATATTATCTTGCTAACCACTAGAGATGATCGAATATGTTCAGAGAACGATTGTCAAACATATATTCGGCATGAATATGGTACATTCGGATTCGTGATCGGTAACACAAACATTTTTCTTAAAATCTGAAAAAGTTGGTAACATTCAGTAAAAGTGCAGGAAATTAATTGCTTTGCCACTAAAGTATTTTAAAGTAGATGATAGCTAGATAGATTAAAAGCAGCAATTAATGTGCCAAGTACAGTGAAATCACCGTGACAGGTTAGAATAGAATGGATAAAATAGATATATACACATAGAATACATAGATATATACAGTAGATGTTAGTGACACACACATGTATATATGTATATTTATTATATAGATAGGTAGAAGAAAAGACGGCCATTCAGCAGCCACTTAGTGTAAAATAAGACCAGGAGCCAACAGGATAGAAGAGATACATTACATACAGCAAATACAAATAGAATAGGTATATATATAGAGGTTGTTGACAAATTCAATTAGTACAGTGTGTGCAGCTTGCTGTACATGTATTTAATTAATAAAATATTTTTCTTAAAAAAATGGCATAATTTTTGTAACCAGAAGAGTGAAAGCCATTGGCTGGGGGCTGATGTTTATAGCTTAGGAAGGGGGTAATACCCATGGAGCATCCCAGGCTACCAGCTCACAACTGTATACTCAGCCTTTACTGGCTATTAAATTGTGGGACTCTAAAAAAAATGACATAGGTTCCCCTTCTAACTAATAATCAGCAAAGGCTATGCAGACAGCTGTGGGCTGATATTAAAAGCCTACGAAGGGACCATGGATCTTGGCCCCTTTAGGCTAAAAACATCACCTCTCAGCTGCCCCAGAAAAGGCGCATCTCTAAAGTGCACCAATTCTGGCACTTAGTCTCGCTCTTCCCTCTTGCCCTGTAGCGGTGGCAAGTGGGGTGATAGTTGGAGGGTTGATGTCAGCTTTGTATTGTCAGGTGACATCAAGTCCCAAGGTTAGTATTGGAGAGGCGTCAATAAGACGCCCCATTACTAACCTCATAGTCACATTGTATGAAAACACAGACACCCAGAATAAAGTCTTTTAATTGAAAGAATGATATAAGATTTAATAAATCTCAATTAAACCGTACTAATGACCTCGCCCATTCCACCAATGCTCTTGTCATCTGCAAAAGAGTTAAAAATAAAAAGCAACAATATTTCTAACCTTTCAGCAGAGATACTGCTAATTCATTTGTCCCACGATAGGTCTAGCTCTGCTACATCTAGATGGCAGGCTTCATGGTTGCATGATACGACCATACAGCCAGCAGAGACATGGAGCAGTGTCTGGCTGCTACTGCTGCCCAGTATCTCACTGTGAACTCGTAGGACCTGTCTGATGTCACCGAGAGCGTGAGAAAGTTCTCACGCTCCAGGTGCCTTCAGAAAGGTCCTGGGAGTTCACAGCCAATGCACTCACTTAACCTATCTGACGTTAGCATGAGCTCCATTAGAAATTTTCCCACGGCGCTCACGCTAATATTAAAACAGTATCGGAAATGTCAGTGTCCATGTGTGTAATACTTGTGGCACATGTGTGGCAACCGTGTGCCACCCATGTTCTGCATTAGTACCACACAGCGGGCACCAGGGATGAAGCATCACAATAAGAACTATTACCCGGAGCCTGGTGATGAAAACTGCTCTAATCATTCTCATCTGCTCTGCAGGCCATCAGCACGAGCAGGGGAGAACAATGAGAGTTGTATTCAAGTGAGAGCAATGAGAGCAGGCGGTGAGTTTTGGGACTGTTACTCCCATCAGCCTCCACCTGCTGTAGCTATTAACAGTGACAGCAGGATGGGAGTATTCATCAGTCACCGCCTGCGCTATAAATAAATAAGTTAAATCAAGAAAAATGGAGTGGGTTTCCCTATATTTTTGATAACCAGCCAGTCCCAGCTGTCTGATTCAGCAAGGCTGGTTATCAAGAATAGAGGGGTCCCCAAGACATATTTTTAATTATTGAATTAAATAATTTAAAAAACGGCATGCAGTCCCCCCATATTTGACAACCAGCCTTGCTAAAGCAGACAGCTGAGGGCTGGTATTCTCAGGCTAGTAAGGGGCTATTGATTTAGGCCCTCAGCCTAAAAATAGTAGCCCGCAGCCACCCAGAAAAGGCACATCTATTAGATGCACCAATTCTGCCCCAATTGCCTAATGTAGCTGCTCTTAAAGGCAGCCGGGCGATACACTGACAGGCGGTAGTCGCTCATGTAGTGTACAGCACTGAGCTGCAATGAAAAGAAAAAAGTCACATGAGTTCATCAGCTGATCAGCTCCGGTGATCTCCCTTACAGCACCACTGCTGCTTGAGAAAGTTCACTGGAGATCATCATGAACTAGTGTGACCTCTCTCACTGCAGAAGCAATTACCTCCTGTCAGTGTAATGACGGCAGCCAGGTAGAGCAGTCAAATTTAAATGAGAAAGTGTGTCCAAACTTTTGGTCTGTACTGTATACACACACACACACATTTATGTCCAGAACCATTTGGTCAGTGACCAAATCTTTTTGATTTTGACTCTCCATGCCACTATATTTAATTTAAAATGAAACAGCTGAGATGCAATTAATATGTAGACATTCAGGTTTAATTAAGTTGGTTGAACAAAAATATCTTGTGAAACATTTAGGAATTCCAACCATCTTTCTTCAAAATCTCCTCATTTCAGGGGCTCAAAAGTAATTAGACAAATTAACTTTACCATAATTAAGATGTTCATCTTTAATAAGTTGTAGAGAATCCTTTGCAGTCAATGACTTCTTGAATTCTGAAAGCCATGGACATCACTCAATGCTGGGTCTCCTCTGTGACGCTTTGACAGGCCTTTACTGATGCTGACTTCAGCTGTTTGTTTGTGGATCATTCTGCCTTATCACATTAACTGCTGACATCACTATTGCCCCCAATCAGCGACTATCTCCTGAAGACATTACTAAGACGCTAAAGGAAAGTCCCTAGGAAGCCAATATTGTTCATATAATACTTTATAATTTTGATTCATTGGGGTACGTATATATCAGTAGTCAGCGCTGATAGAATAAAATCAGCTACTGACATATAAGTGGGCAGCGGCCAATGTGTTAAGTTTTGTCTTAAGCATGCAAAATGCATTCTCGATGGGGTTGAAAGCTGGTGAATGGTTGAATCTGTGCAGAAATTGTAGCCCTGTACACATCAGAATCTGTCCATCTGCTTCTATCTTTTGTCACATCATCAGTAAACACTATCGACCCAGTGCCATTGCAAACAATGAGTGCCCATGCCACCTAACTGCCTCCACCATGAATTACAGAAGATGTAATGTGCTTTGGATCATCAGCCATTCCAAGTCTTCTCCATGGTTTCTTCATCCCATCATTCTGATACAGGTTGATCTTATTTTCATCTGTCCAAAGATTGCTTTTCCAGAACTGTGCTGGCTTCTTTCGATGTTTTTTTTGGCAAAGTTTAATCTGGCCTTTCTATTTTTCAGGCTAATTAATGGTTTGCATCTTGTGGTGATCCCTCTATATTTCCTCTGATGAAGTTTTCTCTTTAAAGTCTTCTCTCTCTTCAGAAAATCAACTAAGACCTCAATCAATATCTGGGTAGTCAAAACCTCCCATAATCACTACTGTACCAGCCTGCGCAGCCCACGCTATTTGATTACTCTGCTAACCTTCCAGCTTAACAGTCAAGTTGGAGGGAAGGGAGTTCTGCAGAATATGCTAAGAATATTTTTTCAGTCTTTATCTTTGTAATTCCAGATTCAAAGTTTCAGCATTCTAACAATTTTTTTCTCCAATTTACTCTTTTCACAGTTGTTTTCATATCAGTATTAACATACATGCTTCTTATTTCCTACTTACCCTCCCTTTTTTAAATAATTTAATATCAGAAATATTTACAGCCCAATCATGTGAAAAGTTTAACCAAAGTCTCAACAACATCAACTACTGTGCTCAGTATGGAGAGAGGGCAGTAACAGGGATAAGTATAGATAAATCTTGGGGAATTTTTTATGGAGAAGGGGTAACAGCCAACATGAGGGACTAAGTGTGGAGAAGGAGCACCATGGAAGACTTAGTTTAGAAAATGGGGCAGTATGACGGCTCAGTATAAAGAAGGGGTAGCATGGGGACTTAGTATGAAAAGGAGGCAAGATGAAAGGCGCAGTATGGTGAAAGGGAATCATGGGGAGCTCAGTATGGAGGAACAGCATGGGGGGTCAGTATGGAGAAGTGGCAGTATGAGTGTGTTTAGTATGGAGAAGGGGCAGCAACCAACATGGGAATTAAGTACGGAAAATGGGCACAATGGGTGATAAGTATGGAAAGTGGGAGTGCATGGTGGCTTAGTATAAAGAAGGGGCAGCAGGGGGACTCGTCATAAAGATTGAAAGATGAAAGATGAAAGGCTTAGAGAAGGGGTATCATAGAGGTTTTCAAATAGAGAAGTAGCAGTATGGGTGGGCTTAGAATTCTGAAGGAGCAACAGCCAACATGGTAGTCCAAGGATGCAGAAGGGGTAGCATGGGAACTTTAGCATGGAGAGTGGGGAATCATAGGGGCTCAGTGTGAAGTGGGGACAGCATGAGGAGCTTAATATGAGGATGGAGCAACATAAGAGTCTTGGTATGGACATGGCACTACATGATGGGAATGGTGGGCTCAGTATGGTGAGTGGGTAGCATGGTGGGATCAGTGTGAAGAGGGGCAGCATGGGACACACAGTGTGAAGAGGGGGCAGTATGAAGGGACAATGTAGAGATCATAGTTAAATAGGGAGGAAGGTATGATGGGTATAATTCATACAGTGGGACGATATAGTGGTCGGAGTTTCTAAGTTAGCAGTGCAGCAGTCATAGTTAACAATGGTAAACGGTGAAGAGCTCATAATATATATGAGGGGACGGTGTGGTTGGAATATTTTATTGGAGAAGATAGTGTGGAAGCCATTTATGATAAGAGACATCATTTTTAGGTCATTTTTTTGCATAGGGAGCAAAGTGAGGGCACATTTTTTTGGGGGTTGGAAGATTATTTTTATTTAGCTAGCATTATAATGACACTTTTATTTTTAAGATCAGCCTGCAGGGATGTGCTGCAAAAGGCAAAAGAAGGAAGCCAACTGCAGAGACAAGCTATAGCTGTGAAAACTCATCATGAAATTAAGAACAGATGAAAAAAGAAAGGCTTAATAACAACTAGTGATGGGTGAACCCAAAGAGTGTAATTCGAGATCCATACCAAACACCTACTGTTCGGACACATACAACAAACATGGACTTCTCCAGGAACTCTGTGTTACTGTTCAGGCTCGGCACCCTGAATATAGAGTGCTTCCCACACTGTTATCTGCATGACAATGCAAGAAACACCGGCAGCTCTGCTTTATTGTAAGATTACTACCACTGGTGAGAGCGCTGTGGTTCCCATGCTGCCTGATGACAACACAAGTCAGCAGCTGTTACCGGAGTTAAAACGTTTAACCGCTGGTCACAGAGGCATCAGCTGATGGAAGTACTACTCCCATCAGCCTACGCCTGCTGTGGCTGATAAAAGTGAGAGCAGGTAACACTGGTTGGAGAGTTCATCAGCCTGTGCCTGAGCTATATATAAATATAAAAAAATGACTTGGGGGTCTGCTGTATTTTGCATAACCAGCGAAAGCAAAACTGGCAGCTGCGGGCTGCAACACGCAGCTGTCAGCTTTATCAAGAATTATCAAGAATAGAGTGGTTATCAACGGCTTCAATGGATTGGACATAAGGTGATTATCATTTTTTTTTATAATTTTCAGTTTTTTTATAGTGTATGTGACAAGGGCTACAATCGAGTGGGCATAAGCTGAGTATTACTTTGTTATTTTGAAATAAATTTGTAAAACAGGGTGTTGATTTTTATTTCAAATAAATAATTTTACTCTGGATGTTTTTTATTTACAATATGACTATGGGATTAATAAATTGAAGGCGTGTTATAGACGCCTCTCCATTACTAACCGCTGTACTTGATGTTACCTGACAATACAAAGGCAACATCAACCCCACAAATACTACCTCACTTGACACCACCACAGGACAAGTAGGAAGAACTGGACAAAGCACCAGAATTGATTCCATTCATGATTCTTGATAACCAGCCATAATAAAGCTGAAAGCTGAGGGTTCCAGCCTGCACTGGTTATCAAGATAGAAAAGACCACATGTCATTTTTTAAAAATTATTTATTTATAGCGCAGGCTAATGGGAGAAAACTGCCATCAGCTGCACCTTCTCTCACAGTTATAAGTGACAGCAGGTATAGGCTGATGGGGAAAGTACTCACATCAGCCAATGCCTCTGTGAACGGCGGTAAACTTTTTACCGAATGGTCATAGCTAGGGTTGAGTGAAACGGGTCAGCCATTTTCAGAAGTTGCTGACTTTTGGCAAAGTCGGGTTTCATGAAACCCGACCCGACCCCTGTGTGGGGTCGGCCATGAGGTCGGCGATCTTCTGAATCTGGTATCGGAATTCCGATCCCGAGTTCCGATATGTTTGCAATATCGGAAATCGGTATCGGAATCCATATTTAAGTATAAAATGAAAATAAAGAATTAAAATAAAAAATATTGCTATACTCACCCTCTGACGCGCCCTGGTACTAACCGGCAGCCTTCCTTCCTTAGAATCAGATGACGTCGCGGCTTGTGATTGGTCGCGCGACCGCCCATGTAACCGCTCGCGCGACCAATCACAAGCCGCGACGTCACCGAAGGCACCCTGCTTCTTTCCGGCAGCCTTCCTTCCTAAGAATCAGCACTTGAAGGACCTTCGGTGACGTCACGGCTTGTGATTGGTCGCGCGAGCGGTCACATGGGCGGTCGCGCGACCAATCACAAGCCGTGACGTCATCTAAGGCCCTTCACGCGCTGATTCTAAGGAAGGAAGGCTGCCGGTTAGTACCAGGGTGCGTCAGAGGGTGAGTATAGCAATATTTTTTATTTTAATTCATTATTTTACACTTAAATATGGATCCCAGGGCCTGAAGGAGAGTTTCCTCTCCTTCAGACCCTGGGAACCATTGGAAACCCAATGCACTGCATTGGGTTTCGTGTTTCGGCCGACCCCGACCCCGACTTTTTTATAGGATCGGCCGATTTCACTCGACCCGACTTTTGAAAAAGTCGGGTTTCGTGAAACCCGACCCGATCCTATAAAAGTAAAAGTCGCTCAACCCTAGTCATAGCTGCTTGCTCACGCTGTCATCTCACAGCTTGCAAGCCACAGCACTCTGTTCAGTGATAATAATCTTGTGTTTGCCGCGCTGTCATCTGCATGTGGCAAACAATGGAAATTTGGGCCCCCATTCATCTTTTTTTAAATGTTCATCTAAATTTGCCGGCTCGAACATCCAGGGGTTTGCCCATCACTAATAACTCAATCAAAGAAGATGTCAACTATAAGGTACCTGGCCTTAAGGGTGCATTTTCACTGGACAATCACAGCTTTTAAACAACTGACCCCAGCTATATGTTTTGGCAAGTTGAAATGCACAAAGTGATCTTTAACACGAATGCTCTGTACGCATAGAATAGCATTTTTCTCATCAGCACATTTACACAGGACGATCCGCAGCAGAGTACAATGTTAATTATGCAAGGATAAAGATAATTTCACCCAACGAACAAACATTTTGCTAGTGCATAGAATGATTGACAGCATATTTAGATATCTGTTGTGTTCTTGATTATTGCCCAGTGTAAATACACCTTAAAGAGTAACTAAACTTTTGGTAGATTTTTGAATATGTTTTATGCCCTTTAATTCTGAGCATATTGTTGGAGTATTAGGCCCTCAGACCTGTACCAAACACTCAAAAGATCTCTTAGGCTGGTTTCACACATGCATTTCAAAACGCATGCATTTTTAAAAAAAATTCATGGTGAAAAAACGCAAGTAAACGCGTGCAAACGCTGCGTTTTTTTGACGCATGCGTTTTTGCATGTGGTGAAAAAAATGCAGCGTTTTGATGCGTTTACATGCGTTTTTTCATGCGTTTGCATTTTTTAAATGCATGCTGAGAAATGTGTGACAGCTGCCAATCATCAAAATAAAGTAAAAAACCCACTATAAACAGAAATAGTTAGGGTTAGGGTTAGGGGTAGGGTTAGGGGTAGGGATCATAACCCTAACCCTAAAGTGATCCTAACCCTAGCCCTACCCCTAACCTTAAGCCTAAAGGGATCCTAAACCTAACCCTAACCCTAAAGGGATTAGGGTTAGGGTTAGGGGTAGGGTTAGGGTTAGGGTTAGGATCCCTTTAGGGTTAGGGTTAGGGGTAGGGTTAGGGTTAGGGTTAGGGATAGGGTTAGGGATAGGGTTAGGGATAGGGTTAGGATCCCTTTAGGGTTAGGGTTAGGATCCCTTTAGGGTTAGGGTTAGGATAACTTTATCACCTTTATGGTGGGGGGTGGCATATCAGTGTGTTTTCTGTTTTTTTTTTTAATAAAAGCGCAAGCGTTTTTAATGCAAACAAACGCATGTGCTTAAAAATGCATGCGTTTACATAGACATCAATAGGTTTTTTTGCCGCGAAAAAACGCATGCGTTTCTTGCGGCAAAAAAAGCCGCAAAAATTACTACATGTTGCATTTCTGCAAATGAACGCATGCAGAAAAAAAACGCATGCGTTCATAAACGCGACCAAACGCGTATACAAAAAAACTCATGCGTTTTTAATGTTAAAGATAGGGAAAAAACCGCATGCGTTTTTTTGCGGTAAAAACGCTGCAGATGAAAACGCAAGTGTGAAACCAGCCTTACACGTGAGCAGCTCCAGATACAGGAGAGCACACTGGCAGCATAGAGTGGATGTAGTAGAAATGTATAGGCTGTGTGGTCCTGTATCCACTCTACTCACTTCTAAGAGGTCAATTTGTGGGCGTATCAGAACCCAGACACATTCTATCTGCTCCAAATTAAAGGACATTAATAATTTAACATACTGTCTCCGAGAAGTTAAGCTAAATGTTTTGTGCTATTGTGATGTTGAGTCACAAATGTGTCACTGAGTCACTTCTCATGGATAAGCCAAGAGACTGCATTGTTCAGAGGGTCAGATACCAATAGAGCTTGTTCTAATCATAGGGGTAAGAGAAAGGCGTAGTCACATGACCGTCCAAGGTCAGAATTCCAGGAAGGTAATGAATCAAGACATAGAGGCAAGGAAAATTGATGGCCTAAGGCAAGGTCCAAGATCAGGCAGCAACAGATCAGAAACAGAGCACTTAAAAATAAGGCACACACACAGCGTCGGACTGGAGCACCTTGGGCCCTCCAGAGAAAATCATTCTTGAGGCCCACTATGTAGCTACATAGAAATAAATTCAAGACCATCAATTGTGTAGTAAAACACGTTAATATCAGGGCATATAATAAGGTAATACACATCTTAATTATGTAGCAGGGGTTGGGGTAGCCCCCTCACAGAATATAAAGTAGTCCCCCTCATAGAACATAATGTAACCTCCCACAGAATATAATGCAGCCCCCCATAGAATATAATGTAGCCTCCCTCATGGAATATAATACAACCCCCTCATAAGGTATAATGCAGCCCCCCATAGAATATAATGTAGCTCCCTCATATGGCATAATGCAGCCCCCCCAGAATATAATGTAGCATCCTCAGAGTATAATGCAACCCCCTCATAAGGCAGCCACCCATAGAATATACTATAGCCCCCTCATATGGCATAATGCAGCTCCCCTCATATAGTATGATGTAGCCACCTGAGAGAATAATGCAGTCCCCACATATAATATAATGCAGCCCCTCCACAGAATATAATGTAGCCCCCTTAGAGTATAATGCCAACCCCCAATAGAATATACTGTAGCCCCCCATAGGGCATAATGCAGCTCCCCTCATATAGTATGATGTAGCCCCCTCAGAGAATAATGCAGCCCCCCACAGAATTATAATGTAGCCCCCTCATAGGGTATAATGCAGCCCCCCTAAAAGGGTATAATGCAGCCCCCTCCACCATCATCATTGTTCTCCCCCTCCACCATTGTACTCATTACCATCTCCATAATTGCCTCCTCCCCACCACCATTGTCCTTTCCACCACTACCAGCTTTGTCTTTTACACCACAACCATCATTGTTATGAACTGGTGGTTTAGGAGCAACATGGGACGAGCTCTGAAGGAGGTGGTACCTGTACTGACCGCAGTCCCTAAGCTCAACACAACACTAGAAGTAGCCGTGGGATGCTCCTGTCCCTCCCTAGGCACCGCGTCGTCACAGCCTGATAATTAACTACCCCTAAAGATAGAAACAGGAAAACTATCTTGCCTCAGAGAAAATCCCCAAAGGATAGATAGCCCCCCACAAGTAATGACTGTGAGTGGAGAGGGAAAAGACATACACAGAATGAAACCAGG
Source organism: Ranitomeya imitator (assembly GCF_032444005.1). Classification (NCBI taxonomy): domain Eukaryota; kingdom Metazoa; phylum Chordata; class Amphibia; order Anura; family Dendrobatidae; genus Ranitomeya; species Ranitomeya imitator. The sequence continues at coordinate 592,290,476 of NC_091286.1, forward strand.
ATGTAGCACAGGAGGTCAGTCTAGCTAGATAGATAGGACAGGATAGAATACTGTGCGGTCAGTATTAAAAACTACAAAAATCCACACAGAGTTTACAAAAATCTCCACACCTGACTAAAGGTGTGGAGGGTAAATCTGCTTCCCAGAGCTTCCAGCTTAACTGAATTAATCCATACTGACAAGCTGGACAAAACATAGAATGCACAGAACGAATAAGTCCACAACATGTGGACAGAAAAGAGCAAAGCAAGGACTTAACTTTGCTGAACTGGTCAGGATATCAGGGAAATCCAAGCAAAGATGTGAATCCAACCAGGAACCATTGACAAGTGGCACTGGCTGAAGGAAGAGCCAGGCATAAATAGCCTAGCAGAAAGACAATCAGTGGAAGCAGCTGAAAACCACTTAAAACCACCGGAGGGAGCCCAAGAGCACAACTCACAAAAGTGCCACTTACAACCATCGGAGGGAGCCCAAGAGCGGAATTCACAACACATCATTGCTTTCTTCCCCAACACCATCATCATTGCCTCCCCCACCACCATCATTGCTTCCCCACCAACATCATAACCTTCCCCACCACCATCATCATTGCTTCCTCCACCACCATCATTGCTTTCCCACAACCATCATCATTGCCTCCAGCATCATCATTATTGCCTCCAGCATATCATCATTGCCTCCAGCACCATCATCATTGCCTCCAGCACCATCATTGCCCCCACCAGCATCATCATTGCCCGCACCACCATCATCATTGCCTCCAGCACCATCATCATTGCCCCCACCACCATCGCCTCCAGCACCATCATCATTGCCTCCAGCACCATCATCATTGCCTCCAGCACCATCATCATTGTCCCCACCACCATCATCATTGTCCCCACCACCATCATCATTGCCTCCAGCACCATCATCGTTGCCTCCAGCACCATCATTATCGCCCCCACCATCATCATTGTCCCCACCACCATCATCATTGTCCCCACCACCATCATCATTGCCTCCAGCACCATCATCATTGCGTCCAGCACCATCATCATTGCCTCCAGCACTATCATCATTGCCTCCAGCACCATCATCATTGCCCCCACCACCATCATCATTGCCCCACCGCCATCATCATTGCCTCCAACACCAACATCATTGCCTCCAGCACCATCATCATTGCCTCCAACACCATCATCATTACCTCCAGCACCATCATCATTGCCTCCACCACCATCATCATTGCCCCCACCACCATCATCATTGCTTTCCCCACCACCATCATTGCTTCCCCCACCACCATCATCATTGCCTCCAGCATCATCATTATTGCCTCCAGCACCATCATCATTGCCCCCAGCACCATCATCACTGCCTCCAGCACCATCATCATTGCCCCACCACCATCATCATTGCCCCCACCACCATCATCATTGCCTCCAGCACCATCATCATTGCCTCCAGCACCATCATCATTGCCCCCACCATCATCATTGTCCCCACCACCATCATCATTGTCCCCACCACCATTATCATTGCCTCCAGCACCATCATCATTGCCTCCAGCACCATCATCATTGCCCCCACCGCCATCATCATTGCCTCTAGCACCATCATCATTGCCCCACCACCATCATCATTGCCCCACCGCCATCATCATTGCCTCCAGCACCATCATCATTGCCTCCAGCACCATAATCATTGCCTCCAGCACCATCATCATTGCCTCCAGCACCATCATCATTGCCTCCAGCACCATCATCATTGCCCCCACCATCATCATTGTCCCCACCACCATCATCATTGTCCCCACCACCATTATCATTGCCTCCAGCACCATCATCATTGCCTCCAGCACCATCATCATTGCCCCCACCACCATCATCTCCAGCACCATCATCATTGCCTCCAGCACCATCATCATTGCCCCCACCATCATCATTGTCCCCACCACCATCATCATTGTCCCCACCACCATCATCATTGCCTCCAGCACCATCATCATTGGCTCCAGCACCATCATCATTGCCTCCAGCACCATCATCATTGCCCCACCACCATCATCATTGCCCCCACCGCCATCATCATTGCCTCTAGCACCATCATCATTGCCCCACCACCATCATCATTGCCCCACCGCCATCATCATTGCCTCCAGCACCATCATCATTGCCTCTAGCACCATAATCATTGCCTCTAGCACCATCTTCATTGCCTCCACCACCATCATCATTGCCCCACCACCATCATCATTGCCCCCACCACCATCACCTCCAGCACCATCATCATTGCCTCCAGCACCATCATCATTGCCCCCACCATCATCATTGTACCCACCACCATCATCATTGTCCCCACCACCATCATCATTGCCTCCAGCACCATCATCATTGGCTCCAGCACCATCATCATTGCCTCCAGCACCATCATCATTGCCCCACCACCATCATCATTGCCCCCACCGCCATCATCATTGCCTCTAGCACCATCATCATTGCCCCACCACCATCATCATCATTGCCCCCACCGCCATTATCATTGCCTCCAGCACCATCATCATTGCCTCCAGCACCATAATCATTGCCTCCAGCACCATCATCATTGCCTCCACCACCATCATCATTGCCCCCACCACCATTATCATTGCCCCCACCACCATCATCATTGCCTCCAGCACCATCATCATTGCCTCCAGCACCATCATCATTGCCTCCAGCACCAGCATCATTGCCCCCACCACCATCATCATCATTGCCTCCAGCACCATCATCATTGCCTCCAGCACCATCAACATTGCCTCCAGCACCATCATCATTGCCTCCAGCACCATCATCATTGCCTTCAGCACCATCATCATTGCCTCCAGCACCATCATCATTGCCTCCAGCACCATCATCATTGCCTCCAGCACCATCATCATTGTCTCCACCATATCATCATTGCCCCCACCACCATCATTGCCACCACCATCATCATCATTGCCTCCAGCGCCATCATCATTGCCTCCAGCACCATCATCATTGCCTCCAGCACCATCATAGTAACATAGTAACATAGTAACATAGTTAGTAAGGCCGAAAAAAGACATTTGTCCATCCAGTTCAGCCTATATTCCATCATAATAAATCCCCAGATCTACGTCCTTCTACAGAACCTAATTGTATGATACAATATTGTTCTGCTCCAGGAAGACATCCAGGCCTCTCTTGAACCCCTCGACTGAGTTCGCCATCACCACCTCCTCAGGCAAGCAATTCCAGATTCTCACTGCCCTAACAGTAAAGAATCCTCTTCTATGTTGGTGGAAAAACCTTCTCTCCTCCAGACGCAAAGAATGCCCCCTTGAGCCCGTCACCTTCCTTGGTATAAACAGATCCTCAGCGAGATATTTGTATTGTCCCCTTATATACTTATACATGGTTATTAGATCGCCCCTCAGTCGTCTTTTTTCTAGACTAAATAATCCTAATTTCGCTAATCTATCTGGGTATTGTAGTTCTCCCATCCCCTTTATTAATTTTGTTGCCCTCCTTTGTACTCTCTCTAGTTCCATTATATCCTTCCTGAGCACCGGTAAATCATTGCCTCCATCATCATTGCCTCCAGCACCATCATCATTGCCCCACCACCATCATCATTGCCCCCACCGCCATCATCATTGCCTCCAGCACCATCATCATTGCCCCCAGTGTTATGACCTGGTGGTTAGGAGCACCCGGCAGGACCTGATAGTTAAACTCACACAGGACGAGCTCTGGGATGTGGGCAAGCCCTAATCCTATAACAGAAAAATAAGAAAAAATAGGAGCGCACTTACCCTGGTGTGGTATGCATCACTTTATTGAAACATAGAAAGTGGACAGCAGGGAGGGGCAGGATCGGCCATGGACAACGGACCCGATCCTGTAAGCACGAAACGGCCGTTGTCCATGGCCGATCCTGCCCCTCCCTGCTGTCCACTTTCTATGTTTCAATAAAGTGATGCATACCACACCAGGGTAAGTGCGCTCCTATTTTTTCTTATTTTTCTACTTTGGACTCTGCATATGTTTCTGGAAGCGGCACCCCTGATCCATTTGGTGTGGAGGATACGTTCAGCCCATTTTTTCCTGCTTGGTGTTGCATTGTTTGGTCGGTGAGTTGGATTTATCAGCTGTGCGGTCATATATGTGCGTTCTTTGTTTTTGGATCCTAATCCTATAACACACACTAGAAATAGCCGTGGAGCGCTCCTGACATGACCTAGGCGCCTCGTCACAGCCTAAGAGCTAGCTAGCCCTAGAGATAGAAAATAAAGCCTGCCTTGCCTCAGAGAAATTCCCCAAAGGAATAGGCAGCCCCCCACATATATTGACTGTGAGTAAGATGAAAGTCACAAACGCAGAAATGAAACAGGTTTCAGCAAAAGGAGGCCAGACTTACTAAATAGACAGAGGATAGGAAAGGTATCTTTGCGGTCAACGCAAAAAACTACAAAAGACCACGCAGAGTGTGCAAAAATGACCTCCGCACTGACTCACGGGAGCAGTGGGGGCCCTAGGCAGCTGCTGACCAATATGCCAGCAGGTGTCAGTGCCTGGGCCCACCGGAGGATCCTCCAGTTCTCCGGTGGGTCAGTCCGACCCTGCACACACAAACCACTGAGCTAAAGCTATGACTGGCAATAATCAGACACTGACAGCCAGCTAAATAACCAGGTAATCACCCAGAACAGGAGTTACCTGGGAAAAAACAGCATTTCCCTTATAGGGCAGGTGAATTGTCACTCATTCCATCCAGGCCATAGTGAGTGGTAGAATCGTGACAGCTACTGAATGCATCTAATCAGTACTGTACCTTTTCACAGTCTGATGATAGATGGAAAAAAACAACTCCAATCATCTCTTTACCATTGTTATATTGCATGTCATTCTAAAGGTATAAGGGATCACAGCTCTACTTGCCCATAAATTGTAGGCTAAACCCAGGAGTAGACATGAGTGTCCAAGAGGTTGATAGTCCAAGAGAAGGCATGTACAGTAGAGCAGGGACCCATCAGAGGGAGGTCACCTTGCCGTGGTTGATGGGCATACTTGAATTGGCCAATTTATGCGATAAGAACCTTCATTTTCATTCATTTCCGTAAGTTAAAAAAAAAATTGAAATTTTTTTTGACTAGTAAAATCTAGATTAGATGTTTTTAAAGTTTTTCTTTGTTTTCGCATGGCCTACATTTATACATAGTGCTGCTGCTGTGCTTATATATATATAGAGAGAGAGAGGGAGAGAGAGAAAACACATAGTCAAATTGCATAAACCCGAAAACAAACACCTGAGCAACTTGGAGGAGGTGATGGACTGTGCAGTAAAGCTTTTCTTTACTGTTCTTTACAGCACCAGTTCTGGGTGAGATACTCTTATGTATCCATTACAGATGTCACTGTTGAACAAGTACTGAAATTAATACTTTATTCAATTGGATCCTATATTTGAGCTAGTATTATTGATAGATGCAAAACATCACAGCAAATATAAAGTTGGAAATCACCGTAACCATCTTGAAGATATCCCATATCAGAATTTCAGGTTGCTTTGAGTAAACGCAGCTTATATTTCTGTTAAGTTTAGTAACTCCACACACACTTGCCTTTGTGGATTCCATGATGCACCTGCACACCCCTCTTCACAGGTGCTCAATGTTTCACACAAGAATTCACATTTTATGTTACTCCAGCCAATGAAGCAAAATAGTATGAGCAGTTATCGTAGTATCTTTAACCCCCCTCAGGATTTTTGCAGGTGCAAATTTCATAATGGTGTTTGTCACTTTTTCCTAGTTTACTAGCAAATTTGTTCATCCCTAGTGTAGACGACAGATGATGAAAAGTGATAGAGAAAAATCTGGAGAAATAATTAGATTGTACTGCCATCTACTGTCAAACGTTAGCTCGTACATTGTGGCCACATTTTTGTAGAACAGCTTTTTAAAAATTGGGAACATTTCTCCTTCAATTAAACAATTAAATAAATTCTTAAAATGTTTATTGTGTTTTTAGTCCCCTGTAGATAAACTGTATGACACGTGGCCAGTTGTGAAGGTCGCACACTCTAATTTGTTAATCTGAATCTAATGAAGAAGCTCCAAAAAAAGTCATAATGGTATAAGAAATCAGTAGTGCTGTAATTTCACAGAAAATCACTCGGGGTCTTACTTAAATTAATAAAACATGCATACTGTATATGTATTAAAATCATACTTCTCAAGGGGGTGTGTTCATTTATGTGCTGTAAATATACAGAATATCATTAAAGCATATATTTTTGTAAATATTTTATTATATATTTTCATGGGACAACACAGAAGATCTGACACTAGTAGTCAGTGAATAGCTTGTATAACAGTGTAAATTTGCTGTGCCTTCTAAATAACTCAACATACAGCCAGCCATTAATATTTCACCCTCTGGTAACAAAAGTGAAAATGGTCAAATTCTGCCCAAAATGTCAACGTTTTGTGTTGCATTCATTCATCTGAACCAAATAAGTTTATCTTGGTCTCATCAGACCACAGGACATGGTTCCAGTAAGCCATGTCCTTAGTCAGCTTGTCTTCAGCAAACTAATTGTGGCTTTCTTGTGTATCATCTTTAGAAGAGGCTTCCTTCTGGGATGTCAGACTTGCAGGCCAATTTGATGCACTGTGCGGTGGTGTATGGTATGAGCACTGACTGGTGAACCCCACACCCCTCTAATCTCTGCAGAAATGCTGACAGCACTCAAACATCTATTTTTAAAGGACAACCTCTGGATATTATGCTGAACACGTGCACTCCGATTCTTTGGTCGACCTTGGCGAGATCTGTTCTGAGTGGAACCTGTTGTGTTAAACCGCTGCATGGTCTTGGCCACTGTGCTGCAGCTCAGTTCAGGCTGTTGGCAATCTTCTTATAGCCTAGCCCAACTTTATATAGAGCAACAATTCCTATTTTTAAGATACTCAGTTCTTTGCCATGAGGTGCCATGTTGAGCTTCCAGTGACCAGCATGAGAGAGTGTGAGAGCGATAACAGCAAATTTCACACACCTGCTTTGTATTCACATCTGAGACCTTGTAACACTTATGTGTCACAAGACATGGGGGAGGAAAATGGCAAAATTTAGCCTTAGGCCTGTCCCACACGTCCAGATAATTCCGGTACCGGAAAAATCGGTACCGGAGTTATCCATGTCCGTGTGTCCATGTGCTCACGTGGCACATCAGTGTAGCACATGTGCGGCAGCCATGTGCTGTCGTGTGCCAACTGGGTACCACAAGCACCGTGCAGGAGACAGCGCTACAGTAAGCGCTGTCCCCTGCTTTGGGTGCTGAATCCAGAATTCATTCCTTCTTCCCAGCAGCATTTGCTGGAGAGAAGGAATGAAAAATCAGGGTTTTTTTTAATTTTTTTTGTTGCTAAAATAAAGTTCCCGGTAATCTCCCCCCTCACTCCCCCTATGCGCCCACCCGCTGGCATTAAAATACTTACCCAGCTCCCTTGATGCTTCCATCCTCTCAGTGTCGCAGCTCTTCCTGTATGAGAAGTCACGTGGTGCCGCTTATTACAGTGATGAATATGCGGCTCCACCCCTATGGGAGGTGGAGCCGCATATTCATCACTGTAATAAGTGGCACCACGTGACCGCTCATACAGGAAGAGCTGCGACACTGAGAGGAAGCATCGAGGGAGCTGGGTAAGTATTTTAATGCCAGCGGGCGGGCGCACAGGGGGAGGGAGGGGGGAGATTACCGGGAACTTTATTTTAACAAACAAAAAAAAAAGATTTTTCATTCCTTCGCTCCAGTGAACGCTGCTGGAGAGAAGAAATGAATAGGGCTTCAACACCACAAGCTGGGGGGACAGCGCTTACTGTAGCGCTGTCTCCTGCACGGCACACGGACTGCACACGGACAGCATCCGTGTGCGGTATGTGTTTTACACGGACCCATTGACTTTAATGGGTCCGTGTGATCCGTGCGCTCCCACGAACACTGACATGTGAAAACACGCTGACATGTGCAGAGACACATTGATTTTAATGTGTCTACGTGAGTCAGTGTCTCCGGTACGTGAGTAAACTGTCACCACACGTACCGGAGCCACTGACGTGTGAAACCGGCCTTAGGGTTATACTCACTTTTTTGCCAGTGGTTTTGACATTAATGGTTGTGTATTGAGTTATTTAGGGGGCACAACAAATTTACACTGTTATACAAGCTGAACGCTGACTACTTTACATTATATCAAAGTGCCATATCTTCAGTGTTATCTCATGAAATGATATACTAAAACATTTACAAAAATGTTAGGCTTGAGATATCCTATATATATTGAAACACGGTATTGAGAACAGCACCATTTAACATCTACTCATAACGGGTGCAATGCCCACAGACAAAACATCCAATTTGTTTCCGACACCATATTAAAGATGGAATAACATACTGGCAACTTCATCCTTTTGTTTTACAGGTTACAGATAGGGAATATAGATAGATCTATTTGACATTACTTTATGTCAACAAACCCACACTACTAATCTTTGGGTTTCCCCATCACTGGGTACATCAACAGATTTTAGGGTAATAGGTTGGAGTGTGATGCACTGGCATAATTTATGACCAAACCCCTCTTGTGAATAAGAACATATCTTTTTGAGAGATTCCTATATATTTATATTTTGGTGAGAATAGGTTAACTCCATATTCATATTGGTCTTATAATGAATGGATAAAAAAAAATTAAAGCAGAACAAAATTCCTTTATATATATATATTTTTTTTTTCGAGTCGGTGAGTTTATCCTCTTTTAACATCAAAGGACAATTAATACAAAGAAAGGGATTAAAACCTTTCCTGCCTTTTCCAGTAATATATGTTTGAGTTGTAGTTTTGTGTTCCCCAATGTCTGAATGCACTAGCATCTCTTTAATATTTTTTGCCCTTCTATATGAAAATATTGGAGAAATTTTTAATTAAGGTACATTAGTCAAGCAATTGCCAGGCATCTTCCAATGGTTTTTAATAAATTTTTAAAACTTGCTAACTCTCATTCCCATAGGTTGTGAATAATGGCATTCTATGTTAGGGCTGGCGGAAAGCACCAAATAAATGTAAAGATAATAATAAGGTGCATTCGCAGCCCGGTGTCCACCATGCAGGGATGGCAACTGCTGCTCGTTAATGGCGGACACTAAGTGGCGGTATCGCACTGAACACATGAGTGTTAACAGTCACCCGGTGTGTACTTGCGATGAGCTCTGTTAACTCACAGAACTGCAGTACCACACAACACAGAAACTGCACCCTCCTAACTGTCACAGGGCGCAGGAGAATTAGCGCTAGTGTAAGGTCACAACAAGACTCAGCCCAAAGGACGCAGGGTAAGAGTCTTTCTAGACCCACTATGCGCTCGGCATCGCAGCTGCGATGCCTAAAGATTTAGCGCACAGAGTGCATGCAGCGTTGCACTGGCGAACGCCACTAACCAAAGGCTAACTAATAGATTTAGCGCACAGAGTGTGCACGGCGTTGCACTGGCATACGCCACTAACTGACACTGGCTATCATGTTCAGTGCTGGCTATGCACAACTTGGCGCTGTATTAGGCTCCAAACACCCAGACTCACTCACAACAAGAGGGTAGGGGATAATTAGGAGCAGGTACCAGATACAAGCATGCTGCACACACACAAGATTTTAAAATATACTAGCGCACAGTCGTGCAGCTGTGTGATCCCTTTATAGCCGCAGCCTTCCGAAACCTTGCTAGTAGACCAATCTGAGCACCTTGAGGACCTGAGCATGTGATCTCCAACCACCAATGAGTGGTAGTCTAACAGGCATGCTCAGGAGGCCAAAAGCAGGATTTAGTCCCAGGAGCGTCTGCTCGCTGCTGACTAATGCTGGTTGCTATAGGACCAGGACCTGGACAGGCAGCAGCAACCAGACGCACAGCATTAGCCTGAGCAAGACACTGGGACCGATGTCTTTGCTGAGCAGGATACTCTGTGGCTGAGATAGAATGGGAGACCGCAGAGGACTTGGCTTGAGATTCCCCCTGTGCAGCTGTGGAATCTCAATGCCTAACACTCTATTCTCATTTTTCTCCTCACTAACTGATTGTACAGGAAATAAATATATCTTGGTACCGTGTTAGCCAGTGGATAGAAAAATATTTAGAATTGAGAGTCCTCAGTGGTTGATATCTTTTAATGGCTAACTGAAAAGATGGTAATAAATTGCAAGCTTTCGAGACTACACAGGTCTCTTCATCAGGCAAAGACTAAAACAAATTCTGAAGAATCACATATTTATGCACAACATAGTATAGGAAAAAAAAAAAAGGGGAAAAAAAACCATGGATAAGCCAGGTGACATGAAGCAGAATTACCATGGGTGATAAACAGTTACGTCCATAAATATTGGGCCAATTCTTAGATAAGGATTCTTTTATTGTCCTGTGATTAGGGTCTCTGTTGTAATGACCCTTCATGGTCCCCTCAGACCTCACTTTCAATTCTTTTGATCCTTAGGTATTGGCTATAAGGTAGTGCTTGTACCGTTCATTTTGCATGATGACTATCATACCTCAACATATCATTACAATCCATAGGCTTAACATAAAGGGAAGTTTTTAGTTTCCCACCATACTGTGAGACAACTACATCCAGAAACTGCATTTTATCTTTGGAACTAACATGAATGTAATGGTCTCATCAATCTGGTTTAAATATGCATAGGAGGAAGATGTCGTCTATGTACCTCCACCTTACAACAACCTGTTTGAAGTGGTGGGATACATAGACAAGATCCTCCTCCAGTGTAACCATAGCAATATTTGCATGTGCAGAGGTCATATTGGCCCACATTGCAGTTCCATGTTGTTGTATAAAAAAAATCATTTCCAAATAAAAAATAATTATGATGTAGGACAAAATCAAAAAGTTTTATAATAAAATGTTGGCTTGTATCTGTGACCTCAGTAGACAGTAGTCTCTGTTTTACTGCCTCAATTCCTCTCTTGTTATCTATATAGGTGTACAAGGAAACTACGTCAAATGAGGCTAGGGTAACCTCTCCCTCCAATTTAATATTTTGCAATTCAGAAATAAAATCTGAAGTATCACATATGTATGACAATGAGTCTTTATCAAGAGGATTTAGTATTTTATCCAAATAGATTCCAAAGCTACTAGTCAGAGAATCCACACCTGAAACTGTGGGTTGCCCCTGTGGATTTTCAAGGGATTTATGCATCTTGGGAGGCACATATAGGACAGGCATGGTAGGATGTCCCAATAGAAAATAATCATGTAGATCTTTATTTTTGTACAGCTTCTGAAAATATTTTTTAGTATTTTCAAAAATTCAAATGTAGGATTCCCATATACTTTTTTATATACCTCTTCCTCACTCAATTGCCTTTGAGTTTCATTTATATAGGTACTCTTGTCAATGACGGTGACTGCACCGCCTTTGTTTCATCTAGCGTCAAATTTGGATATTAAAGGCATCTATTTGTGTTACTCCTTAACACCCCCATGTCATCATATACAGCCTCAGTAAATGCTTTAATCACTGGAACACTTACTGGTGGTGTAAAGATGCCTTTTATGGCCATTAATACTTGCTGCAAACTGAGCTCATTGGTACAGTCAGTGTTTAGAAACAACAGTATTATTTGCAGACCAATTTCTCAAATTAATATTTCTAAAGAATCATTGGAGATCTAATGCCAATTGGAACCAATTCACATGTTTAATTGAACTAAATGTGAAGCCCTTATTAAGGAGAGTCACTTGTAGTTTGTTAGTATTTTATCAGATATATTTACCACTAGTTCATTTCGTTTTTCTGTGGCTTCCCTTTTCTGTTGTCACCGATCTCGCTTGCCTCCTCCACCTTTTCGTTGTTTCTCCCTTGTTGTGTCATATCTAGGGGGAATAATATTATCATATACAAATGAGAAATTATTAACATTTTAATTTCTCTATTCTTTGTTGTCATTACTAAAATCTCTCTATTCCAAAAGCTACCATTTCCCTCCTTCTGCCAATTGTACATACGACCAGTCTGGTAATCCTCCATGTCCCGATTCCACTTGCGGTGTTTAAGTTCTTCTAGATCCTTAAGTCTGATGTTGAGTTCTTAAAGACATCCTAATCCTCAGTTTTTAGTCGTAATTTTAACTTCACCCTTATAACTAAAATATTTGGAGAAACTTTTTGGATCTCATGTTGTAAAAATCAATATTGCGAAGAATAACCTCCATGGCATACTTATTAGATATCAGACTTAAACGAGAGCAGAAAGTCACATTATTTCAAAATAAATTGGGTCCTATATTAGATCGCAAACCTCGTGCTATCTTCTGTGCTCTATGGTATTGAAGTGGTCAGTTGTAGCTGTAGAGCTACTAATCTTTTAGAATCATTTTCATACTTGCGTTTTAAATCTGCAGTAGACGGTGTATTAAAAAATATGGCATTATCCTCTAGTGCAGGGGTGTCAAACTGCATTCCTCGAGGGCTGCAAACAGGTCATGTTTTCAGGATTTCCTTGTACTGCACAGGCGATAATTTAATCACCTACACACATAATGATTGCAGCACCTTGTGCAATGCTAAGGAAATCTTGAAAACACGCATGGTTTGCGGCCCTCGAGGAATGCAGTTTGACACCCCTGGTCTAGTGCACCAGAATCTATTCCTCTTCCTCAGCAGAATATGAAAAAACATAGGGCTTCATAGTTGTAACATCCATTGTCTGCCAAAAAATACCATAATAGGAAAAATAAGATAAAATGACAAAAATATTACAAGAAAAAATATGCTTGCCACTTTGGACGTATATATTGAAACAGGGAGTTGTAGATCAGCACCAACTAAAAACTTCTCAAAACTGGTGCAAGGCCCCCAGACAAAAGTCCAATTTGTTTCAACAATATAGATCATAAGGAGGGCAGCAGTCTAATCAAAGCAAGAAAAGGTTGAAAAAATTAATTGGACTTCACTAACCCAAATAGCAATGTTTTGGTTCAAAGAGACCTTTCTCAAGCGTACATAGCTAGCATATTTAAAAAGTGAGCACATCCCTAATATTATATACTATAATGCAGCATTACATGAACACCCGATTCTTACACTATGGCTGGTCCGAACAACGAAAGCAATTGTTACCATCCACCTTTCATGTCTCCCCATTTTCGTCATAGATTGTAAGCTTGCGAGCACGGCCCTCATTCCTCTTGGTATCTGTTTTATCTGTTTTAATCTATGTGTTTATTGTTATGTTGTAATATCTTTATTGTCTATACAAGTGTCCTCTAAAATGTAACCTGCTTCGGAATATGTTGGTGATGTAGAAAAAAAATAATTATGATAATATTATATATATTACTACTTATTACTACTTATTACTACTACTACTACTACTATTACTACTACTACTACTAATTACTAATATTTTTTACTACTATTACTACTTTACTACAATTTTGTCCCTGGTGTCCTTAGACAACTCTTTGGTCTTGACCATGGTGGAGTCGTTGGAATGTGATTCATTGAGTGTGTGAACAGGTGTCTTTTATACAGGTAACGAGTTGAAACAGGGCCAATTAATACAGGTAATGTGCACAGAGTAGGAGGGCTTCTTAAAGAAAATTTAACAGGTTTGTGATAGCCAGAATCATTTCCGGTTGCTAGTTGATCAAATACTTATTTCATGCAATAAAATTAAATTTAAATATTTAAAAAGCACAGAATGTGATATTCTGGGTTTTATTTTTATATAAACTGAAAGAAATGAACTAGACTGAAGTTGGTATGCACGCAAAATAGGAGCACGTTCACACTGGCCGAAAAACAGACAAAACCCAAGACAGAAACAAAACAAATAAAATAAATACCGTGCTGTAAGGAAATAAGTCAGTCGTTAGATGACCACAAGTCTGCAAATCACATGTTAGCAACTACGTGATTACAGCTCGAATCGACAAGTAGTGTGAAATCCTAGCAGAGCGTATATTACACACCTTTAGGATTCGGCATGTAAATGTCAGCTTTCATATTCACAAACACCTGTCAGTGTGAGGTTGCAGAGCAGGGAGAAGCCACTAGGGTCAAGGCTCTTGAAAAGTCATCATAGGCGCCCAGGCCCGGATTACTAATCTGCCCAGCCAGGCAGATGCCTGGTAGGCTGGTGGCTAATACAAAAGTGGGCCGCTGCTGCTGGCCCTTTAAAAAAGGGAGGTGACATTTTATGCAACCCACAGGCAGGTTCCTGGAGTCTGCAATGCTCCAGCGGCAGCTGTATCCTGCCAGGTGCCGTCCGTTTAACCCTCAAGTGCACGCAGCGTTCATTACAGAATGCTGCCTGCACATTAATGATGACGTCATCGGGGTGGGAGGGGTTATCAACAGGGTGGGGTTATCAACAGGGTAGATGGTGTTAGTGCCCAATGCTCTCCCGTCCTCCTTTCCCGAAAGAGGAGCTGCTGCCAGAGAGTCCAGAGCGATCTCTGTGCCAGCAGCTCAGTGCCTGTCTGCTGGTGATCTGTGCCCCTCAGCTATGTGCCCCCCAGCTATGTGCCCCAATATAATCTCTGTGCCCCCATGTGACCTCTGTGCCCCCAACTCTATGCCCCCTGTGATCTTCGTGCCTCCCAGCTATGTGCCCCCATGTGATCTCTGTGCCCCCTGCAATTTCCGTTTCCCCAGCTTTGTGCCCCCCTTTGATTTCTGCTCGCCATAGCTATATGTCCCCCTGTGATCCCTGTGCCCCCCGGCTATGTGACCCCAGCTATGTGCCCCCTGTGATCTGTTCCCCATGATCTCTCTGCCCCCAGCTGTATGCCCCCTGTGATTTATGTGCCCCCAAGCTGTATGCACCACTGTGATCTCTGTACCCCCCAGCTAAATGCACCACCTGTGATCTCTGTGGCCCAAGATCTATGCCCCATGTGATCTCTGTGCCCCCTTGCTACATACCCCGTGTGATATTAGCACCCCCATGTTATCCCTGTGTCCCCTTGTGATCTCTGTGCCCCCCTAGCTATATATATGCACCCCTGTGATCTCTGTGGCCCCAGCTTTGTGCTCCCCTGTGATCTCTGTGCCCCATAGCTATATGTCCCCCTGTGATTTCTGTGCCCTCCAGCTTTATGCCCCATGTGATCTCTGTGCCCTTCAGTTATATGCAATCCTTTGATATCTGTGGCTCCTAGCTTTCTTCACCCCTATGATTTATGTGCCCCCTGAGATCCCTGTGCACCCCTGCCATGTACTCCCTTGGAATATTTGCGCTCCCATGTGATCTCTGTGCCCCTGTCATCTCTGTCCCCTCCAGCTATGCGCCCCCCAACTATGTTCCCCTCTGTGATCTCTACGCCCTCCAGCTATGTGCCCTCCTGTGATTTCTATGCCCCCATGTGATCTTCGTGCCACCCCCCAGTGATCTCTGTGTCCCCCCAATGATCTATGAGCCCAACCCGGTGATCTTTGTGCCTCCCCGGGCAATGCCTGTCCCCCCAGTGTTGTATATCTCCCTTTTTTGTTTCCTGCTCTACTCACCGTCCGAGCCAGGGACCCGATCCTTCTGCACGCCCGACAATGGATGCACATTAAATGTTCATCCTCCCCCCATCTCAGTGACCTGGGTGAGTCCCAATATGGAAACTTTGTTTTATGTATGTACAGCACTTTCAGTACCACCTTTATCTATATATATAATTGTCTAAGGGTTTTTCCGTCTGTCTGTCTGTCTGTCTTTCTGTCTGTCTGTCTGTCTGTCCTGGAAATCCCGCCTCTCTGATTGGTCGAGGCCGCCAGGCCTCGACCAATTAGCGACCGGCACAGCGACGATGATGTCATAAAGGACGTAGACATCCCGCGTCTCTGATTGGTCGAGACTGCCAGGCCTCAACCAATCAGCGACGGGCACAGCGACGATGATGTCATAATTGATGTAGAAATCCCACGTTTCTGATTCAGCGACGGGCACAGTATCGACGTAGATGTCATAATGGTTGCCATGGCGACGATGATGTCATAAAGGTTGCCTCGACCAATCAGCGATGGGCACAGTCTGCCGCGAATTCTGGAATCATCATTGTCCATATACTACGGGGACATGCATATTCTAGAATACCCGATGCTTTAGAATCGGGCCACAATCTAGTACTGTATAATTGTGTAATTGTCTAAGGGTTTTTCCGTCTGTCTGTCTGTCTGTCCTGGAAATCCCGCGTCTCTGATTGGTCGAGGCCGCCAAGCCTCGACCAATCTGCGATGGGCACAGAGACGATGATGTCATAAAGGACGTAGACATCCCACGTCTGATTGGTCGAGGCCGCCAGTCCTCGACCAATCAGCAACGGGCACAGCGACGATGATGTCATAGAGGACGTAGAAATCCCACATTTCTGATTCAGCGACAGGCACAGTATCGACGTAGATGTCATAATGGTTGCCATGGCAACGATGATGTCATAAAGGTTGCCTTGACCAATTAGCGACGGGCACAGTCTGCCGCGAATTCTGGAATCATCATTGTCCATATACTACGGGGACATGCATATTCTAGAATACCCGATGCATTAGAATCGGGCCACAATCTAGTATATATATACATCCTGCGTCTGATTGGTCGAGGCCGCCAGGCCTCATCATTGTCCATATACTACCACAATCTAGTATATATATATATATATATATATATACTAGATTGCGGCCCGATTCTAACGCATCGGGTATTCTAGAATATGCATGTCCCCGTAGTATATGGACAATGATGATTCCAGAATTCGCGGCAGACTGTGCCCGTCGCTAATTGGTCGAGGCAACCTTTATGACATCATCGTTGCCATGGCAACCATTATGACATCTACGTCGATACTGTGCCTGTCGCTGAATCAGAAATGTGGGATTTCTACGTCCTCTATGACATCATCGTCGCTGTGCCCGTTGCTGATTGGGCGAGGCCTGGCGGCCTCGACCAATCAGACGCGGGATGTCTACGTCCTTTATGACATCATCGTCGCTGTGCCCATCGCTGATTGGTCGAGGCCTGGAGGCCTGGCAGCCTCGACCAATCAGAGACGCGGGATGTCTACGTCCTTTATGACATCATCGTCGCTGTGCCCATACGCTGATTGGTCGAGGCTTGGCGGCTTCGACCAATCAGAGACGCGGGATTTCTATGTCGATACTGTGCCCGTCGCTGATTGGTCGAGGCCTGGTGGACAGACAGACAGAAAGACAGACAGACGGAAAAACCCTTAGACAATTATATATATAGATGTATATATATATATATATATATATAGTGAGCCATTTATATAGATATACCTAAATAAAATGGGATGTTGGATTGTAAATGCAACCTTCTTCTCCCACTCTTGACACACTGATAGCGACACCGCAGAAGAACAGCTAGCACAGGCTTCCAGTATCCATTGTTTCAGATGCTGCACATCTCGTATCTTCACAGCATAGACAATTGCCTTATTGCCTTCAGATGACCCTAAAGATTAAAGTCGAAGGGGGTCAGATCAGGAGACCTTGGTGGCCATTCAACTAGCCCACGATGACCAATGCACTTTCCAAGAAACTGTTCATGTGGGAATGCTCAGACCTGACATCCATAATATGGTGGTACACCATCTTGGGTGTCATGTCTGAGCATTCCTACATGAAAAGTTTCCTGGGAAGTGGATTGGTCATCGTGGGCTAGTTGAATTATATTCTACGTTTTTCCAAGTAGCCACCTTTTGCTTTGATGACTGCTTTGCACACTCTTGGCATTCTCTTGATGAGCTTCAAGAGGTAGTCACCGGAAATGGTTTTCACTTCACAGGTGTGCCCTGTCAGGTTTACTAAGTGGGATTTCTTGCCTTATAAATGGGGTTGGAACCATCAGTTGTGTTGAGCAGAAGTCTGGTGGATTTACAACTGATAGTCTTAATGAATAGACTGTTACAATTTGTATTATGGCAAGAAAAAATCAGCTAAGTAAAGAAAAAAGAGTGGCCATCATTACTGTAAGAAATAAAGGCCAGTCAGTCTGAAAAATTGGGAAAACATTGAAAGTGTCCCCAAGTGCAGTTGCAAAAACCATCAAGCGCTACAAGGAAACTGGCTCACATGAGGCTCGCCCCAGGAAAGGAAGACCAAGAGTCTCCTCTGCTTCTGAGGATAAGTTTATCCAATCACCAGCCTCAGAAATCACAGGTTAACAGCAGCTCAGATCAGAGACCAGGTCAATGCCACACAGAGATCTAGCAGCAGTCACATCTTTACAACAACTGTTAAGAGGAGACTTTGTGCAGCAGGCCTTCATGGTAAAATAGCTGCTAGGAAACCACGGCTGAGGACAGGCAACAAGCAGAAGAGACTTGTTTGGGCTAAAGAATACAAGGAATGGACATTAGACCAGTGGAAATCTGTGCTTTGGTCTGATGAGTCCAAATTTGAGATCTTTGGTTCCAACCACCGTGTCTTTGTGCGATGCAGAAAAGGTGAACGGATGGACTCTACATGCCTGGTTCCCACGGTGAAGCATGGAGCAGGAGGTGTGATAGTGTGGGGGTGCTTTGCTGCTGACACTGTTGGGAATTTATTCAAAACTGAAATCATACTGAACCAGCATGGCTACCACAGCATCTTGCAGCGGCATGCTATTCCATCTGATTTGCGTTTAGTTGGACCATCATTTATTTTTCAACAGGACATTGACCCCAAACACACCTCCAGGCTGTGTCAAGGCTATTTGACTAAGAAGGAGAGTGATGGGGTGCTACGCCAGATGACCTGGCCTCCACAGTCACCAGACCTGAACCCAATCAAGATGGTTTGGGGTGAGCTTGACCGCAGAGTGAAGGCAAAAGGGCCAACAAGTGTTAAGCATCTCCGGGAACTCCTTCAAGATTGTTGGAAGACCATTTCCGGTGACTACCTCTTGAAGCTCATCAAGAGAATGCCAAGAGTGTGCAAAGCAGTCATCAAAGCAAATATTACCTTGGCTTATCTATGGACTCATCACACTTCCCTCCCCCTAACAAATGTCCTCCTGTAGTATTCTTTAAATGTGCTTGTTTCTTATTAATCTATTTGTAATCTTGCCTGAAGAAGGAGCCTTTGTGCTCTGATAGCTTGCAAACATATGATTTTCTGGTTAGCCAATAAAGGTATCACTCCTAGAATACTTCTGTCATCATTGGGTAGAAAAATATTCACATCGATTTTTCTGGCTAACACGGTACCACAATAAAATTTGTTATTGTACATCCTGCATGGTGTTGCAATTTCAATGTTGAGAAGTGTATGTTGTAAAACAGTCCTGCTGAAATGAAACCTGGTGACTTTCACAAAGTATAAATGGGTAAGGATGAAACACTAATGAAGCTATTCTTCTGCTATTACCATTTTTATCTACTTATTTACATTATTGCATTTTCTGAAGTTTTGTATTCTTAATTGACTGGTAAGTAGTTTGTGCAGCTTATGGCTTATAATATGTCAGCCTGTACCTTTAATTACTGCCAAACGTTACTTTCCAAAAATAACTGCCTATATCTGTGACTTCCAAAGGGCATCAGAGAGTTGTGCTTCCTTCTGATTGGCTCATTATTACAGAATGAAAAGCACCCTGGGTACCAGAGTGAGAAATCCTGGGTTATTAGCAGAATATTTTAGCTTCGCTGTGTGGCTCATGAAATCAATAAAGTTTATGCAGCACCTGTTGAAATAAACCACAACAGGAAAAGATCTAGGCCATTAGTATAATGAGTTTGCCTAGTTACTTAACCCTTTTTTACCTGGAGAGAAATTAATAAAAAAAACAGCATAAACCAGTAAGATATAAGGTCAGGACTGGAATAATATTTTTTTGGTCTTTTAAAAAAATCCACCTCCACTGTAAATTATAGCAAATCCTAGAAAGCCATGTCAAATATTTAAAGTTGTCTCTTTTGACTTATTTTAGTTGTATTTGTTTCTTAGTTAATGATAATAGCACAAATTTACAAAGTCTGACATTATTAATAGTGATGATCGATTAGTGAAATATTTAGATTCGGGAAAATCAGTCCGAATAATTTCTAATATTCGGGTATTTGTGCCAAATAACGGATCCAATGTGAGTCAATGGGAAAGCCGAATATTTTTCTGCTGGAATCAACAAACAGGTCTGGGGGCATGTGAAAAAAGCTGAAATGGATGTGAAAGAGCTAAAACTAAATGGAAACAGCATGGAGAAGATGTCTGCATGCCTTTCTGACTCACATATGGTATCTGGAAATAATGTTGTCAGAATATTTTGCCGGTTTTATGGATTTTTAAGAAGACCTACCAAACCAAATCTAAATAGTTTTTGGCATGCAAAAACATTAAGAAACATTTTGTCCTACATAATTACTTGCTTGTAAAGCAAAACAAAAATAAATAATAACACTATGTAGCACAATTTTTGTTCCTGGCTTCCATGTGTAATATTTCAACTGCCTATGTGTAAAGACTAGGGAAAAATTACTACATTCAGCACAAACTTTGATTTTATGACCACAAGCCTGAAAAATGTCGTATTTATTGTGACAAAAAAAGTAAATCATTATATTTTCATTCATGCGGTCTGATAAAAAACAACACTTGCATGGTAATTAGACAGAGGCAGTCAAAAATCACTCAAAAAGGTTCAGAAATGAATAGTTTTTCTAGATTTGCGAGTGTACTACAAATTGCTTTTTCGAAGAAGCCCCCAAATGTAGTCGCCCATCATGTTTTCATTAAACTGTCTTTGTAACAAGGTTCAAAGTCCAATATATCTTGATGAAAGTGCTCACCTTGCTCCTCTGAGTAAGCTCCCATGTTCTCGTTGAACTTGTCAAGATGAGCATCAAGGATATGGACTTTAAGATGCATTCAGCAGCCTATTATGGCGCAATTCTTTATGAGAGTCTGAACCAACTGCACATAGTTTTCAACCTTGTGATTACACAGGAAGCCATGAACCACTGCAGCGGAACTGTTCCAAGCCGCTTTCTGTGTCCTGTTCAGCAGCTTGGTGAACTCATCACATTCTATGATCTTCTTGATCTGCGGTCAGATGAAGATACCAGCCTTGACCTTTGCCTCGGACAGCTTTAGAAAGAGATCTTGGATGTACCTGAAAGCTGCTGACTCCTTATCAAGAGCCGTATAATCAAAGAATAGAAAGAACAGTGCTCCAATCGGGTGTTATCATCCAGTAGAAAAAGTCTTTATTCCAGCCATGATAAGATAGCAATGTTTCGGCCGCACATCCGGCCTTTTTCAAGCATAAAATGTAGTGTCGTGGGCTGTCTTAAATTGTGTGTACTCCACGCAGGGAGCCAATCACCATCCAGTGTCAGCCCACTATTAAAATATTCAACATAGTATAAAAACAAAAATAGACCTCAGATATATGTACATATACAAATTACATATAAGTGAATCACCGCCATATATACCGAAATAATAATCACTCCACAAATATAAAAATGTGCGATGTTAATCTACTACTATCCATGTGTTTCCACGATGTATCCCCATCTCCATGGTAATCATTCTCCAATAGATCTGGCTCCACGATGGACTTCCTGTATTATCCTGGCCAATCAAAGTTAATGGCGCCGAACTGCTTGAGTAGCCAATCCAGACTTTCCATATAGTGGCGTAAAACTTAAGCTGCCAATACAATGCAGTCATTCAGCAAGATGTACTTACATCACATCGGTTGTCCCAGCCTGGGCACTCCAGCCAATCCGTCGGTCTCAGGGCAGGTCGCGGTGCGCGTGCATCCGCGTCCTACGTCACCGCCGAGTCTCCCCATCTAAATGGGGAGGAGCTCAGCGTGACACATCGCGCCTCAGCAACGCCCACCGCCAACCCCACGTGACCGCAGATCACGCTGGTTGCCTGGGAGACACCGACACTCCGCACCGTTCAGCCATAGTAGCTATGTTATACACTTAATGCAACCACATTTCTTAATAATACGCAATGACCAACTATAGTCTACAATGGAGACACAGCTCCTCTTTAGGAGCAACCGGAACCTATAGCAGTAGATCTCATCAGGCGCCATTATAACAGTAATAGCATATATTTAAGGAGATAATAAAGCAATAGGACAGATATAAGATACCATGAAACATCAATATATACATCAAGATGACAGTTCAAATGGGACAATCGGAGTACATCCTGGGCAGGGAAACTAAGTAATTCGATATAACCAATATTGTACTGTGCCAATCCAGCACTTAATAACGTTGATAGGGAAAATGGTGTGCCATCAGGTCATGGGACAATGAGGTGCTGGTAAACCGACCGTGTGGTCAAGTCAATCATAGAAAAATTACTGCACACTCGATACTGGTATGATGCAAAAAAGGTATATGCCAATTTAATTCAAGAAAACAAATCAAAAAATAGTGGTTGCCACATAGGTAAGGTAGACAATGAACCCGACATTTCGACCCTCCCGGGTCTTATTCATGGGGTTACTAGAAAAGCAAAGAAACCGTATAAATAAAAGTATGACAAATAATAGCATTTTTAGAAAAGACGGCAAAATTACTTTTATATACAAAATAATATACACCAAATCACCAACAGAGGGGGAAAAGAGACAAAACAGGTAAGACAAAACATTATGTACATAGCAACTAAAATCTCAGATGGTCATACGATAAGGGACGGCGGAAATTGTTGTCATATGAAACGGAGATCATGGTAATAGACTCTATGAAGTTTACCTCTAGTCCTTGGATATACAAGCATAAAGGTGGCAGTAGTAGGGAAGAGCAGGCGATCCCTTTAGTTTTAAAGCATAACCTATCGCAGTGACAAGATTATAGTGTTAATAAACATCTAGTAAGGCAAAGTGTGTGACAACATCCTCCTAATGCAATGGGTATAAGACACGTGTAGCCTTGGTGGAATAGTATGTGTGATGAAATAGGTAGTAGCGGGCATAATGAGATGGACAATATGCTGTCCCTATGAATATAGGTGATATCATGGTAAAAATAAAGTAAGGATACCACTAGTGTTGCTGAAGCTGAGGGGTACTATGTAATAAGGAGGGCCCACAGAAGTTCAGAGTGGTCAAGTACAGGTAATGGCAGATACCTTGTGATGAGGCCAGTACGGGCTGCTGTCCCGGATAGAGAAAACTGTAGGGCCGTAACATATCCGTTAGGTCTCTAAATCAGGGAAAGAGTAGTGAGTGGTAACCATGGGTTACCAAGAAACCAATGTCCGGTAATGACCGGCAGAGCAGGGAGAGATGGCGGCGCAAAATACCTGAATTAGGTTCAACTGGAGATCAGCGGCGCATCCCGCGCCCTGCTGTGTAGTCCTGGAAGGAGGCTTAAGGAGTGGGGATGGGAGGGAATGCCGCCCTAAAATATCGTCGGACCGGAAGTCCCGGACCGGAAGTGACGCGGTAACTGAGCCGCGCATGCGCAAATGGCATATTGTGCGAGTATGGGCAGAGCTCTGCCCAGGAGTGGGAGTGTATCAGCGCTAATAGGAACGCTGAGGGAAACAGGAGAGGGGATAGCTCGCACTAACGGATACTATATGTGGGTGCTAACACAGGATACTGATGGACATAATGTGGGCACTGCAGGAGACAAGGGGAAAGAGAGGGGTGGGGTATGATAGTAAACAGATGTAAATGCAGGAGGGGTATGGAAGCGCTGAGATGTAATGAGACCTGACATAGAATGAATGCTATGAAAGTGAAACAGAAAATGAAACTAGGGGGAGCTGACATGAGAATGAATGGAGAAATATGGTAAATGGACTAAGGGAAAAATGAAAATAAAGTAAAAATATTGAAAAAATGAATAATAATAAAAATAAAATGGAGAAAAATGAAAATAAAAATAAAAATAAAATAAGAATAAAAATGAAAAAATTGAAAAAATGAAAGAAAAATTGAAAAAGGAAAAAGAAAAAGAAAATGAAAATGAAAAAATAAAACCGGAGAGATATATACCAGAAAACTCACCTAATGGGAAGTAGGCTCAACGTGTCTGGAAGGTAAAATAGAGGATTAGTAACATGTTACAGTAACCAGTCGATTTCCCTGTTAAGACCCTTAGGGCTTAGGGTCTCTAATTTGTGAATCCAAAAAGTCTCCCTCATTTTAAGTTGTCTGATGTGGTTCCCCCCTCTTCGGGGTCTAGGGACCTGCTCAATGACTTGGTATTTGAGCTGCGCCACCGTGTGCCTACACTTGATGAAGTGTTCAGGGATAGGTAGCCAAGTCTTGCTGCAACGAATAGTAGACTTGTGGCTCGCTATACGATCTTTCACATGCTGGGTTGTCTCACCTACGTATAGGAGGCCACACGGGCATTTTATAACGTAGACAACGAAGTTTGAATTACACGTATAGTAGCCACTAATCGGGTAAGTTCTGCCTGTCCTGGGGTGTGTCACACTATCCGATTTGATCACGTTAGAACACGAGGCGCAGTTGAGACACGGAAATGTCCCTGAGGTATCGCAATCTTTCATGCACCGACTGTCGCATTCACTGCCATCTGGTGACACAAAAACAAGAAAAATATATTAAAAAGCATGTCTATACAAAATAAAAACAAAGAAGATAACAATCCTCAGAAGGGGAATATCATATTATTAAATGGTACAAATATGTGGATTAAAATCTATATTTAAACCCCTGGGTTGCAATGAATTCAGGGTATTGATCCATCTCATTTCTTTAGTTTTTAATATTTTCAACCTATCCCCTTCTCAAAGTTGGAACATTGTCAATGACTCTAAATCTTAATTGGTTCACTGAGTGCTTGTTCTCTAAAAAGTGCTTAGGAACCGGCAACTCTGTCTGCCCCATTCTAATTGTGCTTTTATGTTTACTAATACGAGTTCTTACTTCAGTGGTAGTCTCACCGATGTACACCAATCCACACGGGCACGTAATCATATAGATGACGTAACTTGATGCACAGGTGTATCTTTTCTTTCAGATAGAATTTCTTCTCCGTCAAAGGGTGACAAAAGAAATCTCCTTTTAACATATTATTGCAACACGCGCAACCAAGACATGGGAAATTCCCAAGCCTTGGTGCCCTAAGGGTTTGTTGGTATGACACCTTAGAGGTGCCAAGTGGCAACATCAGATTTGACTAATTTGTCACCTAGATTCTTTCCCCTCCTATAAGACATCATGGGAAATGATCTAAAGCTAGGGATCTGGGGTAAACCCCATTGTAGAAGGCAAAAAGGATAAAAGACACACCGGCGCTCCCAGGGGGGTACGCTAGAAAGCTTCAGGTGCCTAGACAGCTACTGTGCTAGATCTGCCATATGTCACAAAGAGAAAGTATAAAACAATAAAGACACCGCGCTAACTAGGTAAAGAAACGAATAATGGGTACATATGATCAAAGGAGTAAATAAACTTCTAACTAAACAATGATAGTAATAAAAAATAGTTAGCAGTGGGGGCAGCCAATGAAGAAGTGGCCGCAGCCCCCAGCAGTAGACAATAATACGTACAATGAGAATGTTTTCCCGGAAATCAATAAATGTCAATGGTATCCGTAAACATCAGTAAACAAATGAGCAATTGCTCTCAGAGCCAGCAAAAGTTGCCACGGTATGAGGTATAGTGGAAAAAAAGTGTGTGGCAAGTGTATATAGGAAATGGAGAGACCGCACACTTACTTAATTAGAAGTAACTGCTGTGGAACTGCTGGCGCTGTACTGCAGAATGCTGACGCTGTCCTAGGAGGTGTTGGATAAAGATCACCAGCGGCCCGGGTAACTGAAGGTGCGGAGTCCAAGACAGCAGCGTGAGGCGGCAACAACACCTGTGAGTATGGGGAGCGTCCTCCCTGGTGAGTGCACAGCCTCCGTGCGCCTGGAACGCTGCTAGCCAGCACACGTGGGCCGGAAGGGAGCCGCTACACAGAGTGGTGAGAGAGAGGGGGGCGTGGTCTGGGTGACGTCACCAAGACAAGAGAGTAAGGAGCAAAGGACGGGTGCCGCACAGGACCAAAATTGCCTACGCGTTTCGAAGGTCTCCAGACCTTCTTCGTCAGGGCTAAAGCTTTTTTCCTTTTACCTTTTCCCCTATCGTTTCCTTTTCCTGCCCCCCGCCCCCGCCTTGTGTAACAGATAATATCAATATAGATGATAGAGATTCAATGCAAGATTTTTCTCTAAAAGAATAGGGTCTCTACAATAAGAGTACGTTTCAACCTCTGATCAAAAATCATTTTATAGAGTCCTACATTGAGTTGATACAAGGTGAGGTTGAGAAACTGAAAAGTTCCTATAAACCACCTTTGCACCAGAATATGACACTAGCTGAGAGGAAGGCGGTCAATGATTTGGCAAACAACACTGCTTTAACCATCAAAAGGGCTGATAAGGGCAGGGCAGTTGTTATAATGGACAGTCTCAAATACAAAGCGGAGATTGTTAGACAATTGGGAGATCATTTGGTATATGAGAAATTACCCCATAATCCAACCATGCGTTTTCAGAGAGAGTTACAGCTTGTGGTCAGTGACTCCCTAGCCATGGGACTCATTGACCACAAGCTGTCTGAGTTCCTAACTGTGGATGCACCAATTGTGCCGATGCTATATGTGCTACCGAAAATCCACAAAGACCTGTTAAACCCCCCGGGTAGACCGATAGTCTCTGGGAGGGGGTCTCTGTTCAATAAAACTGCCATTTTTCTGGATCGGGTACTACGTCCCTTTGCAATGTCTGCAAGGTCCTATATCAGGGATACAAATGACTTTCTGGATAAGATTGAGAATATAACGATTTCTGAGGATATGATCCTGGCGTCGTTTGACGTTACGTCGTTATATACATCAATCGAACATGAAAAGGGCCTTGAAGCCATTGGGTGTGCGTTATCAGGACGTGGCCCCGTAGTGTGCACAGCTTGTCCTCACACTGTTGGAGCTCATCCTCAGGAGAAATTATTTGGGGATGAGTACTACCTGCAGTTGAGGGGTACCACCATGGGATCCAATGTGGCCCCCACTTATGCTAACATCTATATGGCGGTATTTGAGGACAGGTTTGTGCACCAATCCATCCTCTGGTGCCACGTCAGAGCCTTGTGGCACTACATTGATGACATTTTTGTGGTATGGGATGGGAGCTTGACAGCATTAGATGATTTTCATAAGTACCTGAATGGGGTGTACCCAGAATTACAATTTACGCTAGTACATTCAACCGTTCAAATACAATTTTTAGATACCTTGGTGTATAAGGATGGAGAAAGAATAAAAACTGACATATTTGTGAAAGAGACAGACAGAAATAGTCTGTTACTATATGATAGCAATCACCCAAGGAGAATGATTGATTCTCTTACGTGGAGTCAATTGTTAAGAGTACGGAGGATTGTCTCTGATGAGAATGTAGTAGATAGACGGTTGAATGATATGTGCGCTAAAATTGTGATGAGAGGGTACCCAAGAAAAGAAGTGAACAATTTTAAAATTAAGGCTCTCAGTGTCTCACGTGAAAGTGTTAGAAAGAAAAACTCTGCTAAAAACATATGTAAACGTGTCCCATTTGTTTCCACATTTAGTTCAGTGAGCAACCGTATTGGTGGAATTATAAAGAAGCACTGGGCCCTTTTACAACGGGGTTTACCCCAGATCCCTAGCTTTAGATCATTTCCCATGATGTCTTATAGGAGGGGAAAGAATCTAGGTGACAAATTAGTCCAATCTGATGTTGGCACCTCTAAGGTGTCATACCAACAAACCCTTAGCGCACCAAGGCTTGGGAATTTCCCATGTCTTGGTTGCGCGTGTTGCAATAATATGTTAAAAGGAGATTTCTTTTGTCACCCTTTGACAGGGAAGAAATTCTATCTGAAAGAAAGATACACCTGTGCATCAAGTTACGTCATCTATATGATTACGTGCCTGTGTGGAATGGTGTACATTGGTGAGACTACCACTGAAGTAAGAACTCGTATTAGTAAACATAAAAGAACAATTAGAACGGGGCAGACAGAGTTGCCGGTTCCTAAGCACTTTTTAGAGAACAAGCACTCAGTGAACCAATTAAGATTTAGAGTCATTTACAATGTTCCAACCTTGAGAAGGGGAGGGGATAGGTTGAAAATATCAAAAACTAAAGAAATGAGCCCCAATAACAAGGCAGCAAGTGTTGACTGTGCAGACGGCACTTCTGAGCAGCAACTGACAGTGTTGAAGCCAAGGGATTAAAGGAGAAACAGAGTGTAACCAGAGGCTAATTGGAGAAAGTTTAATATCTGTTGTAGTGTGAGTGTGGATGGAGCCGGAGAAATTGCCAGATACACAGCAGGGGATCAGCTGACGTTACTGAACCCCAATAACACGGCAGCAAGTGTTAGTGCAGATGACACTTCTGAGCAGCAACTGACAGTGTTGGAGCAAAGGGATTACAGGAGAAACAGGATTACAGGAGAGTGTAGGCAGAGGCCTAATTGGAGCAAGTTTAGTATCTGTATTAGTGTGAGTGTGGACGGAGCAGGAGAAATTGCCGGATACACAGCAGGGGATCATCTGAAGATAGTGAACCCCAATAACACTGGAGCAGGTGTTGAATGTGCAGATAGCACTTCTGAGCAGCAACTGGTGGTGTTGGAGCCCAGGGTAAATACTAGAAACAGAGTGGAGGCAGAGGCATAATTGGAGCAAGTTTAAAATCTGTAGTAGTGTGAATGTGGACAGAGCAGGCGAAATTACTGGACACAAAGCAGGGGAGCAGCTGGCGTCACTGAACCCCAATAACACAGGAGCAAGTGTTGACTGTGCAGATGGCACTTCTGAGCAGCAACTGGCGGCGTTGGAGCCCAGGGTCAATGCTAGAAACAGAGTAGAGGCAGAGGCGTAATTGGAGCAAGTTTAAAATCTGTAGTAGTGTGAATGTGGACAGAGCAGGCGAAATTACTGGACACACAGCAGGGGATCAGCTGACATTACTGAACCCCAATAACACTGGAGCAGGTGTTGACTGTGCAGACGGCACTTCTCAGCAGCAAGTGGCAGTGTTGGAGCCCAGTTTAAATGATAGAAACAGTGGAGGCAGAGGCCTAATTGGAGCAAGTTTAATATCTGCAGTAGTGTGAGTGTTGACAGAGCAGGAGAAATTGTCGGATACACAGCAGGGGATCAGCTGACATTACTGAACCCCAATAACACTGAAGCATGTGTTGAATGTGCAGACGGCACTTCTGACCAGCAACTGGCTATGTTGGAGCCAAGGGATTACAGGAGAAACAGAGTGTAGGCAGAGGCCTAATTGAAGCAAGTTTAATATTTGTAGTAGTGTGAGTGTGGACAAAGCAGGAGAAATTGCCAGACACACAGCATGGGATCAGCTGACGTTACTGAACCCCAATAACGCTGGAGCATGTGTTGACTGTGCCGACGGCACTTCTGAGCAGCAACTGGCGGTGTTGGAGACCAAGGATTACAGTTCAGGTGGTAGAAACATGAACACAAAGGGAGACATTGATACTGTTGCCAACCCATTATTTAATCTGGAAGAGGACTGGCAAATTCCTGTGAGTTTCAGGCCTTGTTCATTTTCAGAAAAGTAAGCCATTCAATGTTATCGGACTACAGTCGCATGCGACGGTCTCTTAGTCCACCACCTGCGGCACTAAAGATGCATTCTGATAAAACACTAGCAGCAGGGCAAGCCAGCACCTCCAGTGCATACTGGCTAAGCTCTGGCCATGTATCCAGCTTAGAGACCCAAAACTTGAAGGGGGAAGAGTCATCTGGGAGTACACTGAGAGGGCAAGACATGTAGTCTGTCACCATCTGATGGAAACATTGGCTCCTGCTGACTGGAGCTGTCTGTAATGGTGTAGACATTTGTGGCGGGGACACAAAACTTTGCCACATTTGGGCCATACTGGTCTTGCCTTGTGTTGAGGCGCTGCTTCTGCTCCCTCTTTGTGCAGAGCTTCCTCCACTGCCTCGATGCACTGAGCTGCTTTGTAAAGCACTAGCAGCACTGCTCTCGGGTGGAATGAAGAAGATGATGGAATACACCAGTGTGTTTTGGTACAAATGGGACAAAAATATTGAAATTAAAATAAATCCTTTCTTTCCTTATAGGTTAATTCTACATGAAGGAAAACAACTAAGAATAATGTAGGATGTAATGGGGGAGGTGAAGGAGACATTAAAGGCATAGAGGTTTAGCCCAATCGAATGGAATAGCAGGAATTATATTTTTTTAAGACGATCGGAGTTACAAAGTTATTGACTATGTTAAGATATTTTATATTTTGTCAGATATTTATGTTTCACTACTTCCATGCTGTTCACCTTCTTTTTAACTTCTCCCACACTTTCTCCTTCATCCTCAGCAGCATCATATTTTCCATCAACTTCTCCTTCACCTTATTCATCCTCTATTTCTTCACCTTCTTTGTATTATTTTTTTTTTACATTCTTCATATAATTTTTATTGAACTATTATTCTTTTTCATAATCAACTTCTTCATCTTCTTCATATTCTTCTTCATCATATTCTGATTTGTGACAGCCAGGCCTTCCTGTAGTTGTTATCTATAAAAGTTTGAAGATTACACCTTCTGTTCTGCCTGTCACAAGAGATTTACAACAGGATTTGTCCGCGTTTAGTTTGGCCTGCAGCCACAGGTTTTTTCCAGGGGCACCACAAGCAGGAATACACTGCTGAATCTTCTTCTGCTTATAATTTAGATAATATCTTTTGCTCTGATTTTTAGTGTTATGCTTAATGTTCTTTTGCTTTTTGTTCTGCAGCTTCATGTTCTTCTGCTTCTCGGTCTTCAGGGTCGTCATTTTTAGGATCTTGAACTTGGAAATGTAGCAGAAGGCACAAGAGCAAAAGACCCTGCTGAGAACCAGCTGACGGTACTGCAACCCAGATGGCTAGCCGAAGGTACAAGAGCCAATGGAACTACCGAGGACCAGCTGACGTTACTGGAACCCGGTTACTAAGCAGGAGGTACCCATGCCAGAAAGCACTACCAAGGACCACCTGACGTTGGTGGAACTCTTATACCAAGAAGGAGGCACCTAAGCCAAAGGCTCTGCCCGGAACCAGCTGACGGTACTGGAACCAGGATGGGGAACAGAAGGTACAAGAGCAAAAGACTCTGCCAAGAACCAGCTGACGGTACTGGAACCCGGATGGCTAGCCGAAGGTACAAGAGCCAATAGAACTACCGAGGACCAGCTGATGTTACTGGAACCCGGTTACTAAGCAGGAGGTACCTGTGCCAGAAAGCACTACCAAGGACCACCTGACATTGGTGGAACTCAGACACCCAGAAGGAGGCACCTAAGCCAGAGGCTCTGCCCAGAACCAGCTGAGGGTACTGGAACCAGGGGGACCTATTCAAGCTTGTGTTCCTAAGAACCAGCTAATGGTGCTGGAACTCAGATAGGCAGCAGACGGACCACAGGAAAAAAAATTGCAAGGCCGCGAGCCGCCGTAGTTACCGAAAGCCCACAGTCATACAGGGGGAGCTTGTCCTATTGGCACAACGGAACCAGCCTTCATTGCCAGTTCCCACAGCCCACATAGGAAGCACCTACATTGCAGGCACCATAGAGTCGGCTAACCAGACCGCAACACGACAGGACAATGTATTGGAGGTAAAGTGACCTTGACACTACCCGGAAACAGCTGGCGTGCTGGAACCGGTCTGGGCAGGAGGGAGTACCTGTGCCAAAGACACTTCTGAGCAGCAACTGGCGGTGTTGGAGCCCAGGGACAGCAGGAGGAGCAGAGTGTAGGCCGAAGCCTGCACTCAAGGCAGTTTAATATCTGTTGTTGTGTCAGCGTGGCGGTCGCAGGACACATTGCCAGATACACAGCTGGGGATCAGCTGACGTTACTGAAACCCAATAACATGGCAGCTAGTGTTGACTGTGCAGACAGCACTTCCAGGCAGCAACTGGTGGTGTTGGAGCCCAGGGACAGCAAGAGGAGCAGAGTGTAGGCCGAAGCCTGCACTCGAGGCAGTTTAATGTCTATTGTTGTGCCTGCGTGGTGGTCGCAGGACACATTGCCGGATACACAGCACGGGAGGAGCTGGCGTTATTTAACCCCACTGACACAGGAGTGAGTGTTTTTCTCTGTGCAGCCAGCACTTGCGGGCACCAACTGGTGGTGTTTGTGCCCAGGGAGTCCAGGAGGAGCAGAGTGTAGGCCGAGGTCTGCACGGTAGGCAGTTTAATGTCTGTTGTTGTGCCTGTGTGACGGTCGCAGGACACATTGCCGGATGCACCGCAGGGGAGCAGCTGGCATTACTGAACCCCACTGACACATGAGCGAGTGTTTTTCTCTTTGCAGCCAGCAATTCCGGGCACCAACTGGCGCTGTTTGTGCCCAGGGAATCCAGGAGGAACAAAGTGTAGGCTGAGGACTGCAAGGGAGGCAGTTTAATGTCTGTTGTTGTGCCTGCATGGCGGTTGCAGGACACGTTGCCGGATACACAACAGGGGAGCAGCTGGCGTTACTGAACCCCACTGACACAGAAGCGAGTGTTTTTCTCTGCAGCCAGCACGTCCGGGCACCAACTGGTGGTGTTTGTGCCCAGAGAATCCAGGAGGAGCAGAGTGTAGGCCGAGGCCTGCTTGGGAGGCAGTTTAATGTCTGTTGTTGAGCCTGCGTGGCAGTCGCAGAACAGGTTGCTGGATGCACAGCAGGGGAACAGCTGACGTAACTGAACCCCAATAACAGAGGAGCGACTGTTGACTGTGCAGACAGCACTTCTGGGCAACAACTGACAGTGTTGAAGCCCAGGGAAATCAGGAGGAGCAGACTTTACTTATTGCCACACACATAGCAGGTGAACAGCTGATGTTACTGAACCCCAATAACAGAGGAGCGACTGTTGACTGTGCAGACAGCACTTCTGGGCAACAACTGGCGGTGTTGAAGCCAGGGAAAGCAGGAGGAGCAGACTTTAGTTATTGCCGCACACACAGCAGGGGAGCAGCTGACGTTACTGAACCCCAATAACAGAGGAGCGACTGTTGACTGTGCAGACAGCACTTCTGGGCAACAACTGGCAGTGTTGAAGCTCAGGGAAAGCAGGAGGAGCAGACATTAGTTATTGCTGCACACACTGCAGGGGAACAGCTGACTTTACTGAACCCCAATAACAGAGGAGTGACTGCTGACTGTGCAGACAGCACTTTCGGGCAGCAACTGGTGGTGTTGAAGCCCAGGGAAAGCAGGAGAGGCAGACTTTAGCTATTGCCGCACACACAGCATGGGAACAGCTGACGTTACTGAACCCCAATAACAGAGCAGCGACTGTTGACTGTGCAGACAGCACTTCCGAGCAACAACTGGCAGTGTTGAAGCCCAAGGAAAGCAGGAGGAGCAGACTTTAGTTATTGCCGCACACACAGCAGGAGAACAGCTGGTGTTACTGAACCCCAATAACAGAGGAGCGACTGTTGACTGTGCAGACAGCACTTCCGGGCAACAACAGGCGGTGTTGAAGCTCAGGGAAAGAAGGAGGAGCAGACTTTAGTTATTGCCACACACACAGCAGGCGAACAGCTGACGTTATTGAAACCCAATAACACTGGGTCATGTGTTGACTGTGCAGATGGCACTTCTGAGCAGAAACTGTCGGTGTTGGAGCCCATTACAGTTCAGGTGGTAGAAACATGAGTACAACAGGAGATCTGGATACTGTTGCCAACCAATTCTTTAATCTGGAAGAGGAGTGGCAAATTCCTGCGAGATCCAGGCCTTGTTCATTTTCAGAAAAGTAAGCCGGTCAACGTTATCGGAGGATAGTCACCTGCGACGGTCTGTTAGTACACCACACCACGCACTAAAGATGCGTTCTGATAATACACTAGCAGCAGGGCAAGCCAACACCTCCAATGCATACTGGCTAAGCTCTGGCCATGTACCAGCTTACAGACCCAAAACTTGAAGGGGGAAGAGCCGTCTGGGAGCCGTCTGGAGCCGTCTGTGATGGTGTAGACATTTGTGGCGGGCACACAAAACTTTGCCACTGTTGGGCCATACTGGTCTTGTCTTGTGCTGAGGCACTGCTTCTGCTTCCTCCTTGTGCAGAGTTTCCTCCACTGCCTCAACGCACAGAGCTGCTTTGTAAAGCCCTAGCAGCACTGCTCTCGCTTGGACTGGAGAAGATGATGGACTGCACCAGTGTGTCTTGGTACTTCCACATTTTACGCTCCCTGTTCAACGGTGTTAGGAGGCTTTGAAAGTTGTCCCGGTAGCGAGGATCTAGGAGGGTGTACACCCAATAATCAACCGTGTTGAGAATGTGGGCAATGCGGCGGTCGTTTCTCAGGCCAAGAAACGCTGTCCCCTGCTTGAGGCGTGATCTCTGCCTGCTCTGCATCACCCCAACCTCGTTCTACATACTGACTACTAGAGCATTGAGTACCTCCCTTCTCTGGACAGAAGTCTTCCTCCTCCATTGACTCCTCCTCATTCTCCTCACAAAGTGTCCCCTGCCTATGCCTTTGTGAGGAACCACGTTGTGCAGACTGTCCAGAAGCAGATGGCATTTGTGAATCCTCATCCTCCACCTCTTCTACAACCTCCTCCCTTAGTGCTTGCAGTGTTTTTTAAGCAGGCAGATAAGGGGGAATGTCATGGTGACTAGTGCATCATCTGCCCTTGCCATCCGCGTGGAATCATCGAAGGCATGCAAAACGTGTTAAATGTCCTCGATAGAGGCCCACTCAGTGGTGGTGAAGTGTGAACAGCGCGCAGTGCAACTTGTTTGCGCCTGATGCAGCTAGTACTCCATTACTGCTGCCTGCTGCTCACACAACCGCTCCAACATATGAAATGTTGAATTCCACCTGGTGGGTAGGTCACATATGATGCAATGTTGTGGAAGGCGGAATCGGCGCTGCAGAGCTGCAATGCGCGATCTTGCCATGCTGGAATTCAACAAGTGAGCACACTATAGGCGGACCTTGTGCAGCAATGCATTAATATCCGGATAGTCCCTCAAAAAACTCTGCACGACCAAGTTGAGCACATGTGCCTGACATAAGATGTGAGTGAGGTTGCCTAGGCCCAGGGCTGCCACCAGATTTCGGCTATTGTCACACGCTACCATGCCTGGCTGGAGATTCGCTGGCACAAACCACACGTCACTCTCCTGCTTGATGGCATTCCAGAGCGCTGTGTGGCTTCGATTCCCCAAAGAAATTAATTTCCATATGGCCTGCTGACGTTTGGCCACGGCTGTGCTCATATTGGTCAAAACATGTAAGCGTTCACGGTTCCATGTGGAGGTAGACTGTGACGGCTCCTGCAGCACTGATTCAGAGGAACTGGAATGTGAGGAGGAGTCAATGTGTACAGACTGGATTCCTGTAATTCTTGGAGTTGGCAGAACATGTACAGCGCCACTTTCAAGATTTGTACCCGGCTCCACAGCATTGACCCAATGGGCAGTGAGGGAAAGGTACTGCCCCTGTCCATGGTGACTGGTCCACGCATCGGTGGTGAGGTGGACCTTCCTATTGATGGCGTTTAGTAGCACATGTTTAATGTTTCCCTCCACATGCTTTTTCAGGGCAGGGACAGCTTGTCTGCTGAAATAAAAGCGGCTGGGCACGTTGTATTATGGGACTGCCAATGCTATCAAGTTACGGAAGGTGTCAGTCTCCACCAGCATGAATGACAGCATTTCAAGGGACAGTAGTTTTGCAATGCCAGCATTCAGAGCCTGTGCTCGGGGGTTGTTTGCCAAGAATGGCCGCCTTTTCTCCCATACCTGTGCTACCGATGGCTGTAGAGTGGGCTGGGAGTGTGAGGATGACTGGGAACATGGTGCTGTGGGTGGAATTACACTGGGTCTCTGGACAACAGTGCCAGAGGTTCTTCCATGGCAATCCTGGGAGGAAGCCGAACCAGCTGTGCGTGAGCTGGAGAAAGAGGCAACAACACGAGCTGAAGAGGTGGTAGGCTGTTGGTTGGCCTAGGTCTTCAGTGTGTCTTTGTAACTCCACCACGTGCTTGGTCTGCACATGTTTCCACATATTTGTGATATTGAGGTTGCTGACACTTTTCCCTCTTTTGACTTTCTGATTGCACAACTTGCACTTGACCAAGCAAATGTCATCTGCAACTGTGTTAAAAAGGACCAGGCACTGCAAGTCTTGGGAGCGCCCGTTTTGGGTTTTGGAAGAGGTATGCTCCTAATGCGTGCTGAATTTGAGGCTACAGGCAACCCAGTCTGCCCCCTCCCTCTCCCTCCTTTTTGGGTCGTATGGGGAATCTCTTCCTCAGAGCTGCTCCCACCACCTTCCTGTACCTCACACCATGATGGGTCATCATCTACACTACCCTCTTCAAACGACTGCTTCTCCTGGGTAGTCTCAGCAGCACAGTATGCACCAAAAAGTGGCATCTGAGTCTCATCATCAGATGCGTACTGAGGTGTGCTGACCATAGGCACTGGTGTTATGATAAGGTAATTCAGTACCACAATGGACATAGAAGTCAGAGCACATACAGTGACCTGACAATAACCCAAAAACATAGAACGAGCTCTGAGACGTGGGAACTCTGCTGACTACAATCCCTAATCCTCTCCAACCACACTAGAGGCAGCCGTGGATTGCGCCTAACGCTCCCTATGCAACTCGGCACAGCCTAAGAAACTAGCTAGCCTGAAGATAGAAAATAAGCCTACCTTGCCTCAGAGAAATACCCCAAAGGAAAAGGCAGCCCCCACATATAATGACTGTGAGTTAAGATGAAAAGACAAACGTAGAGATGAAATAGTTTTAGCAAAGTGAGGCCCGACTTTCTGAACAGAGCAAGGATAGGAAAGGTAACTTTGCGGTCAACACAAAACCCTACAAAAAACCACACAAAGGGAGCAAAAAGACCCTCCGTACCGAACTAACGGCACGGAAGTACACCCTCTGCGTCCCAGAGCTTCCAGCAAGCAAGAAAAAAACAAATAAGCAAGCTGGACAGAAAAAACAGCAAAAATAGCAAAAGCAGAACTTAGCTATGCAGAGCAGCAGGCCACAGGAACGATCCAGGAGGAAACAGGTCCAATACTAGAACATTGACTGGAGGCCAGGATCAAAGCACTAGGTGGAGCTAAATAGAGCAGCACCTAATGACTTCACCACATCACCTGAGGAAGGAAACTCAGAAGCCGCAGTACCACTCTCCAACACCAACGGAAGCTCACAGAGAGAATCAGCCGAAGTACCACTTGTGACCACAGGAGGGAGCTCTGCCACAGAATTCACAACAGTACCCCCCCTTGAGGAGGGGTCACTGAACCCTCACCAGAGCCCCCAGGACGACCAGGATGAGCCATATGAAAGGCACGAACAAGATCGGGAGCATGGACATCAGAGGCAAGGACCCAGGAATTATCTTCCTGAGCATAACCCTTCCACTTAACCAGATACTGGAGTTTCCGTCTTGAAACACGAGAATCCAAAATCTTCTCCACAATATACTCCAACTCCCCCTCCACCAAAACCGGGGCAGGAGGATCAACAGATGGAACCATAGGTGCCACGTATCTCCGCAACAATGACCTATGGAATACGTTATGTATGGAAAAAGAATCTGGAAGGGTCAGACGAAAAGACACAGGATTAAGAACCCCAGAAATCCTATACGGACCAATGAAACGAGGTTTACACTTAGGAGAGGAAACCTTCATAGGAATATGACGAGAAGATAACCAAACCAAATCCCCAACACGAAGTCGGGGACCCACACAGCGTCTGCGATTAGCGAAACGTTTAGCCTTCTCCTGGGACAAGGTCAAATTGTCCACTACATGAGTCCAAATCTGCTGCAACCTGTCCACCACAGTATCCACACCAGGACAGTCCGAAGACTCAACCTGCCCTGAAGAGAAACGAGGATGGAACCCAGAGTTGCAGAAAAACGGCGAAACCAAGGTAGCCGAGCTGGCCCGATTACTAAGGGCGAACTCAGCCAAAGGCAAAAAGGACACCCAGTCATCCTGATGAGCAGAAACAAAGCATCTCAGATATGTTTCCAAGGTCTGATTGGTTCGTTCGGTCTGGCCATTAGTCTGAGGATGGAAAGCCGAGGAAAAAGACAAGTCAATGCCCATCCTAGCACAAAAGGCTCGCCAAAACCTCGAAACAAACTGGGAACCTCTGTCAGAAACGATATTCTCTGGAATGCCATGTAAACGAACCACATGCTGGAAGAACAATGGCACCAAATCAGAGGAGGAAGGTAATTTAGACAAGGGTACCAAATGGACCATCTTAGAGAAGCGATCACAGACCACCCAAATGACTGACATCTTTTGAGAGACGGGAAGATCTGAAATAAAATCCATAGAGATATGTGTCCAAGGCCTCTTCGGGACCGGCAAGGGCAAAAGCAACCCACTGGCACGAGAACAGCAGGGCTTAGCCAGAGCACAAATCCAACAGGACTGCACAAAAGAACGCACATCCCGCGACAGAGATGGCCACCAAAAGGATCTAGCCACTAACTCTCTGGTACCAAAGATTCCAGGATGACCAGCCAACACCGAACAATGAACCTCAGAGATAACTTTATTCGTCCACCTATCAGGGACAAACAGTTTCTCCGCTGGGCAACGATCAGGTTTATTAGCCTGAAATTTTTGCAGCACCCGCCGCAAATCAGGGGAGATGGCAGACACAATTACTCCCTCTTTGAGAATACCCGCCGGCTCAGACGAACCCGGAGAGTCGGGCACAAAACTCCTAGACAGAGCGTCCGCCTTCACATTTTTAGAGCCCGGAAGGTACGAAATTACAAAGTCAAAACGGGCAAAAAACAGCGACCAACGAGCCTGTCTAGGATTCAACCGCTTGGCAGACTCAAGATAAGTCAAGTTCTTATGATCAGTCAAGACCACCACGCGATGCTTAGCTCCTTCAAGCCAATTACGCCACTCCTCGAATGCCCACTTCATGGCCAGCAACTCTTGATTGCCAACATCATAATTTCGCTCAGCAGGCGAAAACTTCCTGGAAAAGAAGGCGCATGGTTTCATCACCGAGCAATCAGAACTTCTCTGCGACAAAACAGCCCCTGCTCCAATCTCAGAAGCATCAACCTCGACCTGGAATGGAAGCGAAACATCTGGTTGACACAACACAGGGGCAGAAGAAAAACGACGCTTCAACTCTTGAAAAGCTTCCACAGCAGCAGAAGACCAATTGACCACATCAGCACCCTTCTTGGTCAAATCGGTCAATGGTTTAGCAATACTAGAAAAATTGCAGATGAAGCGACGATAAAAATTAGCAAAGCCCAGGAACTTTTGCAGACTTTTCAGAGATGTCGGCTGAGTCCAATCATGGATGGCTTGGACCTTAACAGGGTCCATCTCGATAGTAGAAGGGGAAAAGATGAACCCCAAAAATGAAACCTTCTGAACACCAAAGAGACACTTTGATCCCTTCACAAACATAGAATTAGCACGCAGGACCTGAAACACCGTTCTGACCTGCTTCACATGAGACTCCCAATCATCCGAGAAGATCAAAATGTCATCCAAGTACACAATCAGGAATTTATTCAGGTACTCTCGGAAGATGTCATGCATAAAGGACTGAAACACTGATGGAGCATTGGCAAGTCCGAATGGCATTACTAGATACTCAAAATGGCCCTCGGGCGTATTAAATGCAGTTTTCCATTCATCGCCTCGCTTAATACGCACAAGATTATACGCACCACGAAGATCTATCTTGGTGAACCAACTAGCCCCCTTAATCCGCGCAAACAAATCAGATAACAACGGCAAGGGGTACTGAAATTTAACCGTGATCTTATTTAGAAGGCGGTAATCTATACAAGGTCTCAGCGAACCATCCTTCTTGGCCACAAAGAAGAACCCTGCTCCTAATGGCGACGATGATGGGCGAATATGCCCCTTCTCCAAGGACTCCTTCACATAACTCCGCATAGCGGCGTGCTCAGGCACAGATAAATTAGACAGTCGACCTTTTGGGAATTTACTACCAGGAATCAAATCGATAGCACAATCACAATCCCTATGCAGAGGTAGGGTATCGGACTTGGGCTCATCAAATACATCCCGGTAATCAGACAAGAAGTCTGGAACCTCAGAAGGGGTGGAGGACGAAATAGACAGAAATGGGACATCACCATGTACCCCCTGACAACCCCAGCTGGACACAGACATGGATTTCCAATCCAATACTGGATTATGGACTTGTAGCCATGGCAACCCCAACACGACCACATCATGCAGATTATGCAACACCAGAAAGCGAATAACCTCCTGATGTGCAGGAGCCATGCACATGGTCAGCTGGGTCCAGTACTGAGGCTTATTCTTGGCCAAAGGCGTAGCATCAATTCCTCTCAATGGAATAGGACACTGCAAGGGCTCCAAGAAAAACTCACAACGCCTAGCATACTCCAAGTCCATCAAATTCAGGGCAGCGCCTGAATCCACAAATGCCATGACAGAATAAGATGACAAAGAGCAGATCAAGGTAACAGACAGAAGAAATTTTGACTGTACCATACCAATGGTGGCAGACCTAGCGAACCGCCTAGTGCGCTTAGGACAATCAGAGATAGCATGAGTGGAATCACCACAGTAGAAACACAGCCCATTCAGACGTCTGTGTTCTTGCCGTTCAACTCTGGTCAAAGTCCTATCGCACTGCATAGGCTCAGGTTTATGCTCAGATAATACCGCCAAATGGTGCACAGATTTACGCTCACGCAAGCGTCGACCGATCTGATTTGCCAAAGACATAGACTCATTCAGACCAGCAGGCATAGGAAATCCCACCATGACATCCTTAAGGGCTTCAGAGAGACCCTTTCTGAAAATAGCTGCAAGCGCACCTTCATTCCATTGAGTGAGTACGGACCACTTTCTAAATTTCTGACAATATACCTCTATCCCATCCTGACCCTGACACAGAGCCAGCAAATTTTTCTCTGCCTGATCCACTGAATTAGGTTCATCGTACAGCAATCCGAGTGCCAGGAAAAACGCATCGATATTACTTAATGCAGGATCTCCTGATGCAAGAGAAAATGCCCAGTCCTGAGGGTCGCCACGTAAAAAAGAAATAATGATCCTAACTTGTTGAACTGGGTCACCACAGGAGCGAGGTTTCAAAGCCAGAAATAGTTTACAATTATTTTTGAAACTCAGAAATTTAGTTCTATCTCCAAAAAACAAATCAGGAATAGGAATTCTTGGTTCTAACATAGAATTCTGAACCACAAAGTCTTGAATATTTTGTACTCTTGCCGTGAGCTGATCCACACATGAAGACAGACCTTTAATGTCCATTGCTACACCTGTGTCCTGAACCACCCAAATGTCTAAGGGAAAAAAAAGGCAAAACACAGTGCAGAGAAAAAAAATGGTCTCAGAACTTCTTTTTTCCCTCTATTGAGAATCATTAGTACTTATGGCCTCCAGTACTGTTATGATAAGCTAATTCAGTACCACAATGGACATAGAAGTCAGAGCACAAACAGTGACCTGACAATAACCCAAAAACATAGAACGAGCTCTGAGACGTGGGAACTCTGCTGACCGCAATCCCTAATCCTCTCCAACCACACTAGAGGTAGCCGTGGATTGCGCCTAACGCTCCCTATGCAACTCGGCACAGCCTGAGAAACTAGCTAGCCTAAAGATAGAAAATAAGCCTACCTTGCCTCAGAGAAATACCCCAAAGGAAAAGGCAGCCCCCAAATATAATGACTGTGAGTTAAGATGAAAAAACAAACCTAGAGATGAAATAGTTTTAGAAAAGTGAGGCCCGGCTTTCTGAACAGAGCGAGGATAGGAAAGGTAACTTTGCGGTCAACACAAAACCCTACAAAAAACCACGCAAAGGGAGCAAAAAGACCCTCCGTACCGAACTAACGGCACGGAGGTACACCCTCTGCGTCCCAGAGCTTCCAGCAAGCAAGAAAAAAACAAATAAGCAAGCTGGACAGAAAAAACAGCAAAAATAGCAAAAGCAGAACTTAGCTATGCAGAGCAGCAGGCCACAGGAATGATCCAGGAGGAAACAGGTCCAATACTAGAACATTGACTGGAGGCCAGGATCAAAGCACTAGGTGGAGTTAAATAGAGCAGCACCTAACGACTTCACCACATCACCTGAGGAAGGAAACTCAGAAGCCGCAGTACCACTCTCCTCCACCAATGGAAGCTCACAGAGAGAATCAGCCGAAGTACCACTTGTGACCACAGGAGGGAGCTCTGCCACAGAATTCACAACACACTGGCCCACCCGCCTCTTTAGATTCAGAGAGACAAAGCAGTTGCGCATCACTGCATACTGCCTGTTCTTCAATTTCTTGAATGCTGCATGGCTGGCCCCCACTTTCCAAGCCAAGAGATTCAGAGAACAGAAGAAGAGATGGCTCCTGTCCAGGGCTCTCTGACTGCCTGGGCAATTTGGCAGGTGGTGAAGAGACAGATGGGTGCTCTTCAGTGATTTGGACCTGAGAGGATGTGGCACTAATTGAAATCGATGCGTTAGCTGCCATCCATCCGACAACGGCTTCAATTTGTTCGTCCCGCAGCAGTGGGGTACGGCGAGCTCCTACAGAGCTGCGCATGAATGACTGTTCCCTGGTAAAACTGCGTGATGCTGAGTCACTGGTGCCCGCAGCAGGCATAGAATCCCCATGTCCTCTCCCTGCA
The DNA here is from genome assembly GCF_032444005.1 of Ranitomeya imitator. Lineage (NCBI taxonomy): Eukaryota > Metazoa > Chordata > Amphibia > Anura > Dendrobatidae > Ranitomeya > Ranitomeya imitator. The sequence goes on from NC_091286.1 coordinate 592,333,238, forward strand.
GAAACTCCACGCCCACGCCTTCTTCATCTTGGTAGTCTGGATAAAGATAGGCAGAAAAGCACAAAGGGCTTTGTGTGCTTATTCATGGACAGCTGCTAACAGGTATAAGAAACACTAATTTTATAAAGTGTGGACTAGACTTTAATATGAGCTAATGTGGCCTACACAACTATAAGGTGAAGTGTTTGGTGAACTTTATTTAAGATTTTTTTTTTTACAAAAAGACACTGGATGTGCCCAAAGATGTCAAACCGATAGTATCACAAACTTTTTGTAGCTATCACAATGCAGGAAGGTAACCTACAATGCAATAGGTGAGGCTCCAAAAAATAGGCTAATACTAATCTGGCTGGGGCTGCAGGGCACAAGGCTGCAGAATAGCTCCTCTATCTACTCCTATATAGTGTTTGCACGCAATCTAGCTGGATACGGTTGGAACCACACTAATAGGAGAAATCTGGAAAAATGTGCAGCAGCACGAATGCAAAAAAGGACAATGTAACAGTATGAGGCAGTGACGCACACTGAGCTGACTACAACCAGATGTGGCTGCAGAACAGACTACAGTGTGAGCTGCACACACAGAGACCTCACAGACAAACGTTAACAGTGCTGCAAGGCTGCAGAAAAGCTCCTCTATCTACTCCTATATCTACTCCTATATAGTGCTTGCACGCAATCTAGCTAGATACGGATGGAACCACACTAATAGGAGAAATCAGCAAAAAAAGTGCAGCAGCACTAATGCAAAAAAGGACAATGTAACAGTATGAGGCAGTGACACACGCTGAGCAGACTGCAACCAGATGTGGCTGCAGAACAGACTACAGCGTGAGCTGCACTCACACACAGAGACCTTGCAGACAGCCGTGAAGAGCGTTGCAAGGCAAAAAAAAAAGCTTCTCACACAGCAGTTGCTAAAGTAGCCTGGGTAACGCACAATGAAGCAAATCTCAAACTGTCCCTCAGAGTCAGAACAGCAGCGTCCTGTCCCTAACTGAATTCACAGCAGAGTAAACCCAAAATGGCGGCGGCAGATTTTATAGTGCATCATGACATTATTTCAGCAGCCAATCACAGCCATGCCATTAGTTACATGCCTAACATGCATAACAGTTTGTGCCCACACTTCCTAGGATTCCTCATTGGCTGAATCAAATCAAACTGGGTCATTGCATTATGGGAACTTTCGATTCTGGTGTTTGATATACTAAATGTATCGGAACTCAGTATCAGAACTCCGATACCACGAATATCGGTCGATACCCGATATTGCAGTATCGGAATGCTCAACACTAGTCAATACCCCACCACCATTATTTTACCAAAATTTAAATAATTTGGCTCCGTCACTAAGGGATTAATGTCACCCTTTCCCATATTGAATGTGTTATGAAAAAAAAAAATTCTGGTCTTAATTTGTCACAAGTACCCTCACAGAGGTGTTATGGACAAATTCCCTGTATTGCTAGATATTTAGCTATCACCTTTATTACACTCAGCAACAGCAGACTCAGATAAATTACTGGTAAATAGTGATGTTTGCGTCAGCAGGCTTTATGCCTGTTGTGCAATTGCAAGATAAATATTCGCTATTTAACCAATATCAGAGTATTTTTGTAATAACGCCTTATTAGACACGCCAACAGCTGATTCAGGTCAATTACTGGTAAATAGTGAAGATTGCATATGTCAGCAGGCTTTACACCTGTTGCACTTTCACGGGGTTACCACGACAGTGTAGAACCAGAAGATGACAGCAACTGACTGCTCCTACTCCGAAGCTGAGAAGAAGCACTTCTCATTTATTTAAGTGACCATGTTGTAAATCCCTTTGTTCACAGCTGAGCTTGGATAGCCCCTCCCTTCCCCTTTATAATCTGGGCTCTTTAACAAATCCTTGTCAGAGAAAGCATTTGCCCCATGGCTAATGAAAGGAGAGGAATACATATGAGAAGGAAAGTTGGATGAGTTTTCTGTGACTTGTTTGGTTTGAATGTTTGGTAATTCACTATCCCTTCTCTATTTTGGTTTATTTCCCTACTTCCATGCCTCAGTGCATTCCTCTGTTTTATATGAGTGAAAATTTTTGTATGCCTGGAGTTTTCTGTTAACCCTTGTTTGTGTTGCCTATTTTGTTGGGTTGGTGTACTATGGTGCACAGTAGCGCCAATTCTTCCCTAGGTGATAGAAGGGAACAGATGGAGGGCTAACTCAGGAGATAAGGCAAGGGTGGAGGCCCCAGAATCTTTGCCATCTGAAGTATCCTGGTGAGCAGAGCGAGCTAGGGTGCCCCCTAGTTTTAGGGACAGGGAAGGAGCCTTTGTTCCCTGGTCACCTGACAGCTTTCTGTGACATGCACAACTGCTAGATACATATATGCTAGTTAACCAATAGGCGAGGAATATTATGTAGGTCTAAAAAAAAGATGATGATTAGTATATGCGTTCAATCCGCTGCGTTCAAAGCGCTGCCATTTACTTAACGTGTGCACCTACTCTTTGAATTCAATCACTCAGATTTATTTTTTACAGATGGGTTTTAAAACATATTCTGCTAATCTGCAGAATTTTCCACAGCAGATCTGAAAACTTTTTATTTATTGTCGAGTTTCCGCACAAATTTCTCCTGTAAATTGGAAATCGTTCCAAGTAGTTGCACCCAGACTAGCCCATGAAATGGGAACCTATAGCAGTTCAAAGTGCTAATCTACATATTACAATGTGATTACACTTTTGAGTTTTCCACACGGAAAATCCACTATGCGAACATAGTTGTAGGATGAATTAAAATGCCAACCACATCCAACATGAGCTCCTCATGTGTGATTAGAACAACTCTCCAGGCGAAACTGAGTAAGTGATCTAGGTAGACTTGTAGCCTTAAATTTTAAAACCATTCTTCTTCATCTTCTTTATACATCACAGCATGCATCCCTTCAAAGGCAAAAGAAAAGAGAAAAAATGACATTTTTTTTACATGCTATTCTATCATTTTGTCAAGATTCAAAATAAGACAGAACGTCTTTACATGCACCATTTATATTTACTATCAAATATTCACAAGTATCATTACCAAGTTGAAGACATACTTCTTTCTTCTGTTATTCCCTTTTAAAAATAACCAATGCTGCATTTATCTTTAAATTTGAATTGATATGTAAGATATTATAAAGAACAGCCCTTTACATTATATGCACATTAGAGATGAGTGGATCTATTTGATGGCAATCAAATTTGTGTAGCATTTTAGAAAATTGATTGGATCTGTGAATTATAACAATTCACAATTGAAATCACTTAAATCACCAAACAAATGCTCACATCCAATTTACAGAAAGCAGAATATTGCATCAACCAGAAGGGGCTACATGACTTGTGGCATAGCCACACGATTTTCCCTATAATGTCTTGAAGCTATCTTATGGTATAGCACAGCCAATCAGGAGACATTATACTGTGTATTAGAGTCTAGGTAGGGAATGCAGCAGCAATTTTAGGGTAATTTAATGTGAACTTGTCAGCAGGATTTTGCTGAGTAAACTGCAGACACGGTCAGGTTGGCACCGTTATACTGATTAAAATGATACCTTGGTTGAAATCTGTCTTGTGATTGTTATTTATCCACCTGTATTTGTATTTTTCAGTTAAAGAGATTCTGGTACTTCGGGGCAGCCTGTGACTCGGTCTCTATTTGATGCTCTGCTAACATACGCACTGTATGAGCTTATGAAAGGTTACTGATCCTTCAGTGACTTGCCCCCTACTTTACATAATGCACATAATATTGCGGGCTTAGAAAAAAAAATTACATCCAACAAATTGGTGCCAGCACCTGCACAGCAGCATCTATCTATTACTGATAGATGCCACTGGGCAAGTTATGCCCCTTTCCAAATAGCCGCTGCCAGTTATGTTTTTCCACCAGCAAAATGGTGTCAGTGGATGCTACTAGATAAGTGCACAAACCATTTTACTGGAGAAAAAAAAATTTGGCTGCCGCAAAATGGCGCCGGTGGAGGTGCCTGCGCAGTAGCCTGTAACAGCATGTGGATAGATGCTACTGCACAAGCACCGCGGGCACCAATTTGCTGTAGCCACACTTTTTTTTCCTTCAGTAAAATGGCAGCAGTAGCATCCTTCGGCAAGCAATAGATGCTACTACATATGCAAAGCCTCTGGTGCCATTTTGCTATAGGAAATTTTTTTTTTTTTGCTTTTTGCTGCAGCTTAATGGCATCGACAGCGGTACTTGCAGTGTTGCATCTATATGTAAGAGATATGTGCATGTGCCACTTGTGCCATTTTGCAGGATATATTTATTTTGAAGCCCACAATGTTATATGCATTATGTAAAATAGGAGGCATAAGCCCATAAAGATGCATATACTGTATAAGCAGAGCACCACATAGAGCCCCACCCACAGGCTGCCCCGAAACAAGAGAATCCCATTAAGGCCGGTGTCACACTTGCGTTTGCAGTGCTAGAAACTCGCATCAATACCTAGGACTGCCACCGGTGGTTCAGACTGGAGCATTTAGCTGCATAGAAATACATGGAGCTGCACACTCTGGTGCCGAGTGCTGGCGGCAGTGCCAGGTATTGATGCGAGAGACTCGCGGGAGTTTCTCGCATTGCACATGCAAGTGTGACACCGGCCTAACTGAAATCTACAAATACAGATTAAAAAACAACTACAAGACAGATTTCATCCAGCCAGGTATCATTTTAAACAGAATAAGGGCAGTCCCACATGTCCAGATAATTCCAGTACCGGAAAAATCGGTACCAGAATTATCCGTGTCCGTGTGCCCGTGCGTGTCTGTGGCTCATCAGTGTGGCACACGTGCGATTGGGTACCACACGCACCGTGCAGGAGACAGCGCTAGAGATAAGCGCTGTCCCCTGCATCTGGTGCTGAAGCCGCGATTCATATCTTCTCTGCAGCAGCGTTTGCTGTAGAGAAGATATGAAAAATCCATTTTTTTCTTATTTCTCGTGTTTAAAATAAAGATCCCTGTCCCCACCCCCCTCCCACCCCCTGTGCACCCGCCTGCTGTTATTAAAATACTCACCCAGCTCCCTCGCAGTGTCCTGTCCTGGCCGCAGCTTCTCCTGTATGCGGTCACGTGGGGCCGCCCATTACAGAAATGAATATGCGGCTCCACCCCTATGGGTACCGGAGCCACTGACGTGTGAAACCGGCCTAACAGCGCCAACCTGGCAGTGCCTGTCTGCAGTTTACTTAGCAAAATCCTGATGACAGGTACACTCTAAGAGAGGGTTTCAGAGCTCACAGATCAGCAACAGAGCTAGGAAGGAAGATAAAGTTCTAAAAAAAATTCAATAAGTACTACAGACAGTTTAATTCTGCATGCACAAGAAAATATTAAGCCAACACAACATTTATATACTGTATATAAAAAAAAATCAAATTCAGTGACAGTGTGCTTGTCAAAAGCCACTGTACTGAGTTTTTCCATTTCTTGTTCAATACTTTTTGCACTGAATAATTGTTCTAAAAGAATACAAAATTAAAATTAGCCAAAATCCAGACATTTAACTATGGCTGACTACTTCACAATTTTTTTTTTTTTTACACACTCCTGTTTGAATTTGATCTAATTAGATTTGTGTATTCCATGCCAATGCTGCGGCCTATTGCATCCTTTGTTTTTCCGTCAGTCTACTAAGCATTTTTTCTTCACTTCTTTTTGAAAGGGGAGAATAATTAGAGGTTGAAAAAAAATATACATTGCAAAAATATTAAGACATTTAACTGTGAATGTGTAAATTTGTATCACACACCACACCAGTAATGCACGCAGTTGTAGCTGCTGAATTTGCTTGCCTCACATTTTTAATCCAGCTTTTTTGGAGGAATGGGAGTATGATTGTGTTAAAAGTAGCAACAAAATTAATTTAAACAAATTCAGGCATTTAACTGCAATTAAAATCCACTAGGAGCCACACTGTTGCATCAACGCACAAAGCTGCTCACATGAGTAAACTAAACTGACCAGCAAAATGAGCAAAGATTAAGCTTTCCACTTCTTTCTTTTCTTATTCATTTATCTGGTAGCCATGCAACATCCTCACGTAATTCCTGGCTGTTGTCATTATCCTCATCATCATAGTCATCTACTGCTTTCCATACTCTTCCTCCTTTCCTTGTGTTGCGCCATCAGTTAGGCATATACAGTATGAGCTCAGGCAACATGCGTCTAGTCATCTACTTTTCTGTAAACTCAACTCCAACATGTCCTGTTTCACCACAGTCACTGCCATACCACACATAATGTACTATGAAATGATGGCATACACTCAGCCCCAATATAGATTACATAACCACCACCTATTGACCTAGGTTTTTTCTCCTGATGAAGAGGTCCTGCGTTGACTTCAAAATGTGTTGACTTTGCAAACCTGCTAAAATAACGTTTTCAAAGAAAATATTAATTGGATATAATTATCAGCAGCACATCTAGTAACACTTCACCTGGATATATTCCAACATATTGGAAATCAACATTGCATATGTTGCAGCATCTCTAAGAGCAGCATAAGGTGGTGGAGTGACTGACTAATAATATCAGGGAAGCTTTTGCTTGTGTTACCTTGAGATCCACAATTTTCAAACTTAATTCACTGCCATTGGTCTTTTGGTACCCTGTGGTTATTTCCTTTTCATATTGATTTTTATTGCTTGTTGTAACAAAATAACAAAAAAAAAAAACTAAAAATACAGCATACCGTATTTTGCAGACTATAAGACATAGCTCCCCCTAAATTTGGGAGGAAAATGGGAGTGCATCTTATTGTCCAAATGTAGCTCACCAAGATGGGGTCGGGGGTGCAGGGAGAGGGGTGTCATAGGGGGCAAGGTCGCCGCTGCAGGAAGCAGAGATCTCACTAGAAAATCCCCAAGGTGACCAAATTTCAGAGACTACACTCAAAGAATTCATCCAGAGGTGTTGTGGTTTTTTCGTGTTTCATGTTTGCATGTTTTAGCGCTGCAGTGTGCTGCCTTATTTATTTGACTATATATGAGTTGGCGACTCTAGGTTCAGCACCTGTTCACACTTAGTCTATGTTTGGATGTGACGGTCAGTCTTTTGAAATGTATTCTTTAGCCTTTTGACTGAGCACTCCACCTCCTAGTCACAGGTGTTTTAATTACAGCAGGTCCATTACCCCTCCATAGAGAGAGAGAGAATTTTAGTCCAAGAAGAGGTTTCACAGATACCCATTCAGATGGAGAGGTTTATTCTCAGCGAGGAAAGGCAAGTTTAGGACCTGGTATAAGAGAGATGCCGTAAAGTGGCTACCAGGTACACATAAAATTGGCCATTTTTATGCGCTAAACGCTCTCATTTTTCATATTTCTAGTGCAGTAATGCAGTTCAATTTTCGTGTTTCATGTTTGCATGTTTTAGCGCTGCAGTGTGCTGCCTTATTTATTTGACTATAAATGAGTTGGCGACTCTAGGTTCAGCACCTGTTCACACTTAGTCTATGTTTGGATGTGACGGTCAGTCTTTTGAATTGTGGTTTTTTGGACCCACGGATGCTTATAAAAGTTTAGAACATTGTCACTTGAAAATACAAATTTATACTTTTTCCTTCTATAATGATACTTTAGAACCAGGTTTTTCATTTTCACACTGACCTGAGTTAGACTAGTGGTATTGCAATCATTACAGGCAGCACAGGAGTGGCTGCAAAGTTAAAGGACCAATAGGTTGTATAGTCACGAATAGCCAGAGGTTGGTACATGTTAGCAGCAATATAATCGTGAGACTAAGCAGCAGGAAAGAAGGTTGACTAAAGGTCGGGAGCTCAAAAATCTTGCAAAGAAGGAAGTGTAATGCAATGTTTAAGTAGGGTGTTGTATGAGGAGATCACAGGGCTGAGCCAATAGGGAACTCATGGTGGAGACAATCAGGAACAATACAGGTATACATATCTGGGTTTGCAAGGAACTGTCCAACAAGCTGCTAGGTTCAAGTCCCGACAGCTCCCTTATATTACTTGCAGGTATTGCATCACATGGAAGAGTGCAGCCAAGGAGGGATTATAGTAGCCTGCATAAAAGTCTAGACATGGGAATGCAGCAGCCATTTTAGAGTAAATCAAAATATTGAAAGGGTTCAAAAGTTCACATTTAAGCAAAATAGGAAGATAAAGAACTAAAACAGTGGACAAATGATCCAGACCATAATGTGTTGTATAATTAAAGTAGTGAAGAATAGAGATGAGCAATTTTTTTGAGGTTCGGTTCTACTATGTTCGCTGAACACCATTGAATTCAATTGAAGGCAAAACCAAACACATAGACAACACATTCAGGTAAGCCAAAAAGCTGGCAAAACAGGTCAAACTAGGGGCAGACATCAATTGACCATCATTTGCGCTATAAATAAATAGTTAAAAAAATTGACATGGGTTCTCCTGTATTTTTGATAAACAGCCAGGCAAAACTGATAGCTTTGGGCTGCAACCATCAGCTGTCAACATTACCAAAAGACACTGATGTCATCTGTGGGTCATCAGTGTGCACGTGTGTGGGATGTTTTGCGGTCCAGCAAACACTACCAGAAAAACTGATGTCTGAAAGAACCCATGGTGTAAACTCAATAATTTACTGAACTTAGGCTAAATTTTGCCAATTTTTGGGGAAAAATACTGAGGAATTTGAACACAAATCCCAATGTGCAACGTTCCTGCCAAATTTGAGATTAAGAAACGTTTTCCGAACAAGTTCCCTCATCTCTAGTGAAGTAGATGAGTGGAGTTGTCTATGAATATCTCCATTGATATCTATAGGTATCAATAGTAAAAGTGCTAGTGGCAGCAGTAACTGACTAAATGTAACAGTGATATAGTGTCCCTAGAATCTCTCTTGCTGCTCTCAAATTATAATTGCACATTTTTTTCTTAATTCCTAATACACTGAAAAGCAGCAGGCAAACAGCACGATTTTTTTTTACAGAAAAAAATATATCAGTGTGTGTCAGCGACAGTATACTTGATTGTCACATGTGACTGTACTTTTTGCATTTCTTGTGCATTTCTTTTGTGAAAAGGAAAGAATGTTTTTTTTAAGTTAATAAAAATCCAGATATTTTCTTGAAATTGTTTACCTTATAAAGTGTGCAAATCAAAAGTAATTTTTGCACACTTATATTACTAATGATACTTTACATCTGTACACGCCACATCACTACAGCACCCTGGTGCACTTGTTAGCTCTTTGGACCTGGCAGTTGGCATTTCTTATCAAGACATGTTTACAAATGGGGCAGAAGTTCATTAAAAAAGTAGAAAAAAAGGTTAAAGCTTTGAAAACATTTAACTGTGCATTTTGTTCTTGAAAATCGTTTTTACTAGTTTAATTTGATAACTGTACACATTTAAGTAAGATATGATTAATTAAGGTTGAAACATTTGTCAAAAGTTAATTATAGTGTTGGACAACATGTATGCTAAAAAAATGGCAATGGCTGTGGGCTGTGTAAAAGAAAAAAAAGAAAAACAAAACACATGTATAGTGTGGGAGCTTCTAACAGCACCACTAGCACAAAAAGAGGATTCAGAGATCCTCCAAAAATTCAGAAAAAAACAGCAAAAACGCAGAGATGCTTACCTGCCTAGGCCTCCAAACAAATTTACTATCAGCATGCAGTGGACCCATGTGGTTAAGATGGCGGCAACACAGGTGCAGAATTACTGGTGAGGCAACCACTCACAACCCACCAAACTAATGGAGGGGGTGGCTGCTTGGCATAGACATATCTAATAGAAAGGTTTCACTACTAGGCTGTTAACATGGATGCTGTGCATCTCCATTGTGTGAACAGTGCCACATACAAGTCTTTTATGTGCAGTAATATGCCAAGCAGCCACCCCCTCCATTAGTTTGGTAGGTTGTGAGTGGTTGCCTCATCGGTAATTCTACACCTGTGTTGCCGCCATCTTAACCACATGGGTCCACTGCATCCTGTGGAGTGCATTTGTTTGGAGTTGCTAACAGCAACAGAAGCACCACCATGACCACTGTCAACAGTTTGAGCAGTTATTCTGCCAAATGGCCTCCTTTACTTTTAGTAAGAAAATAAAAGAGGCAGAAGCAACAGGCGTTCTGGATTAACATGGTACATGACGCATCTCAGTCAACTCAGGATGATGTTACATCTAACAGTGACACCATCAGTTTGATCAGTGTCCGGCAAAGTTTGGTCTGTCTGATCACAAATGACTAACAAACAAAATTTTTGGACCATATTTAAGTAACCACTTCACAACATGCGTCATACTTGTACGGCGCATGCCGTGTTCCTCCCTTTGACATGAGCTCCAGTGCTGAGCCCACATCTTTCCCAGCACATGTCAGCTGTTTTGAACAGCTGACATGTGCTTCTAACAGCTGTGGATGGAAACGCGATCCACCCATGGCTGATAACTAGCTAAATGTTGCTGTCAACCTTTGACATCGGAATTAACGCGCACGTCTGGTAAGCGTACCGGAAATCCCCCTCATCGGTTGCCCCGTCATGTGATCTCGAGTCACCGATGTATTGCCATGAAAACCAGAGGTCTCCAGCAAACCTCTATGCTTGTCACTGCCGAATTACTATGAGTGCCGCCCTGTGGTTGGCGCTCATAGCAAGTGAGCAATTCTGCTACATACAGGCAATCTGAATATTGCCTGCATGTAGCAGAGCCAATTGGGATATAGCAGCTTCTAGTCTCCCATGGAGACAATTGAAGCATGCCAAAAGGAAAAAAAAAAGTTTTTAAAAATATAAAAAAAAAAAATATATAAAAGTTCAAATCACCCCCCTTTCACCCCATTCAAAATAAAACAATTCAAAAAATCAAACATACACATATTTGGCGTTGCCACATTTAGAAATGCCCGATCTATCAAGCTTTAAAAATAATTAATCCAATCAGTAAACAGGGTACCAACAAAAAAAAGTCAAAACGCCATTATTACATTTTTTGGTCGCTGCAACATTGCTTTAAAATTCCATAATGGGCGATCAAAAGATCATATCAACACCAAAATAGCATCATTAAAAGTATCAGCTGGGCACGCAAATAAGAAGCCCTCATCTAACCCGAGATCACAAAAAATGGAGATGCTACAGGTCTCGGAAAATGACGTAATTTTTTTTTTCTTTTAAACAAACTTTGGATTTTTTTTCACTACTTAAAAAAAAAAAGAACCTAGACATGTTTGGTGTCTATGGACCCGTAATGACCCGGAGAATCATAATGGCAGGTCAGTTTTAGCATATGATGAACATGGTAAAAAATTCTATAAAACAGTTGTGGAATTGCACTTTCACCACACTTGGAATTTTTGTTCACGTTTTTGAGTACATGATATGGTTAAAAAAATGTTGTTGTTCAAAAATACAACTTGTGCCGCAAAAAATCAAGCTCTCATATGACCACATTGATGGAAAATTTAAAAAGTTAAGGCTCTGGGAAGAAGGGAAGCAAAAAACAGAAACGCAAAAATGAAAAAGGGCTCAGTCACGAAGGGGTTAGAAAAAGAAGATCTGCAAGTGTGGTATGTTAAATGAGCTGGTGGTTACTATAAGGTCATCATTCATTTCTATGGTGAGGACACTGACAGTATTATATCCGTGCATGTGCTAAAAAACATGAAAGTGTTTTAGATGCACTCATCCTCAATTGGAGGATTTTTAGTATTGGTATTTGTGGTGAATTAAATAACAGCAAATTAGTTTTTGTTGGGCAAATGTGTTGAATATGACAAAGTCAAATAAAAAAAAAAAATCATAAATCTGGTTTAAATTGTATCTGCACAGCTACCAGGTCTCAAAGTTGTGAGAGTGCCATAAAATATTGAAATGTTATAAATTGCAGCAAAACAAAATCTGTGACTTTACAGCTTTAAAAATAGGCAAAAAAAAGTATTTACGAACTTTCCCCTGAATATGTCAATAGCAAATCTTTTTTGAACATTATAGCTTTTGGTCTCAGCTGAAGACAAAAGCCAACATTCAGCTATGTACACATTCACAGATTCTTTTTTTTTTAAACGATCACACCAATTGTGCCCAATCTCACTTCAATTGGTGGATAGAGTAAAATTTTTAGAAATGACTGATGACATATTTATCCTCTTACAAACATTAAAACAACAAATTGTGTGATATGTGAGGTCACTGTGCAAGAAGCAAGCTCAGACGTTGAGCCTGCATTATTACAGATAATGGCTGTGCAGATAATGTCCATCATTTGCCTCTAACAGCAGCAAACGGAGCTGCGCTCCATTCGCTGCTGATAACTTTTTAAATGTCGCTATCAATCTCTAAAAGCAGAATTATAGGTCCCATTGTATCCTCTCCAAAATGAGACTACGGGGCACTGATTGGTGATATGGCAGCTAGGGGGTCTGCTGAAGACCAACTTACCTACCAGGATGGTGCTTTTGTGATGACGAATCATGATGTGGCCACTGCATCTAACGGTATCACATAGCCGCCATATTGACTTGCTACTGAGAATTGCAAGTGCACAGCATGACTTATTGCTGATAACCTTCAAATGATCTCTGTCTCTTTAGGTTCCCAGATAAACACCTCACAAGAGTATGGGAGAAATGTTTATCAACTAAGTATATAATTGAACTATGATAATTTTATAGGGACCAGCCTTTCTGTAAATTTTGAATATATATTTGACTTATTTCTATGGAGGTTACATTTTACCTTTTTTGACATTGCATATTGATTCTCTATTGTGAGATAAATCATATTTTAAGTTTGGCTACGCAAAAACTGTTTGATTACCCCAGGGACATGAAATAGCGATCCAACGTTGAGTTAGGGCTGCTTTTGATGCTTATCCATTAGGCTATGTGCACACGTTCAGGAATTCATGCAGAAAATTCCTGTGGAAATCCAGACATTTCTGCCAGATTTCCGCATGAAATCCGCATGCGTTTTTTTGCGCGGTTTTGATGCGGTTTTTGCGTGTTTTTTCCCGGACATTTCCCAATGCATTAGACAGTGGGAAATCCGCAAAAAACCCGCAAAATTAATGAACAGGTTCATTATTTTTCCGCAACATGTGCACAGAAATTGCGGATTCCATTATAAATGATGGGATGCTTAATGTATGCAGATTATTTGCGGTTTTATAGCGTTTTATAGCGCAAAAATGCTAAAAAACCGCAAATAATCTGCAATGTGTGCACATAGCCTTAGGGTGCCAACCTCTACGTTATCACGCTCACGCCCTGACTGGTAGGCGTGAGCTCGGGGGGTATGTGGCCCCACTGTGCCACAAACCAGACTACCCTGGAAGGGGCGTGACTATGACAGCTGCCTGGGTTTTCACTGGAGCCTCTGATGGTGAGGTCAGGCTTGTGCAGCAGGTAGCTGCCAAGTGATACTCCAGGGTGGTGTCTGGCTGTGGCTGCTGATCCCACTTGGGAGACAGGAACACCAGGATTGGTGCGGGCATCAGGCAGGACTGGCAGAAGAGCACGGCTGAAACTCAGACGGGTAGGCTGGCACGGCTGAGACACAGGGCTGGCAGAGACACGGCAGATAACACAGGGCTGACAGAGACACGGCAGAGAACACAGGGCTGGCAGAGATGGCAGGAAACAGGACTGGCTAGGACGGCAGGAACACAGGACTGGAAGGCACAGCAGGAATGGCTGCACTGGCAGGAACACTGGATAGGAAGGCACAGCAGAGAACACAGGACTGATGTGGTGTATGAATGAACAGGTAGGGGCCTGTTCACACTGGAGGTGCAGGTACGGATATGTAGTTAGGAGGAACAGGTAGGGACCTGTTCACACAGGAGGTGCAGGTATGGATATGTAGAATGAATAAACAGGAAGGGACCTGTTCACACAGGAGGTGCAGATACAGAAATGTAATATGAAAGAAGTAAGAGGGAACAGGTTGGGACCTGTTCAGAGTGGAAGAGAACTGCAAGGCTGCAAATAGGAGCGGTAGAGCAGCAAGAGATAGCACAGCAATAAAAGCTAAGCAGAGCGGAGCCACAAGGAATGTGGAGAGGAGCTGCAGCAAGAGATACTGCAGAAGCTAAGCAGAGTGGAACCGCAAAGATTGCGGAGAGGAGCTGCAGCAAGAGATTAGAGCAGCCATGGGAGCGGAGCAGAGCAGAATGGAGCAGAACCACAAGAGTGCGGAGTAGAGATCAAGCCACAAAGGTACAGAGCAGGCAGAGCCGCAAGAGTGCGGAGCGTAAGCAGACTGAGAACACAAGGAAAGACACAGCAGGGAAGGAAGCCACAGACAAGGAGACCGAGATAGGACAAAGTACAGACAAGGAAATGGAACAAGACACAAAGACACAGGGACCAGGATATTCTGCCTTCTAGAGGGCGGACAACAAGATCAAGGTAACAGCACAGAGAAAAGCCTCCAGAGAAGGAGTAACTCAGAGCAAGGCCAGGCAAACTCAGAAGCTAAACACAAACTGAGCTAACACATTGCACAGGCCCAGAGCACAGGGTGGAGCTGCACTATATACTGGAGACCTCTTGGTAATTGGTCAGGAACTGATTGGACAGATGCACCTGATTCCTATAAGAACCAGAGAGTTCAGGCGCCGGCCCCCTATATACATAGCCATGAGGCATGCAGAGAGCAGAGACACAGAACATGGAGCTGGCATGAAACAGAAACAACATCATGGCCTGGAGCAGTGGGTAAGATGGTGTGAGAGATGCGAGGCCATGCCGTGATGCCAGCAGAGTTGTTACATACGTCATGCCAAGTCTGATTCTTTTAAAATGGTGATTCGTTAGTGATTGATTAGTGATTGATTCATATATGTCTATTTTGCTGCAAGACCCTATAATTAAATATTCTGTTATCAAATAGGTTGCTACTATACCACACGTATAATATTTTAAGAGATTTCTCTTATTTCTTTTAAATTAGGGTTCATGTTGCTAGCATGGTCACATATAGAAACCTTGCTTTCTGTTTGATATCAAAGTTCTTCTTGGTTAGCAGTAAAATGAATAGCACCATTCAAAACTTGGCCCTCAAAAAACACATTCGGCCATGTGGACTGGAAAATAACACAGTTATGGCTCATAAAAGAACGGGACTAAAAAAATGACAACACACAAAAAAAAGAAAAACTCCTGACAGTGGTTAAAGAGTTAACTCACCTTGGGACCTGTTGATCAATTTGTTGCAAATCATAGCAATGTCACCTCCTGAAGGACTGACTTAAGAAACATCACACATAATCATTTTTTTTCACAAAGTCACCACACTGAATTAAGGGTCATAAGAATATAATACATTAATATTTCCTTTGACTAAAGCTTTCTCAAGCAAATAATTGTCCTCAGTCTGGCTATTTATAGAAACTAAGTAATAGAAGGGATGAAAAGCATGAAATATATTTAGAGTTAAATTGGTATAAAGCATTGGTGAAGTTCAAAGTTTATTTATTTTTTACCTGCTGCAAAATTATATATTTTTTCCTTTTACTTTGATATAAATGAAGAAAGTTCCTTTTAAAACTACATGAGTCTGTTTTTTTGCATTTGACTCAACACACAGCCACAGCCTGTTCAGAATGACTTTGAATTCGGAACTGTGATTAAAGCACTGTTATCTCATATTTCACTTCAAACACATTGCAAAAGCCTGCAAAGATCTCTGCATTTCCTCGATTTCCACTAAATAGTCATCTACTTGGAAAATGCCTCAGAGCTATGGCACTAATTCTATACAAATATATATAAATATTCCAATAAATTAATTGGGTTTTTACCTTCTTAACAGTGGGGCACATGGTGTTATTTCAGTGTCAATTTTTTTGCAAGATGTAAAACCAAGAGTTTTTACCAAGACAGTTAATAAAAGTGGTAAAGTTGCTGGATTTTTCATAATCAGTACAAGAAAAGTTTTATAGTAACTGTTTCTGCCTAAAAGAAAAGTTTTCACAAGCATCAATCACATGTACAATGGAGCTCCCGGCTCACTCTTAATCATTTCCACACTTATTGGCCCTTAGTTGTCCTTTCTTGCTGGGTAAAGGCATCTTAACCCACTGGTTGTTTGTCCTTCATGAAATGGGACTCTGAAGAGCCCCCTGTGATGGGAGCAGTGGTCGATTATGCTCACTGTGTTTAAATTAGTTGTTTTGGGAGTGCAGAAAGACCAACTGAGCCCAAAGCTCAACTATCACCTTTGCATTCTTATGAGATCCTGCAGAACCCCAATTCTCAGTTTCGATAACGATTCTACAAGTCAAACCCCAAGCAATCAGTAAGCTAGTCATTGGATTCTGGATTTCTGCCAAACCTGAGAATGCCCATATATTTGACAACATATCAACTTCCAAGTTTCTGACTTTTCTAACACATTGGAAGGGTGTTGTACCAGTCAATCATGGGGGGCACGTGATGCTTGCTTGATCACCGCAGTCACTTAATTCTTCTATTGGTAGATAGAAAATTCAGCATTTATATGATGCTGCTAAAAAAGGAGGGGAGAACGATTTCTTGGCTCCTATTAAATTTTGAAGCTGCTGTGGAAGATATGCTGGGTCTGGTCTCAAAACCACTATCTTCTGAGATCTGTATAAACGGGTGGTTGACAGATAAAAAATATAAATCACTGACCCTGTGGGCTGATGTTAGGGCTACTAATATCACTGTTTTAGTATGAATATCTTGGCAGGTAACTCCTCTAAGGGTTCAAAGGGAGATCTTGTTAGTGCTTGCAGAACCAGGTTTAAATCCCAAGATGGCATCTTTGGGGCCAGAATTGGTCTTGATCTGTCAAACGCCATAATGAACCTAATTATCCATCTATCTCTTGCTAGGCTCCTCAACCGTCAATCAACTAAAATGCTTGTGCATGCCCTCATCATCTCCCGCCTTGACTACTACAACATCCTTTTCTGTGGCTTCTCTGCTAACACCCTTGCACCTCTCCAGTCCATCATTAACTCTGCTTCCCGACTAATTCATATCTCTCCTCGCTACTCTTCCGCTTCCCCCTCTGCAAATCTCTTCACTGGCTCCCATTCCCTCAGTGTATTACTAATACTGACTTACAAAGCCATCCATAACCTGTCTCCTCCATATATCTCTGAACTAATCTCCTGATATCTTCCCTCACGTAATCTCCGGTCCTCCCAAGACCTCCTTCTCTCCTCTACACTTATTATCTCCTCACCCAACTGCCTTCAAGACTTCTCCCGAATATCCCCCGTCCTCTGGAATTCTTTGCCCCAACATGTCCGACTATCAACCACATTCAGATCCTTCAGACGGAACCTGAAAACCCACCTCTTCAGGAAAGCCTACAGCCTGCACTGACCGCGCTGCCTCCTCACCACTACCGGAGCTACCGCCTCACCAACAACGGAGCTGCTGAAACCCTCAACCTATTGTCTCCTTCCCCATCATCCTGTAGAATGTAAGCCCGCAAGGGCAGGGTCCTCGCCCCTCTGTATCAGTCTGTTATTGTTAGTTTGCTTACTGTAAGTGATATCTGTAATTGGTATGTAACCCCTTCTCATGTACAGCACCATGGAATCAATGGTGCTATAAAAATAAATAATACTAATAATAATAATTACATAATGCACCTAAAGCAGATACCTGCACCTTAAGGGTGCTAGTGTCTAGGCCCATCTCCATACTCCTTGAAAGAAATTCTAAAATGGCTTTTATTGAGACTTTTTCCTCCACGGATTGTCCCGAACTAGACAAGAATTTTGCCCATGTCCTCCCTTATATCCTAGTTGTTACTGGCTTCCTGCTCTGCAGCAGGGTAGAGACTAAGACTGGGGAGAAGCCCTTTGGGAATAATAGCGAACTCTCACACTCCAGGCCATCAAATGCAGACCTGACCTTTCAGTATGACACACTGGGCCCTGCCTGGGGAGATCCAGAATATTCAGGAGAACCCAGGAATCTGACAAGGACAACATCTGACATCATCCACGAGAACCATGGCCTCTTGGGCCAAAATGGAGCAATTAGAATGACGACTGCTCTCTCCTCCCAAATCTTCCTTAGGACTTCCAGAATTAACACCAACAGGGGAAAGGCGTAGGCTAGTTTGAAGTCCCAGGGAATGTGTAGTGCACCCAGAGCACATGGCCTTTCACCTGGATTTAAAGACCAGAAGTTTTTTGGTTTCCTATTTTACTTGTTTGTGATCAGGTCTATTTATGGTTGCCCCCATCGATCTATGATCTGTTGGAATATTAGTGGATTCAGTTCCCATTCTCCTTGTTTTAGCGTATTATGGCTGATGAAGCCTGCTGCCTCATTTTCTTTCCATCTTATGTGTAGCACAGTCAGCATCAATTGATGTTGTTCCATGAACAGGAGATTCTTCTCTGTCACTAATATCAGAGGTCAAGATCTTTTACCCCCTGATGGTTGATGTAAGCAACTGTCATCCGGTTCTCTGTAATAACTCGCCCAATTAAGTGTGGAAGGAGCTTCACTACTGCAATTTTTACTGCCAGTCGATATTTCATGCTCGAGTAATAGCCGACCTCTGTCTCTGACCAGACTCCCTGGACTATGCATTCTCTGAGATGTGCTTCCCATCCTTCTGAGTTTGCATCTGTCACAATCACATCCATAACCAGATAGGACCATGGGATTCCCTGTGACATATTGTTCAAGTTCAGCCACCAAGCCAAGGAAACGGTGGATGTTTCAGAAAGAATAATCTTCCCTTCTAAACAGCCTTTGAGCTTCTTTTCCCTTCCTATGACATCCTGCTGTAAATATTTGTAGTGAATCTGGGCCCACTGGACCGTCAGAATACAGGAAGTCATTGTCCCTAGCAGCGACATAGGCTACCTCAAATGTAGTTGAAGAAACTTGGCACTCACGAAATAAAGTATGAAAAAAGTTCCATTTATTGTGCATCTAAAAAATATCATTGTTAAATGTTTTTGGTCCTGACATGGACCTTCATCAGAACTGGTAAATTTACAGAATATCTATTTCCCAGTGTAGTTGTTCTGTCGTTTAAACAAGGATGCCTGGATGCCATATGAGAGCGAGGAGAGGAAGAACCTAATGTTGGCTGGCACATAGGAAGTTGGCGATCTGCATTGCTGGGGATGGCGCTGTATGCCAAGCTGGTGATTCCGATTCAAGAGGAGTTCATACTGGACTTCTGCTACACCACTTCTGAAGCCGAAGCAGGTGGTCAGTTGGATATCAGAAAAAACTTTCAGCAAGCTTGACAGCACCACACGGTCCAGTCACAAAAGCCTAAAGTCTGGATCACTTAATACTCACCCTGATCCTCCTTCCTTCCACCATGTTGAGTCCCAGGAGACTAGTGATCCAACATTAGGACACTCCAAGGAGCTCTTTACCACTGTTTCTTGATTGTGACCTTTCAACCTGCATTCTCCAAGACGGACAGGAGGACATGCTGTTTTGTGATGCACACACCGTAGAGCAGCCTTGACAACATAAAGGTGATGGTGGGGAACGGCAAATTTAGATAAGGAGGAAGATGATGAGACACAGTTGCTGCAAAGTCTTCTTGTTAAGTCATGAGGAAAAGTGTGCAGTGGCAGGAGACGAGTTCTTGGATGACGAAGTTAAAGACTCAACCTGGGAACCTGTCATGCAGAACAAGGCCAACAGCAATGAGGGGGAGAGATAGGTAGCACCAAAACAGATGGAAACAGGCAGTGAGGTGACCATAGAAAGAAGATGGCCAACAATTCCTTAGGGCACCGACACTTCTGAATTTCTTCATCAAAGAGTTAGGTCCAGTCTGGGACTTTTTATAAGAGAGCGTTAAGAGGCAAACAAAATGTTCATTTGTAACCCGTGTCATGCAAAGTTCAGCAAGGGCCTGAACACTAAGAATCTAACCACCACTCATATGATTAGGCACATGTCATCTATGCACCTGACCTGGTGGGTCGAATGCCTGGGTTCACGATTGGT
This sequence comes from Ranitomeya imitator, assembly GCF_032444005.1. Lineage (NCBI taxonomy): Eukaryota > Metazoa > Chordata > Amphibia > Anura > Dendrobatidae > Ranitomeya > Ranitomeya imitator. The sequence continues at coordinate 592,353,228 of NC_091286.1, forward strand.
GCCATCGAGTGATGCCACTGCTTCTTCCACTGTGCTAGGTGCTTTCCAGTCCCCTGTCTAAAACACTGGCACAGATGCCTCCTGCCTTGCATCTATCCTTGCACATTCTGACTTACCATCATCAGGCAATACAAATCTTTGTCCCAGCCCAGCATTCAGCTGTCCCTACCCCAGGCCTTGTAATGAAAAAGAAAGATCCCAGCCACCCATCCAGAGGCCCAAATGCTAAACTGGCACCATTCCAGACTGCTTGCCATTGAAATGTTATTATTTAGGATGGCAGAGATAGGGGATTTTTCCTGCCTCATGGCAGCAGCCGTCCATCGGTACTAGGACCCCAGCTGACACTTTTTCATCTGGTGTGGCATCCCCACCTTGTACCAGCACGTGTCCAGGAACATCACCCATGCCTTTACCAATGCACTGATTGGCATTGTGAACGTAATGACCTGACCGACACTTGGACAAGAGCTTATGGTCAAGAACACTACATTTCCCTGACTTCACACTGGGTGAATATTGTGGATACTGGGGCCGAATCATACCCTGGCATGGCGCATGAGATCACAACCCCGAGGATTGCTGCCCCTATTTCTATCAGGGTTTCCTCCACGTACTAAAGAGTTCCCCCCTCCTTCTTCTCATTGTCCATCTTTGACCATCTCCTATGTAGTATCTCAGAGCACGTCATCCATATCAGCAGGAAGCTGGAAGCTCTGCAGCACTGCCTCAGCGAAGTGGCAACAAGCTCTGCTGAAACTAATTGTCTAGGAGATAAACTGCATATTGTGACAGATCTGACTAGCAGACTAGACAGATCCGTGTTTTTTTCTGCTAAACTTCCAACCGGGCAAGGGTTTGTGTGATAATGGGCATAACCTGACAGCAGCTATGAAGCTCGGCAAGCTCACACACATATCATTCTTCTCACTTGTACTCAGTAGTTTAGCAGTTTCTGAAAACATACCCAGATTTGCCAGAGCTTTTGGTCAAGGTATGCCACATCAGCACCTATTTACACAAGGCGGATACAGCTGTGTCAGTCTGGCAGTGTTGCAGCAACACATGCAAATACAAGCTCATCAACTGGTGTACATCGTCACCATGTTCTGGAACTCCACACTTCACATGCTCGCAAGGCATTGTGAGCAGAAGTGGCTAGTGGTTGAGTACCAGCTCCAACATGCCTCTCTGTATTCTGGTCAGCCTCCGCACATAACTGAAGAGTAGTCATGGATGGCTGACATTTGTTTGGTTCTTCAAGATTATAAGAACTCCACAAAGATAGTGAGCGGTGATTATGCCATAGTTGGTGCAATTATCCCTTTGCTGTGGCTACTTAAACTAAACATGAAGCTTTGCATGCAGACCAGGTGGGGTTGGAGGAAGCTATAACACAGAGAGATTGTAGCCAGCGCTGCCTCATCTCATCTGCTTATCATGGATTGGGTAACAGTGAGGAGGAACAGGAGCTGGTGGCTAGCACAACAGAGGCTAATAGCCACAGAACATTTGGTCCATCTCTGCTACGGGGATGGGTGGAGGATGGTAATGAGGAGGAATAGAGAAGAAGGAGGAGGAGATGGAGAGTCATCATCATGGTGGAGACAGGGAAGTGTTGGCTGTATGGAGCTTGGAAAATAGGGTTGTTGCCTTTCCTGTGACACTCAAGTTACATTCATTTTGGCCATAAAAAGATTACCGATTGTTCACTCTGCTAGACTCACACTACAAGGACAACTTTGCATCTCTTCTTCCTAAAGTGGAAAGGTCTTCTAAAATGGTGCAATAACACAAGGCATTTGTGGAAAATATTTTGAAAAAATTCCAATCAGATTACACTAGCAGCAGGGGGCTAGCTTCCTTGACCAACTAAGGTTGAGAGGCCAGGGAGACACACAGCAGAGAAAGGGCAACACTGTAAAAGGCATTGGCCAATTTCAAGACACCAGCCCAGCCCAGCGCCCATGACTTGATGACTGGACACTTTGACAAGAAGGGAAAAGTTTTTAAAGACAGTCAAGCAATACCTAGCCAACCAAACCTACCCCGTAATTCCTTCCTGACATTCAACTATTGGGTATCAAAGCTGGACACCTAAGATAAGCTGTCCCACTATGTCCTGGAGATGTTGTGCTGCCATGCCACTAACATCTTGTCTGAGTGGGTTTTTAGTGTTGATGGAGCGGGGAGTAATAACAAACAGGTGCATTCATCTGTCAGAGACTGCAGACAGGCTCACTCTCACAAAAATTGACAAATCCCAGATTAGCCAAGACTTTCCCACACCACCAGATGACAGCAGCATATAAACTGTTTGTAGCATTCAATATTTTAATGAAGCGCACCAGTTGTTGCCTTTCAGGGGTCTATGGATGACCCTCCTCATAATTTCTATCTGACTTTGCACTTTCTGCACAGCTATTATGTCTGTAAGTACGTCAAATAAACTTTCAAAATATTTTCGTTCAAAATTTTCTTTTGGATTCAATGACTCAACCATACAGCTTAACACTGTTATAGTTGCATTTCAGTGGTATGTAAAGCTCACAAAAAGTGTAGAGAAATATTTCAGGATTATATTACTCATCCATACATTATTATGTGCTTTCTGACACATTTTGGTGGTATATAACAGTAGAAAAAAGGGGATGAAAATTTTGCTTGTTTCTTCACAATTCTTAACCATACACTATTCCTTGTCCTGGGGTACATTTTTGCAATATATAACATTCAAAAAAAGTTTTGCTGGGTTTCATTTCTCAGCCATACAGTATTACGTGTTCTTTGGTACATCTCATTGGTATATAACCCTGAAAAAAATTGTTAAAACTGTATTGGTATTATATTGCTCATCCATAGGGTATTGGATACTATTGGGTAAATTTTGTTGCTGTACAAAATTAAAAAAATGTTTAAATTTTTATCGGTATTATATTGCTCATTCATAGACTATTCCATTACCTGGAGAACATTTTGTTGGTATATGTTAGGGGTTGAGTTCCCGCTTCTGCACAGGGGGAATCTCGAGCCACCTCCGCTGCGGTCTCCCATTCTTGTCCAGCCGCAGTGGAGTCTGCTCAGCAAAGACGTCGGTCCCAGCGTCTTGCTCATTCTCACTCTGTTCTGAGAGTTACTGCTGCTTCTCCAGTCTCTGCCATCAAAGTCAGTGCTGGTCAGCAGCGAGCGGACTTCTCTGGGACTAAGTCCTTGTCTGCACGTACTGAGCATGTCCAGGGTAAGATCTCCCATTGGAGATCGAGGGTCATGTGCTCAGGCTCTGCAGCACATTCCATTGGTCCTTTTGGCAGGTCTTGGAAGGGCAAAGGTACTGTAGCCACTTCCTGTGCTGCTGCTATATAAACTGCGCATGACCGCACGGCCATGCGCTAGTATTGTCTTACAATTGAATACGTGTGTTTGTTGTGAGTGCAAGTCGTTCATTAAATACCCCTACCCTATTGTATGACTGTTCGCGTATGGAGTATGGCTGCTATCTAGCGCCCGACTAATCACTCAACGTGTCACACACGTATCAGCGTCTATTGCTGTGACCACCAGTGCGGCGCCACGCGCCAGTAGTGCGCTTCCTGACCCACTTCTGGGTGCTTAGTGGTGCCTGCCAGCACGGCACAGTTCGCACTTCGGTGCTCTAATTATAAGAGTTGCCTAACACACCCTGTTGCGGTGTTGTGTCAGCAAGTGGTCTAATCGGACTTCAATCCTGTGTCTTGGGGTTGTGTTCACTGACTCCTTGCTTGCACTCTTTAGTGCGGTATTGCGGACCTGTGGTTTTACCGGTTTCGCTTCCACCGCCATATTACGCTGCCATTTACTAGCAGCAGGTTTTTACCTGCACGGTGGACCCCGGACTGCGAACGCATCTATTACATCTTTCTTGGTGCGTTCCGCCAGTCCTAACAGAATACTAGCGCCAGCGTCTGGCTAGTAAATGGCAGACGATCAGCGTTTACAGCGGTACATCCAGCAGCTGGAGGGAAGGTTGGCGGCTCTAGAGCGTTCAACCTCAGCTGTGGATGTCACTGCCGTCGCTGTTCAGGCTGCAAGTGTAGCCGCAGCCAGTTTGTCCGCTGCCACCTCTGCCCCGACTTTATCCCGTCTCCCGCTTCCTGACAAGTTTGCTGGTGACAGTAAACATTGTCGCGGATTCGTAAGCCAGTGCTCCATACACCTTGAGCTCCTGGCGGCGCGTTTCCCGACGGAACGGGCGAAAGTGGGATTTATTTTATCTCTCTTGTCGGGCAGGGCGTTGGAGTGGGCAATGTCACTTTGGGAGCGTGATGACCGTGTGGTACAGAGTGCTCCGCTCTTTATGGACGCTCTGAAGCAGGTCTTTTTGGGACCCCGTATTACACACGATACCGCGCTCCAGTTATTGACAATCACTCAGGGTTCGTTCGTGGTCAGTTAGTTTGCCATCCAGTTCCGGACTCTAGCCTCAGAGTTAGAGTGGTCGGATAAAGTTCTAATTCCGGTGTTCTGGAGGGGACTGGCAGACCACGTGAAGGACGCCTTAGCCACCAGGGAGATACCCGCCACACTGGAGGAGCTTATTTCTCTATCTACCCGCATCGACCTCCGTTTTCACGAACGAAGGTTAGAGCAGACCCAGTGTAGGCAGAGGTTTAAACTGGCTCCCACCTTCGCCAGACCTCTTGAATCTTCCGTTTTGGCGTCCGACTCCCATGAGCCCATGGAGGTTTCTCGAGCGGGACCTAAGTCTCAGGCCGCTCGAGTACCCATGGTTTGTAAAAATTGTCACCAACGAGGACATTACACTAATAAATGTCCACGGCGGTTGGGAAAACGATCGCGTCTAGTAACCTTAGGGGGAGGTTCACTAGACACAGCGGCTTTTTCCTCCAAACTGTCCTTTAAAGGGACAATCCTGTTTGACTCATCCACTCTACCAGTCGAGCTTTGTGTGGATTCAGGAGCAGAGGGAAATTTCATGTCCTCTGCTTTTGCTCTGCGCCACGATGTACCACTTGTTATGCTCGCCAAACCTGTAACTGTTAGAGTTGTGAATGGGTCGACACTTCCACAACAAATCACACACCAGACTGTTCCATTCTCATTGTCCATGTCCCCTTCCCACCAGGAGATTATTTCCCTTCTAGTCCTACCCGAGGGAATGGATGAGATTTTACTGGGAATACCCTGGCTCCGTTACCACTCCCCACATATTGAGTGGTCCTCTGGGAGAATATTGGGTTGGAGTAAGTCTTGTATGGGCAGGTGTGTGAGTGAGTGTGTACAGGTCTCTACTACCGAGGTACCCGCAGACCTTTCATCTCTTCCAAGGTACTATTGGTGCTATGCAGATGTATTCTCTAAAAAGGCAGCAGAGACTCTACCGCCTCATCGCCCCTATGACTGTCCTATTGACATCTTGCCTGGAACTGAACCTCCTCGGGGAAGGGTATATCCCCTCTCTCTCCCTGAGACGGAGGCTATGTCTCAATACATCCAGGAGAATTTGGCAAGAGGATTCATTAGGAAGTCAGTGTCTCCTGCAGGGGCGGGATTCTTCTTCGTACAGAAGAAGAACGGGGAATTACGTCCTTGCATTGATTACAGGGGTCTCAATGCTATCACCATTAAAAATAAGTACCCGTTGCCCCTGATATCGGAGCTCTTTGACAGGCTAAGGGGAGCAAAGATATTTACCAAACTAGATCTGCGGGGTGCCTACAACTTAATTCGCATCCGTGAGGGGGACGAATGGAAAACGGCTTTCAATACCAGGGATGGGCACTATGAGTACCTGGTGATGCCCTTCGGTCTCTGTAATGCCCCAGCCGTTTTTCAGGACTTTGTCAACGATATCTTCCGGGATATGCTTTCCACCTCGGCTTTAGTCTATCTGGATGATATTCTCATCTTCTCTCCAGATATTGACTCCCACCGGAGAGATGTTGGCAGAGTCTTCGAACTCTTACGGGCGAATTCCTTATATGCAAAGTTGGAGAAGTGTGTGTTTGAACAGGAGTCCTTGCCTTTCCTGGGCTATATCATCTCGGCCCAGGGATTGGCTATGGATCCTGCCAAACTACAAGCAGTGATGGACTGGCAGGAACCCCATTCTCTTAAAGCGGTGCAGCGCTTTATGGGGTTCATAAATTACTATCGCCAGTTCATTCCCCACTTCTCAACTTTGGTAGCTCCCTTGGTATCCCTCACCAAGAAGGGAGCGAATCCCAAATCGTGGTCCGAAGGGGTCTCCAAGGCCTTCTCTTCTATAAAGTCCCATTTTGCCAGTGCTCCTATCTTACATCGTCCCGATGTGGGTAAGCCATTCCTTTTGGAAGTGGATGCCTCATCAGTTGGTGCTGGAGCAGTCCTCTATCAAAAGGATGCTCAGGGTCGGAAGCACCCATGCTTCTTTTTCTCAAAGACCTTCACACCAGCGGAGAGAAATTACTCCATCGGGGATAGAGAGTTGCTGGCAATGAAGTTGGCCTTTTCGGAGTGGAGACATCTCTTGGAGGGTGCTCGGTTCCCATTCCAAGTTTTCACGGATCACAAGAATTTGGTCTATTTACAAACAGCCCAGCGGCTGAATTCTCGTCAGGCCAGATGGTCCTTGTTTTTCTCCCAGTTCCACTTTACCCTACATTATCTCGCCGGGGAGAAGAACATTCGTGAAGACGCTCTCTCTCGCTCCTTCGTGTCAGCTGAGGAGGAGGAGGACGAGCCTCGGCTCATTGTCCCTTCGGAGAGTCTGAGAACTGTAGCTCCGGTTTCGCTGGAGTCTGTGCCCCCGGGCAAGACTTTTGTTCCCATCAATTTGCGTCCGGAGGTTCTCGCTTGGGCTCATTCATCCAGAGTGGGTGGACACTTTGGAGCAAAAAGGACATCTGAGCTACTGGCGAGGACGTACTGGTGGCCACATATGGTTCGTGACGTCGGAGACTACGTTCAGGCATGTGTCTCTTGTGCCAAGAAAAAGTCTTCCCGACAACGGCCAGCTGGTTTGTTATACCCTCTGCCGGTGGCAGACAGGCCCTGGGAGATGGTCGGGATGGATTTTGTTGTGGGTCTGCCCAAGTCTCGTGGCTGTACCATTATTTGGGTAATCACCGACCATTTTTCTAAAATGGTGCATTTAGTGCCGCTTCCCCGGTTACCTTCTGCATGGGCCTTGGCAGCGTTGTTTGTCAAACACATCTTTCGTCTTCACGGTATGCCAGACAAAATTGTCAGTGACCGAGGTCCCCAGTTTGCGTCTCGGTTCTGGAGAGAGCTTTGTCGTCTTCTCAGTATCGAGTTGAATCTCTCTTCGGCTTATCATCCCGAGACGAATGGGTTGGTAGAGAGAGCCAACCAGACCTTGGTCACATATCTGCGACATTTTGTTTCGGCTAAGCAGGATGACTGGGCATCTTTGCTACCGTGGGCGGAGTTTGCTCTTAACAATGCCGTCGCTGATTCCACTGGACAGACTCCATTCCTCCTTAACTATGGTCAGCATCCACGGGTACCTGTGCCCATGCCCGTGTCTTCCGCCGATTCCAGGGTGGCAGACTGGGCTGTGGAGGCACGGGACATTTGGGATCGCACTCAGGATGCCATTCAGGCTTCCAAGGAGAGAATGAGGTTCTCCGCCGACGCACATCGGCGCCCCGCTCCAACCTTTGCTCCTGGCGACTTAGTGTGGCTCTCCGCCCGTAACATCAGGCTGCGAGTTGAGTCTACCAAGTTTGCACCTCGCTACTTAGGTCCTTTTAAGGTCCTCGAACAGGTTAATCCTGTGGTTTACCGTCTGGCCCTTCCTCCACGCCTATGTATCGCCGACACCTTTCACGTGTCCCTCCTTAAGCCCGTCTACATGTCCCGGTTTTCTGAGTCATCTACTGGGACGTCGGGTTCGTCTACGGACGATTACGAGGTGAACGCTATCTTGGGGTACAAGGTGGTTCGTGGCAAAAAATTTTATTTGGTGGATTGGAGGGGTTACGGTCCTGAGGATAGATCCTGGGAGCCTGCTGAGCACATTCAGGCTCCGCAGCTCATTGCTGCCTTCGAACGTAGCAAGGCCCAAGGAGGGGGGGTAATGTTAGGGGTCGAGTTCCCGCTTCTGCACAGGGGGAATCTCGAGCCACCTCCGCTGCGGTCTCCCATTCTTGTCCAGCCGCAGTGGAGTCTGCTCAGCAAAGACGTCGGTCCCAGCGTCTTGCTCATTCTCACTCTGTTCTGAGAGTTACTGCTGCTTCTCCAGTCTCTGCCATTAAAGTCAGTGCTGGTCAGCAGCAAGCGGACTTCTCTGGGACTAAGTCCTTGTCTGCACGTACTGAGCATGTCCAGGGTAAGATCTCCCATTGGAGATCGAGGGTCATGTGCTCAGGCTCTGCAGCACATTCCATTGGTCCTTTTGGCAGGTCTTGGAAGGGCAAAGGTACTGTAGCCACTTCCTGTGCTGCTGCTATATAAACTGCGCATGACCGCACGGCCATGCGCTAGTATTGTCTTACAATTGAATACGTGTGTTTGCTGTGAGTGCAAGTCGTTCATTAAATACCCCTACCCTATTGTATGACTGTTCGCGTATGGAGTATGGCTGCTATCTAGCGCCCGACTAATCACTCAACGTGTCACACACGTATCAGCGTCTATTGCTGTGACTGCCAGTGCGGCGCCACGCGCCAGTAGTGCGCTTCCTGACCCACGTCTGGGTGCTTAGTGGTGCCTGCCAGCACGGCACAGTTCGCACTTCGGTGCTCTAATTATAAGAGTTGCCTAACACACCCTGTTGCGGTGTTGTGTCAGCAAGTGGTCTAATCGGACTTCAATCCTGTGTCTTGGGGTTGTGTTTGCTGACTCCTTGCTTGCACTCTTTAGTGCGGTATTGCGGACCTGTGGTTTTACCGGGTTCGCTTCCACCGCCATATTACGCTGCCATTTACTAGCAGCAGGTTTTTGCCTGCACGGTGGACCCCGGACTGCGAACGCATCTATTACATCTTTCTTGGTGCGTTCCGCCAGTCCTAACAGTATATAAACCTCCCAAAACTTTTTTACAAAATTTATCGGTATTCTTTTGTTCATGCATAAAGTATTACACATATTTCATATATTTGGGTACATTTTGTTGGTATATAACACTGACAAAAATGTAACAAAAATGTATTGCTAGTAAAATGCTTACCTATAGACTATTCCATGGTCTGGAGTACATTTCCTTTGTATGTAAACCTCTAAAAATTGGTGTGCAAAATTTGTCAGTAATATATTGCTCATCCATAGGGTATTACAGTTAGGGCCAGAAATATTTGGACAGTGACACAAGTTTTGTTATTTTAGCTGTTTACAAAAACATGTTCAGAAATACAATTATATATATAATATGGGCTGAAAGTGCACACTCCCAGCTGCAATATGATAGTTTCCACATCCAAATCGGAGAAAGGGTTTAGGAATCATAGCTCTGTAATGCATAGCGTCCTCTTTTTCAAGGGACCAAAAGTAATTGGACAATGGACTCTAAGGGCTGCAATTAACTCTGAAGGCGTCTCCCTCGTTAACCTGTAATCAATGAAGTAGTTAAAAGGTTAGGGGTGGATTCCAGGTGTGTGGTTTTGCATTTGGAAGCTGTTGCTGTGAGCAGACAACATGCGGTCAAAGGAACTCTCAATTGAGGTGAAGCAGAACATCCTGAGGCTGAAAAAAAAGAAAAAATCCATCAGAGAGATAGCAGACATGCTTGGAGTAGCAAAATCAACAGTTGGGTACATTCTGAGAAAAAAGGAATTGACTGGTGAGCTTGGGAACTCAAAAAGGCCTGGGCGTCCACGGATGACAACAGTGGTGGATGATCGCCGCATACTTAATTTGGTGAAGAAGAACCCATTCACAACATCAACTGAAGTCCAGAACTGTTATGTTTGCTAATGACAGGTGTTATGAAGGCAATCCAGAAACACAGTGTGCTTAGCGATCAGAGCGCACACAGTGATCTGACAAATACCCAAAAATACAAGAACGAGCTCTGAGACGTGGAAACTCTGTAGACTGCACACCTGATCCTATCCTAAACACAACTAAAAGCGGCTGTGGATTGCGCCTAACAACTACCTAGGCAACTCGGCACAGCCTAAGAAACTAGCTAGCCTGAAGATAGAAAAATAGGCCTAACTTGCCCCAGAGAAATTCCCCAAAGGAAAAGGCAGCCCCCCACATATAATGACTGTGAGTAAGATGAAAGGACAAAACGTAGGAATGAAATAGATTCAGCAAAGTGGGACCCGATATTCTAGGACAGAGCGAGGACAGTAAAGCGAACTTTGCAGTCTACAAAAAACCCTAAAGCAAAACCACGCAAAGGGGGCAAAAAAAACCCACCGTGCCGAACTAACGGCACGGCGGTACACCCTTTGCGTCTCAGAGCTTACAGCAAAAAAAAAGACAAGCTGGACAGAAAAAAAGCAACAAAAGAGCAAAAAGCACTTAGCTATACAGAGCAGCAGGTCACAGGAACAATCAGGAGAAGCTCAGATCCAACACTGAAACATTGACAAGGAGCAAGGATAGCAGCATCAGGCGGAGTTAAGTAATGAAGCAGTTAACGAGCTCACCAGAACACCTGAGGGAGGAAGCTCAGAAGCTGCAGTACCACTTGTGACCACAGGAGTGAATTCAGCCACAGAATTCACAACAGTACCCCCCCCTTGAGGAGGGGTCACCGAACCCTCACCAGAGCCCCCAGGCCGACCAGGATGAGCCGCATGAAAGGCACGAACAAGATCGGAAGCATGAACATCAGAGGCAAAAACCCAGGAATTATCTTCCTGAGCATAACCCTTCCATTTAACCAGATACTGGAGTTTCCGTCTAGAAACACGAGAATCCAAAATCTTCTCCACAATATACTCCAATTCCCCCTCCACCAAAACCGGGGCAGGAGGCTCAACAGATGGAACCATAGGTGCCACGTATCTCCGCAACAACGACCTATGGAATACATTATGTATGGAAAAGGAGTCTGGGAGGGTCAAACGAAAAGACACAGGATTGAGAACCTCAGAAATCCTATACGGACCAATAAAACGAGGTTTAAATTTAGGAGAGGAAACCTTCATAGGAATATGACGAGAAGATAACCAAACCAGATCCCCAACACGAAGTCGGGGACCCACACGGCGTCTGCGATTAGCGAAAAGTTGAGCTTTCTCCTGGGACAAGATCAAATTGTCCACTACCTGAGTCCAGATCTGCTGCAACCTATCCACCACAGAATCCACACCAGGACAGTCCGAAGACTCAACCTGTCCTGAAGAGAAACGAGGATGGAACGCAGAATTGCAAAAAAATGGAGAAACCAAGGTAGCCGAGCTGGCCCGATTATTAAGGGCGAACTCAGCCAACGGCAAAAAGGACACCCAATCATCCTGGTCTGCAGAAACAAAACATCTCAGATATGTTTCCAAGGTCTGATTGGTTCGTTCGGTCTGGCCATTAGTCTGAGGATGGAAAGCCGAGGAAAAGGATAGGTCAATGCCCATCCTACCACAAAAGGCTCGCCAAAACCTTGAAACAAACTGGGAACCTCTGTCAGAAACAATATTCTCAGGAATGCCATGCAACCGAACCACATGCTGAAAGAACAAAGGTACCAAATCAGAGGAGGAAGGCAATTTAGCCAAGGGCACCAGATGGACCATTTTAGAAAAGCGATCACAGACCACCCAAATGACTGACATCTTTTAAGAAACGGGAAGGTCAGAAATGAAATCCATCGAAATATGTGTCCAAGGCCTCTTTGGGACCGGCAAGGGCACAAGCAACCCACTGGCACGAGAACAGCAGGGCTTAGCCCTAGCACAAATCCCACAGGACTGCACAAAAGTACGTACATCCCGTGACAGAGATGGCCACCAGAAGGATCTAGCCACTAACTCTCTGGTACCAAAGATTCCAGGATGACCAGCCAACACCGAACAATGAAGTTCAGAGATAAGTTTATTAGTCCACCTATCAGGGACGAACAGTTTCTCTGCTGGACAACGATCAGGTTTATTCGCCTGAAATTTTTGCAGCACCCGCCGCAAATCAGGGGAGATGGCAGACACAATGACTCCTTCCTTGAGGATACCCGCTGGCTCAGATAAACACGGAGAGTGGGGCACAAAACTCCTAGACAGAGCATCCGCCTTCACATTTTTAGAGCCCGGAAGGTACGAAATCACAAAGTCGAAGCGGGCAAAAAATAACGACCAACGGGCCTGTCTAGGATTCAAGCGCTTGGCAGACTCGAGATAAGTCAAGTTCTTATGATCAGTCAATACCACCACGCGATGCTTAGCTCCTTCAAGCCAATGACGCCACTCCTCGAATGCCCACTTCATGTCCAGCAACTCTCGATTGCCCACATCATAATTACGCTCCGCGGGCGAAAACTTCCTGGAAAAGAAAGCACATGGTTTCATCACTGAGCAATCAGAACCTCTCTGTGACAAAACCGCCCCTGCTCCAATCTCAGAAGCATCAACCTCGACCTGGAACGGAAGAGAAACATCTGGCTGACACAACACAGGGGCAGAACAAAAACGACGCTTCAACTCCTGAAAAGCTTCCACAGCAGCAGAAGACCAATTAACCAAATCAGCACCCTTCTTGGTCAAATCGGTCAATGGTTTGGCAATGCTAGAAAAATTACAGATGAAGCGACGATAAAAATTAGCAAAGCCCAGGAACTTTTGCAGACTTTTCAGAGATGTCGGCTGAATCCAATCCTGGATGGCTTGGACCTTAACTGGATCCATCTCGATAGTAGAAGGGGTAAAGATGAACCCCAAAAATGAAACTTTCTGCACACCGAAGAGACACTTTGATCCCTTCACAAACAAAGAGTTAGCACGCAGGACCTGAAAAACCATTCTGACCTGCTTCACATGAGACTCCCAATCATCTGAGAAGATCAAAATGTCATCCAAGTAAACAATCAGGAATTTATCCAGATACTCACGGAAGATGTCATGCATAAAAGACTGAAACACAGATGGAGCATTGGCAAGTCCGAACGGCATCACTAGATACTCAAAATGACCCTCGGGCGTATTGAATGCAGTTTTCCATTCATCTCCTTGCCTGATTCTCACCAGATTATACGCACCACGAAGATCTATCTTAGTGAACCAACTAGCCCCCTTAATCCGAGCAAACAAGTCAGATAACAATGGCAAGGGATACTGAAATTTAAGTGATCTTATTAAGAAGGCGGTAATCAATACACGGTCTCAGCGAACCATCCTTCTTGGCTACAAAGAAGAACCCTGCTCCCAGTGGTGATGACGATGGGCGAATATGTCCCTTCTCCAGGGATTCCTTCACATAACTGCGCATAGCGGCGTGTTCGGGCACGGATAAATTAAATAATCGACCTTTAGGGAATTTACTACCAGGAATCAAATTGATAGCACAATCACAATCCCTATGCGGAGGTAGAGCATCGGACTTGGGCTCTTCAAATACATCCTGATAATCAGACAAGAACTCTGGGACCTCAGAAGGGGTGGATGACGAAATCGACAAAAATGGAACATCACCATGTACCCCCTGACAACCCCAGCTGGATACCGACATGGAATTCCAATCCAATACTGGATTATGGGTTTGTAGCCATGGCAACCCCAACACGACCACATCATGCAGATTATGCAACACCAGAAAGCGAATAACTTCCTGATGTGCAGGAGCCATGCACATGGTCAGCTGGGCCCAGTATTGAGGTTTATTCTTGGCCAAAGGTGTAGCATCAATTCCTCTCAATGGAATAGGACACCGCAAAGGCTCCAAGAAAAACCCACAACGTTTAGCATAACCCAAATCCATCAGATTCAGGGCAGCGCCCGAATCCACAAACGCCATGACAGAAAACGACGACAAAGAGCATATCAAGGTAATGGACAGAAGGAATTTGGACTGTACAGTACCAATGACGGCAGACCTAGCGGACCGCTTAGTGCGCTTAGGACAATCAGAAATAGCATGAGTGGAATCACCACAGTAGAAACACAGACCATTCAGACGTCTGTATTCCTGCCGTTCAACTCTAGTCATAGTCCTATCGCACTGCATAGGCTCAGGTTTAACCTCAGGCAGTACCGCCAAATGGTGCACAGATTTACGCTCGCGCAAGCGTCGACCGATCTGAATGGCCAAAGACAAAGACTCATTCAAACCAGCAGGCATAGGAAATCCCACCATGACATCCTTAAGAGCCTCAGAGAGACCCTTTCTGAACAAAGCTGCCAGCGCAGATTCATTCCACTGAGTGAGTACTGACCATTTCCTAAATTTCTGACAATATACTTCTATATCATCCTGACCCTGGCACAAAGCCAGCAAATTTTTCTCAGCCTGATCCACTGAATTAGGCTCATCGTACAGCAATCCGAGCGCCAGGAAAAACGCATCGACACTACTCAATGCAGGGTCTCCTGGCGCAAGAGAAAATGCCCAGTCTTGAGGGTCACCGCGCAAAAAAGAAATAATAATCAAAACCTGTTGAATAGGATTACCAGAAGAATGAGGTTTCAAGGCCAGAAATAGCTTACAATTATTTTTGAAACTTAGAAACTTAGTTCTATCTCCAAAAAACAAATCAGGAATAGGAATTCTTGGTTCTAACATACATAGTAACATAGTAACATAGTAACATAGTTAGTAAGGCCGAAAAAAGACATTTGTCCATCCAGTTCAGCCTATATTCCATCATAATAAATACCCAGATCTACGTCCTTCTACAGAACCTAATAATTGTATGATACAATATTGTTCTGCTCCAGGAAGACATCCAGGCCTCTCTTGAACCCCTCGACTGAGTTCGCCATCACCACCTCCTCAGGCAAGCAATTCCAGATTCTCACTGCCCTAACAGTAAAGAATCCTCTTCTATGTTGGTGGAAAAACCTTCTCTCCTCCAGACGCAAAGAATGCCCCCTTGTGCCCGTCACCTTCCTTGGTATAAACAGATCCTCAGCGAGATATTTGTATTGTCCCCTTATATACTTATACATGGTTATTAGATCGCCCCTCAGTCGTCTTTTTTCTAGACTAAATAATCCTAATTTCGCTAATCTATCTGGGTATTGTAGTTCTCCCATCCCCTTTATTAATTTTGTTGCCCTCCTTTGTACTCTCTCTAGTTCCATTATATCCTTCCTGAGCACCGGTGCCCAAAACTGGACACAGTACTCCATGTGCGGTCTAACTAGGGATTTGTACAGAGGCAGTATAATGCTCTCATCATGTGTATCCAGACCTCTTTTAATGCACCCCATGATCCTGTTTGCCTTGGCAGCTGCTGCCTGGCACTGGCTGCTCCAGGTAAGTTTATCATTAACTAGGATCCCCAAGTCCTTCTCCCTGTCAGATTTACCCAGTGGTTTCCCGTTCAGTGTGTAATGGTGATATTGATTCCCTCTTCCCATGTGTATAACCTTACATTTATCATTGTTAAACCTCATCTGCCACCTTTCAGCCCAAGTTTCCAACTTATCCAGATCCATCTGTAGCAGAATACTATCTTCTCTTGTATTAACTGCTTTACATAGTTTTGTATCATCTGCAAATATCGATATTTTACTGTGTAAACCTTCTACCAGATCATTAATGAATATGTTGAAGAGAACAGGTCCCAATACTGACCCCTGCGGTACCCCACTGGTCACAGCGACCCAGTTAGAGACTATACCATTTATAACCACCCTCTGCTTTCTATCACTAAGCCAGTTACTAACCCATTTACACACATTTTCCCCCAGACCAAGCATTCTCATTTTGTGTACCAACCTCTTGTGCGGCACGGTATCAAACGCTTTGGAAAAATCGAGATATACCACGTCCAATGACTCACCGTGGTCCAGTCTATAGCTTACCTCTTCATAAAAACTGATTAGATTGGTTTGACAGGAGCGATTTCTCATAAACCCATGCTGATATGGAGTTAAACAGTTATTCTCATTGAGATAATCCAGAATAACATCCCTCAGAAACCCTTCAAATATTTTACCAACAATAGAGGTTAGACTTACTGGCCTATAATTTCCAGGTTCACTTTTAGAGCCCTTTTTGAATATTGGCACCACATTTGCTATGCGCCAGTCCTGCGGAACAGACCCTGTCGCTATAGAGTCACTAAAAATAAGAAATAATGGTTTATCTATTACATTACTTAGTTCTCTTAGTACTCGTGGGTGTATGCCATCCGGACCCGGAGATTTATCTATTTTAATCTTATTTAGCCGGTTTCGCACCTCTTCTTGGGTTAGATTGGTGACCCTTAATATAGGGTTTTCATTGTTTCTTGGGATTTCACCTAGCATTTCATTTTCCACCGTGAATACCGTGGAGAAGAAGGTGTTTAATATGTTAGCTTTTTCCTCGTCATTTACAACCATTCTTTCCTCACTATTTTTTAAGGGGCCTACATTTTCAGTTTTTATTCTTTTACTATTGATATAGTTGAAGAACAGTTTGGGATTAGTTTTACTCTCCTTAGCAATGTGCTTCTCTGTTTCCTTTTTGGCAGCTTTAATTAGTTTTTTAGATAAAGTATTTTTCTCCCTATAGTTTTTTAGAGCTTCAATGGTGCCATCCTGCTTTAGTAGTGCAAATGCTTTCTTTTTACTGTTAATTGCCTGTCTTACTTCTTTGTTTAGCCACATTGGGTTTTTCCTATTTCTAGTCGTTTTATTCCCACAAGGTATAAACCGCTTACACTGCCTATTTAGGATGTTCTTAAACATTTCCCATTTATTATCTGTATTCTCATTTCTGAGGATATTGTCCCAGTCTACCAGATTAAGGGCATCTCTAAGCTGTTCAAACTTTGCCTTCCTAAAGTTCAATGTTTTTGTGACTCCCTGACAAGTCCCCCTAGTGAAAGACAGGTGAAACTGCACAATATTGTGGTCGCTATTTCCTAAATGCCCAACCACCTGCAGATTTGTTATTCTGTCAGGTCTATTAGATAGTATTAGGTCTAAAAGTGCTGCTCCTCTGGTTGGATTCTGCACCAATTGTGAAAGATAATTTTTCTTGGTTATTAGCAGAAACCTGTTGCCTTTATGGGTTTCACAGGTTTCTGTTTCCCAGTTAATATCCGGGTAGTTAAAGTCCCCCATAACCAGGACCTCATTATGGGTTGCAGCTTCATCTATCTGCTTTAGAAGTAGACTTTCCATGCTTTCTGTTATATTTGGGGGTTTGTAACAGACCCCAATGAGAATTTTGTTACCATTTTTCCCTCCATGAATTTCAACCCATATGGACTCGAAATCCTCATTCCCTTCGCTAATATCCTCCCTTAAAGTGGACTTTAGACAAGACTTTACATAGAGACAAACCCCTCCTCCTCTCCGATTTTTACGATCCTTTCTAAACAGACTGTAACCCTGTAAGTTAACTGCCCAGTCATAGCTTTCATCTAACCATGTCTCGGTTATTCCCACTATGTCAAAGTTACCTGTAGATATTTCTGCTTCTAGTTCTTCCATCTTGTTTGTCAGGCTTCTGGCGTTTGCGAGCATGCAGTTTAGAGGATTTTGTTTTGTTCCAATCTCCTCACTGTGGATTGTTTTAGAAATGTTCTTACCTCCCTTCTGAGTATGTTTTCCTGGGTCGTCTTTGTTCGAGTCTAATGTTTTTCTTCCCGTCCCCTCTTCTTCTAGTTTAACGCCCTCCTGATGAGTGTAGCGAGTCTTCTGGCGAATGTGTGTTTCCCAGGTTTGTTGAGGTGTAGTCCGTCTCTGGCGAGGAGTCCATCATACCAGTAATTCACACCGTGGTCCAGGAATCCAAATCCTTGTTGTCTGCACCATCGTCTTAGCCAGTTGTTTGCATCAAGGATCCTGTTCCATCTCCTGGTGCCATGCCCGTCTACTGGAAGGATAGAAGAAAAAACTACCTGTGCATCCAGTTCCTTTACCTTCTTCCCCAACTCTTCAAAGTCCTTGCAGATTGTCGGTAGGTCCTTCCTTGCCGTGTCATTGGTGCCAACATGTATCAGAAGAAATGGGTGGACGTCCTTGGAGCTGAAGAGCTTTGGTATCCTATCGGTCACATCCTTGATCATCGCACCTGGAAGGCAGCATACTTCTCTTGCAGTTATGTCTGGTCTGCAGATGGCTGCTTCGGTGCCTCTCAGTAGTGAGTCTCCCACCACCACCACTCTTCGTTGCTTCTTGGCTGTACTTTTTGCTGTCACTTGTTGCTGTGTGCCCTTTTCTTTTTTGCTTGCTGGTATTGCTTCATTCTTAGGTGTGCCATCTTCATCCTCTACAAAGATTTGATATCGGTTCTTCAGTTGTGTGGTTGGTGATTTCTCCATGGTCTTCTTGCTTCTTTTGGTCACATGCTTCCACTCATCTGCTTTTGGAGGTTCTCTGACACTTTTTGCACCTTCTGTGACCAGTACAGATGCTTCTGTTCTGTCTAGAAAGTCTTCATTCTCTTTGATGAGTTTCAAAGTTGCTATTCTTTCTTCCAGACCCCGCACCTTTTCTTCTAAAAGGGCCACTAGTCTACACTTCTGACAGGTGAAATTGGATTCTTCTTCTGGTCGATCTGTGAACATGTAGCACATGCTGCAGCTCACCATGTAGGTTGTCACATCTGCCATGTTGCTCCTAGATCCTGCTGACTTGCTGTGTGTTTTCCTTCTTGTGTAATCTACTCAGCCAAGCTCTCTTGCAATAATGTCCTACAGGCAAAAATTCAACCCAACGATCTTCTAGCTTAGGGAGACTTCGCTTCTCCCAGAAGGCACCTGGAATATGCAAATTAGCCTCCTGAAGCTTGA
Source organism: Ranitomeya imitator (assembly GCF_032444005.1). Taxonomy (NCBI): domain Eukaryota; kingdom Metazoa; phylum Chordata; class Amphibia; order Anura; family Dendrobatidae; genus Ranitomeya; species Ranitomeya imitator. Next base: position 592,372,051 of record NC_091286.1, read on the forward strand.
ATCCCTGGTTTGGTGATGCTTTCGAAGCAGCTGGTCCCGGCTGTACCCAACGATCTTCTAGCTTAGGGAGACTTCGCTTCTCCCAGAAGGCACCTGGAATATGCAAATTAGCCTCCTGAAGCTTGAATCCCTGGTTTGGTGATGCTTTCGAAGCAGCTGGTCCCGGCTGTACCCAACGATCTTCTAGCTTAGGGAGACTTCGCTTCTCCCAGAAGGCACCTGGAATATGCAAATTAGCCTCCTGAAGCTTGAATCCCTGGTTTGGTGATGCTTTCGAAGCAGCTGGTCCCGGCTGTACCCAACGATCTTCTAGCTTAGGGAGACTTCGCTTCTCCCAGAAGGCACCTGGAATATGCAAATTAGCCTCCTGAAGCTTGAATCCCTGGTTTGGTGATGCTTTCGAAGCAGCTGGTCCCGGCTGTACCCAACGATCTTCTAGCTTAGGGAGACTTCGCTTCTCCCAGAAGGCACCTGGAATATGCAAATTAGCCTCCTGAAGCTTGAATCCCTACGAACATAGATTTCTGATCAATAGTATCTTGAATTTTTTGTACATTTATAACGAGATTATCCATTGAAGAGCACAGACCCTGAATATTCATGTCCACACCTGTGTCCAGAATCACCCAAATGTCTAGGGGAAAAAAAAAAGTGAACACAGAGCAGAAAAAAAAAAAAAAATGATGTCAGAACTTTTTCTTTCCCTCTATTGAGAATCATTAGTTTGGGCTCCTTGTACTGTTATGTTTGCTAATGACAGGTGTTATGAAGGCAATCCAGAAACACAGTGTGCTTAGCGATCAGAGCGCACACAGTGATCTGACAAATACCCAAAAATACAAGAACGAGCTCTGAGACGTGGAAACTCTGTAGACTGCACACCTGATCCTATCCTAAACACAACTAAAAGCGGCTGTGGATTGCGCCTAACAACTACCTAGGCAACTCGGCACAGCCTAAGAAACTAGCTAGCCTGAAGATAGAAAAATAGGCCTGACTTGCCCAGAGAAATTCCCCAAAGGAAAAGGCAGCCCCCCACATATAATGACTGTGAGTAAGATGAAAGGACAAAACGTAGGAATGAAATAGATTCAGCAAAGTGGGGCCCGATATTCTAGGACAGAGCGAGGACAGTAAAGCGAACTTTGCAGTCTACAAAAAACCCTAAAGCAAAACCACGCAAAGGGGGCAAAAAAAACCCACCGTGCCGAACTAACGGCACGGCGGTACACCCTTTGCGTCTCAGAGCTTACAGCAAAAAAAAAGACAAGCTGGACAGAAAAAAAGCAACAAAAGAGCAACAAGCACTTAGCTATACAGAGCAGCAGGTCACAGGAACAATCAGGAGAAGCTCAGATCCAACACTGAAACATTGACAAGGAGCAAGGATAGCAGCATCAGGCGGAGTTAAGTAATGAAGCAGTTAACGAGCTCACCAGAACACCTGAGGGAGGAAGCTCAGAAGCTGCAGTACCACTTGTGACCACAGGAGTGAATTCAGCCACAGAATTCACAACACAGAACACTCTCAGTGAAGTAGGTGTATCTGTCTCTAAGTCAACAGTAAAGAGAAGACTCCATGACAGTAAATACAAAGGGTTCACATCTAGATGCAAACCATTCATCAATACCAAAAATAGACAGGCCAGAGTTAAATTTGCAGAAAAACACCTCAAGAAGCCAGCTCAGTTCTGGAAAAGTATTCTATGGACAGATGAGACAAAGATCAACCTGTACCAGAATGATGGGAAGAAAAAGTTTGGAGAAGAAAGGGAACGGCACATGATCCAAGGCACACCACATCCTCTGTAAAACATGGTGGAGGCAACGTGATGGCATGGGCATGCATGGCTTTCAATGGCACTGGGTCACTTGTGTTTATTGATGACATAAGAGCAGACAAGAGTAGCCGGATGAATTCTGAAGTGTACTGGGATATACTTTCAGCCCAGATTCAGCCAAATGCTGCAAAGTTGATTGGACGGCGCTTCATAGTACAGATGGACAATGACCCCAAGCATACAGCCAAAGCTACCCAGGAGTTCATGAGTGCCAAAAAGTGGAACATTCTGCAATGGCCAAGTCAATCTCCAGATCTAAACCCAATTGAGCATGCATTTCACTTGCTCAAATCCAGACTTAAGACGGAAAGACCCACAAACAAGCAAGACCTGAAGGCTGCGGCTGTAAAGGCCTGGCAAAGCATTAAGAAGGAGGAAACCCAGCGTTTGGTGATGTCCATGGGTTCCAGACTTAAGGCAGTGATTGCCTCCAAAGGATTTGCAACAAAATATTGAAAATAAAAATATTTTGTTTGGGTTATGTTTATTTGTCCAATTACTTTTGACCTCCTAAAATGTGGAGTGTTTGTAAAGAAATGTGAACAATTCCTACATTTTCTATCAGATATTTTTGTTCAACCCTTCAAATTAAACGTTACAATCTGCACTTGAATTCTGTTGTAGAGGTTTCATTTCAAATCCAATGTGGTGGCATGCAGAGCTCAACTCGCGAAAATTGTGTCACTGTCCAAATATTTCTGGCCCTAACTGTATATCTTCTTGGGCACATTTTGTTGGTAAATAACCCTCAAAAAACGGGTTCAAAAACGTAGGCTGTGTGCACACATTGCACATTAAAACACAAATAAAAAGAAACATGCACCAACGCAGGGAACACCAAAAATAGTAACACATTTTATTAATTCAATGTCTTTTGACCACACAACTTTGATTTAAAAACATTAAAAACCACAAATAACAAAAGAATATACCCAAAAAGACACAGGGAAGACAAGGAATAATACGCATGGGAGAACGGTGCCTTATTAAATTTCATCCTACAAAATACATTACCCAATAACACAGTGATTAACTCTGATTGGTACCCAATATAGGCGAATAAAGTGCAAGGTGCAATACCTAAAATGACCTAACGGAGAGAAGCATGAATAGATAAATAAGTATGTACTGTATATACAACCTAAATGCATAAATGGCTATTTGATGCCATAACTGTATAGGCATCTCAACTGAAAGCCGACATAGTTAAGCAGACAGATTTATCAAACATAGATGTATATACCCAAAATAAACTCCTAATAGACATGCTCACCTTCTATATATAGCTGAGGAAATTGCACAGATGACTATTTCATGCCATAACCGTAATGGCATGTCAATGAAAAACCAGCATAGTTGAGCAGATAGATTTATTCAACACGAGTGTATACACCCAAAAATAAACTCGTAATGGACATGCTCACACTCCATATATAGCTAAGGCAATTGAGATAGAGAAGAAGAGGAACCGGCTCCCATGTAGCCCACCCAACGCGTATCGTCACCTAAGTGACTTCATCAGGGGTAAAGATACTGTAGTGTGGTAGCTTGCCGACAGTAATATATATAGCACTTACAGAATGTAGAATTCAATGCAGCTGCGACAAGAGTCACGCCGAAGTACAAACACTGGCATCTTCTTCCCTTAGCGTCCCGGAAGTCGGTAATATGCATAACCAGAAAACCCCAAGGAGATAAGACGACATTGCACATTATGTGCGTTTTTATCGTGTTTTTTCTACACAGATTTGTGGCAAAACCAGATGCCAGCAAAGTGAATGAGAAACCTGAAGTGTCATACACATGGTGAGTATTTTTTGACTTGCAGATTTGGTGCACAAAATAATCTGCAGCATGTCAAATTTCTGTGCTTTTTTTCCCTGCGTTTTTCAACATTCACTTCACTCACACCACCAAGATGTCGCGTTTTAATATATGTATTTTTATTTCTTCACTCATCTTTCACATTATTATTTATTAATTTTATTTTATTATTTTTCATTTTTTCTTATATGTGTTTTTATGCACATATACATATATACTTATATTGTTAGTTTTTGGTATAGCTGTTTATTAGCACATCACATTTATATTAATATAGCCACTTTTTGGCAAAGTTGTTTATTCGTACACCACATTCACAGCATTAGCTGGTGGTTTGCTTCATTATAATTGCTTATGCACATTTTTTATAGGTTTTATAGTGTTATACTTACGTGGAAAAATTGTTTAATGGTTCAGTTCTTATTTCCTAGGATTAAGTACAACATGATCGCTAATTGTGCAGTTTCCACTATCATACATGGGTGTTGCCCAGGTTGGCCTCGAACTTGCAGCTGTCCGGTATTTCATAGAGGATACAGGCCGCTCTTTGCGTTGTGCAATACAATAATATGATTTGGGTCTGCTGCTATGGCTCCGGATTCGTACTATGGATGAAGGCGTGTCCTGTTCCCATGACTACATATCTGTCACCAGATGTCGGTTTTCCCAGAAGTGACATGGCCAATCGTGTATCTTCACTGCTTACACGATTCTATCTTTGTTGCCACTACTGCGGCGGGAACCTGTTTAATATTGCGCTGAAACAATGGGGGATGTCCCGGACAGAGGTGCATCTCGTTCCTATGACTACGCTTTATTATCAGCTGGCTACTTACCGGAAGTGATGCGGCAACTTGGAATTTTTTCCGCCCATGTGATCGGAGTTTTATCACCATGGTTACAGCTAGAACTAAACTTGCATTACCCGGAAGTGAAGTGAGATATCACGGAAGAGACTGCTTATAAGCATCAATAAGAACTCTGTATTATGAGGGATAATGGATTTATTATGCATGTTTATTATGTCTGCATTGTATTTATTGTTCGTGTTGTTATTAATATACTCAGTAAAAGTTCTTTTGGGGTATGTTTTACGGAGATTCAGTTAGCCTCTCTGTCATTGGCCAATGACGAATATAAATAAGCCTCATTCCCAGTTACCCACCACCCCTAGACGAAGCTTTCCTTAGCCAAACGCGCGTCGGGTGTCGTGTGTCCCTGGCTGGTGGTTTACCTTAGGTAATTATGGTCCTTCCTTTTCATGTATTGTGAATGTTCTGTGACTGTGGGTGTGTGTTCCTTAATGCTGTGGCTGTAGGTGATCTTGCACCTTATGTTCTAATAAATTTATTTATACTTTGTGATTTTGCATTTATGGCTACTACTAAATTGTTATGATATATTTGCACTTTTTATATACAGTGCTTGATCTCTGACAGCCGCTGCATTTGGGTTTACTGCCGGTTTTATTTACATGATTTTCCAACAGGTGCATATCCATTTAAAGTTGACATTTGGGAGGTAATTTTATATTCATTTTTTGCCACTTTTTCAGCCATACCTGCCGGTTGTTCCTGCACTTTTTTGCTGTTCCCCTATTTTTATACGGTTGATATATTGTTTTTATGTGTGTCAATAATAAAACTTGTATATTTCATATATATTTTTCTGGGCCTAGTGTTAATTTTTCGTGTTGTTGTTCACTCAACTCAATTAAAATCACAGGAAAAAACGCAAGACATGCAGAAATTTTACTCAACGTGTGCACACACCCTTACCTGTATTATATTGCTCACCTATAGACCATTCTGTGTTCTGGAGTACAATTTCTTGGTATACAGGTCCTTCTCAAAAAATTAGCATATAGTGTTAAATTTCATTATTTACCATAATGTAATGATTACAATTAAACTTTCATATATTATAGATTCATTATCCACCAACTGAAATTTGTCAGGTCTTTTATTGTTTTAATACTGATGATTTTGGCATACAACTCCTGATAACCCAAAAAACCTGTCTCAATAAATTAGCATATCAAGAAAAGGTTCTCTAAACGACCTATTACCCTAATCTTCTGAATCAACTAATTAACTCTAAACACATGCAAAAGATACCTGAGGCTTTTATAAACTCCCTGCCTGGTTCATTACTCAAAACCCCCATCATGGGTAAGACTAGCGACCTGACAGATGTCAAGAAGGCCATCATTGACACCCTCAAGCAAGAGGGTAAGACCCAGAAAGAAATTTCTCAACAAATAGGTTGTTCCCAGAGTGCTGTATCAAGGCACCTCAATGGTAAGTCTGTTGGAAGAAAATGTCGGGATCACACTCAGTCGGAGCAGCCTTTGGAAGTGGGGAATCACCAGAAATAATACACAAGACACGTCTTGTATAGTGTATCACTGGGAAGTCTCTGAAGCACGCCTGCCTTCAAGGTGCTATCCCTTCTTTATATAGTTGTTTCAGTAGGTTTAGTGGTTATACAAGTTTTGCATGTTTAAACAAAGAGACAAAACAGGAAAGAAAGAAAAGAAAAGAAAACAGTTTCGTGGGCGGCAGTTTCACAACAAACAGTACAAAGGCAATTCCACAGACAAGAAAAACAGGATTTCATACTATAGCTAAAATGTCCTTGAATGGACAGGTCAATATTTATCACAAATTCTTTTTTTTTATTTTTGTTCATTGAGGTAATCATTTTTGTTCTGCTCTTCACAATCCCCCCTTTGACATATTCCATTCAAAACCTTGTCGATCATTTTAGTCATTCTTTTTGTGATATTACAAAAAAAAAAACTTTATATTCTCGCATCCATTACACAAAATTTATTTGTGCATACCGAGATACCCTTGAGTACAACCTTGAATAATACATATATAATTACAATAACCATAACTGTATGTATTAGGCTTTGCATAATCCCGGTAACCCACCCACCGATCCCTCTGAACCAATTGGCCGGGTTAAGAAAAGAAAAGGTATCTGACCACCAGCTATCCTTATTTTGGTCATTGTCTTTGTCATACTGATCCCTGAGTCGTTGTACGTCTTTTAATTTAAATCTCATACTCATAGTACTATTCGGGTCTATATAATGACAGCAGGTGGGTCCGATGATTTGACACATACCCCCTTGTGAGGCAGTTAGGTAATCCAATACCAGGGTATGTTGGTTAGTGACTATTATAAGCTGATTCTGTACAGCTATACTAGTATTTAATATGTCCAATATATCCCAAATCTGATCATCTAGATAATCCGTGGCTCTAAATAATTTATCCCACATTTGTGTTAACATAGGATAAATAAAAATGGTACTAGCAATTTTGTTGGGAATTCCCATTTGTACTATATGCGGCCTCCCCGAGGGACGTGGTGAGTTATCTGCAGCTCTTTTATACAGTGTGTGCTTGGGCACGGCTTGCATATTCACTTGTTTATTTGAAATTATGAAAGTAGCCGGGGTTAGGCGTCCTAATGTACAAGTACCCTTTATACCTACGGGAAGCCATTTATATGCTCCTTCTCCGCATATCCAAAATGTACCCTCAGGCAGATCCCACAAAGCTGAGTGCTGCAATACCAATCTGTGAGCCAAATCCACAAAACTAGATACATTCTGAAGCATACACCAAGAGGGTTTTTGTCCCAAGGGGCTACAGTACCCGGCTGCGGGATTCCCACATACATGCATTCCGTTGACATACTCATTGGATTCATTACAAACCAGGTTCCCCGACTTACTTGTACAACTGTTTGCATCACCTTGGGGGAACAACTCAGAATGTTCCCATTTTCTATTATGTATGTATCTTTCCAATACTGTAGGTTTGAAAGCATCAGAGGAAGGGGTGGTTGTACTGAAACTGAGCTGTAGATTTTCAGTGGGGACCTGTCCTAAATCAGTTAATCCAGTCTTATTCCTAGGTACCCATTTTCCTCCCTTGAATGCTAAATATTGTAAGTTGTCTATTTTTCCTGTAAGATTGCCCTGCCACCAAGGAAATTCTACCCATCCCACAATTGGTATGGCGATTGTAGTATTCCATAGTCTAGTATTGCCAGGTTGGTTGTTGGCCAGGTTGTCTGAACAATTAGGCCAAGCGAATATTTCTTCAGCTGACACGGGAACTGCTAGAAAAGGTATACTTGTGGCTGATACTGGTGAATGGGTACAGATCCAACAATCTGCCAGGGGTTGCGTATTATTTAACAAGTCATGCACTAATTTTCTATGATGTTGTACGAATCTATTGTTCAAAGGGGCTAGAGAATTCAGTCTTTCCCATGCCTCCGTTGAGGTTAACATTATTAACATCAATATCATGAGTCTTATACTGCTTTTTTGCAATGGCTTGCATGTATCCATGATGCCTTTCCTTCAAGCTTGACTGCTGTTGGAGTTGTTAACAGGACTTGGAAAGGTCCGTCAAATCTCGGTTCCAGAGTCTTTCTGGTGTGTCTTTTCACGTAGACTTGATCACCAGGTTCCAACTTGTGGCCTCCTTCGAGATTTTCTGGATCTGGAAGGGAAGCAAAAACTTGCGAATGCACTTTAGTTAAACATTTTTGTAATTCTTGTACATAAGCAGTTAAAGTCTGAGTATTCAACATCAGTTGTTGTGGAAAATAACAACCCAAATTTGCTGCTCTACCAAAAAGAATCTCATGTGGTGACAGCTTAGCCTTCCCCCTTGGGGTGTTTCGGATGGAATACAGGGCAAGTGGTAGACACTTGGTCCAAGGCTTTCCTGTTTCTGCCATGGCCTTCTGGATTTTTAATTTTATTGTCCCATTTAATCTTTCCACTTTACCTGAACTCTGTGGATGATATGGAGTGTGAAACTGGTTTTCTACTCCCAACATTTTCATAACATTCTGGAATATTTCCCCAGTAAAATGGGTACCTCTATCTGACTCGATCACCTCAGGCATGCCGTAACGGGGTATCAGTTCATGTGCTATTTTAATGGCAGTAGTTTTTGCTGAGGCTTTACGAACTGGATAAGCCTCTGGCCACCCTGAGAACATGTCCACACACACAAGCACATATTTGTATCCATTGTACCTAGGAAGTTGGATGTAGTCGATCTGGAGTCTTTGAAAGGGATACAGTGGTCTTACATGATGCTTGGTTGGGGTTTTAATGGCCTGACCTGGATTGTGTGCCAGGCATATAGCGCATGCAGCACACATGTTCCGAGAAAAATTACCAAAGCCTGGAGCCAACCACCTTTCTTTTACCTTGAGCGTCATACCATTTGCCGACACATGCGTGGGTAGGTGGAGGTCACTTGCCACTGCGGGGTACCAGGCTCTGGGTAAACACAACAAAGTTCCTTTTTTCCATAATCCTTGCTGATCTTCTGCCCCTTTTTTCTGCCACTGCCCTCGTTCTTCGTCGTCTACCTGTTTCTGAGCTTCCTTCAATCTTTCCTCATCATCTTCAGAGCTATCTAGTGTGTGGGCATGATGTAAGGGTTTACGTGCTGCCTGTTTTGCTGCCTTATCGGCTTTATCGTTACCCCTGGCTTCCTCGGTGTCGAGTCTCACATGTGCAGCTACCTTTATCACCGCTATTTCTTTAGTTTCTTGTGCTGCCTCCAGAATTTGTCTAATGAGGGAGGCATGTTTAACAGGTTGGCCTGAAGCAGTCATATAACCTCTGGCTCTCCATATTACGCCAAAATCGAAAATAATGCCATGTGCATATCTAGAATCAGTGTATAAGTTTGCTGTCTGATCTTTGGCTATTTTTAGAGCTTCAACTAATGCCGTAAGTTCTGCTTCTTGTGCAGACTGATTAGCAGGGAGAGGTTCTGCTTTCAGCACTTCATGCTGAGTTACTACCGCATAACCTGTATGAAATTGTCCATTCATATCTGCATATCTACTGCCATCTATGAAAAGTTCAAATGTAGCATTACAGAGTGGCTTGTCACGTACATTACATAAGCCCTGAGTCTCTTGTTCCATTAATTGTACACAATCATGCATTGACTTTGATGGGTCAAAGGAGTTGGAGAGTGCAGTTTCAAAGGAGTTGGAGAGTGCAGTTTCCTCAGGTATGGTACCCCCCTCAGACTCTAAAGGGAGCAAAGACGCGAGATTAAGAGTCTGAATCCTGGCAAAGGAAATGTTGGGCGGCAGTAGTAGGGAACATTGGAGACGGAGGTGTCTGGCCATTGAAATATGTTTAGGTTGGACCTGGTTAAGAATGCCATGTACATCATGAGTGGTCTGAACTAGAAGTGGGTGATCAAGAACAATCTCAGAAGCTTTATCTAATAACAGTGAAATTGCGGCTACTACTCTTACACAAGAAGGTGCGGCTCTAGCTACAGGGTCCAGATGAGCTGATATGTATGCCACAGGTCTCTGTTTGTTTCCATGTTTTTGTGTGAGCACCCCTGTAGCATGTGAGGATATCTCAGCTGCCATCAATTGAAAAGGTTTAGTGTAGTCTGGGAGTCCCAAAGCCGGAGCTGATACCAGTGCTGTTTTCAAAGAGGAAAATGACTGTTTAGCCTCTTCACTGAGTGAATATGGTGTGTTGGCAATACAGTCATATAAAGGCTGCATGAGTTGACTTGCATGTATGATCCACTGTCTACAGTGTGAAACAATACCTAGGAAAGCACGCAGCTGTTTGTGATTCCTGGATTCAAGCATGTTACGTATGGCTTCCGTACGTTGAGGTGTGAGGTGTCTGATGCCCTGTGATATGCAGTGACCTAAAAACACGACTGTTTGTTGACAAGCCTGGAGTTTCTGTCTATTTACTTTACAGCCTTCTTGCGCTAGGAAAATTAAGAAATTAACAGTTGAGGTAACTGCCGTCTGCTCATCAGGGCAACAAATAAGTAAGTCATCTACATACTGTAGAATGACTACTCCTGGTTCTGGGATGAAATTTTTTAGCACGGTCTGCATTGCTTCAGAGTACAAAGTTGGTGAGTGTACCATACCTTGTGGCAATCTTGTCCATGCTAATTGTTTACCCTTGAATGTAAAGGCAAACAAATGCCAACAGTTCTTATGTAGTGGCACAGAAAAAAATGCGTTTGATAAGTCAATTACCGTAAAATATGCAGCAGTGCTGGGAATTTGAGACAGTAAGGTATGAGGATTCGGTACCACAGGGGTGACCGGTGCCAAAACCTTATTGATTTCCCGTAAGTCGTGCACCATGCGATATTTCACCATAGTTTCTTTGGAGGACACTTTCTTTTTAACAGGATATAAGGGTGTATTGGCGGGTGACCTGATTTCTACCAATACACCTTCTAACACATAATCCTGAATTTGTTGAGAAATCGCCTGTTCTTGCTGGGCGCTGATGGGGTATTGCCTAAGCTGAGATAATATGGTTCCCGGGGCAGTTTCTAACAGTATAGGAGCTACTGATAAAAATCCTACATCAGTGTCTCCTTTTGCCCATAGGCTGTCAGGAACCCGAGACAAGTCAATTTTTGCTTGTAGAGTGTAAATTTCGGGAAAATCCTCCATTGCCTGTATTCTAACATATGGTTCCAGAGTTTCTGCATCTTCAGGGATGGTCAGCATAACTGTGCCATCTTCTCTAAAATGGATGTTTGCATGCATTTTACTTAAGACATCAGTACCCAACAAGCAGGTAGGTGCACCTTTAGCAAATAAAAATTTGGATACAAAAGTTTGTTGATTGATCCCTGGTTCGTTTTGGGTGGCATTTTGTCTCTCCCGTTTCTGGAGTTGTGGCACATCTTGATAGGTACTTTACCTGGTATTTATTACTCTTACTTATATATATTTTTCTTTTATACCTAAGTAGCATGGATCTCTCTAGCAGGGAGACTGCTTGGAGTAACAGGGCCCTTGGCCTGTTTGATGGCACTAGTGACTCTACCCTTGTGGGTTCTAATAAGGAATCGGACTTCCATTCCCTTTCCTCTAGGATCATTGATTTACATAAGAATTTGACTACGATCTGGTGGAACATCAGTAGTCTTGAGGAGTATAAAAAGGCGGGATTTATTCCCCGCGAGTTGCGTGTACAAATATTTCCAGCATGGGAAGTCACCCCGGAATTTCAGAAGACCTGGGAATCTGGACTCTCGAAATGCTCTACTATTCTAATTGATATGCTTATTGAACACGACCAGATCCTGCTTAGTAAAACCAAAGAAGAAATTAAGATCTGCGAGGGCAAACTTAATGACTTTGATAAGGACACTCTGGTCGCAACATTTCAATTGAAACTAAAAAACATCATTGATTTATTTGAGAAAGATATCATTGCACGTAAAAGGAGCAAGTTCCATAGGGACAAATCAGATTTTTTGAATGGTAGAGCTTTCAAATGGTCTCATCGTGGCAATCGCCGTTCCTTGATGGACGGTCCCAAAAATTCAGAAGCAACACCTCTCAGAGATGAAATTCCATCAAGTGATTTTTTATCCTCGGACCCCAGCGACGCCGAAGGCACCAGCGGATGGGGCCGTAGGAAAAACAGGGTACAACAAAAGAAAGGGCAAAACTTATCGGAACTGGTCACCGTCGTACAGGAGGGAAACCAGATTCAACAAAAAACACTGAATATGGCACCTCAAGACAACACTGTGGAAGGTAATCTTCAGATCATTAATTTATCTTCATATGAGTTATCCGATGTTGAACGAGAGGTACTATCTAAGGGTCTGTCTTTTTCTCCTATGAGTCCTCTGAATAAATTTATTTTGATCAAGGATGTATACCTTTTTTGTCGGCAGCTTACGTTCAAATTACTTTACCATCAACCTTCTCTTATAGACTCTCTTCCGGATGATGAGAGACAGGTCTTCTGTGACCTCCTGGAACTGTTGGAGGATAATGAGGCATCTAACGGAAACGGCAGGTTTACCAGGAGATTGCCCTCCCAGGCCACCCCGTCCTTCTCCTTATTTCCTGCGGTCCAGATCTTTTTCGACAAAGTCTGTCATGACATTGATAAATTGAAACTGGACCGTCTCAAGCATAACAACTTTGGTAAGAAGGAAAATCTTGCTCTGCTTAATTTAAAAAGAAATACTGCTTTTGTCATCCGTGAAGCAGACAAGGGGGGTAATGTTGTGTTGTGGCCCCATGATCAATACCAGAGGGAAATCGCCCGCCAATTGAGCAATGCTCAATACTATTCCCAATTGCCCTCCGATCCCACTGTCTTCTTTAAAGGGCAAATTGACTCACTTATTGGAGTGGCAGTCCAAGAAAGTATCATTTTGAAAAAAGAGGCTGATTTCCTGACCACCCCCTCTCCCATCGTTCCTACCTTTTACGCACTGCCCAAGGTTCATAAATCTCTGGTAGAACCTCCTGGGAGACCAATTGTGTCCGGTATTGGCAGCATATTCGAACGGCCATGCATTTATGTGGATCACTTTTTACAGCCATTGGTCACCAATTTGAAATCTTTCACCAGGGACTCTACCCATCTCATGCAACTTGTGGAGGAGCTCGTGATACCAGATGGGACTTTCCTTGTTACTATGGACGTCGAGTCCCTGTATACAAGCATTGCACATCAATCAGGTATGCAGGCTGTTGGGTACTTCTTTAACAAAATGTCAGATCGACCTCGGGAGCTGGATAGTTTCATCTTGAAACTTCTGTTTTTCATTCTAGACAAAAATTATTTTGTGTTCGACAGAAAGTTCTATAGGCAGACCTCCGGCACTGCTATGGGTGCACGATGTGCACCCTCGTATGCTAATCTTTTTCTCGGGTGGTGGGAGGAGACTGTGGTCTATACACATCAGGCATTCAATCCAAACGTCTTGGTCTGGCAAAGATACATAGACGACATTCTGATGTTGTGGACTGGCCCTCTGGAAAAGTGTAATGACTTTATTGTGGATCTTAATTGTAATGTTCATAATATCAGGCTTACATCTACCATTTCAGACCGGACAATCGAATTTCTGGACATCAGACTTTCCATCGAACGGTCGAGTATCATCTGCACTTTGTATCGGAAGCCGACATCTACAAACAGTCTCCTCCACTACTCTAGCTTTCACCCACAGCATCTTAAAAATGGCATACCAAAAGGTCAATTCCTTCGTTTGAAGAGAAATTGTAGTAAGGAGGTTGAATTTGTGCAGCAATCCAGGGATCTCTCGGAACGGTTCAAAAGTAGGGGCTATCCACAAAAGAGCATTTCGAAAGCATATCAGTATGCACGCCAACAAGACAGGAAAAGCTTATTTCAAAAGAAGGTACGTGACTCCTCGCGCCCACTTTCGTTGATCACGACTTATAATAATCAGTGGTCCGATATTCGGGATGTGTTGGAACGGAACTGGGGCATACTGATGAGTGATACTAGAACTATTCCATTCATCTCTCCTTCACCCTGTCTCGTGGCTAGGAGAGCTAAAAACTTGAAGGATAATTTGTGCCATAGTCACTATCAGAGGCCGGTGACTCGTCTTGGGGGAGGCAAGAGGACCTTTGGGTCATACCCATGTGGAAACTGCAATATTTGTCAGTTTATGATTGCACAGGACGGTTTTTCAGTTTCGACTTTGTCTTTTCAGATCCAGCCAAGGGAATTCTTTACATGTAGGTCTCGTAACCTTGTTTATGCCATATTCTGTGATTGCCCAAAAATTTATGTCGGACAGACGACGCAGGAAATAAGGAGAAGGATGCAACAACACCTTTCTAACATTTCTATGGCCCAGAGAGATCGGGATAAGAATAAGACATTAACATCAGTTGCTGCACATTTTTTGGATAAGCATCGTGGCAAGACCTCCAGTTTTAAAGTGATGGGTCTGGAATCCATCAGAATGAACATTAGGGGAGGTGACATTCATAACCATCTGCTTCGCTGCGAGACAAAGTGGATATATGAACTTCAAAGTCTCTCGCCTAAAGGCCTGAATGAAGAATTTGTGTTCACGGGATATTATAAACAACTGTAGATTTTCTCGTGTCTCTTTGTCCAGACATTGTCTTTTGATAAGACTCTGCTGTGCTTTTGGTATATTCCCTTACTCTGATTATCCCCTACTGGTGTCGTCTGTGTCTATCCCCTTGAATATATATTTGGGACCAGCCGTATTTCGGTTGGGTGGTTTGGGTTTGTATGTTCATTTATCGTTTTTTGATTTTTTGTTTTTTCTTTTTCTTTCTTTTCCTGTACAACATGTATAACCAGCCAAACTCCCGTTCGGTGGGATGGGTCGTTTTTCCTCCTATCCCCTGTTCGGATTACCGTCTATAGGCTAAGTGTAAGCAATACTGTAGAACTACTGGTTCAGAGAATTTACCATTAGGGCATGATGCCTCGTAGTAGTAGTGTTGTTACTTATCATTTTCTCTATATCCACAGACTTAGAATTGATTTTGAACCACCTTTGCAGTGCATTAGTGAAATGTGGTGTCAATATAACCCTTTCCTCTTTTTCCCTTTTTTTTTTTTTTTTACTATTATAGTACGGACCTGTACCGCCTAAATATCTGGTGCCTTCTATGGTCGTTGTATTGGCCTGTCTTTGTGTATAAGCTTTTTTTACCATTCTTAGTTTGCTTATACCTTTTCTTACACAAATTGTGTGATTGGGGATTTTTATATTTCTCCTATGGTTTTGATTCCATATGTGTGGATATTTATTGTTAAATATATATCGTTCTATGAGTCTTCTTAGTTTTTCATAATAAAGTTTATTGGTTTATTTATACATGCATTTTTGGTCCTCGGGGTCATAATCTCTGCTTCCATTTAGTGTCATCTCTCCTTGGTGTCTTTTTTGTATGAGCGGTGTTAGGTTCAGTACATGTATATATCTGTGCTAATTGCGCGCCGTAATGGGGTAGTTATATATAATTTGTGCCATGGTTAAGCGGCTGTTCCAGCTTGATACCAATAGATTTTCTATATTGGTATATGCAGATGGCCATCTATTAACTCATTGGACAAGCCATTTCTATGACAACCTGGCTTGTGCCCTTGCTCATCTGCGCATGCGCTATAATGGTTAGTTTTTCCTCATCGGCACACTGTGTGTTTTTGCTTATTTATAATGCCTTTGCTATATTTAACATCCTACTTATGTAGTAGCGTAGGCTTTATATATATTTTAATGTTTGCATTTGGCGCGGATACAGCTTGCCTGGGCCATTCTGTTCAGTGCATTAGTGCAGGTGGGCGGAGCTCATTGTTTCTGCCTGTGATTGCCGGTGACGCATTACGCGCATGCGCCGTATGAGCTTTAGCCGCCATCTTTGTACACCCGGCCGCGGGTATAGACACCTTCTCCCCACTTCCGGTATTTTGTCACTTCCGGATCGCACGTTATGATCACACAGCTGTCGGAGTTTCTGCGGCATTAGGTATAGTATTTAAGCTCGTACTGGAGTCTAATAGCCCATACCATTTTTTACCCCTGATGAAGCCACGGCTGTGGCGACACGCGTCGGGTTCCTAACCCCCCTCGGACTCTTCTCTGGGTTTTGTGTACCTATTGTTTGGACATGTGTCATGGGACCTGGAGCGTAAATATATAGGCAGACAGTGCTCATCATCTATCGTGGGCCTGCTGCCACGCTCATTATGGTCATGTATCCACCTCTGCTCCATATATTTGTGCTGCAGTTTGCAGCTGTATCTTTTTGCTACTGAGGTACTATTCATTATTTATTATTATTATATATATATAATTTTTTTCTATTTTTGTTCCATTTGTATTCTTTTTTTAGTATCTCACTTGCATGGTTGGCTTTGGTGGCTACATGTACCCATTCCCACTGCGATCTTAATATTTCTGCATCTTTCGGTGCCAGATATAGTACATATCTATCTAGCAGTGGGTTTTGGTCTCATACACCATTTTCACCACGGCTGTTGGTCTGTGGTGCTTATGTGTGTCTTCTGGTTGCTGGACATTCTAGTCCTATCTCTGGGCATAATATTGTCTTGCCAATGTTAAGGTACTAGATAAGCTATTATACAAGTTTGGCTGGTTATACAGTGTCTACTTATTATTTTTTGTGGATTTTCTATGCTAGTGTACATGGTGCTAATATTACTGTGAATTATTAGGCATTTGGTGTGTCGGCCTGTTTATGCTTTGTGGATGGAACATTTTCTTTCTCCACACCAGCGTTACCAGTATTTATTATCATGTCCTATAATTATGTGCTGCATTATTATCTAATTGCACGATGCTATATTTGTTAAGTGTACAAGACCCATTGTTCGGGGTCCTAGGGGTCTTTATTTCTTTCTGCCTCTCTCCTTTTGGGGTGGTCTTTAACACAAGTGTTTTTAATACTCATGTTTTTATGCATCTATTTTCTATGTGGTATATGTTGTTTAGACTTCAAGAATAAATAAATAAATAAATTAAATGTTTTTTTCGCATTTATAACCTTATATTAAGGGTGATCCCCAGTCTTTGGTATGTCTCTTGTTCTTTTTGTTTTTCATATGGTTCCAGAGTTTCTGCATCTTCAGGGATGGTCAGCATAACTGTGCCATCTTCTCTAAAATGGATGTTTGCATGCATTTTACTTAAGACATCAGTACCCAACAAGCAGGTAGGTGCACCTTTAGCAAATAAAAATTTGGATACAAAAGTTTTAGGGCCAAAGCTCACATTTAAAGGTTTTGTAAAGGGCAACGCCTGAATTTTACCATCATACCCTTCTGCATATGTAACCTTTGAGGATATATTGTCAGGATATGGTAAAAAGTCCTGATTTAAAATGGAGGATGTTGCTCCCGTATCTATCAGAAAAGGTACATTTTTACCCTCAACTTCAACTTGTATTATTGGTCTTCTAGAAGGAAGAGAGACCTGCATAACTTTCAGTCATTCTGAGCTGTCTGTTTGATCAGGCACTGGGTTATTTATCCTATTTTTGGGTACAAAGGTTCCTGAATCTATATCTGCTTTTCTCTTCCTACATTCCCTTTGGAAATGTCCTGGCTTCTTACAGTAATGACTAGAGTTGAGCGACCTTGACCTTTTTAGAGTCGAGCCGGGTTTTGCGAAACCCGACTATGTCCAAAGTCGGGTCGAGTGAAATCGGCCGATTATGACGTAAAGTCGGGATCGACCGAAACACGAAACCCAATGCAAGTCAATGGGGCAGCATAGTCGGCAGTGAGTGGGGGCCAGGAAAACACCTAGAGTGCCCATTTTAATGTCAAAACCATCCATTCTTCTTAATGAAGCTTGTCAAGCGTAATTTACCTTAAAATAATTGGAAGGCATTTGAAATTGGGGGTCATTTGGCTAAAGTTGTGGGGGGTAGGGCTGGTTCAAGTAATTAGTGGGCCCAGTAAATCTGGACCACGTCACGGCAGTGGAGCAGGGAGAGGTAAGTATTTCAACTTTGCAAGTGCTGTGATCCTGAGCAAGCAGGGGGGGCCCACTCGTTGGCATTGGCACTGGCACAGGGCCCCTCAAAGTACAGCGGTGTGTTTGCACGGCGGGGGCGCCTCCCACCGGCAGCAACACTTTTGCGTACTATGAGAGGCCCTGTGCCAGTGACGTCGCCAACTAGTATTCCTCCCCCCACCTGATGAAGGAACCTGCACTTTCATCTGCACCTTCCTCTTTGTCCCCGTGTAAGGTGGTATGGTATGCGGGAAGAGCAACCTGACTTTCAGCAGGGTCACAATGTTGTTGTGTAGCGTGCACGGGGAATGTTGCGTTATGGGTCAATGTACCAGCAGACTCATCTATCACTGGCTGGGCAATGGGCACGATGAAGTGGAAACACAGATATAGGCCCAAAGAAGAAAGTGGGCTAAATGCAGTTCAAAATTGGTAACACAGGAATAACCAGGGGGCATTGCAGTGGAGGACAACTGGAATGAGAGGCTGACACAGAGAGTAGGGCCAAATCAGTAAGTAGTCGAAATGCAGTTCAAAATTGGCAACCGTAGTAAACAGGCGGCACAGCTTTGTTCAGTGGAGGAGAACAGCAAGGAGTGGCAGACACCGATAGTAGGCCCCAACCCAACTAGTAGGCCAAATGCAGTCTAACATTAACAACTACTTAACGAGAGGCTGAAAATGGAATTTCAGGACAGGAAACCAGGAGAACAGCAAGGAGTGGCAGACACCGATAGTAGGCCCCAAACCAACTAGTACGCCAAATGCAGTTGTTCCATTTAACCACAATTTAATGAGAGCCTGAAGATAGAAGCTCAGGAAAGGCAACCTGGGGAACACCTTGGAGTGTAACACACCATCTCTCTCCACCCCATACCCATTTTGTAGGCCTAATGCTGTGTACTTTTCTACAACTACTAAACGAGAGTCGGAAGACCGAAGCAATGGCAAGGAAACCTGGGGAACACCTTGGAGTGTAACACACCATCTCTCTCCACCCGATACCCATTTTGTAGGCCTAATGCAGTGTAGTTTTCTACAACTACTAAACGAGAGTCGGAAGATCGAAGCAATGGCGAGGAAACCTGGAGAACACCTTGGAGTGTAACACACCATCTCTCTCCACCCCATTCCCCATTTTTTAGGCCTAATGCAGCCTACTTTCCGACACCTACTAAACGAGAGCATGAAGATCGAAGCTCAGGAAAGGCAACCTGGGGAACACCTTGGAGTGTAACAACAACCTCTCTCTACACCACGGAAGGGCTGATTCTTAGGAAGGAAGGCTGTTGTAAATAAGCATTGCGCGTCCGAGGGTGATTATATTCTTATTCGGTATCTACTCACCCTCGGACGCGCCATGCTTCTTGATTTGTAATTAATGTTTATTTGCAATGTGCTTTTGACTTACTCAATTATTTTTTTAATTATTGATTTTATTAAATTAATAGTTTAACATCTTATTGGAAATAATTTAAAGGAGACGCGACAGGACAACACTCGGTGGATGCCATATCTGTGTTAACAACTCCAAAAAACTTTCAGTTAACTTCTTGCAGGAGAAAGAAATTGTAGCTGTTGGACCTTTGTAGTACAGTTCCAGATATTTGTTGTGTGTTTGTTTTGATTGTTAAAATGTCTGCATTTGAGATCTCAACACGATCTTATTTTTTATAATCAAATTAATTTTTTAAATATTTTATTAGGTTGGTTCAAGGGGTACACGGGCCGCAGTAGACAGGTCAGTGGAGGCCTAGTGGAAGGAGGGACCGCAGATGCGCCACTGTTTCACCCATACACAATTAGTAGGCCTAATGCAGCGTAGTTTCCAACAGCTACTAAACGAGAGCCGGAAGATCGAAGCTCAGGAAAGGCAACCTGGGGAACACCTTGGAGTGTAACAACAACCTCTCTCTACACCACGGAAGGGCTGATTCTTAGGAAGGAAGGCTGTTGTAAATAAGCATTGCGCGTCCGAGGGTGATTATATTCTTATTCGGTATCTACTCACCCTCGGACGCGCCATGCTTCTTGATTTGTAATTAATGTTTATTTGCAATGTGCTTTTGACTTACTCAATTATTTTTTTAATTATTGATTTTATTAAATTAATAGTTTAACATCTTATTGGAAATAATTTAAAGGAGACGCGACAGGACAACACTCGGTGGATGCCATATCTGTGTTAACAACTCCAAAAAACTTTCAGTTAACTTCTTGCAGGAGAAAGAAATTGTAGCTGTTGGACCTTTGTAGTACAGTTCCAGATATTTGTTGTGTGTTTGTTTTGATTGTTAAAATGTCTGCATTTGAGATCTCAACACGATCTTATTTTTTATAATCAAATTAATTTTTTAAATATTTTATTAGGTTGGTTCAAGGGGTACACGGGCCGCAGTAGACAGGTCAGTGGAGGCCTAGTGGAAGGAGGGACCGCAGATGCGCCACTGTTTCACCCATACACAATTAGTAGGCCTAATGCAGCGTAGTTTCCAACAGCTACTAAACGAGAGCCGGAAGATCGAAGCTCAGGAAAGGCAACCTGGGGAACACCTTGGAGTGTAACAACAACCTCTCTCTACACCACGGAAGGGCTGATTCTTAGGAAGGAAGGCTGTTGTAAATAAGCATTGCGCGTCCGAGGGTGATTATATTCTTATTCGGTATCTACTCACCCTCGGACGCGCCATGCTTCTTGATTTGTAATTAATGTTTATTTGCAATGTGCTTTTGACTTACTCAATTATTTTTTTAATTATTGATTTTATTAAATTAATAGTTTAACATCTTATTGGAAATAATTTAAAGGAGACGCGACAGGACAACACTCGGTGGATGCCATATCTGTGTTAACAACTCCAAAAAACTTTCAGTTAACTTCTTGCAGGAGAAAGAAATTGTAGCTGTTGGACCTTTGTAGTACAGTTCCAGATATTTGTTGTGTGTTTGTTTTGATTGTTAAAATGTCTGCATTTGAGATCTCAACACGATCTTATTTTTTATAATCAAATTAATTTTTTAAATATTTTATTAGGTTGGTTCAAGGGGTACACGGGCCGCAGTAGACAGGTCAGTGGAGGCCTAGTGGAAGGAGTGACCGCAGACAGGCATCGAAGGCCTAAAATAATCACACATGGCTGTAGGCAATTTTAAATTGGTTCCAGGGGTACACGGGCAGCAGTGGTGTGGTCAGTGGAGGCCTAGTGGAAGGAGTGACCACAGACAGGCATCGAAGGCCTAAAATATTAACACATGGCTGTAGGCAATTTTAAATTGGTTCCAGGGGTACTTGGGCAGCAGTGCCCTGGTCAGTGTAGTAGTAGTTGAAAGAATGGACCGCAGACAGGCATCGAAGGCCTAAAATAAAAAAATTGGGCTGGCTGTAGGCAATTTTAAATTGGTTCCAGGGGTACACGGGCAGCAGTGGTGTGGTCAGTGGAGGCCTAGTGGAAGGAGTGACCGCAGACAGGCATCGAAGGCCTAAAATAATAACACATGGCTGTAGGCAATTTTAAATTGGTTCCAGGGTTACACGGGCAGCAGTGGTGTGGTCAGTGGAGGCCTAGTGGAAGGAGTGACCGCAGACAGGCATCGAAGGCCTAAAATAATCACACATGGCTGTAGGCAATTTTAAATTGGTTCCAGGGGTACACGGGCAGCAGTGGTGTGGTCAGTGGAGGCCTAGTGGAAGGAGTGACCACAGACAGGCATCGAAGGCCTAAAATATTAACACATGGCTGTAGGCAATTTTAAATTGGTTCCAGGGGTACTTGGGCAGCAGTGGTGTGGTCAGTGGAGGCCTAGTGGAAGGAGTGACCGCAGACAGGCATCGAAGGCCTAAAATAATAACACATGGCTGTAGGCAATTTTAAATTGGTTCCAGGGTTACACGGGCAGCAGTGGTGTGGTCAGTGGAGGCCTAGTGGAAGGAGTGACCGCAGACAGGCATCGAAGGCCTAAAATAATCACACATGGCTGTAGGCAATTTTAAATTGGTTCCAGGGGTACACGGGCAGCAGTGGTGTGGTCAGTGGAGGCCTAGTGGAAGGAGTGACCACAGACAGGCATCGAAGGCCTAAAATATTAACACATGGCTGTAGGCAATTTTAAATTGGTTCCAGGGGTACTTGGGCAGCAGTGCCCTGGTCAGTGTAGTAGTAGTTGAAAGAATGGACCGCAGACAGGCATCGAAGGCCTAAAATAAAAAAATTGGGCTGGCTGTAGGCAATTTTAAATTGGTTCCAGGGGTACACGGGCAGCAGTGGTGTGGTCAGTGGAGGCCTAGTGGAAGGAGTGACCGCAGACAGGCATCGAAGGCCTAAAATAATAACACATGGCTGTAGGCAATTTTAAATTGGTTCCAGGGTTACACGGGCAGCAGTGGTGTGGTCAGTGGAGGCCTAGTGGAAGGAGTGACCGCAGACAGGCATCGAAGGCCTAAAATAATCACACATGGCTGTAGGCAATTTTAAATTGGTTCCAGGGGTACACGGGCAGCAGTGGTGTGGTCAGTGGAGGCCTAGTGGAAGGAGTGACCACAGACAGGCATCGAAGGCCTAAAATATTAACACATGGCTGTAGGCAATTTTAAATTGGTTCCAGGGGTACTTGGGCAGCAGTGGTGTGGTCAGTGGAGGCCTAGTGGAAGGAGTGACCGCAGACAGGCATCGAAGGCCTAAAATAATAACACATGGCTGTAGGCAATTTTAAATTGGTTCCAGGGTTACACGGGCAGCAGTGGTGTGGTCAGTGGAGGCCTAGTGGAAGGAGTGACCGCAGACAGGCATCGAAGGCCTAAAATAATCACACATGGCTGTAGGCAATTTTAAATTGGTTCCAGGGGTACACGGGCAGCAGTGGTGTGGTCAGTGGAGGCCTAGTGGAAGGAGTGACCACAGACAGGCATCGAAGGCCTAAAATATTAACACATGGCTGTAGGCAATTTTAAATTGGTTCCAGGGGTACTTGGGCAGCAGTGCCCTGGTCAGTGTAGTAGTAGTTGAAAGAATGGACCGCAGACAGGCATCGAAGGCCTAAAATAAAAAAATTGGGCTGGCTGTAGGCAATTTTAAATTGGTTCCAGGGGTACACGGGCAGCAGTGGTGTGGTCAGTGGAGGCCTAGTGGAAGGAGTGACCGCAGACAGGCATCGAAGGCCTAAAATAATAACACATGGCTGTAGGCAATTTTAAATTGGTTCCAGGGTTACACGGGCAGCAGTGGTGTGGTCAGTGGAGGCCTAGTGGAAGGAGTGACCGCAGACAGGCATCGAAGGCCTAAAATAATCACACATGGCTGTAGGCAATTTTAAATTGGTTCCAGGGGTACATGGGCAGCAGTGGTCTGGTCAGTGGAAGTCTAGTGGAAGGAGTGACCGCAGACAGGCTTCCAAGGCCTAACATAACAAAATTGGGCTGGCTGTAGGCACTTTAAATTGGTTCCAGGGGTACATGGGCAGCAGTGGTCTGGTCAGTGGAAGTCTAGTGGAAGGAGTGACCGCAGACAGGCTTCCAAGGCCTAACATAACAAAATTGGGCTGGCTGTAGGCACTTTAAATTGGTTCCAGGGGTACATGGGCAGCAGTGTATGGTCAGTGGAAGTCTAGTGGAAGGAGTGACGGCAGACAGTCTTCGAAGGCCTAACATAACAAAATTGGGCTGGCTGTAGGCACTTTAAATTGGTTCCAGGGGTACATGGGCAGCAGTGTATGGTCAGTGGAAGTCTAGTGGAAGGAGTGACCGCAGACAGGCTTCGAAGGCCTAACATAACAAAAATGTCAAAACAATGGTATTGTCAGTGCCAGGCATTGAAGGATGTCAGCGCCTAGACTACACATTGGTGAAGCTGTGAGAGATAATTTTGCTAGTGGTAGAGCACTGTTTGAGCTGGGGGGGGGGAACTGGCTTGTGGCCGGCGGTACAGGCACAGGGCCCCTCATATTACAACGGTGAGTCTGACGTTGGGTGCGCACCACCACTGCCAGAGACACTTTATTGTACTATGAGGGACCCAGTGGCAGTGCCGTCGACCAAAAGCGGCCACACCCACCTCTTCAGACAAACAGCACTCTCAAGGGTCCAAGCGCAAAGTGGCGATAGCACGACCCCGTGTGGGGAGTTTGGCCATTTCGTGAGGTGGAAACATGTCGTATGCTGGACAATCAGGTGAAGAAAATTACGAGATTGGAAAAGTCATTCAGAATAGTCCACAGGCAAGACCTTTTCATAGGAAAGCTAGGTGTCAGCCGGGCAGGGTGGGGCAAAAGATTTTGAAATCCAGTTGTGGTTCATTTTAATGAAGGTTAGATCATCTACATTTTGGGTAGCCAGACGAGTCCTTTTTTCTGTTAGTATTGAACCTGCAGCACTGAATACTCTTTCTGATAGGACACTAGCTGCCGGGCAAGCAAGCTCCTGCAATGCATATTCTGCCAATTCTGGCCAGGTGTCTAATTTGGATGCCCAGTAATCAAATGGGAATGACGGTTGAGGGAGAACGTCGATAAGGGATGAAAAATAGTTTGTAACCATACTGGACAAATGTTGTCTCCTGTCACTTTGAATTGATGCTGCAGTACCTGTCCTGTCTGCGGTCATAGAAAAATCACTCCACAACCTGGTCAGAAAACCCCTCTGGCCAACGCCACTTCTGATTTCTGCCCCTCTAACACCTCTGGTCTGCTGGCCCCTGGAGCTCGTGTGAGAACGATCACGGGCGCTGTGTGCAGGGAATGCCAGAAGCAAACGGTCAACAAGAGTTGATTGTTTTGTTGCTAATATTAGTTCCAAGTTCTCATGTGGCATAATATTTTGCAATTTGCCTTTATAGCGAGGATCAAGGAGGCAGGCCAACCAGTAATCGTCATCGTTCATCATTTTTGTAATGCGTGTGTCCCTTTTGAGGATACGCAAGGCATAATCCGCCATGTGGGCCAAAGTTCCCATTGTCAAATCTGCGGTTGTGCTTGGTTGAGGGGCAGTTGCAGGCAAATCTACGTCACTTGTGTCCCTCAAAAAACCAGAACCCGGCCTTGCCACGCCACCAATTTCCCGTGCCCCCGGGAAAGCTTCCTCATTAAAAATATACTCATCCCCATCATCCTCCTCATCCTCCACCTCCTCTTCGCCCGGTACCTCGTCATGTACACTGCCCTGACCAGACAATCGCTGACTGTCATCAAGGCTTTCCTCTTCCTCTGGTGCAGACGCCTGATCCTTTATGTGCGTCAAACTTTGCATCAGCAGACGCATTAGGGGGATGCTCATGCTTATTATGGCGTTGTCTGCACTAACCAGCCGTGTGCATTCCTCAAAACACTGAAGGACTTGACACATGTCTTGAATCTTCGACCACTGCACACCTGACAACTCCATGTCTGCCATCCTACTGCCTGCCCGTGTATGTGTATCCTCCCACAAAAACATAACAGCCCGCCTCTGTTCGCACAGTCTCTGAAGCATGTGCAGTGTTGAGTTCCACCTTGTTGCAACGTCTATGATTAGGCGATGCTGGGGAAGGTTCAAAGAACGCTGATAGGTCTGCATACGGCTGGAGTGTACAGGCGAACGGCGGATATGTGCGCAAAGTCCACGCACTTTGAGGAGCAGGTCGGATAACCCCGGATAACTTTTCAGGAAGCACTGCACCACCAGGTTTAAGGTGTGAGCCAGGCAAGGAATGTGTTTCAGTTGGGAAAGGGAGATGGCAGCCATGAAATTCCTTCCGTTATCACTCACTACCTTGCCTGCCTCAAGATCTACAGTGCCCAGCCACGACTGCGTTTCTTGCTGCAAGAACTCGGACAGAACTTCCGCGGTGTGTCTATTGTCGCCCAAACACTTCATAGCCAATACAGCCTGCTGACGTATGCCAGTAGCTGCCCCATAATGGGAGACCTGGTGTGCAACAGTGGCAGGTGCGGATGGAGTGTTTGTGCGACTGCGGTCTGTGGACGAGCTCTTGCTTCTGCAGGAGGACGAGGAGGAGGAGGAGGAGGAGGGGGTGCGAACGGCTACAGACAACTGTTTACTAGACCGTGGGCTAGGCAGAACTGTCCCAAACTTGCTGTCCCCTGTGGACCCTGAATCCACCACATTTACCCAGTGTGCCGTGATGGACACGTAACGTCCCTGGCCATGCCTACTGGTCCATGCATCTGTTGTCAGGTGCACCTTTGTGCTCACAGATTGCCTGAGTGCATGGACGATGCGCTCTTTAACATGCTGGTGGAGGGCTGGGATGGCTTTTCTGGAAAAAAAGTGTCGACTGGGTAGCTCGTAGCGTGGTACAGCGTAGTCCATCAGGTCTTTGAAAGCTTCGCTTTCAACTAACCGGTAGGGCATCATCTCTAACGAGATTAGTCTAGCTATGTGGGCGTTCAAACCCTGTGTACGCGGATGCGAGGCTAAGTACTTCCTTTTTCTAACCATAGTCTCATGTAGGGTGAGCTGGACTGGAGAGATGGAGATCGTGGAACTAGCGGGGGTGCCGGTGGACATGGCAGACTGAGAGACGGTGGGAGATGGTATTGTTGCCGCCGGTGCCCTAGATGCAGTGTTTCCTACTACGAAACTGGTGATTCCCTGACCCTGACTGCTTTGGCCTGGCAAAGATACCTGCACAGATACAGCAGGTGGTGCGCTAAATGGTGGTCCTACACTGCCGGAAGGGATGTTGCGTTGATGACTAGCTTCATTGGCCGAGGGTGCAACAACCTTAAGGGACGTTTGGTAGTTAGTCCAAGCTTTCAAATGCATGGTGGTTAAATGTCTATGCATGCAACTAGTATTGAGACTTTTCAGATTCTGACCTCTGCTTAAGGAAGTAGAACATTTTTGACAGATGACTTTGCGCTGATCAATTGGATGTTGTTTAAAAAAATGCCAGACTGCACTCTTTCTAGCATCGGATACCTTTTCAGGCATTGCAGACTGAGCTTTAACCGGATGGCCACGCTGTCCTCCACCAGGTTTTGGCTTTGCCACGCGTTTTGGGCAAGATACGGGCCCGGCAGATGGAACCTGTGGCGATGTTGATGCCTGCTGCGGCCCCTCCTCCTCCTCTGCTTCAGAACTGCTGCCGCCTGCACCCTGTTCCCCCAATGGCTGCCAATCGGGGTCAAGAACTGGGTCATCTAATAACTCTTCTTGTACCTCCTGCGCAACTTCGTCTGTGTCACCGTGTCGTTCGGTGGTATAGCGTTCGTGATGGGGCAACATAGTCTCATCAGGGTCTGATTCTTGATCAGCACCCTGCGAGGGCAATGTTGTGGTCTGAGTCAAAGGACCAGCATAGTAGTCTGGCTGTGGCTGTGCGTCAGTGCACTCCATGTCAGATTCAATTTGTAATGGGCATGGACTGTTAACTGCTTCACTTTCTAAGCCAGGGACGGTATGTGTAAAGAGCTCCATGGAGTAACCCGTTGTGTCGCCTGCTGCATTCTTCTCTGTTGTTGTTTTTGCTGAAGAGGACAAGGAAGTGACTTGTCCCTGACCGTGAACATCCACTAACGACGCGCTGCTTTTACTTTTACCAGTTTCACGAGAGGAGGCAAAAGAGCTAGAGGCTGAGTCAGCAAGATAAGCCAAAACTTGCTCTTGCTGCTCCGGCTTTAAAAGCGGTTTTCCTAATCCCAGAAAAGGGAGCGTTCGAGGCCTTGTGTAGCCGGACGACGAACCTGGCTCCACAGCTCCAGACTTAGGTGCAATATTTTTTTCCCCACGACCACCTGATGCTCCACCACTACCACTACCCTCATTACCAGCTGACAATGAACGCCCCCGGCCACGACCTCTTCCACTAGACTTCCTCATTGTTTTAAAAACGTAACCAAACTAACGTTATTTGTTGCAGTCACACAACTTACACGGTGAGCTATAACTTCAGTATGATTTAGCTACCCCTTTACAGGTTGGTGAGACCACCGCGAAAATCAGGCACAATGTTACACACTCTTTTTTTGGTGGCTGCAAATTAGAGAGATGCCCCACACGCAGGACTGTCACTGAAGCACAAATGTTAATATTAATGTCACACTATTATTTGTTTTTTATTTTTATTTTTTTCAGGAACACTTTAGAAACCCCCCCAAAAAAAAAAAATTGATTTTTGCAGGGAGAATTTAGAAAACAAATGTAACAAACTATATGCTTTCTATGGGCCACTGAGTGAGAGATGACGCACACAGGAATCAGGAGTGGCACACAAGCCCAGAGGCCAATATTTTTCTACCAATGATTGATGGAGTTATTTTCTCTGGTAGATTTTGGAACCCAAATCAAGGAAAAAAAATATAGGCTTTCTATGGACCACAATTGGAGAGAGAGAGAGAGAGAGAGAGAGAGAGAGATGGCACACCCAGGAGTCAAGACTGGCACACAAGCAGAAAGGCCAATAGTAATCTCCCACTGTTTTTTTTTTTTTTTTTTTTTCAGGGAGACTTTAGAAAAAAAAATAATAAAAAAAATATGATTTTATCAGGAAGAATTTAGAAACCAAATAAAATAAAATGATTTTTTCAGGGAGAATTTAGAAAACAAATAAAACCAAAAATAGGCGTTCTATGGCCCACTGACTGAGAGATGACGCACACAGGAATCAGGAGTGGCACACAAGCCCAGAGGCCAATATTTTTCTACCAATGATTGATGGAGTTATTTTCTCTGGTAGATTTTGGAACCCAAATCAAGGAAAAAAAAAATAGGCTTTCTATGGACCACAATTGGAGAGAGAGAGAGAGAGAGAGAGAGAGAGAGAGATGGCACACCCAGGAGTCAAGACTGGCACACAAGCAGAAAGGCCAATATTAATCTCCCACTGTTTTTTTTTTTTTTTTTTTTTTTTTCAGGGAGACTTTAGAAAAAAAAATAATAAAAAAAATATGATTTTATCAGGAAGAATTTAGAAACCAAATAAAATAAAATGATTTTTTCAGGGAGAATTTAGAAAACAAATAAAACCAAAAATAGGCGTTCTATGGCCCACTGACTAAGAGAGAGAGAGAGAGATGGAACGCTTAGTACTGGCACACAAGCCCAAAGGGCAATATTAATCTCCCTTTTTTTTTCCAGGGAGAATTTCTAAAACCCCCCCCAAAAAAAAAATAGGCTTTCTATGGCCCACTATTTGTGAGAGAGATGGGACGCTCAGGACTGGCACAGATGGCACACTCAGGACTGGCACAGAAGCCCAGAGGCCAATATTAATCTCCCTTTTTTTCTGGGAGAATTTATAAAACCAAAAAAATATTTAAATAGGCTTTCTATGGCCCACTATTTGTGAGAGAGATGGCACGCTCAGGACTGGCACAGATGGCACGCTCACAACTGGCACACAAGCCCAGAGGCCAATATTAATCTCCCTTTTTTCAGGGAAAATTTATAAAACCAAAAAAAAAATTAAATAGGCTTTCTATGGCCCACTATTTGTGAGAGAGATGGGACGCTCAGGACTGGCACAGATGGCACGCTCAGGACTGGCACAGAAGCCCAGAGGCCAATATTAATCTCCCTTTTTTTCTGGGAGAATTTATAAAACCAAAAAAATATTTAAATAGGCTTTCTATGGCCCACTATTTGTGAGAGAGATGGCACGCTCAGGACTGGCACAGATGGCACGCTCACAACTGGCACACAAGCCCAGAGGCCAATATTAATCTCCCTTTTTTCAGGGAAAATTTATAAAACCAAAAAAAAAATTAAATAGGCTTTCTATGGCCCACTATTTGTGAGAGAGATGGGACGCTCAGGACTGGCACAGATGGCACGCTCAGGACTGGCACAGAAGCCCAGAGGCCAATATTAATCTCCCTTTTTTTCTGGGAGAATTTATAAAACCAAAAAAATATTTAAATAGGCTTTCTATGGCCCACTATTTGTGAGAGAGATGGCACGCTCAGGACTGGCACAGATGGCACGCTCACAACTGGCACACAAGCCCAGAGGCCAATATTAATCTCCCTTTTTTCAGGGAAAATTTATAAAACCAAAAAAAAAATTAAATAGGCTTTCTATGGCCCACTATTTGTGAGAGAGATGGCACGCTCAGGACTGGCACAGATGGCACGCTCACAACTGGCACACAAGCCCAGAGGCCAATATTAATCTCCCTTTTTTCAGGGAAAATTTATAAAACCAAAAAAAAAATTAAATAGGCTTTCTATGGCCCACTATTTGTGAGAGAGATGGGACGCTCAGGACTGGCACAGATGGCACGCTCAGGACTGGCACAGAAGCCCAGAGGCCAATATTAATCTCCCTTTTTTTCTGGGAGAATTTATAAAACCAAAAAAATATTTAAATAGGCTTTCTATGGCCCACTATTTGTGAGAGAGATGGCACGCTCAGGACTGGCACAGATGGCACGCTCACAACTGGCACACAAGCCCAGAGGCCAATATTAATCTCCCTTTTTTCAGGGAAAATTTATAAAACCAAAAAAAAAATTAAATAGGCTTTCTATGGCCCACTATTTGTGAGAGAGATGGGACGCTCAGGACTGGCACAGATGGCACGCTCAGGACTGGCACAGAAGCCCAGAGGCCAATATTAATCTCCCTTTTTTTCAGGGAGAATTTATAAAACCCAAAAAAAAATAAAATAGGCTTTCTATGGCCCACTATTTGTGAGAGAGATGGCACACTCAGGACTGGCACACAAGCCCAAAGGCCAATATTAATCTCCCACTGTATTTTTATCAGGGAGAATTTATACACCCCACAAAAAAAAATACAGAAAAATGAAAAGGCTTTCTATGGCCCACTATGTGAGAGAGATGGCACACACAGGGATGGCACTCTAGCAGAAATGCCAAATTGCCAATCTTAATCTCCCACCAAAAAAAAAAAAAAAAAAAAAACAGGGAATGTCCTACAATTACTATCTCCCTGCCTGCAGTAATCTCAGCCAGGTATGGCAGGCAGCTACTATCTCCCTGCCTGCAGTAATCTCAGCCAGGTATGGCAGGCAGCAATAAGGAGTGGACTGATGCACAAATGAAATAAAAAGTGTGGACAAACAAAAAAGATAGCTGTGCAGAAAGGAAGGAACAAGAGGATTTGTGCTTTGAAAAAAGCAGTTGGTTTGCACAGCGGCGTACACACAGCAATGCAGCTATCAGGGAGCCTTCTAGGGCAGCCCAATGAGCTACAGCGCTGAGGGGAAAAAAAAAAAAAAAAAACTTCCACTGTCCCTGCACACCGAGGGTGGTGTTGGACAGTGCAAATCGCTGCAGCACAAGCGGTTTTGTGGTTAATGGACCCTGCCTAACGCTATCCCTGCTTCTGACAAAGCGGCAGCAACCTCTCCCTAAGCTCAGATCAGCAGCAGTAAGATGGCGGTCGGCGGGAACGCCTCTTTATAGCCCCTGTGACGTTGCAGACAGCAAGCCAATCACTGCAATGCCCTTCTCTAAGATGGTGGGGACCAGGACCTATGTCATCACGCTGCCCACACTCTGCGTTTACCTTCATTGGCTGAGAAATGGCGCTTTTCGCGTCATTGAAACGCGACTTTGGCGCGAAAGTCGCGTACCGCATGGCCGACCCCGCACAGGGGTCGGATCGGGTTTCATGAAACCCCGACTTAGCCAAAAGTCGGCGACTTTTGAAAATGTTCGACCCGTTTCGCTCAACCCTAGTAATGACAAGTAAACTTTTGATTAGCAGAGCCAGTATTAGCCTGTGCAATTCTTACTGGCTTAGAATTTTCTCTTAAGTCCATTTCTATCCCTACAGCTTTCTGTCTAGCCAGGTGTGGGTCTTCCAAGGTTCTCCAATCAGGGGTTGCAGCCTTAAGCTTTTCCTTCACTTTTGGAGACAATCCATCTATAAAGGTTTTTGTAACTAACCTCATCATTCCTGGAGCGGTTAGATCCATGCCTTCATCTCTGAAATTATTTTCTACACTTAGATAATATTCGTCTACTGATTGTCCAGATTTCTGAGCCACCACTCCCGTTGTTCCTCTCTGCCTCTGTCTCTCCCTCATGAAAACCATTAAGTGATCTACAAATTGTGTACCTGATTCTATCTCCTGCTTGGGGCCTATGTACCTGTAGATTTGCTAATAGCTCCTGGAAGAGTCCAGGAGTCATTTTCATTCTACATAATTCTTCTCCATCTGCCCAAACTCCAGCGTGAGTCTGCATAATTTGCTGTATATATTGTGCAAATCTAACTGGACACTGGGTGGGATCTGGTGCGTTATGCAAGAGAGACATGCCTTCAGCGGGGGACCAAGGGAAATATTGTCGAGTTTGGTGATATCTAGTTCCCATTACTCCGTCAGCACCAGGTTCCCTAAAGGGTCTTGGTACTACCCTAACAGGGGCAAGTACAGCGCCATGTCTAGGTGTACCACAGGCTAGGCAATCATTTCTCCAGTCTGGATTTTGTTGTCTACAGTGCGGACATACCCATCCTCCTGGTCCGGCTAAACTTTGAGGTGGTGTTTGGAGAAAAGATGGGGCATGTGGGTTAAGGTATGGGGGTGGGGTATGTTTAGATTCCACATTTTGTTTTTCTCCACAGCCTGTGGGTCTAATACACCACTTTTTACTCTGTTGATTATATGTCCATCCCTCATTTTCTGCTACCCTAGAGACATCAATCAATGCTTGGATCTGATCTATCCATTTCTTGTCTCTGATTATGCCTTTTTTCCTTTCCTGAATTCCTTCCCATAGTTTTCTACTAAAAGCTTCTGCCCTAGTAACTCCAAACTTACTAAAAATCTTTTTCAGCCCCTTAGTGGCATCTTCACCACTTCTCTCCTTTATGATAGTATAGATATCTAATTCTTCTGGTTCCGACTTTGTTTGCTTATTCCCCATTTTCTTATCCTGAGCTTTCTTGCCCTAGGTGGCGTTTGGGTATGAGAATACCTCGTTACCTTCTTCCTAAGGAGCTAGGATGTCTTTTTCTTGCCCTAGGTGGCGTTTGGGTATGAGAATACCTTGTTACCTTCTTCCTAAGGAGCTAGGATGTTTAAACTGTGTTGATGTAAGAAAATCCTGATTCCTACACCTATAGCAAACAACACAAATGCAACCAGACAGAAAAAGAAAAAGAACATACAACGTATCTTGTCCCAGGCTAATTTATCTGTCCTGGGCTTATACTATCACATACAAAGTATTCTTGTCCCAGGCTAATTTATCTGTCCTGGGCTCATACTATCATACACTTATCCGTCACCAGGTTTTTGTCAAAGACAGGATCAGAGATTGAACATAGGCGCGGAGGTCTCCCCGAAAGGACGCAACCACGTTGCCCAGTGGAACAGTCACTTCTTCTGTTTCAACCCCCTGGGCGGCTTATAGGGCTATTCCCAACTTCCACACACCTTCTATTCACATTCACTCTCATTCAATGCTGTACTCCGTGAGGTGATCAATTCCTAAATAGTTCAAGAACCCGAGCTATAGGTATCCTCCTCTACTAGAACTACCCGCTAAAGAACACGACACAGAAAATCTTACGGACAGTGCAGGGCAGATATAAGAGATCTAACAGTGTCTCTTACCTGGCCAGGTTTTTGTTCATCTGCCATCCATTATCGCAGATTCTCTTTTCGTTCGTATTCTGCCGGTGTTCTTGAAGGAATACACAGACCTCGGGTCCCTGTTCGGGCGCCAGGAAATGTCGGGATCACACTCAGTCGGAGCATCCTTTGGAAGTGGGGAATCACCAGAAATAATACACAAGACACGTCTTGTATAGTGTATCACTGGGAAGTCTCTGAAGCACGCCTGCCTTCAAGGTGCTATCCCTTCTTTATATAGTTGTTTCAGTAGGTTTAGTGGTTATACAAGTTTTGCATGTTTAAACAAAGAGACAAAACAGGAAAGAAAGAAAAGAAAAGAAAACAGTTTCGTGGGCGGCAGTTTCACAACAAACAGTACAAAGGCAATTCCACAGACAAGAAAAACAGGATTTCATACTATAGCTAAAATGTCCTTGAATGGACAGGTCAATATTTATCACAAATTCTTTTTTTTTATTTTTGTTCATTGAGGTAATCATTTTTGTTCTGCTCTTCACAGAAACAATGTGGCAGAAAACGCTGTACAACGAGAAGAGGAGACCGGACCCTGAGGAAGATTGTGGAGAAGGACCGATTCCAGACCTTGGGGAACCTGAGGAAGCAGTGGACTGAGTCTGGTGTGGAAACATCCAGAGCCACCGTGCACAGGCGTGTGCAGGAAATGGGCTACAGGTGCCGCATTCCCCAGGTAAAGCCACTTTTGAACCATAAACAGCGGCAGAGGCGCCTGACCTGGGCTACAGAGAAGCAGCACTGGACTGTTGCTAAGTGGTCCCAAGTACTTTTTTCTGATGAAAGCAAATTTTGCATGTCATTTGGAAATCAAGGTGCCAGAGTCTGGAGGAAGACTGGGGAGAAGGAAATGCCAAAATGCCTGAAGTCCAGTGTCAAGTACCCACAGTCAGTGATGGTGTGGGGTGCCATGTCAGCTACTGGTGTTGGTCCACTGTGTTTCATCAAGGGCAGGGTCAATGCAGCTAGCTATCAGGAGATTTTGGAGCACTTCATGCTTCCATCGGCTGAAATGCTTTATGGAGATGAAGATTTCATTTTTCAGCACGACCTGGCACCTGCTCACAGTACCAAAACCACTGGTAAATGGTTTACTGACCATGGTATTACTGTGCTCAATTGGCCTGCCAACTCTCCTGACCTGAACCCCATAGAGAATCTGTGGGATATTGTGAAGAGAAAGTTGAGAGACGCAAGACCCAACACTCTGGATGAGCTTAAGGCCGCTATTGAAGCATCCTGGGCCTCCATAACATCTCAGCAGTGTCACAGGCTGATTGCCTCCATGCCACGCCGCATTGAAGCAGTCATTTCTGCCAAAGGATTCCCGACCAAGTATTGAGTGCATAATTGAACATGATTATTTGATGGTTTTTTTGTTTGTTATTAAAAAACACTTTTATTTGATTGGATGGGTGAAATATGCTAATTTATTGAGACAGGTTTTTTGGGTTATCAGGAGTTGTATGCCAAAATCATCAGTATTAAAACAATAAAAGACCTGACAAATTTCAGTTGGTGGATAATGAATCTATAATATATGAAAGTTTAATTGTAATCATTACATTATGGTAAATAATGAAATTTAACACTATATGCTAATTTTTTGAGAAGGACCTGTATAACGCTCAAAAGTGCATAGCCTTTTTGAGTCTAGGATTACGAATACATGACAATTTGAACAGAATGTGTATGAGGCCATCTTTTGTATCTAATCTCACATCAATACCCAGCAAAGCCGGCAGCACTCGGGATCGGAGTGTGCGGTTTCATGTATTTCTATGCAGCCTCATGCTCTGGTCCCGAGTGCCGACGGCAGTGTCGGGTATTGATATGAGAGACTTGTGTGAGTGCTGCT
Source organism: Ranitomeya imitator (assembly GCF_032444005.1). Classification (NCBI taxonomy): domain Eukaryota; kingdom Metazoa; phylum Chordata; class Amphibia; order Anura; family Dendrobatidae; genus Ranitomeya; species Ranitomeya imitator. The sequence goes on from NC_091286.1 coordinate 592,407,502, forward strand.
GCAATTATGCTCTCATTAGTGTAGGGATAGGACACAGCTGGAGTGAGAGACAGATAGTAACTGCACACACTGCAACCCATATATTTGGTAGTACTGTGCTAAAAGCCGCATTGTGTACTCTACACTCATATCTGTGGGAGTACTGCCCTTTAAGCTGCTGTGTGTACACTGCACCCATTTATGTTGGAGTACTCTCTTTTAAGCAGCTGTGTGTACACTGCACCAATTTACCTGTGAGAGTTCGGTCCTTTAAGCCTGTGTGTGTACTTCGCACCCCCACCTGTGCGACTACTGACCCTTAAGCTTCTGTGTGTACTCAGCACCCCCTGCTTATGTGAAATTTTCTGGACTGATGAGTGCTTTCTATTATAAAATATGTGCAATCCGGCACTCTCGAAAAAAATGTCTTATTGTAATCAAGAAATAGTGTATCAATATATCATATTTCGGTCTAGCTGACCTTCATCAGATTTACACTGCAACAACAGACAAAACAAATATACAAAATTTATTACACATAGCCTGGCAAGCAATGGCTAAGAGAGAAAAAAAATTAAAGAAAAAAAAGTAACAAAAATGAAATACAAATAACGAACATAGATAACTACAACAAGATACAGCGGTATATATGATTACCTAGTAACATATAATTTTCTAAGTGTCTGAAGATTAGACTCTGATTAAATTTCAAATTGCTGCCTGTCAAAAACAAAAAAAGTATTAAAAAAACCATGAACAGAGCCATTATGTACACACCCCTGAGAACAATAATCAAACAGGACATTGCAGTTCTATGTACTACAGGTACATATAAAGTCATACAGTGAGGTACATAGAACCTATGCATAGGCGGACTTGAGAATAACTGTGCTGCATATTTAGTCATATAAGGTTATTGCTTATGTGAAAAACTCCCCTCAAACCATATGAAAGAAAAGTAATTGGGTAAATAATATATTGCATGGAGATTGGACACAGAAGCTTTTCCGGGAAGAGAGAATACCCTCTATAATCAAAGTATGGTAGTATGCTTAAGCACTTACTTCTTACCCCTGTGATTTGAAAAAAGGAATGCCTGATGCAGTATCGCGGTGTGACGTCCAGGTTGTCTGCCTGTATAGTCCCTGGTATTCCCATGGGGAGTTAAATAGAAGCACGTACGTATAACTTCCTGCCGGGTTGTGGACCAGAAGTCATGTGACACCGCCAGCTCATATGATAGGGCGGAACTTGCAGGTTCTTGTGTTCAAATGCATAATCCTCAGGGGACACATAAGTCACGTGATGCTGCTTGGTCATGTGATAGGGTGGAGCTTACAGGTCGGATGTTTGGATGTGTAATGTGCAGGAGGCACATAGTGATAAACTAATGACATTTATCTGGGTTACATTTAGTGTATGAGAATTAAATAGGAGCATTACATAGCCATTTGATATATGGGGACAGTAGTGTTTTTTATTAGTCAGGCAAATAAATAATTGGTATCAGTCATCTAGTTGCCATTTCTAGGCCAAAAAAATAATTTCTTTTGACTGGTGTGTGTATGTTATTTGTCTGGGAAATAAATAATTGTAATTAGCCCACTATTTGCAATTTCTTTTTTTTTAAATTCTTTACTTAAGTTTTCAAGTAACAAAACAAATATCAAAAAACATACTCACAAACAGATCTCAAATGTGTATTGAATTCAGTAGAGACTAAAATATGCTTAATAACAAATGTTATCAATACAGGCGAAGCTGAAAGAAAACAAGTGAGCATAATAACATTAACAACTTGTTCAGGTCTAGAGAAAATAGCCTTAAATTTAAGCAACTACCAGAGATAGAAAAGAAAGGCTAGGAGATGTGACGGTAGGACTTCAAGTAGGCAATTTTTTGCTGCTGAGGGTTGAGGAAGGATATGAGGCTCATATAGAAGACTAATCGGGCTAAATGACTAGACAGCAACGTGAAGGGCAGCGAGGTTATGGGCACGGCCACGGCATCGCATTCAGAGGGTCTGGGGGGAAGGAGAGGGAAGCAAAAGTCAAGCAAAGTATTCCGGCAGAGGCAAAGATGTGTTCCAGAGGGAAGGTCATCTAAGCCCGGTAGGAGGGAATGAAAATTTAATCCAGGGAAGCCAAGAGGTTTGAAATTTCTCATGGGAGCGTGTTTCTCAACTAGAGAGTTCTTTTAAGCAATACAGGTCATGAACCTTAAGAGTCCATTCCTTCAGCGTTGGAGGAGATGGTTGCCTCTAATGTGTAGAAATCAGGTGTTTAGCAGCTGCCAATAAGATAGGGAGCAACTTGTGTTTCCCTGGATTAAAAGTAGAAGAGGGGAGGGAAAGTAATACATCTTGGGGGGTAAGATCTCGCATCATTAGACCCATACTATGTAAAGATTTATTTATATCAGTCCAGAATTGTGATAATTCTGGGCAGAGCCAGAAAATATTAAATAAAGTACCGATGGATTGGGTGTATCTCCAACTCAGTGGGGAATCCATTAGCCCTAAGTGGAACGACTATTTGAAATTTCTAGGCCAAGTAAATAATTTTTCAGGACCGCTGTGTTTTTTCTAACACTGTTGCAAATACATACATCTACTCTTCCATCAACTCTTTGTGAGTAGTGTTAAGAAAAATCAACTTCCAAAAATGAGGAGAGCATCAAATAAGTGATGTGGCCATGGCCGTAGTGGTGCTGACATAGCTGATGATAGTGGTAGTGGTGTAGCTGATGCAGGGGCAGGATCAAGTCGTTGTGTACCTGCTATGTGCCCAAATAGAACACCTTCCTCTGGTGCACATAGGCGACAGAAGAATATGTGTCTTTTTGTAGGCCCACATACCGAAACATGAAAAGTGAGGCCAAAAGATGTTCAAAAGGTGTTAGATTGGATCGTTGAAAGTGGCTCCAGTTCCTTTGTATCACCTTCCACGCAGTTCAGTGTAGAAAGTGCACAGTTGGCAGTTGGCACCTGAGGGCCATGGTCATCCGGCTTCCACTTCACCCACTTTCAAATCAGCCAAGCAGTGATAATCTCAAGTAATGCAGCAGTCTTTTCTGCTTTTTGATTACTCCACTGCGTGGGGTTCCATGGCTCATCCACCTGTCCCTGCTTAAGAGGTGGAAGAAACTGAGCACACTGATGCCCAACCTCTTTTTGTGTTGGATAATTAGTACATGCATGGGCTAGTGCACATGGTCAGTGTACCACATGTCAGATGATGATGAAACCCACTTGCCAACTGCAGCATCTTTATGCAGTGTGAAGACTGGCAAGGAGGGCAGGGTTAAGGAGTCGGTGAAAGATGATGTAGGGGATGATGAGGTCCTAGATGATGGAGCAGACGCCTTGTGACGTGCGCATTTTTTGCAAGGGGAATGGGGCATGCTGCCACAAGAGCACAGAAAAAGAAGGAGCAGAGTGCAAAGGAACAGTGGCTAGCCTCTAGCCAGTACATCGGCTGCTACTGTCCCCCACACTGCTTATATATGCACACCAAAGAAAGCTCAGAAGAGCTATCTGGCATGGCATATCTTCAGGTAATGTGATGCCTACAATCAACCAGTGATTTGCACTCTGTGCCTTCAGACCCTGAAATGAGGCAAAAATGTTCTGAACCTGAGCACCATCTGTATGGCATCTGAATTACAAGTATGAGGTGCATTGGAGTACACACCTTAAGAAACATGACACATCTGAGCCTCCTCTTGCTCCCTCTTCTGCTGTGGTCTTAGCCTGTATCTCCCGCTCATGATCAACAGGGCCACCTACCTCCCCCAAAGAGAGGATGTGACCGCATCACCACCACCATTAGTGTCATTGAGCATCTCCACATGGAAGTGTTCAGCTTTCCATTCTTAAATCCTCGAGAGAAAGGGAAGATATCAACCTATCCATCTGGAGCACCCACTAGGACTGTAGGGTACTCGGAACTGGGACGGTTCTTAAAGGGATGTGTCACAGCACAGCAACGGTTACCCAGTCTGTGGCCCTGGGCATCCAATTAAAGGAGAAGTAAAGTATATTGGGAAATAAAGTCTAAAGTTCATGATGCCACCTGTTGTACTCGGCCAGGGATGGCTGACGCTGCTTAAAGGGATCCACTGGGGCCAATGGTACTGCAGCTTAGTTGGTTTGGCTCCCCAAGAGCCCCAGGGCTACCAGTACAGTCTAAGAGGGGTTGTAGATATTGAGGTGCAGGAAAGAATTGGAAGACACAGGGTTGCAGTCTCTTTACCTTTTACTGGTGAAGTTCAGATACACAGATTACAGGTGATCTTGAAATCCGGGCAGCCTGGAAGCAGCTCCGAATCCCCTAGTCAGGTGGGGTTGGAAGCTTTCCTTTCTGTGCTGAATTCTACGTTCTTGTTCCTTTAGCTTTCCTCAAGTCCCTCTCTCAATCTGTCCTTTTGATGGAACAATACCCGCATGGCAGGCAGCTTGAGCCTATTTTACAGATGTCCCTTTCTCGTGGTGACTCCGGGCCCTAATATGCTGCTCTGCCTTCGGGTGTCAGTTGTGGCTAGAAGACCTGCAATCTCCTGCCCTCCAGTTTCTACTGTGGGGCATACAGTTCCCACACAACCTCGGACCCCGGTGTCCGGCTTCTTGTGCTCAATCCTTGGAGTGAACTCAATCGCAGCTCCACTCCCAGTTTCCCTCTCCTCACGTGCTTCCTCTCCCTTCACTGTCTCACACAGACTGACTGCTAACTCCTCCTCCAGACCAGAACTTATAGGGAAGCTACCCTGAAACCGGGTTTAGCGATCCCCCTTCTGGCCTGAAGTCAGAAAAGTGTTGTATGTAAGTGTTATCTGTTAATGGGATTTCTTCTCGATTCCAGGCATGGCATCACCCACCCACACACCCACAAGCCATAGTCTTGATTGACAGCAGTTCCAAATTACTGGTCTTTGAAATGATGCAATCCTGGCTCTCGTAGATGGACAGTTTTAAAAACTGATGTCGGTGGCTGTTCCACAGTATATTCTTCCCAGCCACCACTACTTTTCCAGGAGGGCCATCCTTGCGCTGCACAAACATTTTCTGGACCAAATCAAATGTGCACTATCCAACACCATCAGTGGCAAGGTTCACATAATCACCAATTTGTTCACCAGTAAGCACGGCCAGGGACGTTACATATTCTTAACTGCACACTGGGTAAATATAGTGACAGCTGGGGCAGAGGAGGAAGGTTTTGTAGCTCATGCCCTACCACTACCTAATATTGCTGAATTTTTAGGTCGAATCGCAGGAATGTGGGATGCAGTGATGGACGGGAGGCATAGCAAGGGTTAACAGGTTTAATAACAGGGGAATACTCCATGCAGGGAGGTAAAGGGTTAAAACAGTGAACTAAACAGTATAGATGGCAAAGGATATTGGGAGGTAAAGAATAATGGTTCTAGTAACAGCAGTTCCTGTGAAGTACTTATGTCAGAAGTTCCTCAAACTGTAACTCCTGCTGGGAACTCAATAGCGCTGGCAATGGCTGGAGCGGTTTCTATTCCAGGAAGTTCCTGTGGGCATCAATGCCACATCTTCTGGCAGCAGCAGACGGTCTCCAGTAACTTCCGCTGAGCCTAGACCATAGGCTATGTTCTGTCTTCATACACGTTGATACGGTGTGTGATCCAACATACAGCATAAACCACTTCTGTCCTACAAATAAGCAGACTGTTCTCTGTAGCCTAACTTGTTTATTGGTAAACAGGTATTGTAAACGCGGTAAAACTATAAGAATACAAATGACATAAATAAGTATTGGGCCAAATAATAGCACAGCTGACACTGTACAACTAACAGAGAAAGTATACAGTATGATGCAACTTGTGTATATAACTACATATAGTAAGTCACTGATAATACATTTCCTATGTACTGGCTGCTATACAGTAAATCACATTCTGTACAACACTATATTACAAGAACAGAGGTAACAATCTTACCAGATAAACTTAACCAGAATGGCAAGTAAGTTAGATGGTTCCAGCACAGCACATGAGTACGTGTGTTCCAGGAAGTACATAGAAAATAATGGAGTTTCCCTGTCCCAGCATACCTTGGTACAATAAAACAATGCAACACTCTAATTGTTACTAAGGCACAGATTATAAATTTAACCACCACTAGATGGTGCTAGAACACAACAAACCAAACACTATAGTACTAAACTTCAATGCATAATACGAGCTACACTGTCCTTCCTGGAATGGACAGAACACTCCCCGCTTGGCATCAACCGATGCCACCTACAGCTCTTTTGGCGTAACATTCACGTTGTATGGTACAAACTATAACGTTCTTGGCATTTTCCATGTTTGGAACGATAAAGGCAAGCTTACAGTGGTGCCAACCCTTGCAAGGTTTCTGAATGGCGGGTGACGTTGACTTATAGGATCGAGCCACATGAATTAAACAAACGAGGGCACGAGCAAGCGAGTTCCAAGTTGAGAACCTGTTGAAATGGTGGGATTTGAGGTGATTGTCTTTAGTCACTGTACGTAGAATGGATACCTGAGGGCAGATTTCCTCATCCGCCTCTGGATCCACCAGTTCAAAGGTGTTTGACCCGTCAATGTATTGCATCGAACAGTATAAGAATGTAGGTCCAGTAAACCAGGTTGTGTCCTTAAGGTGTCTTGCTTCAACAGATCTGGTTGCGTTGTCCACAGGATTGTGGTCTGTGGACACATAGTGCCACTGTTTAGGGAAGGTGGATCTCCTGATCATTAGCACTCGATTGCTGACATAGACATAAAAGCGACGAGTTTCATTGCAAATGTACCCCAGCACTACCTTGCTGTCAGTGTAGAACTTGACTTGTTTGACTTCCAGGTCGATTTCTGTCGAGATAAGTTCAGCTAACTCTACTGCTAGCACAGTTGCACAGAGTTCCAGTCTGGGTACTGTGTGTTCACAGAGTGGGGCCAGTTTTGTCCGGCTCATAACAAGCCTTACATGGCATTGTTCGCTGATGTCAGTAGTTTTCAAATATGCTACTGCTGCAATTGCTTTGGTTGGAGCATCGCAGAAGATACAAAGCCTTTGCATCTTGACTTCTGTCGATGGCACAGAAGCATATGGTCGTGCCACGTAGAGACTTGACAGGGCTTCTGAAGAGTTCTTCCATCTTACCCACAGGTCTCTTTTCTCACTGGGAAGTGGATCATCCCAATCGGATGTCTCTTGGGTGAAGTCTCTCAACATCATTTTACCCCGGATAGTTACAGGGGTTACAAAGCCCAGAGGATCGTACAAGCTGTTTACAAAGGACAGGGCACCTCTACGCGTGAAGGGTTTCTCTTGTTCGCTGATCGGGAAGGTAAATGCATCCTTTTTCAAATCCCAGAGTAAACCAAGGCTCCGCTGCATGGGAAGGGAGTCCATGCTTAAATCCAAGTCTTTTAAATCGGTTGAGTAATCTTGAGAGGGAAAGGCTGGCATTAGTTTTTGGCTGTTGGAAGCAATATTGTGCAACCTCAAATTGGATGAAGCGAGCATTTCTTGTGCTCTTTTTAGGAGACTGACTGCCGACTCCTCTGTGGGTGTGGATTTCAGGCAGTCATCTACGTAGAAATCCTTTTCCACAAACGATCTTGCATCCGATCCATACTTTGCTTCACCCTCTCTGGCTGAATGTCTAAGGCCACAGATAGCGACAGCAGGGGAGGGGCTGTTCCCGAAGATGTGTACCTTCATACGATATTCCACGATGTCCTTGTAGGGGTCATTATCGCGGTACCAGAAGAACCTCAAGTAGTTTCTATGTTCGTCTTTAACAAGGAAGCAGTGAAACATCTGTTGTATGTTGGCCATAAATGCTACTGCATCCTTGCGGAAACGAAGAAGTTCTCCCAGAAGTCTGTTATTGAGGTCTGGACAAGACAGAAAGATGTCGTTTAAAGAAACACCTTCGTATCTGGCACTTGAGTCAAATACCTCTCTTATCTGACCTGGTTTCTTCGGATGATACATGCCGAAAATAGGTAAGTACCAACATTCCTCGTAATCTTGAAGTACAGGTGCAATTTCTGCGTGGCCACTCTGGAATATTCTCTCCATGAAGGTAAAGAAGTGTTCTCTCATTTCTGGTGTCTTCTGTAGTTTGCGTGCAAGGGAGACAAATTGACTGTAGACAAGTTCTCTGGTGTTGGGTAAGCGTTGCCTCTGTAGTTTGAATGGTGCGACCCAACTCTTTGATTCATCTCTTACTATCTGTCGATCCATGATGTCCAAAAACAGTCTGTCCTCTATGGACGTTGCTTGGAAAATGAAATGCTAGGTGAAATCCCAAGAAACAATGAAAACCCTATATTAAGGGTCACCAATCTAACCCAAGAAGAGGTGCGAAACCGGCTAAATAAGATTAAAATAGATAAATCTCCGGGTCCGGATGGCATACACCCACGAGTACTAAGAGAACTAAGTAATGTAATAGATAAACCATTATTTCTTATTTTTAGTGACTCTATAGCGACAGGGTCTGTTCCGCAGGACTGGCGCATAGCAAATGTGGTGCCAATATTCAAAAAGGGCTCTAAAAGTGAACCTGGAAATTATAGGCCAGTAAGTCTAACCTCTATTGTTGGTAAAATATTTGAAGGGTTTCTGAGGGATGTTATTCTGGATTATCTCAATGAGAATAACTGTTTAACTCCATATCAGCATGGGTTTATGAGAAATCGCTCCTGTCAAACCAATCTAATCAGTTTTTATGAAGAGGTAAGCTATAGGCTGGACCACGGTGAGTCATTGGACGTGGTATATCTCGATTTTTCCAAAGCGTTTGATACCGTGCCGCACAAGAGGTTGGTACACAAAATGAGAATGCTTGGTCTGGGGGAAAATGTGTGTAAATGGGTTAGTAACTGGCTTAGTGATAGAAAGCAGAGGGTGGTTATAAATGGTATAGTCTCTAACTGGGTCGCTGTGACCAGTGGGGTACCACAGGGGTCAGTATTGGGACCTGTTCTCTTCAACATATTCATTAATGATCTGGTAGAAGGTTTACACAGTAAAATATCGATATTTGCAGATGATACAAAACTATGTAAAGCAGTTAATACAAGAGAAGATAGTATTCTGCTACAGATGGATCTGGATAAGTTGGAAACTTGGGCTGAAAGGTGGCAGATGAGGTTTAACAATGATAAATGTAAGGTTATACACATGGGAAGAGGGAATCAATATCACCATTACACACTGAACGGGAAACCACTGGGTAAATCTGACAGGGAGAAGGACTTGGGGATCCTAGTTAATGATAAACTTACCTGGAGCAGCCAGTGCCAGGCAGCAGCTGCCAAGGCAAACAGGATCATGGGGTGCATTAAAAGAGGTCTGGATACACATGATGAGAGCATTATACTGCCTCTGTACAAATCCCTAGTTAGACCGCACATGGAGTACTGTGTCCAGTTTTGGGCACCGGTGCTCAGGAAGGATATAATGGAACTAGAGAGAGTACAAAGGAGGGCAACAAAATTAATAAAGGGGATGGGAGAACTACAATACCCAGATAGATTAGCGAAATTAGGATTATTTAGTCTAGAAAAAAGACGACTGAGGGGCGATCTAATAACCATGTATAAGTATATAAGGGGACAATACAAATATCTCGCTGAGGATCTGTTTATACCAAGGAAGGTGACGGGCACAAGAGGGCATTCTTTGCGTCTGGAGGAGAGAAGGTTTTTCCACCAACATAGAAGAGGATTCTTTACTGTTAGGGCAGTGAGAATCTGGAATTGCTTGCCTGAGGAGGTGGTGATGGCGAACTCAGTCGAGGGGTTCAAGAGAGGCCTGGATGTCTTCCTGGAGCAGAACAATATTGTATCATACAATTATTAGGTTCTGTAGAAGGACGTAGATCTGGGTATTTATTATAATGGAATATAGGCTGAACTGGATGGACAAATGTCTTTTTTCGGCCTTACTAACTATGTTACTATGTTACTATGTTACCTGGTTGTCTTCTCTTGTCCTGTGGAAAACTGTGCACCCTATATGATCTTTCTCACCGTCGCATGCATGGTCTTCACAGGAAGGATCAGCTAACGGACAAGGTGGAGGGGCGTTGTGTGGCAATTCTTTAATCAGGAAACTGCTCTCGCATGGCTGGAAGAGAGACGGACGTCCATTTTTGAGAGTATTGGTGAGCATGTTGTTGACTGATGTCGGCCTGTGTGCTCCACCCAAACAAATGTCTCCCACAATGACCCATCCTAGGTCAAGTCTCTGAGCATATGGGGCATTTTGTGGGCCGTTAATCTGTCCTCTAGCCTTGTGGACTCGTAGTATGTCTCTTCCAAGGAGTAAGACGATTGGAGCTCCTTGGTCCTGTTCCGGTATCAGGTATCAGGTGAGCTATAAGTTTCAAGTGGGTATGATGAGCTGCTACCTTTGGTGTAGGTATCTCAGACCTGTTGTCGGGAATCTGGTTGCACTCCAGTATTGATGGCAAGGATAAGCAGGTTCGACCGTCTATAAACTCTACTTTGAATCCGGTCGCTTTTCTTCCCGCCGTCTCGACAGTACCTGCACATGTCTTCAAGGAGTTCGGAGAGCCGGGACCAGCAATGTTTAAAGTGTCGAAGAGAAAGGACTTAGCTAGAGACCTGATGCTCTGATCATCCAAGATTGCATATACCTTGATTGCCTTATCCCGTTGGCTCACTGGGAATACTCTGACAAGACAGATCTTTGAGCAGGATCTTCATGCTACAAGTTCCTTGCAGATCTCTGTACACTGAGAAGTGACCACTGGGGTGGCAATGTCAGTGTTCATCTGTTTTTCGGCAGACTCTTTTACTCGCGACAATACCCCTGAGGGTGGTCCAGGTTGTAAGGCCGTGTTGTGCTCCACACTACTACATTCTGTGCATTTCACACTGGTTTCACAGTTCTTGGCAAAGTGTGAGGTCATCGCGCAGTATCTGAAGCATATCTTGTTTTCCTTTAGGAAACTCTTACGGTCTTCTAGAGACTTCTCCCTGAAGGCTCTACATTTTAGTAGAGGGTGAGGTTTCTTGTGTAGGGGGCAGTGTTTGCTGAGATCCTGAGGTTTGTCCTCTTCTGGAGAGGACTTACTTGCCCTGTAAGGAAACCCTGTGGAGGTAACATTAGTTTTGTGGACTGCCACTGGGGTTTTACAGAGTTTTACATGAGAGGCAGTGGTACATGACATAGTGAAATCGAAACTGGGGTCATTTCTAACTTTAGCCTGCTGAGCAACAAAGTCTACAAACACCCTGAAAGGAGGAAATGGTACCTTATGAGCCTGTTTTTAATGGGACCTGTGACTGGCCCACTTTTCTTGTAAGTTGTAAGGGAGCTTTTGGACAATTGGGTTGACACCTCTGGCAGTGTCCAGGAATGCCAACCCTGGTAGGTCACCTTCTGCCTGAGCAGCATGTACCTCCATTAACAAGTCGCTCAGTTCCCTGAGCCTTTGATAACCCTTATTTGCTATCATGGGAAAATCATCAATTCTTTTATGCAAAGCGTTTTCTATAGCTTCTATTGACCCCTAACATTCTTTGAGTCTCTCCCACACCATGCGAAGTCCTGTGTGTGGGTACTTTATTTTAATGTTCCTGATTCTTTTGGCGTGTTCAGCTGACTCGTTCCCCAGCCACTTTACCAGTAGATCTAACTTTTCACTACTGGAAAGATCCAAGTCTCTGATGGCGTTCTGGAAGGAGGCTCGTCGTGCTCTATAGCTTTCAGCTTGATCAGTGAACTTTACAAGTCTCTTGGTCACCAGCTCTCGGCGGGTAAAGAACCTTGTAAAGTTCATTGTGGCTGTGTCAGTGCTGACATGAGCTGGTGTGCTGTTGTCATGCAGTGTGTGTGGTGCATTCTCATACCTGGTAGGAGCTTCAGCCTTAGGAAAGTCTGAATAAACCCGTTCCGAAGCTAAGGGTGTCCCTGTCAGTCTGGGAGGAGGCCTACCTTCTGTTCTGTAAGACGGTAGTGGTGGTCGACGCTGTTTTGCAGCATACCTTCCTGCTTCCAGTATGGCATTTGGAGGGAGGATCTCTGGTAATCTGTATAGGCTGGTTTGTGTAACGGATCAGAGTTATCTTCTGTTAGGTGTCGAGTTCCCGCCTCTGCACAGGGGGAATCTCGAACCATCTCTGCTGCAGTCTCCCATTCTTCTCCAGCCGCAGTGGAGTCTGCTCAGCACAGACGTCGGTCCCAGCGTCTTGCTCAGTCTCACTCTGTGCATAGGGTTACTGCTGCTTTTCCAGCTTCTGCCATTGAAGTCAGTGCTGGGCAGCGGCAAGCAGATGCTTCTGGGGCCAAGTCCTACTTTGCACACACTGAGCATGCCCAGGGCAAGATCTCTCAGTGGAGATCTAGGGTCACATGCTCAGGTACTGCAGCGATTTCCATTGGTCCTTCCCACGGAAGGTCCTGCAGGTATTAGGACTAAGTTCTGCTTTGCACACTGAGCATGTACAGGGCAAGATCTCTCAATGGAGACCTAGGGTCACATATTCTTTTACTGCAGCAATTCCATTGGTCCTTCTTTGAAGGGTCCTGTACGTGCTGCAGTTATTTAGGGCTCGCATGGCCGCACGGCCATGCGCTAGTGTACATTTGTAAACATGTGTGTGTTGTGAGTGAAAGTCACTCTTTAAATAACCCTCCCTATTGGATGACTGTTACCAGAAGGTGTATGATTGCTATCTAGTGCCCGACTTATCCAACAGCACGTTACACACTAATACAGCGTCTAGTTGCTGTGTCCGCCAGTGCGGCGCTGTGCGCTTTCACTGTACTTTCCTGACACAAGCCTGGGTGGTTAGTGGCTTCCGCCAGTGCAGCACCGCATGCACTCTCGTGCATTCCTTTGTTATTATTTTGGTTACGCTGACACCCCAGTTGCGGTGTCGACCGCAAGTAGTCTTCATAGACTCAGATCCCTAGTCTTTGGTCTGAGCTCGGAGACTCCTTGCTTGTGCTCTTGTGTGCGGTACCGCGGCCCTGTGACTTAACAGGGTTCGCTTCCTTCACACAGGGTGAAGTTAACCTGTGTGTATTCACATTGTACTGCCATATAGTCCATCATTACTTGGCAGCAGGTTCCATCTCTGCACGGTGGACCCCGGGCTGCGAACGCACCTTATTCTACCTATCTTATTATTTGGTGTGTTCCGCTAGCCCTAACAATCGTCTATTCTAGGATGTCGGTGGAAATATTCTGAACAGAGAATGCAGACTTTTCAGTTCCGGACCTGGCACACAAGTGCCCGCGGTCTGTTCGTCCTCCTTACATTTATCTGTTCAGGTTCCTCCTCCTACTCTTCTGCCTCCAACATGTCTTCTTTTGGTCACAGGAAGACCTGCACCACCAACTTGAGCACAGCCAGGGGGAAACAACAGCAGGCGGCACTTCCTCTGTTTGGGGGACAAATCCCACAATATGCAAGAACTGTGGACTGGGATCAAATAGCAGATAGATGAGTGGCTGGTGCTGGTAAACATGAATCCCAGCCTGATGGTGTGCGATAATGGTCCTATTTGATTTGACGCAATCCCTTGCCTAGCGGGGGACAGTTTAGGAGGACAATGACGATGAGGAGAAGGAGGAGATGGAGAAGGAGGAAAAACCATGTTCACAGCAGGGTGGCACTCACGTCTGCTCACGGGCATCACTGGATCATGGTTGCGGGGACATAAAGTACCCAAACAATATGTCTCCAAGTGAGGACTGCTTTTCATTGTCTCTGGGCAGCCTGGCACACATGAGCCCATACATGCTGCAGTGCCTGTGGAATGACCGCTGATTTGCACGTAATGTTAGCAGTGCAGATTACTGGGTGGCCATTCTGCTGGATCCCAGCTACAAGGACAATGTACCATCATTACTTTTGCCACTGGAGAGGGATCACAAAATGTGTGAATACAAGCACATGCTAGTAGAAAAACTACTAAAGGCTTTCCCACCTGACAGCGGGGTCTCAGCAAGGCATAGGCGGAGGAGGAAGTCCCCAAAGCAGCCGTGGCACCGCTAGCACCTCAGAGGGCAGGGTTAGCATGGCTGAAATGTGGCAAAATTTTATTAGCATACCACAACATCTGACATCACCTTCTGATATGGTCTGTATTAGCAGGAAGCAGCGTTACAACAACGTAGTGGAATAGTACGCGTTTAAACATCTCCATGTACTAACAGCTGGGTCTGCCCCATTTAACTTCTGGGTCTCCAAATTAGACACATGGCTCAAGCTAGCCCTTTAAGCAATGGAGGTGTTGCCCTGCCCAGTGGCAAGTGTACTGTCACAACATTTGTTTATAACGGTATGGGGTGTCAACACAGACAGGTGCATCTGCCTGTCCACAACCTAATTGGGGAATCTAACATTCCTTAAAATGAACCAGGCGTGGATCCCACAAGACTTGTTCATACATTTGGATGACTAGAAAACTTTAACAGTTGCACTCTGCAAGTCTTAAACTCTGCTTGCCATTCATTTCATTTGTGGGCCTCCTCCCGACCTACCACATATACCACCTTGTCCACCTCATCCTCCACTTGGACCTGTTCCTCCTTGTTCAAGATTCTTATTTTTTTATTCTTAGGCAACCATGTCTGTCATAGTACTGTGCCAAAAGTTGCTTGGTGTGTTCATTAACTCATATCTGTGGGAGTAATATGCCATTAAGCCGCTGTGTGAATTCTGCAATCCTGCCTGTGGGGGTACTGTGCCCCACTGCTTGGATATTATTATTATTAGTTATTATTATAGCGCCACTTATTCCATGGTGCTTTACATGTGAGGAGGGGTATACATAATAAAAACAAGTACATTAATCTTGAACAACACAAGTCACAAATGGTATAGGAGGAGAGAGGACCGTGCCCGCGAGGGCTCACAATCTACAAGGGATGGGTGAGGATACAGTAGGTGAGGATTGAGCTGGTCGTGTAGTGGTTTGGTCGATCGCTGGTTACTGCAGGTTGTAGGTTTGTCGGAAGAGGTGGGTCTTCAGGTTCTTTTTGAAGGTTTTGATGGTACGTGAGAGTCTGATATGTTGTGGTAGAGAGTTCCAGAGTAGGGGTGATGCGCGAGAGAAATCTTGTATGCAATTGTGGGAAGAGGAGATAAGAGGGGAGTAGAGAAGGAGTTCTTGTGAGGATCGGAGGTTGCGTGCAGGAAAGTACCTGGTATGAAATTTGTTGTTGGAGAAAATGTGCAAAATTGAAAAATGTGAAATTTGTAAGTTGCTTCTGAAGGGGTACTCTGCCCCATGCTCTGTGGGTGAAATTTGTAAGCTGCTTCTGAAGGGTACTCTGCCCCATGCTCTGTGAATGGAATTTTTAAGCTGCTAATGTAGGGGTAATGTGCCTCATGGTCTGTGGGCAAAATTTGGAAGCTTATAATGTAGGGGTACTATGCCCCATGCTCTGTGGGTGAAATTTTTAACTTGATTGAAAGAAACTAGCATCTGTCTCCTTGAGTTCACTGCTAAAATGTCTATGTTATTCATTTATTTCTTATGTTACCATGCTTGCTATGGTGGCTAAACCTCTTCAAGTTATTTCCCTATTCACATGTTTGCAGGACAATTGTCCTGCTTTTACCCCCATTTAGCTTCCTTTTGCAGCCCCCAAAACCTGACTATGACTATTTTACAGCCATTTTAAAGCACCGAAGTCAGGTCCCCATTCACTATGGGTTTGGTCTGGGTCAAGTTCAGACCCAAACCAGACCCGGTGAATCTGAACATCCACGGGTTCGCTCATCTCTAGTTATAATCAATTGGGGCAAAAGACTGAAGGCATCTCCCAGAAGAGAATGTGTGCTATAGTGCACCATGTCTTAGGATATGGTGTGCTATAGTGCACCATGTCTTAGGATATGTTGAGCCAAGAGATAAGGAAAAGAGGGACACATCTGCAGATATGCATCTTTACTGCAAAAGTTGTTAGAAGATTTGCCTAATTTTCATAACAGCTGGAACAGTTACTTTGTTTATTAAATTACAATTATTAAGCCTTCTCTATCTCACTGGTAGTCAGAAAATTACTCTAGAAAACAAAATTCACCTGTCAAAAAAAGTTGTTTTGGACCATTTTCAAGAAGGAAAACTATTTCAGTTACTTTTGACACTAATGGAAGAGAGCCTACACAGAATGAGTAACTGCATTCATTTGAGAAGCCCAATCAATAAATAAAACTAAAACACCGAAAACCTAATTCAGAAAACTCACAAAGCCTAAATAATTGCAGCTAATTGCAATGAATGTGGTGACACTCTCAGGCCCACCTGTTGTTAACTGAGAAATCACTAAACTGAATGTCATTTTAAAATTCCTTCTCTATTTCATTTTATTTAATTTTGCATTAGGGTTCATTCAGATAATACATAATGAAATTCAATGGGCCAGTTCAGATGAGTGCTTTTCCTCACAGACCAGGGGTAAACATACCACTGGTGCAGCTGCACTAAGCCCCGGGGGTTCCAAGGCTCCGGAGGGTCCATGGCCTGATTGCATTCATGTGTGCCAAGAATAGAAGAAAATGGGAATGGAGCAGAGCTGTAGGGTTCTGTCCTCTGCTTCCTGTTCGTGCTTTCTTTCTGACACAGCCGCGCAGCTGGATGATGTCAGTATTCAGCATGCCTGTGTCAGAAAGAAAACTGCCAACGATGATGATGCTGCGAGGGAACATGCGGAGAGGTGGCTAGTGATGTTTATGGCTTTTTTTAACAATACATTGGGGAGTGATGGAGAGGATAATGATCGGGTGATGGGGGAGAGGGCAATAATGGAGATGGTGGAGAGGGCAATGATGGAAGTGGTGGTGGAGAGGGCAATGATGGAGATGGTGGAGAGGGCAATGATGGAGGTGGTGGGGAGAGGGCAATAATGAAGGTGAAGGACAGGGCAAAGATGGGGGTGGTGGGAGAGAGGGCAATGATGGGGGTGGTGGGAGAGAGGGCAATGATGGGGATGGTGGGGAGGGCAATGATGGGGTGGTGGGTAAGAGGGCAATGATGGAGGTAGTGGAGACGGAAATGGTGGTGGTGGGGAAAAGGGCACTTATTTAAATGGTGGAGAGGGCAATGATAGAGGTGGTGGAGATGGCAATGATGAGGGTGATGTGGGAGAGGTGCAATGATGGAAGTGGTGGAGAGGACAATGATGGGGATCGTCAGGGAGAACAATGATTGGGGTGTTGGAGAGGGCAATGATGGAGGTCATGGGGACAACAATGATTGGAATGGTGGAGAGAGCAATGATTGAGGTGGTAGGAGAGAGGGGAATGATGGGGGTGGTGGAGAGGACAATGATGGAAGTGGTGGGGAGAGGGCAGTGATGAAGAAGGTGGAGAGGACAATGATGGTGGTAGTAGGGGAGAGGGCAATGATGGAGGTGGTGGAGAGGGCAATGGTGAAGGTAGTGGGGAGAACAGTGATAGATGGAGATGGAGAGTGCAATGATTAATTTGGTGGGAGAGCGGGGAATGATAGAGTGGTGGAGAGGGAAATGATGGGGTGGTGGGGAGGGCAATGATGGAAATGGTGGAGAGGGCAATGATGGAGGTGGTGGAGAGGGTAATAATGGAAATGGTGGAGAGGTCAATGAGGAATGTGGGGAAGAGGGCAACGATGGGATGTGAGAGATTAGGAGGAGGACAATGAGGGATGTGGGAGATTGGGATGGGAGCAATGGGGAATTATAATGGACTTATGAACAGGAAAGGGGGAGGACGACATTAGAAATGGATGTAAAATGAATTGCATGGTGGAGGAGGGTGCTAAGCTCCTGAAAGTGTCCTCCTCCATCTCACAATTCATTGTGATGTTATCAGAGACTTAAAATTTATTGGGGAATGGGAGAGGAGAGGGTAAGGAGCATAGCACCCTTTACAATGAACTGAAAGGTGGGAGATTACGCTGTCAGGCACTCTTAATTATTTGGGAGGTGGTGGAGGAAGCGCAGTACCTGATAGTGTCTTCTCTGACCCCCAAATTCATTATGATGATATGAAGGACTTATACAGAATGGAGGGAAACAGGACAGGGACTAAGACTTTGTGCACATTTTCAGGATTTGCGGGAGAAAATTCTGCTTCATATCCTAATGTGTTGGCAGGAAGAATGCTGCCTAAAATACTTTTATTTTTTTGCCATGTTTTTTACATGCTTTTGCTGCTTATTTTCCCCACACATTAGTATGGGTAAAATAAGCTGCAAGAATTGACATTATGCAGATTTTAATCTGCTGCAAATCTCCAAGAAAAAAAACTGCAACATGTGCATGAGACTTCAGGGATCTGATTCACTTTGCATGTGCTGTAAAACCTTGCATATTTTCCGTATGCACATAGCCTTACAGTTAATTGGGGAGAGTCACAGAGACTGAATAATTTATTTTATTGAGTGATAGTTAATGGGGGTCTCAGTGCTGCTTATCACTTTATATTTTTAATGGTGTGGTACATATCTGCAGGGGGAGACACAAGCATCTACACAATGTTAGTGATCTCGATATTTTCAGAGTCGTGGCTGGGAGATGTCAACATGAATGTCTGACCAGATGGAGAAGAAACAGCAGAAAACTGCTATAATTATACGGGACATCTGCAGTAAGTGCCTGAATGTAAATATTATTCTGTATCTGTTCTGTGTGACTTGGAGTAATAATGTTATCTTTAAAATCCCTTTTTCTACATTCTCACATTTGTGTGAAATGTCCATGTGCTTCCAGATTTTTTTTATCAGGCAGCATATGAACTCATAAAGTTGTATAGGTCCACTCACACATCCGTGAAAATCATGGATCTGAGAATGAGGTGCGTGAGGGTCAGAGAATGTTTTTCTCTGATCCGATTTTGAGGATCAGAATGGGACATACTCAATGTGGCTGTAAAAACGTGCAGCACACCAAGACTGCACACCAATACAGGAATGTAGCCTTATTATGTACTAGCTATTGAACCCGTTATACGCCCGGGTGGCGAGCATTTATATTGGTATATGGTCTCCATCATGTGCTGCTGCCATCCTGCGCCCGTTCTGTCATGTGCTGCTGCCATCCTGCGCCCGTTCTGTCATGTGCTGCTCCCATCCTGCACCCGTTCTGTCATGTGCTGCTCCCATCCTGCTGCCATCCTGCGCCCGTTATCTCATGCGCTGCTGCCATCCTGCGCCCGTTCTGTCATGTGCTGCTGCCATCCTGCGCCCATTCTGTCATGTGCTGCTGCCATCCTGCGCCCGTTCTGTCATGTGCTGCTGCCATCCTGCGCCCGTTCTGTCATGTGCTGCTCCCATCCTGCGCCCCCGTTCTGTCATGCGCTGCTGCCATCCTGCTCCCGCTCTGTCATGTGCTGCTCCCATCCTGCTGCCATCCTGCGCCTGTTATCTCATGCGCTGCTGCCATCCTGCGCCCGTTCTGTCATGTGCTGCTGCCATCCTGCGCCCGTTCTGTCATGTGCTGCTGCCATCCTGCGCCCGTTCTGTCATGCGCTGCTGCCATCCTGCGCCCGTTCTGTCATGTGCTGCTCCCATCCTGCGCCCGTTCTGTCATGTGCTGCTGCCATCCTGCGCCCGTTCTGTCATGTGCTGCTCCCATCCTGCTGCCATCCTGCGCCCGTTATGTCATGCGCTGCTGCCATCCTGCGCCCGTTCTGTCATGTGCTGCTCCCATCCTGCTGCCATCCTGCGCCCGTTATGTCATGCGCTGCTGCCATCCTGCGCCCGTTCTGTCATGTGCTGCTGCCATCCTGCGCCCGTTCTGTCATGTGCTGCTCCCATCCTGCTGCCATCCTGCGCCCGTTATGTCATGCGCTGCTGCCATCCTGCGCCCGTACTGTCATGTGCTGCTGCCATCCTGCGCCCATTCTGTCATGTGCTGCTGCCATCCTGCGCCCGTTCTGTCATGTGCTGCTGCCATCCTGCGCCCGTTCTGTCATGTGCTGCTGCCATCCTGCGCCCGTTCTGTCATGTGCTGCTCCCATCCTGCTGCCATCCTGTGCCCGTTCTGTCATGTGCTGCTGCCATCCTGCGCCCGTTCTGTCATGTGCTGCTGCCATCCTGCGCCCGTTCTGTCATGTGCTGCTGCCATCCTGCGCCCGTTCTGTCATGCGCTGCTGCCATCCTGCGCCCGTTCTGTCATGTGCTGCCGCCATCCTGCGCCCGTTCTGTCATGTGCTGCCTCCATCCTGCGCCCGTTCTGTCATGTGCTGATGCCATCCTGCGACCGTTCTGTCATGCGCTGCTGCCATCCTGCGCCCGTTCTGTCATGTGCTGCTGCCATCCTGCGCCCATTCTGTCATGTGCTGCTGCCATCCTGCGCCCGTTCTGTCATGTGCTGCTGCCATCCTGCGCCCGTTCTGTCATGTGCTGCTGCCATCCTGCGCCCGTTCTGTCATGTGCTGCTGCCATCCTGCGCGCGTTCTGTCATGCGCTGCTGCCATCCTGCGCCCGTTCTGTCATGTGCTGCTGCCATCCTGCGCCCGTTCTGTCATGTGCTGCTCCCATCCTGCGCCACTATTGTATTCTATGCCCCCGTATGCTGCTGCCATATAAAAAAAAAAATACCATACTCACCTATCGTCCGACTCCACTGCAGGTGTGTCTTCAAGAAAATGGCGCCGGAAAGCGCGGACTGCGCAGGTGCCAATTCCGGCAGCAGGAATCGGCGCCTGCGCAGTCCGCGCTCTCCGGCGCCATTTTCTTGAAGACACACCTGCAGTGGAGACGGAGTGTGTCTTCAAGAAAATGGCGCCGGAAAGCGCGAACTGCGCAGGCGCCGATTCTGGCAGCAGGAATCGGCGCCTGCGCAGTCCGCGCTTTCCGGCGCCATTTTCTTGAACACACTCCGGCTCCTCTGCCTGTGACTGGACTCTGTCACAGCAGAGGAGCCGGAAGACGGAGCTGCACGCAGCGCTGGAACGGAGGACAGGTGAATATACTTACCCTCCCTCCTGGCGCGTCCACGGTCCCTGACTCTCCGGTGGAGATCGCGGTATGCGTTCAGTGCTTACGCATACCGCGATCTCCTGGGAGCGTCACTCTGTGGGGGCCAGACTGCGCCGGCGCTTGCGCCTGCGCAGTCTATAAAGGCTTCGGACAGAATGACGCTCCCAGCGTTATATTATAGATAGCACAGTCCCTTAGTATATAGTGTACTCACTAATTATGTATAGAATAGTCCCTTTGTATATAGTCTACTCACTTATTATGCATAGTGCCATCCTTAGTTGCATAGTTTCTTCTTTTATTATGTATAAATCCCATCCACTCTAGTTATATATGACGCTGTCCCTTAGTGTATAGCTTATTCTGCTGTTATGTGCAGCACTGTCTCTTACAAACTGTATTCTTGTTTTTTTTTTGCTATTCACAGCACCCACTTTTATTACATAGTCCCCTTTCTTGTTAGAATATAAAATTACTTCTGATGGGGCAACATCTGACCAGAAGACCAGTCCATCAGCTCCTCCATTAGAAAAGAAGCTTTCCTATGCTCCATCAGCAGTCCTTGCATTATGTATCTAACAAGAGAGGACGGTATGTAATATATGGTCCGATATGTAAGGGACGGAGCTGTACATAACAAGAGAGTGCCCTGTGTAATAACGGACCGCAATGTACATAATAAAGTAGACTATATAAGATAAATACATGTATGTGTGTGTGACTAATACAGTATATATATGGAGCTTTGTCGCCACAGAAGGAAGGAGGCCCAGACACTTTTCCTGCACAGGGGTCACAACCTACCAGTGTCTGCCCCGTTCACAGACTTACTGTCAGGCTATGTGCACACGTTCAGGTTTTTTTGCATTTTTTTGCGGTAAAAATGCTATAGAAACTGCATTCTGCATGTTTTGTGCATATGATGCGTTTTTTTCGCGAAAAAAATGCATCGCGGTAAAAAAAGCAGCATGTTCATTAGTTTTTCCCGCTATTCTATGCATTTGGGAAAAAAACAAAAAAACGCACCAAAAACGCGTAAAAAACGCATAAAAAACGCATGAAAAAATGCGAAAAAAATGTATGCAGATTTCTGGCAGAAATGTCCGTTTTTTGTCAGGAAAATTTCTGCAAGACATCCTGACGTGTGCACATACCGTTAAAGTGGAAAAAAAATTAATTTGCACTAGGCTCTTCCATTTTTCAGATTAGATTCATCCATTTAGCTCTGTGGGTGTATTAAAAATGGATGACATATAGATAGCATTCAATTAAAAACAAAGAACATTGTATTTGGTTATTTACAGTGTGTATTATACAGTCATGGCCGAAAATATTGGCACCCTTGAAATTGTTTCAGAAAATGAAGAATTTCTCCCATAAAATTAAAGCAATTACACATGTTTAGTTATGCACAAATTTATTTCCTTTATGTGCATTGGAACAACACAAATAAAAACACAGGAAAAAAAGGCAAATTAGACATAACTTCATACAAAACCCACAAAATTAATATAATGGCTACTCTTTAACCTCTTATTGACATATGAAGTCCAGTTACTTCATATACCTGCTTCTTCAAAAACTGCCCATATACAGTTAGGGCCAGAAATATTTGGACAGTGACACAATTTTCGCGAGTTGGGCTCTGCATGCCACCACATTGGATTTGAAATGAAACCTCTACAACAGAATTCAAGTGCAGATTGTAACGTTTAATTTGAAGGGTTGAACAAAAATATCTGATAGAAAATGTAGGAATTGTACACATTTCTTTACAAACACTCCACATTTTAGGAGGTCAAAAGTAATTGGACAAATAAACATAACCCAAACAAAATATTTTTATTTTCAATATTTTGTTGCAAATCCTTTGGAGGCAATCACTGCCTTAAGTCTGGAACCCATGGACATCACCAAACGCTGGGTTTCCTCCTTCTTAATGCTTTGCCAGGCCTTTACAGCCGCAGCCTTCAGGTCTTGCTTGTTTGTGGGTCTTTCCGTCTTAAGTCTGGATTTGAGCAAGTGAAATGCATGCTCAATTGGATTTAGATCTGGAGATTGACTTGGCCATTGCAGAATGTTCCACTTTTTGGCACTCATGAACTCCTGGGTAGCTTTGGCTGTATGCTTGGGGTCATTGTCCATCTGTACTATGAAGCGCCGTCCAATCAACATTGCAGCATTTGGCTGAATCTGGGCTGAAAGTATATCCCGGTACACTTCAGAATTCATCCGGCTACTCTTGTCTGCTCTTATGTCATCAATAAACACAAGTGACCCAGTGCCATTGAAAGCCATGCATGCCCATGCCATCACGTTGCCTCCACCATGTTTTACAGAGGATGTGGTGTGCCTTGGATCATGTGCCGTTCCCTTTCTTCTCCAAACTTTTTTCTTCCCATCATTCTGGTACAGGTTGATCTTTGTCTCATCTGTCCATAGAATACTTTTCCAGAACTGAGCTGGCTTCTTGAGGTGTTTTTCTGCAAATTTAACTCTGGCCTGTCTATTTTTGGTATTGATGAATGGTTTGCATCTAGATGTGAACCCTTTGTATTTACTGTCATGGAGTATTCTCTTTACTGTTGACTTAGAGACAGATACACCTACTTCACTGAGAGTGTTCTGGACTTCAGTTGATGTTGTGAACGGGTTCTTCTTCACCAAATTAAGTATGCGGCGATCATCCACCACTGTTGTCATCCGTGGACGCCCAGGCCTTTTTGAGTTCCCAAGCTCACCAGTCAATTCCTTTTTTCTCAGAATGTACCCAACTGTTGATTTTGCTACTCCAAGCATGTATGCTATCTCTCTGATGGATTTTTTCTGTTTTTTCAGCCTCAGGATGTTCTGCTTCACCTCAATTGAGAGTTCCTTTGACCGCATGTTGTCTGCTCACAGCAACAACTTCCAAATGCAAAACCACAGACCTGGAATCCACCCCTGACTAGTGTTGAGCGATACCGTCCGATACTTGAAAGTATCGGTATCGGATAGTATCGGCCGATACCCGAAAAATATCGGATATCGCCGATACCGATATCCGATACCAATACAAGTCAATGGGACATCAAGTATCGGAAGGTATTCTCATGGTTCCCAGGGTCTGAAGGAGAGGAAACTCTCCTTCAGGCCCTGGGATCCATAGGGATGTGTAAAATAAAGAATTAAAATAAAAAATATTGATATATTTACCTCTCCGGCGGCCCCTGAACTCAGCGCGGGTAACCGGCAGGCTTCTTTGTTCAAAATCAGCGCTTTTAGGACCTGAGAATCATGTCCCGGCTTCTGATTGGTCGCGGGCCGCCCATGTGACCGCCACGCGACCAATCACAAGCCGCGACGTCACCGCAAGCTATTAACGCGCTCATTTTTAAAAATGAGCGCGTTAATGGCTTGCGGTGACGTCGCGGCTTGTGATTGGTCGCGGCCACGCGACCAATCACAAGCCGCTACGTCTTTGAAAGCCATTAACGCGCTCATTTTTAAAAATGAGCGCGTTAATAGCTTGCGGTGACGTCGCGGCTTGTGATTGGTCGCGGCCACGTGACCAATCACAAGCCGCTACGTCTTTGAAAGCCATTAACGCGCTCATTTTTAAAAATGAGCGCGTTAATAGCTTGCGGTGACGCCGCGGCTTGTGATTGGTCGCGGCCACGCGACCAATCACAAGCCGCTACGTCTTTGAAAGCCACTAACGCGCTCATTTTTAAAAATGAGCGCGTTAATAGCTTGCGGTGACGTCGCGGCTTGTGATTGGTCGCGGCCACACGACCAATCACAAGCCGCTACGTCTTTGAAAGCCATTAACGCGCTCATTTTTAAAAATGAGCGCATTAATAGCTTGCGGTGACGTCGCGGCTTGTGATTGGTCGCGGCCACACGACCAATCACAAGCCGCTACGTCTTTGAAAGCCATTAACGCGCTCATTTTTAAAAATGAGCGCGTTAATAGCTTGCGGTGACGTCGCGGCTTGTGATTGGTCGCGTGGCCGCGACCAATCACAAGCCGCTACGTCTTTGAAAGTCATTAACGCGCTCATTTTTCAAAAATGAGCGCGTTAATAGCTTGCAGTGACGTCGTGGCTTGTGATTGGTCGCGTGGCGGTCACATGGGCGGCCCGCGACCAATCAGAAGCCGGGACGTGATTCTCAGGTCCTAAAAGCGCTGATTTTGAACAACGAAGCCTGCCGGTTACCCGCGCTGAGTCCAGGGGCCGCCGGAGAGGTAAATATATCAATATTTTTTATTTTAATTCTTTATTTTACACATCTCTATGTATCCGATACCGATACCCGATACCACAAAAGTATCGGATCTCGGTATCGGAATTCCGATACCGCAAGTATCGGCCGATACCCGATACTTGCGGTATCGGAATGCTCAACACTACCCCTGACCTTTTAACTACTTCATTGATTACAGGTTAACGAGGGAGACGCCTTCAGAGTTAATTGCAGCCCTTAGAGTCCATTGTCCAATTACTTTTGGTCCCTTGAAAAAGAGGACGCTATGCATTACAGAGCTATGATTCCTAAACCCTTTCTCCGATTTGGATGTGGAAACTATCATATTGCAGCTGGGAGTGTGCACTTTCAGCCCATATTATATATATAATTGTATTTCTGAACATGTTTTTGTAAACAGCTAAAATAACAAAACTTGTGTCACTGTCCAAATATTTCTGGCCCTAACTGTATTTGTAAGCATGGAGCTGAGCTTTACCTGCAGCTGTTAACCTATTGAATGCTGCTGTCAGTCTGTGACAGTGACATTCAAAGCATGCCGTTTTTCTAACGGACGATGGTCACACCTGTGATGTGATAATTGAGCATCGTTGAGATGCCATGACAGCTGCTTGTCTATTCCTGTGAAAGCTAGAAAGGATTTTATAGGAGACCATGTTTTTTATATAAATCTAGCAGTACTATGATATTGCTGTACTATATATAGCACAAGGGATTGGATGGATGATCATAGGGTCAAATTTTCTAAAGGGACTACCAAATAGAATAAAAAGTTAGAAGAAATTTATTTAAACATGAAAAAAATCTGAAAGTTTGAATTATCTCCTTTTTCACCCATTAAAAATCAAGAAGAAAAAGAAAACAACATATGTGGCATAGCTACATCCATAAAGTCCTATTTATTCATAAACTAGATGGTAGCCCGATTCTAAAGCGATACGATACGATACACTTTATTGATCCCGTGGGAAATTATGGTATCACAGCAGCACAACTTAAATCATAAAAATCATAAAGGAATTACATAGTTGACATGACAGTTTGTTGACAGAAGAACATTATACATTAGAATAGGACATACACAACGAGTGAACTGAAATGTAGAGAAATAAGTAGACATTCACCTTGGTGGTTTAACCCTAATGTTATTGTTGTACATTCCCATGGCAGTTGGCACAAACGATTTCCTATATTTTTCCTTCTTACACCTCAGGAGTATAAGCCGGTTACTGAAGGTGCTCTTCTGTCTCATGAATAGCTCATATAGTGGATGTGCATTATTGTTCATAATTGCCATACACTTTCTCAGAGTTCTTTTCTCCACTACCTCCCCAAAAGAGTCCAGATTACAGCCCACAGCAGAACTTGCCTTCTTAATAATCTTATTCAGCTTATTAGCATCAGAGGCCCGCACACTACTACCCCAGCACGTGATTGCAAAAAAGATGGCACTTGCCACCACAGATTGGTAGAACATTTCTAACATTTTGCTGCACACATTAAAAGACCTCAGTTTCCTTAGGAAATACAATCTGCTCATCCCCTTCTTGTAGACAAACTCTGAGTGGCATCTCCAGTCCAGTTTGCTATCCAAATGGACCCCCAAATATTTTTAACTCTCCACCTGCTCTACCTCCTGACCAGTAATAATGATCGGTAAGCATTCCAACTTAATCTGCTATGGTTGGCCACCAACTCCTTGGTTTTCTTAACATTTAGTTGTAGATAGTTACCATTGCACCAATCCACGAAATTCGACACCACCCTTCTGTATTCCTCATCCCCCTGATCTCCCCTAATGCATCCCACCACCACGGAGTCATTCGAAAATTTTTGAAGGTGGCAAAGTTCAGATTTATACTGAAAGTCTGAAGTATACAGTGTGAATAGAAATATACATGAATATACATGAATATGTATGCATGTATACACATCGTGAGTGGGGGTTAAATTCCACGCCAATATCGCTGATTGGTCATGCCCAGCTGGCCGATCAGTGAAGCATGGTTCAAATCTGGTGCCAATTCACGGATGGACTGCACCTGTCATTGATTGGTCGCGGTTGGCCGGGGATGACCAATGATCGAAGCGGTGTTTAAATAACCTGCCAATATCGCTGATTGTTCGAGGCCAGCCGTGATCTACCAATCACTGAAGCGGTGTTTAAATCCCGTGCCAATATCGCTGATTGGTTGCGGCCGGCCTGGCATGACCAATGACCGAAGCGTTGTTTAAATACCACGCCAATATCGCTGATTGGTCGTGGCCGGTCGTGAGCTACCAATCACTGAAGTGGTGTTTAAATCTTGTGCCAATATCGCTGATTGGTTGCAGCCGGCCGGGCGCGACCAATCAGTGAAGCGTGGTTTAAATCCCACGTCAATTTGCAGCTGGACTGCGTCTGTTGCTAATTGGTGACAGGATGTTGGGGTTCGGGGCGCTGGATGTCGGAGGTTCAGGGTGAAGGATATAGCACAGCCACATAGTATATAACACAGCCACGTAGTATATTGCACAGCCACATAGTATGTAGTATATAGCACAGCCACGTAGTATATAGCACAGCCACGTAGTATATAGCACAGCCACGTAGTATATATGAGCTACGTAGTATATAGCACAGCCACATAGTAAATAGCACAGCCATGTAGTATATAGCAGCCATGTAAGATATAGCACAGTCGCGTAGCATATAGCACAGCCACGTAGTATATAGCAGCCACATAGTATATAGGACAGCCACGTAGTATATAGCACAGCCACATAGTATATAGGACAGCCATGTAGTATATAGCTCAGACACATAGTATATAGGACAGCCACATAGTATATAGCACAGCCACGTAGTATATAACACAGCCAAGTAGTATATAGCACAGCCACATAGTATGTAGTATATAGGACAGCCACGTAGTATGTAGTATATAGCACAGCCACATTATATATAGCACATCCATGTAGTATATAGCACAGCCACATCATATATAGCAGCCACGTAGTATGTAGGACAGCCACATAGTATATAGCACAGCCACATAGCATATAGCAGCAACGTAGTATATAGGACAGCCACGTAGTATATAGCACAGCCACGTAGTATATAGAACAGCCACGTAGTATATAGCACAGCCATGTAGTATATTGCACAGCCACATAGTATATAGCACAGCCACGTAGTATATAACACAGCCCACGTACTATATAACACAGACAGCCACATAGTATATAGCAGAGCCACATAATATACAGCAGAGCCACGTAGTATATAGCACAGCCACGTAGTATATAGCAGCCACATAGTATGTAGCAGCCACATAGTATATAGCACAACCATGTGGTATAGTATATAGCAGCCACGTAGTATATAGCAGCCACATTGTATATAGCAGCCACGTAGTATATAGCACAGCCCACACAGTAAATAACACAGCCCATGCAGTGTATAACACTGCGTACATAGAATATATCAGCCCACGTAGTATACAGCAGTGTGGGCACCATATCTCTGTTAAAAATAGAATTAAAACAAAAATAGTTATATACTCTCCCTCCAGCATCCACCGAAGTTGTCCCGATGCGTGAGAGGCTGCCGCCAGCTTCCATTCCCAGAGATGCATTGAGAAATCACCCAATGACTCTCGCAAAACCGCCAAGTCATCTGGGTAATTTCGCAATGCATCTCTGGGAATGGAAGATGGCGGTAGCCTCGCCACTCGCATGCATCAGTAGACGGCGGAAGGTGAGAATAGCACAATTTTTTATTTTTTTTAATTATTTTTAACATATCTTTTTACTATTGATGCTGCATAGGCAGCATCAATAGTAAAAAGTTTGTCACACAGTGTTAATAGCAGCATTAACAGACTGCATTACACCGTGCTATGCCACGGTGTAACGCAGTCAGTTTAACGGACTGCTAAAACGCTATGTGGGCGGTGGGCGCTGACTGGGAGGGGAGTATGGAGGGGGCACTGACTGCAGGGGGAGTAGGGAGCGGCCATTTCGTGGCCGGACTTTGCCTGTTGCTGATTGGTCGTGGTCGGCTGGCCGCGACCAATCAGCGACTTGGAATTTCCATGACAGACAGACAAACAGACAGATAGTCAGACAAACAGATGGAAGTGCCACTTAGACGATTATATATAGATAATATAAATTAACCTGATTAATAAATGGCATACCGAGAAAAAAAATAACAGAATTGCTGTTTTTTGAATTGCCACAAAGTAAAAATTTCAGTAAGAGCGGATCAAACATTTTATCAAAATAGCAACACAAATAAAAGTATGTTTTTTTTACAAATTACCCAATTTTTCTTCACCGCTTAAAAACAAAAAACTAGGCATGGATCTGTATAATAAATTCTAAACATAATAGAATTGCGCTTATTTCACTATTTTTCTGCACTTGCCATAAATCACATGGAAAAAAATAATTCTGTCAGTTAAAAATACATCTCTTCACACAAATCAAAAACAACAAAAAAATGTCCCTGCACAGCTATAAAGATTGAAAAATAAAAAAGTTATAGCTCTTGGAAGAAGGGGAGGAAAAAACAAAAGTGCAAGCAATGGAAAACTAAAACTAAAATATTTTGAGCATTTTATAATTAAATGAGGTAAAATCCTTTTTTTTCTTGTTTTTTAATCCTTAAACTAATACATTATGGATGAATTGAGCAGATTGTTTGAAATTCAAATTTGCAGACCACCAAATTTTCACCGAAAATTTGTTTTGGGGAAAATAAATTTCCATAAATCTCAATACAGGAAAGAAGGAGTATGTGTGACAGGTAAGTTTATATTTTTGCTAAGCAAATCTCGCAGTTTTTAATTCACATGAAACTGCGACAATTTGAGACAAACTTGACCCTCTGCGGCTTGAACCGCTTATCTTCAATTACGGATATTTACTATGCTGTGATTCTCGATTTTGGATATAATAATTTAGTGAGAAAGATGCAGTCTCCGGTGCTCGTCACATTGCATCAAGCAGTCTCCAGTGTGTATAAACCAAAAAGAACAAGGATCCCTAAAAGATAACTTTTAATAATACATCTAAAAAGACCGTATTTTTAAGTATAAGATAAAATAGTATTAAATGTACCTATAAAGACCCTACGTCAAGCTACAATAAGCCCTGCCTGGCAGTGGAGGTTGGCACCCTAATTTACTGCGGTAGGCGCCCCCACTCCTCGACGGCTCACCCTACCAAGCCCTAAGGGATACCTATAATAAAGAAAAGCTGGTGGGCCCTATAAGAACCTATCAATAAACAACTACCTGACAGTGGAGGTTGGCACCCTAATTTACTGCGGTAGGCGCCCCCACTCAACGACGGCTGACCCTAGGGTCCCTAACCATCCCTAAATAAAGAGATAGACAAAAGATAATGTCCCACATATCACTCCAATACCCGTGAGAAAAAACAAAAAGCAGAACAAAATGCAAAAAAAAAAACTAAACACAAGAAACAACACAAAAAAAATTATATACATATGTATAATTTGTCAATGTATCAGAGGGGGCAATAAAAGATGCAATGTCTACAAAATAACGCCTCCCTCACTATAGAAGTAGATAAATGTAGTTCACCTGAGTACAGGAACAAAGGCACTGTAAAGCATAATAACTAAACGAGCCATGCCCATCTAATAGAGTGCAGTCAGATGTTTAAACCCAACGGGTACATGGAGTGTTGAAAAGATATATGTTTTGTCCAAATAGGATAAAATGGCATATTAATGCCTATATTAAGCAATAAGATATCATTATATACACTCCTACAGTAAATCTTGTTCAGTAACGTCCACATTAATCTCGTTTATATCTTGTTAAATATCGTCCACATTAATCTTTGTTAAATATTGTCCACACTTATACCACTGTCTTAATGTGTCAGTGATAGGTGTAGAACACAGACTATAACATGTCCTCCAAAATAGACAAAATATGCTATGTCAATAGTCATGGAAAAACTGGACAACAAGCATATAAAGTAGCAGACAAATGTTCACACTAGCCACACTTCATAGATATAGCAGTGTTAGATCAAAACGTGGACTAAGGTAACAGACAATTCACGGTAGCAAAAGAATTTGATAAAGATCACACCCAATACACATATGGAGAGACTCCTTCATGCAAACAAACAAATAAAAAGGACTCTATCATCCAATTGGTACAGTGAGATAAGTAGCAAGATATACAGCCACCAATGTACTTATCTATTCACTGGGGTCTCCCGAGGTGTAGATCACAAAGCTACCGGAATATCAGATGGTTCATTACAAGTAGCCGAAATCAGCTGTCATCATGTTGTCCCAAAACAGTGCCCGACGCGTTTCTCCCCCATAGGGAATGACGGGGGTTCATCAGGGGTAGGCAGCCACACACGAAATAGAGGAGCTGTAAAGGTGTATGCCACTCACCATATCAATCTTTATATACACCCCAATGTATTTACAAAAGGAACAATGTCCACATTTAAAAGTACCAGTGGCTCTATTAGTTAACCACGTGCTTTGTTTTTTCGGGGCAAGCAATACGTATATATGGCTGCAGCTGTTTTCTTGTAGCGGTACGTAATTGCACCCCTATCCTCTATCTATTTGCCTATGCGCATGCGCGGCGGCTATGTGGTAAGCCGCTCCAGTGTGTTTTGGCTGCAGCGGCCATTTTCTTGTAGCCGTACATGGATGCGCCTTTATTCTCTATTTATCTGCCTATGCGCATGCGCGGCTGGTACGGCCGTTACAACGCCGCTCTATTATGTAGCAGTCGCTACTGTGTTATGCTGCATGCAGGCGCCGCACGCTAGAACGTCACTTCCGGCTCACTCCACGTGGAGCCGGTTATCGGCACTATCTATCAGTGTATATAAAGATTGATATGGTGAGTGGCATACACCTTTACAGCTCCTCTATTTCGTGTGTGGCTGCCTACCCCTGATGAACCCCCGTCATTCCCTATGGGGGAGAAACGCGTCGGGCACTGTTTTGGGACAACATGATGACAGCTGATTTCGGCTACTTGTGATGAACCATCTGATATTCCGGTAGCTTTGTGATCTACACCTCGGGAGACCCCAGTGAATAGATAAGTACATTGGTGGCTGAATATCTTGCTACTTATCTCACTGTACCAATTGGATGATAGAGTCCTTTTTATTTGTTTGCTTGCATGAAGGAGTCTCTCCATATGTATTGGGTGTGATCTTTATCAAATTCTTTTGCTACCGTGAATTGTCTGTTACCTTAGTCCACGTTTTGATCTAACACTGCTATATCTATGAAGTGTGGCTAGTGTGAACATTTGTCTGCTACTTTATATGCTTGTTGTCCAGTTTTTCCATGACTATTGACATAGCATATTTTGTCTATTTTGGAGGACATGTTATAGTCTGTGTTCTACACCTATCACTGACACATTAAGACAGTGGTATAAGTGTGGACAACATTTAACAAAGATTAATGTGGACGATATTTAACAAGATATAAACAAGATCAATGTGGACGTTACTGAACAAGATTTACTGTAGGAGTGTATATAATGATATCTTATTGCTTAATATAGGCATTAATATGCCATTTTATCCTATTTGGACAAAACATATATCTTTTCAACACTCCATGTACCCGTTGGGTTTAAACATCTGACTGCACTCTATTAGATGGGCATGGCTCGTTTAGTTATTATGCTTTATAGTGCCTTTGTTCCTGTACTCAGGTGAACTACATTTATCTACTTCTATAGTGAGGGAGGCGTTATTTTGTAGACATTGCATCTTTTATTGCCCCCTCTGATACATTGACAAATTATACATATGTATATAATTTTTTTTGTGTTGTTTCTTGTGTTTAGTTTTTTTTTGCATTTTGTTCTGCTTTTTGTTTTTTCTCACGGGTATTGGAGTGATATGTGGGACATTATCTTTTGTCTATCTCTTTATTTAGGGATGGTTAGGGACCCTAGGGTCAGCCGTCGTTGAGTGGGGGCGCCTACCGCAGTAAATTAGGGTGCCAACCTCCACTGTCAGGTAGTTGTTTATTGATAGGTTCTTATAGGGCCCACCAGCTTTTCTTTATTATAGGTATCCCTTAGGGCTTGGTAGGGTGAGCCGTCGAGGAGTGGGGGCCCCTACCGCAGTAAATTAGGGTGCCAACCTCCACTGCCAGGCAGGGCTTATTGTAGCTTGATGTAGGGTCTTTATAGGTACATTTAATACTATTTTATCTTATACTTAAAAATACGGTCTTTTTAGATGTATTATTAAAAGTTATCTTTTAGGGATCCTTGTTCATTTTGGTTTATACTCTCTTCTGGGATTCATAAGTATTGTAGGTTGGTTTAGTTTATCAAGCAGTCTCCACTTGCTTCTTTTGTCTCGAGAATGATAGGCACAAAGCACAAAGGTTGCAGCTTCTCCCAAAAATGTCATAGCCTGGATTATGATTTCTACATTTTTCTGTTACGCACTCCATACATGACAACAAAGTCAGCATTTTATTCTCATGCTGATTGTTTCTGGTCTACTGTACCATAAGAATTTGATGCTCTATGGAGCTTTGCTTACCCAGATAGAAAGATGAAAAAGCAAAATAATTGTTTCATCATGATGAATCCAAAAAGAGAAACAAATCACCTTTTTTTAGATCTGCCATTTAGCTAATCTTTCTTTTGCAAACAGGGATTTGTTGCGTATGGGACAATGGACGAATAAATATTTACCTAAATATCAGCATTTCAGCCTCCATAGTCTGCTAGGTTCACATTGCGTTAGTGCAATCCGTTTAGCGCATACGCTAATGGAATGCGCTAACGCAATGTACAAAAAGGGATTGCGTTTAGCGATCCCGCTAGCGCAGATGCCCGATCTGCGCTAGCGAGAACGGACCGAAAAACGCTGCAAGCAGCGTTCGAGGTCCATCAGAAAATAACGGGACATCGCTAACGCATGCCAAAAATGGCATACGTTAGCGATGCGTTAGATACATTGCGGTCAATGGCTGCGCTAACGGATCCGTTACATTGCGCTAGTGGCGCTATGTAATGGATCCCGTTAGCGGACTGCCACTATTGCAATGTGAATCAAGCCGAAGCAGATATAAAAAGGAATAACTTCAAAAAGGAATGGCTGCTGGTTAAAACCAGTATTGCTAAATGTCCATTGATTTTCTTATCTATTGTCTATGGGGAGACTTACTAAACTGATTAGTAATGTCCAAGAAAAAAATATTTAAAAATGTTCAAGGAAAAAATCACAGATTCTGATGGCTACTTCAACTATATAAAATACTAGCTGAAGAGCCCGGTGTTGCCTGGGCATAGTAAATATCTGTGGTTAGTTATAGCACCTCACTTGTCTTATTATCCCATCACGCCTCTCATTTTCCCAATCACATCTTTCATTTTCCCCCTCACATCTCTCATTTTCTCCCTCACTCCTCTCATTCCCCCCTAACACTTGTCATTTCAACCTCACATCTGTCATTTTCTGATCACGCCACTATTTTTCCTCACTCCTCTCATTTTGCACTCACACCTTTTCATTTTCACCTCACACCTCTCATTTTCACCTCAGTATATACATGTTTGTCATCTCCCTTATATATAGTATACATCTGTATGTCATCTCCTGTATATAGTATATACCTGTATGTCATCTCCCCTGTATATAGTATATACCTGCTGTGTGTCATCTCCCCTATATATAGTATATACCTGAATGTCATCTCCTTCTATATATAGTATATACCTGTATGTCATCTCCTCCTGTATATAGTATATACCTGTGTGTCATCTCCCCTGTATATAGTATATATCTGTGTGTCATCTCCTCCTGTATATAGTATATACCTGCATGTCATCTTCTATATATAGCATATACCTGTATGTCATCTCCTCCTGTATATAGTATATACCTGTAGGTCATCTGCCTCTGTATATAGTATAAACCTGTGTGTCATCTCCTCCTGTATATAGTATATACCTGTATGTCATCTCCTCCTGTATATATATGTACCTGTATGTCATCTCCTCCTCTATATAGTATATACCTGTGTGTCATCTCTCCTGTATATAGTATATATCTGTGTGTCATCTCCCCTGTATATAGTATATACCTGTGTGTCATCTCCTCCTGTATTAGATCTCGTTCACACGTTATTTGCTCAGTATTTTTACCTCAGTATTTGTAAGCTAAATCGGCAGCCTGATAAATCCCCAGCCAACAGGAAGCCCTCCCCCTGGCAGTATATATTAGCTCACACATACACATAATAGACAGGTCATGTGACTGACAGCTGCCGTATTTCCTATATGGTACATTTGTTGTAGTTTGTCTGCTTATTAATCAGATTTTTATTTTTGAGGGATAATACCAGACTTGTGTGTGTTTTAGAGCGAGTTTCGTTTGTCAAGTTGTGTGTGTTGAGTTGCGTGTGGCAACATGCATGTAGCGACTTTTGTGAGATGAGTTTTGTGTGGCAACATGCGTGTAGCAACTTTTTGTGTGTCGAGTTGCATGTGACAGGTTAGTGTAGCAAGTTGTGTGCAGCAAGTTTTGCGCATGGCGAGTTTTGCGCGTGGCGAGTTTTATGTGTGGTGCCTTTTGAGTATGTGAAAGTTTTGTGTGAGGCCACTTTTGCATGTGTTGCAACTTTTGTGCATGTGGCAATTTTTCCACGTGTGCAAGTTTTGCGTGTGGCGAGTTTTCCATGAGGTGAGTTTTGCACTTGTGGTGAGTTTTGCAAGAGCCTGGTTTTTGCATGTGGCGAGTTCTGCGCGTGGCGAGTTTTGAGTGGCGACTTTTGTGTTTCAACTTTTATGTGGCGAGGTTGGTGTATTTGTGGTGAAATGTGTGCTGAGGGTAATATGTGTTCAAGCATGTGGTAGTGTGTGGCGCATTTTGTGTGTGTGTTCATATCCCCGTGTGTGGTGAGTATCCCATGTCGGGGCCCCACCTTAGCAACTGTACGGTATATACTCTTTGGCGCCATCGCTCTCATTCTTTAAGTGCCCCTTGTTCACATCTGGCAGCTGTCAATTTGCCTCCTACACTTTTCCTTTCATTATTTTGCATTATGTAGATAGGAGCAAAATTGTTTGGTGAATTGGAAAGTGCGGGGTTAAAATTTCACCTCACAACATAGCCTATGACGCTCTCGGGGTCCAGACGTGTGACTGTGCAAAATTTTGTGGCTGTAGCTGCGACGTCTCCAACACGTTTCCTTTTACTTTTTTCCTCATTATGTAGATAGGGGCAAAATTGTTTGGTGAATTGGAATGCGCGGGGTTAAAATTTTGCCTCACAACATAGCCTATGACGCTCTCGGGGTCCAGACGTGTGACTGTGCAAAATTTTGTGGCTGTAGCTGCGACGGTGCAGATGCCAATCCCGGACACACACACACACACACACACACACACACACATACACACATTCAGCTTTATATAGTAGATAATATGTCTATTTTAGCAATGGTAATTAGATACCACAAAAATAGAAAGCAACAAAAATCAAAGTCTGGGCCAATAAAGAACAACAGAGAATAGCAGAGTCAAATGAAAAGGAGACATGAAACGTTAGCTAGAAGTAAGTCCTAAACAGGCCACTAGCAAAAGCAAGAGACCTCATTATTACAGTGCCCAAACACTGGCAGATAGAGGCAGAATAGGGCCCGTGTGATGGAACAATATAAGGCCCCTCTGCAGCCCAAAAGTTCATCATGATGCACAATTCCAACTGCTCTGGAGGTGGAAATGGGTCCCCTTGCCTCATGATTTCCTGTGTGGCTGCGCAGGTCACTCCATTGACATGTACACTCCAGGTCTTAGGACATAATAGGAAATTACACCAAGGCTGTTAGTCTTTAAAAGGTAATGCGTTTAATTAATTAATTCACAGAAAAGTAATCACATTATTCATTCACTTTCAATTCATTTTTATACCATTTTCGCTTGTCGCACACAGATGCTTTACAACTATAAATACATTTTGACGATGCTTCAGATATAAATAGCACATACTCGATAAATGCTTTTATTTTAAATAACATTTTTTTTAATTAGGCAAATTTGTGAATTGAGGTTTGGTTGAATACAAATTCAGTAGATGAATTAAACCTTTCCTTGCAGCTATTTTATGTATTTCATCAGCATACATTACATAGAATTAAAGCACTGCTTGTTCGTAAGTAGATAGCCCACGTGGTGCATTAGTTTCACAACTTCGGGAATTCAATTCAAAATTGCCTGTTCTTACACACTCTTACTGAAAGGGTAAAAGTTTAAAAGATTTTGCAAGGCAGTTATGACACTATGTAGTTTGACAAAAAGACTGGCTATAAGTGGCCACAAAAGTTGAAGTTAGAAACCGTCTAATGGTATGTGCACTCAAAATCTTTTGAGGTTTTGGTGAAAAGACTGAGTGGAAACTCTCCAAATTCTCCTCAAAACCTCAAAATTCCTCAAAAACTTGGAGCTTCTACTCCAAAAACTCATCAAAAGACAAAAGGCCCGATACATCAAGACCGATTGTTTTAGAATGCGGGATTAGTGGTGTGCACCGATGGCTGTGCTTTGTATGGAACAGTAGTAGGGCATCTGTAAAGGTATGAAGTCCCCTTTATGCCACCTCCATGTGCAAAAGTCTGCAGACACAACCCAATAAAACTTATGTCAACATAAAGCTAATGATTATACAAACATACCGATTTAGCTAAATTTTCCAAATGATGGGCAGGAGCCATGAATGTTAGTCTGGTGCAGTTTGTTAAAATACAAACTTTATAGCAAAGATTGAGGATGTCTTTTGACAACCTTTGGGTAATAATAGTTCATCTGAGACAAGATGGGACGCAAGAAACTATGATTACAGAAATGTTGGCAAAAGACTCTGGATGTAGGAAAAGCTCTTTTGATGAGACTGTTAGGCTATGTGCACACGTTCAGGTTTCTTCACTTTTTTTCGCGTTTTTTCGTGGTAAAAACTATAAAAACTCATTAAAAACACATACATTATGCATCCTATCATTTAGAATGCATTCTGCATGTTTTGTGCACATGATGTGTTTTTTCCCGCGAAAAAAACGCATCGCGGTAAAAAAAAGCAGCATGTTCATTAATTTTGCAGATTTTCTGCATTTACCCCGCTATTCTATGCATTTGGGAAAAAACGCACAAAAAAACGCACCAAAAATAAGTCAAAATGCGTCAAAAACGCATGAAAAACGCGAAAAATAAACGCATGCGGATTTCTGGCAGAAATGTCCATTTTTTGTCAGGAAAATTTCTGCAAGAAATCCTGACGTGTGCACATATCCTTAAGATTTCTGCTATGTTTGCTCAGACGGATGAACAATTGTTATTGGATTTATTTCATAGCATTGGGTTGTTTTTTTGATTGGTCATAAGTATTTCAATATATAAAATAAGCTATTTTTTATTTCCTATTATGGTATTATTCCTGCTTACTGACCCTGTGAATTATGAGTTACTACATACATCTTTATATGATTCTTGAACCCGGTGTTGGTTTGTTGGTGGCTCTACGAACACGCAACGGTTCAAATCACATCAGGGACCAATATTGGCCTCTGTCTTGAGTATCCAGCTATCTAGTGTGCTGCTAAAAGTTTTTAATATTTTCTATATACATGTAAATGATTTTAGAATTTGATAATTAAAAGTTACATTTTATCCCTCTATTATGCTTATCCATATCTGATTAACTAGAGGTCACTTAAGGTACCTTCACACTAAACGATATCGCTAGCAATCCGTGACGTTGCAGCGTCCTCGCTAGCGATATCGTTTAGTTTGACACACAGCAGCGATCAGAATCCTGCTGTGATGTCGTTGGTCGGGGCTAGAGGGCCAGATCTTTCTTTGGTCGCTGGCTCTCCCGCTGACATCGCTGGATCGGCGTGTGTGACACCGATCCAGCGATGTCTTCACTGGTAACCAGGGTAAACATCGGGTAACTAAGCACAGGGCCGCGCTTAGTAACCCGATGTTTACCCTGGTTACCATCCTAAAAGTAAAAAAAACAAACACTACATACTTACCTAACGCTGTCTGTCCTCCAGCGCTGTGCTCTGCACTCCTCCTGTACTGGCTGTGAGCGTCGGTCAGCCGGAAAGCAGAGCGGTGATGTCACTGCTCTGCTTTCCGGCCGCTGTGCTCACACAGACGGTACAGGAGGAGTGCAGAGCTGGAGGACAGACAGCGTTAAGTAAGTATGTAGTGTTTGTTTTTTTTACTTTTAGGATGGTAACCAGGGTAAACATCGGGTTACTAAGCGCGGCCCTGCGCTTAGTTACCCGATGTTTACCCTGGTTACCTGCATCGTTGGTCGCTGGAGAGCGGTCTGTGTGACAGCTCTCCAGCGACCAAACAGCGACGCTGCAGCGATCCGGATCGTTGTCTGTATCGCTGCAGCGTCGCTTAATGTGAAGGGGCCTTTAGCTTTATAAAACCATGGAACCACAGCCAACAGAGTCAGCAAAAAGCACAAGAGACTGCTACATGACTTGGAACTCAGGCTGCTTGCCTGATTTGCAAAGGGGTGAGGCGGAAGACAGATGTCCACGGTCTGCAGGTACAAACTCTGCACTTTCAGCAGGGGACAGGGTGAAAGACAAAGCAAAGGAATTAGAGGCACTCTAAGAGAACAATCTAAAACCACCTCTACTTGTTCGGGCCTCACCATTCTCTCAGGCCTACTGTCGCCTGCATGCCCCAAAATAAGGTGTTTTATTTGGGCACGTAGCAGGCACAAATTTACCACATCCTCTCCTTGCAGCAGCTACACCACCACCAGCAACAGCAGCATGGCCACATCCCTTAATTGATGCTTCCCTCGTTTTTGCACTCCAAAAAAGTGCAGAATATTACACGGCCTGTATACAGAGAGAGAGAGCATGTCCGGCAGATTATTACACTGCCTGTATGCAGAGTACCCACACAGAAGCTGATTTCAGAGTACTCCAGAGTACTTTTGGGGGACTCCAGGATATTTTTCGGATGAGGCTGTTTTTCACTGTAGCCTCAACTAGGCTATTTTACAGACTACCAACACAGAGGCTGTTTTTAGCGTACCGCTTTGAATCTATCACTGCCCCTTGCCTAATCCATGTCCTGTCCCTATGCTAGGCAATCCAAAAAATGTGGTGCACTCTGTAACCAGGAGCGAAAAGGTGCAGGCTGAACAAAAAGTCACAATGTTTATGGAAAAACAGCCGCACGCATGAAACTTGAAAGTTTTATGCAAAAATTACACTTTTTATTAGTACAGTCATCACCGAGTGCTCATTAGCATAAGAAAAAATTGACGGACAATTTTAGTTAGGGTTACGAGACGCGCGATCTGCCCGAGATCATCCAGAGTCACAACACTTACGGGGAGAGCGCAGCAGGGGGGAGACCATGGAAGATCCCCCTGCCACGCTCCCCATGAGCGTTGCGACTCTGGATAACCTCGGGCTGATCGCACGCCCCCGTAACCCTAACTAAAATTGTCCGTCATTTTTTTTCTTACGCTAATGAGCACTCAGTGATGACTGTACTAATAAAACGTGTAATTTTTGCATCAAACTTTCAAGTTTCATGTGTGCGGCCATAAACACTGTCCCTATGCTAGTCAGAGCACAATGGTGGTGCTACCCCTGGTCCAGAAGTTATACATGATGAGTCAGATAGTGCATCGGTCAATCACAGCCATGCTAATGCTTGGGATGGCTGTGATGGCTGAGGATGCGCCGCCCCCTCAGTGCTGTGTATGTTTCAAAACCGGCGCCTGTGCAGTGTACTGCACAGACGCAGTAAGCTCTGGCCGTCGGACGTCCCAGCCAGGCTTGCAGACTGCGCCTACGTGGGCATTGCGGCCAGCCACCTTTGGAATCCCCGCACTGTGTTATGCATTATGCACAGTGCGGGGCGAGGATTCCAAAGGTGGCTGGCCGCAATGCCCGCGCAGGCGCAGTCTGCAAGCCTGGCTGGGACGTCAGACGGCCAGAGCTTACTGCGTCTGCGCAGCAGAGCAGTACACTGCGCAGGTGCCGGTTTTGAAACGTTCACAGCGCTGAGGGGGCAGCGCTGAAAGCGCAGGAAGATTGGAGTGACGGCAGAGGAGCGGTTAGAGCTGGGGAGTGAGGACCCACCTCCCTGGCTAGAGACAGGAATTGTGGCTAAGTATAAAAATGCTTTATTTGGGATATACTTGAACCTAAAACTAAAAGAGCCACCTTGTTAGAATGCAGCATTACTGCTGCACAAGGTGGCTCTTTTAGTTTATAACGGCTGGAGGGGGTGACAGTGGCCCTTTAAGGGCAAATAAATACAGGGCCTCTAAGAACTTACTGAAGTCTCTTTTTTTTGTTTTTGAAAATGCTGCACCATTTACAAAACAAGATTACTTTTTTAACCTGTGTATATAAATTATTTATCAAAGCACAGAGCAAATAAAAATGTGACAAATCCCCCAGCCCAGATGGCATTCATCCACGGATACTGAGGGAATTGAGCTCAGCAATTGACATACTACTGTATCTCATGTTTTTAGACTCTCTTGTAACAGGGGTGGTGCCACAGGATTGGAGGAAGGCTGATGTGGTACCGATATTTGAGAAAGATGAGAAAGTGAATCCAGGCAACTACAGTGGGTACGGAAGGTATTCAGACTCCTTTAAATTTTTCACTCTTTGTTTCATTGCAGCAATTTGGTAAATTCAAAAAAGTTTTTTTTTCTCATTAATGTACACTCTGCACCCCATCTTGACAGAAAAAACAGAAATGAATTAGTTTTTGCAATTTTAATAAAAAGGAAAAACTGAGATATCAAATAGTCATAAGTATTCCGACCCATAGCTCAGTCACTCATATTTAAGTCACATGCTGTCCATTTCCTTGTGATCCTCCTTGAGATGGTTCTACTCCTTCATTGGAGTACAGCTGTGTTAAATTAAACTGATAGGACTTAGTTTCTAAAGGCACACACCTGTCTATATAAGACTTCACAGCTCACAGTGCATGTCTGACCAAATCAAAATAATGAGGTCAAAAGAACTGGCCAATGAGCTCAGAGACAGAATTGTGACAAGGCACAGATCTGGCCAAGGTTACAAAATAAATTCTGCAGTACTCTAGGTTCCTAAGAACACAGTGGCCTCCATAATCCTTAAATGGAAAAAATTTGAGACCACCAGACGTCTTCCTAGACCTGGCTGTTCAGCCAAACTGAGCAATCGTGGGAGAAGAGTCTTGGTGGGAGTTATATTCATTGACCACACAAGGTCATTATTTCTGGTATTTCTTTTCTATATAGGATTTTGCTTTGTTTTCAAAACATATGAAAGCCCGCATAGAGTTTGCTAAAAAACACATGAAGGACTTCCAGGCTGTGAGAAATAAGATTCTCTGGTCTGGTGAGATGAATACAGACCTTTTTAATGATAATTCTAAGCACTATGTGTGGAGAAAACCAAGCACTGCTCATCACCTGCCCAATACAGTCCTAACAGTGAAACATGGTGGTGGCAGCATCATGAAATGAGGGTGTTTTTCAGCTGCAGGGACAGGATGACTGGTTGTTATTGAAGGAAACACGAATACGGACAAATACAGAGATATCCTTGTTGGAAACCTCTTCCATAGTCCTCTGGACCTCAGACTTAGCCGAAGGTTCACCTTCCTACAAGACAATGACCCTAAGCACACAGCTAAAATAACAAAGGAGTGGCCTCAGAACAACTCTGTGACCAGTCTTGACTGGCCCAGCCAGAGCCCTGCCCTAAACCCAATTGAGCTTCTCTGGAGAGACCTGAAAATGGCATCCACCAACGTTCACCATCCAACTGGAACAGGAGAGGATCTGCAAAGAAGAATGGTAGAGAATCCCCAAATCCTACATAAATAATGATTATTATAATTATTTTTTATTGCACCAGCATTGCAATGCATTATACCTGTAATTGGTGCACTTCCCAGAGCCTCTTAGAATGGCCTTAGCAGGCACCGTATCTGAAAGATTTGAAGGTCATTATGACTACTTCAGGTTGCCATAATGACCATCAGGTTCACACGATGACATCATGGAGGGTGTTGATCGCATGGGAGAGGGCACTCCCTCTCTTAATCTTCTCACTGTTGTGATTGATATCAATAGTGGCATTTAGGAGGATGAACAGCTGGAGGATCCGCCCCTGGTTGTGACATCCAGGGCTCAGCTATCGCATAAGCTGAGCTCCCAGCGGTGATCGTGCTGGCATTGCACCTGTGCCTTCTCAATGACAAACCTATATGTCATCTTCTAGAAACCCCTA
This sequence comes from Ranitomeya imitator, assembly GCF_032444005.1. Classification (NCBI taxonomy): domain Eukaryota; kingdom Metazoa; phylum Chordata; class Amphibia; order Anura; family Dendrobatidae; genus Ranitomeya; species Ranitomeya imitator. The sequence continues at coordinate 592,451,010 of NC_091286.1, forward strand.
TCTGGCCATGGCCAATCAGTGCCTTAAATGTCATGGACGGTTTAAAAATCCACAATTCCAGATGATGTGGACTCAATCTGATCACTTTCAGAGGTAACATAATTCCGGTGAGACTCAGACAAGTGATGAGCATTCCATTCCATTATGGCCTCCCCTTCCTTGCTACCAAGTTGCTTGACTGAAACAAAGAAGCCCAATTGGGTCCTATATTCTACTGGAGCTGTTCCATCTGCCAACCCACCTTGACAATTGCAGATTTCATGTGTTATTCCAGAGATATTCATGTTTTTCTTATACAATATGAAAATGTGCTGTTCATGATAATGAAACACTTATGAGAATCTCCCTCCAGGGCTTATCTACTATATAATTGTCTAAGGGTCACTTCCGTCTTTCTGTCTGTCCTTCTGTCTGTCTGTCACAGATATTCATTGGTCACAGCCTCTGTCTGTCATGGAAATCCAAGTCGCTGATTGGTCGTGGCAACAGCCACGACCAATCAGCGACGGGCACAGTCCGGCGGCAACATGGTCGCTCCTTCCTCTCCACAGTCAGTGCCCGCTCCGTACTCCCCTCCAGTCAGCGCTCACACAGGGTTAATGGCAGCGTTGACCACAGTGTAATGCACTCGGTTAATGCTGCTATTAACCCTGTGTGACCAACTTTTTACTATTAATGCTGCATATGCAGCATCAATAGTAAAAAGATCTAATGTTAAAAATAATAAAAAAATAAAAAATCGTTATATACTCACCGTCCGTCGGCCCCCTGGATCAGGAACCGACCTTTCCCGCTCCTTGTGACGCCCCGATAATCACTCCATGCATTGCGGTCTTGCAAGATGATGACGTAGCACTCTTCAGACCGGAGCACGCGAGGAGCGTCGGTAACCGCTTCGATCTGGGGGCCAACGGAGGGTGAGTATATCACTATTTTTCATTTTAACTCTTTTTTTAAGAGGGCTATGGTGCCCACATTGCTATATACTGCGTGGGCTGTGCAACATATTACGTGGGCTGGGCAATATACTACGTGGGCTGTGCTATATACTGCGTGGGCTGTGCTATATACTACATGGGCTGTGCTATATACTATGTGGGCTGTGCAATATATGCTGTGCAATGTACTTCGTGGGCTGTGCAATATAGTACGCAGGCTGTGCAATATAATACGCGGGTTGTTCAATGTACTACGCGGGCTGTGCAATATACTGCGTCGGCTGTGCTATACACTACATGGCCTGTGTTATACACTACGTGGCCTGTGTTATATACTGCATGCATGGTACTGCGCGGGCTGGGCAATATACTATGCGGCCTGTGCAAAATACTACGCGGGCTGTGCAATATACTCCATGGGCTGTGCTATATACTCTGTGGGCTGTGCTGTATACTCTGTGGGCTGTGCTATATACTCTGTGGGCTGTGCTATATACTCCACAGGCTGTGCTATATACTCCGTGGGCTGTGCTATATACTACGAGGCTGTGCAATATACTACGTGGCTGTGCTATATACTACATTGCCGGCCGCCAACAATCAGCGACAGGCACAGTCCGAATCCTGTGTATCCAATGTATTATTCTAAAATCTTCATAAATAAACTACATACATATTCTAGAATACCCGATGCGTTAGAATCGGGCTACCAACTAGTTTTTAATAAAATGGGGAATTACTAGTGTAAAATATGGTAGTAACACAGGACAATAGAAATGAACTGTGTCTCATAACAAACATTTTATGGTCCTTTCTCAATGTGTCGGAATCCATTCGTTCGCCCCATCGGGGCTTATGTACGAAGCTCCCACAAAATGGGATTCGGGTGTATCTGCCAACAGGGCTATAGAATATGATGCTGCCAAAAGACTAAATGTGTGCTTTGCTGTGCATCATTTTCTGGCATGTACTGTTGCTGAAGACGGACACCAGATATAGAGTCTGGCTGTTGATATCTCATCAACTTCCCCTTAATGTGAAGCATTTAATATTGATAGTAGCAAATCTGTTTTGGATTCCAGAAAAGAACACAGAAAACCTGTTTTTAACCCTTAAACAATGGAGCAATTTTTGGATGACTTGAAAAAAGTTATTGCTTCATTTGGTCAATAACAAAGCTCTTGGAAGTCCTCAAACCTTGGTAATTTTTGCACCACTTCTTGCTTAAAAGAAATAGCTTTTTTACTTGCACCATCTCTGTACTAACATCATAATTGACAGGTATTTGAGTTTCAAATCTGATAATTTTTGGACCCTTTTTTACATTGTATATTGTCTAAAACTTTTATTACAGCGACATTATTAAATTGACTGTTAGTCATCTGTCTTCCCCAAGCCAGATATGTTCAGGTCACTCGAACATTCATAATGCTATATGTGTGGCAAATAGATCACAAGTAGTTCAGTACATTTGTAGGATACTCCATGGTGTTATACACAACTTTTCCAGACAATTAGAGTTTTTGTATTATTGAGATTCAAGACAATTTTGTGGGAAATTCATCAAATTTCAAAAGATTTGCTCATCTCTAATTATATGTTATTGAGAAATTTGTATTCTTCTTTTTACATCATTAGAATTCACATGAGATGATGGGTCTTCTTAAAATAATTGTGGATTCATATTTATGATATTTTTTTCTTTGTTTTGATTTATACCTCCTTTCAGAAAATGAGGTAATTAATAACTTGCAAACAGGTCAGTAAGTGATTGAGCTTTGAAGAAGAATATTTAGGTCCACTAGACCTGGCATTTCGGAGTCTTTGAAGTTGGTCAATAAGTTATTTGGTATTTCAGGAAGGGATTCAGCAACACTCTTGGCTTTCCATTACTCTACGAAACAAATACAAAGTACACACTCATAATATACATCTCTTTTGCTTACAGTAACTTCTTCATGTAAGTCTTACAGATTTTTCTTTAGCCTTTTAATCCAGCAAAGCTGCAAACTTATGAAGACGACCTCGTGTGAAAATAGACATTTATTTGTTCTGGTCTTAATAGCCTTCATTTGCATAAATCTGCATTCCATCTGATCGCATTTAAAATTATTAGCAGGAAGGAGCAAATTGGACCAATTTACTTTGCATCTTAGCATTAGAAAGTGAATTAAAAGGACATTTAACACCATGTTAATTACCTGCTTTATGGGCAATAATTCTTATCATGCTACGTTTTTTTTCTTCAAAGTCTGAGTTTTCTTGTAATGGCACGTAAGTAACTTACAAAATGAATCAACAATGTATTTGCCTCCGAATTCAAAGACACCTTCAAAATTAACTCATAGCATCTGCCTCGATGATTAATGACTTATATTTGCATAATAATAATCCAAATAGATCCTAAATCTTGTTTATATGACTATGCATCCACTTGTGTAGTGGAATCTTGGACATTAGTCATTATATATTCAGTGCTTGGTAAAACAAGCTAAAAGCTTAGCATCAGTTTATAATAATTTAATGAGACAATACAAAGGTATACAAGACTAAATCAAGACTCGAAACACAAAATCGGGAAATTAACATTTGTTACCAGAGTATGCTCCTTCATGCAGAACCATAGCAAAACGTAATGCAAAATGTTCATATCTTGTCACGCGTGAAACAGATGTTAATGTGTGATTTTTATTTTATTTATTATGTATGTTTTATATATCCTCATGGCAAACATTTCCAGTAACATTTTCAGGTTCACAAATGTGACAGTTGTGTATTAGCTTTGGAGGGTGAAGCATCATCTTTATGGTGGATGGTCACACATGATGGGCTTCAGTTAGCAGAAAACAAGACTAAGAAAAAATGTCAGTGGAAATCTGCCCAGATGTTCCATAAAATATTATACTGGTTACAGGTCAGGTAGAATAAATTGTATGTGTTATCATTTGGAAATTATAGTCAAAGGATGTACTGCTCACGGAGCATGGTGACCATTATAGAGTGATGAATAAAAAGGGTAACAATGTTTTTAAATTTTGACTTTCAGGATTTTTTAACTAGAATAATTTTAAAGACAATCATCTTGACTATCTCACACATAAGTTTGACTTGCAATTATTTAGCATATGATTAATTATGCAGATTCATGTCATGTCACTGCATTGTTACTGTTTTGCTACTGGTGGTAGAAAAATATTTTTCTTCCTGTATTCTACAAAATACAACCCGTTCTCATATTCCCTAATAGGTCATTGTGTTATTATGTTATTATCATCTCCCGCCTCGACTACTGCAACCTCCTACTCTCTGGACTCCCCTCTAGCACTCTGGCACCACTCCAATCCATCCTACACTCTGCTGCCCGACTAATCCACCTGTCCCCCCCGCTATTCCCCAGCCTCTCCCCTGTGTCAAGCCCTTCACTGGCTTCCTATCGCCCAGAGACTCCAGTTCAAAACCCTCACACTGACATACAAAGCCATCCACAACTTGTCTCCTCCATACATCTGTGACATGGTCTCCCGGTACCTACCTACACGCAACCTCCGATCCTCCCAAGACCTCCTTCTCTACTCCCCTCTCATCTCTTCTTCCCATAACCGCATCCAAGACTTCTCCCGTGCTTCCCCCATACTCTGGAACTCTCTACCCCAACACATCAGACTTGCGCCTACCATAGAAACCTTCAAAAAGAACCTGAAGACTCATCTCTTCCGACAAGCCTACAGCCTGCAGTGATCCTCAACCTACTGAACAGCCGCACAGCCAGCTCTTCCCTCTCCTAGTGTATCCTCACCCACCCCCTGGAGACTGTGAGCCCTCGCGGGCAGGGTCCTCCCTCCTTATGTACTCGTGTGCCTTGTTAACTGCTCATGTTTAATGTATTTGTCTATATTTGCCCCGTATTCACATGTAAAGCGCCATGGAATAAATGGCGCTATAAAAATGTATAATAATAAATGTATAATAATAATAAAATGTTGATTCCCAAGCGAAAGGTCACTGGTTCAAATCTAGGAGCAGCCATCAAGAAGACTTCCCAAAAAAGAGAAACACCATCATGCAGCCCATCAATAATGGTTTCTCGGCCAAAAAAATTGCCAAACTGCATGATGTACCATGAAAGTTGGAAGAATACAAATGAAGTCCATCCATCCATTAACCCCTTCACCCTCGGAGCTTTTTCCGTTTTTTCATTTTCGTTTTTTACTCCCCTCCTTCCCAGAGCCATAACTTTTTTATTTTTCCGTCAATATAGCCATGTGAGGGCTTATTTTTTGCGGGACGAGATGTACTTTTGAACTATACCATTGGTTTTACCATGCAATGTAACAGAAAACGGGAAAAAAATTCCAAGTGTGATGAAATTGCCAAAAAGGTGCAATCTCACACTTGTTTTTTGTTTGGCTTTTTTGCTAAGTTCACCAAATGCTAAAACTGACCTGCCACTATGATTCTCCAGGTCATTACGAGTTCATAGACACCTAACATGTCTAGGTTATTTTTTATGTAAGTGGTGAAAAAAAATTCCAAAGTTTGCTAAAAAAAAAAAAAAATTGCGCGATTTTCCGATACCCGAAGTGTCTCCAATTTTCGTGGGGTCAGGTGAGAGCTTATTTTTTGCGTGCCAGGTTGGCATTTTTAATGATACCATTTTGGTGAAGATACGTTCTTTTGATCGCCCGTTATTGCATTTTAATGCAATGTCGCGGCGACCAAAAAAACGTAATTTTGGCATTTTGATTTTTTTTCTCGCTACGCCATTTAGCAGTCAGGTTAATCCTTTGTTTTTATTGATAGATCGGGCGATTCTGAACACGGCGATACCAAATATGTGTATGTTTGATTTTTTTTTAATTGTTTTATTTTGATTGGGGCGAAAGGGGGGTGATTTGAACCTTTATATATTTTTTATTTTTTTATATTTTTAAACACTTTTTTTAAAATTTTGGCATGCTTCAATAGCCTCCATAGGAGGCTAGAAGCATGCACTACACGATCACCTCTGCTACATAGAGGTGAAGTACAGATCACCTCTATGTAGCAGAAATGCAGGTGTACTTTGAATGCCGACCACAGGGTGGCGCTCAAAGCAATCGGCCATCAACAACCATACAGGTCTCAAGGAGACCTCTGGTTGTTATGGCAATGCATCGCTGACCCCTGATCATGTGACGGGGGCAGCGGTGCGAGTACCTCCAGCCGCGCCCAGGACCGCTAGTTAAATGCTGCTGTCAGCGCTTGACGGCGGCATTTAACTAGTTAATGGGTGTGGGCGGATCGCGATTCCACTCGCGCTCATTGCGCGCACATGTCAGCTGTACAAAACAGCTGACATGTCGCGGCTTTGAGGTGGGCTCACTGCCGGAGCCCACCTCAAAGCAGGGGATCTGCCAGCTGACGTACTATTCCATCAGCTGGCAGAAAGGGGTTAAAGAGGTAAAAGATGGACATCCAGGCAAAATATTGGCGTCAACAAGTCAGCTCATCACAAGGTCTATCAGTTCTGGTGCAACAAATACGGCAGAGGAGATGGCTCATATTCTTCGTAATAGTGACATCACAGGCATCCTTGCAATCACCATGAGATGTACAATACACAAGTCTGCAATAGTGGCTCGAGACAAAGTGAAGAATCCTTTACTTCAATGTCGTCATTATAAGCATCAGTTTGAGCTTGCAAAAAGTGGACAGTAGATGATTGGAAACCGTTAATTTGGAGTGATGAAACAAATTGCAATACATGACGCTCTGATGGATGCAAACAGGTCTGGAAGAATTAAGGGAAAAATGGGCTAATGGATTGAGAAATTGAAGGGACTGTCAGATTTGGTGGAGGAAGCCTGATGACAAAGGAATTGCATACTTGACCAGGATCGATGGTGGTCTCAGCTTTATGTGAGCATCCTACAAGATGAGTTACTTCATATATTGAGTAGTATGGGTATGAAAATGATGACATAGTGTCAGGTCAATGACCCGAAGCATTCACAGAGATTGCCAAAGAAACTATTCAATGGCAATGAAATAGAGGTGCTGGATGTGTCCCACAGTCCCCAGAACTCCTCCCACTTATTTTTAGATTTAAAGAAAAAACTGTATAAATACCCTTGTGAGTCAACAAGGGCACCAAGTTTGGGAATGTATTGAAGAGACCTGTGACCAGATTTCGGTCAAGAGCATGTTTGAATAAGATCGAGAGCATGCCCAGAAGGATTCGGTCACCATTGAGAGCCAAATGTGGACTAACACAATTTTAAAAATTTACATTTTGATTTTTTGGAGCAAAATAGTAACATTGCAGTGATGTGACAATATTCTGCAAAACTAATCATATTCTAAATACTTGAAAACCAAATTTATGTATGAGAAAGCCAAGGTGATGGTAGTCTCATGTTTTAAGCAGTAATGGATAGTGAGATATGGAGTCTGAAAGTAAAAAGGTAAAAAAATTGCTACCCTTTTGCTCGTCACTATATTAAGGCTCTTTCAGATGTCGGTGTGTCGGGTATATGTGGTACCGCAGACACTTACACAAGTAGACCCATTCAGTTGAATGTGTCTGTGCACGTCAGTGTGTTTCCACGGATCGTGTGTCCGTGGGCAAAATACACTGACATGTCCATTGTTTAACAGCAGCAAGAGATGCAAAACGTTCTGCACACATGACCATTAATGACACACAGATGACATCTGTGTGTCATCAGTGTGACATGTATCGGCACCTGGGAAGTAACGGTATAGTTAGCACTTTTCTCCTGTGCTGAAGAAAGCTCTCATTCTCCCCTGCTCGAGCTGTGATCAACACGAGCAGGGGAGAATGTTGAGAGTTATTTTCAACTGATAACAGCGAGAGCAGGTGGCGGCTGATAGGACAACTACTCCCATCAGCCTACACCATCTGCCGCTAATAACAGTGAGAGCACGTGGCGGCTGATGGGAGTATGCTCGACCAGACCCTGATACCTCATACATTGCCCATGGCTGACTGCTTCTGTGCCATTATAAAAGGTTCTACTGGGTCATTTGATCATTCAACAACCTGTTTCTTTCCTTAAAGTTTTCTGCCAATAGTACTGTATGAAACTGATGTTTGTGTCTTCTGACTGTGGCTGAAAAAAAATAAACAAAACTGGAGATGTTGCATGAGGTATCAGGGCTCCCAGCTAAAAAAGCTTACTCCTTTAACCACCAGATCCTCATTGAAAGTTCAATTCAAAGCTGTAAATGCTGGCCCAGAGCTTTATACCTCATGCATGGCCAATGGCTGACTTCTGCCGTGCTATTTGCAAATTTCTACCCTGAGTCAATTAATGCCACTTTTCATGGCATCGGTTTGGTTTGGCCTCCCATTGAATTTAATGGGGTTCGGCGAACGTCTACAGGTTCAGTGAATAGAACCTAACCGAATCTTGAAAGGTTCACTCATCTCTAATCCCCTGACATTTTATTAACCAGCAGAAAGAAATTAGACAGCTGGAATGGAGATTCTCAGACTATTAATATCAGTTCTCAGCTGTATACTTAGCATTTCCTGGTTATTAAAACGGGAGACCCCTCCCAAAGAAGGTTGTAGGGTTACCCTATAATTAATAACCAGCAAAGCCTAGGCAGACAGATGTGGGCTGATATTAATAACTTGGGAAGGGACCATGGTTGTTGGCACCCTCCCAGACTGTTATCTTCAGCTCTCAGCCGCCCGAGAAAAGCTCTGCACTTAAAGGCAGCCCTTTTTTCCCACAAGATTAAATCCAGCCACATATAATAAATAATTTGGCACTCAACTTGTAGGCAGTAGTAGCTGTGAAGAAGTAAATTTATTGCAGTCCAAAATATAAACGTTTTGGTCCAAAAAAGACCTTCTTCAGTAAACCGACTGCTCTTGTGGTATAAAGTAGGCAGCAATATGGGTCCATGTATATGGAGACCAAATTAGAGAGAATATCTATGAAGAGTAGTGTTGAGCGATACCGTCCGATACTTGAAAGTATCGGTATCGGATAGTATCGGCCGATACCCGAAAAATATCGGATATCGCCGATACCGATATCCGATACCAATACAAGTCAATGGGACACCAAGTTTCGGAAGGTATTCTGATGGTTCCCAGGGTCTGAAGGAGAGGAAACTCTCCTTCAGGCCCTGGGATCCTTAGGGATGTGTAAAATAAAGAATTAAAATAAAAAATATTGATATATTCACCTCTCCGGCGGCCCCTGGACATCACGCTGGTAACCGGCAGGCTTCTTTGTTTAAAATGAGCGCCGTTAGGACCTGCGAATGACGTCGCGGCTTCTGATTGGTCGCGTGCCGCTCATGTGACCGCCACGCGACCAATCAGAAGCCGCGACGTCATTCGCAGGTCCTTAATTCCTAGAATTAGGAGTTTAGTGAATGAGAATGACGTCGCGGCTTCTGATTGGTCGTGTGGCGGTCACATGAGCGGCACGCGACCAATCAGAAGCCGCGACGTCATTCGCAGGTCCTAAAGGCGCTCATTTTAAACACAGAAGCCTGCCGGTTACCAGCGTGATGTCCAGGGGCCGCCGGAGAGGTGAATATATCAATATTTTTTATTTTAATTCTTTATTTTACACATCCCTATGGAACCGATACCGGTACCCGATACCACAAAAGTATCGGATCTCAGTATCGGAATTCCGATACCGCAAGTATCGGCCGATACCCGATACTTGCGGTATCGGAATGCTCAACACTAATGAAGAGTGATCTACCAGGTATAATGGATAAACCAAATATGGAGATCCACCTAATACCGGAAGCTTGGTCGTATCAGAGCCAAGAAGTGAGGGGAATCAGACCCTGTTAGTAGAGTTCACTTGTAATAGATATAATTTAGAGAAGAGATGGCATTCCAATATACATGGGGCAAACCAATATTAACCTATGTTGCTACGCTACAAATGCGGTGTCCGCCGCTATATGGATGTAAGCGTGCTAGGTAGATGGGTGTGCCTAAAGTGGACCTGTGGAGCTGCACAGATAACGTGGTGTCCGCCGCCTTGCTCAGGCATGTACTACAGAGGACAGAGAATGAACTTCAATCCAATATTGCGGCCAGCATGCAGCCAGTGGGTAAGGAAAGAGTGAATCAAACACCTGAAAACTCTGCCCATATGACCGAAAACTGGTCCCGCCAAATTTAGGTGACAGGTTCCCTTTAACCATCAGGTCCTCATTCAAACTTCAATTCCAAGCTGTAAATGCTGGGTCAGATCCTGATACCTCATGCTTGACCTATGATTGACTGCTCATTATAAAAGGTTCTACTGTGGGTCAACTGATCAGTCAACAACCTTTGTTACTTTTCTTACATTTTTCTACAAATAATACTGTATGAAACTGATATTTGTGCTACACCAGGGAAAGTGGGAAGACCAAGGCTAAGTGCCAGAATTGGCATATCTTATAGATGCATCTTTTCTGGGGCAAATCAGAGCTGAAGTGTTTAGTCTGGGCGGGGGCCAATGTCCATGGCCCCTTCCTAGGCTATTCATATCAACTCCAGCTGACTGCCTAGCCTTTACTGATTATTAATTATAGGGGAACCCTGATCATCATTTTTTTTGGAGGTCCCCCATTTTAATAACCAATAAAGGCTAAGCATACGGCTGTGAGTTGATATTAATAGCCTGGGAAGCTACATGGGTATTACCCCATTCTCAGGCTATAAACATCTGACCCCTGCTTTCCCTCTGCTAGTTAATAAAATATTGGGGGATCCACACCACTTCCTCAGAAAATAATTTACTAAGTAGAAAAATACATGTACAGTAAGCTGCACAAGCATTGTACTAATTGTATATGTGACTGACATCTTTATATCTATCTGTTCTTTTTTACATATGTATTGTATCTATTCTATTTTGTCGGATCACGCTGTGATTTTACTGTAGGCGGCAAATAAAGTGCTGGCTTATCAAAGGACATGGGTGTGTAAAATTCGGATGGCACCTGCATTGTCTGAGTGTTGTGTAATTCTTTTATCACATCTATTGACTTCTATTGGCGAATGCGATCTGATTTCCGATTACAATCACAGCATGCTAAGATTTATTTCCAGACCGATCATGATCCGATCCGAGCTGGAAAAAAAATTGCAAATGAACACACATATTATAGAACAACATTGATCCCAATGCAATCTGATTTTTAATCGGATTGCATTTGTCCGATTTAATCGGAAGTGGGAATGAGCCCTTTAGTCAAATTTTTATTAAGTTTGCGAAGCTGGACTTTCTACCATTTCCTGCTACTGGATGCGACCAGACATAGAAGATTTCAGTTCTCCAAACTAAATAGGAAACCTATGATGGTGAACTGGATCTTTTTCTCAGCAAAAACGCAATGTGTGAACTTAGTCTTGTTCTTTTTTTGAGAAGAAAAGCAGATCATTTTTTTTCTAAAGATCATTTAACATTGTGTTTTGTGCCACATTTGTTGGACCTGTCGGAGCTTACGTTCGAAACCCCCACAAAATGGGATTCGGGCATATACAGGGCCATTGACTATAATGGTACTGACAGAGCCATAGTATACTATGTTGTGCATCATTTTTGGGTGTACATGACTACTGGAGGTGAACACTCAGACGGTTATAGGATGTTTCGCCCCCAGCAATTCGCCTCGGGTACATCCTGTTCATGACTCCAAGTTGAGTCGCCTGCCAGGGTAGTGGGGTACTTGATACTGGGTCCCGTACTTGAAGGGGACGTCACGGTGACTGCGACCCAGTCCGTGGCCCTGGGTGCCCAAGTAAAGGGAAAGGTCTTTTAAGGGAGTTTAAGAATAAAGTTTATTCATGATGCCACCTTTGGTATTCGGTCAGTAGGCACCGATGCTGCTTAAAGGGGTCCTCTGGGGTGATGGTATGGCAGCTGGATGGTATAACTTCCCACAGGTGAAGTAAATGTACCCGGGGCGAACTGCTGGGGGCGAAACATCCAAATCCCCACACAGACATAGACAGCGTCTGTGTGTCAACCTTCATTAGGCATATATACTGGAAAATTATACACGTAAGTGCATACGTTGACTCTGTTGGCACCATTATAGTCAGTAGCCATGTTGGCGCATATGGCTGAATCATGTTTTTTTGGGGGTGAGTTTGGGCATAAGCCCTATCGGGACCAATTAACATGGGTCAAAGCACAGTGTGAAAACACCCTAATCCTGGCAAGATCAATTCAGAAGAACTCTTAGGGGTCTTTGTCCTGTTCCTACAAATCAGACACTACACAAAACATATAAATATTCAAAAAAGCTAAAAGTAAAATATTTTAGACTTTGCTGAAAAAAAGGTAGCAGTAATGGTTCATTACTATTGAAAATTGGTAAAATTAAGAAAGGGAAAGATTTGGCTGCCTAAAGTTTCAGCAATAGTGGAATTTACTATAAACTTTAGCCCTGTAAATTGCATTGTTTTAGGATGCATGCCAGTTTTGGCCAAAATTAATTAGTAAAATTAAAATTAATTCATTTGATTAAATTGGGATCTTTTCTAAAGCCTGCGAGTGTTAATGTTAATTTTAGAGCATTACTCTCATTGAAGTATACCAATATTTATGGACGAATAGCTTTTAGCAGTCGACTTCAATGACATTAAGGGAATATGGTTCCAGAACAGCTGGAGTGCTCCGGCTGACCTGATTCTTTTCTCCCAGCCTTCATCTAACATATTGCCTCTATATATGCAGGACATGCTACATAAAGCAGATTTTACTGATAGTAATGACCAGTAAATCAAATGTCACTAGATGTGTCTGATACAGAGACTATCAAGCCTAGCTTTCCGGTTGCAACGACAAGTGCAGGCTGCTGCCAGTCATACATGTGAATTCGAGAGGATTCCTGTCTGGTTTTATAATAACACACCATCACAGAAGTGGAGAGCATCTGGTTTTTACATCACTTGGCTTCACACATACAGTTGGCTGTTGGTAAAAAGAAAACAATGGCATGTTGTGAGCATTTTGCATGAAGCAAACAGATGCCCAAATGATGAACAGTTTAGGTAATAACTGCAAGAGTCACTGGTTCATGTCATTTGGAAGCTAACTGACAAATTATGACTGAAAGTGTTGCATTGGCGGAAAGTAAATCAGCCGCTGACCTTGGATGAGATATTTGTGGGCGGCATTTGTGCCAAGTAATAAGAAAATAATTGTCTGCTTCTTCAGTCTAACAAAATAATAAATCTTTCCTAACACGTCTTTGTAGGGTAAGTGGGCAACGATTACAATGCGACACCGAGCCGTACAATTATATCTTCTAGGAAAAAAGATGTATTGCTATTTTTGTACTAGATGAGGGCTTCATATGGTTATATTATGTGATGCAAAACACGAATATACTGATATAAACCAGCATAATATAAAAATGCATAAATATGACTATATATGAAGCTTATGCATATATAATCTGTTTTATTGTTTTTATTGTACAGCTAAAAAATAGAAAAAAAAACTTTAGATGTATGTAATATAAACACATATTGGGAAGATATGAATTTGACGTAGACCGGAATGTAACGCTCGACTGGCCGGCGGCTCAACAGACCCAAGTGTGACGGCTTCATGTACTTCGGTCACACTGGAGGCAGGAGAGCCATGGCCAGTCCGAGTATGGTGTTGTGATCCCAGTCCGAGTTTTACAGCCATTTGACTCTTCCCTTATTTTGATATTTGAATCAAAGGAAATCCTTCACTAATATTTTATTAAATCCATCTGAGAGCAGCATGAAGTATGGGAAGATACAATCTTTCCAGCAATGTTTCACTTACTTTACTGGGTAATGCAGTTTTGATAAAATTAATGTTTTCTCTGCTGTAGATCTACCATTTCTCTGCTGAGCTCTGGGTAATCCCGCCCACACCACTGATTGGCAGATTTCTGTGTGCACTGTGCATAGGCAGGGCTGGACTACCTGACAGCATGCCCAACAGATCTCTAGTAGTGATAAGCTAACGTCTTATCTGAGCATGCTCAGGTGTTATTCGAGGATCTGGGCTTGCTCGTATATTATGCTTGAGTCTCTGTGGCTGCATGATTTACAGCTGTTAGACAGTCTCAACACATGGGGGATTTCCCAACAAACAGGAAATCCACACATCTGTTCACGCTGCCCATCAGCCACAAATCATGCAGACGCAGGGAACATAATACACAAGCACTCCCAGATGCTCAGATAACACCTAAGGCGTTATCCGAACACGTTTGCTCTTCACTAATCTCTAGAGATATTCTCCTGCTGATTAAACAATGAAACAAAGATTTGTTTTAAAACTACACTAAACCACTGAGTAAGTAACACATCACTGGAATCAGGGTTTCTGTCTCTGCTTTATCCTGCTCTCATATTAGGTAGCAAAAACCTGGCTGTGACGCATTCCCATAAGAGTGGTGCCCCCTCAATAGAGCAGCATGTTTACGGATCCCGACAGCTTCAATCTTATCTTGCATTTGGCATTAAAGCCTTCTTCACGTGTGTGCGTTTCCGGTACATGTGGCTATTGTTTTTTCATGGATACCACATGTACCCATTATAACCAAAGGGGCTGCTCACATGTCTGTGTTTCTACATTTACCATGTGTTTGTGCAAACCTCTTGGAGACATGACCAATTTTTTGCCAGCAGAACAGATGACGAGGGTCAATACAAGTCTATGGGTCCATACAAAACATGTACAGCACACAGATGGCCTCAGTTTAACATATCAAAGTATTGGAGGAGCTTTGCATTTCCTTTTTTTAGCTATCCCGTAAAAACACTGATGTCACACTGATGACACACTTACCCAAAACACTGATAATGCCAGTACTTTTTTTTCCATAATCGTTTTTTTACGGACTTGAGAAGGAGACCTTAAGATGATAATTGAGATGGTTTGTGACCAATGCTTTATTGTATATAGAGGACCAGCTGATTTGTTCATTTCAAACCTATCAAAGGATGCAATATATTAGGATGCAGTAAACATTCACTACTTGAAATTAAGCCAGCAATAATGAGTGTAAGGACTTGAGAGACTTAGGCCGGCTTCACACAAGTGTCTTTTATGATCAATACACTGACTGCAATAAAAGTATTAACCATGGCTCTCCTGATGAGAATGTACAGCGTCACAGACTGATATGAAGCTGTAGGTTTGGGTTGGGTGTCCCGCCGCCAGACCATGCATTGCGGCTGGTATATGGACCACTTTATGGTGGCCCGATTCTAACGCATCGGGTATTCTAGAATATGTATGTATGTATATAGCAGCCACATAGTATATAGCACAGGCCACGTAGTATATAGCAAATACTACGTGGCCTGTGCTACAGTATATACTATGTGGCTGCTATATACATACATACATATTGTAGAATACTTGATGCGTTAATACAGGCCACGCAGTATATAACAGTGGCCATGCAGTATATAACACAGCCCAAACAGTATATAACACAGCCCACATACTATATAACACAACCCACGCAGTATATAGCAGCCACGCAGTATATAACACAGGCGACGCAGTATATAACACAGGCCACGCAGTATATAACACAGGGCACGTAGTACATAGCACAACCCACACAGTATATCACACAGCCCACGGATTATATAACACAGCCTAAGTAGTATATAACACAGCCCACGCAGTATATAGCAGCCACGCAGTATATAACACAGACGACGCAGTATATAACACAGCCCACATAACATATAACACAGGGAACGTAGTGCAGAGTCCACGCAGTATATGACACAGTCCATGGAGTATATAACACTGCCCATGTAGTATATAGCAGCCATGAACAAGGATAATGGTGTGTACTCAGGTCAAGGACACGGAGGTGCTGGTAAAACAGACCGTGTGGTCAAGTCAATAGTAGAAGAAAAAAAAAAAATACCGCACACTCGAAACTGGTATGATGCAAAAGGTATATGCCAGATTTATTCACGAAAACAAGTCAACAATTGCCACTGTGATAATTCGTAGATAGAAACCCGACGTTTCGACCCTCCCGGGTCTTATTCATGGGGTTACTTAGCTCTTTTGATACACAGACATAGGAGTGGCAGTGATAGAAGGCAAGACAATGGTCCTTTTAAGGCATAACCTTATAGTGGGTCCAGTAATTACTCCTGTGGTATAGGTAGAGGGGTCCTGTTTAGGGTGAGCCGCAGTATATAAAGAAGTCCTGCAGGTAATATGAGCTTATAATGGGTCCAGTGAATGCTCCTGTGGCATAAATAGAGGGATCCTGCTTAGGGTGGGCTGCAGCATGTGGAGCTGTCCTGCTCTGTCCTGTGTCCGGGGGTCAGCAGCGCATCCCGCGCCCAGCTGTGTTGTCCTGGCCAATCCAACGGAGTGCAATACACCGTGGCATAACGCGGTCCTCATCAACTACAAGCATTGACTTATCAGTTGCACCCTAAAATTTGCCAACCATTGAAAGGTATTATTTGTAATGGTATAGGCAATAATTTTCACTTCACCTGTCAGTGATTTTAACGTTATGATCAGTTTATATACTGTAAAGCAACTTCTTTGTTCATTCTTTTCCAAATTTACAGCTGGGTCTGTGACAGTATCAAAGAACAGGATTTTATACCACTTTAAAATTGTTTGTTTATTTCAAATAAAATAGTATGAATTTCTCACAAAAGCTAGAAAAAACAGTAAGAAAGCTGAAAGCTATTTATAAATGACAAAGAAACAGAAAGGTGATTTGGCCTCGAGTCCCTCTATCCAATTTGTACCAAGTTGTAAATTTTACATACAGTCATTGACGAAAGTTTTGGTGGAGCGCCTGCTAGGACCGTGGTGGTGTACTCTGGCTGGGTCCGGCGGTACTTAAAGGTGTGGTCACAGTGGCAGTGACCAGGTCCGTGGCCCTGGGCATCCAGTTAAAGGGGAAGTGAATGAAAGTGGAAATAAAGTCTTTAAGGGATGATTCGTGACACCACCTGTGGTGTTCGGTCAGGATGGCTGACGCCTCTTAAAGGGACCACTGGGGCTGATGGTAATGCAGCTTGGATGGTTCTGCTCCCACAGGTGGAGGGGCCCAGGGCTACCGGGTACAGTTGGGAGGTGATGGTAAACAATGGGGTGCAGGACTAAGGGCGCAGGTAATGATTGAGGGACACAGGGGTAGCAGTTTCCTTTACCTTTTACTAATGAAATACAGGTACAGTCCAGGGTGCAGGTAGCAGGTGGTGATGGGGTCCGGACAGCCTGGACACATCTTGGGATCCACCTTGGGAGGCCTTCCTTCTGCGCTTTGTACTCTGACCCTTGCTGCTTGAAGCTCTGCACAAGTCCTCTCAATGTCTCTACTCCCAACCCAAATGGCTGACAGCCTGAGCCTGTCTTGGGCACTATCTTCTCACTGGCAGCCCCAGGCTCCTGACCTGCTGTGTTGCCTTCGGATGTCAGTTGGCGACAGGAGACTTGGAATCTCCTGCCCTCCGGATTCGGTAGCTGAATATGCAATCCTCTCACCACCACGGACTCTGATGTGCAGTCTCTAAGCCCTTTATTTTGGGGTGAGCCCAATCGCAGCTCGAGACCCCAGGCTCCTGTCCTCATGTGCTTCCTTTCCCTTCAGTGTCTCACACTAAACTCACTAACCCCACCTCCAGACCAGAACTTATAGGAACGTTACTCTGAAATCGGGTTTAGATCTCCCCTTCTGGTCTGGAGTTAGGAAGGTGTTGTTTGTTTGTATTGCCTGATTAGGGAATCCTTCCTTGCATCCAGGCATGACATTAACCCCCCTCCCCCTGTGTGAGGAAGGCAATGTCATTGTGGCAACCAGTCTCATGGGGTTCCTCATTGACACCCTTGAATTTGTTCCAGAAATTCAAGTATTTCTTCCAGAAATATATTTCAATTAAACATATTTTGTTATATACATGTTTGTTTCCTTTGTGTGCATTGAAACAATGCAAATAACTGAGAAAAAAAGGAAAATTTACATAATTTCAAATGAAACCCCCAAAAGGGTCAGACAAAATTGTTGGCACCCTCAACTTCGACCACACTTAGAATACTGTGTACAGTTCTGGTCTCCGGTGTATAAGAAAGACATAGCTGAACTAGAATGGGTGCAGAGAAGAGTGACCAAGGTTGGGGGTCCGCAATACCAAGATAGTTTATTACACTTGGGGATATTTAGTTTGGAAAAACGAAGGCTAAGGGGTGATCTTATTTCAATGTATAAATATATGAGGGGACAGTACAAAGACTTTTCTGATGATCTTTTTAATCATAGACCTGAGACAGGGACAAGGGGGCATCATCTACGTCTGGAGGAAAGAAGGTTGAAGCATAGGAACAGACGCAGGTTCTTTACTGTAAGAGCAGTGAGACTATGGAACTCTCTGCCATATGATGTTGTAATGAGTGATTCATTACTTAAATTTAACCCCTTCGTGCCATGCATCGTACTAGTACGGCGATGCGGCAACTGCAATTGTGCCAGCCGCAGTACTAATACGGCGCACCGATAACCATGGTCTCGCGCTGAGAGCAGCGGAGATCGGGTGTGGGTGTCAGCTGTATGTGACAGCTGACACCCCGCCGCAGTGCCCGCAATCGGTGCTAGCACTGATCGCGGGCATTTAACTCCTCTGATGCTGCTGTCAGTAGTGACAGCGGCAAAGAGGGGGATCGCGCAGGGACTGGGCTCCCTGTGCTCTCCCACGTGAGCAATGATATGCGATCACGTTGTTCCGGTGTTCTGGAAGGAGTCCCCAGATCCAAGATGGCCGTGGGGCTCTTTCCGGGTCCTGAAGTGAGGTGGCTAGCCAGCGCCTGCTCAGAGCAGGCGCCGAAAAGCCTCCTTCACTGCCTGTCAGATCGCTGATCTGACACAGTGCTATGCAAAGTGTCAGATCAGCGATCTGATGAAATATAGTGATGTCCCACCCTGGGACAATGTTAGAAAGAAAAAAAAAATAGAATGTATAAAAAAAATCCCCAAATAAAGAAAAAAAACATTTCCCAATAAATCCATTTATTTATGTAAATAAAAAAAAAACAATAAAAGTACACATATTTGGTATCGTCGCGTCCGTAACAACCCACTCTATAAAACTTTCCCACTAGGTAACCCCTTCAGTGAACACCGCAAAAAAATAAATAAAAAACCAGGCAAAAAAACTACACTTTATTATCATACCGGCGAACAAAAAGTGGAATAACACTCGATCAAAGAGACGGATATAAATAAACATGGTACCGCTGAAAACGTCATCTTGTCTTGCAAAAGAAAGCCGTTATACAGTATCAGCAGCAGAAAAATTAAAAAGTTATAGCTCTCAGAATAAAGCGATGCAAGAACAATTATTTTTATATAAAATAGTTTTTATTGTGTAAACATTAAAAAAAATGAGGTATTGCAGTAATCGTGCTGACCTGAAGAATAAAGTTGCTTTATCAATTTTACCACACGTGGAACGGTATAAACGACCCCCTAAAAGAAATTCAGGAATTGCTGGTTTTTGTTGATTCTGCCTCCCAAAAATCGGAATAAAAAGTGATCAAAAAATGTCATGTGCCCGAAAATGGTACCAATAAAAACGTCAACTCATCCCGCAAAAAACAAGATCTCACATGACTCTGTGAGCCAAAATATGGATAATTTATAGCTCTCAAAGTGTGGTGATGCAAAAACAATAAAAAGCGTCTTTTAGTTTGTGATGGCTGTCAATCATAAAAAAATTGCTATAAAAGTAAATCAAACCCCCCTTCATCACCCCCTTAGTTAGGAAAAAATAATACATTTTTTAAAAATGTATTTATTTCTATTTTCCCATTAGAGTTAGGGCTAGGGTTAGGGCTAGGGTTAGGGTTGGGGTAAGGGTTGGAGTTAGGGTTACGGTTGGGGTTAGGGTTAGGGTTGGGGCTGAAGTTAGGGTTAGGGTTGGGGCTAAAGTTAGGGTTTGGATTACATTTACTATTGGGATTAGGGTTGGGATTAAGGTTCGGGGTGTGGTTAAGGTCATGGTTGGGATTAGGGTTAAGGGTGTGTTTGGGTTAGGGTTTCAGTTAGAATTGGGGGGTTTCCACTGTTTAGGCACATCAGGGGCTCTCCAAACACAACATGGTGTCCGATCTCAATTCCAGCCAATTCTGCATTGAAAAACTAAAACAGTGCTCCTTCCATTCCGAGCTCTCTCGTGCGCCCAAACACGGGTTTACCCCCACATATGGAGTATCAGCATACTCAGGACATATTGGACAACAAATTTTGTGGTCCAATTTCTCCTGTTACCCTTGGGAAAATACAAAGCCGGGGGCTAAAAGGCTAAAAAATAATTTTTGTGGAAAAAAAAAAGATTTTTTATTTTCACAGCTCTGCATTATAAACTGTAGTAAAACACTTGGGGGTTCAAAGTTCTCACAACACAAATAGATAAGTTCATTCGGGGTCTAGTTTCCAATATGGGGTCACTTGTGGGGGGTTTCTATTGTTTAGGTGTATCAGGGGCTCTGCAAATGCAACGTGACACCTGCAGACCAATCCATCTAAGTCTGCATTCCAAACGGCGCTCCTTCCCTTCTGAGCTCTGCCGTGCGCCCAAACAGTGGTTCCCCCCACATATCAGCTTTCAGCGAACTCATGACAAACTGCACAACAACTTTTGGGGTCCAATTTGTCCTGTTACCCTTTGGAAAATAAAAATTTGAGGGCTAAAATATCATTTTCGTGGAAAAAAATATATTTTTTATTTTCACTGGTCTGCGTTATAAACTGTAGGGAAACACTTGGGGGTTCAAAGTTCTCACAACACATCTAGAAAAGTTCCATGGGGGGCTAGTTTCCAATATGGGGTCACTTGTGGGGGTTTCTACTGTTTAGGTACATCATGGGCATTGCAAATGCAACGTGACGCCTGCAGACCAATCCATCTAAGTCTGCATTCCAAACGGCGCTCCTTCCCTTCCAAGCTCTGCTGTGTGCCCAAACAGTGGTTCCCCCACATATGGGGTATCAGCGTACTCAGGACAAATTGGACAACAACTTTTGCAGTCCAATTTCTCCTATTATCCTTGGGAAAATAAATTGCGGGCTAAAAGATCATTTCGTGGAAAGAAAAAATGATTTTTTAATTTTCACGGCTCTACATTCTAAACTTTAGTGAAACAATTGGGATTAAAAGTGCTCACCACACATCTAGATAAGTTCCTTAGTGGGTCTTCTTTCAAAAATGGGGTCAATTGTGGGGGGTTGCCATTGTTTAGGCACATCAGGGGCTCTCCAAACGCGACATGGGTTCCGATCTCAATTCCAGCCAATTTTGCATTGAAAAGTCAAACGGCGCTCCTTCCCTTCCGAGCTCTGCCATGCGCTAAAACAGTGGTTTACCCCCATATATGTAGTATCAGCATACTCAGGACAAATTGAACAACAACATTTGTGGTCCAATTTGTTCTGTTACCCTTGGGAAAATAAAAAAATTGGGGCGAAATGATCATTTTTGTGAAAAAAATATGATTTTTTTTACGGCTCTACATTATAAACTTCTGTGAAGCATTTGGAGTTTCAAAGTGCTCACCACACATCTAGATTAGATTCTTAAGGAGTCTACATTCCAAAATGGTGTCACTTGTGGGGAGTTTCCACTGTTTAGGCACATCAGCGGCTCTCCAAACGCGACATGGTGTCCGATCTCAATTCCAGCCAATTTTGCATTGAAAAGTCAAATGGCACTCCTTCCCTTCCAAGCTCCGCCATGCACCCAAACAATGGTTTACCCCCACACACGGGATATCAGCGTACTCAGAACAAATTGAACAACAACATTAGGGTTGAGCGAAACGGGTCGAAATTGTTCAAAAGTCGCCGACTTTTGGCAAGGTCGGGTTTCATGAAACCCGACCCGACCCCAGTGGGGGGTCGGCCATGAAGTCGGCGATCTTTTGAATCTGGAATCGGAATTCCGATCCCGATTCCCGATATGTTTAAGATATCGGGAATTGGTATCGGAATTCAGATTAAAGTGTAAAATATAGAATTAAAATAAAAAATATTGCAATACTTACCCTCTGACGCGCCCTGGTACTAACCGGCAGCCTTCCTCCTTCGAATCCGCGCTTCTAGGACCTTGCCGTGACGTCGCGGTGACGTCACGGCTTGTGATTGGCCGCGCGGCCGCCCATGTGACCGCTCGCGCGGCCAATCACAAGCCGCGACGTCACCCGCGACGTCACCGAAGGTCCTGGAAGGCTGATTCTTAGGAAGGAAGGCTGTCGGAAGGAAGCAGGGCGCTTCCGAGGGTGAGTATATTCCTTCCTTCCGACAGCCTTCCTTCCTAAGAATCAGCCCTTCCAGGACCTTCGGTGACGTCGCGGGTGACGTCGCGGCTTGTGATTGGCCGCGCGAGCGGTCACATGGGCGGCCGCGCGGCCAATCACAAGCCGCGACGTCACCCGCGACGTCACCGAAGGTCCTGGAAGGCTGATTCTAAGGAAGGAAGGTTCCCGGTTAGTACCAGGGCGCGTCAGAGGGTAAGTATAAGGATATTTTTTATTTTAATTCTATATTTTACACTTAAATATGGATCCCAGGGCCTGAAGGAGAGTTTCCGCTCCTTCAGACCCTGGGAACCATGGAAACCCAATGCACTGCATTGGGTTTCGAGTTTCGGCCGACCCCGACCCCGACTTTTTTATAGGATCGGCCGATTTCACTCGACCCGACTTTTCCAAAAGTCGGGTTTCGTGAAACCCGACCCGATCCTATAAAAGTGAAGGTCGCTCAACCCTAAACAACATTTGTGGTCCAATTTGTCCTGTTACCCTTGGGAAAATAAAAAATTTGGGCCGAAAAGATCATTTTTTGTGAAAAAAAAATATGATTTTTTTTACAGCTCTGCATTATAAACTTCTGTGACGCATTTGGAGGTTCAAAGTGCTCAAGACACATCTAGATTAGTTCCTTAAGGGTTCTACTTTCCAAAATGGTGTCACTTGTGGGGGTTTCCACTGTTTAGGCACATTTGGGGCTCTCCAAACACGACATGGTGTCCGATTTCAATTCCAGCAAATTTTGCATTGAAAAGTCAAATGGCGCTCCTTCCCTTCCGAGCTCTGCCATGTGCCCAAACAGTGGTTTACCCAAACATATGGGGTATTGGCGTACTCAGGACAAATTGTCCAACGACTTTTGTGGTCCAATTTCTCCTGTTACCCTTGGAATAATAAAACAAATTGGATCTGAAGTAAAAATTTTGTGAAAAAAAGTTAAATGTTCAATTTTTTTTTAAACATTCCAAACATTCCTGTGAAGCACCTGAAGAGTTAATAAACTTTTTGAATGTGATTTTGAGTACTTGAGGGGTGCAGTTTTTAGAATGGTGTCACTTTGGGGCATTTTCTGTCATATAGACCCTTCAAAGTCACTTCAAGTGTGAGGTGGTCCCTAAAAAAATGGTTTTGCAAATTTTGCTGGAAAAATGAGAAATCGCTGGTCAACTTTTAACCCTTACAACTCCCTAACAAAAAAATTATGTTTCCAAAATTCTGCTGATGTAAAGCAGACATGTGGAAAATGTTGTTTGTTAACTATATTATGTGATATAACTCTCTAATTTAAGGGCATAAAAACTAATATTTTTGAAAATTGCAAAATTTTTACAATTTTTGCCAAATTTCCATTTTTTCACAAATAAATGCAAGTCATATCGAAGAAGTTTTACGATTATCATTAAGTACAATATGTCATGAGAAAACAATCTCAGAATCACCAGGATCCGTTGAAGTGTTTCAGAGTTATGACCTCATAAAGTGACAGTGGTCAGAATTGTAAAAATTGGCCCTGTCACTTAGGTGAAAACAGGCTTCGGGGTGAAGGAGTTAAGAGGGGACTGGATGCCTTTCTTGAAAAGTATGATGCTACAGGTTATATATACTAGATTCCTTGATAGGGTGTTGATCCAGGGAACTCGTCAGATTGCCCTATGTGGAGTTGGGAAGGAATATTTTCCTCAATGTGGAGCTTACTCTTTGCCACATTTTTTTTCCTTTCTCTGGATCAACATGTTAGGGCATGTAAGGTTAGGCTATGGGTTGAACTAGATGGACTTAAAGTCTTCCTTCAACCTTAATAACTATGCTACTATGTAACTTAACATTTGGTTCCACACCCTTTGGAATGAATAAGTGCAATCAATTGCTTCCTATACCCATCAACAAGCTTCTTACACCTATCAACTAGAATTTTGGATGACTCTTCCTTTTGCAAACTGATCCAGGTTTTGCATATTTGAAGGTACCTTCTCCTAACAACAATTTTAAGATCTCTTCACAGGTGTTAAATGGTATTTAGATCTGCACTCATTGCTGGGCTACTTCAGAACTTTCCAGCACTTTATTTTCATTCATTTCTGGGTGCTTCTTGAAGTATGTTTGGAGTCATTGTTCTGCTGGAAGATCCATGATCTAGGACGCAAACCTAGGCAGTCTTAGGATTTCATGATGCCTTGCCCACAGTCTAGGCACCAAGTGCCAAAGACAGCAAAACAACCTCAAAACATCTTTGAACCTCCACCATAGTTGACTGTAGTTACTGTGTTCCATTCTTTGTAGGCCACATTCCTTTTTCGGTAAACGGTAGAATGATGTGCTTTACCAAAAAGCTCTATCTTGGTCTCATCTGTACTCAAGATGCTTTCCCAGAAGGATTTGTTTATGCACATACATTTTGGCCAAGTGTAGTGCAGCTTTTTTATGCTTCTGTGTCAGCAGTGGGGTCCTCCTGAGTATCCTGCAAGAGAGTTTCATTTCATTCAAATGTTGACCGATAGTTCCCGCTGACACTAATGCACCTTGAGCCTGCAGGACAGCTTGAATAGCTTTAGAACTTGTTTGGGTTGCTTATCCACCATCTTTACTGTCCTGTGTTGCATCCTTTCATCATTTTTTCACTGCTGTCCAGGGAGAATAGCTACTTTCCAGTGCTACGGATTGGAAAAATATTGATCATGTTGCGCACCTTCGACAAAAGAACATCAAGATCTCTGGAAATTGACATGTAACCTTGAGATTGTTGACATTTTTAAACAATTGTTGTTCTCAAGTCCTCATACTGTTCTCTTCTCCTCTTTCTGTTATCCATGCTTTGTATGGCACACGCAGACACACAATGCAAAAATTGAATCAACTTTTCTCTCTGAATTGTACCCCAAAAGTATAAGTAAGTATGTACTCTTGCCTATACTTACTGTTGACAACTTTCTTCAGCACTCATAGTACCAGGGTGGTTTTTCACTGCATTTTGGCACTTCTTGATTGGTCTCATTGGGGATTACAGTATGTCCAAGCACTCCTGTAAAATATGATTCTGGTGTATGCGCTGAAGGGACCATAGAATATACTGATGCCGACAGAGTAAATATGTGCTCTTTCATGCATCATTTTTGGGTGTGTACACCTACTGGAGGTGGACATTCAGACATAACAGACTGTGTCTGGGTGTCTGTCTCCAGAAGGTGTACATTCCCAAAAGTGATGCCCAACAGAGCTGCAGGTGTGCTTACCCATCAGCTGGTCAGCATCTATACTTTCCTGTTTACTCTATTGTAGCCCATGATTATGCATGGATAGCCCACACCGAATATTTAACAGCAGCTTAGAAGCTTGGTGAAGCCCATAGTGCATTATGGATAAATTGTTCAAAGTATTTGTTACTACAAAAAATATTCTACTATAAAGTTATGTGCCAAACATCTCCTTATATGAATGCACCACTCGCAGAACTGTAAATGAACTTTTTCACTTCTGACGAATTGAGTGTGTGGTGAAAAATTATTTTGGTATATATAGGGATAGCACTCCCATATCATGGGTACCTCTAAGAACCTTTTTTTGTGCACTCCAAATATGTTCTATCCCTCATTCCATTGACATGGATTAAAGTGTTAGGGTATATGCTTCTTTTAAACAAATGTCCTGCTGTTCTAGTGAGTCCAAGCTGTAGAACATCTGCATAAGAATGATAATATGGTCAAAACACTCACTTGCCTAATAATTGCGCACACAGTGTATTTATGGAGTTACTGCAGCAGAGTTAGGCTTCAAACAACATTTTTTCTGTCCATTTTTATCATTTTCATAACATGTGAAAAGTAATTACAGCCTCCATTTAATACATTTGATGCCATTTTGTCACCTCTTTTAATAAATACATGCTCTGCCACAATAAGGTGAAAGATATCTTCCTTTAATATGTGTTCGTAGTTCAGTAGGAAAGTGAAGCAAATTTCCCTCTGTTAGCCCACATCTTAGCTGGCATAGTCATTTACCAATATTTTGTGCCTAAACACAGCACATCTTAAAGTAAACTTTTTTTCCATCACTTTTCAAAATAATATCTGAAATGGCAATATAATTATCTTCAGGCATTTTGTTATTACTCCTGTAGATTTCAGCTTTTTATTTTTTTTATTTCTCCTACCATTTTATACGATTTAGCAAATAAAATACTAACTTAAAAAAGTCTCAACACGAACTAACAAGTGAAAATATATTCAAAGTCAAGGTCATAATATTATCTTATTGAAAGGTAAAGCTATCGCTGGCACATATTGTCCTGTGGTTTATAAGGTGTGAATTTTTTGATGCTTAATATGAAAGCCAAAAGATCTAATTATGACTGCTGTTTCCTCATATTAATAAGAAATGGAAGTGTTACTGGGCTCTTGTTCTTAGCTTTTGATCCTTGGATTTCAAAGTGCTTTAGAGATTTTTATCATCAGTCCACTTATTATAACCTATGTATAATTCCCACTCATGTAATTTACTTAACCATGATAACAGGTATTGAGGTGTCCCAAATTGAACTTGTAAGTCTAAATACTTTGCTGTTAACAAAGAAGCATATATTATCCCTTAAGTTTGCTACAGTCTCCAAAAGGTAATTTAACTTTCAGCATTCTTGCTGTATTGCAAATATCCATTGGAGGAACGCTTGGTGTGCGTTCCATCTTATCTATTGTGGAGTTGATTGCTCTCCAGCCTTCCACCTTGCTGGTTTGTGTGAGATTGGGCATTATTATTTGGTTGACTATTCAGGCCAATTGCATCATATCATATACCATGACTAAGGACAGCTATATGTCAGAAACACATCAGTTTTTGACTTGATGCAGTCATTTTAATGTACCTGGAACCTTTTAAGTTGCACTAATAATTTGGTGAGGTTTTATATCCAAATAGCTGGGCACCTTCATTTGCTTCAACTGCATCATCACTGCCAGCCTGAACTATAAATTATGATACTGCTGTGTACAGTAGTTCTAAATATGGACGGGATAAGAAATTGAAAGTCTACACCAACAATCCCTGATAACCTCAGGACAGAGCTTACAACCTCAAATGGAAAGAACTTGTAAGCATTGTGCATGTTCGATCACTCTTCCTTGACAGTACAGTGCTGTGCGAATTAATTGGGACAAAGCATTTTTAAGTAAAATCGCAAGTAGTGTTGAGCATTCCGATACAGCAAGTATCGGGTATCGGCCGATACTTGCTGTATCGGAATTCCGATACCGAGTTCCAATATTTTTGTGATATCGGAAATCGGTATCGGAGTGTGCGGTGCGTGTGGTTCCAAGGGTCTGGAGGAGAGGAAACTCTCCTTCAGGCCCTGGGTTCCATATTAATGTAAAAAATAAAGAATAAAAATAAAAAATATGGATATACTCACCCCTCCGAAGAACCCTGGCTGTCACCGCTGCAAGCGTCCGCCTCCGTTCCTGAGAATGTAGTGAGTGAAGGACCTTCGATGACGTCGCGGTCACGTGAACAGTCAGACCGCGATGTCATCGAAGGTCCTTCAC
This sequence comes from Ranitomeya imitator, assembly GCF_032444005.1. Classification (NCBI taxonomy): domain Eukaryota; kingdom Metazoa; phylum Chordata; class Amphibia; order Anura; family Dendrobatidae; genus Ranitomeya; species Ranitomeya imitator. Next base: position 592,478,805 of record NC_091286.1, read on the forward strand.
TCTCTGCAATTCTCAGGAACGGAGGCGGACACTTGCAGCGGTGACAGCCAGGGTCCTTCGGAGGGGTGAGTATAGCCATATTTTTTATTTTTATTCTTTATATTTTACATTATTATGGATCCCAGGGCCTGAAGGAGAGTTTCCTCTCCTTCAGACCCTGGGAACCATCGAGGATACATTCCGATATTTGTATCCCATTGACTTGTATTGGTATCGGATATTGGTATCGGCGAGATCCGATATTTTGCCGGTATCGGCCGATACCATCCGATACCGATACTTTCAAATATCGGAAGGTATCGCTCAACACTAATCGCAAGTTGAATACCAGTCAGTGATTCAAACCAGTTATAATACGTAATAAATCTCATATCTGCTAAAGGAGGACATATCTCTTATTAAATTAGTATGTGACAGGGCACCCGTTGAAGCACCCGTCAGGTGCGAAATGGCCGTCGTTCAGCTTTCACATGTCCATGTATATTCACCCCCGAGCCGTGAAGATGTTGTTGCAATAAAATAGCCTGCAAAGAAGATTGGTGAGTGCTGCCGCATTTCTTTTCGCTTATATCCAAGACAGCATGTTTTTCTGGCTTATGGCACCCGAGCTCTGCGGACCAGCAATGGTTAATTAACCAGCAAGTGCCACAGTGTGTCTGACCGGTGGTGCGGGTTGCTGCTTTCTTTCACGAGATACATTATAACATTTTATCATTAAATATTCAAAAATATGTTTGTTTTTTTGCTGTAACTGTAACTGTTACTATAACCCTTGGAAATTAGCAATATACAAAAAAGTGACAGGAGAATAATAATGATAATAATAATAATAATAATAATTTTGCTGTGTATAGCGCCAACATATTCTGCAATACTTAACCCATTATCTACCAATGTCCTTTTTTTGGGACGCCTAATCTTTAGCTTCTAGCAACTATGATTTTATAATTTTTATAATTAGGTCCAATTTTTTGTGTTGTGTTTTTAAAATGAATGTTTTCAAAATAGGAAATCATGTCATTGTCATTTTTAATTGAATATTGGGATGCCCATTTCTGAAAAATCCGTACTTGTAAAAATTTAATTTGGCAAGTAATGGGTTAAAAGAAAATAGGCAGATGGAAATAACAAGTAAACTACAAAATTTCTTAATTTTTCACTGTCTGCCATTTTATATCTGGTTAACTGGAAAATAACCCTTTAAATAAGCTGTGTGTCATGCAGCTGCAGTGCAGTACAGCGCAACCTCCACCAGGGGGAGCCTGGTAGTGAAGCCAGACTGCACACACAGAGCAACTGAACAGACGCCACCTAGTGGCGAGAGCAAGGTCAGGAAAACCAAGTCAGAGCACAACAGTACAAACGGATTCAGACAGAACGGATAGTCAGGATATAGCAAGGGATCAATAAACCAGGACGGGCAAAATACGGTACCAAAGGGATAAGCTGAAACAGAGTCAAAGAGCCAAGCCAAGAGATCATAACCAGGGAGTCAAGCAGATAAACAGACAGACAAAGAGACACTGGGAAAGGGCAGGCAGGGGGATAACAGACACAGGACAAGTCAGGGTTCACATTAGGACAAACCAAGGGCTTCCAGAGTCAGGTTCACACGCCAAAGACAGAGCTATAGCTGACACCACCCTCAGGATACCTGGGAGCTAAATAGCAAACCCGAGTCCAGAATGAGGCAGATCAAAGTTAACCCTTGACATGATCCGCCCAGAGAAAAGGCAGACAGGACTAAACTCCGGAACGGATCATGACACTGTGATAATAAAGAGACTTTTGGAAAATTATACCCATTGGATCACTAGGCTAAAGAATCCTCCAGGTCAAAAGGCATAGACCAAAATGGCTGATATAAAGTATTTAATAATTAATTCTGAGTCAAAATGATTTCATTGACCCACAAGGTGAAAGGTGAAAACCCTTATCGATTCCTGGGCCCCTTGGCTGAAATGGGCTCAAACGTTTGGCCTTAAACTTTCATTAGTTCATTCAGTAAATGGATGATCCATCCAGGTTCAAATTGGCCCTTAGAGAAACAGTTAAACACCTAGTGGGCCCAAACGACTTGTATAAGGCCTTAAAGGGACTCTGTCACCTGAATTTGGAGGGAACAATCTTCAGCCATAGGGGCGGGGTATTCGGGTGTTTGATTCTCCCTTTCCTTACCCGCTGGCTGCATGTTGGCTGCAATATTGGATTGAAGTTCATTCTCTGTCCTCCATAGTACACGCCTGCGCAAGGCAATCTTGCCTTGTGTAGGCATGTACAATGGAGGACAGAGAATGAACTTCAATCCAATATTGCAGCCAGCATGCAGCCAGCGGATAAGGAAAGGGTGAATCAAACACCCAAAAACCCCGCCTCCATGGCTGAAGATTGTTCCCTCCAAATTCAGGTGACAGTGCCCCTTTAAGGGAAACAGGTGAAAAACTTGATGGGCTACTATGCAAGAAAACTGCCAATGTTCTGTGTTCTTGTGTGATGAAAAACTTAGTCAGCTCCTTGGAATTGTCATTGTGGGCAATGTGAACTCTACCATTAGCAAATGGAGTTTTAATTCTGACTATAGATGATACTTGTCTTCGATGGCCAATAGGTAAATGTTTTGCTCAGCAAGAATATTCCAAAAGAACCCACCGTTTTCATCATTTTGGTGACCATATTGTCCTGCTGCTAGGACAAGAAATTATTTTCCACCCTGAATAGGAAAAAAATATTTATTTTCCCCACTATTAATACTTTTGTACACTTAAAGGGAAGGTGTCATCAAAAAAAAAAATTTTTCAGAAATTGTAAAAATGTTAAGAATTAATGATTACATTTTCTTAAAAAATATTATCATTTGTTTATAATTTAGTAAAATATGAAAAATAATTTGAAAAGTTTTGGAATTTCCACTTTTAAACACTAGGGGGAGCAGCTGCTGAAATTTCAGAAAAACCTAGTGTACAACTAGCTCACATTACAGCACTGCAGTAATTATGGGCGGAGTCTGCTGACCTGTGTGATGTCTCCTCTCCTCCCCTTCTGGGTGTTTGCTAAGGGATTAGAGAGGATGATATTCAGGAACCCAGTGAGCAGCCATTTTGTTGGTGACTGCAGAGTATGGCTGTCGTCACACTATCAGTATTTGGTCAGTATTTTACCTCAGTATCTGTAAGCCAAAACCAGGAGTGGAACAAATAGAGGAAAAGTATAATGGAAACATATGCACCACTTCTGTATTTATCACCCACTCCTGGTTTTGGCTTACAAATACTGATGTAAAATACTGACCAAATACTGAGCGTGGACGGCAGCCTTAGGCTACTTTCACACTAGCATTGTTGGCTGTATGTTGCAATGCGTCGTTTAGGAGAAAAAACACATCCTGCAAAGTTGTCTGCAGCATGCGTTTTTTCCCCATAGACTAACATTACCGACGCATTGCGACGTATTGCCACACGTCGCAACTGTCGTGCGACGGTTGCGTCATGTTTTGGTGGACCACCGCCATAAAAAAAGTTACATGTAACGTTTGTTTGTACGTCGAGTCCGCCATTTTCGACCACACATGCACGGCTGAAACTCCGCCCCCTCCTCCCCAGACCTTACAATGGGGCAGCAGAAGCGTCGTAAGACTGCTTCTGCTGCCCACGTCGGACATTTCTTTCATAGCATGCGTCGGTACGTTGGCCCGACGCACTGCGACGGGCCCGTACCGACGCTAGTGTGAAAGCAGCTTTATACTGACAAGTAGACAGTCACCGAGGATGGCAGGCAGCAAGGATTCTGGGAGATATGTGCTGGAGGGAGCAGGGTGACAGCAGCACAGAGTATTTCAGGAGAGCAGTGTGCTGGTCTATGGGGGCCCCCTGTTTGGTGCGCGGAGCAGCCAGGGATTGTACATAGAGCGCTGTCTTTTATACACATGGATGGACCGTCTGCTTGTCTGCTCCACAGAAATCCAGGAAACATTTTGGAGGATTAATGGCCTGTTCTGATCCAGACTTTGCATGCAGACCCCATTCCCCTCCTCAGATCCTGTCTTCCCCATCCTGTCCTGGTGATGTGTGAAAGCGAGGCGACAGGCTCAGCATAGTATCACACAGGAGAGGATTAGATGCATGGCTCATCATAGTATTACACATGAGAGGATTAGATACATGGGCCTGCAGACAGTATTACACAGGATAGGATTAGATACATCGCTCAGCACAATATAGTGATAGATGCACGGTCTGATGTCCTGTGAGGAGCTTCAGTGAGAGGCAGGGTCGGAGCAGCACAGAGCCTCCCCCATCCCCCCTCTGTTACCTCTCTGCAGCTCCTGATAGAGGACATCAGACGGCAGCACTCCTTCACCCTCTCTAGTGATTCTAGAGATTACAGCCACACACCAGGCAGGAGAGGACAGGGAACGGCCGCTGACAGTGTAAGGGGAGACAGATGTAGCTGCCCCTCCAACAGCACAGCTCTCAGTCACAGTGGAACCCACAGGTACACTCCACTGTGGGCTGAAGCAAGATGGCGCCGATCTCCTGCCTCTGCTGTGATGTGGAGACAGCTCAGGGGGCGTGGCCACATCAGAGCAGAGAGCAGCTGAGCTTATAATGCTAGCTATGGGGTCGGCTCCCGACCGCAGCCTCCTATGCCCAGGGCTGCCGTATTTGCAGAGAGTAAGTGTCGTGCTGGGACTCTTACCCTCCTGCAAAGCAAAATGGCGGTGCCCAGTGGCTGCAAAAATAATTAATAATAAAAAAGATATTAAAGTTAAAAAAACTAATTTTGTATTAAAAATAATTGTTTATATAAACAATCATTTTTAATACAAAAACAATCATTTTTAATACAAAAACAAAATTGTGGCACCTTCCCTTTAAGCTGAACAGCTGCCATATTGAATTACAGCTGATGAGTTTGTATGACAGAACTCACAAAGCGGAGGAGTTGATAACAGTTAAAATTAAATAAGTCATTGCTTCTTCATTTTTGTAGGCCATGCTATTTTTCTGTTGCAGGCAAGGACAGCTTCAAAAAATAATAATAAAAATCATAGATAGTATAAGACATTGCTTCTTCATGGTCCATGCTGTCCTTTTGCTGCAAGTATGAAATTCTACCCTACGCAGTAAAAAAACAAAACTTACACTGCTGCTAAAAAAATGTTTATGGTTAAATTAAGACATTGATTCTTCATGATGGCTATGGAGTGATACTACAGTATTTGGGGCCTGGTGCTTCACGTTGCTTATTTATTGTCAATACTGTCGTTGCCCTAGTGTTTTACTAATTTATGGTCTGTACTGTTTGAGCACTCTTGCTTCCCATTGCTTATTCACTGGCTATACTTCCTGGGTCTTGGTGCTTCGCATCGCTTTTGTTCCAGTAGAGTCTATTATTACAAAATTTCCATTGTTAACTAAGAGGTTAATCACAACTCATCTTATATATTTGGGCATTCTACAGTGCTGGTCACAGAACTCACCTCCCTCACTTTCCATGATCTGGAAAAGTGGGAAAAACATATAAGAGTTACGAAGGTTTTTTTTTTTTTTGCAAAAGAAAATTTAGTATCAATTTACTATTAATAAAAGGGTGATTTGAGGTCAAAGTAAATTTCATTCCACACCCTATCTATTTAGTGCCTTAATATACACTAATTACTTATACTTCCATTAAAAATTCCCTACCATTACCTATCTACACTATTTAAATGCAATTCTACTTTTCCCCCTACTTTCTTTCTGATGATGCTTCGTTTGAGAATCCCAGTGCATGCTGGGATACTCAAACAAAGCGTCATCAGGAAGCAGAGGCTGCGGTCACTGCCATAACTCCTGCCCCCTCTCTGAAGTGAAGCTTCATCAGTGATGCCCATTTCAAGTGTTGGTCTAGTTCAGTGGGTACGAAAAGTATTCAGATTCCTTTTCACTCTTTGCTTTATTGTAGCCATCTGGTACATTTCAAAAAGTTCATTTTTTTCTCATTACTGTACACCCCATCTTGACAGTGCACCCCATCTTGACTGAAAAAAACAGAAATGTAGAAATTTTTGCATACTTATTAAAAACAAAAACTGAAATAACTCATGGTCATAAGTATTCAGCCCCTTTGCTCAGGCACTCATATTTAAGTCCATTTCCTTGTGATCCTCCTTGAGATGATTCTACTCTTTCATTGGAGTACAGCTGTGTGTAATTAAACTGATAGGACTTTATTTGGAAAGGCACACACCTGTCTGTATAAGACCTCACGGCTCACAGTGCATGTCAGACCAAATGAGAATCATGAGGTGAAAGAAACTGGCCAAGGAATTCAGAGACAGAATTGTGGCAAGGCACAGATCTGGCAAAAGTTACAAATGAATTTCTGCTGTATTCAAGACTCCCAAGAGCACAGTGGCCTCCATAATCCTTTAATGGAAGAAGTTTGGGACCACCAGAAGTCTTCCTAGACCTGGCCATCCAGCCAAACTGAGCAATTGTGGGAGAAGAGCCTTGGTGAGAGGTAAAGAAGAACCCCAACATCACTGTGACTGAGCTCCAGAGATGCAGTAGGGAGATGGGGGAAAGTTCCACAAAGTCATCTATCACTCCAGCCCTCCACCAGTTGGGCCTTTATGGCAGAGTGGCTTGCTGGAAGCCTCTCCTCAGTGCAAGACATATGTCCGCATAGAGTTTGCTAAAAAAAAAACACATGAAGGACTCCCAGACTAAGAGAAATAAGATTCTCTGGTCTGATGAGACAAAGATAGACCTTTTTGGTGATAATTCTAAGCGGTATGTGTGGAGAAAACAAGACACTGCTCATGATTTACCCAATTCAATCCCAACAGTGAAATATGGTGGTGGCAGCATCATGCTGTGGGAGTGTTTTCAGCTGCAGAGACAGGACGACTGGTTGCCATAGAAGGAAACATGAATGCGGCAAGTACAGAGATATCCTGGATGAAAACCTCTTCCAGAGTGCTCTGGACCTCATACTTGGCTGAAGGTTCACCTTCCAACAAGACAATGACCCTAAGCAGACAACTAAAATAGCAAAGGAGTGGCTTCAGAAGAATTCTGTGATCATACTTGACTGGCCCAGCCAGAGCCCTGACCTAAACCCAATTGAGCATCTCTGGAGAGACCTGAAAATGGCTGTCCGCCAACATTCACCATCCAACCTGACAAAACTGGAGACGATCTGCAAGGAAGAATGGCAGAGGATCCCCAAATCGAGGTGTGAAAAACTAGTTGCATCATTTCCAAGAAGACTCATGGCTGTACTAGCTCAAATGAGTGCTTCTACTCAATACTGAGCTAAGCGTCGAAATACTTATGACCATGTGATATTTCAGTTTTTCATTTTTAATAAATTTGCAAAAATGTCTACATTTCTGATTTTTTTTTCAGTCAAGATGGGGTGAAGAGTGTCGTCCATTAATGAGAAAAAAATTAGCTTTTTTGAATTTACCAAATGGCTGCAATGAAACAAAGAGTGAAAAATTTAAAGGGGTTAAACTCCACTGTAGGAGAGGGAATCACAGGACATGCTATGTTTCGGGCCAAATCAGCAGTGATGAGCCAACAACAGAGCGGTGTCAGAATACTTGCCGTGCAGGGACCTGTGAGATCACCTGATTCTGATGAGGCTTTGTTTCAGGGAGGGAGCATGGACTGCAGCAGTGACCTCAGCCTCTGACCCCTTGAAGATGCTTTGTTGAGTTTTGCAGCATGCACCTTGATTCTCAAATGAAGCATCATGGAAAAAGGAAATAGTGGAAAAAAGTACAAACACAGTTAGATTGTGTAGTTAGGGAACAATAGGGAATTTTTAAATGCAAGTATACTGGAAATTTGCTGAGATTATGGCACTAAATACTGTACATAGGAATTTAGAATTAAATTTACTTTGATTTCAGATCACCCCTTTCACCATGAGACAAGCTTTACATTCCTGTTTTCAGTTCGCTAAATGGTACATGGGAGAACCTTTTTGTAGAATCACTGCTATTACATTAACCTAAAATGTTAGCTCATGCTATCTAAAGTATCTCCTAAAATATAGATATTTAAGAGGTAGAATAATCTTTAATTCATACCTTAATATTTCAGAGAGAAATGCAGGTAAATTTATGGGGGGAGGGAAGAGATGGTTAATTTGGTTTGTCATGTTATGCAATAGGAAAATAAGTTCATCATTTTTTTTTAGCTAGTTTATACCCTAACTATGGACCAGCTCATAATTCATCTGTATACATCTGCATTCATCTGATTTCGCTTGACCTAATAAAAAAAAAAACAGCCTCTATGGGCATTAGACTATTGTCGGCCGAACCCGCCGATATCTATGGATTAGGTTGACAGTGATGGATGGACCCTTTTATTGAGAATACAGAAAAACTTGCTCCATTGCCCCTGTGTTTGGGAGAGTCGGGTGTGGTAGCTCCCTTCTCAATTATCAAATGAACGATTGCTTTACCAACAGCTATCTGATGTGTATTGGGGCTTAAGTCTTGCAGAGATAGGATAGTGCCTGTGTTATTAAAACCTCTCCAATGCCTAAGTAATGACTTACATAATAGTATCAAACATCAAGGATTAAACAGATTAATTATTTCTACAAAACAGCCTATAAAAATAACTTCTTACAGTATGTGCTAGGATAAATATCAGTGAGTTGCCCTAAGTTCATTGCTGTTGCTTTGTTATAGGTACATGGTGACTTCAGAGTGTCAAAAATGTATTTTCAAGGCAATGGTAGGCTTGAGGATCGTTTGATGTTTAGCAAATTATTTTGCTTTAAAATAGATTTTTTTTGGCTGAAACCAGTCGTGACGACACAGCATTTTATTTTAATTAACCAGATGTCTATTTTCAGTAAGCCAGGATTCATTGACTGTTATCTGCATGTTGAATTTTGAATTCATGCGTAGTTGGTCAATAAAACACGGACTTTTGTATAAGCCTATAATATTGACTTGTAATTTGGCATTTGATGTAACATATTGTGTTCTTATCCTGGATGGCTAGAGGCAGGGTAATTGACCAATGATGTTTGCTGATATGTTGATATGTTGTCTGTTTTGTGGATCAATAAAGTATTGCTACACTGTTACCCTCATCCTGTGTTGTTTGGGTAGTATAACACCCACAGTAAAAGGAGAGCGGGCATTCGGTAGGATGATCCCTGGTCCATGAGAATTCAACTAGCGGAGCAGGGAACCCGCTGACCCCTGAGTCTCCAGATTGGTCTGCTGGCATTTCAGGAAATTTGCTCATCTCTAACGGCAAGTAATTTGTGATTACTGCAATTAAGTTCACAATTACCAAGTATATCATTATATATTCTGTTTTAAGGTTCCGTAAAACAGGCAAACTTGTGGTACTACGATGCAGAAGAGGTTTGCTCTAAATTTTACCTATCTAGTTAAGGGCTAATTTGAAGAGAACTGTATATTTAGCGACTCTCCATGGTTTGGGAACATTATAAAAAACAAAAAATATATTTATGACACCGTAATAATCTTGGGACAAGTAGAACTGTTAAGCTTGAAATCAGATCACCATATTGAATATTTGTGCAGTGCATAGTAACAAATACATCCTATTTGTCACAAGTGGTGACTGTGCCCAATGCCTTGCACTTTTTATATGTGGCTGGGCACATGGTTATGAGTATGTGTGTGGGGGGGGGGGGGGTGAAAACCACTGTATGTCTGTTAATGATGAACTCTTCTGCTGCATTCCTACCTCTGAAAACAACATTCTTACAATGTGCACAGTGTTATGCGGTTTCTCTGTGTAATGTGAACAGTGATGTGCATCTTAAAAAATAATAATAATAATCTTTATTTTTATATAGAGCTATATAGGCTATATAAAAATAAAGACTCTAGCACTGCAAGGCTGCTGTGCTATCCACTGCGCCACCGTGCCGCCCACAGTATATTGTATGATGTTAATGTACAGTGCATAAGAATGTAAATTGTTAATGTATATTATGAGTAGTTTATAGTGCAGGGTAGGCACAGGGTTAGACAAAGCTAAAGGTACCGTCACACTAGACGATATCGCTAGCGATCCGTGACGTTGCAGCGTCCTCGCTAGCGATATCGTCCAGTGTGACAGGCAGCAGCGATCAGGCCCCTGCTGTGCTGTCGCTGGTCGGGGAAGAAAGTCCAGAACTTTATTTCGTCGCTGGATCTCCCGCAGACATCGCTGAATCTGCGTGTGTGACACCGATTCAGCGATGTCTTCACTGGTAACCAGGGTAAACATCGGGTAACTAAGCGCAGGGCCGCGCTTAGTAACCCGATGTTTACCCTGGTTACCTTCCTAAAAGTAAAAAAAACCAAACAGTACATACTTACCTACCGCTGTCTGTCCTCCAGCGCTGTGCTCTGCACTCCTCCTGTACTGGCTGTGAGCGTCGGTCAGCCGGAAAGCAGAGCGGTGACGTCACCGCTCTGCTTTCCGGCCGCTGTGCTCACAGCCAGTACAGGAGGAGTGCAGAGCACAGCGCTGGAGGACAGACAGCGGTAGGTAAGTATGTAGTGTTTGTTTTTTTTTACTTTTAGGATGGTAACCAGGGTAAACATCGGGTTACTAAGCGCGGCCCTGCGCTTAGTTACCCGATGTTTACCCTGGTTACCGGCATCGTTGGTCGCAAGAGAGCGGTCTGTGTGACAGCTCTCCAGCGACCAAACAGCGACGCTGCAGCGATCCGGATCGTTGTCGGTATCGCTGCAGCGTCGCTAAGTGTGACGGTACCTTAAGGCAAGTACTATTTACATATTAAGTAGTTTAGAAATGGAATCAGATATAAGATAAGGACAATGGATTTAGTTTATAAGACAGGAAAATATAGGATATAGCTAATGGATAGAACTAGCCCAGTGGGTGGGGACTAGTCTTAATAAAATGTGGGCACTTCCTCATAGAGTCAGGAGATAGGGAAGTGTAGTAACAAGTTCACGTTCAAGTCCAGTGGGCTGCTAGTGTCAACCTGTGTCTACCATTCGAGGCAGTGGAACATTATACTAGAATCCCAAGCGGACTCTCCTGTCACGCCCAAGATCCAAGGTCTTGCATAGGGACTATCGGGCACATTGTTTCCTTTGGCGCACAAAGGAAGATGAATTGAGCCATGCCAAGAAGTTAATGGATCCTGGGTGCACTGTAGAATAGGAAGGGAGATCTTTAGGACTAACAAAGCCAACGGGCAAAGGGATTTTCAAGGAGTAGGGCTGAAGATGTATTGTGCTAAGAAAATAAGGAATATGAAGTGATGTGCCCTATTTCCCTTGTTGCCACTTGCTATGCTTGAACTGACTAGTAAACATTTGCTTGTTGCAAGGAACTTGATGCCCCCTTTGTGGTGTGTGGCTGTCCTGGAAGATGGAGGCCCGGAGACAGCGGAGACCTGCGCTCTACAAGCGAGTGTGATGCACCCAACCCTTAACAGCACTGTTTTTCTGTAAAGTGCCAGTGCATAACCGGACAGCAATTTGGTCATCATGACTACTGCTCTTGCTCACTTTACATATGTTCCACTCACAACTGTTTAGTTTAGAAGTATAGCCTATGATGAAAAAAAGAGGAGAAAAAGAGAGGAGTAGTAGTTATAACATGAACTCAAATTACTTCGGGTTACTGATGATGGTTCTAAAGCTTAATAGTTCCACATGGTTAGTATGCAAACACATATTTCATACCTGAAATGACAGTTGGAGTAGGTATTTTGGAACAAAAAAGGACTATAAATTATGGGAAACGGATGGTTAATATACTGTTCAGTTTGTTTAAATAGATGAAGAATTAATGTATAAAGAACATTGATTACTACCAACAGAGCAAAATCTGAAGCTTAGACTTCAAAGGTGTACTTGGAAAGAAGTCATCACATCAAAAGAAATAAAGTCACACAGCAGGAATATCTTTAGCCCAAGGCCAAAACCAATGAGAAGAATGTAAGTCAAAACTAAGTAACCTATTTTGTGACTTCTAATAATATGATCCCCCAACTTCATTCAAGATATATTATCTAAACACTGGTCAATAGTGCCAGATGACCCTTTTGTTGAAAGATAGCTTCATGCAAAAGCCTAATATATATGTACACGGAGGTAAGAAAAACTTATTGGCACTTACTGTAGTAAGATTAGTAGCAAACCTGTGCATGCAAATGCAGATTCCACACCCTTATTGCTTTATTAAAGTTTCGATAAGTTTTAAATGTGGGTGTATCAGAGACAAATGTTGCCTCAAAATTTTGCAATAAAGTCCTGTTTTTAACCAGTAATGGAACAGTGGGCAGCAACTAACACAATGGTTTTTAACAGGGAAAAAGGCAAAGTACTATATCTGGGCATTAAAAGTGAAAAAAGCATATACAGAATGGGAGGAATAGGGTATACTAATAGATCATAAACTGAACATTGGTCAACAGTGTGATGCAGCAGCAAAAAAGGCAAATGCAATTCTGGGATGTATTAACAGAAGCATACAGTCTAGATCACGTGAAGTCATTATTGTACCAAACGCCTCTTTGGTCAGGCCTCACCTGGAATACTGTGTCCAGTTTTGGGCACCACGTTTTAAAAAAGACATCAACAAACTGGAGCAAGTTCAGAGAAGAGCGACCAGAATGGTGACCGGTCTGCAAACCATGACCTATGAAGAACTGTTACAGAATTTGGGAATGTTTAGCTTGCAAAAAAGAAGACTGAGAGGAAAGTTAGTAGCTGTCTACAAATATCTCAAGGACTGTAACATTTTAGAAGGATCATTTTTATTCTCATATAGGAAAACAATGGAAGGAAAGACTAGAAGCAATGGGATGAAACTGAAAGGGTAGAGACACAGATTAGATATTAGAAAAAAAACTTTTTGACAGGGTGATCGATGAGTGAAACAGGCTGCTACGAGAGGTTGTGAGTTCTTCCGTGGAAGTCTTCAAGCAGAGTCTAGACAGACATCTGTCTGGGATGATTTAGTGAATCCTGCTTTGAGCAGGGGGTTGGACACGATACGATACGATACACTTTATTGATCCCGTGGGAAATTATGGCATCACAGCAGCACAGCTTAAATCATAAAAATCATAAAGGAATTACATAGTTGACATGACAGTAGAGTTGACAGAAGAACATTAAACATTATACATTAGAATAGGACATACACAACGAGTGAACTGAAATGTAGAGAAATAAGTAGACTTTCACCTTGGTGGTTTAACCCTAATGTTATTGTTGTACATTCCCATGGCAGTTGGCACAAATGATTTCCTATATTTTTCCTTCTTACACCTCAGAAGTATTAGCCGGTTACTGAAGGTGCTCTTCTGTCTCATGAATAGCTCATATAGTGGATGTGCATTATTGTTCATAATTGCCATACACTTTTTCAGAGTTCTTCTCTCCACTACCTCCCCAAAAGAGTCCAGATTGCAGCCGACAGCAGAACTTGCCTTCTTAATAATCTTATTCAGCTTATTAGCATCAGAGGCCCGCACACTACTACCCCAGCACGTGATTGCAAAAAAGATGGCACTTGCCACTACAGATTGTTAGAACATTTCTAACATTTTGCTACACACATTAAAAGACCTCAGTTTCCTTAGGAAATACAATCTGCTCATCCCCTTCTTGTAGACAAACTCTGAGTGGCATCTCCAGTCCAGTTTGCTATCCAAATGGACCCCCAAATATTTGTAACTCTCCACCTGCTCTACCTCCTGACCAGCAATAGTGATCGGTAAGCATTCCAACTTAATCCTGCTATAGTTGGCCACCAACTCCTTAGTTTTCTTAACATTTAGTTGTAGATAGTTACCATTGCACCAATCCACGAAATTCGACACCACTCTTCTGTATTCCTCATCCCCCTGATCTCCCCTAATGCATCCCACAACCACAGAGTCATCCGAAAATTTTTGAAGGTGGCAAAGTTCAGATTTATACTGAAAGTATGACCCATTCTATGATTCTATGATTCTAGGATTAAAAGGAAAGAGACCAGAATGTTGGAAATTCATTCAGATGCCAATCCTTTTGGTCATGCTGCTCTTTCTGTCATTTCCTTATTATTCACTTATTCTGCTATTAGATAAAGTGAAACCTTGAGTCCTGAAGTTCGCCATAACCACTTAAGAGTTTTTCAAATCTCACGTATCACTTCATGTGGCAATAACTTTGGCATGTTTCAACAGTGATTTTGAGATTGTTTTTTCGTCACACATTGTACTCTATGTTATTGTTAAATTTAGGTCCATGTGTTTTGCATTTATTTACAGAAATATTAGAAATTTGTGAAAAAAAAATTAAAAATGTGCAATTTTCAATCTTTGAATGATTACCCTTTATTCCAAATAGTCATATTACACCAAATAGTTAAAGGAAATCACTGTAACAGCTCTGCTGGCATCACGGTATGGCCTCTCATCTCTCACACTACCTTACCCACTGCTCCAGGTCATGTTGTGGTTTCTGTTTCTTGCCAGCTCCATATCTTGTGCCTCTGCTCTCTGCATGCTTCCTGGCTGTGTGCATAGGGGGGCGGCACCAGAACTCTCTGGTTCTTATAGGAATCAGGTGCACCTGTCTAATCTGTTCCTGACTAATTACCAAGAGGCCTCCAGTATTTAGACAGCTCCACCCAGTGGACTGGGCCTGTGCAATGTGTTAACTCAGTTTGTGTTTTGCTTCTGAACTGCCAGACCTTCCTCTGTGTCTTGTATTCTCTGAAGGCTGTTCTCCTTTCTTTGTCTTGTATCTTGTTTGTCTGCCCTCCAGGAGGCTGAATATCCTGGCCCCTGTGTCTTTGTTCTTGTACCTTGTCTTTTTCCATTGCCTTGTCTGAACTTTGTCCTATCTCTGTCTCCTTGTCTGTGGTTTCTTTCCCTGCAGTGCCTCTCTGCTCTGCTCTTGGCTCTGCACTCTGCAACCTTGCTTTGCCCTTGGCTCTGCACTCTGTGCCTTCACTCTGCTCTTGGCTCTGCACTCTGTGCCTTCACTCTGCTCTTGGCTCTGCACTTTGTGGTTCTACCCCTGTCTCTCTGCGGCTTTGTCTCTGCTCCACACTCCTGCGATTCTGCTCCATTCTACTCTGCTCCGCTCCTGCTGCTGTAGAAATCTATTGCTGCAGCTCTCCTCTGCATTCCTTGTGGTTCCACTCTGCTTAGATTCTACTGCTAAAGTAATCTCTTGCTGCAGCTCCTCTCCGCATTCCTTGCGGTTCCACTCTGCTTAGCTTTTGTTGCTGTGCTATCTCTTGCTACTCTACCACTCCTATCTGCAGCCATGCGGTTCTCTTCCTGTGTGAACAGGTCCCAACCTGTTCCTTTATACATCATATCTGTACCTGCACCTCCTGTGTGAACAGGTCCCTACCTGTTCCTTCATACACCACACCATCTGCCCTGTGTCTCTGCCGTACCTGCCAGCCTTGTGTCTCTGCCATACCTGCTAGCCCTGTGCCTCTGCCGTGCCTGCCAGCCCTGTGTCTCTGCCATACCTTCGAGCCCTGTGTCTCTGCCGTGCCTGTAATCCCTGTGTCTCTGCCGTTCCTGCCAGTCCTGTGTCTCTGCCAGCTCTGTGTCTCAGCTGTGCCAGCCTACTCATCTGAGTTTCATCCGTGCTCATCTGCTAGTCCTGCCTGATGCCCACACCAATCCTGGTGTTCCTGTTTCCCAAGCGGGATCAGCAGTAACAGCCAGACACCACCCTGGAGTAGCTCCTGGCAGCTGCCTGCCACACAAGCCTGACCTCACCATCCGAGGCTCCAGTGAAGACCAAGGCAGCTATCATAGTCACGCCGCTTCCAGGGTAGTCTGGTTCGTGGCACAGTGGGGCCGCAACCCCCCCAAGCTCACGCCCACCAGTCAGGGCGTGAGCGTGGCAATCAGGTCATTTTTGCATCCTGAAAGAGGGCTTAGCCAACAATTTCAAGATATGCAAATGATGTAAATTGCCTCTTTGTTATAGTTGTGCATCGGCTAGTCAAATGTATGTTAATTTCAAATGAGTATTCAACCCTTCTCCCACCCATAATCCCGCCAACTCTCTGCAATAGTGTCAGTGATTCAATCAGACTGCCGAATGCCCGAGAATTGCATCGCAATAGCTGCATAGAAAAACACACTCAGGTCAGAAGAGCAGATGGCCAATCTGAAGATTGAAATGTGATCCTCTGGCAAGTAATAATGCAGTCTCTCTGCACCCAATCAGTGATGCCAGTGCAGAGGTGTGGGCAGGATTATGGGTGAGACAAGCCATGAATATTAATTTTGCAGCTGGCGAGAATGTACTGCAAATTAAATATGCACTCCTTCTACAGCCCATAATTCTGCCCACCCCTTTGTGTGAGCATCACTGATTGACTCAGACAAACGTATTACTTGCAAAAGGATCACATTGCAATCCTCAGACTGACCATCTGCTCTGCTGACCTGAGCATAAAAGCATGTATTCATATGCAACTGTCACGCTCAGGTCAGTAGAGCAGACAGACAGTCCTAGGATTGTGATGCGATCTATGGACATATGGCAGTATGACTCAATCACTGAGACCAGAGCAGAGGGGTAGGCGGGACTATGAATGGGGGAGGGGTGAATATTCATTTGGCAATAACATACGTTTGACTAACCTGCGCTCAACTTTGAATTTTCAGAGGCTTGCAGCAACAAAGGGGTAAAGCATACATCAATGAAAGTTACATAACCTGAAAGCATTGACCAAGCCATATTTCAGGATACTATTAAGATATACAAAAATCACCTGACCGATTCCCTGTAATAAATAACATTTCCCTCATGTCTGCTTTACATCAGCACCATCTGTAAAATGTTCATTTATTTTGTTAGGATGTTACATGGTTTAAATATTTAGAAGCATTTTTTCAAAGAAATTTAAAAAACTTGTTTTTTAGTGACCTATTTAGTTTTGAAGTGAACTTGGAGTACCTTTATATTGGAAAACCACCAAAATTGATACCAAATGTCGCTAACTTCTGAACAGGTCACTAAAGCTGGCAGACTCTAAGGCCTTTATTTGACTGTAAATTGCCATGGCAACCATCAGGACCACACAATCATAATATCAGGTACCATCACCTACCATGTCTGAGGCAGCAGGTTATCAACTATAGTAAAAAGCCATGAGCTGCTGCACTGTTTGTCAATAAGGGCTGTGGTACAGTGACCCATATTACAACCAGGGTGCGCTGTATGTGTTCCTCAGGATACGCATGGAGGCGTACTTTTAATGATGGTAATGGAACAGTGACCGGCATGATTGTAAATGGCCAGTATGTGGTGCAGAGGAAGTCTGCGCTGTAAGCCTGTAGTATTGTTGTTCTGGGGCCTGTAGTCGTACAAGTATTTGTATAGTTTATAAAGTGAGCCTTGCAGGGCTAGTTTGAGGGCTGGGCTGGTCAAACTAGCCACACACACCTCCCACCTATGACTTCCTGAATAGCGCACGGAGAGGCCGTATTTGCAGAACCTGGGATGGCTACTGTTTTGGGAAGCTACAGTTCCTACTGTGGGTCTGGACTATCTGAGGTACCCTGGTCACAAGGACGGTGACCCCAGTGAGGCAGCTTTCCCATGGGACCAAACACTGACAGGAGTCAGTGTAAGGAGCCTTTTCTAAGGTAACTCCAGATAAAGGGGGTTACGGGCAGAGATGTATCTGGACTTTGGAGCAGACTGTCCGTGTTCCATTGATGTAAATAATGAACTGTTTGTGGTGCGTTTTATGAAGTTTAATAATCCCGTGCCAAGTGAATGTCCCCCTACACACTCAGGTAGCGCTATCTCACAGGGGTAACTGACACTGATTAAAAACGTAATGACTGCCAATGCGCATTAAAACGGCGACCTTTATTGACCTTATTCCCTCATTGCCATTTTAAAAGGGCAATCAGGAATAAGGCCTGTTACCCCCCGCCTCCCCCCCCCCCCAGAGTCGGAAAATCTCTGTGGTGTCGGCTCCTGCTTATTTTCAAACTGAAACAGTCTCAGCAAATGTGAGTCTCTCAACAATATTATTTTGCCATGCTCCTATTACTGTTTTGGGGGATCAGGAATGACATGGACAGTGCAATAAACATTACAAATTCTTTGGCAGATCAACAGTGTCCTGAGTATGAAGAGATGTTACTTAAAGTGCATAATTTTGTTTCTTTCAATTAGACATTTCGACAAGGTTATTTAACACCGGCAAAAACTGACAGATGTCGAGAAAGTATATGATTTTAAATCTCAAGACTAAATAAAACCCTTTTATTTTCTAAGTATATTGTGATGACGGAGAGTAGGCATCAGATAGATTAATGGGTAATAAATTAGTCATCGTGTATTGGTGTTATTACGCCGCGCTCATGTCAGTCTGTCTATTTGAGATTTCATTGGAACAGTCTCATTGATTTATAGCATGGTAATCCATCTAGGCGCATAGCTCTGGACAGCAGAGCCATGCAGCCCGCCTAGTGAATGCATAACAATTACCTTGCCTTTTCTTCAACTGTTTCTGTAGTTACAGCATCTCCCAGCTCCTATGTAATCCTCTTTTTATTGCGTAATATTGAACCAACACCGTAACATGTCATATATCTAATGACGGCTTATGAAAAAATATAGCTATATGTTCACTGTTGTGGGATAAATCTATTTCATTTTAAAAACTGGTCCAATTTAAAAGGGACAACTCCAAAAAACACTATTTTCCTGTAAATAATGGCCTTAACTCATTAAAGCAATTTTGCCAGAGTTCTCGGAGTTGCACAAAAATGCCCTTGACTTTTGACGTTTTGATGCCAGTTTTCACAGCTACACCACCAAGATTAGAGGACCTTGGGGGAAGGGAGTTGCAAAGTTATTCTAATTTATGATGAGCTGTGACATTCTTTAAACCAGAAATCCTATTCCAATCAGAGGCACACACCACACATCAGACACTCCTGATTAGGGTTGAGCGACCTTTACCTTTATAGGATCGGGTCGGGTTTCACGAAACCTGACTTTCTCAAAAGTCGGGTCCAGTGAAATCGGCCGATCCTATAAAAAAGTCGGGGTCGGGGTCGGCCGAAACCCGAAACCCAATGCATTGCAATGGGTTACTATGGTTCCCAGGGTCTGAAGGAGAGGAAACTCTCCTTCAGGCCCTGGGTTCCATATTTAAGTGTAAAAGAAAGAATTAAAATAAAAAATATTGCTATACTTACCCTCTGACGTGCCCTGGTACTAACCGGCAGTCTTCCTTCCTTAGAATCAGCACTTGAAAGACCTTCGGTGACGTCGCGGCTTGTGATTGGTCGCGCGACGGCCCATGTGACCGCTCACGCGACCAATCACAAGCCGCGACGTCACCGAAGGTCCTTCAAGCGCTGATTCTTAGGAAGGAAGGCTGCCGAAAAGAAGCATGGCGCGTCCGAGGGTGAGTATATACCTAATAAGAATATACTCACCCTCGGACGCGCCCTGCTTCTTTCCGGCAGCCTTCCTTCCTAAGAATCAGCGCTTGAAGGACCTTCGGTGACGTCGCGGCTTGTGATTGGTCGCGTGAGCGGTCACATGGGCCGTCGCGCGACCAATCACAAGCCGCGACGTCACCAAAGGTCCTTCAAGCGCTGATTCTAAGGAAGGAAAACTACCGGTTAGTACCAGGGCGCGTCAGAGGGTGAGTATAGCAATATTTTTTATTTTAATTCTTTCTTTTACACTTAAATATGGATTCCGATACCGATTTCCGATATTGCAAACATATCGGAACTCGGTATCGGAATTCCGATACCAGATTCAGAAGATCGCCGACCTCATGGCCGACCCCACACAGGGGTCGGATCGGGTTTCATGAAACCCGACCTTGCCAAAAGTCAGCGACTTCTGAAAATGGCCGACCCGTTTCGCTCAACCCTACTCCTGATTCCTAAAGAGGTGTACACCTCTTAATGAATAGGGAGAATCTGAATACAACACACGCAATCATCAAGAATGGAATAAAAATTGCCAGTCTTGATGATTGGGGAAAATGTGGTTATCTGCAGGTTGTATTTAAATAATGTTAGGCTGGGTTACTTGTAGATCAATTCCAGGGAGAAAATTAAGTTCTATTGTCCCTGCAGTTGTTCACTTCCTGCCATCTTGGCAGTGTAAGGAGCTGTAATAGTCAGAGTTCACTAGAGAGTGAGCGTATCTGAAATCACACCCTCTGCACCCTGATTTACAGGTTTATCTGGAGCATGTAGAGAGTAGCTGCAGGGAAAATAGAACTTTATTCCGGTAAACTAGCCCGGCATCATTTGAATGCTATTTCCCAAATTTTTCAGACTATAGGACTTACTTTTTTCCTCCAAAACTGTAGAGGAAAATGGGGGGTGCATCTTATAGTCCAGATATCCATAATCTGGCTGTGGTGGGGAGGAGGGGGGAGCAGCAGCAGCAGAGCTGCAGGTCACAGGAGGCAGGAGCCGGCTGCGGCGGATAAGGCCCCTTTCACACTTCCGCCTTTTGTCTCACGTCGAAATCCATCGATTTTTGAAAATGCAGGATCCTGCAAAAAAAATTGCAGGATCCTGCATTTTCCCATAGACTTGTATTAGCGACGGATTGTGACGGATGGCCATCCGTTTCATCCTTCGTGCACTGGATCCATCAGAAAATAGCGGTACGTCATGGAGAGAAAACCTTCAGGCTACTTTCACACTTTTGTTGTCTGGGGTCCATCGTGGTGCAGCAAAATGACGTATTGATGGACGTCATGAAAATAGGTAAAAATGTGGGCGATGGATGCAGTGTAATGATGGATCCGTCGTACAGAAATTCTGGGAATGAAATGTCCGGGGATGAGAGAGAGAGAGAGAGAGAGATAGAGAAAGAGACTGATTTTTTCCCAGACTTGAAAATCCTTCTGGGCATGCTCAGAAGGGAAAAACTGGATCCGTCTCTGGATTCCAGTGTGTGACGGTCAGCGACGGATGCGGCTTCCATTATAGCCGACGACGGGCAGCGCAGGATGCGTCGCTGACCGATTTTCCGACGTGCACAAAAATGTTACAATGAATGTTTTCTCTGCCCGACGGACTGCTATTTTACGACGGATCCAGTGCAAGATGAATGAAATGGATGGCCATCCGTCACAATCCATTGCTAATAGGAAAATGTCTATGGGAAAATGCAGGATCCTGCAAATGTTTTCTCATTTCGCATTCTCAAAAATCGACGGATTGTGACGGATCTGAAAAGACGGAAGTGTGAAAGAGGCCTCAGAGGAACGTTTTTTCTGCACTTCGGAAAATCGGTCAGCAACGGGTCCTGCGCTGTCCGTCGTCTGCTATAACGGAAGCCTTTTGGACGCAGGATCCGTCGCTGATGTCACACACAGGAATCCAGTGACATATCACGTTTTTTCCCTCTGAGCATGCCCAGAAAGGATTTTCAAGGTAGGGAAATCTCTCTTTCTCTCTCGTGCCCGGAATACCAAGTCCCAGATCTATACCGGAAAAGCTCAGCCGACGCATCCGTCATAACACTGGATGCGTTCCCTCCATTGTATCACTATTTTCTCGACATCTGCCGGCACATCTTCCCGATGCATTAGGACGGGAAACTGCTGACGGAAGTGTGAAAGAAGCCTAACTCCTGTGCCCATTGCTAAAGAGAAATGAATATTCACTCTATTCCATACCCATTATCTGAAACGTCCGCCAGGGCTGTGGGGTACTCAGTACTGGGTCCATTATTTAAAGTGATGTGTCATGGTGGCAGTAACCCTTTCCGTGGTCCTGGGCACCCATGTTAAAGGGATAGTCTTTAAAGGGATTTGCATAACAAGGAAAGTTTTTGACGCCACCTGTGGTACTCGGTCAGTAGGGACCGATGCTGCTTAAAAGAGTGGTGATGTTATGGCAGCTAGATGATATAACTACCCACAGGTGAAGTAGGTCCCCAGTGCTCCAGTGTGTAGATGAAGATGATGTAATAAGAAACAGAGGACACATTGTTGCAGTCTCTTTACCGGATCACAGGTGTTGGCGGTGGTCCGGCTGGCTTGGAAGCAAGTATTTCCCCCTTATCGGGTGGGGTTAGAAGCCTTCCCTCTAGTGCTGTGGTCTAGTTCCTTGCTGCCTATAGCTGTCTAACAAGGTCCTCACGAGGTTTCTGCCTTTTTGTGTAAGTGGGACACTAACTTGTATGACAGGTGGCTCGAGCCTTTTCACAGGGTCTCACGACTCGGGCTCTATACGCCACTGTGTCTTCAGGTGTTAGGGCGGGCAAGTGACCTGTAGTTCTGTTGTCCTGCCGGTTTCTGCTGTGAGTCTTAGAGCCTCTCACAACCTCGGTTTCCCGGCCACCGGTGTCTGTGCTCTGTCAAGAGGTAGCTCAATTGCAGCTATTCTTCTCTGGTCTTAACTTCACCTTTGCCTCTTTTCCCTTTCAGTCTCTTTATCAGTTGCTCTAGTCTATCTTTCCTTCCCAGGAGCTGCACGGCTCCAGCTTTCATTCCTAACACGTCGCTCTCTTCTAACCAACTACTAACTCTTCCTAACTGCCTAGCAACTGCATAGCAACTGACTCCTCCTACTGACCAGAAAGAGCAGCTCCCCTGAAGTCGGGTGTAGAGCTCCCCCTTCTGGCCTGAAGTCGGAATGGTGTTGTATGTGCTGATTACCTGTTAAATTGATCCTTCCCTGCTTCCAAGCGCGACATCACTCTCCCTGTGCGGAAAGCAATGCCACTGTAACAACCGGTTACCTGGAGTGTTACATATCACCAATGATAAAACACTCTACACTGCTCTCATTGATAGCCGTGGGGAAAATAATCAAGTAAACTCCAGAAATGCACATATTTTCTCTGTGTCCTTTTCAAAGAAGCTGCTTATTACACTTTTGGGTGTGTTAATTAAACAAGTGGTATCAGAAGAAAGTAGACAGGGAGAAAAATTTACCAGGCCACTCTGTGCTCGCATGGGTGGGGATGGGCACTGTCAGTACACATGCACACACCTTGGCAGCATTTAGATACTGATTGTTATGGAAAGCAAGCTTTATCAATCAGAAGATAGGAAGGCCCCCGATGTGCCTAATGGTGCACTAAAATCTTGACGACAACAAGAGAACACTGAAGTCCACTCAATTGCAGTCCCCTACAACTCTGTGTAGCCAATTTAAACTGCACTTTATATGTAATGGACATAAATGTATGGTCATGCACTTTGGCATGGGAAATTAAATTTATAATTGTGTACTAATTGTAGAACATTAGAAAAAACTTGCAATGATAAAGACTTGGGCGTATGAATAGACTGTATACTTTAGGGATCAGTGCCAGGCACTGCTGCCAAGGCAAACAGAATAATGGGATACATGAAGTATGGATGCTTGTGACAAGAACGATGTTTTTCCTCTTTACAAACCACTAGATTGGCAACACTTTGTACAAATTAGGGCTCCATTGTATAGGGAGGACATAGCTGAACTACACTACCCACCACCACCCAACTGGTCCTTCACACATCTTCAGATCACCAACTGATCACGTTGGAAACTTATCTTCTGCAATGTTCCGGGATTTCCATGTGTCATGGTGCCCTGGAGGTTTCTGTGCATGCACAAAGAAAGTCATCGGTATCATGATGTCACAATATATGCAGTAACCTCCTGAAAACATGCACAGAACTCTCTCAGACGCAATGACACCAAGAAGTCCTGGCAAGTAACATAGTAACATAGTAACATAGTTAGTAAGGCCGAAAAAAGACATTTGTCCATCCAGTTCAGCCTATATTCCATCATAATAAATCCCCAGATCTACGTCCTTCTACAGAACCTAATAATTGTATAATACAATATTGTTCTGCTCCAGGAAGACATCCAGGCCTCTCTTGAACCCCTCGACTGAGTTTGCCATCACCACCTCCTCAGGCAAGCAATTCCAGATTCTCACTGCCCTAACAGTAAAGAATCCTCTTCTATGTTGGTGGAAAAACCTTCTCTCCTCCAGACGCAAAGAATGCCCCCTTGTGCCCGTCACCTTCCTTGGTATAAACAGATCCTCAGCGAGATATTTGTATTGTCCCCTTATATACTTATACATGGTTATTAGATCGCCCCTCAGTCGTCTTTTTTCTAGACTAAATAATCCTAATTTCGCTAATCTATCTGGGTATTGTAGTTCTCCCATCCCCTTTATTAATTTTGTTGCCCTCCTTTGTACTCTCTCTAGTTCCATTATATCCTTCCTGAGCACCGGTGCCCAAAACTGGACACAGTACTCCATGTGCGGTCTAACTAGGGATTTGTACAGAGGCAGTATAATGCTCTCATCATGTGTATCCAGACCTCTTTTAATGCACCCCATGATCCTGTTTGCCTTGGCAGCTGCTGCCTGGCACTGGCTGCTCCAGGTAAGTTTATCATTAACTAGGATCCCCAAGTCCTTCTCCCTGTCAGATTTATCCAGTGGTTTCCCATTCAGTGTGTAATGGTGATATTGATTCCTTCTTCCCATGTGTATAACCTTACATTTATCATTGTTAAACCTCATCTGCCACCTTTCAGCCCAAGTTTCCAACTTATCCAGATCCATCTGTAGCAGAATACTATCTTCTCTTGTATTAACTGCTTTACATAGTTTTGTATCATCTGCAAATATCGATATTTTACTGTGTAAACCTTCTACCAGATCATTAATGAATATGTTGAAGAGAACATGTCCCAATACTGACCCCTGCGGTACCCCACTGGTCACAGCGACCCAGTTAGAGACTATACCATTTATAACCACCCTCTGCTTTCTATCACTAAGCCAGTTACTAACCCATTTACACACATTTTCCCCCAGACCAAGCATTCTCATTTTGTGTACCAACCTCTTGTGCGGCACGGTATCAAACGCTTTGGAAAAATCGAGATATACCACGTCCAATGACTCACCGTGGTCCAGCCTATAGCTTACCTCTTCATAAAAACTGATTAGATTGGTTTGACAGGAGCGATTTCTCATAAACCCATGCTGATATGGAGTTAAACAGTTATTCTCATTGAGATAATCCAGAATAACATCCCTCAGAAACCCTTCAAATATTTTACCAACAATAGAGGTTAGACTTACTGGCCTATAATTTCCAGGTTCACTTTTAGAGCCCTTTTTGAATATTGGCACCACATTTGCTATGCGCCAGTCCTGCGGAACAGATCCTGTCGCTATAGAGTCCCTAAAAATAAGAAATAATGGTTTATCTATTACATTACTTAGTTCCCTTAGTACTCGTGGGTGTATGCCATCCGGACCCGGAGATTTATCTATTTTAATCTTATTTAGCCGATTTCGCACCTCTTCTTGGGTTAGATTGGTGACCCTTAATATAGGGTTTTCATTGTTTCTTGGGATTTCACCTAGCATTTCATTTTCCACCGTGAATACCGTGGAGAAGAAGGTGTTTAACCCCTTTACCCCCAAGGGTGGTTTGCACGTCAATGACCAGGCCAATTTTTACAATTCTGACCACTGTCCCTTTATGAGGTTATAACTCCGAAACGCTTCAACGGATCTTAGCGATTCTGAGATTGTTTTCTTGTAACATATTGTACTTCATGATAGTGCTAAAATTTCTTCGATATAACTTGCGTTTATTTGTGAAAAAAACGGAAATTTGGCGAAAATTTTGAAAATTTCACAATTTTCCAACTTTGAATTTTTATTCTGTTAAACCAGAGAGTTATGTGACACAATATAGTTAATAAATAACATTTCCCACATGTCTACTTTACATCAGCACAATTTTTGAAACAAACTTTTTTTTTTCAAGGAAGTTATAAGGGTTAAAATTTGACCAGCAATTTCTCATTTTTACAACCAAATTTACAAAACCATTTTTTTTAGGGACCACCTCACATTTGAAGTCATTTTGAAGGGTCTATATGGCAGAAAATACCCAAAAGCGACACCATTCTAAAAACTGCACCCCTCAAGGTGCTCAAAACCACATTCAAGAAGTTTATTAACCCTTCAGGTGATTCACAGCAGCAGAAGCAACATGGAAGGAAAAAATTAACATTTTACTTTTTAGTCGCAAAAATGATCTTTCAGCAATAATCTTTTTAATTTCCCAAGGGTAAAAAGAGAAAATGGACCTCAAAAGTTGTTGTCCAATTTATCCTGAGTACGCTGATACCCCACATGTGAGGGGGAACCACTTTTTGGGCGCATGGCAGGGCTCAGAAGGAAAGGAGCGCCGTTTGACTTTTTCAAGCTAAATTTGGCTGGAATTGAGATCGGACGTCATGTCGCGTTTGGGGACCCCCTGATGTGCCTAAACAGTGGAAACCCCCCACAAGTGACCCTATTTTGGAAACTAGACCCCATAAGGAACTTATCTAGATGTGTCATGAGCACTTTTATCCCCCAAGTGCTTCACGAAAGTTTATAACGCCCGGGCGTGAAAAAAAAAATTCCTATTTTTTCCACAAACATGATCGTTTAGTCCCCAATTTTTTATTTTCTCAAGGGTAAAAGGAGAAATTGGACCCCAAAAGTTGTTGTCCAATTTGTCCTGAGTACGCTGATACCCCATATGTGGGGGGGACCACTGTTTGGGCGCATGGCAGGGCTCAGAAGGAAAGGAGCGCCGTTTGACTTTTTCAAGCTAAATTTGGCTGGAATTGAGATCGGACGCCATGTCGCGTTTGGCGACCCCCTGATGTGCCTAAACAGTGGAAACCCCCCACAAATGACCCCATTTTGGAAACTAGACCCCCTAAGGAACTTATCTAGATGTGTCATGAGCACTTTTATCCCCCAAGTGCTTCACGAAAGTTTATAACGCCCGGGCGTGAAAAAAAAAATTCCTATTTTTTCCACAAACATGATCGTTTAGTCCCCAATTTTTTATTTTCTCAAGGGTAAAAGGAGAAATTGGACCCCAAAAGTTGTTGTCCAATTTGTCCTGAGTACGCTGATACCCCATATTTGGGGGGAACCACTGTTTGGGCGCATGGCAGGGCTCAGAAGGAAAGGAGCGCCGTTTGACTTTTTCAAGCTAACTTTGGCTGGAATTGAGATCGTACGCCATGTCGCGTTTGGAGAGCCCATGATGTGCCTAAACAGTGGAAACCCCCCACAAGTGACCCCATTTTGGAAACTAGACCCTCTAAGGAACTTATCTAGTTGTGTGGTGAGAATTTTGAACCCCCACGTGCTTCACTAAAGTATATAATGCCCAGGCGTGAAAATAAAAAATCCTATTTTTTCCTACAAAAATGATATTTTAGTCCCCAATTTTTAATTTTCCCAAGGGTACCAGGAGAAATTGGACCCCAAAAGTTGTTGTCCAATTTGTCCTGATTACGCTGATACCCCATATGTGGGGAGGAACTACTGTTTGGGCACACGTTGGGGCTCGAAAGGGAAGTAGTGACGTTTTGGAATGCAGACTTTGATGGAATGTTCTGCTGGCATCATGTTCCATTTGCAGAGCCCCTGATGTGACTAAACAGTAGAAACCCCCCACAAGTGACCCCATTTTGGAAACTGTACCCCCTAAGGAACTTATCTAGTTGTGTGGTGAGAATTTTGAACCCCCACGTGCTTCACTAAAGTTTATAATGCCCAGGCGTGAAAATAAAAAATCCTATTTTTTCCCACAAAAATGATATTTTAGTCCCCAATTTTTAATTTTCCCAAGGGTACCAGGAGAAATTGGACCCCAAAAGTTGTTGTCCAATTTGTCCTGAGTACGCTGATACCCCATATGTGGGGAGGAACTACTGTTTGGGCACACGTTGGGGCTCGAAAGGGAAGTAGTGACGTTTTGGAATGCAGACTTTGATGGAATGTTCTGCTGGCATCATGTTCCATTTGCAGAGCCCCTGATGTGACTAAACAGTAGAAACCCCCCACAAGTGACCCCATTTTGGAAACTGTACCCCCTAAGGAACTTATCTAGGTGTTTGGTGAGAAATTTGAACCCCCACGTGCTTCACTAAAGTTTATAATGCCCAGGCGTGAAAATAAAAAATCCTATTTTTTCCCACAAAAATGATATTTTAGTCCCCAATTTTTAATTTTCCCAAAGGTAACAGGAGAAATTGGACATCAAAAGTTGTTGTCCAAATTGTCCTGATTACGCTGGTACGCCATATGTGGGAAAAAACTGTTTAGGCACACGTTGGGGCTCGAAAGGGAAGTTGTGACGTTTTGGAATGCAGAAATTGTCTGCGGTCGTCATGTTCCGTTTGCAGAGCCCCTGATGTGCCTAAACAGTAAAAAAAAACTACAAGTGACATCATTTTGGAACCTAGACCCCCCCAAGGAACTTATCTAGATGTGCCCCCTTTTTGGAACTAATGTACGCTTTCTTGTAAAGTAAATTAGTAGTGCATGGAGGTGTGGTACAACCTGAAGCAATCCTTCATACACAGGCCAGGTTTTTCGGGGCAGGTGTCGCATTGATAAATGGTGTCCTTGCGTATTCCCCTTTTCTAACACACTCGGCACCTTTTTTGCGGCTTACCTTTTCTGCCGGTTGGCGGGACCACCCCCGGAAAATGCTGGCCTGGTACGATACGAGCACCTTCAGTTCCGGAAGTACTGGGGCCCTCTCCTTCCGGAGTACCAAATATCAGGGCCTTAACCACTACCTTCTGGAACTGAAGGTACGACGTATCGGTGTGGCGTGCACATCGTAACAGCAGGAAAGCGTTGAGCATTGCCATTTGTACGATGTGGACGGCCAACTTTTTGTACCACACCTTGGCCTTTCTCAAAGCACTGTATGGTTGGAGGAGTTGATCAGAGAGATCAACCCCCCCCATGCTTTTGTTGTAGCCCAGTACACAGTCCGGTTTGCAGACCTGTGTAGAGGTACCCCGTACAGTGCTGAGGGCTCTGCCATCACCATGTATGGTGGTCAAGAGAAGGACATCCCTCTTGTCCTTGTACTTGACCACCAGCAGGTGGTCGCTACATTGGGCCTTGCTCTCACCTTTTCTAAGCATCTGCCGAAGTAGCGTCTTTGGGAGGCCTCTCTGATTTTTGCGCACAGTACCGCAGGCTGCGGTACCTCGCGCAGAGAGGGATTTGTAGAGTGGGATGCTGGTATAAAAGTTATCAGTATAGAGGTGATAACCTTTATCCAGCAGTGGGTGCACCAAATCCCACACGATCTTCCCACGAACTCCCAGGACAGGAGGACACTCAGGGGGTTCAATCCTGCTGTCCTTCCCTTCATACACTCTAAACCTGTGGATGTACCCTGAGGCACTCTCACACAGCTTGTAGAGTTTGATTCCATACCTGGCCCTTTTGTTGGGCAGGTATTGACGGAATCCGAGCCGCCCCTTAAAATGGACCAAGGACTCATCCACGCAGATGTCCCTTTTGGGCACGTACACTTCAGAAAACTTTTTGTTGAAGTGTTCGATGACCAGCCGAACTTTGAACAGACGGTCAAAGTTGGGGTCATCTCGTGCGGGACACTGTGCATTATCGGAATAATGCAGGAATTTATGGATGGCCTCAAAACGTCTCCGAACCATGGCCATTCGGAATACTGGAGTGTTATATAAAACATCTACACTCCAATATTGCCGCATTTCTGGCTTCTTCACGATCCCCATGTGGAGGACCAGGCCCCAAAACTGCATCATTTCAACTGCGTCTACAGGAGACCAGTTGGAAAATGATGTACCGGGGTTTTGCTCCAAAAATTGACGAGCATTCAAATTAGTTTGCTCCACCATGAGGTTAATAAAATCCTCAGAGAAAAAGACTTTGAAAAAGTCTGTTTCTGTGAGGCCCGTGGTGTCAAACTTGATTCCTGATTCTGCCACAAAATCAGGAATCAGTGGCTCGTAATTTTCGGGGGGCGAGGTCCATGTGTGTTCCGCAGTGGGGAGCGCTGGTTCAGGAGTGGTGGGGGCTGCCTCATCTTCTGTCCTGGGGCGTCTGCGTGGTGGTTCCGCAGGACCCGAGGAGGAAGATGAGGAGGAAGAGGAGGAGGAGGAGGAAGAGGATGAAGAATCAGAAAAGTGAAGAAAAGTGGGATCCTCTCCCTCGCTATCAGTGTCGGAGGCAAGGAAAGCATATGCCTCCTCCAATGAATAGCGCTGTTGGGACGAACGGGACGAGCGGGACATTTTTGTGTGAATATGGTGATTGGGTGCACTTTATTGATAACTGTATGTGTATGTGTGGGGGGATAGTGATTTGTGCAAACTTATCTGAAAACAAAATGCTAAAAGGAGAAGAAAAACCTGTAAAAAAAAAAAAAAAGGCAGGCACAAACTCTGATAAGAGAACTGCGTCACTTATCAAAGTTTGGCGGCTGCGGGATGTGTGTACGGAGGTTGCGCAAAAAGGCTGAAGGGAAAAAAGCGAGCGCGAGAGTTGATCGGTGAACTGCGTCACCAATCAACGCTCGGCGGCTGTTAAATGGGCGCATGGAAGGAGGTGCAAAGGGGGGTAAAAAGAGGGGGAAGGGAGATGGGGGTGGAAGTGGGGATTGGGCAGGGATCAGTGATCAAAACGTACGGTTGTAGTCAGGTGGCGCAAAAGGGGGGTGAAAAAAAAAAAAAGGAAAATGGCAGGCACAAACTCTGATAAGTGAACTGCGTCACTTATCAAACTTTGGCGGCTGCGGAATGTGTGTACGGAGTTGGCGCAACGGGGGTGAGGGAAAAAAAGCGAGCGCGAGCGTTGATCGGTGAACTGCGTCACCAATCAACGTTCGGCGGCTGTTAAATGGGCGCACGGAAGGAGGTGCAAAGGGGGGTAAAAAGAGGGGGAAGGGAGATGGGGGTGGAAGTGGGGATTGGGCAGGGATCAGTGATCAAAACGTACGGTTGTAGTCAGGTGGCGCAAAAGGGGGGTGAACAAAAAAAAAAGGAAAACGGCAGGCACAAACTCTGATAAGTGAACTGCGTCACTTATCAAACTTTGGCGGCTGCGGAATGTGTGTACGGAGTTGGCGCAACGGGGGTGAGGGAAAAAAAGCGAGCGCGAGCGTTGATCGGTGAACTGCGTCACCAATCAACGTTCGGCGGCTGTTAAATGGGCGCACGGAAGGAGGTGCAAAGGGGGGTAAAAAGAGGGGGAAGGGAGATGGGGGTGGAAGTGGGGATTGGGCAGGGATCAGTGATCAAAACGTACGGTTGTAGTCAGGTGGCGCAAAAGGGGGGTGAAAAAAAAAAAAAGGAAAACGGCAGGCACAAACTCTGATAAGTGAACTGCGTCACTTATCAAACTTTGGCGGCTGCGGAATGTGTGTACGGAGTTGGCGCAACGGGGGCGAGGGAAAAAAAGCGAGCGCGAGCGTTGATCGGTGAACTGCGTCACCAATCAACACTCGGCGGCTACTAAATGTGCGCACGGAGGCGGCACAAATGGGGGTGGAGGGGGTAAAAAGAGGGGGAAGGGGGGATTGGGGTGGATGAACGGGGATTGGGGTGGATGAACGGGGATTGGGGTGGATGAACGGGGATTGGGCAGGGATCAGGGATAAAACTTACGTTTAGTTGTCTTCTTTCTTTAGCAGGGATTGTGGTGCTACAGGCTGCTGTGGCACCACAATACCCAGCACGGCAGGGAGATCCAGGCACAAAATCCAGCAGGGAGATCCAGCAGTATGACCGCTCTATAGGAATCCTCAGCTAGAATGAGGACCCTGCAGAGCGGTCATACACAGGTCAGGCAGGTGACACAGACAGGTCACAGAGCGGTCATGCTGCTGCTGTGACCTGTCATTGGTGGGATCGACCATAACATCGATCCCACCAATCAGAGCTTTCCTGGTGACCTGGCTGTGACCTGCCTAGGATCGGATCTGTTCGCGCCATCCTAGGCAGGTCACAGCCAGGTCACCTGCAGGGCACAGAGCGGTCACAGCGTGATCGCCGCTGCGCCCTGTGATTGGCGCGATTGACGATGACATCGATCGCGCCAATCGGCTCCTGCAGGCCCTGCTGGGCCTGCACTGTGTCCTATCCTAGGATCGGTGCTATTAGAGCACCGATCCACGCAGGTTCCGGCAGGGCACAGCGCGGTAATACCGCGCGGTGCCCTGCGATTGGCGCGATCGATGCGATCGGCGATCGCGCCAATCCGGGGTGTTCTTGCCGGTGCCTGGCGTTGCCAGGCACCGGACCTAGGATCGAGTACATCGGTACTCGATCCTAGCCTGTGACCTCATTGTTTCAGCCGCTCCGATTGGCTGAAACAATAAGAATGGCTTTGATTGGCTGTTCAGAATTGAACAGCCAATCACAGCGATCGAGAGGGCGGGTGGGCGGCGACAATGCCCTGGATGCCGAGGCCATCTCCCCCCAGGTGAGATGGCGTCGGAATTTTAATGCGATCACCGCGACTTAAGTCGCGGTATCGCATTAAAGGGCAGGACGTACTATCCCGTCAAGGGTCAGATAGGCCCAGGGCACCTCGACGGGATAGTACGTCCAAGGTCACAGAGGGGTTAATATGTTAGCTTTTTCCTCGTCATCTACAACGATTCTTTCCTCACTATTTTTTAAGGGGCCTACATTTTCAGTTTTTATTCTTTTACTATTGATATAGTTGAAGAACAGTTTGGGATTAGTTTTACTCTCCTTAGCAATGTGCTTCTCTGTTTCCTTTTTGGCAGCTTTAATTAGTTTTTTAGATAAAGTATTTTTCTCCCTACAGTTTTTTAGAGCTTCAATGGTGCCATCCTGCTTTAGTAGTGCAAATGCTTTCTTTTTACTGTTAATTGCCTGTCTTACTTCTTTGTTTAGCCACATTGGGTTTTTCCTATTTCTAGTCCTTTTATTCCCACAAGGTATAAACCGCTTACACTGCCTATTTAGGATGTTCTTAAACATTTCCCATTTATTATCTGTATTCTTATTTCTGAGGATATTGTCCCAGTCTACCAGATTAAGGGCATCTCTAAGCTGGTCAAACTTTGCCTTCCTAAAGTTCAGTGTTTTTGTGACTCCCTGACAAGTCCCCCTAGTGAAAGACAGGTGAAACTGTACAATATTGTAGTCGCTATTTCCTAGATGCCCAACCACCTGCAGATTTGTTATTCTGTCAGGTCTATTAGATAGTATTAGGTCTAAAAGTGCTGCTCCTCTGGTTGGATTCTGCACCAATTGTGAAAGATAATTTTTCTTGGTTATTAGCAGAAATCTGTTGCCTTTATGGGTTTCACAGGTTTCACTTTCCCAGTTAATATCCGGGTAGTTAAAGTCCCCCATAACCAGGACCTCATTATGGGTTGCAGCTTCATCTATCTGCTTTAGAAGTAGACTTTCCATGGTTTCTGTTATATTTGGGGGTTTGTAACAGACCCCAATGAGAATTTTGTTACCATTTTTCCCTCCATGAATTTCGACCCATATGGACTCGACATCCTCATTTCCTTCGCTAATATCCTCCCTTAAAGTGGACTTTAGACAAGACTTTACATAGAGACAAACCCCTCCTCCTCTCCGATTTTTACGATCCTTTCTAAACAGACTGTAACCTTGTAAGTTAACTGCCCAGTCATAGCTTTCATCTAACCATGTCTCGGTTATTCCCACTATGTCAAAGTTACCTGTAGATATTTCTGCTTCTAGTTCTTCCATCTTGTTTGTCAGGCTTCTGGCATTTGCGAGCATGAAGTAGGGGACATACAAAGTTTCCATCATGAGCGGTAAGGGATATGAATAAGCGGCACGGACTGAATGAGTAGCAGTGAATATTGGAGGGGACAGGGAGGTAATAGGTGCAGTGAATAATATCAATTATCAGCTTTTTTTAGCTTAGGATAGCGCTTCATGGTTAAGAAAAATGGCAGCTAGAAGCAGAGAGGAATTACGGTACATAAAATCCGTATTTTGCATTTTTTTGTAAAATTCGAGGACAAAGCATTTTCTCAAATTTTTTTCACTCTTTTATATTTAAAACTGTACAGAAAAGGAAAATATTTCAAATAATAAGATAAAGTTGATTAGTTCTAGGTTTGGGACAGTTACATAACAGGCTGCTTACTTCTACTTTGGATCAATCTAAATAATGCAAAGTTTTTACAGAAATCCTCCGTTGGCCATTCCCAATTACTGACTATCTAATTCCACCCCAGCCAGACTGCACATTAAAGATAACAGCAGGAGATAGTTTTTTAATGATGTGAAAATGCTTTGAGTAATGAATTGTTGTGTATATGTTTTTTGTTTGCTCACATGAGCTAGTGTGTTCTCAATGAATATTGCATGAATAATAGATTTTCTTGTTTACATAGCGAGAGTCTTAATTAGGGAGCATCAGCCACTTATGCTAATTAATGTATTTTTGATTCAACGCAGTTAAAAAAAGCAATGTTGCAATTTGGGATAAATGGACATAGGTTTTCATATATGCAAATGAGAATGGGATGGATTATGGGAAATAAATAATAGTGTTTTTAACAAGGGGGAGAATTGAAAGTCATTACCATAAACCAAGGACAATCAAGAGCGTCAGAAAATAATGACATGCGTGGGATTTTGATTAACTAGTTCATTTACTAATATGTCACTGAAAAAAATATATAACATCACTTAAATAAACACACATATCACTAAAGTGTAACACACATAATTTTATATGGGATATCCACTAATAATGTATTTTCTAAAAAATGTAGTTACATTAGCAACATAGTTGTTGATTGTGGTAAGGTTTTTAGAACAGGACTGGTTTTGATGACAGACATAGCTGAGGATAATCTTCATATTTTTCTCATGCATTCCACAAGGAAATACAAATGTCTGGATACCTCTTTTAATGAGTATGTTCAGCTATTTCAGCTCTGACTATTGCTATTGACAGTATAAAATGATATACAGTAATGCAGCACTATGATAAAACTATAAAAGTAGGATAGATAAGGATAAGAGATGAGCAAATAAATTGGAGAAGATTTGAATTCTATTTGAATTTTACAAATATCTACATTTGCCAAAATGCATTTTTTTTTGTAAATCCTGTCCGCTCAGACTCAGCAAAATTGCGGCCACTGGACAATATTTTTGTGAGCCATAATGTGCCTTTCAGTGTTTAAAAAAATTATTAAATCCTTATACTCACCACACTGCTCACCTCTGCTGCCCCTTCGCTATTTACCATCACTCATCTGGTCCTCGCCACATCCGCTGATCTCCCACCACTCACGTTGAAATCTTCAGTCCTCTAAAGGCCCCGTCACACATAGCGACGCTTAAGCGATCCCGACAACGATACGACCTGTCAGGGATCGTTGCTGCGTCGCTATGTGGTCGCTGGTGAGATGTCACACAGTGCGATCTCCCCAACGACGCAGCAGCGATGCGGCGAACTGTAGCGACCTGTAGCGACCTGTAGAACGATGCTATTTCATGACGATTCAATGGGACGTCCTGTCAGCGAGGTCGTTGGTAAGGTGTCAAACACAGCGATGTGTGCTACCCAGCGGGACCTCAACGATCAAAAAATGGCCCAGGCCATTCCGACACGACCAGCGATCTCACAGCAGGGGCCTGGTCGCTGCTACGTGTCACACATAGCGAGATCGCTACTGAGATCGCTGTTGCGTCACAAACTTGTGACTCAGCAGCGATCTCGCTAGCGATCTCGCTGTGTGTGATGGGTGCTTAATGCTGTGCTGGATTTCCTGTTATCAGTGGCCCCCAGGTGGGCTCAATGGCGAT
The DNA here is from genome assembly GCF_032444005.1 of Ranitomeya imitator. NCBI lineage: Eukaryota > Metazoa > Chordata > Amphibia > Anura > Dendrobatidae > Ranitomeya > Ranitomeya imitator. The sequence continues at coordinate 592,514,472 of NC_091286.1, forward strand.
ATGAACTATTGACCTCCAGCATGCCTGCAGGATCATGAAAGTGGATGACGGCCGTTTCGCTCAAGCTGCGCTTCAAAGGGTCCAGGTGTGTGCCGTCGTCCACTTTCATGATCGTGCACCCTTGCTTTTTCCCTGCCATCTCTGCCTGATGTCCTCAAGCCAAATATGAGCAAATAAAAGACTTTTACCGCAACACTACTTGGTGAGTGCCACATCTTTCTTTTTTCTCTTTCTTGTATGGAAGTTCACATTTCTACATGATGTTAGGGCACCACATTGCAGTAGTGTAAATACTACCACCAACAAAGGAGTTTTTCCAATTGGATCATTGACTTGATTGGCCAAAATACCTGGTGCCGTTCTGACTCTTTTTTCTCTTGGGTGAAAAAAATATATATATATATTTATTCTAAGTGTATATTTCTATTCCATCTATTCTATTCTAACCTGTCAGTGTGATTTTACTGTATGCAGCACATGAATTACCGCCTTTTCAAAGGACACCGATGCGTAAAGAACACACAGCACTCGCATGCTGCGAGTGTTGTGCGCTTTTTTCTCGCACCCATAGACGTGCATTGGCGAAAGTCAACCGATATACGCATAAAAGCACAGCATGCTGCGATTTCACTGTCACGTAGAATATGCCCAAGAAAAAAAATGGTGATATGAGCTTCACTATACAGTAGATTAACACTGGTCTGAGTGATATGCGATGTTTTCTCGCATAGCACTCATCCGTATTATACGCTAGTGTGACCCTGGCCATACAGTATTGCTTTGTGAATATTTCTCTGATGTCTAAATGTGAACAAAAGCTTTGAAAAATTTTGTAGGCTTCCATTTCTTAGACATAGTGTTACTTTGTGAATATTTCTGTGAGGTCTATAAGTGAATAAAAGCTTCAAAATTTTTATAAGCTTCCATTTCTCAGACATATAGTGTTTCGTGGTCTGTGAACATTTCTTTGGACTCTAAAACTGAGAAAAAGCATTGAATTATTTTTCTCTTTTTTCTTTTTTGTGTGCCGACATACTTTCAGGCTGCTTGAATTGCAAATGGTGCCATTTATTTCCCTATTTTTGCACAGCAGCAATACCTAGTAGAGGGTACTACTGGTCTCCTTTGCCTTCGATAAGCATATTAGTGGGGTGGACACAGATGGTATTATAGAATTTGTAGGACATTACTCATCTTAGTCTAAGCAGCATGATGTTATCTCTGACAACGACATCATCAGCATGAATTGGAGTTCTGCAGATTACTGGAAGGGATACTTTTTGGACAATTTTTCCACTTAAAAAAACAAGAAAAGTCTTTTGGCTCTGTGCTATTACAATGCTCTCAGCTGCTACCAGGTGACCATCCGTTTCTATATTGAGGTCACTTATACATTAGTACTAAGCCTGTGCTTGTGATAAAGAGATTGAAAAGGGTAAAGATACAGTCCTAGGACACCTCAGAGTGCTATGCTCGTCTTTTCAGAATTTAATAGATTTGTTGTGAATCAAATGTTTTTGAAAAATTTGTTGAATATTGCAAATTCTATTTTCAAGAGATTCAACCTTTTCTACTAGCAAGCTATTTCTTTAAATTTCTCCTGTCTTAAGGCTACAACAATTAATTTTTAGCTGTGGCATTTTGATTTTGGCAGTACCATGTCTCAGTGGTAACATTCTTATCTTAAAATCTCGGTGGGTTCAATCTGACAAAAGACAATATCTCATGGAGGTTGTTTGTTTATTCTATGTTTGCTCTGCTTACTCTGTTTTCCTTCCACACCCCAAAGGCATATTCTGGCCCTTGTGTGCGCCTGAGAAATAGAATTTAGATTGTGAGATCCATAGAAGACAGGAACAGGAGCTGAAAAGGTTGTGGAATATAATAAAAAACAGTGCATACTCAACAGTAAATAAATGTATGCAATAATGTAATTAATGTAGCAAAAGTAATAGTTCTGCTTTAAAGCAAAATGACACCCAAAGCTATAGTTTTTAAGGTGAGAGAATAATCTGTCCTTATTTTGCGACATTTACATAATCGATTTTAGTACCTAGAAGCATCAAAACATAAACTGCATATTAAAAGCTTCATGGGTTGAATTTCCACATTCAAACAGCCACATACTAGTTTTTGATTGGTATACACATTGTAAGCTCTTGAAAGAAGCAATGATACCCACCACTGTTAGACTTTATGCTGTTTTAGGTTGGTATTATGTGAGGGAGCACCAGGGCCGTAGTCATGGCTGTGAGTATCTGTTTACACGCGCCCTGGTCTCCCGCCACATGAAAACAATGTCCCCATTTGCAGCGTACCTTCAGCTGCACTACCTGTACCGTCAGGGTCCCATCTGGGCGGCCGAAGTTCTGCTACTGGCGTTGTTGCACAAATAGAGACAGAGTCCAATTTCAACTTTAAACAAAGAATTTTACTTGTTTTCGATCGCAGCACGTCCACTTCAGTTACAGCATCAGCACAGAGTTCTGCACCGTTTACATCCTTCACTTTCCCTGTGCTCTTCCCTACGTCCTTCAGTTTGTACCCAGTTCGCCCCATCTCGACTGGTACCACAGCATCCTCCCTGTCCAGCTTCACTGGGTTTAGGAATTCCCTTGTCCGTTTCGCAAGAGACATGAGGGTATCTGCCCATATAGAAAGCTGCCACATCCTGGAGCGACCTGCATTCTTATTCTGCGGTGACTTTTATCACCTCTGCCCTCACTTCTGCTGTTTCTGCTGCTCACACTTCTGTTGTCACTCCTGTTCCTGGATGACTGAGCTTACCCTTAAAACGTTGTTTGACCCACTGCATAGCTGGGGGCTCTCAGACCCAGCTGACCTGCCAGTGCTCCCTGGCCCATCTGACTTGCCTGGGCTTCACAGGAAACAGGAAATGTCCTTTCTTACCCGTAGCAGGTGCCTCCTTATTAACTATTTACAGTGCTAAGTGCGACCATGTCCCCATCCAGTGGACTAACTGTTATGAATTCTGTGGCAGAGCTCCCTCCTGTGGTCACAAGTGGTACTTCGGCTGGTTCTCTCTGTGAGCTTCCGTTGGTGGAGGAAAGTGGTACTGCGGCTTCTGAGTTTCCTTCCTCAGGTGATGTGGTGAAGTCGTTAGGTGCTGCTCTATTTAACTCCACCTAGTGCTTTGATCCTGGCCTCCAGTCAATGTTCTAGTATTGGACCTGTTTCCTCCTGGATCGTTCCTGTGACCTGCTGCTCTGCATAGCTAAGTTCCTCTTTGCTATTTGTTTGCTGTTTTTTTCTGTCCAGCTTGTCAATTTGTTTTTTTCTGCTTGCTGGAAGCTCTGGGACGCAGAGGGTGTACCTCCGTGCCATTAGTTCGGTAAGGAGGGTCTTTTTGCCCCCTTTGCGTGGTTTTTGTAGGGTTTTGTGTTGACCGCAAAGTTACCTTTCCTATCCTCGCTCTGTTCAGAAAGTTGGGCCTCACTTTGCTAAATCTATTTCATCTCTACGTTTGTCTTTTCATCTTACTCACAGTCATTATATGTGGGGGCTGCCTTTTCCTTTGGGGTATTTCTCTGATGCAAGGTAGGCTATTTTTCTATCTTCAGGCTAGCTAGTTTCTCAGGCCGTGCCGAGTTGCATAGGGAGCGTTAGGCGCAATCCATGGCTGCCTTTAGTGTGGTTGGAGAGGATTAGGAGAGTTCCCACGTCTCAGAGCTCGTTCTTGTTTTTTGGGTTATTGCCAGGTCACTGTATGTGCGCTGACCTCTATGTCCATTGTGGTACTGAATTACCTTTCATAACAACTAACTAAGGTACTGCACTTTTCCTATAATATAGCAATATACATTGTTCAGCAGCACCTAGGACAGGGGTCCCCAACTCCAGGCCTCGAGGGCCACCAACAGTGCAGGTTTGCAGGATTTCTTTAGTATTGCATCGGTGGTAATGTGATCATCTGCACAGGTGATGATTCCTACCCCTGTGCAATACTAAGGAAATCCTGAAAACCTGCACTGTTGGCGGTCCTCGAGGCCTGGAGTTGGGGACCACTGACCTAGGACAACAACAAATGCATACATTTAGAATCATACACAGAAGTAGAGTCAACATTAAGCAACATAAAAACGGGACAGACATAGGAGATAAAACCCTCTCTGTGACCCCATACATTTACACAACTGAATTTCACAGTGTGAATACTTACTGCAATATCCAGATATGAGTCAGTACTCCCGATTCATACTCAACAGCTCCATAAGCATTTGGAGCTGGTGAGTCCAGGTCTGTAGACATTGTGGTCTGTCATTGAGACATAATTTAGTGAAAGTTCCTTTTTAGCACCAATACCGCCTCATAAGATTTAACATTTGTAAGCAGTTAATATTCTGTTGCTCGGATAAGGGAGTGACCTTATTTCTTTCTCTACTGCATTGATATACCAGGTTTAGTGAACACTAAGTCAGTGCAGGTGAATGATCGCCAATTGAAAACTTTGTCATTGGAGTTGTGTCTCTACGCACTAGTCAGCAAAGTGATTGTGCTTGCACAGGATGACAAAAAAATGATAAAATGATATTACTCATAAAATGGTGTCTCTATTTTCTCCAGTTTTTTTCATCAGTCATTAGGTTCCCTTACTTGAAACTGAGATAATATGAATCTCTGCAGCTATATACCAAAATTTAGTAAAAAGCCTTTTATGAAAAGACATTTAAGACTTTTATATAGCTTTTAGCTATGGCTCTAAGCCTAAAAGAAACCCTTTTTCCTTTTTTTTGACAGGTTATAAATGTAAGTTAGGTAGAGTGTGGCCTCTGTAACTCACTACGATTACCCAGTATGGGTGGCTGCAAATTCAGATTCTTGGCTAGGAACCATAGACTTATCCTCTGTAGATTTAGCCAGGTGAGCTCACTTTAATGTTAACACATTTGTAATAAAATATTCAGATGATTGATTACATATTTTTATCAGATAAAGGAACTTTGCTAGATTTGGAGTCAATGTTGTCTACTTGCTTCTCAGGAAATCTCTGTAAAAGAGAATTTTTAGAAGCTGGCTCACCCCCACCTATGATTGACATTTGAGCTGATACACGGAATTGGTTCCACCTATAAAATGACTATGAGTCATAAAAGTGAAAATACAGCCCTTGTATACACAGTTCGTAATTTTCCTTAGAAACCGAACATAGATGAACACTCTCCGCATTTTATAATGCATTCTAAAACCGTCCATGTTCATACCACTTCAATCAATCTTCTCAGTGTCTGCTGATATTCCCAAACCTAGCTATGATGACACCCTAAATCTTTCCAATCTGTTACAGCACTTAATGTATTCTCAATTTCAAGCTTTTGCAAGACAACACATTTCCAACAAACCTATTCAAAATGTCGTTCGGGTCAATAAGAAATTCCCTGAAATATATATGCGAAGAAAATAAAGCCATTTGAAGTCAAAAATCAATATCTCATCCAGATGTTTTTTCCATGGCGCGAAGAAACTGATCTTTACTTGTGTGGTGGTAAAACACATAATGTGTTTAACAAGTAAAATTGTAGGAACATGATGAAGTGGTTTAGATTATGATTTTAACCCTAATGCAGTGTGTGGGTTTACATCTGCGGAATGCGTGCATTGTGTGTCTGTTTGTTTCTGTGTTATATTGCCCTATATTCTCGTGAAAATTAAAATGTGCTATTGTACGAAAGATGTTTTCAATAAACTTTCAGTAAATAAAGTTTTGGTTCTTGGTCAGAAAAATTCTGGAAAATTTTTATATATTTTAATGTGGTTGTGCTGCCAACTCAGTCAAGTTACAGTAAGAACATATATTTGCTGATTAAAAATATTGTCCTCTGCTGATAACCATTTTTCACTTTGCATATACAATGAAAGGTTATATTCCAGATAGAGATGGGTGAACTCAAACAATAAAGTTCGGCATCTTTACCTAACACCTACTGTTCGGTCATGGACACCGAGCACGGACTTGACCAGGAAGTCTGTATTACTGTTCAGGTTCAGCCCTCCGAACATCAGGTGTTTGTCACGCTGTCATGTGCATGACAGCACCGCAAACACCACTTCTGATTGGCAGTAAAATCATCCTTACCGGTCAGAAAGCTGCAATTTTCACACTGTCAAATGACAGTGTGAGCATGTAGCTGTGATCGGAGGTATAAAGTTTACCTCTGGTCATTGGGGTCAGCAGATGGGACTGCTGATCAGATCAGCCGACGCCTGCTGCCGCTAATAACAGTGAGTGCAGGCGGCGGCTGATGGGTGTATTGTAAATAAATAATAATAAAAAAAACTGCTGTGGGCTCCCCAGTATTATTGATAACCAGCAACCCTCAGCTGCCAGCTTCAGCAAGTCTGATTATCAAGACCAGCGGGGTCACCACGCAATATTTTTTAATTATTTAAATAAATCATTTTAAAAACAGCGCGGTCCTCCCTATTTTGGGGGGGTGGTATTCTCAGGCTGGTAAGGGGCCATGGATATTGACTCCTCCAGCCTAAAAATAGCAGCCCGCAGCCACCAAGTAAAAGCACATCTCTAATTGTACCGTTACACTAAACGATTTACCAACAATCATGACTAGCGATACGACCTGGCCGTGATCGTTGGTAAGTCATTGTGTGGTCGCTTGAGAGCTGTCACACAGACAGCTCTCCAGCAACCAACGATGCCAAAGTCCCCGGGTAACCAGGGTAAACATCGGGTTACTAAGCGCAGGGCCGTGCTTAGTAACCCGATGTTTACCCTGGTTACCATTGTAAATGTAAAAAAATAAATACACTACATACTCACATGCCGGTGTCTGTCACGTCCCCTGCCATCACCCTCCCACACTGACTGTGTCAGCGACGGCCGTAAAGCACAGCATAGCGGTGACGTCACCGCTGTGCTTTACGGCCGGCGCTCACAGTCAGTGCAGGGAAGCTGACGGCGGGGGACGTGACAAACACTGGAATGTGAGTATGTTGTGTTTTTTTTTTACTTTTACAATGGTAACCAGGGTAAATATTGGGTTGCTAAGCGCGTCCCTGCGCTTAGTTACCCGATGTTTACCCTGGTTACAAGTGAACACATCGCTGGATCGGCGTCACACATGCCGATCCAGCGATGACAGCGGGTGATCCAGCGACGAAATAAAGTTCTGTCCTTCTAGCTCTGACCAGCGATGTCACAGCAGGATCATGATCGCTGCTGCGTGTCAAACACAACAAGATCGCTATCGTTCTCGTTCAAAAGTTGCTCAGTGTGAAGGTACCTTAAGATGTGCTAATTCTGGCATTTTGCCTGGCTCTTCTCACTTATCCTGTAGCTGTGGCAAGTGGGGTTCATATTTGTGGAATTCATGTCTCCTTTGTGTTGCCCAGTGACATAAAGCCGATGGGTTAGTAATAAACACACAGCATTAATAAAATCTTTTATTTGAAATAAACCAAAACACACTTTTCTATTTTTATTTAAAAATAACAAACACAGTTATACTCAACTAATGCCTAGTTCCACTGAATCCCTCATTTCCTGTAATAAAAAAATTTAAAAAAAACATATTCCTCACCTGTCCATCGTTCTGTCCCATGCTGTAATCCATGTCAGGGAGATAAACAGTTTTCAATCTGGATGATGCCAAAATGCGACAATCAAGACTGAGAACCACTGGTGAATGAGCTGCTGCAAGCACAGCATCAGTGACTAGCGGTCACATCATTGAGGTTACTGCCGGTCAATAAGGATCGGTTCCCAGTCGGGCTGAACTGAGTTGACCTCAGTGAGATCCCCACTAGCACCGTGAGATAGTCTCACAGCGCAGAGGTGTGTTCACCGCAGTTCACAGGGAGCATTTCACTGCGGTGAACTCCCCTCTGTACCTTTAGACTTTTTTTGTGGTTCAGAGGTCACCTCAATTTATTTGAAGGCTGGGAATGCAGCCTCAGTGAATGGCAGTAACCTCGATGATGTCACTGCTAGTCACTGATGGTGCGATAGCAGCAGCTCATTCCCCAGCGATTCTCAGACTGGATGGTCGCACCTTGGCAAGTTGCCCATTCCTCAGTTTGAAATGTATTTTAGAACTGGCACTTAACAGGAACAGTGGAGGTCAAGATAAGGTCTGGAAGACCAAGCAAAATTTCAGTGAAAGCTGCAAAAGACCTTGAGAAAAATTTAGCATACTCTGGAGTTGTGGTACATTATTCTACTGTTCAGAGACGCTTGAACAAATATGGCCTTCATGGAAGAGTCATTAGAAGAAAACCTCTTCTGCGTCCTTACCAAAAGAATGCAAAAGAACATATAAACAAGCCTGATGCATTTTAGAAACAAGTCTTGTGGACTGATGTGGTTAAAATAGAACTGAATGGCCACAACAATCAAAGATATGTGAGGAGAAAAAAGGGCATACAATTTCAGGAAAAGAACATCTCGCCAACCATTAAGCATGGGGGTGTATCAGTCAAGCTTTGGGGTTGTGTTGCAGCCAATGTCATGGGAAGATTTCATGGATTCAATTACAGTACAACAAATTTTTGATGCAAACATAGCACCATCTGTAAAAAAAAGTTAAAGTGAAAAGAGGATGGCTTCTACAACTGGATAATTATTCTAAACACATGTCAAAATCCACTACAGACTACCTTAAAAGGCGCAAGCTGAAGGTTTTACAACAATGGCCCTCACAGCCCCTGATTTGAACATCATTGAAAATCTGTGACTAGACCTCAAAATAGCAGTGCATGCAAAACAACCCAGGAATCTCATAGAACTGGAAGAATTTCTCAAGGAAGAATAGATGAAAATTCTTCAAACAAGAATTGAAAGACTCTTGGCTGGCTATAAAAAAAAACATTTACAAGCCTTGATACTTTCAAAAGAGGGTTCTACTAGGTAATAACCATGCAGGGTACCAAAACTTTGGCATCAGCCCCTTTTTGTAATTTTTTTTTACCTAAAAGGCAAAGGAAATCTATCATTTTTAACTTTAGGCTTTTTAGAGTATTTTTCCACTGTCCAGATTTATGGTGCTTTGGACGGAGCAGGAAAACCCGCGCCGCCCAAAGCGCTGTCCCCTTCTGTACGTACGGTGATTCCAGATGTGTTCATTGCACACGTACGGAATCTCCGCACCCTATACATAGGGCCCTGTTATTTACCTTGCGGCGATGGAGCGTCGCCGCAAGATAAACAGACATGCTACGTTCTAAAAAGATGCTCCGCATGTCCGTAAACGCAGGGCCGTCGGATGTGTGTTTGCACACACAGTGGAGACGGGATTTCATAAGATCCCCTCCACTATGCTGTAACATCTGGACGCTGTGGGTTGAACGCTGCGGTTTTACGCAGTGTTAAATCTGCAGCTAATCCGGATGTAATCCAGACAGTGAACACGTACCCTTGGAGATCACGTCAACTTCAACTTGCTTAACTGTAATTTTGGCCAGGGGTGCCCAAACTTTCATGCCACTGTACTTGGGCTGACTATTAGAATGTATTAATTTACATACTCTCACTTACTAATTTTTAGCCTGTCTAAATTTACCTTAAAAGGAACCTGTCATCATGAAAGTGTAGCCCAGTGTAGGCATCACGTTATAGAGCAGGAGGATATGAGCAGATTGATATATAGTTTTGTAAGAAAATATTCAGTATAACCTGTGTTTTATACTCTTAATTATCTCTTCTTTCTGGGACTTATGGTCCTATCAGTGTCTGACTGCTTTAATTGCATAAGAGTGAATAGAGAGAGAGCTGTCAGTCACTGATATGACCGCCCACTGGACCAAAAATCCCAGATAAAGCAGCGGTTTAAATGATTAAACATAAATTATGCTGAATCTCTTCTCACAAAACTATGTATAAAAATGCGCAGCTCCCCCTGCTAATAAAATGATACTTTTATTCTATTGGCTGGTGCAAATAGATATAGGGCTTGTTTTTACGGAATGATTCAAGTTTTTATGGGATCCATTTTGTAAGTCAAATAATTTAGTGAGTAGTTTTATTATTTCTTTTAGTATAGCTTATCATTGGTACCCTTGTAAATTACCTGCTACTGATTATGCGGCCACTCTGACTGTAATAGTACAGCGCAGGATATTTGAGGACTCGTGTTTTCCCCATACTATCAAAGCATAGTTTGTCAAAGATTTAATAAAATTGGAAAAGGATACAATTAAAATTTAAATATCAGGTTTTTCAGACAAATAGTTAATTTAATTTTACGATCTGTTGAAGACTCTATGAAGGCACGCATACTGGTGACTAGTAGGAAACCCAATGTACTTTCAAGTGGCTCCTCTATGGCATCCATAATGTTGAAAACATTTTTCCTCAGAAGAAACACAAAATATTTGTCCCTGAAAAGTCAAAAGCATACGGAGGTGAAGTAAGGTCTATGAAAGTTGTATTAAACCATTATGTGGTTCTGTGCATGAATATTTTAAATTACGGCTCCTTGGGACCACCAAGTGACATTATTCTGTAATATAGATCTGTAAGTATGTTGCCGGTGATTACATTTGTACTACATTTCTAGAGTGCCTAACCACAGAAATAACTTTTATTGTTTCATCTTGTTGCTATTATTTTGTCTGCTTTTGTACATGTCAAAATGCCACGGTAACTCTGCATTTAATATCAACTCCCTATGCCCTTTGAGCATTGATATGGTGGCACATGCTGCTGCCATTTGCATTCTTAGAACTGTGCCTCTTCACTAACCCAGCTCTGCTATTGGAAGGCTCTGCTTCAGTTGTACTCAGTATTCTTTCTTAGAAACACTCCTCAGCTCTGCTGTTCCAAAGTGCTGTCCGATATATCGAGGTAATTGCCAACTTAGCTCTGCTATTCCAAGGTGCGATCCACACATTTGGCTCAGTTATATAAAGTTGCTTTATTATCAATTCAGTTCCACTGTTCCAATCTTTTGCATGCACATTTGGCTCTGTTACATCAAGATATGCATCAGCTATCTCAGCGCAGCAAGTCCAAGGTGCTGTATACTTGGCTCCACTTCAGCAAGATACCTGCCTTTCTTTTTGACTCTGCTGTTTGAAGTTGCTGTCTGCCAAATTGACTTAGCTGTACCAAGGAACAAGACTACATTCACCACCCCATAACTCCCAAACATCCCAGATCTAGTGATATTGTTTTGAATTTGGGGAACTTTGCTATTATTTTGGGAGGTTGGAGGTTCAGTGCCTTGTGAAAGTATTTGGCTCCCTGGAACTTTTCAACCTTTCCCCACATATCATGCCTCAAACATAAAGATACCAAATGTAAATTTTTGGTGAATAATCAACAAGTGGAACATAATTGTGAAGTTGAACTAAATTTGTTGATTATTTAAAATTTTTTGGGAGATTCAAAAACTGAAAACTGGGGCGTGCTATATTATTCAGCCCTTTTAACTTAATACTTTGTTGCGCCACCTTTTGCTGCGATTACAGCCGCAAGTCGCTTGGGGTATGTCTCTATCAGTTTTCTACATCGAGTAACTGAATTCTTGCCCATTCTTCCTTGGCAAACAGCTCGAGCTCAGTCAGGTTTGATGAAGATCGTTTGTGAACAGCAGTTTTCAGCTCTTTCAACAGATTCTCGAGTGGATTGAAGTCTGGACTTTGACGTGGCCATTCTAACACCTGGATACGTTTATTTGTGAACCATTCCATTGTAGACTTCGCTTTATGTTTGGGATCATTGTCTTGTTGGAAGACAAATCTCCGTCCCAGTCTCATGTCTTTTGCAAACTCAAACAGGTTTCTTCAAGAATGGTCCTGTATTTGGCTCCATCCATTTTCCCATCAATTTTAACCATCTTCTCTGTCCCTGCTGAAGAAAACCAGGCCCAAACCATGATGCTGCCACCACCATGTTTGACAGTGGGGATGGTGTGTTCAGGGTGATGAGCTGTGTTGCATTTACACCAAACATGTTGTTTGGCATTGTTGGCAAAAAGTTCGATTTTGGTTTCATCGGAACAGAGCACCTTCTTACACATGTTTGGTATGTCTCCTAGGTGGCTTGTTGCAAACTTTAACCAATGCTTTTTATGGATATCTTCGAGAAATGGCTTTCTTCTTTCCACTCTTCCATAAAGGCCAGATTTGTGCAGTGTATGACTGATTGTTGTCCTATGGCCAGACTGTCCCACCTCAGCTGTAGATCTCTGCAGTTCATCCAGAGTGATCATGGGCCTCTTGGCTGCATCTCTGATCAGTCTTCTCCCTGTTTGATATGAAACTTTAGAGAGACGGCCGGGTCTTGGTAGATTTGCAGTGGTATGATACTCCTTCCATTTCAATATGATCGCTTGCACAGTGCTCCTTGGGATGTTTAAAGTTTTGGAAATCATTTTTTATCCAATTCTAGGTTTAAACTTCTGCACAACAGTATCTCGGACCTGCCTGTTGTGTTGCTTGGTCTTCATGATGCTCTCTGTGCTTCAAACAGAACCCTGAGACTATCACAGAGCAGGTGCATTTATACGGAGACTTGATTACACACAGGTGGATTATATTTATCATCATTATGCATTTAGGACAACATTGGATCATTCAGAGATCCACAATGAACTTCTGGAGTGAGTTTGCTGCACTGAAAATATAGGGGCCAAATAATATTGCACGCCCCAATTTTCAGTTTTTGAATTTCCACAAAATTTAAAATAAGCAATAAATTTCGTTCAACTTCACAATTGTGTTCCACTTGTTGTTGATTCTTCATCGAAAATTTACATTTGGTATCTTTATGTTTGAAGCATGATATGTGGGAAAAGGTTGAAAAGTTCCAGAGAACGGAATACTTTCGCAAGGAACAATATGTGCCAACTTCAGCTGTATTTGTATCCCAAGAGCTGAATATACCTTTAGAGCAGAGAGCCAAAAGATGCGTTTGCTAGAGTTCAGTCTATAAAAAAACTGTAGATCCTGCCAGGACATTTGGGTCTCATGTGTCACGCTGTTCTGTCTGTATCTGGTTTTTGGCGTGACAATGCATGTCTTTGCTTTAACCCTTTTCTCCTTTCGCCCTAATTTGAGCTGGGATACTGTTGGCTGTTACCTGTATGGAGCCTTCTCAGTTCCCTGCTCTGCTGCGCAGCCGTACATGGGTGGTCAGGTCCTTGCCTTGCTGCATGACCATCTGCATGTGCGGTCTCTGGTTGCCGCTGTGGAAGCTTTCCGCGGGTTGTGAGGTCATTTGTAGCTGGTGCATCAGTTTCCACGTGTGTCAGTGCTTGCAGTCACAGCCTGGTGCCCTGAGCCTCAGTTCCTGCACTGATTGTGCTGTAATGGTTTCTGTGCGTGCTAAGGGCGTGTACGGCCACAACTCCCCTGCTTTTATCAGGGTAAGGGTGTGTACCTGAAATGCTGTCCCCAGCCAATTGCTGAGGGGCAGCTCCTATATAAAGTTCCCCTGTCCTATGGGCAGGGCCTGAGCTACTCACGAAGCTCCTGAACTTTGCTATGTGTGTTTGTGTTTCTGCACCTCTCCTATCTATGTTTTGGTACAAAAGTCCTTGCCTTGATTCCTGTTTTGTCCTGTTCTGGTGCCTGTCGTGGAGGCGGTATATCCAGGCCTAATTCCTTGATCCTGTACCTTAACCTGTCTGAACTGTGTCTGCTGTGATTATGTTCCTGGAATCCCTCTGCATCTGGAGCCTCGCACCCAGTGACTTTGTGTCTCTTGTAACCAGTGTTTCTACTGAGCATCTACTCTGTGCTCTGGATACCATGTGGTGCTAGCTCCTGGCAGGCGTAGCAATCCTGGGGATCTAGCACCATCCCGCTTGAGTTCCTTCCTAGGTCTGATGCCCGGAGCCTGACGACCGCAGTTTGGAACCTGATGACCACTGTCTGGAGCTTGGAGCCTGATGACTGTGGTGGTGCCGGTAGGTCGTGTCAGATATCCAGAACCGAACGACTCCTGTCTGATGTCTGCCGGTGACCCTGGGTCCAGATGTTCTGATGTCCTGTCTGTACCCTGATGTCCTGCCTGCGTCCTGATGACCTTGTATTCCCTGATGTCCTGATGTCCTTGCTGTGTCCGATATCCTGATGTAACTGATGCCCTGGGTTGCCACGCCAGTGTCCCAGCTGATGACCTGGGCTGCCACGCCAGTGTTCCAGATGTCTATCCGGTATTCCTGATGTCCTGATGCCCTGCCTATGTCCTGATGTCCTCGTGTACCCTGATGTCCTGCCTGTGTCCAATGTCCTGCCTCTGTGTGCCTCAGTGATCCGTTGGTGCCTTGGGGATCACTGGGTGGTACCATTCTGGAGATGTGGAATCGGGAGCCTGACATCATTATGTTTTGTTTATGTACTGTGTGACTTTACTTTAGTAAACTTTACTTTCTCTATACCTGAAGTTGTGCGGAGTAATCAAGTTCTACGTGTCTTTTTCCTTGTCCACATGCTCAGCTTCCACAGAACTCCGGTCTCTGCCCTCCCTTAGTTTGGGTTGGCCCGGGTCCCCCTCTGCAGTAAAAAGGGTCCATATTGCGTCGCCGGGGGATGTGTGCCCCATGCCTTCTGAGATTGGTCAGCATGGGGGCATCTATGGGCTGGGCCGCATCAGCGGCTGCAGCTGACCATGACAGAAGCTCAGGCCTCGGACTCAGCTGAGCATGTAAGGACTGTAGGACATTTTCTGAGCCCCGCTTGGCCGATGGATGATATGGCTCGAATCCCAGCTGGTAGTGGACTAGATTGCTCAACCCTGCGCTTGGTTAGCGGTTTGGATTTCTGGAGCAATGAACTCTGCTGTTTGTGAACTGGGACTTACCGCCTATCCCAAGAAAAGTTTCTGTGTATTTTTTTGGAGTGGACTTCAGAAGAGGGGGCTTTAGGAAGGGATAATGTCACGCTGTTCTGTCTGTATCTGGTTTTTGGCGTGAAAATGCATGTCTTTGTTTTAACCCTTTTCTCCTTTACCCCTAATTTAAGCTGGGATACTGTTGGCTGTTACCTGTATGGAGCCTTCTCAGTTCCCTGCTCTGCTGCGCAGCCGTACATGGGTGGTTAGGTCCTTGCCTTGCTGCATGACCATCCGCATGTGCGGTCCCTGGGTGTCACTGTGGAAGCTGTCCACGGGTTGCGAGGTCATTTGGAGCTAGTGCATGACTTTCCACGTGTGTCAGTGCTTGCAGTCGCAGCCTGGTGCCCTGAGCCTCAGTTCCTGCACTGATTGTGCTGTAATGGTGTCTGTGTGTGCTAAGGGCATGTGCGGCCACACCTCCCCTGCTTTTATCAGAGTTAGGGTGTGTACTTGAAATGCTGTCCCCAGCCAATTGCTGAGGAGCAGCTCCTATATAAAGTTACCCTGCCCTATGGGCGGGGCCTGAGCTACTCACAAAGCTCCTGAACTTTGCTATATGTGTTTGTGCTTCTGCACCTCTCCTATCTATGTTTTGGTACCAAAGTCCTTGCCTTGATTCCTGTTTTGTCCTGTTCTGGTGCCTGTCCTGGAGGCAGTATATCCAGGCATGAATCCTTGATCCTGTACCTCGTTCAGATTTGACTTCTGCTAGTACTGCTCCAGAACCTATGCAGGTGGATCACCTAAAACCTGTAGACCAGCGTCGGAAGGAAAGGCTAACCAAGATCTTTGCTTCTATTTTGGCAGTGCATCACATTTTTTGCGTTCTTGTCCAGTCAGGCCGGGAAATGCCTCCACTTAGGGCGGGTAAGAGAGGTCTCCCTAGGTATCTCTGAACCCTCTCAACCCCTTGCTCTTTCTATTCCTTTGCATTTGGGTGGTAAGCGTTTTTCTTATTTTGCCTATATAGATTCTGGGGCTGCAGAGAATTTCATCCATCTCGAGGCTGTTAGGAGATTGCGGATTCCGGTCAGATCCCTGGAGACTCCTCGACAGATTGCATCGGTCGACGGTCAACCTCTGCAGGAGTCCGTTACCTTGGTTACCGAAGAATTGGAGCTTCAAATTGGAATTCTGCACCTGGAAAGATCGCCTTCTATGTGCTGCCTTCCTTGTCTCATACTATTTTGCTTGGTCTTCCTTGGTTGAGGATTCATGAGCCTACTCTTGACTGGTGGTCAGGTGAAATCTTGCGTTGGGGTCTCTTCTGTCAGAAGAACTGTCTTCTTCCAGTTCAGTGAAGAAAACCTTCTCATCTTTTTTCTGAGTCCTCAAATTTACCTTCCTCGTATCAGGCTTTTTTGGATGTCTTCAATAAGAGAGAAGCAGAGACCGTGCCTCCACATCGACCATACGACGATACAAACGAATCTTCTCATTGTCTCCTACCAAGACACAAGCCATGTCTGATTATGTTCAGGAGAATCTAGCTAAAGGCTTTATCCGCAAATCTTCCTCTCCAGCGGGCGCAGGTTTTTTCTTCGTTAAGAAGAAGGATGGAACCCTCCGTTCTTGTATAGACTACCGTGGTCTCAACAACCTCACGATCAAGAACAAGTATCCACTTCCACTCATTCCTGAGTTGTTTGATCATCTTAGGGGAGCACGTATTTTTACGAAACTGGATATTCGTGGAGCCTGAAACCTCATCCGTATTTGCTCTGGTGATGAAGGGAAAACCGCCTTCAACACCCGAGATGGCGACTATGAATATTTAGCCATGCCTTTCGGCCTGTGTAATGCTCCAGCGGTGTTTCAAGAGTTTGTGAATGTTTTCCAGGACTTACTCTACTCCAGTGTAGTGGTATATTTGGATGACATTCTTGTGTTTTCTTCGGATCTAGCTTCACACAGAAGAGACGTCCGCCAAGTTCTGTCTCAACTAAGAGAAAAACATCTTTACGCCAAACTCGAAAAGTGCGTTTTTGAACAAACTTCGCTACCGTTTCTTGGCTATGTCATTTCTGATTCTAGTTTGCGGATGGACCTGGATAAAGTGTCTGCTGTGCTTAACTGGCCGCATCCGCAGGGAGTAAAGGCAATTCAACTCCTTCTCAGATTTGCAAACTATTATCGGCAGTTTATCCCACATTTTTCCTCTCTGGTCGCCTCAATTTCAGCCATGACTCGTAAAGGTTCTAACCCTCACGTTTGGTCTTCGGAGGCTGAAGATGCTTTTCGCTCTCTAAAACAAGCCTTTGCCTCGGCTCCTGTACTCCGTCGACCTGAGGTCAATAAGCCCTTCATTTTAGAAGTAGATGCCTCTACCATCGGTGCCGGCGCAGTACTTTCACAGAGATCTTCTTCCGGACAACTGGTTACCTGTGGTTTCTTTTCCAAGATCTTCTCCGTCTCTGAAAGAAATTACACCATTGGCTACAAGGAACTATTGGCCATCAAGTTGGCATTGAAGAAGTGGCGGTATCTGTTAGAGGGAGCTGTTCATCATTTCAAGATCTATACTGACCACAAGAATCTGGAGTATATCTGCTCAGCGCAAAGACTTAACCCCCGACAAGCTAGATAGTCGTTATTCTTTGCCCGCTTTGACTTTGAATTACATTTCCGTCCCAGCAACAAGAACCTCAAGGCTGATGCTTTATCCAGATCTTTTCTCGTATCCAATGCGGAAGTGGAGCCTTCACACATCGTGGATCCAAGCAAAATCATTCTTGTGGCTCCGGTTAGCATGTCTTCCTTGCCCGCTGGTAAGACCTTTGTCCAGGAGAACGAGAGAACTCAAGTTCTTCATTGGGGTCATGCCTCTAAACTGGCAGGCCATGTGGGATATACGAAGACACTTGCTCTCATTTTGCACCACTGTTGGTGACCATCTCTTCTTCTGGATGTCTGAGGTTTTGTCGCTGCATGTCCAAGGAACAAGGTTCCTAGACGTCTTCCCTCCGGTCTCCTGCATCCGCTGCCAGTTCCTTCGGCTCTATGGCAACATATTGCAATGAATTTAATTACCGATTTACCCCGGTCTTCTGGTCATACAGTCATAATTGTGGTCGTAGATCGATTCTCCAAGATGGTTTATTTTGTTCCTTTGCCAGGCTTACCTTCTGCTCCAGAATTGGCAAGAATCTTCATTACTCATATCTTCCGGATTCACGGTTTCCAGCTACACATTGTCTCTGATACAGGAGTCCAGATCACCTCTCGATTCTGGCAGGCTCTTTGCAAACTAATGAACGTTACTCTAGATTTCTCTACAGCTTACCATCCACAGACAAACGGAGAACCAGAGCGCACAAACCAAATTCTAATGACTTATCTTCGTCATTTTTCCAATGGTCATCAAAATGACTGGTCTGATTTGCTTCCATGGGCCGAGTTCCCATACAATAACCATATCAATGTTTCTTCTTCCAAGTCTCCCTTCTTTATCGTCTATGGGCAACATCCTAGTATTCCTCTGCCGGTACTTCCTGTCTCGGGTGTACTGGCGGCCAATCTTCTGTCCGAGGAGTTCTCCAGGGTCTGGCGGGAGACCAAAATCGCGTTAGAGCAGGCACAGACCAGGACTAAGGGTACCATCACACTAAGCGACGCTGCAGCGATACCGACAATGATGTCGATCACTGCAGCGTCGCTGTTTGGTCGCTGGAGAGCTGTCACACAGACAGCTCTCCAGCGACCAACGATCCCGAGGTCCCCGGTAACCAGGGTAAACATCGGGTTACTAAGCGCAGGGCCGCGCTTAGTAACCTGATGTTTACCCTGGTTACCAGCGTAAACGTTAAAAAAACAAACACTACATACTTACCTTCAGCTGTCTGTCCTCCGGCGCTCTTCTTTCCTCTGCACTGTCAGCGCCGGTCAGCCGGAAAGCAGAGCGGTGATGTCACCGCTCTGCTTTCCGGCTGACTGGCGCTGACACAGGATGCAGGAGGAGTGCAGAGAAGCAGAGCGCGGCCCTGCGCTTAGTAACCCGATGTTTACCCTGGTTACCAGTGAAGACATCGCTGGATCGGCGTCACACACGCCGATCCAGCGATGTCAGCGGGAGATCCAGCGACAAAATAAAGTGCTGGACTTTCCTCAGCGACCAACGATCTCCCAGCAGGGGCCTGATCGTTGGTCGCTGTCACACATAACGATTTCCTTAACGATATCGTTGCTACGTCACAAAAAGCAACGATATCGTTAACGATATCGTTATGTGTGACGGTACCTTAAGAGATATGCTGATAAGAGACCAATGGATCCTCCGTTATTTCAGCCTGGTGATAAAGTTTATTCGTCTTAAAATCCCCTCATATAAACAGGGTCCACGCTACGTAGGTCCTTTCAAAGTTTTGTCTCGTATCAATGATGTTGCCTACAAATTGAAATTGCCCACCTCACTTCGCATCCCCAACTCTTTTCATGTCTCCCTTCTAAAACCTGTCGTTTTCAATCAGTTCCATGTTTCTCCTGCTCAAACTTCTTTACCTGTCTCCGTCCCAGATGTCTTTGAGGTTAAGGACATTCTTGCCATAAAAAAGTCTCGAGGTAAAACTCTCTTTTTGGTTGATTGGAAGGGTTTTGGTCCCGAAGAGAGGTCTTGTGAGCCCCGTGAGAACATACAAGCTCCTCAGGTTTTATCCAGGTTTCTGTCTGGTCTTAGAAAGGAGGGGAGTAAGGGGAGGGGTACTGTCATGGCCACTCCTTCAGCTCATTCTTACCCGCTGCCGCGTGCTCCTCCTGCAGGCGCGCGTCCTCTCCTTCATTCTTCTCCGCTCCCTGGTTCTCGTCAGGTGCGCGTGCGCACCACCCACTCCAGCACTTCCTCTTTCTGATTTACAGGCACTCTGTATCTCCTCTCTTCGATCCTGGAGGACTGTGACCCGGAAGTTCTCCAGCACTCCATGTATATAAGGTGATTCCTTCCTCTGCTCCTTGCCTGTCTGTCATTTGTGCTTCTGTGACTCAGGTCCACCTTTGTCTTTGCTCTGCCTGTTCTGAGTCTCAACTCTCTCCAGCCGGTTCAGCTTCTCTGTCGCTCCCAGGCTTCCTTGTCTCCTCGTCCAGTCCAGTCCTCCCAGTGTCCTCTCTGTACTCTGTTAGTCTGGTGTCTCTGTCCTGTCCTGCTTCCTTTGTGTCTTCCCCTTCACAGTGCTCCTTTGGTCTCGCCTGTACCCAGCTCTTACCTAACTGTACTTCATCTTACCCCGCTCTGTCCGTCCTATGCCTAGCTTCTCTATTTTGTACCTCCTTCTACCTGTCTCTGGGTTCCAGCTTCTGCGGCAATAGTCTCCCTTGGGTCTGCCCCTTATGCTCCCTGTATAGGGGGTGGTCTACCTGGTCAGCTCATCCTTGGGAGGTTCATTGTCGTGGATCTGCGGGTCCACCCCAGGTATTCCAATAGGACTGCACTTGGATGACATCTGAGTGCAGTCTGATTCTCACAGTATGTAACAGCTGAATGAGTGTATCGCAGAGCTATGTCTGTGTCAAATCTGTTTGAGTGTGTGTGCGGGAAGAGCTGAGTGAGTGTATAGTTCACCGAAGTATGTGCATGTGGTAGAGCTGAATGAAAGTATAGCAGAGCTGAGTGAGTATGTTTGTCAGAGCTGGGTGAGTATATAGCACTGCTGAGAATGTGTGGCACAGCTGAGTGAATGTGTGTGACAGAGATGAGTGAGTGTATAGCACAGCTAAGTGGAGTGTGTAGCAGAACTGAATGAGTATTTAGCAGAGCTGAGTGTGTATATAGCAGAGCTGAGTGTTTGCGTGTATGACAGGGCTGAATGTGTAAGCATAGTAGAGTTGAGTGTGTGTGCTTACATAGCAGATTTTGGTGTGTATGTGTGTGTACACTGTGGGGAACATCATACTATGTGGTGGAGTTAGTGTGGGGCATCATAATGTTTTGTGGGGCCTGTGGAAGGCATTAAACTGTGTGACGGGGATTCTTTCACTAGGAGCAATATATTAGTGTGAGTGCATTAAAGTAGTCAGCAAGGTTTGGGCACTGTTTTAGTGCAAAATAAAATTGTATGTTTCCTTCTTTATCTTTGTTAAAATCAGTAAGGCATAAATGCCTTGCACACTACAAGATGCTGGCTGCACACTCAGTTCTGCTGTGCCAAGGTACCTGACTGCTTACATTGCCATGCTGCTCCAAGGTGCTGCCTGCACACCCAGCTCTACTAATCCAAGCAGCTTGTCTGTATCTCCTGCTTCAATGATCTGTCTGCTATCCAGCATACAGTATCTAACTTTATTGATTCACATGACTCTGCTATATCAATGAATGTTTCTGCTTCTTGCCCAGACCTACCCCTTAGCAAATCCACCTCACCAAATGAGCCATAACATAGTAAGAATATGTCATAAAGCTTATTATGCAGTTTCCCATGAACACCAGTCATATTCCTCATCTTGAGAGAAATTATTTCTGTAATTTAATGACTTACTAAGTGTACTAAGGTACACTTTTAGTTTTTGATTTATGTCTATTATATGATGTCCTGTATGCTTTTCTATCACAATTTTGCATTACAAAAATGTAAATCCCGACATGTGAACACAGTCAAGTAGATTTCCACTTTTGCCGAGGGTAGCAGCTCATAAAAGCATAAATTGGTCGTGATACTGCATTCACGCTTTTAGAGATATTCAGCCGTCTAGTGACAGGTCTCTTTAAGTCCTCACCTTTTCCATAGCAGGTGAAGCGCATCAGGCAGCGGATATGTGCATTGCAGTTCATGCTGAATACTCAGCTCATTATCTTTTGCCCAATGAAATTTCTTTTTCCGAACAGATAAAAACAGTGCAGTTTAGTTGGCTGACGGGAGAATAATGAAGCTAGTCATTCAGAGACTTTTTAGCCCCATTCCAGTTATATCTCTGAGTTATTCTTCTTCTTTCCCGAATCTGCTCTCTCTCTTAAGTTAGAAGACTGAATTTTTGCTAGATAAATACCATTGGGGTTTGTGTTCTCTATGCGAAATGATGTCAATGTTTCCCTGAAAACCTGACTAATCTGATAATTTGGCAGCTTTGTAAAATGCATCTTGGCACAGTTTAATATCACTTCTATAATCTATGCATTGCCTGAATGGCCAGAAATGCATTTCCATAAAAACTTCACATTACATTACGGTATTTACTTAAAGGAATAGCACTTTTGGCAGAGAATGGTGTTACTGTAAAGAAATTTAAGAGCTCCAAAGTAGCAAAAAGTATGCATTCCAGTATTAATGCAACTTTGTGCACCATTGAACCTCAGTAACGTAGCTACCGGGGGGGCAGAGGGGGCGGTCGCCTCGGGCCCCGTGTTCTGAGGGTGCCCACCTGGAGCGCAGTTACACTGAGGCAGAGCAGAGAGACACGATCTCGCTGCTCTGCCACCTGACCGCTATGGGGCCCTGAGCAGGTGGGGGGCCCGGGTGCCAGTTGAGGGCCCCCACCAGTCATCACAGGTTCAACTGTATCTGCTGGAAGCCGATACAGCTGACCGCATTGATGAGAGTAGGAGCGTTATGCTCTCTCTCCCATCATGCTCTCTCAGCGTCTGACGTCACCGACGCCAACACTAACAGGGGTCGCTTTGATGTCACTACTAGGTGCCCGCGGTCCGGAAATGTACGGGCGCTCGGAGCACCGGAGGAACCAGGAGGAATACAGGTGAGTATTTACCTATTGTTTTTATGGGGCTGCATTATACTACAGTCTGCCTTCTATAGAGTCTGCCTACGGTGGGGGGCTATATTATACTATAGAATCTGCCTGTGTGGGGGTGCATTATGGAGTTTGCCCACAATAGAGTCTGTCTATGGGGGTCTGCATTATACTATAGAGTCTGCCTATGGGGGTCTGCATTATACTATTGAGTCTGCCTATGGGGGTGCATTATACTTTAGAGTATGTCTATGGAGGTGTATTACGCTATAGAGTCTGCCTATGGGGGTGCATTATACTATAGGGTCTGCCTATGGGGGAGATGCATTATACTATAGAGTCTGCCAGTGGAGGTGCATTATACTAAAGAGTCTGCCTAGGTGGGTGCATTATACTATAGTGTCTGCCTATGGGGGTTGTATTATACTACAGAGCCTTCCTATTGGGAGTGCATAATACAATATAGAGTCTGGCTATGGAAATGCATTATACAATATAGATTCTGCCTATGGGGGGTGCATGACACAATATAGAGTCTGCCTTGGGGGGTGTATTATGCAATATAGAGTCTGCCTATAAGGAGTGCATTACGCAATATAGAGTCTGCCTATGGGGAATGCAGAATATTATAGAGCTGGGGTCTCAAACTGCATTCCTTGAGGGCTGCAAACCATTCGTGTTTTCAAGATTTCTTTAGCATTGCACAAGGTGCTGTTATAATTATGTGTGTAGGTGACTAAATTATCACCTGTGCAGTACAAGGAAATCCTGAAAACATGACCTATTTCCAGCCCTTGAGGAATGCAGTTCGAGACCTCTGCTATAGAGTCTACATATGGGGGTGCATTATACACTATAGAGTCTGCCTATGGAGAGTGTATTATACAAAATAGAGTGTGCCCATGGGGAATGCATTATACTATAGAGTCCTATGGGAAAAGCATTAATAGGTCACACAGAACCACACAGCAGGTGCAGTAATAGGGACACATATGACAGCAGTAGCTCAGTATTGGGGTATCAGCAGGATAAGTAGTTTGTGCAGGTTGGGAATAGATGGTGATGGCTGGAATATGAGAAGTGAAATGTGTCTTTATTGTAATCTCTGCAGCGGAGTGCTGGCTGGAGAAATTGTCATGTCAGTCTGGGCCAGATGGATAAGATGGGAAAAGTGAACGATTCCATCAGAAAGAACTTCAGCGGTAAGTCACCATGTGCTGTAATCACTTATATGTTCTGTAGCACTAGTATTTACCACTGACCATATGGCGGTAATATCAATGTTGTTTTTTGTATAGAGATTATTTTCAGCAACAGAGCGGTCTTCTGCTGAGGTTCTAAGGGGTAATCGTTTGCAGCACCTACAATGTGCATTTAGCCTAGGGAAGGAGAGAGAGTTGCAGGAGAAGAAAGAGTGACAGAATCCAGTCTATTGACAGGAATGAGACCTGTGCAGTTCATTTGCAAATATATAGCTGCATTTTTTGGTGGGGCTATTAATAGCCTGGGAAGCTCCATGGGTATTACCCCCTTCCCAGGCTATAAACATCTGCCCCTCTGCTGGTTGCAAAAATTACGTGGGAGCCCACGGCATTTTTTCCCAAAATAATCTTTTATTAATTAAATACATGTCCAGTAATTTGCAAGTTCAATGTAGAATCACTGCACTCATACAATGGAAGAGGTATGCTTGAAAATTGTACATTCAAACTGAAGGCATCAAAACTATGAATTAACACATGCAGAATTATATACTTAACAAAAAAGTGTGAAACAACTGAAAATATGTCTTATATTCTAGGTTCTTCAAAGTAGCTACCTTTTGCTTTGATGACTGCTTTCACACTCTTGGCATTCTCTTGATGAGTTAATCACCGGGAGTGGTTTTCACTTCACAGGTGTGCCCTGTCAGGTTCCATAAGTGGGACTTCTTGCCTTATAAATGGGGTTAGGACCATCAGTTGTGTTGTGCAGAAGTCTGGTGGATACACAGCTGGTAGTCCTACTGAATAGACTGTTAGAATTTGCATTATGGCAAGAAAAAAGCAGCTAAGTAAAGAAAAACGAGTGGTCATCATTACTTTAAGAAATGAAGCTCAGTCAGTCCAAAAAATTGGGAAAACTTTGAAAGTGTCCCCAAGTGCAGTTGCAAAAACCATCAAGCGCTACAAAGAAACTGGCTCACATGAGGACCGCCCCAGGAAAGGAAGACCAAGAGTCACCTCTGCTTCTGAGGATAAGTTTATCCGAGTCACCAGCCTCAGAAATCACAAGTTAACAGTAGCTCAGATTAGAGACCAGGTCAATGCCACACAGCGTTCTAGCAGCAGACACATCTCTACAACAACTGTTAAGAGGAAAGTTTGTGCAGCAGGCCTTCATGGTAAAATAGCTGCTAGGAAACCACTGCTAAGGACAGGCAACAAGCAGAAGAGACTTATTTGGGCTAAAGAACACAAGGAACGGACATTAGACTAGTGGAAACCTGTGCTTTGGTCTGATGAGTCCAAATTTGAGATCTTTGGTTCCAACCACCGTGTCTTTGTGCGACGCAAAAAAGGTGAACGGATGGACTCTACATGCCTGGTTCCCACCGTGAAGCATGGAGGAGGAGGTGTGATGGTGTGGGGGTGCTTTGCTGGTGACACTGTTGGGTATTTATTCAAAATTGAAGGCATACTGAACCAGCATGGCTGCCACAGCAGTACCATTGGAAGCCCTGCGTCAGTTGCGCCAGGCCAAATTGCAGTGTCATTTTGTACCAATGCAATGCAGTTGGAACTCTGTAATAGAAGATATAAAACTGCAAAGATATAATAATATAATACCACGTACAGAATTTTGTACCTAAACATTTTGAGTATAAAACATGAAAAGTAATTTCTATCCTAGGGAACTACATATCCAAATTTTATTAGATACATGATCCTTTTATGACACCGCTAATAATGGCATAATATAATTCAGATGGGTTTAACAATAAAAAAAACAACGTAAGAGAACATTTCTACCATAAGCATTTACAAGCATTATGAAAATGAAAAATTTGTGCGGTTTCAGTCCCTTTAATTTTATGTAATATCTTTAAATATCCAGAATATTCATTTGTGGTAACATCCCAGTAGCGAAGACTTGTTCCTATCAAGAATTCATTTTTTTTCAGCATGTTCTGCTATTATCTCTGCTAATGCACATAGCTGTCAACTGGAGCCAGATCTACTTTACACTTCACATAAAACTGCCAAAGTAATTAGCATCCATAAGCGTGTCTAATAGTGCTTTAACAGGTGTCTGACTACTTCCATCCTATAGGGATTATGCTAATTATTGGTATGTTGTGTAGAGGTACTCCGATTTTTATCATTTTTAGAGGTAGATGAGCTTAATAAATGTTGTAAATACACAGAAAAATTATGCACTGACCTCCTGTTGATCTTGGAAATTATGTGGATGAAGTTCAATAAGTAGCTATAATTGTAATGGACATTAGAGCCCAAATGATTGAACGTCCTGTAAAGTGTCCCTAAGAAGTGCAAAGCTCATAGGAGCATGTGAGCCGCTTATGGGCCTGTCTACATCACACATTTGGGAAAATTAAATGTCTAAAGGAAGTGTCCACTACACTGACAGCATTTTGTTAAATGATATCTTCTTCAGTGTTACATAAAAATATACTCACATATCATATGTATACATTCAAAATACTAGATGCTCACTGCTGTCATTACAGTGATGTTAGTGTCTGACCCCCCAGGGCTTCTATGACATTGTTATTCCACGCGAGCACCGCACCCAATCAGCGGCTACTAATGGACTGCAATTCTCACGCTTCCTTTGGACATCTGAGGATTATCCCAAAAATGTGTGAGCAAAGCAGCCCATTAAATTGCTGTTAATCGGCTGCAGTGCTCACGTGGCTTACCACAGTACTATCAAAATCACCTTTCCTTACTGAAGGTTGGACAATCTCTAATCCCTAAAAACAGAGACACCTTGCATCACCACCATGATGTTGTGGGAAGATGGACCAGAATATTAGTCTCTCTTGTGTTTCCGGGGCCGGAACTGTTGGGACTGTCACCATTGTTGCTGGGGAAGCACTTTCTGACCGGAGTAGACCTTTTCACTTGACTGCTGGGCTTGGGTGTGATATAAAAGGGACTGCGCACGTCGGAACGGTGCTTTTGGCGGGTACAAAACGTGTGTTACAGGAGAAGGTTGACTCCTTCTCCGCTGACCGATGCCAAATGACAAGGCTACTTTGCAGCGCCCCTTCCCTCGCGCATATAGACTGTGCATTACCCGAGACCAATTCCCCGTTACTCTCCGACCAAAACAGCACTAACCGGTCGATACATCTGACACCTTCTGTCTCTCCGTGCAGCGCTGGTCCGGCGTTGCAAGCGATACATAGTTGTGAGACTGCAGCCTCCAGTTCGGGACTTTGTACATCTTTGGCCATGCAGCAGACCTTTCCCCGTTCATCGCCTCATTCCAGGACCACAGGAAAGAAGAACAGGATGCTTTGTCGCAGTACAGAGACAGTGTTACAGTGTTACACTTTCCTTCAACAATGGCTCAGAGACTTCATGTGCCACCTACAGTTCCGTCATGGGATTTTCCAGTCACCATCATCCAGGAACCAGAGACTGAAAAGTTAACCCATTAGTTCACCAGTTGCGGTTACTCTATTGCTATATATACATTGTGGGCCTGTATATTTACACCCCCTTACTCCCTGCGTGAAGTATTTACTGCTGAGACACATATACTGTATATATACAGTATATATAAAATCTGTTAAGTCTTGCTCTGCCTCCTGCTCATCACTGCATCCCGCATTCTTGCTAGAACCTTACATTTGGTGTAGTTATCAGGATGCAGTCTAACAGCACGGAGTCGGCAGACCAAGCAGTTGGGGGAGGCCCTAGGTCCAGTATCTCACTTGGGGCAATGTTAAAAAATGTACCAAAGTTTACCGGGAGTAACAGCATGTTGTGGAGCTGGACTGAGCAAGGCGTATGATAAGGATGCACCAAATGATCCATGCATTGGAAGGTGAACTGGCTATAATGGCATTAGATGGACAAGCCAGAGACTTAGTGAAGTTGCGGACTCCCAGGGAGCGAGACACTTTTAATAAAGTGCTGTGCATTCTGGAAGAGACCCATGGGGACCCCACAGATGTAGTAGTCTCTTTAGTCGCATGCAGAGGGAGGGGGGACCGTGAATCAGTACATGAACACACTGCAGGAATTACATACTGCAAGTGACTTTTGCTGAGATAGGAAGTGAAGCGTGCAGGCGTAAACAGGAGCAGGGGGTGACAGTCCTGGTGGGGAAGGTCCGAAGCGGGAAGGTGACCGTAAAAACAATCACCAAACCTCAATGAGTGGAAGAATTGAGGAGAGAACTTCTGAATATTTAAAGAGAATTGCCGGATGTTAAAAACAAGTCAGAGACTGCCGCAAATGTGTCTGGGAGTAGGGAAGGCCGGGAGTCCCGCTGTAACACCAGAATGCTTAGTTGACAGAGACCCCTCACTTGCATTAATTGTGGCAAGAGAGGACATATAGCGCGGGAGTGTACACGGCGAGGAATAGTTACACCCCGTTGTCCATTAGACTAACACGCTTCGAACCTGTTGGACGTCGCCCAAAGCCAGAACAGGTGCAGAGGAGTAGTGGAAATCCCACAAGTCATGTGCCAGTGTGCACTTTAGTCTGGGCTGAATTTGATGGTTGTGCAGTGCGCTGCCTGGTGGACACTGGTTCACAGGTAACAACAATGCCAGAAACTTACATCCGGCGACATTTTCCTGAAGCAAGGCGGCCTGAGTTGGGCCCAATGATAAAGTTGATGGTTTCCAATTAACTATCCATTCCGGTCACAGGGGTGACATGGATGCACATCTACATTTGTGGAAAGGACCTGGGATGGAAGGGTGAAGTGAGTAGCGGACATGCAGTCACTTTAGGGATGAATGTATTGACTGAGTTTGGAAATCTCCTCATTAATGAACCCTCTAATAAGACTCTTAAGCAATGAAGTCCACAAACACCTCAAAGAAATGTGTTCCAACAGTTAGTGCATGCAGCTCAAGCAACTTGCTGTGATGGAGAAGTGATTGTTCCTGCTTCTTCCAAACTCATTCTCCCACCCAGACAAAAAGTACTCACTCTGCTCATCTGAGCTCGCATCCCATTGGAAGGAGTTGAGATTCAAATTGACCCTTCTTCTTCAGAGCAACTTCCCTCAGGATTCTTGGTAGCCCGTACATTAGCCATTGTACGCGATGGGACTGTTCCTGTAAGCTGTGTCAAATTAGAGGATCAAGACATGACAGTTCTCCCCAAACTCGAAGTAGCCAGGATTGTGAGTATGCCTGAAGAGATGGTACCATCTCAATCTGTTCAGCTTGAGGTGCAGCAAAGAGACCCCTGAACTGTGGCGGTGAACTCCTCTATGTCACCAGAGCTCCAAAACATTCAGGATGGACGACTTGTTCTGGAACAAATGTGGGCCAAATTGGCTGGACTCACTCAGGCAGAATACACAAGCAAGGAGTATGAAGCAATCCAGGCTTATAAAGACAGGGAAGTCAGATCATATGAGCAGATTTGAGGCAGCAGACGCCATCTTGGAAAATGGCAAAAAAGCATCACAGATGAACAAGGAATCCAGAGTCCTTACATTACTCTCCCCTTAACAGCAGCCTCAGGAAAATCCCGGGCCTGGTTTCTCTGATGGAACTGAGTAATCTTCTGCGGGGCACAGATGTTAGCATCGGGTTCCCAAGAGTCCTCCTCTGAATAGGTGGAGCTGGAGTATCTGAAGAGGGAAAGTCTCTTGCAGCACAAGCCAGGGATTTAGACAGAATACACAAGCAAGGAGTATGAAGCAAGCCAGGCTTATAAAGACTGGGAAGTCAGATCACATGAGCAGATTTGAATCAGCAGACACCATTTTGGAAAATAACAGTAAAGCACCACAGATGAACAAGGAATGCAGAGTCCTTACAACTTGTCATGAAGAGTATTTTGGCTGCACCATGGCTATCACACATGAGATACCTACTGGAAATACCGCGACATGGCAAATCCAACCACAGCTGTACCAAGAGGTGAAGAGCATGTTGGGAGAGATGTTGCAGAAAGGTATCATCAGAGAGTGTCAGAGTCCTTGGGCTGCTCTGATAGTGCTAGTGTGGACAGACGGGACTCTGCATTTTTGTGTAGATTACCAGAAACTCAATGCTTGTATCGTCAGAGACTCCTACCCTTTACCCAGGATTAAGGAAACCCTGTTCGCACTGGAAAAAGCCAAATTATTTTCTGCAATGGATCTCGCTAGTGGCTATTGGCAAGCGCCATTGTCTGAACAGGATCAAGCAAAGATCGTTTTCATTCTACCCACGGGCATGTTTGAATTCAACCGAATGCCATTCGGCTTGACCAACACCTCTGGAACTCTTCAGCGTCTCATGGAAAAGTGTCTAGCAATAGAGCTACCGGAGGGGTCATTTTGACCCTTTTGCTATTTCTTTTTCCTATAATTTCTAAAGTTTTAACAAATGAGTTCTGAGTTTTTGTGACTTTTATTTATTCATGGTAGTGTATATTTTAGGACGCAAAAATGAATTGAAACTTTTTCAAGGGCCCGGATTTTACAATTCATACCTATAAGTACTGAAGGGGTCAATTTGACCCCATAAATAAAAGTTGTAGTAGGCAAGTCTCCTAATAACAAATACATATGAGACTACTCTCATGAAGAATGGTGACATCACTCTTACAGTTTACCAAGGTAAGCCAAATAAGAATGTAATTTTGCTCAGTAGTCTTCCTTCAGATGTAGCAGTTGGAAATGACAAGAAAAAAAATGGAAACAATTTACAATAAAACAAAGGTTGGAGTGGACACAGTAGACCAGATGGCTTGAAAGTACACCACAAAATCTGGAAGCCGCCGATGGCCTGTTTAGGTGTTTTGTAATGTACTTGATTTAGCAGCTATAAACGCAACTATAATCTATAAAACAGCAACTGGGAGTAAAATTAGCAAACGGGAGATCATTCTTCAGCTTCACGCTATGACCATGTAAAAGGAAAATGCGTGCTGTACTTGATCTTAACACTGTTCCTACTAAGTTAAAATAAATGTTCTTTAATTTGTTGGCAACAAAAAAGTTATTTTTACTCCAGAGTTTGTACTTTCGAATGGGGGTCAAAATGACCCCTAATGGTAGTTATAGGTATTATGAAACCTGCGGTAGTTCTAGTGCTAGGCGACTTGAATTTTGAGGCAACACTTATCTACCTAGATGACATTATAGTCTACGCTGCTTCATTTGAGGAACATCTCCGATGACTGGAAAAGGTGTTGAGTCGCCTCTAGTGATGAGCGAGCACTAAAATGCTCCGGTGATCATTGCTCGGATTGAGCAGATTGGAATACTCAGTGGAATACTTATGTACTTGACCCGAGCAATGAGCCCAATGTAAGTCTATGGGAGACCCAAATATTTTTACCACGATCCCACCCAAGGGCCCTTTCAAGGTCTAAAAACGTCTGAAAATGATGGAAACACTGCTCAAAAGACATGGAGACATCATGGGAATCACCCCTGGAAGCATAACTCCTAGCTCACATCTGTAAACATTTTTTTCAGAGATTCATGCCATTTTTCCCGGTGCCACAAAAAACACACTAAAACGAACCCAAAACGGATTTGCTGGTAAATATGTTAAGGTATATCCTTTTCAGGTAAATGAAAATGAAATGTTTTTTTTTTTTCCTATACTATGTTGTGCATAAATACGTGATTCTTCAGAATTTGCTTTAGTCTTTGCCTGATGAAGAGATGTATGTAGTCTCGAAATCTTGCAATTTGTTACCATCTTTTCAGTTAGCCGTTAAAAGGTATCAACCACTGAGGACTCTCAATTCTAAATATTTTACTGGGAAATGTCATTGTAACATTTAACAACTCTAGCTGGCCATGTGGTGTGTGACACATAAGCAGACCCATCTTGTTTCATTTATGAAGGAGGGACTCTTAAAGTCACAGAGCCTATTTGTACTGATGCATCAGGCCGCATTAATCTTCTTAAAGGGCCATTATTAAACTGTGGGTCTTCTGAACTGTTGTAGCCTATGCTGTAAGTGGATGGGCTGCTAAGAAATACGACGCACCACAATACCCCTTTCATAAGTTGCCCAGGAGGGCCTCCTGAAAAAGTGTTGCATTGAATGCAAGTCCTGCCCTGCTAACAATTCATATGCACCCCAATAAGCCTTTGAACCCACATACTGGATGGACCCATGAAAATTCACTTCACAATATTCATTTTGTTCTCCCGTACTCCTTTGTTTTATACATTGGTAGTAAGGCCAGCCCTGCTGCATAGTCAGTCATATGCACCCCATTACGCCTTGGAACAAACATACTGGATGGGCCCATGAAAATCCTCTTCACAATATGCATTTTGTACTCCTGTACTCCCTTGTTTACACAGTGACAGCAATGTCTGCCCTGCTGCATAGTCATATGCACCCCATTACACCTTGGAACCCTCCATGCAAAGTGTGCGTTTTCTCCACAGAAACATTTGAAGATCATTATATTTTTTTTCGAATAGTATTGTATCAGAAAAAGAAAATAATGCTGCTTCCCCGAAATCATCTTCTGATGGAAAAGAAAAAGAATTCAATGAACTGTTAAACTGTAGGAAAAGATCGTACATTGCAAGATGGTGGACGTTAAACAAGGCATGGTTCCAAAGGATTTTTTTTTCAAGTGTCAGAAAAGTGCATTCTTCCCCTACCAAATCCATTTCTCAATGTTCAAATAAAAAATCACATATAAAATCACAGAGTTAGGGTACCGTCACACTATACCATTTCGATCGCTACGACGGTACGATTCGTGACGTTCCAGCGATATCGTTACGATATCGCTGTGTCTGACACGCAGCAGCGATCAGGGATCCTGCTGAGAATCGTATGTCGTAGCAGATCGTTTAGAACTTTCTTTCATCGCTGGATCTCCCGCTGTCATCGCTAGATCGGTGTGTGTGACACCGATCTAGCGATCTAGCGATGCGATCTGTTATGTAGGCAATCCAGTGACACAGTGTGCCAGCAATCAGAGCACATACAATGATCTGACAATAACCCAAAAACAATAGAACGAGCTCTGAGACGTGGAATCTCTGTAGACTGCAATACCTGAACCTATCCTAAACACAACTAAAGGCAGCTGTGGATTGCGCCTGACACTACCTATGCAACTCGGCACAGCCTGAGGAGCTGACTAGCCTGAAGATAGAAAAACAAGCCTGACTTGCCTCAGAGAAATACCCCAAAGGAAAAGGCAGCCCCCCACATATAATGACTGTTAGCAAGATGAAAAGACAAACGTAGGGATGAAATAGATTCAGCAAAGTGAGGCCCGATATTCTAGATAGAGCGAGGATAGCAAAGAGAACTTTGCAGTCTACCAAAAACCCTAAAGCAAAAAACCACGCAAAGGGGGCAAAAAGATCCACCGTGCCGAACTAACGGCACGGCGGTACACCCTTTGCGTCTCAGAGCTTCCAGCAAAACGAATTGACAAGCTGGACAGAAAAAGTAGCAACAAAAGCAAAGAAGCACTTATCTAAGCAGAGCAGCAGGCCACAGGAAAGATCCAGAAGCTCAGATCCAACACTGGAACATTGACAAGGAGCAAGGAAGACAGAATCAGGCGGAGTTAAATAACAAAGCAGCCAACGAGCTCACCAGAACACCTGAGGGAGGAAGCTCAGAAGCTGCAGTACCACTTGTGACCACAGGAGTGAATTCAGCCACAGAATTCACAACAGTACCCCCCCCTTGAGGAGGGGTCACCGAACCCTCACCAGAGCCCCCAGGCCGACCAGGATGAGCCACATGAAAGGCACGAACAAGATCTGGAGCATGGACATCAGAGGCAAAAACCCAGGAATTATCTTCCTGAGCATAACCCTTCCATTTAACCAGATACTGGAGTTTCCGTCTAGAAACACGAGAATCCAAAATTTTCTCCACAATATACTCCAATTCCCCCTCCACCAAAACCGGGGCAGGAGGCTCAACAGATGGAACCATAGGTGCCACGTATCTCCGCAACAACGACCTATGGAATACATTATGTATGGAAAAGGAGTCTGGGAGGGTCAGACGAAAAGACACAGGATTGAGAATCTCAGAAATCCTATACGGACCAATAAAACGAGGTTTAAATTTAGGAGAGGAAACCTTCATAGGAATATGACGAGAAGATAACCAAACCAGATCCCCAACACGAAGTCGGGGACCCACACGGCGTCTGCGATTAGCAAAAAGTTGAGCCTTCTCCTGGGACAAGGTCAAATTGTCCACTACCTGAGTCCAGATCTGCTGCAACCTGTCCACCACAGAATCCACACCAGGACAATCCGAAGACTCAACCTGTCCTGAAGAGAAACGAGGATGGAACCCAGAATTGCAGAAAAATAGAGAGACCAAGGTAGCCGAGCTGGCCCGATTATTAAGGGCGAACTTAGCCAACGGCAAAAAGGACACCCAATCATCCTGGTCTGCAGAAACAAAACATCTCAGATATGTTTCCAAGGTCTGATTGGTTCGTTCGGTCTGGCCATTAGTCTGAGGATGGAAAGCCGAGGAAAAAGATAGGTCAATGCCCATCCTACCACAAAAGGCTCGCCAAAACCTTGAAACAAACTGGGAACCTCTGTCAGAAACAATATTCTCAGGAATGCCATGCAAACGAACCACATGCTGGAAGAACAAAGGCACCAAATCAGAGGAGGAAGGCAATTTAACCAAGGGCACCAGATGGACCATTTTAGAAAAGCGATCACAGACCACCCAAATGACTGACATCTTTTGAGAAACGGGAAGGTCAGAAATGAAATCCATCGAAATATGTGTCCAAGGCCTCTTTGGGACCGGCAAGGGCAAAAGCAACCCACTGGCACGTGAACAGCAGGGCTTAGCCCTAGCACAAATCCCACAGGACTGCACAAAAGTACGTACATCCCGTGACAGAGATGGCCACCAGAAGGCTCTAGCCACTAACTCTCTGGTACCAAAGATTCCAGGATGACCAGCCAACACCGAACAATGAAGTTCAGAGATAACTTTACTAGTCCACCTATCAGGGACGAAAAGTTTCTCCGCCGGACAATGATCAGGTTTATTTGCCTGAAATTTTTGCAACACTCGCCGCAAATCAGGGGAGATGGCAGACACAATGACTCCTTCCTTGAGGATACTCGCCGGCTCAGATGAACCCGGAGAGTCGGGCACAAAACTCCTAGACAGAGCATCCGCCTTCACATTTTTAGAGCCCGGAAGGTACGAAATCACAAAATCGAAGCGGGCAAAAAATAACGACCAACGGGCCTGTCTAGGATTCAAGCGCTTGGCAGACTCGAGATAAGTAAGGTTCTTATGATCAGTCAATACCACCACGCGATGCTTAGCTCCTTCAAGCCAATGACGCCATTCCTCGAATGCCCACTTCATGGCCAGCAACTCTCGGTTGCCCACATCATAATTACACTCAGCAGCCGAAAACTTCCTTGAAAAGAAAGCACATGGTTTCAACACTGAGCAACCAGAACCTCTCTGTGACAAAACCGCCCCTGCTCCAATCTCAGAAGCATCAACCTCGACCTGGAACGGAAGAGAAACATCTGGTTGACACAACACAGGGGCAGAACAAAAATGATGCTTCAACTCCCGAAAAGCTTCCACAGCAGCAGAAGACCAATTAACCAAATCAGCACCCTTCTTGGTCAAATCGGTCAATGGTTTGGCAATACTAGAAAAATTGCAGATGAAGCGACGATAAAAATTAGCAAAGCCCAGGAATTTTTGCAGACTTTTCAGAGATGTCGGCTGAGTCCAATCCTGGATGGCTTGGACCTTAACCGGATCCATCTAGACAGTAGAAGGGGAAAAGATGAACCCCAAAAATGAAACTTTCTGCACACCGAAGAGACACTTTGATCCCTTCACAAACAAAGAATTAGCACGCAGGACCTGGAAAACCATTCTGACCTGCTTCACATGAGAGTCCCAATCATCTGAGAAGATCAAAATGTCATCCAAGTAAACAATCAGGAATTTATCCAGATACTCATGGAAGATGTCATGCATAAAAGACTGAAACACAGATGGAGCATTGGCAAGTCTGAACGGCATCACTAGATACTCAAAATGACCCTCGGGCGTATTAAATGCAGTTTTCCATTCATCTCCTTGCCTGATTCTCACCAGATTATACGCACCACGAAGATCTATCTTAGTGAACCAACTAGCCCCCTTAATCCGAGCAAACAAGTCAGATAACAATGGCAAGGGATACTGAAATTTAACAGTGATCTTATTAAGAAGGCGGTAATCAATACACGGTCTCAGCGAACCATCCTTCTTGGCTACAAAAAAAAACCCTGCTCCCAGTGGTGATGACGATGAGCGAATATGTCCCTTCTCCAGGGATTCCTTCACATAACTGCGCATAGCGGCGTGTTCAGGCACGGATAAATTAAATAATCGACCTTTAGGGAATTTACTACCAGGAATCAAATTGATAGCACAATCACAATTCCTATGCGGAGGTAGGGCATCGGACTTGGGCTCTTCAAATACATCCTGATAATCAGACAAGAACTCTGGGACCTCAGAAGGAGTGGATGACGAAATAGACAAAAATGGAACATCACCATGTACCCCCTGACAACCCCAGCTGGATACCGACATAGAGTTCCAATCCAATACTGGATTATGGGTTTGCAGCCATGGCAACCCCAACACGACCACATCATGCAGATTATGTAGCACCAGAAAGCGAATAACTTCCTGATGTGCAGGAGCCATGCACATGGTCAGCTGGGTCCAGTACTGAGGTTTATTCTTGGCCAAAGGTGTAGCATCAATTCCTCTCAACGGAATAGGACACCGCAAAGGCTCCAAGAAAAACCCACAACGTTTAGCATAATCCAAATCCATCAGATTCAGGGCAGCGCCTGAATCCACAAACGCCATGACAGAATACGATGACAAAGAGCATATCAAGGTAATGGACAGAAGGAATTTGGATTGTACAGTACCAATGACGGCAGACCTATCGAACCGCTTAGTGCGCTTAGGACAATCAGAAATAGCATGAGTGGAATCACCACAGTAGAAACACAGACCATTCAGACGTCTGTGTTCTTGCCGTTCAACTCTGGTCATAGTCCTATCGCACTGCATAGGCTCAGGTTTAATCTTAGACAATACCGCCAAATGGTGCACAGATTTACGCTCGCGCAAGCGTCGACCGATCTGAATGGCCAAAGACATAGACTCATTCAAACCAGCAGGCATAGGAAAACCCACCATGACATCCTTAAGAGCCTCAGAGAGACCCTTTCTGAACAAAGCTGCCAGCGCAGATTCATTCCACAGAGTGAGTACTGACCACTTCCTAAATTTCTGACAATATACTTCTATATCATCCTGACCCTGGCACAAAGCCAGCAAATTTTTCTCAGCCTGATCCACTGAATTAGGCTCATCGTAAAGTAATCCGAGCGCCAGGAAAAACGCATCGATATTACTTAATGCAGGGTCTCCTGGCGCAAGAGAACATGCCCAGTCCTGAGGGTCGCCGCGCAAAAAAGAAATAATAATCAAAACCTGTTGAATAGGATTACCAGAAGAATGAGGTTTCAAGGCCAGAAATAGCTTACAATTATTTTTGAAATTAAGAAACTTAGTTCTATCACCAAAAAACAAATCAGGAATAGGAATTCTTGGTTCTAACATAGATTTCTGATCAATAGTATCTTGAATCCTTTGTACATTTGTAACGAGATAATCCATTGAAGAGCACAGACCCTGAATATCCATGTCCACACCTGTGTCCTGAAACACCCAAATGTCTAGGGGAAAAAAAAGACTGAACACAGAGCTGAGAAAAAAAAATGATGTCAGAACTTCTTTTTTCCCTCTATTGAGAATCATTAGGTTGGCTCCTTGTACTGTTATGTAGGCAATCCAGTGACACAGTGTGCCAGCAATCAGAGCACATACAATGATCTGACAATAACCCAAAAACAATAGAACGAGCTCTGAGACGTGGAATCTCTGTAGACTGCAATACCTGAACCTATCCTAAACACAACTAAAGGCAGCTGTGGATTGCGCCTGACACTACCTATGCAACTCGGCACAGCCTGAGGAGCTGACTAGCCTGAAGATAGAAAAACAAGCCTGACTTGCCTCAGAGAAATACCCTAAAGGAAAAGGCAGCCCCCCACATATAATGACTGTTAGCAAGATGAAAAGACAAACGTAGGGATGAAATAGATTCAGCAAAGTGAGGCCCGATATTCTAGATAGAGCGAGGATAGCAAAGAGAACTTTGCAGTCTACAAAAAACCCTAAAGCAAAAAACCACGCAAAGGGGGCAAAATGACCCACCGTGCCGAACTAACGGCACGGCGGTACACCCTTTGCGTCTCAGAGCTTCCAGCAAAACGAATTGACAAGCTGGAAAGAAAAAGTAGCAACAAAAGCAAAGAAGCACTTATCTAAGCAGAGCAGCAGGCCACAGGAAAGATCCAGAAGCTCAGATCCAACACTGGAACATTGACAAGGAGCAAGGAAGACAGAATCAGGCGGAGTTAAATAACAAAGCAGCCAACGAGCTCACCAGAACACCTGAGGGAGGAAGCTCAGAAGCTGCAGTACCACTTGTGACCACAGGAGTGAATTCAGCCACAGAATTCACAACAGCGATCCAGCGATGCGTTCGCTTGTAACCAGGGTAAACATCGGGTAACTAAGCGCAGGACCGCGCTTAGTAACCCGATGTTTACCCTGGTTACAAGCGTAAAACTAAAAAAAAACAATCAGCACATACTTACATTCTGGTGTCCGTCAGGTCCCTTGCCGTCTGCTTCCCGCACTGTGACTGCCGGCCATAAAGTGAAAGCAGAGCACAGCGGCTGTGCTTTCACTTTCACTTTACGGCCGGCAGTCAGTGAGTGTGGGAAGCAGACGGCAAGGGACCTGACGGACACCAGAATGTAAGTATGTGCTGTTTGTTTTTTTTTAGTTTTACGCTTGTAACCAGGGTAAACATCGGGTTACTAAGCGCAGTCCTGCGCTTAGTTACCCGATGTTTACCCTGGTTACCCAGGGACCTCGGCATCGTTGGTCGCTGGAGAGCTGTCTGTGTGACAGCTCCCCAGCGACCACACTACGATTTACCTACGATCACGGCCAGGTCATATCGCTGGTCGTGATCGTAGGTAAATCGTATAGTGTGACGGTACCCTTAAGTGGAACTGACTGCACGAACGGAAAGGATTTTTTATCTCTTCCACCAAAACTTGCTAACACTTCAGAGTTGTGACTGAGAAAAATATCACCAATCAGTCCAAAAATGAGTGAAACAGATTACTTTAAATCCTTGCAAGACTATATAAAGTTTACTAATGTGACACAAATTGATGTCTGTTTTCAGTTTCAGTTACGCTTTTGAGAATACCCAACAATGCAGTCTGAATGAAGTGATTGGAGACAGGAGACTGTTACTTTGAAAAAAAAAAAAAAAATTGTGTACCATGAAACCTCAAGCTGTCAAACCCTTTCTTGGTTTTCAAATGGTAATGGAATCCCAACAATATGTTGAGAGCAGGATGCACTACATTGAAGGATGATCAACTTTTTATCCTTTTTAATGGTATGATGCTTCCCTCTTTGCAGAATGATTTACAGGAGAATTTGGCAATTTTATTTGCCAAGCTTTTAACATTAAGGTTCAGATACGGCTTTACAGAAGGCTAATATTTGCAATACAACACAATTTTATTTCAAAGTACAAAATTCAAAGAATAGTATGATTAAATAGTTTGAGTGCGTACACTTGTGTATATGTTAACATACAAAGGTTAATAAGTACATATTTGGATTAAATACATATAATGATTAAGTATATATAAAGATTAACGACTTACAGTATGCTTACATCATCACCAAGAGGCTTTTAAACATTATCTGTCTGGATTGTCAGAGAAGCAACAGCAAGACAGAGAGCCCCTGGGAGATTACCTACACTGCATGGGCATCCCCAATTATGCAGGTATGATCACACTGTACATGTACAGGTACCCCAGTTTTGGCATCTGTCTTAATCATG
The DNA here is from genome assembly GCF_032444005.1 of Ranitomeya imitator. Taxonomy (NCBI): domain Eukaryota; kingdom Metazoa; phylum Chordata; class Amphibia; order Anura; family Dendrobatidae; genus Ranitomeya; species Ranitomeya imitator. Next base: position 592,554,175 of record NC_091286.1, read on the forward strand.
TTTCTCTGGTCTTATATAGTGAATAACATTATGTAGTAACTCTAGTTTCACCCAGCCCTTCAAGTGGTCAGCTTTCAAGGTCAAATGAAACTGAGATATCATGGAGCCATCAGACGAGGGGCCATTAACCCTTAGAATATAAAAGCAACAAGGATTTAGATAAAACTACCACAGGCAGAGGTTTAGTAAACCTTAATGTTTTACAATGCCAAACAACAGACACATAGAAGCTTAGAACTGTTTGTGAAGTGAATAAGCAAACATTTCTCAAGATTGTGTCACTATGAGCATTGTCTGTCACATCTGAAAATGTTTTACAAGAAATACAGCTATAATTGTCTGAATGCATTCAGTATATTTCAATCTGGATTCAAAATCGCCATTTGTATATTCGCACTACACTATTAACAGCAATCATATCTATATTCAGCCTTTCTAGAAAAACTTAAGCTTAACCCATTGAGTACTCTTGATAATCATGACAATCTTCTTGACCAGTAACTATAGGTAAGTAATGTTAAAAATAGCTGGTACTATGTATTCTGGAAATAAAAGTGAGAACTGCAAGAATGTGACGATGTTCTAAAAAATAACTGTGACCATGCTCAATTTTCCATAACTGTTCCGTTCGGCTGTCTAGTAAATATTGGAGACACAATAGATGATCTAACATCCTTTCAAATAATTACTTTACAAATAAAAAAGCATTTATTATTATTCCTGTTTATTATCCTAGAAAGAAAGAAGGACCATGCAGTCTCCCTCATACAAGTTATCTCAGCCAAAATTGATTAAGTCTTCTGCATCTACAAGCATTCAGCCATCACTTTTTTGCATTGAACTCTTACCATTTGATGCAGCCAAAGTTATGGCTTTCAAGGAGAGAAACTAATATAGTGGACAAAGGAATATTTGTAAAGAAATACTGAGCGAAACTAACAGCATTGCTTTATCAAATTTATATGAAGTGTATTGTGTCCAATGTAAGCAACCAGGCGACACAAAAATGAGCTTTTCAAGTGAGCTCTTTAAGGTACACAAATGTTATGAAGTTTTTGCCAACAAGGATGTGGTTTCACCAATGAGGGGTACTTTTTTAAAAATATACTATTGCCATCACAGCCCCCCTTGCCCAAAATTCACCCGCCTATAACAGTACAGAGCACGTTAACCCTAGTCATCTAGTGGTAGGTAAGGAAGAGACATTGCAGGACATGGAGTTAAGAAGTAGGCCCAACGTAGGGGTGTGGGTCTCTGAGACTTGTAATGGAGTGCATGAGCTCACAAACACAGAAGACGTTAAGCCTGGTCATCTAGTGGTGGAGAATGGGGAGACATAAAGATAAATCATAATGAAATAAAACAAATACATAAAAAAGTGAATCCACCAATGAAAGTAAATAACAAAAGAAAGGGGCGAACACAGGTTCATAGATTTGAAGCCAGAATGTGTCAAACGAGATATGTTTGTCCCTAGCAACAGCTCAGATACAGGGCTATTAATAAAAATATAATATAAAAGTCTTTGAATTATTTTCTATTGTAGAGGTATATGAGTCGCCCGTCAGGGCCGTTGGGGTACTCAGTCACAATTAAAGGGGTGGTCACGGTGGCAGCGACCCGTTCGTGATCCTAGGCGCCCAAGTAAAAGGGACTGTCTTTAAAGGGGTTGTGGAAATAAGGAAAGTTCGTGACGCCACCTGTGGTTCTCGGTCAGAGGTGACCGTCGCTGCTTAAAGGGGTCCTCTGGGGGTGATGGTGCCGCAGCAAAGATGGTGTCGCTTCCCACAGGTGAAGCGTTGTCCCCAGGGCTCACGATGTATTTGGCAGGGATGGTGAATGCTGCAAATAATTGGAGGATACAGGGTTGCAGTCTTTACCTGGTTTATCGAGATGGTATTCAGCCTCAGTCCAGGGTACCGATAACAGGTGTAGCGGAGGTCCAGGCAGCCTGAAGACAGGTGGAAATCCCCTTGACAGGTCAGGTTGGGAACCTTCCACTATGCGCTGGTCTGTGGTCCCTTGCTGCCTGTAGCTCTCTAACAAGGCCCTATTTCTTCCCTGTCCAGGGACAGTACCTGTACAGTAGGCAACTTGAGCCGTCTTATTTGGGTCTCTGTTCACGGTGACTCTAAATTCCGATTGCTGCTGTACCTCAGGTATTATGTGGGCAAGTCCCTTTTGGTTTCCTGCCCCCCGGATCTGCCATGGGGCTTGCAGTCCCCCTCAGCCTCGGGCTCTGCGATCAGCTTCGAGAGCCCCAGTAGCAGTCTTTCTCTTTGGCATTACGGAATACATTCACCCTGGTGTTCTACTGGTTGTGGATGACTAGGATGAGGATAAGGAGGAGGCTAACAACAAACAGACCAAATCTGGAAGTGTATATCTATGTGTGGTTGTGAAGAGGTGCATGAGAATACACCTCCTTAAAATAGAGAATGTATTAGAGGTTATGTTTCGCTGTTTTCACTTGGTGGTGTACAGAAGTCTTTCCCAATCCAGCCCTTGTTCATTTTTATAAGAGTCAGCTTGTCAGCATTTTCAGTTGACAGGCGGATGCGCTTACCTGTTATAATTCCACCAGCGGCACTAAAAACCTGCTCGGACAGAACACAAGCAGCAGGGCAGGCCAGGACCTCCAAGGCATAGAGAGTCAGTTCATGCCACGTGTCCAGCTTGGATACCCAATAATTAAAAGGCACATAGGAATTGCTGAGGACATTTGCACAATCTGCAAGGTACTCCCTCAGCATCTTCCCAAACATTGCACTTCTTGTGACAGCACCCCTTGTCTCTGTGCCGACACAATGGGAGGGTCAGAGAAAACTGTCCCAGAACTTTGCCATTGTTCATTGTTTGATTGACGTAGTGCCAGCAATCCTCGGCATGGGGAGGATGCGTTCCATCCCAAGGTCCGACTAGGTCCCAGCTTCCACTATGCTAACCCAAAGTGCCATCAGTGAGGTGTAATGTCCTTGGCCACAAGTACTTGTCCATGGTTAGGTGGACTTTCCCAGTAACAGCATTGTTGAGAGCACGGGTAATGTTGTGGGACACATGCTGGTGTAATGCCAGTACGGCACATCGGGAGAAATAGTGGCGATAGGGGACCGAGAACCTTGGGACGGCCATTGCCATCAGGTTGCAGAAAGCTTCCGTCTCAACGAGCCTAAAAAGCAACATTTCGAGCACAAGCAGAAGAAAAATATTAGAATTTAGGACTGTGGCCTGTGGGGCATTGGCTGGGTATTTCCGCTTGCATTCCAATGACTGGGGTATAGACAACTGAAGGCTGTGCTGGATGTGGATGGGCTTGATGATTGTGCTGCTTGACTGTATGCAACAACAGGTGCAGGGCTAGAGGCATCTTCACATGCACGGTGGACTGGGGATTGGCTTTTACACAAAACAGTGGAAGAAGCAATGGTGTCACCTGCAGACAGTGTTCCTGGAGCCTGGGGGTCGGCCCACAAAGTAGGGTGCTTTGCTGCCATGTGCCTGATCATGCTGGTGGTGGTCAGGCTGGTAGTTTTGCTATCCTTGCTGATGTGGGCATGGCAGGTGCTGCAAATTGCCTGTCTGGGGTTATCGGCAGAGTCTTTAAAAAATAACCAGACTCTGGAAGATCTAACAGTTGGAATGGCAACTTCCCTCATGTTGGTGTTACAGGGAACGGATGCACGCCTTCTGTCGGTGGCTACCACACTGCTTCTTCCTGCCTGTTGGGGTGATATGCCTCCTTCCCCATGTGTGGTGCTGTCCTCGCTCTGCATGTCCTCCTGCCAGGTTGGGTCAGTCACTATGTCATCCACCTCCTCGTTTTCCACATCCGCACCCTGCTCCTCCTCATGACTTTCTGGCAATTGTGTCTCATTATCATCCACCTCTTGCGACACGTTCCCACCATCACCTTCGTGTGACCTTGGCTGGGCAAAGCTTTGGGCATCGCTACATGTGATCTCATCTGGTCCCACTTCAAGTTGACCGTTCGAGAGTATGGAATCTTTTAAGGGAAAACTGAACAGCTCTTCGGAGTGTCCAAGTGTGGAATCAATTGTTTCAGGGCACTCGGCATGGTGGGAGGTAGGAGGATCAGGGTGAGGAATATCTGGTCCACACTCACGGCTACTCAGACTTGACCGTGTGGAAGACATGGTTGTGGTGGTGGTGGCTAAGTGACTGGAAGCATTATCTGCTATCCAACCAACAACTGTTTCACACTGCTCTGGCTTCAATAGTAGTGTGCTGTGATCCCCTAGAAACTGGGACAGGAAGGTCGAGCAAGAAGATGTGGGTCTTTGTTGTGGCCCACTTTCAGCTTGGTCACGGCCTCGTCCTCTGCATGCATCATCAGCATCACGTCCACTTCCCCGTCCCATGCCCCTTGCCTTGCCCATTTTAAATGGACTTCTGAACTATTTCAAAAGCTCAACACAAATGTATTTATTTGGAGCAAAATTATATCTGATCAGTATGCCTGACATAACAGACTCTATAAATGTTTTTTGGGGGGGTGAATTTGAAAAAAAAGAAAAAAAAGGAGAAAAAGGCTATCACACAGAACTATGATACGTCTGGCTGCGAAACTACAATAAAAACAAAAAATAACAAAAAGAGTGGAACAAGGCTAGCAGACAGAAGTATGAAACTTATGCCTGCGAAGCTACGATTTTTCCACTACTGATACACCAGGCCTCAGCCTAACATAACAGACTGTATATATATATATTTTTGTATTAAAATGTTTTTTCTTAAAAAGTGAAACAAGGCTAGCAGACAGAACTATGATACTCATGGCTGCGAAGCTACGATTTTTCTACCACAGATACAACAGGCCTTAGCCTGACATAACAGACTGTATACATTTTTGGGGGGTTTTGGAGAAGTAAAAATAAAAATACAAAGTGGAATAAGGCTAGCAGACAGAACTATGAAACTTATGCCTGCGAAGCTACGACTTTTCCATCACAGATACAACAGGCCTGAGCCAAACATAACAGACTGTATAATTTTTGGGGGGAGTTTTGGAGAATTTTTAAAATAACAAAAATAAAGAGTGGAACATGGCTAGCAGACAGAACTATGAAACTTATATCTGCGAATCTACGCTTTTTCCACCACCGATACACCAGAACGCAGCCACAGATAACAGACAGTCTAATTTTTTTTTCTCTTGTATGTGACATTTGGCAAAAAATTAAAACTGAGGACAAGAATGCTAGCAGACAGAACTATGAAACTTATGCCTACGCAGCTACGATTTTTCCACCACTGATACACCAGGCCTCAGCCTGACATAAGAGACTGTATATATATTGTTTTTGGTTTTCAGATATTTTTTTTTTTTTTTAAAGTGGAACAAGGCTAGCAGACAGAACTATGATACTTTTGCCTGCGAAGATACGATTTTTCCACGACATATACACCAGGCCTCAGCCTGACATAACAGACTGCATAATTTTTTGAGGGGGGTTTGGAGAATTTATAAAATAACAAAAAAGAGTGGAACAAGGCTAGCAGACAGAACTATGAAACTTATGCCTGCGAAGCTACAATTTTTCCACCAGCGATACACCAGGCCGCAGCCATAGATAACAGACTGTCTAATTTTTTTTCTCTTGTATGTGAAATTTGGCAAAAAATTAAAAATGAGTACAACAAGGCTAGCAGACAGAACTATGAAACTTATGCCTGTGAAGCTACGATTTTTCCACCACAGATACAACAGGTCTCAGCCTAACATAACAGACTGTATAAAATTTTTCTTTTGTTTTAGGATAATTAAAAAAAAAGGTGGAACAAGGCTAGGAGACAGAACTATGAAAGTTATGCCTGCGAAGCTACGACAGACACAACAGGTCTCAGCCTGAAATAACAGATTGTAACATTTTTTGGGGGAGTTTGGAGAATTAAAAAAAAAAAGAGTGGAACAAGGCTAGCAGACAGAACTATGAAACTTATACCTGCGAAGCTATGATTTTTCCACCACCGATACACCAGCGGTCAGCCTCAGATAACAGACTGATGTAAATGTGGCCTTGATTTTTTGGGGCACAACTAAATTATGTCAACAAATTGGCAATGACACACACACACAAAAAGATTTTTTGGCGCACTCACATCTGGTGTCTGGGACAAAAAAAAGGGTAGATTTGCACGTTCTTTCAATAACCTGGCTGTAGTAGGCAGCGTGAACAAGCAAATAAATGTTAAAATAAGGGGGCTATGGATTGCTTTACAATAAAAGGAGCAGGTATCGGGTGAAGAATAAAAAGCCACAGAAAACTGCAGCTGGATATATATTAAACTAGCTATTGAACCCGTTCTACGCCCGGGTGGCGAGCATTTATATTGGTACATGGTCTCCATCCTGGTATGTGCTGCTCCCATCTTGCTCCCCCATCCTGTCATGTGCTGCTCCATCCTGTGTCCCCATCTAGTCATGTGCTGCTCCATCCTGCACCCCCATCCTGTCATGTGCTGCTCCATCCTGCGTCCCCATCCTGTCATGTGCTGCTCCATCCTGCATCCCCATCCTGTCATGTGCTGCTCCACCCTGCGCCCCCATCCTGTCATGTGCTGTTCCAACCTGCATCCCCATCCTGTTATGTGCTCCCATCCTGCGCCCCATCTTGTCATGTGCTGCTCCCATCCTGCCCTCATCCTGTCATGTGATGCTCCCATCGTGCGCAACCATTCTGTCATGTGCTGTTCCCATCCTGCATCCCTATTTTGTCATGTGGTGCTCCCATCCTGCACAACCATTCTGTCATGTTCTGCTCCCATCCTGTGCCCCCATTCTGTTGTAATGTGCTGCACCCATTCTGCCTGTTCCTGTTTCCATTCTGCCATATGTTGCTCCCATCTTTCTCTCTCCGGCTGTGCTGCCTGAGTGTGGCTGTACTCTCTGAGTGCAGCTATACTGAGCGTGGCTGTACTGTCTGAGTGCAGCTATACTGAGCACAGCTGTACTGTCTGAGTGCAGCTATACTGAGCGTGGCTGTACTATCTGAATGCAGCTATACTGAGCGCGGCTGTACTGTCTGAGTGCAGCTATACTGAGCGCGGCTGTACTGTCTGAGTGCAGCTATACTGAGCGCAGCTGTACTGCTTGAGTGTGGCTGTACTGTGAGTGTGGATGTACTGCGTGAGTGTGGCTGTACTATTTGAGTGTGGCTGAGTGTAGCTATACTGTGTGAGTGCGGCTGAGTGTGGCTGTACTGTGTGAGTGTGGCTGAGTGTGGCTGTAATGTGTGAGTGCGGGTGAGTGTGGCTGTACTGTGTGAGTGTGGCTGAGTGCGGCTGTACTGTGTGAGTGTGGCTGAGTGTGGCTGTACTGTGTGAGTGCGGGTGAGTGTGGCTGTACAGTGTGAGTGCGGGCGAGTGTGGCTGTACTGTGTGAGTGTGGCTGAGTATGGCTGTACTGTGTGAGTGCGGGTGAGTGTGGCTGTACTGTGTGAGTGTGGCTGAGTGCGGCTGTACTGTGTGAGTGTGGCTGAGTGTGGCTGTACTGTGTGAGTGTGGCTGAGTATGGCTGTACTGTGTGAGTGCGGGCGAGTGTGGCTGTACTGCGGGAGTGTGGCTGTACTCACTGCCTGAGTGCGGCGCTGGCTATAATGGATACAGCTCCCCTGCAGCCAGCACAGCAAGGGCTAACTCCACCCACTCGCGTCACTGGTCACATGCTGGTGACATCATCGAAGGTCCTGGAGCTCCGCTGGACTCTACATCTACCCTGACCGGAGCTGCAGAGCACGGAGCCCCCATGGCCGCTATATTATGGGGGATACACGGGTGTGTGGAGCCCCCATGGCCGGTATTTTGGGGGGGATAAGTAAGTTCGGCTGTGTCACTCTTGTCCATACTGCGCAGGCGCGGTGCGTCGCGCTTGCGCAGTCTATAAAGGCTTCAGACAGAGTGACGCTCCCACTGTGATATTATAGATAAGCAGCAGCAGCAGCAGACAGTTATGAAGCTTTTGGAGGTATGCAGTGAGATCTATGTACTCACATACAGTGCCTGCAGGCCTTTCACTGATGTGGATATGTGCACATCGACTCCCCTGCTTACCTCGAGCTGCAATCTCGGGACCCGCAAATTAGCCCTAAAAGGACTGTTGGTTTCTCATGAGTTTTGGATATGGGATGGACCCCACTCCTTCTTAAAACCACCATAACTACTGTAAACCTAGGTACTAAAATAAATACACAAAACACATTATTTTGGTTGTCAAAATGGCCACAGCTTTTATTCAAATCACAGGATTAAATAATCACAGTAGGAGTCAGGTGGAGTGCTAGTACATTGGGATTCACAAGTACTGCGATATCCCCAGCTGTCTGACATACAGCACCAGGACAGACAGCCATAAAGGGGCGGCACACACTGGCCTGCCATTCAAGCAGAGCCAGTAAACTTTCAGGGCACCAATGACCCTATTATCCTCACTCCTGTGCTTAACCACTGTGCCCGCCCCTGATTGATGTTACCATTACAACGTCCTTGAGGCTGGCCACCAAAGCCGAGCCTGCTCACCACCATGAGGTTTTACATCCTCTATTAGTTAAAATGAGTCCACCTTAACTTGTCTGCAACTTCCACCTGACTCCTAAACCGCAAAGCCGTGACGGGTTATAAATTCCAAGTCTCATTTGACACCTTTTTTTTTTTTTTTTTTTTAATAATTAAATCATTTTTGCAAACTTAAAAACTAGGAGTCCCTGCAAAAGCATTAATGGGACTAAACTTGGCAAACCCCCGACTCACAAAGAGTCATCCTACAGTGCTCAGGAGAGGAAAAACCCCCTGTGGAGGAAACCTCCAGGGAACCATGGCTGAAGGATTGCCCTTCCCTTGGGCTTAGAAGGTTACCGCAAATAATAACTCTTTATAGCCAATATACAATTGAACCTGGTACAAGATATACAATGACAAATACAAAAATACAATAAAGCATTTATCATTATACAAGCAATAATTAAACAGTTTAAGGACAGAGATTATAAACAGGGCGGGAGGGCGGGTAATATTTCCTCCTGTCCATCGTGTGAGAGAAAGAGGGAGAGCCAGAGTTGCCTCCCCTATATAAGCCCCACCCTCCTCACAGTAATACACCAGGCACAAACATCTAAACTCCTTCCTCTTAAAGCAACAACACTCTTGTTTAAAATCTACACTGCAATACAAACAAAGGCTGCAGGAGTTCTCAGTCCACCCATCCCCAAGTCATGTCCACCTCCGTCTAGTCTCCGGTGGTTTCTTGACTTTTGGATATGGGATGGACCCCACTCCTTCTTAAAACCACCATAACTACTGTAAACCTAGGTACTAAAATAAATACACAAAACACATTATTTTGGTTGTCAAAATGGCCACAGCTTTTATTCAAATCACAGGATTAAATAATCACAGTAGGAGTCAGGTGGAGTGCTAGTACATTGGGATTCACAAGTACTGCGATATCCCCAGCTGTCTGACATACAGCACCAGGACAGACAGCCATAAAGGGGCGGCACGCACTGGCTTGCCATTCAAGCAGAGCCAGTAAACTTTCAGGGCACCAAGGACCCTATTATCCTCACTCCTGTGCTTAACCACTGTGCCCGCCCCTGATTGATGTTACCATTACAACGTCCTTGAGGCTGGCCACCAAAGCCGAGCCTGCTCACCACCATGAGGTTTTACATCCTCTATTAGTTAAAATGAGTCCACCTTAACTTGTCTGCAACTTCCACCTGACTCCTAAACCGCCACCAGCGAGGCCATTTGACACCTTGAATGGACTCGACCCCCATCACCCATGCCTAGTAAAGTCATCAACCAGATCTGCATGCTATGGAAAGACTGTGCATATAAGGAACAAAATTCCAGGACTGCAACAGATTAATTTTAACAATGCAACACTACCAAATTATGATCGATAATATGGTAACTACAGCAAAATACCAGCCGCTAAACATCCTGCAATGTGGATCCTATAATAGGGAATGCAGAAACTAAACCATAACAAAGGGGTAGCCACAGTCTGACTACCTGTATAATGACATCTGTGATGCCTCAAAAACTATTATACTGCATGTATTGTAGCCAGCTCTAATAACTCACTAATTCACAGATTTCAGTTCAAGAAACCACCATTACATACAGTAGCTGGGCTGTGCAGTAACCAAATCTTAAACCCACTTACTATTACTACCCAAAAAGTGATGAGTGTATATAAAGAGAAAGATACTATAAACAAGGAGTAATTAAAAGCCATACACAATATAATATCGACATTATAACCGATCATTAAATAATTTAAATAATTTCTGCAATATTTGGACATGGTAAATGAAATAAGCCTATAGCAGAAAAGTCTACAAAGACATTATTAATAACCTTGCCACGCCATTGTTAATTGCTTTACAGGCACTTGATAACAAATACCATTAACCTTCTCCAACTGGGACAAAGGCATTGGAAATAGGCACATTGCCCTTCGTGTTAATGCACTTGATGTCTTCACCCCTAGCCGCTCCCATTGGCTCAAGGGCATCGGGATGCACTTTATTACTTTTCTCTTAGCCACTCCCACTGACTCCAGGGCACCCATATTAGGTACATTGCTCTTCAGTTTAATGCCCCAGATTACTGCATTGTCCAGGCAACAACCTTGAAAGAAATAGGAGTTGGTCAATATAAACAGTCAAAATCTGTGCCTCAGAATTCTCAAGTCACAGGTACTATTCAGGACCTCGTCCAACACCCCAGGCATATGACCTGTCCAGGTGCTATTCAGGACGTCAGTCCAACACCCCAGGCATATAACCTGTCCAGGTGCTATTCAGGACATCAGTCCAACATGCCAGGCATATGACCTGTCCAGGTGCTATTCAGGACGTCAGTCCAATACCCCAGGCATATAACCTGTCCAGGTGCTATTCAGAACGTAGTCCAACACCTCAGGCATATGACCTGTCCAGGTGTTATTCAGGACCTCGTCCAACACCCCAGGCATATGACCTGTCCAGGTGCTATTCAGGACGTCAGTCCAACACCCCAGGCATATAACCTGTCCAGGTGCTATTCAGGACATCAGTCCAACATGCCAGGCAAATGACCTGTCCAGGTGCTATTCAGGACGTCAGTCCAATACCCCAGGCATATAACCTGTCCAGGTGCTATTCAGAACGTAGTCCAACACCCCAGGCATATGACCTGTCCAGGTGTTATTCAGGACCTCGTCCAACACCCCAGGCATATGACCTGTCCAGGTGCTATTCAGGACGTCAGTCCAACATCCCAGGCATATGACCTGTCCAGGTGCTATTCAGGACGTCAGTCCAATACCCCAGGCATATAACCTGTCCAGGTGCTATTCAGAACGTAGTCCAACACCCCAGGCATATGACCTGTCCAGGTGTTATTCAGGACCTCATCCAACACCCCAGGCATATGACCTGTCCAGGTACTATTCAGGACCTCGTCCAACACCCCAGGCATATAACCTGTCCAGGTACTATTCAGGACCTCGTCCATCACCCAATTTGTATGCATGTAGAATATGATTGCCATGACCACAGGGACTTTACCCTAACAGGGTCTTGTAAGATATAAATGCTTCTGGAGACCAGGGGGCCATACCGTGATGGTCACTCCTCCACACCAGGGGGCCATACCAAAGATGGTTACATCTCCATTCCAGGGGGTCATACTATGATGAACATCCCCCCTAAACAGAGGGTCCATACCTGAGCTGGTTACCCCTACTGACCAAATTATAATTAGCTTCAAGGACCCACTAAAAAAGAGACAAATAAGTGCTTTTTTTTTTTTTTTTAAATACACACCTTTATTAACACAAACATACAATAACCCAACAAAGCATAAATAACCTTAGCTAGCTGGGAGCAATCCTTGAAGCTCATAAGATCTGGAGATTACCAAGCATAAAGTGAACATAAAATGTACCAACAATTACTCCCAGCCGTTACCCCACTAGCTCGGGAGCACCATAACCACAGGGTTCCAATGTTCACTTGAACTTCCTGAGGATCCAACAAACCTTTGCCGAAACTCCCCTCCACATTTCACCAGATCAGAACCATATTTAATACCAAAAGGAAGAATCCATATCCCAATGGATCCCCCAGACCAATTTGTAACCAACTTCAAGGAACCCCCCAACTGCCCGGCTCCAGGTAATCCACTTAGTCTGTGCTATCCACCATCTTAGGTAATATAAAATTTAGCACTCAGTGGATATACACCATTCCTGCAAATACAGTGGGGCAAAAAAGTATTTAGTCAGTCAGAAATAGTGCAAGTTCCGCCACTTAAAAAGATGAGAGGCGTCTGTAATTTACATCATAGGTAGACCTCAACTATGGGAGACAAACTGAGAAAAAAAAATCCAGAAAATCACATTGTCTGTTTTTTTATCATTTTTTTTGCATATTATGGTGGAAAATAAGTATTTGGTCAGAAACAAACAATCAAGATTTCTGGCTCTCACAGACCTGTAACTTCTTCTTTAAGAGTCTCCTCTTTCCTCCACTCATTACCTGTAGTAATGGCACCTGTTTAAACTTGTTATCAGTATAAAAAGACACCTGGGCACACCCTCAAACAGTCTGACTCCAAACTCCACTATGGTGAAGACCAAAGAGCTGTCAAAGGACACCAGAAACAAAATTGTAGCCCTGCACCAGGCTGGGAAGACTGAATCTGCAATAGCCAACCAGCTTGGAGTGAAGAAATCAACAGTGGGAGCAATAATTAGAAAATGGAAGACATACAAGACCACTGATAATCTCCCTCGATCTGGGGCTCCACGCAAAATCCCACCCCGTGGGGTCAGAATGATCACAAGAACGGTGAGCAAAAATCCCAGAACCACGCGGGGGGACCTAGTGAATGAACTGCAGAGAGCTGGGACCAATGTAACAAGGCCTACCATAAGTAACATACTACGCCACCATGGACTCAGATCCTGCAGTGCCAGACGTGTCCCACTGCTTGAGCCAGTACATGTCCGGGCCCGTCTTTAGTTTGCTAGAGAGCATTTGGATGATCCAGAGGAGTTTTGGGAGAATGTCCTATGGTCTGATGAAACCAAACTGGAACTGTTTGGTAGAAACACAACTTTTCGTGTTTGGAGGAAAAAGAATACTGAGTTGCATCCATCAAACACCATACCTACTGTAAAGCATGGTGGTGGAAACATCATGCTTTGGGGCTGTTTCTCTGCAAAGGGGCCAGGACGACTGATCCGGGTACATGAAAGAATGACTGGGGCCATGTATCGTGAGATTTTGAGTGCAAACCCTCTTCCATCAGCAAGGGCATTGAAGATGAAACGTGGCTGGGTCTTTCAACATGACAATGATCCAAAGCACACTGCCAGGGCAATGAAGGAGTGGCTTCGTAAGAAGCATTTCAAGGTCCTGGAGTGGCCTAGCCAGTCTCCAGATCTCAACCCTATAGAAAACCTTTGGAGGGAGTTGAAAGTCCGTGTTGCCAAGCGAAAAACCAAAAACATCACTGCTCTAGAGGAGATCTGCATGGAGGAATGGGCCAACATACCAACAACAGTGTGTGGCAACCTTGTGAAGACTTACAGAAAACGTTTGACCTCTGTCATTGCCAACAAAGGATATATTACAAAGTATTGAGATGAAATTTTGTTTCTGACCAAATACTTATTTTCCACCATAATATGCAAATAAAATGTTAAAAAACAGACAATGTGATTTTCTGGATTTTTTTTTCTCAGTTTGTCTCCCATAGTTGAGGTCTACCTATGATGTAAATTACAGACGCCTCTCATCTTTTTAAGTGGTGGAACTTGCACTATTGCTGACTGACTAAATACTTTTTTGCCCCACTGTATATGAAGGGAACAATATAATAATTAAAAACAGCATACAATAAAACATCAAAGCATAAAGAACATTAACATGCTGGGAGGAGTCCTTGAAGCTCATAAGATCTGGTGATTACTAAACAAAAAGTGAACATAAAATGTACCAACAATTACTCCCAGCCGTTACCCCACTAGCTTGGGAACACCACAACCACAAGGTTCCAATGTTCACTTGAACTTCCTGAGGATGCAACAAACCCTTGCTGAAAATCCCCTCTACCATTCACCAGATCAAGAACCAAATTAAATTCCAAAAAGAGGAATCCATATCCCAATGGATCCCCCAGACCAATTTATAACCAACTTCAAGGACCCCCCCCCAACTGCACAAGATGTGGGATAAGTGAAGATGAAAACACCATGTAAGTTTACAACCAAGGTATATTACAGGTTGATACTGGAAAATGTCCCATCATAAGGTCAGATACATTCGATGATGGGCAATGCTGTAACAATAAGGAAGCCGCCTGCTCCTCTACAGCAGTTACAGACAGGCTCTCTAACCACCAGCTACACATACATCGTAAGAAAATAAATATATAGGTCTAGTATAAGCTGCCTGCAGCCATAGGTGTATGTGCAGAAAACTGCAAGGTCTGTGTCCCCAGTCAGTCACACTACCTACATACAATAGACGAGAGACAGGGCTGAAAACTGGGCCCATGATGTGTTCTCCAGAGCAAGGTGCAGCATCACACTAGGAGTGCCCACTCACTGCCCGCCATGTGCTGAGTTATTAGTGCCCACTCACTGCCCCCGCCATGTGCTGAGTTATTAGTGCCCACTCACTGCCCGCCATGTGCTGAGTTACTCCCCGAATAATTATTGACACCTGATAAAATATATATAGTAAGGCTCCAGGTAATCCACTCAGGCTTGTGATAAGCTGCCTGCAGCCATAAGTATATACAGAAAAAGGGGTGGATATATCAGGCAGGACAGCATGCAACATAATGAGACTAAAGGCTGCCTTATCTCCAGAAATAAAGCACGGATTTGGAAGTCATGCACAGATTATATGTGCAACTAGGAAAATAACCTGGAGACCCGTGATCTAACATGTACTCAAAGTCTGTATACATGATAAGCATGCTGCGCAGAGATGGAGCCTTTTCTCATATATCACATATAGATAGTGATAGTAACCTGGTTATCACCGAGCATCATCAGACTGTACTGTAGCAGAGATGAGGTCACATACAGGTCACCAGACTCCATAATTGGGAAGAGGGGAATCAGCAGACAGCAGAATGAAGCCTCTTACCCTCATATATATACGGTATATATATACCACCCCGTTACTGTTCCCTCTCACCAGTGACTAGTCCCTGTAACTGCCCAGCTCCACGCTACCAATAGCAGACACTGTATGTGCCAATGCTCTGACCCATCACACAGATACCCTAAACTCATGAAGACTCTGTATAATAGAGCAGAAATGCGACACAACAGCCATGTCTGTAAGCAGGTCACACAGGAGCTGTCTCTGCAGTGTGTGAGGCAACTTGTAACAGACCCATGAAGGAACATGGCGGCTACATGAATCTCTGAGGTAATATTACTCCCAAATAAGATGTAAGGGCTGAGACTACACTAATACATGATGAATGTGGAGTAGTATATCAGCCATGTCTGCAGGGAGGTACACATGAGGGAACATGGCAGCCACATGAATTTCTGAGGTAAAATTGATCCCATATATGATGTAGGAGCTGATACTACACTAATATATGATGTGTGAAGTGAATGTGCTCCTATCAGCTATAATGTGAGGTGATAACCCCAGTATTATACTCCCTGAAACTGCAGACATGTTTCCTCCAATGTTTCTTCCTGTCCATCGTGTGAGAGAAAGAGGGAGAGCCAGAGTTGCCTCCCCTATATAAGCCCCACCCTCCTCACAGTAATACACCAGGCACAAACATCTAAACTCCTTCCTCTTAAAGCAACAACACTCTTGTTTAAAATCTACACTGCAATACAAACAAAGACTGCAGGAGTTCTCAGTCCACCCATCCCCAAGTCATGTCCACCTCCATCTAGTCTCCGGTGGTTTCTGGAGTTGTGGACTGAACAGTTGCAGACCTACACTAACTATTAGGCTATGTGCACACGTAGAAGTGGTCCGCTGCGGATTTTTCTGCAGCGGATTTGATAAATCCGCAGTGCAAAAACACTGCATTTTTACTGCGGATTTATTGCGGATTTACCGCTGATTTTGTGCGATTTCCACTGCAGTTTTACACCTGTGGTTTTCTATTATGGAGCAGGTGTAAAAGCCCTACGGATTCCGCACAAAGAATTGACATGCTGCGGAATGTAAACCGCTGCGTTTCCGTGCGTTTTTTTCCACAGCATGTGCACTGTGGATTGCGTTTCCCATAGTTTTACATTGTACTGTAAACGCATGGGAAACCGCTGCGGACCTGCAGCGTGTGCACATACCCTAACAAGGACGATTCTGACCCTATCTCAGCAGCAGCTCTCCGTACACTTGCTAAGAACGGAGCAGAATGCGGCGAGCAGGACGGCGCCAGGTCTCTTATAGACCTGATGACGCTGTGCAGCCAGCTAATCACCGTAATACCACAACAAAGATGGCTGCGGTATTACAGTGTATGGCAGACAATCCCAGCACTGTCACTGGCGCTCTAAAGAGCGCCAGAATTGCAGGGCGGAGACCTGAGCTCCCACCGAATAATCCCAGAAATACACAGTGATACTCGGGCGAGTAACGAGTAGTGGCGAGCACGTTCGCTCATCACTAGGTAACACAATAGTGATAAGCGAATATACTCGTTACTTGAGATTCCCGAGCACGCTCGGGGGTCCTCCGAGTATTTTTTAGTGCTCGGAAATTTAGTTTTCATCGCCTCAGCTGAATGATTTACAGCTATTAGCCAGGCTGAGTACATGTGGTGGTTGCCTGATTGCTAAGGAATCTCCACATGTACTTATGCTGGCTAACAGATGTAAATCATCCAGCTGTGGCGAAGAAAACTAAATCTCCGTGCACTAAAAAATACTCGGAGGACCCCCGAGCGTGCTCGAGAAATCTCGAGTAACGAATATATTCGCTCATCATCGCAATAATACACATCAGTGCTCCAAACATGTAACCTGACAATACTTCTGCTTTTATAGAAGAGATAAGATTTGCTGATAGCAATTAATCAAGGGCATTTGATTGGCAATACCCAACTGCTACTTACCCTTTTATTTCATCCCTATGCAGAAGCAGTGAACATTATTTTTCATACAGTTATTTTGCATAGTTTTTTGGTAAATAAATAATGATACATTGCAATTTTTCAAGTGTTACTGTTCATCTGAGGCTGGTTATACCTAATTTTAAGAACTTTTAAATGACTGTATATTGTTATTGCTGATGTAATTTAATATATCTAATCCATGGGGGTTTTTTTCTGTGACTTCAGTTCTATTTCTCCCTATTTTTTGGTAAACAGTGACATCTAGTGGTAATTGTGGAAAATACAATAAACTTCTATATAAACAGTATTATTTATGATAGGACTACAATAGTAAATGACTAGTCCTCTAGTTCTTAGGAGTACTGGATGCTTGGGTCAGTCGGATTCGAGTGAACTATAAAAAAAAGTTAAGGTTCGGTATGGTACCCGAACACGAACCCAGACCCCATTCAAATGAATGGGGGTCTGGACGGCCGGTGTTTCCCACGTTGTCATCTGTTTGACAGCGCGGTAAACACAGTTTCTGATTGGCAGTAATCTTTCACGTCACCACCAGTCAGAACTGCTGGCTCGCATGCTTGGGAACTGCTCTGACCAGCGTTGAAAAGGTTACCGCCGGTCAAGCGTCGAATGATGAGAGTGGTCCTGTAGGTGAAAGGGGGGAGGGGGCCTATACTTTTTTCTTTTTAGGCAAATGACTTAAAATAACAGAGACAAAAAAAAAGAAAAATAGAACCATGAGACAGAGGTCCAAGTGGAGGAGGGGGTGTAGGTGATCGTGGTGGTGTACGTGGAATAGATAGGGGTGCAAAACTTTTTTTTTTTTGCTTTTGTTTAAATGTGAGGATGCACCACAATGAAACAAATGCAGAATGGAGTGTAACCACGGCTGGGTGCGGCTGGTCTAATAGTCTTGTGAGCCATAAGTACGGAAAAGTCCTCTTTGATCCACACCTGATTTATTTTAGAATTGTTAGCTTCCCCATGTTGTCTGTGCACAGGCAGAAGAACCTATCTGTGATTACACCACCTGTGGGGCTAAAGACACATTCTGACATGGCACTTACTGCACGGCAGCCAGCACCTGTGAGGTATACAGGGCAAGCTCTTGCCATGTGTCCATTTTAGACATCCAATAGTTAAATGGGGCAGACTCATCTGTTAGTAAGTGGATATGTGTGGACAAATACTCTTTCACCATGTTATGGAAACGCTGCCTCCTGCTGATATGGGCAGTACCACATGATGATGCTGTATGTTGCGGTGTGCTCATGAAGTTTTGCCAAATTGCCGCCATGCTAACCATGCCTTTAGAGGTGGTGGCGCCCCAGCTGTTGTGGCCACTTCCTCTTCCACCTCAACCTTATTGTTCCATTGAGACGCCGCTATCAGGTGGGAAAGCATCAGTTTTTTCTGTACAAGCGTCTTCTTGTATTAACAAATTTTTCGATATTGTTCAAGTGATGGAAGTAATGATGGTACATAGAATCATAGAAACACAGAATGATAGAGATGGAAGGGATCTACTAGGTCATCTGGTCCAACCCCCTGCTCAAAGCAGGATTCACTAAATCATCCCAGACAGATGTCTGTCCAGCCTTGAAGTTTGAAGACTTCTATGGAAGGAGAACTCACCACCTCTCGTGTCAGCCTGTTCCACTCATTGATGCCCCTAACTGTCAAAAAAAAATTTCTAATATCTAATCTGTGTCTCCTCCCATTCAGTTTCATCCCATTGCTTCTAGTCTATCTAGTCAGTTTATCCTTCTGCAATGTGACAGCCCTTGAGATATTTGTAGACAGCTATTAAGTCTCCTCTCAGTCTTCTTTTTTGCAATCTAAACATTCCTAAATCCTGTAACCGTTCCTCATAGGACATGGTTTGCAGACCGGTCACCATTCTGGTCGCTCTTCTCTGAACTTGCTCTAGTTTGTTGATGTCTTTTTTAAAATGTGGTGCCCAAAACTGGACACAGTATTCCAGATGAGGTCTGACCAAAGAGAAGTAGAGGGCAATAATGACTTCGCGTGATCTAGACTGTATGCTTCTGTTAATACATCCCAGAATTACATTTGCCTTTTTTGCTGCTGCATCACACTGTTGACTCATGTTCAGTTTATGATCTATTAGTATAGCCAAGTCGTTTTCACATGTGCTGTTGCTTAGCCCTATGCCTCCCATTCTGTATATGTTTTTTTCATTTTTATTGCCTAGATGTAGTACTTTGCATTTTTCCTTGTTAAAAACCATTCTGTTAGTTGCTGCTCACTGCTCCAGTTTATTTATATCTTTTTGAATCCTCTCTTCTCTAGTATTAGCTATCCCTCCTAGATTTGTGTCATCGG
The DNA here is from genome assembly GCF_032444005.1 of Ranitomeya imitator. Lineage (NCBI taxonomy): Eukaryota > Metazoa > Chordata > Amphibia > Anura > Dendrobatidae > Ranitomeya > Ranitomeya imitator. Next base: position 592,573,639 of record NC_091286.1, read on the forward strand.
CAAATTTAATTAGTGTACCCTCAATTTTTTCATCTAAATCATTGATAAAGATGTTGAACAATGCAGGGCCCAGGACAGAACCCTGTGGTACCCCACTTGAGATATTCTTCCAACTAGATGTGCAGCCATTTATGACCACTTTTGGGGTCCGATCTCTAAGCCAGTTACGAATCCACCTAACAGTTTCCTTGTCCATTCCATACTTAGTCATTTTTTAAATGAGGATTGTGTGAGATACTTTGTCAAATGCTTTGCTGAAGTCAACATATACTATATCTACGGCATTTCCCTGATCCACCCAGTCAGTGATTATGTCATAGAAGGGAATTAAGTTAGTCTGACATGACTTATTATATATCCAAAAAAAGGAAAAAGGCCTTGGAGCAATATAGGAATTAATAAATAGTTACTTTATTATAAACATTACATAGACAATTTTGGTTAAAATACATACAAATGACAGGGATAGTGACACCTAAGTGCCACGTCCGATGAGGCTAGTATGCAAAGCAAATAACAATAACAAGGGTCAATCAACACCAAAAACCTAAGTATAGCCTCCTAGAAGCCATTTACTAAAGCTATTAGAAAGTGGAATAACCTAAGTGAGGAAAATGCTGCATAGAAACTCAAGAGTGCAAGTGCACAAAACTATAATGTAAATAAATGGTTAAAACACCAATAAGCATATTCAAACAATAGAGCATTGTGCCAAGTTATAACTAAGTTGCCAATGCCATTGGAGAATCCTTTGTTATAAAGCAACATCTATTACAAAAGAGGCATAATGTGAAAGGAGGGTGATAGACCAAAGGGCAGTACATCAAAAGTGGAGATGCAATACCAACCTACAAACCGAATCTTGGAAGAGGGACCCCAATGCGCGTTTCGCTGTAGTGCTTCTTCTGGGGGCGTGGTGTCAAAATGTGCATTGCGGGTATTTATAAGAGTAAAGATAGAAAGGGGCGCACCAATATATAATGTCACAGTCACCATCAAGGGGTGCAATACTTAGTCTATAAATAGAACAGGACAAACGAAAAGAGAAAGGGTAGACTAAAAATAGTATGCACAACCCAAAATATAGAGACAATCGGTAGTACTATAAAGCAAAACACCTTTATTAAACACCTCAAAAAACATGTTAAAAACATTTAAAAACAAATGTACAAATCCCTATACCGATCATATCCCATAATAAATGACAATCCCATAATACAATAGGAAAACAGTAATATCCTACCCTAGATGCACCTAGTCACATATGCTCTCCTGCAAAAATGTGCCTATACAGGCCGCAAAGGACTCGACCACAATATGTCAGTATCCACTGCTAATAACCAAAAAATGAAACATCCATGCAATACATGGTCCTGAGATTGGAATGTGATAGCATGCTATATAACAGCTGTGGATACAGCCTGTCCTGCGTCAATTCTGGTATATGGAGATGCAGCAATGTCAAAGGGCACAGAGCACCACAAGGGTTAAATCCACATAGAGCCAGGGAACATAACAGCCCCAAAATGGCCCTGAGGTGGGAGAAGGATAAGGTGGGTGCGCTCCCACCTTATCCTTCTCCTACCTCAGGGCCATTTTGGGGCTGTTATGTTCCCTGGCTCTATGTGGATTTAACCCTTGTGGTGCTCTGTGCCCTTTGACATTGCTGCATCTCCATATACCAGAATTGACGCAGGACAGGTTGTATCCACAGCTGTTATATAGCATGCTATCACATTCCAATCTCAGGACCATGTATTGCATGGATGTTTCATTTTTTGGTTATTAGCAGTGGATACTGACATATTGTGGTCGAGTCCTTTGCGGCCTGTATAGGCACATTTTTGCAGGAGAGCATATGTGACTAGGTGCATCTAGGGTAGGATATTACTGTTTTCCTATTGTATTATGGGATTGTCATTTATTATGGGATATGATGGGTATAGGGATTTGTACATTTGTTTTTAAATGTTTTTAACATGTTTTTTGAGGTGTTTAATAAAGGTGTTTTGCTTTATAGTACTACCGATTGTCTCTATATTTTGGGTTGTGCATACTATTTTTAGTCTACCCTTTCTCTTTTCGTTTGTCTTGCGGGTATTTATAGGAAACTTACAATGAGGATCCTAACAAGCGGTCTAGTGCGGCGCTTCAAGCGGCACTGCAAAAGCCCGGAAGTCGCGGTCTCGGCATCCGACGTCACATGTCTACGCCCATAGCCGACATGTCAGCAAGTGGGCGGAGACCACATGACGTCGCTGGACGCATATCCAGGGCAGCGGAGAGAAGCAGAGGAAGCGCACGCCACAACTAGCGGGGATACACTGAAGTAAGTGTGGAACTGGCCGCATCATTACAACGCATATGAGACAAGGATTAAAAGAGAACATAAAACAGGGCACATAACTAGTTACAGCCAAGAAAGTGGTGACCGAGGAAAAAAGAGTGAGGAAGTGAAGTGGAAGGTGACAAGAGAAAGCTGCCAAAAAACAGAAAAGAAAAAACGCAGAAATATATACCTAATATTATAATTATACACAGGTAAAATGAGAAAAAAATATAAATAGCCTGAACACTACCATAAAATAAGATATAAGTGTGTACAGAATATAAAATACTTCAAAACTATATAATAAAAGAGGGGAAATATATTGCACATTTGCCATAACATACAATAAGTTAATATAATGTAATGAGAGAGTAAGACAATAATATAACAAATTTAATAATGACAGTAAATATGGTGAAGTGCTGGGCTGCAATTACTTTATTTTCTCTTCTCCTTATTTTCTTCAATGCTGGAATAGGATAGAATGCCACACATTAACATACAGTGTAAACATGAAAAATTAGAAGCAGATCTGCATGACACAAAAATAAAAGAATGAGAATTAAAACATGACAATAATGCAAATACAACACAAACATTATAAAAATGGAGCGAAGCTAAGAATCTTGTTAAGTCCTTTAGGACGCACACAATCAATCTTAAATATCCAGCGTGTCTAAAGTTGGGCCAATTTTTTCTTGATATCACCCCCACGCTTATCAAGCAGAATGCAGTCAACACCACTAACCTTCAGCAATTTGCTATCGCAATGGTGCATTTACTTAAAATGCCACGCAATAGGTTTAAGAAGTTCGTCAGTTTGACATTCAGCAGCATTTAGGATATCACGGACGTGTTCTCTCACTCTTACATGTAGTTGGCGAGTGGTAAGGCCAACGTAAACTAGACCACATGGGCATGAGGCGTAATATATCACGTTTTCAGTACAACAAGTGATATGGTGCACAATCTTGAACTCCCTGAGACCATCACTGGAACGGAAGGAAAAGACAGGTTCAAGGTTTTTACAAGCTGCACAGTTCTTTCAGGGGAGAAACTCCCATTTAGGAGCCTTCCTGCGTTAACACAAGCGTTAACGTGAGGCCAAATTTTCAAGAAATTTGGCTCTTTTCTGTACATGCGTTTAACGGATCCGTTTAACGGTATGTACTTAACGCAATGTGAACCTAGCCTTAGAGCCAAACACATGAATGGAGTCTTGGCCTTTGTAGTAGCTGTGAATTAAAAGATCCTTCAAGTTCTTATTTCTCCAATATGTAATAGAAGAAGAGAGGTACAATCAGCCAGAATACGATCCTGTTTGATAATTGGCCAGTACTTCTCCAGAGCCGTTCTGACAGCGAATGAATTGCTAGAAAAGGTAGAAATGAATCTCACCTGGTGTTCAGAGTGACTTCTCAATTTAGTTTTTAAAAGATCTCTCTTGGCAAACGACGCCTTCTTCCTGCAATTTTCAATGATATGTCCAGAATAACCACGTTCCTCAAAGCATGCTTCTAAATCAATAGTTTGTCTGTGATAAGAAGTTTCTTCAGAGCAAATATGCTTTGCTCGAAGGAACTGACCATAAGGTATGTTCCTTTTCAGATGTGCAGGGTGAGTAGAGGAAGCATGCAATACACCATTGACCGAGGTCTTCTTTCGAAAGAGGTCACTCTGTAGAAGTCCATCTTTTCCCTTGAAAATTCGTATGTCCAAAAAAATCGATACTTTCGCGGCTGTAATGACTGGTGAGTTTGTTTTATTATCATTGTTGTTCAATAACTCCACAAAGTGGAGATCACTCTCAGAACCTTGCCAGATAGCAAACACATTGTCAATGTACCTTGTCCATAATAGCACTTGGAAGGCAAAGGGTGTTGGATCAGTGACAAAGATTTTCCTCTCCCACAGCCCCAGGAATAGACAAGCATATGAGGGGGCAAAAGCCACCCCCATAGCTGTCCCCTGGAGCTGTAGGTAGAGTGCCTCCTTAAAGATGAAGTAGTTATGTGTCAACGCAAATTCCAAAATGGACAATACAAAACGAATGAAGCAGTCATCCATATCGGTGCTTCCCAAGAAAAAATTAACTGCCTCCAGGCCATCAGTATGCCTGATCGTGGTATATAATGACTCAACGTCAAGGGTCACCAACCACATATCAGGCTCTAAATGAATGTTTGCAATTTTGGATAGGACATCCCCAGTATCTCTCAAGTAAGAGGGAAGGGTTTCCACTAATGGTTTTAGATAATGACCTAACATCTTACTTACGACTTATTAGTTACAAACCCATGCTGGCTCTGTTTAATCACTTCATTCTTATCCAGGTACTTAGATACATGTTGTTAAATAATTTGTTCAAAGATCTTTCCTGGTATGGAAGTCAGACTCACCGGCCTATAGTTCCCTGGGTCCACCTTCTTCTCTTTTTGAATATAGGAATGACATTTGCTCTTCTCCAGTCTTCTGGGACTTTTCCTGTTCTCCAAGAATTTTCAAAGATTATGGAGAGTGGTTAAAAAATTTATTTTGCTACTTCCTTCAGTACTCTGGGGTGTAATTCATCTGGATCTGGAGACTTTGTTACATTGGTCTTGTAGCACAGATCCAGAAAGGTGGCCATCCATTAATCTGCACTGGTGACAATTAGAGATGAACAAATATTTAAATGTCCGGTTTGGATTGTGATAGCCAAATTTGCAATATTCACCGATTTATTTGTCAAATAGTCATGAAACATAGCTGAACGCCAATAGAGTCAATGGGAGGCAAAAACAAATGCATACCCAACACCTTCAAATGCTCCCAAAAGCTGCCAAAACCCATCAAATTAGGGGCAGACACCAAAATATTGGTCTCAATTCACCCACAGTACACATTTTAGAACGGCATGGCAGCAATTAGCCATGCATTCATTTTTGCTCTTGTTACTAAATAATGTTACTTGTTATTGAATTACATGTCTTTGTATTATTTATGGAATAAACTTTGTGTAATGAAATGTTCATCGATGCTCTGTATTTTTCTCCTTGAATCATGGTATGTTTAGAGCTGATTTAGTGAGTCCGGGGGTGGTTGGCGGGATTCTCGCCAGACCTCGTTTTCTCACAACATGCAATTGGGATTTTTGTTCTCAACATGTATGTAAGTACCTGGATAAGAATGAAGTGATTAAACAGAGTCAGCATGAGTTTGTAACAAATAAGTCATGTCAGACTAACTTAATTTCCTTCTATGACTGAATCAATGACTGGAAGGATCAGGGAAATGCTGTAGATATAGTATATGTTGACTTCAGCAAAGCATTTGACAAAGTATCTCACACAATCCTCATTGAAAAAAAGACTAAGTATGGAATGGACAAGGCAACTGTTAGGTGGATTCAAAGCTGGCTTAGTGATCGGACCCAAAGAGTGGTCGTAAATGGCTGCACATTCAGTTGGAAGAATGTCTCAAGTGGGGTACCACAGGGCTCTGTCCTGGGCCCTGTATTGTTTAACATTTTTATCAGTGATTTAGATAAAGGAATTGAGGGTAAACTGATTAAATTTGCTGATGACACAAAGCTAGGAGGGATAGCTAATACTAGAGAAGAGAGAGAAGATTCAAAAATATATAAATATACTGGAGCAGTGGGTAGCAACTAACAGAATGCTTTTTCACAGGGAAAAATGCAAAGTACTACATCTGGGCAATAAAAATGAAAAAAAGCATATACAGAATGGGAGGAATAGGGCTAAACAACAGCACATTTGAAAAAGACTTGGGTATAATATAGATCACAGACTGAACACGAGTCAAGTGTGATGCAGCAGCAAAAAGGGCAAATACAATTCTGGGAGGTATTACAGAAGCATACAGTCTAGATCACATGAAGTCATTATTGCCCTCTACTCCTCTTTGGTCAGACCTCATCTGGAATACTGTGTCCAGTTTTGGGCACCACATTTTAACAAAGACATAAACAAACTGGAGCAAGTTCAGAGAAGAGCGACCAGAATGGTGACCGGTCTGCAAACCATGTCCTATGAGGAACACTTGCAGGATTTGGGAATGTATAGCTTGCAAAAAAGATGACTGAGAGGAGACTTAATAGCTGTCTATAAATACCTCAAGGGCTGTCACATTGTAGAAGGATCTTCTTTATTCTCATTAGCACAAGGAAAGACTAGAAGCAATGGGATGAAACTTAATGGGAGGAGACACAGATTAGATATTAGAGAAAAATTTTTGACAGGGTGATCAATGAGTTGAACAGGCTGCCACGAGTTCTCCTTCAATGGAAGTCTACAAACAGAGGCTGGACAGACATCTGGGATGATTTAGGGAATCCTGCTTTGAGCAGGGGGTTGGACGAGATGACCTAGGAGGTCCCTTTCAACTCTAACATTCTATAATTCTATGATTCTATGAAATAGAAAGTGTTGCCCAGCTATTGTCAGGTAACACCTTAGGGTGATGCGTGCAGTCCCTTTAAGAGGGAAGGAGCGCACATGAAATAAGCATAGTACACAGGCCTACAACTGAACCTTGGGGACAACGACACAAAGAGAGCAAAATGAGGATGTGGTGTGTGAGTGACAGACACTGAATGTCCTGTCAGGTGCAAGGAGATCCAACAAAGGGCAAAGACTGTAATGGCAAGAGATAAGAAAGTCTGTCGTAAGTGGGCATGGTCCACTATGTCAAAGGCAGATGCCAGGTCCAGGAGAAGGAGGAGAACAAACTGATGTTGCTTTCATTTGGCGGTTAGTAGGTCGTTAGTGACTTTAGTCAGGGCAGTTTCAGTGGAATGGTGCAGTCTGAAGCCATATTGTAAGTGGTCTAAGAGGGAACAAAAGGAAAAGTGGAAGGACAATTCAAAATGGAAATGTTGTTCCAGTAATTTGGAAACATAGGGGAAAAGTGAGATGGGGCGATAGCTGGACACAGAGGATGGGTAAAGGGAGGGCTTTTGAGGATGGGTGTGATTGAGGTATGTTTGAATCAGGAGGGGAAGACACCAGTTGATAGCGACAGGTTGAAGAGGTAGGTTAAGCTTGGGATGAAGACTGTGGTAATGATTGGAATTAGTTGGGAAGTTATTGGGTCAAGGTCACAGATGGTGATGCAAAGTCTTCAGCTGAAATAAAAGGAGAGGGAGAGGGAGCGGTGGATGTAGGAGAGAATTAAAGGTACTGAATAGCTGTTTAGAGTTGTGAGACAGCGGTACACTTTGTAGATGATGGCCAGAAAAGAACATGTGTTCCAGTAGATGGCAAGCACTGCATCAACTGGCCTCTGCTCCTCTTCCTCCACCTTTACATCACACACAGTACAGTCATCAGAGGAGACACCCCAATTACCCTTATTTTCCCCCACGTCACAACTCTCCAAATGCCCACCTGACTGTAGGGAACCACAAATGGCTGAGTCTGCAGATCTGTTCATACATTCTATGCCATGGCCATTTGAAATTTATGCCAAAGATTCACAGAGTCAATAGGAGAAAATCATCTGCATCGATGCCCACATTTTTTTCTCAGTTTGATCCAGGGCTGGACAAAGAAGGGTCTGAGCAAAATCAAAACCCTTGTCAACAGACATTAACCTCGGGGCATGGAGGTCATCCTGATAAGAGTCAGATACTTGAGGCACCCGTGGACTGTACTGTGCTGTCAAGTCAGGAAGAGGAGGATAGTAACATAGTAACATAGTAACATAGTTAGTGAGGCCGAAAAAAGACATTTGTCCATCCAGTTCAGCCTATATTCCATCATAATAAATCCCCAGATCTACGTCCTTCTACAGAACCTAATAATTGTATGATACAATATTGTTCTGCTCCAGGAAGACATCCAGGCCTCTCTTGAACCCCTCGACTGAGTTTGCCATCACCACCTCCTCAGGCAAGCCATTCCAGATTCTCACTGCCCTAACAGTAAAGAATCCTCTTCTATGTTGGTGGAAAAACCTTCTCTCCTCCAGACGCAAAGAATGCCCCCTTGTGCCCCTCACCTTCCTTGGTATAAACAGATCCTCAGCGAGATATTTGTATTGTCCCCTTATATACTTATACATGGTTATTAGATCGCCCCTCAGTCGTCCTTTTCTAGACTAAATAATCCTAATTTCGCTAATCTATCTGGGTATTGTAGTTCTCCCATCCCCTTTATTAATTTTGTTGCCCTCCTTTGTACTCTCTCTAGTTCCATTATATCTTTCCTGAGAAATGGTGCCCAAAACTGGACACAGTACTCCATGTGCGGTCTAACTTGGGATTTGTACAGAGGCAGTATAATGCTCTCATCATGTATATCCAGACCTCTTTTAATACACCCCATGATCCTGTTTGCCTTGGCAGCTGCTGCAAGGCACTGGCTGCTCCAGGTAAGTTTATCATTAACTAGGATCCCCAAGTCCTTCTCCCTGTCAGATTTACCCAGTGGTTTCCCGTTCAGTGTGTAATGGTGATATTGATTCCTTCTTCCCATGTGTATAACCTTACATTTATCATTGTTAAACCTCATCTGCCACCTTTCAGCCCAAGTTTCCAACTTATCCAGATCCATCTGTAGCAGAATACTATAGTCTCTTGTATTAACTGCTTTACATAGTTTTGTATCATCTGCAAATATCAATATTTTACTGTGTAAACCTTCTACCAGATCATTAATGAATATGTTGAAGAGAACAGGTCCCAATACCAACCCCTGCGGTACCCCACTGGTCACAGCGACCCAGTTAGAGACTATACCATTTATAACCACCCTCTGCTTTCTATCACTAAGCCAGTTACTAACCCATTTACACACATTTTCCCCAAGACCAAGCATTCTCATTTTGTGTACCAACCTCTTGTGCGGCACGGTATCAAATGCTCAGGGTGACTCTCAGGGTGAGGAATGGGAGAACAAAGAGGATGACTATGAGTTTTTTTCTGTGCAGATTTGAAGCAGTGTCAAATCTGAGTCACTTTAATTATTTCAGTGTTTTTGCAGCATTTTTCAACCATTACAGTGGCTTGCAAAAATATTAAACCCCTAGGCATGTTACTTATTTTGCTCCCTTATAACCTAAAATTTCACTGCTATGTTTGAGGGTTTGCATCAGTTCATGTTAAGAACATACCTACAACTGTTAACATATGGTTTTCTGAGAGTTTTGGTGGGATGCCCTCACTTGGCAGGTTTTTTGTGATGCCATGTTCTTTCCATTTGATGATAATGGATTTGATAGTGCTCCGGGGATATTCAGCTTTTGGAATAATTTTTTCCCTGACTTGTTTGGAGATCTCCTTGGTTTTCATGGTGTTGTTTGGTTAAGGGTGCCTCTTGCTTAATGGTGTTGCAGCCTCTGTGACTTTTCAGAAAACGTGTGTATATGCTGTAATGTTTCCCTTACTTTGGGTCTTGGGGGACACTCACTTTGCACGGGAATAACGCATACAGGCACAATTTCTCACACAAATTAAGACTGTTCTGGTATATTATAGCATCATAAAACGCACGGTAAGCCAGGTTACACACAGTCTGTTACTTTAACACGTGTGGCTTTACAAAACATTCAGTAGTCATGTCTTTTCTCTCCATTACAGTTCATTACATGCATCAACGGAACATATTAAACCCTGACAGTCTGTTCCAATGGCAGATACGTCTCTGCCGTGTATTACAGGTTTTATCCCATACCAGGGATTACCTCAGGAGCTTCGGCTCTACACACTGACTCCTGCCAGTGTTAGTTCACAGGGAAGCTGCCTCACTGGGATCACCATCCTTGTGACCAGGACACCTCCGATAGTCCAGATCCACAGTAGGAACTGTAGCTTCCCCAAACACAGAAACCGTCTCAGGCTCTGTAGATGCAGCCTTTCGATGCACTTCCAGGAAGTCCAATCACAGGCACTTCCAACACACAGATCAATCAGTCCATGATCTTACCAAGTGCTTACAGGACTCCAGTCCATCCGCGGACAATCCAACACTCTGAACATTCCAGGACTCACACTCTTACCAGGTGCTTGCAGGACTCCAGTCTATCCGAGGACAATCCAAGACTCTGACCATTCCAGGACTCACACTCTTACCAGGTGTTTGCAGGACTCCAGCCCATCCCAGGACAATCCAACACCCTTGAGCATTCAGTCCATAGCCTCAGCAGTGCTTCCAGGACTCCAGCCCACTTCAGGACAATCCAACACCTCGAGCCTTCAGTCCATAGCCTCAGCAGTGCTTCCAGGACTCCAGTCCACTTCAGGACAATCCGACACCCAGGCTATTGCAGGACTCACTCCTCAGTGCTTCCAGGACTCCAGCCCATACCAGGACAATCCAACACTGACCCGTCCACTAGGTCCACGGGCTCAGGTGCTTGCAGGACTTCTCCAATGCCAGGAGACTCCAACACCGACCATCCAGGACCTTGCACATGGAACAAAAGGATCCATACACAGGAACCATGTGACCCACACCCTGGTCACATTATCTAGATGTAACCACTCTCCTGGGTGGGAGTGTGGGTGTGCGTGTCTAGTTTGACCCTCCCATCTTTGATAACTAGCCCTGCCAATTTCCCATTAGCATTACACAATTACTTGTGGGACTACTGGTCCCAGCACACTAGCTTAACTTCAGACAGACTGACAGCGCAGAGTGTCTTCCTCTGCAACACACACACCGGCCATTTACACTCCTGCCGGACTTTGTCTCATCACCTTTATGCCTCCAAGCGCATCTTGAAGCGCACACACAGCGCCCCCTGGCTGTAACGTGGGTCACCGCACCACAATGCTGACAGACCATGTTACACTTAGATTGCACACAGGAAGTCCCCTTCCTTTCATTAAGCGTGTGACATATGAAGGTAATTGCTTGCGCCAGACATTTTTAGGTACTTCATAGAAAAAGAGGTGAACATATATGCACATGGCAATTTTTAGTCTATTTGATCACATAAATGTAATTTATGCCTATATTTTTCTCACTTCACTTCACCAACGCAGACTATTTAGGGCTGATGTATCATACACAAATAAGATTACAAAAATATTTCAATATTGGATGTAAAGTATCAAAATAGGTAAAAATCCAAAAGGAGGGGAATATTTTTGCAAGCCATTGTATAATTAAAGAGAAAAACGCATAGAAAATATATTAAAACTGCACACAAAAACATATTAATTTATGCAGCATTTCTCCTGCGAAGAGACACATTTCTAATGCAAAAATGTCTGCATCAAATACTTAATATGTGCACATACCCTAATTCAGTGTTTTCCCTCCAGTAGAGGTCAGGTAACATAGGATGACGGGGAGGCTATTCTTCAGAAAAGACATTGGCATTGTACAACATTGTAGATGGTTATCGGCTGGTTACAAGTGATCACTTGCTGTGAAAAGGGCTTAGTAAAGCCTCTATAGAATGAGACAGAAATTCCAGCCTTTGCTGCAGTTGATAATTGTCTTAGGTGAAGTAGACTAGTCGATCTACATAACTGAGTATCACCATAAGTCTCCCTACTGACTTGCGTGAGACTCGAATGAGTCTCAACCGGCAATACCTGGCACTGCACCCCGCACTTGGGAGTGGAGCGTGCTTCTCCATGTATTCCTATGCGGCTGCACGCTCCGATCTGACTGCCGGCAGCAGCGCCGGGTATAAACATTAACTCATCCGAGTCTCGCGCAAGTGAGTAGGAGCCTTTAGAGGTGTGAAGTTATGCCACAGCAGAGGGAATTATATAGGCTCAATCCTAGGTGTAAAGAGTAAATCCACCTCCAAGGACTAAAGGAATTACCCACTTATGAATGAAAATGGAGATAGCTAATGGAGATGAGTGGGGCTCAAATTCTTGTCCAGACTAGGAACTCTGGAATATTGCTGCCAACAGAGATGGGACCATTAGAGTAGTGACTAGTGTTGAGCATTCCGATACCGCAAGTATCGGGTATCGGCCGATATTTGCGGTATCGGAATTCCGATACCGAATTCCGATACTTCCCGCGTATCGGATACCGGAATCGGAAGTTCCCAGAATTCAAACTGCACGCAGCAGCCAATGAGGAATGAATGGAAGTGTGGGCACATCCTGTTTAGCATGGTGGGCATGTAAGTACTGGCAAGGCTGTGATTGGCTGCTGAAATGATGTCACTCTGCACTATAAAAAATGCTGCCGCCATTTTGAGCTCACTCTGCTGTGATTTCAGTTAGGGACAGGACGCTGTGTTCTAACTGAGGGCCAGTTGAGATAGCTAATTGCTTTATTTTGCTTTTCCAAGGCTAATTTAGCAAACGCTGTGTTCACTGTTCAGTTCACCTTGCTCTTGCCTTGCAGCGCTGTTTTAACAGCGTTCCTCAAGGTCTCTGTGTGTGTGTGTGTGTGTGCAGCTCACTCTGTAGTCTGTGTGCAGCCATATACCAGGTTGTATTCAGCTCAGGGGGGGTTCACACTGCCTCACACAGTTCTATCCATTGTCCTTTTTTGCTCATAGTGCAGCCTGCTGCACATTTTTTCTAAAACTTCCTATTAGTGTCTTTCCACCCGTCTCCAGCCAAATAGTGGAAAAACACTAGATAGGATAACCTAGAGGGGGGTTTTTGGGCCTTGCAGCGCCGTTTACGGTTGTCTGCACGGTCTCCGTGTGAGCGCAGCTCGCCCTGTAGTCTGTGTGCAGCCACAGCCGGTTGTATTCAGCTCAGGGTTTGTCACTGCCTCATACTGTAAAATAACTTGACCTTTTTTCAAATAGTGCAGCCTGTTGAAATTTTTTTTAAAAAATTTCCTATTAGTGTCTTTCCACCCGTCTCCAGCCAAATAGTGGAAAAACACTAGATAGGATAACCTAGAGGAGGGTTTTTGGGCCTTGCAGCGCCGTTTACGGCTGTCTGCACGGTCTCCGTGTGAGCGCAGCTCGCCCTGTAGTCTGTGTGCAGCCACAGCCGGTTGTATTCAGCTCAGGGTTTGTCACTGCCTCATACCGTTAAATAACTTGTCCTTTTTTTCAACTAGTGCAGCCTGTTTAAAAATTATTTAAAAAATTCCTATTAGTGTCTTTCCACCCGTCTCCAGCTAAATAGTGGAAAAACACTAGATAGGATAACCTAGAGGAGGGTTTTTGGGCCTTGCAGTGCCGTTTACGGCTGTCTGCACGGTCTCCGTGTGAGTTAAACTCGCTCTGTAGCCCGATCTGCACAAAAAAAAAAAAGGAAAGTTCACCAAACACCACTTAACACTTGTGCAGGCCACATTTTATCAATAATAAAGTCTAGTCCACACTTTACAACATTAGTGTTTCTTACACCTGTTAGGAGGAGCATTTCAGGAATAAGCACACTAAGGCCTTAGTACTTTTCTGCTTATCTTTATCTGTCAACCAAGATGAAGAGGGCAAGGAGTAAGGGTCGTGGGCATGGGCGTGGAGCAGGGAGAGGAGCAGGGAGAGGACGTGGTGATTCTGTGCCTGCTGCGGGCACCGGTGACTCATCATCACCCAGTTTCAGCAGGGAACAGTCCTTCATGCGCAGCTTTGTCGGAGAGCGCCGTGCACCGCTGCTGCGTGAAGATCAAATTGAAGCCGTTGTCGGATAGATGGCAGCTAACGCATCGACTTCAATTAGTGCCACATCCTCTCAGGCACAGACCACTGGAGAGCAGCCATCTGTCTCTTCACCACCTGCCAAATTGGCCAGGCAGTCAGAGAGCCCAGGACAGGAGCCGTCTCTACTTCGGTTCTCTGAATCTCTTGGCTTGGAAACAGGGGGCCAGCCAAGCAGTATTGGAGAAATGGAAGAAGAGGCAGTGTGCAGTGATGCCCAACAGCTTTGTCTCTCTGACTCTGAAGAGGCGGGTGGGTCAGTGCCTGCTGTGACCACAGCGCAGTACGCATCTGATGATGAAACTCAGGTGCCGCTTTCTGGTGCGTACTGTGCTGCCGAGACTACCCAGGAGGAGCAGTTGGTGGCAGAGGGTAGAGGAGATTATGAGGTCCTTGACCCATCGTGGCGTGAGGAACAGGAAGGTGGTGGGAGCAGCTCAGAGGAAGAGATTCCCCTAACGGGCCAAAGAGGGAGAGGGAAGGGGAAGACTGCGGAGCCTGTAGCCTCCACTTTGGCACCCGTTAGGAGCCTGTCTCTTTCAAAAGCCAAAAAGGGTGCTCCCAAGACTTGCAGTGCCTGGTCCTTTTTTGACACAGTTGCAGATGACATTTGTTTTGTCAAATGCAAGCTGTGTCATCAGAAAGTCAAAAGAGGTAAAAGTGTCAGCAACCTCAATACCATAAATATGTGGAAACATGTGCGGACCAGGCACGCGGTGGAGTTACAAAAACACACTGAAGACCTAGGCCAACCAACAGCGGCAGCTACCATCTCTTCAGCTCGTGTTGCCTCTTCCTCCAGCTCATGCACAGCTGGTTTGGCGTCCTCCCCGGATCGCCATGGAAGAACCTCTGGCACTGTTGTCCAGAGACCTAGTGTAATTCCACCCACAGCACCACATTCCCAGTCATCCTCACACTCCCAGCCTAGTCTACAGCCATCGGTAGTACAGGCATGGGAGAAGGCGGGCATTCTCGGCAAACCACCCCCAAGCACAGGCTCTGAATGCAGGCATTGCCAAACTTCTGTCGCTGGAAATGCTCTCATTCAGGCTGGTGGAGACTGACAGCTTCCGTGACTTGATGGCATTGACAGTCCCACAGTACAAGGTGCCCAGCCGCTTTTACTTCAGCAGGCAAGCTGTCCCTGCCCTGCACAAGCATGTGGAGGGACAAATAAAACGCGCTACTGAACGCCGTCAGTAGCAAGGTCCACCTCACCACCGATGCGTGGACCAGTCAACATGGACAGGGGCGATACCTTTCCGTCACTGCCCATTGGGTTAATGTTGTTGAGCCGGGTACAGACCGTGCGAGTGGCGCAGGACGTGTCCTGCCCACTCCAAGGATTGCAGGAATCCAGTCTGTACGCATTGACTCCTCCTCTTACACAAGTTCCTCAGATTCATCGCTGCAGGATCCGTCACATTCCAGCTCCACATGGACCCGTGAACGTTTACCTGTTACAACTGACATGAGCACAGCCGTGGCCAAACGTCAGCAGGCCGTCTTGAAATTAGTTTCTTTGGGGAATCGAAGCCACACAGCGCAGGAGCTCTGGAATGCCCTAAAGCAGGAGAGCGATGTGTGGTTTGTGCCAGCGAATCTCCAGCCAGGCATGGTAGTGTGTGACAATGGGCGAAATCTGGTGGCAGCTTTAGCCCTTGGCAACCTCACTCACATCCCATGTCTGGCACATGTGCTCAATTTGGTTGTGCAGAGTTTTCTGAGGGACTATCCGGATCTTGATGCACTTCTGCACAAGGCCCGCCTAGAGTGTGCTCACTTGCGGCGTTCAAGCTTGGCAAGATCCCGCATTGCTGCTCTGCAGCGTCGGTTTCGCCTTCCTGAACATTGCATCATATGTGACCTACCTACCAGGTGGAATTCCACGTTACATATGTTGGAGCGGTTGTGTGAGCAGCAGCAAGCAGTAATGGAGTACCAGCTGCATCAGGCGCAAAAAAGTCGCAGTCAGCGCCGATCAGACTTCACAACCACAGAGTGGGCCACTATGAAGGACGTCTGCCAGGTTTTGCGTCCTTTCGATTATTCCACGCGGATGGCAAGTGCAGATGATGCACTAGTCAGCATGACTGTCCCCCTTATCTGCTTGCTTCAAGAAACCCTGCAAGGGATAAGGGATGATGTGGAAGAGGTGGAGGATGAGGAGTCACCTTTTCCATCAGCTTCTGGACAGTCAGCGCCACGTGGTTCCTCACAAAGGGGTCGGCAGGGGACCCTTTGTGAGGAGGATGAGGAGGAGTCAATGGACGAGGAAGAGCTACGTCCAGAGGAGGGAGTTACACCATTGTCCAGTGGTCAGTGTGTACAGCGAGGGTGGGGTGATGAAGAGCGGGCAGAGATCATGTCTCAAGCAGGGGACAGCGTTTCTGGGCCAGTTGGCAGTCTGCAGGACATGGTTGATTTCATGTTGCAGTGCCTGAGAGACGACCGCCGCATCGACCACATTCTCAAAGTGCCTGATTATTGGGTGTACGCCCTCCTCGATCCTCGCTACCGTGACAATGTCCAAAACCTCATCCCAGCATTGACCCGGGAGCGTAAATTGCGGGAGTACCACGACACACTGGTGAATTCCATCATCTTCTCCAGTCCAACTGAGAGGAGTGGTGCTAGTGCTTTACAAAGCAGCTCAGTGCGTCGAGGCAGTGGAGGAGGAGGCTCTGCAAGAAGAGGGAGCAGAAGCAGTGCCTCTGCCCAAGGCAAGCCCAGTATGGCACAACTGTGGAAAACTTTTGTGTGCCCGCCCCAAATGTCTACACCATCACCGGCGGCTCCAGTCAGCAGGAGGCAACGGTTCCGTCAGATGGTGACAGACTACATGGCTTGCCCTCTTAGTGTACTCCCAGACGGCTCTTCCCCGTTCAAGTTTTGGGTCTCTAAGCTGGATACATGGCCAGAGCTAAGCCAGTATGCATTGGAGGTGCTGGCTTGCCCTGCGGCTAGTGTCTTATCGGAACGTGTCTTTAGTGCCGCAGGTGGTGTACTAACAGACCGTCGCATGCGACTATCCTCCGATAACGTTGACCGGCTTACTTTCCTGAAAATGAACCAGGCCTGGATCTCGCAGGAATTTGCCACTCCTCTGCCTGATTAAGTAATTGGGTGTCATCCAGGTCTCCTGATGTGTTCATCTTTCTACCACCTGAACTGCTATTCCTGGGCTCCAACACCGCCAGTTGCGACTCAGAAGTGCAGGCTGCACAGTCAAAACATACGACCCAGTGTTATTGGGTTTCAGTAACGTCAGCTGATCCCCAGCTGTGTAGCCGGCAATGTGTCCTGCGACCGCCACGCTGGCACAACAACCTAAATGTAAGGGAACCTGTCCCCCCCCCTCGGCGTTTGTTACTGAAAGAGACATCTTGTGCAGCAGTAATGTTGCACAAGGAAAAGGTAGCTCTTTTAGTTTAGCTCCTTGCACACGCAGAACTTAACACTTATAAAATGTGTTCACTGATACCGTTATACCGTCCCGGAGCTGGGACTTTCCTTCATAATGTGACGCAGCACAGCCGTCGTTCCTACCCCCTTGGTGCCATGCGCTGCCTCCTCAGCGTTGTTTTAAGCTGTCACGGAGCCTGCGCTGTTGTTATCCCTTGGCCATGGCCAGTTTGCGCTGCCTGTCTTCTGACATAATTTGGGTCAGGATGGCTGCGCCTGTGCGCCCGCGCTGCCCGAGAACCTGCCTCGCAGTGTCTTCTGATTGAATCACACTGCGAGCCTGGGATCCATGGGCATGCGCAGTGCATATCTTCACCTCGGGCTCTCGCCCATCTCCCTACGCCTTCTTTATACTGTGCGCCGTCAGCTGATCCCTAATAGCATGCCGCACAGTCTGAAGAAGAGGGAAGGAGGGGAGTGAGAGTCGAGGATATGCACTGTGCATGCCCATGGATCCAAGGCCCGCAGTGGGATTACATTAGACGACACTGTGAGGTGAGATCTGGAGCAGCGTGGACGCACAGGCACTGACAGCCTGACACCAAATTATGTCAGAAGACAGGCAGCGCAAATTGGGCATGGCCAAGGGATAACAGAACAGCGCAGGCTCCGTGACAGCTTAAAACAACGTTGAGGAGGCAGCGCACGGCACCAAAGGGATAGGAATGACAGCTGTGCTGCGTCCCATTACGAAGGAAATTCCCACCTCCGTGACGGTTTTACGGTATAAGGTGACACATTTTTAGTGTTTACTTCTGTGTTTGTAAGGAGCATAATTAAAAGAGCAACCTTTTCCTTTTGCATCCTTAGTGCTGCACAAGATGACTTTTCAGCTACAAACGTCTTGGGGGGGGGTTAAAGGTTCCCTTTCAACTTGCTCCAATCAGGCTTCGGCCTACACTCTGTTCCTCTGCTCCTCCTGCTGTCCCTGGGCTCTAACACCACCAGTTGGTGCCTGGAAGAGCTGTGTGCACAGTCAACAGTCGCTCCTCTGTTATTGGGGTTCAGTAACGTCAGCTGATCCCCAGCTGTGTGTGCGGCAATACCTCCAATCTGCTCCTCCTGCTGTCCCTGGGCTCTAACACCGCCAGTTGGTGCCTGGAAGTGCTGTCTGCACAGTCAACAGTCGCTCCTCTGTTATTGGGGTTCAGTAACGTCAGCTGATCCCCAGCTGTGTTTGCGGCAATACCTCCAATCTGCTCCTCCTGCTGTCCCTGGGCTCTAACACCGCCAGTTGGTGACTGGAAGTGCTGTCTGCACAGTCAACAGTCGCTCCTCTGTTATTGGGGTTCAGTAACGTCAGCTGATCCCCAGCTGTGTATCCGGCAACGTGTCATGCGACCGCCACGCTGGCACAACTAAAATGTAAGGGGACCTGTCCCCCCCCCCTAGGCGTTTGTTACTGAAAGAGCCACCTTGTGCAGCACTAATACTGCACAAGGAAAAGGTCGCTCTTGAAATTATGCTCCTTGGAAACGCTGAACTACACACTCATGTAATGTGTCCCCTCAAACCGTCCAACCGTCCCGGAGGTGGGACTTTCCTTTGTAATGTGACACAGCACATCCGTCATTCTTACCCCCTTGGCACCGTGCGCTGCCTCCTTAGCGTTGTTTGATTCCGTCATGGACCCTGCGCTGTTATGTTATCCCTTGGCCATGCACAGTTTGCGCTGCCCGTCCTCTGACATCATTTGTTGTCGTCCTGGCTGCGCCTGTGCGTCCACGCTGCCCGAAATGACACCTCGCAGTGTCGTCTAATGTGATCCCACAGTGGGCCTGGTATCCATGGCCATGCGCAGTGCATATACTTGCCTCTCACTCCCCTTCTTCACGCTTCTTCAGACTAGGCGGCATTAGCTGATCCCTAATAGCATGCCACGGCCGTGACGCCGCACAGTCTGAAGAAGCAGGAAGGAGGTGAGTGAGAGGCGATGATATGCACTGCGCATGCCCATGGATCCCTGTCCCGCAGTGGGATTACATTAGATGACAATGCGAGGTTGTATCTTGGGCAGCTTTGACGCACAGGCACTGCCAGCCTGACACCTAAATGATGTCAGAAGACGGGCACCGCTAACTGTGCATGGCCAAGGGATAACATTATAGCGCGGCCTCCGTGACAGAACCAAACAACGTTGAGGAGGTGGCGCACGGCACCAAGGGGGTTGGAATGACGGCTGTGCTGTGTCACATTACAAAGGAAAGTCCCACTTCTGTGACGGTTTGACGGTGTGAGGGGACACATTATATGAGTGTGTACTTCAGCGTTTGCAAGGAGCATAATTTTAGGAGCCACCATTTTCCATGTGCAGTATTACTGCTGTACAAGATGGCTCTTTCAGCAACAAATGCCTGGGGGGGGGACTTCGGCTGGTTCTGTCTATGAGCTTCCTTTGGTGGATGAGAGTGGTACTGCGGCTTCTGAGTTTCCTTCCTCAGGTGATAAGGTTAAGTCGTTAGGTGCTGCTCTATTTAACTCCACCTAGTGCTTTGATCCTGGCCTCCAGTCAATGTTCTAGTACTGGTCTTGCTTCCTCCTGGATCGTTCCTGTGGCCTGTCTATCCTGCATAAGCTAAGTTTTGCTTGTGTCATTTTTGTTTGCTATTTTTTCTGTCCAGCTTGCTATATTGGTTTTTCTTGCTTGCTGGAAGCTCTAAGACGCAGAGGGAGCACCTCCGTACCGTTAGTCGGTGCGGAGGGTCTTTTTGCCCCCTCTGCGTGGTTGTTTGTAGGGTTTTGTGTTGACCGCAAAGCTATCTTTCCTATCTTCGGTCTGTTCAGTAAGTTGGGCCTCACTTTGCTAAATCTATTTCATCTCTGCGTTTGTGTTTTCATCTCAACTCACAGTCATTATATGTGGGGAGCTGCCTTTTCCTTTGGGGTATTTCTCTGAGGCAAGGTAGGCTTATTTTTCTTTCTTAGGGCTAGCTAGTTTCTCAGGCTGTGCTCGAGGCGCATAGGACTGGTCAGGAGCGCTCCACGGCTACCTTTAGTGTGGTTGGATAGGATTAGGGATTGCGGTAAGCAGAGTTCCCACGTCTCAGAGCTCGTCCTATGTTTTTGGTAATTGTCAGGTCACTTTGTGTGCTCTGAACTTCAAGGTCCATTGTGGTTCTGAATTAACTGTTCATAACAGCTTCGGCCTACACTCTGCTCCTCCTGCAGACCCTGGGCTCTAACTATACCAGTTGGGGCCCGGAAGTGCTGGCTGCATAGAGAAGAACACCCACCATTGTGTCAGTTTGGTTCAGCACCGCCAGCTGTAGCACCACCCTTGGTAGCGCTGCCCGTATTTTGACATCATTGGTTAGCTGGCTGCGCCTGTGCGTCTGCCCTGCTAGAAACAACGCCCCTCGGTGTCTTATTTATTTTGACAGCGAGGGTGTGATTGATGGGCATGTGCAGTGCATATGTTTGCCTGTGTTCACTCATCTCCTTCCGCCTTCTTCACACTGGGCGGCCTCATGGCCGCGGCATGCGATATGGGATCAGATGAGGCCGCCCAGTCTGAAGCAGGTGTAAGGACATGTGTGAGCGGCAAACATATTTACTGCACAAGGTCACGAATCCCAGGCACGCAGTGTGAATTTTTGGAAACACACTGTGGGTCTGGGATTCATGGCCATCGTTAACCGCAACGGCCAACATGAAATGAGGTCAGAAGACAGGCAGCACTAACAGCGCATGGCCAAGGGATAACAAGAGCGCAGACTCCTGTACAGCAAAAAACAACGCTCAGGAAGCTGCGCCCATGCACCAAGGTGTTATTTGGGGCACCTGTGCTGTGTCTCCTTAAAAAGACAAATCACGCCTCCACTACAGTTTGACTGCATAATGGGCTAAATTGTGTACGTGTTTCATTCAGCGTGTGCAAGTAGACAAATTAATAGAGCAACCTTTCACTTGTGCAGCATTAATGCTGCACAAGGTGTGGCTCTTGTACTTTGAAACACCTGAGGGGGGGTTAAAGGTTACCTTTAAAATTGGTTCAACTAGGCATCGGCCTACACTCTGCTCCTCTCCTCCTCCTGCTGACCCTGGGCTCTAACACCGCTAGTTTTTGCCCGGAAGTGCTAGCTGCACAGAGAAAAACACCAGCCAATGTGTTAGTGGGGTTCAGCACCGCCAGCTGTTCCCCTGCTGTGTAGTCGGCAACGTGTCCAGCACAAGCCACGCTGGCACAACAGACCAAAAGCTGCCACCAGTGCAGGCTTCGGCCTACACTCTGCTCCTCTCCTCCTCCTGCTGACCCTGGGCTCTAACACCGCTAGTTTTTGCCCGGAAGTGCTAGCTGCACAGAGAAAAACACCAGCCAATGTGTTAGTGGGGTTCAGCACCGCCAGCTGTTCCCCTGCTGTGTAGTCGGCAACGTGACCTGCACAAGCCACGCTGGCACAACAGACCAAAAGCTGCCACCAGTGCAGGCTTCGGCCTACACTCTGCTCCTCTCCTGCTCCTGCTGACCTTGGGCTCTAACACCGCTAGTTTTTGCCCGGAAGTGCTAGCTGCACAGAGAAAAACACCAGCCAATGTGTTAGTGGGGTTCAGCACCGCCAGCTGTTCCCCTGCTGTGTAGTCGGCAACGTGACCTGCACAAGCCACGCTGGCACAACAGACCAAAAGCTGCCACCAGTGCAGGCTTCGGCCTACACTCTGCTCCTCTCCTCCTTCTGCTGACCCTGGGCTCTAACACCGCTAGTTTTTGCCCGGAAGTGCTGGCTGCACAGAGAAAAACACCCGCCATTGTGTCAGTGGGGTTCAGCACCGCCAGCTGTTCCCCTGCTGTGTAGCCGGCAACGTGACCTGCAAACGCCACGCAGGAACATGAACTGAAATTGAAGGGAGCCTGCCCCCCACCCCAGGTGTTTCTATGTATAACAGCCACCTTGTACAGCAGTAATGCTGCATTTGTACAAGGTGGCTGACTTTTTCTCTTTGCCCACGTGGAACTCAACACGTACAAAATGTGTCTCATTGAGACCATTCCACTGTCCCTGAGGTGTGACTTTCCTTTCTAATGATATGCAGCACCCCCCCCCCCTTGGTAGCGCTTCCCGTCTTCTGACATCATTGGTTGACTGGCTGCGCCTGTGCGTCCGCCCTGCTCGACACAACGCCCCTCGGTGTCTTACTTATTTTGACAGCGAGGGTGTGATTGATGGGCATGTGCATGCATATGTTCGCCTGTCTTCACAAATCTCCTTCCGCCTTCTTCAGACTGGGCGGTCTCATGGCCAAGGCATGCGATAAGGGATCAGCTGAGGCCGCCCAGTCTGAAGCAGGTGTAAGGACATGTGTGAGCGGCGAGCATATTTACTGCACAAGGCCATGAATCCCAGCACCGCAGTGTGATTTTTTTTAAAACACACTGTGTGTCTGGGATTTATGGCCATCGTTAACCGCACCGGCCAACATGAAATGAGGTCATAAGACGGGCAGCGCTAACAGGGCATTGCCAAGGGATAACACAAGAGCGCAGACTCCTGTACAGCAAATAACAACGCTCAGGAAGCTGCGCCAAGCACAAAGGCGTTATTTGGGACACCTGTGCTGCGTCTCCTTAAAAAGACAAGTCACGCCTCCACTACAGTTTGATTGTAGAATGGGCGGAATTGTTTACGTGTTTCATTCTGCGCGTGCAAGTTGAAAAATTCATAGAGCAACCTTTTACTTGTGCAGCATTAATGCTGCACAAGGTGTGGCTCTTGTACTTTGTAACACCTGAGGGGGGTTTAAAGGTAACCTTTGAAATTGGTTCAACTAGGCTTCGGCCTACAGTCTGCTCCTCTCCTCCTCCTGCTGACCCTGGGCTCTAACACCGCAAGTTTTTGCCCGGAACTGCTAGCTGCACAGAGAAAAACACCCGCCAATGTATCAGTGGGGTTCAGCACCGCCAGCTGTTCCCCTGCTGTGTAGTCGGCAACGTGTCCAGCACAAGCCACGCTGGCACAACCAAACAAAGGCTGCCACCAGTGCAGGCTTCGGCCTACACTCTGCTTCTTTCCTCCTCCTGCTGACCCTGGGCTCTAACACCGCTAGTTTTGGCCCAAAAGTGCTAGCTGCACAGAGAAAAACACCCGCCAATGTGTCAGTGGGGTTCAGCACCGCCAGCTGTTCCCCTGCTGTGTAGCCGGCAACGTGACCTGCAAACGCCACGCAGGCACATGAACTGAAATTAAAGGGACCCTGCCACCCACCCCAAGGTGTTTCTATGTATAACAGCCACCTTGTAAAGCAGTACTGCTGCATTTGTACAAGGTGGCTGACTTTTTCTCCTTGCCCACGTTGAATGTAACACGTACAAAATGTGTCTCATTACACACCATTACAATGTCCCTGAGGTGTGACTTTCCTTTTTAATGACACGCAGCACCCCCCTTGGTAGCGCTGCCCGTCTTCTGACATCATTGGTTGGCTGGCTGCGCCTGTGCGTCCGCCCTGCCTGAAACAACGCTCCTCGTTGTCTTACATATTTTTAATGCGAGGGTGTGATTGATGGGCACGAGCAGTGCATATCTTCGCCTGTCTTTACTCATCTCCTTCCGCCTTCTTCAGACTGTGCGGCCTCATGGCCGCGGCATGCGAGAAGGGATCAGCTGAGGCCGCCCAGTCTGATGCAGGTGTAAGGACATGAGTGACAGGCAAAAAAATTTACTGCGCAAGGTCACGAATCCCAGCCCCGTAGTGTGACTTAAAGAAAAGACACTGCGGGTCTGGGTTTCATGGCCATCGCTAACCGCACCGCCCAACATGAAATGAGGTCAGAAGACAGGCAGCGCTCACAGCGCATGGCCAAGGGATAACAAGAGCGCAGACTCCTGTACAGCAAATAACAATGCTCAGGAGGCTGCGCCCTGCACCAAGGCGTTATTTTGGACACCTGTGCTGCGTCTCCTTAAAAAGACAAATCACGCCTACACTACAGTTTGACTGTATAATGGGCTAAATTGTGTATGTGTTTCATTCAGCGTGTGCAAGTAGACAAATTAATAGAGCAACATTTGACTTGTGCAGCATTAATGCTGCACAAGGTGTGGCTCTTGTACCTTGCAACACCTGAGGGGGTGTTAAAGGTTACCATTGAAATTGGTTCTACTAGGCTTCGGCCTACACTCTGCTCTTCTCCTCCTCCTGCTGACCCTGGGCTCTAACACCGCCAGTTGGTGCCCGGAAGTGCTGGCTGCACAGAGAAAAACACCCGCCATTGTGTCAGTGGGGTTCAGCACCGCCAGCTGTTCCCCTGCTGTGTAGTCGGCAACGTGTCCAGCACAAGCCACGCTGGCACAACCGAACAAAAGCTGCCACCAGTGCAGGCTTCAGCCTACACTCTGCTCCTCTCCTCCTCCTGCTGACCCTGGGCTCTAACACCGCCAGTTTTTGCCCGGAACTGCTAGCTGCACAGAGATAAAAACAACAGCCAATGTGTCAGTGGGGTTCAGCACCGCCAGCTGTTCCCCTGCTGTGTAGCCGGCAACGTGACCTGCAAACGCCACGCAGGCACATGAACTGAAATTAAAGGGACACTGCCACCCACCCCAAGGTGTTTCTATGTATAACAGCCACCTTGTACAGCAGTAATGCTGCATTTGTACAAGGTGGCTGACTTTTTCTCCTTGCCCACGTGGAACTCAACACGTACAAAATGTGTCTCATTGAGACCATTCCACTGTCCCTGAGGTGTGACTTTCCTTTCTAATGATACGCAGCACCACCCTTGGTAGCGCTGCCCGTCTTTTGACATCATTGGTTAGCTGGCTGCGCCTGTGCGTATGCCCTGCTCGAAACAACACCCCTCGGTGTCTTATTTACTTTGTCAGCGAGGGTGTGGTTTATGGGCACGAGCAGTGCATATGTTCGCCTGTCGTCACTCATCTCCTTCCGCCTTCTTTTGACTGTGCGGCCTCATGGCCGTGGCATGCGAGAAGGGATCAGCAGAGGCCGCCCAGTCTGAAGCATGTGTAAGGACGTGTGTGAGCGGCGAAAATATTTACTGCTCAAGGCCACGAATCCCAGCACCGCAGTGTGACTTTATGAAAAGGCACTGTGGGTCTGGGATTTATGGCCATCGTTAACCGCACCAGCCAACATGAAATGAGATCATACGACGGGCTGCGCTAACAGGGTATTGACAAGGGATAACACAAGAGCGCAGACTCCTGTACTGCAAATAACAAAGCTCAGGAATCTGCGCCCAGCACCTAGGTGTAAATTTTGACACCTGTGCTGCGTCTCCTTAAAAAGACAAGTCACGCCTCCACTACTGTTTGACAGTATAATGGGCTAAATAGTGTACGTGTTTTATTCAGCGTGTGCAAGGAGCAAAATTAATAGAGCAACCTTTTACTTGTGCAGCATTAATGCTGCACAAGGTGTGGCTCTTGTACCTTGCAACACCTGAGGGGGGGTTAAAGTTTACCTTTGAAATTGGTTCTACTAGGCTTCGGCCTACACTCTGCTCCTCTCCTCCTCCTGCTGCCCCTGGGCTCTAACACCGCTAGTTTTTGCCCAGAAGTGCTAGCTGCACAGAGAAAAACACCAGCCAATGTGTCAGTGGGGTTCAGCAACGCCAGCTGTTCCCCTGCTGTGTAGCCGGCAAAGTGTCCTGCAAACGCAACGCAGACACAAAGCTGCCTCCAGTGCAGGCTTCGGCCTACACTCTGCTCCCCCTGCTTACCCTTTGCTCCAACACCGCTAGTTGGGGCTGTAGGAAGATAATCTTTAATAGACAACGCATAGAAAAATCAAGCTCTTCCCATGGTAAAAAATCCAAAAACCAATCAGGACAAGGATATAATCATAAAATATAGTTTTATTAAATTCCACATATAAAATTACAAGAGAAAAAATAATAAAAAATAATTAATTATCAATATATATGTAACCAAATTATTACTACGTGCCCCAATACAACTGGCTATTTATAATCTAAATCAACATAAGGTCACTACTCAATCCTACCACCTATTGCTAATATCAAAAATATATATATCAAGAATTCTCAATTGAATAAAAAGTGAAAAAAAGTGCAATGTGCCTAAGTGCAATAACATACATGTAATGTAATGGGTATAATTGCAATAATTTGCAAGAAAAAATAAGGTGCGGTTATAAAAAGTGTAAACACAGGACGGGTAGGTGGAAGCGAGAAGACACTTACTCTGATTATTTCATATGTACTCCACTGTGGGTAGACAGGACATTTAGGGGCACCCCGACGCGCGTTTCGGACGCACTTGCTCCTTCGTCAGGGGGTGTCTGGTTCCAGCACCGTCAGCTGGTTCCGGGTAGTGTCAAGGTCACTGAGACGCCTATGCTTGCCCCGTCGTGTTGTGGTCGGGTTAGCCAACTCCAGGGTGCCTCCAGTTTAGGAGCTTCCTATGTGGGCTGCGTGAATTGGTAGTCAAGGCTGGTTCTGTAGTGCCAGTAGGCCAAGATCCCCCTGTAGGACTGTTGGGGTTCGGTAACTGCGGCTGCCTCGCGGCCTAGCTGTTCTCTCCTCTCCTGTGGACCTTCTGGTCCACCACCTGGTTCCAGCACCGTCAGCTGGTTCCGGGCCGAGCCTTTGGCTTAGGTGCCTCCTCCTGGGTATCCGAGTTCCGCCAACGTCAGGCAGACCTTGGTAGTGCTTTTAAGCGCGGGCACCTACAGCTTAGTAACCAGGTTCCAGCACCGTCAGTTGGTCCTCGGTCGTGCCATTGGCTCTTGCACACTGGGGCAACGCATCCGGGTTCCAGCACCGCCAGCTAGTTCTCGGCAGTGTTTTTGTCACGGGTACTCCCTCGTGCCCAGCCTGGTTCCAGCACCGTCAGCTGTTTCCGGGTACTGTCAAACTCACTGAGACGCCTATGCGTTGCCCCGTTGTGTTGCGGTCGAGTTAGCCAACTCCAGGGTGCCTCCAGTTTAGGAGCTTCCTATGTGGGCTGCGTGAATTGATAGTCAAGGCTGGTTCTGTAGTGCCAGTAGGCCAAGCTCCCCCTGTAGGACAGTTGGGGTTCGGTAACTGCGGCTGCCTCGCGGCCTAGCTGTTCTCTCCTCTCCTGTGGACCTTCTGGTCCACCACCTGGTTCCAGCACCGTCAGCTGGTTCCGGGCCGAGCCTTTGGCTTAGGTGCCTCCTTCTGGGTATCCGAGTTCCGCCAACGTCAGGCGGTCCCTGGTAGTGCTTTTAAGCGCGGGCACCTACAGCTTAGTAACCGGGTTCCAGCACCGTCAGCTGGTCCTCGGTCGTGCCATTGGATCTTGCACACTGGGGCAACGCATCCGGGTTCCAGCACCGCCAGCTGGTTCTCGGCAGTGTTTTTGTCACGGGTACTCCCTCGTGCCCAGCCTGGTTCCAGCACCGTCAGCTGTTTCCGGATACTGTCAAACTCACTGAGACGCCTATGCTTGCCCCGTCGTGTTGTGATTGGGTTAGCCAACTCCAGGGTGCCTCCAGTTTAGGAACTTCCTATGTGGGCTGCGTGAATTGATAGTCAAGGCTGGTTCTGTAGTGCCAGTAGGCCAAGCTCCCCCTGTAGGACTGTTGGGGTTCGGGAAACTGCGGCTGCCTCGCAGCCTAGCTGTTCTCTCCTCTCCTGTGGACCTTCTGGTCCACCACCTGGTTCCAGCACCGTCAACTGGTTCCGGGCCGAGCCTTTGGCTTAGGTGCCTCCTCCTGGGTATCCGAGTTCCGCCAACGTCAGGCGGTCCTTGGTAGTGCTTTTAAGCGTGGGCACCTACAGCTTAGTAACCGGGTTCCAGCACCGTCAGCTGGTCCTCGGTCGTGCCATTGGCTCTTGCACACTGGGTCAACGCATCCGGGTTCCAGCACCGCCAGCTGGTTCTCGGCAGTGTTTTTGTCACGGGTACTCCCTCGTGCCCAGCCTGGTTCCAGCACCGTCAGCTGTTTCCGGGTACTGTCAAACTCACTGAGACGCCTATGCGTTGCCCCGTCGTGTTGCGGTCGAGTTAGCCAACTCCAGGGTGCCTCCAGTTTAGGAGCTTCCTATGTGGGCTGCGTGAATTGGTAGTCAAGGCTGGTTTTGTAGCGCCAGTAGGCCAAGCTCCCCCTGTAGGACTGTTGGGGTTCGGTAACTGCGGCTGCCTCGCGGCCTAGCTGTTCTCTCCTCTCCTGTGGACCTTCTGGCCCACATCCTGATTCCAGCACCGTCAGCTGGTTCTCGGCAGTGTCTTTTGCTCTTGTACCTTCTGCTCCCCATCCTGGTTCCAGTACCGTCAGCTGGTTCCGGGCAGAGCCTTTGGCTTAAGTGCCTCCTTCTGGGTATCCAAGTTCCACCAACGTCATGTGGTCCTTGGTAGTGCTTTCAGGCACGGGTACCTCCTGCTTAGTAACCGGGTTCCAGTAACGTCAGCTGGTCCTCGGTAGTTCCATTGGCTTTTGGACCTTCGGCTACCCATCCGGGTTCCAGTACCGTCAGCTGGTTCTCGGCAGTGTCTTTTGCTCTTGTACCTTCTGCTCCCCATCCTGGTTCCAGTAACGTCAGCTGGTTCCGGGCAGAGCCTTTGGCTTAGGTGCCTCCTTCTGGGTATCTGAGTTCCGCCAATGTCAGGCGGTCCTTGGTAGTGATTTTTAGCACGGGTACCTCCTGCTTA
This sequence comes from Ranitomeya imitator, assembly GCF_032444005.1. NCBI lineage: Eukaryota > Metazoa > Chordata > Amphibia > Anura > Dendrobatidae > Ranitomeya > Ranitomeya imitator. The sequence continues at coordinate 592,602,613 of NC_091286.1, forward strand.
GTAACCGGGTTCCAGTAACGTCAGCTGGTCCTCGGTAGTTCCATAGGCTCTTGAACCTACGGGTAGCCATCCGAGTTCCAGTTCCATCAGCTGGTTCTTGGCATTTTCTCAGCCTTCTTGAACCTTCTGCTACATTTCCAAGTTGAAGACCCTAAAGTCGACGACCCGGAAGACCACCCTGATGACGACGATGACGGCGGAGACGACGACCCTGGAGACGACGACCCTGGAGACGACGACATGGAAGACCGAGAAGCAGAAGAACAACATAGTAACATAGTTAGTAAGGCCGAAAAAAGACATTTGTCCATCCAGTTCAGCCTATATTCCATCAAAATAAATCCCCAGATCTACGTCCTTCTACAGAACCTAATTGTAACAAGAGGCTGCAGAACAAAGAGCAGAAGAACATTAAGCATAACACTTAATATCAGAGCAAAAGATATTATATAAATTATATGCAGAAGAAGACTAAGCAGTGTATGGGGGTGAGTCCGTTCCTCCTCGTGGTGCCCCTGGATAAAGCCTGATGCTGCAGGCCAAACTGAACGCGGACAAATGTAACTTTTGTGACTGGCAGAACGGAAGGTGTAATCTTCAAACTTTTATAGATAACAACTACGGGAATGCCTGTCACAAATGAGAATATGATGAAGAAGTAGAATGGGAACAATAATAATAGTTGAATAAAATGAATATGAAGAATGTAATAAAAAAAAATAGGTAGAAGATGAAGAAGAAGATGAATAAGGTGAAGAAGTTGATGTCAAAGATGCTGATGATGATGAAGATGAAAGTGTGGGAAAAGTAAAAAAAAAAGAAGGGGAAGGGCGTGGAATAGTGAAACATCAATATCTGACAAAATAATAAAAAAAATTACATAGTCAATATCTTTGTCACTCCGAACGTCTTTAAAAAAAAAAAAAAATCATGCTATTCTATTTGATTGGGCTAAACCTCATTGCCTTTAATGGCTCCGCCACCTCCCCAAATACATCCTACATTATTCTTAGTTGTTTTCCTTCATGTAGAATGAACCTACAAGGAAAGAAAGGGTTTATTTTAATTTCGATATTTTGGTCCCATTGACTTGCATTGGGATCGGGTATCGGCGATATCCGATATTTTTTGAATATCGGCCGATCCAATCCGATACCGATACTTTCCGATATCGGAAGGTATCGCTCAACACTAGTAGTGACCAGCACTGTGAGATTGTGCCAGACTGCAGAGTGACACCAAAATTGTTGCTATGTGCGGGAGGTGCTGCTTAGGAGAGATCCAGTAACCAATGGCGTGCCGCTAATAGCTGCAGACCACAAGGCCTCTATGGGAGCCATGAGTCAGGGTGACCCAGTGTAAACTCCTTCCAACATAACACTTTCAACTTTATCGGCATCCTGGATGCAGAACCAGTTGAAGCAATAATAGAGCCGTCAGCTTCATCGTCCATCATTCTCTCTGTGCATTTGAGCTCTGATGTGCAGCGCTTCACACCACAAGTTGCAGAGACCAGAGCAGTGGGGGATTGGGGAAAGAGGATGAGCATTTTATTTTTGAAACCAATGAGTACAATGTGGTGATCATTACACTATTTGTTGGGCTATAGGGGGGGGGGGGGGGGGCAATTATAGTGTTTGGCGCTGTGTGGAGGGCCATTATACTATTTGGAGGACTATGTGGGGACCATTATACTATTTAGAAGGCTATGTCTGAAACCTCTATACTATTTGGAGGGCGATGTTAGAGCTATTAAACTGTTTGCAGGCCTGTAGTAGGGCCAACTATACCATCTAGGGGGCTGTGTGGTGCCAATTATATTGTTTGTAGGGCTATATGGAGGCAAATTATACTGTTTGGAGGACTGTGTATGGGCCAATTATACTATTTGGAGAATTATGTCGGGGCCGTTATACGGTTTGGAGGGCTATGCTGGGGTCATTTTAGTGTTTAGAGTGCTGCGTAAAGGCCATCTTACTATTCGGAGGACTATGTAGGGACCATTTATACTGTATAGAGGGATATGTATGGGACCGTTATATTGCCTGTAAGGCTGTGTGGGGCCATTATACTTTTTGGAGTGTTATTTAGGGACCATTATACTGTTTGGAGGGCTAGTGGGGGCCATTATACTGAATATGGGCTACTATACTGTTTAGAGGCCCATGTGGAGACCATTATTCTATTTGGAGGGCTATGTGTCAGCTAATATACTGTTTGGAGAGCTATGTGGGGACCAATTTTGATGTATGGAAGACTACATGGGGCCAACTATACCACTTGGAGGGCTAGTCGGGGCCATTATGCAACATAGAGGGTTATGTGGAGCCCATAATACTGTTTGGAGTGGGGACCTTTATACTATTTTGAGGGTTACAAAACATATAGAAGAAAGGAGAGCTCATAGAACTAACTATAAAGAATAAGAAAATGTGAATGGTAATAGTGAAAACATTGAAAAATGGATAAAGAGAACAGGGATAAAATAAAGTAAGTCAGCCAGTAGGTGGCACTGCAGCACAACAAGAGGCGATGAAAGAATAAAGATGTGTTTAAAACAACTGGAAATCACATAATCATATAATAAATATTACATAATGTCAAGAAGTAGACACCAAGTGGCAAAAAAGTAGTACATTGTGTGCTTAACCCCTTCATGACCTTGGGATTTTCCATTTTTCCGTGTTCGTTTTTCACTCCCTTCCTTCCCAGAGCCATAACTTTTTTTATTTTTCCGTCAATATGGCCATGTGAGGGTTTATTTTTTGTGAAACAAGTTGTACTTTTGAACGACATCATTGGTTTTAGCATGTCGTGTACTACAAAACGGGGAAAAAATTCCAAGTGCGGTGAAATTGCAAAAAAAGTGCAGTCCAACACATGTTTTTTGTTTGGCTTTTTTGCTAGGTTCACTAAATGCTAAAACTGACCTGCCATTATGATTCTCCAGGTCAGTACGAGTTCATAGACACCTAACATGACTAGGTTATTTTTTATCTAAGTGGTGAAAAAAATTCCAAACTTTGCTACAAAAAAAAAAAAATTGTGCCATTTTCCAATACCCGTAGCGTCTCCATTTTCCATGATCTGGGGTCGGTTGAGGGCTTATTTTTTGCGTGCCGAGCTGGCGTTTTTAATGATAGCATTTCGGTACAGATACGTTCTTTTGATCGCCCGTTATTGCATTTTAATGCAATGTCGCGGTGACCAAAAGAACGTAATTCTGGCGTTTCGAATTTTTTTCTCACTACGCTGTTTAGCGATCAGGTTAATGCTTTTTTTTATTGATAGATCAGGTCATTCTGAACACGGTGATACCAAATATGTGTAGGTTTGATTTTTTTTTTTTTATTATTTATTTTGAATGGGGTGAAAGGGGGGTGATTTAAACTTTTATATTTTTATTTTTTTTTCACACTTTTTTTTACCTTTTTTTTTTAATCTTCCATAGGAGGCTAGAAGCTGGCACAACTCGATCGCCTCTGCTACATAGCAGCAATCATCGGATCGCTGCTATGCAGCAGAAATGCAGGTGTGCTATGAGCGCCGACCACAGGGTGGCGCTCACAGCTACCGGGGATCAGTAACCATAGAGGTCAAATTTTTTTCAGCATGCAAATATTATTTGGCATTAATGCTGTGCCAGGTGTGCTTGAAAATAAAAAAGCCAGAGTTTGTTAATTAGAAATGTATGCTATATTGCTACTGCACTGTAATAAGTCCGTCTGAATTGGGCAAATTTTCCTGCGCTAGAATGGCTGCAAATTTTTTCAGCATAGAAATGTTATACGCCATTTATGCTGCACCTGTTGTGCATCAAAATAAGAAAGCCATAGTTGGTTGGTTAGAAAAAGCATCTCTAGACTCTTCCTGCACTGTAACAGTCCATCTGAAGTGCACACATTTTCCTACAATAATAATCCTGAAAAGTTTTGTCAACAGGGATATGTCACGCAAAATGTAAAAAGGGGCAATGTGTGTGGTAAGGGACAGGGAAGTGGAAGTGATGCTGATAGTGAGTGCAGAGGCCGAGGCTGAGGGCAAGTTCAAACTGTGCCTGCTACGGGCCCACAGCAAACACACACATCATGTCGACCTACCTTCCTGCCCCACTTTGTAAGGGGCGTAGAGAACCAATCTTGAAGCCAAACCAATGCATACCTCCCAACCATCCCGGATCCAGCGGGACTGTCCTGATTTTGACAGTCAGCCCCGCGATCCCGGGCGGTACATTAATTGTCCCGCACTGGTTGGGAGGTGTGTATATCACCCGGTCAGCTGAGAGCTCCGAGTCCCTGCACCCGGCCCGCACAGCAGCACACCACATAATGGCTGCTCTGTGCACAGGACCTGTGATGAGGTCACAGGATGAGAGGAGTCAGGGGGTCACATGATCGGGAGGAGGACCTCCGTGTACAGGACTCTGCTGGTTGCCATGGCACCGGAGGAGGGTAAGGCAGCATATGTGTGAGGTCTGGAGGTGTTTACAGTGTGGATGTAGCAGAGCCGTGTGTGTACGAGGTGTATGGATCAGGGCAGCGTGTGAAAGGTGTATGGAGCGGAGTGGTGTGTATGTATGATGTGTACGGAGCCGTGTGCATGAGGTGTACACAGCGGAGTCGTGTGTGTAAGACGTGTACGGAGTGGAGCCATGTGTGTAAGACGTGTACGGAGCCGTGTGTACGAGGTGTACGGAGCGCAGCCGTGTGTGTGCGAGGTGTGCGGAGCGGAGCCATGTGTGTAAGAGGTGTACGGAGCGGAGCTGTGTGCATGAGGTGTACGGAGCGCAGCCGTGTGTGTACGAGGTGTACGGAGCGGAGTCGTGTGTGTAAGACGTGTACGGAGCGGAGCCATGTGTGTAAGAGGTGTACGGAGCCGTGTGCATGAGGTGTACGGAGCGCAGCCGTGTGTGTGCGAGGTGTACGGAGCGGAGCCATGTGTGTAAGAGGTGTACGGAGCGGAGCTGTGTGCATGAGGTGTACGGAGCGCAGCCGTGTGTGTACGAGGTGTACGGAGCGGAGTCGTGTGTGTAAGACATGTACGGAGCGGAGCCATGTGTGTAAGAGGTGTACGGAGCGGAGCTGTGTGCATGAGGTATATGGAGCGGAGCAGCGTGTGCAATGTGTATAGAGCGGAGCCGTGTGTGTACGAGGTGTACGGAGCGGAGTCATGTGTGTAAGACGTGTACAGAGCGGAGCCATGTGTGTAAGAGGTGTACGGAGCCGTGTGCATGAGGTGTACGGAGCGCAGCCGTGTGTGTACGAGGTGCACGGAGCGGAGCAGCATGTGAAAGGTGTACGGAGCGGAGTCATGTGTAACAGGTGTATGGAGCACAGCCGCGCGTGTACGAGGTGTACGGAGCACAGCCGTGTGTGTACGAAGTGTACGGATCAGAGCAGAGTGTGAAAGGTGTATGGAGCGGAGCCACGTGTGTACGGAGCGGAGCCACGTGTGTATGAGGTGTGCAGAGCAGAGCCATGTGTGTACAAGGTATACGGAGCGGAGCAGCGGGGGCAATGTGTATAGAGCGGAGCCGTGTGTGTACGAGGTGTACGGAGCGGAGTCGTGTGTGTAAGACGTGTACGGAGCGGAGCCATGTGTGTAAGAGGTGTACGGAGCCGTGTGCATGAGGTGCACGGAGGGCAGCCGTGTGTGTACGAGGTGTACGGAGCGGAGCAGCATGTGAAAGGTGTACGCAGCGGAGTCATGTGTAACAGGTGTATGGAGCACAGCCGCACGTGTACGAGGTGTACGGAGCACAGCCGTGTGTGTACGAAGTGTACGGATCAGAGCAGAGTGTGAAAGGTGTATGGAGCGGAGCCACGTGTGTACGGAGCGGAGCCACGTGTGTATGAGGTGTGCAGAGCAGAGCCATGTGTGTACAAGGTATACGGAGCGGAGCAGCGGGGGCAATGTGTATAGAGCGGAGCCGTGTGTGTACGAGGTGTACGGAGCGGAGTCGTGTGTGTAAGACGTGTACGGAGCGGAGCCATGTGTGTAAGAGGTGTACGGAGCCGTGTGCATGAGGTGCACGGAGGGCAGCCGTGTGTGTACGAGGTGTACGGAGCGGAGCAGCATGTGAAAGGTGTACGCAGCGGAGTCATGTGTAACAGGTGTATGGAGCACAGCCGCGCGTGTACGAGGTGTACGGAGCACAGCCGTGTGTGTACGAAGTGTACGGATCAGAGCAGAGTGTGAAAGGTGTATGGAGCGGAGCCACGTGTGTACGAGGTGTACGGAGCGGAGCCACGTGTGTATGGGGTGTGCAGAGCAGAGCCATGTGTGTACAAGGTATACGGAGTAGTGCCGGGTGTGTACGAGATGTATGGAGAGGAGCCGTATGTGCATGAGGTGTACGCAGCGGAGCCATGTGTGTGCAAGGTATACGGAGCGGACCAGCGTGTGCAGTGTCTATGGAGCAGAGCGGTGTGTGTACGAGATGTACGGAGTAGTGCCGTGTGTACGAGATGTATGGAGCGGAGCCGTGTGTGTATTAGATGTATGGAGTGGAGCCGTGTGTACGGAGCGGAGCCGTGTGTGCAAAGTGTACGGAGCGCAGCCGCGTGTGTATGAGTAGCTACGTGTGGCCATTATACGGTACGAAGTATCATGTGCGGCCAATATACAGTATGGAGCATCATGTGTGGTCATTATACAGTATGGAGTATCATGTGCGGTCATTATACAGTATGGAGCATCATGTGTGGCCATTATACAGTATGGAGTATCATGTGCGGTCATTATACAGTATGGAGCATCATGGGCAGCCATTATGCAGTATGGAGCATCATGTGCAGTCATTATACAGTATGGAGCATCCTGTGCGGTCATTATACAGTATGGAGCATCATGTACGGTCATTATTAGTGTTGAGCATTCCGATACCGCAAGTATCGGGTATCGGCCGATACTTGCGGTATCGGAATTCCGATACCGAGATCCGATACTTTTGTGATATCGGGTATCGGTATCGGATCAATAGGGATGTGTAAAATAAAGAATTAAAATAAAAAATATTGATATGCTCACCTCTCCGGCGGCCCCTGGACATCATGCTGCTAACCGGGAGGCTTCTTTGTTTAAAATGCGTGCCTTTAGGACCTGGGAATGACGTCCCGGGTTCTGATTGGTCGCGTGCCGCCCATGTGACCGGCACGCGACCAATCAGAAGCCGTGACGTCATTCGCAGGTCCTCAATTCCTAGAATTAGGAGTTTTTGTGAATGAGAATGACGTCGCGGCTTCTGATTGGTCGCGTGCCAGTCACATGGGCGGCACGCGACCAATCAGAACCCGGGACGTCATTCCCAGGTCCTAAAGGCGCGCATTTTAAACAAAGAAGCCTCCCGGTTAGCAGCATGATGTCCAGGGGCCGCCGGAGAGGTGAGCATATCAATATTTTTTATTTTAATTCTTTATTTTACAGATCCCTATGGATCCCAGGGCCTGAAGGAGAGTTTCCTCTCCTTCAGACCCTGGGAACCATGAGAATACCTTCCGATACTTGATGTCCCATTGACTTGTATTGGTATCGGATATCGGTATTGACGACATCCGATATTTTTCGGGTATCGGTCGATACTATCCGATACCGATACTTTCAAGTATCGGACGGTATCTCTCAACACTAGTCATTATACAGTATGGAGCATCATGTGCGGCCATTATACAGTTTGGAGCATCATGTGCGGTCATTATACAGCATGGAGCATCCTGTGCGGCCATTATACAGTTTGGAGCATCATGTGTGGCCATTATACAGTATGGAGCATCATGTGTGGCCATTATACAGTTTGGAGCATCATGTGCGGTCATTATACAGTATGGAGCATCCTGTGTGGCCATTATACAGTACTAGATTGTGGCCCGATTCTAACGCATCGGGTATTCTAGAATATGCATGTCCCCGTAGTATATGGACAATGATGATTCCAGAATTCGCGGCAGACTGTGCCCGTCGCTGATTGGTCGAGGCAACCTTTATGACATCATCGTCGCCATGGCAACCATTATGACATCTACGTCGATACTGTGCCCGTCGCTGAATCAGAAACATGAGATGTCTACGTCCTTTATGACATCATCGTCGCTGTGCCCGTTGCTGATTGGTCGAGGCCTGGCGGCCTCGACCAATCAGAGACGCGGGATTTCTACGTCGATGCTGTGCCGGTCTCTGATTGGTCGAGGCCTGGCGGCCTCGACCAATCAGAGACGCGGGATTTCCAGGACAGACAGACAGACAGACAGACAGACAGACAGAAAGACAGACAGACAGACAGACAGAAAGACAGACAGACGGAAAAACCCTTAGTCAATTATATATATAGACTAGATTGTGGCCCGATTCTAACGCATCGGGTATTCTAGAATATGCATGTCCCCGTAGTATGACCTTTATGACATCATCTTCGCCATGGCAACCATTATGACATCTACGTCGATACTGTGCCCGTCGCTGAATCAGAAATGTGAGATGTCTACGTCCTTTATGACATCATCGTCGCTGTGCCTGTTGCTGATTGGTCGAGGCCTAGCGGCCTCGACCAATCAGAGAGCTGGGATTTCCAGGACAGACAGACAGACAGAAAGAAAGACAGACAGACGGAAAAAAACCCTTAGGCAATTATATATATAGATGGACCCGTAGAAGCACCTGTGTGTGCGAAACGGCCGTCGTCCGTGCTCCTATACCGCACCCTCATATGTACCTGATGTCCTGATGGATGTAATTTTCATCTTTCTCCATTAAAGATCACAATCTTCACAGCAAATTCGGGGTGAGTGCCGCATTAGTTTCTTCTCTTTTACTGCATATATATAGATGGAGCATCCTGTGCGGCCATTATACAGTACTAGATTGTGGCCCGATTCTAACGCATCGGGTATTCTAGAATATGCATGTCCCCGTAGTATATGGACAATGATGATTCCAGAATTCGCGGCAGACTGTGCCCGTCGCTGATTGGTCGAGGCAACCTTTATGACATCATCATTGCCATGGCAACCATTATGACATCTACGTCGATACTGTGCCCGTCACTGAATCAGAGACGCGGGATGTCTACGTCCTTTATGACATCATCGTCGCTGTGCCCGTTCATGATTGGTCGATGCCTGGCGGCCTCGACCAATCAGAGACGCGGGATTTCTACGTCGATGCTGTGCCGGTCTCTGATTATGCGAGGCCTGGCGGCCTCGACCAATCAGAGACGCGGGATTTCCAGGACAGACAGACAGACAGACAGAAAGACAGACAGACGGAAAAACCCTTAGACAATTATATATATAGATGGAGCACTGTGGCCATATTTTTTTGTTTATAATTATTCTTTCTGAACAGTGTGATCAGCAGTGCTAAATGGGTGTGGTTGAGACGTGGATATGGGTGTGACTAGTGAATGGGTGTGGTCAGAGGCATGGCCTAAAATTTGCCGCGGCGCGCGCCGCAAGCTTTGTCCCTCTTTCCCAGCTTCAAAAGTTGGGAGGTATGCCAATGTGAAAAGGTTGTTGGACGGATAGGAGATACTGCTTCCATTCACTTTGCCATCACCACCCTGTGATACACACTGTGAAGTCTCAGTAGCTCTGATTCTGAACCAAATAAGCATCACCCTGTTCTCCTAAATCCAAATACCCCCCTCTCTCTCCTGAGCACCACAGTGTAGCAAACCACATATAGCGTCTAAGTTTGGCATTTCTGAAGCGATGAGCGTTCGCCTAACGGGTGCATTGTTATGACCTGGTGGTCAGGACAATAATGGACCTGGTAGTTAAGAGCACACGGAATGACCTGATAGTTACTGATAATATAGGACGAGCTCTGGGACGTGGGAACTCTGCTGACCGCAATCCCTAATCCTATCAACCACACTAGAAATAGCCGTGGATTGCTCCTAACGCTCCCTATGCAACTCGGCACAGCCTAAGGAACTAGCTAGCCCTAAAGATAGAAAAATAAAGCCTACCTTGCCTCAGAAAAACTCCCCAAAGGAAAAGGCAGCCCCCCACATATAATGACTGTGAGTAAAGATGAAAATACAAACACAGAGATGAAATAGATTAAGCAAAGTGAGGCCCGACTTACTGAACAGACTGAGGATAGGAAAGGTAGCTTTGCGGTCAGCACAAAAACCTACAAAAAGACCACGCAGAGGGCGCAAAAAGACCCTCCGCACCGACTCATGGTGCGGAGGCGCTTCCTCTGCGTCCCAGAGCTTCCAGCAAGCAAGACAACAATCAAAAAAGCAAGCTGGACAGAAAAATAGCAAACCAGAGGAAAACAAGCAGTCACTTAGCTTCTGCTGGGAAGACAGGTCACAAGAACGATCCAGGAGTGAACTAGACCAATACTGGAACATTGACAGGTGGCATGGAGCAAAGATCTAAGTGGAGTTAAATAGAGCAGCCAGCTAACGAATTAACCTCGACACCTGTGGAAGGAAACTCAGAAACACCCACAGCCACCAGAGAAAGTCCATGGACAGAACCAGCCGAAGTACCATTCATGACCACAGGGGGGAGCCCGACAACAGAATTCACAACAGTACCCCCCCTTGAGGAGGGGTCATTGAACCCTCACTGTTGTGAATTCTGTGGCTGAGTTCACTTCTGTGGTCACAAGTGGTATTGCAGTCTTTGGGCTTCCTCCCTCAGGTGTTTTGGTGAGCTCGTTGGCTGCCTTGCTATTTAGCTCCACCTGAGTCTGTCTTCCTTGCTCCTTGTCAATGTTCCAGTGTTGGATCTGAGCTACTGCATCTTTCCTTGGGCCTGCTGCTCTGCTAGATAAGTGCTTCTAGTTTGTTTTCTGTTTTTTTCTGTCCAGCTTGCTATTGTCTTTTGCTGGAAGCTCTGAGAAGCAGAGGGGTGCACCGCCGTGCTGTTAGTTCGGCACGGTGGGTCTTTTTGCCCCTTTGCGTGGTTTTCGTTTTAGGGTTTTTTGTAGACTGCATAGTTCTCTTTGCTATCCTCGCTCTGTCTAGAATATCGGGCCTCACTTTGCTGAATCTATTTCATTCCTACGTTTGTCTTTTCATCTTGCTAACAGTCATTATATGTGGGGGGCTGCCTATTCCTTTGGGGTATTTCTCTGAGGTAAGTCAGGCTTGTATTTCTATCTTCAGGCTAGTCAGCTCCTCAGGCAGTGCCGAGTTGCATAGGTAGTTGTTAGGCGCAATCCACTGCTGCTTATAGTTGTGTGAGGATAGATCAGGTACTGCAGTCTACAGAGATTCCACGTCTCAGAGCTCGTCCTATTGTTTTTGGTTATTGCCAGATCTCTGTATGTGCGCTGATTACTGCACGCTGTGTTGCCTGATTGCCAGCCATAACAGTACAAGGAGCCTCACCAATGATTCCCAATAGAGGGAAAAAAGAAATCCTGACATCATTTTTTTTTCTTAGCTCTGTCTTCAGTCTTTTTTTTCCCCTAGACATTAGAGTGCTTCAGGACACAGCTGTGGACATGGATATTCAGGCTCTGTGCTCCTCAATGGATAATCTCGTTGTAAATGTACAAAAGATTCAAGATACTATTGATCAGAAATCGATGCTAGAACCAAGAATTCCGATTCCTGATTTGTTTTTTGGTGACAGAACTAAGTTCCTGAGCTTCAGAAATAATTGTAAGCTATTTTTGGCCTTGAAACCTCATTCTTCTGGTAATCCTATTCAACAGGTTTTGATTATTATTTCTTTTTTGCGCGGCGACCCACAGGACTGGGCGTTTTCTCTTGCACCAGGAGATTCTGCATTGAGTAATGTTGATGCATTTTTCCTGGCGCTCGGATTGCTTTACGATGAGCCTAATTCAGTGGATCAGGCTGAGAAAAATCTGCTGGCTTTATGCCAGGGTCAGGATGATGTAGAAGTATATTGTCAGAAATTTAGGAAATGGTCAGTACTCACTCTGTGGAATGAATCTGCACTAGCGGCTTTGTTCAGAAAGGGTCTCTCTGAAGCTCTTAAGGATGTAATGGTGGGATTTCCTATGCCTGCTGGTTTGAATGAGTCTATGTCCTTGGCCATTCAGATCGGTCGTCGCTTGCGCGAGCGTAAATCTGTGCACCATCTGGCGGTACTGCCTGAGAGTAAACCTGAGCCTATGCAGTGCGACAGGACTATGACTAAAGTAGAACGGCAAGAACACAGACGTCTGAACAGACTGTGTTTCTATTGTGGTGATTCTACTCATGCTATTTCTAATTGTCCTAAACGCACTAGGCGGTTCGATAGCTCTGCCGTTATTGGTACTGTACAGTCCAAATTCCTTTTGTCCATTACCTTAATGTGCTCTTTGTCATCGTATTCTGTCATGGCGTTTGTGGATTCAGGCGCTGCCCTGAATCTGATGGATTTGGATTATGCTAAACGTTGTGGATTTTTCTTGGAGCCTTTGCGGTGTCCTATTCCGTTGAGAGGAATTGATGCTACACCTTTGGCCAAGAATAAGCCTCAGTACTGGGCCCAGCTGACCATGTGCATGGCTCCTGCACATCAGGAAGTTATTCGCTTTCTGGTACTGCATAATTTGCATGATGTGGTCGTGTTGGGGTTGCCATGGCTACAAACCCATAATCCAGTATTGGATTGGAACTCTATGTCGGTAACCAGCTGGGGTTGTCAGGGAGTACATGGTGATGTTCCATTTTTGTCTATTTCGTCATCCATTCCTTCTGACATCCCAGAGTTCTTGTCGGACTTTCAGGATGTATTTGAAGAGTCCAAGTCTGATGCCCTACCTCCGCATAGGAATTGTGATTGTGCTATCGATTTGATTCCTGGTAGTAAATTCCCTAAGGGTCGTTTATTTAATTTGTCCGTACCTGAACACACCGCTATGCGCAGTTATGTGAAGGAGTCCCTGGAGAAGGGACATATTCGCCCATCGTCGTCACCATTGGGAGCAGGGTTCTTTTTTGTAGCCAAGAAGGATGGTTCGCTAAGACCATGTATTGATTACCGCCTTCTTAATAAGATCACTGTTAAGTTTCAGTATCCCTTGCCATTGATTTCTGACTTGTTTGCTCGGATTAAGGGGGCTAGTTGGTTTACTAAGATTGATCTTCGTGGTGCGTATAATCTGGTGAGAATCAGGCAGGGAGATGAATGGAAAACGGCATTTAATACGCCCGAGGGTCATTTTGAGTATCTGGTGATGCCGTTCGGACTTGCCAATGCTCCATCTGTTTTTCAGTCTTTTATGCATGACATTTTCCGTGAGTATCTGGATAAATTCTTGATTGTTTACTTGGATGACATTTTGATCTTCTCAGATGATTGGGAGTCTCATGTGAAGCAAGTCAGAATGGTTTTCCAGGTACTGCGTGCTAATTCCTTGTTCGTGAAGGGATCAAAGTGTCTCTTCGGTGTGCAGAAAGTTTCATTTTTGGGGTTCATCTTTTCCCCTTCTACTATCGAGATGGATCCGGTTAAGGTTCAGGCCATCCAGGATTGGACTCAGCCGACATCTCTAAAAAGTCTGCAGAAATTCCTGGGCTTTGCTAATTTTTATCGTCGCTTCATCTGTAATTTTTCTAGCATTGCCAGACCATTGACCGATTTGACCAAGAAGGGTGCTGATTTGGTTAATTGGTCTTCTGCTGCCGTGGAAGCTTTTCAGGAGTTGAAGCGTCGTTTTTGCTGTGCCCCTGTGTTGTGTCAACCTGATGTTTCTCTTCCGTTCCAGGTCGAGGTTGATGCTTCTGAGATTGGTGCAGGGGCGGTTTTGTCACAGAGAGGTTCTGGTTGCTCAGTGTTCAAACCATGTGCTTTCTTTTCCAGGAAATTTTCTGCTGCTGAGCGTAATTATGATGTGGGCAACCGAGAGTTGCTAGCCATGAAGTGGGCATTCGAGGAGTGGCGTCATTGGCTTGAGGGTGCTAAGCATCGCGTGGTGGTATTGACTGATCATAAGAACTTGACTTATCTCGAGTCTGCCAAGCGCTTGAATCCTAGACAGGCCCGTTGGTCGTTATTTTTTGCTCGTTTTGATTTTGTGATTTCATACCTTCCGGGCTCTAAAAATGTGAAGGCGGATGCTCTGTCTAGGAGTTTTGTGCCCGACTCTCCGGGGTTATCTGAGCCGGCGAGTATCCTCAAGGAAGGAGTCATTGTGTCTGCCATCTCCCCTGATTTGCGGAGAGTGTTGCAGAAATTTCAGGCTAATAAACCTGATCGTTGTCCGGCCGAGAAACTGTTCGTCCCTGATAGGTGGACTAGTAAAGTTATCTCTGAACTTCATTGTTCGGTGCTGGCCGGTCATCCAGGAATCTTTGGTACCAGGGAGTTGGTTGCTAGATCCTTCTGGTGGCCATCTCTGTCACGGGATGTGCGTGCTTTTGTGCAGTCCTGTGGAATTTGTGCTAGGGCTAAGCCCTGCTGTTCACGTGCCAGTGGGTTGCTTTTGCCCTTGCCGGTCCCGAAGAGGCCTTGGACACATATTTCGATGGATTTCATTTCTGACCTTCCCGTTTCTCAAAAAATGTCGGTCATTTGGGTGGTCTGTGATCGCTTTTCTAAAATGGTCCATCTGGTGCCCTTGGTTAAATTGCCTTCCTCCTCTGATTTGGTGCCTTTGTTCTTCCAGCATGTGGTTCGTTTACATGGCATTCCTGAGAATATTGTTTCTGACAGAGGTTCCCAGTTTGTCTCGAGGTTCTGGCGAGCCTTTTGTGGTAGGATGGGCATTGACCTATCTTTCTCTTCGGCCTTCCATCCTCAGACTAATGGCCAGACCGAACGAACCAATCAGACCTTGGAAACATATCTGAGATGTTTTGTTTCCGCTGACCAGGATGATTGGGTGTCATTTTTGCCGTTGGCTGAGTTCGCCCTTAATAATCGGGCCAGCTCGGCTACCTTGGTCTCTCCATTTTTCTGCAATTCTGGGTTCCATCCTCGTTTCTCTTCAGGACAGGTTGAGTCTTCGGACTGTCCTGGTGTGGATTCTGTGGTGGACAGGTTGCAGCAGATCTGGACTCAGGTAGTGGACAATTTGACCTTGTCCCAGGAGAAGGCTCAGCTTTTCGCTAATCGCAGACGCCGTGTGGGACCCCGACTTCGTGTTGGGGATTTGGTTTGGTTATCTTCTCGTCATATTCCTATGAAGGTTTCCTCTCCTAAATTTAAACCTCGTTTTATTGGTCCGTATAGGATTTCTGAGATTCTCAATCCGGTGTCTTTTCGTCTGACCCTCCCAGACTCCTTTTCCATACATAATGTATTCCATAGGTCGTTGTTGAGGAGATACGTGGCACCTATGGTTCCATCTGTGGAGCCTCCTGCCCCTGTTTTGGTGGAGGGGGAATTGGAGTATATTGTGGAGAAGATTTTGGATTCTCGTGTCTCTAGACGGAAACTCCAGTATCTGGTCAAATGGAAGGGTTATGCTCAGGAAGATAATTCCTGGGTTTTTGCCTCTGATGTCCATGCCCCAGATCTTGTTCGTGCCTTTCATGTGGCTCATCCTGGTCGGCCTGGGGGTTCTGGTGAGGGTTCGGTGACCCCTCCTCAAGGGGGGGGTACTGTTGTGAATTCTGTGGCTGAGTTCACTTCTGTGGTCACAAGTGGTATTGCAGTCTCTGGGCTTCCTCCCTCAGGTGTTTTGGTGAGCTCGTTGGCTGCCTTGCTATTTAGCTCCACCTGAGTCTGTCTTCCTTGCTCCTTGTCAATGTTCCAGTGTTGGATCTGAGCTACTGCATCTTTCCTTGGGCCTGCTGCTCTGCTAGATAAGTGCTTCTAGTTTGTTTTCTGTTTTTTTCTGTCCAGCTTGCTATTGTCTTTTGCTGGAAGCTCTGAGAAGCAGAGGGGTGCACCGCCGTGCTGTTAGTTCGGCACGGTGGGTCTTTTTGCCCCTTTGCGTGGTTTTCGTTTTAGGGTTTTTTGTAGACTGCATAGTTCTCTTTGCTATCCTCGCTCTGTCTAGAATATCGGGCCTCACTTTGCTGAATCTATTTCATTCCTACGTTTGTCTTTTCATCTTGCTAACAGTCATTATATGTGGGGGGCTGCCTATTCCTTTGGGGTATTTCTCTGAGGTAAGTCAGGCTTGTATTTCTATCTTCAGGCTAGTCAGCTCCTCAGGCAGTGCCGAGTTGCATAGCTAGTTGTTAGGCGCAATCCACTGCTGCTTATAGTTGTGTGAGGATAGATCAGGTACTGCAGTCTACAGAGATTCCACGTCTCAGAGCTCGTCCTATTGTTTTTGGTTATTGCCAGATCTCTGTATGTGCGCTGATTACTGCACGCTGTGTTGCCTGATTGCCAGCCATAACACCTCACCAGAGCCCCCAGGCCGACCAGGATGAGCCAAATGAAAGGCACGAACCAGATCGGCAGCATGAACATCAGAGGCAAAAACCCAGGAATTATCTTCCTGACCATAACCCTTCCACTTGACCAGGTACTGGAGTTTCCGTCTCGAAATACGAGAATCCAAAATCTTCTCCACCACATACTCCAACTCCCCCTCAACCAACACCGGGGCAGGAGGATCAACGGATGGAACCACAGGCGCCACGTATCTCCGCAACAACGACCTATGGAACACATTATGGATGGCAAAAGAAGCAGGAAGGGCCAAACGAAATGACACAGGATTAATAACCTCAGAAATCTTATACGGACCAATGAAACGAGGCTTAAACTTAGGAGAGGAAACCTTCATAGGAACATAACGAGACGACAACCAAACCAAATCCCCAACACGAAGTCGGGGACCCACACAACGCCGGCGGTTAGTGAAACGTTGAGCCTTCTCCTGGGACAATGTCAAATTGTCCACCACATGAGTCCAAATCTGCTGCAACCTATCCACCACAGTATCCACACCAGGACAGTCCGAAGACTCAACCTGCCCTGAAGAAAAACGCGGATGGAAACCAGAATTGCAGAAAAACGGCGAAACCAAAGTAGCCGAGCTGGCCCGATTATTAAGGGCGAACTCAGCCAACGGCAAAAAGGACACCCAATCATCCTGATCAGCAGAAACAAAGCATCTTAGATATGTTTCCAAAGTCTGATTAGTTCGTTCGGTTTGGCCATTTGTCTGAGGATGAAAAGCCGAGGAAAAAGACAAATCAATGCCCATCCTAGCACAAAAAGATCGCCAAAACCTCGAAACAAACTGGGAACCTCTGTCAGAAACGATGTTCTCCGGGATACCATGTAAACGATCCAAATGCTGGAAAAATAATGGCACCAAATCAGAGGAGGAAGGCAATTTAGACAAAGGTACCAAATGGACCATCTTAGAAAAGCGATCACAAACCACCCAAATGACCGACATCTTTTGAGAGACGGGGAGATCCGAAATAAAATCCATAGAAATATGCGTCCAGGGCCTCTTCGGGACCGGCAAGGGCAAAAGCAACCCACTGGCACGAGAACAGCAGGGCTTAGCCCGAGCACAAGTCCCACAGGACTGCACAAAAGAACGCACATCCCGTGACAAAGACGGCCACCAAAAGGATCTAGCCACCAAATCTCTGGTACCAAAAATTCCAGGATGCCCAGCCAACACTGAACAATGAATCTCAGAGATAACTCTACTAGTCCATCTATCAGGGACAAACAGTTTCTCTGCTGGGCAACGGTCCGGTCTATCAGCCTGAAATTTTTGCAGCACCCGCCGCAAATCAGGGGAGATGGCAGACAAAATTACCCCCTCTTTGAGAATACCCGCCGGCTCAGGAACACCCGGAGAGTCAGGCACAAAACTCCTTGACAGGGCATCAGCCTTCACATTCTTAGAGCCCGGAAGGTACGAAACCACAAAATCAAAACGGGAGAAAAATAACGACCATCGAGCCTGTCTCGGATTCAACCGTTTAGCAGACTCAAGATAAGTCAAATTCTTGTGATCTGTCAAGACCACCACGCGATGCTTGGCTCCTTCAAGCCAATGACGCCACTCCTCGAATGCCCACTTCATGGCCAACAACTCTCGATTACCAACATCATAATTGCGCTCAGCAGGCGAAAACTTTCTAGAAAAGAAAGTACATGGCTTCATCACCGAGCCATCAGAACTTCTTTGCGACAAAACAGCCCCAGCTCCAATCTCAGAAGCATCAACCTCAACCTGAAACGGGAGCGAAACATCTGGCTGGCACAACACAGGGGCTGTTGTGAATTCTGTTGTCGGGCTCCCTCCTGTGGTCATGAATGGTATTTCGGCTGGTTCTGTCCATGGACTTCCTCTGGTGGGTGTTTCTGAGTTTCCTTCCTCAGGTGACGAGGTTAATTAGTTAGCTGGCTGCTCTATTTAACTCCACTTAGATCTTTGCTCCATGCCACCTGTCAATGTTCCAGTATTGGTCTAGTTCACTCCTGGATCGTTCTTGTGACCTGTCTTCCCAGCAAAAGCTAAGTTCCAGCTTGTATTTCTTGGGTTTGCAATTTTTTTGTCCAGCTCGCTATTCTTATTGTTGTCTTGCTTGCTGGAAGCTCTGGGACGCAGAGGGAGCGCCTCCGCACCGTGAGTCGGTGCGGAGGGTCTTTTTGCGCCCTCTGCGTGGTCTTTTTGTAGGTTTTTGTGCTGACCGCAAAGTAACCTTTCCTATCCTCGGTCTGTTCAGTAAGTCGGGCCTCACTTTGCTAAATCTATTTCATCTCTGTGTTTGTATTTTCATCTTTACTCACAGTCATTATATGTGGGGGGCTGCCTTTTCCTTTGGGGAATTTCTCTGAGGCAAGGTAGGCTTTATTTTTCTATCTTCAGGGCTAGCTAGTTCCTTAGGTTGTGCCGAGTTGCATAGGGAGCGTTAGGCGCAATCCACGGCTATTTCTAGTGTGTTTGATAGGATTAGGGATTGCGGTCAGCAGAGTTCCCACGTCCCAGAGCTCGTCCTTTATTATCAGAAACTATCAGGTCATAACAGGGGCAGAAGAAAAACGACGCTTCAACTCCTGAAAAGCCTCTACAGCTGCAGAAGACCAATTGACCACATCAGCACCCTTCTTGGTCAAATCAGTCAACGGTTTAGCAACACTAGAAAAATTAACGATGAAGCGACGGTAAAAATTAGCAAAGCCCAGGAACTTCTGCAGGCTCTTCACAGATGTCGGCTGAGTCCAATCGTAAATGGCTTGGACTTTAACAGGGTCCATCTCGATAGTAGAAGGGGAAAAAATGAAACCCAAAAATGAAACCTTCTGAACTCCAAAGAGACACTTTGACCCCTTCACAAACAAGGAATTCGCACGAAGGACCTGGAACACCATTCTGACCTGCTTCACATGAGACTCCCAATCATCCGAAAAGACCAAAATATCATCCAAATACACAATCAGGAATTTATCCAGGTACTCTCGGAAGATGTCATGCATAAAGGACTGAAATACTGATGGAGCATTGGAAAGCCCGAATGGCATAACCAGGTACTCAAAATGGCCCTCGGGAGTATTAAATGCAGTTTTCCATTCATCGCCTTGTTTAATACGCACAAGATTATACGCCCCTCGAAGATCTATCTTGGTGAACCAACTAGCCCCTTTAATACGAGCAAACAAATCAGACAGCAACGGCAAAGGATACTGAAATGTGACTGTAATTTTATTGAGAAGGCGGTAATCAATACAAGGTCTCAAAGAACCATCCTTCTTGGCCACAAAAAAGAACCCTGCTCCTAACGGTGATGACGATGGGCGAATATGGCCTTTCTCCAAGGATTCCTTTATATAACTCCACATAGCGGCATGTTCTGGCACAGATAAATTGAACAATCGGCCCTTAGGAAACTTACTTCCAGGAATCAAATTAATTGCACAATCCCTATGAGGAGGTAGGGCACTGGCTTTGGGCTCATCAAATACATCCCGATAATCCGACAAAAACTCTGGAACTTCAGAAGGAGTGGAAGACGAAATAGACAAAAATAGAACATCACCATGTACCCCCTGGCAACCCCAGCTGGACACAGACATAGATTTCCAGTCCAATACTGGATTATGAACCTGTAGCCATGGCAACCCCAAAACGACCACATCATGCAGATTATGCAACACCAGAAAGCGGATATCCTCATGATGTGCAGGAGCCATGCACATGGTCAATTGGGTCCAGTACTGAGGCTTATTCTTGGCCAAAGGCGTAGCATCAATTCCTCTCAATGGAATAGGATACTGCAAAGGCTCCAAGAAAAAACCACAGCGCCTAGCATACTCCAAGTCCATCAAATTCAGGGCAGCGCCTGAATCCACAAATGCCATAACAGAATAGGATGACAAAGAACAAATCAGAGTAACGGACAATAGAAATTTAGACTGTACCGTACCAATGGTGTCAGACCTAGCGAACCGCTTAGTGCGCTTAGGACAATCGGAGATAGCATGAGTGGAATCACCACAGTAAAAACATAGCCCATTCCGACGTCTGTGTTCTTGCCGTTCAGCTCTGGTCAAAGTCCTATCACATTGCATAGGCTCAGGCCCATGCTCAGATAGTACCGCCAAATGGTGCACAGCTTTACGCTCACGCAAGCATCGATCGATCTGAATGGCCAAAGACATAGACTCATTCAGACCAGCAGGCATGGGAAATCCCACCATGACATCCTTAATGGCTTCAGAGAGACCCTTTCTGAAGATTGCTGCCAGGGCACATTCATTCCACTGAGTGAGCACAGACCACTTTCTAAACTTCTGACAATATATCTCCGCTTCATCCTGACCCTGACACAGAGCCAGCAAGATTTTCTCTGCCTGATCCACTGAATTAGGTTAGTCATAAAGCAATCCAAGCGCCAGGAAAAACGCATCAACATCACGCAATGCCGGATCTCCTGGTGCAAGGGAAAATGCCCAGTCTTGAGGGTCACCACGTAACAAAGAAATAATGATCTTTACTTGTTGAACAGGGTCACCTGAGGAGCGAGGTTTCAAGGCAAGAAACAATTTACAATTATTTTTGAAATTCAAGAACTTAGATCTATCACCAAAAAACAAATCAGGAATTGGAATCCTAGGCTCTGACATCAGATTCTGAACCACAAAATCTTGAATGTTTTGTACACTTATAGTGAGATTATCCATCAAAGAGGACAGACCTTGAATGTCCATGTCTACACCTGTGTTCTGAACCACCCAGATGTAAAGGGGAAAAGAGAGACAAAACACAGTGCAAAGAAATAAAAATGGTCTCAGAACTTCTCTTATCCCTCTATTGAGATGCATTAGTACTTTGGGCCACCTGTACTGTTATGACCTGGTGGTCAGGACAATAATGGACCTGGTGGTTAAGAGCACACGGAATGACCTGATAGTTACTGATAATATAGGACGAGCTCTGGGACGTGGGAACTCTGCTGACCGCAATCCCTAATCCTATCAACCACACTAGAAATAGCCGTGGATTGCTCCTAACGCTCCCTATGCAACTCGGCACAGCCTAAGGAACTAGCTAGCCCTAAAGATAGAAAAATAAAGCCTACCTTGCCTCAGAGAAATTCCCCAAAGGAAAAGGCAGCCCCCCACATATAATGACTGTGAGTAAAGATGAAAATACAAACACAGAGATGAAATAGATTAAGCAAAGTGAGGCCCGACTTACTGAACAGACTGAGGATAGGAAAGGTAGCTTTGCGGTCAGCACAAAAACCTACAAAAAGACCACGCAGAGGGCGCAAAAAGACCCTCCGCACCGACTCACGGTGCGGAGGCGCTCCCTCTGCGTCCCAGAGCTTCCAGCAAGCAAGACAACAATCAAAAAAGCAAGCTGGACAGAAAAATAGCAAACCAGAGGAAAACAAGCAGTCACTTAGCTTCTGCTGGGAAGACAGGTCACAAGAACGATCCAGGAGTGAACTAGACCAATACTGGAACATTGACAGGTGGCATGGAGCAAAGATCTAAGTGGAGTTAAATAGAGCAGCCAGCTAAAGAATTAACCTCGTCACCTGTGGAAGGAAACTCAGAAACACCCACAGCCACCAGAGAAAGTCCATGGACAGAACCAGCCAAAGTACCATTCATGACCACAGGGGGGAGCCCGACAACAGAATTGACAACAGTGCATACCTTCAGAAACACGGGCTGGGCATAACGTACTGGTGACTGTAACGAAATGGTCGGTACAGAATATTTGTCACTAAAGCGGCAGTTTGCAATTTTCACTTGGCAACATTCATTGCTGCTTGTTTCTGTGAAATACCCTTGGATTTGAAATCAGCACTACACCTGTAGACAAATTCCCAAAGGGGTATAACTTCCAAAATGGGGTCACTTGAGGGGAGATTCTGATCTTCTAGCAATTAGTGTCTCTGTATATGGAGTCCACAAACTCTTCTAGGAAAATCAGTACTCCAGCAGGCAAATAGCTCTCCGTTCCTCCCAAGTATCTCCGTATGGCTAAGTAGCACTGTAGAGTCACAGATGGGGTATTGCCAAGTTCAGTAGAAATTGTGGGACAATTTTTGGTGCCATTTTTACCCAATTCTTGCGTGAAAGTGTAAAATCTTGGGCTAAAACTACATTTTGATGGTCAAAATGCAGCTATTTCTTCTTCACTGCTCAATGGTATAAAATTCTGTGACACACCCTTGGTGTCAAAATGATCACTGCACCCCAGTTGAATTCAATGAGAGGTGTAGTTTGTAAAATGGGGTCACTTATGGGGGGTTCTGCTGTTCTTGCACCTCATGGACCACCTAGAGGGTTATGGTACACGCAAACCATAACAGAAAAATCTTGCGCTCCTTCTCTTCTGAGCTTTGCACTTTGCCTGACAAATATTTCTCAATTACACAAAGGGTATTGGTGCACTCAGGAAAAAATTGACATCAGTTTGTTGTAAAAAGAATTTCTATTAGTCCTTAGAAACATTAAAAACTTGAGGCTAAAACAACATTTTTGCGAGGAAAATGTGATTTTATTATTTTCACATCTCAACGTTATAAACTTCTGTGAAGCGCCTGGAAATTCAAGATGCTCACCACTCAGCTAAATACTTTCCTTTTGGGGTCTAGTTTCCAAAATGGGGCCACTTGTGAGGGTTTATCGCTGTTTAGACACATCAGGGGCTCTCCAAATGGAACATGACATCTGCTAATGATTCCAGAAAATTTTACATTTAAAAAGTCAAATGACGCTCCTTTCCTTCTGAACCCTGCCGTGCACAAAACAGTAGGTTTCTCCCTCATATTGGCTATTGGCGTACTCAGGAGAATGAGCACAACAAATTGTATGATGCAATTTCTCCTGTTAAACTTATGAAAATGCAATATTTTGTGCTGTAAACAAATGTTATAAACTTCTGTGAAGCACCTGAGGGTTCAATGTGCTCATCACAAATCTAGATCAGTTCTCTGAGGGGTCTAGTTTTCAAAATGGTGTCACTTGTGGGGGATTTTCCCTGTTTAGGCACACCAGGGGGCAATCCAAACGCAACATTGTATCCACCAATTGTGCCATCAAATTTTGTATTCAAAAAGTCAAAAGGTGATCTTGCCATGGGTAGGTTGACAGATGCAGCCCATATGAAAAAAACTATAGGGAATTTGAGGGTAAGCCATAGTTGAGCGGGGGCACCATTTGCGTGTTGTGGTAGGGTGCCATCCTCCGCAGTCAGGAAGGGACTTGGTAAATAGGGACTGTGGAGGCTATTGATTAAAATCATCCCTACCTCTTCCCTCCCCGAAAATAATCTAACCACTAATATCAAGGTTTTTTGAAGCTATGGTTTGGTATCTCTGTTTGATTGTATAACGGTGGTATAGTTGTAGAATTTTTTCTTTGACCCCCCCTTTTTTTGTATCTCAGGGTTTTCCTTGCCTACCCTAGTATTCCACAATAAGTGAGAGATATTGGATTGCATTATGAGTGTATATCTATTTGTGGTTTGACTATCCTAGGGGTTTCTAGGGACTGTAGGCAGAGCCGCCGTTGAGCGGGGGCGCCATTTGCGTTTAAGAGGGTGCCAACCTCCGCTGTTAGGAAGGGCTCAGCTAGGGTTAACTACGGTCATATAGGCCTAATTTACACCTACGCTGTTACACCTTACAAAGATCAGCAACACATTTTTGAATTTTTACTTTTTTCTTTTGTTTTTTTCACACTGTAGTTTGGGTTTTTTCCCTTTTTTTAAAATTTATCAATATAAGGTATTTTTAGAGGTATTAGTTTTTTTCATATGAGCCACAATTATTACTAATTCCAGTTGTATCCGATATATGATGACTTTTTTCAGGATGACAAATGCCTGTCGCAAGGGTTGCTACTAGTGATGGGCGAGCACCAAAATGCTCAGGTGCTCGTTGCTCGGGTTGAGCAAATTGGAATACTCGGTTACTCGACCCGAGTAATGATCCCAATGTAAATCTATGGAAGACCCGAGTATTTTTACCGTGATCCCTCCCTGGGTCCATTTAAGGTCTAAAAACTTCTAGAAATTATGGAAGCACCTGGAAGCATTTCTGACTCCTTGGTCACAGCTGTAAGTAATGTTGTCAGAGTTTCACGCCATTTTTACAGGTGCACCAAAAAACATACAAAAATGAAACCAAAATGGATTTTGCTGGGAAATATGTTAAGGACCAGGTACATCCTTTCCAGGGTAATGACTTGTATATAAGGCAAAATAATTAACCCCAGACGAAAGTGTTCCTCCACCGCCTGGGCTATGTTCACATGCAGCGTTTTTGATGCATTTTTCAACTTTAACATTGCTTTTAACCAATACAAATGCATTCAGTGGGAAATGGCATTGTAACATTTAACAACTCTAGCTGGCCATCTGGTGTGTGACACATAAGGAGACACATCTTGTTTCATTGATCAAGGAGGAATTCTTAATTAAAGTCACAAAGCCTATTTTAGAGGGGCATCAGGCGGCATTAATATTCTTAAAGGGTCATTATTAAACAGTGGGTCTCCTATGCTGTTATTGCCTATGCAGTGAGTGGCTGCGCTGCCAAGAATTTGGATGCACCCCAATACCCCTTTCACGAGAGGTACAGGAGGGCTTCCTGAAAAATTGTTGCATTGAATGCAAGGCCTGCCCTGCTATCAAGTCATATGCACTCTAAGAATCCTTTGAACCCAGGTACTGGATGGCCACAAGAAAATAAACTTCACATTAGTGATTTTGTAATCCCATGCTGTTTTCTTATGTATTGACTGCAAGGCCTGCCCTGCTACCAAGTCATATGCACCCCAATAAGCCTTTGAACCCAGGTACTAGATGGCCACAGGAAAACCCACTTCACATTATTCAGTTGGCCCTGTCGTACTGTTATGTGTTAACAGTAAGGCCTGCACTGCTACCAAGTCATAGATACCCCAATAAGTCTTTGAACTTAGGTATTGATGGCCACAGGAAAACCCACTTCACATTCTTCAGTTGGTCCTGCCATAATGTTTCCTTTTGCACTGAATGCAAATGCCGCATTGACCAAAATTTGCACGCACCACAGTCCCCCCTTGGAAGAAATATGTCTGAAACATGTGCCTCGTAAAAAAATATCCTATTACAATGGAGCCGGTCTCCTAGACTCGTAATGCCCATACAGTAAGTGCATGGGCTGACAAACATTTCCTCATGGGAGGTACATTTAAAAAAATATATATATATATATATTTTATGGGCATCATAGACACCCTTGCCAAAAATTGAACTGAATGTAGCAGCACGGAACACGTTCACCTTGGTGATCTAGTGCCAGAGAATGATGAGACGTTTATGAAGGCCTCATTAGAAACTAGGCCCAATTTAAAGGAGCGGGTCTCCTAAACTTGTAATGTCCATACACTAAGTGTATGGGCTGACAAACATTTCCCCCTGGGGGAGTAAAAATTCTTTTTGTTTTCAAATTAGTAATGGGCATCATAAAAACACCATTGAAGAAAAAACTGAGTGACTTTTGCATCACGGAATACGTTGACCCTGGTCATCTAGTGGTTGTATTTGATGAGGATAAGGAGGAGGATAACACCAAACAGACCAAATCAGGAAGCGTATGTGTGGTTGTGAAGAGGTGCATGAGAATACACCTCCACAAAAAAGACAAAGCATTTGCGATTAGGTTTCGCTGTTTTCATTCAGTGGTGTACAGAAGTCTTGCCCAAAACAGCCCTTGTTCATTTTTATAAGAGTCAGCCTGCCAGCATGTTCAGTTGACAGGTGGATGCGCTTATCTGTTATAATTCCAGCAGCGGCACTAAAAACCCGCTCTGACAGAATGCTAGCAGCAGGGCAGGCCAGGGCCTCCAAGGCCTGGGCCTCCAAGGATACTCAATAATTAAAAGGCATAACAGATAGTGTTGAGAGATACCTTTCGATATCTGGAAATATTGGGATCAGATTGGATCGGCCGATATCCCAAAAATATCGGATATTGCTGATACCGATACAGGAAACCAATGTAAGTCAATACAAGTCAACACAAATATCGGAATGAAAATAAGCCCTTTCTGTCCTTGTACATCCTGTTCTGGAGGGGGGAAGAGTGTGGGCGGTGGGTGGGCGGAGATTGCGTGTCTATGTGGGACGTTGAGGGGTCTGTGCGGCCTGCCGGGGGTCTGTATGGGCCTCTCAAGGGTCTGTTCGGCTTGCCGGGGATCTCTACGGGCCTCTCGGGGGTTTATTCGGCCTGCCGGGGGTCTTTGAGTTTGTGTGCAGGCATCATCTGATGGGACTACAAGTCCCATTGGACTATGCATGCTACAATGGCAGTAGTCCCATCATCCGGCTAATGTGTTGAATGTAATAAAAACAACACATACATACTACATACAAACATACTACATACATACTACATACATACATGCATACTACATAC
Source organism: Ranitomeya imitator (assembly GCF_032444005.1). Lineage (NCBI taxonomy): Eukaryota > Metazoa > Chordata > Amphibia > Anura > Dendrobatidae > Ranitomeya > Ranitomeya imitator. Next base: position 592,629,383 of record NC_091286.1, read on the forward strand.
ATACTATAGTATAGTGACCTATGTTATAGGTAGGGGGCGCTGTATGGGCTTCCCAGAGTGCACATGGAGGCATATGGAGGCCATAGGAATGCATGACAATCGCAGATATAAATGTGGTGATGAGTCAAAGTCCGGCATTAGTGTGAATGGCCGGTATGTGTGTCGCAGAGGAAGACACTCTGCACTGTCAGCCTGAAGTAAGGATGTTCTGGGACCTTTAGTCCTACAAGTGAATTGTGTTGTTTAGCTAGGGAAGCTGGCAGGGCTAGTCCTGAGATGGTAGGATCAAACTAGCCACACACACTCCCATCTAGGGGACTGGTTACAACTGTATAATGTGACTGAGGTCTGGTCACATGGGCTCTGAGTATGGACCTGAATGGTCTGTGCTGGAAGGTCCTGGAGAGCCCATGTGTTGGGAGTGCTGTCTCCCTGAAGAGCACATGAAGGGGGCTCTGGACCTCGCACAGATCAGACTGTGTAATGGATGGAGATCCGTGTTGTACTGACCGGGGTCAGAGTAAAAGACAGAGTGAGAATATTGGAAGGATGCCTCTAAGGAAGAGAGGTGTCCGAGAACCTGTGCAGCGATGAAAAGTAATGGATGGAGATCCGTGTTGTACTGACCGGGGTCAGAGTGAAAGAAAGAGTGAGAATGTCTGAAGGATGCCTCCAGTGAAGAGAGGTATCTGAGAACCTGTGCAGTGACGACAGGTAATGGATGGAGGTCCGTGTTGTACAGACCGGGGTCAGAGTGAAAATGTGATCGGGATCAGTGAGGTACTGTGATAAAGCTGAATATGTACAAATTGTGTTCATGCTGTTGTCCAGTTCCTGAAGATGTAGTTTATGTGGATGTGAAATAATCCTAAGAGACTGTGTTTTGTTAGGAAACCGAGCCTGTATGCGTTATTCCCGTGCCAAGCGAGTGTCCCCAAGACCCGAAGTAAGGGAAACTCTACAATACATACTGTTGTGAATTCTGTGGTTAAGCTCCCTCCTGTGGTCATGAGTGGTACTTCGGCTGGTTCTGTCTATGAGCTTCCTCTGGTGGATGTGAGTGGGGCTGCGGCTTCTGAGTTTCCTTCCTCAGGTGACGAGGTTAAGTCGTTAGGTGCTGCTCTATTTAACTCCACCTAGTTCTTTGTTCCTGGCCTCCAGTCAATGTTCCAGTATTGGTCTTGCTTTCTCCTGGATCGTTCTTGTGGCCTGTCTGCCCTGCATAAGCTAAGTTTTGCTTGTGTTTCTTTTGTTTGCTATATTTTCTGTCGGTGCGGAGGGTCTTTTTGCCCCTCTGCGTGGTTGTTTGTAGGTTTTTGTGCTGACCGCAAAGCTATCTTTCCTATTCTCAGTCTATTCAGTAAGTCGGGCCTCACTTTGCTAAAATCTATTTAATCTCTGTGTTTGTATTTTCATCTTAACTCACAGTCATTATATGTGGGGGGCTGCCTTTTCCTTTGGGGATTTTCTCTGAGGCAAGGTAGGCTTATTTTTCTATCTTCATGGCTAGCTAGTTTCTCAGGCTGTGCCGAGTTGCATAGGGAGCGTTAGGAGCAATCCACGGCTACCTCTAGTGTGGTATGATAGGATTAGGGATTGCGGTCAGCAGAGTTCCCCCGTCTCAGAGCTCGTCCTATGTTAGTAACTATCAGGTCACTTTGTGTGCTCTTAACCACTAGGTCCATTGTGGTTCTGAATCACCTGTTCATAACAGTACTGGAGGCCCAAAGTACTAATGCTTCTCAATAGAGGGAAAAGAGAAGTTCTGAGACCATTTATTTTTCTCTGTACTGTGTTTTGTCTTTCTTTTCCCCTAGACATTTGGGTGGTTCAGGACACAGGTGTAGTGATGGACATTAAAGATCTGTCTTCTTGTGTGGATCATCTCACTTCAAGAGTACAAAATATTCAAGACTTTGTGGTTCAGAATTCTATGTTAGAGCCAAGAATTCCTATTCCTGATTTGTTTTCTGGAGATAAAGCTAAGTTTCTGAGTTTTAAGAATAATTGTAAACTGTTTCTGGCTTTGAAACCCCGCTCCTCTGGTGACCCAGTTCAACAAGTTAAGATCATTATTTCTTTATTACGTGGCGACCCTCAAGACTGGGCATTTTCCCTTGCGCCAGGAGATCCTGCATTATGTAATATTGATGCGTTTTTTCTGGTGCTCGGATTGCTGTATGATGAACCTAATTCAGTGGATCAGGCAGAGAAAAATTTGCTGGCTCTGTCTCAGGGTCAGGATGAGGTAGAGATATATTGTCAGAAGTTTAGGAAGTGGTCTGTGCTCACTCAATGGAATGAATGTGCGCTGGCAGCAATTTTCAGAAAAGGTCTCTCTGAAGCCTTTAAGGATGTCATGGTGGGATTTCCTATGCCTGCTGGTCTGAATGAGTCTATGTCTTTGGCCATTCAGATCGGTCGACGCTTGCGTGAGCGTAAAACTGTGCACCATTTGGCGGTATTATCTGAGCATGGACCTGAGCCTATGCAGTGCGATAGGACTTTTACCAGAGCTGAACGGCAAGAACACAGACGTCAGAATGGGCTGTGTTTTTACTGTGGTGATTCCACTCATGCTATCTCCGATTGTCCTAAGCGCACTAAGCGGTTCGCTAGGTCTGCCACCATTGGTACGGTACAGTCGAAATTTCTTTTGTCCGTTACTTTGATCTGCTCTTTGTCATCCTATTCTGTCATGGCATTTGTGGATTCAGGCGCTGCCCTGAATTTGATGGACTTGGAGTATGCTAGGCGCTGTGGGTTTTTCTTGGAGCCCTTGCAGTATCCTATTCCATTGAGAGGAATTGATGCTACGCCTTTGGCCAAGAATAAGCCTCAGTACTGGACCCAGCTGACCATGTGCATGGCTCCTGCGCATCAGGAGGATATTCGCTTTTTGGTGTTGCATAATCTGCATGATGTGGTCGTGTTGGGGTTGCCATGGCTACAAGTCCATAACCCAGTATTGGATTGGAAATCAATGTCTGTGTCCAGCTGGGGTTGTCAGGGGGTACATGGTGATGTTCCTTTTCTGTCTATTTCATCATCCACCCCTTCTGAGGTCCCAGAGTTCTTGTCGGATTACCGGGATGTATTTGATGAGCCCAAGTCCAGTGCCCTACCTCCGCATAGGGATTGTGATTGTGCTATCGATTTGATTCCTGGTAGTAAGTTTCCTAAGGGTCGACTGTTTAATTTGTCTGTGCCTGAGCACGCCGCTATGCGGAGTTACGTAAAGGAATCCTTGGAGAAGGGTCATATGCGCCCGTCGTCGTCGCCATTGGGAGCAGGGTGGGAGCAGAATGGAAAACTGAATTTAATACGCCCGAGGGCCATTTTGAGTACCTAGTAATGCCATTCGGACTTGCCAATGCTCCATCAGTGTTTCAGTCCTTTATGCATGACATCTTCCGAGAGTACCTGGATAAATTCCTGATTGTATACTTGGATGACATTTTGGTCTTCTCGGATGATTGGGAGTCGCATGTGAAGCAGGTCAGAACGGTGTTTCAGGTCCTGCGTGCTAATTCTTTGTTTGTGAAGGGATCAAAGTGTCTCTTTGGTGTTCAGAAGGTTTCATTTTTGGGGTTCATTTTTTCCCCTTCTACTATCGAGATGGACCCTGTTAAGGTCCAAGCCATCCATGATTGGACTCAGCCGACATCTCTGAAAAGTCTGCAAAAGTTCCTGGGCTTTGCTAATTTTTATCGTCGCTTCATCAATAATTTTTCTAGTATTGCTAAACCATTGACCGATTTGACCAAGAAGGGTACTGATGTGGTCAATTGCCACTGAAAGAAGAAAAAAGCACCACTCTATATAGTACCGCACACCACTCATAGGTATATATATATAAAAAGGAAAACTTTATTGATGCAATAACATTAAAAACATTATAAAAACATCCCCACAAAAACCCGAGAGATCCTGCCGAAAATATCACTAGTCAAGACGTTCATAACATAAACATATGAATATATACGACACAATATAATGCCAAAATAACCTGTACACATTACCATGGTTATAATATAGATACAACTAAATTCTCCCCGCGGGGGTAGCCCATGACAACAGCAATGAACCCTCATATAATGTGTACTAACTGGCTACACTCACCAATGCCTGGGGGTAAAAAAAGGGCCCCTATATGCCAAAGAAATCAATAGCGATGTAATACACACCAGGCTCCCTGCATGGGAAATATAGTGAAATGGGCAGAAAATGATAAGGCTCAAACAAACCTATGGTCAGGCATGGATAGAAGACCCAATAGCAGAAGAATGGACTGCTCACATGGCCCTGGAGAAAGACCGGCACCAAACGGCCTATGCCAGATGAAAAAGATCCAGTCCACAAATGGGCACACACACGGGGAAAGAAAAAAGGACGGCAAGGATCAGCGTGGGGGTAAACCCTACGCGTGTCGCCGTTACCAGGACGGCTTCATCAGGGGAAAGTACCATAAATGCAATCAAACAGGAGTTTATATACCTTTTGTAATCCGAAGAACGACGCGCGTGAGAAGTAAGAGACCGGAACCGGAAGTGATGTAATAAGGGCGGAAGCGAGAAGGCAGGCGTCCCTGCCAGCAATACAGAATGCGCACGGGCTGAAAAATATCCAGCGCTGCGCATAATGCAAGGAAAAAAGATCTTACCACTGTGCACTTCAATACAAGGAGACACTGGCCAAACACGGACACAGAAGACAGCGATACATAGAAACAGTCAGGACACATATATAGAGCGCTGCGCTTATGTGGACATGAAGCGGAGGGAAAACCTAATACAGAGGGAATAAAAGTATGGGGGTCAAAACAAAAATAAATATAAAAATAAACCATAAACAATAACAAATGAATAAACCCTCCACAAAGCTGTATCCCATTTTTATTATTAGCACAGCTACAGTCAGTAGGCTGTACACTGAGAGAAGGGAATAACTAAGCAAGACCTATATGATAAAAGCTAGATCCCACCAGGCATTGATGTGCAAAAACTGAAAAAAAAAAAAAAAAAAAAATAAGTATAAGGATGTGCCATCATGACACACAGAAAGTAAAAATAAATATAAAAAAGGGGGGGGAAAAAAAAGAAAATATAAATAAATAATGCCAATAATTCATAAGGTCAAACGCCACCCAACAAACCGCCGAGACCCAATATTCCCACCAAACAGACAAAAGCCAACCATATACTCCAATCCTCAATAGCCGGATCCTCCAGTCAATCAGAAAAAGTACAAGAGACTGTCCATATACATATCCCTGCCAATCCGACATCCTTCCAAGAGACAGGCTGGCCTAGATATTATAGTCCAAAAGTCCGGAAAAAGAGCCATCTTGACAGTCCAGAATTGTAGGTTATCCTCCATATCCCCCCACCTCCATATTATAGTCCAAAAGTCCGGAAAAAGGGCCATCTTGACAGTCCAGAATTGTAGGCTATCCTCCATATTTTGCGTTCCTTGCAAGAAGAGTCTCCTTCGTCCGAAAGAATATAAACGTAGGACAACAAGTGTCACCCAGACGTCCTATAGGGCACAAAAATAATACAAAAAGTATATTGTTACCCAAGGAAGCCTGTGAATAAAAGATCCTCATTGATGCCAAGTGGAGCCGTTGAACGTAATGAAAAAATCCACCGGGCCTCCGTTTGCAATAATTTACTTTCCAAGGAGCCACCCCTACCCAAGCCTTTCACCTGTTGTAAGCCCACAACCATAGTACCTGAACATTGGCCCGCATGTTTCATCAAATAGTGAAATGCCACCGTAGTTAGATCCTTCCCCCTATGGGAGTCCATCACCGCAGTACCAATGGTGGATAGATGTTTTTGAATCCGCCGACGAAGTTGTTGAGATGTCTGCCCCACATAAACAAGTGGGCATGGGCAGATGATAGCATAAATAACATTGCTCGATTTGCAATTAATATAGGTGTTTAGATGATGTTCTGTCTGGTCCACAGGATTGCAAAATTTGTCCCTAACTGGGTGCATATATTGACACACGTTGCAATCACCACAAGGGAATGAACCTTTGAGTGTAATGCCCCGGTTCAAACGTGTTGTGGGCCTGGTGTAATGGCTATTCGTGAGGATGTCCCTCAAATTGGGTGCTCTCCTTGCCGTCATAAGTGGATGCTCGCTTACAATCCGTGATGTTGTTGCATCCGTAGTAAGAATCCCCCAATGTTTTTGTAAGACATGTCTTACCTGAGACCAGTGGGTATTGAATCCCGTGATGAAACGGATGGACTTATCAGAAGATCTTTTTGTGGACGTCAGAAGAGAAGTTTGCGATTGCAGTCTAGCCCGCTGGTAGGCTTTCGTGATACACTTGTTCGGATATGACCTCCTCTTAAATCTTAGAGTCAGATCACGAGCTTCTTCGCGGAAATCACTATCCAGTGTACAATTCCTCCTGGTTCGTAAGAATTGACTGACGGGGACACCCATCTTGGTATGCGTCGGATGAAAGCTGTGGTATTCCAACACATTATTGGTTGCTGTGGGCTTACGATACAGACGGGTGGAAATCATACCCTCATGACAGATGATGCTAAGGTCCAAAAAGCAAACTAAAGAAGGGGAAGATGTGAATGTTAAGAAAATATTGAAGATGTTCTCATTAAGCGAACTAATGAAAGACCCAAGTTCATCCTGGGTGCCCGACCAAATAAAAAAAACATCATCAATAAACCTAAGCCAACATCGTACCTTGGATATAAACCATGAGGAGTTGTAGACAACGGTGGCTTCCCACCATCCTAAAAAAAGGTTCGCCAGAGCCGGGGCACAGCGGGCCCCCATTGCCACGCCAGAGACTTGAAGGAAAAATGTTCTGTCAAAAACAAAAAAGTTGTGTTTAAGAATAAAATCCAACAAATCTACAATGAAGGAATCGTGTAACCTGTCCGAGTTTTGTTGTTTATCCAAAAAGAACAATATCGCCTGTAGGCCCTGTTCGTGATTGATGTTCGAGTACAGTGACTCTACATCACATGTCACCATGATGTCACCTGGTGAAAGAGTAATCCCCTGTAGGGATGTAATAAAATGTGACGAATCCCTGATGTACGATGGAAGCTCCAATACCAGGGGTTGAAGAAAGAAGTCAATGTACGTACCGGCTTTCTCGCACAGGCTCCCTATGCTAGAAACAATAGGGCGCCCGGGTGGCTTATGGACATTTTTATGTAACTTGGGTAACATATAAAAGGTGGAAATAACAGGATGTTTGACCCAAATAAAATCACGTTCACCTTTGTTAATAATGCCCAACTCAAATGCTCTGTCGATAAGATTCCTCATTTTGGTTGCATATACACTTGTAGGATCTGATGGAAGCCTCCGATAGAACCTATCATTGTCTAATTGCCTAAGTGCTTCTTCCATGTACATGTCATGGGGCCAAAGGACAATATTGCCCCCCTTGTCAGCTTCGCGTATGATAAATTCCTGATTTATTTTCAGCTGGGTGAGTGCCCGTTTTTCCAGTGATGTCAAATTTGCCGCGGTAGGGATCTTTGCAGGTAGTGCCTCAATGTCTCTTTTAGCCATATCAAAAAAAAATTTGACTGCCGGGACAATGGACAAGGGTGGTGAAACTCGAGATTTGTTTCTATGTGGGAATCTTATCTTACCTGGGACTTCATCGCCTTCGCGTAGCAAATCCATAAGATCTTGAAACACCCTTTGCTCAGTGTGATCAGAGAATGGAATAAACTGTGGTTTATTATGAAGTGCTTGCAGGATGATTTTTCTGCAGAACAAAAATAAATCTTTGATCAAAATGAACTTGTCAATATGCTGGACTGGCGAAAACGTGAGGCCTTTAGACAAGACAGAAATCTCCTGTGGTGTTAAAACATGGCTAGAAAGATTAACAATTTGAAGAGAATCTGTCCGATTATACTCACTCATACAATCAGCAGTAGGAAGAGTCATTTGCGGAATTGTCTCCGTGGATTGCGGCGTGGTGGTCTGTAGTTGTGACTCCGGGGAACTTGGACAAATGGGCCTCCGCTTGCCTCCTCGCCTGGTCCTGGGTCGTTTTCGCTGTCTGCCGAGGATAAAAAATCACTCGACGTGTGTGAGTCAGTTGGCAACGCTTGTCCTCCGATTCCAGTTGTTCTTGATTTATAACCCGTGCCACGACGTCTGTTACCCTGATGTGTCCATATGAATGCTGTTTTGCCATCAAAGTCACTTTTATCTCTCAGAAACTTCGACCGCTTTTTGGACATGATCTCTTTGTCATACTTGTCAAGTAGATCTTTCAATTTAGTCCTAAAGGGTAGGACTTGTGAAGACTCATCAAAATTATTCAATTTGGTTTCTAAATTCTTTATCTCAGCTTTAACAGAACCCAATAGCTCCCTATCATGTGTGATGAGAAGATTCATCAAAATGCTGGAACAACGTATTAAACCCTGTTCCCAAACACTACGGAAGGCGGGGGAAGGCTCCCATGCAGGAAAAATCGAGATCCTCAATCCCCTAGGCACAATATTCAATTTTAAATATTCCTCTAAACATCTAATATTCCAAAGCAACCTAATGCCGTGTTTTTGTGATGCAATAAGCTCTGTAGTAAGAGCTGAAAAATCCGTATCAACCTGGACATTATTAGTATCTGAAAAAGCATTAGAAGAGGAAGCCCTCCATGCCGCTTCACGTGTGTCCCAATCCATGGGCCTCAAAAACTGATCACACGCTTGTTCAAGTATAGTAAAAAAGTCTATAGACAAAATTTTCTTATAAATATTTGGCTATAGTCAGCCGTGTGCTGCCAGCAAGAAAGGCAACTAGTACCCATGCATAGACATAAATGAAAAAGGGTGCCGGCGCACAACCAATCTGTAAATAGTTGATGAGGGGTGCAGAGAGATGGTAAAATAACATACCCACTGAAAGAAGAAAAAAGCACCACTCTATATAGTACCGCACACCACTCATAGGTATATATATATATAAAAAGGAAAACTTTATTGATGCAATAACATTAAAAACATTATAAAAACATCCCCACAAAAACCCGAGAGATCCTGCCGAAAATATCACTAGTCAAGACGTTCATAACATAAACATATGAATATATACGACACAATATAATGCCAAAATAACCTTTTTATATATATATATACCTATGAGTGGTGTGCGGTACTATATAGAGTGGTGCTTTTTTCTTCTTTCAGTGGGTATGTTATTTTACCATCTCTCTGCACCCCTCATCAACTATTTACAGATTGGTTGTGCGCCGGCACCCTTTTTCATTTATGTCTATGCATGGGTACTAGTTGCCTTTCTTGCTGGCAGCACACGGCTGACTATAGCCAAATATTTATAAGAAAATTTTGTCTATAGACTTTTTTACTATACTTGAACAAGCGTGTGATCAGTTTTTGAGGCCCATGGATTGGGACACACGTGAAGCGGCATGGAGGGCTTCCTCTTCTAATGCTTTTTCAGATACTAATAATGTCCAGGTTGATACGGATTTTTCAGCTCTTACTACAGAGCTTATTGCATCACAAAAACACGGCATTAGGTTGCTTTGGAATATTAGATGTTTAGAGGAATATTTAAAATTGAATATTGTGCCTAGGGGATTGAGGATCTCGATTTTTCCTGCATGGGAGCCTTCCCCCGCCTTCCGTAGTGTTTGGGAACAGGGTTTAATACGTTGTTCCAGCATTTTGATGAATCTTCTCATCACACATGATAGGGAGCTATTGGGTTCTGTTAAAGCTGAGATAAAGAATTTAGAAACCAAATTGAATAATTTTGATGAGTCTTCACAAGTCCTACCCTTTAGGACTAAATTGAAAGATCTACTTGACAAGTATGACAAAGAGATCATGTCCAAAAAGCGGTCGAAGTTTCTGAGAGATAAAAGTGACTTTGATGGCAAAACAGCATTCATATGGACACATCAGGGTAACAGACGTCGTGGCACGGGTTATAAATCAAGAACAACTGGAATCGGAGGACAAGCATTGCCAACTGACTCACACACGTCGAGTGATTTTTTATCCTCGGCAGACAGCGAAAACGACCCAGGACCAGGCGAGGAGGCAAGCGGAGGCCCATTTGTCCAAGTTCCCCGGAGTCACAACTACAGACCACCACGCCGCAATCCACGGAGACAATTCCGCAAATGACTCTTCCTACTGCTGATTGTATGAGTGAGTATAATCGGACAGATTCTCTTCAAATTGTTAATCTTTCTAGCCATGTTTTAACACCACAGGAGATTTCTGTCTTGTCTAAAGACCTCACGTTTTCGCCAGTCCAGCATATTGACAAGTTCATTTTGATCAAAGATTTATTTTTGTTCTGCAGAAAAATCATCCTGCAAGCACTTCATAATAAACCACAGTTTATTCCATTCTCTGATCACACTGAGCAAAGGGTGTTTCAAGATCTTATGGATTTGCTACGCGAAGGCGATGAAGTCCCAGGTAAGATAAGATTCCCACATAGAAACAAATCTCGAGTTTCACCACCCTTGTCCATTGTCCCGGCAGTCAAAATTTTTTTTGATATGGCTAAAAGAGACATTGAGGCACTACCTGCAAAGATCCCTACCGCGGCAAATTTGACATCACTGGAAAAACGGGCACTCACCCAGCTGAAAATAAATCAGGAATTTATCATACGCGAAGCTGACAAGGGGGGCAATATTGTCCTTTGGCCCCATGACATGTACATGGAAGAAGCACTTAGGCAATTAGACAATGATAGGTTCTATCGGAGGCTTCCATCAGATCCTACAAGTGTATATGCAACCAAAATGAGGAATCTTATCGACAGAGCATTTGAGTTGGGCATTATTAACAAAGGTGAACGTGATTTTATTTGGGTCAAACATCCTGTTATTTCCACCTTTTATATGTTACCCAAGTTACATAAAAATGTCCATAAGCCACCCGGGCGCCCTATTGTTTCTAGCATAGGGAGCCTGTGCGAGAAAGCCGGTACGTACATTGACTTCTTTCTTCAACCCCTGGTATTGGAGCTTCCATCGTACATCAGGGATTCGTCACATTTTATTACATCCCTACAGGGGATTACTCTTTCACCAGGTGACATCATGGTGACATGTGATGTAGAGTCACTGTACTCGAACATCAATCACGAACAGGGCCTACAGGCGATATTGTTCTTTTTGGATAAACAACAAAACTCGGACAGGTTACACGATTCCTTCATTGTAGATTTGTTGGATTTTATTCTTAAACACAACTTTTTTGTTTTTGACAGAACATTTTTCCTTCAAGTCTCTGGCGTGGCAATGGGGGCCCGCTGTGCCCCGGCTCTGGCGAACCTTTTTTTAGGATGGTGGGAAGCCACCGTTGTCTACAACTCCTCATGGTTTATATCCAAGGTACGATGTTGGCTTAGGTTTATTGATGATGTTTTTTTTTATTTGGTCGGGCACCCAGGATGAACTTGGGTCTTTCATTAGTTCGCTTAATGAGAACATCTTCAATATTTTCTTAACATTCACATCTTCCCCTTCTTTAGTTTGCTTTTTGGACCTTAGCATCATCTGTCATGAGGGTATGATTTCCACCCGTCTGTATCGTAAGCCCACAGCAACCAATAATGTGTTGGAATACCACAGCTTTCATCCGACGCATACCAAGATGGGTGTCCCCGTCAGTCAATTCTTACGAACCAGGAGGAATTGTACACTGGATAGTGATTTCCGCGAAGAAGCTCGTGATCTGACTCTAAGATTTAAGAGGAGGTCATATCCGAACAAGTGTATCACGAAAGCCTACCAGCGGGCTAGACTGCAATCGCAAACTTCTCTTCTGACGTCCACAAAAAGATCTTCTGATAAGTCCATCCGTTTCATCACGGGATTCAATACCCACTGGTCTCAGGTAAGACATGTCTTACAAAAACATTGGGGGATTCTTACTACGGATGCAACAACATCACGGATTGTAAGCGAGCATCCACTTATGACGGCAAGGAGAGCACCCAATTTGAGGGACATCCTCACGAATAGCCATTACACCAGGCCCACAACACGTTTGAACCGGGGCATTACACTCAAGGGTTCATTCCCTTGTGGTGATTGCAACGTGTGTCAATATATGCACCCAGTTAGGGACAAATTTTGCAATCCTGTGGACCAGACAGAACATCATCTAAACACCTATATTAATTGCAAATCGAGCAATGTTATTTATGCTATCATCTGCCCATGCCCACTTGTTTATGTGGGGCAGACATCTCAACAACTTCGTCGGCGGATTCAAAAACATCTATCCACCATTGGTACTGCGGTGATGGACTCCCATAGGGGGAAGGATCTAACTACGGTGGCATTTCACTATTTGATGAAACATGCGGGCCAATGTTCAGGTACTATGGTTGTGGGCTTACAACAGGTGAAAGGCTTGGGTAGGGGTGGCTCCTTGGAAAGTAAATTATTGCAAACGGAGGCCCGGTGGATTTTTTCATTACGTTCAACGGCTCCACTTGGCATCAATGAGGATCTTTTATTCACAGGCTTCCTTGGGTAACAATATACTTTTTGTATTATTTTTGTGCCCTATAGGACGTCTGGGTGACACTTGTTGTCCTACGTTTATATTCTTTCGGACGAAGGAGACTCTTCTTGCAAGGAACGCAAAATATGGAGGATAGCCTACAATTCTGGACTGTCAAGATGGCCCTTTTTCTGGACTTTTGGACTATAATATGGAGGTGGGGGGATATGGAGGATAACCTACAATTCTGGACTGTCAAGATGGCCCTTTTTCCGGACTTTTGGACTATAATATCTAGGCCAGCCTGTCTCTTGGAAGGATGTCGGATTGGCAGGGATATGTATATGGACAGTCTCTTGTACTTTTTCTGATTGACTGGAGGATCCGGCTATTGAGGATTGGAGTATATGGTTGGCTTTTGTCTGTTTGGTGGGAATATTGGGTCTCGGCGGTTTGTTGGGTGGCGTTTGACCTTATGAATTATTGGCATTATTTATTTATATTTTCTTTTTTTTCCCCCCCCTTTTTTATATTTATTTTTACTTTCTGTGTGTCATGATGGCACATCCTTATACTTATTTTTTTTTTTTTTTTTTTTTTCAGTTTTTGCACATCAATGCCTGGTGGGATCTAGCTTTTATCATATAGGTCTTGCTTAGTTATTCCCTTCTCTCAGTGTACAGCCTACTGACTGTAGCTGTGCTAATAATAAAAATGGGATACAGCTTTGTGGAGGGTTTATTCATTTGTTATTGTTTATGGTTTATTTTTATATTTATTTTTGTTTTGACCCCCATACTTTTATTCCCTCTGTATTAGGTTTTCCCTCCGCTTCATGTCCACATAAGCGCAGCGCTCTATATATGTGTCCTGACTGTTTCTATGTATCGCTGTCTTCTGTGTCCGTGTTTGGCCAGTGTCTCCTTGTATTGAAGTGCACAGTGGTAAGATCTTTTTTCCTTGCATTATGCGCAGCGCTGGATATTTTTCAGCCCGTGCGCATTCTGTATTGCTGGCAGGGACGCCTGCCTTCTCGCTTCCGCCCTTATTACATCACTTCCGGTTCCGGTCTCTTACTTCTCACGCGCGTCGTTCTTCGGATTACAAAAGGTATATAAACTCCTGTTTGATTGCATTTATGGTACTTTCCCCTGATGAAGCCGTCCTGGTAACGGCGACACGCGTAGGGTTTACCCCCACGCTGATCCTTGCCGTCCTTTTTTCTTTCCCCGTGTGTGTGCCCATTTGTGGACTGGATCTTTTTCATCTGGCATAGGCCGTTTGGTGCCGGTCTTTCTCCAGGGCCATGTGAGCAGTCCATTCTTCTGCTATTGGGTCTTCTATCCATGCCTGACCATAGGTTTGTTTGAGCCTTATCATTTTCTGCCCATTTCACTATATTTCCCATGCAGGGAGCCTGGTGTGTATTACATCGCTATTGATTTCTTTGGCATATAGGGGCCCTTTTTTTACCCCCAGGCATTGGTGAGTGTAGCCAGTTAGTACACATTATATGAGGGTTCATTGCTGTTGTCATGGGCTACCCCCGCGGGGAGAATTTAGTTGTATCTATATTATAACCATGGTAATGTGTACAGGTTATTTTGGCATTATATTGTGTCGTATATATTCATATGTTTATGTTATGAACGTCTTGACTAGTGATATTTTCGGCAGGATCTCTCGGGTTTTTGTGGGGATGTTTTTATAATGTTTTTAATGTTATTGCATCAATAAAGTTTTCCTTTTTATATATATATATACCTATGAGTGGTGTGCGGTACTATATAGAGTGGTGCTTTTTTCTTCTTTCAGTGGGTATGTTATTTTACCATCTCTCTGCACCCCTCATCAACTATTTACAGATTGGTTGTGCGCCGGCACCCTTTTTCATTGATGTGGTCAATTGGTCTTCTGCTGCTGTGGAAGCTTTTCAAGAGTTGAAGCGTCGTTTTACTTCTGCCCCTGTGTTGTGTCAACCAGATGTTTCGCTTCCATTCCAGGTCGAGGTTGATGCTTCTGAGATTGGAGCAGGGGCTGTTTTGTCGCAGAGAAGTTCTGGTTGCTCGGTGATGAAACCATGCGCCTTCTTTTCCAGGAAGTTTTCGCCTGCTGAGCGAAATTATGATGTTGGCAATCGAGAGTTGCTGGCCATGAAGTGGGCATTCGAGGAGTGGCGTCATTGGCTTGAAGAAGCTAAGCATCGCGTGGTGGTCTTGACTGATCATAAGAACTTGACTTATCTCGAGTCTGCCAAGCGGTTGAATCCTAGACAGGCTCGTTGGTCGCTGTTTTTTGCCCGTTTTGACTTTGTGGTTTCGTACCTTCCGGGCTCTAAAAATGTGAAGGCGGATGCCCTGTCTAGGAGTTTTGTGCCCGACTCTCCGGGTTTATCTGAGCTGGCTGGTATTCTCAAAGAGGGAGAAATTGTGTCTGCCATCTCCCCTGATTTGCGGCGGGTGCTGCAAAAATTTCAGGCTAATAAACCTGATCGTTGCCCAGCGGAGAAACTGTTTGTCCCTGATAGGTGGACGAATAAAGTTATCTCTGAGGTTCATTGTTCGGTGTTGGCTGGTCATCCTGGAATCTTTGGTACCAGAGAGTTAGTGGCTAGATCCTTTTGGTGGCCGTCTCTGTTGCGAGATGTGCGTTCTTTTGTGCAGTCCTGTGGGATTTGTGCTCGGTCTAAGCCCTGCTGTTCTCGTGCCAGTGGGTTGCTTTTTCCCTTGCCGGTCCCGAAGAGGCCTTGGACACATATCTCTATGGATTTTATTTCAGATCTTCCCATCTCTCAAAAAATGTCAGTCATTTGGGTGGTTTGTGATCGCTTCTCTAAGATGGTCCATTTGGTACCCTTGTCTAAATTACCTTCCTCCTCTGATTTGGTGCCATTGTTCTTCCAGCATGTGGTTCGTTTACATGGCATTCCAGAGAATATCGTTTCTGACAGAGGTTCCCAGTTTGTTTCGAGGTTTTGGCGAGCCTTTTGTGGTAGGATGGGCATTGACTTGTCCTTTTCCTCGGCTTTCCATCCTCAGACTAATGGCCAGACCGAACGAACCAATCAGACCTTGGAAACATATCTGAGATGCTTTGTTTCTGCTGATCAGGATGACTGGGTGTCCTTTTTGCCTTTGGCTGAGTTCACTCTTAATAATCGGGCCAGCTCGGCTACCTTGGTTTCGCCGTTTTTCTGCAACTCTGGGTTCCATCCTCGTTTCTCTTCAGGGCAGGTTGAGTCTTCGGACTGTCCTGGTGTGGATACTGTGGTGGACAGGTTGCAGCAGATTTGGACTCATGTAGTGGACAATTTGACCTTGTCCCAGGAGAAGGCTCAACGTTTCGCTAATCGCAGACGCTGTGTGGGTCCCCGACTTCGTGTTGAGGATTTGGTTCGGTTATCTTCTCTTCATATTCCTATGAAGGTTTCCTCTCCTAAGTTTAAACCTCGTTTCATTGGTCCGTATAGGATTTCTGAGGTTCTTAATCCTGTGTCTTTTCGTTTGACCCTTCCTGATTCTTTCTCCATCCATAACGTATTCCATAGGTCATTGTTGCAGAGATACGTGGCACCTATGGTTCCATCTGTTGATCCTCCTGCCCCGGTTTTGGTGGAGGGGGAGTTGGAGTATATTGTGGAGAAGATTTTGGATTCTCTTGTTTCAAGACAGAAACTCCAGTATCTGGTTAAGTGGAAGGGTTATGCTCAGGAAGATAATTCCTGGGTCTTTGCCTCTGATGTCCATGCTCCCGATCTTGTTCGTGCCTTTCATATGGCTCATCCTGGTCATCCTGGGGGCTCTGGTGAGGGTTCGGTGACCCCTCCTCAAGGGGGGGGTACTGTTGTGAATTCTGTGGCAGAGCTCCCTCCTGTGGTCACAAGTGGTACTGCGGCTTCTGAGTTTCCTTCCGCAGATGATGTGGTGAAGTCGTTAGGTGCTGCTCTATTTCACTCCACCTAATGCTTTGATCCTGGCCTCCAGTCAATGTTCTAGTATTGGACCTGTTTCCTCCTGGATCGTTCCTGTGACCTGCTGCTCTGCATAGCTAAGTTTTGCTTTGCTATTTTGTTTGCTGTTTTTTCCTGTCCAGCTTGCTTAGTGGTTTTTTCTTGCTTGCTGGAAGCTCTGGGACGCAGAGGGTGTACCTCCGTGCCGTTAGTTCGGTACGGAGGGTCTTTTGGCCCCCTTTGCGTGGTAGTTTGTAGGGTTTTGTGTTGACCGCAAAGTTATCTTTCCTATCCTCGCTCTGTTCAGATAGTCGGGCCTCACTTTGCTAAATCTATTTCATTTCTACGTTTGTCTTTTCATCTTAACTCACAGTCATTATATGTGGGGGCTGCCTTTTCCTTTGGGGCAATTCTCTGAGGCAAGGTAGGCTTATTTTCTATCTTCAGGCTAGCTAGTTTCTCAGGCTGTGCCGAGTTGCATAGGGAGCGTTAGGCGCAATCCACGGCTGCCTCTAGTGTGGTTGGAGAGGATTAGGGATTGCGGTCAGCAGAGTTCCCACGTCTCAGAGCTCGTTCTATGTTTTTGGGTTATTGTCAGGTCACTGTATGTGCTCTGACTTCTATGTCCATTGTGGTACTGAATTACCAGATCAGAACATATAACATACATACATACCACATACATACATAAGTACAAACTACATACATGCATACATACTACATACATACATACTACATACATACATACTACATACAATACATTAATACATTACATACAATATGTACATACAGACATACAGTACATGTAACATAGAGCACATACTCACCATCACTTGTTATTTTGTTCCCCGAAGCCAGTGTCATCTGTAAAAATATTAAAATAACAAACAACCAATATACTCCCTTATCCGCAGAAATCCTCGAGTGTCCCATGATGATCTCCCGTGGAGAACGGCAGCATCAGCTGATGCAACCGCTCTCTAGGGGCTCCAGGAATGCAATGACGGGAGGAAGGTATTCTTCCACACTGTATTCCTCCGCCAATGTAAAAAATAGTCCCTAGTCTCACTTTTGGCATTGCTGTGTGAGAAATTTTCCCACACAGCAATTGCCATAAAGTAAGACTCTGATCTCTACTAACCTCTCAGTGATGCACTGCAGGAGCCATTGTCTCCTGTCAGTGTGTCACTGAAGGTCCTATAGAGCAGTGATATAAACCGATTTCACTATTCTATAGGAGAGATCGTCATGGGACACTCGTTATTAATTGGACTATGGCGGACAGGTAGTATACGGTTCATTATTTTACGCTTTTTGCAGGCGCTGAAGTATGGTAAGTATGGTTAAATGAAGAATATTAAAATACTTTTTTCCAAATGTGTGTTTGTTTTATTAACCATTTACTAGTATTGGATTAATAATGGATAGGCGTCTTATTGACGCATCTCCATTTTTAACCTGGCTTAATGTCACCTTACAATAGCAAGGTGGCATTAACCCCTTATTAACCCATATCCCACCGCTACATGGGAGTGGGAAGAGAGGGGCTAAGTGCCGGAATTGGCGCATCTGTAAGATGCGCCATTTCTGGGGCGGCTGCGGACTTGTATTTGTAGACGGGGGGCCAATGTCCATGGCCCCTCTCTAGGCTATGAATATCAGTCCGCAGCTGTCTGCATAGCCTCTCTGGCTATAAAATATAGGGGGACCCAACATCATTTTTTTGGGGGTCCCCCTATTTTAACCCCTTCACCCCGGAGCTTTTTCCGCTTTTTCATTTTCGTTTTTTGCTCCCCTCCTTCCCAGAGCCATAACTTTTTTGTTTTTCCGTCAATATGGCCATGTGAGGGCTTATTTTTTGCGGGATGAGATGTACTTTTGAACGACATCATTTATTTTACCATGCCATGTAACAGAAAATGGGAAAAAAATTCCAAGTGTGATGAAATTGCAAAAAAAGTGCAATCTCACACTTGTTTTTTGTTTGGCTTTTTTGCTAGGTTCACTAAATGCTAAAACTAACCTGCCATTATGATTCTCCAGGTCATTACGAGTTCATAGACACCAAACATGTCTAGGTTATTTTTTATCTAAGTGGTGAAAAAAAATTCCAAATTTTGCTAAAAAAAAAAAAAAAAAAAAATGCGCGATATTCCGATACCCGTAGCGTCTCCAATTTTCGTCATCTGGGGTCAGGTGAGGGCTTATTTTTTGTGTGCCGAGCTGGCGTTTTTAATGATACCATTTTGGTGTAGATACGTTCTTTTGATCACCCGTTATTGCATTTTAATGCAATGTCGCGGCGACCAAAAAAACGTAATTTTGCCGTTTTGATTTTTTTTCTCGCTACGTCATTTAGCGTTCAGGTTAATCCTTTGTTTTTATTGATAGATTGGGCGATTCTGAACGCGGCGATACCAAATATGTGTATGTTTGATTTTTTTTTAATTGTTTTATTTTGATTGGGGCGAAAGGGGGGTGATTTTAACTTTTATATATTTTTTATTTTTTTTATATTTTTAATCACTTTTTTTTTTTTATTTTGGCATGCTTCAATAGCCTCCGTGGGAGGCTAGAAGCATGCATAACTCGATCGGCTCTGCTACATAGAGGTGAAGTACAGATCACCTCTATGTAGCAGAAATGCAGGGTTGCTTTGAACGCCGACCACAGGGTGGCGCTCAAAGCAATCGGCCATCAACAACCATAGAGGTCTCAAGGAGACCTCTGGTTGTTATGACGATGCACTGCTAACCCCCGATCATGTGACGGGGGTCCGCAGTGCGAGCATTTCCGGCCGCGCGGCCGGGAGCGCTAGTTAAATGCCGCTGTCAGCGCTTGACGGCGGCATTTAACTAGTTAATGGGCGCGGGCGGATCGCGATTCCGCTCGCGCTCATTGCGCGCACATGTCAGCTGTACAAAACAGCTGACATGTCGCGGCTTTGAGGTGGGCTCACCGCCGGAGCCCACCTCAAAGCAGGGGATCTGCCAGCTGACGTACTATTCCGTCAGCTGGCAGAAAGGGGTTAATAGCCGGTAAAGGCTACGCAGACAGCTGCTGGCTGATATTCATAGCAGGCTACAAATATTGGCCCCCGCCCATCGGCTTTCCGCCTCTGGCGCAGAAAATTGCACGGGAGCACACGCCGTTTTTCTTTCTTTAATTAAACGCTCATTAAGGCCTCTTTCATACTTACATCGGTACTGATCCACCGCTATGCGTCGGGCCGACGTACCGATGCACGTTGTAAAATTTATGCACGACGTGGGCAGCGAATGCAGTTTTTCAACGCATCCGATGCCCATTCTGAAGTCCGGGGAGGAGGGAGCGGAGTTTCGGCTGCACATGCGCGGTAGAAAATGGTGGACGCGATGGACAAAAAAGTTCACTTGAACGTTTTTTCATGCCAACGGTCCGACAAAACATGATGTATCCGTTGCATGACGGACGCGACGTGTGGCCATCCATCGCGATCCATCACTAATACAAGTCTATGGGTAAAAAACGCATCCTACGAGCATATTTACAGCATCCATTTTTTCCCAAAACGATGGATTGCGATGGATTGCTAAAAACGCAAGTGTGAAAGTAGCCTTAGAAACATTGGTCTTTCTATAATATATCTATGGATATATCTATCTATAGATATATTTATAGATAGATCTATGTATCTATAGATATATCTATCTATCCATATATCTGGCTGCTTTCACATATCAGGTTTTTGCCGTTGGGCACAATCCGGCGAGTTTTGAAAAAAACGGATCTGTTTTTTCCGCCGGATCCGGTTTTTCTCATAGAGTTGTATTAGCGCTGGATTGCGCCTAATGGTCTCACGTTTCATCCGTTTTTCATCCGGCGGTGGAGCAGAGAGAGGTAAGTATTTCAACTTTGCAAGTGCTATGTTTATGAGCAAGCAGGGAGGGCCCACTCGTTCACATTGGTACTGGCACAGGGCCCCTCAAAGTACGGCGGTGTGTTTGACGGCGGGGGCACCTCCCACCGGCAGAGACACTTTTGCGTACTATGAGGGGCCCTGTGCCAGTGACGTCGCCAACGAGTATGCCCCCCACCTGATGAAGGAACCTGCACTTTCATCTGCACCTTCCTCTTTGTCCCCGTGTAAGGTGATATAGTATGCGGAACGGGAACCAGACTTTCAGCAGGGTCAGATACTGGCTGTGTAGAGTGCAAGGGGAATGTAGTGGTCTGGGTCAATGTACCAGCAGACTCATCTAGCAGTGGCTGGCCAATGGGCAGGATGAGGAGGAAACACAGATATAGGCCCAAAGAATAAAGTAGGGTAAATGTAGGTCAAAATTGGTAACAGGACTAAACAGGCGGCATTGCTTTGCTCAGTGGAGGAAAACTGTAATGAGTGGCAGACACAGTTAGTAGGCCCAAGTAATAAAGTGGGCCAAATGAAGTTCAAAATTTGTAACAGGAGTAAACAGGCGGCACTGCTTTGTTCAGTGGATGAGAACAATAAGCAGCCGCAGACACCGTTAGTAGGCCCAACCAAACAAGTAGGTCAAATGCAGTTCAATATTTGATATAGGCTGAAAGCCTGAAAATTGAAGCTCAGCTTTGTTCAGTGGAGGAGAAAAGCAAGGAGCGGCAGACACCGTTAGAAGGCCCAACCAAACAAGTAGGCAAAATGCAGTTTAATATGTGATATAAGCTGAAAGCCTGAAAATTGAAGCTCAGCTTTGTTCAGTGGAGGAGAAAAGCAAGGAGCGGCAGACATCGTTACTAGGCCCAACCAAACAAGTAGGCCAAATGCAGTTTAATATGTGATATAGGCTGAAAATTGAAGCTCAGCTTTGTTCAGTGGAGGATAACAACAAGCAGCGGTAGACACCGTTAGTAGGCCCAACCAAACAAGTAGGCCAAATGCAATTTAATAACTGAAACAGGATGAAAATTGAGGCTCAGCATTGTTCAGTGGAGGACAGCTGTATTGAGTGGCGCAGACAGACACAGATAGTAGGCCAAAAAACAAAGGAGGCTAAATGTAGTTCAAAATTGGTAACAGGAGTACACAGGCGGCATAGCTTTGTTCAGTGGAGGACAGCTGTATTGAGTGGCGCAGACACAGGTAGTAGGCCTAAAATAAAAAGGTTGGCTAAATGCAGTGCAAAATTGGTTACAGGAGTACAAAGGTGGCATAGCTTTGTTCAGTAGAGGTCAACTGTAAGGAGTGGCACAGAAAGACTTAGTAGGCCTAAAATAAAAAAGTAGGCTAAATGCAGTTCCAAATTGGTAACAGGAGTACACAGGCGGCATAGCTTTGTTCAGTGGAGGACAGCTGTAATGGGTGGCGCAGACAGACACAGGTAGTAGGCCTAAAATAAAAAAGTTGGCTAAATGCAGTGCAAAATTGGTTACAGGAGTACAAAGGCGGCATAGCTTTGTTCAGTAGAGGTCAACTGTAAGGAGTGGCGCAGACAGACTTAGTAGGCCTAAAATAAAAAAGTAGGCTAAATGCAGTTCAAAATTGGTAACAGGAGTACACAGGCGGCATAGCTTTGTTCAGTGGAGGACAGCTGTATTGAGTGGCGCAGACAGACACAGGTAGTAGGCCTAAAATAAAAATATTGGCTAAATGCAGTGCAACATTGGTTACAGGAGTACAAAGGCGGCATAGCTTTGTTCAGTAGAGGTCAACTGTAAGGAGTGGCGCAGACAGACTTAGTAGGCCTAAAATAAAAAAGTAGGCTAAATGCAGTTCCAAATTGGTAACAGGAGTACAAAGGCGGCATAGCTTTGTTCAGTGGATGACAGCTGTAATAGGTGGCGCAGACAGACACAGGTAGTAGGCCTAAAATAAAAAAGTTGGCTAAATGCAGTGCAAAATTGGTTACAGGAGTACAAAGGCGGCATAGCTTTGTTCAGTAGAGGTCAACTGTAAGGAGTGGCGCAGACAGACTTAGTAGGCCTAAATTAAAAAAGTAGGCTAAATGCAGTTCAAAATTGGTTACAGGAGTACACAGGCGGCATAGCTTTGTTCAGCGGAGGACAATTGTAAGAAGGGGCTGACCCAGTTTGTAGGCCCACATTAAAAAAGTTGTCTAAATGCAGTTTAAAATTGGTAGCAGGACTAAACAGGCGGCATCGCGTTGTTCAATGGAGGACAGCTGTAATGAGTGGGGCAGACAGACACAGGTTGAAGGCCTAAAATAAAAAAGTAGGCTAAATGCAGTTCAAAATTGGTAACAGGAGTACACAGGCGGCATTGTTTTGTTCGGTGGATGACAACTGGAAGGAGTGGCTGACACAGTTAGGAGAAAAAAATAATAAAGTGGGCTAAATGTCTGCCAAAACAATGTTCCAACATAAATAGGTGGCATAGCTAGGTACAGGGGTGGGCTCCTCTGCTGAGTAGCAGACAGTGGTAGTTCACGCACAGTATTAACTGGTCTAAATGGAGGGCAGGGCCCCTGTATATTTTAACTATCATCTATCATTTCAACAAATTTGTATTGGCAGTGCCATTGAAGGATTTAACAGCACAGATTAAACGGTGGTGGAGCAGTGAGAGGTAAGTTTTGCAAGTGGTAGAGCACTTTTTGAGCTGGGGGGAACACTCTCTCGTGGGTGGCGGTACTGGCACAGGACCCCTCATATTACGACGGTGTGTCTGACGTTGGGTGTGCACCACCATCAGAGAAACTTAATTGTACTATGAGGGACCCTGTGCCAGTGCCGTCGCCCAAAAATGGGCACACCCACCTGTCCAGGCAAACGGCACTCGCACGGGTGCTTGCGCCAAGTGGTGACCAAAGCCTTGTGGGTGGAGTCAGAACATTTAGGGAGGTATAAAATGGCCTATGGTGGACATTCAGCAGCTGCAAATGGAGGAATTCGAGCAGTCAGTAAGAGGAGGCCAAAAGCAAGACATTTTTCAGGCAAGCTACGTGTCAGCAGGCGAAGGTGGGGCAAAATAATTTGAAATCCATGATTGATTCATTTTAATGAAGGTTAGATCATCAACATTTCGGGTAGCCAGACGAGTCCTTTTTTCGGTCAGTATTGAACCAGCAGCACTGAAGACTCTTTCTGATAGCACACTAGCAGCAGGGCAAGCGAGCTCCTGCAATGCATATTCTGCCAATTCAGGCCAGGTGTCTATTTTAGATGTCCAGTAATCAAAGGGGAATGACCTGTGAGGGAGAACATCGATAAGGGAGGAAAAATAGTTCGTAACCATACTGGACAAATGCTGTCTCCTGTCACTTTGAATCGATGCAGCAGTACCTGTCATGTCTGCGGTCATTGCGAAATCACTCCACAACCTGGTCAGAAAACCCCTCTGTCCAACGCCACTTCTGATTTGTGCACCTCTAACATCTCTGCCATGTTGCCCCCTACAGCTCGTGTGAGAACGATCACCGCCGCTGTGTGCTGGGAATGCCTGAACCAAACGGTCTACAAGAGTTGCTTGTTTGGTAGCCAATATTTGCTCAAGGTTCTCATGTGGCATGATATTTTGTAATTTACCTTTATATCGTGGATCCAGGAGGCAGGCCAACCAGTAATCGTCATCGGTCATCATTTTGATAATGCGGGGGTCCCTTTTTAGGATACGCAAGGCATAATCAGCCATGTGGGCCAACGTTCCAGGTGTCAATTCACTGCTTGTGCTGGGTTGAGGAGCACTTTCTGGCAAATCAACATCACTAGTCTCCCGCAAAAAACCTGTACCAGACCTTGCTACGCCACCAGTTTCTATTGCCCCCTGAGAAGCATCCTCCTCCCATAAATATTCTTCCCCATCATCCTTCTCCTCTTCATGCGCCGCCTCGTCCAGGGGAGTCCCCTGAGCAGACAATGGCTGACTGTCATCAAAGCTTCTCTCCTCCTCGGCTGCAGACGCATGCTCCTTAATGTGCGTCAAACTTTGCATCAGCAGACACATTAGTGGGATGCTCATGTTTATGATGGCGTCGTCTGCACTTACCAGTCGTGTGCATTCCTCAAAACACTGAAGGACTTGACAGAGGTCTTGTAGCTTTGACCAATGCACACCAGACAACTCAATGTCTGCCATCCAACTGCCTGCCCATGTATGTGTATCCTCCCACATATACATTACAGCACGCCTCTGTTCGCACAGCCTCTGAAGCATGTGCAGTGTGGAGTTCCACCTTGTTACAACGTTGATTATTAGGCAGTGCTGGGGAAGCTTCAGTGATCGCTGATGGTTCAGCATACGGCTGGAGTGTACGGGCGACTGGCGATGTGCGAGCAAAGTCTTCGCACCTGCAGGGGCAGGGCTGGAAACCCCGGATAATTTTTAAGGAAGCACTGCACCACCAGGTTCAAGGTGTGAGCCAGGCAAGGTATGTGTTTCAGTTCTGAAATGGCTACGGCTATGACGCTGGCTCAACACCTCCAGCCTTAGGTGCTATTTTGCTTTTCCCATTACCACCAGATGCTCCACCACCACCATCATCAGTACCAGCTGGCAATGACCGCCCACGGCCTCTTCCACCAGACTTCCTCATTTTTGGGAAAATGTAACCAAAATAACAACCGTTATATGCTACTGAAAAGCAAGGTAGAAGGTGTATATAAACTTGTTGGCAATTTAAATCTCCCTTTTTTGTGGGGGAGACTGCAGTAAAAAACAGGCCCTGTGTATTACACAACACAATGTACAAGGCAGAATGTGGCTGGCAGATATACGCCAAACAGAACTGAAGTAGATCCACTTAGTAGCAATTTAAATCTCCCTTTTTTGGGGGGGGAGACTGCAGCAAAAAACAGGCCCTGTGTATTACACAACACAATGTACAAGGCAGAACGTCGCTGGCAGATATACAACAAACAGAACTGACATAGATCCACTTAGTGGCAATTTATATCTCACTTTTTTGGGGGGAGACTGCAGCAAAAAACAGGCCCTGTGTATTACACTACACAATATAAGTTGTAGAACATGGCTGGCAGATATACGCCAAACAGAACTGACGTAGATTCACTTAGTAGCAATTTAAATCTCCCTTTTTTGGGGGGGAGACTGCAGCAAAAAACAGGCCCTGTGTATTACACTACACAATGTAAGTTGTAGAATGTGGCTGGCAGATATCACCAAACAGAACTGACGTAGATCCACTTAGGGGCAATTTAAATCTTCCTTTTTTGGGGGGGAGACTGCAGCAAAAAATAGGCCCTGTGTATTACACAACACAATGTACAAGGCAGAACGTGGCTGGCAGATATACGACAAACAGAACTGACGAAGATCCACTTAGTTGCAACTTAAATCTCACTTTTTGGGGGCGAGACTGCAGCAATATACAGGCCCTGTGTATTACACAACACAATGCAAGTTGTAGAACGTGGCTGGCAGATATACGCCAAACAGAACTTACGTAGATCCACTTACTGACAATTTAAATCTCCCTTTTTTGGGGGGTGAGACTGCAGCAAAAACAGGCCCTGTTTATTACACAACACAATGTACAAGGCAGAACGTGGCTGGCAGATATACGCCAAAAAGAACTGACGTAGATCCGCTTAGTGGCAATTTAAATCTCCCTTTTTTGTGAGGGAGACTGCAGCAAAAAACAGGCCATGTGTATTACACAACACAATGTACAAGGCAGAACATGGCTGGCAGATATACGACAAACAGTACTGACGTAGATCCACTTAGTGGCAATTTAAATCTCACTTTTTTGGGGGGAGACTGCAGCAAAAAACAGGCCCTGTGTATTACATTACACAATGTAAGTTGTAGAATGTGGCTGGCAGATATCACAAACAGAACTGACGTAGATCCACTTAGTGGCAATTTAAATGTTCCTTTTTTGGGGGGGAGACTGCATCAAAAAACAGGCCCTGTGTATTACACAACACAATGTACAAGGCAGAACGTGGCTGGCAGATATATGACAAAAAGAACTGACGTAGATCCACTCAGTGACAATTTAAATCTCCCTTTTTTGGGGGGTGAGACTGCAGCAAAAAACAGGCCCTGTTTATTACACAACACAATGTACAAGGCAGAACGTGGCTGGCAGATATACGCCAAAAAGAACTGACGTAGATTCGCTTAGTGGCAATTTAAATCTCCCTTTTTTGGGAGGGAGACTGCAGCAAAAAACATGCCCAGTGTATTACACAACACAATGTACAAGGCAGAACATGGCTGGCAGATATACGACAAACAGAACTGACGTAGATCCACTTGGTGGCAATTTAAATTTCACTTTTTTGGGGGGAGACTGCAGCAAAAAACAGGCCCTGTGTATTACACTACACAATGTAAGTTGTAGAACGTGGCTGGCAGATATACGCCAAACAGAACTGGCGTAGATCCACTTAGTGGCAATTTAAATCTCCCTTTTTTGGGGGGGAAACTGCAGCAAAAAACAGGCCCTGTGTATTACACAACACAATGTACAAGGCAGAACGTGGCTGGCAGATATACGCCAAACAGAACTGACACAGATCCACTTAGGAGCAATTTAAATCTCCCTTTTTTGGGGGGGAAACTGCAGCAAAAAACAGGCCCTGTGTATTACACTACACAATGTAAGTAGTAGAACGTGGCTGGCAGATATCACCAAACAGAACTGACGTAGATCCACTTAGGGGCAATTTAAATCTCCCTTTTTTTTGGGGGGGGGAGACTGCAGCAAAAAATATGCCCTGTGTATTACACAACACAATGTATAAGGCAGAACGTGGCTGGCAGATATACGACAAACAGAACCGACGTAGATCCACTTAGCGGCAACTTAAATCTCACTTTTTTGGGGGGAGACTGCAGCAATAAACAGGCCTTGTGTATTACACAACACAATGCAAGTTGTAGAACGTGGCTGGCAGATATACGCCAAAGAGAACTGACGTAGATCCACTTAGTGACAATTTAAATCTCCCTTTTTTGGGGGGTGAGACTGCAGCAAAAAACAGGCCCTGTTTATTACACAACACAATGTACAAGGCAGAACGTGGCTGGCAGATATACGCCAAAAAGAACTGACGTAGATCCGCTTAGTGGCAATTTAAATCTCCCTTTTTTGGGAGGGAGACTGCAGCAAAAAACAGGCCCAGTGTATTACACAACACAATGTACAAGGCAGAACATGGCTGGCAGATATACGACAAACAGAACTGACGTAGATCCACTTGGTGGCAATTTAAATTTCACTTTTTTGGGGGGAGACTGCAGCAAAAAACAGGCCCTGTGTATTACACTACACAATGTAAGTTGTAGAACGTGGCTGGCAGATATACGCCAAACAGAACTGGCGTAGATCCACTTAGTGGCAATTTAAATCTCCCTTTTTTGGAGGGGTAGACTGCAGCAAAAAACAGGCCCTGTGTATTACACAACACAATGTACAAGGCAGAACGTGGCTGGCAGATATACGACAAACAGAACTGACGTAGATCCACTTAGTGGCAATTTAAATCTCACTTTTTTTGGGGGGGAGACTGCAGCAAAAAACTGGCCCTGTGTATTACACAACACAATGTACAAGGCAGAACGTGGCTTGCAGATATACGACAAACAGAACTGACGTGGATCCACTTAGTGGCAATTTAAATCTCCCTTTTTTGGGGGGGAGACTGCAGCAAAAACAGGCCCTGTGTTTTACAATGCACAATGTACAAGGCAGAACGTGGCTGGCAGATATATCAAAAAATACAAGGACTGTACTACAATTTCAATCTCCCTACAATGATCTCAGAACAAGTATGGCAGCAATAAAAAGCACTGCTGCGCACAAATGTGTGGACAAAAAAACAAGAGAACTGTGCAGAAAGGAACAACAGGATTTTTGCTTTTAAAAAAGCAGTTGGTTTGCACAGCAGCATACAAACAGCAATGCAGCTATCAGGGAGCCTAATAAGCTACAGAGCTGATGCACAAAAATATAGCCTTCACTGTCCCTGCAAAGAAAAGGTGGTGTTGGACAGTGGAAATTGCTACAGCACAAGCGGTTTGGGGGTGAATGTACCCTGCCTAATGCTATCCCTGCTTCTGACGAAGCGGCAGCAGCCTCTCCCTGTGCTCAGATCAGCAGCGCTAAGATGGCGGTCGGCGGGAATGCCCCTTCATAGCCCCTCTGACGCTGCAGAAAGCAAGCCAATCACTGTCATGCCCTTCTCTAAGATGGTGGGGACCAGGACCTATGTCATCATGCTGCTCACACTCTGCGTCCACCTTCATTGGCTATAAAATGGCGCTGAACGCGTCATATGAAACGCGACTTTGGCGTGAAGGTCGCCGACCGCGTGGCCGACCCCACACTGGGATCGGGTCGGGTTTCATGAAACCCGACTTTGCCGAAAGTCGGCGATTTTTGAAATTGTCCGATCCGTTTCGCTCAACCCTAGTGGGGACATCACACACCAGTCAGCGAACCAGAAGCTGCAAACGCTGCTGAAGCATGGCAAGGGTGGCTGAAGCAGTAGCTTACATTCTAAAATGGGCAGACAGGTGGCGTAATTTCACCAACAGATCTAGCAGCTCTGGGTAGCTTTTGAGAAAACATTGAATGACAAGGTTAAGCACATGGGCCAGGCAAGGTACGTGTGTGAGCTCACCTTGCCTCAGAGCCTCCACATGACCATGCTTGCCTGTAGGTTCAGCAGTGTCATCTAAAATCTGACTGCTCTTTCAGTGCTGTCCACAACTCTTCAGCATTGTGCGGTTTGTCACCTAAGCAGATTAGCTTCAGCACAGCCTGTTGCCGCTTAGCTGAGGCAGTGCTGCAGTGCTTCCAGCTTTTGACTGATGTGCTCATTTCAGAGATGGAGGCTGAAGAGGAGGAGGAGGTGCAGGAGCTGTACACTGTGGGGGAAACCCTGATTGATGTAGGACCCGCAATCCTCGGCATGGGGAGGATGTATGCCATCCCAAGGTCCAACTAGGTCACGGCTTCCACTATGTTAACCCAGTGTGCCATCATTGAGATGTATTGTCCCTGCC
This sequence comes from Ranitomeya imitator, assembly GCF_032444005.1. Classification (NCBI taxonomy): domain Eukaryota; kingdom Metazoa; phylum Chordata; class Amphibia; order Anura; family Dendrobatidae; genus Ranitomeya; species Ranitomeya imitator. Next base: position 592,658,804 of record NC_091286.1, read on the forward strand.
TACAAGCACTTGCCCACGTGTCTGTTGTTTGGTGGACTTTCCCAATAACAACATTGTTTAGGGCACGGGTAATGTTGTGGGACACGTGCTGGTGTAATGCCGGTACGGACCACCGGGAGACATAGTGGAAATTGGGGGCCGAGTACCTTGGGACAGCTGCGGCCATCAGGTTGCAAAAAGCTTCGTTCTCAACTAGCCTAAAAGGCAACATTTCGAGTGCAAGCAGAAGAGAATTTTTAGAGTTTTTTACTGTGGCCTGTGGGACTTTGGCTGGGTATTTCTACTTGCATTCCAATGAATAGGGTATAGACAACTGAAGGCGGCGCTGGGACAAGGACATGGACGGGCTTGATGATGGTGTTGGTTGAATGTAGGTAGCAACAGGTGCAGGGCACGAGGTATCTTTACATGCACCGTGGACTGGGGATTGGCTTCTATGCAAAACAGAGGAAGAAGCAGTGGTGTCACCTGCAGACAGTGTTCCTGGAGCATCAAAGTTGGGTGCTTTGCTGCCATTTGCCTGATCATGCTGGTGGCGGTCAGGCTGGTAGTTTTGCTACTCCTGCTGATGCGGGCATGGCAGGTGCTGCAAATGGCATATTTGGGGTTATCGGCAGAGTCTTTAAAAAGTAACCAGACTCGGGAAGATCTAACAGTTGGAATGGCAACTTCCCTCATGTTGGTGTTACGGGGAACGAATGCACACCTTCTGTCTGTGGCCACCACACTGCTTCTTCTTGCCTGTTGGGGTGGCATGCCCCTTCCCCATGTGTGCTGCTGCTCTCGCTCTGCATGTGCTCCTGCCAGGTTGGGTTAGTTACTATGTCATCCGCCACCTTGTCTTCCACATCCTCACCCTGCTCCTCCTCCTGACTTTCTGGCAATTGTGTCTCATCATTGTCCACCTCTTTTGACACTTTCCCACCATTTCCTTTGTGTGACCGTGGCTGGTCAAAGATTTGGGTATCGCTGCATGTGATCTCATCTGGCCTCACTTCAAGTTGACCGGCCGAGAGTCCGGAATCTTTAAAGGGAAAACTGAACAGCTTTTCGAGTGTCCAAGTGTGGGATCAGTCGTCTCAAGGCACTCGGCATGGTGGGAGGAAGGAGCATCAGGGTGACTAATATGCGATCCACACTCACGGCTACTCTGACTTGACCATGTGGAAGACGTGGTGGTGGTGGTGGCTTAGTGCCTGGAAGCATTATCCGCTATCCAACCAACAACCGTTTCACACTGCTCTGGTTTCAATAGTGGTGTGCTGCGGTCCCCTAGAAACTGGGACAGAAAGGTCGAGCGAGAAGAAGTGGGTCTTTGTTGTGGCCCACTTTCAGCTTTGTCACGGCCTCGTCCTCTGTATGCACCATCAGCATCATGTCCACTTCCCCGTCCCTTGTCCCTTGCCTTGCCCATTTTAAGTGGACTACTGAAATATTTTAAAAGTTCGATACAAATGTATTAATTTTGAGAAAGCTTACAGTGGGGCAAAAAAGTATTTAGTCAGTCAGCAATAGTGCAAGTTCCACCACTTAAAAAGATGAGAGGCATCTGTAATTTACATCATAGGTAGACCTCAACTATGGGAGACAAACTGAGAAAAAAAAATCCAGAAAATCACATTGTCTGTTTTTTTATCATTTTTTTTGCATATTATGGTGGAAAATAAGTATTTGGTCAGAAACAAACAATCAAGATTTCTGGCTCTCACAGACCTGTAACTTCTTCTTTAAGAGTCTCCTCTTTCCTCCACTCATTACCTGTAGTAATGGCACCTATTTAAACTTGTTATCAGTATAAAAAGACACCTGTGCACACCCTCAAACAGTCTGACTCCAAACTCCACTATGGTGAAGACCAAAGAGCTGTCAAAGGACACCAGAAACAAAATTGTAGCCCTGCACCAGGCTGGGAAGACTGAATCTGCAATAGCCAACCAGCTTGGAGTGAAGAAATCAACAGTGGGAGCAATAATTAGAAAATGGAAGACATACAAGACCACTGATAATCTCCCTCGATCTGGGGCTCCACGCAAAATCCAACCCCGTGGGGTCAGAATGATCACAAGAACGGTGAGCAAAAATCCCAGAACCACGCGGGGGGACCTAGTGAATGAACTGCAGAGAGCTGGGACTAATGTAACAAGGCCTACCATAAGTAACACACTACGCCACCATGGACTCAGATCCTGCAGTGCCAGACGTGTCCCACTGCTTAAGCCAGTACATGTCCGGGCCCGTCTGAAGTTTGCTAGAGAGCATTTGGATGATCCAGAGGAGTTTTGGGAGAATGTCCTATGGTCTGATGAAACCAAACTGGAACTGTTTCGTAGAAACACAACTTGTCGTGTTTGGAGGAAAAAGAATACTGAGTTGCATCCATCAAACACAATACCTACTGTAAAGCATGGTGGTGGAAACATCATGCTTTGGGGCTGTTTCTCTGCAAAGGGGCCAGGACGACTGATCCGGGTACATGAAAGAATGAATGGGGCCATGTATCGTGAGATTTTGAGTGCAAACCTCCTTCCATCAGCAAGGGCATTGAAGATGAAACGTGGCTGGGTCTTTCAACATGACAATGATCCAAAGCACACCGCCAGGGCAACGAAGGAGTGGCTTCGTAAGAAGCATTTCAAGGTCCTGGAGTGGCCTAGCCAGTCTCCAGATCTCAACCCTATAGAAAACCTTTGGAGGGAGTTGAAAGTCCGTGTTGCCAAGCGAAAAGCCAAAAACATCACTGCTCTAGAGGAGATCTGCATGGAGGAATGGGCCAACATACCAACAGTGTGTGGCAACCTTGTGAAGACTTACAGAAAATGTTTGACCTCTGTCATTGCCAACAAAGGATATATTACAAAGTATTGAGATGAAATTTTGTTTCTGACCAAATACTTATTTTCCACCATAATATGCAAATAAAATGTTAAAAAAACAGACAATGTGATTTTCTGGATTTTTTTTTCTCAGTTTGTCTCCCATAGTTGAGGTCTACCTATGATGTAAATTACAGACGCCTCTCATCTTTTTAAGTGGTGGAACTTGCACTATTGCTGACTGACTAAATACTTTTTTGCCCCACTGTATATGTGATCAGTATGCCTGAAAAGCAAGTATTTGGAGACCACAGATAGACCAGGCGTCTGACGGAGATAACAGACTGTTTCAATATGTGGCTTTTTTTTTATTCGGACTCCCATGACAGCACCACGAGAGAGGGGATCTGCCCCTTAGGAATAGGAAACCCACAGATACAAAAGGGCGGCACCTCTCGCACGTATCAGTTGGTTTCCTGTTCCTAAAGGGATGTGATCCTACAGAATTTACAAAAGGATCCCAGGCCGGCCATCTCAGGTAGCAGGGGGGTCTCCTACCTCGGCTGGTGCGGAGATCCTGGAGATGTCACGGTGGTCCTGGCAGGGCTGCACGGCAGTGATATTTCGGCAGGGAGCGGTCGCCAGTGGTGTCCTGTCTCCGGGACCAGCGCTAGGTGAGTATGTCCCCTGGGCTCCTCTTCCCAGTAGGATGGTGTGACTGGGGGCTGTGTGTTCGGCGGTGCAATTGGTGGCACCACCCGGTGTGCTGCAGGCTAGCCGGCATCCCACGCTGCTCTAAGCACTGACAGGAAGCGCTGGGATCCAGGGTGATGTCAGAGGCGGAGAAGGCAGTCACTTCTGGGTTTTCGGGGTCCTGCGCATGCGCAGTGTATCCAAGATAGCGGCGCCCACCGGTAATTGCACGCTGCTGAAATTCAGACCCCGGAGATGACCTCCTGCACCTGGGGGGAGGCAGGCAGCAAATCAGGGGAGCGCTGGGCATATCTGCTGACCGGAGGAGGGGTTATATGAAGAACTCCGGATCGTGGGTCCTTGCTTCTGGCCTCATTTTGTGAGTATGGAGGACGAGCATGAACAGCAGCCTGAGCTGCTGGAAGAGGTGTCTCAGAAGCCAAAGTAAAGGAACGCGACAGAAGGAGTAGTGAATCTGGCCACAAAAGCTCCCCAGACAGGGGTCTGGAGCATCAGCCAGGAAGAATCCCCCTCATATTCTGGTATTTTTGGGGGGCAGCCGCTGGTAAGTGATCTTCATGAAAGTTCACCCAGTGATGTGATTCCCCCTCATATGTTTTATTATAGGGGAAGAAATGCATCAGTAAGGTGAAACACAGAGAATGTGGCATCTGTGGGGTTCCCTTACCTGATTCGTGCCCTAAAAAACTATGTGCCCTCTGTATCCAGCAGACGGTGAGGTCTCAGGAAGGGGGAGGGGGTGAGAGCATTATATCTACATAGATTAGATTGCCTTACTTGCCCCCTCAGGTAGCGGAAGAATCCCTTACTATGGCCGCAAGCCTGAAAGAGATGGTCAGGATGGAAGTCAAACAATCCATAAAGTGCCTATCTCAAGCGGGAAGTTCTAAATATAAAGGTCCATTGTTCTCCGATTCTTCATTGATTGAGGATAGGGAGGAATTTTCTCCGGCTCAGCTGCATTGTCTTCTTCCTCGGACGGAGACACCGCTCGCTTCTGTCTACCCCTTGAGAGGATAGATAAGTTAGTTAAAGCGGTCAGAGGAACAATGGGCATAACAAAACCAAAACCCCAACTTTCCAAAGAGGAAATTATGTTTAGTGGACTGGAGCAAAAGAAGCGTAGAGTTTTTCTGCTCAATGAAAAAATTCAAGAACTTATTAATAAGGAGTGGAAGAAGCCTGAGAAATAAGGTTCCTTACCACCAGCACAGAAACGCAGGTATCCCTTTGATGACCCGGCAGTCATCAATTGGGAAAAAGCCCCTAAGTTGGATGTGGCAATAGCCAAAGTGACAAATGGGCCTCTCTCCCCTTTGACGATATGGGAAACTTTAAGGACCCCCTTGACAGGAAGGCGGACACTTTTCTAAAGGGTATCTGGGAAATGGCGGCCGGTTCCTTAAGACCTGCGGTAGCTTCAACCTGTACAGCCAGATCAATAATGGTTTGGCTGGATCAGTTAGACACCCAATTGAAAGAGGGAGCTTCCAGGGACTCTATTCTACTGCTTTACCCGTGATTTAGGTGGCAGCTGCCTTCTTGTCGGACGCTTCCATTGACTCCGTTAAAATGGCTGCTAGAGCTGCGGGACTCTCGAATGCGGCTAGGAGAGCCCTGTAGTTAAAATGCTGGCCAGGTGATATACAAACGAGATCAAAGCTTTGTGCCATTCCGTGCAAAGGAGAATATTTATTTGGTCCCATCTTGGATGAACTCCTAGAGAAAGCAAGGGACGACAAAAAGAAGTTCCCTAATCTGTTTGGGTCCTATCATCGTCCCTTTAATAAGAAGAGATTTGGTCGGGGAAGGAAGCATGCCTTTTCACCTGTAAGAGATCGGTCTAGATGGGACGATAGACGTAGAAGAGGTACAGGATATATGTTCCATCGTTCCTCAAAGGAGAGAAAGAAGGAGGACAAATGACTAGGAATCCCGGTGGGGGGTAGAGTAGACTATTGCATTTCTATTCAGAATGGTCAGAGATCACAAATAGTGTTTGGGTACAAAACACAATTTCTTGGGGTCTCACGCTTGAGTTTATCCGTACCCCACGGGATAATTTTAAATTAACTTCTTTACGTTATTCTCCCCTGGAACAATCTGCTTTAGAAGACGTGTGGTCTCTTTGTGCTAAAAAAGTCCTTATAGATGTTACAAAGTCTGATAGAGGAAAGGGGTTTTATTCTTCCCTATTTCTTATTCAGAAGCCTGATAAGATTTATAGGACCATTATAAATCTCAGACATCTTAATAGTTACCTGGTTAAACATACCTTTAAGATGGAGTCCATCAACTCAACAATAAAAATGATGTTCAAAAATTGTTTTATGGTAGTAGTCAATTTAAAAGATGCCTCCTATTATCGTGTGCCCATTCATGAAGATTTCCAGCAATTCCTGAGGGTAGCAGTATTAATGGGGGAGTAGTTCACCATTTTCAGTACAGAGCTCTTCCCTTCGGTATAACTTCTGCCCCTAGAGTATTTACAAAAATAGTTGCGGAGGTTATGGCTCATTTGCGGCAATCTAAAGGTACCTTCACACTCACCAACTTTACAACGAGAACGACAATGATCAGTGATGTTGCAGCGTCCTGGATAGCGATCTTATTGTGTTTGACACGCAACAGCGATCTGGTTCCCTCTGTGATATCGCTGGTCGGAGCTAGAAGTCCCGAACTTTATTTGGTCGTCATGTCGGTGTGTATTGTCATGTTTGGCAGCAAAAGCAATGATGCCAGCAATGTTTTAACATGGAGCTAACAACCAGCTACAACGATAAGTGAGTCACCGTTACGTCACAGGATCGCTCCTGCATCGTTCTGGAGCTGCTGTGTTTGACGTCTCTACAGCGACCTAAACAGCGATGCTGCAGCGATCGGCTCGTTGTCTATATCGCTGCAGCGTCGCTGAGTGTGACGGTCCCTTAACATTCTTATTGTTCCCTACCTTGATGATTTCCTCATAACAGGGAACTCAGTGGAACGCGGGTTGTCTCAATTAGAGGTAACTAAAGTTAAATTGGAACACCTAGGCTGGATAATTAATTATGAGAAATCCCGGTTGCAGCCCCTAAAAATTCAAGTTTTTAGGGTTGTTATTAGATTCAACTACACAACAGTGTCTTCTTTTAGAAAATAAATTAAATCAGATTCAACATCAGGTATTAAAGGCGATCAATACACTCTCTATGACCCTTCGACAAGCTATGTCCTTGCTGGGGTCCCTTACATCATGCATCCCAGCAATAAGATGGGCACAACTTCATTCTAGGCACCTTCAAAAAGATGTGTTGAATAATGACAAAATCTTGAGGGGTGTATTAGGGGAAAAAATAACCTTGAAACCAGCAACTATTGAATCCCTAAAGTGGTGGCTGGATAGGGATAATTTACCGGCAGGAGTTCCCTGGGTATTAGATATATCCTGGGTGATAACTATGGATGCTAGCTCCTCAGGGTGGGGGGCTCACATGGATGACATGGTGGTTCAGGGATGATGGGAACCATATATCACGTCTTCATCCAATCAGAGGGAATTACTGGCAATTGAGTTTGCAGTTAAAAAAACTCCTCATGTATCTGCAGAGCCACCACATCAGGATTCTCTCGGACAACCAGGTGGCAGTCGCCTATATAAATCATCAAGGCGGAACACGTTCCGAGACTCTGATGCAGGTCACAGATTGCCTGTTCCAGATGGCAGAGAAGAAATTTCAATCTTTGACTGCTCTCCACATCAGAGGAAAGGAAAATATGAAAACGGACTTTCTCAGCTGCAATATACTAAGACAAGGGGAATGGTCTCAAAATGGAGACGTCTTCAATTAGATTGTCTGCCGATTGGGTCGGCCAGTGGTGGACCTATTTGCTACAAGAGACAACAAACAAGTAAAAAACTTTTGTTCTCTGAATCCCAGGGAAAATCTGCTGGCAGTGGATGCATTCCTCATAAAATGGGATTTTACTCTGGCCTACGCCTTCCCACCATTCAACCTGTTACCTCTAGTGGTGAGGAAAATCAGAGAGGATCATGCGAAGGTCATTCTGATTACTCCTTTCTGGCCCAGGAGAACCTGGTTCGCATGGCTCAGAACAATGTCGGTAGGCGATCCCTGGGTGCTACCAGACATTCCGAATTAACTTTTCCAAGGGTCGGTATTCCATCCACAAGTGAATGGACTCCATTTAACGGCTTGGAGTTTGAGCAGTCATTATTAAAAAATAAAGGCTTGTCCCCAAACTTGGTAGATACCCTTTTAAAAAGTAGGAAGCAGATAACAACAAGAATCTACTCCAGAACCTGGAGAAAGTTCCTGACTTTCTCAGATTTTGACATCAATGAAGGTGTACCGATATGCCAAATATTAGAATTTTTGCAGAGGGGGTTGGAGTTAAACCCCTCTACAAGCACTCTGAGAGTACAGGTGTCAGCACTTGGTGCCCTGTTCTTGTGTAATATTGCCAACAATTATTGGGTGTTGAGATTCATTAAGGCAGTCGGTAGAGCTAGACCGTTAAATAAAAATAAAATGGTACCTTGGGACTTAAATCTAGTCCTTTCTTCTCTAACAAAAGACCTCTTTGAGCCTTTAAATGAAGTCTCAATCAAAATGTTATCTCTCAAAACAGCTTTTCTGATAGCTATAACATCAGCTCGCAGAATAGGAGACATTCATGTGCTCTCTAGACTTACCCCGTATATGGAATTTTTACAGGATAGAGTTATCCTCAGGCCAGACCCAGCCTACTTACCAAAGGTAGCATCTAAGTTTCACAGATGGCAGGAGATAGTTTTACCTTTAGTTATCTCTAATCCTTCTAACCCTAAAGAAAATGAACTCTATACATTAGATGTCAGGAGATGCCTTTTACAATATATTTCAGTTACTAATGATTGGAAGAAAGATAATGCACTATTCCTATCTTTCCAAGGTCCTATGAAAGGGGTTAGAGCGTCAAAATACACACTAGCTAAATGGATTAAGGAGGCTATATCTCTGGTTTACATGGCAGGTGGAGGTCCGGCTCCACAGAATCTGAGGGCGCATTCCACCCTCCCTAAAATGGCTTACATCTCTGTAAATCTCTCGTGGTGCTGTCATGGGAGTCCGAATAAAACATTAAGCTACTTACCGGTAGCGGCATTTTTCGGAGGCCCATGACAGCACCCTTAGTTCCCTCACTATTCACATGGGGGTTGCACATCCTTAGAATGTAAAAAGAGAAAAAAAAAAAAAAAGATTTTCTCACGTGTGATATCTGGATTGTTACTTAATTAAAACTATTGTATTTAACCGTATATAATGCTGTGTTTGCTTGTCATTAACTGCAGTAGTCCTCTCAGGCTCTGTAATACAACTGATACATGGTAGAGGTGCCGCCCTTTTGTATCTGTGGGTTTCCTGTTCCTAAGGGGTGGATCCCCTCTCTCGTGGTGCTGTCATGGGCCTCCGTAAAAAGCCGCTACCAGTAAGTGGCTTAATGCTTTTACCACAAAATACTGTATAGACCAAGGCTTTGAGACAAAAAAATGCAATATATGCCTGCAATACAAGGATTTAGACACCACAGATACACCGTGCGTTAGACTGAGATAACAGACTGATTCAATATGTGGCCTCTATTTTTTTCAACTTTTTTAACCACAAAATACTGTGTAGACCAAGTGTTTCAGACAAAAACCTGGAATGTATGCCTGCACAGCAAGGATTTGGACACCACAGATACACATATCCTCCCTGTCTCACAACCCCAAACAGTTATTCAAGACTTTCAATTCTTTCCTCCGTCCACCAACAACTCCTCCCTCCCCACTCATTTCAGCTGAAGAATTTGCCTCATTTTTCAAGCAGAAGATTGATAGCATCACAGACAGTTTTGGTCAACAACCCCCAGAGACCTTCCTCCTAACTGCCCAGCCCTCCTCCTCCAAAACCAACTTCTCCACCATTACAGAAGATCGATTCTCAACTCTACTCTCAAGATCGCATCTCACCACCTGTACACTTGACCCAATCCCATCCCACTTCATCCCAAACCTCACCACAGTCTTCCTCCAAACCCTAACCCATCTCTTCAACCTATCACTAACAACTGATGTTTTCCACTCAAGTTTTAACCCCTTCACCCCAAAGCCTGTTTTCACCTAAGTGACAGGGCCAATTTTTACAATTCTGACCACTGTCACTTTATGAGGTCATAACTCTGAAACGCTTCAACGGATCCTGGTGATTCTGACATTGTTTTCTCGTGACATATTGTACTTCATGATAGTGGTAAAACTTCTTCGATATGACTTGCATTTATTTGTGAAAAAAACAAAAATTTGTCGGAAATTATGAAAATTTAGCAATTTTCAAACTCTTAGTTTTTATGCCCTTAAATTAGAGAGTTATATCACATAATATAGTTAATAAACAACATTTCCCACATGTCTGCTTTACATCAGCACAATTTTGGAAACATAATTTTTTTTTGTTAGGACGTTATAAGGGTTAAAAGTTGACCAGCGATTTCTCATTTTTGCAACAAAATTTGCAAAACCATTTTTTTACGGACCACCTCACACTTGAAGTGACTTTGAGGGGTCTATATGACAGAAAATGCCCAAAAGTGACACCATTCTAAAAACTGCACCCCTCAAGGTACTCAAAACCACATTCAAAAAGTTTATTAACCCTTCAGGTGCTTCACAGGAATTTTTTGAATGTTTAAAAAAATTGAACATTTAACTTTTTTTTCACAAAATTTTTACTTCAGGTCCAATTTGTTTCATTTTACCAAGGGTAACAGGAGAAATTGGACCACAAAAGTCGTTGTACAATTTGTCCTGAGTACGTCGATACCCCATATGTGGGGGTAAACCACTGTTTGGGCACATGGCAGAGCTCGGAAGGGAAGGAGCGCCATTTGACTTTTCAATGCAAGATTTGCTGGAATTGAGATCGGAGCCCATGTCACGATTGGAGAGCCCCTGATGTGCCTAAACAGTGGAAACCCCCACAAGTGACACCATTTTGGAAAGTAGACCCCCCTAAGGAACTAATCTAGATGTGTGGTGAGCACTTTGAACCTCCAAGTGCTTCACAGAAGTTTATAATGTAGAGCCGTAAAAAAAATTTATATTCATTTTCACAAAAAATGATTTTTTTGCCCCAAATTTTTTATTTTCCCAAGGGTAACAGGATGAATTGGACCCCAAAAGTTGTTGTGCAATTTGTCCTGAGTACGTCGATACTTCATATATGGGGATAAACCACTGTTTGGGCACATGGCAGAGCTCGGAAGGGAAGGAGTGCCATTTGACTTTTCAATGCAAAATTGGCTGGAATTGAGATCGGACGCCATGTCGCATTTGGAGAGCCCCTGACGTGCCTTAACAGTGGAAACCCCCCACAAGTGACCCCATTTTGGAAAGAAGACCCCCTAAGGAACTTATTTAGATGTGTGGTGAGCACTTTTAACCCCCAATTGTTTCACTAAAGTTTAGAATGTAGCATTGTGAAAATTAAAAAATCATTTTTTCTTTCCACAAAATGATGTTTTAGCCCGCAATTTTTTTTTCCCAAGGGTAACAGGAGAAATTGGAGCACAAATGTTATTGTCCAATTTGTCCTCAGTACGCTGATACCCCACATGTAGGGAGGTACCACCGTTTTAGTGCATGGCAGAGCTCGGAAGGAAAGGAGCACCATTTGAAATGCAGACTTAGATGGAATGGACTGCAGGTGTCATGTTGCATTTGCAGAGCCCCTGATGTACCTAAACAGTAGAAACCCACCACAAGTGACCCCATATTGGAAACTAGACCCCCCAAGGAACTTATCTAGATGTGTTGTGAGAGCTTTGAACCAACAAGTGTTTCATTACAGTTTATAACGCAGAGCCGTGAAAATAAAAAATATTTTTTTTTCCACGAAAATGATATTTTATCCCCTATGTTTTTATTTTCCCAAGGGTAACAGGACAAATTGGACCCCAAAAGTTGTTGTCCAACTTGTCCTGAGAACGCTGATACCCCATATGTTGGGGGAACCACTGTTTGGGCACACAGGAGAACTCGGAAGGGAAGGAGCACTGTTTTACTTTTTCAAAGCAGAATTGGCTGGAATTGAGATCGGACGCCATGTCGCGTTTGGAGAGCCCCTGATGTGCCTAAACAGTGGAAACCCCCAATTATAACTGAAACCCTAACCCCAACCCTAACCCTAGCCCTAACCCTAGCCCTAACCCTAGCCCTAACCCTAGCCCTAACCCTAGCCCTAACCCTAGCCCTAATGGGAAAATGGAAATAAATACATTTTTTTACATTTTATTATTTTTCTCTAACTAAGGGGGTGATGAAGGGGGGTTTGATTTACTTTTATAGCGTTTTTTTGGCGTATTTTTATGATTGGCAGCCGTCACACACTAAAAGACGCTTTTTATTGCAAAAAATAGTTTTTGCATCACCACATTTTGAGAGCTATAATTTATCCATATTTTGGCCCACAGAGTCATATGAGGTCTTGTTTTTTGCAGGACGAGTTGACGTTTTTATTGGTAACATTTTCGGGCAGATGACATTTTTTGATCGCTTTTTATTCCGATTTTTGGGAGGCGGAATGAAGAAAAACCAGCAATTCCTGAATTTCTTTTAGGGGGGGCGTTTATACCGTTCCACGTGTGGTAAAATGGATAAAGCAGTTTTATTCTTCGGGTCAGTACGATTACAGCGATACCTCATTTATGTAATTTTTTTTATGTTTTGGCGCTTTTACACAATAAAAACTATTTTATATAAAAAAATAATTGTTTTTGCATCGCTTTATTCTAAGAGCTATAACTTTTTTATTTTTCTGCTGATGATGCTCTATGGCGGCTTTTTTTTGCGGGATAAGATGACGTTTTCAGCGGTACCATGGTTATTTATATCCGTCGTTTTGATCGCGTGTTATTCCACTTTTTGTTCGCCTGTATGATAATAAAGCAATGTTTTTTGCCTTGTTTTTTTTTTTTGTTTTTTTGCGGTGTTCACTGAAGGGGTTAACTAGTGGGATAGTTTTATAGAGCGGGTCGTTACGGACGCGGCGATACCAAATATGTGTACTTTTATTGTTTTTGTTTTTTTTACATAAATAAATGGATTTATTGGGAAATGGTTTTTTTTTTTATTTGGGGATTTTTTTTTTTTTTACACATTCTATTTTTTTTTTTTTTAACTTTCTAACTTTGTCCCAGGGTGGGACATCTCTGTATTAGATCAGATCGTTGATCTGACACTGTGCATAGCACACTGTCAGATCAACGATCTGACAGGCAGTTTAGCTGGCTTTCCAACGCCTGCTCTCAGCAGGCGCCGGCTAGCCAGGTCATTTCATGACCCGGAAGGAGTCCGGCGGCCACCTTGGATCCGGGGACTCCTTCCGGGTCACCGGAGCAACGCGATCTCATTGCGTTGCTCCGGTGGGAGAGCGCAGGGAGCCCCCGTCCCTGCGCGATCCCCCTCTATGCCGCTGTCACTACTGACAGCGGCATCAGAGGGGTTAAATGCCCGCGATCGCCGATCGCGCCGATCGTGGGCACTGCTGCGGGGTGTCAGCTGTCATATACAGCTGACACCCGAACCCGATCACCGCGGCGCTCAGCGCGAGACCGCGGTGATCGGTGCGCCGGACTAGTACTGCTGCTGGCACAAATGCAGTGCCGGCAGCGCAGTACTAGTACGGCGCATGGCGCGAAGTGGTTAAACATGCCTCAATCACACCTATCCTTAGAAAGCCCTCTCTTGACCCATCCTATGTATCTAGCTATCGCCCTATATCACTTCTCCCATATGCCTCAAAACTACTGGAAAAACACGTCCATCTTGAACTGTCCTTTCACCTCTCTTCTTGCTCCCTCTTCGACCGCTTACAATCTGGATTCCGGTCACACTACTCGATTGAAACTGCCCTAACTATGGCCAAGGCCAAGCTACACTACTATGTCCTCCTCCTCCTGGACCTGTCCTCTGCCTTTGACACAGTGGACCATTCCCTATTATTACAGACCCTCTCATCCCTTGGCATCACAGACTTGGCCCTATCCTGGATCTTTTCATACCTAACAGACCGGAAATTCAGCTTCTCCCACTCGCACATCACCTCCTCACCTCATCCCCTATCTGTCGGAGTCCCGCAAGGTTCAGTCCTAGGGCTCCTGCTCTTCTCCATTTACACCTTTGGCCTGGGACAGCTCATAGAATCTCACGGCTTTCAGTGTCACCTCTATGCTGATGACACGCAGATCTACATCTCTTGACCAGATATCACCACCCTACTAACCAGAATCCCTCAATCTCTGTCCGCTATTTCATCCTTCTTCTCAGCTAGATTTCTAAATCTTAACAAGGACAAAACAGTATTCATCATCTTTCTCCCATCTCACTCGACCCCCCCAACGGACCTATCCATTAAATTAAACGGCTGTCCACTCTCCCCAGTCCCACAAGCTTGCTGCCTTGGAGCAATCTTTGATACTGATCTCTCTTTCAAACCACATATCCAAGCCCTTTTCACTTCCTGCCAACTTCAACTTAAAAATATTTCCTAGATCCTTACATTCCTCAACCAAGAATCTGCAAAAACCCTAGTCCATGCCCTCCTTATCTCCTGCCTTGCCTACTGCAACCTCCTGCTCTGTAGCCTCTCCTCAAACACTGTCGCATGCAGCAAATCTGTTCTAAACTTTGCTGCCCGACTAATCTACCTGTCCCCCCGCTATTCCCTGACCTCTCAACTCTGTCAATCCCTGCACTGGCTCGACATTACCCTAAGACTCCAATTCAAAACCCTAACCATGACATAGAAAGCCATCCACAGTCTCTGTCCTTTGTATATCTGTAAAGAAAGAACCTGGCACTTAACTTAATGCTCGTGTCAATTTTTAATGTAGTACCCAAAACGTTTCGGGCCTATGTCGGGACCTTTATCAGTTAAGTACTAGTAGTGTAATTTTGGTATTCCCCGCGTCTGGACACCGGTAGACATCAGCGCTATGAAATCTATAAGTCCACCCTATTTTGCTAGATTATCTGTGCATTAACAGATGCAGACCACGGTGTGCCCTTTGACATTTTTGTGATCAATACTAAAAATTATACTACTAGTACGTAACTGATGAAGGTCCCGACATAGGACCGGAACGTTTTGCGTACTACATTAAAAAATGACACGAGCATTAAGTTGAGTGCCAGGTTCTTTCTTTCTAGTTTCACAAGGTGTGGGAACCTACCTTGGCACCACAAATAGTAGTGCACACGGCTTTACCCTCTACTTTGTATATCTGTGAACTCGTCTCCCAGTACTTACTTGCACGCAACCTCCGATCCTCACAAGATCTCCTTCTCTACTCCCCTCTTATCTCCTCTTCCCATAATTGCATGCAAGATTTCTCTCGTGCATCACCCTTACTCTGGAACTCTCTACCACAACATATCAGACTCTCACCTACCATTGAAATCTTCAAAAAGAACCTGAAGACCTACCTCTTCCGATAAGCCTACAACCTGCAGTAACCACCAATTGACCAAACCACTGCAAGGCCAACTCTATCCTCACCTTACTGTATCCCATCCCTTGTGAGCCCTTGCGGGCAGGGTCCTCTCGTGACTTGTATTGTTTAAGATTATTGTACTTGTTTTTACTACTACCCCTTCTCACATGTAAAGTGCCATTGCATAAATGGCGCTATAATAATGTTATATGCATTGTCTCCATCTAACTAACCTGATACCCAATTGATTAAAGGTTATGTTTTAAGGTTCTCTCTGCTGTCTACACACACACAAACAAAAGTACTAACCCAATGCCTTCTAAATGTACTTTTCACAAATGTATGTAATGATCAGGTGGGATACAGAAAAGGAAGAAAGGAGCCAGATGGCACAATGTGTACCAATCATAGCAAATACTACAAGAGTGACACTATACCCCCTCTAGTTCAGATATTGCCTGGAAGTTTTAGGATCTCAGAGCACACGGGCTTCTTTAAACTTTTCTTAACGTCCCATTTTCTTTTAGTTTAATCTTTAGACATATAAATCTCTAACTTTATACATCATGATTTATCTTTGGTAGAGTTGAGCGACCTTGACCTTTTTGGAGTCGAGCCGTGTTTCGCGAAACCCGACTATCTTAAAAGTCGATGCAATAAATACTGGGCCCACTCTACTCGTGGCTTCCAGTAATCCAGCACCTATTTTCTGATGAAGGTCTGTTTAATAGACCGAAAACGTTTAAACTGTGGATGCACCCAATAAACGAATTGTTCACTTTCTATCATCTCCTGAGTGCCAAGTATTTATTGCATTGATTTGACGGGTTGGAAACCCAACTTGTGCACCTCCTAGAAGCCAAGAGTGCCGTGCCCTATATTATTACATATCTTAAAAGTCGAGTCGAGTGGAATCGGCCGATTATCGCGAAAAGTCGGGTATCGACCGAAACACGAAACCCAATGCAAGTCAATGGGGGAGCATAGTCGGCAGTGAGTGGAGGCCAGGAAAACACCTACACTGGCCATTTTAAAGGCAAAAACATCCATTCTTGTTACAGAAGCTTGTCAATCGTAATTTAGCTTATAATAATTGGAAGGCATTTGAAATTGGGGGTCATTTGGCTAAAGTTGTGGGGGGTAGGGCTGGTTCAAGTAATTAGTGAGCCCAGTAAATCTGGACCACGTCACGGCAGTGGAGCAGGGAGAGGTAAGTATTTCAACTTTGCAAGTGCTGTGATCCTGAGCAAGCAGGGGGGGCCCACTCGTTGGCATTGGCACTGGCACAGGGCCCCTCAAAGTACAGCGGTGTGTTTGTACGGCGGGGGCGCCTCCCACCGGCAGCAACACTTTTGCGTACTATGAGAGGCCCTGTGCCAGTGACATTGCTAACGAGTATTCCTCCCCCCACCTGATGAAGGAACCTGCACCTTCATCTGCACCTTCCTCTTTGTCCCCGTGTAAGGTGGTATGGTATGCGGGAAGGGGGACCTGACTTTCAGCAGGGTCACAATCTTGCAGTGTAGCGTGCACGGGGAATGTTGCATTATGGGTCAATGTACCAGCAGACTCATCTATCACTGGCTGGGCAATGGGCAGGATGAGGGGGAAACAGATATGGGCCCAAAGAATAAAGTGGGCTAAACGCAGTTCAAAATTGTTAACAGGACTAACCAGGGGGCATTGTTTTGTTCAGTGGAAGACAACTGGAATGAGAGGCTGACACAGAGAGTAGGCCCAAATCTGTAAGTAGTCTAAATGCAGTTCAAAATTGGCAAGAGTAGTAAACAGGCGGCACAGCTTTGTTCAGTGGAGGAGAACAGCAAGGAGTGGCAGACACCGATAGTAGGCCCCAACCCAACTAGTAGGCCAAATGCAGTCTAACATTAACAACTACTTAACGAGAGCCTGAAAATGGAATTTCAGGACAGGAAACCAGGAGAACAGCAAGGAGCGGCAGACACTGTTAGTAGGCCCCAAACCAACTAGTACGCCAAATGCAGTTGTTCCATTTAAGCACTATTTAACAAGAGCCTGAAGATAGAAGCTTAGGAAAGGCAACCTGGAGAACACCTTGGAGCGGAAGACACCATCTCTACACCCCATACCCAATTTGTAGGCCTAATGCAGTGTAGTTTTCACCAACTACTAAACGAGTGTAGGAAGATCGAAGCAATGTGGACGAAACATGGGGAACACCTTGGGGCGGCAGACACCGTTAGTAGGCCCTACCAAAGTTGTAGCCCCAATGCAGTTTTAAAATTCCTAGAGGCTGAAAACAAGACTATTGACGCTCTGCTTTTTTCAAAGGAAGACAGCTGTATTGAGTGGCGCAGACAGACACAGGTAGTAGGCCTTAAACCAAAAATGTGGCTCACTGCAGTTTAAAAAAGGTTACAGGGGTACACAGGCAGCATTGCTCTGGGCAGTGGAGGACAATTTCACTAGTGGACCGCAGACAGACTTTGTACGCCTACTATTAAAAAAAGGATGCTCTATGCATTTAAAAATAGTTTCCAGGGGTACACGGGCAGCAGTAGACAGGTCAGTGGAGGCCTAGTGAAAGGAGGGACCGCAGACAGGCTTCGAAGGCCTAACATAATAAAATTGGACTGTAGGCACTTTTAAATAGGTTCCAGGGGTACACGGGCAGCAGTGGTCTGGTCAGTGTAGGAGTAGTAGAAAGAACGGGCCGCAGACAGGCTTCTAAGGCCTAACATAATAACATATGGCTGTAGGCACTTTATAATTGGTTCCAGGGGTACACGGGCAGCAGTAGACAGGTCAGTGGAGGCCTAGTGGAAGGAGGGACCGCAGACAGGCTTCGAAGGCCTAACATAATAAAATTGGACTGTAGGCACTTTTAAATAGGTTCCAGGGGTACACGGGCAGCAGTGGTCTGGTAAGTGTAGGAGTAGTAGAAAGAACGGGCCGCAGACAGGCTTCGAAGGCCTAACACAATAACATATGGCTGTAGGCACTTTATAATTGGTTCCAGGGGTATACGGGCAGCAGTAGACAGGTCAGTGGAGGCCTAGTGGAAGGAGGGACCGCAGACAGGCTTCGAAGGCCTAACATAATAAAATTGGGCTGGCTGTAGGCAATTTAAAATTGGTTCCAGGGGTACACAGGCAGCAGTAGACAGGTCAGTGGAGGCCTAGTGGAAGGAGGGACCGCAGACAGGCTTCGAACGCCTAACATAATAAAAAATTGGGCTGTAGGCACTTTTAAATAGGTTCCAGGGGTACAAGGGCAGCAGTGGTCTGGTCAGTGTAGGAGTAATAGAAAGAACGGGCCGCAGACAGGCTTCGAAGGCCTAACATAATAACATATGGCTGTAGGCACTTTATAATTGGTTCCAGGGGTACACGGGCAGCAGTAGACAGGTCAGTGGAGGCTTAGTGGAAGGAGGGACCGCAGACAGGCTTCGAACGCCTAACATAATAAAATTGGACTGTAGGCACTTTTAAATAGGTTCCAGGGGTACACGGGCAGCAGTGGTCTGGTCAGTGTAGGAGTAGTAGAAAGAACAGGCCGCAGACAGGCTTCGAAGGCCTAAGTTAATAACATATGGCTGTAGGCACTTTATAATTGGTTCCAGGGATACACGGGCAGCAGTAGACAGGTCAGTGGAGGCCTAGTGGAAGGAGGGACCGCAGACAGGCTTCGAAGGCCTAACATAATAAAATCGGGCTGGCTGTAGGCAATTTAAAATTGGTTCCAGGGGTACACGGGCAGCAGTAGACAGGTCAGTGGAGGCCTAGTGGAAGGAGGGACCGCAGACAGGCTTCGAAGGCCTAACATAATAAAATTGGACTGTAGGCACTTTTAAATAGGTTCCAGGGGTACACGGGCAGCAGTGGTCTGGTCAGTGTAGGAGTAGTAGAAAGAACGGGCCGCAGACAGGCTTTGAAGGCCTAACATAATAACATATGGCTGTAGGCACTTTATAATTGGTTCCAGGGGTACACGGGCAGCAGTAGACAGGTCAGTGGAGGCCTAGTGGAAGAAGGGACCGCAGACAGGGTTCGAAGGCCTAACATAATAAAATTGGACTGGCTGTAGGCAATTTAAAATTGGTTCCAGGGGTACACGGGCAGCAGTAGACAGGTCAGTGGAGGCCTAGTGGAAGGAGGGACCGCAGACAGGCTTCGAAGGCCTAACATAATAAAATTGGACTGTAGGCACTTTTAAATAGGTTCCAGGGGTACACGGGCAGTAGTGGTCTGGTCAGTGTAGGAGTAGTAGAAAGAACGGGCCGCAGACAGGCTTCGAACGCCTAACATAATAAAAAATTGGGCTGTAGGCACTTTTAAATAGGTTCCAGGGGTACACGGGCAGCAGTGGTCTGGTCAGTGTAGGAGTAGTAGAAAGAACGGGCCGCAGACAGGCTTCGAAGGCCTAACATAATAACATATGGCTGTAGGCACTTTATAATTGGTTCCAGGGGTACACGGGCAGCAGTAGACATGTCAGTGGAGGCCTAGTGGAAGGAGGGACCGCAGACAGGCTTCGAAGGCCTAACATAATAAAATTGGACTGTAGGCACTTTTAAATAGGTTCCAGGGGTACACGGGCAGCAGTGGTCTGGTAAGTGTAGGAGTAGTAGAAAGAACGGGCCGCAGACAGGCTTCGAAGGCCTAACACAATAACATATGGCTGTAGGCACTTTATAATTGGTTCCAGGGGTACACGGGCAGCAGTAGACAGGTCAGTGGAGGCCTAGTGGAAGGAGGGACCGCAGACAGGCTTCGAAGGCCTAACATAATAAAATCGGGCTGGCTGTAGGCAATTTAAAATTGGTTCCAGGGGTACACGGGCAGCAGTAGACAGGTCAGTGGAGGCCTAGTGGAAGGAGGGACCGCAGACAGGCTTTGAAGGCCTAACATAATAAAATTGGACTGTAGGCACTTTTAAATAGGTTCCAGGGGTACACGGGCAGCAGTGGTCTGGTCAGTGTAGGAGTAGTAGAAAGAACGGGCCGCAGACAGGCTTTGAAGGCCTAACATAATAACATATGGCTGTAGGCACTTTATAATTGGTTCCAGGGGTACACGGGCAGCAGTAGACAGGTCAGTGGAGGCCTAGTGGAAGAAGGGACCGCAGACAGGCTTCGAAGGCCTAACATAATAAAATTGGGCTGGCTGTAGGCAATTTAAAATTGGTTCCAGGGGTACACGGGCAGCAGTAGACAGGTCAGTGGAGGCCTAGTGGAAGGAGGGACCGCAGACAGGCTTCGAAGGCCTAACATAAGAAAATTGTACTGTAGGCACTTTTAAATAGGTTCCAGGGGTACACGGGCAGCAGTGGTCTGGTCAGTGTAGGAGTAGTAGAAAGATCGGGCCGCAGACAGGCTTCGAAGGCCTAACATAATAAAAAATTGGGCTGTAGGCACTTTTAAATAGGTTCCAGAGGTACACGGGTAGCAGTTGTCTGGTCAGTGTAGGAGTAGTAGAAAGAACGGGCCGCAGACAGGCTTCGAAGGCCTAACATAATAACATATGGCTGTAGGCACTTTATAATTGGTTCCAGGGGTAAACGGGCAGCAGTAGACAGGTCAGTGGAGGCTTAGTGGAAGGAGGGACCGCAGACAGGCTTCGAACGCCTAACATAATAAAATTGGACTGTAGGCACTTTTAAATAGGTTCCAGGGGTACACGGGCAGCAGTGGTCTGGTCAGTGTACGAGTAGTAGAAAGAACGGGCCGCAGACAGGCTTCGAAGGCCTAACTTAATAACATATGGCTGTAGGCACTTTAACATTGGTTCCAGGGGTACACGGGCAGCAGTAGACAGGTCAGTGGAGGCCTAGTGGAAGGAGGGACCACAGACAGGCATCGAAGGCCTAACATAATAAAATTGGGCTGGCTGTAGGTAATTTAAAATTGGTTCCAGGGGTACACGGGCAGCAGTAGACAGGTCAGTGGAGGCCTAGTGAAAGGAGGGACCGCAGACAGGCTTTGAAGGCCTAACATAATAAAATTGGACTGTAGGCACTTTTAAATAGGTTCCAGGTGTACACGGGCAGCAGTGGTCTGGTCAGTGTAGGAGTAGTACAAAAAACGGGCCGCAGACAGGCTTCGAAGGCCTAACATAATAACATATGGCTGTAGGCACTTTATAATTGGTTCCAGGGGTACACGGGCAGCAGTAGACAGGTCAGTGGAGGTCTAGTGGAAGGAGGGACCGCAGACAGGCTTCGAAGGCCTAACATAATAAAATTGGACTGTAGGCACTTTTAAATAGGTTCCAGGGGTACACGGGCAGCAGTGGTCTGGTCAGTGTAGGAGTAGTAGAAAGAACGGGCCGCAGACAGGCTTCGAAGGCCTAACATAATAACATATGGCTGTAGGCACTTTATAATTGGTTCCAGGGGTACACGGCAGCAGTAGACAGGTCAGTGGAGGCCTAGTGGAAGGAGGGACCGCAGACAGGCTTCGAAGGCCTAACATAATAAAATTGGACTGTAGGCACTTTTAAATAGGTTCCAGGGGTACACGGGCAGCAGTGGTCTGGTCAGTGTAGGAGTAGTAGAAAGAACGGGCCACAGACAGGCTTCTAAGGCCTAACATAATAACATATGGCTGTAGGCACTTTATAATTGGTTCCAGGGGTACACAGGCAGCAGTAGACAGGTCAGTGGAGGCCTAGTGGAAGGAGGGACCGCAGACAGGCTTCGAACGCCTAACATAATAAAAAATTGGGCTGTAGGCACTTTTAAATAGGTTCCAGGGGTACACGGGCAGCAGTGGTCTGGTCAGTGTAGGAGTAGTAGAAAGAACGGGCCGCAGACAGGCTTCGAAGGCCTAACATAATAACATATGGCTGTAGGCACTTTATAATTGGTTCCAGGGGTAAACGGGCATCAGTAGACAGGTCAGTGGAGGCTTAGTGGAAGGAGGGACCGCAGACAGGCTTCGAACGCCTAACATAATAAAATTGGACTGTAGGCACTTTTAAATAGGTTCCAGGGGTACACGGGCAGCAGTGGTCTGGTCAGTGTACGAGTAGTAGAAAGAACGGGCCGCAGACAGGCTTCGAAGGCCTAACTTAATAACATATGGCTGTAGGCACTTTAACATTGGTTCCAGGGGTACACGGGCAGCAGTAGACAGGTCAGTGGAGGCCTAGTGGAAGGAGGGACCGCAGACAGGCTTCGAAGGCCTAACATAATAAAATTGGGCTGGCTGTAGGTAATTTAAAATTGGTTCCAGGGGTACACGGGCAGCAGTAGACAGGTCAGTGGAGGCCTAGTGAAAGGAGGGACCGCAGACAGGCTTTGAAGGCCTAACATAATAAAATTGGACTGTAGGCACTTTTAAATAGGTTCCAGGTGTACACGGGCAGCAGTGGTCTGCTCAGTGTAGGAGTAGTAGAAAAAACGGGCCGCAGACAGGCTTCGAAGGCCTAACATAATAACATATGGCTGTAGGCACTTTATAATTGGTTCCAGGGGTACACGGGCAGCAGTAGACAGGTCAGTGGAGGTCTAGTGGAAGGAGGGACCGCAGACAGGCTTCGAAGGCCTAACATAATAAAATTGGACTGTAGGCACTTTTAAATAGGTTCCAGGGGTACACGGGCAGCAGTGGTCTGGTCAGTGTAGGAGTAGTAGAAAGAACGGGCCGCAGACAGGCTTCGAAGGCCTAACATAATAACATATGGCTGTAGGCACTTTATAATTGGTTCCAGGGGTACACGGGCAGCAGTAGACAGGTCAGTGGAGGCCTAGTGGAAGGAGGGAACGCAGACAGGCTTCGAAGGCCTAACATAATAAAATTGGACTGTTGGCACTTTTAAATAGGTTCCAGGGGTACACGGGCAGCAGTGGTCTGGTCAGTGTAGGAGTAGTAGAAAGAACGGGCCGCAGACAGGCTTCTAAGGCCTAACATAATAACATATGGCTGTAGGCACTTTATAATTGGTTCCAGGGGTACACGGGCAGCAGTAGACAGGTCAGTGGAGGCCTAGTGGAAGGAGGGACCGCAGACAGGCTTCGAAGGCCTAACATAATAAATTTGGACTGTAGGCACTTTTAAATAGGTTCCAGGGTTACACGGGCAGCAGTGGTCTGGTCAGTGTAGGAGTAGTAGAAAGAACGGGCCGCAGACAGGCTTCGAAGGCCTAACACAATAACATATGGCTGTAGGCACTTTATAATTGGTTCCAGGGGTATACGGGCAGCAGTAGACAGGTCAGTGGAGGCCTAGTGGAAGGAGGGACCGCAGACAGGCTTCGAAGGCCTAACATAATAAAATTGGGCTGGCTGTAGGCAATTTAAAATTGGTTCCAGGGGTACACAGGCAGCAGTAGACAGGTCAGTGGAGGCCTAGTGGAAGGAGGGACCGCAGACAGGCTTCGAACGCCTAACATAATAAAAAATTGGGCTGTAGGCACTTTTAAATAGGTTCCAGGGGTACACGGGCAGCAGTGGTCTGGTCAGTGTAGGAGTAGTAGAAAGAACGGGCCGCAGACAGGCTTCGAAGGCCTAACATAATAACATATGGCTGTAGGCACTTTATAATTGGTTCCAGGGGTACACGGGCAGCAGTAGACAGGTCAGTGGAGGCTTAGTGGAAGGAGGGACCGCAGACAGGCTTCGAACACCTAACATAATAAAATTGGACTGTAGGCACTTTTAAATAGGTTCCAGGGGTACACGGGCAGCAGTGGTCTGGTCAGTGTAGGAGTAGTAGAAAGAACGGGCCGCAGACAGGCTTCGAAGGCCTAACTTAATAACATATGGCTGTAGGCACTTTATAATTGGTTCCAGGGGTACACGGGCAGCAGTAGACAGGTCAGTGGAGGCCTAGTGGAAGGAGGAACCGCAGACAGGCTTCGAAGGCCTAACATAATAAAATCGGGCTGGCTGTAGGCAATTTAAAATTGGTTCCAGGGGTACACGGGCAGCAGTAGACAGGTCAGTGGAGGCCTAGTGGAAGGAGGGACCGCAGACAGGCTTCGAAGGCCTAACATAATAAAATTGGACTGTAGGCACTTTTAAATAGGTTCCAGGGGTACACGGGCAGCAGTGGTCTGGTCAGTGTAGGAGTAGTAGAAAGAACGGGCCGCAGACAGGCTTCTAAGGCCTAACATAATAACATATGGCTGTAGGCACTTTATAATTGGTTCTAGGGGTACACGGGCAGCAGTAGACAGGTCAGTGGAGGCCTAGTGGAAGGAGGGACCGCAGACAGGCTTCGAAGGCCTAACATAATAAAATTGGGCTGGCTGTAGGTAATTTAAAATTGGTTCCAGGGGTACACGGGCAGCAGTAGACAGGTCAGTGGAGGCCTAGTGGAAGGAGGGACCGCAGACAGGCTTCGAAGGCCTAACATAATAAAATTGGACTGGCTGTAGGCAATTTAAAATTGGTTCCAGGTGTACACGGGCAGCAGTGGTTTGGTCAGTGGAGGCATAGTGGAAGGAGGGACCGCAGACTGGCTTCGAAGGCCTAACATAATAAAATTGGACTGTAGGCACTTTTATATAGGTTCCAGGGGTACACGGGCAGCAGTGGTCTGGTCAGTGTAGGAGTAGTAGAAAGAACGGGCCGCAGACAGACTTCTAAGGCCTAACATAATAACATATGGCTGTAGGCACTTTATAATTGGTTCCAGGGGTACACGGGCAGCAGTAGACAGGTCAGTGGAGGCCTAGTGGAAGGAGGGACCGCAGACAGGCTTCGAAGGCCTAACATAATATAATTGGGCTGGCTGTAGGCAATTTAAAATTGGTTCCAGGGCTACTCGGGCAGCAGTGGTATGGTCAGTGGAGGCCTAGTGGAAGGAGGGACCGCAGACAGGCTTCAAAGGCCTAACATAATAAACTTGGGCTGGCTTTAGGCAATTTAAAATTGGTTCCAGGGCTACTCGGGCAGCAGTGGTATGGTCAGTGGAGGCCTAGTGGAAGGAGGGACCACAGACAGGCTTCGAAGGCCTAACATAATAAAATTGGGCTGGCTGTAGGTAATTTAAAATTGGTTCCAGGGGTACACGGGCAGCAGTAGACAGGTCAGTGGAGGCCTAGTGGAAGAAGGGACCGCAGACAGGCTTCGAAGGCCTAACATAATAAAATTGGACTGTAGGCACTTTTAAATAGGTTCCAGGGGTACACGGGCAGCAGTGGTCTGGTCAGTGTAGGAGTAGTAGAAAGAACGGGCCGCAGACAGGCTTCTAAGGCCTAACATAATAACATATGGCTGTAGGCACTTTATAATTGGTTCCAGGGGTACACGGGCAACAGTAGACAGGTCAGTGGAGGCCTAGTGGAAGGAGGGACCGCAGACAGGCTTCGAAGGCCTAACATAATAAAATTGGGCTGGCTGTAGGCAATTTAAAATAGGTTCCAGGGGTACACGGGCAGCAGTAGACAGGTCAGTGGAGGCCTAGTGGAAGGAGGGACCGCAGACAGGCTTCGAACGCCTAACATAATAAAAAATTGGGCTTTAGGCACTTTTAAATAGGTTCCAGGGGTACACAGGCAGCAGTGGTCTGGTCAGTGTAGGAGTAGTAGAAAGAACGGGCCGCAGACAGGCTTCTAAGGCCTAACATAATAACATATGGCTGTAGGCACTTTATAATTGGTTCCAGGGGTACACGGGCAGCAGTAGACAGGTCAGTGGAGGCCTAGTAGAAGGAGGGACCGCAGACAGGCTTCGAAGGCCTAACATAATAAAATTGGACTGGCTGTAGGCAATTTAAAATTGGTTCCAGGGGTACACGGGCAGCAGTGGTATGGTCAGTGGAGGCCTAGTGGAAGGAGGGACCACAGACAGGCTTCGAAGGCCTAACATAATAAAATTGGGCTTGCTGTAGGCAATTTAAAATTGGTTCCAGGGCTACACGGGCAGCAGTGGTATGGTCAGTGGAGGCCTAGTGGAAGGAGGGACCGCAGACAGGCTTCGAAGGCCTAACATAATAAATTTGGACTGGCTGTAGTCAATTTAAAATTGGTTCCAGGGGTACACGGGCAGCAGTGGTATGGTCAGTGGAGGCCTAGTGGAAGGAGGGACCGCAGACAGGCTTCGAAGGCCTAACATAATAAAATTGGACTGGCTGTAGGCAATTTAAAATTGGTTCCAGGGGTACACGGGTAGCAGTGGTCTGGTCAGCGGAGGCCGATTGTAATGAGTGTCTGCCAGTTAGTAGTCCAAAACAATAAATAAATGTGAATGTCTCGCATTAAAACAAAACGAAAACACTAAAGGGTGCAATCATTAGGTACAGGGGTGGGATCCTCTGCGTAGTTTCAGACCTACTAATTTGGCGCAAAGTATTTACTTTGGTAAACAGAGGACACTGCCCCTGACTATGTTAAGTACCATCATACATGTCAACACAATGGTATTGTCAGTGGCAGGAATGGAAGGATGTCAGCGCATAGACTAAACATTGGTGGAAGTGTGAGAGATAACTGGAAGTGGTAGAGCAATGTTTGACCTGGGGGTGGGTGAACTCTCTTGTGGCCGGCGGTACAGGCCCAGGGCCCCTCATGTTACAACAGTGTGTCTGACGTTGGGTGCGCACCATCACCGCCAGAGACACTTTATTGTACTATGAGGGACCCAGTGGCAGTGCTGTCGTCCAAAAGCGGGCACACCCACCTCTTCAGACAAACAGCACTCTCACGGGTGCTTGCGCCAAGTCGCGAAACCACGGCCCGTGTGGGGAGTTTGGCCATTTAGGGAGGTGTAAACATGTCGTATGCTGGACAATCAGCTGCAGCAAATTAAGACATTAGAAAAGTAATTCACAGTAGTCCACAGGCAAGAGCTTTTCATAGGAAAGCTAGGTGTCGGCCGGGCAAGGTGGGGCAAAAGAATTCGAAATCCAGTTGTGGTTCATTTTAATGAATGTTAGATCATCAACATTTTGGGTAGCCAGACGAGTCCTTTTTGTCGGTTAATATTGAACCTGCAGCACTGAATACTCTTTCTGATAGGACACTAGCTGCTGGGCAAGCAAGCTCCTGCAATGCATATTCTGCCAATTCTGGCCAGGTGTCTAATTTGGATGCCCAGTAATCAAATGGGAATGACGGTTGAGGGAGAACATCGATAAGGGATGAAAAATAGTTTGTAACCATACTGGACAAATGTTGTCTCCTGTCACTTTCAATTGATGCAGCAGTACCTGTCCTGTCTGCGGTCATAGCAAAATCACTCCACAACCTGGTCAGAAAACCCCTCTGTCCAACGCCACTTCTGATGTGTGCACCCCTAACACTCCTGGTCTGCTGCCCCCTGGAGCTCGTGTGAGAACGATCACGGGCGCTGTGTGCTGGGAATGCCTGAAGCAAACGGTCAACAAGAGTTGATTGTTTGGTTGCTAATATTAGTTCCAAGTTCTCATGTGGCATAATATTTTGCAATTTGCCTTTATAGCGAGGATCAAGGAGGCAGGCCAACCAGTAATCGTCATCGTTCATCATTTT
Source organism: Ranitomeya imitator (assembly GCF_032444005.1). Classification (NCBI taxonomy): domain Eukaryota; kingdom Metazoa; phylum Chordata; class Amphibia; order Anura; family Dendrobatidae; genus Ranitomeya; species Ranitomeya imitator. Next base: position 592,686,282 of record NC_091286.1, read on the forward strand.
TGTAATGCGTGTGTCCCTTTTGAGGATACGTAAGGCATAATCCGCCATGTGGGCCAAAGTTCCAGTTGTCAAATCTGCGGTTGTGATTGGTTGAGGGGCAGTTTCAGGCAAATCTACGTCACTTGAGTCCCTGAAAAAACCAGAACCCGGCCTTGCCACGCAACCAATTTCCAGTGCCCCCGGGAAAGCTTCCTCATTAAAAATATACTCATCCCCATCATCCTCCTCGTCCTCCACCTCCTCTTCGCCTGCTACCTCGTCCTGTACACTGCCCTGACCAGACAATGGCTGACTGTCATCAAGGCTTTCCTCTTCCTCTGGTGCAGACGCCTGATCCTTTATGTGCGTCAAACTTTGCATCAGCAGACACATTAGGGGGATGCTCATGCTTATTATGGCGTTGTCTGCACTAACCAGCCGTGTGCATTCCTCAAAACACTGAAGGACTTGACACATGTCTTGTATCTTCGACCACTGCACACCTGACAACTCCATGTCTGCCATCCTACTGCCAGCCCGTGTATGTGTATCCTCCCACAAAAACATAACAGCCCGCCTCTGTTCGCACAGTCTCTGAAGCATGTGCAGTGTTGAGTTCCACCTTGTTGCAACGTCTATGATTAGGCGATGCTGGGGAAGGTTCAAAGACCGCTGATAGGTCTGCATACGGCTGGAGTGTACAGGCGAACGGCGGATATGTGAGCAAAGTCCACGCACTTTGAGGAGCAGGTCGGAGAACCTAGGATAAGTTTTCAATAAGCACTGCACCACCAGGTTTAAGGTGTGAGCCAGGCAAGGAATGTGTTTCAGTTGGGAAAGGGAGATGGCAGCCATGAAATTCCTTCCGTTATCGCTCACTACCTTGCCTGCCTCAAGATCTACTGTGCCCAGCCACGACTGCGTTTCTTGCTGCAAGAACTCGGACAGAACTTCCGCGGTGTGTCTGTTGTCGCCCAAACACTTCATAGCCAATACAGCCTGCTGACGCTTGCCAGTAGCTGGCCCATAATGGGACAACTGGTGTGCAACAGTGACAGCTGCCGATGGAGTGATTGGGCGACTGCGGTCTGTGGAAGAGCTCTTGCTTCTGCAGGAGGACGAGTAGGAGGAGGACGGGGTGCGAACGCCTACAGCCAACTGTTTCCTAGACCGTGGGCTAGGCACAACTGTCCCCAAATTGATGTCCCCTGTGGACCCTGCATCCACCACATTCACCCAGTGTGCTGTGATGGACACGTAACGTCCCTGGCCATGCCTACTGGTCCATGCATCTGTAGTCAGGTGCACCTTTGTACTCACAGATTGCCTGAGTGCATGGACGATGCGCTGTTTAACATGCTGGTGCAGGGCTGGGATGGCTTTTCTCGAAAAAAAGTGTCAACTAGGTAGCTCGTAGCGTGGTTCAGCGTACTCCATCAGGGATTTGAAAGCTTCGCTTTCAACTAACCGGTAGCACATCATCTCTAACGAGATTAGTCTAGCTATGTGTGCGTTAAAACCCTGTGTACGCGGATGCGAGGATAAGTACTTCCTTTTTCTAACCAGAGTCTCATGTAGGGTGAGCTGGACTGGAGAGCTGGAGATCGTGGAACTAGCGGGTGTGCCAGTGGACATGGCAGACTGAGAGACGGTTGGAGACGGTATTGTTTCCGCCGGTGCCCTAGATGCAGTATTTCCTCCTACAAAACTGGTGATTCCCTGACGCTGACTGCTTTGGGCTGGCAAAGAAACCTGCACAGATACTGCCGGTGGTGCGGAAAATGGTGGCCTTACAGTGACGGAAGGGATGTTGCGTTGCTGACTAGCTTCATTGGCCGAGGGTGCTACAACCTTAAGGGACGTTTGGTAGTTAGTCCAGGTTTGCAAATGCATGGTGGTTAAATGTCTATGCATGCAACTTGTATTGAGACTTTTCAGATTCTGACCTCTGCTTAAGCTAGTTGAACATTTTTGACAGATGACTTTGCGCTGATCAATTGGATGTTGTTTAAAAAAATGCCAGACTGCACTCTTCCTAGCATCGGATCCCTTTTCAGGAATTGCAGACTGAGCTTTAACCGGATGGCCACGCTGTCCTCCAGCAGGTTTTGGCTTTGCCACGCGTTTTGGGCCAGATACGGGCCCGGCAGATGGAACCTGTTGCGATGTTGATGCCTGCTGCGGCCCCTCCTCCACCTCCGCTTCAGAACTACTGCCGCCTGCACCCTGTTCCCCCAATGGCTGCCAATCGGGGTCAACAACTGGGTCATCTATAACCTCCTCTTCTAGCTCGTGTGCAACTTCGTCTGTGTCACCGTGTCGGTCGGTGGTATAGCGTTCGTGACGGGGCAACATAGTCTCATCAGGGTCTGATTGTGGATCAGTACCCTGAGAGGGCAATGTTGTGGTCTGAGTCAAAGGACCAGCATAGTAGTCTGGCTGTGGCTGTGCATCAGTGCACTCCATGTCAGAATCTACTTGTAATGGGCATGGCCTGTTAACTGTTTCACTTTCTAAGCCAGGGATGGTATGTGTAAAGAGCTCCATGGAGTAACCCGTTGTGTCGCCTGCTGCATCCTTCTCTCTTGTTGTTGTTTTTGCTGAAGAGGACAAGGAAGCGACTTGTCCCTGACCGTGAACATCCACAAACGACGCGCTGCTTTTACATTTACCAGTTTCAGAAGAGGAGGCAAAAGAGCTAGAGGCTGAGTCAGCAAGGTAAGCCAAAACTTGCTGTTGCTGCTCCGGCTTTAAAAGCGGTTTTCCTACTCCCAGAAAAGAGAGTGTTCGAGGCCTTGTGTAGCCAGACGACGAACCTGGCTCCACAGCTCCAGACTTAGGTGGAATATTTTTTTTCCCACGACCACCTGATGCTCCACTACCACTACCATCATTACCAGCTGACAATGAACGCCCACGGCCACGACCTCTTCCACCAGACTTCCTCATTGTTTTAAAAACTTAACCAAAGTAACTTTATAGGTTGCTGTCAAACTACTTACACGGTGAGCTATAACTTCAGTATGATTTCGATATCCGTTTTACAGGTTGGTGAGACCGCAAGGAAAATCAGGCACAATGTTACACACTCTGTTTTCTGTGGCACCAAATCAGAGAGATGCCACACACGCAGGACTGTCACTCAAGCACAAATGTCAATATTAATCTCCCACAGTATTTTTTTTTTCAGGGAGAATTTAGAAACAAAATAAAATAAAATGATTTGTTCAGGAAGAATATAGAAAACAAATAAAATAAAATGATTTTTTCAGGGAGAATTTAGAAACCAAATAAAAAAAAAAAATAGGCTTTCTATGGCCCACTGAGTGAGAGATGGCACACATAGGATTCAGGAGTGGCACACAAGCCCAGAGGCCAATATTTGTCTCCCACTGATTGATTTATTGATTTTTTTTAAAAAATAGGCTTTCTATGGCCCACTATTTGAGAGAGAGAGATGGCACACCCAGGAGTCAAGACTGGCACACAAGCAGAAAGGGCAATATTAATCTCCCACTGATTTTTTTTTTTTTTTTTTCAGGGAGACTTTAGAAACCAAATAAAATAAAATGATTTTTTCAGGAAGAAGTTAGAAACCAATTAAAATAAAATGATTTTGTCCGGGAGAATTTAGAAACCAAATAAAAAAAAAAACAGCCTTTCTATGGCCCAGTGCCCACTATTTGAGAGAGAGATGGCACACCCAGGAGTCAAGACTGGCACACAAGCAGAAAGGGCAATATTAATCTCCCACTGATTTTTTTTTTTCAGGGAGACTTTAGAAACAAAATAAAATAAAATAATTTTTTCAGGAAGAATTTAGAAACCAAATAAAATAAAATGATTTTTTCCGGGAGAATTTAGAAACCAAATAAAAAAAAAATAGGCTTTCTATGGCCCACTGAGTGAGAGATGGCACACACAGGAGTCAGGAGTGGCACACAAGCCCAGAGGCCAATATTTATCTCCCACTGATTGATTTATTGATTTTTTCAGGTAGAATTTAGAAGCCAAATCAACCAAAAAAATAAATAGGCTTTCTATGGCCCACTGAGTGAGAGATGGCACACACAGGAGTCAGGAGTGGCACACAAGCCCAGAGGCCAATATTTATCTCCCACTGATTGATTTATTGATTTTTACAGGTAGAATTTAGAAACCAAATCAACAAAAAAAAAAAATAGGCTTTCTATGGCCCACTGAGTGAGAGATGGCACACACAGGAGTCAGGAGTGGCACACAAGCCCAGAGGCCAATATTTATCTCCCACTGATTGATTTATTGATTTTTACAGGTAGAATTTAGAAACCAAATCAACAAAAAAAATAAATAGGCTTTCTATGGCCCACTATGTGTGAGATGGCACACACAGGGATGGCACTCTAGCAGAAATGCCTATCTTAATCTCCCACAAAAAAAAAAAAAAAACAGGGACTGTCCTACAATTACTATCTCCCTGCAGTAATCTCAGCCAGGTATGGCAGGCAGCAATAAGGAGTGGACTGATGCACAAATGAAATAAAAATTGTGGACAAACAAAAAAGATAGCTGTGCAGAAAGGAAGGAACAAGAGGATTTGTGCTTTGAAAAAAGCAGTTGGTTTGCACAGCGGCGTACACACAGCAATGCAGCTATCAGGGAGCCTTCTAGGGCAGCCCAATGAGCTACAGCGCTGAGAAAAAAAAATGTAGCCTCCACTGTCCCTGCAAACCGAAGGTGGTGTTGGACAGTGGAAATCGCTACAGCACAAGCGGTTTGGTGGTTAATGGACCCTGCCTAACGCTATCCCTACTTCTGACGAAGCGGCAGCAACCTCTCCCTAAGCTCAGATCAGCAGCAGTAAGATGGCGGTCGGCGGGAACGCCTCTTTATAGCCCCTGTGACGCCGCAGACAGCAAGCCAATCACTGCAATGCCCTTCTCTAAGATGGTGGGGACCAGGACCTATGTCATCACGCTGCCCACACTCTGCGTCCACCTTCATTGGCTGAGAAATGGTGCTTTCCACGTCATTGAAACGCGACTTTGGCGCGAAAGTCGCATACCGCATGGCCGACCCCACACAGGGGTCGGATCGGGTTTCATGAAACCCGACTTTGCCAAAAGTCGGCGACTTTTGAAAATGAACGACCCGTTTCGCTCAACCCTAATCTTTGGTGCTTTTTTTGCTGGGTGTAGAAAACACACACAAATTTACCCTGAACCATTTTAATTGTGCCAAACTGGTCACTTTTAGGCGAGAGTCACACACAACGTATAAAAATACGGTCCGTTTTTGATGGCCGAGATACACAGAAAATTTCCTGAACAGTGATCCGTATTCAATGAGAGGATGCGATTTTTTCTCCAAAAATTAACCGTGTGTCAACCGTGGTCAACCTGCCCATACATTGTAGGTCTAGCCCAGAGTGACATGTTTGTCCGAAGTTGTAGGCTGGTGGTCCAAGAGTGGCATGTACAGTAGAGTATGACCCATCAGGGGGAGATCACCTTGCCGTGGTTGATGGGCACACATGAATTGGCCAATTTATGCGCTAAGAATCTCCATTTTAACTAAGTTTTATGAAAAAAAAAATTTTGAAAATTTTTTTATGAAAAAATATTTTTGTGAAATGTATATTTGTCTGTGTTTTCACATGGCCAATTCATGTACATGTGCTGCTGTGGTCTTTTTTTATCTCTGTGTTGCAGTTTGCAGCTTGCACGTGTTCACATTGGAAGTGCTGATTTGTTTTATATATATATATATATATATATATATATAGTCAGTGAGACACATATGTATATATATATTTATATTTCATATAGCGCTAGAGATAGAGATAGGGATGAGATAAAGAACCTGCTCAATGCACTGTGCAGAAGACTAATGTGACTGGATGGAACCAAGCACTTCTATAAAACTGTCAGAAATCCAGTTTGTCCCACACAGCCATACTCATTACAAGGTATATACACACAAACCACACAGAAGAATGTCTTCACTTACAATCAGCAGCTGGAATATCCAGGGTCTCAACGCCTCAACCTTTGGATCTAAAACAAAGGACCCTGACTTTATACAAAGTATGAAAAATATAGACATTCAGATCCCCCTGGAAACATGGACCAGAGCCGAAAACGAATCACTGGTGCCTATTGCATACAAGGAATTCTTGGTCCATGCCCAGAAAAATAAAAACATCAAACAGGGCCGTGGCTCAGGAGGAGTAGTGATCTGGTATAAAGAGGAGCTCCACCAGTACATCAAACCGGTGAAGAAAGGAGGCAGCCACATATGGATCAGAATCAGCAGCTCCATCCTCACCTGTCAGTCTGATGTCCACCTCTGTGCCACCTATATACCACCGCCAGAGTCCCCCTACTTCAATCCAGACTGCTTCGAGATCTTACAAAGAGAAGCCGCCCATTATCAGGCCCTGGGAAAAGTTCTCATCTTTGGAGACCTCAATGCAAGAACAGGGAGAGAGAGAGAGGCTTCCTGACCACAGATGGAAACATCTACATACTTGGGGCAGAGAATGACGGCCAAGACCCTGTACACACTGAGAGAAACAGCTATGACAGTACAGTCAACAAAAGTGGCAGAAAGCTCCTGAACGTATGTAAAAGTTTAGGACTTCATATCCTTAATGGAAGAAGCAAGGGTGACTCCTTAGGAAGGTATACACTAAACTCCCATGTAGGGAGGAGTGTAGTTGATTACGCCATTACAGACCTGAACCTGGCAGATGTCAGCGCCTTCATAGTCACCCCACAAACGCACCTGTCAGACCACAGCCAACTTCTTCTGTACATGAAATCTACAGAGAAACCATCCACTCAGAAGCCACAGCAGAGCGGCCTCTTCACCCGGCCTCCATCCTATAAATGGTCCAAAATGTCGGCACTAAAATATAAAGAAGCTTCCAGCAGACCTGAAATACAGCGGATGCTCCACCACTTCTACAACCTCGAGTACATGCCAAACCCAGAGGGAGTGAGCCAAGCAGCAAAGGACCTCAACAATATATTCTACACAATGGCCAGACTGTCCAACTTTAAAAAAATCGACTACAAGAGACCAAAAGAAACACAGGTCAATGGCTGGTTTGACAGAGAATGTAAAGCTGTATGGAAGACCCTGAGAACAGCCTCCAACAAGAAACACAGAGACCCCAACCACCTGGGTCTGAGGGAAGCCTATGACTCCATACAAAAGCAGTACAAAACCATCCTCAGGAGGAAGAAGCAGAGTTGCATCTCTACCAAGCTTAACCAACTCCAAGACGCCCTCCAAGACAACTCCTTCTGGGAACTATGGAACCAAATGGGCACCAAAGACAAGAAAAACAACAACCATATCCAAAATGGCAACCTCTGGCTCCACTACTTCAGAGACCTCTATAAGGACAGTCCAAAGGAAGGACTAAGCCAAGAACAGGAAAACATAATGGCAAAACTAAAAGCAATGGAGTAAAAAATCAAAAACTTCCAAAACCCGATGGATACACCTATAACACTACAGGAAGTAACCGAGAGACTCTCCTCCATAAGATGTAGAAAAGCCGGTGGCCTGGATGGAATCCTACCAGAAATGCTGAAGTACAGCCCACCAGAAATACAGGCTGCAATGGTTAAACTCCTCAATATTGTGCTGAGTGCCGGCTACTTCCCTCGTACCTGGAACCAAGGCCTCATCACACCCATCCACAAGAGTGGGGACAGGTATGACCCAGCCAACTACAGAGGCATATGCGTCAGCAGCAACCTGGGAAAACTGTTCAACAGTATCCTGAACAAGAGGATCCTCACCTTCCTCACCGAGCACAACGTCCTCAGCAAGAGCCAAGCAGGATTCATGCCGAACCACCGCACCACTGACCACATCTATACTCTGCACAGCCTCATTCAGAGACACGTCTACAATACAAAGAATGGGAAGATATACGCCTGCTTTGTGGACTTTAAAAAGGCCTTTGATTCAGTGTGGCACATGGGCTTATTCCTGAAACTGCTGGAGAGTGGAATAGGAGGAAAGACCTACGATGTCATCAAAAGCTCCTACACCGAGAACCGCTGCAGCGTGAGTGTGAACGGCAAAAGAACTGCTTATTTCCAGCAGAGACGCGGAGTCAGACAAGGCTGCAGCCTAAGCCCAACGCTCTTCAACATCTACATCAACGAGCTGGCTACCGCCTTGGAATCCTCCTCAGCACCAGGACTCACCCTCCACAATGCTCAGGTGAAATTCCTGCTGTATGCAGATGACCTGCTGCTGCTGTCACCAACCGAGAAAGGCCTCCAGGACAACCTGAAAATCCTAGAGAAATTCAGCTCCACCTGGGCTCTACCGGTCAACCTAAAGAAAACCAACACCATGGTGTTCCAGAGGAGAAAGAGAAGATCAGACCAACACCCATCATTTATCCTCAACAACTGCGACCTCACAGGAACAGACAAATATACCTACCTGGGCCTAGAGATTCACCGGTCAGGGAGCTTCAAACAAGCCATAGAGACCCTGAAAGACAAGGCCTGCAAAACCTTCTATGCCATCCGAAGGACACTCTACCATCTGAAGCCACCAGTGAGGGTCTGGCTAAAAATCTTCGACTCCATCATCGCCCCAATCCTCCTGTATGGCAGCGAAGTCTGGGGTCCTCACACCTACCCAGACTGGTCAAAGTGGGATTCCAGTCCAACTGAAATATTCTACCTGGAATTCTGCAAGCACCTTCTCCAGGTCCATCGGAGCACCTCCAACCGTGCTTGTCGGGCCGAGCTGGGCAGATTCCCTCTACACCTAACAGTTCTAAAGAGGGCGCTGTCATTCCGGGCTCACCTGCATAGGAGCAATCCAAGCTCCCATCACCATAAAGCCCTGATACATGTAGGTGAAACAGAAAAACCAGAACCCTCAGAACAGCCCAGCCATACCCAACCGGACCAGAAAACCAATCACAACAACCTGACAAAAGCCGGAATCAGGAAGATGGCAGACGAAGGCCAGGAGAGGTATGTCAGTGACTGGAAGAATGATATCATCAGCTCACAGAAACTGACCATGTACCGGAGCCTACAGAGAGACTACAGACTGGCGCCATATCTGGAGAAACTCCCGGACCCCAGAGACCGCCAGATCCTGAGCCAATATAGACTCAGCGCCCACAGTCTGGCCATCGAATGTGGCCGACACAGGCAGAGCTACAAGCCCAGGGAGGAAAGACTGTGCCAACACTGTGACCAGGAGGCCATAGAGGACGAAACCCACTTCCTGCTACACTGCTCCAAATACTCAGCAGTGAGGGACACTCACTTCAGGAGACTCTCACATCTCTTCCCAGACTTCATCACCATGAAGGAGGAAGAGAAAACATATATCCTGCTGGGAGAAGAAGAGAGAGCGGTGGAGATAGCAGCACGGTATGTGAGCGAATGCCATAGACTGCGAGAAAGAGAACTATGATGCCATGGACTATAGCCCCCACAATGGATCTGCCTCATCCACCTCCCCTATGCCATGGACAATAGCCCCCACCCTGGATCTGCCCCCATCCACCTCCCCTATGCCATGGTCTATAGCCCCCACAATGGATCTGCCCCCATCCACCTCCCCTATGACATGGACTATAGCCCCCACAATGGATCTGCCCCCATTCACCTTCCCTACAGCTCCTACCCAACATCCCCACAGTCCCTATCCCTATTGCCTTTATACACTTGCTTTGGCAAAACTGATGTGTATTTGGTCCTGCCAATAAAGCTTCTTTGAATCTTGAATCTTGAATCTAGCACTAGATATAGCGCTGGGGGCAGATGTTTTTAGCAAGGGGGGTCCTATAACCATGGTCCCTCTCTACGCTATTAATATCTGTCCTCAGTCACTGGCTTTCCCACTCTGGTAGAGAAAATTGCGCGGGAGCCCACACCAGTTTTTTTCCGTGATTTAACCCTTTATTTTAACAGCTAGAGCCCCCAAATTTTGCACACAGACACTTTAAACATTAATAGTCAGGGCAGTAGCGTAGCTACCAGGGGGGCAGTGGGTGCGGCCGCCCCGGCCCCACAGCTCACAGGGGCCCACCTGGAGCTACACTTAATTAGCTTGGTGATAGAGCAGGAGATACGATCTCCCTGCTCTACCTCGGGCAGGGGCTGGAGACAGACAGTGAAGCTCCGCCCCCTCCCCCCAGTGCTGACACTGTACCTGTGTCCAGCAGACACACCCACATGCACACTCAGTGAACGTGTCTGTGGCAGAGAAGTCAGGACCATGGCGCTGGGGCTTCCCTCCAGAGAGGAGCAGGACAGGGGACACAGTGCTGGAAGTAACAGCTCACACTTCTGTCCGTAGTGGCCTGAGGTGTCTGCACTGTGCAGGGAGGAGGTGACAGGATGCTGCTTCTCTCCAGAAGACCCAGCCACATACTGTATCTGCACTCTCTGAGACACTGGAGAGCAGCTGAATCTAATGGTTCCTCAGAGAAGACTGGTCAGTGATGTGCACCGATAGACGTGACCCCGGCTGCAGGACCCCACACATGAGGATACACGTCTCCTTTTTATACATAGGAAAGAAACATATCCTCATCTGTGGGGTCCTGCAGTCGGGGTCACGTCTATCAGTGCACATCACTGACCAGTCTTGTCAGTATATATACCGTGGATTTACTGATATGAGATCATACAGACACTGGACTGATAGATCCTGACCCCGGCTATAGGAGATAGACATATATGTATATATATTGTAGCGTGGCTAAAGGATGTCTAATCGATGGGAGATATGTGTCTTATAGATCGCTTGTTGCTGTGATGTAACCATGGCTACCTATATGTGTTTCAGGACCTGTGGTGATGTCACAACCACATGTCTGGTCATGTGATGGGTTCTGGGTGTGGTTAGACATATAAAAGAAAGCCTAATGCTTAACACAGGTAGGTATGTGTGGAGGTGAAACCCTCCTGAGTGTGTTACGGCTTCAGGACTGAGCCGGATGAACTGGACACTTGTTTTTCTTTACCTGAACCAAAGGCTATTTGTTTTCTGTTGTTTGCCACATGGTTTATGAAGCAATAAACCCAGTGAACTTTAAAGGAACACGTCTCCTGAGTGTCAGCCGTCGCAGCTGAGTGAGTGAAATCCCTACAATTGGTGGAGAATGCGGGCAGCGTTCCCAGCGGAGACGTGAGTTTATTTTGAATGTCCTGGGTCAAGGCTGTTGCAAGCCAGCAAGCATTGCCGGAGAAAATGGAGGACCTGCTGAAACAATTGGTCCAGATGCAGTCACAGCAGGAGAAAAGGCAGAGCCAGCAGGAGCAAAGGCAGCAAGAGACCAACAGGCTGTTGATGCAGCAGATACAACAGAGCCAGCAGGAGCAACGGCAGCAGATGCAACAAAGCCAGCAGGAGCAACGGCAGCAGTTACAACAGAGCCAGCAGCAGATGCAGCAGAGCCAGCAGGAGCATCAGCAGCAGATGCAGCTTCTGGCAACCGCCATCCAGGGCAAGGCGAGCGCCCCAACCCCAGGTTTGGCTGATGACACCCACGTCCGGAAAACGGTAAGACGCGCATTGCAGAAAATGACTCCCGGGGATGATGTTGAGGCCTTCCTGACGGTGTTTGAGAGGGTCGCTGAGAGGGAAAAACTTCCGCCAGAGCAGTGGGCAGAGGTACTTGCGCCATACCTGACGGGAGAACCCCAGAAGGCGTACTATGATTTGACCTTGCAGGATGCCAAAGAGTATCACAAATTGAAAGCCGAGATTCTCGCACGTTTGGGGGTGACACTGACTGTCAGGGCACAGCGAGTTCACTCCTGGGGCTATCACCGGGACAAACCACCTCGTTCCCAAATGTTTGATCTGTTGCACCTGGTCCAGAAATGGCTGCAGCCAAAGTCCTCTGCGCCTGCACAGATGGTAGAACGGGTGATGATGGATCGGTTTGTCCATTCCCTCCCGAGGCCTATACAGTCTTGGGTTGCCCAGGGTGATCCCCAGAATGCCGACGAGCTGATCGGACTGGTTGAGAGGTCCTATAGCCGGGGTCAGGATCTATCAGTCCAGTGTCTGTATGATCTCATATCAGTAAATCCAAGGTTGTAAACACAGAACCCCCATTATAAAACCTTTTATTAAAATAAAAGTTTCAGTGAGTTTATACAGTGTGATAAATAGCCAGACAGAAGAAAAAAGCATCATAAGTAAGTGTGTATAGAAAATCACATATGGGTGCGGGCCCCTGAACATATACTGGCTGTTTCTATTTTCTTCTATTTAGCTCTTTGTTAAGTATATCAGGCCTGTAAAAGTAGCAGCCCACAGACAGGGACAGACAGTGACCAGATTCTAAAGAGTGGGAGCTATTGCAAGTTCCATTATACAGCATGGGAGCTACTGCGGGGGTCATTATACAGTGTGAGAGATAATGCAAGGGCCGTTATACAGTTTGGAAGCTGCTGTCATCATACAGTGTAGGGGCGTATATACAGTGTTGGGACCACTGTGGGGGCTGTAAAGGGTTTGGGGCTACTGAGAAGGCACATAGACATTTTAGTATGTAAGAGCACAATGGTGGCATTACTATGTGAAGCAGTATGAGGAACAATGCTTTTGTACCACACAGCAGGTGCAGTAATAGGGACCTATATGGAGCAGCCGCTCCGTATTGGGGTATCAGGGGCAGTAATAGGGACACATACGGCAGCAGTGGCTCAGTATTGGGGTATCAGGTGCAGTAATAGGGTCACATATGGCAGAGGCTCAGTATTGGGGCATCAGGTGTAGTAATAGGGACATATACGGCAGCAGCGGCTCAGTATTGGGGTATCAGGTGCAGTAATAGGGACACATACGGCAGAGGCTCAGTATTGGGGTATCAGGTGCAGTAATAGGGACACATACGGCAGCAGTGGCTGAGTATTGGGGTATCAGGTGCAGTAATAGGGACACATACGGCAGCAGTGGCTCAGTATTGGGGTATCAGGTGCAGTAATAGGGACACATACGGCAGCAGTGGCTCAGTAATGGGGTATCAGGTGCAGTAATAGGGACACATACGGCAGCAGCGGCTCAGTATTGGGGTATCAGGTGCAGTAATAGCGACACATATGGCAGCAGTGGCTCAATCCGTTTTTTTTCTCGCACCCATAGACTTGCATTGGTGATTCTTGGCCAAGATATGCTTAAAATCGCAGCATGCTGCGATTTCACTCGTATCCTGAATACGGCCGAGAAAACAATGGATAATAGGAGCTGCCCCCATAGATTAACATTGGGCCGAGTGCTATGCAATTTTTTATCGCATTGCACTCATCCGTATTATGTTCTAGTGTGACTCTGGCCTTAGAGAAAATAACTTGCGATGATGTCCAATGCTATTAAATTCTTCGCCTTTCCAGTATGTACATATATATATATATACTCCCTTCCTCCTTCCGTGATCTATTCTTTGAACACACTTTTCTTTGTGTGAATATTACTGATACAAAACCTTCCGATATGGATCTGACTTTTACCCTTTTCTTTTATAATCTTTTTATATTTATGCTTTTATGTTCTATTATAGCTCTATAATATTTTATTGACTAAATAAAAGTTTATGATTCATTTGAAAGAAGACAAGATGTCGACAGACATTGGATGATGAAAATATTTGCAGTATAAAAGTAAAAAGAAGAGAAGGAATGTTTATTTTAAACAAATTGAGTCATCTTCTGTTAACAATCAATCTACTATATAATTGTCTACGGGTCAATTCCGTCTTTCTGTCTGTCTGTCTGTCTTTCTGTCTTTGTCTGTAACGGAAATCCCAAGTCGCTGATTGGCCGCGGCAAAACGGCCACGACAAATCAGCGACGGGCACAGTCCGGCAGCAAAATGGCCGCTCCTTACTCCCCGCAGTCAGTGCCCGCTCCATAATCCCCTCCAGTCAGCGCTCACAAAGGGTTAATGGCAGCGTTAACAGACTGCGTTATGCCGCAATATAACGCACTCCATTAACTCTGCTATTAACCCTGTGCGACCAACATTTTACTATTGATGCTGCCTATTCAGCATCAATAGTAAAAAGATCTAATGTTAAAAATAATAAAAAATAAAAAATCATTATATACTCACCCTCCGTTGGCCCCCTGGATACAGCCGAGGCCTTTCCTGCTCCTCACGACGCTACGGTGAGCGGTCCATGCATTGCCATCTCGCGAGATGATGACATAGCGGTCATCGGGGGGCCGATGAAGGGTGAGTATATAACTATTTTTTATTTTAACTCTTTTATTAACAGGGATATGGTGCCCACATTGTTATATACTACGTGGGCTGTCTTAGATACTGCGTGGGCTGTGTTATATACTACATCTCTGTGCTATATACTATGTGGGCTGTGCTATATACTACGTGGCTGTGTTATATATTATGTGGCTGGGCAATGTACTACATTGCTGTGCTATATACTACGTGGCCTCTGTTATATACTGCATGGGCAGTGTTATATACTACGTCTCTGTGCTATATACTATGTGGCTGTGCTATATACTAGGTGGCTGTGCAATATACTATGTGGCTGTGCAATATACTACGTGTCTGTGTTATATACCACGTCTCTGTGCTATACACGTAGTGTCTGTGCTATATACTACGTGGCTGTGCAATATACTACGTGTCTGTTATATACTACATGGCTGTGGAATATATTATGTGGCTGGGCAATATACTATATCGCAGTGCTATATACTATGTGGCCTGTGTTATATACTGCATGGGCAGTGTTATATACTAAGTCTCTGTGCTATATACTACGTGGCTGTGCTATATACTACGTGGCTGAGCAATATACTACGTGGCTGGGCAATATACTACATGGCTGGGCAATATACTACATGGATGGGCAATATACTATGTGGCTAAGCAATATACTACGTGGCTGAGCAATATACTATGTCGCTGGGCAATATACTACGTGCCTGGGCAATATACTACGTGCCTGGGCAATATACTACGTGTCTGTGCTATTTACTACCTGGCTGTGTAATATATTACGTGGCTTGGCAATATACTACGTGTCTGTGCTATATACTACGTGGCTGGGCAATATACTACGTGGTTGAGCAATATACTACGTGGCTGGGCAATATACTACATGGCTGGGCAATATACTACATGGCTGGGCAATATACTATGTGGCTAAGCAATATACTACGTGGCTGAGCAATATACTATGTCGCTGGGCAATATACTGCGTGCCTGGGATATATACTACGTGTCTGTGCTATTTACTACGTGGGCTGTGTTATACGTTACATGGCTGTGCTATATTTCTCTGCTGTATCTGTGCATCATGAATCGTGGTATGTGTTAAAGAGGGGGCCCACTGAGACTCTTTCGCCCGGGGCCCTCAAAAAACTGGAGCCGGCCCTGGCTTCACTGATTGGTCACGCCCAGCCGCGAACAATCAGCGACAGTTGCAGTCCGCCCGCGAATTGGCACAGAATTTGAACCACGCTTCGCTAATGGGTTGTGGCCGGCCGAATCCTGTGTGTAAATTGCATTATTCTGAAAACTACAAGGCCAACTCTATCCTCACCTTACTGTATCCCATCCCTTGTGAGCCCTTGCGGGCAGGGTCCTCTCGTGACTTGTATTGTTTAAGATTATTGTACTTGTTTTTACTACTACCCCTTATAACTTGTATAAATGGCGCTTTAATAATGTTATATGCATTGTCTCCATCTAACTAACCTGATACCCAATTGATTAAAGGTTATGTTTTAAGGTTCTCTCTGCTGTCTACACACACACAAACAAAAGTACTAACCCAATGCCTTCTAAATGTACTTTTCACAAATGTATGTAATGATCAGGTGGGATACAGAAAAGGAAGACAGGAGCCAGATGGTACAATGTGTACCAATCATAGCAAATACTACAAGAGTGACACTATACCCCCTTTAGTTCAGATATTGCCTGAAAGCTTTAAAATCTCAGAGCACACGGGCTTCTTTTCTTAACGTCCCATTTTCTGATCACTAGGATGGCTTTTAGTTTAATCTTTAGACTTATAAATCTCTAACTTTATACATCATGATTTATCTTTGGTGCTTTTATTGCTGGGTGTAGAAAACACGCACAAATTTACCCTGAACCATTGTAATTGTGCCAAACTGGTCACTTTTAGGCGAGAGTCACACACAACGTATAAAAATACGGTCCGTTTTTGATGGCCGAGATACACAGAAAATTTCCTGAACAGTGATCCGTATTCAATGAGAGGATGCGATTTTTTTTTCTCCAAAAATTATCCATGTGTCAACCGTATGGCATCCATATGGCATCCACATGGCATCCGTACGGCAAAATTTTCTCGCCGTCTTGCAAAATGGACATAGAATGGATCCGTGGCCTCAAATATTCATAAAAACATATATACAGTCATATATATATATATATCAGTGAGACACATATATATATATATTTATATTTCATATAGCGCTAGATGTAGCGCTGGGGGCAGATGTTTTTAGCAACGGGGGTCCTATAACCATGGTCCCTCTCTACGCTATTAATATCTGCCCTCAGTCACTGGCTTTCCCACTCTGGCGGAGAAAATTGCGCGGGAGCCCACGCCAGTTTTTTCCGTGATTTAACCCTTTATTTTAACAGCAAGATTGCCTTGTGCAGGCATGTACTACGGAGGACAGAGAATGAACTTCAATCCAATATTGCAGCCAGCATCCAGCCAGCGGGTAAGGAAAGGTTGAATCAAAAACCCCAAAACCCCGCCTCCATGGCTGAAGATTGTTCCCTCCAAATTCAGGTGACAGTGTCCCTTTAAGTCTTTTTTAACCACGCATATAGTGCCCACATTGCTATATACTACGTGGGCAATGTTATGTACTGCGTGGGCTGCGTTATATGCTACATGGCTGCTATATACTATGTGGGCAGTATTATGTACTATGTGGGCGATGTTATATACTGAGTGGGCTGCGTTATATACTACATGGCTGCTATATACCACGTGGGCAGTGTTATATACTGTATGGGCTGCGTTATATACTACATGGCTGCTATATACTACATGGGCAGTGTTATATACTATGTGGGCAGTGTTATATACTGTGTGGTCTGCGTTATATACTGCATGGCTGTTATATACTACGTGGCCAGTGTTATATACTATGTGGGCAATGTTATATACTGCGTGGGCTGTGTTATATACTGTTTGGGCTGTGTTATATACTGCATGGCCACTGTTATATACTGCGTGGCCTATATTAACGCATGTTGTGCCCTGTGCTACATACTATGTGGCTTCTATATACATACATATTCTAGAATACCTGATGCGTTAGAATCGGGCCACCATCTAGTAAATAATAACAGTATTATTTAAAAAAAAAAAGAAAAAGAAAATACTTAGAAGCCAATTCATTAAGACTGAAATTTCATCACGTCTGTGTTAACAAATAAGCTAGCTGGAGTACAAGGCACAAAATTAATTAAAAGATGGATGCCATTTAAGTAAGACATGCATGACTTGCCCCCAGAAATTACTCAAGTCAGAGACTGGAGTACATTTCTCGAGTAAGTTATACTGCTAAAGTGGCATAAAGTTTCATGAATTGGGCAGGTGTAGCCATGCCTCGCCACTCTCATACTATGATTGATGTGAAAATTCCAAAAATTGCAATATGTTTGTGCAACTTCCGAGTTGCGCAAAAAATATTGTGACATTAAGGTATTGTATTTCAGAATTCTGGCATAGACATCTAAATGAATTGTTCTTATTGTTTTAAGTTAAAATGTAACATTTCAGAACAACATGTGGCAGATAGTCTTGGTCTGCCGACAGCATCTCCTCCCTCTCCTTTACATAGAACATTAGTAGCTCCAACTGTCATTTCCTATCTCAGTAAGGCTACGTTCACATTAGCGTTCCGCTAATGTGCGTCGCTGTTGCGTCGGCGACGCAGCGGCGACGCAGCGGCGACGCGCCCCTATGTTTAACATGGGGGACGCGTGCGTTTTTTTGTTGCGTTTTCCGACACGTGCGTCGTTTCCGACGCTAGCGTCGGACGCAAGAAAATGCAACAAGTTGCATTTTTTGTGCGTCCGATTTTCGTCAAAAAACGACGCACGCGTCGCAAAACGCAGCGTTTTTGCGTGCGTTTGCGCGCGTTTTTTTGTGCGTCGTGCGTTGCGTCGCCGACGCAGCGGCGCGCAATGCTAATGTGAACGTAGCCTAAAAGGAAAATCTGTAATTACTGAAAATAGAACTTGCCAGTGTCCTAAGAATATTGAGAATGAAAGATCAATCCAAGAAGAGAAAGAAGTGAAATTATGTGATAAGTAGTGTTGAGCATTCCGATACTGCAAAAATTGGGTATTGGACAATATTCGCTATATCGGAATTCTGATACAGAGTTCCGATACCTTTGCAATATCGGATACCGGAATCGGAAGTTCCTATAGTGCAATGATGCACTCTAATGGAGTGTGGGCGGTGCGTGGGCAGAGACTGCGTTTGTGTGTGCGGGCGGGGTCTGTGCGTGACCGTGGGGGGTTTGTGCGGGCCTGCTGGGGGTCTGTGCATGCCTGCCGGGGGTCTGTGCGGCCTGCTGGGGGTCTGTGCATGCCTGCCGGGGCTCTGTGCGGGCTGCTGGGGCTCTGTGCGGGCTGCCGGGGATCTGTGCAGGCTGCTGGGGGTCCGTGCGTGCCTGCTGGGGGTCTGTGCGGCCTGCCTGGGGTCTGTGCGTGCCTGTCGGGGGTCTGTGCAGGCCTGCCGGGGCTGTGCAGGCTGTCGGGGGTCTGTGCGTGCCTGCCGGGGGGTCTCTGCGGCCTGCCGGGGGTCTGTTCGGGCCTGCTGGGGCTCTGTGCGGGCTGCTGGTGGTCTGTGCGTGCCTGCCTGAGGTCTGTGCGGCCTGCCAGAGGTCTGTGCGTGCCTGCTGGGGGTCTGTGTGGCCTGCCGGGGGTCTGTGCGGCCTGTCTGGGGCCTGTGCGTGCCTGCCGGGGGTCTATGCGGGCCTGCCAGGGCTCTGTGCAAGCTGCCGGGGGTCTGTACGGGCTGCCGGGGATCTGTGCGGGGATGCCGGGGCTCTGTGCAGGCTGCCGGGGGTCTGTGCGGCCTGTCAGGGGTCTGTGCATGCCTGTTGGGGGTCTGTGCGGGCCTGCCGGGGCTGTGCGGGCTGTTGGGGGTCTGTGCGTGCCTGCCGGGGTCTGTGCGGCCTGCCGGGGGCCTGCGTGGACCTGCCCGGGCTCTGTGCAGGCTGCCAGGGGTCTGTGCGTGCCTGCCAGGGGTCTAATTGGGCCTGCCAGGGCTCTGTGTCTGCTGCCAGGGGTCTGTGCGGGCTGCCAGAGTTCTGTGCGGGGATGCCGGTGCTCTTTGCAGGCTGCCAGGGGTCTGTGCGGGCTGCTGGGGGTCTGTGCGGGGATGCCGGGGCTCTGGGTGGGCTGCCGGTGGTCTGTGCAAGCTGCCGGGGGTCTGTGCGTGCCTGCCGGTGGTCTGTGCTGCCTGCCGGGGGTCTGTGCGTGCCTGCCAGAGGTCTGTGCTGCCTGCCAGGGGTCTGTGCGGCCTGACGGAGGTCTGTGCGTGCCTGCCGGGGGTCTATGCGGGCCTGCCAGGGATCTGTGCCAGTTGCCGGGGGTCTGTGCGGGCTGCCGGGGGTCGGTGCGGGGATGCCAGGGCTCTGTGCGAGCTGCTGGGGGTCTGTGCGGGTTGCTGGGGGTCTGTACGGGCCTGCCGGGGCTCTGTGTGGGCTGCCGGGGCTCTGTTCGGGCTGCCGGGGGTCTATGCGTGCATGGTAAAATTTCTCACACAGCAATGCCAAAAGTGAGATTAGGGACTATTTTTTTTACTGCGGCGGAGGAATACAGTGTGGAAGGATACCTTCCTCCTGTCATTGTGTTCCTGGAGCCCCTGGAGAGCGGTCACATCAGCTGATGCTGCCATTCTCCACGGGAGATCGTTGTGGGACACTCGTAGATTTCTGCGGACAGGGAGTATATTGGTTGTTTATTATTTTAATATTTTTTACAGATGACACTGGCTTCAGGGATCAAAATGACAAGTAATGGTGAGTATGTACTCTATGTTTAATGTACTGTATGTCTGTATGTATGTATTGTATGTAATGTATGAATGTACTGTATGTAGTATGTATGTATGTAGTATGTAGTATATATGTTGTTTTTTTCTTTCAACACATTACCCAGATGATGGGAGTACTACTGTCCCATCATTGGCTAATGTGTCAATCACTGTCACTGTAGCAGGCATCATCAGATGGGACTTGTAGTCCCATTGGACGATGCCTGCAGACACGCACAGAGCCCCGGCAGTCCGCACAGAGCCCCGGCAGTCCGCACAGAGCCCCGGCAGCCCGCATAGAGCCCCGGCAGACCGCACAGAGCCCCGGCAGGCTTGTACAGAGTCCCGGCAGCCCGCACAGAGCCCCGGCAGCCTGCACAGAGCCCCGGCAGCCCGCACAGAGCCAAAGCAGCCGGCACAGAGCCCCGGCAGGCCCCACAGACCCCCGGCAGGCCCGCACAGAGCCAGCCCGCACACACAGACACGCTCAGTGTCCGCCTATGCACTGCCCACACTCTTCCCCCCTCCAGAACAGGATGTAGAAGGACAGAAAGGGCTTATTTACATTCCGATATTTGTGTTCTATTGACTTGCATTGGTATCGGATATCGGTATATGCGATATCCGATATTTTTTGGATATCGGCCGATCCAATCCGATACCGATACTTCTGGATATTGGAAGGTATCGCTCAACACTAGTGACAAGATGTATTGCAAAGTTTCTTTTTTTTCTGTGCAGTTTTCATCTGTAGAAAATAAAATATTTAAGCTTTAAACTTTATTTTACTAAATTTTAAAAGCATCTTTACTTTTTTCTTTAAAGTACTACTTTTACTAGGTATTGTTCTCTAGAAAATGGTTGTTTTATGCTTTAAAACTCCTTCATATGTGGATGGGCAATATTGCTGATAGAGATGTTCCGCCAATGTGTTACTTCCAACTACCATGGCTTTGTTTTCTTTATTCATGAAGTTCCAAAGGTGAAGAGCATAAGAATTATTAAAAGATGGAAAATTTTCCCAGACCTCAAAGTACCTCTTCCATGATGAAAACAAAATGGGATAGAACCGTTCAGGATGAAAGTAGGAGACATTTGCACATTTAACATGAGCCACAGATGTAAAATTGGGAACACCACAATGATTGTTCACAACACGTGTGAAAACTCCAGGTCCTTGGTGTCCCCATACTTCTCCTCTATAATTCTGTACAAAATTTTCCATAAACTCCCATGATAATTTATGATGTGGAGAGAGACCAAAAACACTACTGCTGGTTGTTGTGAAGGTTTCTGCAGCTAAAAAATTGTCTTCAGGAATTGCTCGTATTGAGATGACATCAGTATCCATGTAAATGCCTCCATACTTCCACATCATGGCAAATCTGCAGGCATCCGATTTAACATGTGTCCAGTAGACTTCTCGGGTGAGGTCTATCTATGGATAAAAAAATAGAAATTTATTGAAGAATATAAAAAAAAGTGAAAAGCTTTTTCATTTTTCGTATTCAAATCAGCTGATATTTCAGCTTGTTGCTCAGTGGGAGTAGCAGTTGTACGGTCATTTTACCTGAATATGATTTATAAGGGTCTTTAGTGTCCGCTATCTCCATCTTGGAGATTTTTTTACATTCTGAAATACTAGTTTTTATTTTGGTGCAAGTATTAGGAGAGACAAACTGCAGCTTTCTAATGAAGTGGTTTCAGAAGTTGCTCTCTCAAGGACACGTGAATACAGTTTTTTTCTCTTCTCTGTACTACAGATGATAAAATTCTAATCTCATCATATGAAATGGCTAAAATTGCCAACTCCTATAAATTATTATCTGTACGATTTATCTTTCATTAAATTCCTCTTCGTTCTGAGAAAGGAGGCCATTTCAGAGTTGGCTGGCTTCCTAAGCAAAAAACATGATTTTACAAGCTGTTTGCTATAGAACATGCTGGCCAAATATCTGGATCTGGGCAGTTTCAGTGCCTTTAATGCTGCAGAGAAAAAACTATCTTTGCATTTGGAATGTGGGAGCAGTTCAGACTAGAAGTTCAGCCATTGTGCTGGCTCGAACTGGCTAACTTAGGACCACACCACCCCCTAGCAAGCAGGAAATTGGTAGGACAGGTGAAAGCAGGTATCAGGATGCAGTATCGGAGGTAGAGCAAGGGTTAACAGTGGGATCTAATATAACAGCGGTACTCCACAGAGGGAGAAGATAAATGGAGGGAAGGATGATAACGCTATGTTTGATTAACTTAGGGGTAACAGTTGTATGAAACGGTAGGGGAGAGTTCACAGGTATCAATCTTATCAGTCTGGTGTCCATGAGGAGCAGTCACTGCTATGATGGCAATGGCGTTCCAGTTTGAACGCTTGAAGAATCCGGTGTCATCCTGGTCCGAAAGGGGTCCTAGGTCCCGATGTCGATGGTGGTCCTGGGATGTCTGGTCGTGGGTCCTGGATCCAAGAGGAGATATGTTGGAGAGGGGTTAGTACTTTCTTTTTAAGCACCGATACAGCACTGGAGTATGCGGGAGCAAATCTGGCAGCCTTACTCAGTCTGCGGCCTGGTTGTCCCATCTTGTAGTGCACCCCCTGTAGTATGGTCATAAGGAGGAATCAGTCATGCTCAGTAGCGTTACGGGAGTTGGAACAGTCGGGGATTTCAGGAAGTGTCTCTGCCTATAGTGTCTGGTAAGCCTCCATGGGCCCCTTTGGCTTGGGCCTGCTGTGTTCTGACTGCACAGCACGAGACCACTGATGCTCAGCCTCTGCACACTACAGCTTCCTGTCACCACTCTTCCTGTTCCCGCGCACTGTCACCCATTTTATGCTCTCCATGCCCCTTGGTCTTAAGTTCAAAGGTCTGTCTGGAGAACTAAACTCTCCTCCCTGCAACTCGGGTGACAGCACCGATAGTTCCAGATTCGTCCCGGACAAGGCACGCCAAGGCCAGCTCTCCTCCCTACACAGGGATGAATATGCTTGGAGATTGGAGCTTGAGATAACCCCTTTAGTATACGACCAGTTTAAAGGACCCAAGTCTAGATTCATGATAAATTTGGAACTCTCATAAAAAAGAGAAGAGTCATTATATTTACTTCATTCTGTTAAACTGGAATACCAACACCTTTGCTAAATTCAATGAATGAATAGGTGGCTTCTGTTTTTTTTCGAATGGGGTATTGGGTCTCCCACTTGCCAATTATAAAACTAATATAGTTAAAACCTAACTTTTGCCACAAAAAACAGATTTTGTATCATTATATTCATATGAAAGAGTTCATTCTGGCTTGAAAATCTGAAAACAATTGAAATCTGCATGGGGAGGGAACTTTGAGAAACTCATTGTTATGGCTGGCGGAATGCACCCAGTAAATATATGAGTTGGTTTAGGTGCGTTCGCAGCCCGGGGTCCACCGTGCAGGAGAGAAGCCTGCTGCTAGAGAAATGACAGCCCTATATGGTGGTACAATGTCAGATTAGACACGAGTTCCGTTACTCGGTCAGTATCAGCACGAACCCTGTTACTTCACAGAGTCGTGAAATAATTAGTGGGACTAAAACCCTAACTAGGGTTGTGCTTGCTCTTGAACTCTTCTGTGCTTACCGCACACATGAAGGAACCAGATGCTAATCCAAGCGATTATTTGCCCCCACTGATGCTAGCTGCCTGCCTATGTAATTTCCCACAGCTAACGGACACTCTCCACGTGTAGCCTGAGTGCCAGAGTATTACTGGCGACAAGCACAAAACACAAATGATACTAGTGCATGGCCGTGCAGCCATGCAAACCTTTTATAGCTGCAGCAACTTCAGGACCTTCATAGAGGACCAATGGGAGCTGCTACGGGACCTGAGCGTGCGACCCCTGACCTCCAATGAGAGGTCCTCCTTTGGGCATGCTCAGAAGGGGAAAAGCACGACAGTCTCAGAGACGTCTGCTCGCCACTGACCAGTACTGGCTACAATGGCTGAGCCTGGAAGAGCAGCAGTAACCAAGCGCAGAGTATCTGCCCTAGCCAGATGCTGGGACCGACGTCTCCGCTGAGCAGACTCCACTGTGGCTGGAGAAGAATGGGGGACCGCAGCGGAGTTGGTTTGAGATTCCCCCTGTGCAGCGGCGGGAACTCGACACTTAACACTCATTCACAGATAAATCATTATAAATTGAAGCAGATTTACCGTACAGAATTCATTATGTAATTCTGACATATCAGAATGCTACCCAAGTGAAGAAAGAAAAATAGACAGCATCAACTGTTTTGGGAGAAAACACAGCACTTACCTGTTAAAGAATTATTGTCAAGTTTAAAAGTTATCCTCTAGATATAGTATAGGAGGTAACTTCCTGATCGCCAGGGGTCCAACTGCTAGAACCACTCATGCACACTGCCAGTCCATTCATTCTTGATGAGCCTGCAGGCGATAGCCAAGTGGTGTGCTTGGCTGGTCGTCTTTGGCACTATCAAGAGAATGAATGAAGAAGAAGAGGTGTACATTAATCGATCTCTACTTCATTGATACAGGCTCTTAAGAGCCCCTTTTTCTTAGGATTGGAGGGATCCTAGTGATCAACCTCCAGTGATCAGGAAGTTATTTCCTAACCCATCCTATTCTTTGATACCGTTCTTACAATAGCGATATCTTTTTTTATTTATCCATAAATCCATACAATATCCATATCCATTGATATAGCAAAATGAGGGCTTGTTTTGCAGAATGAGTAATAATTTAGAAAAACATCTGTCAAATCATCATATAGAGTGCTGAGAATGTGAAAAAAATTCTAAGTGTGGTGGAAAAACTCAATTCCACCATAGCTTTTTTTTCTTACAACATTCATTATGCAGTAAAAGCATGATTGTTTAGGTGAATATGATTGTCTCTACCAAACTTATTGATTTCCTTCATAATTTAGTAGCTAAAAAAGCTCAGAACTTATCACTTAAGCTGAGCTCACAGCTACTGTGCCCGCACGATTGCTATGAAGTTATCTGGATCATGATGCACAGTTACATCAAATGTTGTGAAGGGGTTAAAACTAGAAACATATAAAAGTTGAATCAACCCCATTTTATCCTGACCAAAAATAAAGAAATAATAATATAAAAATAAACATTTTTGGAGTTGTTACTTCTCTTAATGTCCAATCCATGATAATCAACATGTTGCAGGTACCTCAAATTGGTATCAATTAAAATACCAGCTCACCAACCATGCAAAAAGTAAGCGTTCAAACAAGTCCATAAACTGACAAATAAAAAAATACCAC
This sequence comes from Ranitomeya imitator, assembly GCF_032444005.1. Lineage (NCBI taxonomy): Eukaryota > Metazoa > Chordata > Amphibia > Anura > Dendrobatidae > Ranitomeya > Ranitomeya imitator. Next base: position 592,711,603 of record NC_091286.1, read on the forward strand.
AATACTGCCTGAGAAATGGTAAATATCTGGACAAAGAAGTAAACATTAATGTCTGAATATAATATACTGTATGAATGGAATTGATTGTAGCATTTAAGGAGTTAAATAGCCAGGGGATGTGCCAATACCATTTTGAAGGCAAGGAGAGGGAAGGGGTTCACGTTTATCCTACTCTCCATGCTGAGTGCTTACACTGGGGTTTCTATATAAATCTCTTTAATATGGGATTAAAGGGAACCTGTTACCTGAATTTGACGGGACCGGTTTTGGGTCATATGGGCGCCTTGCGCAGGCGTGTACTACGGAGGACAGAGAATTAACTTCAATCCAATATTTCGGCCAGCATGCAGCCAGCGGGTAAGGAAAGGGTGAATCAAACACCCGAAAACTCCGCCCATATGACCCAAAACCGGTCCCGCCAAATTCAGGTGACAGGTTCCCTTTAAGACAGAACTCTCAGGGGAAGATTGCCTATGAGTCAGATGAAGACACTTTTCATCTCTGGCCTATGATCTGGCACTGTCTATAATCACTATAATATGACGCTTCTTCCTTCCTGAGTTTTCCACTATGACAGAAAAGTATTTCCCGATTACATGTAGGGGATTGTCACACTCAGGAGAAAATGCTCAACAAGCTGCAAAGTCTATTTTTTTTCTATTAGTGCTTATAAAAATTATAAAACTTGGAGCTAAAACAACATTTTTACCGTTAAAAAAGGAATATTCTTTCTTCACCACCCAACATGTTCACTGCACTCCTAGATGAATTCACTAAGGTGTATAGATTGTAAAATGTTATAAGTTCTGGGGGTTCGGCTTTTTTGTCAGCTGAGGGTCTCTGCCAATGTGATATGAAGCCCTCAGACCATTCCAGCAAAATCTTCCCTTCTGAGATTTGCACTGTGCCTCAGGAGTAGTTTTCAACCACATGTGGGGCTTTGGCATACTCAGGAAAAATTGTGCAACAAGTTCTACAGTGACTTTCGAAACAAGTATTCACCCCCCATGGCATTTTTCAAATTTGTCAATCTGGAATTTCACTTTTGGTTTTGAAAGATTGAATCCGATTATGTAAAGAACATACCTACAACTCCGATCATTTGATTTTCTTTTTATTGTGAAGCAAACAACAAATAGGACAAGATAACTGAAAACCTCAGTGCACATAAGTATTAAACCCCTAAAGTCAGTACTTTCTAAAACCTCCTTTTGCGGCAATTACACCTGCAAGTTGCATTGGATAAGTCTCTCTGAGATTTCCACATCTTGCCACTGGGATTCTTGCCCATTCCTTTGGGCAAAACCGCTCCAGCTCTTTCAAATTACGGTAGATGTTTTTTTTCTGGTTAACAGCAATCTTCAAAACTGACCACAGATTCTCAGTTAGAATAAGGTCAAGGCTTTGACTAATCACGCGAAAACATTTTCGTGTTTCCCCTTAAACCACTAGAGTGTTGCTTTAGTAAAATATAATAAAACTGCAATGCTCATATGATGTAAAAGCCCTACTTAAATGCCATTGTCTGAGATTGACAGTGGCATTTAAGTGATTAAATAGCAGTGACTATATCTAGCTGCTATAAAGCTGGCAAATGTTTTGCATGGAGCGAGCTCAACTAATCCTTACAATGAAGGGGCCAAAGCTTTGGGATATCTCTGTGTCTCATTTATAGTCTTTCAAAAGCATTCGGTGGGCTAACTGCAGCTTCGCTTTTGTGAATACTTGTTATTAACATTTTATTTCCATATAACGTGGCTTACCTTCTCATACCAAGCCAGAAATGGTGTATTGGCAAATAATTTCTCCAATCTCAGAGGTAAAAAATATATATTCTTATAGGACGAAAGGGTTGGGTAGTGTTGCCGAATTTTCATCACATCGTCTTCAATTATGTCATCTAGTCCTTTCATGAAGAAGACTACTATTCGGTCCGGATACACTCGAGCTGCTGATTCAATTGAGCATAAAACCAAGGATGGCTCATCCATTCTGTCTGTGGTTTCTACAAATAAGATATTATTTCCTTGCTGAAGAACATCCCATCCCTTGTTAATATTGTAGTTAATAGCTTTCTTTGCTTCTGAGAAATGAGATACAATAGAATTATGAATTAGGAAGTCTTGGATGTACATGCCTTTTTGTTTGATGATGCTTATGGTGAAAAAGGTTAAAAATGCGATAAAAAGCAAAATGGTAAGAATCCTTAGTTGTTTCAACATAGCTGTTATATCCTATAATACATGGGAAGAAATATGAGATAATTAGGCATGGTTATACTGGACTACTGCTGTTTCAAACAATCCTCCATTTGACCAAGGCTCTATGATAATAATGTACTACAAACTACACATATATCAACTCCAGTTGGAGTTGACTTTGGTGCCCATCAGTTGTTTTTAGCATTTCTAGTTCTTATGTGTGTTCATGAAATACGAGTATCTATTTCTTATATTTACCAAATAATCTATGCTAAAATGCTACAAGAGGCGGTCTAAACAACAACATTACTAGAAGTAGATACCCCTCAAAAAATTGATGAAAATACAGAAATAACATTTTTCTGGGAGGCTGCCAAAAAGCCTACAGTAATAATAAATGCCTGCAGGAATTTCTGTTAAGTTCTGGTTGGGTATCCCGACTACGTTTCGCTAAAACCTACATGAAGTCACCAAAACAACACCATACCCACAGTGCAGAATGGTGGAGGCACTGCGTGACCGCGACGTCACTCTCTGCATTCTTAGGAACGGAAGCAGACGCTTGCAGCAGTGACAGCCAGGGCTCCTCGGAGGGGTGAGTATATCCATACTTTTTATTTTTATTCTTTATTTTTTACATGAATATGGATCCCAGGGCCTGAAGGAGAGTCTCCTCTCCTCCAGACCCTGGGAACCATACGCACCGCACACGCCGTAGAGGACTGGGAACTTATAGGAACTTCCGATTCTGATTTCCGATATCGCAAAAATATCGGAACTCGGTATCGGAATTCCGATACAGCAAATATCGTCCGATACCCGATATTTGCAGTATCGGAATGCTCAACACTAGCTACAATAGTGCCAAATTTCAGATTGGCGAACCAGTTCCTGCAGCCTCTACTGCTCAACTTCCATCTCCGATGTGCTGTCTCAGAGCACATCCTCCACATCAGCTGGAAGCTCTGCAGCACTGTCTCTGTAAAGCAGCAAAAGGCTCTGCTGAAGCTAATTTGTCTAGGAAACAAACCACACACTGTTGCAGAGATATATAGCCCCATAACGACTGCCGATACGCCTTTTAACGGTGACAGTTAAGTATACTTATTCCTCAACACTGCTTTTTAATGGCACAGAGAAATAAGGGTATAGCACCCCCCAGCGTCAGAAAATCTCCATGGTCTCAGCTGCTGACACCCTGGAGAACATGATCAGGGCTGTTTTTTACTGTCCCCTGTCACGTGATCACATTATTTACCGACTAATGGCAATCACAACAAAGTCTGAATTAAAATGAATTCCTCTGTCCTCTGATATGATCTAACATATCATAGAAGAGAGAAATTAGGTCTCACAAGCCCCCTGATACATCTACCATCTCTCTGCGTCATCTTCCTGGAAGACATCTGTCGACTGGTAGCTGTCAACAATAGGGAATTTTTTCTTTTGGTTCATTTTGATCACTGTGAGAGACCCTATCACAGTGATCAAAGTAATAAAGATAGTAAATGAAACTACTGTTAAAAATTGTATTATTTTTCTATTCTTTGAAGATAGGGCTGGGGTCAGGGTTGTGTTAGGGTTAGAGTTGTTTTAGTGTTAGGGTTGTGTTATGGATAGGGTTGGGGGTTAGGGTTGTATTAAATTTGGAGTTAGAATTGGAGCTTTTCAAAAGTAAACAAAAATAAAAAATGCTGACGATATGATGGCTAGTGTTAATAATAATAATAATAATAATAATTTTATTTATATAGCGCCAACACATTCCACAGCGCTTTACAGTTATAGACGGGATTTGTACTGACAATTGACATTACAGCATAACAATAATCACAGTTCAAAACAGATACCAAGAGGAGTGAGGGCCCTGCTCGCAAGCTTATAAACTATGAGGATAAAGGGGAGACACAAGAGGTGGATGGTAACAATTGCTTTCGTTGTTCGGAGCAGCCATAGTATAAGGATCAGGTGTTCATGTAAAGCTGCATGAACCAGTTAACAGCCTAACTATGTACAGGCACAGAGGGATAATTAACTGCATAAAGCGTATGAGAACATGATGCAAGGAACCTGGTTATGGTTTAAGTTATTTGAATTGGCCAACCAGGGATAGTTAGGTTAATGCTTTTAGGTGGTAGGCCAGCCTGAACAAATGCATTTTTAGGGTACGCCTAAAACTGTGGGGATTAATCGTATTAACCTGGGTAGTGCATTCCAAAAATTGGCGCAGCACGTTTAAAGTCTTAGAGATGGGAATGGGAGGTTGTGATTATTGAGGATGTTAACCTCAGGTCATTAGCAGAATGGAGAGCACGGGTAGAGTGGTAGACTGAGACCAGGGAGGAGATGTAGGGTGGTGCTGAACCATGGAGTGCTTTGTAGATGAGGGTAATAGTTTTGTACTGGATTCTGGAGTGGATGGGTAACCAGTGTAATGACTGGCACAAGGTAGAGACATCGGTATAACAATTGGTGAGGAATAGGATCCTGGCTGCAGCATTCATGACAAATTGGAGAAGGGAGAGTTTGGTAAGAGGGAGGTCGATTAGTAGAGAGTTACAATAGTCCAGACGAGAATGAATAAGTGAAACAGAGTTTTTGCAGAGTCGAAGGAAAGAAAAGAGCGAATTCTAGCAATGTTTTTGAGATGCAGATAAGAAGAGCGAGCCAGTGATCGGATGTGGGGGTGAATGAAAGCTCAGAATCAAGTATGACCCCAAGGCAGCGGGCATGTTGCTTGGGAGTAATGGTGGAACCACACACGGAGATGGCAATGTCAGGCAAAGGTAGGTTAGTGGAGGGAGAGAACACGAGGAGTTCAGTTTTTGACAGGTTCAGTTTCAGATAGAAGGAGGACATGATGTTAGAGACAGCAGTAAGACAATCACTGGTGGTTTCTAAAAAAGGCAGGTGAGATATCAGGAGAAGAATTGCATAATTGGGTGTCATCAGCATATAGATGGTACTGGAAACCAAATCTACTGATTATTTTTCCAATTCGGGCAGTATACAAAGAGAAGAGGAGGGGGCCTAGGACTGATCCTTGAGGAACCCCAACAGCAAGGAGAAGGTGGGAGCAAGAGGAACCAGCAAAAGATACAGTGAAAGAGTGGTCAGAGAGATAGGAGGAGAGCCAGGAGAGACTGGTGTCCTGGAAGCCGATGGAGTGTAGCATAGTGAGGAGGAGCTGATGATCTACAGTATCGAATGCTGTGGAGAGATCCAAGAGAATTAGCATGAAGTAGTGACCATTAGATTTAGCTGTTAGTGGATCATTAGAGACTTTAGTGAGGGTAGTTTCAGAAGAGTGTAAAAAGTGGAAACCAGATTGAAGAGGGTCGAGAAGAGAGTTATCTGAGAGAAAGCGGATAAGACGGGAGTGGACCAGGCGTTCGAAGAGTTTAGAGATGAATGGAAGATAAGAGACAGGTCTATAATTAGTGGTACAGTTTTGGTCGAGGGATTTTTTTAAAGTAATGAATGTATGATGACATGCTTAAATGAGGAGGGAAAGATACCGGAGGAGAGAGTAAGGTTGAATATTTTTGTTAGGTGAGAGGTGACAATAGGGGAAAGGGACTGGAGGAGATGTGACGGAATGGGGTCACTGATGCAAGCGGTCAGGCGAGAAGATGCAAGGAGCCTGATTACTTCTTCTTCTGTAACTGGTTCAAAGTCAGAGAGTGAACTAGATGCAGTGGGGGAGGGAGGACAGTCCATGGTATGAAGGGATTGGAAGATAATTTCCTGTTGGATGTGGTCAATTTTTTCTTTGAAGTAGTTGGCCAGATCGTCACTGTGGAGATCCGTGGTTGAGGCCTGTACTCTTGGGTTGAGTAGGAAATGAAAAGTGTCAAAGAGACGTTTAGGGTAATTGGACAGTAAGGTGATGAGGGTGTTAAAATAGGTTTGTTTGGAGAGGTGAAGGATAGAGTTGTTTGTTTTAAGCATGGTTAGATTAGATGTTCTCCACAGATGTTTGGCGCACCTGGAGCACTGCTGCAGGAAACGTGTTTGCAGTCTGTGCCACAGTTGTCACTGTCTGTGCTGAGTTTCATCCAGGGCACTTTGCAGAGTTTCATTGTAATGCTTCAGTGCGGAATCAGGACATGAGAGGGAGGAGATAGGGGCCAATGAGGACTGCAAGTTATTCATAAGTTTCTGGGTGTTAATGGCCTATATGTTTCTATAAGTGTGGAAAGTGGGGGTCACCTGAGCAGGATGGTAGTTCTTAGTAGAGAATGAAAGAAGGTTGTGGTCAGAGAGCGGGAGAGGGGAGTTTGTGAAATCATCCACTGAGCAAAGCTGGGAGAAGAACAAGTCGAGGGAGTTTCTGTCTTCATGAGTTGGAGAGTTAGTATGCTGCGAGAGGCCGAAAGAGGTGGTTAGAGATAAAAGGGGAGAAGAAGATGGGGAGAGGGGAAAAGCAATGACGATGTTAAAATCACCCATGATGAGGGTGGGGATGTTACCAGGAATTGATGGGAGGGGCCCAGAGGATGATACAACACCACCACTTGCATGAAGAAGGGGATGTAGAGTCTGACAGCATGGACTTCAAAAGAAGGGAAGGCAAGTGAGGGTACTTGAGGATAACTTGGAAGGTACATTTGGTTGATAGGAGCAGACCAACGCCTCCACCTGCTCTGTTGTCCGATCTTGGGGTATGAGAAAAGTGTAGTCCATCATATGAAAGAGCAACAGCAGCAGTATTGTCTGACTGCTGGATCCAGGTTTCAGCAAGAGCCATGAGGTTAAGAGAAATAGAAAGGAAGAAGTCATGGATGCAGGAGAGTTTATTACACACAGAGCGAGAATTCCAATTTGAAGATGCAGAAGGCAAGTATGGGTAAGTAATAAGGTTAGAGGGGTTTCTGAGTGTAGCAGTTGGGAGGTTAGACTTGCTATAACATGGGGGGCCGGGGTTGGGAGAGATGTCTCTTGCGACTAGAAGAAAGAGGATAGAAAGAGTGAGCAGATGTTTAAGTGATTTGTGAGAGCGTCTCTTGCGTTGGATAGTGGGACTGAATGGATCTGCGCTGTTAAGCAATGTGAACAGAGCATGAGTGCTATACATAGGAGAGGGAAGGACAGAGGGGCCGATATGAATGGAGTGTAAAGAGTTGATGCAAGGGCGGTGGATGTGAGTGAATGCAGCAGCCAGGATATAGATTATAAAAATGCATATGGTGAATATTTGTTCTGTTCCAAATGAACTGGGAATAGATTTATTACATTGTCTTATCTGTCTCCTGCCCTGTCTAACTGCCATTACCTTCACACTAAACGATATCGCTAGCAATCCGCTGACATCGCTGAATCGGCGTGTGTGACACCGATTCAGCGATGTCTTCGCTGGTAACCAGGGTAAACATCGGGTTACTAAGCACAGGGCCACGCTTAGTAACCCGATGTTTACCCAAGCTACCATCCTAAAAGTAAAAAAAACAAACACTACATACTTACCTACCGCTGTCTGTCCCCGGCGCTTTGCTTCTCTGCTCTGGCTGTGAGCACAGCAGCCGGAAAGCAGAGCGGTGACGTCACCGCGCTGCTTTCCGGCTGCCCGGCGCTCACAGCCAGTGCAGAGAAGCAAAGCGCCGGGGACAGACAGCGGTAGGTAAGTATGTAGCGTTTGTTTTTTTTACTTTTAGGATGGTAACCAGGGTAAACATTGGGTTACTAAGCGCGGCCCTGCGCTTAGTAACCCGATGTTTACCCTGGTTACCGGCATCGTTGGTCGCTGGAGAGCGGTCTGTGTGACAGCTCTCCAGCGACCAAACAGCGACGCTGCAGCGATCCGGATCGTTGTCTGGATCGCTGCAGCGTCGTTTAGTGTGAAGGTACCTTAAGTTGAGACAGCAGGACACAATAAATTTAGTGAACAGATAAACAAATGTCCAGGCCAACATGGATCATAAACCACTTTGAAAAGTTATATTACCTCTCTGCATAAGGGACAAGCATAAGTAGATTCAATAGCTATATACCAAAACAAATGCTTGCTAAGATGGCTAACAAATCTAGATACATGCAGGATTCAATGCCGGAGATATGGTGAGCGATAGTGCTCGCTGCTAGAGTTTGCATCGGGTGCTCGAGTTTTGCAGATCCCCACATGCTTTTCTTAGGATGTCTAATAGCTGCGAAACAAGAGGGGCGAGACTCGAGCATGTAACGATGCAAACTGGAGTAGCGAGCACCCTGTGTCATACCTGTGGGTTCAAAATGCTGACTATACCCCTTTTCCCCCACATATGGGACAAATTGCACAACAAATGTTGTGTTCCATTGTCTCTTGCTACTCTTGTGAAAATAAAAAAGTTTTGTCTAAAGGTAATTTTTAAGTGAAAAAAAGTTAAAAGTTCAATTTTTCCTTCCACATTGCTTCAGTTGTCGTGAAGCACTTAAAGTGTTAATAAACTTCTTAAATATATTTTTGAACACCTTGAGGGATGAAGTTTTTAGAATCGTGTCACTTTTGAGTATTTTCTGCCATATAGACCCCTCAAAGTCACTTCAAATGTGATGTGGTCCCTAACAAAAATGGTTTTGTAAATTTTGTTGGAAAAATGAAAAAATTAGAAATTGACAGTGAAATTTTAATCCTTGTAACTTCCTAACAAAAAAAATGATGTTTCAAAAATTGTGGTGATTTCAAGTAGACATGTGGAAAATGTTATTTATTTATTATATTGTTTGATATCATGCTCTGGAAGGGCACAAAAATGTAAAGTTTGAAAATTGCAAAATTTTCCACATTTTTGTTAAATTTGCATTTTTTTCAAAAATAAATGCAAGTTATATCGAAAATTTTTTACCACTATCATGAAGCACAATATGTCATGAAAAAACATTCTCAGAATTAGTGAGACACATTGAAGCGTTCTAGAATTATTATCACATAAATTGATACTGGTCAGCATTGTAAAATTTGGCTTGATCTTCAAGGTAAAAATTGTCTCGGTCACTAAGGGGCTAAAGGAATGAATGACAAACCAGACAGATCTGTAGCTCTTGCCACCAAACCTCCCATCAGGCATGGTCGTGTATGAGAATGATCATAACAAGATGGTGGCTGTGAAGCTTTACAACCTCAAACACTTACCATGCTTGGCCCACGTGCTCAATTTGGTAGTTCAGTGGTTTCTGAGAACATACCTAGATTTGGCAAGCGTTCTGGTCAAGGTAAGCCGCGTCAGCTCCTTTTTAGGCAAGTCACCTACAGTTGCTGCCATTTTGACAGTGCTGCAGCAGTGCATACAAGTGTTAGTCCACCAACTGGTGTGTGACTTGACTACGCCCTGGAACTCCACACTGCACATGATGACAAGGCTTTGTGAGCAGCACAGGCCAGATGTGGAATACTAGATCCAACACACTTGTTGGTATTCTGGTCAGCCTACACACATAACAACTGAAGAGTGGACATAGATGTCTGAGATTTTTGCTGTTCTACAAAACTACAAGGACTCTACAAATAAGCGGCAATGATGCAACTATTAGCGCTTCTGTGCCTAATAAAGCAGTCACTGAATCAATGAAAAAGAAGCTTTGCATGCAGACCAGGTGCAGACAGAGGAAGACATGAGACAGGAAGATACCACCCAGCCCTTCCTCATTTCATGTACTCAGCATGGATTAGGTAACAAAGGACCTGGTTTATAGCGCATAAGAGTTTAGCACACACAAATGCTTTGTCCTTTCTCTCCTACATGGATGGGCTGACAAAGAGAAGGAGGAGATGACAGTAGTCATTATGATGGAGGCAGGGAAGTGTTGGCTTAAGGGACCTTGGCACACATGGCAGACCTTATGTACCGCTGTCTTTCCCATGACCTTGTAGATTGTGAGCCCTCGCGGGCAGGGTCTTCTCTCCTCCGGTACCAGTTGTGACTTGTACTGTTTAAGATTATTGTAGTTGTTTTTACTATGTATACCCCTCCTCACATGTAAAGTGCCATGAAACAAATGGCACTATAATAGTAATAATAATAATAGTAATGACCTGCGCGTTACATTGATCTTGCATAAAAAAGAGTACTGGTTGTTCACCCTCGTTGACCCATGCTGCAAATAGAACTTAGCACCTCTTCTTCCTGTGGGGGAGATGTCCTAAAGTTGCGCTATACCAGGAGTGCCACCGAGGGGCTCATAACAGAGAGGTGCTTTCACCTGTCAACAGAAAGTGCTGACATGCTCATCTCTGATATCATTAAACAATGCCTGAGTTAGACCTGACTTTTCAACACCACCAGACGAGAGAAGCACATTAAGTGTTTTTAATGTGAGGCCCACCAGTTGTTGCCTTCTAGGATCTATGGAAGATTGGATGACGCTACTTATTATAGGGTCATCCAGCCTTTTTTTTTTATGAGGCACTACAGTTGGTGCCTTCAAGAGTGTATGGATGAGGGCTTGTAATTTTTGGCAAGATTTGTACTTAGTGCATAGCCTTTAAGAGTCTAGAAGTACTATTTGAACCAAATGTGTATGAAGTCCACCTTTATGTCTAATACAGGGTGTATGTGAGTCGCTAATTTTGGGCACCCTCTTGATTCCTTTAAAAATGTCACTGAAATGTACAATTTTTTTAAATAAAAAATTCAATTTTGTCTTAAATTATATATACTGTATTTTAAATCCTTTTTAAATTTAACGTTATATTCAAGTCATTATACAGGAAAAAATGTTTCTTAAGGGGAAGTAAAACTATGACACCATTGTTCTCAACAGCGATCTGGGAGTCTGAGAGGCTTCCAGGCGTCTTCCCCATACTGTTCTCCTTCCATCCAGCACTTGTTTCCATCCCTTTCCTCATTTTCACTGCCCTTTTGACCTCCTTGTAAGGTCTGCAGGAAGAATGTTCAGATTTCCCATTGACTCCCATTATACTCATTACTCAAAACAAGCACCCAAGTGTTAGGAATTAGTCGGTTTGCATAACGAGCATCCAGGTATTTCAGTGCTAGCTCATCTCTGCTGCTAAGTAGAAAATGCATTAACATGCTCTGCTGTCCTTGATATCTCTTCTGTTTTACACTTTCACATGTACATGGAATCAACAGGGCTCTAAAAACAAAGAATAATAACAATAATAATACTATGTAAAGTAATATGCAAATTATATGCTAAAATGGCTTTTTATTGAAAGTCTTCAACTGTGCACAAGATATCTGGTGATCTTTCTCCCCTGAACAGTGTGATCACACTGCTTTGCGCAGGGAGACAAGCAGGCAGAAGAAATCTCTGTGGAAGGGTCTTTGAGATCTCCACTGATAGAGGCAACTACCCCATCAGTGCTCACATTAGCTACTTGACACTAATGTCTGCACTAAACATCCACCTGACAGCGATAAGTGACTTTTGTCAGTGCTGGTTGGGGAGGGGGATTACTTTTACGTTATTAGTGTCTGTCTTTAAAAACTGCTAACATAGAAAAAACTCAGAAAAAATACATACCATGAGATACAGCCTTCCCAAAACCCTGTCTGATGACAAATGCACACTTAGCAGGATGCAGCAGGCCTCCACTGATACAGGCTAGGAGCGGCACAGGTGCAAACTACTTGATAAAAACAACCACCCCAACCAAACATTGCAGGGGTCTGTCTTTACAGATGATCCCCAGAAAGTGACTCTCTTCAGTGTGAGAACGTACTGTAAAGATTAGGAGGATGGGAACAGTAAAGCATTGAATCCCGGCAGAACAGCTGTGAAAAATAAACACTGTAAAAATGATGTGATAGTCAGTATCAATCTATATAATGTAAAAAAAATATATAATTATTTTTTTAACTAATTTAATAAAAAATGCAATTTTTGTGATAGGTTCTCTTATTTATTTATTTAGTGCCATTAATTCTGCTGTGCTTTACAGACATTATTGGCACTATCCCCATTGTGGCTCACAAACTAATTTCCCTATTAAACTTGCTGAACCACAGAATAAATCTAACAATTTGTGCAGCATGGTAAATAATGTGAAAATGACAGTCCAAAAAATTGTGTCAGAACGGCCGTTTTCTTCATATTCCTATTTATAAAGAGTTATCAAATGTTTGCTTATATGGAACGTCCAAAACAAGAAGAGAATGTCCAGCTTCACTGAATCCGTAAAAAAGTTTTTTTTATTCACAAACTTTAAACATAGAGGATACAGACTTCAGCACGAACCATATGGGTAACAATCTCAACGCCTTTCTGGAGACTAAGCTCCCTTCATCAGGGATCATTGCTCATGATTAAGGGAGCTTAGTCTCCAGAAAGGCGTTGAGATTCTTACCCATATGGTTCATGCTGAAGTCTGTATCCTCTATGCTTAAAGTTTGTGAATAAAGAAAACTCTTTTTTACGGATTCTGTGAAGCTGGACATTCTCTTCTTGTTTTGGACTTTATACGCTTGGACACAGCGGGTCCGTGCTCCTGAAGTTTGGTTTATGCATCACGGGTGAGCCGGTTTATATTCCTTCTTTCCAAGTTTAATATTTAACGTGCCATAAAAAATAGCACAAGTTATGAACATCTCATAGAGCACTGCTCAAGCCATCGTCCAAAAATGGAAGGAGCATGGCACAACTGCAAACCTACCAAGACATGGCTGCCCTCCTAAACTGACATCCCAAGCAAGGAGAGTACTAATTAGAGTATCAGCCAAGAAGCCCACGGTCACTCTAGAGGAGCTGCAGAGATCCACAGCTCATGTGGATGAACCTGTCCAGAGGACAACTATTAGTCATATACACCACAAACCTAGCCTATTTGAAAGCGTGGCGAGAAGAAGCCATTTTATAAAGCAAGCCATAGGAAGTCCCATTTGCAGTTTGCATAAATCCATGTAGGGGACACAACTAACAAGTGGAAGAAGATACTTTCATCGGATTAGTCCAAAGAAGAACATTTTGGGCTAAATGCAAAACGTTATGTGTGACAGAAAACTAACACTGAATAATAACCTGAAAATACCATCACAAATGTCAGACTTGGTGGTGGCACCATCATGCTGTGGGGATACTTTTCATCCGCAAGGACAGGGAATCTGTTGATGGGAAAATGGATCCATCTAAATACAGCCAAATTCACCTTCCAGCAGGGCAACAACCCTAAACATCCTGCCAGAGCTACAATGGGTGTTTTACAGAAAAGAAAAGCATATTCATGTTCGTGTCAATGGCCCAGTCACAGTCCAGAATTACTGTTCACAGACGTTCTCCATCCAATCTCACTGAGCTGGAACTAGTTTGCAAAGAATGGGCAAAACGTTCCGTCTCTAAGGCTATGTGCACACGTATTCTTGGCCACTGCAGATTTTTCCACAGCAGATTTGATATATCTGCAGGGCAAAAATGCTGCATTTTTGCTGCAGATTTATTGTGGATTTAGCATGGATTTACTGCGGTTTTTCTGCGGTTTTCACTGCGGTTTTACAACTGTGGTTTTCCATAAGGGCAGCTGTAAACCGCTGCGGAATCCGCAGAAAGAAGTGACATGCTGCGGAATGTAAACCGCTGCGTTTCCGCACGTTTTTTTCCGCAGCATTTGAACAGTGTTTTTGGTTTCCCATAGGTTTACATTGAACTGTAAACTCATGGGAAACTGCTGTGGACCCGCAGCTGCGGAAACGCAGCGGATCCGCAGCAAAATCCGCATCATGTGCTTATACCCTAAATGTGCGAAGCTGGTAGAGACATACCCAAAAAACTTGGAGAAGTAACTGCAGTAAAAGGTGTTCATATAAAGCATTAACTTAGGGGGCTGAATACAAATGCAAATCACAATTTTTAGATTTATATTTTTAACATATTTAGAAAACCATGTATCATTTCCTTTAGGCTATGTGCACATGTTCAGGATTTCTTGCAGAAAATTCCTGAGAAAAACCTGAAATTTTCTGCAAGAAATCTGCATGCGTTTTTTTGCCACGTTTATGATGCGTTTTTGGTGCGTTTTTGATGCGTTTTTTCCGGACATTTCTCAATGCATTTTATAGTGGGATATCCGCAAAAAAAACCGCAAAATTAATGAACATGCTGTGTTTCTTACCGCGATGTGTTTTTTTCGCGGAAAAAAACGCATCATGTGCACAAAAAATGCAGAATTCATTAAAAATGATGGGATGCATATTGTATGCTTTTTTTGTGGTTTTATAGCGTTTTTATCGCGAAAAAACATGAAAAAACACGGCAAATAATGAGCAACGTGTGCACACAGCCTTATACTTTATAATACTTTGTGTTTGTATATCACATAAAATACAAATCAAATACAAAGTAAATAAATAGTAAATAACAAGTTTGTGTGTAATTTGAAAAAATGTTTAAAAGTTCAAGGGGTATGAATCCTTTTTCAAGGCACTGTACATATACCGCAAAAACATATTACATTGACAAATTCATATCATACGGATAAAAAACACCTTCACAAGACTACTTTAATTAAAAATAAAAATTTAGGACTCTTGAAATGTAACAATAAATATATGGTTAATTGGATAAGTGAATGCACAAGTGCGTAACTCTTGGTAGTTATGAAAACAGGTAAAACTGTGTCTGTGATAGGAATACCCCTTAAATGTTTGTAATAAATGTTGTAAATGCTGTATAGGGATTTATCAATTAATATAGCAAATCTAATTTCGTAGACCAAATATGGATTATAAATTGGCTAAAACTTAAAATTTGCTAATGGAATAAAAAAAAACTTGTTTTACCTGTTACAGCTTACAAGGTGCTTTCAATGCCCGGTATATGACGGATAACAGCAAGCAATTTGTTTTTAGACCTTGTTCCTACTAGTAAATCCTCGGTCTTCCTCATATACTAATCTTTGATTATGCGCAAGTGATCTGCTACATCACAATGGCTCACTGTGACTCCACCCATCCCTACCTCTGTTTGCTGTTTATGCTACTTGCTGTTTTCGCTAATTGATGTATAGCCCTAAATATTCTTCTCCTGTAACTTACTGGATATATATCCTACATTTTTGTTTGGTAGAGATTGAAATGGCTGGTCGTAAACTGAATAATATCATTAGTGGCATGTACAATTGGGCCTCTGGACGCCACTGCCATTTTCATCTGGACGTGCACCCTTGGACTCGCATTCAGCTGAAATGTATTAGGCTGTGTGCACACGTTGCAGATTTTTTCGCGATAAAAATACTATAAAACAGCAAAAAAACAGCATACAATAAGCATCCCATCATTTAGAATGAATTCCGCATGTTTTGTGCACATGAAGCGTTTTTTTCCGTGAAAAAAACGCATCGCGGTAAAAAACGCAGCATGTTCATTAATTTTGCTTTTTTTTTTTTGCGGATTTCCCACTATAAAATGCATTGGGAAATGTCCGAAAAAAAATGCATCAAAAACGCACCAAAAATGCATCAATAACGCGGCAAAAACAGGCAAAAAAAGCATGCAGATTTTTTGCAGACTTCTTGCAGAAAATTTCAGTTTTTTCTCAGGAATTTTCTGCAAGAAATCCTGAATGTGTGCACATAGCCTTATAGTTCAGAGTCACCAGATCCCTACACGACATTAACTAATTAACTATGCACACCATAGGCCAGGAGTTGACGTTGTAGTGCCCGTCGCAGGGGGGGGGGCATTGATGTCACTGCCTTGACGCACCCTGCCCCCTTGAGCTAGCTTTTGAAGAAAGGACATCACACATCTTAGAGCTGGAATTAGGTAAGAAGAATCTTTTATTTTTATAATGTGTTGGAATAGAGTGCCAGGATGAGGAACATTGTTAAATGATCTGGGCTAGGATGATGAACGTTATTACAGGGTAAGGACCAAATTGAAGAATATTATTAAAGAAAGGGATGGGGAACATTATTAAACTGTGCTGCCAATACAGAGGTAATTATTAAACAAAGGGGCCAGGTGAGGTTCATTTATTACAGTATAGTGAACATTATTAAAGGATATTTGGCATTATTAAAGAATGGAAGAAATTATTAAAAGATTGGGAACTTTGTTAAAGAGATAGGCATAATTACTGTATGGGGCAAGAATGATTAATATGTTAGTTTATGGTAACAAATGGGCAACATAATTACTATAATTACTGTATAGGGCCAAATGGGGGATATTATTACTGTATGCGGTCAAGAAAAAAGTAAATTTTCATAAAATCGGGAAAAATTGGCAACATTTGGTAAAAGTGCAGGGAAATATTTGCTTTTCCACTAAAGTATTTTTAGCACTTTGGTAAAGAGTGGACATCTTGTTTTAGCGCCATTTTGTCACTATAAGGCCGGCGTCACACACAGCGTAAAACAATACGGTCCGTATATTACGGCCGTAATACGCTGAAAAGTCCCGAAAAAAGTGGTCCATAGCTCCTCCATAGGCAGGGTGTGTCAGCGTTTTTTGCGCATGGCATCCTCCGTATGTAATCCGTATGGCATCCGTACTGCGTGGTTTTCTCGCAGGCTAGCAAAACCAACATACCGCTATAGAAGTGATCCATGTGTCCCAAAAAGAAAAGAAAATATATATATACTGTCTATATATATATATATATATATATATATATATATATATATATGTGTGTGTCAGTAGACACATATATTAGAGAGAAAAGCCGGTAATTCAGTGCGGTGTACAGTAAAATCACACTGACAGCTTACAGTAGAATAGGTAGAATAAATGTGTACACATAGAATAGGTATATATATATATATATGTCAGTGAGACACATATATGTATATATATTAATATTTATTCCAGCGCTAGACAGCTTGAAAGCCGGTAATTCAATTACCGGCTTTTTCCTTCTCCTTCCTAAAACCCGACATGATTTGAGACATGGTTTACATACAGTAAACCATGTCTTCTCTCCATTTTTTTTGCAGATTCCACACTACTAATGTCAGTAGTGTGTATCTGTAAAATTTGGCCGTTCTAGCTCTTAAAATAAAGGGTTAAATGGCGGAAAAAATTGGCGTGGGCTCCCGCGCAATTTTCTCCGCCAGAGTAGTAAAGCCAGTGACTGAGGGCAGATATTAATAGCCTGGAGAGGGTCCACGGTTATTGGCCCCCCCTGGCTAAAAACACCTGCCCCCAGCCACCCCAGAAAAGGCACATCTGTAAGATGCGCCTATTCTGGCACTTGGCCACTCTCTTCCCATTCCCGTGTAGCGGTGGGATATGGGGTAATGAAGGGTTAATGCCACCTTGCTATTGTAAGATGACATTAAGCCTAATTAATAATGGAGAGGCGTCAATTATGACACCTATCCATTATTAATCCAATACTAGTAAAGGGTTAAATAAAACACAAACACATTTTTTAAAATTATTTTAATGAAATAAAAACAATGGTTGTTGCAGTATTTTATTCAACGCCCAATCCAGTCACTGAAGACCCTCGTTCTGTGAGTAAAAAAACATAATAAACCAACAATATACTTACCCTCCGCAGATCTGTAACGTCCAACGATGTAAATCCTTCTGAAGGGGTTAAAACATTTTGCAGCAAGGAGCTGTGCTAATGCAGGCTGCTCCTCGCTGCAAAACCCCAGGGAATGAGGCTAAAAATAGATCAATGATCTATATTTAGCTTCATTTGCGGTGAGGCGCCCTCTGCTGGCTGTTCATAGATCGTGGGAAATTACCTAGAAAGCCAGGGAGCTTTCTAGGTAATTTCCCACGATCTATGAACAGCCAGCAGAGGGCGCCTCACCGCAAATGAAGCTAAATATAGATCATTGATCTATTTTTAGCCTCATTCCCTGGGGTTTTGCAGCGAGGAGCAGCCTGCATTAGCACAGCTCCTTGCTGCAAAATGTTTTAACCCCTTCAGAAGGATTTACATCGTTGGACGTTACAGATCTGCGGAGGGTAAGTATATTGTTGGTTTATTATGTTTTTTTACTCACAGAACGAGGGTCTTCAGTGACTGGATTGGGCGTTGAATAAAATACTGCAACAACCATTGTTTTTATTTCATTAAAATAATTTAAAAAAATGTGTTTGTGTTTTATTTAACCCTTTACTAGTATTGGATTAATAATGGATAGGTGTCATAATTGACGCCTCTCCATTATTAATTAGGCTTAATGTCACCTTACAATAGCAAGGTGGCATTAACCCTTCATTACCCCATATCCCACCGCTACACGGGAATGGGAAGAGAGTGTCCAAGTGCCAGAATAGGCGCATCTTCCAGATGTGCCTTTTCTGGGGTGGCTGGGGGCAGATATTTTTAGCCGGGGGGGGCCAATAACCGTGGACCCTCTCCAGGCTATAAATATCTGCCCTCAGTCACTGGCTTTACTACTCTGGCGGAGAAAATTGCGCGGGAGCCCACGCCAATTTTTTCCGCCATTTAACCCTTTATTTTAAGAGCTAGAACGGCCAAATTTTGCAGATACACACTACTGACATTAGTAGTGTGGAATCTGCAAAAAAAATGGAGAGAAGACATGGTTTACTGTATGTAAACCATGTCTCAAATCATGTCGGGTTTTAGGAAGGAGAAGGAAAAAGCCGGTAATTGAATTACTGGCTTTCAAGCTGTCTAGCGCTGGAATAAATATTAATATATATACATATATGTGTCTCACTAACATATATATATATATATATATACCTATTCTATGTGTACACATTTATTCTACCTATTCTACTGTAAGCTGTCAGTGTGATTTTACTGTACACCGCACTGAATTACCGGCTTTTCTCTCTAACAGCGCTGCGTATTTCTCGCAAGTCACACTGCTTGTCCGTGTGTAATCCGTATTTTTCACGCTTCCATAGACTTTCATTGGCGTATTTCTTGCGCAGTACGGTGACAAACGCAGCATGCTGCGATTTTGTACGGCCGTAGAAAGCCGTATAATACTGATCAGTAAAATACGGCAAATAGGAGCAGGGGCATAGAGAATAATTGTGCCGTATTTTTTGCGAGTTTTACGGACGTAGATTCTGCGCTCTTACGTCCGTAAAACTCGCATGTGTGACGGCGGCCTAACAGTGCAGAGAAGCTGCTCCTGGGTGCTGATAGATTTTAGCTAGTTAGCTACGTGAAAGTTTCTAAGGCCGGGGTCACACTAGCGTATTGCATCCGATGCGAGAGCATCGGATGCAATATGCTAATGACACTCGGCTCCTGATCGCAGCAAAGCAGGAGCCGAGTGTCATGCGTCTGTGCTCCGATTCTCTCGCACAGGGAGGATCGGAGCACAGCTGCGGAGGAGGCAGCTCCATCTCCTCCATTGCTGGGGTCCGCTTATAGCGCACATCACTCGGATGATATCCGAGTGGTGTGCGCTGTCTCACTCGCACCCATAGGCTTATATGGGTGCGAGTGAGCCGAGAGTTTTCTCGGTCCGAGACAATCGCAGCATGCTGCGATTGTCTCGGACCGAGGAAAACGGCCAACAAAAAGTCGGCTGGTGGGAGCGGCCCCATATGATAACATTGGTCCGAGTGCAATGTGATTTTTTATCGCATTGCACTCAGCCGTATTACGGTCTAGTGTGACCCCGGCCTAAGTCAGATAGTTTAGATAGTTAGTGTCCTGTATGGCTGTGAAATCGACCTTCCAGCAGATTTTCTGTGCCATTAGTGAGGTCCACAGGCAAAGACAACAATGCACACCTCATTTATTTTTTTCACTTGCTAAACGTGATTCAGCAATGCATATGCCACCTTGTCTTTTAGTGCCACAGAACTTAATCAGATTGTAGAGCTGTTGCAAAGTGAAAAAACATATTTTATTCAGTTGCTAATGTGATTCAGGACACCACATCTCATCCTGTCATTTAGTAGCGGTGAAATTCATCTTTATGCAGAGCTATTGCAAAGTAAAAACAACTATTTTATTTCAGTTGTTAACGTGATACTGTATGGGAGATCTCAGTTTGAAATATTTAGAGCATATTTTCTATGTTATTCACTCCTAATCCACACTCAAAAAATACTGTCTTCTGTTGCTAACGTGATACAGTAAGGGAAATCTCAGTTTGAAATTGTTTGGAGCATATCTTCTAAGTTATACACTCCTTATCCACACTAAAAAAAATACTTTTTCTATTGCTAATGTGATAGAGTAGGGGAGATATAGTTTTGAAATTGTTTGGAGCATATCTTCTTTGTTATACAGGCCTCAACCACAGTAAAAAAAATACTTTCTTCTGTTGCAGACATGATGCAGTATGGGGAATCTCAGTCTGAAATTGTTTTGAGCATATGTAATTTTTTCTTCAGGCCTCATCCACATCCATCTGTTACTAACGTGATATGGTAGGGCAAATCTCACTTTGAAACTGTTTGGAGCATATATTCTATGTTATACAGTCCTCATCCACACAGAAATAATTATTTATTTTGGTACTAATGAAATACAGTAGGGGAGATCTTAGTTTGAAATAGTTTGGAGCAGATCATTAAAGTTACATACTCCTCATCCTCACTAAAAATATACTTTTTCTGCTACTAACATGATACAGTAGGGGAGATCTCACTTTGAACCTGTTTGGAGCATATTTTACACGTTATACAGACCTCATCCACACTGAAACAATTTTTCTGTTACTAATGTCATATATTAAGGGAGATCTAAGTTTCAAATAGTTTGAAGCATATCTTCTATGTTATACTGTCCTCATCCACACTAAAAAAATTATTTATTCTGTTACTAATGTGATACAGCAGGGGAATCTCACTTTGAAATTGTTTAGAGCATATCTTCAATGCTATACAGGCCTCATCCACACTGAAAAAAATACTTCTTCTGTAACTAACGTGATGCAGTAGTGGAGATCTCAGCTTAAAATAGTTTGGAGCACATCTTCAGTCCTCATCCACAATAAAAAAAAGTACTTTCTTCTTTTACTGATGTGATACATTAGTGGAGATCTCATTTGAATTTGCTTGGAGCATATGTTCTTAGTTACACAGGCCTCATCCATTCTGAAACAATTTTTTCTTCTTTTACTAACATGATACAGTAGGAGAAATCTCACTTTGAAATTGTTTGGAGCATATATTCTATGTTATGCAGACCTTATCCACACTGAAACAATTCTTTTTTCTGTTACTTACGCGATACAGTAGGGGATATCTCAGTTTAAAATTGCTTGGAGCATATAGTCTATGTTATATAGGCCTCATTCACACTAAAATAAATATTCTATTTTGTTACTAACTTGATACAGTATGGCAGATCTCAGTTTGAAATTGTTTGGAGCTTGTATTATTTGTGATGCAGGCCTCATCCACACTGAAGCAATTCTTTCCTCTGTTACTGATGTGATACAATGGGGGAGATCTCACTTTGAAATTGTTTGGAGCATATATTCTATCTTATACATGCCTCTTACGCACTAAAAAAAGAATAGGAAAACGTGAAGTCAGGGTGCCAGGGAGAATAGGCTTGGTGTTAAATGTGTATGTGGGGTAGGTGGTAATGTTAGTGAAAGCACTATTGAGCCAGCATAGTCACATCCTATCCAAACACAGCTGACAACTTCTGCTACTGGATGGGCTACTCCACTTCCTTTCTTTGGCAGACTCACAGCGGTATGTCTTGTTGATGAAAGCCAGAAAAAGCATGTGCTCCAGTGGATAGAAAGCGCAGCTTCAAGTGAAATCTCTTCCTTTTCCTTCACCTCAATATTACACACAGTACAGTCCACAGAGGTGACACACTAATTACCATTGCTTCTCCCTGTGTCACAACTCTCCAACCGCCCAACTAAAGGCCCCTTCACACTTAGCGACGCTGCAGCGATACCGACAACGATCCGGATCGCTGCAGCGTCGCTGTTTGGTGGCTGGAGAGCTGTCACACAGACCGCTCTCCAGCGACCAACGATGCCGGTAACCAGGGTAAACATCGGGTAACTAAGCGCAGGGCCGCGCTTAGTAACCCGATGTTTACCCTGGTTACCATGCTAAAAGTAAAAAAAAAACAAACACTAGATACTTACCTACCGCTGTCTGTCCTCCAGCGCTGCGCTCTGCTTCTCTGCTCTCCTCCTGTACTGTCTGTGAGCCGGAAAGCAGAGCGGTGACGTAGGTAAGTATCTAGTGTTTGTTTTTTTTTACTTTTAGCATGGTAACCAGGGTAAACATCGGGTTACTAAGCGCGGCCCTGCGCTTAGTTACCCGATGTTTACCCTGGTTACCAGTGAAGACATCGCTGGATCGGTGTCACACACGCCGATCCAGCGATGTCAGCAGGAGTCCAGCGATGAAATAAAGTTCTGGACTTTATTCAGCGACCAACGATCTCCCAGCAAGGGCCTGATCGTTGGTCGCTGTCACACATAACGATTTCATTAACGATATCGTTGCTACGTCACAAATAGCAACGATATCGTTAACAATATCGTTATGTGTGAAGGTACCTTAACTGTAGGGAACCACAGATGGGTGAGTCAGCAGAGCTGTTCACTAGTGATGAGGGAATTTGTTTGAAAAATGATCGGCAAACATAATTTCAGCACAAATATGGCACATTCGGATTCATGATTGGAAACGCAAGTAAAAACTTTATAAAATAATGAATATTCGGAAACATTCGGTGAAAAGTGAGGGAAAATATTTGCATTGCCACTAAAGTATTGGCCATTATAATGGTGGTGTATGATGAACATTGGGCTTATGTTTTATGAGGATAAGAGATTTGCAAAACTCAGAGGAGCTTGTAAACAGTAATTTTTTTCTTACATTTATGTTTATGTTTGCACATTGTGGCTAGCCAATCAGGGTGCAGGGAATATCCACAAAGTTCTAACACAATGGCTTGTGTGATTGACTGCTGAAATCACATGTCCTTCTCAGTATAAAGAGTGGACATCTTGTTTTAGCTCCATTTTGACACTGAAACAGCGCAGAGAGGCTGCTTCTTAGGCTGGCACTGTTTGCTGCTAGATTTTCATTAGTTAGCTAGGCGGTTGTTTTTTAAACATATAGCTTAGCTAGCTAATATAGAGTGTGGCTGTGAAATCAGTCTTCCAGCAGTTAATTTGTGTCATTACTGAGATCCACAGGTAAAGACAGCAGGGCAAATTTCATACTAGTGTGTTTTGCACTGCTTCTAATGTTCTCCATGCACGAGTAGACCGTTCTAAATAGTTTTTATTTTTTTTCCTTGCTAAATGTGAAACAGCATGCCATATCCCTCTTTGTCATTTAGTGGTGTGGTGATATTGTTCTGTGATTTGAGCTGTAGTGAATGAATAAATATTCTTGGGGGGCAGTTACTAGCAAGATGTACCATGCCATATCTCACCTTGATTTTTAGTGGCGGTGAAATTTCACAGTGTGCATAACTCATGCACATTAAAAAATATTTTTTTTTTCTGTTGCTAAACGTGATGCAAGCTACCGTCTCCCAAGACGTAACTTTGTGGCGGTTAAATGAAGATGTTTGCATCCCTCACGCACACAAAAAAATATTAATTATTTCTGTTGCAAAACGTGATACAGCCCACCATATTTCATATTGTAGTTTTGTGGCAGTGATTTGAACCTTTCTACATATCTATTTCACATTAAAAAGGAATTCTATATTTTTTTTGCAAAACATGATGCAGCCAACTGTATCACACGTTGTCATTTTGTGGCAGTAATATGAAGCTGTCTGCAGACCTAATGCACATTAAAAAATATATACAGTACAGAGCAAAAGTTTGGACACACCTTCTCATTTAAAGATTTTTCTGTATTTTCATGACTATGAAAATTGTACATTCACACTGAAGGCATAAAAACTATGAATTAACACATGTGGAATTATATACTTAACAAAAAAGTGTGAAAAAACTGAAAATATGTCTTATATTCTAGGTTCTTCAAAGTAGCCACCTTTTGCTTTGATGACTGCTTTGCACACTCTTGGCATTCTCTTGATGAGCTTCGAGAGGTAGTCACCGGGAATGGTTTTCACTTCACAGGTGTGCCCTGCCAGGTTTAGTAAGTGGGATTTCTTGCCTTAGAAATGGGGTTGGGACCATCAGTTGTGTTGTGCAGACATCTGGTGGATACACAGCTGATAGTCCTACTGAACAGACTGTAAGAATTTGTATTATGGCAAGAAAAAAGCAGCTAAGTAAAGAAAAATGAATGGCCATCATTACTTTAAGAAATGAAGGTCAGTCAGTCTGAAAAATTGGGAAAACTTTGAATGTGTCCCCAAGTGCAGTGGCAAAAACCATCCAGCGCTACAAAGAAACTGGCTGACATGAGGACCGCACCAGGAAAGGAAGAGTCACCTCTGCTTCTGAGGATAAGTTTATCCGAGTCACCAGCCTCAGAAATTGCATGTTAACAGCAGCTCAGATTAGAGACCAGGTCAATGCCACACAGAGTTCTGTGAGGACTGTACTGAGGTTACTAAGGGGTGGACCCACTGGACAGTGACAGAGATCCTCCCACAGGCAAGCTGACCAGATCGACCACCCCCTATACAGGGAGCGTTAGGGGCAGACCCGCGGGAGACTATCACCACAGCAGCTGGTATGCTAGGAAGGACAGGAAGGTGACTAATGGAAACACGGAGTGGGCAGAGGAAGAGAATAGACAGCCTGGGGACAGGAACATGGGCAGGGTGGAGGACACGAACTGGACGGAAATACGGACTGGATGGAGGATGAGAACTGACAGGCTGCAGGACACAGGCAGGATGAAGGACACCAACGAGCAGGCAGAATACTGAGAAGCAGACAGGACAGAAAACGAGGGCTGGATCAAGGAACGCTGAAAAGAAGTGCAGCCAGAATCACTTGAAAACACAAATGAGACACAGGCAAAGCAAAGCGGAAGAGGCAGGGTAAATAAGGGCAGCACTGCGCAGTACTTCTGGGTAGGAGTCCTCCTGAAAGATAGAGAATTCAAGTGAGAGGAAGACCCGGAGAACTCAGAAGTGTGCACGCGCAGCACAGAACTCAGTGCACGTGCACAGCCGATGGGAGGCAGAGGCCGAGCGGGAGCACCGAGAAGCAGAGAGCCGCCGAGGATCGACAGCTACGGAGGCATGCAGAGACTCCGAAGGGAGGTAAGTATGGGAGGAGTCGTGAGGCGGTGGCAGCAGCGGCGGTGATGTGACAAGTTCTAGCAGCAGACACATCTCTACAACAACTGTTTAGAGGAGACTTTGTGCAGCAGGCCTTCATGGTAAAATAGTTGCTAGGAAACCACTGCTAAGGACAGGCAACAAGCAGAAGAGACTTGTTTGAGCTAAAGAACAGAAGGAATGGATATTAGACCAGTGGAAATCTGTGATTTGGTCTGATGAGTCTAAATTTTAGATCTCATTTTTCAACCACCTTGTCTTTGTGCGACGCAAAAAAGGTGAACGGATGGACTCTACATGCCTGGTTCCCATCGTGAAGCATGGAGGAGGAGGTGTGATGGTGTGGGGGTGTTTTGCTGGTGATACTGTTGGGGATTTATTCAATGAAGGCATACTGAACCAGCATGGCTACCACAGCATCTTGCAGTGGCATGCTATTCCATCCGGTTTGCGTTTAGTTGGACCATCATTTATATTTCAACAGGACAATGACCCTAAACACACCTCCAAGCTGTATAAGGGCTATTTGACCAAGAAGGAGAGTGATGGGGTGCTACGCCAGATGACCTGGCCTCCACAGATACCAGACTTGAACCCAATCGAGATGGTTTGGGGTGAGCTGGACCGCAGAGTGAAGGCAAAGCATCTCTTGGAACTTCTTCAAGATTGTTGGAAGACCATTCCCGGTGACTACCTTTTGAAGCTCATCAAGGGAATGCCAAGAGTGTGCAAAGCAGTCATCAAAGCAAAAGGTGGCTACTTTGAAGAACCTAGAATATAAGACATATTTTCAGTTGTTTCACACTTTTTTGTTAAGTATATAATTCCACATGTGTTAATTCATAGTTTTGATGCCTTCAGAGTGAATGTACAATTTTGATAGTCCTGGTAATAGAGAAAAATCTTTAAATGAGAAGGTGTGTCCAAACTTTTGGTCTGTACGGTATATAATTTTTCTGGTGCTAAACGTGATACAGCCCGCCATATCCCATGTTGTAATTTAGTAGCTGTTAAATTGTTGTGTGTGCAGAAATTGTTTGGAGCATAGCTTCTAGGTTATACAAGCGTCATCCACACTAAAAAATAAATTTTTCTGCTACTAACATCTTACAGTAGGGAACATCTCACTTTCAAATTGGTTGTAGCATCTTGTCTGTTATAGATGCCTGATCTAGAGGCTCACAAAAATTCTTGTGTTATTATTATTCTTTTGTGGCTAACAATATTCAGCATACCATATTTCATCTTGTCATTTACTGCCACTGAAACTCAACTGTTTGCAGAGCTGATGCTGAGTTTAAAATCTAATTTTGTTGCTAATACTGTGCTCCTACCACACTACCTGAGCAACATGACTGGGAAAAAGTGAGGCTGTGGTGGAAGGCAGATTAGGCTTGGTGTTCAAGGTATACGTGGAGTAGGTGATAATGTTTGTGATAGCACTAGTGAACCAACAATGTCACATCCTAAGCAAAGACAACTGACAAATTCTGTTACTGGATGAGCTACTCCACTACCTTTCTTTGCCAGATGCACAGTGGTACACTTTGCTGATGAGGCTCAGAAAGAGCATGTGCTTGAGTGGATGGCAAGTGCAGCTTCAAGTGGCCTTTCCTCCTCTTCCTCACCTCAACATCACACCCAGTACAATCCACAGAGGTGGCACCCAAATTACCCTTACTTCCCCCGTATCCCAAATTTCCAACCATACAACTGACTGTATGGGACCACAGATGTGTGAGTCTGAAGAGCTGTTCACACATTCTATGAAGTGGTCATCAGAAGTGCACTCAAATGCTTCGAAGTCAAGAGGAAGAAATCTGCACTGATGCTGAGAATGATTTTTGCTTGGATCTGGGTCAGGACAAAATAGGGTTCAATCAGCTTCCTGACACTCGTCATCAGTTGGTAACCCCTGGGGGCAAATGATCCTGATGAGACTCAGATATCTGAGGCTCACGCAGACTGTACTGTGCTGTAAGGGTTGGAAGAGGAGGAATGTGACTCCAAGGGTGAGGAATGTGATAACACAGAGGATTATGATGATGAGGTGTTAGATCCCAGTTGACATGAACATAGAGTCACACAACTGAATAGGTCACCTGAGGAGAAATACTAGGACATTGTGCCGTATGTCGCAGACACGTAGTGATGCAGCCACAATGAGCAATGCATCCTCAGCCAGAACTATGGCTGTGACCAGCAGCATCCATTGATCTGCAGCTTGCAGGGGTGGAAAAGTCTGCCTAGCCTGGACCTTTTTTGACACTGCAAAGGATGAGTCAACTTACGTAATCTTCCAACTTTGCAAAAAAAAAACTGAGTAGAGATAAAAAGTGCATTAATTTAACTACTACACGTATGAACCTTCACACACGCAATCTACATGTGTTACTATGGGAATCCCATTGCGATAAAATGCAGACCAGTGAGCCTGAACAACCATTAGCCTCCTCATCATCCACATTTTCTGCTTCTTCCTCCTTCTCTGTTACCGTGCCAACTATTGAGGTTTCTGACCGCAGCTTTACCAGCTCCAATCACGCTAACTGAAAGCCCACCATCAGCTGTAATGGAAGGGGACATTTCTGCTGTATTTGACCGATCTCAGAGAACAAGCACACCACAACTATCTTAATCCACCATAACATATCCTCCTGCACCTCCCTCATGGTCCCGCAGCTTGTCCAGGTCACTGTACTCTGCCTTCCCTCAGCACTGAAGCCAGCCCACTGTACTGAAGTTGTGGTCACATAAAAGATTGTTTACTCCTACGCATGACAAAGCTAAAAGGTTGTGTATTGCCCTTAGTGGGGTACTGAGGTCGACAGGCAGGATTTGTATTCTTGGGGTCACAGGATGGCAGCCGTGCCCAGTGCCTGTGCTCCCAGAACAGTGAAACAGGGATTAAAAATTAAAAGGAAAACAAATCAATGGTAATATTAAATGTTACATTTTAAGTTCCCTTTTTTTTGCTTTATTTCTACTGAACTCCTGGGAAAAACACTTCACTGCTGTTTATGAAAACAATTCAGCATCTCAGCTTACCACCCGACTCTGGAAGTCTGGATGGCCTAAGAGCTGATACCCTGATCCTTCTCAGCATGGTCCCTGGAGGAAGCACATGCCTCTCCTCCCTGAACATTGTCCGTTTTATTTTTTACTGTCCCGTCTCAGGCCAACTGTGCCCCTCTCTTCCCAGTTAGAGTATCTATGCAAAGATGTAAGCTTCAAGCAGAGTAAGAGAGCGGGGTAAATTGTGTGTGCAGTTGTCCCGAGCAGAGAAGCATAACTCCCATCATTTGCAAAAGACATATAAAATAGTACATATCTGACGATTTTGCTGTGGCACAGACACAGGGCGCCACATTCCTCCCTTGCTAAAGATAGCACGTCATTGGGCAACACCGCCGAACGCCAGCGTATAATAAAATTGCGCAACATTTAACCTGAGTATAAGTAAATAATCACATTGACTGATTCATGGATTACAGACAAAAACAACTTCTGATTGGTTGGATTGTCCCTGAGTGCAGCTGCAGGGCACACAGACCATAATATAAGATTCACTGCACTGGCTGTTTTAGGTGGCTTCTTGCCAAGGCATAATGAACGAGGTCACCTCTCAAGTTT
The DNA here is from genome assembly GCF_032444005.1 of Ranitomeya imitator. Taxonomy (NCBI): domain Eukaryota; kingdom Metazoa; phylum Chordata; class Amphibia; order Anura; family Dendrobatidae; genus Ranitomeya; species Ranitomeya imitator. The sequence goes on from NC_091286.1 coordinate 592,740,474, forward strand.
ATGAATCCTTACAAGAGTTCTTGTAAAAGAAAGCATATCAGTTACTGAAATCTCACATTAGTCCATGTGGGCACAACTTCTTCAACATTTTTAATATTGCTACATAAGGCTTATTTAAGTGTAAGTACAAATTCAAAATATACTTACCGTATATACTCGAGTATAAGCCGACCTCATTATAAACTGAGACCCCTAATTTTGCCACAAAAAACTGGGAAAACATAATGACTTGAGTATAAGCCTAGGGTGGGAAATGCAGCAGCTACTGGTAAATTTCTGCCGCTATTCTGCCTCCTCACCAACTACCCGTGCTGCCGCCTCACCAACCACCCGAGCTGCCGCCTCACCAACACCAGAGCTGCCACCTCACCACCGCCAGAGCTGCCGCCTCACCACCACCAGAGCTGCGGCACTCCCGACCTTCTGTGTCTTCCCCAGTATCCTGTAGAATGTAAGTCCTCAAGGACAGGGTCCTCTCCCCTCTATACCAGTCTGTCATCGTAAGTTTGTGTACTGTAAATGATATCTATAACCCTGTATGTAACCCCTTTCTCATGTACAGCACCATGGAATTAATGGTGCCTTATAAATAAATAATAATAATATTAATACATTTCTGAAATAAAAATAGTTACCAATAAAAGTAAAATTAATTGAGACATCAGTAGGTAAGTGTTTTGAATATCCATATTGAATCAGGAGCCCCATATAATGCTCCATAAAGTTCATGATGCGCCCCACATGATGCTCCATACAAAATATGCCCCATATAATGCTCCATAAACTTCATGATGGGCCCATTAAAATGCTCCATAATAAAATATGCCCCATATAATGCTCCATAAAGTTTATGATGGGCCACATAAGGTGCTTCATAGAAAAATATGCCCCATATAATGATGCACAAAGGTTGATAATGGCCCATAAGATGCTCCATAAAAATATTTTCCCCATATGATGCTACACAAAGGTTGATTATGGCCCAATAAGATGCTCCATAGAAACATTTGCCCCATACAATCCTGCATAAAGGTTGATTATCGACCAAGATGCTCCATAGAAAATGTGCCCCACATAATGCTGCATAAAGGTTGATTATGTTCCCATAAGATGTTCCATAGAAACATTTGCCCTATATGCTGCTGCTGCGATAAAAAAAATGACATACTCACCTCTTGTCCTGAGCAGGCTGGGACACCGCTACTTGCGATATTCACCTGTTCCCATTCCACCTCTGCGCACTGCTCCGTCTTCCACGTCCTCTGCAGTGACTGTTCAGGCAGAGGGTGGCGCGCAAACTAAACACGTCATCGTGCCCTCTGACCTGAACGTCACAGCCTGAGGACTCGGAAGACGGAGCGGCGAGCAGCGGTGGAACTGGGACAGGTGAATATCGGAATGCTCACCCTCCCCCTTTATACTCACCCACCAGGCACGGTCCCTGGCAGCTTCTCACTGACAGATGGTCTCTGGGTGCTGGCAGCTTCTTCCTATGTTCCGCAGTCACATCGTACCACTCATTAAAGTAATTAATATGCGCTCCACCCCAATGGGAGTAGAGTCATGTCGATATTCATTACTTTAATGAGCGGTACCACGTGACCGCTGCACATAGGAAGAGCTGCGGGCGCCGGAGAAGCAGTGACTTGCAGAAATGTGCCGGGAGCAGGTGAGTATGATTTGACATCTGCCACTCCCCCGCCAACCCCTAGGACAATTACTAAAGTATAAGCCGAGAGGAGCACTTTCAGCCTAAAAAGATGGGCTGAAAATCTCGGCTTATACTCGAGTATATACGGTATTAATCTTAATACTCTATGAGAATACTTTATAAATCATTTCGGTAGCAAGAAGGAGTTTGTCCTTGTGGGTTATGCTGTGACCTGTGCAAAATAGGAATGCTAGGCAACTTCCTACAACTCTTTGAACCTTCCATAGATACGATAGGTTCACTGCTGACTATGGACAAGTTTTCTGATTCTTCCGCATTCAAAGTCTCAGTAGTTGGCATTAGCCGTTTGTCGCTTTCAGAATGGTTTGGTGTCTCTGGTAAAGACCGTTGTGGGAACAACATCACTGAAACTACCATTGCGTTGTCGACTTGTAGCAAAAACCTGGGGAATTCACCTAGGACAGTGCAAATGTTTGCATCAGTCTTTTCTACTAACTGAGGATCTTTCTTAGTTTCAACTCTTTGATGCAATGGTGCTGAACATACTTTAAGATTGTCTCTTGATACAGTAGTACATGTCTTTCTGCTGTCTCTGGAAATGGTACATATTTTGCTGTTGTTATAGTTAGACGGTTGAATAGTGTAAGGCTGGGTTTCCCATTGGTCATCTAACTTGTAGTTTCTTCTCTTTTTCTTTAACACTTGTTCACCTGGTGGTAAGGGGGTTGCCACAGCACGTCCATTAAAGTATCTTTCCTGTTTTTGCATAGTATGAGCAAGACTTTCTTCTACACATTGCTGAACTTTTTGATACTGCAAGGACTCCCATTTCCAGGTCAATAGGGAGTTTACCTGGCTGTGCACGCATCAAGTAGGCTGGGGTGTTGTGAATTCTGTGGCTGAGTTCACTTCTGTGGTCACAAGTGGTATTGCAGTCTCTGGGCTTCCTCCCTCAGGTGTTTTGGTGAGCTCGTTGGCTGCCTTGCTATTTTGCTCCACCTGAGTCTGTCTTCCTTGCTCCTTGTCAATGTTCCAGTGTTGGATCTGAGCTACTGCATCTTTCCTTGGGCCTGCTGCTCAGCTAGATAAGTGCTTCTAGTTTGTTTTCTGTTTTTTCTGTCCAGCTTGCTATTAACTTTTGCTGGAAGCTCTGAGAAGCAAAGGGGTGCACCGCCGTGCTGTTAGTTCGGCACGGTGGGTCTTTTTGCCCCTTTGCGTGGTTTTCGTTTTAGGGTTTTTTGTAGACTGCATAGTTCTCTTTGCTATCCTCGCTCTGTCTAGAATATCGGGCCTCACATTGCTGAATCTATTTCATTCCTACGTTTGTCTTTTCATCTTGCTAACAGTCATTATATGTGGGGGGCTGCCTATTCCTTTGGGGTATTTCTCTGAGGTAAGTCAGGCTTGTATTTCTATCTTCAGGCTAGTCAGCTCCTCAGGCAGTGCCGAGTTGCATAGGTAGTTGATAGGCGCAATCCACTGCTGCTTATAGTTGTGTGAGGATAGATCAGGTACTGCAGTCTACAGAGATTCCACGTCTCAGAGCTCGTCCTATTGTTTTTGGTTATTGCCAGATCTCTGTATGTGCGCTGATTACTGCACGCTGTGTTGCCTGATTGCCAGCCATAACAGTACAAGGAGCCCTCCAATGATTTCCAATAGAGGGAAAAAAGAAATCCTGACATCATTTTTTTTTCTTAGCTCTGTCTTCAGTCTTTTTTTTCCCCTAGACATTAGAGTGCTTCAGGACACAGCTGTGGACATGGATATTCAGGCTCTGTGCTCCTCAATGGATAATCTCGTTGTAAATGTACAAAAGATTCAAGATACTATTGATCAGAAATCGATGCTAGAACCAAGAATTCCGATTCCTGATTTGTTTTTTGGTGACAGAACTAAGTTCCTGAGCTTCAGAAATAATTGTAAGCTATTTTTGGCCTTGAAACCTCATTCTTCTGGTAATCCTATTCAACAGGTTTTGATTATTATTTCTTTTTTGCGCGGCGACCCACAGGACTGGGCGTTTTCTCTTGCACCAGGAGATTCTGCATTGAGTAATGTTGATGCATTTTTCCAGGCGCTGGGATTGCTTTACGATGAGCCTAATTCAGTGGATCAAGCTGAGAAAAATCTGCTGGCTTTATGCCAGGGTCAGGATGATGTAGAAGTATATTGTCAGAAATTTAGGAAATGGTCAGTACTCACTCTGTGGAATGAATCTGCACTAGCGGCTTTGTTCAGAAAGGGTCTCTCTGAAGCTCTTAAGGATGTAATGGTGGGATTTCCTATGCCTGCTGGTTTGAATGAGTCTATGTCCTTGGCCATTCAGATCGGTCGTCGCTTGCGCGAGCGTAAATCTGTGCACCATCTGGCGGTATTGTCTGAGAGTAAGCCTGAGCCTATGCAGTGCGACAGGACTATGACTAAAGTAGAACGGCACGAACACAGACGTCTGAACAGACTGTGTTTCTATTGTGGTGATTCTACTCATGCTATTTCTAATTGTCCTAAACGCACTAGGCGGTTCGATAGCTCTGCCGTTATTGGTACTGTACAGTCCAAATTCCTTTTGTCCATTACCTTAATGTGCTCTTTGTCATCATATTCTGTCATGGCGTTTGTGGATTCAGGCGCTGCCCTGAATCTGATGGATTTGGATTATGCTAAACGTTGTGGGTTTTTCTTGGAGCCTTTGCGGTGTCCTATTCCGTTGAGAGGAATTGATGCTACACCTTTGGCCAAGAATAAGCCTCAGTACTGGGCCCAGCTGACCATGTGCATGGCTCCTGCACATCAGGAAGTTATTCGCTTTTTGGTACTGCATAATTTGCATGATGTGGTCGTGTTGGGGTTGCCATGGCTACAAACCCATAATCCAGTATTGGATTGGAACTCTATGTCGGTAACCAGCTGGGGTTGTCAGGGAGTACATGGTGATGTTCCATTTTTGTCTATTTCGTCATCCATTCCTTCTGACATCCCAGAGTTCTTGTCGGACTTTCAGGATGTATTTGAAGAGTCCAAGTCTGATGCCCTACCTCCGCATAGGAATTGTGATTGTGCTATCGATTTGATTCCTGGTAGTAAATTCCCTAAGGGTCGTTTATTTAATTTGTCCGTACCTGAACACACCGCTATGCGCAGTTATGTGAAGGAGTCCCTGGAGAAGGGACATATTCGCCCATCGTCGTCACCATTGGGAGCAGGGTTCTTTTTTGTAGCCAAGAAGGATGGTTCGCTAAGACCGTGTATTGATTACCGCCTTCTTAATAAGATCACTGTTAAGTTTCAGTATCCCTTGCCATTGATTTCTGACTTGTTTGCTCGGATTAAGAGGGCTAGTTGGTTTACTAAGATTGATCTTCGTGGTGCGTATAATCTGGTGAGAATCAGGCAGGGAGATGAATGGAAAACGGCATTTAATACGCCCGAGGGTCATTTTGAGTATCTGGTGATGCCGTTCGGACTTGCCAATGCTCCATCTGTTTTTCAGTCTTTTATGCATGACATTTTCCGTGAGTATCTGGATAAATTCTTGATTGTTTACTTGGATGACATTTTGATCTTCTCAGATGATTGGGAGTCTCATGTGAAGCAAGTCAGAATGGTTTTCCAGGTACTGCGTGCTAATTCCTTGTTCGTGAAGGGATCAAAGTGTCTCTTCGGTGTGCAGAAAGTTTCATTTTTGGGGTTCATCTTTTCCCCTTCTACTATCGAGATGGATCCGGTTAAGGTTCAGGCCATCCAGGATTGGACTCAGCCGACATCTCTAAAAAGTCTGCAGAAATTCCTGGGCTTTGCTAATTTTTATCGTCGCTTCATCTGTAATTTTTCTAGCATTGCCAGACCATTGACCGATTTGACCAAGAAGGGTGCTGATTTGGTTAATTGGTCTTCTGCTGCCGTGGAAGCTTTTCAGGAGTTGAAGCGTCGTTTTTGCTGTGCCCCTGTGTTGTGTCAACCTGATGTTTCTCTTCCGTTCCAGGTCGAGGTTGATGCTTCTGAGATTGGTGCAGGGGCGGTTTTGTCACAGAGAGGTTCTGGTTGCTCAGTGTTCAAACCATGTGCTTTCTTTTCCAGGAAATTTTCTGCTGCTGAGCGTAATTATGATGTGGGCAACCGAGAGTTGCTGGCCATGAAGTGGGCATTCGAGGAGTGGCGTCATTGGCTTGAGGGTGCTAAGCATCGCGTGGTGGTTTTGACTGATCATAAGAACCTTACTTATCTTGAGTCTGCCAAGCGCTTGAATCCTAGACAGGCCCGTTGGTCGTTATTTTTTGCTCGTTTTGATTTTGTGATTTCATACCTTCCGGGCTCTAAAAATGTGAAGGCGGATGCTCTGTCTAGGAGTTTTGTGCCCGACTCTCCGGGGTTATCTGAGCCGGCGAGTATCCTCAAGGAAGGAGTCATTGTGTCTGCCATCTCCCCTGATTTGCGGAGAGTGTTGCAGAAATTTCAGGCTAATAAACCTGATCGTTGTCCGGCCGAGAAACTGTTCGTCCCTGATAGGTGGACTAGTAAAGTTATCTCTGAACTTCATTGTTCGGTGCTGGCCGGTCATCCAGGAATCTTTGGTACCAGGGAGTTGGTTGCTAGATCCTTCTGGTGGCCATCTCTGTCACGGGATGTGCGTGCTTTTGTGCAGTCCTGTGGAATTTGTGCTAGGGCTAAGCCCTGCTGTTCACGTGCCAGTGGGTTGCTTTTGCCCTTGCCAGTCCCGAAGAGGCCTTGGACACATATTTCGATGGATTTCATTTCTGACCTTCCCGTTTCTCAAAAAATGTCGGTCATTTGGGTGGTCTGTGATCGCTTTTCTAAAATGGTCCATCTGGTGCCCTTGGTTAAATTGCCTTCCTCCTCTGATTTGGTGCCTTTGTTCTTCCAGCATGTGGTTCGTTTACATGGCATTCCTGAGAATATTGTTTCTGACAGAGGTTCCCAGTTTGTCTCGAGGTTCTGGCGAGCCTTTTGTGGTAGGATGGGCATTGACCTATCTTTTTCCTCGGCCTTCCATCCTCAGACTAATGGCCAGACCGAACGAACCAATCAGACCTTGGAAACATATCTGAGATGTTTTGTTTCCGCTGACCAGGATGATTGGGTGTCATTTTTGCCGTTGGCTGAGTTCGCCCTTAATAATCGGGCCAGCTCGGCTACCTTGGTCTCTCCATTTTTCTGCAATTCTGGGTTCCATCCTCGTTTCTCTTCAGGACAGGTTGAGTCTTCGGACTGTCCTGGTGTGGATTATGTGGTGGACAGGTTGCAGCAGATCTGGACTCAGGTAGTGGACAATTTGACCTTGTCCCAGGAGAAGGCTCAGCTTTTCGCTAATCGCAGACGCCGTGTGGGACCCCGACTTCGTGTTGGGGATCTGGTTTGGTTATCTTCTCGTCATATTCCTATGAAGGTTTCCTCTCCTAAATTTAAACCTCGTTTTATTGGTCCGTATAGGATTTCTGAGATTCTCAATCCGGTGTCTTTTCGTCTGACCCTCCCAGACTCCTTTTCCATACATAATGTATTCCATAGGTCGTTGTTGAGGAGATACGTGGCACCTATGGTTCCATCTGTGGAGCCTCCTGCCCCTGTTTTGGTGGAGGGGGAATTGGAGTATATTGTGGAGAAGATTTTGGATTCTCGTGTCTCTAGACGGAAACTCCAGTATCTGGTCAAATGGAAGGGTTATGCTCAGGAAGATAATTCCGGGGTTTTTGCCTCTGATGTCCATGCCCCAGATCTTGTTCGTGCCTTTCATGTGGCTCATCCTGGTCGGCCTGGGGGTTCTGGTGAGGGTTCGGTGACCCCTCCTCAAGGGGGGGGTACTGTTGTGAATTCTGTGGCTGAGTTCACTTCTGTGGTCACAAGTGGTATTGCAGTCTCTGGGCTTCCTCCCTCAGGTGTTTTGGTGAGCTCGTTGGCTGCCTTGCTATTTAGCTCCACCTGAGTCTGTCTTCCTTGCTCCTTGTCAATGTTCCAGTGTTGGATCTGAGCTACTGCATCTTTCCTTGGGCCTGCTGCTCAGCTAGATAAGTGCTTCTAGTTTGTTTTCTGTTTTTTCTGTCCAGCTTGCTATTAACTTTTGCTGGAAGCTCTGAGAAGCAAAGGGGTGCACCGCCGTGCTGTTAGTTCGGCACGGTGGGTCTTTTTGCCCCTTTGCGTGGTTTTCGTTTTAGGGTTTTTTGTAGACTGCATAGTTCTCTTTGCTATCCTCGCTCTGTCTAGAATATCGGGCCTCACTTTGCTGAATCTATTTCATTCCTACGTTTGTCTTTTCATCTTGCTAACAGTCATTATATGTGGGGGGCTGCCTATTCCTTTGGGGTATTTCTCTGAGGTAAGTCAGGCTTGTATTTCTATCTTCAGGCTAGTCAGCTCCTCAGGCAGTGCCGAGTTGCATAGGTAGTTGATAGGCGCAATCCACTGCTGCTTATAGTTGTGTGAGGATAGATCAGGTACTGCAGTCTACAGAGATTCCACGTCTCAGAGCTCGTCCTATTGTTTTTGGTTATTGCCAGATCTCTGTATGTGCGCTGATTACTGCACGCTGTGTTGCCTGATTGCCAGCCATAACACTGGGGCATATCTTGTTGAGCTGGTTGGGATATGATTGTACTTTTCACTCAAATCAGGCAATTTCTCAGGCCATTGGTTACTTTGTTCTAGTGGTAGGATCTGCAATAAATTGATTACCAGTTTTTTGCAAAGACCATTGCCTTGGGGGTGGTATGGCATTGTTCTGATCTTTTTACATCTGTATAGGGAGCAAAATTCTTGGAAAACTTCTGCTTTGAAGGCTGGACCTTGGTCTGTCAGCACTTGATTTGGGTGGCCTAGGTTCTGCAGAAATACTATTGAAATGCCTTTGCGGCTGTTCCTGCTATTTGGTCTTTCACTGGAATGACCACTAGGAAACGGGAATACTGATCCATTAATATTAAGGTGCAGGTATACCCTGATCGGCTTGGGGATAGTTGCACGTGGTCTAAGGCCACTAACTCCAGAGGGTATTTAGTGATGACAGTCTGCAAGGGGGCCATTTGACTGCTGGAATTCTTTCTTCTAAGATTCCATGGGCCGTGTCACGATATGGTATGAAATATCATAAGTAGTTCTCTTGCTAGCCTGCGTGGGCTAAGCCCCCCTTCTTGGAGTGATACTGCAACAGTTGTAGCTGCAAATTCCTGGCTTTCCTTCTCAGAGAGTGTGGGGGTTAGGAGAGCCAAAGTTATTTACGACCGGCATTTCCTGTGTAAGCTCTTGTTCAGCTACAAGTGAAGTAGAAACTTCGAGGATCCATGAAAGATTCTTTGTTTAGTTTTTGTTAGATATTAGGCAAGCGATTTAAGCTAGATATACGAAAATATATATTCTTATTCTCACTCGGTGTACCTACCCATTCCCCGAAACACGGGCTTCTAACTCCGTCTGGTTAAGAAGTAGGGTTTTCTCTGTAAATATGTATCCCAGATAAGACATATTTGATCTCATTAGAATGCTCACGTTAATCCGAGATGAATGAGGAGTATGTTAGGACTCTGACATGTTTTGTAGTGAAGTTATAGAAATCAGAGAAAATAGTTTAAAGTTTAGGCAGAATGTAGAGAGAGGAGGGTCTGGATAACTGGATAAGCCAGCCTTTCTGTGATGTCACAGCCTTAATGTTTTAAGTGTCTGGCAGGCTCTGAGGAGTCACTTTCTCCTTGATTTCTTGTCTTCTCCCGGAAGAGCCCTGCACACGTCCAAATGAGCTGGGACGTATGGTTGCCTATCATCCTTTGAACATGTGAGTGTTGCTTTTTCTCATTTATTCCCTTTATGTTATAATTACCCTTGTACATATTTGCAATTGTCTCATTTGTAACTTCCTTATAAAATATTTTGATAAAACACTGCCTGAAACTTTTGATGGGGTATATTATTTAATAACAGTTCTTTCTCCTGTTCTAAACCGTACCCTAAGTCTCTTGAAGGGAAAATACGCTACTGTTACTGTTGTGTTGGGTTAGCTTCGGACCCGTTTAATCGAAGCTGGTGGCAGCGAGAGTGTGCTGACTTTTGGGGTTATGCTGAAGCGACTGCGGCATTGCTAATTATTGTTCCTGCCTGAGTGGGAGTAGTTATCACGTCTGTCATGATTCCAATGGCAGGGAATCACAAAAGGACAAGCACCAACGAGCTCTAGGGTGATGGAACCTGAGCTGACCGCGACCCTAAACCTGAACACACAAATAACAATAGCCGGGGAACGTGTCTACGTTGGTCCTAGACATCTCGCACCAGCCGAAGATTTAACTTCCCCTATTAGAAGAAACACAGACCTCTCTTGCCTCCAGAGAAATACCCCACAGAAATAGCAGCCCCCCACATATAATGACGGTGAAATGAGAGGAAGGCACATACACAGTATGAAATCAGATTCAGCAAAATGAGGCCCGCTAAAACTAGATAGCAGAGGATACAAAAGTAAACTGCGCGGTCAGCAAAAAACCCTTCAAAAAAACCATCCTGTAATTACTTGAACTCATGTTCCAACTCATGGAACATGAGGAGCAATTACAGCCCACTAGAGCAACCAGCAGCAAAGAAACAATTATATGCAAGCTGGACAAGACAAAAATAAAGCAAAACGTGGAACAAGAAAATCAAAAACTTAGCTTGTCCTGAAGATTACTGAAGCCAGAAGCTGAGGAAACAAAACACTCTGATAACCTTGATAGCCGGCGGGGAAATGACAAGAAAGCCCGGTTAAATAGGAAACTCCCAAATGCTAATAGAACAGGTGGACACCAGAGACAGCAGAACACAAATCACCCAGTACCATCAGTAACCACCAGAGGGAGCCCAAAAACAGAACTCACAACAGTACCCCCCCCTTGAGGAGGGGTCACCGAACCCTCACGAGAACCACCAGGGCGACCAGGATGAGCCCTATGAAATGCACGGACCAAATCAGCAGCATGAACATCAGAGGCAACCACCCAAGAATTATCCTCCTGACCATAACCCTTCCACTTGACCAAATATTGGAGTTTCCGTCTGGAAACACGAGAATCCAAGATCTTCTCCACAACATACTCCAATTCTCCCTCCACCAGCACCGGAGCAGGAGGCTCAAGCGAAGGAACAACAGGTACCTCATACCTCCGCAACAACGACCGATGGAACACATTATGAATAGCAAACGATGCCGGGAGATCCAAACGAAACGACACAGGGTTAAGAATTTCCAAGATCCTATAAGGACCGATGAACCGAGGCTTGAACTTAGGAGAAGAGACCTTCATAGGAACAAAACGAGAAGACAACCACACCAAGTCCCCAACACGAAGTCGAGGACCCACGCGGCGACGGCGATTAGCAAACTGCTGAGCCCTCTCCTGGGACAACTTCAAATTGTCCACCACATGACTCCAAATCTGATGCAACCTATCCACCACCATGTCCACTCCAGGACAATCAGAAGGCTCCACCTGACCAGAGGAAAAACGAGGATGAAACCCCAAATTACAAAAGAAAGGAGAAACCAAGGTAGCAGAACTAGCCCGATTATTAAGGGCAAACTCGGCCAGCGGCAAAAAGGTAACCCAGTCATCCTGATCAGCAGAAACAAAACACCTCAAATAAGTTTCCAAGGTCTGATTAGTTCGCTCCGTCTGGCCATTCGTCTGAGGGTGGAATGCAGACGAAAAGGACAAATCAATGCCCATCTTAGCACAGAACGTCCGCCAAAATCTAGACACAAACTGGGATCCCCTGTCAGAAACGATGTTCTCCGGAATCCCATGCAAACGAACCACGTTCTGGAAAAACAGAGGGACCAACTCAGAGGAGGAAGGCAACTTAGGCAAGGGTACAAGATGAACCATTTTAGAAAAGCGGTCACACACAACCCAGATGACAGACATTTTTTGAGAGACAGGGAGATCCGAAATAAAGTCCATGGAAATGTGTGTCCAAGGCCTCTTCGGGATAGGCAAAGGTGACAACAATCCACTGGCTCGAGGACAGCAAGGCTTAGCCCGAGCACAAACCTCACAAGACTGCACAAAAGAACGCACATCCCTCGACAAGGAAGGCCACCAAAAAGACCTGGCCACCAAGTCTCTAGTACCAAATATTCCAGGATGACCTGCCAACGCAGAAGAATGGACCTCGGAGATGACTCTACTTGTCCAACTATCCGGAACAAACAGTCTCTCAGGCGGACAACGATCAGGTTTACCCGCCTGAAACTCCTGCAAAGCACGTCGCAAGTCTGGGAAGACGGCCGACAAAATCACCCCATCCCTAAGGATACCAGTGGGCTCAGAATTTCCAGGGGAGTCAGGCACAAAACTCCTAGAAAGAGCATCCGCCTTCACATTCTTTGAACCTGGCAGGTATGAAACCACAAAATTGAAACGAGAGAAAAACAGTGACCAACGAGCCTGTCTAGGATTCAGACGCCTGGCAGACTCAAGGTAAATCAGATTTTTGTGATCAGTCAAGACCACCACACGATGTCTAGCACCCTCCAGCCAATGACGCCACTCCTCAAATGCCCACTTCATGGCCAAAAGTTCCCGATTACCCACATCATAATTCCGCTCAGCGGGCGAAAACTTCCTAGAAAAGAACGCACATGGCTTCATCACCGAGCAATCGGAGCCTCTCTGCGACAAAACCGCCCCCGCTCCAATCTCGGAAGCATCAACCTCAACCTGGAAAGGAAGCGAAACATCAGGCTGACGCAACACAGGAGCAGAAGAAAACCGGCGTTTAAGTTCCTGAAAGGCCTCCACAGCCGCAGGAGACCAATCAGCAACATCAGCACCCTTCTTAGTCAAATCCGTCAAAGGCTTAACAACACTAGAAAAATTAGTTATAAAATGACGATAGAAATTAGCAAAGCCCAAGAACTTCTGCAGACTCTTAAGAGATGCAGGCTGCGTCCAGTCACAAATAGCCTGAACCTTGACGGGATCCATCTCAATAGTAGAAGGGGAAAAAATATACCCCAAGAAAGAAATCTTCTGGACTCCAAAGAGACACTTTGAGCCCTTTACAAACAAGGAATTAGCCCGCAGGACCTGAAACACCTTCCTGACCTGCTGAACATGAGACTCCCAGTCATCAGAAAAAACCAAAATATCATCCAAATACACAATCATAAATTTATCCAGATATTCACGGAAAATATCGTGCATAAAGGACTGGAAGACTGAAGGAGCATTAGAAAGTCCGAAAGGCATTACCAAATACTCAAAATGGCCCTCAGGCGTATTAAATGCGGTTTTCCACTCATCACCTTGCTTTATTCATATAAGATTATACGCACCCCGAAGATCAATCTTAGTGAACCATTTAGCCCCCTTAATGCGAGCAAACAAATCAGTCAACAAAGGCAAAGGATACTGATATTTTACGGTAATCTTATTCAAAAGACGATAATCTATACAAGGCCTCAAGGACCCATCTTTTTTGGCCACGAAAAAAAAACCTGCTCCCAAAGGGGACGAAGATGGACGGATATGTCCCTTTTCCAAGGACTCCTTAACATAATCCCGCATAGCAGTATGCTCTGGCACTGACAGATTGAACAAACGACCTTTAGGAAATTTACTACCAGGAATTAAATCTATAGCACAATCGCAATTCCTGTGAGGAGGAAGCGAACTGAGCTTAGGCTCCTCAAAAACATCCCGATAATCAGACAAAAATACAGGAACCTCAGAAGGAGTAGATGAAGCGATAGAAATCGGAGGTGCATCATCATGAACCCCCTGACATCCCCAGCTTAACACAGACATTGTTTTCCAGTCAAGGACTGGATTATGAGTTTGTAACCATGGCAGACCAAGTACTAGAACATCATGTAAATTATACAATACCAGGAAGCAAATCACCTCCTGATGAACGGGAGTCATACGCATGGTCACTTGTGTCCAGTACTGAGGTTTATTCATAGCCAAAGGTGTAGAGTCAATTCCCTTCAAAGGAATAGGGACTTCCAGAGGCTCAAGACTAAACCCACATCGCTTGGCAAATGACCAATCCATAAGACTCAGGGCAGCGCCTGAATCTACATAGGCATCGACGGAAATGGATGATAATGAGCAAATCAGAGTCACAGACAGAATGAACTTAGACTGTAACGTACTAATGGCAACAGACTTATCAACCTTTTTTGTGCGTTTAGAGCATGCTGATATAACATGAGCTGAATCACCACAATAAAAGCACAACCCATTTTTCCGCCTATAGCTTTGCCGTTCACTTCTAGACTGAACTCTATCACATTGCATTGTCTCAAGTGCCTGTTCAGAAGACACCGCCAAATGGTGCACAGGTTTGCGCTCCCGTAAACGCCGATCAATCTGAATAGCCATAGTCATAGACTCATTCAGACCCGTAGGCGCAGGGAACCCCACCATAACATCTTTAATGGCCTCAGAAAGGCCATCTCTGAACTTTGCAGCCAGGGCGCACTCATTCCACTGAGTAAGCACTGACCATTTCCGAAATTTTTGACAATATATTTCTGCTTCATCTTGCCCCTGAGAGAGAGCTAATAAAGCTTTTTCAGCCTGAATCTCCTGGTTAGGTTCCTCATAGAGCAAACCCAATGCCAGAAAAAACGCATCCACATTAAGCAACGCAGGATCCCCTGGTGCCAATGCAAATGCCCAATTTTGAGGGTCACCCCGCAGGAAAGATATAATAATCTTAACCTGCTGAGCAGGGTCTCCAGAAGAGCGAGATTTCAAAGAAAGGAACAGCTTGCAATTGTTCCTAAAATTCAGAAAACTAGATCTATCTCCAGCAAAGAACTCTGGAATAGGAATTCTAGGTTCAGACATAGGAGCATGTACAACAAAATCTTGTATATTTTGAACCTTAGCAGCAAGATTATTCAAGCTGGAAGCTAAACTCTGGACGTCCATGATAAACAGCTAAGGTCAGAGCCATTCAAGGATTAAGAGGAGGAAAAAAAAAAAAAATCAGCCAGGCTGCAATTAAGGCTAGGCAGCAACCTCAGAGGAGAGAAAAAAAAAAAAAAAAACTTCCTCAGACTACTTTTCCTCCTACTTCAGCCCAAACATTTTGGCCGGCTATACTGTCATGATTCCAATGGCAGGGAATCACAAAAGGACAAGCACCAACGAGCTCTAGGGTGATGGAACCTGAGCTGACCGCGACCCTAAACCTGAACACACAAATAACAAAAGCCGGGGAACGTGCCTACGTTGGTCCTAGACGTCTCGCACCAGCCGAAGATCTAACTTCCCCTATTAGAAGAAACACAGACCTCTCTTGCCTCCAGAGAAATACCCCACAGAAATAGCAGCCCCCCACATATAATGACGGTGAAATGAGAGGAAGGCACATACACAGTATGAAAACAGATTCAGCAAAATGAGGCCCGCTAAAACTAGATAGCAGAGGATACAAAAGTAAACTGCGCGGTCAGCAAAAAACCCTTCAAAAAAACCATCCTGTAATTACTTGAACTCATGTTCCAACTCAAGGAACATGAGGAGCAATTACAGCCCACTAGAGCAACCAGCAGCAAAGAAACAATTATATGCAAGCTGGACAAGACAAAAATAAAGCAAAACGTGGAACAAGAAAATCAAAAACTTAGCTTGTCCTGAAGATTACTGAAGCCAGAAGCTGAGGAAACAAAGCACTCTGATAACCTTGATAGCCGGCGGGGAAATGACAAGAAAGCCCGGTTAAATAGGAAACTCCCAAATGCTAATAGAACAGGTGGACACCAGAGACAGCAGAACACAAATCACCCAGTACCATCAGTAACCACCAGAGGGAGCCCAAAAACAGAACTCACAACACACGTCGCTGCAGCGTGCCCAATAGCCAGTACATAGCAGGCAGCCTTTCTGGCGACTAATTACCCAGGGTGCAGTACCTAATCTGACCTGAGAGTAAGGGGGCGCCAGAGAGCTGCAAGTGTTAAGTAGAACTGTAAGTGGGATATACATAAATCCCTGCAGTTCGTGGTATATAGAAAAGCAGTGGGATACCTAGAATAAGCCCCTGCTGTAAACTAAGAGGTCAATAGCCCTGTGTGTGTTGTTTCATCACATTGTAGCAGTGGAGGGATAACTAAGATAAGCCCCCCTGCACATGTGATAGCCTGTTATGTTTGCTAATGATAGGTGTTATGAAGGCAATCCAGAAACACAGTGTGCTTAGCGATCAGAGCGCACACAGTGATCTGACAAATACCCAAAAATACAAGAACGAGCTCTGAGACGTGGAAACTCTGTAGACTGCACACCTGATCCTATCCTAAACACAACTAAAAGCGGCTGTGGATTGCGCCTAACAACTACCTAGGCAACTCGGCACAGCCTAAGAAACTAGCTAGCCTGAAGATAGAAAAATAGGCCTGACTTGCCCCAGAGAAATTCCCCAAAGGAAAAGGCAGCCCCCCACATATAATGACTGTGAGTAAGATGAAAAGACAAAACGTAGGGATGAAATAGATTCAGCAAAGTGGGGCCCGATATTCTAGGACAGAGCGAGGACAGTAAAGCGAACTTTGCAGTCTACAAAAAACCCTAAAGCAAAACCACGCAAAGGGGGCCAAAAAAACCCACCGTGCCGAACTAACGGCACGGCGGTACACCCTTTGCGTCTCAGAGCTTCCAGCAAAACAAAAGACAAGCTGGACAGAAAAAAAGCAACAAAAAAGCAAAAAGCACTTAGCTATACAGAGCAGCAGGTCACAGGAACAATCAGGAGAAGCTCAGATCCAACACTGAAACATTGACAAGGAGCAAGGATAGCAGCATCAGGCGGAGTTAAGTAATGAAGCAGTTAACGAGCTCACCAGAACACCTGAGGGAGGAAGCTCAGAAGCTGCAGTACCACTTGTGACCACAGGAGTGAATTCAGCCACAGAATTCACAACAGTACCCCCCCCCTTGAGGAGGGGTCACCGAACCCTCACCAGAGCCCCCAGGCCGACCAGGATGAGCCGCATGAAAGGCACGAACAAGATCGGAAGCATGAACATCAGAGGCAAAAACCCAGGAATTATCTTCCTGAGCATAACCCTTCCATTTAACCAGATACTGGAGTTTCCATCTAGAAACACGAGAATCCAAAATCTTCTCCACAATATACTCCAATTCCCCCTCCACCAAAACCGGGGCAGGAGGCTCAACAGATGGAACCATAGGTGCCACGTATCTCCGCAACAACGACCTATGGAATACATTATGTATGGAAAAGGAGTCTGGGAGGGTCAAACGAAAAGACACAGGATTGAGAACCTCAGAAATCCTATACGGACCAATAAAACGAGGTTTAAATTTAGGAGAGGAAACCTTCATAGGAATATGACGAGAAGATAACCAAACCAGATCCCCAACACGAAGTCGGGGACCCACACGGCGTCTGCGATTAGCGAAAAGTTGAGCTTTCTCCTGGGACAAGATCAAATTGTCCACTACCTGAGTCCAGATCTGCTGCAACCTATCCACCACAGAATCCACACCAGGACAGTCCGAAGACTCAACCTGTCCTGAAGAGAAACGAGGATGGAACCCAGAATTGCAAAAAAATGGAGAAACCAAGGTAGCCGAGCTGGCCCGATTATTAAGGGCGAACTCAGCCAACGGCAAAAAGGACACCCAATCATCCTGGTCTGCAGAAACAAAACATCTCAGATATGTTTCCAAGGTCTGATTGGTTCGTTCGGTCTGGCCATTAGTCTGAGGATGGAAAGCCGAGGAAAAGGATAGGTCAATGCCCATCCTACCACAAAAGGCTCGCCAAAACCTTGAAACAAACTGGGAACCTCTGTCAGAAACAATATTCTCAGGAATGCCATGCAACCGAACCACATGCTGAAAGAACAAAGGTACCAAATCAGAGGAGGAAGGCAATTTAGCCAAGGGCACCAGATGGACCATTTTAGAAAAGCGATCACAGACCACCCAAATGACTGACATCTTTTGAGAAATGGGAAGGTCAGAAATGAAATCCATCGAAATATGTGTCCAAGGCCTCTTTGGGACCGGCAAGGGCAAAAGCAACCCACTGGCACGAGAACAGCAGGGCTTAGCCCTAGCACAAATCCCACAGGACTGCACAAAAGTACGTACATCCCGTGACAGAGATGGCCACCAGAAGGATCTAGCCACTAACTCTCTGGTACCAAAGATTCCAGGATGACCAGCCAACACCGAACAATGAAGTTCAGAGATAAGTTTATTAGTTCACCTATCAGGGACGAACAGTTTCTCTGCTGGACAACGATCAGGTTTATTCGCCTGAAATTTTTGCAGCACCCGCCGCAAATCAGGGGAGATGGCAGACACAATGACTCCTTCCTTGAGGATACCCGCTGGCTCAGATAAACCCGGAGAGTCGGGCACAAAACTCCTAGACAGAGCATCCGCCTTCACATTTTTAGAGCCCGGAAGGTACGAAATCACAAAGTCGAAGCGGGCAAAAAATAACGACCAACGGGCCTGTCTAGGATTCAAGCGCTTGGCAGACTCGAGATAAGTCAAGTTCTTATGATCAGTCAATACCACCACGCGATGCTTAGCTCCTTCAAGCCAATGACGCCACTCCTCGAATGCCCACTTCATGGCCAGCAACTCTCGATTGCCCACATCATAATTACGCTCAGCGGGCGAAAACTTCCTGGAAAAGAAAGCACATGGTTTCATCACTGAGCAATCAGAACCTCTCTGTGACAAAACCGCCCCTGCTCCAATCTCAGAAGCATCAACCTCGACCTGGAACGGAAGAGAAACATCTGGCTGACACAACACAGGGGCAGAACAAAAACGACGCTTCAACTCCTGAAAAGCTTCCACAGCAGCAGAAGACCAATTAACCAAATCAGCACCCTTCTTGGTCAAATCAGTCAATGGTTTGGCAATGCTAGAAAAATTACAGATGAAGCGACGATAAAAATTAGCAAAGCCCAGGAACTTTTGCAGACTTTTCAGAGATGTCGGCTGAATCCAATCCTGGATGGCTTGGACCTTAACTGGATCCATCTCGATAGTAGAAGGGGTAAAGATGAACCCCAAAAATGAAACTTTCTGCACACCGAAGAGACACTTTGATCCCTTCACAAACAAAGAGTTAGCACGCAGGACCTGAAAAACCATTCTGACCTGCTTCACATGAGACTCCCAATCATCTGAGAAGATCAAAATGTCATCCAAGTAAACAATCAGGAATTTATCCAGATACTCACGGAAGATGTCATGCATAAAAGACTGAAACACAGATGGAGCATTGGCAAGTCCGAACGGCATCACTAGATACTCAAAATGACCCTCGGGCGTATTGAATGCAGTTTTCCATTCATCTCCTTGCCTGATTCTCACCAGATTATACGCACCACGAAGATCTATCTTAGTGAACCAACTAGCCCCCTTAATCCGAGCAAACAAGTCAGATAACAATGGCAAGGGATACTGAAATTTAACAGTGATCTTATTAAGAAGGCGGTAATCAATACACGGTCTCAGCGAACCATCCTTCTTGGCTACAAAGAAGAACCCTGCTCCCAGTGGTGATGACGATGGGCGAATATGTCCCTTCTCCAGGGATTCCTTCACATAACTGCGCATAGCGGCGTGTTCGGGCACGGATAAATTAAATAATCGACCTTTATGGAATTTACTACCAGGAATCAAATTGATAGCACAATCACAATCCCTATGCGGAGGTAGAGCATCGGACTTGGGCTCTTCAAATACATCCTGATAATCAGACAAGAACTCTGGGACCTCAGAAGGGGTGGATAACGAAATCGACAAAAATGGAACATCACCATGTACCCCCTGACAACCCCAGCTGGATACCGACATGGAATTCCAATCCAATACTGGATTATGGGTTTGTAGCCATGGCAACCCCAACACGACCACATCATGCAGATTATGCAACACCAGAAAGCGAATAACTTCCTGATGTGCAGGAGCCATGCACATGGTCAGCTGGGCCCAGTATTGAGGTTTATTCTTGGCCAAAGGTGTAGCATCAATTCCTCTCAATGGAATAGGACACCGCAAAGGCTCCAAGAAAAACCCACAACGTTTAGCATAATCCAAATCCATCAGATTCAGGGCAGCGCCCGAATCCACAAACGCCATGACAGAAAACGACGACAAAGAGCATATCAAGGTAATGGACAGAAGGAATTTGGACTGTACAGTACCAATGACGGCAGACCTAGCGGACCGCCTAGTGCGCTTAGGACAATCAGAAATAGCATGAGTGGAATCACCACAGTAGAAACACAGACCATTCAGACGTCTGTATTCCTGCCGTTCAACTCTAGTCATAGTCCTATCGCACTGCATAGGCTCAGGTTTAACCTCAGGCAGTACCGCCAAATGGTGCACAGATTTACGCTCGCGCAAGCGTCGACCGATCTGAATGGCCAAAGACAAAGACTCATTCAAACCAGCAGGCATAGGAAATCCCACCATGACATCCTTAAGAGCCTCAGAGAGACCCTTTCTGAACAAAGCTGCCAGCGCAGATTCATTCCACTGAGTGAGTACTGACCATTTCCTAAATTTCTGACAATATACTTCTATATCATCCTGACCCTGGCACAAAGCCAGCAAATTTTTCTCAGCCTGATCCACTGAATTAGGCTCATCGTACAGCAATCCGAGCGCCAGAAAAAACGCATCGACACTACTCAATGCAGGGTCTCCTGGCACAAGAGAAAATGCCCAGTCTTGAGGGTCGCCGCGCAAAAAAGAAATAATAATCAAAACCTGTTGAATAGGATTACAAGAAGAATGAGGTTTCAAGGCCAGAAATAGCTTACAATTATTTTTGAAACTTAGAAACTTAGTTCTATCTCCAAAAAACAAATCAGGAATAGGAATTCTTGGTTCTAACATAGATTTCTGATCAATAGTATCTTGAATTTTTTGTACATTTATAATGAGATTATCCATTGAAGAGCACAGACCCTGAATATCCATGTCCACACCTGTGTCCAGAATCACCCAAATGTCTAGGGGGAAAAAAAAAAAAAGTGAACACAGAGCAGAAAAAAAAAAAAAAAAAATGATGTCAGAACTTTTTCTTTCCCTCTATTGAGAATCATTAGTTAGGCTCCTTGTACTGTTATGTTTGCTAATGACAGGTGTAATGAAGGCAATCCAGAAACACAGTGTGCTTAGCGATCAGAGCGCACACAGTGATCTGACAAATACCCAAAAATACAAGAACGAGCTCTGAGACGTGGAAACTCTGTAGACTGCACACCTGATCCTATCCTAAACACAACTAAAAGCGGCTGTGGATTGCGCCTAACAACTACCTAGGCAACTCGGCACAGCCTAAGAAACTAGCTAGCCTGAAGATAGAAAAATAGGCCTGACTTGCCCCAGAGAAATTCCCCAAAGGAAAAGGCAGCCCCCCACATATAATGACTGTGAGTAAGATGAAAAGACAAAACGTAGGGATGAAATAGATTCAGCAAAGTGGGGCCCGATATTCTAGGACAGAGCGAGGACAGTAAAGCGAACTTTGCAGTCTACAAAAAACCCTAAAGCAAAACCACGCAAAGGGGGCCAAAAAAACCCACCGTGCCGAACTAACGGCACGGCGGTACACCCTTTGCGTCTCAGAGCTTCCAGCAAAACAAAAGACAAGCTGGACAGAAAAAAAGCAACAAAAAAGCAAAAAGCACTTAGCTATACAGAGCAGCAGGTCACAGGAACAATCAGGAGAAGCTCAGATCCAACACTGAAACATTGACAAGGAGCAAGGATAGCAGCATCAGGCGGAGTTAAGTAATGAAGCAGTTAACGAGCTCACCAGAACACCTGAGGGAGGAAGCTCAGAAGCTGCAGTACCACTTGTGACCACAGGAGTGAATTCAGCCACAGAATTCACAACAATAGCCGTCTGTTGGCCTCAAGTCACCTCAATCTGTGACGTAGGGGTGACGGTCACGGTGGGAATCCTGACCAATTGGTGACAGCGGTCAGGGGAATCGTGACAATTGGTGGCAAGGCGGTGGGATATCTTAGAGCATTAGTGATTTGGTTTGAGTAATCATTCCTCTCACTAAAAACTTGCAGAAAGTTCTTGCGAGGACCCTGCGCAAATAAGTTTGGAGAACGAACTCAGTGTTTTATTAGTCTTGAGACAATTGCGTACTGGTAATTATCCCCTCCCTCCTCTTCGTTTTTCTATCCTATCTTTTATTTGGCAACCATGGCTGCGAAAGGGGAAGCCTGGTACAACCAGCAGAAGAAGGACTTTCTTGCTGGGATATGCACGTGCCATGGCCTGAACCCCCAGGACAAGTCCAAGGCTCAAATGGTCGCTGAACTGGTGCAATTTGAAGCAGACCAAGCCAGGCCACAGAGCCCAGAGGCTTCAGAAGCCAGCACAAGCGAACATGGTGCTGCAGCAGAGGTCCAACCACTGAATACGGGCCCTACTGGCAACCAGGGGGGTGCAGACCTCCTCCTGCAGCTGGCTCTGCATCAAGGCTCCGCAGATGACCTAGAGAGACGTCTGCAGCTGATCCAGCAATACCAGCAAGCCGAGCGAGAGGCCTAGGCCCAGCGAGCCAAGCGAGAGGCCCAGCGAGCCGAGCGAGAGGCCCAGCGAGCCGAGCGAGAGGCCCAAGCGGAGCGGGAGTACCAGCTACAGATGGCACGACTGCAAATGCAGGGGTCGTCCCAGACCAACCGTGAGCCCAGCAGCGCTCAGACGCCGAAGCCCCGGCCTGATCACTTTCCTGTTATGGAGAAGGATGGAGACTTGGACACGTTTCTGCGGGCCTTTGAGAAAGCCTGCAGACAGTACCGGCTGCCTACAGATGAATGGGCACGATACCTGACACCAGGGCTGAGAGGCAAAGCTCTGGAGGCGTTTGCTGCCCTCCCTCAAGAACAAAATGGAGACTATGAGGCCATCAAGCAAGCTCTGATAGCCAAGTACCAGCTTACACCCGAGGTGTACCGTAGAAAGTTCCGGACCCTCCAACGTGGCCCACACGACAGTTACAGTGATGTGGTGCATGGACTGGGGACCCACTTTGACCAGTGGACCCAAGGACTGTCAGTGACCACCTTTGCACAGCTGCGAGACCTGATGATCAAAGACCAGTTCTTTCATCTTTGCCCAGCTGAGGTGCGACAGTTCGTGATGGACAGAGAACCCAAAGACATGACGAAAGCAGCGCAGATTGCCGATGCCTATGAGGCCAACCGTAGATCGGAAATGCGGAAGCCAGTCACCACCAGCTGGAGAGGGGGTAAGCCTGCATCCAACGCCAGTACCCCTGCCAGCCAACACACCAGAGGTCCTGGCCCTGTGGCCAACAACACCAGACCTACCACCGTACCTCGCCAGTGTTACTACTGCAAGCGGCCTGGGCATATCAGTACCTTCTGTCCAGACAGGCCGAAGAACCCCCCAGCCAAGGCCCCAGGGCCTAATGCAGCGGTTCTTTTGGTGGGTGGTGTGGTTGGGAGGGTGTGTGACAACGTACAGCCCGTCACTGTGGGAGGCCATGTTGCTACAGGCCTCAAGGACACCGGGGCTGAACGAACCCTCATCCGACCCGAACTGGCGGCCCCTGAAGAAATCATTCCGGGGAAAACCTTAACTGTCACTGGGATTGGGGGCATCAGCTGTCCCTTACCGATGGCCCGGGTTTTTATTGATTGGGGTGCCGGGAGCGGGGTGAAGGAAGTGGGGCTGTCTGATAATTTGCCCACTGATGTTTTGTTGGGGACTGATTTGGGGAGGTTGGTTGCCCATTACGTCACTGATACCCCTCCCCAATCTACTAATAAGGGTAAAGTTAACCCTGATGATGATGATGATGGGAAATCGCATGTGTTACCTGACCATGCTTTATCTTGTAGTGATGCATCTATTAACCATATTTTTCCTAGGATTGATGGTGAAAATGTTGTACCTGTGCCAGCTGAACCTGATAATGATTTTTCTGTGAAGGTTAATGTGTCCATAGGTACAGGCATGCCCAGCCACGTCGCTCTGCGGAGTGAGACGGCTGAGGAACCCTTAACAGGGGCAAGTGTCGGTGCTACAGGAAATGGGGAGATGCATGGGAACCGTGAGGAAGGTGATGCCATGAAAGTGACCAGTGCCACCGAGGAAGGTAACTGGCCCATAAGTAGCACTGCCCCTGGAGTGTTGGGGGTGGATGGGGAGGTTGAGCCCATAGCAGCGCCGGCTGATGGGTCTTTAGAAATCCCCGGGGAGACAGCCTACGTAGCTGCTGTCACCCGCAGTCAGAGTGCCCGGAACGCAGATAACTGTCGGCCTTCCGGACCCTCCTCAGTCATTACTGTGACTGAACCAGAGGTGGACCTAGAGCAGGTCCAACAGGGTTCCCGTGGGGAAGGGACCCTGACGTCGCTTCTGGCTTCCCCTAGCCAGGAGTTTCAGGCCGCTCTGCACACAGATGCGAGCCTAGAGAGTTTGAGACAACTTGCTGGGACGCACTTCTCCGAGGCTGATAAGGAGAAGGTGTTCTGGGAACGAGGAAGGTTGTACCGGGAGACAGTACCCGGAGAATCACAAAAGGAGTGGTTGAGGGAAAGACAGCTGGTCGTCCCGCAGCAATTCCGGGGTGAGTTGTTGCGGATTGCCTATGAGATCCCGCTAGCTGGACACTTGGGGATCAGCAAAACTAAGGCCCGGCTGTCTCAACACTTCTATTGGCCTAAGATGGGGACAGATGTGTCAAACTACTGCCGCTCCTGTATCACTTGTCAAAGAGTGGGGAAGGCGGGGCCTGCTCTTAAGGCTCCCCTGATCCCTTTGCCAGTGATAGAGGAGCCTTTTCCAGAGGATCGCGGTGGACATTGTGGGCCCGCTGGCCGTCCCCAGCAGCTCTGGAAAGCAATACATCCTTACTGTGGTAGACTATGCTACCCGGTACCCAGAGGCAGTAGCTCTGTCGTCAACTAGGGCAGATAAGGTGGCGGATGCCCTGTTGGCCATCTTTTCACATGTAGGATTTCCCAGGGAGATGCTTACTGATCAAGGGACCCAATTTATGTCTCGCCTAATGGAGGCTCTCTGTAAGAGAATGCAGGTGAAGCACCTGGTATCGAGTGCGTATCACCCACAGACCAATGGCCTGTGTGAACGCTTCAATGGTACCCTCAAACAGATGCTACGCATGCTGGTTGAGACTCAAGGGCGCGACTGGGATCGGTACCTCCCACACCTGCTGTTCGCTTACCGAGAGGTTCCGCAGGCCTCGACGGGGTTCTTCCCCTTCGAGCTCCTGTACGGCAGGCGAGTTTGGGGACCCCTTGGGTGGGTAAGAGAATCCTGGGAAGAGGAGCCGAACCCTTCTGAAGTGTCCCTAGTGGAGCATGTCATGCGCTTCCGTGACAAGATGCAGACCTTGACGCAGTTGGTGCATGACAACATGACGCAGGCTCAGGTTAATCAGAAGCACTGGTACGACCAGAACACCCGGGAGCGGACCTACCACATGGGTCAAAAGGTGTGGGTGCTGGTCCCCGTACCAACGGATAAGCTTCAGGCAGCCTGGGAGGGCCCGTACGTAGTCCACCAACAGCTCAACCCGGTCACGTACGTGGTCACGCTTGACCACGCTCGGGGTAGGCGAAAGGCCTTTCACATCAACATGATGAAGGCTCATCACGAACGTGAACCTTTCGTCCTACCGGTCTGCAGCTTGCCCGAAGACGGTGAGGAAGAGACCCTCCTGGACATGCTGGCCCAAGCCAAGGCCAATGGGTCCATTGAGGACGTGGAGGTAAGCGCCTCGTTAACTGAATCCCAGCGGTTGCAGTTGCAAACCACACTGGAACCCTTCCGGGTCGTGTTCTCCAATTGACCTGGGAGGACTCAGCTAGCAGTCCACGAGGTGGACACCGGGAATCACGCCCCACTACGGCGAACACCCTATCGAATCTCTGACCAGGTGCAGCAGACTATGCGCCAAGAGATCGATGAGATGTTACAGCTGGGGGTGATTCGACGGTCAAAGAGCGCGTGGGCATCACCTGTAGTTCTCGTGCCAAAGAAGGACCGGACCACCCGCTTCTGCGTGGACTACAGGGGGCTCAACGCCATCACAGCTCCGGATGCGCACCCAATGCCGCGCATCGAGGAGCTGCTTGAGAAGTTAGCTGGCGCAGATTACCTAACAATAATGGATCTGAGTCGAGGATACTGGCAGATTCCCCTGAGCCCCGAGGCGCAGGAAAAGTCCGCCTTTATCACCCCTTTGGACTGTACGAGTCCACGGTCATGCCCTTCGGCATGAAGAATGCCCCTGCCACTTTCCAGGGGATGGTCAACCTCCTGCTTCAGGGACTGGAGAAGTACGCCGTGGCGTACTTGGATGACATTGCCATCTTCAGTTCCTCCTGGGAGGAACACCTGCAGCATCTCGAGGAGGTGCTCAGGCGAATTCATCAAGCAGGACTGACTATCAAGCCGGGAAAATGTCAGATGGGCATGAGGGAGGTTCACTACCTGGGGCACCGGGCAGGCGGGAACACCCTGAAGCCAGAGCCTGACAAAGTGGGAGTGATCGTGAACTGGCCCACTCCCGTGACCAAGAAACAGGTGATGTCCTTCTTGGGCACTGCAGGGTACTATAGGCGCTTCGTACAGCCCTATAGTAGCCTGGCAAAACCTTTGACGGACCTCACCAGGAAGAAGCTACCCCACATCGTCAACTGGACAGATGGCTGTGAGGGGGCCTTCCAGGCGTTGAAAACCGCACTGTGCAACACCCCTGTGTTGAAAGCAGTCGACATCAGTCGACCGTACTTGGTGCAGACTGACGCCAGCGAGTTTGGCCTTGGTGCTGTGCTCAGCCAGGTTGACTCGGAGGACCAAGAGCACCCCGTGTTATACCTGAGCCGGAAACTTTTGCCGAGTAGTTTTGGGAGTAGTTATCACGTCGCTGCAGCGTGCCCAATAGCCAGTACATAGCAGGCAGCCTTTCTGGCGACTAATTACCCAGGGTGCAGTACCTAATCTGACCTGAGAGTAAGGGGGCGCCAGAGAGCTGCAAGTGTTAAGTAGAACTGTAAGTGGGATATACATAAATCCCTGCAGTTCGTGGTATATAGAAAAGCAGTGGGATACCTAGAATAAGCCCCTGCTGTAAACTAAGAGGTCAATAGCCCTGTGTGTGTTGTTTCATCACATTGTAGCAGTGGAGGGATAACTAAGATAAGCCCCCCTGCACATGTGATAGCCGTCTGTTGGCCTCAAGTCACCTCAATCTGTGACGTAGGGGTGACGGTCACGGTGGGAATGTTGACCAATTGGTGACAGCGGTCAGGGGAATCGTGACAGGCCGCATTCCCTACACCACTGTTCAATAGACTGTCTCATACCTGTCCAGAAGTAGCGGTCATAAATGACAACTTCTAGCTTTTTCCAACCAAAGTGTCCCTTTTGATTGTGATAAGCTTCTAAGACCATTGGCACTTCTTTTCTTGGGACCACAAACTGCCATACAAATTCTTGTGTACGTGGGTTAATAGCTCTTCGGACCAACTGGCCATCAAAAATGAACAGCTTCTTTCTCTCTTTCCACAACTGTTGGACAACTACAGGTGCATCAGGAGCTGGAAAGGAATTTGGTTCACCAAGGAGTTCTTTGACAATACATATTGCCGGGTCACTGCTCTTCGTCTCTGCCCAATCATGGTGGGGTAGTGGATTAAGGGAAACTTCTTAAATAGCAAGATTTCTCCCTGACATGTGGTTAGAGTCTTGGGAGGCACTGTGGCAGTGGAATACTGGCATCTCTATCTCTTCCAGGTCGGCTCGATCTTCTTCTGGATCCGGACAATTTGGCATATGGGACAAGACATTGGCATTGGCATTTTTTGTGCCAGCTTGGTATTTATTGTCAAACTCATAGTTGGATAACTGAGCCATCCATATCTGTTCCAAGGCGCCGAGCCTGGCTGTCTCCAGATGGGTCAGCGGATTGTTGTCCGTATAGATGGTAAATGTAGATGAGGCCAAATGGTTCTTGAACCTCACATTCACTGCCCAAATGATATCCAAGAATTCTAACTTGAAGGAGTTATAGTTGGTAGAGTTCCTCTCAGTAGGATGAAGCTTCCAACTCGCATAAGCAATGACTTTCTCCTTACCATGCTGCTCTTGAGATAGGACAGCTTCTAAGCCAGTATTGCTAGCATCAGTGTGCAGAATAAACGGTTGATCTCTTTCTTCTGGCCTTTTTGGGTTGACCCACTAGGAAGTCTTGAAGGGGGCTGCCAATTTATTAAAGTCTTTAATAAAGTGTCTGTAGTATCCCACTAACCCTAGGAATTGTCTGAGCTCTCGGATGTTGGTGGGTGCCTGCCAGTCTCTGATGACAGTCACTTTGTCTGGGTCGGGTTCTGCTCCATCTGCACTCAAAGCACGACCTAAATATTACACTTTGGGCTTTAGTAGATGATATATGGATGGGTTTACCTTTAAGCTGAAGTTGGAAAACACCTCAAAGACCTCTGACAGGTGTTGCAGGTGTTCTTTGTAGGTCCGGGAATATTCAATGACATCATACAAGTACAATAGCACAGTCTCAAAGTTCTTATGTCCAAGGCAACATTTCATAAGTCTCTGAAAGGTTCTGAGTGCATTGCACAATCCGAACGGCATGCAATTAAATTCACATAGTCCCGTAGGAGAGGTGAATGCAGTTTTTTCTTTGTCCGCCTCAGCAACAGGAACCTGCCAGTACCCGCTGGTTAAGTCCAGTACCTAAATGATTTTAACGCCACTAGGCACTCCTTTATTCACAGTAAAGGGTATGCATCTTTGTGAGTAATTTTGTTAATTTGTCTGTAATCTACACACATGTGCATGGTAAAATATTTATTTCTGACTAAAACCAGGGGAGTCGCCCAAGGACTGCAGCTATCCCTGATTACCCCTGCTTGTTTTATTTCCTTTAGCATACCTTATGCACACTGATAATGAGCGGGAGGTACAGGATGATACCTTTCTTTGATACGTTATCTCCTGAGGGAATATTATGCTGAACCCATTTTACCTGCCCGAAATCGCATTCTTTTGGGACCAGTCCTCCACCTGAACAAGAGAACCATTGCCATTCATTGCCTCAGGCCCCTGAGGGTCCATTCGCCACAGAGTACTGCACCTCACACAGAGGTGTAGGATTCTGCTCTCAGATAAAGAGGGGAGCACGGCACAGAACCCTACACCTGCATCCAACACTAGACAATTCATTCATGGCCAGGCTCAATAGGAAAGGGTGTTGGAGGAGTGGGTGGGGTAGGTAGAGTAGGGGAGGAGCTTGTAGAAACATCAGCTTAGGTGGAGATTGAGAGAGAAGTGGAGCTGAGCAGACATGGGAGTCTGCAGCTCCTCGCAGACAGAAAGACTGAAACAAACAAAAAGGAGCTCCCAGAGAGAGCAGGAGCTGAAGGAAAGTGAAACTACAGAAAGAACTGAAGGAAGGGATCCCAGAGGCAGAGGTAGTGAGAAGTCCCCCCGTGGGGCTTGTATCCACGCTGACCATCGTCGGTTGGTGGGACCAGGTCACAGAGGGATCGGCCCTCAAACTAGTGGAGAAACTAAGAACTCAGCTAGCTAATCGGAGGCTGTGGCTTTTGCAAGACGTATAGCCAAATCTGTACCCATTCACTGAAAAGGCAGCCGTATAGGACTCAGGGAGGACTTAGCACTCACCGCCCGGTGGAATCCGAGGCTGCTGGCTTGGGACACTGTGTGGCAGGCGGAGGGCAGGAGAGGAGCACAGAAAGACGGCCAGAGAAAGGAACATAGAAGGAGGGTTCTGAAGTGCACCCAAATTGCTTGAGAGCTGGAGGACACAGCACCGCAGCTGGGGCAACTAAGTGAGTAAAGCATTGGAAACTTCACCCCGCTGTATCCTCACATTTATTTACTGCACCATCCACCCTGCACTACAGCCGCCACCTCCATCATCTGTATCACCATCGTCATTTACATCCTAAGTGACCTGGGACTAAAGCTCTGCCTGTGGAGAGCTGTACCAACTCTGCTGCATCACTATCAGTCCCAGTGGATCTCTTTAAGCAGAGTCGGCTAACATCTTTTATTTGCTGAATTCCACAGGTGGCATCACAAACATTTATCTTATAAACTTTATTCCCATTTCAATTCCCCTTTTACTTGAATGCCCAGAGCCACGGACCAGGTCACTGCTGCCATGACCACATTCCCTTTAAGAACTGTTCCTGTACCGAGTATCCCACAGTCCTAGCTGGTGCTCCAGATGGATATGTCCTTAACCCTTTCATGACCATGGGATTTTTCATTTTTCCGTGTTCGTTTTTCACTCCCCTCCTTCCCAGAGCCATAACTTTTTTATTTTTCCGTCAATTTGGCCATGTGAGGGCAAAACAGCTGACATGTCCCGGCTTTGGTGCGGGCTCACCGCGGAGCCCTGCATCAAAGCAGGGGATCTGACCTCGGACGTACTATCCCGTCCAAGGTCAGATAGGGGTTAAACTGAGCAAAGTCTATTTCAGGGCTTTTCAACGACATCATGTGCAGTTGAGTCCTATTAGAGTCAGATGAAAGGCCCTCAATGAACTGATCTTTCAGCATTTTTATTCTCATCTCTTACACTGTCTGTATCAATTTGTTTAATGGCCTGCTGTGCCTCCTGCAGATTAAGAGCATAACAGTGACCTGTGATTTCTGTTGGCAGCTGAAAAAAATGCATCTTTGTTTCTGAAGCAGCATGAGTGTCAAAAGTATCCCTTAGTCTAGAAAAATGTCTTTTTTTACAGTCTTTTTATCAGTCACTGGTCAATATTAGAGATGAGCGGTGTTCGAGTCAAACTGTTCGCCAATCTCAAATTCGAGCTGTTTTGGGCAGTCTTCGAGTCGTTCGACGAACCCGAACAATTTGCGTAAAGTTCAGATGTTCGAGTTTCTGTTCGATAACTGTTTGTTCAGCAAAAGCCTCGCTTGATTTGCACATTAAAACTGCTTATCATTGTTAATAGACTGTTTCAGTGTATAGTGGGCGGGGGGGGGCAGGGGGGGGGTGGAGGGGGCAGGGGGGCGGGGAATAGACCTGTGCTGAAATAACGCCGATCTCCATTTTTTTTTCTTTCCCGCATTTACAGTGGGGTGGTGCAGTCTCTCAGCCTATCAGCAGTGCGCACACAAACAGCAATGTGCATGTGATGCACACAAGCAAATGCATGTGTCATTGGCTGTGTATGTCACATGTCCTTGCTCTATAAGAACCAGCCATTTGCCCCGTCGTCATCATTTCCTCACTGCTGCAGTTTAGTGTTAGACGGCACTGCTGCTGCTGTGGGCGCTATACAGACTAATAGTGTTTTTTTTTAGCGAATTGTCAAAGAGATAGGTTTAGGGATTCGGGAGGAGTCGGGACTAGTTGTAATATCAGCCCTTTTCAGGGTAGGTTACAGCAGTTCATTGCACAGATTGCCAGGCAGGTCTGTGCCGCTGCTGTTCAAGTGTTTGTCACAGCATTTGGTGTAATCTAGCTCAGCCAATCCTTTTGGGCTAGTAGCATTGTCTGATAGTCATCTGAGTAGCCCGCCTGTGAAGCTAGCTACACCACCTGTGCATCTCAATTTTCACTGCATCTAATCCGGTTGATAGTTTAGGGCCTAGGAGCAGTGTCTGCACGTCGGCAGAGTAGCCCGTGTACAAAACAAACTATACCACCTGTGTATCTCTATTTTCACTGCATCTAATCCAGTTAATAGTTTTGGGCCAAGAGCAGTGTCTGTACGTCAGCAGAGTAGCCCGCCTGTAAAACAAACTATCGCCTGTGTATCTCAATTTTCACTGCATCTAATCCAGTTGATAGTTGAGGGCCAAGAAGCAGTTTCTGCATGTCAGCAGAGTAGCCAGCCTGTGAAGCAAACTATACCGCCTGTGTATCTCAATTTTCACTGCATCTAATCCAGTTGATAGTTTAGGGCCTAGGAGCAGTTTCTGCACGTCAGCAGAGTAGCCTGCCTGTGAAACAAACTATACCGCCTGTGTATCTCATTTTCACTGCATCTAATCCTGTTGATAGTTTATGGCCTAGAACCAGTGTCTGCATGTGAGCATAGTAGCCTATCTGTGAAACAAACTATACCGCCTGTGCATCTCAATTTTCACTGCATCTAATCCAGTTGATAGTTTAGGGCCTAGGAGCAATGTCTGCATGTCCGCAGGGTAGCCCGCCTGTGAAACTAACTACACCGCCTGTGTATCTCTATTTTCACTGCATCTAATCCAGTTGATAGTTTAGGGCCTAGGAGCAGTGTCTGTACTTCAGCAGAGTAGGCCGCCTGTGAAGCTAACTATACCGCCTGTGTATCTAAATTTTCACTGCATTTAATACAGTTGATAGTTTAGGGCCTAGGAGCAGTGTCTGCACGTCAGCAGAGTAGCCCGCCTGTGAAACTAACTACACCGCCTGTGTATCTCAATTTTCACTGCATCTAATCCAGTTGATAGTTTAGGGCCTAGGAGCAGTGTCTGCACATCAGCAGAGTAGCCTGCCTGTGAAACTAACTACACCACCAGTGTATCTCAATTTTCACTGCATCTAATCCAGTCGATAGTTTAGGGCCTAGGAGCAGTGTCTGCACGTCAGCAGAGTAGCCCGCCTGTGAAACAAACTATGCCGCCTGTATATCTCAATTTTCACTGCATCTAATCCAGTTGATAGTTTAGGGCCTAGGAGCAATGTCTGCATGTCAGCAGGGTAGCCCGCCTGTGAAACTAACTACACCGCCTGTGTATCTCAATTTTCACTGCATCTAATCCAGTTGATAGTTTAGGGCCTAGAAGCAGTGTCTGCACTTCAGCAGAGTAGCCCGCCTGTGAAACTATCTATACCGCCTGTGTATCTCAATTTTCACTGCATCTAATACAGTTGATAGTTTAGGGCCTAGGAGCAGTGTCTGCACGTCAGGAGAGTAGCCTGCATATGAATCAAACTATACCGTCTGTGTATCTCAATTTTCACTGCATCTAATCCAGTCGATAGTTTAGGGCCTAGGAGCAGTGTCTGCACGTCAGCAGAGTAGCCCGCCTGTGAAACAAACTATGCCGCCTGTATATCTCAATTTTCACTGCATCTAATCCAGTTGATAGTTTAGGGCCTAGGAGCAATGTCTGCATGTCAGCAGGGTAGCCCGCCTGTGAAACTAACTACACCGCCTGTGTATCTCAATTTTCACTGCATCTAATCCAGTTGATAGTTTAGGGCCTAGAAGCAGTGTCTGCACTTCAGCAGAGTAGCCCGCCTGTGAAACTATCTATACCGCCTGTGTATCTCAATTTTCACTGCATCTAATACAGTTGATAGTTTAGGGCCTAGGAGCAGTGTCTGCACGTCAGGAGAGTAGCCTGCATGTGAATCAAACTATACCGCCTGTGTATCTCAATTTTCACTGCATCTAATCCAGTTGATAGTTTAGGGCCTAGGAGCAGTTTCTGCATGTCAGCAGAGTAGCCTGCCCGTGAAACAAACTATACCGCCTGTGTATCTCATTTTCACTGCATCTAATTCAGTTGATAGTTTATGGCTTAGAAGCAGTGTCTGCATGTCAGCAGAGTAGCCTACCTGTGAAACAAACTATACCGCCTGTGTATCTCAATTTTCACTGCATCTAATCCGGTTAATAGTTTAGAGCCTAGGAGCAGTGTCTGCACTTCAGCAGAGTAGCCTGCCTGTGAAGCTAACTATACCGCCTGTGTATCTCAATTTTCACTGCATCTTATCCAGTTGATAGTTTAGGGCCTAGGAGCAGTGTCTGCACGTCAGCAAAGTAGCCCACCTGTGAAACTAACTACACCGACTGTGTATCTCAATTTAAACTGCATCTAATCCAGTTGATAGTTTAGGGCCTAGGAGCAGTGTCTGCATGTCTGCTGAGTAGCCCGCCTGTGAAACTAACTACACCGCCTGTGTATCTCAATTTTCACTGCATCTAATCCAGTTGATAGTTTAGGGCCTAGGAGCAGTGTCTGCACGTCAGCAGAGTAGCCTGCCTGTGAAACTAACTACACCACCAGTGTATCTCAATTTTCACTGCATCTAATCCAGTTGATAGTTTAGGGCCTAGGAACGGTGTCTGCACGTCAGGAGAGTAGCCCACCTGTGAAACAAACTATCGCCTGTGTAACTCAATTTTCACTGCATCTAATCCAGTTGATACTTAAGGGCCTAGGAGCAGTGTCTGCATGTCAGCATAGCAGCCCTCCTGTGAAACAAACTATACCGCCTGTGTATTTCAATTTTCACTGCATCTAATCCAGTCGATAGTTTAGGGCCTAGAAGCAGTGTCTGCATGTCAGCAGAGGAGCCTACCTGTGAAACAAACTATGCCGCCTTTGTATCTCAATTTTCACTGCATCTAATCCGGTTGATAGTTTAGGGCCTAGGAGAAATGTCTGCACGTCAGCAGAGTAGCCCACCTGTGAAACTATGCCACCTGTGTATCTCAATTTTCACTGCATCTATTCCAGTTGATGTTTAAGGGCCTAGGAGCAGTGTCTGCACTTCAGCAGAGTAGCCCGCCTGTGAAACTAACTATACCGCCTGTGTATCTCAATTTTCACTGCATCTAATACAGTTGATAGTTTAGGGCCTAGGAGCAGTGTCTTCACGTCAGCAGAGTAGCCCGCCTGTGAAACTAACTACACCGCCTGTGTATCTTAATTTTCACTGCATCTAATCCAGTTGATAGTTTAGGGCCTAGGAGCAGTGTCTGCATGTCAGCAGAGTAGCCTGCCTGTGAAGCTAACTACACCACCTGTGTATCTCAATTTTCACTGCATCTAATCCAGTTGATAGTTTAGGGCCTAGGAGCAGTGTCTGCAAGACAGCAGAGTAGCCTGCCTGTGAAACAAACTATACCGCCTGTGTATCTCAATTTTCACTGCATCTAATCCAGTTGATAGTTTAGGGCCTAGGAGCAGTTTCTGCACGTCAGCAGAGTAGCCCGCCTGTGAAACAAACTATGCCGCCTGGGTATTTCAATTTTCACTGCATCTAATCCAGTTGATAGTTTAGGGCCTAGAAGCAGTGTCTGCATGTCAGCAGAGTAGCCCACCTGTGAAACTAACTATACCGCCTGTGTATCTCAATTTTCATTGCATCTAATCCAGTTGATAGTTTAGGGCCTAGGAGCAGTGTCTGCACGTCAGCAGAGTAGCTAGCCTGGGAAGCTAACTACACCGCCTGTGCATCTCAATTTTCACTGCATCTAACTCAGTTGATAGTTTAGGGCCTATGAGCAGTGTCTGCACGTCAGCAGAGTAGCCCGCCTGTGAAACTACCTATAGCGCCTGTGTATCTCAATTTTCACTGCATCTAATCTAGTTATTAGTTTTGGGCCTAGTACCACAGTTTGGCCACTAAGTTCTGCTCGGTTTTCATTCATCGATTGTTGTCCCAACAACTACAGATACAGAGTTGCCAATTAGTTAAGCACTAAAATGCATGGCAAAAGGCCTGCTGCTGGTGGAAAGGGGAATAGGCGTGTTGGAAAGGGAAAAAAAACTTTGTGTCCGTGGGGTAGGTGGTCAAGCAACAGTAACATCTGCAGAAGAAAGACCATCTTCCAGCCAAAGTAAGATGTCTACTTCTTTTCGTGGACAATCTGATATGATCCCTTTCTTACGACCATCGCTACGAGCATCGCCAAAAATTCCAGATGAGGCACAAAAACAGCAGGTGCTTGAACAGATATCAAGAGCTTGTTCAAGTGGGCTCTCCTCCATGTCAACTTTAACATCCCAACTACTCCAGTCCTCAAAGTTGTCACCTCAATCGCACTTGGTTCCTCAGAGCTTCCAACTCTCCAGCTGCCCGTCTGAGCATGGGGTAACACACATGGTTGAGTTTGTAGAGCTGTTTACGCATACTATAGCCTGGGAATCAGAGGTCTGGAAAAACCAAAAATAAGCTAACAAAGACCTAAAAAAAATAAGCTTTAATATAAATGATTAAAACTAGGAACCACATAAGTAAACATATAAACCAATAGTAGAGAACCTGCACATGAGGATCTATGGTCTCAGATGTATAATACCAGAATACATACAGGAAAGGACTAGGGAGGATAGATGTGCCTTTCCCTAAAAAATTCCCTTCCTGACAGCGGAGGTTGGCACCCTGGGATACGATATGGCGCCCCCGCTCAACGTAGACTGACCCTAAAGACCCTAGCAGGTATCCCTACCAAAAGCCACCACCAAAAAACACACCACAAAAAAAGAAAAAGAGTGTGATAATATACACTTGAGTGCCGCTAATGCTGTCTAGTGGTGCAAAGATAGCACCAGTTAGCTTATAATTAATTAACTCTGGCATATAGTGTAGGCTGGGGATGATAATAGTGCTAAGATACACAGATTGATAAAGATAGTGTATTCAGATGTAATACAGTACTCGCCTCCTTGTATGTATCATACACTCAATACAAAGGAGAGAGATGCATATCAGTTACATAGTATCCATGGTACATTCCCTTTAGTGATGAAGATATTTATTTAGAGCCACAAATCCCTCTGTATATTTTTTTAACTAAGCACAGTTGTAATAACCTATTGAAGCAATATGTATTGCATAGGTGACAAAAATGAAAATGAAAGATGTTTCAAAGATTTAGTCACACAGAGAGAATTGGCATCACTGCCAGAGTAGCAAAGGCATCATCGCCAGAATAAAGCTCATTTAATTTCCATAAAATCGCATATCACTTAACCCCTCTGTGACCTTAGACGTACTATCCCGTCGAGGTGCCCTGGGCTTATCTGACCCTGGACGGAATAGTACGTCATAGCCGATCGGCCGCGCTCACGGGGGGAGCGCGGCCGATCGCGGCCGGGTGTCAGCTGCTTATCGCAGCTGACATCTGGCACTATGTGCCAGGAGCGGTCACGGACCGCCCCCGGCACATTAACCCCTGGCACACCGCGATCAAACATGATCGCGATGTGCCGGCGGTGCAGGGAAGCACCGCGCAGGGAGGGGGCTCCCTGCGGGCTTCCCTGAGCCCCCCGCAGCAACGCGATGTGATCGCGTTGCTGCGAGGGTCTCACCTCCCTCCCTGCTCCCTCCAACTCCGGATCCAAGATGGCCGCGGATCCGGGTCCTGCAGGGAGGGAGGTGGCTTCACAGAGCCTGCTCAGAGCAGGCACTGTGAAGGCTGCAGCGCTGCATGTCAGATCAGTGATCTGACAGAGTGCTGTGCACACTGTCAGATCACTGATCTGTGATGTCCCCCCCTGGGACAAAGTAAAAAAGTAAAAAAAAATGTTTCCAAATGTGTAAAAAAAAAAAAAAAAAAAAAAAAAATATTCCAAAATAATGAAAAAAAAAAAAATATTATTCCCATAAATACATTTCTTCATCTAAATTAAAAAAAAACCCAATAAAAGTACACATATTTAGTATCGCCGCGTCCGTAACGACCCGACCTATAAAACTGTCCACTAGTTAACCCCTTCAGTAAACACCGTAAGGAAAAAAAAAAAAAAACGAGGCAAAAAACAACGCATTATTATCATACTGCCGAACAAAAAGTGGAATAACACGCGATCAAAAGGACAGATATAAATAACCATGGTACCGCTGAAAGCGTCATATTGTCCCGCAAAAAAACGAGCCGCCATACAGCATCATCAGCAAAAAAATAAAAAAGTTATAGTCCTGAGAATAAAGCGATGCAAAAATAATTATTTTTTCTGTAAAATAGTTTTTATCGTATAAAAGCGCCAAACCATAAAAAAATGATATAAATGAGGTATCGCTGTAATCGTACTGACCTGAAGAATAAAACTGATTTATCAATTTTACCAAACGCGGAACGGTATAAACGCCTCCACCAATAGAAATTCATGAATAGCTGGTTTTTGGTCATTCTTCCTCACAAAAATCGGAATAAAAAGCGATCAAAAAATGTCACATGCCCGAAAATGTTTTCAGTAAAAACGTCAACTCGTCCCGCAAAAAACAAGACCTCACATGACTCTGTGGACCAAAATATGGAAAAATTATAGCTCTCAAAATGTGGTATTGCAAAAAATATTTTTTGCAATAAAAAGCGTCTTTCAGTGTGTGACGGCTGCCAAACATAAAAATCCGCTAAAAAACTCGCTATAAAAGTAAATCAAACCCCCCTTCATCACCCCCTTAGTTAGGGAAAAATAAAAAAAAATGTATTAATTTCCATTTTCCCATTAGGGCTAGGGTTAGGGCTAGGGTTAGGGTTAGGGCTAGGGTTAGGGTTAGGGCTAGGGTTAGTGCTAGGGTTAGGGCTAGGGTTAGGGCTAGGGTTAGCGCTAGGGTTAGGGTTAGGGCCAGGGTTAGGGTTAGGGTTAGGGCTAGGGTTAGAGCTAGGGTTAGGGCTAGGGTTAGGGCTAGGGTTAGGGTTAGGGCTAGGGTTAGGGTCGGGGCTACAGTTAGGGTTGGGGCTAAAGTTAGGGTTAGGGTTTAGATTACATTTACAGTTGGGAATAGGGTTGGGATTAGGGTTAGGGGTGTGTCAGGGTTAGAGGTGTGGTTAGGGTTACCGTTGGAATTAGGGTTAGGGGTGTGTTTAGATTAGGGTTTCAGTTATAATTGGGGGGTTTCCACTGTTTCGGCACATCAGGGGCTCTCCAAACACGACATGGCGTCCGATCTCAATTCCAGCCAATTCTGCGTTGAAAAAGTAAAACAGTGCTCCTTCCCTTCCGAGCTCTCCCGTGTGCCCAAACAGGGGTTTACCCTCACATATGGGGTATCAGCGTACTCAGGACAAATTGGACAACAACTTTTGTGGACCAATTTCTCCTGTTACCCTTGGGAAAATACAAAACTGGGGGCTAAAAATAATTTTTGTGGGAAAACAAAAAGATTTTTTATTTTCACGGCTCTGCGTTATAAACTGTAGTGAAACACTTGGGGGTTCAAAGTTCTCACAACACATCTAGATAAGTTCATTGAGGGGTCTAGTTTCCAATATGGGGTCACTTGTGGGGGGTTTCTACTGTTTAGGTACATTAGGGGCTCTGCAAACGCAATGTGACGCCTGCAGATCAATCCATCTAAGTCTGCATTCCAAATGATGCTCCTTCCCTTCCGAGCCCTCCCATGCGCCCAAACGGTGGTTCCCCCCCACATATCAGGTATCAGCGTACTCAGGACAAATTGGACAACAACATTTAGGGTCCAATTTCTCCTGCTAACCTTGGAAAAATACAAAACTGGGGGCTAAAATATAATTTTTGTGGAAAAAAAAATATTTTTTATTTGCACGGCTCTGCGTTATAAACTGTAGTGAAATACTTGGGAGTTCAAAGCTCTCACAACACATCAAGATGAGATCCTTAGGGGGTCTACTTTCCAAAATGGTGTCACTTGTGGGGGGTTTCTACTGTTTAGGTACATTAGGGGCTCTGCAAACGCAATGTGACGCCTGCAGACCATTCCATCTAAGTCTGCATTCCAAATGGCGCTCCTTCCCTTCCGAGCCCTCCCATGCGCCCAAACGGTGGTTCCCCCTCACATATGGGGTATCAGCGTACTCAGGACAAATTGGACAACAACTTTTGGGGTCCAATTTCTCCTGTTACCCTAGGGAAAATACAAAACTGGGGGCTAAAAAATAATTTTTGTGGGAAAAAAATTTTGTTTTATTTTTATGGCTCTGCATTATAAACTTCTGTGAAGCACTTGGTGGGTTAAAGTGCTCACCACACATCCAGATAAGTTCCTTAGGGGGTCTACTTTCCAAAATGGTGTCACTTGTGGGGGGTTTCAATGTTTAGGCACATCAGTGGCTCTCCAAACGCAACATGGCGTCCCATCTCAATTCCTGTCAATTTTGCATTGAAAAGTCAAACGGCGCTCCTTCCCTTCCGAGCTCTCCCATGCGCCCAAACAGTGGTTTACTGCCACATATGGGGTATCAGCGTACTCAGGACAAATTGGACAACAACTTTTGGGGTCCATTTTCTCCTGTTACCCTTGGTAAAATAAAACAAATTGGAGCTGAAGTAAATTTTTTGTGTAAAAAAGTTAAATGTTAATTTTTATTTAAACATTCAAAAAATTCCTATTAAACACCTGAAGGGTTAATAAACTTCTTGAATGTGGTTTTGAGCACCTTGAGGGGTGCAGTTTTTAGAATGGTGTCACACTTGGGCATTTTCTATCATATAGACCCCTCAAAATGACTTCAAATGAGACGTGGTCCCTAAAAAAAAATGGTGTTGTAAAAATGAGAAATTGCTGGTCAACTTTTAACCCTTATAACACCCTAACAAAAAAAAAATTTGGTTCCAAAATTATGCTGATGTAAAGGAGACATGTGGGAAATGTTACTTATTAAGTATTTTGTGTTACATATCTCTGTGATTTAATTGCATAAAAATTCAAAGTTTGAAAATTGCGAAATTTTCAAAATTTTCGCCAAATTTCCGTTTTTTTCACAAATAAACGCAGGTACTATCAAAGAAGTTTTACCACTATCATGAAGTACAATATGTCACGAGAAAACAATGTCAGAATCACCAGGATCCGTTGAAGCGTTTCGGAGTTATAACCTCATAAAGGGACAGTGGTCAGAATTGTAAAAATTGGCCTGGTCATTGACGTGCAAACCACCCTTGGGGGTAAAGGGGTTAATAGTTACTCATGTATGGGCACTTTTTTCACACTTGAAATTTGAATGAATGCAAGAATGAGACAAATGGTCACTGAGTCTTTATACCTAATGGCATCACCGCCAGACAAAAATAATAGATTCATTCAAATATATATAAGGGCATCCTCGCCAGAAGTAAAGTAATCTATAAATACAGAGCAATTGGTGGCATCAACGCCAGAAAAAATGCCCAAAGAGAAACAGTCACCTGATCAAAAACTGATGGCATCATCGCCAGACAAAATTATAATTCTAGCATATAGAGGCATCATCGCCAGAGATATAGTTCATCAGTGCCAATGGCATCTCTGCCGATACAGGCATGTTCTCCACATAGTGATATGCGCACAACAAGGAAGTGATAAAGTCATGCTCGATAGCCAACATAGTGTAAAAATGACGTAATCACAGACCGCCAGCAAAGTAGCACGTGTGTATGGTTACAGTACACTTATCTTAAGGAGACAAATGTCTCACCCCGACGCGTTTCGACCCATAAGGAGATCCAGAGGGGCTCATCAGGGGAGTGCCAATCATAGGCACAGGCAGCGGGTGATGCGGGTGCTGCACGCGGTCCAAAAGTAATGAACATGAGAGCGTATCCAAGCTATAAGTGTGTTTAACCCGGAAGTAACTAAATCACTTCCGGCAAGCGTCTGGAGCACAGTTAGTGTTACATAGAGCTCAGTGCTAGAGTTGAGCGACCTTGACCTTTTTAGAGTCGAGCCGGGTTTCGCGAAACCCGACTATCTCAAAAGTCGGGTCGAGTGAAATCGGACGATTATGACGTAAAGTCGGGATCGACCGAAACACGAAACCCAATGCAAGTCAATGGGGCAGCATAGTCGGCAGTGAGTGGGGGCCAGGAAAACACCTAGAGTGCCCATTTTAATGTCAAAACCATCCATTCTTCTTAATGAAGCTTGTCAAGCGTAATTTACCTTATAATAATTGGAAGGCATTTGAAATTGGGGGTCATTTGGCTAAAGTTGTGGTGGGTAGGGCTGGTTCAAGTAATTAGTGGGCCCAGGAAATCTGGACCACGTCACGGCAGTGGAGCAGGGAGAGGTAAGTATTTCAACTTTGCAAGTGCTGTGAACCTGAGCAAGCAGGGGGGGCCCACTCGTTGGCATTGTCACTGGCACAGGGCCCCTCAAAGTAAAGCGGTGTGTTTGCACGGCGGGGGCGCCTCCCACCGGCAGCAACACTTTTGCGTACTATGAGAGGCCCTGTGCCAGTGACGTCGCCAACTAGTATTCCTCCCCCCACCTGATGAAGGAACCTGCACTTTCATCTGCACCTTCCTCTTTGTCCCCGTGTAAGGTGGTATGGTATGCGGGAAGAGCAACCTGACTTTCAGCAGGGTCACAATGTTGTTGTGTAGCGTGCACGGGGAATGTTGCGTTATGGGTCAATGTACCAGCAGACTCATCTATCACTGGCTGGGCAATGGGCAGGATGAGGAGGAAACACAGATATAGGCCCAAAGAATAAAGTTGGCTAAATGCAGTTCAAAATTGGTAACACAGGAATAACCAGGGGGCATTGCAGTGGAGGACAACTGGAATGAGAGGCTGACACAGAGAGTAGGCCCAAATCAGTAAGTAGTCGAAATGCAGTTCAAAATTGGCAACCGTAGTAAACAGGCGGTACAGCTTTGTTCAGTGGAGGAGAACAGCAAGGAGTGGCAGACACCGATAGTAGGCCCCAACCCAACTAGTAGGCCAAATGCAGTCTAACATTAACAACTACTTAACGAGCGCCTGAAAACGGAATTTCAGGACAGGAAACCAGGAGAACAGCAAGGAGCGGCAGACACTGTTAGTAGGCCCCAAACCAACTAGTACGCCAAATGCAGTTGTTCCATTTAACCACAATATAACGAGAGCCTGAAGATAGAAGCTCAGGAAAGGCAACCTGGAGAACACCTTGGAGTGGAACACACCATCTCTCTCCACCCCATACCCATTTTGTAGGCCTAATGCAGTGTAGTTTTCTACAACTACTAAACGAGAGTCGGAAGACCGAAGCAATGGCAAGGAAACCTAGGGAACACCTTGGAGTGTAACACACCATCTCTCTCCACCCGATACCCATTTTGTAGGCCTAATGCAGTGTAGTTTTCTACAACTACTAAACGAGAGTCGGAAGATCGAAGCAATGGCGAGGAAACCTGGAGAACACCTTGGAGTGTAACACACCATCTCTCTCCACCCCATAGCCAATTTGGAGGCCTAATGCAGCGTAGTTTCCAACAACTACTAAACGAGAGCATTAAGATCGAAGCTCTGGAAAGGCAACCTGGAGAACACCTTGGAGTGTAACACACCATCTCTCTCCACCCGATACCCATTTTGTAGGCCTAATGCAGTGTAGTTTTCTACAACTACTAAACGAGAGTCGGAAGACCGAAGCAATGGCAAGGAAACCTGGGGAACACCTTGGAGTGTAACACACCATCTCTCTCCACCCCATACCCAATATGTAGGCCTAATGCAGCCTACTTTCCGACAACTACTAAACGAGAGCATGAAGATCGAAGCTCAGGAAAGGCAACCTGGGGAACACCTTGGAGTGTAACATACCCTCTCTCTACACCACGGAAGGGCTGATTCTTAGGAAGGAAGGCTGTCGGAAAGAAGCAGGGCGCGTCCGAGGGTGATTATATTCTTATTAGGTATATACTCACCCTCGGACGCGCCCTGCTTCTTTATTTGTAATGAATGTTTATTTGCAATGTGGTTTTGACTTACTCTATTTTTTTGGTAAATAATGATTTTATTATTTTCAT
Organism: Ranitomeya imitator; assembly: GCF_032444005.1. Classification (NCBI taxonomy): domain Eukaryota; kingdom Metazoa; phylum Chordata; class Amphibia; order Anura; family Dendrobatidae; genus Ranitomeya; species Ranitomeya imitator. The sequence continues at coordinate 592,783,639 of NC_091286.1, forward strand.
TGTTTTGCATCTTCTTGGCAATAATATAAAGAAGACGCGACAGGACAACACTCGGTGGATGCCATATCTGTGTTTTAAATTGAAAAAAACTTTCAGTTAACTACTTGCAGGAGAAAGTTATTGTAGCTGGTGGCCATTTTTAGTACTGTACCAGATTTTTGTTGTATGTGTTTGTTTTTAATGTTAAAATGTCTGCATTTGATATCTCTCCAGTATTTTCTTTTTTATAAGCAAAATACTTATTTTTATATTTTCTGATGTTGGTTCAAGGGGTACACGGGCGGCAGTAGACAGGTCAGTGGAGGCCTAGTGGAAGGAGGGACCGCAGACAGGCTTCGAAGCCCTAACATAATAAATTGGGCTGGCTGTAGGCAATTTAAAATTGGTTCCAGGGGAACACAGGCAGCAGTGGCCTGGTCAGTGTAGTAGTAGTGAAAAAGAACGGGCCGCAGACAGGCTTCGAAGGCCTAACATAACAAAAATTGGGATGTAGGCAATTTACAATTGGTTCCAGGGGAACACGGGCAGCAGTAGACAGGTCAGTGGAGGCCTAGTGGAAGGAGTGACCGCAGACAGGCTTCGAGGGCCTAACATAAGAAAAATGTCAATACAATGGTATTGACAGTGCCAGGCATTGAAGGATGTCAGCGCATAGACTAAACATTGGTGGAGCTGTGAGAGAAAATTTTGTGGTAGAGCACTGTTTGACCTGGGGGGGGACTGTCTTGTGGCCGGCGGTACAGGCCCAGGGCCCCTCATATTACAACGGTGTGTCTGACGTTGGGTGCGCACCACCACCGCCAGACACTTTATTGTACTATGAGGGACCTAGTGGCAGTGCCGTTGACCAAAAGCGGGCACACCCACCTCTTCAGACAAACAGTACTCTCACGGGTGCTGGCGCCAAGTGGCGATACCACGGCCCCGTGTGGGGACTTTGGCCATTTAGGGAGGTGTTAACATGTCGGATGCTGGACAATCAGGTGCTGCAAATTACGAGATTGGAAAAGTCGTTCAGAATAGTCCACAGGCAAGACCTTTACATAGGAAAGCTAGGTGTCAGCCGGGCAAGGTGGGGCAAAAGATTTCGAAATCCAGTTGTGGTTCATTTTAATGAAGGTTAGATCATCTACATTTTGGGTAGCCAGACGAGTCCTTTTTTCTGTTAGTATTGAACCTGCAGCACTGAATACTCTTTCTGATAGGACACTAGCTGCCGGGCAAGCAAGCTCCTGCAATGCATATTCTGCCAATTCTGGCCAGGTGTCTAATTTTGATGCCCAGTAATCAAATGGGAATGACGGTTGAGGGAGAACGTCGATAAGGGATGAAAAATAGTTAGTAACCATACTGGACAAATGTTGTCTCCTGTCACTTTGAATTGATGCTGCAGTACCTGTCCTGTCTGCGGTCATAGCAAAATCACTCCACAAACCGGTCAGAAAACCCCTCTGGCCAACGCCACTTCTGATTTCTGCCCCTCTAACACCTCTGGTCTGCTGGCCCCTGCAGCTCGTGTTAGAACGATCACGGGCGCTGTGTGCAGGGAATGCCAGAAGCAAACGGTCAATAAGAGTTGATTGTTTGGTTGCTAATATTAGTTCCAAGTTCTCATGTGGCATTATATTTTGCAATTTGCCTTTATAGCGAGGATCAAGGAGGCAGGCCAACCAGTAATCGTCATCGTTCATCATTTTTGTTATGCGTGTGTCCCTTTTGAGGATACGTAAGGCATAATCCGCCATGTGGCCTAAAGTTCCAGTTCTCAAATCTGTGGTTGTGCTTGGTTGAGGGGCAGTTTCAGGCAAATCCACGTCACTTGTGTCCCTCCAAAAACCAGAACCCGGCCTTGCCGCGCCAACAATTTCCACTGGCCCCGGAAAAGCTTCCTCATTAAAAATATAATCATCCCCATCATCCTCCTCATCCTCCTCCTCCTGTTCGCCCGCTACCTCGTCCTGTACACTGCCCTGGCCAGACAATGGCTGACTGTCATCAAGGCTTTCCTCTTCCTCAGCTGCAGACGCCTGATCCTTTATGTGCGTCAAACTTTGCATCAGCAGACGCATTAGGGGGATGCTCATGCTTATTATGGCGTTGTCTGCACTAACCAGCCGTGTGCATTCCTCAAAACACTGAAGGACTTGACACATGTCTTGAATCTTCGACCACTGCACACCTGACAACTCCATGTCTGCCATCCTACTGCCTGCCCGTGTATGTGTATCCTCCCACAAAAACATAACAGCCCGCCTCTGTTCACACAGTCTCTGAAGCATGTGCAGTGTTGAGTTCCACCTTGTTGCAACGTCTATGATTAGGCGATGCTGGGGAAGGTTCAAAGAACGCTGATAGGTCTGCATACGGCTGGAGTGTACGGGCGAACGGCGGATATGTGAGCAAAGTCCACGCACTTTGAGGAGCAGGTCGGATAACCCCGGATAACTTTTCAGGAAGCACTGCACCACCAGGTTTAAGGTGTGAGCCAGGCAAGGAATGTGTTTCAGTTGGGAAAGGGAGATGGCAGCCATGAAATTCCTTCCGTTATCACTCACTACCTTGCCTGCCTCAAGATCTACAGTGCCCAGCCACGACTGCGTTTCTTTCTGCAAGAACTCGGACAGAACTTCAGCGGTGTGTCTGTTGTCGCCCAAACACTTCATAGCCAATACAGCCTGCTGACGTTGGCCAGTAGCTGCCCCATAATGGGAGACCTGGTGTGCAACAGTGGCAGCTGCGGATGGAGTGGTTGTGCGACTGCGGTCTGTGGACGAGGTCTCGCTTCTGAAGGAGGACGAGGAGGAGGAGGAGGGGGTGCGAACAACTACAGCCAACTGTTTCCTAGACCGTGGGCTAGGCAGAACTGTCCCAAACTTGCTGTCCCCTGTGGACCCTGCATCCACCACATTTACCCAGTGTGCCGTGATGGACACGTAACGTCCCTGGCCATGCCTAGTGGTCCATGCATCTGTTGTCAGGTGCACCTTTGTGCTCACAGATTGCCTGAGTGCATTGACGATGCGCTCTTTAACATGCTGGTGGAGGGCTGGGATGGCTTTTCTGGAAAAAAAGTGTCGACTGGGTAGCTCGTAGCGTGGTACAGCGTAGTCCATCAGGGCTTTGAAAGCTTTGCTTTCAACTAACCGGTAGGGCATCATCTCTAACGAGATTAGTCTAGCTATGTGGGCGTTCAAACCCTGTGTACGCGGATGCGAGGCTAAGTACTTCCTTTTTCTAACCATAGTCTCATGTAGGGTGAGCTGGACTGGAGAGCTGGAGATCGTGGAACTAGCGGGGGTGCCGGTGGACATGGCAGACTGAGAGACGGTGGGAGATGGTATTGTTGCCGCCGGTGCCCTAGATGCAGTGTTTCCTACTACGAAACTGGTGATTCCCTGACCCTGACTGCTTTGGCCTGGCAAAGAAACCTGCACAGATACTGCAGGTGGTGCAGAAAATGGTGGCCCTACACTGCCAGAAGGGATGTTGCGTTGATGAATAGCTTCATTGGCCGAGGGTGCTACAACCTTAAGGGACGTTTGGTAGTTAGTCCAAGCTTGCAAATGCATGGTGGTTAAATGTCTATGCATGCAACTTGTATTGAGACTTTTCAGATTCTGCCCTCTGCTTAAGGTAGTTGAACATTTTTGACAGATGACTTTGCGCTGATCAATTGGATGTTGTTTAAAAAAATGCCAGACTGCACTCTTTCTAGCATCGGATACCTTTTCAGGCATTGCAGACTGTGCTTTAACCGGATGGCCACGCTGTCCTCCAACAGGTTTTGACTTTGCCACGCGTTTTGGGCAAGATACGGGCCCGGCAGATGGAACCTGTTGCGATGTTGATGCCTGCTGCGGCCCCTCCTCCTCCGCTTCAGAACTGCTGCCGCCTGCACCCTGTTCCCCCAATGGCTGCCAATCGGGGTCAAGAACTGGGTCATCTATTACCTCTTCTTGTAGCTCGTGTGCAACTTCGTCTGTGTCACCGTGTCGGTCGGTGGTATAGCGTTCGTGATGGGGCAACATAGTCTCATCAGGGTCTGATTCTTGATCAGCACCCTGCGAGGGCAATGTTGTGGTCTGAGTCAAAGGACCAGCATAGTAGTCTGGCTGTGGCTGTGCATCAGTGCACTCCATGTCAGATTCAACTTGCAATGGGCATGGACTGTTAACTGCTTCACTTTCTAAGCCAGGGACGGTATGTGTAAAGAGCTCCATGGAGTAACCCGTTGTGTCGCCTGCTGCATTCTTCTCTGTTGTTGTTTTTGCTGAAGAGGACAAGGAAGCGACTTGTCCCTGACCGTGAACATCCGCTAAAGACGCGCTGCTTTTACATTTTTCCAGTTTCACGAGAGGAGGCAAAAGAGCTAGAGGCTGAGTCAGCAAGATAAGCCAAAACTTGCTCTTGCTGCTCCGGCTTTAAAAGCGGTTTTCCTACTCCCAGAAAAGAGAGCGTTCGAGGCCTTGTGTAGCCAGACGACGAACCTGGCTCAACAGCTCCAGACTTAGGTGCAATATTTTTTTTCCCACGACCACCTGATGCTCCACCACTACCACTACCTTCATTACCAGCTGACAATGAACGCCCCCGGCCACGACCTCTTCCACCAGACTTCCTCATTGTTTTAAAAACGTTACCAAACTAACGGTATTTGTTGCTGTCACACAACTTACACGGTGAGCTATAACTTCAGTATGATTTAGCTACCCCTTTACAGGTGGGTGAGACCACAACGAAAATCAGGCACAATGTTACACACTCTGTTGTTGGTGGCAACAAATGAGAGAGATGCCACACACGCAGGACTGTCACTGAAGCGCAAATGTAAATATTAATCTCCCACTGATTTGTTTTTGTTTTTTTAACAGGGAGACTTTAGAAAAAAAAAATAATAAAAAAAAATGATTTTTTAAGGAAGAATTTATAAACCAAATAAAATGAAATGATTGTTTCAGGGAGAATTTAGAAAACAAATAAAAAAAAATAGGCTTTCTATGGCCCACTGAGTGAGAGAGGACGCACACAGGAGTCAGGAGTGGCACACAAGCCCAGAGGCCAATATTTATCTCCCACTGATTGATTTAGTGATTTTTTCAGGTAGATTTTGGAACCCAAATCAAGCAAAAAAATTAATAGGCTTTCTATGGCCCACAATTGGAGAGAGAGAGATGGCACACCCAGGAGTCAAGACTGGCACACAAGCAGAAAGGGCAATATTAATCTCCCACTGATTTGATTTTTTTTTTTTTTTTTCAGGGAGACTTTAGAAAAAAAAAATACAAAAAAATGAATTTTTCAGGAAGAATTTAGAAACAAAATAAAATAAAATGATTGTTTCAGGGAGAATTTAGAAAACAAATAAAAAAAAAATAGGCTTTGTAGGGCCCACTGAGTGAGAGAGGACGCACACAGGAGTCAGGAGTGGCACACAAGCCCAGAGGCCAATATTTATCTCCCACTGATTGATTTAGTGATTTTTTCAGGTAGATTTTGGAACCCAAATCAAGCAAAAAAATTAATAGGCTTTCTATGGCCCACAATTGGAGAGAGAGAAATGGCACACCCAGGAGTCAAGACTGGCACACAAGCAGAAAGGGCAATATTAATCTCCCACTGATTTGATTTTTTTTTTTTTTTCAGGGAGACTTTAGAAAAAAAAAATACAAAAAAAATGATTTTTTCAGGAATAATTTAGAAACCAAATAAAATAAAATGATTTTTTCAGGGAGAATTTAGAAAACAAATAAAACAAAAAATAGGCTTTCTAGGGCCCACTGAGTGAGAGATGACGCACACAGGAGTCAGGAGTGGCACACAAGCCCAGAGGCCAATATTTATCTCCCACTGATTGATTTAGTGATTTTTTCAGGTAGATTTTGGAACCCAAATCAAGCAAAAAAATCAATAGGCTTTCTATGGCCCACAATTGGAGAGAGAGAGATGGCACACCCAGGAGTCAAGACTGGCACACAAGCAGAAAGGGCAATATTAATCTCCCACTGATTTGATTTTTTTTTTTTTTCAGGGAGACTTTAGAAAAAAAAAATACAAAAAAATGAATTTTTCAGGAAGAATTTAGAAACCAAATAAAATAAAATGATTGTTTCAGGGAGAATTTAGAAAACAAATAAAACAAAAAATAGGCTTTGTAGGGCCCACTGAGTGAGAGAGGACGCACACAGGAGTCAGGAGTGGCACACAAGCCCAGAGGCCAATATTTATCTCCCACTGATTGATTTAGTGATTTTTTCAGGTAGATTTTGGAACCCAAATCAAGCAAAAAAATTAATAGGCTTTCTATGGCCCACAATTGGAGAGAGAGAGATGGCACACCCAGGAGTCAAGACTGGCACACAAGCAGAAAGGGCAATATTAATCTCCCACTGATTTGATTTTTTTTTTTTTTCAGGGAGACTTTAGAAAAAAAAAATACAAAAAAATGAATTTTTCAGGAAGAATTTAGAAACCAAATAAAATAAAATGATTGTTTCAGGGAGAATTTAGAAAACAAATAAAAAAAAAATAGGCTTTGTAGGGCCCACTGAGTGAGAGAGGACGCACACAGGAGTCAGGAGTGGCACACAAGCCCAGAGGCCAATATTTATCTCCCACTGATTGATTTATTGATTTTTTCAGGTAGAATTTAGAACCCAAATCAACCCAAAAAATAAATAGGCTTTCTATGGCCTACTATTTGTGAGAGAGATGGCACGCTCAGGACTGGCACACAAGCCCAGAGGCCAATATTATTCTCCCACTTTTTTTTTTTTTCTCCAGGGAAAATTTATAAACCCAATAAAAAAAATAATAAATAGGCTTTCTATGGCCCACTATCTGAGAGAGAGAGATGGCACGCTTAGGACTGGCACACAAGCCCAAAGGCCAATATTAATCTCCCACTGATTGATTTATTGATTTTTTCAGGTTGAATTTAGAACCCAAATCAAGCAAAAAAATAAATGGGCTTTCTATGGCCCACTGAGTGAGAGTTGGCACACACAGGAGTCAGGAGTGGCACACAAGCCCTGAGGCCAATATTTTTCGCCCACTGATTGATGTTGTGATTTTTTCAGGTAGATTTTGGAACCCAAATCAAGCAAAAAAATAAATAGGCTTTCTATGGCCCACTGAGTGAGAGATGGCACACACAGGAGTAAGGAGTGGCACACAAGCCCTGAGGCCAATATTTTTCGCCCACTGATTGATGTAGTGATTTTTTCAGGTAGATTTTAGAACCCAAATCAAGCAAAAAAATAAATAGGCTTTCTATGGCCCACTGAGTGAGAGATGACACAGACAGGGATGGCACTCTAGCAGAAATGCCAATCTTAATCTCCCACAAAAAAAAAAAAAAAGGAACTGTCCTTCAATTACTATCTCCCTGCAGTAATCTCAGCCAGGTATGGCAGGCAGCAATAAGGAGTGGACTGATGCACAAATTAAATAAAAAGTGTGGACAAACAAACAAGATAGCTGTGCAGAAAGGAAGGAACAAGAGGATTTGTGCTTTGAAAAAAGCAGTTGGTTTGCACAGCGGCGTACACACAGCAATCCAGCTATCAGGGAGCCTTCTAGGGCAGCCCAATGAGCTACAGCGCTGAGGAAAAAAAAAAAAATGTAGCTTCCACTGTCCCTGCACACCGAAGGTGGTGTTGGGCAGTGGAAATCGCTACAGCACAAGCGGTTTGGTGGTTAATGGACCCTGCCTAATGCTATCCCTGCTTCTGACGAAGCGGCAGCAACCTCTCCCTAAGCTCAGATCAGCAGCAGTAACATGGCGGTCGGCGGGAACGCCCCTTTATAGCCCTTGTGACACCGCGGACAGCAAGCCAATCACTGCAATGCCCTTCTCTAAGATGGTGGGGACCAGGACCTATGTCATCACGCTGCCCACACTCTGCGTTTACCTTCATTGGCTGAGAAATGGCGCTTTTCGCGTCATTGAAACGCGACTTTGGCGCGAAAGTCGCGTACCGCATGGCCGACCCCGCACAGGGGTCGGATCGGGTTTCATGAAACCCGACTTTGCCAAAAGTCGGCGACTTTTGAAAATGAACGACCCGTTTCGCTCAACCCTACTCAGTGCGCATGCCCAAGCTCCTCTATGCGCAGCACCATACTGCGCAGATAATGGTGCCAGTGTGTACCAATGTTCCAGTGGATCCCGTGCGCATGCCCACACTTCTCTATGCGCACCGGTATACTGCACAGATAGAGATAGCAGCACACGTTCTCCTCACACAGAATGCCACATGGACTAAATGCGCATGCCCGTGTTTGTCCATGCGCAGTAACATACTGCGCAGATGAAGATAGTGCCAATGTGTCACAGTAGGTATTATAATTTAAAAGATAAATGGGGCACTTTTTTAATAGTGATTTTAATATCCCTGCTCGTAAATCTATGTGCATGCCGGGCAGATGTAAATTACAAATGTAATAGATCTCACCCTGACAGATATATGGCCAGGCCAAACTAATAGATCTATATAGTAGAGTATGGACACGGTGATGATCACATTTGTATATAACTATGGCACTAGTGGTTACCCAGTGAACAATACATGTCCCACCTATGTGAATCCAATTAGGACCCCGCTGATAAGAACAGGGAACCTACAACACGGGGCAATATGCACAGAGCCACCAGAACAATATAACGCTCAAATAAACCACTGCCATATTACTATCATAGCCATATAGCAGAAACCGCGTAAGCAAAGTAAAGTAAACCTGAATGGTCCAATAGCATATTAAAAAAATAGCAAGAGTCACTATATATTGAGTGACAGATCAATAAATCACGTAATGGTCTGTACGGACCAATGTAACATTTGCAAGACATACGGTAATCCTGTACGGAGTTACCAGATTCAGATGAAACACCCAAAATTTAGTTGCTCATTTAGCCCCCCAGGACTAACAGATTCCATCAAGAAGATCCATCTAGTCTCCCTCTGGATAATCTTTCTGTCCCAGTTACCCTGTCTCTCAGATTGAGGAACCGTCTCAATTGCTTTAAATGAAATAGATCTCACATCACCAGCATGAACCTCATTGACATGACGTGCCACAGGGGTGTCACGTTGATGGGTGATGTCCCCAATGTGTTTCCCAATCCTCACTTTTAGTTGTCTTTTAGTTTTCCCTACATAGTTAAGGGGGCAGGTACATGTACACAGATACACAACCCCTACTGTTTTACAATTGGCAAAAGATTTGTTGTGGAAAGTTCTGCCCGTGACGACACTAGTGAAGGTTTTACCAGTTGTAATAAATTTGCAGAACTTACATGAGCCACATCTAAAAGTTCCCTGTTCTCGGCGATCAAGCCAGGTACCCATTGGTTTTGGTGGGTTAAAGTGGCTATGTGATACAAAGTCACGGACAGATCTTCCTTTTCTGAATGTAACAGAAGGTCGAGGTGAAATTATTCTGCCTATATCAGGGTCTGCTTTAAGAATACCCCAGAGCCTTTTGAGGATCCCCATGACCTTATAATTTTGATCATCGTATGTTCCAATCAGCTGTGTCATTTGATTACCCTCATTACGACCCCCTCGGTATGAGGAGTTCGGTCCGATTGCAGGCAGCCACCTGTCTACATCCCTCATCAATGATCTGTGATGGATAACCTCGGTCCCTAAATCTTTTTTTAAGGTTATTAGCCTTAGACTCAAAGTCCCTCAGGGATGAGCAGTTTCTTCTTAATCTTAAAAATTGTCCTTTAGGGATCCCTTTCTTAAGGTTCAGGGGATGATAGCTCTCCCAACGCAGCAGGCTGTTTGATGCTGTGGGCTTACGAAAAATTGATGTACCCAGGTGCCCATCAGGACATCTTGATATAAATAAATCAAGAAAAGGGATTCTGTCTCCCCCTACCTCACACGTAAACTTGAGGCCCAGATCATTGACATTGAGATGTGAGACAAAACTCTCAAAAGAAGGACCGTCTCCAGACCACAGGACGAGGATGTCATCAATGTAGCGCCCCCAGAATAGAATTCTTGGGCACCATGTGACATCCTCATCCTGAAAAATTATGGTATCCTCCCACCAGTCCAGGAGCAGATTAGCAGAAGTGGGGGCACATGGGCTCCCCATAGCTGTGCACCTGAGCTGGTGGTAGAATTTTCCGTTGAAAAGAAAATAATTGTGTTCAAGAATGAACTGTAGTAACTTGACCACCAAGCTGTTGTGTGCACAAAGATGAGTACCCCTAGTTTTTAGGAAATACTCTACTGCTAGAATCAGAGGTCTGCTCCAGAGCTTCTGTGAATCCAGATGAGGAAATGATCTGCACTGATGCCCAGAATCTTTGTGAGTCGGATCCAGGCCCAGATGAAGAAGGTTCTGAGCATAATGTAGACCCTCATTCCCAAATTGTAACTCCTGTTGGTGGAGACAATGAGGAAGATGAAGATGAGACTGAGATACCTGATTGGAACGAAAACTTGACTTTTCAGTTGGGGCAGGAAGAGGTTGGCTCTGAGGTCGACAAGCGTGAGAACACACAGGATAATGATGACGAGTTTGTAGACCCCTCTTACTCTGAACCCCCAGTCCACCAGTCCATAAGGTCAGAAGAGGATGTGGAGGAGGATGCTAGTGATGAGTCTGACGACGAGGTAATGGTGCACCTTCCTGGACAGAGACAGAGTACTGGAAGCACGTCAACAACTGCATCCTCAACCCCAACTGTGCCTCAGACCAGAAGTCGTGGTGGCTCTTCAGGTCGTATGGGCTTTAAGCCTTGCATAGCCTGGGCATTTTTTGACATCGCAAATGATGACCCAACTCATGTTGTCTGTAAGATTTGTTAACAAAATCTCAGTAGAGGCCAAAAAAATCACTAGCTTGAGTACTTCATGCATGAACCGTCACATGGATATGAGGCATAAGTTGCAGTGGGAAGCTCACTGTGCTACAATGCGGCCGAATGGGCCAGGTCAACCACCGTCTGCCCCATCAAGTGCATCCATGTTCTCTTCATCCTCTGTGACTGTGGGGACAGCAGTCGCACATGGTTTTGGATCTAGACCTTCCACCTCTTTACCCGCAACAGCCAGTGTGATTGGCAGGTCAACAGTACATTTGCATGTTGAAACACCTGCTGGTGGTGAGTGCTCTCCGACATCGACACCACATTTTGATCAAGGCAACATAACATCTCCGCCTGCACCTTCCTCACAGACCAGCAGTTTGCTGGGGACACCCTACTCAACTCCGTCTAAGCACGGCAGCCAGCCCTCAGTCCCACAGATGTGGACAAGTAAAAGACCATTTCCTCCTAGCCATGACAAAGCTAAGAGGTTAAATTTCTCCATCTGCAAGCTGTTGGCTGCAGAAATGCTGCCTTTCTGCCTTGTGGACACAGAGGATTTTCAAGACCTTATGTCCGTCGCAGTGCCCTAGTACCAGATGCCAGTCGCCACTACCTCTCAAAGAAAGCTATGCCTGCGCTACACCAGCATGTCGCACACAACATCACCGCTTCCTTGAGAATCTCTGTGTGTGACAGGGTGCATTTCACCACAGACACTTGGATGAGTAGACATGGACAGGGACGTTACATGTCGGTGACTGGGCATTGGGTAACTATGGCGACATCAGGAGAAGGGGCTGCTGTCCGAGTCTTGCCGTCCCCACGAGTTGCTCGTCGATCCTCTGCATCTAGAAGTTCCTCCACTGCTTCTGCCTCCTCAACCTCCTCTCGGTCCTCCACCTGCACCCAAAGCCTGTCTGGTAATGCCACCCGCGTTGTAACTGGGCAGAAGGAATCCTGCACACCTCCTCACCGTGCTGTCACCAGGGCTCAACGGCATCAAGCAGTGTTTACATTGAAATGTCTGGGAAATGTGAGTCACACAGCTGAGGAGTTGTGGTCAGCTCTGGAGACAGAGTTCCATCAATGGTTGTCTCCACTCAACCTGCAGCCAGGGAAGGCTGTGTGAGACAATGCTGCAAACCTGGGTGCGGCCCTTCGCTGGGGCAATGTCACACACGTGCCTTGTATGGCTCACGTTTTGAACTTGGTTGTCCAACAATTTTTATCCCACGATCCTGGACTAGATGGGCTTCTGCAGAGGGCACAATCGCTGTGTGCTCACTTCCGCCATTCGTATCCCGCAGCTCGATGACTTGCATCTCTACAGAAGTCGTTGGTCCTGCCAGTTCACCGGCTGAAATGCGATGTGCCCACACAGTGGAATTCAACTCTGCACATGTTGCAGCAACTGTGGCAGCACCGACAATCCCTAGTGCAATACATTATGATGTATAGCCTGGGCCAACGAGATCAAGAGGTGGGGCAAATCACGCTGCAGGAGTGGTCTCAGATCAGGGACCTATGCACCCTTCTGCACAGTTTTGAAATAGCAACAAAGATGTTTAGTGCTGACGATGCCATTATCAGCATGACCATTCTGGTGATTTACATGCTGGAGCACATCTTACACAGTGTTCGGAGTCATGTGGTGGAACAAGAGGAGGAGGAGGAACAGGAGGAGTCATATGCGGAAGGGATCATATCTCCAAGATCAAGAAGGTTGGCAGCACCAAGGCGGCTGGCATTGGAGGCTGGGGGAGAGGGGTTACCGAGGGTGCATGGTAGCAGCCAAACTGTTGAGGAATGTGCAGGAGTCGAGGAAGAAGTGGAGGACGAACTGGCGCTGGGCATGGAAGACTCATCAGATAAGGGAGACCTTGATCAAATTTCTGTTGTGCAAGGTTGGGGGAGAGGGCAGTCGAAGGAAGCATGATTCTCACCTTGCCACCACCAAGACAACAAGGACTTGGTCCTCCTGGATGCGCAAGATACATGAGTGCCTTCTTGCTGCACTACCTGCAACATGACCCTCGGATTGTCAGAATCCGAAGTAATGCCGACGTCTGGGTTGCCAAACTCTTAGATCCCAGGTACAAAAGCAAATTTGGCAAAATAATTCCTGCCATAGAAAGAGATTCACGCATGCAGGAGTATCAGCAGAGACTGTTACAGAATCTAACATCTGCTTTTCCATAAAACGCATCGATGCCATGACTGTGGAACTGGACCCTTGCTCATTTTGGGCATCCAATCTTGAAAAATGGCCTGAGCTCGCCACTCACGCCTTGGAGATCTTGTCGTGCCCTGCCGCCAGCGTTCTCTCTGAACGTGTGTTCAGCGCTGCTGGTGGTGTGCTGACAGATAAGCACACACAGCTGTCCAGTGACAATGTAGACAGACTAACGTTCATCAAGATGAACAAATCCTGGATCCGCAAGGACTTTTCTACCCCTGTGTCATCTTGGGGAGACTAAAAGCTTGATGATTTTTGAAAATCACCTCACCAACTGTTTTAAAAAACTCTGGCGAAATTGATGCCACTTTAGTGGTGTCTGTGGCCGATTTTTTGGAAAAAATGGAGATTCTATATTTAGTCCCCTTGCTGAGTTTTACATGACGTTGCCATTGTCAATTCCAGGTGTGTGGAGTCGTCTGCAGAGTTGTTTACTCATACTATGGCCTGGGATTCAGAGGTCTGCTCCAAAGCTTCAGTATCTGCTAGTCAGCAGAGTAGCCCAGCCACCCACCGCCTGTTTACCTAAGTACTATTTTTAACGGCATCTGGCCCAGGAAATCCTTTTGGGCCTAGTAGAACTTAGTGCTACTCAGCAGCGTACCCCACCCATGAAGCAAGCTGCACCGCCTGTTTACCTAACTAATATTTTGTAGCGGCATCTAGCCCAGGAAATCCTTTTGGGCCTTTGTTGTGAATTCTGTTGTCGGGCTCCCTCCTGTGGTCATGAATGGTACTTCAGCTGGTTCTGTCCATGGACTTCCTCTGGTGGGTGTTTCTGAGTTTCACAGGTGACGAGGTTAATTCGTTAGCTGTTGCTCTATTTAACTCCACTTAGATCTTTGCTCCATGCCACCTGTCAATGTTCCAGTATTGGTCTAGTTCACTCCTGGATCGTTCTTGTGACCTGTCTTACCATCAGAAGCTAAGTTCCAGCGTCTTTTTGCGCCCTCTGCGTGGTCTTTTTGTAGGTTTTAATGCTGACCGCAAAGTAACCTTTCCTATCCTCGGTCTGTTCAGTAAGTCGGGCCTCACTTTGCTAAATCTATTTCATCTCTGTGTTTGTATTTTCATCTTTACTCACAGTCATTATATGTGGGGGGCTGCCTTTTCCTTTGGGGAATTTCTCTGAGGCAAGGTAGGCTTTATTTTTCTATCTTCAGGGCTAGCTAGTTTCTTAGGCTGTGCCGAGTTGCATAGGGAGCGTTAGGCGCAATCCACGGCTATTTCTAGTGTGTTTGATAGGTTTAGGGATTGTGGTCAGCAGAGTTCCCACGTCCCAGAGCTCGTCCTTATTATCAGTAACTATCAGGTCATTCTGTGTGCTCTTAACCACCAGGTCCATTATTGTCCTGACCACCAGGTCTTAACAGTACAGGTGGCCCAAAGTACTAATGCATCTCAATAGAGGGATAAGACAAGTTCTGAGACCATTTTTTTTTCTTTGCAGTGTGTTTTGTCTCTATTTTCCCCTTTACCTCTGGGTGGTTCAGGACACTGGTGTAAACATGGACATTCAAGGTCTGTCCTCTTGGATGGATAATCTCACTACAAGGATACAAAACATTCAAGATTTTGTGGTTCAGAATCCGATGTCAGAGCCTAGGATTCCAATTCCTGATTTGTTTTTTGTACAAAAAAACCCTGTTTGGGAGAGAAGAAAAGACAAATCGCGGCGCCCTAAGTGCTTAAACACAATATTATAGTCTTTAAAGGGTGCACAATTTTATGCACTCACCTGATAAAAGACTAAAATGGCTTTAGATCGTGTATCCTCCAAATTCCCTCTGAGATACTTTTCAATATACAGGGCTTGCAGCTTGCCTCGGGTGGATCCAAGTGAGAGACCCAGAGTAAGGCTCACACAGGATAAGTAGTTCAAGAAAAGCACATCCAGCCCATGAATGGCAGCGCTTCCCAGGACTCACATTCAAAGATGATATTTCATATTTTTTTATTTCATAACTTAAAATAGAAGAGATACAACGCGTTTCGGATACAGTATTTATCCTTCTTCAGGTATCATAAAAACACAGTACAAATCCTACTAGTATAAAATTCAATTACACTTATATATAGTATCAAACCTTTTATCCCAGTCTCAGAAACTTGATTTGGGGTGTGGACCAAGTTCAGGAAAACACCCACTGATTGATACAGCCTTGTTAACATTGATGCAAGAAAGAGAGCAAAATATATATATATATATATATCAAAGAAAAAAAAAATATCAAAAAAAAAAAAAAACACAAGAAAAAAAAAAATAAATAAAAAAAAATAAATAATAAAATATCCTTTAAACTCTCTCTATGATATCATTCAATCCATTTGGAAATAATGTTCCCAAACGATATATCCAAAACGTTTCTTTCCTGTTTAAAAGAGCATTCCTGTTTGCAACTCCAGAGGGTATCTGCTCCACTGGAGTTACTTTTATGTTAAAAATTTTATTATGTTTAAGTAGTAGATGCCTTGAGAGACTATGTTTTAAAAAGCCACTTTTTGCTCTATTTCTGTGGCCATTAATGCGGGACCGCAGTGTCTGTACAGTGCGTCCCACATACTGCAAACCACAACTGCATGTGATGACATATACAACATGATCACTACTACAGGTGAGTCTTTGTGAGATTTCAAATACATCACCAGTACTATTGCATTTAATAGTTTTAGCCCCATGATCTAGGATCCCACAGGTACAACATTTTTTGGAGTTACATTTAAAAACTCCAGTGCCTTGAAGAACTCCACATAAAGTTTGATCCTTATTTTTATAAATGTTTTTTCTTTTTGGATCCAACTGTTTTTTTTAATTTACTGAGGGCCACCAAATTTTTCAAAGTTTTCCCCCTTCTATATGTAATCCCTGGTTTATCAGGGAGATGTTTTCCCAAGACAGGGTCACGCTTCAAGATGTACCAATATTTAGAAAGCACAGTTCTTATGATTTTATTGCCCCTATTGAATGTTGTCACAAAATTCAATTTCCAGCGATCATCACTTTTTTCCTCACCAGTAGTCAAAGTAACCCCCTTCCTGGTTTTTCCTTTTAACCCCTTCATGACCCAGCCTATTTTGACCTTAAAGACCTTGCCGTTTTTTGCAATTCTGACCAGTGTCCCTTTATGAGGTAATAACTCAGGAACGCTTCAATGGATCCCAGCGGTTCTGAGATGTTTTTTCATGACATATTGGGCTTCATGTTAGTGGTAAATTTAGGTCAATAAATTCTGTGTTTATTTGTGATAAAAACGGAAATTTGGCGAAAATTTTGAAAATTTTGCAATTTTCACATTTTGAATTTTTATTCTGTTAAACCAGAGAGTTATGTGACACAAAATAGTTAATATATAACATTTCCCACACGTCTACTTTACATCAGCACAATTTTGGAAACAAAATTTTTTTTTTGCTAGGAAGTTATAAGGGTTAAAATTTGACCAGCGATTTCTCATTTTTACAACGAAATTTACAAAACCATTTTTTTTTAGGGACCACCTCACATTTGAAGTCAGTTTGAGGGGTCTATATGGCTGAACATACCCAAAAGTAACACCATTCTAAAAACTGCACCCCTCAAGGTGCACAAAACCACATTCAAGAAGTTTATTAACCCTTCAGGTGCTTCACAGCAGCAGAAGCAACATGGAAGGAAAAAATGAACATTTAACTTTTTAGTCACAAAAATGATTTTTCAGCAACAATTTTTTTATTTTCCCAATGGTAAAAGGAGAAACTGAACCACGAACGTTGTTGTCCAATTTGTCCTGAGTACGCTGATAACTCATATGTGGTGGTAAACCACTGTTTGGGCGCACGGCAGGGCTTGGTAGGGAAGGAGCGCCATTTGACTTTTTGAATGAAAAATTGGCTGCACTCTTTAGCGGACACCATGTCACGTTTGGAGAGCCCCCGTGTGCCTAAAAATTGGAGCTCCCCCACAAGTGACCCCATTTTGGAAACTAGACGCCCCAAGGAACTCATCTACATGCATAGTGAACCCTTTAAACCCCCAGGTGCTTCACAAATTGATCCGTAAAAATGAAAAAGTACTTTTTTTTCACAAAAAAATTCTTTTCGCCTCAATTTTTTCATTTTCACATGGACATCAGGATAAAATGGATCCTAAAATTTGTTAAGCAATTTCTCCTGAGTACACCGATACCTCACATGTGGGGGTAAACCACTGTTTGGGCACATGGTAAAGCTCGGAAGGGAAGGAGCGCCATTTGACTTTTTGAATGAAAAATTATCTCCATCGTTAGCGGACACCATGTCGCGTTTGGAGAGACCCTGTGTGCCTAAACATTGGAGCTCCCCCACAAGTGACCCCATTTTGGAAACTGGACCCCCCAAGGAACTTATCGAGATGCCTAGTGAGCACTTTAAACCCTCAGGTGCTTCACAAATTGATCCGTAAAAATGAAAAAGTACTTTTTTTTCACAAAAAAATTCTTTTCGCCTCAATTTTTTCATTTTCACATGGACATCAGGATAAAATGGATCCTAAAATTTGTTAAGCAATTTCTCCCGAGTACGCCGATACCTCATATGTGGGGGTAAACCACTGTTTGGGCACACGGCAGGGCTCGGAAGGGATGGCGCGCCTTTTGACTTTTTGAATGGAAAATTAGCTCCAATTGTTAGCGGACACCATGTCGCGTTTGGAGAGCCCCTGTGTGCCTAAACATTGGAGCTCCCCCACAAGTGACCCCATTTTGGAAACTAGACCCCCCCAAGGAACTTATCTAGATGCATACTGAGCACTTTAAACCCCCAGGTGCTTCACAGAAGTTTATAATGCAGAGCCATGAAAATAAAAAATAATTTTTCTTTTCTCAAAAATGATTTTTTAGCCTGGAATTTCCTATTTTGCCAATGGTAATAGGAGAAATTGGACCCCAAATGTTGTTTTCCAGTTAGTCCTGAGTACGCCGATACCCCATATGTGGGGGTAAACCACTGTTTGGGCGCACGGAAGGGGCTCAGAAGGGAAGGCATGCCATTTGGCTTTTTAAATGGAAAATTAGCTCCAATCATTAGCGGACACCATGTCGCGTTTGGAGAGCCCCTGTGTGCCTAAACATTGGAGATCCCCCACAAATGACCCCATTTTGGAAACTAGACCCCCAAAGGAACTAGTATAGATGTGTGGTGAGCACTTTGAACCCTCAAGTGCTTCACAGAAGTTCATAACACAGAGCAGTGAAAATAATAAATACGTTTTCTTTCCTCAAAAATAATTATTTAGCCCAGAATTTTTTATTTTCCCAAGGGTTACAGGAGAAATTGGACCACAAAAGTTGTTGCCCAGTTTCTCCTGAGTAAGCTGATACCCCATGTGTGGGGGTAAACCACTGTTTGGGCACACGTCGGGGCTCAGAAGGGAAGTAGTGACTTTTGAAATGCAGACTTTGATGGAATGGTCTGCGGGCGTCACGTTGCGTTTGCAGAGCCCCTGGTGTGCCTAAACAGTAGAAACCCCCCACAATTGACCCCATTTTGGAAACTAGACCCCCAAAGGAACTTATCTAGATATGTGGTGAGCACTTTGAACCCCCAAGTGCTTCACAGACGTTTACAACGCAGAGCCGTGAAAATAAAAAATAATTTTTCTTTCCTCAAAAATGATGTTTTAGCAAGCATTTTTTTATTTTCACAAGGGTAACGGGAGAAATTGGACCCCAGTAATTGTTGCGCAGTTTGTCCTGAGTATGCTGGTACCCCATATGTGGGGGTAAACCACTGTTTGGGCACACGTCGGGGCTCGGAAGTGAGGGAGCACCATTTGACTTTATGAATACAAGATTGGCTGGAATCAATGGTGGCGCCATGTTGCGTTTGGAGACCCCTGATGTGCCTAAACAGTGGAAACCCCTCAATTCTAACCCCAACACACCCCTAACCCTAATCCCAACTGTAGCCATAACCCTAATCACACCCATAACCCCAACACACCCCTAACCACAACCCTAATTCCAACCCTAACCCTAAGGCTATGTACCCACGTTGCGGATTCGTGTGAGATTTTTCAGCATCATTTTTGAAAAATCCGCGGGTAAAGGGCACTGCGTTTTACCTGCGGATTTACCGTGGATTTCCAGTGTTTTTTGTGCGGATTTCACCTGTGGATTCCTATTGAGGAACAGGTGTAAAACGCTGCGGAATCCGCACAAAGAATTGACATGCTGCGGAAAATACAATGCAGCGTTTCCGCGCGGTGTTTTCCGCACCATGGGCACAGCGGATTTGGTTTTCCATATGTTTACATGGAACTGTAAACCTGATGGAACACTGCTGCGAATCCGCAGCGGCCAATCCGCTGCGGATCCGCAGCCAAATCCGCACCGTGTGCACATAGCCTAATTCTAAAGGTATGTGCACACACTGCGGAAAACGCTGCGGATCCGCAGCAGTTTCCCATGAGTTTACAGTTCAATGTAAACCTATGGGAAACAAAAATCGCTGTACACATGCAGCGGAAAAACTGCACGGAAACGCAGCGGTTTACATTCCGCTGCATGTCACTTCTTTCTGCAGATTCCGCAGCGGTTTTACAACTGCTCCAATAGAAAATCGCAGTTGTAAAACCGCAGTGAAATGCGCAGAAAAGCCGCGGTAAATCCGGGATAAATCCACAGCGGTTTAGCACTGCGGATTTATCAAATCCGCAGCGGAAAAATCCGCAGAGGAACAGAATATGTGTGCACATACCGAAACCCTAACCCTACCCCTAACCCTAACCCTACCCCTAACCCTACCCCTAACCCTACCCCTAACCCTAACCCTACCCCTACCCATAACCCTAAACCTACCCCTAACCCTAACCCTACCCCTAGCCCTACCCCTAACCCTAGTTCTTACCCCAACCTTAGTGGAAATTTTTTTTTTTTTTATTGTCCCTACCTATGGGGGTGACAAAGGGGGGGGGGGCATTTACTATTTTTTTTATTTTGATCACTGAGATATAACCTATCTCAGTGATCAAAACTCACTTTGGAATGAATCTGCCGGCCGGCAGATTCGGCGGGCGCACTGCACATGTGCCCGCCATTTTGGAAGATGGCGGCGCCCAGGAAAGATGACGGACAGATCCCGGGAGGCTCGGTAAGTATAAGGGGGGGGGAGATCAGGGCACGGGGGGGTGGATCGGAGCATGGGGGGTGGATCGGAACACGGGGGGGTTATTTGGAGCACGGGGTGGGGGATCGCTGTGCAGGGGGTGGATCGGAGCACGGGGGGTGTGATTGGAGCACGGGGGGAGCGGACAGGAGGACGGGGGAGCGGAGCACAGGACGGAGTGGAGCGGACAACAGATCGGGGGGCTGGGGGGGCGATCGGTGGGGTGGGGTGGGTGCACATAAGTGTTTCCAGCCATGGCCGATGATATTGCAGCATCGACCATGGCTGGATTGTAATATTTCACCAGTTTTTTAGGTGAAATATTACAAATCGCTCTGATTGGCAGTTTCACTTTCAACAGCCAATCACAGCGATCGTAGCCACGGGGGGGTGAAGCCACCCCCCCTGGGCTAAACTACCACTCCCCCTGTCCCTGCAGATCGGGTGAAATGGGAGTTAACCCTTTCACCCGATCTGCAGGGACGCGATCTTTCTGTGACACAGCATATGCGTCACAGGTCGGATTGGCACCGACTTTCATGACGCATACGCTGTGTCACAGGTCGGGAAGGGGTTAAACATTCCTCCTGTGTTTTTATTCTGTTGTCCCTATATGCACAATTTATCAAATTTTTCGGGTATCTTTTTTCCTTGAATTTTCTTTTTAAAATTTTAGACTGAGCTACATAATCAGATTCTCTTGTACAATTCTTTCTGATGCAATAAAATTGGCTGTGGGGTATATTAACCTTCCACTTGTAATGTGCACTATTGAAATCTAAAAAGCCATTTGAATCCACTTTTTTGAAGTGGGATTTTTTGATGATTTTTTTACCACTATGGCTGATCTCTAAATCAAGAAATACCATTTTTTCTTTATTAATTTGTGATGTAAAGGTAATCCCCCAGGTGTTATTATTGAGCTCCTTTATTAATTGTGCCGCTTCCTCCTCTGTCCCCTTCCATATGATAATCAGATCATCTATGAAGCGCTTGTAAAGCCTTATTTTGTCATAGAAAACAGGCTTAGAAAGTTACGATGAGGACTCGAATCGTCCCATGAATAAGTTTGCGAAACTTGGCGCGACCCCAGTCCCCATCGCGGTGCCGAGCAACTGTAAGTACAGTACGCCTTCAAAAATGAACACATTGTGTTCAAGAATGAATTTCAGACCCTTTAACAGAAAATCTCTTTGTTCGGGGAGCATCTCTGTCTCTGCTAGATAAAAACCCACTGCATTTACCCCCATTTCGTGATCTATGTTGGAATATAATGAATTAACATCCAATGAGATAAAGGAATAGTTATCTTCCCATTCAATATCCCTCAGCTCCTCGATTAATTGTGTGGAATCTCTCAAATATGAAGGAAGAGACTTTACTAGATCTTGTAAAAACAAGTCAATATAATGAGAAAGATGACAGGTTAAAGACCCTATTCCTGATATAATTGGTCTACCAGGTGGTTTTTCACAGTTCTTATGCACTTTTGGTAGATGATAAAATAACGCCATGGTTAGTGCAGGATTTGATAAAAACCTTTTTTCTGTTTTATTGAGAATGTTTCTCTCATAGGCTTCCTTAATCATATGGTGATAGTCCTGAACAAAGGATTGTGTAGGATCTTCTTTTAGAATTTTGTAATATCTCATATCAGACAATATGTTCAAAGCTTCCTCAATATAGTCAGATCTAATTTTGCACAACTACTCCCCCTCCTTTATCAGCTTGCCTTATTACTATATCTGTATTTTGTCTCAAATCCTCCAATGCCATTTTCTCTCTTTTAGAGATATTGTTCACCTTTTTTATCGTGTTTTTTTCAATTCCATACTTTTGGATTTTATGTTTATTATTATTATTTTCCCATTTCCTAAATTCTTCAGATACTAATGAAAAAAAAGTATCTATATTTGGTCCTCTGTGTTGATGAGGATTAAATACAGATTTTGGGTGTACCTCCTTGTAGATATATTCCCTTTCTTTGTTTGTCTCTATTGGGATCAGTATTTTTTTGGGATCCCCAATGTCCCCATTTTTTTCGTTCAACAAGAAATGCCTTTTAAGAGTGAGTTTGCGAGTGTACGCATTTAAATCGAGAAAAAGATCGAATGCATTCATGTCTTGAGCAGGGCAGAAGTTTAGTCCCCTACTTAAAATTTCCATTTCTGAGGAGGATAAAATATGGGACGATAAATTAAATATTTTAACCAGAGGCGGATTTAGTTGTTTATTAGTTTCAGCGTTCCTTGTTTTTTTTTACATATTCTCAGATTTCTATTAGATCCCTTTCCTCTTTTTCCTCTTGCTCTACTTTTCTTTTTTTGGATCTTGATATTATAGTTGGTGCGAAGTAATTTGTAATATGATTCTTTGTAATATGATTCTTTTGTATTGGACTTGAAATTTGAGCTGTTTGTGAAGAACTGATTAGTGGTGGTAAAATTATTTCTGAAACACTTGGACGTGTGGGACCTATCTCTAAAAAAGAGATGTTGGATACTACTGAAGATGGTGATGTTGTGGGCGCTTGTAATACTGTGGTGAATGTAGATGGGGATTCTGTATGATCATGGATAGTTAGTTCATTTATATTAAATTCAACATTGGAAATTTCCAACCTGTGGGAAGCAGTAGGAATTTCCAATGGAGGAAGTTCAGGATTAGGCAGAGGTAATGTTGGAGCATTTTTCATTATAATGATCCTGGGCTCTAATGGAATGTTTTTTTCAATGGGTGGAGGTTTTTTCTTTTTTGCATTTTTATTCAATATGGTGTGAATATTCTCGGGGGTAGACGTATTTAGTGGTAATTTAATTTGAGATATAGTTGTTTCAATATCATGTATATTTTTTATATTTGAATTGATTATAGTCCTTGTTTGTTTTAAACCTAATTCCTGTGGGACCAGGACTTCTGTTCTTAAATTACTAGGTTTTTTCTTTGTTGGTTCATTGATACCTATCAGGTTTTTATTCCTGATTGGTTCCTTTGACATTGGTTTAGTTTTAACAGTATCCCTACGAAATATTTTTATTTTTACATCTACTAGATCATTTTCAAATACTTTGAGTTTCCTGGTAATGTCATCATTCACCAAATTAAAAAAATGTGAACTTTTAAGCTTCTCAAGTTCAAGTAATTTCTTTTCACAAATCATTGCAGCTTTACTGGCTAGCTCAGAACGCTTTTCCACTAACAAACTCATAAGACTAAAAGAACAATCATTTAAAATATTATTCCAATTATTGGTAAAATTGCTGTCATCTGAAAAAGTACTATTAAAATGTATCTTCAAACCATTCGGAACAATTTTTTGATGAATACAAATACTTAAAAATTCAGCATCAATCTGATGTCTTATTTCCATCTTCATATGTTTTTCAAAGTCCAAACAAAGACCAGTGATGGTCCTTTTTGTCTCAATATCAATCATAGGTTCAGTACAAGAATTATCCAACCTTGTATTAGTCATGTTCTTAATGGATGATAACAGCTCCTTTCTCCTCTCAATTCTGTTATTATAATACTCCATTTTCACTCCAGGCTGCTCGCTCCACTTTGTTGTCTGGGGTGTCGATCTTCAACCGATTAGGAAGAACTCTCTTTCGGTAACAATATACAAAAAAACCCTGTTTGGGAGAGAAGAAAAGACAAATCGCGGCGCCCTAAGTGCGTAAACACAATATTATAGTCTTTAAAGGGTGCACAATTTTATGCACTCACCTGATAAAAGACTAAAATGGCTTTAGATCGTGTATCCTCCAAATTCCCTCTGTGATATTTTTCAATATACAGGGCTTGCAGCTTGCCTCGGGTGGATCCAAGTGAGAGAGCCAAAGTAAGGCTCACACAGGATGAGTAGTTCAAGAAAAGCACATCCAGTACATGAATGGCAGCGCTTCCCAGGACTCACATTCAAAGATGATATTTCATATTTTTTTATTTCATAAATTAAAATAGAAGAGAGACAACGCGTTTCGGATACAGTATATATCCTTCTTCAGGTATCATAAAAACACAGTACAAATCCTACTAGTATAAAATTCAATTACACTTATATATAGTATCAAACCTTTTATCCCAGTCTCAGAAACTTGATTTGGGGTGTGGACCAAGTTCAGGAAAACACCCACTGATTGATACATCTCCCTGATAAACCAGGGATTACATATAGAAGGGGGAAAACTTTGAAAAATTTGGTGGCCCCCAGTAAATTAAAAAAACAGTTGGATCCAAAAAGAAAAAACATTTATAAAAATAAGGATCAAACTTTATGTGGAGTTCTTCAAGGCACTGGAGTTTTCAAATGTAACTCCAAAAAATATTGTACCTGTGGGATCCTAGATCATGGGGCTAAAACTATTAAATGCAATAGTACTGGTGATGTTTTTGAAATCTCACAAAGACTCACCTGTAGTAGTGATCATGTTGTATATGTCATCACATGCAGTTGTGGTTTGCAGTATGTGGGACGCACTGTACAGACACTGCGGTCCCGCATTAATGGCCACAGAAATAGAGCAAAAAATGGCTTTTTAAAACATAGTCTCTCAAGGCATCTACTACTTAAACATAATAAAATTTTTAACATAAAAGTAACTCCAGTGGAGCAGATATCCTCTGGAGTTGCAAACAGGAATGCTCTTTTAAACAGGAAAGAAACGTTTTGGATATATCGTTTGGGAACATTATTTCCAAATGGATTGAATGATATTATAGAGAGAGTTTAAAGGATATTTTATTTTTATTTTTAATTTTTATTTATTTTTATTTTTTTCTTGTGTTTTTTTTTTTTTATATATATATTTATATATATATATATATATATATATATATATTTTTTTTTTTTTTTTTTTTGCTCTCTTTCTTGTATCAGTGTTAACAAGGCTGTATCAATCAGTGGGTGTTTTCCTGAACTTGGTCCACACCCCAAATCAAG
Source organism: Ranitomeya imitator (assembly GCF_032444005.1). Taxonomy (NCBI): domain Eukaryota; kingdom Metazoa; phylum Chordata; class Amphibia; order Anura; family Dendrobatidae; genus Ranitomeya; species Ranitomeya imitator. The sequence goes on from NC_091286.1 coordinate 592,808,767, forward strand.
TTTCTGAGACTGGGATAAAAGGTTTGATACTGTATATAAGTGTAATTGAATTTTATACTAGTAGGATTTGTACTGTGTTTTTATGATACCTGAAGAAGGATATATACTGTATCCGAAACGCGTTGTATCTCTTCTATTTTAAGTTATGAAATAAAAAATATGAAATCTCATCTTTGAATGTGAGTCCTGGGAAGCGCTGCCATTCATGGGCTGGATGTGCTTTTCTTGAACTACTCATCCTGTGTGAGCCTTACTCTGGCTCTCTCACTTGGATCCACCCGAGGCAAGCTGCAAGCCCTGTATATTGAAAAGTATCTCAGAGGGAATTTGGAGGGTACACGATCTAAAGCCATTTTAGTCTTTTATCAGGTGAGTGCATAAAATTGTGCACCCTTTAAAGACTATAATATTGTGTTTACGCACTTAGGGCGCCGCGATTTGTCTTTTCTTCTCTCCCAAACAGGGTTTTTTTGTATATTGTTACCGAAAGGAGTTCTTCCTAATCGGTTGAAGATCGACACCCCAGACAACAAAGGGGAGCGAGCAGCCTGGAGTGAAAATGGAGTATTATAATAACAGAATTGAGAGGAGAAAGGAGCTGTTATCATCCATTAAGAACATGACTAATACAAGGTTGGATAATTCTTGTACTGAACCTATGATTGATATTGAGACAAAAAGGACCATCACTGGTCTTTGTTTGGACTTTGAAAAACATATGAAGATGGAAATAAGACATCAGATTGATGCAGAATTTTTAAGTATTTGTATTCATCAAAAAATTGTTCCGAATGGTTTGAAGATACATTTTAATAGTACTTTTTCAGATGACAGTAATTTTACCAATAATTGGAATAATATTTTAAATGATTGTTCTTTTAGTCTTATGAGTTTGTTAGTGGAAAAGCGTTCTGAGCTAGCCAGTAAAGCTGCAATGATTTGTGAAAAGAAATTACTTGAACTTGAGAAGCTTAAAAGTTCACATTTTTTTTAATTTGGTGAATGATGACATTACCAGGAAACTCAAAGTATTTGAAAATGATCTAGTAGATGTAAAAATAAAAAAATTTCGTAGGGATACTGTTAAAACTAAACCAATGTCAAAGGAACCAATCAGGAATAAAAACCTGATAGGTATCAATGAACCAACAAAGAAAAAACCTAGTAATTTAAGAACAGAAGTCCTGGTCCCACAGGAATTAGGTTTAAAACAAACAAGGACTATAATCAATTCAAATATAAAAAATATACATGATATTGAAACAACTATATCTCAAATTAAATTACCACTAAATACGTCTACCCCCGAGAATATTCACACCATATTGAATAAAAATGCAAAAAAGAAAAAACCTCCACCCATTGAAAAAAACATTCCATTAGAGCCCAGGATCATTATAATGAAAAATGCTCCAACATTACCTCTGCCTAATCCTGAACTTCCTCCATTGGAAATTCCTACTGCTTCCCACAGGTTGGAAATTTCCAATGTTGAATTTGATATAAATGAACTAACTATCCATGATCATACAGAATCCCCATCTACATTCACCACAGTATTACAAGCGCCCACTCCATCACCATCTTCAGTAGTATCCAACATCTCTTTTTTAGAGATAGGTCCCACACGTCCAAGTGTTTCAGAAATAATTTTACCACCACTAATCAGTTCTTCACAAACAGCTCAAATTTCAAGTCCAATACAAAAGAATCATATTACAAATTACTTCGCACCAACTATAATATCAAGATCCAAAAAAAGAAAAGTAGAGCAAGAGGAAAAAGTGGAAAGGGATCTAATAGAAATCTGAGAATATGTAAAAAAAAAACAAGGAACGCTGAAACTAATAAACAACTAAATCCGCCTCTGGTTAAAATATTTAATTTATCGTCCCATATTTTATCCTCCTCAGAAATGGAAATTTTAAGTAGGGGACTAAACTTCTGCCCTGCTCAAGACATGAATGCATTTGATCTTTTTCTCGATTTAAATGCGTACACTCGCAAACTCACTCTTAAAAGGCATTTCTTGTTGAACGAAAAAAATGGGGACATTGGGGATCCCAAAAAAATACTGATCCCAATAGAGACAAACAAAGAAAGGGAATATATCCACAAGGAGGTACACCCAAAATCTGTATTTAATCCTCATCAACACAGAGGACCAAATATAGATACTTTTTTTTCATTAGTATCTGAAGAATTTAGGAAATGGGAAAATAATAATAATAAACATAAAATCCAAAAGTATGGAATTGGAAAAAACACGATAAAAAAGGAGAACAATATCTCTAAAAGAGAGAAAATGGCATTGGAGGATTTGAGACAAAATACAGATATAGTAATAAGGCAAGCTGATAAAGGAGGGGGAGTAGTTGTGCAAAACAGATCTGACTATATTGAGGAAGCTTTGAACATATTGTCTGATATGAGATATTACAAAATTCTAAAAGAAGATCCTACACAATCCTTTGTTCAGGACTATCACCATATGATTAAGGAAGCCTATGAGAGAAACATTCTCAATAAAACAGAAAAAAGGTTTTTATCAAATCCTGCACTAACCATGGCGTTATTTTATCATCTACCAAAAGTGCATAAGAACTGTGAAAAACCACCTGGTAGACCAATTATATCAGGAATAGGGTCTTTAACCTGTCATCTTTCTCATTATATTGACTTGTTTTTACAAGATCTAGTAAAGTCTCTTCCTTCATATTTGAGAGATTCCACACAATTAATCGAGGAGCTGAGGGATATTGAATGGGAAGATAACTATTCCTTTATCTCATTGGATGTTAATTCATTATATTCCAACATAGATCACGAAATGGGGGTAAATGCAGTGGGTTTTTATCTAGCAGAGACAGAGATGCTCCCCGAACAAAGAGATTTTCTGTTAAAGGGTCTGAAATTCATTCTTGAACACAATGTGTTCATTTTTGAAGGCGTACTGTACTTACAGTTGCTCGGCACCGCGATGGGGACTCGGGTCGCGCCAAGTTTCGCAAACTTATTCATGGGGCGATTCGAGTCCTCATCGTCACTTTCTAAGCCTGTTTTCTATGACCAAATAAGGCTTTACAAGCGCTTCATAGATGATCTGATTATCATATGGAAGGGGACAGAGGAGGAAGCGGCACAATTAATAAAGGAGCTCAATAATAACACCTGGGGGATTACATTTACATCACAAATTAATAAAGAAAAAATGGTATTTCTTGATTTAGAGATCAGCCATAGTGGTAAAAAAATCATCACAAAATCCCACTTCAAAAAAGTGGATTCAAATGGCTTTTTAGATTTCAATAGTGCACATTACAAGTGGAAGGTTAATATACCCCACAGCCAATTTTATCGCATCAGAAAGAATTGTACAAGAGAATCTGATTATTTAGCTCAGTCTAAAATTTTAAAAAGAAAATTCAAGGAAAAAAGATACCCGAAAAATTTGATAAATTGTGCATATAGGGACAACAAAATAAAAACACAGGAGGAATGTTTAAAAGGAAAAACCAGGAAGGGGGATACTTTGACTACTGGTAAGGAAAAAAGTGATGATCGCTGGAAATTGAATTTTGTGACAACATTCAATAGGGGCAATAAAATCATAGGAACTGTGCTTTCTAAATATTGGTACATCTTGAAGCGTGACCCTGTCTTGGGAAAACATCTCCCTGATAAACCAGGGATTACATATAGAAGGGGGAAAACTTTGAAAAATTTTTTGGCCCCCAGTAAATTAAAAAAACAGTTGGATCCAAAAAGAAAAAACATTTATAAAAATAAGGATCAAACTTTATGTGGAGTTCTTCAAGGCACTGGAGTTTTTAAATGTAACTCCAAAAAATGTTGTGTTAGGAGTCGAGTTTCCTCTGCTGCACTGGCGGAATCTCGATCCATCTCCGCTGCGGTCTCCAATTCTTCTCCAGCCGCGGTGGAGTCTGCTCAGCAGGGACATCGATCCCAGCGTCTCGCTCAGTCTGACTGTGTGAAGAGTTACTGCTGCTTTTCCTGCTTCTGCTATTGAAGCCAGTGCTGGGCAGCGACGAGTGGACGTTTCTGGATCTAAGTCCTGCTTTTCTCTGTCTGAGCATGCCCAGGGCAGGATCTCCCGTTGGAGATCGAGGGTCACATGCTCAGGTATTGCAGCACATCCCATTGGTCCTCTTGGCAGGTCCTGGAAGGGCAAAACTTCTGGAGCTGCTTCCTGTGCTGCTACTATGTAAACTGCGCATGACCGCACGGCCATGCGCTAGTATTGTCTTGTAAATATGTGTGTGTTGTGAGTGAAAGTCGCTCTTTAAATAACCCTCCCTATTGAATGACTGTTCGTGGAAGGTGTATGTTTGCTATCTAGCGCCCGACTTATCCAACAGCACGAAACACACATTACAGCTACCAGTTGCTGTGTCCGCCAGTACGGCGCCGTGCGCTTGCTCTGCGCTTTCCTGACCCAAGCCTGGGTGGTTAGTGGCATCCGTCAGTGCGGCACCGCACGCACTCTTGTGCCTTTATGTTATTATTTATATTCCTCTGACACACCCAGTTGCGGTGTTGTGCCAGCAAGTGTCTAATCGGACTTCAATCCTGTGTAGGGGTTGAGTCCGCTGACTTCTTGCTCACGCTTTATGTGCGGTACTGCGGTCCTGTGACGCAACAGGATCGCTTCCTTCACGCAGGGTGAAGTTAACCCATGTGTGTATACTTAGTACCGCCATATAGTCCGTCTTACTAGCAGCAGGGTCTTTTACCTGCACGGTGGACCTCGGACTGCGAACGCACCTAGTTTCTTACTATCTATAATTGGTGCGTTCCGCCGGTCCTTAACATGTTGTACCTGTGGGATCCTAGATCATGGGGCTAAAACTATGAAATGCAATAATACTGGTGATGTCTTTGAAATCTCACAAAGACTCACCTGTAGTAGTGATCATGTTGTATATGTCATCACATGCAGTTGTGGTTTGCAGTATGTGGGACGCACTGTACAGACACTGCGGTCCCGCATTAATGGCCACAGAAATAGAGCAAAAAATGGCTTTTTAAAACATAGTCTCTCAAGGCATCTACTACTTAAACATAATAAAATTTTTAACATAAAAGTAACTCCAGTGGAGCAGATACCCTCTGGAGTTGCAAACAGGAATGCTCTTTTAAACAGGAAAGAAACGTTTTGGATATATCGTTTGGGAACATTATTTCCAAATGGATTGAATGATATCATAGAGAGAGTTTAAAGGATATTTTATTTTTATTTTTTATTTTTATTTATTTATTTATTTATTTATTTTTATATATATTTTTTTTTTTGCTCTCTTTCTTGCATCAATGTTAACAAGGCTGTATCAATCAGTGGGTGTTTTCCTGAACTTGGTCCACACCCAAATCAAGTTTCTGAGACTGGGATAAAAGGTTTGATACTATATATAAGTGTAATTGAATACTAGTAGGATTTGTACTATGTTTTTATGATACCTGAAGAAGGATATATACTGTATCCAAAACGCGTTGTATCTCTTCCATTTTAAGTTATGAAATAAAAAATATGAAATATCATCTTTGAATGTGAGTCCTGGGAAGCGCTGCCATTCATGGGCTGGATGTGCTTTTCTTGAACTGATTTGTTTTTTGGTGATAGATCTAAGTTCTTGAATTTCAAAAATAATTGTAAATTGTTTCTTGCCTTGAAACCTCGCTCCTCAGGTGACCCTGTTCAACAAGTAAAGATCATTATTTCTTTGTTACGTGGTGACCCTCAAGACTGGGCATTTTCCCTTGCGCCAGGAGATCCGGCATTGCGTGATGTTGATGCGTTTTTCCTGGCGCTTGGATTGCTTTATGACGAACCTAATTCGGTGGATCAGGCAGAGAAAATCTTGCTAGCTCTGTGTCAGGGTCAGGATGAAGCGGAGATATATTGTCATAAGTTTAGAAAGTGGTCTGTGCTCACTCAGTGGAATGAATGTGCCCTGGCAGCAATCTTCAGAAAGGGTCTCTCTGAAGCCCTTAAGGATGTCATGGTCGGGTTTCCCATGCCTGCTGGTCTGAATGAGTCTATGTCCTTGGCCATTCAGATCGATCGACGCTTGCGTGAGCGTAAAGCTGTGCACCATTTGGCGGTACTATCTGAGCATGGGCCTGAGCCTATGCAATGTGATTTGACTTTGACCAGAGCTGAGCGGCAAGAACACAGACGTCGGAATGGGCTATGTTTTTACTGTGGTGATTCCACTCATGCTATCTCCGATTGTCCTAAGCGCACTAAGCGGTTCGCTAGGTCTGCCACCATTGGTACGGTACAGTCTAAATTTCTATTGTCTGTTACTCTGATTTGCTCTTTGTCATCCTATTCTGTTATGGCATTTGTGGATTCAGGCGCTGCCCTGAATTTGATGGACTTGGACTATGCTAGGCGCTGTGGTTTTTTCTGGGAACCCTTGCAGTATCCTATTCCATTGAGAGGAATTGATGCTACGCCTTTGGCCAAGAATAAGCCTCAGTACTGGACCCAATTGACCATGTGCATGGCTCCTGCACATCAGGAGGATATCCGCTTTCTGGTGTTGCATAATCTGCATGATGTGGTCGTTTTGGGGTTGCCATGGCTACAGGTTCATAATCCAGTATTGGACTGGAAATCTATGTCTGTGTCCAGCTGGGTTTGCCAGGGGGTACATGGTGATGTTCCATTTTTGTCTATTTCGTCTTCCACTCCTTCTGAAGTTCCAGAGTTTTTGTCGGATTATCGGGATGTATTTGATGAGCCCAAAGCCAGTGCCCTACCTCCTCATAGGGATTGCGATTGTGCAATTAATTTGATTCCTGGTAGTAAGTTTCCTAAGGGCCGATGGTTCAATTTATCTGTGCCAGAACACGCCGCTATACAGAGTTATATAAAGGAATCCTTGGAGAAAGGCCATATTCGCCCGTCATCATCACCGTTAGGAGCAGGGTTCTTTTTTGTGGCCAAGAAGGATGGTTCTTTGAGACCTTGTATTGATTACCGCCTTCTTAATAAAATTACAGTCAAATTTCAGTATCCTTTGCCGTTGCTGTCTGATTTGTTTGCTCGTATTAAAGGGGCTAGTTGGTTCACCAAGATAGATCTTCGAGGGGCGTATAATCTTGTGCGTATTAAACAAGGCGATGAATGGAAAACAGCATTTAATGCGCCCGAGGGCCATTTTGAGTACCTGGTTATGCCATTCGGGCTTTCCAATGCTCCATCAGTATTTCAGTCCTTTATGCATGACATCTTCCGAAAGTACCTGGATAAATTCCTGATTGTGTATTTGGATGATATTTTGGTCTTTTCGGATGATTGGGAGTCTCATGTGAAGCAGGTCAGAATGGTGTTCCAGGTCCTTCATGCAAATTCCTTGTTTGTGAAGGGGTCAAAGTGTCTCTTTGGAGTTCAGAAGGTTTCATTTTTGGGGTTCATTTTTTCCCCTTCTACTATCGAGATGGACCCTGTTAAAGTCCAGGCCATTTACGATTGGACTCAGCCGACATCTGTGAAGAGCCTGTAAAAGTTCCTGGGCTTTGCTAATTTTTATCGGCGCTTCATCGCTAATTTTTCTACTGTTGCTAAACCGTTGACTGATTTGACCAAGAAGGGTGCTGATGTGGTCAATTGGTCTTCTGCGGCTGTAGAGGCTTTTCAGGAGTTGAAGCGTCATTTTTCTTCTGCCCCTGTGTTGTGCCAGCCAGATATTTCGCTTCTGTTTCAGGTTGAGGTTGATGCTTCTGAGATTGGAGCAGGGGCTGTTTTATCGCAGAGAAGTTCTGATGGCTCGGTGATGAAGCCATGTGCTTTCTTTTCTAGAAAGTTTTCGCCTTCTGAGCGTAACTTGTTGTGGATTCTGTTTTTGGGCTCCCTCTGGTGGTTACAGATGGTACTGGGTGACTTGTGTTCTCTGCGGTCTCTGGTGTCCACCTGTTCTATCAGGATATGGGAGTTTCCTATTTAACCTGGCTTTCTTGTCATTTCCTCGCCGGCTATCAATGTAATCAGTGTGTCTTGTTACCTCTGCTTCCCGCTTCTGTATTCTTCAGGACAAGCTAAGTTTTTGATTTTCCTGTTCCACGTTTTGCTTAATTTTTGTCTTAGTCCAGCTTGCAGATATGTGATTCCTTTTTGCTGGTTGCTCTAGTGGGCTGATATTACTCCTCATGTTCCATGAGTTGGAACATGAGTTCAAGTAATTTCAGGATGGGTTTTTTGTAGGGTTTTTCGCTGACCGCGCAGTTCACTTTTGTATCCTCTGCTATCTAGCTTTAGCGGGCCTCATTTTGCTGAATCTGTTTTCATAACTACGTATGTGCTTTCCTTTCATTTCACCGTCATTACATGTGGGGGGCTGCTATTTCTGTGGGGTGTTTCTCTGGAGGCAAGAGAGGTCTGTGTTTCTTCTAATAGGGAAAGTTAGTTCTTCGGCTGGCGCAAGACGTCTAGGAATCATCGTAGGCACGTTCCCCGGCTACAGCTAGTTGTGTGTTGAGGTTCAGGATCGCGGTCAGCTCAGTTTCCATCACCCTAGAGCTTGTTTTGTTTTTTGTGCTTGTCCTTTTGTGATCCCCTGCCATTGGGATCATGACAGTATAGCCGGCCAAAAAGTGGTAATCGTATTGGCTGAAGTAGGAGGAAAAGTAGTCTGAGGAAGTTTTTTTTTTTTTTTTTTTTTTTCCCCTCAGAGTTTGCTGCATAGCCTTAATTGCAGCCTGGCTGCGTCTTACCTCCTCTTAATCCTTGAATGGCTCTGACCTCAGCTGTTTATCATGGACGTCCAGAGTTTGGCTTCCAGCCTGAATAATCTTGCTGCTAAGGTTCAAAATATACAAGATTTTGTTGTACATGCTCCTATGTCTGAACCTAGAATTCCTATCCCAGAGTTTTTTTCTCGCTCTTCTGGAGACCCTGCTCAGCAAGTCAAGATTGTTATATCTTTCCTGCGGGGTGACCCTCAGAATTGGGCATTTGCATTGGCACCAGGGGATCCTGCGTTGCTCAATGTGGATGCGTTTTTTCTGGCATTGGGTTTGCTCTATGAGGAACCTAACCTAGAGATTCAGGCTGAAAAAGCTTTATTGGCTCTCTCTCAGGGGCAAGATGAAGCAGAAATATATTGTCAGAAATTTCGGAAATGGTCGGTGCTTACTCAGTGGAATGAGTGCGCCCTGGCTGCAAGATTCAGAGATGGCCTTTCTGAGGCCATTAAAGATGTCATGGTGGGGTTCCCTGCGCCTACAGGTCTGAATGAGTCTATGACTATGGCTATTCAGATTGATCGGCGTTTACGGGAGCGCAAACCTGTGCACCATTTGGCGGTGTCTTCTGAACAGGCACCTGAGACAATGCAATGTGATAGAATTCAGTCCAGAAGTGAACGGCAAAACTATAGGCGGAAAAATGGGTTGTGTTTTTATTGTGGTGATTCAGCTCATGTTATATCAGCATGCTCTAAACGCACAAAAAAGGTTGATAAGTCTGTTGCCATTAGTACTTTACAGTCTAAGTTCATTCTGTCTGTGACTCTGATTTGTTCATAATCAGCCATTTCCGTCGATGCCTATGTGGATTCAGGCGCTGCCCTGAGTCTTATGGATTGGTCATTTGCCAACCGCTGTGGGTTTAGTCTGGAGCCTCTGGAAGTCCCTATTCCTTTGAAAGGAATTGACTCTACACCTTTGGCTATGAATAAACCTCAGTACTGGACACAAGTGACCATGCGTATGACTCCCGTTCATCAGGAGGTGATTCGCTTCCTGGTACTGTATAATTTACATGATGTCTTAGTGCTTGGTCTGCCATGGTTACAAACTCATAACCCAGTCTTGGACTGGAAAACGATGTCTGTGTTAAGCTGGGGATGTCAGGGGGTTCATGATGATGCACCTCCGATTTCTATCGCTTCATCTACTCCTTCTGAGGTTCCTGTATTTTTGTCTGATTATCGGGATGTTTTTGAGGAGCCTAAGCTCAATTCGCTTCCTCCTCACAGGGATTGCGATTGTGCTATAGATTTGATTCCTGGCAGTAAATTTCCTAAAGGTCGTTTGTTCAATCTGTCAGTGCCAGAGCATACTGCTATGCGGGATTATGTTAAGGAGTCCTTGGAAAAGGGACATATCGGTCCATCTTCATCCCCTTTGGGAGCAGGTTTTTTTTTTGTGGCCAAAAAAGATGGTTCCTTGAGGCCTTGTATAGATTACCGTCTTTTGAATAAGATTACAGTTAAATATCAGTATCCTTTGCCATTGTTGACTGATTTGTTCGCTCGCATTAAGGGGGCTAAATGGTTCACTAAGATTGATCTTCGGGGTGCGTATAATCTTGTGCGGATAATGCAGGGTGATGAGTGGAAAACCGCATTTAATACGCCTGAGGGCCATTTTGAGTATTTGGTGATGCCTTTTGGACTTTCTAATGCTCCTTCTGTCTTCCAGTCCTTTATGCACGATATTTTCCGTGAATATCTGGATAAATTTATGATTGTGTATTTGGATGATGTTTTGGTTTTTTCGGATGACTGGGAGTCCCATGTTAAGCAGGTCAGGAAGGTGTTTCAGGTCCTGCGGGCCAATTCTTTGTTTGTAAAAGGTTCAAAGTGTCTCTTTGGAGTCCAGAAGATTTCTTTTTTGGGGTATATTTTTTCCCCTTCTACTATTGAGATGGATCCCGTCAAGGTTCAGGCTATTTGTGACTGGACGCAGCCTACATCTCTTAAGAGTCTACAGAAGTTCTTGGGCTTTGCTAATTTTTATCGTCGTTTCATAACTAATTTTTCTAGTGTTGTTAAGCCTTTGACGGATTTGACTAAGAAGGGTGCTGATGTTGCTGATTGGTCTCCTGCGGCTGTGGAGGCCTTTCAGGAACTTAAGCGCCGGTTTTCTTCTGCTCCTGTGTTGCGTCAGCCAGATGTTTTGCTTCCTTTTCAGGTTGAGGTTGATGCTTCCGAGATTGGAGCGGGGGCGGTTTTGTCACAGAGAAGCTCCGATTGCTCAGTGATGAAGCCATGTGCGTTCTTTTCTAGAAAGTTTTCGCCAACTGAGCGGAATTATGATGTTGGTAATCGGGAGCTTTTGGCCATGAAGTGGGCATTTGAGGAGTGGCGTCATTGGCTTGAGGGTGCTAGACATCGTGTGGTGGTCTTGACTGATCACAAAAATCTGATTTACCTTGAGTCTGCCAAGCGTCTGAATCCTAGACAGGCTCGTTGGTCACTGTTTTTCTCCCGTTTCGATTTTGTGGTTTCATACCTGCCAGGTTCAAAGAATGTGAAGGCGGATGCTCTTTCTAGGAGTTTTGTGCCTGACTCCCCTGGAAATTCTGAGCCCACTGGTATCCTTAGGGATGGGGTGATTTTGTCGGCTGTCTCCCCAGACTTGCGACGTGCTTTGCAGGAGTTTCAGGCGGATAAACCTGATCGTTGTCCGCCTGAAAGACTGTTTGTTCCGGATAATTGGACCAGTAGAGTCATCTCCGAGGTCCATTCTTCTGCGTTGGCAGGTCATCCTGGAATATTTGGTACTAGAGACTTGGTGGCCAGGTCTTTTTGGTGGCCTTCCTTGTCGAGGGATGTGCGTTCTTTTGTGCAGTCTTGTGAAGGTTGCGCTCGGGCTAAGCCTTGCTGTTCTCGGGCCAGTGGATTGTTGTCACCTTTGCCTATCCCAAAGAGGCCTTGGACGCACATTTCCATGGACTTTATTTCGGATCTCCCTGTCTCTCAAAAAATGTCCGTCATCTGGGTTGTGTGTGACCGCTTTTCTAAGATGGTTCATCTGGTACCCTTGCCTAAGTTACCTTCCTCCTCTGAGTTGGTCCCTCTGTTTTTTCAGAACGTGGTTCGTTTGCATGGGATTCCGGAGAACATCGTTTCTGACAGGGGATCCCAGTTTGTGTCTAGATTTTGGCGGACGTTATGTGCTAAGATGGGCATTGATTTGTCCTTTTCGTCTGCATTCCATCCTCAGACGAATGGCCAGACGGAACGAACTAATCAGACCTTGGAAACTTATTTAAGGTGTTTTGTTTCTGCTGATCAAGATGACTGGGTTACCTTTTTGCCGCTTGCCGAATTTGCCCTTAATAATCGGGCTAGTTCTGCTACCTTGGTTTCTCCTTTCTTTTGTAATTCGGGGTTTCATCCTCGTTTTTCCTCTGGTCAGGTGGAGCCTTCTGATTGTCCTGGAGTGGACATGGTGGTGGATAGGTTGCATCAGATTTGGAGTCATGTGGTGGACAATTTGAAGTTGTCCCAGGAGAGGGCTCAGCAGTTTGCTAATCGCTGTCGCCGCGTGGGTCCTCGACTTCGTGTTGGGGACTTGGTGTGGTTGTCTTCTCGTTTTGTTCCTATGAAGGTCTCTTCTCCTAAGTTCAAGCCTTGGTTCATCGGTCCCTATAGGATCTTGGAAATTCTTAACCCTCTGTCGTTTCGTTTGGATCTCCCGGCATCGTTTGCTATTCATAATGTGTTCCATCGGTCGTTGTTGCGGAAGTATGAGGTACCTGTTGTTCCTTCGCTTGAGCCTCCTGCTCCGGTGCTGGTGGAGGGAGAATTGGAGTATGTTGTGGAGAAGATCTTGGATTCTCGTGTTTCCAGACGGAAACTCCAATATTTGGTCAAGTGGAAGGGTTATGGTCAGGAGGATAATTCTTGGGTGGTTGCCTCTGATGTTCATGCTGCTGATTTGGTCCGTGCATTTCATAGGGCTCATCCTGGTCGCCCTGGTGGTTCTCGTGAGGGTTCGGTGACCCCTCCTCAAGGAAGGGTACTGTTGTGGATTCTGTTTTTGGGCTCCCTCTGGTGGTTACAGATGGTACTGGGTGACTTGTGTTCTCTGCGGTCTCTGGTGTCCACCTGTTCTATCAGGATATGGGAGTTTCCTATTTAACCTGGCTTTCTTGTCATTTCCTCGCCGGCTATCAATGTAATCAGTGTGTCTTGTTACCTCTGCTTCCCGCTTCTGTATTCTTCAGGACAAGCTAAGTTTTTGATTTTCCTGTTCCACGTTTTGCTTAATTTTTGTCTTAGTCCAGCTTGCAGATATGTGATTCCTTTTTGCTGGTTGCTCTAGTGGGCTGATATTACCCCTCATGTTCCATGAGTTGGAACATGAGTTCAAGTAATTTCAGGATGGGTTTTTTGTAGGGTTTTTCGCTGACCGCGCAGTTCACTTTTGTATCCTCTGCTATCTAGCTTTAGCGGGCCTCATTTTGCTGAATCTGTTTTCATAACTACTCTCATTTCACCGTCATTACATATGGGGGGCTGCTATTTCTGTGGGGTGTTTCTCTGGAGGCAAGAGAGGTCTGTGTTTCTTCTAATAGGGAAAGTTAGTTCTTCGGCTGGCGCGAGACGTCTAGGAATCATCGTAGGCACGTTCCCCGGCTACAGCTAGTTGTGTGTTGAGGTTCAGGATCGCGGTCAGCTCAGTTTCCATCACCCTAGAGCTTGTTTTGTTTTTTGTGCTTGTCCTTTTGTGATCCCCTGCCATTGGGATCATGACAGTAACTATGATGTTGGTAATCGTGAATTGTTGGCCATGAAGTGGGCATTCGAGGAGTGGCGTCATTGGCTGGAAGGAGCCAAGCATCCCGTGGTGGTCTTGACAGATCACAAGAATTTGACTTATCTTGAGTCTACCAAACGGTTGAATCCGAGACAGGCTCGATGGTCATTATTTTTCTCCCATTTTGATTTTGTGGTTTCGTACCTTCCGGGCTCTATGAATGTGAAGGCTGATGCCCTGTCAAGGAGTTTTGTGCCTGACTCTCCCGGTGTTCCTGAGCCGGCGGGTGTTCTCAAAGAGGGGGTAATTTTGTCTGCCATCTCCCCTGATTTGTGGCGGGTGCTGCAAAAATTTCAGGCTGATAGACCTGACCGTTGCCCAGCGGAGAAACTGTTTGTCCCTGAAACATGGACTAGTAGAGTTATCTCTGAGATTCATTGTTCAGTGTTGGCTGGGCATCCTGGAATCTTTGGTACCAGAGATTTGGTGGCTAGATCCTTTTGGTGGCCGTCTTTGTCACGGGATGTGCGTTCTTTTGTGCAGTCCTGTGGGACTTGTGCTCGGGCTAAGCCCTGCTGTTCTCGTGCCAGTGGGTTGCTTTTGCCCTTGCCGGTCCCGAAGAGGCCCTGGATGCATATTTCTATGGATTTTATTTCGGATCTCCCTGTCTCTCAAAAGATGTCGGTCATTTGGGTGGTTTGTGATCGCTTTTCTAAGATGGTCCATTTGGTACCTTTGTCTAAATTGCCTTCCTCCTCTGATTTGGTGCCATTATTTTTCCAGCATGTGGTTCGTTTACATGGTATCCCGGAGAACATCGTTTCTGACAGAGGTTCCCAGTTTGTTTCAAGGTTTTGGCGATCCTTTTGTGCTAGGATGGGCATTGATTTGTCTTTTTCCTCGGCTTTCCATCCTCAGACAAATGGCCAAACCGAACGAACTAATCAAACTTTGGAAACATATCTGAGATGCTTTGTTTCTGCTGATCAGGATGATTGGGTGTCCTTTTTGCCGTTGGCTGAGTTCGCCCTTAATAATCGGGCCAGCTCGGCTACTTTGGTTTCGCCATTTTTCTGCAATTCTGGTTTCCATCCTCGTTTCTCTTCAGGGCAGGTTGAGTCTTCAGACTGTCCTGGTGTAGATACTGTGGTGGATAGGTTGCAGCAGATTTGGACTCATGTGGTGGACAATTTGACATTGTCCCAGGAGAAGGCTCAACGTTTCGCTAACCGCCGGCGCTGTGTGGGTCCCCGACTTCGTGTTGGGGATTTGGTTTGGTTGTCGTCTCGTTATGTTCCTATGAAGGTTTCCTCTCCTAAGTTTAACCCCTTAGCGACCGCCGATACACCTTTTAACGGCGGCCGCTAAGGGTACTTAAGCCACAGCGCCGTTAATTAACGGCGCTGTGGAAAAAGTACATAGCGCCCCCCAGAGGCCGATTTTCTCCGGGGTCTCGGCTGCCGGGGGTAGCCGAGACCCCAGAGAACATGATTCGGGTCGGTTTTCACCGACCCCGCTTTTGCCGTTTACCGGCGATCGCAAAAAAAAAAAAAAAAAACGCATTAGTATTGTGTTTCTCTCCCCTCTAATGTGATCGGACATTAGAGGGGAGAGAAATAGGGTCCCCCGAGCCCCCCACGGTACCTTATGTACCGGAGAAGGTGCCCCCCCGGTCCCCGACCCTCCTAGCTGTCCGGGCTCCAAAATGGCGGGCGCATGTGCAGATGCGCCTGCCAAAGCCTAGCTTCCCCCGGTGTATTGGGGTCTGTTTTTACAGACCCCCTGGAGCGATCGCAGACCCCCTGGAGCGATCGCAATCCCGGGGGTCTTTACAGACCCCCGGGATTGCGATCGCTGCAAATAGTTTGTAAAAAAAAAAAAAATGCTTTGGATTTCTCTCCCCTCTGATGTGATCGCACATCAGAGGGGAGAGAAATAGAAATAGAGCCCCCGAGCCCCCCACCATACCTCCTCCTGATGTCCCCCTGTCCCCGGTCCACAGCCCATGGTCCCCGGTCCCCAGCCCACTGCTCCTGGCCCCCCTTCTTCTTCTCTGCTGGATGAAAATGGCGGGCGCATGCGCAGTGCGCCTGCCATGATCTGCCAGCAGAGACCCAGCAACCTATGAGAATTTTCTCATTGGCTGCTGGGTTTTGATTACTGTAATATGTCCAATTACAGTGATCAAAACCCCGAATGTTTGATAAATATGGCAGCACTTGGGCTGTACCTCTCTCTTCTCTCCTTGTAGTTGTTCTAGGAGAGAAGAGAGAGAGACTACAGTTCAAGTGCTGCCCTGTCAGTTATTCACAAAACATAATATCTGCCTCCGCCAGCATCCCATTTACCCACCCCCGTTCTCCGTAATCCCTGCATCATCAGCAGAGGATTATAAAAAAAAGAAAAAAAAAATATAATTTTTTTTTTAAATTTTTTTTGTAGGGTTATGGTTAGGGGTAGGGTTAGGGGTAGGGTTAGGGTTAGGGTTAGGGGAGGAATTAGATAAAATGGCCCGCAGAACTTTTAGCGCGGAGCAAGCTTACAGCCTGCTTTGCTCCGGCAGCTCCGGCAGCGAAACAGATTCTGCCCCTGAAGCTGAGCAGTTTTCAGACAGTGATGACGACTCTTCCTCCACGGGATCCCCCAGCCCGGTGGTAGCGGAGTCGGTCGTCACTGCTGAAGCTTCAGAGGCAGGACCAAGTACCGCAGTCCCCCCCCCCCGCTGTGGTATAATGACACCTCATTTTCCCCTCAAATTCCCCCTTTTTCTGCAGTCCCTGGAATAAAAGTAGATGTCGCCAATTTTACCCCCATTGATTTTTTTGAAATTTTCATTAGCCCCGAAGTCCTGCAATTAATCGTCCACCAAACTAACCTATATGCCCAGCAATATATTTCCCAAAAACCCACTGCCTTTCATTCCCGTTCCTGGATCCCCACAAATGTCCCCGAAATTAAAAAATTCTTAGGCCTCACCCTGAATATGGGTATAGTAAAAAAAAACCACTCTCCGCTCTTACTGGGCAACAAAAGCTGTCCACTGCACCCCTGTATTTGCAGCCATCATGTCCCGAGCCCGTTACGAAGCCCTGATGAGATTCCTCCACTTCAGTGACAATTCCCAAGCTCTCCCAAGAACTGACCCCAACTACGATCGGCTAAATAAATTAAGACCCCTAATTTCCCTCCTAAAAACTTCCTTTCTAAATTCCTATACCCCAGAGCAAAATATGGCAGTCGACGAGTCCTTGATGAGCTACAAGGGCCGTCTTTCATTCCGCCAATTTATTCCCTCCAAGAGAGCCAAATACGGCGTAAAATTATATAAAGCTTGCGAGAGCTCATCAGGGTACACGTCCACCTTCCTAATTTACGAAGGTAGGGACCGCCAAATAAACCCCCCAAACTGCCCCCAGACAATTGGTATCCCAGGCAAATTTGTCTGGGAGCTAATGACGCCCTTTCTCAATCAAGGGTACCACGTGTACACAGATAATTATTACACGAGTATCCCCCTATACAAATCCCTCCATGCTGCAAGTACAGGGGCCTGTGGGACAGTGAGGAAAAACAGAGTGGGGTTTCCGTCACAGTTGGTGTCCAGACGTTTGGAGAGGGGGGCGTCATTTTCACTTGCAAGCGACCAACTACTTGCAGTGAAGTGGAAAGACAGGAAGGACGTCTATATGCTTTCCACACTGCATACGGACACCACTGTGACGGTCAGAGAGAGGGGTGCCACCAGGGACAAAGAAAAACCTGTCTGCGTCACAGATTATAACAACCATATGGGTGGCGTAGACCTGTCAGACCAGGTTCTGCAACCATACCTGGTCAAGAGGAAGACCAGGGCATGGTATAAAAAGGTGGGAATCTATCTAATTCAGATTGCCACCTACAACAGCTTTGTCCTATATAAAAAATCTCAAGGACCGCTAACTTTCCTGCACTTTCAGGAGAAAGTAGTAGAGAGCCTCATATTTGAGTCGATGGCACCGGGGGAAGCCTTCGACTCTGAGGATTCCCGGAGACTGTCAGAACGCCATTTTCCTCACCCTGTCCCTATCACTCCCACCCAAAGGTATCCTCAAAAAAGGTGCCGAGTTTGCAGAAAGCATGGCAGGCGGAGTGATTCCCGATTCTATTGCCCCACATGCCCATCCCAACCAGGCCTTTGTATCTCCCCCTGTTTTGAGACCTACCACACCACCTACAATTATTAGTTTGCTTTTTTTCAATAATTTTTATTTTCTGCTTAGTGGCCCCAGTAGTACAATTTGGAACAATTGATAAATAATATTTTAATTAGTAGATCCCGTTTTACCCCATTTCAAAATTCCAGAACTTGATCAATCCCATACCAAACTACTATCCCAACAAATTCTCGTCCACGTACCCACGTCTGTACGCTCTAGAGTGTGGACCCCACAAATGTTCTTGCAAAGTCAGGTCATCTGAAAATTCTACGACTCGATCAATCCCATACCAAACTACTATCCCAACAAATTCTCATCCACGTACCCACGTCTGTACGCTCTAGAGTGTGGACCCCACAAATGTTCTTGCAAAGTCAGGTCATCTGAAAATTCTACGACTCGATCAATCCCATACCAAACTACTATTCCAACAAATTCTCGTCCACGTACCTATGTCAATAAGCGTTAGAATGTGGACCCCAGAAATGATCATGAAAAGTGAGATTATCTGAAAATGAATTCTAGGACTTGATTACTCACAAACATTTTTGACCATTTATCTAACTTTGACTGTTTTTATAACTGTCTTGCTACACAAAACTTTGGCTTCCATTTATATTACTTATATTTATGTTGATGATACGGGCATGATCATTTTATTGTAGGATTTCTAAAAAATGAGGAAGTTCCGCACTTATACACTATGGGCTTTACTTTATGGTTCTTGCCGAACCTCTGGTACCAGACAATACTTTCTATAGAGAACTGGTTGTTTTGTGCATATAGCGGTTCTGACCTTGGCGGGTGGGAGCTTGCTATGGTGTACCACGTCTATTGGCACATTTGTCTCTCATATAGGGATTGATGGAGCTAAAAGGACGTTGTACGACCAGTCTCTGAAAGTGTCTGCCATTCTAGCCCTGATGGTGTTCTTTCATCTTTGGAACAAACTCCGCTTTGCCACATAGTTGGCTGCATTTTCCTACACATTTTGCCCTTCATTCCAGTACAGTTTATTCTTCCTGCTACAATATACGCAAATGCGGGACAACTGTTTTGTTAGCAAGACCAATTTTATAGTCAGCCATTGTGTTTTAGGAGCATGCCTCCCTCTGTGAGTAATAATTCCTGGAAGGATTTTCTTTTTTGCTCAATGTCTCTAGAAGCTTTGAATGGGTCTTGGATCTTCAATTTCAAATAAAGCCAAATTTGTCACATTGTGCCCCTTTCTGTCCAAGCCCTGCCATTTGTCCAAACAGAACTTTTTTACTACATATGGGATATCACTGCACTCATAATAAAGTGGGTAACGAATTGTGGGGTCCACTTTTTGATGTTATTTCTGAAAAAGTGAGACATTCAGGTCTAAAACAAGATTCTCGTGGAAAAAAATGAATTTTTTCAATATGACGACCTAATGTTATCAAACTCTGTGTCATACATGTGGGTTCAAATTGCTCAATATACCCCTGATTAAAATCTTTGAGGGGTGTAGTTTCCAAAACGGGGTCAGTTGTGGGGGGTTTCTGCTGTTAGGCACATCTACAAACCCAAAATGGCGTCCGCTCTCACAATTAAGAGATTAAAAAGTCAAACGGCGCACCTTCCCTTCCAAGCTCCGCAGTGCGCTCAAACAGAGGTTTACCCCCACATACGGGGTATCAACATACTCAGGACAAATTGCACAACAACTTTTGGGGTCCATTTTGTCTTGCTACCCTTGGGAAAATAAAAAATTGGGGGTGAAAAGATCATTTTTGTGAAAAAAAAATGATTTTTAATTTTTTCGGCTCTACGTTATAAACTTGTGTGAAGCACTTGGGGGTTCAAAGTGTTGACCACACACCTAGATAAGTTCCTTAGGGGGTCTAGTTTCCAAAATGGTGTCACTTGTGGGGGGTTTCCACTGTTTAGGCACATCAGGGGCTCTCCAAACGCGACATGGTGTCCGATCTCAATTCCAGAGAATTCTATGTTGAAAAAGTCAAATGGCGCTCCTTCCCTTCTGAGCTCTACTGTGCACCCAAACAGAGGTTTACCCCCACATACGGGGTATCGACATACTCAGGACAAATTGCACAACAACTTTTGGGGTCCATTTTGTCTTGCTACCCTTGGGAAAATAAAAAATTGGGGGTGAAAAGATCATTTTTGTGAAAAAAAATGATTTTTAATTTTTTTGGCTCTACGTTATAAACTTGTGTGAAGCACTTGGGGGTTCAAAGTGTTGGCCACACACCTAGATAAGTTCCTTAGGGGGTCTAGATTCCAAAATGGTGTCACTTGTGGGGGGTTTCCACTGTTTAGGCACATCAGGGGCTCTCCAAACGCGACATGGTGTCCGATCTCAATTCCAGAGAATTCTATGTTGAAAAAGTCAAATGGCGCTCCTTCCCTTCTGAGCTCTACTGTGCACCCAAACAGAGGTTTACCCCCACATACGGGGTATCGACATACTCAGGACAAATTGCACAACAACTTTTGGGGTCCATTTTGTCTTGCTACCCTTGGGAAAATAAAAAATTGGGGGTGAAAAGATCATTTTTGTGAAAAAAAAATGATTTTTAATTTTTTCGGCTCTACGTCATAAACTTGTGTGAAGCACTTGGGGGTTCAAAGTGTTGACCACACACCTAGATAAGTTCCTTAGGGGGTCTAGTTTCCAAAATGGTGTCACTTGTGGGGGGTTTCCACTGTTTAGGCACATCAGGGGCTCTCCAAACGCGACATGGTGTCCGATCTCAATTCCAGAGAATTCTATGTTGAAAAAGTCAAATGGCGCTCCTTCCCTTCTGAGCTCTACTGTGCACCCAAACAGAGGTTTACCCCCACATATGGGGTATCGACATACTCAGGACAAATTGCACAACAACTTTTGGGGTCCATTTTGTCTTGCTACCCTTGGGAAAATAAAAAATTGGGGGTGAAAAGATCATTTTTGTGAAAAAAAAATGATTTTTAAATTTTTTCGGCTCTACGTTATAAACTTGTGTGAAGCACTTGGGGGTTCAAAGTGTTGACCACACACCTAGATAAGTTCCTTAGGGGGTCTAGTTTCCAAAATAGTGTCACTTGTGGGGGGTTTCCACTGTTTAGGCACATCAGCGGCTCTCCAAATGTGACATGGTGTCCGATCTCAATTCCAGAGAATTCTATGTTGAAAAAGCCAAATGGCGCTCCTTCCCTCCTGAGCTCTACTGTGCACCCAAACAGTGGTCCCTCCCCACATATGGGGTATCGGCATTCTCCGGACAAATTGCACAACAAATTATGTGGTTCATTTTCTTTTTTTACACATGTGAAAATAAAAAAAATTGGTTCTGAAGTAAAATATTTGTGAAAAAAAGTAAAATGTTCATTTTTTCCTTCCACATTGCTTCAGTTCCTGTGCAGCAACTGAAGGGTTAATAAACTTCTTGAATGTGGTTTTGCGCACCTTGAGGGGTGCAGTTTTTAGAATGGTGTCAATTTTGGGCATTTTCTGCTACATAGACCCCTCAAACTGACTTCAAATGTGAGGTGGTCCCTAAAAAAAATGGTTTTGTAAATTTTGCTGTAAAAATAAGAAATTGCTGGTCAAATTTTAACCCTTATAACTCCATAATAATTTTTTTTTTTTTCCAAAATTGTGCTGATGTAAAGTAGACATATGGGAAATGTTATTTATTGACCATTTTGTGTGACATATCTCTTTGATGTAAGGGAATAAAAATTCAAATGTTGAAAATTGCGAAATTTTCAAAATATTCGCCATATTTCCGTTTTTTTAATAAATAAAAGCAAGTAATATCAAAAAAATGTTACCACTGACATGAAGTACAATATGTCACGAAAAAACAATCTCAGAATCAGCGGGATCCGTTGAAGCGTTCCAGAGTTATAACCTCATAAAGTGACAGTGGTCAGAATTGTAAAAATTGGCTCGGTCATTAAGTACCAAATTGGCTCTGTCACTAAGGGGTTAAGCCTCGTTTCATTGGTCCGTATAAGATTTCTGAGGTTATCAATCCTGTGTCATTTCGTTTGGCCCTTCCTGCTTCTTTTGCCATCCATAATGTGTTCCATAGGTCGTTATTGCGGAGATACGTGGCGCCTGTGGTTCCATCCGTTGATCCTCCTGCCCCGGTGTTAGTTGAGGGGGACTTGGAGTATGTGGTGGAGAAGATTTTGGATTCTCGTGTTTCGAGACGGAAACTCCAGTACCTGTTCAAGTGGAAGGGTTATGGTCAGGAAGATAATTCCTGGGTTTTTGCCTCTGATGTTCATGCTGCCGATCTGGTTCGTGCCTTTCATTTGGCTCATGCTGGTCGGCCTGGGGGCTCTGGTGAGGGTTCGGTGACCCCTCCTCAAGGGGGGGAACTGTTGTGAATTCTGTTGTCGGGCTCCCTCCTGTGGTCATGAATGGTACTTCAGCTGGTTCTGTCCATGGACTTCCTCTGGTGGGTGTTCCTGAGTTTCACAGGTGACAAGGTTAATTCGTTAGCTGTTGCTCTATTTTACTCCACTTAGATCTTTGCTCCATGCCACCTGTCAATGTTCCAGTATTGGTCTAGTTCACTCCTGGATCGTTCTTGTGACCTGTCTTCCCATCAGAAGCTAAGTTCCAGCTTGTATTTCTTTGGTTTGCTATTTTTCTGTCCAGCTTGCTATTTAATTTGTTGTCTTGCTTGCTGGAAGCTCTGGGACGCAGAGGGAGCGCCTCCGCAACGTGAGTCGGTGCGGAGGGTCTTTTTGCGCCCTCTGCGTGGTCTTTTTGTAGGTTTTTGTGCTGACCGCAAAGTAACCTTTCCTATCCTCGGTCTGTTCAGTAAGTCGGGCCTCACTTTGCTAAATCTATTTCATCTCTGTGTTTGTATTTTCATCTTTACTCACAGTCATTATATGTGGGGGGCTGCCTTTTCCTTTGGGGAATTTCTCTGAGGCAAGGTAGGCTTTATTTTTCTATCTTCAGGGCTAGCTAGTTTCTTAGGCTGTGCCGAGTTGCATAGGGAGCGTTAGGCGCAATCCACGGCTATTTCTAGTGTGTTTGATAGGTTTAGGGATTGCGGTCAGCAGAGTTCCCACGTCCCAGAGCTCGTCCTTATTATCAGTAACTATCAGGTCTGTTATGATTAGGTAATTCAGTACCACAATGGACATAGAAGTCAGAGCACATACAGTGACCTGACAATAACCCAAAAACATAGAACGAGCTCTGAGACGTGGGAACTCTGCTGACCGCAATCCCTAATCCTCTCCAACCACACTAGAGGCAGCCGTGGATTGCGCCTAACGCTCCCTATGCAACTCGGCACAGCCTGAGAAACTAGCTAGCCTGAAGATAGAAAATAAGCCTACCTTGCCTCAGAGAAATACACCAAAGGAAAAGGCAGCCCCCACATATAATGACTGTGAGTTAAGATGAAAAGACAAACGTAGAGATGAAATAGATTTAGCAAAGTGAGGCCCGACTTTCTGAACAGAGCGAGGATAGGAAAGGTAACTTTGCGGTCAACACAAAACTCTACAAACAACCACGCAAAGGCGGCAAAAAGACCCTCCGTACCGACTAACGGCACGGAGGTACACCCTCTGCGTCCCAGAGCTTCCAGCAAGCAAGAAAAACCAAATAAGCAAGCTGGACAGAAAAAAACAGCAAACAAAATAACAAAAGCGGAACTTAGCTATGCAGAGCAGCAGGCCACAGGAACGATCCAGGAGGAAGCAAGTCCAATACTAGAACATTGACTGGAGGCCAGGATCAAAGCACTAGGTGGAGTTAAATAGAGCAGCACCTAACGACTTCACCACATCACCTGAGGAAGGAAACTCAGAAGCCGCAGTACCACTCTCCTCCACCAACGGAAGCTCATAGAGAGAATCAGCCGAAGTACCACTTGTGACCACAAGAGGGAGCTCTGCCACAGAATTCACAACACAGGTCATTCCGTGTGCTCTTAACCACCAGGTCCATTATTGTCCTGACCACCAGGTCTTAACAGGCCTTGCAGAATTTGGTGCTACTCAACAGCGTACCCCACCCATGAAGCAAGCTACACCGCATGTGTACCTAACTACTATTTTGTAACGTCATCTAGCCCAGGAAATCTTTTTGGGCCTTGTAGAATTTGGTGCTACTCAGCAGCATACGCCACCCATGAAGCAAGCTACATCACCTGTTTTTAAATACATCAGATAGGGATTGCATACATTAGTTAGGACTGCTCTGATATGGGTATACCGTGAAGATTGGTAGAGCAGCTTAGTATACATTTTTTGCAAAAAACGTATCAACCAAATACCCTGTTATTTACATCTTTTACTAGCACTTGCGGATTACTGCAAACATTTTTTCAAACTGAGTGTTTTTGGTTTTACCATTCTCTTTTGTGTCTTCAGGTTTCTTGGTGGTGTGTGAACATGTTCTTACAGACTTGTTCACTGTGCAAGTAGCCCATGTGTTCCTGTTTCCATGATTGTTCTCTTGTGTCTACAAGACTGGGGAGTTCCACCACTCCTCTTGGGCTAGCTGCACAAAAGCTGTTCTGTCCTGTATGCACACATGGATTTTTCCTCTCTGAACCCTGTTCACACAGGTAATATACAGATGATCAGGTTTTTAAATACATCAGATAGGGATTGCATACATTAGTTAGGACTGCTCTGATATGGGTATACCGTGAAGATTGGTAGAGCAGCTTAGTATACATTTTTTGCAAAAAACGTATCAACCAAATACCCTGTTATTTACATCTTTTACTAGCACTTGCGGATTACTGCAAACATTTTTTCAAACTGAGTGTTTTTGGTTTTACCATTCTCTTTTGTGTCTTCAGGTTTCTTGGTGGTGTGTGAACATGTTCTTACAGACTTGTTCACTGTGCAAGTAGCCCATGTGTTCCTGTTTCCATGATTGTTCTCTTGTGTCTACAAGACTGGGGAGTTCCACCACTCCTCTTGGGCTAGCTGCACAAAAGCTGTTCTGTCCTGTATGCACACATGGATTTTTCCTCTCTGAACCCTGTTCACACAGGTAATATACAGATGATCAGGTTTTTAAATACATCAGATAGGGATTGCATACATTAGTTAGGACTGCTCTGATATGGGTATACCGTGAAGATTGGTAGAGCAGCTTAGTATACATTTTTTGCAAAAAACGTATCAACCAAATACCCTGTTATTTACATCTTTTACTAGCACTTGCGGATTACTGCAAACATTTTTTCAAACTGAGTGTTTTTGGTTTTACCATTCTCTTTTGTGTCTTCAGGTTTCTTGGTGGTGTGTGAACATGTTCTTACAGACTTGTTCACTGTGCAAGTAGCCCATGTGTTCCTGTTTCCATGATTGTTCTCTTGTGTCTACAAGACTGGGGAGTTCCACCACTCCTCTTGGGCTAGCTGCACAAAAGCTGTTCTGTCCTGTATGCACACATGGATTTTTCCTCTCTGAACCCTGTTCACACAGGTAATATACAGATGATCAGGTTTTTAAATACATCAGATAGGGATTGCATACATTAGTTAGGACTGCTCTGATATGGGTATACCGTGAAGATTGGTAGAGCAGCTTAGTATACATTTTTTGCAAAAAACGTATCAACCAAATACCCTGTTATTTACATCTTTTACTAGCACTTGCGGATTACTGCAAACATTTTTTCAAACTGAGTGTTTTTGGTTTTACCATTCTCTTTTGTGTCTTCAGGTTTCTTGGTGGTGTGTGAACATGTTCTTACAGACTTGTTCACTGTGCAAGTAGCCCATGTGTTCCTGTTTCCATGATTGTTCTCTTGTGTCTACAAGACTGGGGAGTTCCACCACTCCTCTTGGGCTAGCTGCACAAAAGCTGTTCTGTCCTGTATGCACACATGGATTTTTCCTCTCTGAACCCTGTTCACACAGGTAATATACAGATGATCAGGTTTTTAAATACATCAGATAGGGATTGCATACATTAGTTAGGACTGCTCTGATATGGGTATACCGTGAAGATTGGTAGAGCAGCTTAGTATACATTTTTTGCAAAAAACGTATCAACCAAATACCCTGTTATTTACATCTTTTACTAGCACTTGCGGATTACTGCAAACATTTTTTCAAACTGAGTGTTTTTGGTTTTACCATTCTCTTTTGTGTCTTCAGGTTTCTTGGTGGTGTGTGAACATGTTCTTACAGACTTGTTCACTGTGCAAGTAGCCCATGTGTTCCTGTTTCCATGATTGTTCTCTTGTGTCTACAAGACTGGGGAGTTCCACCACTCCTCTTGGGCTAGCTGCACAAAAGCTGTTCTGTCCTGTATGCACACATGGATTTTTCCTCTCTGAACCCTGTTCACACAGGTAATATACAGATGATCAGGTTTTTAAATACATCAGATAGGGATTGCATACATTAGTTAGGACTGCTCTGATATGGGTATACCGTGAAGATTGGTAGAGCAGCTTAGTATACATTTTTTGCAAAAAACGTATCAACCAAATACCCTGTTATTTACATCTTTTACTAGCACTTGCGGATTACTGCAAACATTTTTTCAAACTGAGTGTTTTTGGTTTTACCATTCTCTTTTGTGTCTTCAGGTTTCTTGGTGGTGTGTGAACATGTTCTTACAGACTTGTTCACTGTGCAAGTAGCCCATGTGTTCCTGTTTCCATGATTGTTCTCTTGTGTCTACAAGACTGGGGAGTTCCACCACTCCTCTTGGGCTAGCTGCACAAAAGCTGTTCTGTCCTGTATGCACACATGGATTTTTCCTCTCTGAACCCTGTTCACACAGGTAATATACAGATGATCAGGTTTTTAAATACATCAGATAGGGATTGCATACATTAGTTAGGACTGCTCTGATATGGGTATACCGTGAAGATTGGTAGAGCAGCTTAGTATACATTTTTTGCAAAAAACGTATCAACCAAATACCCTGTTATTTACATCTTTTACTAGCACTTGCGGATTACTGCAAACATTTTTTCAAACTGAGTGTTTTTGGTTTTACCATTCTCTTTTGTGTCTTCAGGTTTCTTGGTGGTGTGTGAACATGTTCTTACAGACTTGTTCACTGTGCAAGTAGCCCATGTGTTCCTGTTTCCATGATTGTTCTCTTGTGTCTACAAGACTGGGGAGTTCCACCACTCCTCTTGGGCTAGCTGCACAAAAGCTGTTCTGTCCTGTATGCACACATGGATTTTTCCTCTCTGAACCCTGTTCACACAGGTAATATACAGATGATCAGGTTTTTAAATACATCAGATAGGGATTGCATACATTAGTTAGGACTGCTCTGATATGGGTATACCGTGAAGATTGGTAGAGCAGCTTAGTATACATTTTTTGCAAAAAACGTATCAACCAAATACCCTGTTATTTACATCTTTTACTAGCACTTGCGGATTACTGCAAACATTTTTTCAAACTGAGTGTTTTTGGTTTTACCATTCTCTTTTGTGTCTTCAGGTTTCTTGGTGGTGTGTGAACATGTTCTTACAGACTTGTTCACTGTGCAAGTAGCCCATGTGTTCCTGTTTCCATGATTGTTCTCTTGTGTCTACAAGACTGGGGAGTTCCACCACTCCTCTTGGGCTAGCTGCACAAAAGCTGTTCTGTCCTGTATGCACACATGGATTTTTCCTCTCTGAACCCTGTTCACACAGGTAATATACAGATGATCAGGTTTTTAAATACATCAGATAGGGATTGCATACATTAGTTAGGACTGCTCTGATATGGGTATACCGTGAAGATTGGTAGAGCAGCTTAGTATACATTTTTTGCAAAAAACGTATCAACCAAATACCCTGTTATTTACATCTTTTACTAGCACTTGCGGATTACTGCAAACATTTTTTCAAACTGAGTGTTTTTGGTTTTACCATTCTCTTTTGTGTCTTCAGGTTTCTTGGTGGTGTGTGAACATGTTCTTACAGACTTGTTCACTGTGCAAGTAGCCCATGTGTTCCTGTTTCCATGATTGTTCTCTTGTGTCTACAAGACTGGGGAGTTCCACCACTCCTCTTGGGCTAGCTGCACAAAAGCTGTTCTGTCCTGTATGCACACATGGATTTTTCCTCTCTGAACCCTGTTCACACAGGTAATATACAGATGATCAGGTTTTTAAATACATCAGATAGGGATTGCATACATTAGTTAGGACTGCTCTGATATGGGTATACCGTGAAGATTGGTAGAGCAGCTTAGTATACATTTTTTGCAAAAAACGTATCAACCAAATACCCTGTTATTTACATCTTTTACTAGCACTTGCGGATTACTGCAAACATTTTTTCAAACTGAGTGTTTTTGGTTTTACCATTCTCTTTTGTGTCTTCAGGTTTCTTGGTGGTGTGTGAACATGTTCTTACAGACTTGTTCACTGTGCAAGTAGCCCATGTGTTCCTGTTTCCATGATTGTTCTCTTGTGTCTACAAGACTGGGGAGTTCCACCACTCCTCTTGGGCTAGCTGCACAAAAGCTGTTCTGTCCTGTATGCACACATGGATTTTTCCTCTCTGAACCCTGTTCACACAGGTAATATACAGATGATCAGGTTTTTAAATACATCAGATAGGGATTGCATACATTAGTTAGGACTGCTCTGATATGGGTATACCGTGAAGATTGGTAGAGCAGCTTAGTATACATTTTTTGCAAAAAACGTATCAACCAAATACCCTGTTATTTACATCTTTTACTAGCACTTGCGGATTACTGCAAACATTTTTTCAAACTGAGTGTTTTTGGTTTTACCATTCTCTTTTGTGTCTTCAGGTTTCTTGGTGGTGTGTGAACATGTTCTTACAGACTTGTTCACTGTGCAAGTAGCCCATGTGTTCCTGTTTCCATGATTGTTCTCTTGTGTCTACAAGACTGGGGAGTTCCACCACTCCTCTTGGGCTAGCTGCACAAAAGCTGTTCTGTCCTGTATGCACACATGGATTTTTCCTCTCTGAACCCTGTTCACACAGGTAATATACAGATGATCAGGTTTTTAAATACATCAGATAGGGATTGCATACATTAGTTAGGACTGCTCTGATATGGGTATACCGTGAAGATTGGTAGAGCAGCTTAGTATACATTTTTTGCAAAAAACGTATCAACCAAATACCCTGTTATTTACATCTTTTACTAGCACTTGCGGATTACTGCAAACATTTTTTCAAACTGAGTGTTTTTGGTTTTACCATTCTCTTTTGTGTCTTCAGGTTTCTTGGTGGTGTGTGAACATGTTCTTACAGACTTGTTCACTGTGCAAGTAGCCCATGTGTTCCTGTTTCCATGATTGTTCTCTTGTGTCTACAAGACTGGGGAGTTCCACCACTCCTCTTGGGCTAGCTGCACAAAAGCTGTTCTGTCCTGTATGCACACATGGATTTTTCCTCTCTGAACCCTGTTCACACAGGTAATATACAGATGATCAGGTTTTTAAATACATCAGATAGGGATTGCATACATTAGTTAGGACTGCTCTGATATGGGTATACCGTGAAGATTGGTAGAGCAGCTTAGTATACATTTTTTGCAAAAAACGTATCAACCAAATACCCTGTTATTTACATCTTTTACTAGCACTTGCGGATTACTGCAAACATTTTTTCAAACTGAGTGTTTTTGGTTTTACCATTCTCTTTTGTGTCTTCAGGTTTCTTGGTGGTGTGTGAACATGTTCTTACAGACTTGTTCACTGTGCAAGTAGCCCATGTGTTCCTGTTTCCATGATTGTTCTCTTGTGTCTACAAGACTGGGGAGTTCCACCACTCCTCTTGGGCTAGCTGCACAAAAGCTGTTCTGTCCTGTATGCACACATGGATTTTTCCTCTCTGAACCCTGTTCACACAGGTAATATACAGATGATCAGGTTTTTAAATACATCAGATAGGGATTGCATACATTAGTTAGGACTGCTCTGATATGGGTATACCGTGAAGATTGGTAGAGCAGCTTAGTATACATTTTTTGCAAAAAACGTATCAACCAAATACCCTGTTATTTACATCTTTTACTAGCACTTGCGGATTACTGCAAACATTTTTTCAAACTGAGTGTTTTTGGTTTTACCATTCTCTTTTGTGTCTTCAGGTTTCTTGGTGGTGTGTGAACATGTTCTTACAGACTTGTTCACTGTGCAAGTAGCCCATGTGTTCCTGTTTCCATGATTGTTCTCTTGTGTCTACAAGACTGGGGAGTTCCACCACTCCTCTTGGGCTAGCTGCACAAAAGCTGTTCTGTCCTGTATGCACACATGGATTTTTCCTCTCTGAACCCTGTTCACACAGGTAATATACAGATGATCAGGTTTTTAAATACATCAGATAGGGATTGCATACATTAGTTAGGACTGCTCTGATATGGGTATACCGTGAAGATTGGTAGAGCAGCTTAGTATACATTTTTTGCAAAAAACGTATCAACCAAATACCCTGTTATTTACATCTTTTACTAGCACTTGCGGATTACTGCAAACATTTTTTCAAACTGAGTGTTTTTGGTTTTACCATTCTCTTTTGTGTCTTCAGGTTTCTTGGTGGTGTGTGAACATGTTCTTACAGACTTGTTCACTGTGCAAGTAGCCCATGTGTTCCTGTTTCCATGATTGTTCTCTTGTGTCTACAAGACTGGGGAGTTCCACCACTCCTCTTGGGCTAGCTGCACAAAAGCTGTTCTGTCCTGTATGCACACATGGATTTTTCCTCTCTGAACCCTGTTCACACAGGTAATATACAGATGATCAGGTTTTTAAATACATCAGATAGGGATTGCATACATTAGTTAGGACTGCTCTGATATGGGTATACCGTGAAGATTGGTAGAGCAGCTTAGTATACATTTTTTGCAAAAAACGTATCAACCAAATACCCTGTTATTTACATCTTTTACTAGCACTTGCGGATTACTGCAAACATTTTTTCAAACTGAGTGTTTTTGGTTTTACCATTCTCTTTTGTGTCTTCAGGTTTCTTGGTGGTGTGTGAACATGTTCTTACAGACTTGTTCACTGTGCAAGTAGCCCATGTGTTCCTGTTTCCATGATTGTTCTCTTGTGTCTACAAGACTGGGGAGTTCCACCACTCCTCTTGGGCTAGCTGCACAAAAGCTGTTCTGTCCTGTATGCACACATGGATTTTTCCTCTCTGAACCCTGTTCACACAGGTAATATACAGATGATCAGGTTTTTAAATACATCAGATAGGGATTGCATACATTAGTTAGGACTGCTCTGATATGGGTATACCGTGAAGATTGGTAGAGCAGCTTAGTATACATTTTTTGCAAAAAACGTATCAACCAAATACCCTGTTATTTACATCTTTTACTAGCACTTGCGGATTACTGCAAACATTTTTTCAAACTGAGTGTTTTTGGTTTTACCATTCTCTTTTGTGTCTTCAGGTTTCTTGGTGGTGTGTGAACATGTTCTTACAGACTTGTTCACTGTGCAAGTAGCCCATGTGTTCCTGTTTCCATGATTGTTCTCTTGTGTCTACAAGACTGGGGAGTTCCACCACTCCTCTTGGGCTAGCTGCACAAAAGCTGTTCTGTCCTGTATGCACACATGGATTTTTCCTCTCTGAACCCTGTTCACACAGGTAATATACAGATGATCAGGTTTTTAAATACATCAGATAGGGATTGCATACATTAGTTAGGACTGCTCTGATATGGGTATACCGTGAAGATTGGTAGAGCAGCTTAGTATACATTTTTTGCAAAAAACGTATCAACCAAATACCCTGTTATTTACATCTTTTACTAGCACTTGCGGATTACTGCAAACATTTTTTCAAACTGAGTGTTTTTGGTTTTACCATTCTCTTTTGTGTCTTCAGGTTTCTTGGTGGTGTGTGAACATGTTCTTACAGACTTGTTCACTGTGCAAGTAGCCCATGTGTTCCTGTTTCCATGATTGTTCTCTTGTGTCTACAAGACTGGGGAGTTCCACCACTCCTCTTGGGCTAGCTGCACAAAAGCTGTTCTGTCCTGTATGCACACATGGATTTTTCCTCTCTGAACCCTGTTCACACAGGTAATATACAGATGATCAGGTTTTTAAATACATCAGATAGGGATTGCATACATTAGTTAGGACTGCTCTGATATGGGTATACCGTGAAGATTGGTAGAGCAGCTTAGTATACATTTTTTGCAAAAAACGTATCAACCAAATACCCTGTTATTTACATCTTTTACTAGCACTTGCGGATTACTGCAAACATTTTTTCAAACTGAGTGTTTTTGGTTTTACCATTCTCTTTTGTGTCTTCAGGTTTCTTGGTGGTGTGTGAACATGTTCTTACAGACTTGTTCACTGTGCAAGTAGCCCATGTGTTCCTGTTTCCATGATTGTTCTCTTGTGTCTACAAGACTGGGGAGTTCCACCACTCCTCTTGGGCTAGCTGCACAAAAGCTGTTCTGTCCTGTATGCACACATGGATTTTTCCTCTCTGAACCCTGTTCACACAGGTAATATACAGATGATCAGGTTTTTAAATACATCAGATAGGGATTGCATACATTAGTTAGGACTGCTCTGATATGGGTATACCGTGAAGATTGGTAGAGCAGCTTAGTATACATTTTTTGCAAAAAACGTATCAACCAAATACCCTGTTATTTACATCTTTTACTAGCACTTGCGGATTACTGCAAACATTTTTTCAAACTGAGTGTTTTTGGTTTTACCATTCTCTTTTGTGTCTTCAGATCACCTGTTTACCTTAGTACTATTTTTTAATGGCATCTGGCCTAGGAAATCCTTTTAGGCCTAGTAGCAATATCTGCTACTCAGCAGTGTACCCCACCCATGAAGCAAGCTACACCGCCTCTTTACCTAACTACTATTTTGTAACGGCATTTAGCACAGGAAATCCTTTTGGGCCTAGTAGAATTTAGTGCTACTCAGCAGCGTACCCCACCCATGAAGCAAGCTACACCACCTGTTTACCTAAGTACTATTTTTTAATGGCATCTAGCACAGGAAATCCTTTTGGGCCTAGTAGAATTTAGTGCTACTCAGCAGCATACCCCACCCATGAAGCAAGCTACACCGCCTGTTTACCTACCTACTATTTTGTAATGGCATCTAGCACAGGAAATCCTTTTGGGCCTAATAGAATTTAGTGCTACTCAGCAGCGTACCCCACTCATGAACCAAGCTACACCACCCGTTTACCTAAGTACTATTTTTTAACGGTATCTGGCCCAGGAAATCCTTTTGGGCCTAGTAGCAATTTCTGCTACTCAGCAGCATACCCCACCCATGAAGCAAGCTACACCGCCTGTTTACCTAACTACTATTTTGTAACGGCATCTAGCACAGGAAATCCTTTTGGGCCTAGTAGAATTTAGTGCTACTCAGCAGCCTACCCCACCCATGAAGCAAGCTACACCACCTGTTTACCTAACTACTATTTTGCAACGACATCTGGCCCAGGAAATCCTTTTGGGCCTAGTAGCAATTTCTGCTACTCAGCAGCATACCCCACCCATGAAGCAAGCTACACCGCCTGTTTACCTAAGTTGTATTTTTTAACGGCATCTAGCCCAGGAAATCCTTTTGGGCCTAGTAGAATTTGGTGCAACTCAGCAGCGTACCCCACCCATGAGGCAAGCTACACCGCCTGTTTACGTAAGTACTATTTTTTAATCGCATCTGGCCCAGGAAATCCTTTTGGGCATAGTAGTAATTTCTGCTACTCAGCAGAGTACCCCACCTATGAAGCAAGCTACACCGCCTTCGTTCTTTCTCAATCTAACCCCTCGGCTCTGGGGTGTCCACTCTCCCTCCAGCTCTCTCCTTCTCACAGGTGGACTATCGCGTGTTTTCACACTGTGGCAAATCTTTTGGGCCCAGGCATAAGAAGTCGTCGAGGTAATTGATAATTTGTGCTGTCTTACGAACGTCCATGACGACACATTCGAGAAAGCAACTAAACGCCTCAAATAGTGAGCAGGATATGGAGCACCCCTTGGGCAAACAGCGATCAATGTAGTATGCTCCTTCACAAAAGCAGTCCAATGGGAGGACACTATTTGGAGGCACAGGTAGTAACTGGAATGCCCCCTCAATATCTGTTTTGTCCATGAGGGTGCCCCTTACCAACTTTTTGACCCGCCTGACTGCCTTGTCAAAGGAGGTACAATACATAGTACTGTACTTGGTTCCGCGTCGATGTTGTCGTTTACTGACCTCCCCCTTGGATATGACAAATGGTGGATTAGTCTGAATGTATTGGGTTCATTTTTTGTCACAACTTACAACGGGGGTACCACTACGTCTTCTAAGGAAAGTGTTCTGAATGGAGCAGCCGCCATTCTACCTAATGATATTTATTTTTTATCTTTTTTGTCAAGACTTCTGGGTGTTTTTAAGAGTGAGTTTAGATCATTTTTACTCCAGCCTTTCTTGATTTTAGAAGGGCATGACATGCCTATATCTGTGTCTCCTCCTCCTTTTACTCCACCTCTTTTCTTTTCGCATGACTATATGTAGTTGTGACTTTTCCATGTTTGTTGTGTCTTCTGAGCAGTTTGTCAGCTTTTGGACACCTTTAAGGTGTTTTCCATGTGTTTTCCATGTGTTTGTATGTGTTTGTGTTTGCCTGCCATTGGTTTCAATGGGGTTCGACGGTGTTCGTCGAACTTTTGATGAACAGTTCAGCGAACACCTCCTTGTTCGACGAACCGAAGCGAACCCGAACACTAGGGAGGTGGCTCAACACTAGTCAGGATTTAACTTCTCTCTGGACTGTGCTACTGAGCTGACTTGTAGGTATACTGACTTTCTGCTCCTCTCACATAGGGTAGATTTCAAATAGTCTCCTTGAAGTCACTTAAGGTGTAAGATTCGCCTGTGTACTGTGGCAGCCATGCCGCACCCAGTATATAAGGAATTGTTAATGGCATTATGGGAGCCGCAGCTGCTGCACCTATAGGGTCGCCGGTATTAGACATCTTCCCCCATAGTTAACTCTTGCAGGGGTGTGACTCACTGCTCTGGCTGCTGCAGGTCTTTGCTCCTGTGAGATCCTGGGTGGCCAGGGTATCAAGCCGTGTGTACCAGTAATGCTCCACCCACAGCAATTCCCTCCACTGCACACACCGACAGTTCTTTAGAAATGCTAGGGTCTTTAGGCGCACAGGATCCTTTTCATGATGCTATGTTTTGTATTTCCCAGAGTGGGGTACTCAGGTCGCCAGGCAGTATTGGATTCTGGGGGTCATGGGGATGGCGGCCGTGCCCGATACCTGTGCTCCGGGGACAGTGAAACAGGGATTAAAAATTAAAATGACAAAAAAAGAGTTTGTGATGCCAGTTAGACGGTTCGGCTGTAATATGGCCGACACTGCAGATGATTTCCTGGGGGTAGGTGATGATGACAGTGCAGGTGCATAAAAGAAGACTGTTTCTGGAAGAATTAGGACAATCAATTCAATTCAAATGAGCTTTATTGGCAGGACTAAGTACACATTAGCATTGCCAAAGCATATGGCTAGTTAAGCCTTTTATTGAAGAGAGACATGTGAATCCCAGAAGTGAAGGAGCACTTGCCATTGCTCAAAGCATCCAGCAACATGCTCAAAGCACAGTCTCCACTGGCAATGCAACTGAATCAACATCCTCAACCAGCACGGCTGCCAGCCTAAAATATGTTCAAGAGACATGTGTATTATTGCTGTCCTGAATGTAAACAATTGAATTATGTGAAGATTTTCTGAAAAAAAAAAAGAATTTTTTTTTATTATTACTATTTTTTTTAAATGTTTGCACGCAGTTAAATTTTATACTATAGTTAATTTTAGTTATAGTTGTAGTTAGTTATAGTTGTTATAGTAGCAGTAGTAGTTGTTTTAGTTAGTTAGTTAAGCTCAAATTTGTAATCTCTGTGCAGAATTCAATAAGCCCTTGTAATCTTTATAAACACAAAATAAATAAAAAAATTGAGTTTTTTACGTTTTTTTTTTTTATAATGATCAACCATGTTCACATACAATATAATAATGCAACAGGTATTCAAAATTTTTTTTATAAGTAGCTAAAACAGCATTTTAATAGGTACGGTCAAAAATGACCGGAGCAGTACAAGTGTATAGTGGAAACTCACAGAACAGCTGTTGTGATTCAGAATAAACTCCTTGCTGCTCTAATCCCTTCTGGGACAACGGTTTCCTGGAGTCTCAAACTTCCACTACAGCCTAGTACTCACTGCATTTTCTCCCCGGCAACTTGCAGCATGAATCCTATGTGAAGCACATGTTTGTTCTTGCACAATCCCTCACTGATTCTCTGATGCTACAGAGCTCCTGGGAAAAATATTTCACTTCTGGTTATGAAAGCGACACAGCATCTGAGCTTACCACCCGACTCTTGAAGTCTGGATGGCCTAGGAGCTGGTACTCTGATCTTTCTCAGCACAGTCCCTGGAGGAAGCACATGTTTCTCCTCCCTGAACATTCTCCATTTTATTTCTACTGTCTCTTCACAGACTAACTACGCCCATTCCCTCCCAGTTCGGGTATCTATGCAAAGCTATAAGCTTCAGGCAGAGTAAGGGAGTGGGGTAAATTGTGTGTGCAGTAGTGTTGAGCATTCCGATACCGCAAGTATCGGGTATTGGCCAATACTTGCGGTATCGGAATTCTGATACCGAGATCCGATACTTTTGTGATATCGGGTATCGGTATCGGATCAATAGGGATGTGTAAAATAAAGAATTAAAATAAAAAATATTGATATGCTCACCTCTCCGGCGGCCCCTGGACATCACGCTGCTAACCGGCCGGCTTCTTTGTTTAAAATGAGTGCCTTCAGGACCTGCGAATGACGTCGCGGCTTCTGATTGGTCGCGTGCCGGTCCCCCAGTACCAATTGCCCAGTTGCCATTACTTTTTTAAGAAAGCTGTGCCTGCTCTACTTCAGCATGTTGCAGACAACATCACCCATTCCTTGACTAAGTCTATGTCTGCTAGGGTGCGTTTCACCACAGACACTTGGACTAGTAAGCATGGTGGTTTGTGCTGGATGAAGAAATGCAAAGATGAAGGACTTCAACTAGAAATGTCACTGTTGTGTCAGTGTGTCACCTGTGCACTGACACTATGAAAAACACCAAAAAAGGACACATTCAAGAAAAAACACACCAAAAACAGGCAAAGATGCTTACCTTTCTAAATAGGCCTCAATACAAATGCACAAGCAGGGTGCAGCGGACCCAAACAAAATAGCAAATGCACAGGTGCAATACCTAATGAAACAGCCAGCCTTCAATAAGGGTTTGGCCGTGTGGCACACCAATGCTCTAAGATAAAATACTCTGTAAGTGGCGTGTTCACACAAGGAATACAAAGTATCTGGCTACAGCCTATTAATGACGCCCTATGGCGGGCTGCCCAGTGCTAAAATGCATCCCGTGTGAACAGAGGCCACAGTGTACAGAACAATTTGGGCCCAGCTGCACCCTGCAAAAAATATACGTGCAAAAAAACATATAACTATATAAAAGGTATTAGTGTGCATTTGCTATTTTGTTTGGGTCCGCTGCACCCTGCTTGTGCATTTGTATTGAGGCCAATTTAGACAGGTAAGCATCTTTGCCTGTTTTTGGTGTTTTTTCTTGAATGTGTCCTTTTCTGGTGTTTTTCATGTTAGAGTAGGACTGGCAATACGTAAGGACCCTTGGCGTGGGTTGCCAGCTTCCATATTATGGCCCTAATATCAACTAATACCTAGCTACTGTGTATAATATTACTGGTGATCCCTTTATTACCTGTACACTATATACAGAGCTCCTGTGTATAAAGACACTAGTGATCCCTGTATTACCTGTACACTATACACTAGGGGAGTGGGGGAAGGTAGGAGCTGTTCACGTTGGTGATTACATACCATATTTTGCGGACTATAAGAGGCACCGGATAATAAGACTCACCCCAAATTTTGAGGAGAAAAATAGGAAAAAACTTTTTTAATAAAATGGAGGTGCTTCTTATAATCCATACATCTTATTGCTTACCGGGGGTGATGGCTGTGACGTATCAGGATCCCAGGGTCACTGCTGGAGGAGGCAAGAATGGAGCATTGCTGCAGGCTGCAGGCTAGGAAGAGGGGGTATTCGTATGTGCGCCGCTGCCTGTGACCAGTGGTGCCGGGGCTCTGCCGACATTTTGTGAGAGCCCAGAGCCCCCCACACTTACATGGTTTATAATGCGGTGGACTCTGGGAAAATGGCTGCCAGCAGCAGCGCATGCACAGATGGAGATTCGCAGGACAGCACGGTGACTCAGTGGATAGCACTGCAGCCTTGCAGCACTGGAGTCCTGGGTTCAAATCCCATCAAGGACAACATCTGCATGTTCTGTATGTTCTCCCCGTGTTTGCATGAGTTTCCTCTGCTTACTCCGGCTTCCAACCGAGCAGATGGAAACTCAACCAGGAGTGTACACATTTCCAAAAATTATTGCCAGATCACATCAAAGTGGCATCAATTTCACCACAGTTAAAATAGCATAATAGGGAACGAAAGGTCTTCCACTATGCCCAATCCAGCAGATGGACACCCAACCAGGAGTGTTCACATTTCCAAAAATTGCCAGGAAACACCAAAGTGGCATCAATATCACCACAACATAAATAGTATATAGAGAGAACGCTGGCTGACGGGCACAATAAATCCTTCAAGACATGTGAGGTGAGCTCAGTCCACTTATCCATAGCACTGGTCAACACAAAAAAATAATCAGCAATGGTAATATGTCTGTTTTATGGAGTTTGATGTGCTGATTCCAAAAATATGCTTAGTTTTGCTCTAACACATAACGTTTCTGAGATAGAAGTGTTTTTGTTATTACATTATTTCTGCATTTTCAATGTACCGTATATACTCGAGTTTAAGCCGATATGAGTATAAGCCGACCCCCTAATTTTGCCACAAAAAACTGGGAAAACTTAATGACTCTAGTATAAGGCCATGTTCACACGTTCCTGATTTCCCTGCTGTTTTTTCTGCACTAAAAACCGCAGCTCGTGGCAGAAAACACAGGTGCGTTTTTTGATGCGGTTTTTAGTGCGTTTTTTTATGCAGTTTTCTCTGCAGATTGTCTGTGTTTGACACAAATAAAGCTTACTGCAGTGGGGAAAAAAAAAATGATGTCATTTCCTTGTCCAACCCTTTTCTTCTTCCATCCTCCATTTTGGAACTTAACACACCAAAATGAGTGGATGTGTTTTTAATGACAGCGCTCTGCAGAGTGCTGAGCGTAGGCCAGATCACAGCCCGCGGATCCAGCTCCGCACGCCACACCGGACTGCGATCCTGGGGTTGATTCTTCTAATCCTGAATCGTCATACACGTCAGGTAAGCAGATGTCTGTTTGTTTTATATATTGGGTTATGGGTACATATCCACGTTCTGGAAACGCTGTGTGTTTGGCGCTGCGTGGGGCCGCAGCGCCAAACATGCAGCGTCCAGATGTTACAGCATAGTGGAGGGGATTTCATGAAATCACGTGTCCACTGTGTGTCATCAGTCAGCCCTGCGACTCTGGACATGCTGCGCGTCTTTTATGATCACAGCATGTCCGTGTTCCTTGCTGAGAAGCTGCGGCTCCGCAAGGAATAAAACAGGGCCCTATGCGTGGGGTGCGATGATGCCGGATTTGTACAATGAACACATCTGGCATCATTGTGTCCCAGAAAGGGGTGGGGCATTGCACATAGCGGCTTTGGCGCTCCAACGATAACGATGGCCATCCTGAACGTGGACACGTACCCTTACATAATCCGCGTTGCTTTCCAGGCATGTTTGATATTTTTTTCTCATCGTTGTGTTTTACAAAATATATATATATTTTTTTATTTTAGAGGCAGCGGCGGCAGAGAAGGCGTGCACAGAAAAGAATGTGGGCGCACCCTCTTGTAGCAGAGCGAACAGAGAAGGGGCACTTTTATGTCCTTTACAATGATTTGAGGAGGTAAGTAGAAATATATTGAACGACAAATTTACCTTTTTTTGCTAACAATACTTGTGAAGTAACCCTTTTTTGTGTTTCTTTTTCAATTTTCAGATATCCGGACAAATTTATATCTTTTTGTCGGCTATCGATTCTGGCATTCGACAGACTGCTCACCATCCTGGCACCCCATTTGACACAGCAAGACACAGTGATGAAGAAGTCCATCTCTGCAGAGGAAAGGCTGCTCATCACCTTGCGGTAAGTAACAATTTTTTTGTGGGAATGCCATTAGGTCTCTATTTTACACGTCTCTGTGTCCAGTATGTGTGATTAAACCCACCCACTCCTCTTGTTGGACGGGGAGCACACATACACACACACACGTGAGATACAGCTGAGTGTTGCATGGTAATCCCCGGCCCTGCTGCCTGCACTCTGGAGCGGAGTGTGCACCCACATACCAATACATGGAGCCGCACGCTCCACAACGGAGTGCATGCAGCAGGTCCGGGGATTACCATGCAACACTCGGTCATATCTCGCATGCGTGTGTGCACAAGTCCCATCAGGCCTTTTATTAGGGTTTTTTACACCCTTTGTGTTATGCTGGGTGTTAATGCAATCATTATTGAATGCTTAACATAACACATGAATGGTGCTGGACGCATATTATAGCGGCCTTAACTTGTGACATGTTTTAATTACATTTTTGTGTGACATTTCTAATTTTCTTTTTTGTTTCTTTGCAGATTTTTTGCCACAGGAGAGAGCTATACATCCCTGCACCTCCAAT
Organism: Ranitomeya imitator; assembly: GCF_032444005.1. Classification (NCBI taxonomy): domain Eukaryota; kingdom Metazoa; phylum Chordata; class Amphibia; order Anura; family Dendrobatidae; genus Ranitomeya; species Ranitomeya imitator. The sequence goes on from NC_091286.1 coordinate 592,849,200, forward strand.
TTAGAGTTGGTAAATCTACCATCTCTAACATTGTGAGGTGTACATGTACCGTCATCTGGCAGAAGTTGCAGCGTATAGTGATGCCTTCCCCAACCGAGGAGACTTGGCTGCAGGTTGCAGCAGGCTTTCAGTCTGTGGCCAATTTCCCAAACTGCATAGGTGCAGTCGATGGTAAACATGTTAGGGTTCAGCAGCCCCACAATCAGGATCACGCTTCTTTAATTATAAGAAGTATTTTTCAGTGGTCCTGATGGCGGTGGCTGATGCACATTACAAATTTGTTGCCATTGATGTTGGTGCCTATGGTAGTACTGGGGATTCTCGGGTGTTGCGAACGCCACAGATTGGGATGCAAATTCTTCGAGATGGCGGCACGCTCCCAGCCCCAAGACCTTTGCCAGGTTCCACACATCCAGTGCCCTTTGTGATGGTATCGGATGAGGCGTTTCCCTTAACGACAACCCTGCTGCGCCCATACCCACGAAGGGGACTGGATGCCCGACGGAGGATTTTTAATTATCGGCTGAGTCGTGCACGCAGATATGTGGAATCATGACCAGTCAGTGGAGGATCTTTCACACTGCCATTCAGTTGGACACAGACACCGTTGATGCTGTGATAAAGGCTTGCTGTGTACTCCACAACTATGCTCGTGAGTACAACACTGACGTAGATGTGGAGTACCAGCAGCCAGTATTTAATCCAGTGGTCAACGGGGGTCTGGGCAGGCCGTCCAACTTTGGTGTGCGTGTGAGAGAATCCTTCACTGACTACTTTATGAGTCCTGTAGGTGCCGTGCACTGGCAATACTCCTGTGCTGGTGTTGAGCAGCCTGACCAGCAGAGAAGGATGCATCTACACTGACCGTCCCCAAAAAGTTGCCGACATCGCTGCTAACTGTTGTGAAAAGATCCCGAAGAATGTGAAACGACAACAATCAACACAAAATTGTGTTTCAATTTTTTTTTTTTTCATGTTACCCAAAAAAAAAAAAAAATTGGGTTGTAATTTAAATAAAAAAAATTTTTGGGCTTAATTTCTTTTGTTTCTTTGTATGTCAAAAAAATGGGGGGTGTTTTCATAAATTAACTGCAGTATGAGATATAGAATAGTTAACACATCAACCCCCAAAACACTAATCGATAGCCCATATACCCAGGACAGCGTCCGACACAGAGGCCTTGTCCCCATTGTCTAAAAACAAGAGAATATTTTTTTAAAAAAAATTTATTGTAAAGAACACAAAATTGTTGTAAATTTTATAAATGATTTTTCAATTTGAAACAAAATAATTAAACAGCCCCTTACAAAGCCAACGTGCAACTGGAGCTAGAAACAAAAGCTCAGGTCCGGACACCATACTCATAGAAAAAACACAAGAAAACCACAAGAAAAAAGAAGTACATTATCTCGGCTAATCCTTAAAATTGTCAGTTTATTTAAAATATTAAAAATGAACAAAATATAACAGAAAAACCGTTTTAATACAGAGATATTCGAATAATAGGGAACGGTGCACCACAACATCCACTATCACATAACAGGAGGGGAGAAGGACATGAGTTGTCAAAGGAGTTATGTGTCCCTGTACATCTCTATTGAGACCTCCAGTGCCAGTACTCAGTTATATTTTTTACTCCTTTGACAACTCATGTCCTTCTCCCCTCCTGTTATGTGATAGTGGATGTTGTGGTGCACCTGTTCCCTATTATTCGAATATCAATACGGTTTTTCTGTTATATTATATTTTGTTCATTTTTAATATTTTAAATAAACTGATAAGTTTACCGATTATCAGATATTTCTTGTGGTTTTCTGTGCAACTGGAGCTGTAGCCCATTTTACTTTTAATGGAGAAAGGTGTACTCGGGAGAATACAGCAAATTTGTTCCCTGTGTTTGAGAAGTTGCTCTCAGCTGCTGTGAACTTCCTCTATCTGCGTAACTTCCTTGACTGTTGCCCAAATACTGTGGTCTTGCAGGTGTGTCCGGTGTTCTGTGTCGGGGCCTGAACAGTCCCAACACGCCCATCAGAACCTCATTATATGGCAAAATAGGAGCAGGGTCCTCCAGAGCAGTGAGGGACATCTGGACCATAGACATAAAAAGAGACTGTCTATCCGGTGGCAGTGAGCGGGTCTTTCTTGCAACAGTTAATGCAAACGAATCGCAATGGTCGTCGCTAGAAGATTTTTTTATAAAATCAAGGGTGTCGGAGGCAATTTGCACCGTTTGGTCCTCATTGTTTTTCTTTGTTTTTTTTTTGTTTTTTTTCTCTGCTGCCACCGGATAGACAGCTCTCTTCTCCACTCTCACAGCTTCTGCGGAATCAGATGCTTCAGCAGCTGCTGAAGCACATGTGGATGCAGCAGCTGCTGAAGTGGATGTTGATTCAGCAGAAGCTGTGGGAATGGATGGAGAGATGATCCCTCCCACTCCAGAGGAACTGCCTGCTCCATCCTCATTGTCGCTTTCCTCCACATCAGCTGCTGACATGTTTCCTTCCGTCCTGTGGGGGGAAAAAAAGATCATTAATAAAATTTTTAGCAACACATATTATATATAAATAATCTTGTGGAGTGGATTGTAACTTACCTTCGCAATGTCTGGCTGGTGACAATGAATTGGAGCTCTTCACTGAAGGGAAAAGTTTTTTTGCTCGGCGACGAGCCACTCTTTGCACAGTCATTAATAAACTTGGTAAATCTGTCCCTGATGGAGCGCCACCGTTGCCTCACATCTTTATCTACAAAAAAAAGGTTCCAAAAAACAACAACAATTTTTTAGAGATCTAAAAAAAATATATTTTTAATAAACTCAAGGTTTGCTAAATAAATTTAATTATAATTACCAATTTGCTGTTGTGTTGCCCCGGGATACTTGTCCCAATCCGGGAACATGTCACGAACAATTTTGGTCCATGCGAGTTCCCGATAATATTTGTCCTTATATGATTCATCAGAAGGGTCCCACAGGGCCGGATAATCACGAACCTACAATGAATACAATAGTGTCATTTCATAATCTATAGAACGACCAAGTAATGTGACAGAAATGGTTTTAAAAAGTTGGAATATATTAAAGTAACCCCTAAATGAACCCAAGCACAAACTAAAAACACAAACACCAATAAAAACGTTCGTGTGCAGTTGTTTTACAACTAGCTCTGGCACCGTCAATCCTGAGCGGCGCGTGCGCCAATCATCAAAATTAAGTAAAAAACCCACTATAAACTGAAATAGTTAGGGTAGGGTTAGGGGTAGGGATCACAACCCTAACAGGGACCCTACCCCTATCCCTAAAGGGATCCTAACCCTAACCCTACCCCTAACCCTAAAGGGATCCTACCCCTAACCCTAAAGGGATCCTAACCCTACCCCTAAAGGGATCCTAACCCTAACCCTACCCCTAACCCTAAAGGGATCCTAACCCTAACCCTAAAGGGATCCTAACCCTACCCCTAGCCCTACCCCTAACCCTACCCCTAACCCTAAAGGGATCCTAACCCTAAAGGGATCCTAACCCTAACCCTAAAGGGATCCTAACCCTAACCCTACCCCTAACCCTACCTCTAACCCTAAAGGGATCCTAACCCTAAAGGGATCCTAACCCTAACCCTAAAGGGATACTACCCCTAACCCAACCCCTAACCCTAAAGGGATCCTAACCCTACCCCTAAAGGGATCCTAACCCTAACCCTACCCCTAACCCTAAAGGGATCCTAACCCTAACCCTACCCCTAACCCTACCCCTAACCATAAAGGGATCCTAACCCTAAAGGGATCCTAACCCTAACCCTAAAGGGATCCTAACCTTAACCCTACCCCTAACCCTACCCCTAACCCTAAAGGGATCCTAACCGTTAAAAGGGATCCTAACCCTAACCCTAAAGGGATACTACCCCTAACCCTACCCCTAACCCTACTCCTAACCCTAAAGGAATCCTAACCCTAACCCTAAAGGGATACTACCCCTAACACTACCACTAACCCTACCCCTAACCCTACCCCTACAGGGATCCTAACCCTAACCCTAAAGGGATCCTAACCCTAACCTGTTATGAACAGGTAATTCAGAACCACAATGGACCTTGAAGTTCAGAGCACACAAAGTGACCTGACAATTATCAAAAACATAGGACGAGCTCTGAGACGTGGGAACTCTGCTGACCGCAATCCCTAATCCTATCCAACCACACTAGAGGTAGCCATGGAGCGCTCCTGACCAGACCTATGCGCCTCGAGCACAGCCTGAGAAACTAGCTAGCCCTAAGAAAGAAAAATAAGCCTAGCTTGCCTCAGAGAAATACCCCAAAGGAAAAGGCAGCCCCCCACATATAATGACTGTGAGTTGAGATGAAATTACAAATGCAGAGATGAAATAGATTTAGCAAAGTGAGGCCCAACTTACTGAACAGACCGAAGATAGGAAAGATTGCTTTGCAGTCAACACAAAACCCTACAAACAACCACGCAGAGGGGGCAAAAAGACCCTCCGCACTGACTAACGGTACGGAGGTGCTCCCTCTGCGTCCCAGAGCTTCCAGCAAGCAAGAAAAACCAATATAGCAAGCTGGACAGAAAAAATAGCAAACAAAAATAACACAAGCAAAACTTAGCTATTGCAGGAAGACAGGCCACAGGAACGATCCAGGAGAAAGCAAGACCAATACTAGAACATTGACTGGAGGCCAGGATCAAAGCACTAGGTGGAGTTAAATAGAGCAGCACCTAATGACTTAACCTCATCACCTGAGGAAGGAAACTCAGAAGCCGCAGTACCACTCTCATCCACCAAAGGAAGCTCATAGACAGAACCAGCCGAAGTACCACTCAAGACCACAGGAGGGAGCTTGGCCACAGAATTCACAACAGTACCCCCCCCTTGAGGAGGGGTCACCGAACCCTCACCAGAGCCCCCAGGCCGACCAGGATGAGCCACATGAAAGGCACGAACCAGATCGGCAGCATGGACATCAGAGGCAAAGACCCAGGAATTATCTTCCTGACCATAACCTTTCCACTTAACCAGATACTGGAGTTTCCGTCTCGAAACACGAGAATCCAAAATCTCCACTATATACTCCAACTCCCCTTCAACCAAAACCAGAGCAGGAGGATCAATAGATGGAACCACAGGTGCCACGTATCTCCGCAACAATGACCTATGGAACACGTTATGGATGGAAAAAGAAGCTGGAAGAGTCAAACGAAAAGACTCAGGATTAAGAACCTCAGAAATCCTATATGGACCAATGAAACGAGGCTTAAACTTAGGAGAGGAAACCTTCATAGGAATATAATGAGATGACAACCAAACCAAATCCCCAACACGAAGTCGGGGACCCACACAGCGCCTGCGGTTAGCGAAACGTTGAGCCTTCTCCTGGGACAAAGTCAAATTGTCCACTACATGAGTCCAAATCTGCTGCAACCTATCCACCACAGTATCCACACCAGGACAGTCCGAAGACTCAACCTGCCCTGAAGAGAAACGAGGGTGGAACCCAGAATTGCAGAAAAACGGCGAAACCAAAGTAGCCGAGCTGGCCCGATTATTAAGGGCGAACTCAGCCAAAGGCAAAAAGGACACCCAATCATCCTGATCAGCAGAAACAAAACATCTCAGATATGTTTCCAAAGTCTGATTGGTTCGTTCAGTCTGGCCATTTGTCTGAGGATGGAAAGCCGAGGAAAAAGACAAATCAATGCCCATCCTAGCACAAAAGGCTCGCCAAAACCTCGAAACAAACTGGGAACCTCTGTCAGAAACGATGTTCTCTGGAATGCCATGTAAACGAACCACATGCTGGAAAAACAATGGCACCAAATCAGAGGAGGAAGGCAATTTAGACAAGGGCACCAAATGGACCATCTTAGAAAAGCGATCACAAACCACCCAAATAACCGACATTCTTTGAGAGACGGGGAGATCCGAAATAAAATCCATAGAGATATGTGTCCAAGGCCTCTTCGGGACCGGCAAGGGCAAAAGCAACCCACTGGCACGAGAATAGCAGGGCTTAGCCCGAGCACAAATCCCACAGGACTGCACGAAAGAACGCACATCCCGCGACAGAGACGGCCACCAAAAGGATCTAGCCACCAAATCTCTGGTACCAAAGATTCCAGGATGACCAGCCAACACCGAACAATGAACCTCAGAGATAACTTTATTCGTCCACCTATCAGGGACATACAGTTTCTCCGCTGGGCAACGGTCAGGTCTATTAGCCTGAAATTTTTGCAGCACCCGCCGCAAATCAGGGGAGATGGCAGACAAAATTACCCCCTCTTTGAGAACACCCGCCGGCTCAGGCAAACCCAGAGAATCGGGCACAAAACTCCTAGACAGGGCATCCACCTTCACATTTTTAGAGCCCGGAAGGTACGAAACCACAAAGTCAAAACGGGAGAAAAACAGCGACCAACGAGCCTGTCTAGGATTCAACCGTTTGGCAGACTCGAGATAAGTCAAGTTCTTGTGATCAGTCAAGACCACCACGCGATGCTTAGCTCCTTCAAGCTAATGACGCCACTCCTCGAATGCCCACTTCATGGCTAGCAACTCTCGATTGCCAACATCATAATTTCGCTCAGCAGGCGAAAATTTCCTGGAAAAGAAGGCGCATGGTTTCATCACCGAGCAATCAGAACTTCTCTGCGACAAAACAGCCCCTGCTCCAATTTCAGAAGCATCAACCTCGACCTGGAACGGAAGCGAAACATCTGGTTGGCACAACACAGGGGCAGAAGAAAAACGACGCTTCAACTCCTGAAAAGCTTCCACAGCAGCAGAAGACCAATTGACCACATCAGCACCCTTCTTGGTTAAATCAGTCAACGGTTTAGCAATACTAGAAAAATTATTGATGAAGCGACGATAAAAATTAGCAAAACCCAGGAACTTCTGCAAACTCTTCAGAGATGTTGGCTGAGTCCAATCATAAATGGCCTGAACTTTAACAGGGTCCATCTCGATAGTAGAAGGAGAAAAAATGAACCGCAAAAATGAAACCTTCTGAACACCAAAGAGACACTTTGACCCCTTCACAAACAAAGAATTAGCACGCAGGACCTGGAACACCATTCTGACCTGCTTCACATGAGACTCCCAATCATCCGAGAAGACCAAAATATCATCCAAGTATACAATCAGGAATTTATCCAGGTACTCTCGGAAGATGTCATGCATAAAGGACTGAAACACTGATGGAGCATTAGAAAGCCCGAATGGCATAACCAGGTACTCAAAATGGCCTTCGGGCGTATTAAATGCTGTTTTCCATTCATCGCCCCGTTTAATACGCACAAGATTATATGCACCACGAAGATCTATCTTGGTGAACCAACTAGCCCCCTTAATCCGAGCAAACAAATCAGACAGCAGCGGCAAGGGGTACTGAAATTTGACCGTAATTTTATTTAGAAGGCGGTAATCAATACAAGGTCTCAGCGAACCATCCTTCTTGGCCACAAAAAAGAACCCCGCTCCCAATGGCGACGATGACGGGCGAATATGACCCTTCTCCAAAGACTCCTTCACGTAACTCCGCATAGCGGCGTGCTCAGGTACAGATAAATTAAACAGTCGACCCTTAGGAAACTTACTACCAGTAATCAAATCGATAGCAAAATCACAATCCCTATGCGGAGGTAGGGCATTGGACTTGGGCTCATCGAATACCGTATTTTTCGCTTTGTAAGACGCTCCGGATTATAAGACGCACCCCAAATTTTGAGGAGAAAAATAGAAAAAAACTATTTTTTAATAAATTGGTGGGGCGTCTTATAATCCATGCGTCTTATTACTTACCAGGGGTTGTGGTTGTGGTGGATCAGGGTCCCAGGCTCGTTGCCGGAGGCAGGAGTGGAGCATTGCTGCAGGCTGGGATGAGGGGGTCTGCAGGGGGCTCCTGTGCTGCAGGGGGGCTCCTGTGCTGCAGCCTGGGATGAGGGGTCTGCAGGGGGCTCCTTTGCTGCAGGCTGGGATGAGGGGTCTGCAGGGGGCTCCTGTGCTGTAGGGCTGTCTCCGGTGCTGCGGGGGGCTCTGGCGACATTTTGTGAAAGACCAGAGCCCCCCGGCAGTTCTTCCATGCGTTCCAGTATGACTAATTCCGGGAAAATGGCCGCCGGAATCTCGAGAGATGAGATCTCAGCGCTGAAATCTCATCTCCCGAGATTCCGGCGGCCATTTTCCCGGAGTCAGTCATACTGGAACTAACTCCGGGAAAATGGCCGCCGGAATCTCGAGAGATGAGATCTCAGCGCTGAAATCTCATCTCCCGAGATTCCGGCGGCCATTTTCCCGGAATTAGTCATACTGGAACGCATGGAAGAACTGTCGGGGGGCTCTGGTCTTTCACAAAATGTCGCCAGAGCCCCCCGCAGCACCGGAGCCTTCAGCATCACCCGGGGCAGCAGCGGACAACCCCGGCAGTGGCGGCGGACGACAGCGGCGGCAGGCGGTAGCGGCGGCGGACACCCCCTCCTCCCAGCCTGTAATGGTAAGCGGTATATCCGCTTTGTTAGACGCACCCACATTTCCCCCCCAAATTTGGGGGAAATAAAGTGCGTCTTACAAAGCGGAAAATACGGTACATCCCGGTAATCAGACAAGAACTCTGGGACCTCAGAAGGGGTGGATGATGAGATAGACAGAAATGGAACATCACCATTTACCCCCTGACAACCCCAGCTGGACACAGACATTGATTTCCAATCTAATACTGGGTTATGGACTTGTAGCCATGGCAACCCCAACACGACCACATCATGCAGATTATGCAACACCAGAAAGCGAATATCCTCCTGGTACGCAGGAGCCATGCACATGGTCAGCTGGGTCCAATACTGAGGCTTATTCTTGGCCAAAGGCGTAGCATCAATTCCTCTCAATGGAATAGGACACTGCAAGGGCTCCAAGACAAACCCACAGCGCCTAGCAATCTCCAAGTCCATCAAATTCAGGGCAGCGCCTGAATCCACAAATGCCATGACAGAATAGGAAGACAAAGAGCAGATCAAAGTAACGGACAAAAGAAATTTCGACTGTACCGTACCAATGGTGGCAGACCTAGCGAACCGCTTAGTGCGCTTAGGACAATCAGAGATAGCATGAGTGGAATCACCACAGTAGAAACACAGCCCATTCTGACGTCTTTGTTCTTGCCTTTCAGCTCTGGTCAAAGTCCTATCGCACTGCATAGGCTCAGGTTTATGCTCAGATAATACCGCCAAATGGTGCACAGATTTACGCTCACGCAAGCGTCGACCGATCTGAATGGCCAAAGACATAGACTCATTCAGACCAGCAGGCATAGGAAATCCCACCATGACATCCTTAAGGGCTTCAGAGAGACCCTTTCTGAAAATGGCTGCCAGCGCACATTCATTCCATTGAGTGAGCACGGACCACTTTCTAAACTTCTGGCAATAAATCTCTATCTCATCCTGACCCTGACACAGAGCCAGCAAATTTTTCTCTGCCTGATCCACTGAATTAGGTTCATCGTACAGCAATCCGAGCGCCAGAAAAAATGCATCAATATTACATAATGCAGGATCTCCTGGCGCAAGGGAAAATGCCCAGTCTTGAGGGTCGCCACGAAATAAAGAAATAATGATCTTAACTTGTTGAACTGGGTCACCAGAGGAGCGGGGTTTCAAAGCCAGAAATAGTTTACAATTATTTTTAAAATTCAAAAACTTAGCTCTATCTCCAGAAAATAACTCAGGAATAGGAATTTTAGGTTCTAACATAGGATTCTGAACCACTAAATCTTGAATGTTCTGTACACTAATAGTAAGATTATCCATCAAAGAGGACAGACCCTGAATGTCCATGTCCACACCTGTGTTCTGAACCACCCTGATGTAAAGGGGAAAAGAAAGACAGAACACAGTGCAAAGAAAAAAAATGGTCTCAGAACTTCTCTTTTACCTCTATTGAGAAGCATTAGTACTTTGGGCCTCCAGTACTGTTATGAACAGGAATTCAGAACCACAATGGACCTTGAAGTTCAGAGCACACAAAGTGACCTGACAATTATCAAAAACATAGGACGAGCTCTGAGACGTGGGAACTCTGCTGACCGCAATCCCTAATCCTATCATACCACACTAGAGGTAGCTGTGGAGCGCTCCTGACCAGACCTATGCACCTCGAGCACAGCCTGAGAAACTAGCTAGGCCTAAGAAAGAAAAATAAGCCTAGCTTGCCTCAGAGAAATACCCCAAAGGAAAAGGCAGCCCCCCACATATAATGACTGTGAGTTGAGATGAAAATACAAACGCAGAGATGAAATAGATTTAGCAAAGTGAGGCCCAACTTACTGAACAGACCGAAGATAAGAAAGATTGCTTTGTGGTCAACACAAAACCCTACAAACAACCACGCAGAGGGGGCAAAAAGACCCTCCGCACCGACTAACGGTATGGAGGTGCTCCCTCTGCGTCCCAGAGCTTCCAGCAAGCAAGAAAAACCAATATAGCAAGCTGGACAGAAAAAATAGCAAACAAAAATAACACAAGCAAAACTTAGCTATTGCAGGAAGACAGGCCACAGGAACGATCCAGGAGAAAGCAAGACCAATAATAGAACATTGACTGGAGGCCAGGATCAAAGCACTAGGTGGAGTTAAATAGAGCAGCACCTAACGACTTAACCTCATCACCTGAGGAAGGAAACTCAGAAGCCGCAGTACCACTCTCATCCACCAAAGGAAGCTCATAGACAGAACCAGCCGAAGTACCACTCACGACCACAGGAGGGAGCTTGGCCACAGAATTCGCAACACTAACCCTAAAGGGATCCTAACCCTAACCCTACCCCTAACCCTACCCCTAACCCTAACCCTAAAGGGATCCTAACCCTAAAGGGATCCTAACCCTAACCCTAAAGGGATCCTAGGGTTAATGATAGGGTTGCTATTGTAAGGTGGCATTAAGCCCGGTTAATAATGGAGAGACGTCAATAAGACGCCTATCCATTATTAATCCTATGAAAGGGTTACTATAATATATGGGGACCCCCGAAAAAAAAAATACGTAGGGTCCCCCTATATTTTTATATACGGCAGACAGCCGTGGGCCATTATTTGTGGCCTGGGAAGGGGTTAAAATACACATGGCTGTTCCCAGGCTATGAATATTAACCCACAGCTGTCTGCATAGCCTTTCTGGCACTAAAATATAGAGGGCCCCGAAAAAAAAAAGTGTTGGGGTCCCCCTATATTTTAGTACCAGAAAGGCTAGGCAGACAGCTGTGGGCCATTATTTGTGGCCTGGGAAGGGGTTAAAATACACATGGCTGTTCCCAGGCTATGAATATTAACCCACAGCTGTCTGCATAGCCTTTCTGGCACTAAAATATAGAGGGCCCCCCCAAAAAAAGTGTTGGGGTCCCCCTATATTTTTAGGCAAGAAAGGCTAGGCAGACAGCTGTGGGCCAATATTTGAGGCCCAGGAAGGGGTTAAAATACCCCTGGCTGTTCCCAGGCCATGAATATAAGCCCACAGCTGTCTGCGTAGCCTTTCTGGCACTAAAATATAGAGGGCCCCGAAAAAAAAAAGTTTTGGGGTCCCCCTATATTTTTAGGCCAGAAAGGCTACGCAGACAGCCGTGGGCTTATATTCATATCCTAGGAAAGGGGCCATGGATATTTGCCCCCCCCCCTGGCTACAAATATAAGCCCGCAGCCGCCCCCGGAAAAGGTGCATCAAAAAGATGCGCCAATTCCGGCACTTAGCCCCTCTCTTCCCACTCCCGTGTAGCGGTGGGATATGGGGTAATGAGGGGTTAATGCCACCTTGCTATTGTAAGGTGGCATTAAGCCAGGTTAATAATGGAGAGGCATCTATAAGACGCCTATCCATTATTAATCCAATGAAAGGGTTAAAAAAAACACAAACACTAGAAAAAAAATATTTTATTGAAATAAAGACACCCACTTTTTGACCATATTTTATTGTACGCTCAATCCGTCCTGAAGACCCTCGACCTGAAAAAGACGCAAAATAAAAAAACAAATTCATACTCCCTGGCCCTGTCCGCAGAAATCCATCGAGGGTCCCACGAAGATCTTCCATGGAGAACAGACACATCCAGAGATATGTCTGCTCTCCATGGCTGCAGCAACACACTGACAGGAGCCATAGTTCCTGTCGGTGTGTCACTGCGCATGCACGAGCGAGTTTACCGGCGGTCATTGACCCCGGCACGCTCGCTTAACGGCAGTGCTGCGTGGGAAAGTTCAACGCAGCTGTACTGCCGTTAACCGGGACGCCGGAGCCATTGAACTCTGGAACAGTACGCGATACACTGCTAGGAGCATCGCTCCTGGCAGTGTATCGCCGGAGAGCAGCCGATCGTTTAAGGATTCTGCGGACAGGGAGTATGAATTAGATTTTTTATTTTGGGATTTTTTCTAGGGGATCGAGGGCTTCGCCTACCAGTGTGCTGTTGGTGAGTATATACTCTGTTTTATATGTTGTATGTACTGTGTGTCATGTATGTGTATTGTGTGTGTTTTGTGTAACTTTACAACTGTGCTAAGTCGCCGGACACAGGGACAACTCTCCCATCCTAATACCGGATGGGAGAAGTATTCCCATACGGCGACTTAGCACAATGGTGGCACTAGCGTCGCATTGGGACACACACACACATACACACACACATACATACCAAATCTATCAAACGGCCGACATCGATCCCCATGCGATGGTATGCCTCCATTTCTCTTCGGGATCCAGGACCACACTCCGCCCACGCACTTCCGCGCACCAACTTCCTCCCGGTTTCCCGCACTTCCTGCTGCAGCGGTTTCTCCACCCATAACCGCAATAAAACCCGCAGATATATTTTTGATCTGCGGGTTTTACTGCGGGTTTGACCTTACAATGGAGGTCTATGGGTGCAGAACCGCTGCAGTTCCGCACAAAGAAGTGACATGGTCCTTCTTTTTTACCGCAGCTATTCAGCGCGGCTTTTTTAGTGAATTTCAGCATCATGTGCACAGTGGTTCCTGTTTTCCATAGGGTTACATTGTACTGTACCCTGCATGGAAAACAGCTGCGGACCCGCAGCGGCAAAATCGCTGCGGTTCCGCAGTAAAAAAACGCATTGTGTGAACATGGCCTAAGCCTAAGGTGGAAAATGCAGCAGCTACTGGTAAATTTTAAAAATAAAAATAGATACCAATAAAAGTAAAATTAATTGAGACATCAATAGTTTAAGTGTTTTTGAATACCACATTGAATCAAGAGCCCCATATAATGCTCCATACAGTTCATGATGGGCCCCATAAGATTCTCCATACAAAATATGCCCCATATAATGCTCCATACAGTTTATGATGGGCTCCATAAGATGCTCCATATTAAAATATGCCCCATATAATGCTGCACAAATGCTGATTATGACCCCATAAGATGATCCATAGACACATTTACCCCGTATAATGCTCCACAAATGCTGATTATGGCCCCATAAGATGCTCAATACAGATATTTGCCCTATATAATGCTGCACATGGCCACATAAGATGCTCCATAGATATATTTGCCCCATATAATGCTGCACATGGCCCCATACAGATATTTGCCCCATATAATGCTGCACATGGCCCCATATGATGCCCCATACAGATATTTGCCCCATATAACGCTGCACATGGCCCCATAAGATGCCCCATACAGATATTTGCCTCATATAATGCTGCACATGGCCCCATACAGATATTTGCCCCATATAATGCTGCACATAGCCCCATAAGATGCTCCATACAGAAAATTGCCCCATATAATGCTGCACATGGCCCCATACAGATATTTGCCCCATATAATGCTGCACATGGCCCCATAAGATGCTCCATGCAGATATTTGCCCCATATAATGCTGCACATGGCCCCATAAGATGCTCCATACAGACATTTGCCCCATATGCTGTTGCTGAGATTAAAAAAAATAAAAAATGACATACTCACCTCTCAGGCCCCCCGGCACTTGCTTTATTCACCTGCTCCCCGTTCCACCGCCGCTGTGTCTCCCCCGTCCTCTGCACTGACGTTCAGGCAGAGGGCGGCGTGCACTAATTGCGTCACCGCGCCCTCTGACCTGAGCGTCCCTGCAGAGGACAGGGAAGATGCAGCGGTGCCGATGGTGGAACAAGGAGCAGGTGAATATCTGGGAAAACTTAATGACTCTAGTATAAGCCTAAGGTGGAAAATGCAGCAGCTACTAGTAAATTTCAAAAATAAAAATAGATACGAATAAAAGTAAAATTAATTGAGACATCAATAGTTTAAGTGTTTTTGAATATCCACATTGAATCAAGAGCTCCATATAATGCTCCATACAGTTCATGATGGGCCCCATAAGATGCTCCATACAAAATATGCCCCATATAATGCTCCATACAGTTTATGATGGGCTCCATATGATGCTCCATATTAAAATATGCCCCATATAATGCTGCACAAATGCTGATTATGACCCCATAAGATGATCCATAGACATATTTACCCCATATAATGCTCCACAAATGCTGATTATGGCCCCATAAGATGCTCAATACAGATATTTGCCCTATATAATGCTGCACATGGCCATATAAGATGCTCCATAGAGATAGTTGCCCCATATAATGCTGCAAATGGCCCCATACAGATATATGCCCCATATAATGCTGCACATGGCCCCATATGATGCTCCATACAGATATTTGCCTCATATCATGCTGCACATGGCCCCATACAGATATTTGCCCCATATAATGCTGCACATAGCCCCATAAGATGCTCCATACAGACATTTGCCCCATATGCTGTTGCTGCGATAAAAAAAATAAAAAAATGACATACTCACCTCTCAGGCCCCCCGGCACTTGCTCTATGCACCTGCTCCCCGTTCCACTGCCGACCGCCGCTGTGTCTTCCCCGTCCTCTGCACTGACGTTCAGGCAGAGGGTGGTGAGCACTAATTGCGTCACCGCGCCCTCTGACCTGAGCGTCACTGCAGAGGACAGGGAAGATGCAGCGGCGCCGACGGTGGAACAAGGAGCAGGTGAATAACGCGCACTGATTTATACTCACCTGCTCCTGGCGCGGTCCCAGCATGTCTATTCCCCGGCGCTGGCAGCTTCTTCCTGTAGTGAGCGGTCACATGGTACTGCTCATTACAGTAATGAGTATGCGGCTCCACCCCTATGGGAGTGGGGTCGAGTCTATATTCATTACTGTAATGAGCGGTACCATGTGACCACTCACTACAGGATGAAGCTGCCGGGGAACTGTTGTGAATTCTGTGGCAGAGTTCACTCCTGTGGTCACAAGTGGTACTTCGGCTGATTCTCTCTGGGAGCTTCCGTTTGTGGAGAAAAGTGGTACTGCAGCTTCTGAGTTTCCTCCCTCAGGTGATCTGGAGAGGTCGTTAGCTGCTGCTCTACTTAACTCCACCTGATGCTTTGATCCATGCTTCCTGTCAATGTTCCAGTGTTGGACTTGTGTTTCTCTGGATCATTCCTGTGGCCTGCTGCTCTGCATAGCTAAGTGCTTCTTTGCTATTTGTTGCTATTTTTTCTGTCCAGCTTGTCTATTTGTTTTGCTGGAAGCTCTGGGACGCAAAGGGTGTACCTCCGTGCCGTTAGTTCGGTACGGAGGGTCTTTTTGCCCCCTTTGCGTGGTTTTCTTTAGGGTTTTGTGTAGACCGCAAAGTTATCTTTCCTATCCTCGTTCTGTCTAGAATATCGGGCCTCACTTTGCTGAATCTATTTCATCCCTACGTTTGTCTTTTCATCTTACTCACAGTCATTATATGTGGGGGGCTGCCTTTTACTTTGGGGTATTTCTCTGAGGCAATGTAGGCTTATTTTTCTATCTTCAGGCTAGTTAGTTTCTCAGGCTGTGCCGAGTTGCATAGGGAGCTTTAGGCGCAATCCACAGCTGCCTCTAGTTGTGTTTGGAGAGGATCAGGAATTGCGGTCTACAGAGTTTCCACGTCTCAGAGCTCGTTCTATTATTTTGGGTTATTGTCAGATCACTGTATGTGCTCTGATCGCTATGTACATTGTGTTACTGAATTGCCTAGCATAACAGTACATGAAGCCAAAAGTACTAATGATTCTTAATAGAGGGAAAAAAGAAGTTCTGAGACCATTTTTTTTCCTTTGCACTGTGATTTGTCTTTTTTTTCCCCTAGACATTTGGGTGGTTCAGGACACAGGTGTTACAATGGACATTAAAGGTCTGTCTTCATGTGTAGATCAGCTACGGCAAGAGTTCAAGATATACAAAATTTTGTGGTTCAGAATTCTTTGTTAGAACCGAGAATTCCTATTCCAGATTTGTTTTTTGGAGATAGAACTAAATTTCTGAGTTTCAAGAATAATTGTAAACTGTTTCTGGCTTTGAAACCTCGTTCCTCTGGTGACCCAGCGCAACAGGTTAGGATCGTCATTTCTTTTTTGCGTGTGGACCCTCAAGACTGGGCATTTTCTCTTGAGATCCTGAATTGAGTGATATCGATGCGTTTTTCCTGGCGCTTGGATTGCTGTACGATGAGCCTAATTCAGTAGATCAGGCAGAAAAAAATTTGCTGGCTCTTTGTCAGGCTCAGGATGAGATAGAGCTATATTGCCAGAAATTTAGAAAATGGTCCGTGCTCACTCAATGGAATGAATCTGCGCTTGCAGCCATTTTCAGAAAGGGTCTCTCTGAAGCCATTAAGGATGTCATGGTGGGATTTCCTATGCCCGCTGGTTTGAATGAGTCTATGTCTTTGGCCATTCAGATCGGTCGACGCTTGCGTGAGCGTAAATCTGTGTACCATTTGGCGGGATTACCTGAGATTAAACCTGAGCCTATGCAGTGCGATAGGACTATGACCAGAGTTGAACGGCAAGAACACAGACGTCTGAATGGGCTGTGTTTCTACTGTGGTGATTCCACTCATGCTATCTCTGATTGTCCTAAGCGCACTAAGCGGTTCGCTAGGTCTGCTACCATTGGTACTGTACAGTCAAAATTTCTTCTGTCCATTACCTTGATATGTTCCTTGTCGTCGTATTCTGTCATGGCGTTTGTGGATTCAGGCGCTGCCCTGAATTTGATGGACTTGGATTATGCTAAACGTTGTGGGTTTTTATTGGAGCCCTTGCAGTGTCCTATTCCATTGAGAGGAATTGATGCTACACCTTTGGCCAAGAATAAGCCTCAATACTGGACCCAGCTGACCATGTGCATGGCTCCTGCACATCAGGAGGTTATTCGCTTTCTGGTGTTGCATAATCTGCATGATGTGGTCGTGTTGGGGTTGCCATGTCTACAAGCCCATAATCCAGTATTGGATTGGAATTCCATGTTGGTGTCCAGCTGGGGTTGTCAGGGGGTACATGGTGATGTTCCATTTCTGTCAATGTTGTCATCCACCCCTTCTGAGGTTCCAGAGTTCTTGTCTGATTACCGGGATGTATTTGATGAGCCCAAGTCCGATGCTCTGCCTCCGCATAGGGATTGTGATTGTGCTATCAATTTGATTCCTGGTAGTAAATTCCCAAAAGGTCGACTGTTTAATTTATCCGTGCCTGAGCACACCGCTATGCGCAGTTATGTGAAGGAATCCCTGGAGAAGGGGCATATTCGCCCGTCGTCGTCGCCATTGGGAGCAGGGTTCTTTTTTGTGGCCAAGAAGGATGGTTCGCTGAGACCGTGTATAGATTACCACCTTCTTAATAAGATCACTGTTAAATTTCAGTACCCCTTGCCATCGTTATCTGATTTGTTTGCTCGGATTAAGGGGGCTAGTTGGTTCACTAAGATAGATCTTCGTGGTGCGTATAATCTGGAGAGAATCAGGCAAGGCGATGAATGGAAAACTGCATTTAATACGCCCGAGGGTCATTTTGAGTATCTAGTGATGCCGTTCGGACTTGCCAATGCTCCATCAGTGTTTCAATCCTTTATGCATGACATCTTCCGTGAGTACCTGGATAAATTCCTGATTGTGTACTTGCATGACATTTTGATCTTCTCGGATGATTGGGAGTCTCATGTGAATCAGGTCAGAACGGTTTTTCAGGTCCTGCGTGCCAATTCTTTGTTTGTGAAGGGATCAAAGTGTCTCTTTGGTGTGCAGAAGGTTTCATTTTTGGGGTTCATCTTTTCCCCTTCTACTATCGAGATGGATCCGGTTAAGGTCCAAGCCATCCATGATTGGACTCAGCCGACATCTCTGAAAAGTCTGCAAAAGTTCCTGGGCTTTGCTAATTTTTATCGTCGCTTCATCTGCAATTTTTCTAGTGTTGCCAAACCATTGACCGATTTGACCAAGAAGGGTGCTGATTTGGTCAATTGGTCTTCTGCTGCTGTGGAAGCTTTTCAAGAGTTGAAGCGTCGTTTTTCTTCTGCCCCTGTGTTGTGTCAACCAGATGTTTCTCTTCCGTTCCAAGTCGAGGTTGATGCTTCTGAGATTGGAGCAGGGGCTGTTTTGTCACAGAGAGGTTCTGGTTGCTCAGTGATGAAACCATGCGCTTTCTTTTCCAGGAAGTTTTCGCCTGCTGAGCGAAATTATGATGTGGGCAACCGAGAGTTGCTGGCCATGAAGTGGGCATTCGAGGAGTGGCGTCATTGGCTTGAAGGAGCTAAGCATCGCGTGGTGGTATTGACTGATCATAAGAACTTGACTTATCTCGAGTCTGCCAAGCGCTTGAATCCTAGACAAGCTCGTTGGTCGTTGTTTTTTGCCCGTTTTGACTTTGTGATTTGGTACCTTCCGGGCTCTAAAAATGTGAAGGCGGATGCTCTGTCTAGGAGTGTTGTGCCCGACTCTCCGGGTTTGTCTGAGCCAGCGGGTATCCTCAAGGAAGGAGTAATTGTCTCTGCCATCTCCCCTGATTTGCGGCGGGTGCTGCAAAAATTTCAGGCTAATAAACCTGATCGTTGCCCAGCGGAGAAACTGTTTGTCCCTGATAGGTGGACGAATAGAGTTATCTCTGAACTTCATTGTTCGGTGTTGGCTGGTCATCCTGGAATCTTTGGTACCAGAGAGTTAGTGGCTAGATCCTTTTGGTGGCCCTCTCTGTCGCGGGATGTGCGTACTTTTGTGCAGTCCTGTGGGATTTGTGCTCGGGCTAAGCCCTGCTGTTCTCGTGCCATTGGGTTGCTTTTGCCCTTGCCGGTCCCGAAGAGGCCTTGGACACATATCTCTATGGATTTTATTTCTGACCTTCCCGTTTCTCAAAGGATGTCAGTCATTTGGGTGGTCTGTGATCGCTTTTCTAAGATGGTCCATCTGGTACCCTTGTCTAAATTGCCTTCCTCTTCTGATTTGGTGCCTTTATTCTTCCAGCATGTGGTTCGTTTGCATGGCATTCCAGAGAATATTGTTTCTGACAGAGGTTCCCAGTTTGTTTCGAGGTTTTGGCGAGCCTTTTGTGGTAGGATGGGCATTGACTTGTCTTTTTCCTCGGCTTTCCATCCTCAGACTAATGGCCAGACCGAACGAACCAATCAGACCTTGGAAACATATCTGAGATGCTTTGTTTCTGCTGATCAGGATGACTGGGTGTCCTTTTTGCCTTTGGCTGAGTTCGCCCTTAATAATCGGGCCAGCTCGGCTACCTTGGTTTCGCCGTTTTTCTGCAATTCTGGGTTCCATCCTCGTTTCTCTTCAGGACAGGTTGAGTCTTCGGACTGTCCTGGTGTGGATACTGTGGTGGACAGGTTGCAGCAGATTTGGACTCAGGTAGTGGACAATTTGACCTTGTCCCAGGAGAAGGCTCAACTTTTCGCTAATCGCAGACGCCGTGTGGGTCCCCGACTTCGTGTTGGGGATCTAGTTTGGTTATCTTCTCGTCATATTCCTATGAAGGTTTCCTCTCCTAAGTTTAAACCTCGTTTTATTGGTCCGTATAGGATTTCTTAGGTTCTTAATCCTGTGTCTTTTCGTCTGACTTTTCCAGATTCTTTTTCCATACATAACGTATTCCATAGGTCATTGTTGCGGAGATACGTGGCACCTATGGTCCCATCTGTTGAGCCTCCTGCCCCGGTTTTGGTGGAGGGGGAATTGGAGTATATTGTGGAGAAGATTTTGGATTCTCGTGTTTCAAGACGGAAACTCCAGTATCTGGTTAAATGGAAGGGTTATGCTCAGGAAGATAATTCCTGGGTTTTTGCCTCTGATGTCCATGCTCCCGATCTTGTTCGTGCCTTTCATGTGGCTCATCCTGGTCGGCCTGGGGCTCTGGTGAGGGTTCGGTGACCCCTCCTCAAGGGGGGGGTACTGTTGTGAATTCTGTGGCAGAGTTCACTCCTGTGGTCACAAGTGGTACTTCGGCTGATTCTCTCTGGGAGCTTCCGTTTGTGGAGAAAAGTGGTACTGCAGCTTCTGAGTTTCCTCCCTCAGGTGATCTGGTGAGGTCGTTAGCTGCTTCTCTACTTAACTCCACCTGATGCTTTGATCCATGCTTCCTGTCAATGTTCCAGTGTTGGACTTGTGTTTCTCTGGATCATTCCTGTGGCCTGCTGCTCTGCATAGCTAAGTGCTTCTTTGCTATTTGTTGCTATTGTTTCTGTCCAGCTTGTCTATTTGTTTTGCTGGAAGCTCTGGGACGCAAAGGGTGTACCTCCGTGCCGTTAGTTCGGTACGGAGGGTCTTTTTGCCCCCTTTGCGTGGTTTTCTTTAGGGTTTTGTGTAGACCGCAAAGTTATCTTTCCTATCCTCGTTCTGTCTAGAATATCGGGCCTCACTTTGCTGAATCTATTTCATCCCTACGTTTGTCTTTTCATCTTACTCACAGTCATTATATGTGGGGGGCTGTCTTTTCCTTTGGGGTATTTCTCTGAGGCAAGGTAGGCTTATTTTTCTATTTTCAGGCTAGTTAGTTTCTCAGGCTGTGCCGAGTTGCATAGGGAGCCTTAGGCGCAATCCACAGCTGCCTCTAGTTGTGTTTGGAGAGGATCAGGATTTGCGGTCTACAGAGTTTCCACGTCTCAGAGCTCGTTCTATTATTTTGGGTTATTGTCAGATCACTGTATGTGCTCTGATCGCTATGTACATTGTGTTACTGAATTGCCTAGCATAACAGGGAACCAGGGACGTGCAGGGACCGTGTCAGGAGCAGGTGAGTATTATTACATAGCTCCGCTCCCCCTCCCCTGCCGACCCCTGGGTATGACTCAAGTATATGCCGTGAGGGTTACTTTCAGCCCGAAAAACTAGGCTGAAAATCTCGGCTTATACTCGAGTATATACGGTATGTGGGTTTTCCTATGTTATTCCCATTTCTTTGCTGGTCTTACTTAATTCTGAATTTTCTTTCATGGACAACATAATTAAAGATTTTAGTGTGTTTTATGAGAAGGAGTGTTGACAGTGCAGTCAGCAAATGACTGCTTCTCGGAAAGTCCCATGTTATGGGGAGGGGCTAACTGTTATGAGGTGATAAGATTTGAGTCAGTCAAAAAAGAATGGTGATGGCAGCAAGGACTGGTATGTGACACTCTGACAGGAGACAGGCCTCTACAGGGATCTGAGCCCTGCCACAGAGAGATAGAAGGCAAAGCAACAGACAGCCACCATTGTGAGAGGATGTTCACTGTATTTCTGGGAGGGCAAGTCGCCTCAGAGGGAAGAAAACATTTCAGTCACTGAGGTGTAACTAAGTGAGGGTTTCCACAGAAAGAGAACCCAAAAGCAGCCAATATCACCCTGAGAAACTGCCTTTCTGCAAATGTTCATCTGTAACGCCCCTGTCACACATCAGTTTTTTGCAGTCAGTCACAATCTGTTGGCTCGATGGATCGACGGATCCATCTCAGAAAAACTGATGCAACGGATTTGTTTTTTCAACAGATCCAATTAGTTTAGTTATGCATAAGAGAACACAATCTTTCACATGACCACAACTGTGACCACAACTGTGGTACCATGGGATGTCTGCAGTACTGAGAGAGGGCAGAGTATGGTGAACCAGACACATTTCTGAGAGAGATGCAGGTGGACATATTACAGTGGATTGAGAAAGTTGTAGCAGGCTTGTTCCCTGAGATCATCCTCTGTGTTATCACATTCCTCACCCTTGAAGTCATCCTCCTTCTCTTCCTGCCCTGACAGCACAGTACAGTCCACGTGACAATCAAATATCTGAGTCTCATCAGGATCATCTCCCCCCAGCAGTTAATGTCTGATGACGAGGTTCAGGATGCTGCTCGGAACCTACGTCATCCTGCCCCAATGCAAGCTAAAAAAAGGTGTGCATTGGTACAGATTTCCTCTTGTAAAGCTTTTGAGTAGACTTCTGATGACATGACATAGAATGTGTGAACAGCTCTTCAGACTCACCCATCTATGGTTCCGTTCAGTCAGTGGTACAGTAGGAGAGTTGAGACGCGGGGGGAAGAAAGGGTAATTTGGGTGCCATTTCTGTAGACTGTACTGGTTGTGATGTTGAGGTGGAGGAAGAGGAGGAGAGGCCACTTGAAGCTGGACTTGCCATAGACTCGAGCACATGCTCTTTCTCGGCCTCATCAACAAGGCATACCACTGTGCATCTGCCAAAGAAAGATAGTGGAGTAGCCCATCCCAGTATCATAAGTTGTCAGTTGTATTTGTATAAGATGTGATGTTGTTGATTCACTAGTGCTTTCACAAACATTACCACCTAACCCACGTGCATCTTAAACACCAAGTCTAATTGCTCTTCCGCCATGACCTCGATTTTTCCCAATCATGTTACTCATATAGTGAGGTAGGAGCACAGTTTTACCAACAAAAAAAATAAATTTTTAACTCTGCAACAGTATTGCAAACAGCTGAGATTCAGCGACAGTAAATGACAGGGGGAAATATGGTGTGCTGAATCACGATAGCCACAGAAGAAAGAATTGTTTGAGTGTGGATGAGGCCTGTAGGACAAAGAAGATATGCTAAAAACACTTTGAAAGTAAGATGCCCCTTCTGTATGACATTATTAAAAGAGGAATTTTTTGGTGGCCTCTGGATCAAGCCTCTATAACACACAATAATAATAATAATAATAATCTTTATTTATATAGCGCCAACATATTCCGCAGCGCTTTACAGTTTAACAGTTTCAAACACAAAAGTCATAAGTAACAACGTTAACAATACAATAATTAAAGTGAAATAAGACGACCCTGCTCGTGAGAGCTTACAATCTACAATGAGTTGGGGGAGATACAAAGTACAGGTGTGTATTTACAATGATGTATTTACTATGATGATCCAGCCTTCTTCAGGGGTTGGGTAATAGATAGGGATAGTGAATGGGCTACACACACACAAACATAAAATGACTTTGATTAGTGAATGTGATAGGCCGCTCTGAACAAATGTGTTTTGAGCGAGCGCTCAATAGCTACAAACAATTTGAAAATGAGATCTACCTTACTGTATGACATTCGCAACAGAAGAATTGTTCTATGGCCTCTGGTTCAGGCCTCTATAACACACTACATGATATAAACAATTTGAAAATTAGATGTCCCCAACTGTATGACGTTAGTAACAGAAGAATTTTTCTGTGGTCTCTGGATCAAAACAATATGGGACAAGAAAATATATAAAGATGACATACCTTTATTAGCAAAGTGTAAAGGGTAGCACCAGATACAAGTGGTGTCAGCACCGTAAAAATGTTCCCTACTGTATGATGTTAGTAACGTAACAGAATAATTTTTGGGGGCCTCTTGATCAGGCCTCTATAACACACTAGATGCTACAAACAATTTGAAAGTGAGATGTCCTCTACTGTATGACATATAGCAGCAGAAAAAAATGTTTTGGTTTTGTGCGTGAGATCTGTAGTCAGCTTCATTTCAACCCAACAAAATGACAAAGTGGGATACGGCAGACTGTATAGCGATTTGGATCAGAAAAAATATATATTTTTTTTAATGTGCATTAGGTCTGCAGACAGTTTCATATCACCACAGCATTAAATGACAAGGTGAGATACAGCAGGCAGTTTCACATTTAGCTGCTGAAAAAAAAAGATTTAGAACACTATACTAGTATATGGAGCACAAGAGAAGCAGTGTACAACACACTTGTATGACATGTGCCCTGCTGGCTTTGTCTGTGGACCTCAGTAATGGCAAAAAAATGCTGGACAGTAGCTAGCTACATTTTCTGACTGATATACAACCTCCTAGCTAAGTAGCTAAAATCTTGCTGCTAACAGTACCATCATCAAGAGCATATTCTCTGTGCTATTACACTGTCAAAATGGCACTAAAACAACATGTCTGCTCTTTACATGGAGAGTGACATGATTTCAGCAACCAGTGACACAAACCTTTGTGTCAGAACATTGAGAATGTTTCCTGTGCCCTGATTGGCTAGCCGCAATGTGCACACATAAGGTTAGGAAAAAAATGACTGTTTGCAAGTATGCCACACACCTGAGCTCTTCAAACCCACTCCCCTCATCAAACAAGTTCTAAATGCTCATCATACACCACCATTAGCATTGTAACGTGCTGAAAAAACTGGTGTAGCAACGCAAATATATGTTTCCAATCATGAATCCGAATGTGCCACATTTGTGCCGGATTTTGGCAATCAATTTCCTAACAAATTCGCTCATCACTACTATCATTACTACATATTACCCTTAGAGTATGAAAAGAAAAAACAATTCTCCTCTGCCCGATTCATGTGAGGCACAGTTGCACCGACATACAGAGGGGGGGGGGGGGAATAAGTATTTGTAAGTGTTTGATCCCTTGCTGATTTTGTAAGTTTGCTACTGACAAAGACATGGATAGTCTATAATTTTAAGGGTAGGTTAATTTTAACATTGAGAGATAGAATATGAAAAATAAAATCCAGAAAAATCACATTGCATAAA
This sequence comes from Ranitomeya imitator, assembly GCF_032444005.1. Taxonomy (NCBI): domain Eukaryota; kingdom Metazoa; phylum Chordata; class Amphibia; order Anura; family Dendrobatidae; genus Ranitomeya; species Ranitomeya imitator. The sequence goes on from NC_091286.1 coordinate 592,874,073, forward strand.
TTATATAAATTAATTTGCATTTTGCAGTGAGAAATAAGTATTTGATCCTTTACCAACCATTAAGAGTTCTGGCTCCTACAGGCCAGTTAGACGCTCCTAATCAACTCATTACCTGCATTAAAGACAGCTGTCTTACATAGTCACTAGGGTTGAGCGAAATGGATCGGACAAATTCAAAAATCGCCGGCTTTCCGCAAAGTCGGGTTTCATGAAACCCGACCCGATCCTAGTGGGGGATCAGCCATGAGGTTGGCGATCTTCGCGCCAAAGTCACGTTTCGTATGACGCTTTCAGTGCCATTTTTCAGCCAATGAAGTAGAATGCAGAGTGTGGGCAGCGTGATGACATAGGTCTCGGTCCCCACCATCTTAGAGAAGGGCATTGCAGTGATTGGCTTGCTTTCTGCGGTGTCGCAGGGGCTATAAAGGGGCGAGCACGCCGACCGCCATCTTACTTCTGCCGATCTTAGCATAGGGAGAGGTTGCTGCAGCTTCATCAGAAGAAGGGATATAGTTAGGGAGGGAAGATTAATCCCGAAACTGCTTGTGCTGTAGCGATTTCCACTGTCCAACACCACCATTTGTTTGCAGGGACAGTGGAGGCTAGATTTTTGTGCATCAGCTCTGTAGCTTATTAGGCTGCCTTATAAGGCTCCCTGATAGCTGCATTGCTGTTTGCACGCTGCTGTGCAAACCAACTGCTTTTTTAAAAGCAAAAATCCTGTTGTTCCTTTATGCACAGTTATCTTGTTTATTTGTCCACACTTTTGTGTGCAGCAGTCCTTTTTATTGCTGCCATACTTTTCCTGAGATCATTGTAGGGAGATTGAAATTGTACTACAGTCCTTGTATTTTTTCATATATCTTCCAGCCACTTTCTGCCACTTAGATTGTGTTGTTTTATACATAGGGCCTGAGTTTTGGGTCAGTCTCCCCCCCCAAAAAAAAGGAGTTTCAAATTCTCACAAAGTGGATCTACTGCAGTCCTGTTAGTTTGGTGTATATCAGCCAGCCACTTTCTGCCACTAAGATTGAGTTGTTATATACACTGGGCCTGAGTTTTGTGTCAGTCTCCCCCAAAAAAGGGAGTTTCAAATTCTCAAAAAGTGGATCTATTGCAGTCCTGTTAGTTTGGTGTATGTCAGCCAGCCACTTTCTGCCACTTAGGTTGCGTTGTTATTTACACTGGGCCTGAGTATTGGGTCAGTCTCCCCCAAAAAAGGGAGTTTCAAATTCTCACAAAGTGGATCTACTGCAGTCCTGTTAGTTTGTCGTATGTCAGCCAGCCACTTTCTGCCACTTAGATTGCATTGTTATTTACACTGGGCCTGAGTATTGGGTCAGTCTCCCCCAAAAAAAGGGAGTTTCAAATTCTCACAAAGTGGATCTACTGCAGTCCTGTTAGTTTGGTGTATGTCAGCCAGCCACTTTCTGCCACTTAGACTGCGTTGTTATATACACTGGGCCTGAGTTTTGGGTCAGTCTCCCCCCAAAAAAGGGAGTTTTAAATTCTCAACAAGTTTATATACACCTTTTACCTTGTTTTACAGTATGAACATATTGACCATAAGGTTAATTTAAACCCAGTCACGAATGTATGTATGTATGTATGATACTAAAAACAACCTTTATTCACAGATAACAATACAAAGTATTAAAACAGTGCCTCAAAATCAGATAAGTTCAATATCAAGGTAAGCAGCGGGAATTACAGGTATATTGCTTTTGGTCTACTTTGCAGTTTCTTAATAGTCACCAAACGAACATTTCCTTGTGGTCCGTACCACAATCGAACAGTGACATTTGCAAAATTGCTGCCACATCTATCCACGGTAACTATTCAGAAACCACACATAACAATGCGAACAAAAGTGATCACTCATAAATCAATAGGTGGTCCGCACAGCGGGATATATCTAAGACTCAGAGCTGATCCCTTGCACAACCATCAAACACAATGGAGACCACCAAATATTGCACATAATCCATATCCCATAATCATGTATCCTACTTATAAAGTCTCGGGTAAAAAATTCCCACCGTCAGAGAAACATCTCCAGGCAAAACCACTACTCATTACATCCGCCATAAGAATAGTATATCAAATGAAAAGTATTGTGTAAAGTTGCGGGCAATCTGCCCGATACATATTACCTGTATCGCTATTTCTCTGCCTCGTGGCACGCTGCACCTTGACTACCCCGACGCGCGTTTCGCATCCGCTTCCCCCAAGAGGTGTCTCATTATCGAACAGCTAGTGGTAAGCGTCAGCAGGCTGTGTTAGAAATGAAGTGTTTGGGCGACAACAGACACACTGCCGAGTACCGAGTACTTGCAGCAGCAAACTCAGTCATGGCTGGGCAGTGTACATCTTGAGGCAGGCAAGGTAGTCAGTGATAACAGAAGGAATTTTATGGCTGCCATAGCCCTTTCAGAACTTAAATACATACCTTGTCTGGCTCACAGCTTGAACCTGGTGGAGCAGTGCTTTCTCAAAAATTATCGGGAGTTACCAGCCCCACTCCTGAAGGTGCAAAGACTTTGCTCGCACATCCGCCAGTCACCCGTACACTCCAGCCATAGGCTGAACCATCAGCGATCGCTGAATCTTCCCCAGCAACGCCTAATATTCGACGTTGCAACAAGGTGGAATTCCACACTGCACATGGTTCGGAGGCTGTGCGAACAGAGGTGTGCTGTGATTAATTTGTGGGAGGATACACATACACGGGCATGAAGTTGGATGGCAGACATGGAGCTGTCTGGTGTGCAGTGGTCGAAGCTCCAAGACCTCTGTCAAGTCCTTCAGTTTTTTGAGGAATGCACATGGCTGGTAAGTGTAGACGACACCATCATAAGCATGAGCATCCCACTAATGTGTCTGCTGATGCAAAGGTTGACGCACATTAAGGAGCTGGCGTCTGCAGCCAAGGAGGAGGGAAGCCTTGATGACAGTCAGCCATTGTCTGCTCAAGGAATTCTCCTGGATGAGGTGGAAGACGAAATGGAGGAGGAGAAGGATGATGGGGATGAATATTTATGGGAGGAGGATGCTTCTCAGGGGACAATAGAAACTGGTGGCGTTGCAAGGTCAGGTACAGGGTTTTTGCGGGACACAAGTGATGTTGATTTGCAAGAAAGTGCTCCTCAACCCAGCACAAGCAGTGAAATGACACCTGGAACTTTGGCCCACATGGCAGAGTATGCCTTGCGTATCCTAAAACGGGACCCCTGCATTATCAAAATGATGACCGATGACGATTACTGGTTGGCCTGCCTCCTGGATCCACGATACAAAGGCAAATTACAAAATATCATGCCACATGAGAACCTTGAGCAAATATTGGCTACCAAACAAGCAACTCTTGTAGACCGTTTGGTTCAGGCATTCCCAGCACACAGCGGCGCTGATGGTTCTCACAAGAGCTGTAGGGGGCAACATGGCAGAGGTGTTAGAGGTACACAAAGCCGAAGTGGCATTGGACAGAGGGGATTTCTCACCAGGTTGTGGAGTGATTTCACAATGACCGCAGACACGACAGGTACTGCTGCATCGATTCAAAGTGACAGGAGGCAGCATTTGTTCAGTATGGTTACCAACTACTTTTCCTCCCTTATCAATGTTCTCCCTCACAGGTCATCATTCCCCTTTGATTACTGGGCATCTAAACTAGACACCTGGCCTGAATTGGCAGAATATGCATTACAGGACCTCGCTTGCCCAGCTGCTAGTGTGCTCTCAGAAAGAGTCTTCAGTGCTGCTGGTTCAATACTGACCAAAAAAAGGACATGTCTGGCTCCCCGAAATCTGACATTCATTAAAATGAACCAATCATGGATTTCGAATTATTTTGCCCCACCTTCCCTTGCCTGAAAAATGTCTTACTTTTGGCTTCCTCTTACTTACTTCTCCAATTCCTCCATTTGCAGCTGCTGAATGTCTACCATAGGCAATTTTTATGCCTCCGTAAATGGGCTGACTCCCCCCACAGGGCCGTGGTCACCATCTGGCGCAAGCACCCGTGCGAGTGCCGTTTGCATGGACAGGTGGGTGTGCCCACTCTTTGGCGACGGCACTGTCACAGGGTCCCTCATAGTACAATGAAGTGTCTCTGATGGTGGTGGTGCACAACCAACGTCAGACACACCATTGTAATATGAGGGGCCCTGTGCCAGTACCGCCGCCCATGAGAGAGTGTTCCCCTCCAGCTCGAACTGTGCTTCACCACTTGCAAAACTTACCTCTCCCTACCCCACCACTGTGTAGTCTGTGCTGTTAAATCCATAAATGGCACTGCCATAACAAATTTGTTGCAATGATAGATGGTAATAAAAATATACAGGGGCCCTGACCTCCATTTAGACACCTTAATAATTTGCGCCAACTACCCCTGTCTGCAACTCTGCAGAGGAGCCCACCCCTGTACCCCGCTGTGCCACCAGTTTATTTATGACCAATTCCTTGGCTGACATTTAGCCCAATTTAGTATTTTGGCTTACTAACTGTCAGCCACTTATAACTGTTGTCCTCCGCTGAACTAAGCTATGCCACCTCTGTACTCCTGCTACCAATTGTGAACTGCATGTAGCCTACTTACTTATTTGTGCCCGCCTAGTAATTGTGTCAGCCTCTCATAACAGTTGTCCTCCCATGCTGAACCAAGGTAGGCCACCTGGTTAATTCTGCTAGCAGTTTTGAACTGCATGAAGCCACCGTTTTTTATTTTAGGCCTCTGTCTGTCTGCCCCACAAATTACAACTGTCCCCCCCCTCAAAAAAGCTAGGCCGCCTGGTTAGTCCTGATAGCGGTTTTGAACTGCATTTAGACACCTTTTTTTAGGTTAGGCCTCTGTCTGTCTGTCTGCTCCACACATTACAACTGCCCACCCCCTGAAAAAAGCTAGGCCGCCTGGTTAGTCCTGCTAGCAGTTTTGAACTGCATTTAGACACCTTTTTTTAGGTTAGGTCCCTGTCTGTCTGTCCATCTGTCTGTCTGCTCCACACATTACAACTGTCCCCCCCTGAAACAAGCTAAGCCGCCTGGTTAGTCATGCTAGCAGTTTTGAACTGCAGTTGTCCTCGCTGAACAAAGCTATGCCGCCTTTGTACTTCACTAACCAATTTTGAACTGCATTTTGCCTACTTTCTTATTTATGCCTACTAACTGTGTCTGCCTCCCATTACAGTTGTCCTCCACTGAACAAAGCCGAGCCTCAGTTTTCATCCGATGTCAGATATTAAACTGCATTTGGGCTACTGGTTTGGTTGGGCGTACTAACGGTGTGTGCCGCTGCTTGGTGTTCTCCTCCACTTTACAAAGTTGAGTTTCAATCTTCAGGCTTTCGGCCTATATCAGATATTAAACTGCATTTGGCCTACGGGTTTGGTTGGGCGTACTAATGGTGTCTGCGGCTGCTTGCTTTTCTCAACTGAACAAAGCTGAGCTTCAATCTTCAGGCTTTCGGCCTATATCAGATATCAAACTGCATTTGGGCTACTTGTTTGGTTGGGCCTACTAATGGTGTCTGCGGCTGCTTGGTGTTCTCCTTCACTTTACAAAGCTGAGCTTCAATCTTCAGGCTTTCGGCCTATATCAGATATTACACTCCGTTTGGGCTCCTTGTTTGGTTGTGCCTACTAACGGTGTCTGCCGCTGCTTGGTGTTTTCCTCCACTTTAGAAAGCTGAGCTTCAATCTTCAGGCTTTCGGCCTACATCAGATATTAAACTGCATTTGGGCTACTTGTTTGGTTGTGCCTACTAACGGTGTCTGCCGCTGCTTGGTGTTCTCCTCCACTTTACAAAGCTGAGCTTCAATCTTCAGGCTTTCGATCTATATCAGATATTAAACTGCATTTGGCCTACTTGTTGGGTTGGGCCTATTAACGGTGTCTGTCGCTGCTTGTTGTTCTCCTCCACTGAACAAAGCAGTGCCGCCTGTTTATTTCTGTTACCAATATTGAACTTCATTTGGCCCACTTTATTACTTGGGCCTATTAACTGTGTCTGCCACTCATTACAGTTTTTCTCCACTGAACAAAGCTATGCCGCCTGTTTAGTCCTGTTACCCATTTTGAACTGCATTTAGCCAACTTTATTCTTTGGGACTATATCTGTGTTTCCTCCTCATCCTGCCCATTGGCCAGCTACTGCTACATGAGTCTGCTGGTACATTGACCCAGACCACTACATTCCCTTTGCACTCTACACAGCCAGAATCTGACCCTGCTGAAAGTCAGGTTCCCCTTCCCGCATACTATACCACCTTACATGGGGACAAAGAGGAAGGTGCAGATGAAAGTGCAGGTTCCTTCATCAGGTGGGGGGCATACTCGTTGGCGACAACACTGGCACAGGGCCCCTCATAGTATGCAAAAGTGTCTCTTCCTGTGTCTCCTTCCGCCGTACTTTGAGGGGCCCTGTGCCAGTGCCAATGCGAACAAGTGGGCCCCCCCTGCTTGCTCGGGATCACAGCACTTGCAAAGTTTTAATACTTACCTCTCCCTGCTCCACCGCTGTGACGTAGTCCGCATTTCCTGATCCCACAAAAAAATTGAACCAGCCCTACCCCCCCCACAACTTTAGCCAAATGACCCCCAATTTTCAATGCCTAACTATTATTATAAGGTAAATTAAGATTCACAAGCTTAAGTGACAAGAACTGATGTTTTTGACATTAAAATGGGCACTGTAGGTGTTTTTCTGTCCTCCACTCACTGCTGACTTTGATTCCCCATTGACTTACATTGGGTTTCGTGTTTCGGTCAATCCCCGAATTTTCGCGATAATCGGCTGATTTCATCCGACCCGACTTTTGACAAAGTCGGGTTTTGCGAAACCTGACTCAATCCTAAAAAAGTAAAAGTCGCTCAACCCTACCCACACCCCTTCAATGGGCCTACTTCTTATCTCGGTTTACTGCAATATCTCTTCCTTATCTCCGACTATATGACCTGGGTGAACATGTTCTGTATTGTTATAGGCCACAGAATTTTGAGTAAGGGGGCTGTGATGGCAATAGTTTATTTTTAAAAAAGGTACCCCCCATTGGTGAAACCACATCCTTGTTGGCAAAGACTTCATAACATTTGTGTACCTTAAAGAGCTCACTTGAAAAGTTCCTTTTTGTGTTGCCTGGTTGCTCACATTGGACACAATACACTTCGTATAAATTTGATAAATCAATGCTGTTAGTTTGGCTCAGTAGTTCATTAAAAAAATTTCTTTGTTCACTATATTAGGTTCTTTCCTTGAGATCCATAACTTTGGCTGCATCAAATGTACAAATGGCGAATATACAAATGGCAATTTAGAATCCAGATTAAAATAGTGTGTAGTAGGGTTGAGCGAAACAGATCGGCACTTTTCAAAAGTCGCCGACTTTTAGCAAAGTCGGGTTTCGTGAAACCCGACCCGATCCCACTCTGGGATCGGGTCAGCGGTCGGCGATCTCTAATTAAAAGTCGGGTTTCGTTTTATATGCAGCGCCCCAGAGACCTGGTCATTGCAGTATGACGCTCTGCCACTAAGGGGAGTGATAGTACGTCTGATGGCACTAAAGGAGTTCTCCTGACCAGGTATCACCAGAACACATTACACTTCACACTCCGGCCACTAGGGGGAAAAAAAGGCTTTATTTATTGGGCCACTCCTCACACTGGTAAAACTAGGGGTTGGGGAGGAAGTGAGTCAGAAGCTGGGTTGGATTCAGGCAACATCCCGTGGCAGGGGGTGTTGCAGGGAGAAGACACAGGGGGGTCCCTGTCAGGCGTGGGAACCTGGCAGGTGCATAGCAAATAGAGCAGAACGTAACGGAACCGCGCCTGCACACCCCGTGGCGGTATCCAAGAGAGAGACACGAAAGGAAGGATATTGTGGAACAGTGTAAACGAGATCAAGCAAAAAGGAGTACCAGTAGGAGTCGTGCCGTGAGACCGAGGCAACATCCTACTGAGGCGCGTAGCCAGTGGCCGGAACACCGCGGGAGTAACTGACTCTAGGCCTTACTTCGAACTCCGCAGGACAGTTAATCATAGGTTGGATGTCTACCTTACTACACCTACGAAGAGATAGGGGGCAACGCGTGGAGAGGGGCGTCTCTAGGGTCCCAGAAGAGCTCCGAGCCTTCCCATCATACGGGTGCGTCCTGGCCATAACATTCCTGGGGGACGAGAAACTAGTAACATCTGGAACCAAAGAGAGAGAGAGAGCTGTAGAGAACGAACGAACGAGAACAGCAGTTGTGAGGACTATTCCGAATGCTCAGCAGGGTAGGACTACAACACACAGGCGCTAGTGGTAGGCAACGATTTCCATCCGCAAAGGAAACTCTGGATGTGCCCATCGGACCGGCCGGTCTCAGATAGCCCTGTTAAGCGTGCTCTGGATTGAGGTTCCTGAAGTCTTCAGTAAAGAGGTAAAGAGACTGCAACCCTGTGTCCTCGTTATTGACTGCACCCTACACCATTACCATCCACCTTACTGGGAAGCCCTGAAGACATACTTCACCTGTGGGAAGGTATACCATCCAGCTGCCATTCCATCACCCCAGCGGACCCCACAGCAGCGTCAGTCACCCTGACCGAACACCACAGGTGGTGTCACGAACCCCTGACAGACTGCACCACCTTTATTGGACGCCCCTTAGCAGGGTCGCGGACCGGGTCTAGCCACCGTGACAGCCTCAGAACCGAACCAGAGAGGCCCGGTACCGAGAACTCATGGCCCTGTGTCTGGGGGCGCCCCAACTTGGCGTCACCAACAGGATCCTACTTAAGCTTGAAAAGCAGGTCATGTGTGCCTTGGAACTGTGACTGAAACGTGTTGGACTGTGATTTATTGCAAGGACTGTGTATTGCTATCTGCCGCAAGATTCCCGCCAAAACTGCCGCCATCATAGCGCCACGAGGAGCGCAAGAGAAGAAGAAGGGCGTGGAAGTGGGCGTGAGTAAGCTGGAGAGCGCAAAAGATAATGGCCGCCCAGTTTAAATATTTCTGTATCCTGAGGGCGGGCCCGTTAGCTGCTGAGGTCCGCCTTCTGATCCTCTATGGAGGATGGGGACAGTGGGGACGGAGCCGCCCCTGAAAGAGAACCCAGGAAGAAGATCCAGAGGAGGAAACAAAGATGGCGACGTCCAGGCCACCGCATGGCAACGACCCGGCCAGGCATAGACCTGCATTCCCTGCAGCGATCTCGGAGTCACCACCGCTGCAGAGATTTCCCATCGCGGAGGAGCCTAACGGAAAACCCGGCAGCTGGATGCTCGACGGAGGGGTGGCCGCAGCCGAGGCACGGCAGCTGGCGCGCTGCCTGAAGGCCCAAGCTCGCATGAGTTCCCGATTAGTCCACCCGACGGAGATTCGCCTGTTGCCCATGTATCTTCCTTTATCCGCTCCGACAACGATGGACCCCTGAACCCGGCCAGGGGATCGCGCACCGCAGAAGTCGGACCTGAAGATCTTGACCATGACGGAGCACCAGCGACTCCTGGTGGCGGCCCGGAGGAAGCAGCCCCGACCCGTGGCCATAATCGACCTCACGGAGGAAGTGGAGGTCTCGCCGTCGCACTGGGGAGTGGTGGTCCTTTTTGATCCCAAGGAGGAAAGAGGAGCTATCCAGGAGATCGGAGAGCCCGTACGAGTCTATTTCACCCAGAGCGAGGTGGAGCCGTGTTATGGGACGGTCGAGGACCGTGACCTGAGACCTTGAGATGCGGTGACCTACACCCGATGGTCGAGGGGGACCGGCTGGATGGCCAGGGGCGTTCAGCGATGCGCAGTCCTTCGGGTCGCCGCTGAGACTCCAGAGGATGAGGTCCCCGATGTGGATCGCCGGGTTGACCAGGCCACGCGTGCGACTGTGGGTCCCACCCGTTCTCAACAGAGAGGAGTGGTCTGCGAGGTAAGACCACAACCTTCCCAGAACTAATCCTCGAAGACCCGAATATGTACATAGTTAACTGTTTCTTGCTGCTGCTTAAAACCTGTCCAGGGTTATTCCTAAAAGGGGTCCCTTTGTTTACCCAGGATCCCTATTGTTTATAGTTCTTTTTCTATTTTTGCACAAGTTCATCATTGTTTAAAAGACTGCCGGATCATGAACAGTGAATGATTCAAAACTGTTTTGTATATAGTTTGCACCTTCCTAAAGGTGCTCCCTACTGGTTTTACAAGCGAAAGAAGACTTTGCGAAGATAATGCTTCTGGACATGGCGAAGAAGGTCTTGCTTTCAGTGGACTTGCAGACAGAGAGAATCTGCACCACTTCCTAGAGACTTGGTTCCCTCTTAAAGGGAATGTTGACATGTTGCCTTAGAAAAAATCAAAACGTTAATAATGTTGGAAGTTAGTAAAGTTTGATAACGTTAATAAAGATTGAGGACAGGAAAGCTTGAAGTGCACCCATAGGGGTAAGAGAGAGAGTCCTCCTGAGAACCGTAGAATGATGGTCGGTACAATGACAGTAGGCCCAGCCAAGGAGCTAGGCGGTCCAGCATTGGTGAAGCTAGAACGGAAAGAAAAGTTGAGTTAGTTATATAGTATTTTATAGTAGACCTTTAGTGGGTTCAGCTTATACGCCCTGAAAGGAAAAGTTAAATTATTGTTCAGAGTTTGCACTTGGTAGAATACCCGGCTGGGTACTGAGAGTTATTTATAGTCAGAATGTTATTTAAAAATATTTAACATTGTTTTTGTTTGTAACGTTCAAGTGTTCTCACCTCCCATGAAGGGAAGCATTATTATAATTACCTGATTTAAGCATTTCAAAATTTTGCATGTCTTTTGCTGCAATGTATTGTTGTTCTTCTTCCCAGTCCAGGAGTACTGGATTTAACCGGGGGGGGGGGGGGGGAGTGCAGCGCCCCAGAGACCTGGTCGTTGCAGTATGATGCTCTGCCACTAAGGAGAGTGATGGTACGTCTGATGGCACTAAAGGAGTTCTCCTGACCAGGTATCACCAGAACACATTACACTTCACACTCCAGCCACTAGGGGGAGAAAAAGACATTATTTATTGGGCCACTCCTCACACTGGTAAAACTAGGGGTTGGGGAGGAAGTGTTGTGAATTCTGTTGTCGAACTCCCTCCTGTGGTCGTGAATGGTACTTCGGCAAGTTCTATCTATGGGCTCCCTCTGGTGGCTGTGAGTGAAGCTGCTGCTTCTGAGGTTCCTTACACAGGTGACGTGGTTTATCCTTTGGTTGACTGCTCTATTTAACTCCTCTCAGATCGTTACTCCATGCCAGCTGTCAATGTTTTTGCATTGGTTCAGTTCGCTCCTGGATCTCTCTGGTGACCTGCCTTCTCCTGCAGAAGCTAAGTTCCTGATAGTCATTATTTGTTCACTGTTTTCTTGTCCAGCTGGTTTTCATGATTTTGCCTTGCTAGCTGGAAGCTCTGGGATGCAGAGTGGCCCCTCCGCACCGTGAGTCGGTGCGGAGGTCTTTTTGCACACTCTGCGTGGTCTTTTGTAGGTTTTTGTGCTGATCGCAAAGTTACATTTCCTATCCTCTGTCTATTTAGTAAGTCTGGCCTCCCTTTGCTGAAACCTGTTTCATTTCTGAGTTTGTGACTTTCATCTTTACTCACAGTCAATATATGTGGGGGGCTTCCTTTACCTTTGTGGAATTTCTCTGAGGCAAGGTAGGCTTTATTTTCTATCTCTAGGGCTAGATAGTTCTTAGGCTGTGACGAGGCACCTATGTCTGGTCAGGAACGCTCCACGGCTATTTTTAGTGTGTGATAGGATTAGGGCTTGTGGTCAGCAGAGCTCCCACATCCCAGAGCTCGTCCTGTATGAGGTTTAACTATCAGGTCATTCCGAGTGCTCCTAACCATCAGGTCATAGCAGTACAGCTGGCCCAAAGTATTAATGCATCTCAATAGAGGGATAAGAGAACTTCTGAGACCATTTTTTTTTCTTTGCACTGTGTTTTGTCTTTCTTTTCCCCTAGACCTTTGGGTGGTTCAGGACACAGGTGTAGATATGGACATTCAAGGTCTGTCCTCTTGTATGGATCATCTCTCTGCAAGGGTACAAAACATTCAAGATTTTGTGGTTCAGAATCCTATGTTAGAGCCTAAAATTCCTATTCCTGACTTATTTTCTGGGGATAGATCTAGGTTCTTGAATTTCAATAATAATTGTAAACTGTTTCTAGCTTTGAAACCCCACTCCTCTGGTGACCCCGTTCAACAGGTAAAAATCATTATTTCTTTGTTGCGTGGTGACCCTCAAGACTGGGCATTTTCCCTTGCGCCAGGAGATCCGGCATTGCGTGATGTTGATGCGTTTTTTCTGGCGCTTGGATTGCTTTATGGTGAACCAAATTCAGTGGATCAGGCAGAGAAAATCTTGCTGGCTTTGTGTCAGGGTCAGGATGAAGCGGAGGTGTACTGTCAGAAGTTTAGAAAGTGGTCTGTGCTTACTCAGTGGAATGAATGTGCCCTGGCGGCAATTTTCAGAAAGGGTCTTTCTGAAGCCCTTAAGGATGCCATGGTGGGATTTCCCACGCCTGCTGGTCTGAATGAGTCTATGTCTTTGGCCATTCAGATCGATCGGCGCATGCGTGAGCGCAAAGCTGTGCACCATCTGGCGGTATTCTCTGAGCATAGGCCTGAGCCTATGCAGTGTGATAGGACTTTGACCAGAGCTGAACGGCAAGAACACAGACGTCGGAATGGGCTGTGTTTTTACTGTGGTGAATCCATTCATGCTATCTCCGATTGTCCTGAGCGCACTAAGCGGTTCGCTAGGTCTGCCACCATTGGTACGGTACAGTCTAAATTTCTTTTGTCCGTTACTCTGATTTGCTCTCTGTCGTCCTATTCTGTAATGGCATTTGTGGATTCAGGCGCTGCACTAAATTTGATGGACTTGGAGTTTGCCAGGCGCTGTGGTTTTTTCTTGGAGCCCTTGCAGTATCCTATTCCATTGAGAGGAATTGATGCTACGCCTTTGGCCAAAAATAAGCCTCAGTACTGGACTCAATTGACCATGTGCATGGCTCCTGCACATCAGGAGGATATTCGCTTTTTGGTGTTGCATAATCTGCATGATGTGGTCGTTTTGGGGTTGCCATGGCTACAGGTCCATAATCCAGTGTTGGATTGGAAATCTATGTCTGTGTCCAGCTGGGGTTGTCAGGGGGTACATGGTGATGTTCCATTGCTCTCAATTTCACCTTCCACTCCTTCTGAAGTCCCTAAGTTTTTATCAGATTACCGGGATTTATTTGAAGAGCCCAAATCTGGTTCCCTACCTCCTCATAGAGATTGCGACTGTGCTATTAATTTGATTCCTGATAGTAAGTTTCATAAGGGCCGTCTGTTTAATTTATCTGTGCCAGAGCACGCCGCTATGCGGAGTTATATAAAGGAATCCTTGGAGAAGGGTCATATTTGTCCCTCGTCGTCACCATTGGGAGCAGGCTTCTTTTTTGTGGCCAAGAAGGATGGTTCTTTGAGACCTTGTATTGATTACCGCCTTCTTAATAAGATCACAGTCAAATTTCAGTATCCTGTGCCACTGCTGTCTGATTTATTTGCTCGGATTAAGGGGGCTAGTTGGTTCACCAAGATAAATCTTCGTGGTGCGTATAATCTTGTGCGAATTAAACAGGGTGATGAATGGAAGACGGCATTTAATACGCCCGAGGGCCATTTTGAGTACCTGGTTATGCCATTCGGGCTTTCTAATGCTCCATCTGTGTTTCAGTCCTTTATGCATGACATTTTCCGAGAGTACCTGGATAGATTCATGATTGTATATTTGGATGACATTTTGGTCTTTTCGGATGATTGGGAATCTCATGTGAAGCAGGTCAGAATGGTCTTTCAGGTCCTTCGTGCGAATTCCTTGTTTGTGAAGGGGTCAAAGTGTCTCTTTGGAGTTTAGAAGGTTTCATTTTTGGGGTTCATTTTTTCCCCTCCTACTATCGAGATGGACCCTGTTAAAGTTCAGGCCATTTATGATTGGACTCAGCCGACATCTGTGAAGAGCTTGCAGAAGTTCCTGGGCTTTGCTAATTTTTATCGTCGCTTCATCGCTAACTTTTCCAGTGTTGCTAAGCCATTGACTGATTTGACCAAGAAAGGTGCTGATGTGGTCAATTGGTCCTCTGCGGCTGTAGAGGCTTTTCAGGAGTTGAAGCGTCATTTTGCTTCTGCCCCTGTGTTGTGCCAGCCAGATGTTTCGCTCCCTTTTCAAGTGGAGGTTGATGCTTCTGAAATTGGAGCAGGGGCTGTTTTGTCGCAAAGAAGTTCTGATGGCTCGGTGATGAAACCCTGTGCCTTCTTTTCTAGAAAATTCTCGCCTGCTGAGCGCAATTATGATGTGGGCAATCGGGAGTTGTTGGCCATGAAGTGGGCATTCGAGGAGTGGCGACATTGGCTTGAAGGAGCTAAACATCGCGTGGTGGTCTTGACGGATCACAAGAATTTGACTTATCTCGAGTCTGCCAAATGGTTGAATCCTAGACAGGCTCGATGGTCGCTCTTTTTCTCCCGTTTTGATTTTGTGGTTTCATACCTTCCGGGCTCTAAGAATGTGAAGGCTGATGCCCTGTCAAGGAGTTTTGTGCCTGACTCTCCGGGTGTTCCGGAGCCGGCGGGTATTCTTAAAGAAGGGGTAATTTTGTCTGCCATTTCCCCTGATTTGCGGCGTGTGCTGCAAAAGTTTCAGGCTGATAGACCTGACCGTTGTCCTGTGGGGAAACTGTTTGTCCCTTATAGATGGACTAGTAGAGTTATCTCGGAGATTCATTGTTCAGTATTGGCTGGTCATCCTGGAATCTTTGGTACCAGAGATTTGGTGGCCAGATCCTTTTGGTGGCCTTCTTTGTCACGGGATGTGCGTTCTTTTGTGCAGTCCTGTGGGATTTGTGCTCGGGCTAAGCCCTGCTGTTCTCGTGCCAGTGGGTTGCTTTTGCCCTTGCCGATCCCGAAGAGGCCCTGGACGCATATTTCCATGGATGTTATTTCTGATCTCCCTGTTTCTCAAAAGATGTCGGTCATTTGGGTGGTTTGTGATCGCTTCTCTAAGATGGTCCATTTGGTACCCTTATCTAAACTGCCTTCCTCCTCTGATTTGGTGCCATTGTTTTTCCAGCATGTGGTTTGTTTGCATGGCATTCCAGAGAACATCGTCTCGGACAGAGGTTCCCAGTTCGTTTCGAGGTTTTGGCGGTCCTTTTGCGCTAAGATGGGCATTGATTTGTCTTTTTCTTCAGCTTTCCATCCTCAGACTAATGGCCAAACCAAATGAATTAATCAGACTTTGGAGACATATCTGAGATGCTATGTTTCTGCTGATCAGGATGATTGGGTGTCTTTCTTGCCTTTGGCTGAGTTCGCCCTTAATAATCGGGCCAGCTCGGCTACTTTAGTTTCTCCTTTTTTCTGTAATTCTGGTTTCCATCCTCGTTTCTCTTCAGGGCAGGTTGAGCCTTTGGACTGTCCTGGTGTGGATGCGGTGGTGGACAGGTTGCAGCAGATTTGGACACATGTGGTGGACAATTTGACATTGTCCCAGGAGAAGGCTCAATGTTTCGCTAACCGCCGGCGTTGTGTTGGTCCCCGACTTTGTGATGGGGATTTGGTTTGGTTGTCATCTTGTCACGTTCCTATGAAGGTTTCCTCTCCTAAGTTTAAGCCTCGTTTCATTGGACCATATAGGATTTCTGAAGTTCTCAATCCTGTGTCATTTCGTTTGGACCTTCCAGCTTCTTTTGCCATCGATAATGTGTTCCATAGGTCGTTGTTACGGAGATACGTGGCGCCTATGGTTCCCTACGTTGATCCTCCTGCCCCGGTGTTGGTCGAGGGGGAGTTGTAGTATGTGGTAGAGAAGATTTTGGATTCTCGTGTTTCGAGACGGAAACTCCAGTACCTGGTCAAGTGGAAGGGTTATGGTCAGGAAGATAATTCCTGGGTTTTTGCCTCTGATGTTCATGCTGCCGATCTTGTTCGTGCCTTTCATTTGGCTCATCCTGATCGGCCTGGGGGCTCTGGTGAGGGTTCGGTGACCCCTCCTCAAGGGGGGGTACTGTTGTGAATTCTGTTGTCGAACTCCCTCCTGTGGTCATGAATGGTACTTCGGCAAGTTCTGTCTATGGGCTCCCTCTGGTGGCTGTGAGTGAAGCTGCTGCTTCTGAGGTCCCTTACACAGGTGTTGTGGTTTATCCTATGGTTGACTGCTCTATTTAACTTTTCTCAGGTCGTTACTCCATGCCAGCTGTCAATGTTTTTGCATTGGTTCAGTTCGCTCCTGGATCTCTCTGGTGACCTGCCTTCTCCTGCAGAAGCTAAGTTCCTGATAGTCATTATTTGTTCACTGTTTTCTTGTCCAGCTGGTTTTCATGATTTTGTCCTGCTAGCTGGAAGCACCGTGAGTCGGTGCGGAGGTCTTTTTGCACACTCTGCGTGGTCTTTTGTAGGTTTTTGTGCTGATCGCAAAGTTACCTTTCCTATCCTCTGTCTATTTAGTAAGTCTGGCCTCCCTTTGCTGAAACCTGTTTCATTTCTGAGTTTGTGACTTTCATCTTTACTCACAGTCAATATATGTGGGGGGCTTCCTTTACCTTTGGGGAATTTCTCTGAGGCAAGGTAGGCTTTATTTTCTATCTCTAGGGCTAGATAGTTCTTAGGCTGTGACGAGGCGCCTAGGTCTGGTCAGGAGCGCTCCACGGCTATTTTTAGTGTGTGTGATAGGATTAGGGCTTGCGGTCAGCAGAGCTCCCACATCCCAGAGCTCGTCCTGTAAGAGGTTTAACTATCAGGTCATTCCGGGTGCTCCTAACCACCAGGTCAAAACAGGAAGTTAGTCAGAAGCTGACTGGGTTGTATTCAGGCAACATCCCGTGGCAGGGGGTGTTGCAGGGAGAAGACACAGGGGGGTCCCTGTCAGGCGTGGGAACCTAGCAGGTGCCTAGCGAACAGAGCGGAACGTAACGGAACCGCGCCTGCACACCCCGTGGCGGTATCCAAGAGAGAGACACGAAAGGAAGGATATTGTGGAACAGTGTAAACGAGATCAAGCACAAAGGAGTACCAGTAGGAGTTGTGGCGTGAGACCGAGGCAACATCCTACTGAGGCGCGTAGCCGGTGGCCGGAACACTGCGGGAGTAACTGACTCTAGGCCTTACTTCGAACTCCGCAGGACAGTTAATGATAAGTTGGCTGTCTACCTTACTACACCTACAAAGACATAGGGGCAACACTTGGAGAGGGGCATCTCTAGGGTCCCAGAAGAGCTCCGAGCCTTCCTGTAATATGGGTGCATCCTGGCCATAACATTCCTGGGGGACGAGAAACTAGTAACATCTGGAACCAAAGAGAGAGAGAGCTGTAGAGAACGAACGAATGAGAACAGCAGTTGTGAGGACTATTCTGAATGCTCAGCAGGGTAGGACTACAACACACAAGCGCTAGTGGTAGGCAACGATTTCCATCTGCGAAGGAAACTCTGGATGTGCCCATCGGACTGGCCGGTCTCAGATAGCCCTGTTAAGCATGCTCTGGATTGAGGTTCCTGAAGTCTTCAGTAACATAGTAACATAGTAACATAGTTAGTAAGGCCGAAAAAAGACATTTGTCCATCCAGTTCAGCCTATATTCCATCATAATAAATACCCAGATCTACGTCCTTCTACAGAACCTAATAATTGTATGATACAATATTGTTCTGCTCCAGGAAGACATCCAGGCCTCTCTTGAACCCCTCGACTGAGTTCGCCATCACCACCTCCTCAGGCAAGCAATTCCAGATTCTCACTGCCCTAACAGTAAAGAATCCTCTTCTATGTTGGTGGAAAAACCTTCTCTCCTCCAGACGCAAAGAATGCCCCCTTGTGCCCGTCACCTTCCTTGGTATAAACAGATCCTCAGCGAGATATTTGTATTGTCCCCTTATATACTTATACATGGTTATTAGATCGCCCCTCAGTCGTCTTTTTTCTAGACTAAATAATCCTAATTTCGCTAATCTATCTGGGTATTGTAGTTCTCCCATCCCCTTTATTAATTTTGTTGCCCTCCTTTGTACTCTCTCTAGTTCCATTATATCCTTCCTGAGCACCGGTGCCCAAAACTGGACACAGTACTCCATGTGCGGTCTAACTAGTAAAGAGGTAAAGAGACTGCAACCCTGTGTCCTCGTTATTGACTGCACCCTACACCATTACCATCCACCTTACTGGGAAGCCCTGGAGACATACTTCACCTGTGGGAAGGTATACCATCCAGCTGCCATTCCATCACCCCAGTGGACCCCACAGCAGCGTCGGTCACCCTGACCGAACACCACAGGTGGCGTCACGAACCCCTGACAGACTGCACCACCTTTATTGGACGCCCCTTAGCAGGGTCGCGGATCGGGTCTAGCCACGGTGACAGCCTCAGAACCGAACCAGAGAGGCCCGATACCGAGAACTCGTGGCCCTGTGTCTGGCGGCGCTCCATATATATATATTTATATTAACTTCAGCGCGATATAGCAGAAAAGCCGGTAATTCAATTACCGGCTTTTCATTTCTCCTGCCAAAACCCGACATGATTTGAGACATGGTTTACACACAGTAAACCATGTCATATCCCTCCTTTTTTTTGCATATTCCACACTACTAATGTTAGCAGTGTGTATGTGCAAAATTTCAGCGCTCTAGCTCTTAAATTGCTGAAAAAATTGGCGTGGGCTCCCGCGCAATTTTCCCCGCCAGAGTAGTAAAGCCAGTGACTGAGGGCAGATATTAATAGCCTGGAGAGGGTCCACGGTTATTGCCCCCCTGGCTAAAAACACCTGCCCCCAGCGACCCCAGAAAAAGCACATCTGTAAGATGCGCCTATTTTGGCACTTGGCCACTCTCTTCCCATTCCCGTGTAGCGGTGGGATATGGGGTAATGAAGGGTTAATGCCACCTTGCTATTGTAAGGTGACATTAAGCCAGATTAATAATGGAGAGGCGTCAATTCTGACACCTATCCATTATTAATCCAATTGTATGAAAGAGTTGAAAAAACACACACACAATATTAAAAAGTATTTTAATGAAATAAACACACCGTTTGTTGTAATAATTTATTGTACGCTCAATCCACTCGCTGAAGACCCTCGCTCTGTATTAATAGCCTGGAGAGGGTCCACGGTTATTGCCCACCTGGCTAAAAACACCTGCCCCCAGCCACCCCTGAAAAGGCAAATCTGTAAGATGCGCCTATTCTGGCACTTGGCCACTCTCTTCCCATTCCCGTGTAGCGGTGGGATATGGGGTAATGAAGGGTTAATGTCACCTTGCTATTGTAAGGTGACATTAAGCCAGATTAATAATGGAGAGGTGTCAATTCTGACACCTATCCATTATTAATCCATTTGCATTAAATGGTTAAAAAAAACACACACACACATTATTAAAAAGTATTTTAATGAAATAAAAACAGGTTGTTTTAATATTTTATTGTACGCTCAATCCACTCTCTGAAGACCCTCGCTCTGTAACAAATAAAAAATAATAAACCAACAATATCCATACCTTCCGTAGATCTGTAATGTCCCACGTTGTAAATCCATCTGAAGGGGTTAAAATATTTTACAGCCACAAGCTCTGCTAATGCAGCTGTTCTTGTGGCTGTACACCCCAGCGAATTAAGGTAATATAGGTCAATGACCTATAGTTACCTTCATTCGCAGTGATGCGCCCCCTGCTGGATGTCCTCATATGACCTCGAGCCTGTGAACTTTTCCCACGCTCCAGGGACATCCAGCAGGGGGCGCATCACCGCGAATGAAGGTAACTACAGGTCATTGACCTACATTACCTTCATTCGCTGGGGTTTACAGCCACGAGCAGCGCTGCATTAGCAGAGCTCGTGGCTGTAAAATATTTTAACCCCTTCAGATGGATTTACAACGTGGGACGTTACAGATCTACGGAAGGTATGTATATTGTTGGTTTATTATTTTTTATTTGTTACAGAGCGAGGGTCTTCAGCCAGTGGACTGAGCGTACAATAAATTATTACAACAAACTGTGTTTATTTCATTAAAAAACTTTTTAATATTGTGTGTGTGTTTATTTTTAACTCTTTCATACAATTGGATTAATAATGGATAGGTGTCATAATTCAGCCTCTCCATTATTGATCTGGCTTAATGTCACCTTACAATAGCAACAATAGCAACCCTTCATTACCCCATATCCCACCGCTACATGGGAATGGGAAGAGAGTGGCCAAGTGCCAGAATAGGCGCCTCTTACAGATGTGCCTTTTCTGGGGTGGCTGGGGGCAGGTGTTTTTAGCCAGGGGGGGGCAAAAACCGTGGACCCTCTCCAGGCTATTAATATCTGCCCTCAGTCACTGGCTTTACTACTCTGGCGGAGAAAATTGTGCGGGAGCCCACGCCATTTTTTTCCGCGATTTAACCTTTAAATTTAAGAGCTAGAGAGCCGAAATTTTGCACATACACACTACTAACATTAGTAACATAGTAACATAGTAACATAGTTAGTAAGGCCGAAAAAAGACATTTGTCCATCCAGTTCAGCCTATATTCCATCATAATAAATCCCCAGATCTACGTCCTTCTACAGAACCTAATAATTGTATGATACAATATTGTTCTGCTCCAGGAAGACATCCAGGCCTCTCTTGAACCCCTCGACTGAGTTCGCCATCACCACCTCCTCAGGCAAGCAATTCCAGATTCTCACTGCCCTAACAGTAAAGAATCCTCTTCTATGTTGGTGGAAAAACCTTCTTTCCTCCAGACGCAAAGAATGCCCCCTTGTGCCCATCACCTTCCTTGGTATAAACAGATCCTCAGCGAGATATTTGTATTGTCCCCTTATATACTTATACATGGTTATTAGATCGCCCCTCAGTCGTCTTTTTTCTAAACTAAATAATCCTAATTTCGCTAATCTATCCGGGTATTGTAGTTCTCCCATCCCCTTTATTAATTTTGTTGCCCTCCTTTGTACTCTCTCTAGTTCCATTATATCCTTCATGAGCACCGGTGCCCAAAACTGGACACAGTACTCCATGTGCGGTCTAACTAGGGATTTGTACAGAGGCAGTATAATGCTCTCATCATGTGTATCCAGACCTCTTTTAATGCACCCCATGATCCTGTTTGCCTTGGCAGCTGCTGCCTGGCACTGGCTGCTCCAGGTAAGTTTATCATTAACTAGGATCCCCAAGTCCTTCTCCCTGTCAGATTTACCCAGTGGTTTCCCATTCAGTGTGTAATGGTGACATTGATTCCTTCTTCCCATGTGTATAACCTTACATTTATCATTGTTAAACCTCATCTGCCACCTTTCAGCCCAAGTTTCCAACTTATCCAGATCCATCTGTAGCAGAATACTATCTTCTCTTGTATTAACTGCTTTACATAGTTTTGTATCATCTGCAAATATCGATATTTTACTGTGTAAACCTTCTACCAGATCATTAATGACTATGTTGAAGAGAACAGGTCCCAATACTGACCCCTGCGGTACCCCACTGGTCACAGCGACCCAGTTAGAGACTATACCATTTATAACCACCCTCTGCTTTCTATCACTAAGCCAGTTACTAACCCATTTACACACATTTTCCGCCAGACCAAGCATTCTCATTTTGTGTACCAACCTCTTGTGCGGCACGGTATCAAACGCTTTGGAAAAATCGAGATATACCACGTCCAATGACTCACCGTGGTCCAGCCTATAGCTTACCTCTTCATAAAAACTGATTAGATTGGTTTGACAGGAGCGATTTCTCATAAACCCATGCTGATATGGAGTTAAACAGTTATTCTCATTGAGATAATCCAGAATAACATCCCTCAGAAACCCTTCAAATATTTTACCAACAATAGAGGTTAGACTTACTGGCCTATAATTTCCAGGTTCACTTTTAGAGCCCTTTTTGAATATTGGCACCACATTTGCTATGCGCCAGTCCTGCGGAACAGATCCTGTCGCTATAGAGTCCCTAAAAATAAGAAATAATGGTTTATCTATTACATTACTTAGTTCCCTTAGTACTCGTGGGTGTATGCCATCCGGACCCGGAGATTTATCTATTTTAATCTTATTTAGCCGATTTCGCACCTCTTCTTGGGTTAGATTGTTGACCCTTAATATAGGGTTTTCATTGTTTCTTGGGATTTCACCTAGCATTTCATTTTCCACCGTGAATACCGTGGAGAAGAAGGTGTTTAATATGTTAGCTTTTTCCTCGTCATCTACAACCATTCTTTCCTCCACTATTTTTTAAGGGGCCTACATTTTCAGTTTTTATTCTTTTACTATTGATATAGTTGAAGAACAGTTTGGGATTAGTTTTACTCTCTTTAGCAATGTGCTTCTCTGTTTCCTTTTTGGCAGCTTTAATTAGTTTTTTAGATAAAGTATTTTTCTCCCTATAGTTTTTTAGAGCTTCAATGGTGCCATCCTGCTTTAGTAGTGCAAATGCTTTCTTTTTACTGTTAATTGCCTGTCTTACTTCTTTGTTTAGCCACATTGGGTTTTTCCTATTTCTAGTCCTTTTATTCCCACAAGGTATAAACCGCTTACACTGCCTATTTAGGATGTTCTTAAACATTTCCCATTTATTATCTGTATTCTTATTTCTGAGGATATTGTCCCAGTCTACCAGATTAAGGGCATCTCTAAGCTGGTCAAACTTTGCCTTCCTAAAGTTCAGTGTTTTTGTGACTCCCTGACAAGTGCCCCTAGTGAAATACAGGTGAAACTGTACAATATTGTGGTCGCTATTTCCTAGATGCCCAACCACCTGCAGATTTGTTATTCTGTCAGGTCTATTAGATAGTATTAGGTCTAAAAGTGCTGCTCCTCTGGTTGGATTCTGCACCAATTGTGAAAGATAATTTTTCTTGGTTATTAGCAGAAACCTGTTGCCTTTATGGGTTTCACAGGTTTCACTTTCCCAGTTAATATCCGGGTAGTTAAAGTCCCCCATAACCAGGACCTCATTATAGGTTGCAGCTTCATCTATCTGCTTTAGAAGTAGACTTTCCATGGTTTCTGTTATATTTGGGGGTTTGTAACAGACCCCAATGAGAATTTTGTTACCATTTTTCCCTCCATGAATTTCGACCCATATGGACTCGACATCCTCATTTCCTTCGCTAATATCTTCCCTTAAAGTGGACTTTAGACAAGACTTTACATAGAGACAAACCCCTCCTCCTCTCCGATTTTTACGATCCTTTCTAAACAGACTGTAACCCTGTAAGTTAACTGCCCAGTCATAGCTTTCATCTAACCATGTCTCGGTTATTCCCACTATGTCAAAGTTACCTGTAGATATTTCTGCTTCTAGTTCTTCCATCTTGTTTGTCAGGCTTCTGGCGTTTGCGAGCATGCAGTTTAGAGGATTTTGTTTTGTTCCAATCTCCTCGCTGTGGATTGCTTTAGAAATGTTCTTACCTCCCATCTGAGTATGTTTTCCTGGGTCTTCTTTGTTCAAGTCTAATGTTTTTCTTCCCGTCCCCTCTTCTACTAGTTTAACGCCCTCCTGATGAGTGTAGCGAGTCTTCTGGCGAATGTGTGTTTCCCAGGTTTGTTGAGGTGTAGTCCATCTCTGGCGAGGAGTCCATCGTACCAGTAATTCACACCGTGGTCCAGGAATCCGAATCCTTGTTGTCTGCACCATCGTCTTAGCCAGTTGTTTGAATCAAGGATCCTGTTCCATCTCCTGGTGCCATGCCCGTCTACTGGAAGGATAGAAGAAAAAACTACCTGTGCATCCAGTTCCTTTACTTTCTTCCCCAACTCTTCAAAGTCTTTGCAGATTGTCGGTAGGTCTTTCCTTGCTGTGTCATTGGTGCCAACATGTATCAGAAGAAATGGGTGGACGTCCTTGGAGCTGAAGAGCTTTGGTATCCTATCGGTCACATCCTTGATCATCGCACCTGGAAGGCAGCATACTTCTCTTGCAGTTATGTCCGGTCTGCAGATGGCTGCTTCTGTGCCTCTCAGTAGTGAGTCTCCCACCACCACCACTCTTCGTTGCTTCTTGGCTGTACTTTTTGCTGTCACTTGTTGCTGTGTGCCCTTTTCTTTTTTGCGTGCTGGTATTGCTTCATCCTTAGGTGTGCCATCTTCATCCTCTACAAAGATTTGATATCGGTTCTTCAGTTGTGTGGTTGGTGATTTCTCCATGGTCTTCTTGCTTCTTTTGGTCACATGCTTCCACTCATCTGCTTTTGGAGGTTCTCTGACACTTTTTTCACCTAGTAGTGTGGAATATGCAAAAAAAGGGGGATATGACATGGTTTACTGTATGTAAACTATGTCTCATATCATGTTGAGTTTTGGCAGGAGAAATTTAAAGCCGGTAATTGAATTACCGGCTTTTCTGCTATATCGCCCTTGAGGAAATGTAAAAAAAAAACAAAAACCCCCATAGACTTACATTGGGTTTCGAGTTTCGGCTGATCTCCGACCCCGACTTTTCAATAGGATCGGCCGATTTTACTCGACTCGACTTTTGAGAAAGTCGGGTTTAGTGAAACCCGACTCGACCCTGAAAAACTAAAAGTCGCTCAACCCTAGTGTGTAGTGAATGCATTCAGACAATTACATAGCTGCATTTCTTGTAAAACATTTACAGATGTGACAGACAATGCTCATAGTGACACAATCTTAAGAAATATTTGTTTATTCACTTCACAAACAGTTATAAGCCTCTATATGTTTGCTGTTTGGCATTGTAAAACATTAAGGTTTACTGCCTGTGGTGGTTTGATCTAAATCTTTGTGGTTTTTATATTCTTGGGGCTTATGGCCCCTTGTCTGATGACTCCATGATATCTCACTTTCATACAACTTTGAAAGCTGGCCACTTGAAGGGGTGGGTGAAACTAGAGTTACTACATAGTGTAAATCACTATATAAGACCAGAGAAAAATGACTAAGACAGATGCCAAAACGGGTACCTGTACATCTATGGTGTGCTGATACCTGCATAATTGTGGTCGCCCAGGCAGTGTAGGTTATCTCCCAGGGGTTCTCTGTCTTGGTGTTGCTTCTCTGATATTCCAGACGGATGATGTTTAAAAGCCTCTTGTTGATGATGTAAGTATACTGTATGTAGTTAATCTTCATATATACGTAATCATTATATGTATTTAATCCTTACATGTTCTTATTAACCTTTGTATGGTAAGTACATAAACAAAAGTGTACGCACTCATACTATTCAATCATACTATTGTCACACAGTTTACGGTGATAAAGGGGCAGGATGGCGTCTTGGGACCCGCACCTGTCCCTGCCAATATAAAGGGGCCCTGGCTTTCCCTTATCTCAGAGGTACCTTCAATGGTTAGGCCTGAGGCCTGAGCCGCCAGCATATCTCTGTCTCCTGTGCAGGCCCTATCAGTGACCCCCTCTCCCCCCTGGGAGGAGGACTGCATCAGTGTATTAATATGACAAGTAAACAGGGTATGTAGACAAGGTAACAAAAATCTCAAACTCACCAAATGCTCACACAGCCACTGAGGAAACACAGAGAAGGGAAGAGGCTGGAAAAAACTAGGAAGGAAAACAGGTTTAACATGCAACCAAAACAGCAGACATCAATCTCTGTAGATAAACCTCCAAGCTCCAAACACCAGCTCTTTCCCACTTCAAGCCAGGCACCAGAACTGATCACTGACAACAGTTGTAGTCAAAGCTGAATCTATATAGGAGAGGAGATTACAAAAACCAATTCAGCTGAGAGACCAGCTCTCAACAACTTCAGCAACAAGATGTAACTCCTGCCCTTCTGGCACAAGACAGCCAGGTCAGAATTCAGGAGAAGAGCTTCTATTCATCGTGTGTGAATGAGGCCCAGAGCGCTGCGGTTCTCTGGAATCTCTCTGTCGCGGTAGCCCCATGGCAACTATTCCTTGAATTTTGTACTTTGCAATAAAATTGCGTTGTATTGCAAGTACTAGCCTTCTTTAAAGCCATATCTGAACCTTAGTGTTAAAAACATGGAAAA
Organism: Ranitomeya imitator; assembly: GCF_032444005.1. Classification (NCBI taxonomy): domain Eukaryota; kingdom Metazoa; phylum Chordata; class Amphibia; order Anura; family Dendrobatidae; genus Ranitomeya; species Ranitomeya imitator. The sequence goes on from NC_091286.1 coordinate 592,900,071, forward strand.
TAAAATTGCCAAATTCTCCTGTAAATAATTCTGCAAAGAGGGGACCATCATACCATTAAAAAATACAAGTGGATTTTCATGGGCCCATCCAGTATGTGGGTTCAAAGGTGTATTGGGGTGCATATGACTATGCAGCAGGGCTGGCCTTGCTGCCAATGTGTAAAACAAAGGAGTACGGGAGTACAAAATGCATATTGTGAAGTGGATTTTCATGGGCCCATCCAGTATGTGGGTTCCAAGGCGTAATGGGGTGCATATGACTTTGCAGCAGGGCTGGCCTTGCTGCCAATGTGTAGAACAAAGGAGTACGGAGTACAAAATGCATATTGTGAAGTGGATTTTCATGGGGCCCATCCAGTATGTGAGTTCCAATGCGTAATGGGGTGCATATGACTATGCTGCATGGCTGGCCTTCCTGATAATGTGTAAAACAAAGGAGTGCAGGAGTACAAAATGCATTTTGTGAAGTGGATTTCATGGGCCCATCCAGTATGTGGGTTCCAAGGCGTAATGGGGTGCTTATGACTGACTATGCAGCAGGGCTGGCCTTGCCGCCACTGTGTAAAACAAAGGAGTACGGAGTACAAAATGCATATTGTGAAGTGGATTTTCATGGGCCCATCCAGTATGTGGGTTTCAAGGTGTAATGGGGTACATATGAATTGGTAGCAGGTCAAACCTTGCTTTCACTGCAACACTTTTTCAGGAGGCCCTCCTGGACATCTTATGAAAGGGGTATTGCCGTGCGTTGTAATTCTTGGCAGCCCATCCACTCACAGCATAGGCTACAACAGTTTAGGAGACCCACTGTTTAATAATGGCTTTTTAAGAAGATTAATTCCGCCTGATGCACCAGTAAAAATAGGCTCTGTGACTTTAAGGCTGTGTTCACACGTTGCAGTTTTTTCGCGGTTTTTTCACGGTTTTTCCCGATAAAAACGCTATAAAACCGCAAAAAAAACGCATACAATAAGCATCCCATCATTTAGAATGAATTCCGCATGTTTTGTGCACATGATGCGTTTTTTTCCGCATAAAAAACGCATACCGCACAAAATCCGGACATGCTCTATCTTTTTGCGTTTTTTTTGCGGATTTCCCACTCCAAAATGCATTGGGAAGTGTCCGGAAAAAAACGCGGCAAAACCGCGTCAAAACCGCGGCAAAAACGCGGCAAAACCGCGGCAAAAACGCATGCGGTTTTCTTGTGGATTTCATGCAGAAAATGTCCAGAATTCTCAGGAATTTTCTGCATGAATTCCTGAACGTGTGCACATAGCCTAAGAGTCCCTCCTTCATAAATGAAACAATATGGGTCTGCTTATGTGTCACACACCACAGCTAGGGGTGTTAAATGTTACAATGACATTTCCCAGTGAATGCATTTGTAGTGGTTCAAAGCAATGCTAAAGTTGAAAAATGCTTCAAAAACACTGCGTCTGAACTAAGCCCAAGTGGGAGAGGAAATTTTCGGTCTGGCGTTAATTATTTGGCCTTACAGGCAAGTCATTAACCTGCAAGGGATGTACCTTGACATATTTCCCAGCAAAACCTGTTTTGGTTTCGTTTTAGTGTGTTTTTTGTGGCACAGGGAAAAATGGCATGAATCTCGGAAAAAAAAGTTTACAGCTGTGAACTAAGAGTCAGGAATGCTTCCAGGGGCGATGCCCATGATGTCCCTCTGTCATTTGAGCAGTGTTTCCAGCATTTTCAGACGTTTTTAGACATTTAAAGAACCCCCGGGGGGATTGAGGTTAAAGACTCGGGTCTCCCATAGACTAAAGGTACCGTCACACTAGACGATATCGCTAGCGATCCGTGACGTTGCAGCGTCCTCGCTAGCGATATCGTCCAGTGTGACAGGCAGCAGCGATCAGGCCCCTGCTGGGAGATCGCTGGTCGGGGAAGAAAGTCCAGAACTTTATTTCGTCGCTGGACTCCCCGTAGACATCGCTGAATCGGCGTGTGTGACACCGATTCAGCGATGTCTTTGCTGGTAACCAGGGTAAACATCGGGTAACTAAGCGCAGGGCCGCGCTTAGTAACCCGATGTTTACCCTGGTTACCATCCTAAAAGTAAAAAAACAAACACTACATACTTACCTACAGCCATCTGTCCTCCAGCGCTGTGCTCTGCACTCCTCCTGTACTGGCTGTGAGCGTCGGTCAGCCGGAAAGCAGAGCGGTGACGTCACCGCTCTGCTTTCTGGCTGCCCGGCGCTCACAGCCAGACCAGAGAAGCAGAGCGCCGAGGACAGACAGCGGTAGGTAAGTATGTAGCGTTTGTTTTTTTACTTTTTAGGATGGTAACCAGGGTAAACATCGGGTTACTAAGTGCGGCCCTGCGCTTAGTTACCCGATGTTTACCCTGGTTACCGGGGACCTCGGGATCGTTGGTCGCTGGAGAGCTGTCTGTGTGACAGCTCTCCAGCGACCAAACAGCGACGCTGCAGCGATCCGGATCGTTGTCGGTATCGCTGCAGCGTCGCTATGTGTGACGGTACCTTTACATTGGGCATCGTTGTTCTGTCCGAGTACCCGAGTATCCCAATCTGCTCGACCCGAGCAACGGGCACCCGAGGATTTTAGTGCTCGCTCATCACTAATGGTAATCTGTGGTCTGGTCATGGTGTGGTGGTATTTGTCTCTTGTATGCGATATTATTAGGTCACTGTGGTTTTAATTTGTGGTCTGGACATGATTTTGTGGTATTTGTTATTTGTATGTGATATTATAGGTCACTATGCGGTGGTAATATGGTGTCTGGTCATGGTAAGGTGGAATTTGTCCCTTGTGTGTGATATTATTGGTCATTTTAAAGATTTAAAAATACACCTAAATTGCATTGCATATTTTAACAAATGATTAATAGGTTAGAGTAGAGTAGGGCCCGGCCAAAAGAGTCTACCGTGTCGTGATGGTTGTTTAAAAAATCTTTTGGCCAAAACAAAGGCTGCTGGTTATATGTGTGAGTTAGCTCCCCTGAGTTAGCCATCTGCTAAAGCACAGGTTCTACATGTTATCTACTCCAAGAGTGACACAGTGCAGAAACGCCAGTATTAGGACTTATTTTCCAGAACACCCACGTCGACTAGTAAGTGACTAAGTGACCAATCATTACTATATATTAGGTTGGACTCGGAGTTCCACTTGCGAGAGCCTCGCATCACTTCACCCTGCACAGCCGCCCGTTCTTTGGACAGTAGTGTGCAGCTGCATAGAAATATGGACATTTCGGCAGCCCACGTAGCATATAACAGCCCATATAGTATATAACACAGCCACAAAGTGTGCAGGAGAGAAAAGGCACAGGAGAGTGACACCAGGGGAGCAGAGCAGTGATTTGGATACCTCCCTGGCTTGATGCAGATTCCTGTAGCCGGAAGACTGAGGCCATGTTGGACTCTAGGAGGCACAGCAGAAACCGGCAGGACAGCTGGATTATAAATCACCTGTCCGTCTTTACATCCAGGAGGCACATTGACACATAGAGCCTCGGTCATGATAGAGACCCTATAAAAAGGCTTGAGTCACCTGTCATACGGGTTTGTGTCTTAACCCCTTCATGACCCAGCCTATTTTGACCTTAAAGACCTTGCCGTTTTTTGCAATTCTGACCAGTGTCCCTTTATGAGGTAATAACTCAGGAACGCTTCAACGGATCCTAGCGGTTCTGAGATTGTTTTTTTGTGACATATTGGGCTTCATGTTAGTGGTAAATTTAGGTCAATAAATTCTGCGTTTATTTGTGATAAAAACGGAAATTTGGCGAAAATTTTGAAAATTTCGCAATTTTCACATTTTGAATTTTTATTCTGTTAAACCAGAGAGATATGTGACACAAAATAGTTAATAAATAACATTTACCACATGTTTACTTTACATCAGCACAATTTTGGAAACAAAATTTTTTTTTGTTAGGAAGTTATAAGGGTTAAAATTTGACCAGCGATTTGTCATTTTTACAACGAAATTTACAAAACCATTTTTTTTAGGGACCACCTCACATTTGAAGTCAGTTTGAGGGGTCTATATGGCTGAAAATACCCAAAAGTGACACCATTCTAATAACTGCACCCCTCAAGGTACTCAAAACCACATTCAAGAAGTTTATTAACCCTTCAGGTGCTTTACAGCAGCAGAAGCAACATGGAAGGAAAAAATGAACATTTAACTTTTTAGTCACAAAAATTATCTTTTAGCAACAATTTTTTTATTTTCCCAATGGTAAAAGGAGAAACTGAACCACGAAAGTTGTTGTCCAATTTGTCCTGAGTACGCTGATACCTCAAATGTGGGGGTAAACCACTGTTTGGGCGCACGGCAGGGCTTGGAAGGGAAGGAGCGCCACTTGACTTTTTGAATCAAAAATTGGCTCCACTCTTTAGCGGACACCATGTCACGTTTGGAGAGCCCCCGTGTGCCTAAAAATTGGAGCTCCCCCATAAGTGACCCCATTTTGGAAACTAGACGCCCCAAGGAACTTATCTAGATGCATAGTGAGCACTTTGAAGCCCCAGGTGCTTCACAAATTAATCCGTAAAAATGAAAAAGTACTTTTTTTTCACAAAAAAATTCTTTTAGCCTCAATTTTTTCATTTTCACATGGGCAACAGGATAAAATGGATCCTAAAATGTGTTGGCCAATTTCTCCTGAGTACACCAATACCTCACATGTGGGGGTAAACCACTGTTTGGGCACATGGTAAGGCTCGGAAGGGAAGGAGCGCCATTTGACTTTTTGAATGAAAAATTATTTCCATCGTTAGCGGACACCATGTCGCGTTTGGAGAGCTCCTGTGTGCCTAAACATTGGCGCTCCCCCACAAGTGACCCCATTTTGGAAACTAGACCCCCCAAGGAACTTATTTAGATGCCTAGTGAGCACTTTAAACCCTCAGGTGCTTCACAAATTGATCTGTAAAAATGAAAAAGTACTTTTTTTTCACAAAAAAATTATTTTCGCCTCAATTTTTTCATTTTCACATGGGCAGTAGGGTAAAATGGATCATAAAATTTGTTGGGCAATTTCTCCCGAGTACGTCGATACCTCATATGTGGGGGTAAACCACTGTTTGGGCACTCGGCAGGGCTCGGAAGGGAAGGCGCGCCATTTGACTTTTTGAATGGAAAATTAGCTCCAATTGTTAGCGGACACCATGTCGCGTTTGGAGAGCCCCTGTGTGCCTAAACATTGGAGCTCCCCCACAAGTGACCCCATTTTGGAAACTAGACCCCCCAAGGAACTTATCTAGATGCATATTGAGCACTTTAAACCCCCAGGTGCTTCACAGAAGTTTATAACGCAGAGCCATGAAAATAAAAAATAATTTTTCTTTCCTCAAAAATGATTTTTTAGCCTGGAAATTCCTATTTTGCCAAGGATAATAGGAGAAATTGGACCCCAAATATTGTTGTCCTGTTTGTCCTGAGTACGCAGATACCCAATATGTGGGGGTAAACCACTGTTTGGGCGCACGGCAGGGCTCGGAAGGGATGGCACGCCATTTGGCTTTTTAAATGGAAAATTAGCTCCAATCATTAGCGGACACCATGTCACGTTTGGAGAGCCCCTGTGTGCCTAAACATTGGAGATCCCCCAGAAATGACACCATTTTGGAAACTAGACCCCCAAAGGAACTAATCTAGATGTGTGGTGAGGACTTTGAACCCCCAAGTGCTTCACAGAAGTTTATAACGCAGAGCCATGAAAAAAAAAAAAAAATTATTTTCTCAAAAATGATCTTTTAGCCTGCAATTTTTTATTTTCCCAAGGGTAACAGGAGAAATTTGACCCCAAAAGTTGTTGTCCAGTTTCTCCTGAGTATGCTGATACCCCATATGTGGGGGTAAATCACTGTTTGGGCACATGCCGGGGCTCGGAAGTGAAGTAGTGACGTTTTGAAATGCAGACTTTGATGGAATGCTCTGTGGGCGTCACGTTGCGTTTGCAGAGCCCCTGATGTGGCTTACCAGTAGAAACCCCCCACAAGTGACCGCATTTTGGAAACTAGACCCCGAAAGGAACTTATCTAGATGTGTGGTGAGCACTTTGAACCCCCAAGCGCTTCATAGAAGTTTATAATGCAGAGCCGTGAAAATAATAAATACGTTTTCTTTCCTCAAAAATAATTATTTAGCCCAGAATTTTTTAATTTTCCCAAGGGTAACAGGAGAAATTTGACCCCAATATTTGTTGTCCAGTTTCTCCTGAGTACGGTGATACCCCATATGTGGGGGTAAACTACTGTTTGGGCACATGCCGGGGCTTGGAATTGAAGTAGTGACGTTTTGAAATGCAGACTTTGATGGAATGCTCTGCGGGCGTCACGTTGCGTTTACAGAGCCCCTGATGTGCCTAAACAGTAGAAACCCCCCACAAGTGACCCCATTTTGGAAACTAGACCCCGAAAGGAACTTATCTAGATGTGTGGTGAGCACTTTGAACCCCCAAGTGCTTCATAGAAGTTTATAATGCAGAGCCGTGAAAATAATAAATACGTTTTCTTTCCTCAAAAATAATTATTTAGCCCAGAATTTTTTATTTTCCCAAGGGTTACAGGAGAAATTGGACCCCAAAAGTTGTTGTCCAGTTTCTCCTGAGTACGCTGATACCCCATGAGTGGGGGTAAACCACTGTTTGGGCACACGTCGGGGCTCAGAAGGGAAGTAGTGACTTTTGAAATGCAGACTTTGATGGAATGGTCTGCGGGTGTCACGTTGCGTTTGCAGAGCCCCTGGTGTGCCTAAACAGTAGAAACCCCCACAAGTGACCCCATTTTAGAAATTAGACCCCCCAAGGAACTTATCTAGATATGTGGTGAGCACTTTGAACCCCCAAGTGCTTCACAGACGTTTACAACGCAGAGCCGTGAAAATAAAAAATCATTTTTCTTTCCTCAAAAATTATGTTTTAGCAAGCATTTTTTTTGATTCACAAGGGTAACAGGAGAAATTGGACCCCAGTAATTGTTGCGCAGTTTGTCCTGAGTATGCTGGTACCCCATATGTGGGGGTAAACCACTGTTTGGGCACACGCCAGGGCTCGGAAGTGAGGGAGCACCATTTGACTTTTTGAATACGAGATTGGCTGGAATCAATGGTGGCGCCATGTTGCGTTTGGAGACCCCTGATGTGCCTAAACAGTGGTAACCCCTCAATTCTACCTCCAACACTAACCCCCCCACACCCCTAACCCTAATCCCAACTGTAGCCATAACCTTAAACACAACCCTAACCGCAACACACCCCTAACCACAACCCTAACCCCAACACACCCCTAACCATAACCACAACCCTAATTCCAACCCTAACCCTAAGGCTATGTGCCCACGTTGCGGATTCGTGTGAGATATTTTCGCACCATTTTTGAAAAATCCGCGGGTAAAAGGCACTGCGTTTTACCTGCGGATTTTCCGCGGATTTCCAGTGTTTTTTGTGCGGATTTCACCTGCGGATTCCTATTGAGGAACAGGTGTAAAACGCTGCGGAATCCGCACAAAGAATTGACATGCTGCGGAAAATACAACGCAGCGTTTCCGCGTGGTATTTTCTGCACCATGGGCACAGCGGATTTGGTTTCCATATGTTTACATGGTACTGTAAACCTGATGGAACACTGCTGCGAATCCGCAGCCAAATCCGCACCGTGTGCACATAGCCTAATTCTAAAGGTATGTGCACACGCTGCGGAAAACGCTGCGGATCCACAGCAGTTTCCCATGAGTTTACAGTTCAATGTAAACCTATGGGAAACAAAAATCGCTGTACACATGCTGCGGAAAAACTGCACGGAAACGCAGCGGTTTACATTCCGCAGCATGTCACTTCTTTGTGCGGATTCCGCAGCGGTTTTACAACTGCTCAAATAGAAAATCGCAGTTGTAAAACCGCAGTGAAATGTGCAGAAAAACCGCGGTAAATCCGCCATAAATCCGCAGCGGTTTAGCACTGCGGATTTATCAAATCCGCAGCGGAAAAATCCGCAGAGGACCAGAATACGTGTGCACATACCGAAACCCTAACCCTAGCCCTAACCCTACCCCTAGCCCTAACCCTAACCCTACCCCTAGCCCTAACCCTAACCCTACCCCTAGCCCTAACCCTAACCCTAGCCCTAACCCTACCCCTAACCCTAACCCTACCCCTAACCCTAACCCTAACCCTATTCTAACATTAGTGGAAAAAAAAAAATTTCTTTATTTTTTTATTGTCCCTACCTATGGGGGTGACAAAGGGGGGGGGTCATTTATTATTTTTTTTATTTTGATCACTGAGATAGATTATATCTCAGTGATCAAAATGCACTTTGGAACGAATCTGCCGGCCGGCAGATTCGGCGGGCGCACTGCGCATGCGCCCGCCATTTTGGAAGATGGCGGCGCCCAGGGAGAAGACGGACGGGACCCCGGCTGGATCGGTAAGTATGATGGGGTGGGGGGGGACCACGGGGGGGGGATCGGAGCACGGGGGGGGGAATCGGAGTGCGGGAGGGGTGGAACGGAGCACGGGGGGCGTGGAACGGAGCACGGGGGGGCTGGAATGGAGCACGGGGGGTGGAACGGAGCACCGGGGGGGTGGATCGGAGTGCAGGGGGGGTGATTGGAGCACGGGGGGGTGATTGGAGCACGGGGGGAGCGGACAAGAGCACGGGGGGGAGCGGAGCACTGGACGGAGGGGAGCCGGAGCAGTGTACCGGCCAGATCGGAGGGCTGGGGGGGCGATCGGAGGGGTGGGGTGGGGGCACACTAGTATTTCCAGCCATGGCCGATGATATTTCAGCATCGGCCATGGCTGGATTGTAATATTTCACCCGTTATAATGGGTGAAATATTACAAATCGCTCTGATTGGCAGTTTCACTTTCAACAGCCAATCAGAGCGATCGTAGCCACGAGGGGGTGAAGCCACCCCCCCTGGGCTAAACTACCACTCCCCCTGTCCCTGCAGATCGGGTGAAATGGGAGTTAACCCTTTCACCCGATCTGCAGGGACGCGATCTTTCCATGACGCCGCATAGGCGTCATGGGTCGGAATGGCACCGACTTTCATGACGCCTACGTGGCGTCAAAGGTCGGGAAGGGGTTAACCTATATGAGGGTCAGAGAGGAACTGCGAGGACCTTATCAGAAGCCATAGGCAGTAACGGGCTACAACACCACCACATTTTGAGGAAGGCTTACATCTCCACGTTGTAAAGGGGACTCTGGATTGCTTCCAAGCCAGCCGGACCCTGTCTATACCTGTGATCTGGTGCCTTGGACTGTGGTTGCCTGATGCTTCAGTAAATAAGGTAAAGAGACTGCAAACCTGTGTCCTCCATTCCTTACCACACTACTCACCATCTTCACCTGTACACCAGGAGCCCTGGGGACCTACTTCTCTTGTGGGAAGTTATACCATCTAGCTGCCATAACATCACCCCAGAGGACCCCTTTAAGCAGCGTCAGTCCCCACTGACCGAATACCACAGGTGGTGTCACAAGCAAACTTTATTCTAAAAACCCTTTAAAAACCAACCCTTTAACATTGGCGCCCAGGGCCATGGACCAGGTCGCTGCCACTTGACATCCCCCTTTGAGTCGACCGGACCCGGTACCGAGTGCCCCACAGCCCTGGCGGGCGTTCCACTTTCTATGATGTTCAGTTTTGAGAACGAAACTGAAACAAGTTAATAAAAGCTACTTAAAATGTTATCAAACATGAAACTGCTCCTTTTTCATAGCGGCGCGGTCAACCAGAACGTCAATCTCCTACCTGTCCTCATTCTACAAGCATGAGAAGACAATATTCTATCTGCAGATGTGACTGCAGCAGCTGATTAATCTATGGACATTTATTGGAGTTGTGAGTGACATACATTTCCCAATCAAGCGAGCAACCAATTCAACTCCCAATTTCACATTTAATATACAAGGTGGGCCACTTATATGGATAAACATAAAAAAATGGGAATGGTTGATTATATCAACTTCCTGTTTGTGGCACATTTGTATATGAGAGGGGGAACTTTTCAAGATGGGTGATGACTATGGTGGCCATTTTGAAGTCGACCATTTTGGATCCAACTTTATTTTTTTCAATGGGAAGAGGGTCACGTGACACATCAAACTTATTGAGAATTTCACAAGAAAAACAATGGTGTGCTTGGTTTTATAGTAACTTTATTCTTTCATGAGTTATTTACAAGTTTCTGTTCATTTACAGCCATTGACACGTCGCAGAGGTTAACACGTGAGGAGCGGATAGAAATTGTGTTGATGTCTGGCGAACGCAGTACCAGTGTCATTGCAGCAGATTTCAATGCAAGACACCCTACGCAAGAAAACTGTCACCATTCCCATGTTTAGTTAGGTGTATCCATATAAATGGCCCACACAAAAAAGTTTGCCTCATCACTGAACATAATGTTCTGTGTAAACTGAGGGTCCTGTTCCAATTTTTGCTTTGCTCATTCTGCAAATTCAGCACGCCAATCTGGGTCACCAGCCATTCCCATTTCATTTAGGTGTATCCATAGAAATTGCTCACCCTGTACATTATTACCCTATGTGTGATGAGTAGTGTTGAGCGATACCTTCCGATATCGGGAAATATTGGATCGGATTGGATTGGACCGATACCCCAAAAATATCGGATATCTTCGATTCCGATGTCGGAAACCAATGCAAGTCAATGGGACACAAATATCGGAATGAAAATAAACCCTTTCTTTTCTTGTAGGTTAATTCTGCATGGAGGAAAACAACTAAGAATAATGTAGAATGTATTCGGGGAGGTGGAAGAGACATTAAAGGCATAGAGGTTTAGCCCAATAAAATGGAATAGCAGGAATTAATTTGTTTTTTAAGATGTTCGGCGTTACAAAGATATTGACTATGTTAAGCTTTTTTATATTTTGTCAGATATTTATGTTTCACTACTTCCATGCTCTTCACCTTCTTTTTAACTTCTCCCATACTTTCTCCTTCATCAACCTCAGCAGCAGCATCTTTTTCATCAACTTCTTCATCTTCTTCTTTTTCACCTTCTTCCTATTAGTCTTATTTTTTACATTCTTCATATTCTTCTTATTCAACTATTACTCTTCTTCATATTTGACTTCTGTTAGGGGTCGAGTTCCCACCTCTGCACAGGGGGAATCTCCGGCCATCTCTGCTGCGGTCTCCCATTCTTCTCCTGCCGCAGTGAAGCCTGCTCAGCAGAGACGTCGGTCCCAGCGTCTTGCTAGCTCTAACTCTGTACAAAGAGTTACTGCTGCTTTTCCTGCTTCTGCCAGTGAAGTCATTGCTGGGCAGCGGCGAGCAGACGCTTCTAGGACTAAGTCCTGCTTTTCTCGTTCTGAGCATGCCCAGAGTAAGATCTCTCAGTGGAGATCGAAGGTCACATGTTCAGATACTGCAGCTAAATCCATTGGTCCTTTTAGGAAGGTCCTGTAGGTGCTCAGGCTCTGTAGCAGCTTCTCATTGGCCCTTCTAGGAAGGTCCTGTACGTGCTGCAACTATTTAAGGCTCGCATGGCCGCACGGCCATGCGCTAGTATCTTTCTAAGTTATGTGCTTTGCGCCTGTGTGGTCATGTAAGACTGTGTTCAGGGACCTGGCTGAAATAAGCCCCTAGAATGCTGGCACCTCCGGCAAGGAGATTGTGTTTGTATGTATTCAGGGACCAGGCTGAAATAAGTCCCTAGAATGCTGGCACCTCTGGCGAGGAGTTTTGTGTGCATGCATGACCACTGACTGCGCTCATTTGGGTAGTTAGCCTGTGCCTCTGTGAAAGTCTAACAGGGCGCAGTGCTTTGATTTCACGGCTACTCTGTGAAGTAACAGAGCTAGTTCATACCGCAAAATATAGTGCCGCCGTTTGCTAGCAGCAGGTTCTCCTGCACGGTGGACCCCGGGCTGCGAACGCATCAACTACAGTAAAACATGTATATTAATTTGGTGCGTTCCGCTAGCCCTAACAACTTCTTCATCTTCTTCATATTCTTCTTCATCATATTCTTATTTGTGACAGGCATTCCTGTAGTTGTTATCTATAAAAGTTTAAATATTACACCTTCCGTTCTGCTTGTCACAAAAGTTTTACAACAGGATTTGTCCGCGTTCAGTTTTGCCTGCAGCAGCAGGTATTTTCCAGGGCACCACAAGGACAAACGGACTCACCCCCATACACTGCTTGGTTTTCTTCTGCTTATAATTTAGATAATATCTTTTGCTCTGATTTTTAGTCTTATGCTTAATGTTCTTCTGCTTTTTGTTCTGCAGCTTCTTGTTCTTCTGCTTCTTGGTCTTCTGTCTCTTGTTCTTCTGTATTTTGATGGTTGTCTTCTTGTTCTTTGTCCTTTTGGTCATCTTCTTAAGGGTCATCTTCTTGGTCTTCTTTGGGGTGGTCTTCAGGGTCATGGTCTCTGGGGTCGTCATCTTCTTCAGGGTGGTCTTCAGGGTCGTCATCTCCAGGATCATCGTTTTAAGGGTCGTTGTCTTCTTCAGGTGATTTCAGGGTCGTCGTCTCCAGGGTCATCGTTTTCGGGGTCGTTGTCTTCTTTGTGGTGGTCATCAGAGTCGTCGTCTCCAGGGTCGTCATTTTTGGGGTCGTCATCTTCTTCGGGGTGGTCTTCAGGGTCGTCATCTTTAGGGTCATCGTCAGGGAGATCCAGAGTGATTACCAAAAACCATCTAAAAATGCTTGAACTTGGAAATGTAGCAGAAGGTACAAGAAGGCTGAGGAACTGCCGAGAACCAGCTGACGGTACTGGAACCCGGATGGGTAGCCGAAGGTACAAGAGCCAATGGAACTACCGAGGACCAGCTGATGGTACTGGAACCCAGTTACTAAGCAGGAGGTACCTGTGCCAGAAAGCACTACCAAGGACCAGCAGACATTGGTGGAACTCGGATACCGAGAAGGAGGTACCTAAGCTGAAGGCTCTGCCTGGAACCAGCAGACGTTACTTGAACCCAGGGGGACATATTCAACATTGACTTCCAAAGTACCAACTAATGGTACTGGAACTCAGATAGGCAGCAGAAGGTACACATAAAAAAAAAAGAGTTGCAAGGCCGCGTGCCGGCTGGAGTTACCGAAACCCACAGTCCTACAGGGGGAGCTTGTTCTATTGGCACAACAGAACCAGCCTTCATTGCCAGATCCCACAGTCCACATAGGAAGCACCTAAATAGCAGGCACCATAGAGTCGGCTAACCCGACGGCAATCTACCAGGACAACTTGTTGGATGCAAAGTGACATTGACACTACCTGGAAACAGCTGACGTGCTGGAACCAGGCTGGGCAGGAGGGAGTACCCATGCCAAAAACATTGCCGAGAACCAGCTGACGGTACTGGAGCCCGGATGGGTAGCAGAAAGTACAAGAGCCAAAGAAACTGCCAAGAACCAGCTGACGGTACTGGAACTCAAATGGGTAGCCGAAGGTACAAGAGCCAATGGAACTACTGAGGACCAGCTGACAGTACTGGAACCCGGTTACTTAGCAGGAGGTACCTGTGCCAGAAAGCACTGCCAAGGACCAGTAGACATTGACTTCCAAAGAACCAGCTAATGATACTAAAACTCAGATAGGCAGCAGAAGGTACACATGAAAAAAAAGTTACAAGACCGCGAGCTGGCCGGAGTTACCGAAACCCACAGTGCTACAGGGGGAGCTTGCCCTATTGGCACTACAGAACCAGCCTTCATTGCCAGATCCCACAGTCCACATAGGAAACACCTAAACTGCAGGCACCATAGAGTCAGCTAACCTGACCGCAACCCGACAGGTCAATGTATTGGAGGCAAAGTGAAGTTGACACTACCCGGAAACAGTTGGTGTGCTGGAACCAGGCAGAGCAGGAGGGAGTACCCGTGCCAAAGACACTTCTGAGCAGCAACTGTTGGTGTTGGTGCCCAGGGTAAATACTAGAAACACAGTGGAGGCAGAAGCGTAATTGAAGCAAGTTTAAAATCTCTAGTAGAAGTGTGAATGTGGACAGAGCAGGAGAAATTGCCGGACACGCAGCAGGGGATCAGCTGACGTTACTGAACCCCAATAACACAGGAGCAAATGTTGACTGTGCAGATGTCACTTCTGAGCAGCAACTGGCGGTGTTGGAGCCCAGGGTAAATACTAGAAAACAGAGGAGAGGCAGAGGCGTAATTGGAGCAAGTTTAAAATCTGTAGTAGAAGTGTGAATGTGGCCAGAGCAGGAGAAATTGCCGAACACACAGCTGGGGATCAGCTGATGTTACTGAACCCCAATAACACATGAGCAAGTGTTGACTTTGCAGACGGCACTTCTGAGCAGCAAGTGGTGGTGTTGGAGCCCAGGGAAAATACTTGAAACAGAGTGGAGGCAGAGGCGTAATTGGAGCAAGTTTAATACCTGTAGTAGAAGTGTGAATGTGGACGGAGCAGGAGAAATTGCCGAACACACAGCAGGGGATCAGCTGACATTACCGAACCCCTATAACACTGGAGCATGTGTCGACTGTGCAGATGGCACTTCTGAGCAGCAACTGGCGGTCTTGGAGCCCAGGGATTGCAGGAGAAACAGAGTGTAACCAGAGGCCTAATTGGAGTAAGTTTAATATCTGTAGTAGTGTGAATGTGGACGGAGCAGGAAAAATTGCCAGACACACAATAGGGGATCAGCTGACGTTACTGAACCCCAATAACACTGGAGCATGTGTTGACTGAGCAGACGGCACTTCTGAGCAGCAACTGGCGGTGTTGGAGCCCAGGGATTACAGGAGCAACAGAGTGTTGCCAGAGACCTAATTGGAGCAAGTTTAATATCTGTAGTAGTGTGAATGTGGATGGAGCAGGAGAAATAGCGGAACACACAGCATGGGATCAGCTGACGTTACTGAACCCTAATAACACTGGAGCATGTGTTGACTGTGCAGACGGCACTTCTGAGCAGCAACTGGTGGGGTTGGAGCCCAGGGATTACAGGAGAAACACAGTGTAGCCAGAGGCATAATTGGAGCAAGTTTTATATCTGTAGTAGTGTTAATGTGGACGGAGCAGGAGAAATTGCCAGACATACAGCAGGGGATCAGCTGATGTTACTGAAACCCAATAACACTGGACCATGTGTTGACTGTGCAGACTAAATATAGTTAAACTGACTGAACAGCAATCTAGTCTGAACTGAAATTCAGCGTCTTCCACTCACACACCACCTCCTCACCTCGCACTCTATCTGTCAGAGCCCCACAAGGTTCAGTTTTAGGGCCGCTGCTCTTCTCCATTTACACCATTGGCCTGGGACAGCTCATAGAATCTCATGGCTTTCAGTATCATCTCTATGCTGATGACACACAGATCTACATCTCTGGACCAGATATCATCTCCCTACTAACCAGAATCCCTCAATGGCTGTCCACTATTTCATCCTTCTTCTCGACTAGATTTTTGAAACTTAACATATTCAAAACAGAATTCATCATCTTTTCCCCATCTCACATGACCCCCCCAATGAATCTATCCACTACAGTAAATGGCTACCCACTCTCCTCAGTCCCACAAGCTCGCTGCCTCGGGGTAATCCTTGATGCTGATCTCTCCTTCAAACGTCATATCCAAGCCCTTTCCACTTCCTGCCGACTTCAACTCAAAAATATTTCACGAATCAGTTCATTCCTCAACCAAGAATCTGCAAAAACCCTAGTCCATGCCCTCATCATCTCTTGCCTTGACTACTGCAACCTCCTGCTATGTGGCCTCCCCACTAACACTCCTCTCCAATCTATTCTAAACTCTGCTGCTCGACTAATCCACATGTCCCCCCGCTATTCCCCAGCTTCACCCCTCTGTCAATCCCTTCACTGGCTCCCCATTGCCCAAGGACTCCAGAACAAAACCATAACCATGACGTACAAAGCCATCCACAACCTGTCTCCTCCATACATCTGTGACCTCGTCTCCCGGTACTTACCTACACGCAACCTTTGATACTCACAAGACCTCATTCTCTACTCCCCTCTTATCTTCTCTTCCCACAATTGTATACAAGATTTCTCTTGCGTATCACCCCTACTCTGGAACCCTCTACCACAACATATCCGACTCTCACCTACCGCAAAACCTTCAAAAAGAACCTGAAGACCTACCTCTTCCGGCAAGCCTATAACCTGCAGTAACCAATGATCGACCAAACCGCTGCATGACCAGCTCTACCCTCGCCTACTGTATTCTCACCCATCCCTTGTAGATTGTGAGCCTTCGCGGGCAGGGTCCTCTCTCCTCCTGTACCAGTTATGACTTGTATCGTTTAAAATTATTGTACTTGTTTTTATTATGTATACCCCTCTTTACATGTAAAGCGCCATGGAATAAATGGCGCTATAACAATAAATAATAATAATAATAATAACTGGTGCATAACCAAAAAAGACTTACATAGCAAATAGATCAATGGCTGCACTCAACTGTAATAAAGCAAGGAAATGTGTGATACATGAAATGTGAATAGTGTAATGGCTTGTGAAATCTATGAAAAAACACATGAGATGCTTAGCAAAGATGTGGCCAAAAAATGTGAGTCCATCCACCAAACGTCAAGGTAATCTCAGATCGGATGGGTACCCTGACCTGTCTACCTAGTGTGAACACTTACCTCTGGCTAATAACACGGTAAAGCCTGCAGGAGAAATTGCCGGACACACAGCAGGGAATCAGCTTACGTTACTGAAACCCAATAACACTGGGTCATGTGTTGACTGTGCAGACAGCACTTCTGAGCAGCAACTGGCGGGGTTCGAGCCCAGGGATTACAGTTTAGGTGGTAGAAACATGAACACAACAGGAGACCTGGATACTGTTGCCAACCAATTATTTAATCTGGAAGAAGACTGGCAAATTCCTGCGAGATCCAGGCCTTGTTCATTTTCAAAAAAGTAAGCCGGTCGACGTTATCGGAGGATAGTAGCATGCGACGGTCTGTTAGTACGCCACCTGCGGCACTAAAGACGCGTTCCGATAATACACTAGCAGCAGGGAAAGCCAGCACCTCCAATGCATACTGGCTAAGCTCTGGCCATGTATCCAGCTTAGAGACCCAAAACTTGAAGAGGGAAGAGCCGTGTGGGAGAACACTGAGAGGGCAAGACATGTAGTCTGCTACCATCAGATGGAAACGTTGCCTCCTGCTGACTGGAGCCATCTGTGATGGTGTAGACATTTGTGGTGGGGACTAGGGTTGAGCGAAACGGGTCGCCCACTTTCAGAAGTCGCCGACTTTTGGCAAAGTTGGGTTTCATGAAACCCGACCCGACCCCTGTGTGGGGTCGGCCATGAAGTCGGCGATCTTCTGAATGTGGTATCGGAATTCCGATCCCGATTTCCGATATGTTTGCAATATCGGAAATCGGTATTGGAATCCATATTTAAGTGTAAAATAAAGAATTAAAATAAAAAATATTGCTATACTTACCCTCTGACGCGCCCTGGTACTAACCGGGAACCTTCCTTCCTTCGAATCAGCGCTTCCAGGACCTTGCGGTGACGTCGCGGTGACGTCGCGGCTTGTGATTGGTCGCGCGGCCGCCCATGTGACCACTCGCGCGACCAATCACAAGCCGCGATGTCACCGCGACGTCACGCAAGGTCCTGCAAGCGCTGATTCTTAGGAAGGAAGGCTGCCGGAAAGAAGCAGGGCGCGTCCGAGGGTGAGTATATACCTAATTAGGTATATTAGGTGTTTTTTTTCACAAAAAGGCACTGGATGTGTTTTTGTAGCTATTACAATGCAGGAAGGTAACCTGAAATGCAATAAATGAGGCTCCAAAAATAGGCTAATACTAATCTGGCTGGGGCTGCAGGACACAAGCCAGCAGAAAGGCTCCTCTATCTACTCCTATATAGGGTTTTGAAGCAATCTAGCTGGATATGGATGGAACCACATGAATAGGAGAAATCAGGAAAAATGAGCGGCACTAATGCAAAAAAGGACAATGTAAGAAGCAGCGACACACGCTGAGCGGACTACAACCGGAGGTGGCTGCAGAACGCAACTACAGCGTGAGCTGCACTCACACACACAGACCTCGCAGACAGCCGTGAACAGTGCTGCAAGGCAAAAGAAAGCTTCTCAATTCTCACACAGCGGTTGATAAAGTAGCCCCGGTAAAGCACAATAAAGCAAATCGCTTGCTCAAACTGTCCCTCAGAGTCAGAACAGCAGCGTCCTGTCCCTAAGTAAATTCACAGCAGAGTGAACCCAAAATGGCGGCGGCTTTTATAGTGAATCATGACATCATTTCAGCAGCCAATCACAGCCATGCCATTAGTTAACATGCCTAACATGCATAACAGGATGTGCCCACACTTCTTAGGATTCCTCATTGGCTGAATAAATCAAACTGGCTCATTGCATTATTGCAACTTCCGATTCCGGTATTCGATATTGTAAAAGTATCGGAACTCAGTATCAGAACTCTGATACCGCAAATATCGG
Organism: Ranitomeya imitator; assembly: GCF_032444005.1. NCBI lineage: Eukaryota > Metazoa > Chordata > Amphibia > Anura > Dendrobatidae > Ranitomeya > Ranitomeya imitator. The sequence continues at coordinate 592,918,527 of NC_091286.1, forward strand.
CCGATACCCGATATTGCAGTATTGCAATGCTCAACACTAGTGCTAAAGTGTATAGCAGACCTGTATGTGTAAGAGCTGAGTGTGTATACTCAGATAAGTGAGTTTGCGTGACAATAGTGTGTGTGACAGATTTGAGTGAGAGTGTGGCAGAGCTGAGTGAGTACATAGCAGTGTTGTGTGCGCTGTGACCTTACTCGCACATGCACAGAACCGTCCCTGGCTTCAGAGCTGGAGGTACTGCCTAGTGTGAAGAAGCAATGGATTTCAGTGCTCGCGGTGGTGAAAATATGCATCAAGGATCAGATGGGAGATGATGAGGAGCGGAAGGAACTCTAGGTTATTTTTTCGTAGAAACCACAGAACATGATACAGGACATGGAATAAATGGAGAATAACTTTGCATTTTGTCAGATCCAATTATCACCAGTTGTTAGGTATGCTTTTCTATATTTTTGCCAATATCAGGTGATCATGGTGGGAAAATAAAGGAAATTTATGTCTGTTTTTCAAACATTTACAATTTTCTTTTCTTTTCCTTAACAATTATTTTTATAAAGAAGACACATTTTTTCCAACTGGTGTGGGCCTAGTAACAGCAATTTTGACTGCAAGCAGATTAGTTCTGCTTTTGAATCAATTACATCTATTTAATTATTTTTAATTTATTTTTCATATTGTCACCCCCCACCCCTCAATAAAGTCATAACAGACCTTTATGGGGCATTTCAACATTTAAATACTTTCTTTAATTTGATTTCCTCTGTAACACAAGCTGGTATGTTAGCCCCAGTTACAGAAGAAATTAAGCCTCATGGCTTCATCACAGAACTTACTGGGTCTCCTAGGACTCAGCAGCTTCTGTCCCCTCCGTATTCCCAGTCATCATATAACTGCTGGGTTCAGAGGAGGTACTGTCTTTAGCACATTCCTAATCACATATGCAGCACCTGTTTAAAGCTGTGGATACAATGATTGGGAAGGCAAATATGGCAATAAACAGTCACTGCCTTCTTTATGAGGGGTCCGGCAGTGTCTGACAGCTGGCATCTGACTTTTGCAGATGCACAAAAGCTTCCATCTGTTGTACTATGCAGTGAGGTTTCAAAAATATAAATGATTACCATCAGTGCTGTATGAAAGTAGTTAAACATACAGATTTATGTGGGAATTGTATTGCTACATAAAATAAGCAATATGGTTATGCCATTACCCATTCTTCACATCCTTTTTTTCGATGTACTCAGGTTTTTTGATGTTGTAACTATAAAAGTTGATTAAAGTAATAAAAGTTAATGCTGTAGTAAAAAGTGTACAAGATTTGAAAAATGGTATTTGAAATAAGAATCAGAAAATTAAATATAAAAAACAAGACTAATATTTATTTAAATAAATGGAGTGATCATATTTTACCAATCAGTAATATCAGTATACCTTTTATTCAGACATACCGTAGTATTAATATAAAAAAGTGCATGCTGTTAACGTTCCTTTACTTTCATAAACATTTTTGTTTTACTTTTCTGTGTTTTTTGTTTTTTTTTCAAAGTACTTTTTATATGGCAGTCTCCCCCTCCCTAGGAGACAGTATTTCTTAAAACTCCTTCATATGTGGAAGGGCAATATTGTTTATAGAGATGTTCTACCAAGGTGTTGCTTCCAACCACCATGTATTTTCTTTCTTTATTCATAAAGTTCCAGAGATGAAGAGCATATGAATTATTAAAAGTTGGCAATTGTTTCCAAACTTCAAAGTACTTTCTCCAAGATGAATATAAAATGGGATAGAAACGTTCGGGATGAAAGTAGGAGACATTTGCACATTTAACATGATCTACAGACGTAAACTTTGGAACACCACAATGATTGTTCACAACACGCGTGAAAACTCCAGGTCCTTGGTGTCCCCATATTTCTCCTCTATAATTCTTTACAAAGTTTTCCATAAACTCCCATGATAATTTATGATATGGAGAGAGACCAAAAACACTACTGCTGGTAGTTGTGAAGGTTTCTGCAGCTAGAAAATTGTCTTCAGGAATGGGCCGAATGGAAATTACGTCAGTATCCATGTAGATGCCTCCATACTTCCACATCATGGCAAATCTGCAAGCATCTGATTTAACATGAGTCCAGTAAACTTCTCGTGTGGCGTCAATCTAAGAATGAAAAAAAAGATAGTAATAATAATAATGAAAAGAAAATAATATTGACATATATGATTTCAAATTAATAAATGAATTAAAGCACCAATTTTTTTTACGGAAGGTTCCCTTTATCTAACATTAAACTTGTTCTGTGATATAGATAAATCCATTCAGTAGTCTTTAAGAGTAATTTATCTCCATATCTCTGAGACACAAAGATATATATTTTCATCACAAAATATAATTTTATTGGTAGAAAACATAGAGTCTGGCAAGCTCAATATGAAGTGATAGTGTCAGAAGCTGTCCTAGTTAGCTCCTGAAATTCAAAATGATAGTGAAAGCAGCACAGTTGAGTTAACCTGTGTCACATTAGAAACTCTACTGTCAACTCTCCCCCCCTCATAGAATAGTTATGTATGCTATACTGCCTCTTCCTCCACACTGACTGTCCACAGATGTGCCAATTATCACAATTTTGTCTGTGGTGTTCAGGCAACTGGTACTCACTCTGTAGTGAGATCAGAGCAGGGTCTAATTACATCTCACACCAGAGTAGGCCATGACAGACTACTCCTACATGAGATGTAATGATGACAATGTAATCTCACAGCAGAGTGTTTGTAAAGGTACCGTCACATTAGGCGACGCTGCAGCGATATAGACAACGATGCTGATCGCTGCAGCGTCGCTGTTTAGTCGTTGTGTGGTCGCTGGAGAGCTGTCACACAGACAGCTCTCCAGCGACCAACGATGCCGAAGTCCCCGGGTAACCAGGGTAAACATCGGGTTACTAAGCGCAGGGCCGCGCTTAGTAACCCGATGTTTACCCTGGTTACCATTGTAAATGTATAAAAAAAAAAATACTACATACTTACATTCCGGTGTCTGTCGCGTCCCCCGGCGTCAGCTTCCCTGCACTGTGTAAGCGCCGGCCGTAAAGCAGAGCGGTGACGTCGCCACTGTGCTCTGCTTTACGGCCGGCCGGCACTGACACAATGCAGGGAAGCTGACGCCAGGGGACGTGACAGATACCAGAATGTAAGTATGTAGGGTTTTTTTTTTTTACATTTACAATGGTAACCAGGGTAAATATCGGGTTACTAAGCGCGGCCCTGCGCTTAGTAACCCGATGTTTACCTTGGTTACAAGTGAACACATCACTGGGTCGGCATCACACACGCCAATTTAGTGATGTCAGCGGGTGATCCAGTGACAAAATAAAGTTCTGGCCTTCTAGCTCCGACCAGCGATGTCACAGCAGGATCCTGATCGCTGCTGCGTGTCAAACACAACGATATCGCTATCCAGGATGCTGCAACGTCACGGATCGCTATCGTTATCGTTCTAAAGTTGCTCAGTGTGAAGGTACCTTAAGTTACATGAAAACAGAAGACATAAGGGGGCGTGGCCTGACTGCCGATGGAGTAGGTCGCACAGAGCGGGAGCTCCGCGGCCAGGAACCTTAAAGCGGCTCATATCTATCTCCTCGGCGTCCTTGTTCACCTACGCGATATCGGTACCGGTCCCCGGTTGTTGTGAATTCTGTGGCAGAGCTCCCTCCTGTGGTCACAAGTGGTACTTCGGCTGGTTCTCTCTGTGAGCTTCCGTTGGTGGAGGAAAGTGGTACTGCGGCTTCTGAGTTTCCTTCCTCAGGTGATGTGGTGAAGTCGTTAGGTGCTGCTCTATTTAACTCCACCTAGTGCTTTGATCCTGGCCTCCAGTCAATGTTCTAGTATTGGACCTGTTTCCTCCTGGATCGTTCCTGTGGCCTGCTGCTCTGCATAGCTAAGTTCCTCTTTGCTATTCGTTTGCTGTTTTTTTCTGTCCAGCTTGTCAATTTGTTTTTTACTGCTTGCTGGAAGCTCTGGGACGCAGAGGGTGTACCTCCGTGCCGTCAGTTCGGTACGGAGGGTCTTTTTGCCCCCTTTGCGTGGTTTTTGTAGGGTTTTGTGTTGACCGCAAAGTAACCTTTCCTATCCTCGCTCTGTTCAGAAGGTTGGGCCTCACTTTGCTAAATCTATTTCATCTCTACGTTTGTCTTTTCATCTTAACTCACAGTCATTATATGTGGGGGCTGCCTTTTCCTTTGGGGTATTTCTCTGAGGCAAGGTAGGCTTATTTTCTATCTTCAGGCTAGCTAGCTTCTCAGGCCGTGCCGAGTTGCATAGGGAGCGTTAGGCGCAATCCACGGCTGCCTTTAGTGTGGTTGGAGAAGATTAGGGATTGCGGTCAACAGAGTTCCCACGTCTCAGAGCTCGTTCTTGTTTTTTGGGTTATTGCCAGGTCACTGTATGTGCGCTGACCTCTATGTCCATTGTGGTACTGAATTACCTTTCATAACAGTACTGGAGGCCCAAAGTACTAATGATTCCCAATAGAGGGAAAAAAGAAGTTCTGAGACCATTTTTTTTTCTTTGCACTGTGTTTTGCCTTTTTTTTCCCCTAGACATTTGGGTTGTTCAGGACACAGGTGTAGCAATGGACATTAAATGTCTGTCTTCATGTGTGGATCAGCTCACGGCAAGAGTACAAAGTATTCAAGACTTTGTGGTTCAGAATTCTATGTTAGAACCGAGAATTCCTATTCCTGATTTGTTTTTTGGAGATAGAACTAAATTTCTGAGTTTCAAAAATAATTGTAAACTATTTCTGGCTTTGAAACCTCGCTCCTCTGGTGACCCAGTTCAACAAGTTAGGATCGTTATTTCTTTTTTGCGTGGCGACCCTCAGGACTGGGCATTTTCTCTTGCGTCAGGAGATCCTGCATTAAGTAATATCGATGCATTTTTCCTGGCGCTCGGATTGCTGTACGATGAGCCTAATTCTGTGGATCAGGCAGAGAAGAATTTGCTGGCTCTGTGTCAGGGTCGGGATGAAATAGAGGTATATTGTCAGAAATTTAGAAAGTGGTCCGTACTCACTCAGTGGAATGAAGGTGCGCTCGCAGCTATTTTCAGAAAAGGTCTCTCTGAAGCCCTTAAGGATGTCATGGTGGGATTTCCTATGGCTGCTGGTCTGAATGAGTCTATGTCCTTGGCCATTCAGATCGGTCGACGCTTGCGTGAGCGTAAATCTGTGCACCATTTGGCGGTATTACCTGAGCTTAAACCTGAGCCTATGCAGTGCGATAGGACTTTGACCAGAGTAGAACGGCAAGAACACAGACGTCTGAATGGGCTGTGTTTCTACTGTGGTGATTCCACTCATGCTATCTCTGATTGTCCTAAGCGCACTAAGCGGTTCGCTAGGTCTGCCACCATTGGTACGGTACAGTCAAAATTTCTTCTGTCTGTTACCTTGTCATGTTGTTACCTTGTCTGTTGCTCTTTGTCATCGTATTCTGTCATGGCATTTGTGGACTCAGGCGCTGCTCTGAATTTGATGGACTTGGAGTATGCTAGGCGTTGTGGGTTTTTCTTGGAGCCCTTGCAGTGTCCTATTCCATTGAGAGGAATTGATGCTACGCCTTTGGCCAAGAATAAGCCTCAGTACTGGACCCAGCTGACCATGTGCATGGCTCCTGCACATCAGGAGGTTATTCGCTTTCTGGTGTTGCATAATCTGCATGATGTGGTCGTGTTGGGGTTGCCATGGCTACAAGTCCATAATCCAGTATTAGATTGGAAATCCATGTCTGTGTCCAGCTGGGGTTGTCAGGGGGTACATGGTGATGTCCCATTTCTGACTATTTCGTCATCCACCCCTTCTGAGGTTCATGAGTTCTTGTCTGATTACCGGGATTTATTTGATGAGCCCAAGTCCGATACCCTACCTCCGCATAGGGATTGTGATTGTGCTATCGATTTGATTCCTGGTAGTAAATTCCCAAAAGGTCGACTGTTTAATTTATCTGTGCCTGAGCACGCCGCTATGCGGAGTTATGTGAAGGAGTCTTTGGAGAAGGGGCATATTCGCCCGTCATCGTCGCCATTAGGAGCAGGGTTCTTTTTTGTAGCCAAGAAGGATGGTTCACTGAGACCTTGTATAGATTACCGCCTTCTAAATAAGATCACGGTTAAATTTCAGTACCCCTTGCCATTGTTATCTGATTTGTTTGCTCGGATTAAGGGGGCTAGTTGGTTCACCAAGATAGATCTTCGTGGTGCGTATAATCTTGTGCATATTAAGCGAGGCGATGAGTGGAAAACTGCATTTAATACGCCCGAGGGCCATTTTGAGTATCTAGTAATGCCATTCAGACTTGCCAATGCTCCATCAGTGTTTCAGTCCTTTATGCATGACATCTTCCGAGAGTACCTGGATGAATTCCTGATTGTGTACTTAGATGACATTTTGATCTTCTCGGATGACTGGGAGTCCCATGTGAAGCAGGTCAGAACGGTGTTTCAGGTCCTGCGTGCTAATTCTTTGTTTGTGAAGGGATCAAAGTGTCTCTTTGGTGTTCAGAAGGTTTCATTTTTGGGGTTCATCTTTTCCCCTTCTACTATCGAGATGGACCCTGTTAAGGTCCAAGCCATCCATAATTGGACTCAGCCGACATCTCTGAAAAGTCTGCAAAAGTTCCTGGGCTTTGTTAATTTTTATCGTCGCTTCATCTGCAATTTTTCTAGTATTGCTAAACCATTGACCGATTTGACCAAGAAAGGTGCTGATTTGGTCAATTGGTCTTCTGCTGCGGTGGAAGCTTTTCAAGAGTTGAAGCGTCGTTTTTCTTCTGCCCCTGTGTTGTGTCAACCAGATGTTTCGCTTCCGTTCCAGGTCGAGGTTGATGATTCTGAGATTGGAGCAGGGGCTGTTTTGTCGCAGAGAAGTTCTGATTGCTCGGTGATGAAACCATGCGCCTTCTTTTCCAGGAAGTTTTCGCCTGCTGAGCGAAATTATGATGTGGGCAATCGAGAGTTGCTGGCCATGAAGTGGGCATTCGAGGAGTGGCGTCATTGGCTTGAAGGAGCTAAGCATCGCGTGGTGGTCTTGACTGACCATAAGAACTTGACTTATCTCGAGTCCGCCAAGCGGTTGAATCCTAGACATGATCGTTGGTCGTTGTTTTTTGCCCGTTTTGACTTTGTGATTTCATACCTTCCGGGCTCTAAAAATGTGAAGGCGGATGCTCTGTCTAGGAGTTTTGTGCCCGACTCTCCGGGTGTATCTGAGCCGGCGGGTATCCTCAAAGAGGGAGTAATTGTGTCTGCCATCTCCCCTGATTTGCGGCGGGTGCTGAAAAAATTTCAGGCTAATAAACCTGATCGTTGCCCAGCGGAGAAACTGTTTGTCCCTGATAGGTGGACGAATAAAGTTGTCTCTGAGGTTCATTGTTCGGTGTTGGCTGGTCATCCTGGAATCTTTGGTACCAGAGAGTTAGTGGCTAGATCCTTTTGGTGGCCATCTCTGTCGCGGGATGTGCGTACTTTTGTGCAGTCCTGTGGGATTTGTGCTCGGGCTAAGCCCTGCTGTTCTCGTGCCAGTGGGTTGCTTTTGCCCTTGCCGGTCCCGAAGAGGCCTTGGACACATATCTCTATGGATTTTATTTCAGATCTTCCCGTCTCTCAAAAGATGTCAGTCATTTGGGTGGTCTGTGATCGCTTCTCTAAGATGGTCCATTTGGTACCCTTGTCTAAATTGCCTTCCTCCTCTGATTTGATGCCATTGTTTTTCCAGCATGTGGTTCGTTTACATGGCATTCCAGAGAATATCATTTCTGACAGAGGTTCCCAGTTTGTTTCGAGGTTTTGGCGAGCCTTTTGTGGTAGGATGGGCTTGACTTGTCTTTTTCCTCGGCTTTCCATCCTCAGACTAATGGACAGACCGAACGAACCAATCAGACCTTGGAAACATATCTGAGATGCTTTGTTTCTGCTGATCAGGATGACTGGGTGTCCTTTTTGCCTTTGGCTGAGTTCGCCCTTAATAATCGGGTCAGCTCGGCTACCTTGGTTTCACCGTTTTTCTGCAACTCTGGGTTCCATCCTCGTTTCTCTTCAGGGCAGGTTGAGTCTTCGGACTGTCCTGGTGTGGATACTGTGGTGGACAGGTTGCAGCAGATTTGGACTCATGTAGTGGACAATTTGACTTTGTCCCAGGAGAAGGCTCAACGTTTCGCTAATCGCAGACACTGTGTGGGTCCCCGACTTCGGGTTGGGGACTTGGTTTGGTTATCTTCTCGTCATATTCCTATAAAGGTTTCCTCTCCTAAGTTTAAACCTCGTTTTATTGGTCCGTATAGGATTTCTGAGGTTCTTAATCCTGTGTCTTTTCGTCTGACCCTTCCAGATTCTTTTTCCATACATAACGTATTCCATAAGTCATTGTTGCGGAGATACGTGGCACCTATGGTTCCATCTGTTGATCCTCCTGCCCCGGTTTTGGTGGAGGGGGAGTTGGAGTATATTGTGGAGAAGATTTTGGATTCTCGTGTTTCAAGGCGGAAACTCCAGTATCTGGTTAAGTGGAAGGGTTATGCTCAGGAAGATAATTCCTGGGTCTTTGCCTCTGATGTCCATGCTCCCGATCTTGTTCGTGCCTTTCATATGGCTCATCCTGGTCGTCCTGGGAGCTCTGGTGAGGGTTCGGTGACCCCTCCTCAAGGGGGGGGTACTGTTGTGAATTCTGTGGCAGAGCTCCCTCCTGTGGTCACAAGTGGTACTTCGGCTGGTTCTCTCTGTGAGCTTCCGTTGGTGGAGGAAAGTGGTACTGCGGCTTCTGAGTTTCCTTCCTCAGGTGATGTGGTGAAGTCGTTAGGTGCTGCTCTATTTAACTCACCTAGTGCTTTGATCCTGGCCTCCAGTCAATGTTCTAGTATTGGACCTGTTTCCTCCTGGATCGTTCCTGTGGCCTGCTGCTCTGCATAGCTAAGTTCCTCTTTGCTATTCGTTTGCTGTTTTTTTCTGTCCAGCTTGTCAATTTGTTTTTTACTGCTTGCTGGAAGCTCTGGGACGCAGAGGGTGTACCTCCGTGCCGTTAGTTCGGTACGGAGGGTCTTTTTGCCCCCTTTGCGTGGTTTTTGTAGGGTTTTGTGTTGACCGCAAAGTTACCTTTCCTATCCTCGCTCTGTTCAGAAGGTTGGGCCTCACTTTGCTAAATCTATTTCATCTCTACGTTTGTCTTTTCATCTTAACTCACAGTCATTATATGTGGGGGCTGCCTTTTCCTTTGGGGTATTTCTCTGAGGCAAGGTAAGCTTATTTTCTATCTTCAGGCTAGCTAGTTTCTCAGGCCATGCCGAGTTGCATAGGGAGCGTTAGGCGCAATCCACGGCTGCCTTTAGTGTGGTTGGAGAGGATTAGGGATTGTGGTCAACAGAGTTCCCACGTCTCAGAGCTCGTTCTTGTTTTTTGGGTTATTGCCAGGCCACTGTATGTGCGCTGACCTCTATGTCCATTGTGGTACTGAATTACCTTTCATAACACCGGTGCGGTGGTGAGTGTATGGGGAAATCTAAAGCTGGCGCCCGTGATCCCTCCAGGAGAATTCCTGATTTCTTTGCGGCCACCCCACAGCCACCGCCGAAATCCAAGATGGCGCCGTCCTCCCCCAGGCCTTCCCGCTCTTCACAACGCAACGCTTAAGCGTCGCAATCAGGTGGTGCAGCGTTGCATTCAGGCGGAGCAGCGTTGCATTCAGGCGGAACAGCGTCGCATTCAGGCGCTACAGCATCGGATTCGGCTGACGGTCCGGTGACTGCTGCTCTCCTCAAGGGCTTACTTGGTGACCTCAGAATCTCCATTCAAGAGGATATGCACACTATGCTGGCTGAATTAAGAGGGGAGGTGGCGGAGCTGGGTAATCGCACTGACCGCTTGGAACGCAAGATGGCGGAGCTGGTCTCCTCTCATAACGAACTCTGGGACGCCCATGAGACCCTTCAAACCCTGGCCACTAAAACCCACTCTAAAGCCCTGGACCTGGAAGATAGGTCCAGGAGAAATAACCTTAAACTCAGAGGCATTGAGGAATCTGTCCTGGCTGGGGATTTGAAGCTATTTTTGCAGGATTTTATGGCTGCAGCTCTCCCTCAGTTTGCTCCAAAGGATATTATAATTGACCGTGTGCACAGGATCCCTAAACCGTCTGGCCTGGGGCCCTCCGTCCCAAGAGACGTGCTGGCATGCATACACTTCTACGAAATGAAGGAAGATTTTCTCCAGGCTCTAAGGAAGAATCCAGCTCTCCCTGAAAGATTTGCACGCATCTCTGTTTTTCCAGATCTCTCCCCAGGTACTTTGGCCCTTCGGAGGGCCTTTGCCCCCTATACTACTATCCTCAGAGAGAAAGGCATCCTGTACCGCTGGGGGTTTCCTACCAAGCTCCTCATCCGTAAAGATGGATCGATCACCACCTGCCTGACTCCGTCCCACGCAGCTACCGCTCTCTCCAAATGGGGATTCTCAACTCCTGACTCCCCGGTCTCTGTGACCCTTTCTAGGCCTGGAGGTGGCGGAGGCCTCAGGGCCCGCATTACACCGGACTGGGAGGTGGCCTCAGCCCACTGCATTTACGGTTCCTGGCTATTTTCCCGCACGGATTTACTTTGTTTTCCTTTTTTTCTTTTTTAAGCTGCGCTGGCCCCTCTTTCGAGAGTATCCGCAGCATTTGTTTTCCCCATAGGTGAACTGTTTTTCTGATTCTCACCTTTAGGACTCAGGGTATCCCTGAATGGACCTCGGTCCACTCGTTTATTTGTTGTGTGTCTTGTTCGTTCCCTCCCTTTTTTTTCCTTCCCTTCTTCCGGTCTCCCCCTACTTATGCTCTAGTTTACTGGCCACATGTCTTCTATTCTTATACACAGGTTATCGGTGTCCAGAAGATTGTAAAGCTGTTTACATGCCCTCATTATGAGTATTTCGTTGTATTCAATTAATGTTAATGTTCTCAACTCTCCGGGCAAGAGGTCTGTTGTATGGCGTCAGTTGGGCAAATCCCGACATGACATTTTGTGTCTCCAGGAAACACACTTGCTGGAATGTGATAATCCCAGAATGCACTCAGGTTTATACCCGCACCAATTTTTTGCCAATGGTCCGTCAAAAAAGGCGGGAGTAGCCATTTTCTTTAGCAGGGCCAACTTCTTCCAGCTGGTTCGCTCTATAGCGGATCCGCTGGGTAGGTTCATTGTGGTTCTATGCCTTATTAATAATGCCCCCTACACCATTGCCTCGATCTATGCCCCTAATGTAGGGCAGCCTAAATTTCTGGAGGGGGTTTTCAAAATTCTACACGACATCCAACACGGTCACAAACTGATTGCTGGTGATTTCAATGCTCCAATGTCTAGAGATCTGGACTGTTCTGCCTCCTCCCTGTCAAGATGCGAAGTAGGTCCCCTAACTAATTCTTTCAACCTACATGATATCTGGAGATATCTGCATTGCGGCGAGAGAGATTACACGTTCTTGTCTCCCAGGCACGGTTCCTACAGCAGGATTGATTTTGTGCTGGTGAATGACGTGGCTCTTTCTCACTGCATCTCAGCAGATATAGGCAGTATCACCTGGTCGGATCATGCCCCGGTGTCCCTTACTCTAAAAGACCCCTTGGCCATCAGGCCCCCCGCGCACTGGCATCTCAACGTCCATCTCCTTGCTGACCAATCCAACTCCCAGTGTGTAGAGGAGGCCTTGCGGGAATTTTTCGCCTCCAATGATACTCCTGACATACGTGACGACACCCTTTGGTTTGCCCACAAGGCGGTAATTAGGGGTTGTTTCATTAAGCTGGCGGCAACGGCAAAAAGGAAGTATAATGCAGCTCTCCAATCTGCCCTAGATGAATTAACTCATCTCGAGTCTGCTTACAAACTATCCCCTACTCCAGCGCTTCTCTCTGATCTTTCTAAAGCTCGCATGCATGTCCGCAACTTACTCCTCCATAAAGCTGAGAAGGCCCTGAGGAAAACTAGAGCTAAATTTTATACAATGGGGGATCGAGCGGGTGCTGTTCTGGCTAGACGTGTTAGGAAGAGAGAGGCTCAATCCAAGATCCCATTCTTGCTCAGGCCTGACGGTTCCCAGGTGTGCAACCCTATTCATATTGCTGAGGAGTTTGCATCTTATTATTCCTCTCTCTATGACCTCGGGTCTGACCCAGGGATTCCCCAGCCTTCGCGGGAGTCAATTTTGGCATTCTTGGAGAGGGCTAATCTCCCCTCGGTCACCCCGGAGCAGCTCTCTTTTCTAAACTCCCCCATTGTCGAGTCTGAACTCTCGCAGATTGTCAGAGAAGCCAATACGGGTTCCTCCCCTGGGGCAGATGGCTTTTCTTTTCTTTACTATGCCCAGTTCTTTTCTGTCCTCTCCCCTTATCTTCTGCGCCTTTTTAATAATTGGTTGTCGACAGGCAGTATTAGGGCTGAGGGGTTGGAGGCTTCCATAGCGACTCTCCCCAAACAAGGGAAACCCCCAACATCTCCGGGGAACTTCCGCCCGATAGCACTCTTAAACTGTGACGTTAAGATTTATGCAAAAATCTGGGCCAACAGATTATTCTCGGTTCTCCCTAGCCTCATTCACCCTGACCAAGTTGGGTTTGTTCCTGGCAGACAGACCAGGGATGGCACAGGCGCCTGATAGACCTTTTAGATGTGGTGGAGAGGGGAGGCCTCCCCAGTGTATTTCTGTCGCTTGATGCCGAAAAAGCCTTCGACAGGGTGCACTGGGGATATATTGAACTCACACTGGAGAAATTTGGGCTTACCGGGCAAATTGGTAAAGCGGTTATGGCATTATATTCCAACCCCTGTGCATCGGTTCGATCGGCGGGATTTGGGTCTCGGACATTTCCCATTCGGAACAGTACGCGTCAGGGCTGCCCCCTCTCCCCTATCATCTTTGCTCTGGTCATGGAGCCTTTGGCTGCCATGGTCAGGCAGAGTGTGGACATAAGGGGAATTGGGGTGGGGGGAATTGAACACAAAATTGGTCTCTATGCCGACGATGTGGTCCTGACCTGCACCTCACCTTTAACCTCGTTGAACTCGATCACCTCCATTTTAACTGAGTTCTCGGCAGTTTCATACTACAAACTTAATTTGACCAAATCCACAATTTTTCCCCTTTTTCTCCCAGCCCCCCTTCAAATCCAAATTCAATCTCAATACGCGTTCATTTGGGCTCCCCTGGGCTTCAGGTACCTAGGTATCAGGATAACTAGGTTAGACAATATAGTTCGTGCGAATTGTGAGGAAACCCTTGCGGAGGTCAGGAAGGGCATGGATCACTTATCGAATGCGTCGCTCTCATGGATGGCCCGCATACAAACTACTAAAACGCTATTCCTACCCAAAATTATGTATCTTTTCCATTGCCTCCCCCTTTTTATCCCCTCGAAGTTTATTTCAGCTTTTCAATCGCTTATAGATCGGTTTATTTGGAACAAGAAGCCTCACAGGGTCAGGCGTCGGATTATGTCCCTACCGTATTCTGTGGGTGGGCTCGGCGCTCCTGCGGTGCGGTCTTACTATAGGGCGGCGATCCTTGAGCCCCTTAAATTATGGTGGGAGGGGAACTCATGCTTGCCCTGGTTCCTTATTGAATCTCACTTTGCCCCCAAAAACTCGCTTAAATTACTCTTAGAACTTCAGCTGCTTCGGGTTCCTCTTGTGGGCCCTTGTCTCCGCTCTATCAGGAATGCTTCTAAACTCTGGGCGCTGCTTAGCTCCTCCCATCTGGTGTTTATGTATGATTATGTCTCTTTGCAGGCTTTGGAGTATGCTATTGGGCACATTTCTCTTTCCTCCTGGAGAAGTTGCGGGGTGCTCCGGGTGGCGGACCTATTCGGCTCAGATGGCCTTCTGTCGTTTGAGGACCTCTCAGGGAGATTCTCCCTAACTATTACTGACTTTTTCCAATACCTTCAGCTCCGTAGCTTTCTCAGGTCACGTCGGTTGTTTGGAGCACCCCCGCCTTTGACAGAAGACCCGGCTCATAGGTTCTTCAGACCGGCCACTATATTGCCCCATGGCATCTCCATTATCTACAAAGCCCTCATATCCTATGGTATTACTGACAAGTTTCCTTTTATGGCTTCCTGGGAGTCCTCGCTGGGCTTTGAGGCCTCCCTGGAGGATTGGCAGTTTGCAATGATACATCCCTCTAAATTCTCCTCATGTCTTGGCCACTTGGAACAGGTGAAAAAGATTCAGTTGCATTGGTACATTACCCCTGTCCGCTTGGCGAGGTTTTCCCCGTCTTCCTCTCCTCTTTGTTGGAAGGGGTGTGGCACCTTGGGGTCCTCCTCCCATGTCTGGTGGTTGTGCCCACAGATTCAGACTTTCTGGCGCGAGGTGGAGGCATTGATTGCCGATCTGACTCGTCTCCCCCTGGCGATGAGTGGTCAGCTCGCTGTCCTAGGCATCTCCCTCATTGATCTCCACTCCCCTCTCCAGCCCATAGTCTCTAATATCCTACTTGCCGCCAGACAATGTATTGCGAAGCATTGGAAGTCCTCGGATCTCCCTTCCAGAACCGAACTGATCTCCAAGATCGACTTACACTTCTGCTATGAGGTTATTATGGCTCAGGGTTTGTCGAGGAAAACTAAGGTCCTCTCATGGTGGGACCCCTGGGTGTCCTCCGCATTCATCTCTCAGTCTGCTCTTACCCTCATTTAAAACGTATGTTTCTTTAATTTTCTTTGCTGTATTTGACACCGTAATTGTGTATTTTGTACTGATTATGTTGTGGTCTTCATGTATTATGCACTGGATTTTTCCCCTCATCCCCCTTCCCTCCCCTCATCCCCCTTCCCTCCTCTTCCTGAAGTTTACTGATGTGTTGTTTAACACGCAATATCTCAATAAAAATGTATTGGTTAAAAAAAAAAAAACAGAAGACATAAGTGTGATTACATGCAGTCTTGCACTGGCCCACAGGAGAACAGGAGAATCATCCAGTGGGCCGCTGTGCAAGAGTGGGCCACTACCTTCCTATATGAGAAGTACTTTCACGTCCATCAAGATGCTTCCTCAGGGCATTATATATACAGTTGTGGCCAAAAGTATTGACACCCCTGCAATTCTGTCAGATAATACTCAGTTTCTTCCTGAAAATGATTGCAATCACAAATTCTTTGGTATTATTATCTTCATTTAATTTGTCTTAAATGAAAAGTCACAAAAATAATTGTCCTAAAGCCAAATTGGATATAATTCCACACCAAACATAAAAAAGGGGGTGAACAAAAGTATTTGCACTGTTCGAAAAATCATGTGATGCTTCTCTAATTTGTGTAATTAACAGCACCTGTAACTTACCTGTGGCACCTAACAGGTGTTGGCAATAACTAAATCACACTTGCAGCCAGTTGACATGGATTAAAGTTGACTCAACCTCTGTCCTGTGTCCTTGTGTGTACCACATTGAGCATGGAGAAAAGAAAGAAGACCAAAGAACTGTCTGAGGACTTGAGAAACCAAATTATGAGGAAGCATGAGCAATCTCAAGGCTACAAGTCCATCTCCAAAGACCTGAATGTTCCTGTGTCTACCGTGCGCAGTGTCATCAATAAGTTTAAAGCCCATGGCCCTGTGGCTAACCTCCCTAGATGTGGACAGAAAAGAAAAATTGACAAGAGATTTCAATGCAAGATTGTGTGGATGTTGGATAAAGAACCTAGACTAACATCCAAACAAGTTCAAGCTGCCCTGCAGTCCGAGGGTACAACAGTGTCAACCCGAATTATCCATCGGCGTCTGAATGAAAAGGGACTGTATGGTAGGAGACCGAGGAAGACCCCACTTCTTACCCCGAGACATTAAAAAGCCAGGCTGGAGTTTGCCAAAACTTACCTGAAAAAGCCTAAAAGTTTTGGAAGAATCTTCTCTGGTCAGATGAGACAAAAGTAGAGCTTTTTGGGCAAAGGCATCAACATAGAGTTTACAGGAGAAAAAAAGAGGCATTCAAAGAAAAAACACGGTCCCTACGGTCAAACATGTCGGAGGTTCCCTGATGTTTTGGGGTTGCTTTGCTGCCTCTGGCACTGGACTGCTTGACCGTGTGCATGGCATTATGAAGTCTGAAGACTACCAACAAATTTTGCAGCATAATGTAGGGCCCAGTGTGAGAATGCTGGGTCTCCCTCAGAGGTCATGGGTCTTCCAGCAGGACAATGACCCAAAACACACTTCAAAAAGCATAAATCATAAATACCAAACCAAAAACACCCTCACTAAGAGATCAGTAAAGTGGTGCCAGGATATAAACGATAAAGTTCAGTGCATACATATAGGAAAACCAAAAAGAAAAAAGAAAAAAAAGCACCAAGGGAACCGAAAACTATAAAAGTAACAATTTTATTGCAGCAAAGATAAAAATGACAACAAAAACCACAGGGAAACAACAGGGAACACACCAGAAAAGGTGGCAAAGTGGTAACCAACAGGCAAACAGTCATACATAGAGTAAATGGACAGCACAAATGAACTTATGTCTCTTGCCAAGAAAAAGCAAACATGCACATATGTATATGTGCACAGGTCACTACACAGTGTATAAGGCATTATAAGGCACCATACAAGCTTTAAGTAAAAGTGTCCATAGAGAATGTGAAAAGGTGCTAGCGCATTACCAGTTGAAATATAAAAGGGTTTACCTGTGGGACCACGATGCCACCCACCCACACTTCAAAAAGCACAAGAAAATGGTTTGAGAGAAAGCACTGGAGACTTCTAAGGTGGCCAGCATTGAGTCCAGACCTGAATCCCATAGAACACCTGTGGAGAGATCTAAAAATGGCAGTTTGGAGAAGGCACCATTCAAATATCAGGGACCTGGAGCAGTTTTTCAAAGAAGAATGGTCTAAAATTCCAGCAGAGCATTGTAAGAAACTCATTGATGGTTACCGGAAGCGGTTGGTCGCAGTTGTTTTGGCTAAAGGTTGTGCAACCAAGTATTAGGCTGAGGGTGCCAATACTTTTGTCTGGCCCATTTTTGGAGTTTTGTGTGAAATGATCAATGTTTTGCTTTTTGCTTAATTCTTTTTTGTGTTTTTTTTCATTTAAGACAAATTAAATGAAAAAAACTGCATGTGCCAGGAGAGTACTAAAAGCCCCTCCCAAGATGTGATAGGCCAAACACCTGCTCGGAAGCAAAGTAAATGAAAGACAAGAGCAGTTTCCACAGTTGGACAGAGATAAAACAGGCTGTGGTCCAACAGAGTGGGAAACCAACCACAAAACAAGAGGTCACCAGATCATGCACGGAGTTGAGCAATAAAAGACAAACTGTGCTTGCCTGACCATGTCAAGATACTTTATCTCCTGGCCACTTTTACACAGGTTCTGACTAGGGGAAGAAGCAGAAGTGAATATATTATACCAGGACTGGGCAAACTGCGGCTCACGGGCCATATCCAGCCTTTTAACCATTCCAGTCCAGCTGGGGTTGAAACAGTGGCCCACGGGCTGCATCATGTCCTCGCTTACCGCCCATGCAGATGGTGAATGCAATGATGAATGAGGGCATGAGCTCCCGACTCCTCCTTCCACCAATCAGCATGTGTGATTAAGCCAGCTGATGTGATGCAGTCACTTCATCGTGTCAGCTTTACGGAGACTCAGTGCACCAGAGTCCACAGCACAGTGCCAGCAGGTGACTTTTTTTTTTCATGTGTATACGTTGTTGAATGCATATAGGAAGCTATGTGATAGCTCATACTGTATATGGGAGGTTATGTGGAAGCTCATACTGTAAATAGGAAGCTATGTGGGGGTTCATATTGCATACAGAAAGATTATGTGGGGCTCATGCCGTATATAAAGAGTCTATGTTGGGCTCACACTGTATATAGAGAAGCTATGTGGGGATAATTCTGTATAAAGGGGCTATGTGGGGGCTCATACAGTATATAAGGGCTGTGTGCAAGCTCATGCGGTATATGGGGGATCTCAGCATACATAATTCTGCTCTATATTTAGTGATACAATTATTGTTTTTAGAAAATATTCTAATATGTTAATATTAATTTTGAGCAGAATTAATTGCAGCCTATTAGTCAAGCCCTCCACAAAAGTCACAGTCTCTCATGTGGCACCACAAGAAAAATAATTGCCCACCGCTGTACACTGGCAATCTTGCCGTGTGCAGGCGTGTACTATGGAGGACAGAGAATGAACTTCAATCCAATATTGCGGCCAGCATGCAGCCAGCGGGTAAGGAAAGGGTGAATCAAACACCTGAAAACTCTGCCCATATGACCAAAAACCGGTCCCGCCAAATTCAGGTGACAGGTTCCCTTTAAAAATCCATAGTAGGTAATCTATAAGTAGGATCAATCCCCCTTAGTTATCTATATTGGCATGCAGGTTACAGGAAATTAAATAAAATGATATCTTGATATCTGTGATCCGATGCCTTATTCCAGAGAAATCCATGTTTTTCTTTTATGTAAATTAACTGTTAGGACTTATGGGAAATACACAGATTTGCATGAGAATCTGCCTACAGAACTTATTTTTAATAAAAGGGGTGTTACAAGTGTGAAACGCAGAACAGTAGAGCTGAACTTTGTCTTCTTACAAACAAATTTGCGGTAGCTCTCACAGCTCTGCTGTATTACTACAATATTAGAACACTCGTTACATTGACATTATCCTGCAGATGTATCAGTTATATTACACACAGCTCTGCTGGGAGATCAAGAGACCAGCCATCACATATCACACTGGTAATGCTGCCTTTTATATCAAATAAGCTCTATAGGCAGATTCTCATGCAGATCAGAGTCCAGCAAATAGATCCTATAGAAAACATAAAGAAAAGTAGTACTCAGCTAACTGCTCAGCTGTACCGCTATCCACTTATAGTAGCTTCCCATACAATCCTTCACAATACTTCTGATATAGAAGGGTTAATAGTTTGCCTTTAAGTGCCTTTTGCCTTTAATTGCTAGAATTACTAGAATCTGTTGATGCAGTAGTCTGATGGTCTCCACTTCAAGGAGACTACACTTCTTATCATGTATGTTCTCAATAGTCAGCCACAACATGCTCTGGGTACATGAGAGAATAAAGGTCAGTATGACCCTGGGTGATGGTGGGGGCTACATGAATTACATTGAAAGTTACATTTGTTGTAAATGGTATAAAATATTGCCTTTTGCTGCATTACATCAGATAAAAGTGACTTGCTCACAGAATATGTTTGAGGTGTCCTTTGTCTCCAAGTGCGCTTGTAAAATGACGGGCGTAACCTCCTGATTTGGCCTCACTGGTGATCTGTCAAGTCTGACATTGGGTCAGAACGAACACACCTACGACACTTCTTTTCTCATTTCTCCATAAAGCTTGTCCTCTTTGGACTTTTCACATCACGTCAGAGCTTGTGGCTTGACTAGGCTTCATATGTCTTTTTGCACAGTCCATCACTCAGGTGTCTCACTTCAGAACATTGTGACATGCGCTATGACGGCACGGTGTGCAATAATGTCAGCTTTGGTCAAGCCTTAAATCATAACCTTGACTGAAGTGGCTGAAAAGGATTCACCCGATGGGATAAAGAGAAAACAAGATTCACATGGGTGATGGGACAAGTGAATGGTGATGTATTATTATTATTATTTTTTTTTTTTTGAAGGGGGGGCTTTTTTTGCCTGACCTTTTACAGCATTTTTGTAAATTCACTTGAATAAATTCGCTCACCACTAGTTGAGACCCAAATTATCATAAAGTGATTGCATAGATATGCTATTGTCTAAAGCTATTTCCTTATTTGTGCAGTACACTTGCTGTAACAAAAGCCACAATGCTCTACTAGGTCCATCTGCTATATGAGACCACCACACTATATGAATCCAATCAATACCTTCACAAAGGGGTCTGCCATAATTCATTTTCAGCTTTTCAAACTGAAAAAAATCACTCAAAAATGTTCTTCCTTTGAATTCAGTTCACAGAGAACCTAACCCAAATGCAAACTTATTTTAATGATTGTAATAAATGTAGAAACTTTGTAAAGATTTGTTTTCACTGTCTTCCAAATCTGGTGTATAATAAAATAAAAAAAATAAAACTAAGTTCTGCGTACTTGAATATTTTTTATAAATAATGAGCAAAATGTATCTAAATGCACGCAAGTCAAAAGAGAAAAATAAAAGTAAGAAATGTCACTGGAATATATAAGCATTTTTTTTTTACTTTTCCCATTTAAGGATTTTGTTAAACCTCTTCTTTCATTTTTAATATAAAAGTTCTTACCTTCTCATACCAAGCCAGGAATGGTGTCTCAGCAAATAATTTTTCTAACCTTAATGGGAAAATATAGATATTCTTATAAATAGAGAGGGTTGGGTAGTGTTTCTGAGCTTTCTCCTCATCATCTCCAGTGACTATGTCTTCAAGTCCTTTCATGAAGAAAACCACCGGTCTGTCCGGATACACTCGAGCTGCTGATTCAATAGAACACAAAACCAAGGATGGCTCATCCATTCTGTCTGTGGTTTCCACAAATAAGATACCATTTCCTTGCTGAAGAACATCCCTTGCTTGACTTATATTACAGCTAGTTGTATTCTCAGTTCTTGAAGAATAAAATGTCAAACCTTTGTGAATTAAAGAGTCTATGATAAACATTCCTTTTTGTTTGATGGTATTTCTGGTAAAAAAGCTGACAGTTGCTATAAAAAGCAAAAAAGTAAAAATTCTTAGTAGTTTCAACATAGCTGTGATGTCCTATGATATCTGTATGGGAAGAAAAAGTGACATAATTAGACACAATTGTAGTGGTCCAACAGTTTATAAAATTAACATTGACAACCAGGTTCTGAGATAATTATGTTCCGTAAAGGCCCACGAAAACCAACCCAAGTAGAGGTGACTTAGGAGCCCATAAGAGGGTCCATTTCTTGTTAATTCACAAATAACCTATTATGTGTCTCATGTATTCAAAGATACCAACTAAGAAACATTCTCAGAATCCGACCTTTTCTCACCTTTGAAACTGCTAAAACTCTTACTGTCGCCCTTATTCATCCTCGTTTGGACTATTGCAACTTTCTTCTAAACGCTCTCCCTCTAACCAAACTTTCTCCTCTCCAATCTGTCCTGATTGCCGCAGCCAGGGTCACATTTCTGTCCAGCCTTGTGCCAGTCATTACACTGGTTGCCTGCTACAGAATACAAAAACCTCATCTCTCTCAACTGCAAAACCTCATCTCTGTCTATTGCCCTATACGTGCCACCCATTTTGAAACTGACCTAAGACTAGCATCCTCCATAGTCCAAACTTTGTACATCACTTGCTGCGCCAGCCTGTGCTTTAAAAAACTTCTCTAACCCCTTTACCTGGAAGCCTGTTTTCACCTTCTGACCAGGCCAATTTTTTCAATTCTGACCACTGTCATTTTATGAGGTCATAACTCTGGAACGCTCCAATCGATCTCACTGATTCTGAGATTTATTTATTTTTTTGCATTTCAGGATAGTGGTAAAATTTCTTGGATATGACTTATGCTTATTTGTGAAAAAAAAAGAAATTTGGTGACATTTTTTAAAATGTTGCAATTTTCCAAATTTGTATTTTTATGCCCTTATATAAGTAGCTGCTGGTCGTGACACGGAGAGTTCAAGGGAGGCGGGCATGACACTGGCAGGGAGGAAGTGACAGATGGGTGGAATTGGGAAGAAAACGGAGGGGAGTGGAATGGGGGAGGTGGATGAGGGAGAGAGAGTTGAATAAGAAAAAGGATGCTGCGAGGGAGATTGCCTTATTTGAACAAAGGACGTCCGGACAGCAAGTCACTGCAGCCCCGCACGCTCCCTACTGGACAGCCCCCATCAGACTCCCCTTCACCCTCCCTTCTTACCCGCATAGACGTCTTCATCATCAGACTGCAGACAGCAGCCAGTGCCCCCCCTCCAGGATGGCTGCAGAACGAGTTAGAAGGTATCCTGGGGTGGCGGTGGTAGTCCAGGCGCGAGCCCTTCAGCCATTGCAGGGAGGTAAGGGTCCCCGAAGAGATGGGATGCAAGGTCCCATGGGAAGTGGTTGGAGGTATCCCTCTCGGGGAGTGGTGCCTTGCAGGGCTGGTGGCCTTCGGGCAGGCATCAGCTGGCAGATGCAGCATGCTCTGCCGCACAGCAGGTGGGGATGTCCCCCACAGGGGGTGGTGCCTAAAAAGGGCTGGGGGCCCTCGGGTGAGCGGCCGCTGGCAGATCCTGCATGCTCCGCCACACAATGATCAACCATCAGCGATGTGTGCATTTCTTGCCCAATGGCCAGAAGCAGTAGTTAAATGCCGCTGTCAGCATTTGACAGCGCCATTTAACTAGTTAACAGCAGTGGGTGGATCGCGATTCCACCCAACATTATTGCGGGCACATGTCAGTTGTACAAAACAGCTGACATGTTGCAGCTTTGATGTGGGCTCAGCACCGGAGCCCACATCAAAGGGGGAGACACGACATGCACCGTATTAGTACGACGCATGTTGTGATGGGGGTAAAAAGGAGAATGGACCAGATAGAGGGGCACGGGCCAGCACACTTATCAGCCTGAGTGGCTTCAGAGATGGTTTTCTTATCCCCTCCCCAGCGTTCCAAAGACCACTTAAATTAAAAAATCTAAGTTCGGCCTATCAGCACTCCGGAGTTGTAAAAGAGAAACTAAGAAAAAAGTGCTGATGGGTTGGATGGCGGGTCTATTTAAGCCCCCACCCATCCCATATTAGGTGGTTTCTCCTTTGGGTATCATTCCGAAGAAGGACCAAATAAGTACCGAATGATTCATCACTTGTCCTACAAACGAGGCAAGTCCGCCAATGACGACATTTTTCCCGGTTTATGTTCGGTCTTATACGCTTCATTAGATGAGGCAGTGAAGTGTGTGAGAAAATACGGGAGGGGGCGCTGATGGCAAAAACTGACATGGAATCAGCGTTTCGGTTATTGACGGTGCATTCGGTTAGTCAGCGTTTGCTTGGTTGCTATTGGGAAGGAGAGTATTTTGTTGATAGGTGCTTACCTTTGGGATGCTCCTTGTCGTGTTCATTGTTTGAGGACTTTAGCACCTTTTTGGAGTGGGTAGTAAAAGACATCACAGGGCTGGCGTCATTGATCAAACTACTTAGATGATTTTTGGTGTGCAGGCCCCCCCAATCGCATGTTGTGATACCATTTTAAAAAGATTGGAGTGGGTCGCAAAGGAGTTTGGGGTTCCATTAGCTCCTGAAAAAAACTGCCAGACCAACATCATGTATTTCCTTTCTGGGTATTGTGATCGATACAGTTCAATGGGATTGTCGGCTTCCGGAGGATTATTTGGCAGTACTAAAAGCAGAAATAGGCAGGACGTTGAGGCTTAAAAAACTGAGGCTGTGGGAGGTTCAGTCTTTGCTAGGCAGCTTAAAGTTTGCATGCCGGGTCAAGCCTATGGGCAGAGTTTTCTCAAGCAGGTTAGCGGGGCAATGGCGGGTGTGAAGTCACCTCATCATTATGTGTG
Source organism: Ranitomeya imitator (assembly GCF_032444005.1). NCBI lineage: Eukaryota > Metazoa > Chordata > Amphibia > Anura > Dendrobatidae > Ranitomeya > Ranitomeya imitator. Next base: position 592,942,060 of record NC_091286.1, read on the forward strand.
GTTATCAATGGAAAATAAAGCGGACCTGGCGGTTTGGTATACATTCTTGGAAAAGTACAGTATAATGGGCGAGCCTTCATGATGGAGGGAGTGTATTGTAATTCAGACATTGACTTATACACAGATGCAGCTGGCAGTTCTGGTTTTGGAGACTTACTTTCAAGGACAATAGTGCTTGGCCAAATGGACAAATGAATGGGTGCAGTCGGGACTGCTCAATAACAAAGCATTACTGGAGATGTCCCCCATCTTAGTAGCATTGACACTATGGAAGGGATGGCTAAAAAAACAAAAAGGTTCAGTTCAAATGTGAATAATATCATTGCATCCTCCCCGTCAGTAGTTGAAGTGTTGCGTCAGTTGGTATTAGAATGCTAGTTCACTAATGTTAATTTTACCGCATCTCATTTCCCGAGCGAATTTAACTCAATAGTTGATGCACTTTTTCGTTTCCAGTGGGAGCGGTTTTGGGTGTTGGCCCCGGAGGCAGAAGAAGAGGGCTGACCCTGCCCTTGCGGACTCAAGAGTGTGGCATCAAGGCTGCCGAGCCACTGATCAAATCATCTTTAGCAAGTAGCTCTTGGGCAGCTTATCTACGAGCATGTGAGCTGTGGGAACAATGGTTACGACAGAGGAAAGAGCACTTGACAGAGGAACCATCAGTGTAAATATATATAATTGTAAATAAGCTCCTGCACTTTGTATCTCCTCCACCTCATTGTAGATTGTAAGCTCTCATGAGTAGGGTCATCTTATTGTACTTTAATTATTGTATTGTTAACGTTGTTACTTACTGTATGACTTATGTTTGAAACTGTTAAACTGTAAAGCGCTACAGAATATGTTGGTGCCATATAAATAAAGAGGATTACTATTATTATCATTATTAATGGAAGAGCAGATAAGGGTGTTACTGATGGGAATTAGGCAAGCTGCCGATGGTAAGTGGTCGATAGCGAAGATAAATTAACTAATTTCAGGGTTAGTGTTCAGGTTTAAATTTAGGAACAAACCTGATTTGACAAAGAATTTTTTAGTAAGACAGGCCCTTAAGGGTTTGCTGAGAGGGGAAAGCCGGAGGGATAACAGGCGGCCTGTGTGATTCGGGTTACTGGAGAACTTAGGATTACAATTAGAAGCGGTTTGCAGGTCACATTTCGAGATGAGTTTGTTTAGGTTGGCTTTCTCATTGGCATTTTTCGGAGAATAGGGGAATTGGTAGCGCCAGGCAGAGCTAAGGTTGGGGGCATTTTAGCTGGAGACATCATGGCTACTCAGAAGGGGGTAGAATTTTTGATCAGAAAGTCGAAAACAGATCAGGTGGGGAAAGGAAAAAGGGTACTATTGGAAAGAGTGAAAGATTCTATCATGAACCCTTTGAGATGTTTTGAAGGATTCATGGCCTCCAGGCCTCAGCAGAGTGGCCCGTTGTTATGTCATGAGGATGGGTCGCTCTTGTTTAGGTATAAGTTCATTGGAGTGTTCCAGAAGTGCTTAGGGAGGGCAGGCGTTGAACTGGCTAATTATGCTGGCTATTCCTTCCGCATTGGAGCTGTGACTGAGGCAGCGGTGGGAGGGCTGAGCTTGGAAATTGTTTGGAGGATTGGCCGGTGGGAGTCACAATGATGCAGGTCCTACATACAACCTCATGGATATGAGGGAGCTAATCCTTCTAGCGAATAGGATTTCTCACTAACTTATGTTGGTTTTGTTGCAGGACAAGTTCAAATCATAATCTGGATCTTAGGACATTCCTATGTTCACTAGGGAGCACGGCGGGCAGATAGACGGACAGATGGGAGACAGGTTACGCAAGTGAAGTGGCATTAATTAGATGGCTTGCATTGCAGGGATCCCCTTCATTGGATGGTTATGTGTGGTGGTGGTCTGATGATGGCGATGCCCGGTGATGGAGTGTTGGGGTCACACCATTATGAGATGTGGGGGCACCAGACGATGGAAGTCGGGTGCATGTATTGGTGTTTTGGGTATGTGACGATTTAAGTCGGATACACATTAATGTTTTGGGGTGTCCGACAATGGAAGTCGAGTGCACGTTAATGGTGGAGGCAACCACTTCCCTTGGTTCACGGTGCTTCCGAATCTGGGAAAAATGCGGCTGGAAGTAAGGCTGGGAGGGTAGGGACAATGCCAAAGATAAAATCACCAGACCATGGTAGCTTCGGGGACTCCACCAAGTGTCATTAATTATTAATAAAATTGGCTGCTATGGCCATTCTTAGCCAAAGACTAATGGTTGTGGCTTGTCCTCTTGTCCTTTATTCGGGAGATGGGGAGACCGCTGGGAGAAGGGGGAGGTGTGTTAGGGGGAGGAAGTCACGGGAAGTTGACCTTTCCAATGTCAAGAGAGTTATATTGCACAAAATAATTAATAAATAACATTTCCACATTTCCCACATGTCTACTTTACATCAGCACAATTTTTGAAACTTATTTTTTAGGAAAATATAAGTATTAAAATTTGACCAGCGATTTCTCACTTTTACAACAAAATTTATAATGTCATTTGAAGTGACTTTGCGGGGCCTTTAAGACAGAAAATACTGAAAAGTGACACCATTCCAAAAACTTCACCCCCTCAAGGTATTCAAAACCACATTCAAGAACTTTATTAACTATATTTTGGAAGGAAAAAATAAACATTTAACTTTTTTTCACCAAAATGTTTTTTAGACCCAATTTTTTTATTTTCAGAAGGGTAAATGGAGAAATTGTACCATACAGTTTGTTGTGAAATTTCTCTTGAGCATTCCCCCATATGTGGGGGAAAACCACTGTTTAGGTGCATGGCAAGGGAAGGAGTGTCACTTTTTGAATATAAAATTTGCTGGCATAATTATTGGACACCATGTCACGTTTGGAAAGCCCCTGATGTTCCTAAACAGTGGAAACCCCCACAAGTAACAACATTTTAGAAACTAGACCATTCAGGGACTTACTAAGATGGGTATTGAGCACCTTGAAACCCCAAGTTCTTCAGATAAGTTTATAACATTGATATTACTGCTACGGCCAGCTGTGCTGCCGCTCCTTGGTCCTCCTGTGCTGGTGGTATGGGACCATGCCAGGTGTTCAATAGGCTTGGGTACCTCCCGTGGCATCCGTGATCCGTGCCTATGCCATGTGTCTCCTTAGGCTGTGTGGGCGCGCTTGCTGGTTTCCTTTGTTCTGTTTCCAGGTGTCCTGACCCAGAAGTGCCCTCCTCCCTCTATGTGTCTGGCGTCAGTGTTTCTTGCGCTCTCTCCCTCACATCGGGCCTGGTGATTCACTCTGGTGCATGCTCTGTACAGGTGTGTCTCAGATCTCGCGCTCTCCATAGAGTGCATACTCTGCTTTGTCCCGGTCTCCCGCACACTACCCAGTGCGCTCCCTGCTTAGCCCCAGTCTCCTGCTCACTACCCGGTGTGCTCTGCTCTACCCTGGTCTCCTGCACACTACCCGGTGCGCGCTCTGCTTCTCTCTGGACCCCTGTGCATTTCCCAGAATGCAGTCTGCACCTCCTTGGTTTCTTTGCCTCCTATGAGCTGGTCCCTGGTACTAGACATTGCGGGATACCTTACCCCCGGGCCTGCTCCTAACGCTCCATGAATAGGGGTAGTTTCATATGGTCTGCTCACCCGGGATCGGTCAGCCCCATGATCCAGTGGTTCCACTCTAGGAACTTTGCCAGTTGAGCAGTGAAAATAAAATAAAAAAATATTTTTTAGCCCCAAATTCTGTATTTCCACAAGGGTGACAGAAGAAAATGGAATCCAAAATTTGTTGTGCAATTCCTCCTCAAATCATCGATACACCATCTGTGGTCGAAAACTACTTTTGAGGCACAGTGCATAGCTCAGAATGGAAGTAGCACCATATTACAGGGTAAATTTTGCTGCACTGGTTTGAAGATGCCATGTCACATTGGCCGAGCCTCTGTGTTGCCAAAACAGCAGAACCCCCATAAGTGACCCTATTTAACAAAGCTCCCTGGCTCGAGATCATAAGAGGGCGCCCTCTGCTGGTTGTCCTCATATGAACTCGAGCCAGGGAGCTTTCTAGGAAAGTTCCCACGATCTAGGAACAGCCAGCAGAGGGCGCCTCACCGCAAATGCAGGTAAATATAGGTCAATGACCTACTTTACCTTCATTCCCTGGGGTTTTGCAGCCATGAGCATCAATGCATTAGCACAGCTCGTGGCTGCAAAATATTTTAACCCCTTCAGATGGATTTACATCGTTGGACGTTACAGATCTGCGGAAGGTAAGGATATTGTTGTTTTTTGTTTTTTTTTTTGATACAGAACGAGGGTCTTCAGTGATTGGAATGGGCGTTCAATAAAATATTACAACAACCTTTGTTTTTATTTCATTAAAATAATTTTTAATAATGTATTTGTGTATTTTTTTAACCCTTTCGTAGTATTGGATTAATAATGGATAGGTGTCATAATTGACGCCTCTCCATTATTAATTTGGCTTAAAGTCACCTTACAATAGCAAGGTGGCATTAACCCTTCATTACCCCATATCCCACCGCTACACGGGAATGGGAAGAGAGTGGCCAAGTGCCAGTATAGGCGCATCTTCCAGATGTGCCTTTTCTGGGGTGGCTGGGGGCAGGTGTTTTCAGCCGGGGGGGGGGGGGGGCAATAACCGTGGACGCTCTCCAGGCTATTAATATCTGCCCTCAGTCACTGGCTTTACTACTCTGGCGGAGAAAATTTTTTCCGCCATTTAACCCTTTAATTTAGTAGATAGAACTGCCAAATTTTGCACATACACACTACTAACATTAGTAGTGTGGAATATGCAAAAAAAATGGGGATATGAGATGGTTTACTGTATGTAAACCATGTCTCAAATCATGTCGGGTTTAGGAAGGAGAAAGCAAAAGCCTGTAATTGAATTACCGGCTTTCTGCTATATCGCGCTGGATGAAATATTAATATATATACATATATGTGTCTACTGACATATATATATATATATATATATATATATATATATGTAGACAGTATATATATATATATATATACATATATATATATATTTTTTTTTTTAACACATGGATCCCTTGTATAGCCGTATGTCGGTTTTGCAAGCCTGCGATAAAAACACGCAGTACGGATGACATACGGATTACATACGGAGGATGCCATGCGCAAAAAATGCTGAAACACCCTGCCTACGGAGGAGCTACGGACTACTATTTTCGGGACTTTTCAGCGTATTACGGCCGTAATATACGGACCGTATTTTCATATGCTGTGTGTGACGCCGGCCTAAGTGTGAGCAAAGCCTTTCTGTGATCTTTGAGAGGCAAAATCAAAAAATCAACAGCAGGTGAAGAATTGGTTTTATTTATTTTTTACGCCTCCTCCTGCGGTACAAGTGATTAGGTGACTTTATTCTTCGATACGGTGCGGTTACAGCAATACCAGATTTATACCACATTTTTATGTTTGGCTGATATCACACACTAAAAGACTCGTTTTATTGCAAAAACTAATTTCAGCTGACAGTCATATGATGGCTCATTTTTTGCAGTACTAGTTGACATTTTTATTGGTACCATTTTTGGGCACATGACATTTTTTAACTGCTTTCTCACGATTTTTGGGAGGTAGAATGAATAAAAACTTCAGGATTATTTTTATACAGCTCTGCTTGCGGTAAAATTGATAAGACAACTTTATTCTTCAGGTCATTGTGATTACAGCAATACCCCATTTATATTTTCTTTTTATGTCTTGGGCTTTTACACAATAAAAACTATTTTAGAGAAAACAATAATTAATTTCTATCGCTTTATTCTGAGAGCTATTACTTTTTTATTTTTCTGCTGATGGAACTGTATGATTGTTTTTTGCGGGACAAAATGACATTTCAGCTCTACTATTTTTAGTTACATTTGTCTTTTTGATCAGGTTTTATTGCACTTTTTGTTTGGTGGTATGATGATAAAGCATTGTTTTTAGGCTCGCTTTTTTTTCCTCTTTTTACAGTATTCACGGAAGGGATTAACTAGTTGGACAGTTTAATAGAGTGGGTCGTTACGGATGCCGATACCAAGAGCCTGCACTTTATTGGTTTATTTTTCCTATACATACGAGTACATACCATGTATACACGAGTATAAACCGAGATTTTCAGCACATTTTTTTTAGGCTGAAAGTGCCCCTCTTGGCTTATACTCAAGTCACTCCTACCTGTCTGTCTCTCATTACCCCCACCGATCTGTCTCCCCTTGGTCTGTCTCTCTGTCCCATCATACTCACCTGCTCCCGGCACGGTCCCTGCTTCTCCGATTGTCTCCAGGCGCCGGCAGCTCTTCCTGTGTTCAGCGGTCACTGGTACCGCTCATTAAAGTAATGAGTATGGACGCAACTCGACTGACCACTGAACACAGGAACATACTGCCGGTGCCAGAAAGACCATCGCATTGGAGAAGCTGCTAGGGACCGCGCCGGGAGGGTGAGTGTGACGAGGGAGGTAAACATTGCAATATTCACCTGTCCCCGTTCCACCGTCTCGCACCACTCTGTCTTCCACGTTCTCTGGCTGTGACGTTAAGTCAGGCAGTGGAATGGGAACAGGTGAATATTGCAAGTGCCGGTGTCCCCGCCAGCTCAGGACAAGAGGTGAGTATGTCATTTTTTTTAATCGCAGCATATGGGGCAAATGCTTCTATGGAGCATCTTATGGGGCCATAATCAACCTTTATGAAGCATTGTAAGTGGCAAATATTTCTATGGAGCATCTTATGGGGCCATAATCATCCTTTATGCAGCATTGTATGGAGCAAATGTTTCTATGGAGCATCTTATGGGGCCATAATCAAACTTTGTGCAGCATTATATAGGGCATATTTTTGTATGGAGCATCTTATGGGGACTATCATAGACTTTATGGAGCATTATATGGGGCATATTTTGTCTGGAGCATCTTATGGAGCTCCTCATTCCATACAGATATTCAAAAACACTTAACCTACTAATGTCTCAATTAATTTTACTTTTATTGGTATCTATTTTTATTTTTGAAATATACCAGTAGCTGCTGCATTTCCCACCCTAGGCTTATTCTCGAGTAGTGTTGAGCATTCCGATACCGCAAGTATCGGGTATCGGCCGATATTTGCGGTATCGGAATTCCGATACTGAATTCCGATACTTCCCGCGTATCGGATACCGGAATCGGAAGTTCCCAGAATTCAAATTGAACGCAGCAGCCAATGAGGAATGAATGAAAGTGTGGGCACATCGTGTTTAGCATGGTGGGCATGTAAGTACTGGCAAGGCTGGGATTGGCTGCTGAAATGATGTCACTCTGCACTATAATAAAGCGCTGCCGCCATTTTGCGCTCACTCTGCTGTGATTTCAGTTAGGGACAGGACGCTGTGTTCTAACTGAGGGCCAGTTGAGCTAGCTAATTGCTTTATTTTCCTTTCCAAAGGCTAATTTAGCAAAACGCTGTGTGTTCTTCACTGTTCACCTTGCTCTTGCCTTGCAGCGCTGTTTTAACAGCGTTCTGCAAGGTCTCTGTGTGTGTGTGTGTGTGCAGCTCACTCTGTAGTCTGTGTGCAGCCATATACCCGGTTGTATTCAGCTCAGGGGGGGTTCACACTGCCTCACACAGTTGTTCTTTTTTGCTCTTAGTGCAGCCTGCTGCACATTTTTTCTCAAATTTCCTATTAGTGTTTTTCCACCAGTCTCCAGCTCTATTGTGGAGAAACACTACATAGGATAACCTAGAGGGGGGTTTTTGGGCCTTGCAGCGCCGTTTATGGCTGTCTGCACGGTCTCCGTGTGAGCCCAGCTCGCCCTGTAGTTTGTGTGCAGCCATAGCCGGTTGGATTCAGCTCAGGGTTCGTTACTGGCTCATACCTTGAGAAAAATTTTCCTTTTTTTCAAATAGTGCAGCCTGTTTAAAATTTGAAAAAAAAAATTCCTATTAGTGTCTTTCCACTCGTATCCAGCTAAATAGTGGAAAAACACTATATAGGATAACCTAGAGGAGGGTTTTTTGGCCTTGCAGCGCCGTTTACGGCTGTCTGCACGGTCTCCGTGTGAGCCCAGCTCGCCCTGTAGTCTGTGTGCAGCCATAGCCGGTTGGATTCAGCTCAGGGTTCGTTACTGGCTCATACCTTGAGAAAAATTTTCCTTTTTTTGAAATAGTGCAGCCTGTTTAAAATTTGAAAAAAAAAAAATTCCTATTAGTGTCTTTCCACCAGTCTCCAGCTCAATTGTGGAAAAACACTACATAGGATAACCTAGAGGGTTTTTTTGGGGCCTTGCAGCGCCGTTTACGGCTGTCTGCACGGTCTCTGTGTGAGCGCAGCTCGCCCTGTAGTCTGTGTGCAGCCATAGCCGGTTGGATTCAGCTCAGGGTGCGTTACTGCCTCATACCTTGAAAAACAATTTCCTTTTTTTCAAATAGTGCAGCCAGTTTAAAATTTGAAAAAAAAAATTCCTATTAGTGTCTTTCCACTTGTATCCAGCTAAATAGTGGAAAAACACTATATAGGATAACCTAGAGGAGGGTTTTTTGGCCTTGCAGCGCCGTTTACGGCTGTCTGCACGGTCTCCGTGTGATTTAAACTAGCTCTGTAGCCCGATCTGCACCAAAAAAAAAGTTAAGTTCACCAAACACAACTTAACACTTGTGTAGGCCACATTTGAAAAATAATAAAGTTTAGTCCACAATTTACAACATTATTGTTTCTTACACCTGTTAGGAGGAGCATTACAGGAATAAGCACACTAAGGCCTTAGTACTTTTCTGCTTATCTTTATCTGTCAACCAAGATGAAGAGGGCAGGGAGTAAGGCACGTGGGCGTGGGCGCGGAGCAGGGAGAGGAGCAGGGAGAGGACGTGGTGATTCTGTGCCTGCTGCGGGCGCCGGTGACTCGTCGTCACTCAGTTTCAGCAGGGAACAGTCCTTCATGCGCAGCTTTGTCGGAGAGCGCCGTGCACCGCTGCTGCGTGAAGACCAAATTGAAGCCGTTGTCGGGTGGATGGCAGCTAACGCCTCGCCATCGACTTCAGTTAGTGCCACATCCTCTCAGGCACAGAGCACTGGAGAGCAGCCATCTGTCTCTTCACCACCTGCCAAATTGGCCAGGCAGTCAGAGAGCCCAGGACAGGAGCCGTCTCTACTTCTGTTCTCTGAATCTCTTGGCTTGGAAACAGGGGGCCAGCCAAGCAGTATTGGAGAAATGGAAGAAGAGGCAGTGTGCAGTGATGCCCAACACCTTTTTCTCTCTGACTCTGAAGAGGCAGGTGGGCCAGTGCCTCCGGTGACCACAGCGCAGTACGCATCTGATGATGAAACTCAGGTGCCGCTTTCTCGTGCGTACTGTGCTGCTGAGACTACCCAGGAGGAGCAGTTGGTGGCAGAGGGTAGTGGAGATGATGAGGTCCTTGACCCATCGTGGCGTGAGGAACAGGAAGGTGGTGGGAGCAGCTCAGAGGAAGAGCTTCCTCTTACGGGCCAAAGAGGGAGAGGGAGGGGGAAGACTGCGGAGCCTGTAGCCTCCACTTTGGCACCCGTTAGGAGCCTGTCTCTTTCCAAAGCCAAAAAGGGCGCTCCCAAGACTTGCAGTGCCTGGTCCTTTTTTGACACAGTTGCAGATGACATTTGTTTTGTCAAATGCAAGCTGTGTCATCATAAAGTAAAAAGAGGGAAAAATGTCAGCAACCTCAATACCACAAATATGTGGAAACATGTGCGGACCAGGCACGCGGTGGAGTTACAGAAACACACTGAAGATGTAGGCCAACCAACAGCGGCAGCTACCACCTCTTCAGCTCGTGTTGCCTCTTCCTCCAGCTCACGCACAGCTGGTTTGGCTTCCTCCCAGAGACCTTGTGTAATTCCACCCACAGCACCACCTTCCCAGTCATCCTCACACTCCCAGTCTACTCTACAGCCATCGGTAGTACAGGCATGGGAGAAAAGGCGGGCATTCTCGGCCAACCACCCCCGAGCACAGGCTCTGAATGCAGGCATTGCCAAACTGTTGTCCCTGGAAATGCTCTCGTTCAGGCTGGTGGAGACTGACAGCTTCCGTGACTTGATGGCATTGGCAGTCCCACAGTACAAGGTGCCCAGCCGCTTTTACTTCAGCAGGCAGGCTGTCCCTGCCCTGCACAGGCATGTTGAGGCAAACATAAAACATGCGCTACTGAACGCCGTCAGTAGCAAGGTCCACCTCACCACCGATGCGTGGACCAGTCAGCATGGACAGGGGCGATATGTTTCCCTCACTGCCCATTGGGTTAATGTTGTTGAGCCAGGTACAGATCGTGCGAGTGGCGCAGGACGTGTCCTGCCCACTCCAAGGATTGCAGGAATCCAGTCTGTACGCATCGACTCCTCCTCTTACACCAGTTCCTCTGATTCCTCTCTGCAGGATCCGTCACAGTCCACCCCCACATGGACCCGTGAACGTTTACCTATGACCGACATGAGCACAGCCGTGGCCAAACGTCAGCAGGCCGTCTTGAAACTAGTTTCATTGGGGCATCGAAGCCACACAGCGCAGGAGCTCTGGAATGCCATAAAGCAGGAGAGCGATGTGTGGTTACTGCCAGCGAATCTCCAGCCAGGCATGGTAGTGTGTGACAATGGCCGAAATCTGGTGGCAGCTTTGGCCCTTGGCAACCTCACTCACATCCCATGTCTGGCACATGTGCTCAATTTGGTTGTGCAGAGTTTTCTGAGGGACTATCCGGATCCTGATGCCCTGCTGCACAAGGTCCGCCTAGAGTGTGCTCACTTGCGGCGTTCCAGCTTGGCCAGATCCCGCATTGCTGCTCTGCAGCGCCGATTCCGCCTTCCGGAACACCGCATCATATGTGACCTACCTACCCGGTGGAATTCCACGTTACATATGTTGGAGCGGTTGCGTGAGCAGCAGCAAGCAGTTATGGAGTACCAGCTGCATCAGGCGCAAAGAAGTCGCAGTCAGCGCCGATCAGACTTCACAACCACAGAGTGGGCCACTATGAAGGACGTCTGCCAGGTTTTGCGTCCTTTTGATTATTCCACGCGGATGGCAAGTGCAGATGATGCACTAGTCAGCATGACTGTCCCCCTTATCTGCCTGCTTCAGCAAACTTTGCAAGGGTTAAGGGATGATGTGGTGGAAGAGGTGGAGGATGAGGAGTCACCTTTTCCATCAGCTTCTGGAGAGTCAGCGCCACGTGGTTCCTCACAAAGGGGTACGCAGGGGCCAATTTGTGAGGAGGATGAGGAGGAGTCAATGGAGGAGGAAGAGCTCCGTCCAGAGGAGGGAGCGACACAATTGTCCAGTGGTCAGTGTGTACAGCGAGGGTGGGGTGATGACGAGCGGGCAGAGATCATGTCTCAAGCAGGGGACAGCGTTTCTGGGCCAGTTGGCACTCTGCAGCACATGGTGGATTTCATGCTGCAGTGCCTGAGAAACGACCGCCGCATCGACCACATTCTCAACATGCCTGATTATTGGGTGTTCACCCTCCTCGATCCTCGCTACCGGGACAACGTCCAAAACCTCATCCCTGCGTTGACCCGGGAGCGTAAATTGCGGGAGTACCACGACACACTGGTGAATTCCATCATCTTCTCCTGTCCAACTGAGAGGAGTGCTGCTAGTGCTTTACAAAGCAGCTCAGTGCGTCGAGGCAGTGGGGGAGGCTCTGCCCAAAGAGGGAGCAGAAGCAGTGACTCTGCCCAAGGCAAGCCCAGTATGGCACAACTCTGGCACACTTTTGTGTGCCCGCCCCAAATGTCTACACCATCACCGGCGGCTCCAGTCAGCAGGAGGCAACGGTTCCGTCAGATGGTGACAGACTACATGGCTTGCCCTCTTACTGTACTCCCAGACGGCTCTTCCCCGTTCAAGTTTTGGGTCTCTAAGCTGGATACATGGCCAGAGCTAAGCCAGTATGCATTGGAGGTGCTGGCTTGCCCTGCGGCTAGTGTCTTATCGGAACGTGTCTTTAGTGCCGCAGGTGGTGTACTAACAGACCGTCGCATGCGACTATCCTCCGATAACGTTGACCGGCTTACTTTCCTGAAAATGAACCAGGCCTGGATCTCGCAGGAATTTGCCACTCCTCTGCCTGATTAAGTAATTGGGTGTCATCCAGGTCTCCTGCTGTGTTCATCTTTCTACCACCTGAACTGCTATTCCTGGGCTCCAACACTGCCAGTTGCGGCTCAGAAGTGCAGGCTGCACAGTAAAAACATACGACCCAGTGTTATTGGGTTTCAGTAACGTCAGCTGATCCCCAGCTGTGTAGCCGGCAATGTGTCCTGCGACCGCCACGCTGGCACAACAACCTAAATGTAAGTGAACCCGCCCCCCCCCCCCCCCCCGTCGTTTGTTGCTGAAAGAGCCATCTTGTGCAGCAGTAATGCTGCACAAGGAAAAGGTAGCTCTTTCTTTTTAGCTCTTTGCACACGCAGAACTTAACACTTATAAAATGTGTTCACTGATACCGTTATACCGTCCCGGAGCTGGGACTTTCCTTCGTAATGTGACGCAGCACAGCCGTCATTCCTACCCCCTTGGTGCCATGCGCTGCCTCCTCAGCGTTGTTTTAAGCTGTCACGGAGCCTCCGCTGTTCTGTTATCCCTTGGGCATGCCCTATTTGCGCTGCCTGTCTTCTGACATAATTTGGTGTCAGGCTGGCTGCGCCTGTGCGGCCGCGGTGCCCGAAATCCCGCCTCGCAGTGTCTTCTGATTGAGTCACACTGCGGGCCTGGGATCCATGGGCATGCGCAGTGCATATCTTCCCCTCGGGCTCTCGCTCATTTCCCTCCGCCTTCTTTAGACTGTGCGCCGTCAGCTGATCCCTAGCATGCCACGGCCGTGACACCGCACAGTCTGAAGAAGAGGGAAGGAGGGGAGTGAGAGTCGAGGTTATGCACTGTGCATGCCCATGGTTCCAAGGCCCGCAGTGGGATTACGTTAGATGAGACTGCGAGGTGGGATCTGGAGCAGCGTGGACGCACAGGCACTGACAGCCTGACACCAAATTATGTCAGAAGACAGGCAGCGCTAATTGGGCATGGCCAAGGGCTAACAGAACAGCGCAGGCTCCGTGACAGCTTAAAACAACGCTGAGGAGGCAGCGCACGGCATCAAGGGGATAGGAATGACAGCTGTGCTGTGTCCCATTACGAAGGAAATTCGCACCTCCGGAACGGTTTAACGGTATAAAGGGACACATTTTTAGTGTTTACTTCGGTGTTTGCAAGGAGCATAATTAAAAGAGCAACCTTTTCCTTTTGCATCCTTAGTGCTGCACAAGATGGCTCTTTCAGCTACAAACGTCTTGGGGGGGGGGGTTAAAGGTTTCCTTTCAACTTGCTCCAATCAGGCTTCGGCCTACACTCTGTTCCTCTGCTCCTCCTGCTGTCCCTGGGCTCTAACACCGCCAGTTGGTGCCTGGAAGTGCTGTGTGCACAGTCAACAGTCGCTCCTCTGTTATTGGGGTTCAGTAACGTCAGCTGATCCCCAGCTGTGTGTGCGGCAATACCTCCAATCTGCTCCTCCTGCTGTCCCTGGGCTCTAACACCGCCAGTTGGTGCCTGGAAGTGTTGTGTGCACAGTCAACAGTCGCTCCTCTGTTATTGGGGTTCAGTAACGTCAGCTGATCCCCAGCTGTGTGTGCGGCAATACCTCCAATCTGCTCCTCCTGCTGTCCCTGGGCTCTAACACCGCCAGTTGGTGCCTGGAAGTGCTGTGTGCACAGTCAACAGTCGCTCCTCTGTTATTGGGGTTCAGTAACGTCAGCTGATCCCCAGCTGTGTGTGCGGCAATACCTCCAATCTGCTCCTCCTGCTGTCCCTGGGCTCTAACACCGCCAGTTGGTGCCTGGAAGTGCTGTGTGCACAGTCAACAGTCGCTCCTCTGTTATTGGGGTTCAGTAACGTCAGCTGATCCCCAGCTGTGTGTGTGGCAATACCTCCAATCTGCTCCTCCTGCTGTCCCTGGGCTCTAACACCGCCAGTTGGTGCCTGGAAGTGCTGTGTGCACAGTCAACAGTCGCTCCTCTGTTATTGGGGTTCAGTAACGTCAGCTGATCCCCAGCTGTGTATCCGGCAATGTGTCATGCGACCGCCACGCTGGCACAACTAAAATGTAAGGGGACCTGTCCCCCCCCCCCTAGGCGTTTGTTACTGAAAGAGCCACCATGTGCAGCACTAATACTGCACAAGGGAAAGGTCGCTCTTGAAATTATGCTCCTTGCAAACGCTGAACTACACACTCATGTAATGTGTCCCCTCACACCGTCCAACCGTCCCGGAGGTGGGACTTTCCTTTGTAATGTGACGCAGCACAGCCGTCATTGCTACCCCCTTGGCACCGTGCGCTGCCTCCTTAGCGTTGTTTGATTCCGTCATGGACCCTGCGCTGTTATGTTATCCCTTGGCCATGCACAGTTTGCGCTGCCCGTCCTTTGACATCATTTGTTGTCGTCCTGGCTGCGCCTGTGCGTCCACGCTGCCCGAAATCACACCTCGCAGTGTCGTCTAATGTGATCCCACAGTGGGCCTGGTATCCATGGCCATGCGCAGTGCATATACTAGCCTCTCACTCCCCTTCTTCACGCTTCTTCAGACTAGGCGGCGTCAGCTGATCCCTAATAGCATGCCACGGCCGTGACGCCGCACAGTCTGAAGAAGCAGGAAGGAGGTGAGTGAGAGGCGATGATATGCACTGCGCATGCCCATGGATCCCTGGCCCGCAGTGGGACTACATTAGATGACACTGCAAGGTTGGATCTCGGGCAGCTTGGACGCACAGGCACTGCCAGCCTGACACCTACATGATGTCAGAAGACGGGCACCGCTAACTGTGCATGGCCACGGGATAACATTACAGCGCGGGCTCCGTGACAGAACCAAACAACGTTGAGGAGGTGGCGCCCGGCACCAAGGGGGTTGGAATGACGGCTGTGCTGTGTCACATTACAAAGGAAAGTCCCACTTCCGGGATGGTTTGACGGTGTGAGGGGACACATTATATGAGTGTGTACTTCAGCGTTTGCAAGGAGCATAATTTTCGGAGCCACCATTTTCCATGTGCAGTATTACTGCTGTACAAGATGGCTCTTTCAGCAACAAATGCCTGGGGGGGGGGGTTAAAGGTTCCCTTTCAATTTGCTCCACTGCAGGCTTCGGCCTACACTCTGCTCCTCTTTGATTCCCTGGGTTTCAACACTGTCAGTTGCCACCTGGAAGTGTTGTCTACACAGAAAAAACACTAGGTGATGTGTCAGTGGGGTTCAGCACCGCCAGCTGTTCCCCTGCTGTGTAGTCGGCAACGTGTCCAGCACAAGCCACGCTGGCACAACAGAACAAAAGCTGCCACCAGTGCAGGCTTCGGCCTACACTCTGCTCCTCTCCTCCTCCTGCTGACCCTGGGCTCAAACACCGCTAGTTTTTGCCCGGAAGTGCTAGCTGCACAGAGAAAAACACCAGCCAATGTGTTAGTGGGGTTCAGCAACGCCAGCTGTTCCCCTGCTGTGTAGCCGGCAACGTGACCTGCAAACGCCATGCAGGCACAGGAACTGAAATTAAAGGGAACCTGGCCCCACCCCCCCAGGTGTTTCTATGTATAACAGCCACCTAGTACAGCAGTACTGCTGCATTTGTACAAGGTGGCTGACTTTTTCTCCTTGCCCACGTGGAACTCAACACGTACAAAATGTGTCTCATTGAGACCATTCCACTGTCCCTGAGGTGTGACTTTCCTTTCTAATGATACGCAGCACCCCCATTGTTAGCGCTGCCCGTCTTCTGACATCATTGGTTGGCTGCCTGTGCATCCGCCCTGCTAGAAACAACGCCCCTCGTTGTCATATTTATTTTGTCAGCGAGGGTGTGGTTTATGGGCACGAGCAGTGCATATGTTCGCCTGTCTTAACTCATCTCCTTCCGCCTTCTTCAGACTGTGCGGCCTCCTGGCCGTGGTAGGCGATAAGGGATCAGCTGAGGCCGCCCAGTCTGGAGCAGGTGTAAGGACATGTGTAACCGGCAAACCTATTTACTGCACAAGGCCACGAATCCCAGCCACGCAGTGTGATTTTTTGAAAACACACTGTGGGTCTGGGATTCATGTCCATCGCTAACCGCAACGGCCGACATGAAATGAGGTCAGAAGACAGGAAGCGCTCACAGCGCATGGCCAAGGGATCACAATAGCGCAGACTCCTGTACAGCAAATAACAACGCTCAGGAATCTGCGCCCAGTACCTAGGTGCAAATTTTGACACCTGTGCTGCGTCTCCTTAAAAAGACAAGTCACGCCTCCACAACTGTTTGACAGTATAATGGGCTAAATAGTGTACGTGTTTTAGTCAGCGTGTGCAAGGAGCAAAACAAATAGAGCAACCTTTTACTTGTGCAGCATTAATGCTGCACAAGGTGTGGCTCTTGTACCTTGCAACACCTGAGGGGGGTTAAAGGTAACCTTTGAAATTGGTTCAACTAGGCTTCAGCCTACACTCTGCTCCTCTCCTGCTGACCCTGGGCTCAAACACCGCCAGTTTCTGCCCGGACATGCTAGCTGCACAGAGAGAAACACCAGCCAATGTGTTAGTGGGGTTCAGCACCACCAGCTGTTCCCCTGCTGTGTAGTCGGCATCATGTCCAGCACAAGCCACGCTGGCACAACTGACCAAAAGCTGCCACCAGTGCAGGCTTCGGCCTACACTTTGCTCCTCTCCTCCTCCTGCTGACCCTGGGCTCAAACAACGCCAGTTTCTGCCCGGACATGCTAGCTGCACAGAGAAAAACACCAGCCAATGTGTTAGTGGGGTTCAGCACCGCCAGCTGTTCCCCTGCTGTGTAGCTGGCAACGTGTCCTGCAAACGCCACGCAGGCACATGAACTGAAATTGAAGGGAGCCTGCCCCTCACCCCCCCAGGTGTTTCTATGTATAACAGCCACCTTGTACAGCAGTACTGCTGTATTTGTACAAGGTGGCTGACTTTTTCTCCTTGCACACGTGGAACTCAACAAGTACAAAATGTGTCTCATTACAGACCATTACAATGTCCCTGAGGTGTGACTTTCCTTTTTAATGACACGCAGCACCCCCATTGTTAGCGCTGCCCGTCTCCTGACATCATTGGTTGGCTGGCTGTGCCTGTGCATCCCCCCTGCCCGACACAACGCCCCCCGTTGTCTCATATATTTTGACTGCGAGGGTGTGATTGATGGGCACGAGCAGTGCATATGTTCCCCTGTCTTCACTCCCCTCCTTCCGCCTTCTTCTGACTGTGCGGCCTCATGGCCGCGGCATGCGATAAGGGATCAGCTGAGGCCGCCCAGTCTGAAGCAGGTGTAAGGACATGTGTGAGCGGCGAACATATTTACTGCACAAGGCCACGAATCCCAGCACCGCAGTGTGACTTTAGGAAAAGCCACTGTGGGTCTGGGATTTATGGCCATCGTTAACCGCACCGGCCAACATGAAATGAGGTCATGAGATGGCCTGCACTAACAGGGTATTGCCAAGGGATAACACAAGAGCGCAGTTTCCTGTACTGCAAATAACAACGGTAAGGAATCTGCGCACAGCACCTAGGTGTAAATTTGTACACCTGTGCTGCGTCACCTTAAAAAGACTAGTAGTCACGCCTCCACTACTGTTTGACAGTATAATGGGCTAAATAGTGTACGTGTTTAATTCAGCGTGTGCAAGGAGCAAAATTAAATAGAGCAACCTTTGACTTGTGCATCATTAATGCTGTTCAAGGTGTGGCTCTTGTACCTTGCAACACCTGAGGGGGGGGTTAAAGGTAACCTTTGAAATTGGTTCAACTAGGCTTCGGCCTACACTCTGCTCCTCTACTCCTCCTGCTGACCCTGGGCTCAAACACCGCTAGTTTTTGCCCGGAAATGCTAGCTGCACAGAGAAAAACACCAGCCAATGTGTTAGTGGGGTTCAGCACCGCCAGCTGTTCCCCCGCTGTGTAGCCGGCATCGTGTCCAGCACAAGCCACGCTGGCACAACCGACCAAAAGCTGCCACCAGTGCAGGCTTCGGCCTACACTTTGCTCCTCTCCTCCTCCTCCTGCTGACCCTGGGCTCTAACACCGCTAGTTTTTGCCCGGACATGCAATCTGCACAGAGAAAAACACCAGTCAATGTGTCAGTGGGGTTCAGCAACGCCAGCTGTTCCCCTGCTGTGTAGCTTGCAACGTGACCTGCAAACGCCACGCAGGCACATGAACTGAAATTGAAGGGAGCCTGCCCCCCACCCCCAGGTGTTTCTATGTATAACAGCCACCTTGTACAGCAGTACTGCTGCATTTGTACAAGGTGGCTGATGTTTTCTCCTTGCCCACGTGGAACTCAACACGTACAAAATGTGTCTCATTAGAGACCAATGCTAATGTCCCTGAGGTGTGACTTTCCTTTTTAATGACACGCAGCACCCCCATTGTTAGCGCTGCCCGTCTTCTGACATCATTGGTTGGCTGCCTGTGCTTGTGCGTCCGCCCTGCCCGACACAACGCCCCTCGTTGTCTCATATTTTGGATGCGAGGGTGTTATTGATGGGCATGTGCAGTGCATATGTTCGCCTGTTTTAAGTCACCTCCTTCTGCCTTCTTCAGACTGGGTGTCCTCATGGCTGCGGCATGCGATAAGGGATCAGATGAGGCCGCCCAGTCTGAAGCAGGTGTAAGGACATGTGTGAGCGGCAAACATATTTAGTGCACCAGGGCACGAATCCCAGCACCGCAGTGTGATTTTTTAAAAACACACTGTGGGTCTGGGATTCATGTCCATCGCTAACCGCAACGGCCGACATGAAATGAGGTCAGAAGACAGGAAGCGCTCACAGCGCATGGCCAAGGGATCACAATAGCGCAGACTCCTGTACAGCAAATAACAACGCTCAGGAATCTGCGCCCAGTACCTAGGTGCAAATTTTGACACCTGTGCTGCGTCTCCTTAAAAAGACAAGTCACGCCTCCACAACTGTTTGACAGTATAATGGGCTAAATAGTGTACGTGTTTTAGTCAGCGTGTGCAAGGAGCAAAACAAATAGAGCAACCTTTTACTTGTGCAGCATTAATGCTGCACAAGGTGTGGCTCTTGTACCATGCAACACCTGAGGGGGGTTAAAGGTAACCTTTGAAATTGGTTCAACTAGGCTTCGGCCTACACTCTGCTCCTCTCCTGCTGACCCTGGGCTCAAACACCGCCAGTTTCTGCCCGGACATGCTAGCTGCACAGAGAGAAACACCAGCCAATGTGTTAGTGGGGTTCAGCACCACCAGCTGTTCCCCTGCTGTGTAGTCGGCATCATGTCCAGCACAAGCCACGCTGGCACAACTGACCAAAAGCTGCCACCAGTGCAGGCTTCGGCCTACACTTTGCTCCTCTCCTCCTCCTGCTGACCCTGGGCTCAAACAACGCCAGTTTCTGCCCGGACATGCTAGCTGCACAGAGAAAAACACCAGCCAATGTGTTAGTGGGGTTCAGCACCGCCAGCTGTTCCCCTGCTGTGTAGCTGGCAACGTGTCCTGCAAACGCCACGCAGGCACATGAACTGAAATTGAAGGGAGCCTGCCCCCCACCCCCCAGGTGTTTCTATGTATAACAGCCACCTTGTACAGCAGTACTGCTGTATTTGTACAAGGTGGCTGACTTTTTCTCCTTGCACACGTGGAACTCAACAAGTACAAAATGTGTCTCATTACAGACCATTACAATGTCCCTGAGGTGTGACTTTCCTTTTTAATGACACGCAGCACCCCCATTGTTAGCGCTGCCTGTCTCCTGACATCATTGGTTGGCTGGCTGTGCCTGTGCATCCCCCCTGCCCGACACAACGCCCCCCGTTGTCTCATATATTTTGACTGCGAGGGTGTGATTTATGGGCACGAGCAGTGCATATGTTCCCCTGTCTTCACTCCCCTCCTTCCGCCTTCTTCTGACTGTGCGGCCTCATGGCCGCGACATGCGATAAGGGATCAGCTGAGGCCGCCCAGTCTGAAGCAGGTGCAAGGACATGTGTGAGCGGCGAACATATTTACTGCACAAGGCCACGAATCCCAGCACCGCAGTGTGACTTTAGGAAAAGCCACTGTGGGTCTGGGATTTATGGCCATCGTTAACCACACCGGCCAACATGAAATGAGGTCATGAGACGGCCTGCACTAACAGGGTATTGCCAAGGGATAACACAAGAGCGCAGTTTCCTGTACTGCAAATAACAACGGTAAGGAATCTGCGCACAGCACCTAGGTGTAAATTTGTACACCTGTGCTGCGTCACCTTAAAAAGACTAGTAGTCACGCCTCCACTACTGTTTGACAGTATAATGGGCTAAATAGTGTACGTGTTTAATTCAGCGTGTGCAAGGAGCAAAATTAAATAGAGCAACCTTTGACTTGTGCATCATTAATGCTGTTCAAGGTGTGGCTCTTGTACCTTGCAACACCTGAGGGGGGGGTTAAAGGTAACCTTTGAAATTGGTTCAACTAGGCTTCGGCCTACACTCTGCTCCTCTACTCCTCCTGCTGACCCTGGGCTCAAACACCGCTAGTTTTTGCCCGGAAATGCTAGCTGCACAGAGAAAAACACCAGCCAATGTGTTAGTGGGGTTCAGCACCGCCAGCTGTTCCCCCGCTGTGTAGCCGGCATCGTGTCCAGCACAAGCCACGCTGGCACAACCGACCAAAAGCTGCCACCAGTGCAGGCTTCGGCCTACACTTTGCTCCTCTCCTCCTCCTCCTGCTGACCCTGGGCTCTAACACCGCTAGTTTTTGCCCGGACATGCAATCTGCACAGAGAAAAACACCAGTCAATGTGTCAGTGGGGTTCAGCAACGCCAGCTGTTCCCCTGCTTTGTAGCTTGCAACGTGACCTGCAAACGCCACGCAGGCACATGAACTGAAATTGAAGGGAGCCTGCCCCCCACCCCCAGGTGTTTCTATGTATAACAGCCACCTTGTACAGCAGTACTGCTGCATTTGTACAAGGTGGCTGATGTTTTCTCCTTGCCCACGTGGAACTCAACACGTACAAAATGTGTCTCATTAGAGACCAATGCTAATGTCCCTGAGGTGTGACTTTCCTTTTTAATGACACGCAGCACCCCCATTGTTAGCGCTGCCCGTCTTCTGACATCATTGGTTGGCTGCCTGTGCCTGTGCGTCCGCCCTGCCCGACACAACGCCCCTCGTTGTCTCATATTTTGGATGCGAGGGTGTTATTGATGGGCATGTGCAGTGCATATGTTCGCCTGTTTTAAGTCACCTCCTTCCGCCTTCTTCAGACTGGGTGTCCTCATGGCTGCGGCATGCGATAAGGGATCAGATGAGGCCGCCCAGTCTGAAGCAGGTGTAAGGACATGTGTGAGCGGCAAACATATTTAGTGCACCAGGGCACGAATCCCAGCACCGCAGTGTGATTTTTTAAAAACACACTGTGGGTCTGGGATTCATGTCCATCGCTAACCGCAACGGCCGACATGAAATGAGGTCAGAAGACAGGAAGCGCTCACAGCGCATGGCCAAGGGATCACAATAGCGCAGACTCCTGTACAGCAAATAACAACGCTCAGGAATCTGCGCCCAGTACCTAGGTGCAAATTTTGACACCTGTGCTGCGTCTCCTTAAAAAGACAAGTCACGCCTCCACAACTGTTTGACAGTATAATGGGCTAAATAGTGTACGTGTTTTAGTCAGCGTGTGCAAGGAGCAAAACAAATAGAGCAACCTTTTACTTGTGCAGCATTAATGCTGCACAAGGTGTGGCTCTTGTACCTTGCAACACCTGAGGGGGGTTAAAGGTAACCTTTGAAATTGGTTCAACTAGGCTTCGGCCTACACTCTGCTCCTCTCCTGCTGACCCTGGGCTCAAACACCGCCAGTTTCTGCCCGGACATGCTAGCTGCACAGAGAGAAACACCAGCCAATGTGTTAGTGGGGTTCAGCACCACCAGCTGTTCCCCTGCTGTGTAGTCGGCATCATGTCCAGCACAAGCCACGCTGGCACAACTGACCAAAAGCTGCCACCAGTGCAGGCTTCGGCCTACACTTTGCTCCTCTCCTCCTCCTGCTGACCCTGGGCTCAAACAACGCCAGTTTCTGCCCGGACATGCTAGCTGCACAGAGAAAAACACCAGCCAATGTGTTAGTGGGGTTCAGCACCGCCAGCTGTTCCCCTGCTGTGTAGCTGGCAACGTGTCCTGCAAACACCACGCAGGCACATGAACTGAAATTGAAGGGAGCCTGCCCCCCACCCCCCCAGGTGTTTCTATGTATAACAGCCACCTTGTACAGCAGTACTGCTGTATTTGTACAAGGTGGCTGACTTTTTCTCCTTGCACACGTGGAACTCAACAAGTACAAAATGTGTCTCATTACAGACCATTACAATGTCCCTGAGGTGTGACTTTCCTTTTTAATGACACGCAGCACCCCCATTGTTAGCGCTGCCCGTCTCCTGACATCATTGGTTGGCTGGCTGTGCCTGTGCATCCCCCCTGCCCGACACAACGCCCCCCGTTGTCTCATATATTTTGACTGCGAGGGTGTGATTGATGGGCACGAGCAGTGCATATGTTCCCCTGTCTTCACTCCCCTCCTTCCGCCTTCTTCTGACTGTGCGGCCTCATGGCCGCGGCATGCGATAAGGGATCAGCTGAGGCCGCCCAGTCTGAAGCAGGTGTAAGGACAGGTGTGAGCGGCGAACATATTTACTGCACAAGGCCACGAATCCCAGCACCGCAGTGTGACTTTAGGAAAAGCCACTGTGGGTCTGGGATTTATGGCCATCGTTAACCGCACCGGCCAACATGAAATGAGGTCATGAGACGGCCTGCACTAACAGGGTATTGCCAAGGGATAACACAAGAGCGCAGTTTCCTGTACTGCAAATAACAACGGTAAGGAATCTGCGCACAGCACCTAGGTGTAAATTTGTACACCTGTGCTGCGTCACCTTAAAAAGACTAGTAGTCACGCCTCCACTACTGTTTGACAGTATAATGGGCTAAATAGTGTACGTGTTTAATTCAGTGTGTGCAAGGAGCAAAATTAAATAGAGCAACCTTTGACTTGTGCATCATTAATGCTGTTCAAGGTGTGGCTCTTGTACCTTGCAACACCTGAGGGGGGGGTTAAAGGTAACCTTTGAAATTGGTTCAACTAGGCTTCGGCCTACACTCTGCTCCTCTACTCCTCCTGCTGACCCTGGGCTCAAACACCGCTAGTTTTTGCCCGGAAATGCTAGCTGCACAGAGAAAAACACCAGCCAATGTGTTAGTGGGGTTCAGCACCGCCAGCTGTTCCCCCGCTGTGTAGCCGGCATCGTGTCCAGCACAAGCCACGCTGGCACAACCGACCAAAAGCTGCCACCAGTGCAGGCTTTGGCCTACACTTTGCTCCTCTCCTCCTCCTCCTGCTGACCCTGGGCTCTAACACCGCTAGTTTTTGCCCGGACATGCAATCTGCACAGAGAAAAACACCAGTCAATGTGTCAGTGGGGTTCAGCAACGCCAGCTGTTCCCCTGCTGTGTAGCTTGCAACGTGACCTGCAAACGCCACGCAGGCACATGAACTGAAATTGAAGGGAGCCTGCCCCCCACCCACAGGTGTTTCTATGTATAACAGCCACCTTGTACAGCAGTACTGCTGCATTTGTACAAGGTGGCTGACTTTTTCTCCTTGCCCACGTGGAACTCAGCACGTACAAAATGTGTCTCATTAGAGACCATTACAATGTCCCTGAGGTGTGACTTTCCTTTGTAATGACACGCAGCACCACCCTTGTTAGCGCTGCCCGTCTTTTGACATCATTGGTTAGCTGGCTGCGCCTGTGCATCTCCCCTGCTCGAAACAACGCCCCTCGGTGTCTTATTTTTTTGGACAGCGAGGGTGTGATTGATGGGCATGTGCAGTGCATATGTTTGCCTGTGTTCACTCATCTCCTTCCGCCTTCTTCAGACTGGGTGTCCTCATGGCCGCGGCAGGCGATAAGGGATCAGATGAGGCCGCCCAGTCTGAAGCAGGTGTAAGGACATGTGTGAGCGTCAAAAATATTTACTGCACAAGGCCACGAATCCCAGCCACGCAGTGTGATTTTTTGAAAACACACTGTGGGTCTGGGATTCATGTCCACCGCTAACCGCAACGGCCAACATGAAATGAGGTCATAAGACAGGAAGCGCTCACAGCGCATGGCCAAAGGATCACAAGAGCGCAGACTCCTGTACAGCAACTAACAACGCTCAGGAAGCTGCGCCCATGCAAAAAGGTGTTGTTTTCGACACCTGTGCTGCTTTTCTTTAAAAAGACAAGTCACGCCTCCACTACTGTTTAACAGTATAATGGGCTAAATAGTGTACGTGTTGCATTCAGCTTGTGCAAGTAGACAAATTAATAGAGCAACCTTTTACTTGTGCAGCATTAATGCTGCAGAAGGAGTGGCTCTTGTACTTTGTAACACCTGAGGGGGGGTTAAAGGTAACCTTTGAAATTGGTTCAACTAGGCTTCGGCCTACACTCTGCTCCTCTCCTCCTCCTGCTGACCCTGGGCTCTAACAACGCTAGTTTTTGCCCGGAAATGCTAGCTGCACAGAGAAAAACACCAGCCAATGTGTTAGTGGGGTTCAGCACCGCCAGCTGTTCCCCCGCTGTGTAGCCGGCATCGTGTCCAGCACAAGCCACGCTGGCACAACCGACCAAAAGCTGCCACCAGTGCAGGCTTCGGCCTACACTTTGCTCCTCTCCTCCTCCTCCTGCTGACCCTGGGCTCAAACACCGCTAGTTTTTGCCCGGAAATGCTAGCTGCACAGAGAAAAACACCAGCCAATGTGTTAGTGGGGTTCAGCACCGCCAGCTGTTCCCCCGCTGTGTAGCCGGCATCGTGTCCAGCACAAGCCACGCTGGCACAACCGACCAAAAGCTGCCACCAGTGCAGGCTTCGGCCTACACTTTGCTCCTCTCCTCCTCCTGCTGACCCTGGGCTCAAACACCGCCAGTTTTTGCCCGGACATGCGATCTGCACAGAGAAAAACACCAGCCAATGTGTTAGTGGGGTTCAGCAACGCCAGCTGTTCCCCTGCTGTGCAGCTTGCAACGTGACCTGCAAACGCCACGCAGGCACATGAACTGAAATTGAAGGGAGCCTGGCCCCCACTCCCAGGTGTTTCTATGTATAACAGCCACCTTGTACAGCAGTACTGCTGCATTTGTACAAGGTGGCTGATGTTTTCTCCTTGCCCACGTGGAACTCAACACGTACAAAATGTGTCTCTTTGAGACCATTCCACTGTCCCTGAGGTGTGACTTTCCTTTCTAATGATACGCAGCACCCCCCTTGGTAGCGCTTCCCGTCTTCTGACATCATTGGTTGGCTACTTGCGCCTGTTCGTCCGCCCTGCCTGAATAAAATGCTCCTCGTTGTCTTAATTATTTTGACTGCGAGGGTGTGATTGATGGGCACGAGCAGTGCATATCTTCGCCTGTCTTAACTCATCTCCTTCCGCCTTCTTCAGACTGTGCAGCCTCATGGCCGCGGCATGCGAGAAGGGATCAGCAGAGGCCGCCCAGTCTGAAGCAGGTGTAAGGACGTGTGTGAGCGGCCAAAATAATTACTGCTCAAGGCCACGAATCCCAGCACCGCAGTGTGGCTTTATGAAAAGACACTGTGGGTCTGGGATTTATGGCCATCGTTAACCGCACCGGCCAACATGAAATGATGTCATAAGATGGGCAGCGCTAACAGGGCATTGCCAAGGGATAACACAAGAGCGCAGACTCCTGTACAGCAAATAACAACGCTCAGGAAGCTGCGCCAAGCACCAAGGCGTTATTTTGGACACCTGTGCTGCGTCTCATCAAAAAACCAAGTCACGCATCCACTACAGTTTGACTGTAGAATGGGGTAAATTGTGTATGTCTTTCATTCAGCGTGTGCAAGTAGACAAATTAATAGAGCAACCTTTCACTTGTGCAGCATTAATACTGCACAAGGTGTGTCTCTTGTACTTTGTAACACCTGAGGGGGGGGTTAAAGGTTTCCTTTGAAATTGGTTCAACTAGGCTTCGGCCTACACTCTGCTCCTCTCCTCCTCCTCCTGCTTCAACACGGGCTCTAACATCGCTAGTTTTTGCCCGCAAGTGCTAGCTGCACAGAGAAAAACACACGCCATTGTGTTAGTGGGGTTCAGCAACGCCAGCTGTTCCCCCAGTGTGTAGCCGGCAAAGTGTCCTGCAAACGCAACGCAGACACAAAGCTGCCTCCAGTGCAGGCTTCGGCCTACACTCATCTCCCCCTGCTTACCCTTTGCTCCAACACCGCTAGTTGGGGCTCTAGGAAGACAATCTTTAGTAGGCAAGGCAACGCATCTGGGTTCCAGCACCGCCAGCTGGTTCTCGGCAGTGTTCTTGTCACAGGTACTCCCTCGTGCCAAGCCTGGTTTCAGCACCGTCAGCTGTTTCCGGGTTGTGTCAACTTCACTGAGACGCCTATGCTTGCCCCGTCGTGGTGCGGTCGAGTTAGCCAACTCCAGGGTGCCTCCAGTTTAGGAGCTTCCTATGTGGGCTGCGTGAACTGGTAGTCAAGGCTGGTTCTGTAGTGCCAGTAGGCCCAGCTCCCCCTGTAGGACTGTTGGGGTTCGGTAACTGCGGCTGCCTTGCGGCCTAGCTGTTCTCTCCTCTCCTGTGGACCTTCGGGTCCACCACCTGGTTCCAGCACCGTCAGCTGGTTCCGGGCCGAGCCTTTGGCTTAGGTGCCTCCTCCTGGGTATCCGAGTTCCGCCAACGCCAGGCGGTCCTTGGTAGTGCTTTTAAGCGCGGGCACCTACAGCTTAGTAACCGGGTTCCAGCACCGTCAGCTGGTCCTCGGTCGTGCCATTGGCTCTTGCACACTGGGGCAACGCATCCGGGTTCCAGCACCGCCAGCTGGTTCTCGGCAGTGTTCTTGTCACAGGTACTCCCTCGTGCCAAGCCTGGTTTCAGCACCGTCAGCTGTTTCCGGGTTGTGTCAACTTCACTGAGACGCCTATGCTTGCCCCGTCGTGGTGCGGTCGAGTTAGCCAACTCCAGGGTGCCTCCAGTTTAGGAGCTTCCTATGTGGGCTGCGTGAACTGGTAGTCAAGGCTGGTTCTGTAGTGCCAGTAGGCCCAGCTCCCCCTGTAGGACTGTTGGGGTTCGGTAACTGCGGCTGCCTTGCGGCCTAGCTGTTCTCTCCTCTCCTGTGGACCTTCGGGTCCACCACCTGGTTCCAGCACCGTCAGCTGGTTCCGGGCCGAGCCTTTGGCTTAGGTGCCTCCTCCTGGGTATCCGAGTTCCGCCAACGCCAGGCGGTCCTTGGTAGTGCTTTTAAGCGCGGGCACCTACAGCTTAGTAACCGGGTTCCAGCACCGTCAGCTGGTCCTCGGTCGTGCCATTGGCTCTTGCACACTGGGGCAACGCATCCGGGTTCCAGCACCGCCAGCTGGTTCTCGGCAGTGTTCTTGTCACAGGTACTCCCTCGTGCCAAGCCTGGTTTCAGCACCGTCAGCTGTTTCCGGGTTGTGTCAACTTCACTGAGACGCCTATGCTTGCCCCGTCGTGGTGCGGTCGAGTTAGCCAACTCCAGGGTGCCTCCAGTTTAGGAGCTTCCTATGTGGGCTGCGTGAACTGGTAGTCAAGGCTGGTTCTGTAGTGCCAGTAGGCCCAGCTCCCCCTGTAGGACTGTTGGGGTTCGGTAACTGCGGCTGCCTCGCGGCCTAGCTGTTCTCTCCTCTCCTCTCCTGTGGACCTTCGGGTCCACCACCTGGTTCCAGCACCGTCAGCTGGTTCCGGGCCGAGCCTTTGGCTTAGGTGCCTCCTCCTGGGTATCCGAGTTCCGCCAACGCCAGGCGATCCTTGGTAGTGCTTTTAAGCGCGGGCACCTACAGCTTAGTAACCGGGTTCCAGCACCGTCAGCTGGTCCTCGGTCGTGCCATTGGCTCTTGCACACTGGGGCAACGCATCCGGGTTCCAGCACCGCCAGCTGGTTCTCGGCAGTGTTCTTGTCACAGGTACTCCCTCGTGCCAAGCCTGGTTTCAGCACCGTCAGCTGTTTCCGGGTTGTGTCAACTTCACTGAGACGCCTATGCTTGCCCCGTCGTGGTGCGGTCGAGTTAGCCAACTCCAGGGTGCCTCCAGTTTAGGAGCTTCCTATGTGGGCTGCGTGAACTGGTAGTCAAGGCTGGTTCTGTAGTGCCAGTAGGCCCAGCTCCCCCTGTAGGACTGTTGGGGTTCGGTAACTGCGGCTGCCTCGCGGCCTAGCTGTTCTCTCCTCTCCTGTGGGCCTTCGGGTCCACCACCTGGTTCCACCACCGTCAGCTGGTTCTAGGCAGTGTCTTTTGCTCTTGTACCTTCTGCTCCCCATCCTGATTCCAGTAACGTCAGCTGGTTCCGGGCAGAGCCTTTGGCTTAGGTGCCTCCTTCTGGGTATCCAAGTTCCACCAACGTCAGGTGGTCCTTGGTAGTGCTTTCAGGCACGGGTACCTCCTGCTTAGTAACCGGGTTCCAGTAACGTCAGCTGGTCCTCGGTAGTTCCATTGGCTCTTGGACCTTCGGCTACCCATCCGGGTTCCAGTACCGTCAGCTGGTTCTCGGCAGTGTCTTTTGCTCTTGTACCTTCTGCTCCCCATCCTGGTTCCAGTAACGTCAGCTGGTTCCGGGCAGAGCCTTTGGCTTAGGTGCCTCCTTCTGGGTATCCGAGTTCCGCCAACGTCAGGCGGTCCTTGGTAGTGCTTTTTAGCACGGGTACCTCCTGCTTAGTAACCGGGTTCCAGTAACATCAGCTGGTCCTCGGTAGTTCCATAGGCTCTTGAACCTTCGGGTAGCCATCCGAGTTCCAGTTCCATCAGCTGGTTCTTGGCATTTTCTCAGCCTTCTTGTACCTTCTGCTACATTTCCAAGTTGAAGACCCTAAAGTCGACGACCCGGAAGACCACCCCGATGACGACGACGACGACGACCCGGAAGACCACCCCGATGACGACGACGACGACGGTGGAGACGACGACGGAGACGACGACGGCGGAGACGATGACGGCGGAGATGACGACACTGAAGACGACGACCCTGGAGACGACGACATGGAAGACCGAGAAGCAGAAGAACAAGAGGCTGCAGAACAAAGAGCAGAAGAACATTAAGCATAACACTTAATATCAGAGCAAAAGATATTATCTAAATTATATGCAGAAGAAGACTAAGCAGTGTATGGGGCTGAGTCCGTTCCTCCTCGTGGTGCCCCTGGATAAAGCCTGATGCTGCAGGCCAAACTGAACGCGGACAAATGTAACTTTTGTGACTGGCAGAACGGAAGGTGTAATCTTCCAACTTTTATAGATAACAACTACGGGAATGCCTGTCACAAATGAGAATATGATGAAGAAGTAGAATAGGAAGAATAATAACAGTGGAATAAAAAGAATATGTAGAATAGGAAGAATAATAATAGTTGAAGAAAATGAATATGAAGAATGTAATAAAAAAAAAAAATAGGTAGAAGATGAAGAAGAAGATGAATAAGGTGAAGAAGTTGATGTCAAAGATGCTGATGATGATGAAGATGAAAGTGTGGGAAAAGGAAAAAAAAGAAGGGGAAGGTCGTGGAATAGTGAAACATCAATATCTGACAAAATAAAAAAAAATTTACATAGTCAATATCTTTTTCAATCCGAACGTCTTTAAAAAAAAAAAAAATCATGCTATTCTATTTGATTGGACTAATCCTCATTGCCTTTAATGTCTCCGCCACCTCCCCCATACATCCTACATTATTCTTAGTTGTTTTCCTTCATGTAAAATGAACCTACAAGGAAAGAAAGGGTTTATTTTAATTCCGATATTTTGGTCCCATTGACTTGCATTGGGATCGGGTATCGGTATCGGCGATATCCGATATTTTTTGAATATCGGCCGATCCAAACCGATACCGATACTTTCCGATATCGGAAGGTATCGCTCAACACTATTCTCGAGTCATTAAGTTTTCCCAGTTTTTTGTGGCAAAATTAGGGGTCTCGGCTTATACTCGGGTCGGTTTATACTCGAGTATATACAGTAATTGTTTTTGCATTGCTGCATTCTGAGAGCTATACCTTCTTATTTTTCCCTTGAAGAAGTTGTATGCTGGCTTGTTTTTTGCGGGACAGAGAAACAAACTGTATTTACATTCAGCAACTTTTTGTTCATGTTTTATTTCAGCTTACGTAGAATACATTTTTTTGCAAAAAAACGTATCAACTAAATACCCTGTTTTTTTTCATCTTTTGACTAGCACTTGCTTATTACTGTGATTTTTTTTTACAACAGAGTATTTTTGGCCTCGCTGTGCTCTTTTGTGTCTTCAAGTTTCTTGGTGGTGTGTGAACATATTCCGACAGACTTGTTCGATGTGCAAGTAGCCCATGTGTTTCTGGTTCCATAATTGTTCTCTTGTTTCTACAAGACTGGGGAGTCCACCACACCTTATGGGTCATTTGCACTAAAGCTGTTCCATCCAGCATGTCCACATGAATATTCCCTCTCTGATACAGGTACTAACTATACAGATGATCAGGTTTTTAAATACATCAGATAGGGATTATATACATTAGGTAGGACTGCTCTATATGGGTATACCTTGACGATTGGTGGAGCAGCTTAGTATACTTTTTTTGCAAAAAAACGTATCAACTAAGTACCCTGTTTTTTCCCATCTTTTGACTAGCACTTGCTTATTACTGTGTTTTTTTTTTACAACAGAGTATTTTTGGCCTCACAGTGCTCTTTTGTGTCTTCGAGTATATACAGTAAATTAATTTATGTGAATAATATTTTTTTATTTTTTTGCTTGGGGATTTCTTAAAAATATCTTTACACTTATTATTAACTTTTTTTATACTTTTTTACATTGTCCCAGGATGCTTCTGCACTGCAGAGTATCAGATCAGCGTCTGACAGACAGGGAAGGAGACGTCTCAGCTCCTGCTCCTACCAGGCACTGAGAAGCCACCTTCCCTGGAGAACCTTGCAGCCATCTTGCCGTGCTGTTCTGATGGGTGCACACAGAGGGGTGAACATGTCTAGGTTCTTTATTATTTAAGTGGTGAAAAAAATTCCAAAGTGTGTAGAAAAAAAAAATAGTGCCTTTTTCCAAGACCACTAGCGTCTACATTTTTGGGGATCTGGGGCCGGGTGATGGCTTATTTTTTCTGCGCCGAGCTGGTATTTGTATTGATATTATGATGTGTATATGATCTTTTGATCACCTGTTATTTAATTTTATTGCAATGTTGCAGCGACCAAAAAAAAACGTAATTCTGGCGTCTACGTTTTTTTCCCGCTACGCCGTTTACCGATTGGATTAATTCTTTTTTTATATTGATAAACTAGGTGATTCTGAATGTGACAATACCAAATATGTGTATGTTTTTTTTTTTTTATTGTTTTATTTTGAATGGGGTGAAACGGGGGTGATTTGAACTTATATGTATTTTTTTATTTTTTTAATATTTTAAAAACCTTTTTTTTACTTTTTACTTGCTTCAATAGTCCACATGTGAGACTAGAATCTGTGATCATCCGATCATTTGTGCTACATAGAGCAGGACTGCAGCCCTGCTCTATGTAGCAGATATGCTTATTTGCTATGAGCGCCGACCACTGGGTGGCACTCATAGCTATCCGGCTGTGACAACCACAGGTGTCTCCTGCTGACCCCGGGTTGTCATGCCAACCCATCGGTGACCCACGGTCATGTGACATGTGTGCCGATTGGAAAAGGTAATGACTCCCTTCCTGAGCGTTCATGTGAAATGCTGCTGTGAAAGTTTGACAACAGCATTTAACATCTTGTTAGCAGCTGCAGGTGAATAGCTATTTCACCCGTGGCTGTTACGAGCACATCGGATCAGCTGTCATGTGCCGGAAAAGGTGTGGGCTCATAACAAACAGGGGGAGGTGTCCAATGACGGATTCTGCCCATGATTGGACGTTAAGGGGTTAAACACACGGGCTGATTAGCGGATCAAGCAGCTTTATATGAAAATCCTTATTTATTATAATGATGGCTGGACCACACAATGCAAGTACGTTTCACCTATTTTGTCCCCCATTTTCCTTGTAGATTGTAAGCTTACGAGCAGGGACCTCACTTCTAATGTAACTGTTTAAGCTGTCCTACCTTGCATTGAATTGTCTGTGTGTGTCACCGCTTAATTGTGAAGTGCCGAGGAATATGATTGCAGTATATTAACCCCTTCCTGACCTTTGACGCACCGTATGCGTCATGAAAACCTGTGCCAATCCGACCTGTGACGCAGCATACGCATCATGGCCGGATTGGGCTCCTGCAGGCCGGGTGAAAGGGTTAACTGTATATTCACCCGGCCTGCTGGGACAGGAGGAGTTGTACTTTAGCCCAGGGGGGTGGCTTCACCCCCCCCCCCCCCCCCCGTGGCTACGATCGCTCTGATTGGCTGTTGAAAGTGACGTTTCACTTTCACTTTCAATCAGAGCAATAGTAATATTTCACCATTGAAAATTGGTGAAATATTACAATCCAGCCATGGCCGATGCTGAAATAGCATCAGCCATGGCTGGAGATCGTGATCTGACCCCCCCACTGCCACCGATCTGCTTCCCTCTGTCCTCTGTCCTGTCATTTCCTGTCCTGTCCTCCGCTCCCCTCCGTCCTCCTGTCCGCTCCCCGCGCTGTCCGCTCCCCCAGCTGTCTGATCCCCCCCATCATACTTAACGACCTCCTGTGTCCCTCCCGGTGTCCATCCGGCTGCTGCATGGGCGCCGCCATCTTGGAAAATGGCGGGCGCATGCGCAGTGCACCTGAGGAATCTGCCGGCTGGCACATTCGTTACAAGTACATTTTGATCGCTGTGATAGGTTTTATCACAGCGATCAAAATAAAAAAAATAATAAATAAACCCCCCTTTATCACCCCCATAGGTAGGGACAAAAATAAAATAAAGAAATTATTTTTTTTTTTCTTTGCCCCACTAGGGTTAGGGTTGGGGTTAGGGTTAGTTCACACTGCGTCTAAGCAGTCCGTTAGACGGACTATGTTACACCACGGCATAAACGCGGTGTAATGTAGTCCGTTACGGCCGCCATTGACAGCAATGTCGGACGCATCACTAGCGCACGCCCACAATGGGTGTACGCTAGGGATGTGCCGTCATTGAGTGACGGACCCGGAGACGCGGGCTGCAGCGTTTCCGGGTCCGTCACTGCTAGCGCAGATAGAGCTAGCAGATGCTCTATCTGCGCTAGCACGATGCAAACGTCAGCACTTGCGCTAGCAGCAGCCCATTAGCGTATGCGCTGAACGGGCTGCTGCTAGCGCAATGTGAACCTGGCCTTAGGGTTAGGGTTTGGGTTATGGCTAGAATTAGGGTTATAACTAGGGTTAGGGTTAGAATTAGGCTTTGTGCACACGGTGCGGATTTGGCTGCGGATCTGCAGCAGATTTGGCTGCAGATCCGCAGCGGATTGACCGCTGCGGATTCGTAGCAGTTTTCCATCAGGTTTACAATACCATGTAAACCTATGGAAAACCAAATCCGCTGTGCCCATGGTGCGGAAAATACCGTGCGGAAACGCTGTGTTGTATTTTCCGCAGCATGTCAATTCTTTGTGCGGATTCCGCAGCGTTTTACACCTGTTCCTCAATTGGAATCCACAGGTGAAATCCGCACAAAAAACACTGGAAATCCATGGTAAATATTCAGGTAAAATGCAGTGCCTTTTACCTGTGGATTTTTCAAAAATGGTGCGGAAAAATCTCACACGAATCCGCAACGTGGGTACATAGCCTTAGGGTTAGGGTTGGAATTAGGGCTAGGGTTGGAAATAGGGTTAAGATTAGGCTGTGGTTAGGGTTATGGTTAGGGTTAGGGGTGTGTTGGGGTTAGGGTTGGGATTAGGGTTAGGATTAGGGTTAGGGTTGGGATTAGGGTTAGGGGTGTGTTGGGGTTAGGGTTGTGGTTAGGGGTGTGTTGGGGTTAGGGTTGTGATTAGGGTTATGGCTAGAGTTGGGATTAGCGTTAGGGGTGTGTTGGGGTTAGTGTTGGAGTTAGAATTGAGGGGTTTCCACTGTTACGGCACATCAGGGGTCTACAAATGCAACATGGCGCCACCATTGATTCCAGTCAATCTTGCATTCAGAAAGTCAAATGGTGCTCCCTCCCTTCCGAGCCCCGACGTGCACCCAAACAGTGGTTTACCCCCACATATGGGGTACCAGCATACTCAGGACAAACTGGGCAACAATTATTGGAGTCCAATTTCTCCTGTTACCCTTATGAAAATAAAAAATTGCTTGCTAAAACATAATTTTTGAGGAAAGAAAAATGATTTTTTATTTTCACGGCTCTGCGTTGTAAACTTCTGTGAAGCACTTAGGGGTTCAAACTGCTCACCACATAACTAGATAGGTTACTTGGGGGGTCTAGTTTCCAAAATGTGGTCACTTGTGGGGGGTTTCTACTGTTTAGGCACATCAGGGGCTCTGCAAATGCAACATGACGCCCGCAGACCATTACA
Organism: Ranitomeya imitator; assembly: GCF_032444005.1. Classification (NCBI taxonomy): domain Eukaryota; kingdom Metazoa; phylum Chordata; class Amphibia; order Anura; family Dendrobatidae; genus Ranitomeya; species Ranitomeya imitator. The sequence continues at coordinate 592,976,618 of NC_091286.1, forward strand.
TAAAGTCTGCATTTCAAAAGTCACTACTTCCCTTCCGAGCCCCGACGTGTGACCAAACAGTGGTTTACCCCCACATATTGGGTATCAATGTACTCAGGACAAACTTGGCAACAACTATTGGGGTCCAATTTCTCCTCTTACCCTTGTGAAAATAAAAAATTGCTTGCTAAAACATCATTTTTGAGGAAAGAAGCATGACTTTTTATTTTTACGGCTCTGCGTTGTAAACTTCTGTGAAGCACTTGGGGGTTCAAAGTGCTCACCACATATCTAGATAAGTTCCTTTTGGGGTCTAGTTTCCAAAGAGGGGTCACTTGTGGGGGGTTTCTACTGTTTAGGCACATCAGGGGCTCTGCAAACGCAACGGGACGCCCGCAGACCATTCCATCAAAGTCTGCATTTCAAAAGTCACTACTTCCCTTCCGAGCCCCGACGCGTGCCCAAACAGTGGTCCCCCCCACATATTGGGTATCAGCGTACTCAGGACAAACTGTACAACAACCTTTCGGGTCCAATTTCTCCTGTTACTCTTGTGAAAATAAAAAAATTGTGGGCTAAAAAATAATTTTTGAAGAAAGAAAAATGTTTTTTATTTTCACGGCTCTGCATTATAAACTTCTGTGAAGCACTTGAGGGTTTAAAGTGGTCACCACACATCTAAATTAGTTCCTTGGGAGGTCTAGTTTCCAAAATGGGGTCACATGTCGGGAAGTTCCAATGTTTAGGCACACAGGGGCTCTCCAAACGCAACATGGTGTCAGCTAATGATTGGAGCTAATTTTTCATTCAAAAAGTCAAATGGCACTCCTACCATTCTGAGCCCTACCATGTGCCCAAACAGTGGTTTACCCCCACATGTGAGGTATCAGTGTACTCAGGAGAAATTGGCAAATACATTTTAGGATCCATTTTATTCTGTTGCCCATGTGGAAATGAACAAATTGAGGCAAAAAAATTTTTTTGGGGAAAAAAAATACTTTTTCATTTTTCATCAATTTGTGAAGCACCTGGGGGTTCAAAGTGCTCACTATGCATCTAGATAAGTTCCTTGGGGGGTCTAGTTTCCAAAATGGGATCACATGTGGGGAAGCTCCAATATTTTGGCACACGGGGGCTCTCCAAACGCGACATGGTGTCCGCTAATGATTGGAGCTAATTTTTCATTCAAAAGTTAAATGGCGCTCCTTCCCTTCCGAGCCTTGCCGTGTGCACAAACAGTGGTTTGTGATCACATTTGAGGTATCGATGTACTCAGGAGAAATTGCCCAACACATTTTAGGATCCATTTTATCCTGTTACCCATGTGAAAATGAAAAAATTGAGGCTAAAAGAAATTTTTTGTGAAAAAAAGTACTTTTTCATTTTTACGGATCAATTTGTGAAACACCTGGGGGCTCAACATGCTCACTATGCATCTAGATAAGCTCCTTGGGGGGTCTAGTTTCCAAAATGGGGTCACTTGTGGGGGAGCTCCAATGTTTAGGCACACAGGGTCTCTCCAAACGCGACATGGTGTCCGCTAAAAATTGGAGCCAATTTTTCATTGAAAAAGTCAAATGTCGCTCCTTCCCTTCCGAGCCCTGTCGTGCGCCCAAACAGTGGTTCCCCACCCCCACATATGGGGTATCGGTGTACTCAGGACAAATTGTACAATATCTTTTGGTGTCCAGTTTCTCTTTTTACCCTTGGGAAAATAAAAAAATTGTTGCTAAAACATCATTTTTGTGACTAAAAAGTTAAATGTTCATTATTTCCTTCCATGTTGCTTTTGCTGCTGTGAAGCAACTGAAGGGTTAATAAACATCTTGAATGTGTTTTTGAGTACCTTGAGGGGTGCAGTTTTTAGAATGGTGTCACTTTTGGGTATTTTCAGCCATATAGACCTCTCAAACTGACTTCAAATGTGAGGTGGTCTCTAAAAAAAATGTGGGTAATGTTATTTATTAATTATTTTGTGTCACATAACTCTCTCGTTTAACAGAATAAAAATTCAAAATTTGAAAATTGCAAAATTTTCAAAATGTTAGCCAAATTACCACTTTTTTCACAAATAAACGCATAAATTATCGACCTAAATTTACAACTAACATGAAGCCCAATATGTCACGAAAAAACAATCTCAGAACGGCTAGGATTCGTTGAAGCGTTCCTGAGTTATTACCTCATAAAGGGACACTAGTCACAATTGCAAAAAACGGCCAGGTCTTTAAGGTCAAAATAGGCTGGGTCATGATGAAGGGGTTAATAAAATTATTATTGGAATATTCTGAAAAGTGGATGTGGGAACCGACTGATTTTCTTTATCAGTCCCAAGAAACCTGAGTCTGATACAGTGAATTGGTCAAATATTAAATCATTAACTGAAGAAGAACAAATAATTTAGATACCTACTGATCACATGTATGTCAATTCTAACTAAGACTGAGCTGATATTGTAACTTGATGAGAATGCTGAGTCTGAGTGCCAAATATAGGTGCTTCTTACAAAATTAGAATGTCATCAAAAAGATAATTTACTTCAGTTCTTCAATGCAAAAAAGTGAATCTCATATATTATATACAGTAGAGTCATTACAAACAGTGATAGATTTCAAGTGCTTATTTATGCTAATGTTGATGATTATGTCTTACAACCAATGAAAACTCAAAAGTCATTATCTCAGTTAATTAGAATACTTTATAACATCAGCTTGAAAAATGATTTAAAAATCTGAAATGTTGGCCTCCTGAAACGTATATTCAGTAAATGGGCATTGAATACTTGGTTGGGGCTCCTTTGGCATCAATAAGGGTACGTTCAGACTAGCGTTGTGCTAGTGTACGTCGGCGCCGCGTCGGGCGACGCAGCGGCGACGCACGCGTCATGCGCCCCTATGTTTAACATGGGGGACGCATGCGTTTTTGCTTGTTGCGTTTTGCGACAAATGCGTCTTTTTTGCCGCAAGCGTCAGACCAAGAAAACGCAACAAGTTGCATTTTTCTTGCGTCCGATTTTCGGCAAAAAACGACGCACGCGTCGCAAAACGCAGCGTTTTTGCATGCGTTTTGCCGCATTTTTTCGGTGCGTTGTGCGTCGCGTCGCCGACGCAGCGGCGCACAACGCTAGTCTGAACGTGCGGTTACTGCATCAATGCGGCGTAGCATGGAGGCAAACAGCCTGTGTCACTACTGAGGTGTTATGGAAGTCCATGCTGCTTCGATAGCAGCCTTCAGCTCATCTGCATTGTTGGTTCTGGTGTCTCTCATCTTCCTCTTGACAATTCCGAATCTATGGGGTTAAAGTCAGGCGAGTTTGCTGGCCAATCAATCACAGTGTTACTATTGTTTTTAAACCAGGTATTGGTACTTTTGGCAGTGTGGACAGGTGCCAAGTTCTGCTGGAGAATGAAATTTCCAACTCCAAAAAGCTTACCGGCAGAGGGAAGCATGAAGTGCTCTATAATTTTCTGGTAGACGGCTGCGCTGACTTTGGTCTTGATAAGACACAGCAGACCTACACCAGCAGATGAAATGGCTCCCCAAACCATCACTGATTGTGGAAACTTCACACCTCAATCATCTTGGATTGTGTGCCTCTCCACTATTCCTCCAGACATTGGGACCTTGATTTCCAAATTAAATGCAAAATTTGCTTTAATCTTAAAACACCTTGGACTACTGAGCAACAGTCCTGTTCTTTTTCTCCTTGGCCCAGGTAGGACACTTCTGGCATTGTCAATTGGTCATAAGGTGCTTGACACAAGCAATGCGACACTTATAGCCCATATCCTGAATACATCTGTGTGTGGTAGCTTTTGAAGCAATGACTCCAGCAGCAGTCTACTCCTTGTGAATCTCCCCATTTTTGAATGGCTTTTTCTTAACAATCCTTTCAAGGTTGCGGTTATCCTGGTTGCTCGTGCAACTTTTTCTACCACATTTTTCTTTTCACTCAACTCTCCATTAATATGCTGTTCACTCTGTGAACAGCGAAGCTTTTTTTAGCAATGACCTTTTGTGGCTTACCCTCCGTGTGGAGTGTGGCAATGACGGCCTTCAGGACATCTATCAAGTCAGCAGTCTTCTCCATGATTGTGCAGCCTTCTGAAACAGACTTAGGAAGCCTTTGCAGATGTTTTTTGTTAATTATTATAATTTACGGAGATAATGTCTTTTGGGTTTTCATTGACTGTAAGCCATAATCATCAACATTAACAGAAATAAACACTTGAAATAGATCACTCTGTTTCTAATGACTCTATATATGAGTTTCACTTTTTGAATTGAAAAACTGAAATAAATTAACATTTTGATGATATTCTAATTTTGGGAGAAGCACCTGTACCTATCTAAAACATTATAATTTTGTTTAATCTTTTGTCTTAGTCAGTACATGGTCTTTAATGTTTAAAATGATGTGTGTAAAATCTGCAGTCAGTCATGTAGCCAATGGTATAGTTCGTGACTGTTTAATTCTTATGTCTTTGATGACCAACTTAAAGAAACACTCCCATCTAAGTTTTTATCCTCTTAGTTTATTGCAATCATCATATTATACAACACAGTGTACTTACACCTACTCATTTTGCCCTTCTACCCAGTTCATTCTTTTATATTTCATTAGGAGTATGACATCACATGATTAAAAACTGAGTAACTGAATTCTTCTAAGCTCCACGTAGAAACAGGACTTTTATTCCCCGCATGACTCATGAGTCACTGCAAAAGTCCCTGACGTGAGCTGGGTCAGAAATTGAAGAGAGGAATGATTTATGCAGGAAAATTACACTTTCTAATGTTACATAGATAGTAGGGTTGATCAAATAGCTTTGGATAAAAGTAATACGGATAAACACTAGCGTTCTGCGTGCGAGTGAAACTTGAGGGTTAGATCTATATAGAGAGTCGCTGGTGGTTAAAGCAGGTTCTGTGTGTATCTGCTAAAAAACCAGTACAAACCAGTACAAACTGACTACAGAGTTCACTCCACTTCTCCAATCAGACAACTTAGAACGAACATCTACCCTGCTCAATCTGGGGCAAACTAGTAGGACACCATATCTGCTTCTAAAGGGCAGCTTTTACTCGCAGTATCTACTAATTACACCACCAACTATCCACCAATATTGATCTTCAATTGGTTACACTACCCTGTGTCACCCCAGTAAGTACAATTATAGACATATTATTATATCTTATTGCTTTGAATTAGTGCCATCATAAAAGTCTGACTAATGGTCTGGTCAGTAAAAACTCTTTTCTATATAGTGGAGAACACACTCCATCCCATCAAATCCCGAGACTATCAAATCTTTGAAACACGTACCTTTCACCAAACCCGGATTTTTGGAGCAATCATAGTAAGTTTTTCTTCATTTATATATCCCATATATCCTTGGAATTATTCCTCTACTACTATTGTCACTTTATATACCTAGAGTAGCGCGGTGTTTCATTTTGTTTCTTACTAGCTTCAGATGAGAGTCTATCCGAATAGCTATAGCGCTTCCCAAATAGCTACCTCGGTAACCTGGGTACCTGGAGCGCTCCCGATAATCAGCTGTTCAGCACCGCAGCTGCATGTGTCGCAGCTGTGTGACAGTTACAACACATGCATTGAAAGCCCAAACAATAGCCTCTCTTTTCATGTGTTGTGACTGTCACACAGCCGTGACACGTGCAGCCGCGGTGCTGAACAGATTATCAGGAGCGCTCCAGTTATCAAGGTTACCGAGGCAGCTATTTGGCAAGCGCTGTAGCTATTCGTATAAGCTCTTATCCTAAGCTATTTGATCAACACTAATGGATATACAAAAAAAGTTGCACTCTATCGTGCTAAAGCATTTCAATGGGGAATATATGAAATATGAATAGCAATACGACTTTTGAATATTAGCAAAACATGAAGGAGACGTTTTGCACAATATTTGGCCAAATAATGTCTGCCCATCAACCAACGTCAAGGTGGTCTCAAGTAACTGATGGGTCCCTAACCATTGTGAACACCTCTCTTAGGCCGGGGTCACACTTGCGAGTGCAATGCGAGAAACTCGCGTGAGTCTCTCGCATCAATATCCGGAACTGCCGCCTGTACTTGGGACCAGACCATTCAGCTGCAGAGAAATACATGGAGCTGCATGGTCTGGTCCCGAGTGCCAGCTGCAGTGCCAAGTATTGATGCGAGAAACTCGTGTGAGTTTCTTGCATTGCACTCGCAAGTGTGACCCCCGCCTCAGGCTGATGTCTGAATACCTGGGCGAATGTGGACACCTTTCCCAGTAAAGCCTGAATTTATGGGTAGGTAGGAACCTGCTGCATTTAAAATCACCACATGGTGAAGGGCGGAGTGCTCGGTCACTAAGCCAACATAGAAACAACAAAAATCTGACTGGCACATCCAAACCACTGTGGATAGGGCATACCAGGAGCAGCTACCTCCATATACAATATACAAAAAGAAGGTTGCACTCTATCATGCTAAAGCATGTCAATGTGAATTACATGAAATATGAATAGCAATACGAGTTTTGAATATTAGCAAAATATGAATGAGACGCTTTGCACAAAATTTGGCCAAATAATATCTGACAATCAACCAACATCAAGGTGGTCTCAAGTACTGATGTGTCCCTGACCAGTGTGAACATTTCTCTTAGGCTGATGTCTGAATTCCTGGGTGAATGTGGACACCTCTATCAGTAAAGCCTGCATTTATGGGTAGGTAGGAACCTGCTTTAGCATGATGGAGTGCAACCTTTTTTGTACATTGTATATGGAGGTAGCTCCTCCTAGTATGCACCTATTCACACTTGTTTGGATGTGCCAGACAACAATAATATGTAGTAATAACAAATTCACAGGGGAACTAAATGTTAAATAGGTGAAGCATAATGCTAAACCAAACAAATTGCCCCCAATGAAACCATAATTCTATTGAAATGTATACCATTATTAATCGTATGCTCCTTAATATTACACTAAAAAGAAAAGAGAGTACGGTATGTTTAAAAGCAATGTTATTGAAAAAAAATCCAAAGTTAAACTACAAAATGCATCACAATTATGTTATAAAGGTTACGAAGACAAAAGCAAAATTCAACCCAGTGCTCTGCAAAAAAAAAAAAGTAAAAAGTTACAGCATAGATAAGGGATAAGCATTCATTGAACAGAATGCACCATGACCAATCATTGCAGTGGATCCCAGGATAAATGGATTAAAAAACTATTATATTTACAGTTAATTAGTATATAAACAAAAAATGACTAATGATATAAGATTATAACCTGAATTCCATTATGAGAAAGAAGAGGCATGGCGCATAGTAGGGGTATTCAAGTAAAGGAGCAAATATAATCATTTGTCAAAATGAAGGGTTAAGGGATGTGTCATCTATGAATATAGGTAAATATAGATTCCTCACTCAAATGTCTTATGATATGTCCAATCTATAATAGCCCCATAGCAGTACTAATGGTTTTTAAGCAAAGTTCCTACCCATTTTGCTGAAAAATTGCACAGGACAGTTTGAGATCCCGACGAGCATTTCGCTGTAGCTTTTTCCAAGGGGAGTATCGATAATGCCCAAGGACGGTGATATACTGTATATCCTGTCTAATGAGATGATGCAGTTAGTGCGCATGCTTGCCATCATAAATCCCTGGGCTGAATTCTTCAATTTCGGCACTCATTAAGGCTGGTTTCACACGTCAGTGGCTCCGGTACGTGAGGTGACAGTTTCCTCACGTACCGGAGACACTGACACACGTAGACACATTAAAATCAACGTGTCTCTGCACATATCAGCGTGTTTTCACGGACCGTGTGTCCGTTTGAAAAACACGGAGACATGTCAGTGTTCGTGGGAACGCACGTATTACACGGACCCATTAAAGTCAATGGGTCCGTGTAAAACACGTACCACACACGGATGCTGTCCATGTGCAGTCCGTGTGCCATGCAGGAGACATCGTTACAGTAAGCGCTGTCCGCCCAGCGTGGTGCTGAAGCCGCCATTCATTTCTTCTCTCCAGCAGCGTTCGCTGGAGAAAAGAGATGAAAAATCTTTTTTTTTTTTTTTTTTGGTGTTTAAAAAAAAGATCCCTGTGGCCCAACAGTTTTGTATGCCTGATCATAGCACCAAGGTCCTGAAATTACTTGTATTGAAAGGTAACTTCAAATCTCAGAGAAACAGGAGAATTTGGGAGTATAAATTTATGACAACCTTTGACACACTTAGTGCAGGAATGAATGTGTCGCATGGATTTATGTATTTTACATCTATTAAGGAATTTGCACTTCAGACCATATGGGGTCATCATAACAGAACCAGACCCCAAATCAGAGGACAACAAAACCTTCACTCCTTATCTAGGAACTGTTCCAATATTTATGGACACAACTGTTTATCACTTATCACCCTCCCATAATGACAGTTCTGTGTTGTGTTGTGCATAAATATGTGATTCTTCAGATGTTGTATTAGTCTATGCCTGGTGAAGAGGCCTGAGTAGTCTCGAAAGCTTGCAATTTGTTACCATTTTTTCAGCTAGCCATTAAAAGGTATCAATCACTGAGGACTCTCAATTCTAAATATTTTTTCTATCTACTGGCTAACACTGTACCAAGATATATATCTTTCCTGTACCTTCAGTGTATGCAGCCTTTAAAATTGACATTCAAGGTCAAACTAGTTCAGGCTTACACAACTGCTAATGGAATACAGAGCAAATAAAGGTGATAAAATAAATGGATTTGTTAACAAGATTAGATTTCTTTTTTTTACTTTGGCTTTGAATGAAGTGAGTCATCTTTGACCCTTAACACTTCCTCCATACACACCTAGGCTCCTCCACACTATTTCACTTTGTTTTCTGCAGTCAGCTAATCATGATGGCGCCTCTGAAAATCAATCTTTCTTTATGTTAATGGCGATGGCCACCGCTAAATTTTATTTTAAGATTAAAAATAGTTTATGGTAAGAGATCAGGCTTTTATTATACAATGCTCCATATACTGAGAATAGAAATCCCTGATGGCAGCAAACCATTGAGGATGGCATTGGCACTGCATTTATGGGCAAATTTACAGGTTAGTTAATGTTTTACACCCATAAAAAATGGACCATTTTTGCATCAGCATGCGGGATTAGATTTCATCAATTTTCGATCAGTCTGTCAATTTTTATCATGATTGAGTCATCTGTTTTTCTCATATAAAAAAAAAACGAAGAAAACTATGGAAGTTTCTGAAGCTTGTCCTAGTAAAACATCAGTGAAAAATGGACATCACAATTATGGTATTAGTATGCTGTTCTTTTTCTCACTGGTTCAATCACTGACACAGGAGACAGATGTATGAATGAATATTAATTATATTAATTGAACTAAATAAGTTATGTTGATTATGCCCAGGATTGTTCAACATATTATTCAAATATAAGAAATATGCTAAACTGCAAAAATTCAATTTGAGCAGATTTCATTGCATTTGACCATGATATTTGATTTGAAACTAATTTATTCTTAGTGAATCATATGTGCATCATTATGCGAATAAATGGTACAGCCGCGTATATAATGGACCGAGCTATAAATTGATCATGCAATTAGACCATTTCCATGTAAGGCATAAAAAAGAAATAAAATATGTAATTGCTTTAATAATTGCTGATTATAGTTTATTCTATTTCATAAGAGGAATAAAAAGTGATCAAAAAGTTAGAGACACAAAAAGAAAAATTTTAAAAACAGTTAAACACTAATAAAAATTAATTTTTTTTCTACAGTTTTACCATGTAAAATATGAAATAAAAAGGACACAATTCTTATAACCACATTTACAATAACTCAAATACTAAAGTGTACAATGAAACAACAAAAAAAGCAAACTGAATAGCGGTTTTCTTTTGTTTCCATCTCACAAAGAATGGAATAAAAAAAAATCATATTTACACCAAAATGATGCACGTAAGAAAGCCAACTTACCTTGCAAAAACAAAATATAACAAGCCTATGCACAGCTTGTAAAAAGTGATGGCTTTAAAAATATAATAATGCAATCAATTCATTTTTTAAGAAGTGTTTTTATTTAGCAAAAATTAATATAAGATAGAAAATGATGATGCAAATTGAATATAGTTTTAATTCTAATGACCCGTAGAATAAACATAACGTCATTTATAGATTAAGTAACATGTAAAAATGAAACTAAAAAAATAAAAAAAAATAAAAAATTGCACCCCCCGGAATATTTATAAAATGCAATCAATAATATTCAAATATTCTAAATTAGTGATTAAAAACAAGCTTGCATATGGTTTGCTTTCACACACAAAAAAAAAAAATCTTATACCTCTTGGAGTTCGAGGTTCACAAGTGTGGAGAGGGCTTCAGCAGCTGCCGACCATAGTACCTTACGAGCTAAGCCCGCAGCTGTTAACCATTTAGTTGCCATGGCTGGCATCTTGATACTCCTGTTAAGCTTAGTCAAAGCAGAGCTCAATAGGGGACCATCATTTTTCCTAGATACTGCAATATTGTTGTGCTATAAACTGCAGTACAAGTCAAGACTAAGTTCCCACGATGAGCTTTTGGTGAGTTTTTGACAGTGCAGAATTTCTGCACCTGTTATTTAAATTATGTTAATTGCGGCTTTCAGTGCATTTTTTAACATGAAATTTTATCGTACTTTAGAGGATGCAGTTTTTGTCTCTTTTTGATGTGTAATGCTTTGACTAAAGCAGCTTTTTTGATACTTCCTGACATTTGAGTTTGCCGATTTTATTGGTATACTTAGGTGCCTATCACATGCGATTTTGAGGCAGTTCTGCCTCAAAACCGCACTAAAAACACATGTGCGTTTTTGAGGATTTTCTGCATCTTAAGAAAGTCTATGGGGAAAATCTGCACAGAAAAGTCACCGGGGGAGAAAAGCGTTCACCTTGTTTTGTTGCAACTAAGCAACATGTGAAATGCATGGATCAGCAGCTGCAGGACACAGGTCCAAAGACCGAGGAGAATGATGAAACCGGGCGTATGCATCCAAATCTGCGCTGCTGATAAATATGGATGGCATACGATATTCTTCAAAGCTTTATTTCAAAACATGTTAATAGTCATCACATTTCGAGGTCATGCAGGACCTCTTCCTCAGGACAAAACCTTACAAGTGGATTGTCAGATGTGCGTGTTCTTATATGCAGTCTCATTTTATTTATTTTTTAACCCCTTACTGATATCGGACGGTATAGTGCGTCCGATGTCAGTATCCCCCGCTTTCATTATAGCTCCGGCGCTGAGCCCACATCAAAGTCGGGACATGTAAGCTGTTCTAAATAGCTGACATGTGCCTGCAATAGGTGCAGGTGGAATCGCGATCCCCCAGCACTTAGTACAGTAACTAGTTAAATTCCACTGTCAAACTCTGCCAAACCGGGCGCATGACAACTCAATGTTCATGATTCAAAAACACGCAAAACAATGATTAAATACAATACAAATAAACAGACCATGTATGTTATGAATTTACGAATATTTGGACACATACTCTGTTTCACCATGCTGTAGATTTGAAACTCCCCACAGGTCACTTTACCATGAGTAAAGCAAAAGCACGAGATTTCTATAAATCGCATCCACTTTGCTGAAACATTAATATGCTTTGTTTTTTTGGTGCAGTAAAAATACTCAGCTTCAAAAACACACCAAAATATAATGGTGGAAACTTAGCCTAAGGGGAATAAAAAATAAATATAAATGAATGAACCCACCTTTTTAACCATTAGGCCGGCGTCACACTTGCAGTACTTGGTCAGTATTTTACATCAGTATTTGTAAGCCAAAACCAGGAGTGGGTGATAAATACAGAAGTGGTGACATATGTTTCTATTATACTTTACCTCTGATTATTCCATTCCTGGTTTTGGCTTACAAATACTGAGGTAAAATACTGACCAAATACTGCTAATGTGACGGCAGCCTTAAAAATAAAGAAAGGAGAAAATGGACACGTTTGAAATTGCCGCATCCTGATTTATCAAAGTCTAAAATTAATTATCCTGTATAATAAACTGCGAAGAGAAAAAAAAAAAAAACATTCCAGAATTTCTTTTGTCACCTTTTAAAAAAAGCAATTAAAATGTTGCACGTATGCCTAATTGGTATTAATAAGGACACAGGGGCGCCACACACACAAAAAAATCCTCACTCACCTCCATCAACAGAAAAATAAAAATGTTTTAAAGCAAAGCAAATTTTTTTATAAAAATTCTGATTTTATTCCTTCACTTAAATAGTAACTGCACATTGTTTTTTTTTTTTGTCTTTTTTGCTATTGCAGTAATCACACTGACAAACATGTTCCACTTCATTATCTCAATGAACGCCATTAAAAAAAAAAAAGCCCAAAAACAACACTAGAATTTCATTTGTTTTAACCTTTTCGTCACAGTTGGAAATATTTTTCTGCTTTTCAATAAATTGTCTGGTGAAAAATAATGGTGTCATTCAAATCTACAACTTGTCTCACAAAATCAAGCTCTCATATGTCTATGTCGACAGAAACAATAAAAAGTTATGGCTCTCGGCAGAAGGGTGGGAAAAACAGCACAAACAAGGAGAAATTCCCTGGTCATTGAATGATTAAAGGGTTTTACAGTTTAAGAAATGTGAAACCTAGATGATTGCTCAGAAAATTCATGGGGGGTAGAAGAGAGCGTGCGAGAGGACCCCACTGACCATAACAGCTTACACTTTACAGGTGGGAGAAACTTACCCACCGACTCTGGAGATGGAAAAAGACTCTGTGATGTCCCAGCTACTGAGGACCACTGTATAAGGTGTAGTGATCTGCAATATGTCACAGCCACAGGTTTTATGGTGAAGCCCTGACAGCAGCATAAAAAGACTTCAGCCCGCTGACCAGGATTGACAACTTGATATTTTTTTTTTTTTCTTGAGAGCTTATAAAAAAATCACAATCAATATTGCTTTATGTACCCACTATAAAATCGTAATAAATCCTTATGATTATAAAGTGATCAATGTCTCCAGCCCCTAATTTTGATATGAAGACATCAGATGCATTAACTGTGACTTGTATAGTGATGATTATTATAGTCCAAATAACATTTTGCTCAGCTTAAAAAGTTTAAGGACGCCTTCAATTGTTTTTATGGATAGAACAAAAAAGTGCCTTAGTTTTACAGATTGTCTTGGAAGTTCTGGGTGGTTGGCAACACTGCCGCTGACTGATGCTTAGACAATGCAGCAAATGGTGCTGGGCAATTTTTCGAATTTGGGTGAAACACATATTTTAGTTCACACTTGATCCTCCATGAATCCATCTGCTCATCTCTAGTTATCTACTCTAAGGCCGGGAGTGTCCAGTTCTTACAGCATAGTGGAGGGGATTTTATGAAATCCCGTCACCACAATGTGCGCATGGCCACATCTGGCAGACCTGCGTATCCGGACATGGGGCACGTCTTTATAGACCACAGCATGTCTATTTATCTTGTGGAGATGCTCCGTCTCCACAAGATAAATACCACTGTCATATGTATAGGATGCGGTTGTGGCACCCTGAGGTCCTGGTCGTCACAGTAGCATTGCTTTCCTCACGGGGAGAGTAATGTTACGTTTGGAAGCGATGAAGGATATCTCTTATCAGGTAACCACCATACACACATGTTCACACTACAGGCCACAAGGAGGAGCTTTTGATCCTATTTACTAGGTGACTCCTCTATATATATATATTGTGGTTTGGTGGGAAAGATAGTTCAGTTTCAGTCAAATGTCAGACAGAAAAGAGCAGACCGACCTAGCGGGACAGAAGAGAGCAGACCGACCTAGCGGGTCAGAAGGTCTGATGGGGCCATGTGGTCTGAAATACCACAGCTCCTGGAAAGAGACATACAGAAAGCCAAACATTGTTCAGTGAGCTTGCAGGAGAGAGAAGCACAGGAGAGTAACATCAGGGGAGACCAGCTAAGAGCAGGCTGCCTTCCTCTGAGGCACAGATAACCGGTAGCCGGACCACTGAGGTTGTAAGGACTCTACGACTTACATCAGAGACCAGCAGGACAGCTGAACTGCAAGTTACCTGTCCGCCTTAATACCCAGGATGCACGGTGACACCTATAGATCCTGGGGCATGTTAGAGTGTCTGTAAAAAGGTTCAAGTCACCAGTCATACAGGTTATGTCCTATCCTATATGGAGGACAGAGAGAAGACCTGTGAGGACCTTATGTGAAGCCATAGGCATTAAGGGACTACAACACCACCGCGCTAGAGGAAGGCATTTAACTTCACCTGGTAAAGGGGACTCTGGATTCGCTTCCAAACCGGCTGGAGCCTGCCTGCCCTGTGATCTGGTACCCTGGACTGTGGCTGCCTGAAGTTTTCAGTAAACCAGGTAAAGAGACTGCAAACCTGTGTCCTCGTTCTTTACTGCGCCATTCACCATCTTCCATCTACACACCGTAAGCCCTGGGCATACACTTCACCTGTGAGAAGTTATACCATCTAGCTGCCATAACATCACGCCAGAGGACCACTTAAAGCAGCGTCGGTCCCCACTGACCGAATACCACAGGTGGCGTCACGAGCATAAACTTTATCCATTAAATCCCTTTAAAGACTTTCCCCTTTTACATGGGCGCCCAGGGCCACAGACTGGGTCGCTATCGTGACATGCCCTTGTGAACACCGGACCCCGTACCCCACGGCCCTGGAGGGCGACTCACGGTGATTCCGCCTGTGTTCAATGAACTCGGGCAGAATCACCGTGTGTACAAAAGGGGGCAGGGCTTTGGGAAAAGCGAGGTAACCCCTGTGTCCAAAGCGCAGCCATTTCGGCATGTGGAAACATACCCTTAAGGTGCAGTAAGACTGCTTTATTAGCAGCGCAAGGATTACTTTCCAATCCTCCGACTGGCTGTCGGCTCACCAGACCTGAATGTGTCAGTCTGTATTTTTATACAGATGTCTTGCTTAGTTTAGAAGAGTCGAGGGCCAGTCTGAAGATTGTGATGTGATACTCTCATGAATAATATGGCCATATGACTGCACCCTTATGATGGCACAAGCACCCAAGCTCAGTGATCAGCTGCTCATGTAAACACAAGTGCCATATATGGGTAAAAATACCACAGTAGACGTTCACAGATATTGAGCTAAAGTGCCCACGATGAAAACTGTGCAGATTAAAAAAAAACCAAAAGGATCTAATCCGAAACCTAATCCACTTACAATATATAGTACATTAGGCCCACACTTGGGTACTGCCCATGTTAGGGCATGAGTCTTTACTTGAGGCACAGCAGGGGATATTAGGGTTGCTTTTTTATTTCTTTTCCTCCAGCAACTTCATCATTGGACTACACTGACTACTAAGGTTACGGGCAAGATTCTTCCTTTTTTTTTTATCTGTGCTGTTTTCGTTGTGGGCATATTTGGCACTTTAGCCCAGTATTTGTGTACCTTTGCTGTGATCTTTTTACCCTTTAGATAACATGTGTTACATGAGCTTATACATATGTATATAATTCTGTACACTAGCAGAAAATTGCTTTTTTATTTTACATTAATAGGATCACTTGGAGTCTACTTTTTGAAAAGTGGAAAACCAATTACGATGCAATATTTTGGGGTCCTTAAAGGAGTAAAAGGAGAATTCACTTCAGAGACATTTATGGCATCTTCACCAGATGAAAGTAGTTCCAACATGTCGGATATGTAACATGGGTCCTCCAAACTCATGTCCCTGTTGGCATGGTGGGTACTGGTCATTTAAGTAGAGAATTAATGAAGATGTGGCTACACAAGTGAGTAACTCATTCCATTTATTCCTATGGGAGATGTGGAAGTAGATGCACATGATTAGCCATAAATGTCCATGCTGGCAATAGTCCTTAGTTGTATACAGTAAATACTGTAAATTCTGTATTTCTATCTCCCAATCCAACTAATAAAAGCACAGATTAAGCAGATTAAGCATGGGTTATAAATCCGTGAAAGCTAATGTTAAAGGAAAGGTAAAAGAAAAAATATCCTTTACCTGTCACAGTTTCCAGGACTCTGACCTGCAGTGCCTGGTGTATGACAGATAACAGCAAGCAATGTGTTATTAGACCTTGCTCCTCCCTGTATAATGTCAGTCTTCCTCATTTACTAATCTCTGATTATAAGGAAGTGATCTGCTACATGAAGACTGCTCACTGTGACTGTTGGCTGTACACGCTGCTTCCACTATCAGCTGACTGATCATCTTCTCCTGTAACTATTTGGATAAATACCCTACATCTTTATTTTGTAGAGATTTATATGGCTGGTTATATGCAGAATAATATAATTCATGGTAATAAACATTTGCCTCAACTCAGCAAAGCTTCATCACCTTCCCCTATTTCTCCTACCCTCTGCTGTGCTCCACACCAGATTTTATAATTGGCCCGGCTTGCTCCCATGTCATAATTTGCTTAGGCCTATATAAGACCCACCAAGTCTTGGAATTAGGACTCTTGGTTCTGTTTGGTTCACTGAGCATTACTACCTACTCCATGCCTGCTTTCCTGTGCTCTGCCTGCCTGCAGCCTCCAGTGCTTCAAGTCCCTACTCCATACCTGTCGTCTTGCTCATGCATCAACGCCTGCAATCCATGTGCCCATCTTGACCTGGACATAGAGGATCTGAGCAAGCATGCTTGCCACTACTCAGTACTCACCCGAGTATCATGGTACTTGGTGTACTCGGTGAGCAAAGAGCATTTCTGGGATTATTCGGCTGGAGCTCGGGTCTCCGCCCTGGAATTCTGGCGCTCTTTAGTGCGCCAATGACAATGCAGGGATTGTCAGCCATGCAGCCATCTTTGTTGTGGTATTACAGTAATTAGCGGTGTACTCGGTACGGGTCCGGTCTTAAAGGGGAAGTCAAGCTGTCTGCGACCTGGTCTGTGGCCCTTGGCGCACAATAAAGGGAACGGTCTTTTAAGGGAAAAGTGTTTGTAAGTCGGTCGTGATGCCACCTGTGGAGTTCGGTCAATAGTGGGACCGACGCTGCGTTAAAGGAGTGTTGTGAATTCTGCTCTTGGGCTCCCTCCGGTGGTTGTTGATGGTAATGCAGTTATTCCTGAGCAGCAGTCTTGGACAGGTGTTTCTGCTAATAGCAATTCGGACTGCGGTATTTAGCTGTGCAGGACTCATTAGTCCTTGCCAGTAGTCAATGTTCCTTTGGAAGTGTTGGTCCTCTGCCTGGCCCCTCCAGCTTGCTGCCAATTCAGCTAAGATAAGTGTTTTCTTCATTTTGTTAGACACACTGCTGTGTGTTTATTTTCTGTGCTTATCTTGATTCTATTTTGTTCCTGCTAGACTGTGCCTGATGGTTTTTCTCAGTCTAGTTGGACTCGCTGGAGTCGCAGATATACTCTCCACACCTTTAGTTAGGTGGTGGAATTTTTGTATTTTTCTGCTGTGGATATTTTGTAGTGTTTTATGCTGACCGCATAGTATCCTGTACTATCCTCTCCTATCTAGGTAGAAGTGCCTCCTTTGCTTATCCCTGTTTTCTGTCTGCGTGTGTCTTTTCCTCTCCTACTCACAGTCATTATTTGTGGGGGCTACCTATCCTTTGGGGGTCTACTCTGAGGCAAGAGAGTTTTTCCTATTTCCATCTTTAGGGTTTTTTAGTCCTTAGGCTGTGTCGAGGTGTCTAGGTCTGGTTAGGCACACCCCACGGCTACTTCTAGTTGCGATGATAGGATCAGGGTTTGCGGTCAGTAAAGTTACCACTGCTCCAGCAAAGGTCATTTCATGCTGCTCCAAGGCCACCTGATCATAACAAAGGAGTCCTCTGGGGAATGTTAATACAACACTGATGGTACACTTCCCACAGGTGAAATGGGGTCCCCTGGCATCCTAAGGTGTATGGTGGTGATGACAGTTGCTGGTAAAGGACACAAGTTGTAAGTCTTAACCTTGTTTACTGTAGTTGGCAGGCCACAGTCCAGGGCACCAGCAACAGGTACATAGGAGTCCAGGCAGCCCGGAAACAAGTGGAATCCCCCTTGGCGAGTCAGGTTAGGAGCCTTCCAATCTGCACTTGCTAAAGTCCCTTGCTGCCTGAAGTGTTCCAACCAAGGTCCTAATTCTTTCAGTTCTTCCATCTCCTGTCCTGAGACGGGTACCTGTATAGCAGGCAGTTTGAGCCTTACTTTCTGGGGTCTCTACATGGCTGCTCCAGGCTCCAGAATGCTGCTGTACCACAGGTGTAATTTGGGCAAATGTCTGTATGCTCTTATGCCCTCCGGTTCTGCTGAGCATCTTGTAGTTCCATTTTAGCCTTGGGCTCCCAGTACCTGGTCTCTGTGCACTGACTCCTCGGAAGCCTATTCTTAGCCTCCTTGAGTCCTGAATCTCTCCTCTGCTCCTTTCCTGTCTGTCCTCACTCACAGACTGGCTGTACAAACTGAACTCACTCCTCCTCCAAACCAGGATCTTTATCCAGGGAAGCTGCCCTAAAACAGGGTTTTGAGCTCCCCCTCCTGGCCTGGATTTGGAAGCTGTTGTGTGTGTGTGTGTGTGTGTGTGTGTGATAACCTGCCAAAGGGAATCTCACTTGTCTCCAGGCATAGCACTACCCTCCCCGAGAGGAAGGCAGCACTATTGTGGTACCCGAACTGCTGGGGTGCCAGAACAGTATCATCAGGCCTATAAGAGACCTGATGCCACCCTGCTGGGTCCTTTCTGCTCCGGACTCAGCTAGTGTAGGGAGAGCTGCTGCGGAGATAGGGTCAGATTAGTTCTTTTATCAGTTAGTTTGGGTCAACCATCACAGAATCCACAAATCCTGATAAACCCTTTTTAGGGATTATATTGATTGCAGTGCTAGGTAGGCAGGGTAGTCTATCTGCACATATCCACATCAGTGCAAGGCATGCAGGCACTGTATGTGAGTATATAGATCTCTCTGCATACATCAAAAGGGTCCAATACTGTCTGCTGCAGCCTATTTTATATACACCTAGCTGCTGGTATCTGTGGCTAGGAATAATTTTTTTTGGCACCTGAATCCTGCTAATATTATTACAAAGCAATCCAGAGCACCTGACTACAGCCAGGTCATTTTAATACAACAGCGTGAAAATCTAGCAATTTAAAACTGCTTTTTTGTCCTAGGCATCACATCTGAGTGCGCAGAAAATTGTGCCCTTTTTTTGTACTGTAGTATTTTTTGGAGTGTCTTACAACATTTTTGGACACCATTTTGCTGACCAAAAAATCTTTATCTGGCCATAAAATATTTAGCTACAGTTCCTATATTTATCACAGTGTTTTGTCCGCCACACGCATCGCATATCATTGCGCTAAATAGTTTACAATTTTAGTACTCCAACATTTTTTTTTTAGTGTCACAGCCTACTTATTGACAAAATTTTGGTGGGCCCAAAAAAATCCAGGCCACATGTATGTGTTCTTTCTCCGTCAGACTCTGTGTCTTTCTGTGCTCTCCAAATAGTTGCTTTTCAGACCTACATTTCACATTTTGGCTGTCTGCTACTCTAGGTCTAGACACTATATTGTGGTAAAAAAAAACAAAAAAACAAGCCCCATATATTAGAGTGGTATATCCGTGACAAGCCTCATCTATCTGTGGGCTTCAAAGTGTGCTTTTGAGGCTTCCATTCACCTTTCTTTGCTGTGTGTTACCCTAGCTCTAAAAGCTATTTTTGGGTAAAAAATTTTAAAATACAGGCCACAAATATTACAGTGTGATATTTCCGACATGCCTCATCTATCTGTGGGCTACAAAGTGTGCTTTGAGGCTTCCATTCACCTTTTTTTTTTTACTGTGTGTTACCCTAGCTCCAAACACTATTTTGGGGTAAAAAATAAAAATACAGGCCATGTATTAAACAGTCTGGTATCTCTGTGACACACCTCATCTATCTGTGGCTTACAAATTGTGTCATTAGATTTTTATTAAAATTGGCAAGGCGCGTGGCAAGGGACATAGAAGTGGACGTGATGTTGCATGCAGAGGTCGAGGCCGTGGCCAAGCTAAAAGTGTGCCACAACAAACACCCACATCTTCTCACAACAGATTCCTGTCAGAATTCATAGGGCACGGCAGAACAGCATTCTTGACACCAGAGCAGCCTGAAAAGGTAGTTGGATGAATGGCGTATAATGCTTCCAGTCGCTTTGCCACCACCACTAGCACCCTGTCTTTTACACGGTCTAGTCTGAGTAGCCGTGACTCTGGATTGCATATTCCTCACTCTGATCCTCCTTGCTCTCACCAGGCTGAGTGCCCTGAGACACCTGATCCAACACTTGGACACTCTGAAGAGTTGTTTACTTTTCCATTTAGCAATTCAGGCCTCTCTCCCGATCCACTTGATGTGAGGCAAAGTAGATTCCATGTAGCGATTCCCAAATATTGGAGAAGCCACAATCAAACGAAGGTGACGGTGTTAACTTGTCACAAGAGATGGACGATAATGAGACAAAATTGCCAGAAAATAAGGAGGAGAACCAGGGTGCCGAAGTGGAAGAAGAGTTGGTGGATGGTATAGTAACTGACCCAACCTGGCAGAAGGAAATGCATGGTGACGACAGCAGCACACAGGGGGATGAAGGCGCAGCACCCCAACAGGCAGGAAGATGCAGTGTTGTGTCCGCAAACAGAAGGAGAGCAACCATTCCACGCAACACCAACATGACGGAAGTTGCCAGTCCAACTGTAAGGACTCTTCACAAGTCTTGTTGTTTTTTAAAGACTCTGCCGATAATGCCAAACAGGCCATTTGCACCACCTGCAAAAAACCAAGTCCCGCATCCTTAAATGCAAGGGACTAAGAAGAGATCCCACATAATATTTTTAAAAACAATATATTTTATTAAGCCACAATTTGACAATAAAAGACAACAATAATAAAAAAGAAAAATGCCGTCTGGGGATGCCAGATATACTTAAATAGGAAAAAATTCCCCACATGTACTAATAATCAATTACACAAAATCAATTGTAAATCATTATAATAATTTACAGCCAATCATAATACTTCCAGATAGCCACCAATATTAAATGTGCCACAACATATCTCAGCTCCTTTTTTTTAAGGGCAATATGTAAGGATTAGCAATTATATCTTATGTTCAAATTAACATTCAGGCAAATAAAGAATCCATGCCCGTAATCACTCTTCAATCTCACTGGAGATATATGCTCCTACTTTCTCCCTTGTCATATAGTGATGGTTAAAACAATGTGGCATGAAAAGTATATGATGAAAATAAAACTTAAAAGGATAGATTATTACTTACAAAGCAAATAGTCCTGGTGTCACCTCACTCCGACGCGCGTTTTGCCGCCAGCTTCTTCGGGGGGCGTGTCAAGGTGAGGGGTAGCCGTGTATTTATGTGAGCGTGAGCCTATCAGCAGTGTCCAGGACCGATCTGATGATTCGGCGCACAGCGTGTCTCCCCGCCTCCTATGTCCTCCTTTCCGGCGGCGCTCAATGACCCACATGCTTGTTTGCGTGTCAGGGACAGTGTAAGAGCACAACCCGGAAGTGACGGAGCCTGGGGTCGTGCATGTGCACTACCGATCGGCATCTGAAGCACCGCTGTTAAACAGAATACATGTACATATACAAATCAATGTGGATGGATGGTGACGCAGTGGAACTAATTGTATGAAATAGATATATATAAAATGTATAAAGATGAATGCTGCTAGTGACCAAAAAAGGCATACAGTACCGGTGTGAGTTTTGTTAAGGGTGAAAAACAAAAATATTATATATACCTCATAGCAAAATCGATAATAAAAAAATAAAATATGTAAAATATGTAACTTCTTAGAATGCTATATCATTGAATAAATTGAATAAAACTTATAAAGTGATAAGTGCATCATTTTAATACTTTATCTCCCTTTATATATTGTGTGATATACGAGGAATATAGTGATTAAAGTGCTTTATATCAAAACTGTGTGGTACTGACAGAACCTATCACCAAGAAAGTCTCAAATGATTCTAAAATCAAGGTGACAATGGGCACTGTGCTAAAATACTAATCAAATTAATCAAAAATATATTGAACCATCATAATACATTTTCTCTCAAAAAATTTATATAAAGTGACCACGTGCTCTCAAATGATTTACAGTATCTTTACATTATCACAATACCACAATATATATTATAAAAAGCTCTTAAAGTGCAGAGGTGCAAATAAATGCATGCATAGTACATACATAAAACTCATAATACCTAGGTATATTGGAATACCCAACTATAAACCATGATATAAAATGCAAAACCTAATTATACATTCTGCAACGATAGTAGGAAGAACGCGGCAACACTCACCGGACCTGTGATCAAGTCTTGTCTTTATTCGAATGCATGTAAAAACATCTTCACGGCACCGGGGAGTGAGGAGGTGAGCAGGGAGAGGACGATGGCCGTTTCACACCAAACCGGCGCTACTACGGGCGTGGACCCGTAGGAGCGCCGGTTTGGTGTGAAACGGCCGTCGTCCTCTCCCTGCTCACCTCCTCTGCCTCCTCACTCCCCCGTGCCGTGAAGATGTTTTTACATTCATTCCAATAAAGACAAGACTTGATCACAGGTCCGGTGAGTGTTGCCGCGTTCTTGCTACTATCGTTGCACGATGTGTTTCTATTTTTTCTATGCGAGCACCTCCCGAGACTGGCGGGTTTCCATTATTGAGGACTGAGTGTGCACCTGATCTCATTTTTAGGCTGTACTGCTGCATTTTGCTTTCTTTTTGTGGACTAATTATACATTCAGCGACCAGGGCATGAAGAAAACTTCCAAGATTACATCCATTACATACATTTTGCTTTATACATCCAGGATTGCACACCCCCCCCCCCCCCCCCTTCCACCACCCATGTTCTTCATTCAACCTATCCTTCTTTTTAGGAAGGCTGATGTAACCGTCATATACGAATCCCAGACCTCACCAATAAATCCACATTAGAGATAGAATAGCTCACATAAATGTAACTAAAAGGAATAGAAAGGAAAAAATGCTAAAACCAGAATACAAGACATCACATTATCCTTTAAATATTGCAGATAATAACCCCCACCCTTAGTTAAAATGGATGCCTATCATAAAAAAGCAGAAAAGCCCATGTTTTCATTTAGTCCAGCCGGACTTAAGGTGCCCAAGCGATAGATCCAGCGGCATACTAATTTAGCAAGAGATTTTCCAACGTCTCCTCCCCTAACCCCCAAATCCACCTGATCAATGGCTTTTATGCGTAGACCGCAAGGGTTGCATTTATGATGTATTTTAAAATGTCTTGGAAGTGTCTTTAATAAGGTATCATCTTCCACTGTAACAGCCTTTTCAATGTTCAAGACATGTTCCCTTACACTAATTTTTAGTTCCCTTGTGGTCAGACCCACGTATACTTTCCCACATGGATTCTCAGCATGGTAAACTATCCCCTTAGAGGTGCACGTAAGATGCTTGCGGATATCATATTGGCGAGATCCGTTAAAATTGCAAAACTTTTTGGATTTATCCAAATTCCAACAAGCCTTACAGAGGCCACAGGGAAAAAAACCGAGACCAAGATCTAGCACTCGATTTACCTTTTGTATCATAATGGCTATGTACCAAAAGGTCTTTGAAATTTGTTGAGCATCTAGCCACACATTGGGGAGATGCTGGTAGAATCTTTTTCAAAGTGGGGTCTGTGAGTAGAATAGTCCAATGTTTTTGGATCACCCCCTGCAGATTACGCCACTGACCATTAAATGTAGAAATAAACTGTGTCTGTCTATTTTCCTCCTTCTTAGGCTGATTTTCATATAATAGATCATTGTGTGACACCAATTCGGCTCTTTTTTGTCCTCTACTTATCATTCTTCGGCTATAGCCTCGATCTTCATTTGCACCACATGCCAATTCTGCATCAGCAGGGGTAGCAAAACTACCACCCTGACCACCACCAGCATGATCAGGCACATGGCAGCAAAGCACCCAACTTTGTGGGCCAAATCACAGGCACCAGGAACAGTGGCTGAGGGTAACAACACTTCCTTCCACTGTTGTGCGTGAAAGCCAATCCCCTGTCCACGGTGCATGTGAAGATGCCTCCTGCCCTGCACCTGCCATAACCCAGACTCAATTAGCACCATCATCGATCACATCCTTGTCCCAGCGCAGCCTTCAGTTGTCCATACCACAGTCATTGGAATGCAAGCATAAGTCCGCCTCCAACGCCCCACAGGCCACAGGAATAAATTCACAAATTTCTCGTCTGCTTGTGCTGGAAATTTTGCCTTTTAGGCTCGTGGAGACAGAAGCTTTCCACAACCTGATGACAGCGGCTGTGTCAAGGTATTCGAACCCCAGCTGCCACTATTTCTCCCAGTGTGCAGTCCCAGCATTACACAACCACGGGTCCCACATTAGGCTTGCCCTCAACAATGCTGTTACTGGGAAAGTCCACCTAACCACGGACCCGTGGACAAGTGCTTGTGGGCAGGGACGGTACTTCTCACTGATGGCACACTTGGTTAACATAGTGAAAGCCTGGACCCAGTCGGACCTTGGGATGATGAACGTCCTCCCAACCCCAAGGATTGCTGGCCCCACGTCAATCTGGGCTGCCCCCAGTCTACAGCTCCTGCACCTCCTCATCTGCCTAATCTTCAGCTTCCATCCCTGAAAGTAGCACATCAGTCACAAGCTGGAAGCACTGCAGCACTGCCTCAGCCAAGCAGCAATAGGCTGTGCTGAAGCCGCTCTGCTTAGGTGACAAACTGCACAATGCTGGAGTTGTGGACAGCTCTGAAAGAGCAGTCAGATCTGTTGCTGACACCGCTGAACCTGCAGCCAGGCATGGTCATTTGTGACAATGGCCGGAACCTGGTGGCGGCTCTGAGGCGAGGCGAACTGACACACGTACCATGCCTGGCACATGTGCTTAACCTCATTGTTCAACGGTTTCTAAAAAGCTACCAGTAGCTGCTGGATCTGCTTGTTAAAGTACGTCACCTGTGTGCCCATTTTTAAAAAGTCAGCTACAGCTTCAGCCGCCCTTGCTGTGCTTCAGCAGTGATTGCAGCTTCCGGCTAACCGACTGGTGTGTGATGTCCCCACACATTGGATCGCTACACTGTAGATGTTTTAAAGGATTTTTGAGCAGAAGAGGGCAGTTGTTGAAAACCAGCATCAACAAGGTCATCGCTATTCAGGTCAGATTCCACACATAAGACCTCAGAAGTAGACATAGATATCAGACATATTTAACATCCTCCAAAACTTTGAGGAGTCCATGTAGATGGTGAGCAGTGATGACACCATAATTAACATCACCATCCCGCTACTCCGCATTCTCTGTTGCCGCTTGGATTTGGTAGTGCTGTAGTACTTCCAGCTTGGGACTGATGTGCTCATTTCAGGGATGGAGGCTGAAGAGGAGGAGGAGGTGCAGGAGCTGCAGACACTGGGGGCAACCGATTGATGTAGGGCCGGCAATCCTTGGTGTCGGAAAGATGTGTTCCATCCCAAGGTTTGACTGGGTCCCAGCTTCCACTATGTTAACCCAATGTGCTGTCAACGAGATGTACCGTCCCTGGCCACAAGCACTTGTCCACGTGTCCGTGGTTAGGTGTACTTTTCCAGTAACTGCATTGTTGAGGGCAAAGGTAATGGACACATGCTTGTGTAAAGCTGGGACGGCACAGTGGGAAAAATAGTGGCTGGGGACTGAGTGCCTTGGGATTGCCGCCGCCATCATGTTGCGGAAAGATTCCGTCTCAAATAGCAAAAAGGCAACATTTCCAGTGCAAGTAGTGTGGCCTGTGGTGCGTTGGCTGCATATTTCTTCCTACATTCCAATAACTGGGGTATGGACAATGGAAGACTGCACTGGGACAAGCATGTGGATGTGCTGATGATGGTGCTATTTGAGTGTGGGCAATGGCAGGTGCAGGGCAGGAGGCATCTTCGCATACACCGTGGACTGGGGATTGGCTTGCATGCACAACAATGGAAGAAGCAGTGGTGTCACCCACAGACACTGTCCCTGGAGCCTGGTATTGTGCCCACTAAGTCGGGTGCTTTGCTATGTGCCTGAGCATGCTGGTGGTGGTGAAGCTGGTAGTTTTTCTAGCCCGCTGATTCTGGCATGAATGGTGTTACAAATGGCCTGTTTGGGGTCTTTAAAAAATAACCAGACTTGTGAAGACCTAACAGTTGGACTGGCAACTTCCATCATGTTTTTGTTATGGGGAACGGTTGCCCACTTTCTGTCTGCAGCCACCACACTGCTTCTTTCTGCTTGAAGAGTTGCTATGCCTCCCTCCCCCTGTGTGCTGCTGTCCTCGCTCTGAATGTCCTATTGCCAAGTTGGGTCAGTTACTATTCCATCCACCATCTCATCTTCCACTTACGCACCCTGGTCCTTCTCCTGACTTTCTGGCAATTGTGTCTCATCATCGCCCACCTCTTGTGACCGTAGCTGCTCAATCTTCGGTCATCACTACATGGAATCTCATCTTGGCCCTCTTCAAGTGGACCAGGCTAGAGGGCCAAATCTATAAATGGAAAAGTGAACAGCTCTTCGGAGTGTTCAAGTGTGGGATCAGTTGTCTCCCGGTACTCGGCATGGTGGGAGGAAGGAGGATCAGGGTGAGGCCCTGACCACCACCAGCATGATCAAGCACATGGCAGCAAAGCACCCGACTTTGTGGGCCAAACCCCAGGCTTCAGGAACAGTGTCTGCGGGTGACACCACTACTTCTTCCACTGTTGTGCTTGCAAGCCAAATTCGAAATTTTGCCTTTTAGGCTCATGGAGATGGAACCTTTCTGCAAATTTATGGCTGTGGCAGTCCTAAGGTACTCGGTGCCCAGCCGCCACTATTTCTCTCGGTGTGCCATCCAGGCATTACAAAACCACATGGCTGGCAAGTTTATCCGTGCCCTTGACAATGCTATTACCGGGAAAGTCCACCTAACCACGGACATGTGGACAAGTGCTTTGTGGGCAGGGATGGTACTTCTCACTGACAGCATACTTGGTAAACATAGTGGAAGACGGAACCCATTTGGACCTTGGGATAGAACACATTCTCCCGACACCAAGGATTGTGGGCCCTACATCAATCAGGGTTGCCCCCACATTCTACAGCTCCTGCACCTCATCCCCTCCTCATCTTCAGCCTACATCTCTGCAATGAGCACATCAATCACAAGCTGGAAGCACTGCAGCACTGCCTCAGCCAAGCGGCAACAGGCTATGCTGAAGCTAATATGCTTAAGTGACAAACCACACAATGTTGAAGAGTTGTGGACATCTCTGAAAGAGCAGGCAGATCTGTGGCTGAACCACTGAACCTACAGCTAGGCATGATTGACAATGGCCAGAAGCTGGTGGCGGTTTTGAGGCGAGGCTAGCTCACACACTTACCATGCCTGGACCATGTGCTTAACCTCGTTGTTTAACAGTTTCTCAAAAGCTATCCAAGGCTGCCAGATCTGCTTGTGAAAGTACGCCACCTGTGTACCCATTTTAGAAAGTCGGTTACAGCTTCCACCGCCCTTCATTTGCTTCAGCAGTGTTTGCAACTTCCATCACACCGACTGTTGTGTGATGTCCCCGCGCATTGGAACCCTACACTGCAGATGTTGGCTTGGATTTGTTAGCAGAAGAGGGCATTTGTTGACTGTCATCATCAACAAGGCTGTCAGTATTCAGATCAGACTCCACACACAAGACCTCAGGAGTGGACAAGGATATCAGACATGTATACCATCCTTCAAAACTTTGAGGATTCCACAAACATGGTGAGCGGCAATTACGCCATAATTAGCATCACCATCCCGATTCTCTGTGTTCTGAAACTCTCTGTGCTCACAATCAAAGAGGATGCATTGCAGGCAGAGCATGATGAGATGGAGCAAGGAACCATACAGGGTGATTACACACAGCCCAGCCTCATCTCATCCCAATATGGTGTGGGTGACAATGAAGAAGAGGAGTAGGAAGAACAGGAGCTAGTTTCATACACTATAGACAGTACTACAACCACAACTGTCATACCGTCTGTTCAGCGTAAATGGCCTGAGGATAGGGATGAAGAGGAGAGGATGGTCAGTCGTCCTGTTGGTGAGGACATGGAAGTCTTGCCTGATAGCAGTCTGGCACGCATGGCTGAGTTTGTTACTTTGCCTTTCCCTTGACCCTCGCATTCTCCAAATTTTGGGTAACAGTCATTACTTGTTGGTGACACTTCTAGACGCACGCTAAAATGAGAACTTTGTATCTCTTATTCCAGAGGCAGACAGGTGTACAAAAATGCTGCAGCACCAGAGGGTTTTTGTTGAGGAACTATTGCAAAAATCCCCATCTGAAAATGCTGGCAGTAGAGGTCACAGTTTGTTGGAAAGTATAGGCGAGAGAGACACAACTCCAATTCAGCTGAGGCAGGGGAACACTGGAAAAATTCTGGGAGACTTTTCTCAGACCCTCCCATCACACAGGCCCTGAGGTGCAGGGTACTCTCACAAGGAGTGTAAAGTTTTGGAAGATGCTGAGGGAGTACCTTGTTGACCGCACCAACATCCTCCGTGACTCCTCTGTGCCTTTTAATTATTGGGTATCCAAGCTGGATATGTTGCATGAACTGGCTCTCTATGCTTTGGAGGTCCTGGCCTGCCCTGCCTCAAGCGTTTTTTCAGAGCGGGTATTTAGTGCCGCTGGTGGAATTATACCTGGTAAGTGCATCCGACTATCAACT
This sequence comes from Ranitomeya imitator, assembly GCF_032444005.1. Classification (NCBI taxonomy): domain Eukaryota; kingdom Metazoa; phylum Chordata; class Amphibia; order Anura; family Dendrobatidae; genus Ranitomeya; species Ranitomeya imitator. The sequence goes on from NC_091286.1 coordinate 593,005,395, forward strand.
GAAAATGCTTACAGGCTGTCTCTTATAAAAATGAACAAGGGCTGGATTATTCCAGACTTCTCAAAACCACCAAATAATAGCAACATAACAGAAACTCAAATCCAATATTTTTTGGTAGGAGGTCTATTCCCATGCACCTCTTCACACCCACACATGGATATACGCTTCCTGATTTGGCTTATTTGCTGTTGTCCTTTTCCTTCTCCTCATCCTCTTCATCCATCACCACCAGATCACCAGGGTGACCGTAGTCTGTTATGCAACAGTCACATAATTTTTTTAAAGGTGCACCAAAAAACACAAAAATGAAACCAAAATGAATTTTGCTGGGAAATATGTTAAGGTACATCCTTTCCAGGGTAATGACTTGTATATAAGGCAAAATAATTAACCCCAGACGAAAATGTTCCTCCACCACTTGGGCTATGTTCACACAAAGCGTTTTTTTATGCGTTTTTCAGATTGCTTTCAACCAATACAAATGCATTCACTGGGAAATGTCATTGTAACATTTAACAACCCTAGCTGGCCATGTGGTCTGTGACACATAAGGAGACACATCTTGTTTCATTTATGAAAGAGGGACCCTTAAAGTCACAAAGCATATTTTTAGAGGAGCATAAGGCGGCATTAATATTCTTAAAGGGCCATTATTAAACAGTGGGTCTCCTATGCTGTTATTACCTATGCAGTGAGTGGCTGGGCTGCCAACAATTACAACGTACCCCAATACCCCTTTCAGGAGAGGTACAGGAGGGCTTCCAGAAAAAATATTGCATTGAATGCAAGGCCTGCCCTGCTTTCAAGTCATTTGCACCGCAATAAGCCTTTGAACCTAAGTAGTGGATGGTCACAGGAGAACCCACTTCACATTCTTCAGTTAGTCCTGCCTGTCACGATACTGTATGAAATGTGATATGCTTTTGTAGCTTGCCTGTTAGACCCATGCTGCAGGCTAACCTCCCCCCTTCTTTCTCTGGCTCTCTTTGTTTCAATGTATGAGTGGAGCTTGCCTTCTCAATGCTCTGCCCATCTCCCAAGGCAGAAAGGTCTAGTGCACTGGTAGCGGCACAATTCTCTCTCCAGCTAGAGCCAGTCTGATAGTTTTCTCAAAGCCATGCGGCTCTTTGTTCTGTTATTGCAAGATATTGGGCCAACGATTTAGGCTAGGAAAATAAAAAAGAACATATTGTTAACGTCCATCGGCAGATCTATCTGCCACGGTAAACGCTGGCTTCTAGTTCAACAGGTAAAAAGGTATGGATTTCTCTGGAACTGTGTGTCCCACTAGCCCGAATTTAGTATCTATAGAGAGCAGATCTTAATACACGATGGATGAAGGGTGTGTTATGACTCTGCCAGATTCTCCAGCGAAAAGATGACAATCATAAGAATGGTTGGAGAAAACTTACAGCTGAGGAAAGGGGAGGGCGATCTTAACTCAACCCCTTTAGTGATGTCACGAGCCAGGGGGTTTAAAAGTCTCTACCCTTATCCCAGCCTGAGTCTGAGTTTTTTTGCCTGTCTAAAACGTACCCTAAGTCTTTTGAAGGAAATTACGCTACTGTTTTGGGTTCGCTTCAGACCCGTTTCATCGAAGTTGGTGGCAGCATACCATGTGCTGTGCCTTTGGGAGTCGTTGTAGCGACTGCGGCGTTGATAATTATTGTTCCTGTCTGAGCAGAAGTAGTTAAATCGCCTCACTGCAGCGTGCCCATTAGCCAGTACTGTTGTGAATTCTGCTCTTGGGCTCCCTCCGGTGGTTATGAGTGGTAGTGCTGCTGTCTTTGGATCGCAGCATTTATCAGGTGTGTCCACTTATTGCAATTTGGACTGGGCTATTTAGTCTTGCTTGATCCTTTAGTCCGTGCCAGTTGTCCATTGTTTTTGGAGGATTCACATCCCTGACTGGTCTCTCCTGTTTGCTGTTCTTTTCAACAAGATAAGTTCTGGCTTGTTTTTGCTGTCCACATGCTGTGGGCATTATAGTTCTGTGCATTTTCATGTTTTGTCTTGTCCAGCTTTGTCTGTGTAAGGATTTTTTGCAGCCAAGCTGTATCTCTGGAGATGCAGATATGCCCTCCATGTCTTTAGTCAGATGTGGAGACTTGTATTTTCTGTGGTGGATATTTTCTAGTGTTTTAATACTGACCGCATAGTACTCTGTCCTATTCTTTCTTTTTAGCTAGAAAGGCCTCCTTTGCTAAATCCTGATTTCAGTCTGCGTATGTCATTTCCCTCTCCTCTCACAGTCAATATTTGTGGGAGGCTGTCTATCCTTTGGGGATTTTCTCTGAGGCAAGATAGTTTTCCCGTTTCTATCTTTAGGGCAAGTTAGTCCTTAGGCTGTGTCGAGGTGTCTAGGGAGTGTTAGGTACATCCCACGGCCACTTCTAGTTGCGGTGCTAAGTTCAGGGTCTGCAGTCAGTACAGGTACCACCTTCTCCAGGGTACGTCACATGCTGCTCCTAGGCCACTAGATCATAACACATTACATAGCAGGCAGCCTTTCCGGCGACTAATTACCATAGATGCAGTACCTAGTCTGACCTGAGGGTGGCGCCAGAGAGCTGCAAGTTTCAAGTTGAACTGTAAAGCGGGATATACATAAATCCATGCAGTTTGTGGTATATTGAAGAGCAGTGGGGTACCTAAAATAAGCCCCTGCTGTAATACAAGAGGTCAATAGCCTTGTGTGTTTTTTCATCACATTGTAGCCGTGGAGGGATAACCAAGATAAGCCCCCCTGCACATGTGATAGCCGTCTGTTGGCCTAAAGTCACCCCGATCCGTGACGTGGGGGTGACGGCCACGGTGTGAATCATGACATATTGGTGGCAGCGGTGTGGATTTGTGACATATTGGTGGCAGCAGTGAGATATCTTAGAGCATTAGTGATTTGGTTTGAGTGATTATTCCTCTCACTAAAAACTTGCAAAGTTCTTGCGAGGACTCTGCGCAAATAAGTTTGGAGAACGAACTCAGTGTTTATTAGTCCTGAGATAATTGTGTGTACTGGTAATTATCCCTTCCCCTTTTTCTTTGTTTTTCTGTCCTATCTTTTATTTGGCAACCATGGTTGTGCTGGGAGAAACCTTTTATGAGCAGCAGACCAGAGACACCCTTATTGCCTTATGCAAGTCACAGCACATTGACTTTGCAGGCAAAAACAAAGCCCAACTGGTCGCAGATCTGGTGCAATGGAAAGCTGCTCTAGACCAAGCCAGGCCACAGAGCCCAGTGGCCGCAGAAGCCAGCACAAGCGAACATGGTGCTGCTGCAGCAAAGGTCCAACCACTGAATGCCGGCCCTATTAGCAATCAGGGCGAATTGGACCCCCACCTGCTGGCAGTCTTGGAACTACTCCCCGCCGATGACCGTGATGGACGTCAGCAGCTGATCCAGCAACACCAGGAGAGAGCAGAGCGAGAGGCACAGAGAGAGGCTGAGAGAGCAGAGCACCAAGCCCAGTGAGTCCATGAACTGGAGATAATCCAGCAGGGGGGATATCCTCCACCGCCTGTAGCCGTGAGCCCAGCAGCTCTCAGATACTGAAGCCCCAGCCCGATCACTTTCCTGTTATGGAAAAGGATGGAGACTTGGACACTTTTCTGCGGGCCTTTCAGAAAACCTGCAGACAGTACCAGCTGCCTGCAGATTAATGGGCACGATATCTTACCCCAGGGCTGAGAGGCAAAGCTCTGGAGGAGTTTTCTGCCCTCCCTCAAGAACAAGATGGTGACTATGGGGCATTCAAGCAGGCACTGATAGCAAAGTACCAGCTTACACCCAAGGTTTACCGTAGAAAGTTCCGGAACCTCCAACGTGGCCCACACGACAGTTACAGTGATGTGGCACATGGACTGGGGACCCACTTTGACCAGTGGACCCAAGGACGGTCAGTGACCACCTTTGCACAGCTGCGAGACCTGATGATCAAATGCCAGTTCTTACATCTTTGCCCAGCTGAGGTGCGACAGTTCGTGATGGACAGAGAACCCAAAGACATGACAAAAGCAGTGCAGATTGCCGATGCCTATGAGGCCAACCGTAGATCGGAAGTGCAGAAGCCAGTCCCCACCAGCTGGAGAGGGGGTAAGCCTGCATCCAACGCCAGTACCCCTGCCAGCCAAAAGACCAGAGGTCCTGTCCCCGTGGCCAACAGCACCAGACCTACCAGCGAACCTCGCCAGTGTTTCTTCTGCAAGTGGACTGGCCATACCAGTCCCTACTGTTCAGACAAGCCGAAGAACCCCCCCATCCAAGGCCCCAGGGCCTAATGCAGCAGTTATTTTGGTGGGTGGTGTGGCTGGGAGGGTGTGTGACAACGTACAGCACGTGACCGTGGGAGGCCATGTTGCTACAGGCCTCAAGGACACCGGGGCTGAATGAACCCTCATCTGACCCGAACTGGCGGCCCCTGAAGAAATCATTCCGGGGAAAACCCTAACTTCACTGGGATTGGGGGCATCAGCTGTCCCTTACCAATGGCCCCGGTTTATATTGATTGGGGTGCCGGGAGCGGGGTGAAGGAAGTGGGGCTGTCTGATAATTTGCCCACTGATGTTTTGTTGGGGACTGATTTGGGGAGGATGGTTGCATATTACGTTCCTGACACCCCTCCCCAATCTGATAATAAGGGTGACGTTAAACCTGATGATGATGATGATGATGATGATGGGAAATCACATGTGTTACCTGACCATGCTTTATCTTGTAATGATGCATCTGATAACCATTTTTTCCCTAGGATTGATGGTGAAAATGTTGTACCTGTGCCAACTGAACCTGATAATGACTTTTCTGTGAAGGTTAATGTGTCCCTAGGTACAGGCGTGCTCAGCCATGTCGCTCTGTGGAGTGAGACGGCTGAAGAACCCCTAGCAGGGGCAAGTGTCGGTGCTACAGGAAATGGGGAGATGCATGGGAACTGTGAGGAAGGTGAAGCCATGCAATTGACCAGTGCCAACGAGGAAGGTAACTGGCCCATAAGTCGAAATGCTCCTGAGGTAATGGGGGTGGATGGGGAGGTAGAGCCCATAGCAGCGCCGGCTAATGGGTCTGTAGAAATCCCCGGGGAGACAGCCTACGTAGCTGCTGTCACCCGCAGTCAGAGTGCCCGGAACACAGATAACTGTCTGCCTTCCAGACCCTCCTCAGTCATCGTTGTGACTGAACCAGAGGTGGACCCAAAGCAGGTCCAAGAGGGTACCCTTGGGGAAGGGACCCTGACATCGCTTCTGGCTTCCCCTAGCCAGGAGTATCAGGCTGCTCTGCACGCAGATGTGAGCGTAGAGAGTTTGAGACAACTCGCCGAGATGCCCACCTCCGTGACTGATAAGGAGAGGGTGTTCTGGGAAGTAGGAAGGTTGTATCGGGAGACCATACCCAGAGAATCGCAAAAGGAGTGGTTGAGGGAAAGACAGCTGGTCGTCCCGCAACAATTTCGGGGTGAGTTGTTACGGATTGCCCATGAGATCCTGCTTGCTGGACACTTGGGGATCAGCAAAACTAAGGCCCGGCTGTCTCAACACTTCTATTGGCCTAAGATGGGGACAGATGTGTCAAAGAGTGGGGAAGGCGGGGCCTGCTCTTAAGGCTCCCCTGATCCCTCTGCCAGTGATAGAGGAGCCATTCCAGAGGATCACAGTGGACATTGTGGGCCCACTGGCCGTCCCCAGCAGCTCTGGAAAGCAATATATCTTTACTGTGGTAGACCACGCTACCCGGTACCCAGAGGCAGTAGCTCTGTCATCAACTAGGGCAGATAAGGTGGCGGATGCCCTGTTGGCTATCTTTTCACATGTAGGATTTCCCAGGGAGATGCTTACTGATCAAGGGACCCAATTCATGTCTCACCTAATGGAGGCTCTCTGTAAGAGAATGCAGGTGAAGCAACTGGTATCGAGTGCGTATCACCCACAGACCAATGGCTTGTGTGAATGCTTCAATTGTACCCTCAAACAGATGCTACGCATGCTGGTTGAGACCCAAGGGTGCGACTCCCACACCTGATATTCGCTTATCGAGAGGTTCCGCAGGCCTCGACGGGGTTCTCCCCCTTCGAGCTCCTGTATGGCAGGCGAGCCCGGGGACCCCTTGGATTGGTCAGAGAATCCTGGGAAGAGGAGCCGAACCCTTCCGAAGTGTCCATAGTAGAGTATGTCATGCGCTTCCGTGACAAGATGCAGACCTTGACACAGTTGGTGCATGACAACCTGACGCAGGCTCAGGCTGACCAAAAGCACTGGTACGACCAGAACGCCTGGGAGCGGACCTACCACGTGGGTCAAAAGGTGTGGGTGCTGGTCCCCGTGCCAACGGATATGCTTCAGGCAGCCTGGGAGGGCCCGTACGTCGTCCACCAACAGCTTAACCAGGTCACTTACATCACGGGTCACACTTGACCACGCTCGGGGTAGGCGAAAGGCCTTTCACGTCAACATGATGAAGGCTCATCATGAACGTGAACCTTTCGTCCTACCGGTCTGCAGCTTGCCCGAAGATGAGGAGGAAGACACCCTCCTGAACATGCTGGCCCAAGCCAAGGCCGGTGGGTCCATTGAGAATGTGGAGGTAAGCGTCTCACTAACCGAACCCCAGCGATTACAGTTGCGGACCAAGCTAGAACCCTTCCGCGCTGTTTTCTCCAACTGACCTGGAAGGACTGAGTTAGCAGTAAACGAGGTGGACACCGGGAATCATGCCCCACTACAGTGAACACGCTATCGAATCTCCGACCAGGTGCAGCAGGTTATGCGCCAGGAGATCGATGAGATGTTACAGCTGGGGGTGATTCGACGGTCAAAGAGTGCGTGGGCCTCACCTGTAGTTCTCGTGCAAAAGAAGGACCGGACCAACCGGTTCTGTGTGGACTACAGGGGGCTCAATGCCATCACAGCCCCTGACGCGCACCCAATGCCGTGCATCGAAGAGCTGCTTGAGAGGTTAACTGGTGCAAAATACCTGACAATAATGGATCTGAGTCGAGGATACTGGCAGATTCCCCTGAGCCCCGAGGCGCAGGAGAAGTCCACCTTTATCACACCCTTTGGACTGTATGAGTCCACGGTCATGCCCTTCGGCATGAAGAATGCCCCTGCCACTTTCCAGCGGATGGCCAACCTCCTGCTTCAGGGACTGGAGGAGTACGCAGTGGCGTACTTGGATGACATTGCCATCTTCAGTTCCTCCTGGGATGAACACCTGCAGCATCTCGAGGAGGTACTCAGGCGAATTCACCAAGCAGGACTGACTATCAAGCTGGGAAAGTGCCAGATGGGCATGAGAGAGGTCCACTACCTGGGGCACCGGGTAGGCGGAGGCACCCTAAAGCCTGAGCTTGAGAAAGTGGGAGCGATTGTGAACTGGCCCACTCCCAGGACCAAGAAACAGGTGATGTCCTTCCTGGGCACTGCAGGGTACTATAGGCGCTTTGTACAGCACTATAGTAGCCTATCAAAACCCTTGACGGACCTCACCAGGAAGAAGCTACCCCACATCGTCAATTGGACCGATGGCTGTGAGGGGGCCTTCCAGGCGTTGAAAACAGCACTGTGCAATGCCCCTGTGTTGAAAGCAGTCGACAGCAGTCGACCATTCTTGGTACCGACTGACAACAGCCCACTTAGAAAAAACGCAGTCATAAGTCCAAATAGATATAAATTACAAAAAATCTTTTACACATGATACACAAAAATCTGATACACATAAAGATAATTATGTATATAGTGCATATATGAAGAATATAATAATTATATATATATATATTGAAATATATTTTGATAGGAGTACCGGTATCATGTTGACTTCAACCCCACCATGGAGTCCAAGTGTTTGCGGTATGGCCTCCTGTACCAGCATGAAGATATCATTGGGAAGGCGCAGGTGTTTGATGGAACATGTTGTTTTTACCAAAAAGACTGAATAAGGTCACCGAGGTGTTCAGCCAGGGGCGGATTATCAGAGGGTCAATATGGGCGGTAGCCCAGGGCCCAGTGGTATGGGGGGGCCCTGGGCTACTGCACAGATTGACCCTCTGCTAATCGTCTGTGAGTGCCCGCCGGACAGTAGCATAAAAAGAGCATTAAAAGAGCACGCCGATATAGGTAATCTCCACTGTAGTGCAGAGAGACATGATTGATCTCCCTGCACTACAGCTGTCTGTTCTATAGACCGGGACGCTGAATGCTGGCCCGGAACTGTACCTCTGCTGCAGGGGTCCAACTGCAGACACGCCCACATTGCATGCTGTGTCTGCAGGAGAGACCTCACAGCGCAGGGCACCGGCTTCTTCCTGCTGAGAGGAGCAGGAGAAAGTCAGGACGCTGATTCTTCCCTCCCTGAGCCCTGCATACAGGAGCACGACAGGAGATAGGACGACGTAGGAGCTCAGGCTGCAGGGGGCTGGAGGTGACTGCACTGTGCAGTGAGGAGGAGACAGGACATTGTTCCCCTCCTGACAAGTCCCTGAGGGTTCTTGCATCCGTTTTGCTCTGTCTCTATCAGTCTCTTTCAATCTCCCTCGCTCTCTGACTCAATCTCGCTCTCTGTCTGGTTCGCTCTGTCTGTCTCGCTTACTCTCTGTCTCTCTGTCTCGCTCTGTCTGTCTCGCTTACTCTCTGTCTCGCGCTCTCTCGCGCTCTCTTGCTCTCGCGCTCTGTCTCGCTCTCGCGCTCTGTCTCGCTCTCGCGCTCTGTCTCGCTCTCGCGCTCTGTCTCGCTCTCGCGCTCTGTCTCGCTCTCGCGCTCTGTCTCGCTCTCGTGCTCTGTCTCGCTCTCGCGCTCTGTCTCGCTCTCGCGCTCTGTCTCGCTCTGTGTCTCGCTCTGTGTCTCGCTCTGTGTCTCGCTCTGTGTCTCGCGCTCTCTCGCTCTCTCTCGCTCTGTCTCACTCTGTCTCGCTCTCTGTGTCGCTCTCTGTGTCGCTCTCTGTGTCGCTCTCTGTGTCGCTCTCTGTGTCGCTCTCTGTGTCGCTCTCTGTCTCGCTCTCTGTCTCGCTCTCGCTCTGTCTCGATCTCGCTCTCTGTCTCGCTCTCGCTCTCTGTCTCGCAATGTCTCGCTCTCGCGCTCTCTCGCTCTCGCGCTCTGTCTCACTCTCGCGCTCTTGTCTCGCTCTCGCTCTCTGTCTCGCTCTCTGTCTCGCTCTCGCGCTCTGTCTCGCTCTCGCGCTCTGTCTCGCTCTCTCTTTCTCGCTCTCTGTCTCGCTCTCTGTCTCGCTCTCTGTCTCGCTCTCTGTCTCGCTCTCGCGCTCTGTCTCGCTCTCGCGCTCTGTCTCGCTCTCGCGCTCTGTCTCGCTCTCGCGCTCTGTCTCGCTCTCGCGCTCTGTCTCGCTCTCGCGCTCTGTCTCGCTCTGTCTCGCTCTCGCGCTCTGTCTCGCTCTCGCGCGCTGTATCGCTCTCGTGCTGTCTCGCTCTCGTGCTGTCTCGCTCTCGTGCTGTCTCGCTCTCGTGCTGTCTCGCTCTCGTGCTGTCTCGCTCTCGTGCTGTCTCGCTCTCGTGCTCTGTCTCGCTCTCGCGCTCTGTCTCGCTCTCACTCTCTGTCTCGCTCTCTGTCTCGCTCTCACGCTCGCTCTGTCTCGCTCTGTCTCGCTCTCACGCTCGCGCTCGCGCTCGCTCTGTCTCGCTCTCGCTCTGTCTCGCTCTCTGTCTCGCTCTGTCTCGCTCTCTGTCTCGCTCTGTCTCGCTCTCGCTCTCGCTCTGTCTCGCTCTCGCTCTGTCTCGCTCTCGCTCTGTCTCGCTCTCGCTCTGTCTCGCTCTCGCGCTCTGTCTCGCTCTCGCGCTCTGTCTCGCTCTCGCGCTCTGTCTCGCTCTCGCGCTCTGTCTCGCTCTCGCGCTCTGTCTCGCTCTCGCGCTCTGTCTCGCTCTCGCGCTCTGTCTCGCTCTCGCACTCTGTCTCACTCTCTTTCTTGCTGGAGGACACACTGGGGCAGATTGCTGGAGACACTGGGGCAATGCTGGAGACACTGGGGCAGATTGCTGGACACTGGGGCAATGCTGGAGGACACACTGGGGCAATGCTGGAGGACACACTGGGGCAGATTGCTGGAGACACTGGGGCAGATTGCTGGAGACACTGGGGCAATGCTGGAGACACTGGGGCAGATTGCTGGACACACTGGGGCAATCCTGGAGACACTGGGGCAATGCTGAAGACACTTGGGCAGATTGCTGGACACACTGAGGCAATGCTGGACACACTGGGGCAGATTGCTGGAGACACTGGAGCAATGCTGGAGACACTGGGGCAGATTGCTGGACACACTGGTGGTAATATGCTGGACATACTGTCTGGGGGCAATGCTGGACACACTGGGGAAGATTGCTGGACACACTGGGGCAGATTGGACACACTGGGGCAATGCTGGAGGACACACTGGGGCAATGCTGGAGGACACACTGGGGCAGATTGCTGGAGACACTGGGGCAATGCTGGAGACACTGGAGCAATGCTGGAGACACTGGGGCAGATTGCTGGACACACTTGGGGCAATATGCTGGACACACTGGGGCAATATGCTGGACACACTGGGGCAATATGCTGGACACACTGGGGCAGATTGCTGGACACACTGGGGGCAATATGCTGGAGTGAGACACTGGGGCAGATTGCTGGAGACACTGTCTGGGGGCAATGCTGGACACACTGGGGCAGATTGCTGGACACTGGGGCAATATGCTGGACATACTGGGGCAGATTGCTGGACACACTGGGGGTAATATGCTGGACACACTTGGGGGTAATATGCTGGACACACTGGGGAAGATTGCTGGACACACTGGGGGCAGGACTGGAGGCATGGGCAGAAGGTAGATACGGGCCATGATTGGAGACACGGGGCAGAATGAAAGACATGGGGCAGGATTGGATCATGGGGCAGGATGGATACGATGGAGACAGATGGGGCAGGATGGGGAGATCATATGGTGTAGAATGTATAATCATGAGTGCAGGATGGGAGAACATATGGCTGGAGCCAGGAATGAGACACACGGGGCCAGGGTGGGGAATATTATTACCATAGGGGCTAATTAAGGGATATTATTACTGCAGTGATGTATTTATTTTATTTTTTGAGTATACTGTTTTAAATGGGGGGGCGGTCCTGTTACTGTGCAGAGTGACACTATATCGCCTTTTTTTCTTCATGTGGTGTAATGTAGAAGTTGTGAAAAATTAAGTAATGTGTTCTGTAAGTGGAGCTCGAGATAACTGTGTTATTTCCTGCAGAAACGAGTCCTGGCTGGAAGAAATGATGGCGGTCTGTGCTGGATGAAAGATGAAGGACTTCACCTAGAGACGCCACTGGTGAGTCAGTGTTACCTATACATTGACACTATACACTGTATACTGTATACAGAGGTCCTGTGTACAATGTCACCAGTGATCACTGTATTACCTATACATTATATACAGAGCTCCTGTGTATAAAACCACCAGTGATCTCTGTATTACCTCTCCACAGACACTGCATACTAAGTACAGATCTCCTGTGAATACTGGCACTTATGGTGATAGTATTGTGTTTTTCTTTTTGTTTTTTTTTATTACTGATCAGTATTGTAGTATTCAGTCACTATGTGGTGGTAATATGTGGTCTGGAAATGGTGTTGTGGTATTTGTCCCTTGTATGTGCTATTTGGTCACCAAGTGGTGGTAATATGTGGTCTTGACATGGTGTTGCGGTATTTGTTCCTTGTATGTGATATTATTCGATCACTGTGGTTGTAATTTGTGGTCTGGTCATGGTGCGGTGGTATTTGCTCCTTGTATGTGATATTATTGGTCAAAATATACCTAAACTGTATTGCAAATTTTAACAAATATTTAATAGGTTACAGTAGCGTAGGGCCCGGCCATTTTTCTGGAATAATCTGGTTCGGGTATATCATGACCCCCGTTACATGACCGGGGGGGCCCACAGTGTCTGAACAGTCCGGGGCCCTGGCTAAACTTAATCCACCCCTGTGTTCAGCCAAATTTGAAATGGGGAGAATGTGAGGATAACAATCACCCTGACCAACGAGCTCTCACTGACCTCGCCCACCTGCTTCCATTTCTATAACATCATTTGCCGAAGACTCCTGAAGATAATGGATATGAAGTAGATAGGACACAACTATTACAACCCAAGCAATGCCGCCAAATTCAGAGCAAACCGACTCGCCATCTGCCCAGAGTTTTCCACCTCCATCCTCCAGTACGAGTCAAGCATCATGTTGTGCATTGATGTCAGCCATAAATTCCTCAGGAACAAATCTGTGAACGACCTCATGAGCAGCCTCTACTCCTTATGTGGCCCACAGAGGTTCCAGGACGCCTGCTGCAAGGAGCTGAATGGACAGATCGTCCTCACCAAGACCAACACTTCATGAAAGACCTGGCCGTTCACACCCGCTTAACACCCAAAGAGAAAGAGCGGCAGGTTGGGAAGTTCATGAACTACATACACAAGGATGAGAGCGTTCAGAAAGAGCTACCTGACTAGGGGCTGAATTTTGATACTGAACTGCTACAGTTCGAAGGGAGAATCGCACCTACAGAAATAAATCATGCAAAAAGACAAATTTGCTGAATATAATCCACAGTTTTCTGATTGGTTGTGAGTAGGGTTGAGCGACTTTTCTTTTTATAGGATCGGGTCGGGATTCACGAAACCCGACTTTTTCAAAAGTTGGGTCAAGTGAAATCGGCCGATCCTATAGAAAAGTCGGGGTCGGCCGAAACACGAAACCCAATGCAGTGCATTGGGTTTCTAATGGTTCCCAGGGTCTGAAGGAGAGGAAACTCTCTTTCAGGCCCTGGGATCCATATTTAAGTGTAAAATAAAGAATCAAAATAAAAAATATTGATATACTTACCCTCGGACACGCCCTGGTTCTCACCGGCAGCCTTCCTTCCTAAGAATGAGCGCCTGAAGGACCTTCGATGACGTCGCGGCTTGTGATTGGTCGTGTGAGCGGTCACATGGGCGTCACGCGACCAATCACAAGCCTCGACGTCATCTAAGGTCCTTCAGGCGCTGATTCTTAGGAAGGAAGGCTGCGGGTTAGAACCAGGGCGCGTCCGAGGGTGAGTATATACCTATTAGGAATATACTCGCCCTCGGACGCTTCCTTCCTAATAATTAGCGCCTGAAGGACCTTAGATGACGTCGCGGCTTGTGATTGGTCGCGTGACGCCCATGTGACCGCTCACACGACCAATCACAAGCCGCGACATCATCGAAGGCCCTTCAGGCGCTCATTCTTAGGAAGGAAGGCTGCCGGTGAGAACCAGGGCGCATCCGAGGGTGAGTATATCAATATTTTTTTATTTTTATTCTTTATTTTACACTTAAATATGAATTCCGATACCGATTCCCGATATCTTAAACATATCGGAACTCGGTAACGGAATTCCGATTCCAGATCAGAAGATCGCCGACCTCATGGCCGACCCCACACAGGGGTCGGGTTTCATGAAACCCGACTTTGCCAAAAGTCGGCGACTTCTGAATCTGGCCGACCCGTTTCGCTCAACCCTAGTTGTGAGAGCAGAGGGGTCCCATCCTGATCAGCTTCGAGATATGAATAATTGGCTGCTCTTTTACACCCAGAGAAATTGGGGCACGGCAAACGCTCTTCTGCAGAGCCTGTTCAAGATCACACAGTAAAGGCACATCAAGATGAACTGGGCGGTGTTGGTTGAAGTCGAGGACTTTTTTTTGGGTGTGGGGGGTTTGGTGAATTTTTGAAAAAAAGAGTAGAACAAGGCTAGCAGACAAAACTATGCAACTTATGCCTGCAAAGCTACAAGTTTTCCACCACAGATACACCAGGCCTTAGCCTGACATAACAAACTGTATACATTTTCTTTTTTTTTGTCTTTTTTTTTTGTAAACCAATAAACACTGAGTACTCCAAGGCTAGCAGAGAGAACAATGCAACATATGCCTTCAAACAGAAGATTTTTACACCACAGATACATGTGACAGAGATAACAGACTGTGTAATTTTTTTTTAATTTTTAAAACAATAAATGCTGAATAGACCAAAGGTAGAAGACAGAAAAATACAATGTATGCCTGCAAAGTACGGATTTTGACACCACTGATACACCAGGCGTCAGCCAGAGATAACAGACTGATCAAAATGTGGCCTTTTTTTGGCACACCAAATTTGTGTCAAAAAGTTGGCTATGACACCCAAAAATAAAATTGTAGTACTAAAATTTTAAGATATTTAGCACAATGATATGCAATGCGTGTGGCATACAACACACAGTGATAAATATAACAACTGTAGCTAATTTTTTGGGGGGGGGGCAGTTAAAGTTTTTTGGGGCAGCAAAATGGTGTCCAAAAATGTTATTAGACACTACAAAATATTAGATAGTACCCGAATAAAAGGACAGATTGTTAGGCCCACTCACATCTGATGTCTGGGCCTCTCAAAAAATAGGTAAAAAATTACATTTTCAAGCTTTTGTCTTGCAATGACCTGGCTGTAGTCTGCAGAGTGACCAAGCAAATAAATGTTGAAAAAAGGGGGCTATGGATTGCTTTAGAAGAAAATTGGCAGGTATAATCTTAAAAATCATTTAAAAAAATTTCCACAAATAACTGCAGCTAGGTATATATTGATAGGTTATTCAGGGATGCTCACAGTTTTATCTACACATATATGTATCTTTATATGACTTATTTTGCACCTCTCTTGCTGAATCACTGTATTCTTCCAGAAACTATGTATGTGACTGAAACTATTGCCAAATACTATATTGCCTAGAGGAATAGTTAATAACGGTGTTAGTGGTGGGAGTTATCAGATAGTTGTAATAGTATGCAGGAACTGAGTATGTCACCACGGAACAGACAGACCAACAGTTGAGGGGTTTAATAACAGGAATCAGGTTCTCCTCGCAGAGAGGAAGCAATGGAAAATAACTAGCAATACAACAGTGCAAAAATATGGAAGTCAAACAGTGTAACAGAAGTAAGCAAGATTTCTTGAGAAAAGAACACTTATCAGTCTGAGTCTGATCAGTCCAATGCAACGTAGGCGCCGAGTAACAGCGGCACTTGTCGTCCCTCTGTTGTCCGTGGGCTGGGTAGTCTCTAGGTGCCCGCTGCCTGGGGTTTCGGGAGTTAATGTGATATGCACAGGCTCTGAGTCTTTAGCTTTTACAGCACAGCCTATCCCGGGAAAATGATGGTCAGTCTATTATTAAGTCTCTCACCAGGAATCAGGGGCTCTGCACTGATACCGTGGGTACCAGGGGTCACAGTCTCTGTACTGATACCGTGGGTACAAGGTGGTCGCAGTCTCTACACGGGCCAATGTCTCTACACGGGTCTCAAAGCGCCCCTCTCCAGTCACAGCAGAGTCTGCTTTCATGTACTCAAAAGATGCAGTCTTTCTGGGCAATCTCCCTGCATTTGTACTCTGATCGGGAGCTCTCTCTCCCTGAGCGCAGCTGCTCCCTGCTCTGACTGCTGATCTGTTCCTTGCGTGCGTGCCTTTCCCGCTCTCTGCCCGGCTTCCTTCCTGTCCCAGTCTCTATGTCTGCATCCTGGGGAACCTGTAGCACAGCTCAATGGTTCCAGGCACAGAGCTGAGAAGGTAACCGCCCCCAGACTCTTCTTGTGCTTTACCTCCTTACATCCCCCATGTTTCTGCTCGCCATTCCACGGGCGAGATTTTCAGGAGTTCCTGTTGGCAATCTTCCAGTCCTTGTACAATCTGCTGCCCGATGAACTCGTCCTGGTTGTAGCGAACAGGGGTGTTACGCTTAGGGACCAGGAAAGCGAGATAAGTGGACCCACTGGACCGAAACAGCGAACCTCCCCAGGACGAGTGGACCAGGTGGACCGCCCCCTATACAGGGAGCGTTAGGAGCAGGCCCAGGGGAGACTACTGAACGGCAGCCGGTACCAAAGTACAGGGAAAGGAAAAGGTCAGGGCAGGGACGAAGGAAAAGAAAACGAAGAAGGAGAAGAGGAACGGGCACCGGGAAACTGACAAGACAGACAGAGAATGGAAGGACAAACCGGAAGACAGGATGGAGACACGAGACCACGGAAGCGCAGAAGACGATGGCGGAAGGACTAGGCAGAGGATCTGGAACACCGGGAAGAAACGAAGGTACAGGAGAACTGGAGCTGCAAGGGAAGCACGGAGACAGTTAATGAAAATACACAGAAACGAAAAGTCAGAGACAAGCAGCAGGGAGAACGTAAGGTACGCTAGGAAGCGAGAGAGCCAGAGGCATTTGCCAGAAAACAAATGACAGACAGGCACAGCCAAAAGGAATAGGCGGCCTTAAATGCAGAGTGGCAGCGTACCTTCCGGGTCATGGACCTTCAGGACCACAGAGAGCAGGGGAAAGAGCGTCCAAAGGAAAAAGGCAGAGTGCGCATTCATGTGCTCCCAGTAGAAGGCGCTGTGGATGCGCAGGAGCGCTGCTTGTAACGTCAGCGCTGCCAGCGTGAGACACGGGGCTGACCGGAGCGCGCGCCCGACAGGAAGCAGGAGCCGGGAGAGCGAGCAGAGAAGGCGGCGCTGGAGAAGGAACAGGAGCGCGCCGGGACGCCGAGGAGCGG
This sequence comes from Ranitomeya imitator, assembly GCF_032444005.1. Classification (NCBI taxonomy): domain Eukaryota; kingdom Metazoa; phylum Chordata; class Amphibia; order Anura; family Dendrobatidae; genus Ranitomeya; species Ranitomeya imitator. Next base: position 593,021,973 of record NC_091286.1, read on the forward strand.
TAAGTAAGAGCGGACAGCAGGGGCCGCGGCGGTGATAACAGCGACCTGACAAGGGGGTACATCAGCCATTGAATGTTCAGAGCATCTCAAATCAGCAGGGGCAGTGGTGTCAACTGCTGTGGGAGGAGTCGAGGTTTCCTCCAATACGTTGGTAGTTTCAGGCACCAGCCCTGTTTCTGGGTTCCCTGGGAGAGATTGGGAGTCTTCCTCGTCTTCCACATCTACATTGATCACTGGCACAGCCGGTGGGGGCTCTGTAGCCAATTGGACTGATTCAGGATCGCGAGGCAAACAGGGACGCAACATATTCCTGAGCAGTGTGCAGGTGGGAGTCCCCTCTTCCATTTTGAGCTGGACCTCATAAACGGGACCCCTGTTGCCAAGCAGCCACTTCACTCGGTATGGCCTTTTCTCCCACCGGTACTCTAGTTTGTTGTGTGGGCGCTTTTCCCTCACTAAAACTCGGTCTCCAGGCCGCAGGGCTGTCCCCTTTTGAGGAGCTACCTGGGGATGCTCAATTTCTTGCAGCCGGTTCTGCACTAGATGTTGAATTGTCCACAGCCGACGACGATGTTCTTGAACCTTGGAGTACACCCCCATCCATGGGTAGTCCTCCTCGGATTCCAGTTCCAGCTCTGCCAGCCCCTTCTCGGGTCATCCAAATTACAAAGAGTTGGGGTGAATCCGGTGGTGCTGTGCTTCCGATTGTTATACGCCCACACCAATTCAGGGGCTGACTCAGTCCACTTCGCTTTCTGGTCCTCTTCCAGGGTCCTAAGCATTTGAATCCGAGTGCGGTTAAATCTTTCACAAGCACCATTCCCCTGTGGATGATAAGGGGTGATCCGGGACTTATCGATTTTGTACAGCTGGTGCAGCTCCTCCATCACTCCTTGGAAGCAGAATGGCTGCGGTTAGGACACCCATACACCTGTATGAAGTGTTGGCAAATTGCCATTCGGGCTACCCAATGTTGTTCTAGGGCCCCTAATTTGGCATTCTCGAGATGGGCCGATGGATTGTTATCGGTGCGTACATGAACTTCTGAGCCAGCCAGATACTCCGCGACCTTCTCAGTCATTGCCCACACCAGCGCCAACAACTCCAGCTTAAACGAACTGTAGTTTTCTGGATTATTTTCTGAGTCATGCAAAGACCGACTGGTGTATGCGATGATGCGCTCTTTCCCATCCTGCATCTGTGATAATACGGCCCCGAGGCCCTGCAGGCTCCCATCAGTGTGCAAGATGAACGGTTGTATGAAGTCAGCGTAGGCCAGCACAGTGGCCTCCGTCAAAGCCTTCTTCAAAGCCAAGAATGCCTCCTCCTGACGCTTCCCCCACTGTATGTTCCTGTTTTTGGCGCAAGAGGGCACTCCCCTCAACAACTCCTGGAGTGGATTAGCAAGGCGGGTAAAGTCTTTTACGAAGCGTCTGAAGTATCCTGTGAGTCACAGGAACGCACGCACATCTTTCACAGTTTTTGCAGTTGGCCACTCTTGTACCACATCTTCTCTTAAGAAGGCCTCATCCCCTCAGTGGAGATAACGTGTCCCAAGTATTCAATCTCAGTACGGAAGAGGTGACATTTCTGGGGTTTCACTTTCAAGCCATACTTCTGTAGACGACTCAGAACTTGCTCGAGTTTCTGCAGATGCTCCTCAAAGGTGGGGGCGAAGATGATGATATCATCGAAGTAAATCAAAGTGGCTTCAAAGTTCAGGTCTCCCAGACATCTCTCCATGAGTCGCTGAAATGTTCCTGGGGTGTTTGGTAGGCCGAAGGGCATCCGGTCGAACTCATACAGTCCCATCGAAGGATGAAAGCCATCTTGGCTCGGTCTTGCTCTGACATGGGCACGTGCCAGTAGCTGCTGGACAAGTCTAACATAGATAAATATCTGCATTCCCTAGTGAAGTCAATGACTCCTCTATCCTGGGCAGTGGGGATGAGTCCCGCACTGTGCAATCGTTGAGCCGGCGATAGTCCACACAGAACCGCAAGGACCCTTCTTTCTTTCTCACCAAGACTATAGGTGCAGCCCACGGGCTCTGACTCTCGCGTGTTACTCCCTTCTTCAGCATGTGTGACAGCATTCCCTTCACCTCCTGGTACATCTGTGGGGGTATTTGGTGGTACCGTTCCCGGATTGGTGCTGCATCCCCGGTGGATATCTCGTGGGTGATGGCCGTGGTACGTCCAAAATCATCTTCATCTTTGGCGAACGCCTCCTAAAATTTCCCCAATACGGCTTCCACCTCAAGTACCTGCTGCGGAGTATATTCTGAGAGCTCCGCCCTCATGCGTTTCAGTATCTGGCGCCCTTCTTGCAGTAATCTGGGGTCCGGAGCTGCCTCCGCTTTGACGGTCACCAGAAACAGATCTTCTGGCCTTGCGGTCAGCTGTACCGCCTCAGTTGGGACCTACTCCTCTGGGAGGCCCAGGACTTGGGTGACTTTGCTTCTAGGGGGCAAAATTGTATCTGTCTCCCCCAAATTTATGCAGCGCACAAGGACAGTTCCATCCTGCACGGTAGCCAGTGACCGTGCGACCAATATTCCTGACGGAAGCTGGTCGGCTCTGCTGGGCTCAATTTGGACTTTGACCCCTTCCAGTGGGATGCCGGCTCGTATAGGCAGGGGAAGCACCGTCTTCCCAGGGGGCAACACTCGATTGACTGAGGTGGGGTCGACGACTTTGCCGAGTTCCTTTCCGTCGCTGTATGCTTCCTGGACATGGGCATTCCGTATCAGTTGTTGAAAGACCCTTCTCTGGGGGGTTTGGTCACTACATTGTTGCAGGAACTGTTCCGGGGACTCGTTGAAAACCAGGCTTCTGAGGTCTTTTACCATATTCATGCCCAGAGTCACGGTATGGTCTTTGGCTACCTCTCCATCCACCAGTACCACTCCTCTTCTCCCGAGGTCTTTTCCACAGACCTCTATATTCATGCATACCACCCCTGGCACTGGGATGGGCAAGTGATTGGCCACCATAAATTTGATCATCCGGCCCCATTCGGGCCGTAGCGCCTCTGTGAAGTGACGGCAGAAATATCTCACATGCATGGTGGTCACTTGTGAGCCATTGTCTATCAAGCACCGCACTGCTCTTCCATTGATTTCTGCCCAGACCAGAGGGCACGTGGTAACAAGGCTATGGGAACTTTTACTACTCCTCCTCTGTTCTTCATGCTCCGAGCGGTGCCCCTCGAGCTCAGAGCCACCAAGTTTAAAGGAGGGTGCAGGGATGGCCGGCTCCGCCGGGGACAACATCGAGCAATGTGGCCAGATTTTCCACAAGTGTAGCATGTAAGAGGGCTTTTCCTCCTGGTAGTTTTACCCTCCCTTCAGGGGCACCTTCTCTGTCTTGCACCAGAGGGCTGGGCCCTTCTGCCAGAGTTCTTCTGGAGGCCTCCATTTCTTCACGGACCTGTCTAATCTCTTTTCTCAGGTCCTCCACCCACTGGGGGATATTGTCTGCGATGGTGGTTACCTCCCCGCTCTGCACACTTCCCACCAGCTCCGTCACTCCCTGTTCTTGTTTTCGCACATGCGCCTCACTGCCAACCTCAGAGAACGTCATGTCTGGCTTTACTCACATGCGCTCTCGCAGTGCCTGTTTCATCATTGCGTCATGCAGTCCCGTCACCAGCTGATCTGAGCACCACATCAACTGACCCAACCCCTACACCGTCCTTTCGTCTGATAGCAGTGTGAAGCTCTTGTAGGGCATTCATGAATTGGGCCATGGTCTCCCCCTCCCGTTGTGCTGGGTGAAACAGTCACATGCAAAGTCCCCCTACGTCAGTGGGGTCCCCATGCGTCTCCACAAGTATGCACTTTTTCCAGGGTATCTCTCTCCCGGGGGGACCTATGCATAACAGAATCCCACGCCTCCCCCTCCAAGGCCATCAATGCAATTTCTGCCTCCAGGGCTGGTGTCATGGGATGCATCTGCATCATTCCCTGGATACGCTCCGTCCAACTCCACAGCATTACATTGTTTCCAGTGAACCTTGGCAAATTATTCAACATGGCTCCCAGGGAAATGCTAGACCTGGGAACTTCCCCCAGCTGCTTGGTCTGCCCCGTCCACGCTACCGTGTGACATCCTGCCGACTAAGTCAAATAAAATAGTATGCAGGTACTGAGTATGTCACCATGGAACAGACAGACCAACAGTTGAGGGGTTTAATAACAGGAATTAGGTTCTCCTCGCAGGGAGAAAGCAATGGTAAATAACTAGCAATAAAACAGTGCAAAAACATGGGAGTCAAACAGTGTAACAGAAGTAAGCAAGATTTGTTGAGAAAAGAACACTTATCAGTCTGATGAGGACTTACTTGAAGGGTCGTCTTCTCCAACATAGGCACCGAGAAACAGCGGCACTTGTCGTCCTTCTGTTGTCCGTGGGCTGAGTAGTCTCTAGGAGCCCGCTGCCTGGGGTTTCGGGAGTTAATGTGATATGCACAGGCTCTGAGTCCTTAGCTTTTACAGCACAGCCTATCCCGGGAAAATGATGGTCAGTCTATTATTAAGTCTCTCACCAGGAATCAGGGGCTCTGCACTGATACCGTGGGTACCAGGGGGTCACAATCTCTACACGTGCCCATGTCTCTACACAGGTCTCAAAGTGCTCCTCTCCAGTCACAGCAGAGTCTGCTTTCATGCACTCTCAAGATGCAGACTTTCTGGGCAATCTCCCTGTATTTGTCCTCTGACCGGGAGCTCTCTCTCCCGGAGCGCAGCTGCACCCTGCTCTGACCACTGCTCTGTTCTTTGTGCACGTGCCTTTCCCGCTCTCTGCCCGGTTTCCTTCCTGTCCCAGTCTCTAAGTCTGCCCCCTGGGAAACCAGTAGGACAGCTCAATGGTTCCAGGCACAGAGCGGAGAAGGTAACTGCCACCCGACTCTTTTTGTGCTTCACCTCCTTACATTGTAATAATAATTAATTAGCGTTGTCCACACTAATTATATTAATTATGTACTTTTTCACATGATAACATGTTTTAGACAATCAATAGTTTGCACAAAGCACTAATGTGAACGCCCTAATCTGAAAGGGTATATACAGTAATATTAGCTGTTGAATAAATTGGTTATGGTTCTTATGCAGATACAATCTGTCTCTGTGTGAATCCATCTCGCTCGAGCGATCATAATATTTGGCAACTATTCAATATACTCTATGGTCTGTTTGAGACCACCCTAACAATATAAAATACACACAGCAGAAGACAGTAATGGAGCTTTTTGATGTATGCAGTGAGATCTATAGACTCTCATACAGTGCCTGCAAGCCGTGCAGTTATTTGGATATGTGCACATAGACTCCTCTGCCCAACTAGCACAATTAAAAACTAGGCCCAAGGAAAAGGAGCTGGTCTACTAGGCTTGTAACGCCCATGAATGAAGTGCATGGGCTGATAAATATTTCCCCTTGGGGGTACCTTTTAAAAAAATCTTTTATAGACATCATAGACAGGCTTGGCAAAAATTGAACTGCCTGTAGCAACAGAGAACACATTAAGCGTGGCAAATGGTGATCTAGTGGTGGAGAATGAGGAGACATTGCTGTAGGCCTCATTAAAAACTAGGCACAATGTAAAGGAGTGTCTCCTACACTTGTAATGCTCATACATGCAGTGCTTAGGCTGACAAACATTTCCTCAAGGGGGATATGGATCGCCCCAGACACAGAGCCGCGGGTTACTTGGTAGCGGTCCTCTGCTAGCTCAGTTCTGGGGATGTCACGTGGCTGGGCCCGGTCCATGACCCTGCTAAGGGGCGTCCAATAAGGGGGTGATGGTGCGTAGTGCGAGGAATAACGAGGACACAGGGTTCAGTTTCTTTACCTTTTACCTCAATCCAGGGCACTGTCAATGGGACTGTCTGAGACCGGCTGGTCCGAAGGCACATCCGGAGTTCCCTTTGCAGGTGGAAATCAGTGTCTACCCACTAGCGCCTGTGTGTTGTAGTGCTTCCCTGCTGAGCATTCAGGATAGTCCTCACAACTTCGGTTCTCGTTCTCTCTAGATCTTTCCTTTCTCCGTCCCCCAGGTATGTTATGGCTAGGACGCACCTTTATGACAGGTAGGCCTGGAGTTATTCTGGAACCCTAGTGTCGCCCCTCTCCCACGATTGCCTCCTGTGTCCTTCTTAGGTGTTGTATGGTAGACAGCCAACCTGTAAATAACTGTCCTGCCACTGTTTGAAGTAATGCGTGGAGACTAGTGTTGAGCGATACCGTCCGATACTTGAAAGTATCGGTATCTGATAGTATCGACCGATACCCGAAAAGTATCGGATATCGCCGATACCGATACCAAATACCAATACAAGTCAATGGGACACCAAGTATCGGAAGGTATCCTGATGGTTCCCAGCGTCTGAAGGAGAGGAAACTCTCCTTCAGGCCCTGGGATCCATATTAATGTGTAAAATAAAGAAATAAAATAAAAAATATTAATATAATTGCCTCTCCGGAGGCCCCTGGACATCACCGCTGGTAACCGGCAGCCTTCTTTGCTTAAAATGAGCCCGTTTAGGACCTGAGAATGATGTCGCGGCTTCTGATTGGTCGCGTGCCACTCATGTGACCGCCACGCGACCAATCAGAAGCCGCGACGTCATTCTCAGGTCCTAAATTCCTAGAATGAGGAGTTTAGGACCTGAGAATGACGTCGCGGTTTCTGATTGGTCGCGTGGCGGTCACATGAGCAGCACGCAACCAGTCAGAAGCCGTGACATCATGGAAGTCCCTAAACGCGCTCATTTTAAACAAAGAAGGCTGCCGGTTACCAGCGGTGATGTCCAGGGGCCTCCGGAGAGGTGAGCATATCAATATTTTTTATTTTAATCCTTCATTTTACACATTAATATGGATCCGATCCCGATTCCCGATACCACAAAAGTATCGGAACTCGGTATCGGAATTCCGATACCGCAAGTATTGGCCGATACCCGATACTTGCGGTATCGGAATGCTCAACACTAGTGGAGACTGTTACTTCCTCGGTGCTCCGGCCACCGCTATGCGCCTCAGTAGAATGTTGCCGTTCTCGGGGCACGACTCCTACTGGATCTCCTTTGTGCTGATCTCGTTTCTCACTGTTCCACAATATCCTTCGCTTCGTGTCTCTTTCTTAGGATACCGCCGCAAGGTAGTGCAGGCGCGGTTCCGTAACGTTCTGTTCTATTCGCTAGGTACCTGCCAGATTTCCCAGTTCTGACAGGTCCTCCCTGGAGCTCTCCCAGGCTTCGTTCTGTCTAACTTCCTGTCCAACCCCTAGTTTTACCAATGTGAGGAGTGGCCCATTAAATAAGCCTTTTACTCCCCCTAGTGGCCGGAGTGTGAAGTGTAATGTGTGCTGGTGATACCTGGTCAAAGAACTCCTTTAGTGCAGTAAGACATACCATCACTCCCCTTAGTGGCAGAGCGACGTTACTGCAACGACCAGATCTCTGGGGCGCTGCACTCCCCCCCGGTTAAATCCAGTACTCCCGGACTGGGAAAAGAAGAACAACAATACATGTACATGGTAATAGAAAACACACAAAAATTCTTAGATATACTCTAACAAATGAATATAACAGTGCTTTCCGTTATGGAAGGTAAGGACGCTTGAACGTTGCAAAAGATTGGTCATGCACAGTCCATGACTCCCAGTTCTGTAGGTGCAACCATAGAATAGCAGGGACCCCGGGTAAACAAAGGGGCCCCTGTGAAAGTTTTGGAGTGATTCACTGTCCATCACGCCATTGTCCATTTTTAACCTAGTCTCCAAAGACTCCTTAATATAGCTCCGCATGGCGGCATGTTCTGGCACAGACAGGTTGAAAAGTCGGCCCTTAGGGAACTTACAACCTGGAATCAAGTTAATAGCACAATCACAGTCCCTATGCGGTGGAAGGGAACTGGATTTGGGCTCATCGAATACATTTACAATAGCTGCAACCATGGAAAACCCAGCACAATATCATCATGCAAATTATGCAACACCAGAAAATGACAATCTTCCTGATGGGCTGGCGCCATGCGCATGGTCAGCTGTGTCCAAAACTGAGGTTTATTTTTAGCCAATGGTGTAGCATCAATGCCCCTCATAGGAATAGGGTTCTGCAAAGGCTGCAATGGGAAACCACAACGTCTGGCAAATTCTAAGTCCATTAAGTGCAGAGCGGCGCCTGAATCCACAAATGCCATGACAGAAAATGATGATAATGAGCAGATCAAGGTCACAGATAACAGAAATTTAGGTTGTATAGTACTGATGGTAACAGAACTAGTGATTCTCTTTGTACGCTTAGGGCAATCAGAAATAACATGAGCAGAATCGCCGCAATAAAAACACAACCTATTCTGACGCCTGAATCTTTGACGTTCAGCTCCAGACAAAATCCTATCACACTGCATAGGCTCAGGGCTCCGCTCAGAGGACAACGCCACGGTGTGCACAACTCTGCGCTCGCGCAAGCGCCGATCAATCTGGATGGCCAGAGACATAGAATCACTCAGACCAGCAGGCAAGGGGAACCCCACCATAACATCTTTAACGGATTCAGAAAGACCCTTTCTGAAAATTGCCGCCAAGCCATCCTCATTCCATTTAGTCAGTACAGACCATTTTCTAAATTTCTGGCAATACGATTCTGCCGCTTCTTGACCTTGACACAGGGCCAATAAGATTTTCTCAGCCTGATCCACAGAATTAGGCTCATCATACAACAACCTCAATGCTTGAAAGAAAGAATCAACATTAAGCAAAGCAGGATTGCCAGTTTCCAGGGAAAATGCTGATGATTTTAACCTGCTGAATAGGATCACCAGAAGACCGGGGTCTTAATGCAAAAAACAGTTTACAGTTATTTTTGAAACTCAAAAATTTGGATCTGTCACCAAAGAATAAATCAGGAGTGGGAATCTTAGGTTCTAAGGCAGGAGTCTGAACAATATAATCTGAAATACCCTGTACCCTAGCAGCAAGCTGATCCACCCGAGAAATTAACTCCTGAACATTCATGTTAATACTAGATTCCGTAGCCACCCAGAGGTTAAGAGGGAGGATAACACAAAACAGGCTAAGGAAAAAAAAATGGCTCAAAAGCTTCCCTCCCTTCTTCTGAGATGCAATTAACTCATTGTTGGCCAGTTGTACTGTTATGACTTGGTGGCCTAGGAGCAGCATGAGACGGACTCTGGAGAAGGTGGTTCCTGTACTGACCGCAAACCCTGAACCTAGCAGTGCAACTAGAAGTAGCCGTGGGGGGTATCTAACACTCCCTAGACCCCTTGGCACAGCCTCAGAACTAACTTCCCCTAAAGACAGAAACAGGAAACCTATCTTGCCTCAGAGAAAATCCCCAAAGGATAGATAGCCCCCCACAAATATTGACGGTGAGAGGAGAGGGAAATAACATACGCAGGCATGAAATCAGAATTTAGCATAGGAGGCCATACTAGCTAAAAAGAAAGAATAGAACAGAGTACTATGCAGTCAGTAAAAAACACTAGAAAATATCCACCACAGAAAATACAAGTCACCACATCTGACTAAAAACATGGAGGGTATATCTGCATCTCCAGAGATACAGCTTGGCTGCAAAAAAAAAAACCTTCACAGACAAAGCTGGACAAGACAAAAACCTGAATAAGCACAGAACTATAAGGTCCACAGCAGGTGGACAGCAAAAACAAAAGCCAGGACTTATCTTTGTAGAAAAGCAAAGCAAATTGGAGAGACCAGCAGGGAAGTGAATCCTCTGAAAACAATGGACAACTGGCAGGGAATAAAGAGTCCTGCAAGGCTATATACCCAAGTCAGTTTTGCAATTAGTAGACACACCTGTCCAATCCTGCAGTCCAGGCACAACTGCATTATGCTCTACAACCACCGGAGAGAGCCCAAAAGCTGAATTCACAACACTTCTGGACCTGAGACAACACCGCTCCCAGCCCCACGTTGCTGGCGTCCGTATACAATACAAACGGTTGGTCGTATTCCGGGTAGGCTAGTACTTCCTCTCCCGTCAGTGCCGATTTCAAGCAAGTGAACGATCCTTCCAGTCCGTCATTCCAATCCAACGGGGCTTTCTTACCCTTGGGTTTCTTGGGCTGGCCCACCAACAGGTCTTGCAACGGCGCGGCCTTCTTGGTGAAGTCCTTGATAAACCTCCGGTAGTAACCCACCAACCCGAGGAACTGCCGGACCTCATGAAGGTTACTGGGCTGCGGCCAGTCCTTGATCACCGTGACCTTGTCGGGGTCTGGGGCCACTCCTTCAGCAGTCACCACATGGCCCAGGTACTGTACCTTGGGTTTGAGCAGATGGCATTTGGACGGTTTCACCTTTAAGCCAAAGTTGGACCGCGCTTCAAATACCTCGGCCAGGTGCTTCAGATGGTCTTCATAGGTCTTAGAGAAGACAATGACATCGTCCAGATACAGGAGCACGGTCTCAAAGTTCTTGTGTCCCAAACAGCACTCCATCATCCTCTGGAACATCCCCGGGGTGTTACGCAATCCGAAGGGCATGTAGTTGAACTCGCAGAGACCCATCAGCGTCGTGAAGGCTGTCTTTTCTTTGTCCGCCTCTGCCACGGGAACCTGCCAATACCTACTGGTGAGATCTAAAGTAGAGACGTAATTAGCAGACTTTAACGTGGCCAAAGACTCCTCTACCCTAGGCAGGGGGTATGCGTCCTTATGTGTAATACGGTTTAATTGCCTGTAATCCACACACATCCTCATGGTGCCATCTTTCTTCCTAACGAGGACTAACGGAGCTGCCCAGGGGCTACAGCTGTCTCTCACTACCCCAGCCTCCTTCATCTCTTGTAACATGTCCTTGGCACACTGATAATGAGCTGGGGGTACAGGACGGTATCTTTCTTTTATGGGTGGGTGATCTCCAGTGGGGATGTGATGTTGAATCCCTTTTACCCGCCCGAAATCAAGGGGGTGTTTGCTGAATACCCGCTCATACTCGTGAACCACCCTGTAGGCCCCCTGTATCTGGTGAGATGGAGTAGCATCAGTGCCCACATGTAATTCCTGACATCAATCTTTTGATTGCTCTGCAAAGCAGTTGTCCTCCGCCGACTTGGACGGAGCCAAGGGCCCGGGTGCGTGTATCACACTATTATTAACAGTAAAACAGCTTGGCAAGTGTGACATATTTGGTTAGGTGGACTTCCTCCTCCCCGCAGTTAAGAACATGCACCGGCACCCTCCCCTTGCAGACGTCAACCACCCCTCTGGCTGTCAGGAGGGTAGGCCTATTCTCTGAATATACAGGTTCTACCAGAGCCTGATAGTCCTTACCCCCGAGGCCTATGGCTGCCCGACACCATATTAACATTTCACTCCTGGGGGGTATTGCAATGGGATTCGAATCACTCACTGTGACCCGGCCAATTTCACCACCGGTCAGCTCCACTTGCTGTCTCCGCATTAGGGCTCTGATTTCTTTCTGCAAAGCACGCTGCTCACTGTGACCAGCTGTCTCTGCTACTTGCTGCAACAAGACAATAACTTCTGCAAGACAATTTTCTATGACATTAGTACCGATGGTCATCATGGGGTAATGTTCACGTCGGTCAATATCAACAATGACAATTCCTTGGGCCTCCAATTCTACCCGCCCCACATTAATAGTGACCTCTTTATATCCCACTTGTGGCAGTGGCTGACCATTGCTAGCTATTATGATGAAATCATCATCAGGGGCACGGGTAATGTCAGTGTCCTCCCAATAACGCCTATAAAGAATGTAGGGCATAGTTGTCACCTGGGAACCGGTGTCAAGCAAAGCGTTCATGCGGATACCGTCTTTCACGATGGGGAGAACAGGACGCCCCCCGACGTATTTGGCTCTCCAATTTTGCGGGCCTGGGTGTTCTACTCCTGGGGGTTGGCCCTTGGCCCCAGGGGTTGCTCGTTTAACTGACAGTACCTTGCAAGATGGCCCACCTGGTGGCAGCGGCGGCAGATAGGTCGTCCATCCTGATGAAAACGATCATCGTCTCTGCCTCTGGTCGAAGGAACCCTCCATTGTCATTGCCAGGGGACATTCTCCGGTCTGGAAGACAGCTGGATCTTCTCCTTGGGGGCCTCTTGTAGGGACTGGACGGTCCGGGCTAGGGCAGCAACGCTCCTGGTCAGTTCCTGTATCTGGAGGCGCAGTCCTGCAGGGGAGTCATCTTCCAGGATCTGGGCATCGGCCTCGGCGGAGACAGGTGCGTCCGGCGCCACCTCCTGGTGGTATGTGAGGGCTTGCCACCTGGGAAGTGTGGCATGGCTGAGCTGCCGCTCTGGTAGCGCCTGGATAGCTTTATCTTTGAATTGCGCGAAAGTCAGATCTGGATTCTGCATGGCCAGGAAGTGTAGCTGGGCCCTTTGGTTACTGCACAGGAGCCCTTCGACGAACCGCTCTTTCAGGAGTTTATCTTCATCTTGCATGCTGCTTGGGTCACTTTGCTTGATGGCCCGCAGCGCCTCCTGCAGATTAAGGGCATAGTCCCGTAAGCTATCCTGCGGCCGCTGCTTGCACCCATAGAACGTCAATTTAATTTCCGTAGCGGTGCGGGTGTCAAAGGTGGCTTTAAGCTTGGCAAATACTTGTTGCGCAGTTTTCTTGTCCGCAGCGGGCCAGGACTTTACTTCCCTCAATGGTGCTCCAAAGAGTTGGCCGATTATCATATGAACCTTCTGAGGCTCCGTCAAGGGATAAAACTTGAGCAGGCTACAAATCCCTTCTTTAAAGTCAGGGGGCCCCTGGTAGGTACGGCATAGAGAAGGGCATTATGGCTGCTGTAGCGGCGGCAGTATCCGGCTGGTTGGTGGGAGCGGTAAGCCCCGCGACCTCCAGCGGTGATACCGGGTTTGTGGCTGTGCTTACCGTGGAATCCGGAAGCGCTCCCGAGTCTGCAACTGTGGCCACCGCCTCCGCTCCTCCGGAATCCGACATGGCCGTTCCTTCCCCTTGCTAATCTGTCGGGGTTCTCCTTCTGGGGTCGGCACCTCACTGCGTCTTCCGCTCCGCGCGCTTTTCCAGCCGGCTCCACCCACGAAGCTATGGCTCCTCCCTTCGCGCCCCACACGGCATGGCAATGGTGGATTTTTGGCAGCAAATAGCAATGCACAGTCTTTGCAATAAGTCACAGTTCAATCACAGTTCCAAGGCACACATGACCTGATTCTTCAGGCTTAAGTACAATCCTGTTTGTGACGCCAGGTTGGATCGCCCCCAGATGCAGGGCCGCTGGTTACTCAGTACCGGTCCTCTTCTAGCTCAGTTCTGGAGATGTCACGGTGGCTGGGCCCGGTCAGTGATCCTGCTAAGGGGCGTCCAATAAGGGGGTGATGGTGCGTAGTGCGAGGAATAACAAGGACAGGGTTCAGTTTCTTTACCTTTTACTGAAGGTTTCAGGATCCTCAATCCAGGGTACTGTCAACGGGACTGTCTGAGACCGGCCGGTCCGAAGGCACATCCAGAGTTCCCTTTGCAGGTGGAAATCAGTGTCTACCCACTAGCGCCTGTGTGTTGTAGTGCTTCCCTGCTGAGCATTCAGGATAGTCCTCACAACTACTGTTCTCGTTCTCTCTAGATCTCTCCTTTCTCCGTCCCCCAGGTATGTTATGGCTAGGACGCACCTTTATGACAGGTAGGCCTGGAGTTATTCTGGAACCCTAGTGTCGCCCCTCTCCCACGATTGCCTCCTATGTCCTTCTTAGGTGTTGTATGGTAGACAGCCAACCTGTAATTAACTGTCCTGCCGCTGTTTGAAGTAATGCGTGGAGACTGTTACTTCCTCGGTGCTCCGGCCACCGCTATGCACCTCAGTAGAATGTTGCCGTTCTCGGGGCACAACTCCTACTGGATCTCCTTTGTGCTGATCTCGTTTCTCACTGTTCCACAATATCCTCCGCTTCGTGTCTCTTTCTTAGGATACCGCCGCAAGGTAGTGCAGGCGCGGTTCCGTAACGTTCTGTTCTATTCGCTAGGTACCTGCCAGATTTCCCAGTTCTGACAGGTCCTCCCTGGAGCTCTCCCAGGCTTCGTTCTGTCTAACTTCCTGTCCAACCCCTAGTTTTACCAATGTGAGGAGTGGCCCAATAAATAAGCCTTTTACTCCCCCTAGTGGCCGGAGTGTGAAGTGTAATGTGTGCTGGTGATACCTGGTCAAAGAACTCCTTTAGTGCAGTCAGACGTACCATCACTCCCCTTAGTGGCAGAGCGACGTTGTTGCAATGACCAGATCTCTGGGGCGCTGCAGATACATTTTTTTTAAATATAGTATGGCCATCATAGACACCCTTGCCAATTGGACTGCCTGTAGCGGCACAGAAGAGGTTAAGCCTGGTGATCTAGCGGTGGAGAATGAGGAGACAAAGATAAATCATACTGAAATAAAAAAAAATAAAGTATGTGAATCCACCAATGAAAGTAAATAAGAAAAGGGAGGGGAAAACACAGGTTCATATATATGATGCCAGATTGTGTCCAATGAGATATGTTTGTCCACAGCAACAGCTCAGAGACAGGGATATAAAAAAATCTATAAATAATAGTATTTCAATATTTTCATATTGTAGAGGCATACACTGGGTCATGAAAGGACGGTGCAGAGATTTTAAAACTGGAATAATTAAGAATAAATGGGAAAAATATATGTACATCTAATTTTGATGACAGTTCCCCTTGCGGGAAGTTTACTTTTGTTTCTAATTAGTAACGGGCATCAGAAAAACACCCTTGCACAAAAATTGCATCACGGAATACGTTCACCCTGGTGTTCTATTGGTTGTGGATGAAGAGGATAAGGAGGAGAACACCAAACAGAAAAAATTAGGAAGCGGATAGCCATGTGTGGTTGGGGAGAGGTGCATGACAATACACCTCCACAAAAAAGACACTGTATTATCGGTTATATTTCACGGTTTTCACTTGGTAGTGTATATAAATCTTGCCCAATCCAGCCCTTGTTCATTTTTATAAGAGTCAGCCTGTCAGCATTTTCAGTTGACAGGCAGATGCGCTTATCTGTTATAATTCCACCAACAGCACTAAAAACCCGCTCTAACAGAACGCTAGCAGCAGGGCAGGCCAGGACCTCCAAGGCGTTGAGAGCCAGTTCATGCCACGTGTCCAGCTTGGATACCCAATAATTAAAAGGCACAGAGGAATCACGGAGGATGTTTGTACGATCTGCAAGTTACTCCCTCAGCATCTTCCTAAACATTGCACTCCTTGTGACAGCACCCCTTGCTTCTGTGCCGGCACGATGGGAGGGTCTGAGAAAACTGTCCCAAAACTTTGCCATTGTTCCCCTGCCTGAGTTGGATTGTGCTTCTTTCTCTCTTGCTTGGACTCCTTGGTTGTACAACAAACTCTGACGTCTGCTGCCAGCGTTCTCACATGGGAATTTTCTAAGTAATTCCGCTACAAGTGCCCTCTGGTACTGCAACATTTTAGCATACCACTCTGCCTCTGGCAGCAGAGATTGAAAGTTCTCCTTGTAGCATGGGTCTAGAAGTTTCACCAACTAGTAATGAGTGTCACCCAAAAATTTTATAATGCGAGGGTCACGTGAAACGCAGCGCAACATAGTCAGTCATGTGTGCCAGACTGCTAACAGGCAAGACTTTCGTGTCCTCACCAACAGGAAGACTGACCATGCTGTCCTCCTCCTCATCCTCCTCCTCCCTGTCCTCAGGCCATCCCCGCTGAACAGACGGTAAGACAGCTGTGCTTGTAGTACCATCTATAGTGCATAAAAGTAGCTCCTGTACTTCCTCCTCCTCCTCCCATTGCCTACCAATCCACATTGGGAAGACATGAGGCAGGGTTGAGTGTAATCCCCCTGCATGGTTCCTTATTCCATGTCCTCGTGCTCTGCCTGCAGTGCATCCTCTTTAATTGGGAGCAGAGACGTTTTCAGAATGCTGAGAAGCGGAATGGTGATGCTAATTATGGCGTCATTGCCGCTCACCATTTTGTTACAGTCCTCAAAGTTTTATCGGATAGTACACATGTCTGACATCCATGTCCTCTCCTGAGGTCTTATGTGTGGAGTCTGAACTTAATATCGACAGCCATGTTGATGTTGGTAGTCAACAACTGCCCTATTCTGCTCACAAATGCTTTCCAACATATGCAGCGTAGAGTTCCAATGTGTGGGAATATCACAAACCAGTGGATGAAGCATGGCAAGGCGGGCGGCTGAAGCTGTAGCTGACTTTCTAAAATGGGCAGACAGATGGTGTACTTTCACTAGCAGATCCAGAAGCACCGGGTAGCTTTTCAGAAAATGTTGATCCACGAGGTTAAGCACATGGGTCAGGCAAGGTACATGTGTGAGCTCACCTTGACACAGAGCCGCCACCAGGTTTCGGCCATTGTCACACATGACCATGCCTGGCTGTAGGTTCAGCGGTGTCATCCACATATCTGACTGCTCTTTCAGCGCTGACCAATACTCTTCTGCATTGTGCGGTTTGTCACCTAAGCAGATTAGCTTCAGCACAACCTGTTGCCGCTTGGCTGAGGCAGTGCTGCAGTGCTTCCAGCATCTGACTGATGTGCTCATTTCAGAGATGGAGGCTAAAGAGGAGGAGGTGCAGGAGCTGTAGACTGTGGGAGCAACCCTGATTGACGTAGGGCCCACAATCCTCGGTGTGGGGAGGATGTGTTCCATCCCAAGGTCCGACTGGGTTCCGACTTCCACTATGTTAACCTGTTAACCCAGTGTGCTGTCAGTGAGATGTACTGTCCCTGCCTACAAGCACTTGTTCACGTATCCGTGGTTAGGTGGAATTTCCCAGTAACAGCATTGTTGAGGGCACCTGTAATGCTGTGGGACACATGCTGGTGTAATGCCGGTATGGCACACCGGGAGAAATAGTGGCGACTGGGAACAGAGTACCTTGGGACGGTCGACACCATGAAGTTACAGAAAGCTTTCGTCTCAACAAGCCTAAAAGGCAACATTTTGAGCGCAAGCAGAAGAGAAATGTTAGAATTTAGTACTGTGGCCTTTGGGGCGTTGGCTGGGTAATTCCGCTTGCGTTCCAATATCTTGGGTATAGAAAACTGAAGGCTGTGCTGGGACAAGGATGTGGATGGGCTTGATGATGGTGCTGCTTGCCTGTGGGCAACAGGTGCAGGGCTACAGGCATTTTCACATGCACGGTGGACTGGGAATTGGCTTCTACACAAAACAGTGGAAGAAGCAGTGCTGTCACTTGCAGACAGTGTTCCCGAAGCCTGGGGTTCAGCCCACAAAGTCAGGTGCTTTGCTGCCATATGCCTGATCATGCTGGTGGTGGTCAGGCTGGTAGTTTTGCTACCCCTGCGATGCAGGCATGGCAGGGGCTGCAAATGACCTGTTTGGAGTTATCGGCAGAGTCTTTAGAAAATAACGAGACTCGGGAAGATCTGACAGCTGAAATGTCAACTTCCCTCATGTTGGTGTTACGGGGAATGGATGCATGCCTTCTGTCTGTGGCCACCACACTGCTTTTTCCTGCCTGTTGGGGTGATATGCCTCCATCCCCATGTGTGCTGCTGTCCTTGCTCTACATGTCCTCCTGCCAGGTTGGGTCAGCCACTATGTCATCCACCACCTCATCTTCCACATCGGCATCCTGCTCCTCCTTCTGACTTTCTGGTAATTGTATCTCATCTTCGTCCACCTTTTGTGACAATTTCCTACCATCGCCTACGAGTGACTGTAGCTGGTCAAAGCTTTGGGCATCGCTACATGTGAACTCATCTGGCCCCACTTCAAGTTGACCGGTTGAGAGTGGGAAATCTTGAAAGGGAAAACTGAACAACTCTTTAGAGTGTCCAAGTGTGGGATCAGTTGTCTCAGGGCACATGGCATGGTTGGAGGAAGGAGGATCAGGGTGAGCAATATCCAGTCCATACTCACGGCTACTCAGACTTGACTGTATGGAAGGCATGGTGGTGGTGGTGGCTAAGTGACTGGAAGCATTATCCGCTTTCCAATCAACAAGTGTTTCACACTGCTCTGGCTTTAAAGTTGGTGTGCTGCGATACCCCAGGAAACTAGGACAGGAAGGTCGAGCGAGAAGATGTGGGTCATTGTTGTGGCCCACTTTCAGCTTGGACACATCCTTGTCCTCTGCATGCACCACTAGCATCACTTCCACATCCCCATCCCTTGCCCCTTGCCTTGCCCATTTTAAATAGACAACTCAACTGTTTCAAAAGCTCAACACAAATGTATTTATTTGGAGCAAAATTGTATCTGAACAGTATGAATTGAAAGCTACGATTTTTCCATCACGGATGCAATAGGCTGCAGCCACAGATAACAGATGGCATAACTATTTTTTCTATTGTATGTGAAATTTTTGCACGTTCTTTGATTACAATAACCTGACTGTATTAGACAGCGTGACCAAGCAAATATATGTTGAAATAAGGGGGCTATGGACTGCTTTAGAATAAAAGGAGCAGGTATAAGGTGAAGAAAAAAGCCACAGAAAACTGCAGCTAGGTATATATTACATAAGCAGTAGCAGCAGCAGCAGACAGTAATAGAGCCTTTATATGTATGCAGTGCTATGTACTCACATACAGTGCCTGCAGGCTTTGCACTGATGTGGATATGCGCACATAGACTCCCCTGCCTACCTAGTGCTGCAATCTCTAGACCCCCGAGTTAGGCCTAAAAAGAACTGTTGGTTTCTCAGGAGTTGTGGACTGAACAGTTGCAGACCTACACTAACTATTAAAAGAACGATTCTGACTAGTGTTGAGCATTCCGATACCGCAAGTATCGGGTATCGGCCGATATTTGCGGTATCGGAATTCCGATACCGAATTCCGATACTTCCCGCGTATCGGATACCGGAATCGGAAGTTCCCAGAATTCAAATTGAACGCAGCAGCCAATGAGGAATGAATGAAAGTGTGGGCACATCCTGTTTAGCATGGTGGGCATGTAAGTACTGGCAAGGCTGGGATTGGCTGCTGAAATGATGTCACTCTGCACTATAAAAAAGCGCTGCCGCCATTTTGCGCTCACTCTGCTGTGATTTCAGTTAGGGACAGGACGCTGTGTTCTAACTGAGGGCCAGTTGAGCTTGCTAATTGCTTTATTTTCCTTTCCAAAGGCTAATTTAGCAAAACGCTGTGTGTTCTTCACTGTTCACCTTGCTCTTGCCTTGCAGCGCTGTTTTAACAGCGTTCTGCAAGGTCTCTGTGTGTGTGTGTGTGTGTGCAGCTCACTCTGTAGTCTGTGTGCAGCCATATACCCGGTTGTATTCAGCTCGGGGGGTTCACACTGCCTCACACAGTTGTTCTTTTTTGCTCTTAGTGCAGCCTGCTGCACATTTTTTCTCAAATTTCCTATTAGTGTCTTTCCACCAGTCTCCAGCTCAATTGTGGAAAAACACTACATAGGATAACCTAGAGGGGTTTTTTTGGGCCTTGCAGCGCCGTTTACGGCTGTCTGCACGGTCTCTGTGTGAGCGCAGCTCGCCCTGTAGTCTGTGTGCAGCCATAGCCGGTTGGATTCAGCTCAGGGTGCGTTACTGCCTCATACCTTGAAAAACAATTTCCTTTTTTTCAAATAGTGCAGCCAGTTTAAAATTTGAAAAAAAAAATTCCTATTAGTGTCTTTCCACTTGTATCCAGCTAAATAGTGGAAAAACACTATATAGGATAACCTAGAGGAGGGTTTTTTGGCCTTGCAGCGCCGTTTACGGCTGTCTGCACGGTCTCCGTGTGATTTAAACTAGCTCTGTAGCCCGATCTGCACCAAAAAAAAAGTTAAGTTCACCAAACACAACTTAACACTTGTGTAGGCCACATTTGAAAAATAATAAAGTTTAGTCCACAATTTACAACATTAGTGTTTCTTACACCTGTTAGGAGGAGCATTACAGGAATAAGCACACTAAGGCCTTAGTACTTTTCTGCTTATCTTTATCTGTCAACCAAGATGAAGAGGGCAGGGAGTAAGGCACGTGGGCGTGGGCGCGGAGCAGGGAGAGGAGCAGGGAGAGGACGTGGTGATTCTGTGCCTGCTGCGGGCGCCGGTGACTCGTCGTCACTCAGTTTCAGCAGGGAACAGTCCTTCATGCGCAGCTTTGTCGGAGAGCGCCGTGCACCGCTGCTGCGTGAAGACCAAATTGAAGCCGTTGTCGGGTGGATGGCAGCTAACGCCTCGGCATCGACTTCAGTTAGTGCCACATCCTCTCAGGCACAGAGCACTGGAGAGCAGCCATCTGTCTCTTCACCACCTGCCAAATTGGCCAGGCAGTCAGAGAGCCCAGGACAGGAGCCGTCTCTACTTCTGTTCTCTGAATCTCTTGGCTTGGAAACAGGGGGCCAGCCAAGCAGCATTGGAGAAATGGAAGAAGAGGCAGTGTGCAGTGATGCCCAACACCTTTTTCTCTCTGACTCTGAAGAGGCAGGTGGGCCAGTGCCTCCGGTGACCACAGCGCAGTACGCATCTGATGATGAAACTCAGGTGCCGCTTTCTCGTGCGTACTGTGCTGCTGAGACTACCCAGGAGGAGCAGTTGGTGGCAGAGGGTAGTGGAGATGAGGTCCTTGACCCATCGTGGCGTGAGGAACAGGAAGGTGGTGGGAGCAGCTCAGAGGAAGAGCTTCCTCTTACGGGCCAAAGAGGGAGAGGGAGGGGGAAGACTGCGGAGCCTGTAGCCTCCACTTTGGCACCCGTTAGGAGCCTGTCTCTTTCCAAAGCCAAAAAGGGCGCTCCCAAGACTTGCAGTGCCTGGTCCTTTTTTGACACAGTTGCAGATGACATTTGTTTTGTCAAATGCAAGCTGTGTCATCATAAAGTAAAAAGAGGGAAAAATGTCAGCAACCTCAATACCACAAATATGTGGAAACATGTGCGGACCAGGCACGCGGTGGAGTTACAGAAACACACTGAAGATGTAGGCCAACCAACAGCGGCAGCTACCACCTCTTCAGCTCGTGTTGCCTCTTCCTCCAGCTCACGCACAGCTGGTTTGGCTTCCTCCCAGAGACCTTGTGTAATTCCACCCACAGCACCACCTTCCCAGTCATCCTCACACTCCCAGTCTACTCTACAGCCATCGGTAGTACAGGCATGGGAGAAAAGGCGGGCATTCTCGGCCAACCACCCCCGAGCACAGGCTCTGAATGCAGGCATTGCCAAACTGTTGTCACTGGAAATGCTCTCGTTCAGGCTGGTGGAGACTGACAGCTTCCGTGACTTGATGGCATAGGCAGTCCCACAGTACAAGGTGCCCAGCCGCTTTTACTTCAGCAGGCAGGCTGTCCCTGCCCTGCACAGGCATGTTGAGGCAAACATAAAACATGCGCTACTGAACGCCGTCAGTAGCAAGGTCCACCTCACCACCGATGCGTGGACCAGTCAGCATGGACAGGGGCGATATGTTTCCCTCACTGCCCATTGGGTTAATGTTGTTGAGCCAGGTACAGATCGTGCGAGTGGCGCAGGACGTGTCCTGCCCACTCCAAGGATTGCAGGAATCCAGTCTGTACGCATCGACTCCTCCTCTTACACCAGTTCCTCTGATTCCTCTCTGCAGGATCCGTCACAGTCCACCCCCACATGGACCCGTGAACGTTTACCTATGACCGACATGAGCACAGCCGTGGCCAAACGTCAGCAGGCCGTCTTGAAACTAGTTTCATTGGGGCATCGAAGCCACACAGCGCAGGAGCTCTGGAATGCCATCAAGCAGGAGAGCGATGTGTGGTTACTGCCAGCGAATCTCCAGCCAGGCATGGTAGTGTGTGACAATGGCCGAAATCTGGTGGCAGCTTTGGCCCTTGGCAACCTCACTCACATCCCATGTCTGGCACATGTGCTCAATTTGGTTGTGCAGAGTTTTCTGAGGGACTATCCGGATCTTGATGCCCTGCTGCACAAGGTCCGCCTAGAGTGTGCTCACTTGCGGCGTTCCAGCTTGGCCAGATCCCGCATTGCTGCTCTGCAGCGCAGATTCCGCCTTCCGGAACACCGCATCATATGTGACCTACCTACCCGGTGGAATTCCACGTTACATATGTTGGAGCGGTTGTGTGAGCAGCAGCAAGCAGTTATGGAGTACCAGCTGCATCAGGCGCAAAGAAGTCGCAGTCAGCGCCGATCAGACTTCACAACCACAGAGTGGGCCACTCTGAAGGACGTCTGCCAGGTTTTGCGTCCTTTTGATTATTCCACGCGGATGGCAAGTGCAGATGATGCACTAGTCAGCATGACTGTCCCCCTTATCTGCCTGCTTCAGCAAACTTTGCAAGGGTTAAGGGATGATGTGGTGGAAGAGGTGGAGGATGAGGAGTCACCTTTTCCATCAGCTTCTGGAGAGTCAGCGCCACGTGGTTCCTCACAAAGGGGTACGCAGGGGCCAATTTGTGAGGAGGATGAGGAGGAGTCAATGGACGAGGAAGAGCTCCGTCCAGAGGAGGGAGCGACACAATTGTCCAGTGGTCAGTGTGTACAGCGAGGGTGGGGTGATGACGAGCGGGCAGAGATCATGTCTCATGCAGGGGACAGCGTTTCTGGGCCGGTTGGCACTCTGCAGCACATGGTGGATTTTATGCTGCAGTGCCTGAGAAATGACCGCCGCATCGACCACATTCTCAACATGCCTGATTATTGGGTGTTCACCCTCCTCGATCCTCGCTACCGGGACAACGTCCAAAACCTCATCCCTGCGTTGACCCGGGAGCGTAAATTGCGGGAGTACCACGACACACTGGTGAATTCCATCATCTTCTCCTGTCCAACTGAGAGGAGTGCTGCTAGTGGTTTACAAAGCAGCTCAGTGCGTCGAGGCAGTGGGGGAGGCTCTGCCCAAAGAGGGAGCAGAAGCAGTGCCTCTGCCCAAGGCAAGCCGAGTATGGCACAACTCTGGCACACTTTTGTGTGCCCGCCCCAAATGTCTACACCATCACCGGCGGCTCCAGTCAGCAGGAGGCAACGGTTCCGTCAGATGGTGACAGACTACATGGCTTGCCCTCTTACTGTACTCCCCGACGGCTCTTCCCCGTTCAAGTTTTGGGTCTCTAAGCTGGATACATGGCCAGAGCTATGTCAGTATGCATTGGAGGTGCTGGCTTGCCCTGCGGCTAGTGTCTTATCGGAACGTGTCTTTAGTGCCGCAGGTGGTGTACTAACAGACCGTCGCATGCGACTATCCTCCGATAACGTTGACCGGCTTACTTTCCTGAAAATGAACCAGGCATGGATCTCGCAGGAATTTGCCACTCCTCTGCCTGATTAATTAATTGGGTGTCATCCAGGTCTTCTGCTGTGTTCATCTTTCTACCACCTGAAATGCTATTCCTGGGCTCCAACACCGCCAGTTGCGGCTCAGAAGTGCAGGCTGCACAGTCAAAACATACGACCCAGTGTTATTGGGTTTCAGTAACGTCAGCTGATCCCCAGCTGTGTAGCCGGCAATGTGTCCTGCGACCGCTACGCTGGCACAACAACCTGAATGTAAGGGAACCTGCCCCTCCCCCCCGTCGTTTGTTACTGAAAGAGCCATCTTGTGCAGCAGTAATGCTGCACAAGGAAAAGGTAGCTATTTTTTTGGGGCTCCTTGCACACGCAGAACTTAACACTTATAAAATGTGTTCACTGATACCGTTATACCGTCCCAGAGCTGGGACTTTCCTTCGTAATGTGACGCAGCACAGCCGTCATTCCTACCCCCTTGGTGCCATGCGCTGCCTCCTCAGCGTTGTTTTAAGCTGTCACGGAGCCTGCGCTGTTCTGTTATCCCTTGGCCATGCCCTATTTGCGCTGCCTGTCTTCTGACATAATTTGGTGTCAGGCTGGCTGCGCCTGTGCGGCCGCGCTGCCATAGATCCCGCCTCGCAGTGTCTTCTGATTGAGTCACACTGCGGGCCTGGGATCCATGGGCATGCGCAGTGCATATCTTCCCCTCGGGCTCTCGCTCATTTCCCTCCGCCTTCTTTAGACTGTGCGCCGTCAGCTGATCCCTAATAGCATGCCACGGCCGTGACAACGCACAGTCTGAAGAAGAGGGAAGGAGGGGAGTGAGAGTCGAGGATATGCACTGTGCATGCCCATGGATCCAAGGCCCGCAGTGGGATTACGTTAGACGAGACTGCGAGGTGGGATCTGGAGCAGCGTGGACGCACAGGCACTGACAGCCTGACACCAAATTATGTCAGAAGACAGGCAGCGCTAATTGGGCATGGCCAAGGGATAACAGAACAGCACAGGCTCCGTAACAGTTTAAAACAACGCTGAGGAGGCAGCACATGGCACCAAGGGGATAGGAATGACGGCTGTGCTGTGTCCCATTACGAAGGAAATTCGCACCTCCGTGATGGTTTAACGGTATAAGGGGACACATTTTTAGTGTTTACTTCTGTGTTTGCAAGGAGCATAATTAAAAGAGCAACCTTTTCCTTTTGCATCCTTAGCGCTGCACAAGATGGCTCTTTCAGCTACAAACGTCTTGGGGGGGGGGGTTAAAGGTTCCCTTTCAACTTGCTCCAATCAGGCTTCGGCCTACACTCTGTTCCTCTGCTCCTCCTGCTGTCCCTGGGCTCTAACACCGCCAGTTGGTGCCTGGAAGTGCTGTGTGCACAGTCAACAGTCGCTCCTCTGTTATTGGGGTTCAGTAACGTCAGCTGATCCCCAGCTGTGTGTGCGGTAATACCTCCAATCTGCTCCTCCTGCTGTCCCTGGGCTCTAACACCGCCAGTTGGTGCCTGGAAGTGGTGTGTGCACAGTCAACAGTCGCTCCTCTGTTATTGGGGTTCAGTAACGTCAGCTGATCCCCAGCTGTGTATCCGGCAACGTGTCATGCGACCGCCACGCTGGCACAACTAAAATGTAAGGGGACCTGTCCCCCCCCCCCCCCCCCCTAGGCGTTTGTTACTGAAAGAGCCACCATGTGCAGCACTAATACTGCACAAGGGAAAGGTCGCTCTTGAAATTATGCTCCTTGGAAACGCTGAACTACACACTCATGTAATGTGTCCCCTCACACCGTCCAACCGTCCCAGAGGTGGGACTTTCCTTTGTAATGACACGCAGCACCACCCTTGTTAGCGCTGCCCGTCTTTTGACATCATTGGTTAGCTGGCTGCGCCTGTGCATCTCCCCTGCTCGAAACAACGCCCCTCGGTGTCTTATTTTTTTGGACAGCGAGGGTGTGATTGATGGGCATGTGCAGTGCATATGTTTGCCTGTGTTCACTCATCTCCTTCCGCCTTCTTCAGACTGGGTGTCCTCATGGCCGCGGCAGGCGATAAGGGATCAGATGAGGCCGCCCAGTCTGAAGCAGGTGTAAGGACATGTGTGAGCGTCAAACATATTTACTGCACAAGGCCACGAATCCCAGCCACGCAGTGTGATTTTTTGAAAACACACTGTGGGTCTGGGATTCATGTCCACCGCTAACCGCAACGGCCAACATGAAATGAGGTCATAAGACAGGAAGCGCTCACAGCGCATAGCCAAGGGATCACAAGAGCGCAGACTCCTGTACAGCAACTAACAACGCTCAGGAAGCTGCGCCCATGCAAAAAGGTGTTGTTTTCGACACCTGTGCTGCTTTTCTTTAAAAAGACAAGTCACGCCTCCACTACTGTTTAACAGTATAATGGGCTAAATAGTGTATGTGATGCATTCAGCGTGTGCAAGTAGACAAATTAATAGAGCAACCTTTTACTTGTGCAGCATTAATGCTGCAGAAGGAGTGGCTCTTGTACTTTGTAACACCTGAGGGGGGGTTAAAGGTAACCTTTGAAATTGGTTCAACTAGGCTTCGGCCTACACTCTGCTCCTCTCCTCCTCCTGCTGACCCTGGGCTCTAACAACGCTAGTTTTTGCCCGGAAATGCTAGCTGCACAGAGAAAAACACCAGTCAATGTGTCAGTGGGGTTCAGCACCGCCAGCTGTTCCCCCGCTGTGTAGCCGGCATCGTGTCCAGCAAAAGCCACGCTGGCACAACCGACCAAAAGCTGCCACCAGTGCAGGCTTCGGCCTACACTTTGCTCCTCTCCTCCTCCTGCTGACCCTGGGCTCAAACACCGCTAGTTTTTGCCCGGAAATGCTAGCTGCACAGAGAAAAACACCAGTCAATGTGTCAGTGGGGTTCAGCAACGCCAGCTGTTCCCCTGCTGTGTAGCTTGCAACGTGACCTGCAAACGCCACGCAGGCACATGAACTGAAATTGAAGGGAGCCTGGCCCCCACCCCCAGGTGTTTCTATGTATAACAGCCACCTTGTACAGCAGTACTGCTGCATTTGTACAAGGTGGCTGATGTTTTCTCCTTGCCCACGTGGAACTCAACACGTACAAAATGTGTCTCTTTGAGACCATTCCACTGTCCCTGAGGTGTGACTTTCCTTTCTAATGATACGCAGCACCCCCCTTGGTAGCGCTTCCCGTCTTCTGACATCATTGGTTGGCTACTTGCGCCTGTTCGTCCGCCCTGCCTGAATAAAATGCTCCTCGTTGTCTTACTTATTTTGACTGCGAGGGTGTGATTGATGGGCATGAGCAGTGCATATCTTCGCCTGTCTTAACTCATCTCCTTCCGCCTTCTTCAGACTGTGCAGCCTCATGGCCGCGGCATGCGAGAAGGGATCAGCAGAGGCCGCCCAGTCTGAAGCAGGTGTAAGGACGTGTGTGAGCGGCCAAAATATTTACTGCTCAAGGCCACGAATCCCAGCACCGCAGTGTGGCTTTATGAAAAGACACTGTGGGTCTTGGATTTATGGCCATAGTTAACCGCACCGGCCAACATGAAATGATGTCATAAGATGGGCAGCGCTAACAGGGCATTGCCAAGGGATAACACAAGAGCGCAGACTCCTGTACAGCAAATAACAACGCTCAGGAAGCTGCGCCAAGCACCAAGGCGTTATTTTGGACACCTGTGCTGCGTCTCATCAAAAAACCAAGTCACGCATCCACTACAGTTTGACTGTAGAATGGGGTAAATTGTGTATGTCTTTCATTCAGCGTGTGCAAGTAGACAAATTAATAGAGCAACCTTTCACTTGTGCAGCATTAATACTGCACAAGGTGTGTCTCTTGTACTTTGTAACACCTGAGGGGGGGGTTAAAGGTTTCCTTTGAAATTGGTTCAACTAGGCTTCGGCCTACACTCTGCTCCTCTCCTCCTCCTCCTCCTGCTTCAACACGGGCTCTAACATCGCTAGTTTTTGCCCGCAAGTGCTAGCTGCACAGAGAAAAACACACGCCATTGTGTTAGTGGGGTTCAGCAACGCCAGCTGTTCCCCCAGTGTGTAGCCGGCAAAGTGTCCTGCAAACGCAACGCAGACACAAAGCTGCCTCCAGTGCAGGCTTCGGCCTACACTCATCTCCCCCTGCTTACCCTTTGCTCCAACACCGCTAGTTGGGGCTCTAGGAAGACAATCTTTAATAGGCAAGGCAACGCATCTGGGTTCCAGCACCGCCAGCTGGTTCTCGGCAGTGTTCTTGTCACAGGTACTCCCTCGTGCCAAGCCTGGTTTCAGCACCGTCAGCTGTTTCCGGGTTGTGTCAAGTTCACTGAGACGCCTATGCTTGCCCCGTCGTGGTGCGGTCGGGTTAGCCAACTCCAGGGTGCCTCCAGTTTAGGAGCTTCCTATGTGGGCTGCGTGAACTGGTAGTCAAGGCTGGTTCTGTAGTGCCAGTAGGCCCAGCTCCCCCTGTAGGACTGTTGGGGTTCGGTAACTGCGGCTGCCTCGCGGCCTAGCTGTTCTCTCCTCTCCTGTGGACCTTCGGGTCCACCACCTGGTTCCAGCACCGTCAGCTGGTTCTGGGCCGAGCCTTTGGCTTAGGTGCCTCCTCCTGGGTATCCGAGTTCCGCCAACGCCAGGCGGTCCTTG
Organism: Ranitomeya imitator; assembly: GCF_032444005.1. Lineage (NCBI taxonomy): Eukaryota > Metazoa > Chordata > Amphibia > Anura > Dendrobatidae > Ranitomeya > Ranitomeya imitator. Next base: position 593,049,854 of record NC_091286.1, read on the forward strand.
GTAGTGCTTTTAAGCGCGGGCACCTACAGCTTAGTAACCGGGTTCCAGCACCGTCAGCTGGTCTTCGGTCGTGCCATTGGCTCTTGCACACTGGGGCAACGCATCTGGGTTCCAGCACCGCCAGCTGGTTCTCGGCAGTGTTCTTGTCACAGGTACTCCCTCGTGCCAAGCCTGGTTTCAGCACCGTCAGCTGTTTCCGGGTTGTGTCAAGCTCACTGAGACGCCTATGCTTGCCCCGTCGTGGTGCGGTCGAGTTAGCCAACTCCAGCGTGCCTCCAGTTTAGGAGCTTCCTATGTGGGCTGCGTGAACTGGTAGTCAAGGCTGGTTCTGTAGTGCCAGTAGGCCCAGCTCCCCCTGTAGGACTGTTGGGGTTCGGTAACTGCGGCTGCCTCGCGGCCTAGCTGTTCTCTCCTCTCCTGTGGGCCTTCGGGTCCACCACCTGGTTCCAGCACCGTCAGCTGGTTCTAGGCAGTGTCTTTTGCTCTTGTACCTTCTGCTCCCCATCCTGGTTCCAGTAACGTCAGCTGGTTCCGGGCAGAGCCTTTGGCTTAGGTGCCTCCTTCTGGGTATCCGAGTTCCGCCAACGTCAGGCGGTCCTTGGTAGTGCTTTTTAGCACGGGTACCTCCTGCTTAGTAACCGGGTTCCAGTAACGTCAGCTGGTCCTCGGTAGTTCCATAGGCTCTTGAACCTTCGGGTAGCCATCCGAGTTCCAGTTCCATCAGCTGGTTCTTGGCATTTTCTCAGCCTTCTTGTACCTTCTGCTACATTTCCAAGTTGAAGACCCTAAAGTCAACGACCCGGAAGACCACCCCGATGACGACGGCGGAGACGACGGCGGAGACGACGACGGCGGAGACGACGACGGCGGAGACGACGACGGCGGAGATGACGACACTGAAGACGACGACCCTGGAGACGACGACATGGAAGACCGAGAAGCAGAAGAACAAGAGGCTGCAGAACAAAGAGCAGAAGAACATTAAGCATAAGACTTAATATCAGAGCAAAAGATATTATCTAAATTATATGCAGAAGAAGACTAAGCAGTGTATGGGGGTGAGTCCGTTCCTCCTCGTGGTGCCCCTGGATAAAGCCTGATGCTGCAGGCCAAACTGAACGCGGACAAATGTAACTTTTGTGACTGGCAGAACGGAAGGTGTAATCTTCCAACTTTTATAGATAACAACTACGGGAATGCCTGTCACAAATGAGAATATGATGAAGAAGTAGAATAGGAAGAATAATAACAGTGGAATAAAAAGAATATGTAGAATAGGAAGAATAATAATAGTTGAAGAAAATGAATATGAAGAATGTAATAAAAAAAAAAAATAGGTAGAAGATGAAGAAGAAGATGAATAAGGTGAAGAAGTTGATGTCAAAGATGCTGATGATGATGAAGATGAAAGTGTGGGAAAAGGAAAAAAAAGAAGGGGAAGGTCGTGGAATAGTGAAACATCAATATCTGACAAAATAAAAAAAAATTTACATAGTCAATATCTTTTTCAATCCGAACGTCTTTAAAAAAAAAAAAATCATGCTATTCTATTTGATTGGGCTAATCCTCATTGCCTTTAATGTCTCTGCCACCTCCCCCAATACATCCTACATTATTCTTAGTTGTTTTCCTTCATGTAGAATGAACCTACAAGGAAAGAAAGGGTTTATTTTAATTCCGATATTTTGGTCCCATTGACTTGCATTGGGATCGGGTATCGGTATCGGCGATATCCCATATTTTTTGAATATCGGCCGATCCAAACCGATACCGATACTTTCCGATATCGGAAGGTATCGCTCAACACTAATTCTGACCCTTTCTCAGCAGCAGCATTCGCTAAGTCCGGAGCAGAATGCGGCAAGAGGTCTCTTATAGACCTGATGACTAGTGTTGAGCATTCCGATACCGCAAGTATCGGGTATCGGACAATACTTGCGGTATCGGAATTCCGATACCAAGTTCCGATACTTTTGTGGAATCGGTATCGGATCCATATTAATGTGTAAAATAAAGAATTAAAATAAAAAATATTGATATAATTACCTCTCCGGAGGCCCCTGGACATCACCGCTGGTAACCGGCAGCCTTCTTTGCTTAAAATGAGCCCGTTTAGAGCCTTCCATGATGTCACGGCTTCTGATTGGTCGCGTGCCGCTCATGTGACCGCCACGCGACCAATCACAAGCCGCGACGTCATTCTCAGGCCCTAAACTCCTCATTCTAGGAATTTAGGACTTGAGAATGACGTCGCGGCTTGTGATTGGTCGCGTGGCGGTCACATTAGCGGCACGTGACCAATCAGAAGCCGTGACATCATGGAAGGCCCTAAACGCGCTCATTTTAAGCAAAGAAGTCTGCCGGTTACCAGCGGTGATGTCCAGGGGCCTCCGGAGAGGTAAGTATATCAATATTTTTTATTTTAATTCTTAATTTTACACATTAATATGGATCCCAGGGCCTGAAGAAGAGTTTCCTCTCCTTCAGACCCAGGGAACCATCAGGATACCTTCCGATACTTGGTGTCCCATTGACTTGTATTGGTATCGGGTAACGGTATCGGTGATATCCGATACTTTTTGGGTATCGCCCAATACTATCCGATACCGATACTTTCAAGCATCGGACGGTATCGCTCAACACTACTGATGACGCTGTGCGGCCAGCCAATCACTGTAATACCACAACAAAGATGTCTGCGGCATTACAGTGCACGGCTGACAATTCTTGCATTGTCAGAACTGCAGGGCGGAGACCCGAGCTCCGGCTGAATAATCCCGGAAATACTTGGTGCTCGCCAAGTACACCAATCACAGTGATACTTGAGCGAGTACCGAGTAGTGGTGAGCATGTTTCCTCATCAGTAGTGTTTATGATGTCCGTAACAACATTTTTTTTATACAGTACATTGATGTATACCCCCAAGGGGAAAATGTTTGTCAGCCCATACACATATAATGGGCATTACAAGTATACAAGACCCGCTCCACAGTAATGGGAAGGAAAAGATGTTTATGAGGCCCCCCTCCACGTCTCTTCCAAGGGGTACTGGGGTGCATTCAAATTTGGGGCAGGCCTTGCATTTAATGCAAAGGTAAAAAGTATGGGAGACCCATTTCCTAGTAATGGGAACTTTAGGGGTTGGTCAGCTTCAACACTGCAATTCGCCAATGCCAGGTCTTCAGCCTCAACACTGCAATTCTCTACTGCAGTTTCTTCAGTCTCAACAATGCAATTCTCAACTGCCGAGTTTTAGCCTCAACAGCAATTTGCTAATGTCAGGTCTTCAGCCTCAAAACTGCATTTCTCCACTGCTGGCTCTTCAGCCTCAACACTGCAATTCTCCACTGCAGATTCTTCAGCCTTAACACTGCAATTCACTGCATAGGCAAACAGTATGGGAGTACCAAATTACTAATAGTGGGAATTTTGGTTTCATGTGGCCATCCTGTACGTGTGTTCAAAGGGTTATTGAGGTGCATGTAACTTTGAGGCTGGGCAGGCCTTGCATTCAATGCATAGGCAAACAATATGGGAATACCAAATTGCTGACAATGGGACCTTTGGTTGCATGTGGCCATCCTGTACGTCTCGTCAAAGGGTTATTGCGGTGCGTCCAAATTTTCAGCAGCCCTTCGACTCACTGCATACACAATAACATTACTATAAGAACAGTGATTGCTGACTGCTGGCACATTCAGAATAGTAAAGGCCACTTGATGGCCCCATAAAAATAGACTTTGTGACTTTTAGAGTCCCTTCTTCATAAATGAAACAGGATGAGTCAGATGTAATGATGAGTGAGTGTACTCGTTCCTCGGGTTTTCCCGAGCACGCTCGGGTGGTCTCTGAGTATTTGTTAGTGTTTGAAGATTTAGTTTTCATTGCCTCAGCTGCATGATTTACAGCTGATGGACAGCTTGAATACATTTCGAGATTCCCTAGCAACCAGGCAACCCCCACATGTACTCAGGCTGGCTAGCAGCTGTAAATCATGCAGTTGAGGCAATGAAAACTAAATCTCCGAACACTAACAAATACTCAGAAACCACCCAAGTGTGTTCGGCAAAACCCGAGCAACGAGTATACTCGCTCATCACTAGTCAGATGATGTGTCACACACCACATGGCCAGATAAGGTTGTGAAATGTTAAAATGATATTTCCCAGTGAATGCATTTGTCTTGGTTGAAAGCAATGCTAAAGTTGAAAAACAAATCAAAAAAGCTACGTGTGAACATAGCCCAAGTGGTGGAGGTACATTTATTTTGGTTTGGAGTTATTTATTTTGCCTTACATACAAATCATTACCCTGGAAAGAATGTTCCTTAACATATTTCCCAGGAAAATCCATATTGGTTTCGTTTTTGAATGTTTTATTGTGAGTCTGTAAAAGTGGTGTAACACTCTGACCACATTGTTCACAGCAGTGACCTGGGGGTTTTATTGTGAGTCTGTAAAAGTGGCGTAACACTCTGACAACATTGTTCACAGCAGTGACATGGGAGTCAGAAATGCTTCCAGGGGTCTTCCCCATGATGTTCCCATGTCATTTGAGCACTGTTGCCATCAATTTCTGCAGTTTTTAGATCCTCTAAAGACCCCCGGAGGTGGCCGTGGCAAAAATGCTCGAGTTTCCCATAGACTCCCATAGATTGGGCTCGTTGCTCAAGTCAAGCAACTGAGCATTTCAAAAAGCTCGACCCAAGCAACGAACACCCAAGCATTTCAGTGCTCGTCCATCACTAACTGTTATACATCAATATTCCAATACACGTCTTCAAATACAGTATCTAAGGTTAACAAAGTCAACGCATCTGTAAACATTATATACTTTGTAGGGATGAGCGAGCACTAAAATGCCTGGCTGCTTATTGTTCAAACTGAGCAATTCCTAATACTTGCATGCACATTAAATAACAAGTATAATCGGAGTCAATGGAAAAGCAAAGCTTTTTTCTGGCAGATCCTACAAAGAGGTCTGGGGGCAGTTAAAATGTTCAATGGATGGGAAAAGTGCTGAACGGAAGGAGAACAGCATGGCTAAGACGTCTGGAAGCATCTCGGACTCCCAGATTGCTGCTGAGAAAAATGGTGTCACCCTTTTACTCCACTTTAAGGAGTGACAATAAAACATTCCAAACCGATGTGAAATTGTATGGAAATGGTAAAAAAATACATTTTTAAAATGGATTTTTTTTAAATATATAATTTAGTTATGCCAAAACTGATTGTTTAATAAAGAAATAGGACATTTTAGTGTAATTTATGATGGAAGCAAGAACTGCCAATAATAAGGGACTCGGATACACCCTGCATTAGACATAAAGGAGGGCATCATACACATTCTGTTAAAATTGTCATGCATTTGTACTCCTGGACTTAGAAAGGCTACACAGTTTTGAGGCGTTTATATCAACAAAATGTACCCAAGAATATGTAATACCCTGTGGATGAGCAATATAATACCAATACATTTTGAACAAGTTTTTTAAGCTTTATATGCTAAGGAAATGTACTCCAAACCACGGAATAGTCTATCAATGAGCAATAAAATACTGATATATTTCTGAATAAGTTATTTGAGGGTTATATACCAACAAAATGTACCCAAGAACACATAATACTTTATGGCTGAGAAATGCAGAAACATTTTGAAACATTTTTTACGTTTTATATGTCACAAAAATGCACCCCAGAACATGGAATCATGTGTGGGTAAGAAATGTGAACACAAACAAGCAAAATTTTCAAATACTCTACTGCTATGTATCATCAAAATGTGACAGAAAGCACATAAAACTTTATAGAGAAGTAATGTAATGGAAAAACTTTTATATGCTATTTGCAAGTTTCACATACCACCATAATGCAACAATAACCGTGTTAAACGGAGAATGCAAAGAAGTGGGATGGTGACGATAATTATGGCGTCATCGCCGCTCACCATCTTGGTGGAGTCCTCAAAGTTTTGTGGCATGATACATATGTCTGACATCCATGTTCACTCCTGAGGTCTTATGTGTGGAGTCTGAACTGAATAACGATGGCCTTGTTGATGCTGGTGTAACGTCCGTGCCGACATCACCACATGGCTTTCCATCAGATACACCATCTTACTTACCCCTCCAGGCCATGCTGTGAGTTCTGCGCACTGCCTGCTCCATGCTGTGAGTTCTGCGCACTGCCTGCTCCATGCTGTGAACCTCATGTCTCCTGCCTGCTGTTTGCATACTTCCTGGCTGTGTGCTTAGAGGGGGGGCGCCGGCACTCCCTGTTTAATGTAGAGACAATGTGCACATTCCTAAGGTGTCCCCAGCCAATTACCCAGAGGCCTCAGGTACTTAAGGCATCCCCACCCATGGGGGGAATGCCTGAGCATAATACTTTCTCAGTTAGTGTCTTGCTGCTGAGTTGCCAGGTCCTGTCTCTCTGTATCTCTTGTTTCTGCCACCTAGGGGGCTTCGTACACTGTCCCGTACCTGTGTCCTGTGTCTCTTGATTCTGCCTTCCAGTGGGGCTGCATACCCTGGTCTGAATCCTTGAGCCTATACCCTATCCCGTACATGACCCTGTCTGAACTAAGTCCTATACCTGTGTTTGTTTGTATCCCTGTCTGTAGCCTTTCCTTCCCCGCTGTGTGTTTCCTTGTGTTCACTCCCTTCTCGCCAACTGCGGCTCTGCTCTTTCCTCTGCATCCTGTGGCTCTGCCCTTTGCTCTGCATCCTGCGGTTCTGCTTTTTGCTCCACATCTTGCCGCTCTGCTCTTAGCTCTGCATCCTGCGGCTCTCTCTTAGCCTCAGCGGTTTAACTCTCCGCATTCTGCGGCTCTGCTCTGCTCTCTGCTTTACTCCTTGCAGCTCTGCTCTGCTCTGCAACCTGCAGCTCTGCTCTCTGCTCTGCATCATGCAGTTCTACTTTGCTCTCCTCTCTGCAACCTGCAGTTCTGCTCTGCAACTTGCGGCTCTGCTCTCTGCTCCACAACCTGTGGCTCTGACTGCTCTCTGCTCCAAAACTTACAGCTCTGTTATGCTCTCTGCTACGCAACCTGTGGCTCTGCTATGCTCTCTTCTCTGCAACCTGTGGCTCTGCTCTTTGCTCTGAAACCTGTGGCTCTGCTCTGCTCTCTGCTCCTCAACCTGTGGCTCTGCTCTGCTCTCTGGTCCGCAACCTGTGGCTCTCCTCTGCTCCGCAACCTGTGGCTCTGCTCTCTTCTCTGCAACCTGTGGCTCAGCTCTTTGCTATGCAACCTGTGGCTCTGCTCTGCAACCTGTGGCTCTGCTCTCTGCTCCGCAACCTGTGGCTCTCCTCCGCTCCCCAACCTGCGGCTATGCTCTGCTCTCTGCTCCACATCCTGCAGTTCTTCTCTGCACCACATCCTTTGGTTCTGCTCTGCACTGCATCCAGCGGTTCTGCTCTGCTCCTGCTTCGCCCCCTGCAGTTCCTGCCCTTTAATCTGTACTGGCTCCTACCGGTTCCTGTCCATCCAGTCTGGACAGGTATCTATCTGTTTCCTTTTCCCACCCAAACCAGTTCCAATTCCACCATCCGTGCCCGCCTCACTGCCAAGAGTGCCAGCCGTGCCCATCTGCCTGCCTGCCTAGAGTGCCAGCCGTGCAAATCTGCCTGCATGCCTAGAGTGTCAGCCGTGCCAATCTGCCTGAATGCCAAGAGTGCCAGCCATGCCCGCCTGCCTACCTAGAGTGCCAGCCATGCCCACCTGCCTTCCAGAGTGCCAGCTGTGCCTGCCAGAGTACCAGTCGTGCTCCTCCATATTTGCCATTGAGTGGTACCTGGCAGCTACCTGCCGCAGAAGCCTGACCTCACAATCAAAGGCTTCAATGAACACCAAGGTAGCTGCTTAGTCACGCCCTTTCCAGGGTAGTCTGGTTTGTAGCACAGTGGGGCCAAAATTCCCACACTCACGCCAACAAGTCTGGGCATGAGTGTGACAGTTGGTAGTAAACAACTGCCCTCTTCTGCTCACAAATCCTTTCCAACATTTCCAGTGTAGAGTTCCAATGCGTGGGGACATCACACTCCAGTTGGTGAGCTGGAAGCTGCAAACAATGCTGAAGCATGGCAAGGGCGGCTGAAGCTGTAGCTGACATTCTAAAATGGGCACACAGGTGGCGTACTTTCACAAGTAGATCCAACAGCTCCGGGGAGCTTTAGAGAAACCTTTGAATGGCGGGGTTAAGCACATGGGCCAGGCATGGTACGTGTGTGAGCTCACCTCACCTCAGATCTCCTTCAGAGCTGTCCACAACTCTTCATCATTGGGTGGTTTGTCACCTAAGCATATAAGCTTCTCACAGCCTGTTGTCGCTTGGCTGAGGCAGTGTTGCAGTGCTTCCAGTTTGTGACTGATGTGCTCAATTTGGACATGGAGGCTGAGGAGGAGGAGGTGCAGGAACTGTAGACTGTGGGGGCAACCCTGATTGATGTAGGGCTTGCAATGCTCGGCATTGAGAAAACGTGTTCCATCCCAAGGTCTGACTGAGTCCCGGCTTCCATTATGTGCCATCAGTGAGATGTACTCTCCCTGCCCACAAGCCGGGAGAAACAGTGGTGGCTAGGGACCAAGTACATTGGGATGGCTGCCATCATCAGGTTGGGAAAGCTTTCGACTCCATGAGCATAAAAAGGCAAAATTTTGAGTGTAAACAGATGAGAAATGTATGAATTTAGTCCTGTGGCCTGTGGGGCGTTGGCTGTGTATTTCCGCTTGCAGTCGAATGACTGCGGTATGGACAACTGAAGGCTGCGCTGGGAAAAGGACATGGACATGTTTGATGATGGTGCTAGTTGATTGTGGGCAATGATGGGTGCAGGGCACGAGGCATCTTCGCATTCACTGTGAACAGGGGATTGGCTTTCACGCACAACAGTGGAAGAAGCAGTGGTGTCACCCACAGACAGTACCTGGAGCCTGTGGCTCGGCCCACAAAGTTGGGTGCTTTGCTGCCATGTGCCTGATCATGCTGGTGGTTGTCAGGCTGGTAATTTTGCTGCCTCTGCTGGTGCAGATGGATCGCCCCCAAAGGCAGTGGGGTACTCGGTACCGGGTCCTTCGGTTCTCAGGGGGATGTCACGGTGGCTGACCCGGTCCGTGGCCCGTGGGACGTCCGTGTTAAAGGGAAAGGACATTAAAGGGGAAATGGTAGTGAGGCCACCTATGGTATTCGGTCAGGGTGACCGACGCTGCTTAGGGGTCCGCTGAGGTGATGTTATGGCAGCTAGATGGTATACCTTCCCACAGGTGAAGTGTGTCCCCAGGGCTTCCCAGAGTGGTGAGAGGCGCAGTGAAGAATGTGGACACAAGGTTGCAGTCTCTTTACTTTTACTGAAGGCTTCAGCATCCACAGTCCAGAGCACCAGATCACTGGGTAGTCAGAGTCCGGCCAGTTTGAAGGCAAATCCAGAGTCCCCTTATCCAAATGGAAATCAGTACCCTTCCTCTAGCACCTAGGTGTTGTAGTACCTAATTGCTGAGCCTCCCATAAGGTCCTCACAACTGTTGTAAATGTTCTAGATGTTGGGTCTCTCTCTGTCCCCCAGATGGATAGGACAAACCCGTATGAATGGTGGCCTGAGGCTTTTTCAGGAACTCTAGCATGCCCCAGCCCCCACAAGTTGCCACCGTGCCACCTGGGTATAGGTGCAGACAGGTAACTTGCAATTAGCTGTCCTGCCAGTCTCTGAAGTAAAGTGTAGAGAGCCTTATTCCTTCGGTATTCTGGCTACCGGATTTCTGTGCCTGAGAAGGAGGCAGCCTGCTCCGGGCTGATTTCCATCAGATATCCTCTCCTTCGCTCTGCTTTCCTTCACGCTTGCTGCAATATGTTCTGCTTTCTGTCTCTCTGTTTCCTAGGAGCTGCAGCACTTCATGCCACAGGGCCCCTCTCCCTCTGTCTTCCTGACAGGAACTGCTCCCTTTCCCTCCAGATCAGGATGTTGTTATAGGGGAGTTCACCTTAAACAGGCTTGGAGCTCCTCCTTCTGGTCTGGAGTGTGAAAATGTTGCATGCATTGTGTTACCTGACAAAGAGTTCTCCTTTATTGCCTTCAAACGTAACATCACTCCCCCCTAGAGGAGAATGATACTACTGCAACGACCTGGACCTTGGGGCGCTGCACTCCCCCCTCCCATTAAATCCAGTACTCCAGGACTGGGAAAAGAAAACAACAATACATTAGCAAAAAGACATGCAATTTTTTTGAAATGCTATAAAACAAGTTAATATATACTAAGCTTCCTTTTATGGGAAGTATTGAACGTTGCAAAACAAGTTTGTATAAGTATATCTGTTATTGTCTTTGGTCAGATGAAGCAAGGAAAGGCCCACGCCGGTAAAGTGGGCAGAACCATGGTGCACCTTGGAGGTGCCAAACTATTTACAAAGAAAGTTTATGGGTAAGCATTGTCCATTACCGCAATGTCCATTTTTAAACCTGTAACAAAGATAAGCAAGCAATTCAAACATGTAACAGCAATTGATAACACTTTTCATCCTTGTACTTGGCTGGAATTTGGCCTTTGGTATTACGTGTAGACCTGCGTGGTTCCTGATCTACTGTGCTTGCTGTAGCATACCCACTAGTGCATGTGCTATGTGTAGGTATACTTCAGTAGGTAAGCGTCTGCGTGGGTCTAACAGTTTCACCAATAGCAGAGGGTGGATTGTCTGGTTCCACTGCTGGGGCGACAATTGCTGCTTGAACCTGTTGGTGCGGAGTCTCTTCAGGTTCTGGATGGTTCTGAGTCACATTTTGTTCTAGTGTATGTACTTGATGGCCTGATGTACTTGACTGGGGAAAATCTCCAAGAACAGTGTGTATCATCTTCTCTTCGATAGGTGGAGATGTTCCTGTATCTGTTTCTCTGTTCTTCAATTTATCAGGGCATTTTTGAGATGGTCTCTGGATACTGCCGTCAAAGTTTCTCCTCCATCTTTGCTGATAAGACAGACCTCAGTATTGTCAAAATTGGACAGTAAGATGGTATATGCTTCTGCTTCCCACTGATCATCAAGTTTGTTCATTCTCCTTTTATGCTTTAACACTTGTTCACCTGGTGACAAGAGAATTTCAGGAGCACGTTGGTTGTAATCTAGCTCTTGTTTTTGTCTGGCTTGAGATAGACTTATTTCGACACATTACCACACAAGCGAAAAGAAGGAGTATCGACACACAAATAGAAAAAAATTACCAATATTTTATTAATACATGAATGCAACAACAATGACGAACATATAAAACGGCATGATGGGCTGTAATGATTCCACCATGCAAGGAGGAGGAAAACCAACCAGTACACTAATGGTGAACCACACCGATAAAGAATAAGACTCAGGTAAGCATCAGAGAAATTACTTCAAGTGATCATGGATATTAGAGTACCTATCATGAGGGATAATCCCTCCAAAGTAAAGTAGGTACCATAAGGTAATATGAAATGATATAATCCTAGGTACACAATGTTAACAACATGCTGTATACTCACCCATCATCAGTCTGTATCGATGTGGCCTTCCCACTGCCCCTGACGCGCGTTTCGCGTTAATTGCTTTTTCAAAGGGAGAGTGATAGTAGTGCCTCCCTCATACTGCACTATTTATGGGATCAGGCACACCAGTGTAATTGGCGCATGGACGGCCGGACCACCCCACATAAAAAAGTGCATAATCTGTAGGCGTCACGGTGCGGCGTGCATGGGGGCGATAAAGCACACCCATGGTACCAAATATCCATCTGCGACGCACCTGTCAGACGCCATTAGGATAAAGCAGCGTGGGGCTGATCAGGCAGCACATGCGCGCCACTCGTGCCAGCAACCCGGAAGTGTCCAGCATTGGGAAACCGGAAGTGAAGGGAGAAGTCAACCAAAGTGCGCCAGCGCACATCCAAGTACCGCGTCACAGCATTAGCGGTCCAGATCACCATGGTAAGCGAAGGTGCGTCTGCGCATGAGCGATGCCCAACCTATTCTAGATGATCAGAAGGGTGAAAACAATATGTCAAGCATAGGGCAATATGAGCACATCGGTAAAACAATAGTACGCCATAAAGATAAAGCCATAGCCATAGCCGAACTTATCCTCATCATGTCTCATATTTCACCCAGCCTACATATCGCATCACAGCTGTTACATGGGGATGTGTCAGCACATAACTGACAACCAACCCATATGTTGTAGGTAGGTGGGCAGATACTTGTCACTCATTCCCAAAGGCCCAAATATTAACATCTCCAAAGCCCTATAAAGAGGGGAGCCGCACAGGTAACCGGGCCACTTAGCACACGTGCGGGTATCCGATCATCAGTCTCCCAGAGGTGATGTATATTGTCCATAACAATAGGGTCCGTATATACACCGCTGGTACGTAAAGTCAATAAAATCCCATGGAGTTCGTGTCCAAAACATCAGGATCTGGATATCAACAAGTCAGTCAATGCTCATTTATGACATCAATTGAATCATATATCAAAAACAGAGGAGAAGGGAGGGACAAGGAAGAAATAGTGAAAAAATAAAAAAGAAATAAAAAGATGAGAAGAAAAAGAAAAAAAGAGAAGGATGGGTGACAGGTGAATATAATTCATTATATGTACAAAATGCTTCTCTATAAAGGAGAATACCATACCCCCAATTCAAAAACATGAACTGTGTAGTATGGTATGAAGAAACGCACCTATCACACAATGATTTACATATCAGTGATTAAGACTAATATTAAAGGGAACCTGTCACCCCGTTTTTTGAGATTGAGATATAAATACTGTTAAATAGGGCCTGTGCTGTGCGTTACTATGGTGTATGTAGTGTACCCTGATTCCCCATGTATGCCGAGAAATACATTACCAAAGTCGGCGTTTTTGCCTGTCAATCAGGCTGGTCTGGTCAGGTGGGCGTGTTCACAGCGTTCTTTTCTTCCCCAGGTTTCCGTTGGTGGCGTAGTGGTGTGCGCATGTCCAAGGTCCGGATTCCCTGTGCCCACGTGAAGACACAGCGCGCGATCTGCGCTGTCATTCCTTTCATCGGTGCGGGCGGCCATCTTCCTGGGGCCGCGCGTGCGCAGATGTAGTGCTCTGCTGCACGGGGCTTCAGGAAAATGGCCGCGGGATGCCGCGCGTGCGCAGAAGAGATCGCGGCGGCCATTTTCCCAAAGCCGAGTTTGCATCTCGGCTTTGGGAAAATGGCCGCCGCGATCTCTTCTGCGCACGCGCGGCATCCCTTGGCCATTTTCCTGAAGCCCCGTGCAGCAGAGCACTACATCTGCGCACGCGCGGCCCCAGGAAGATGGCCGCCCGCACCGATGAAAGGAATGACAGCGCAGATCGCGCGCTGTGTCTTCACGTGGGCACAGGGAATCCAGACCTTGGACATGCGCACACCACTACGCCACCAACGGAAACCTGGGGAAGAAAAGAACGCTGTGAACACGCCCACCTGACCAGACCAGCCTGATTGACAGGCGAAAACGCCGACTTTGGTAATGTATTTCTCGGCATACATGGGGAATCGGGGTACACTACATACACTATAGTAACGCACAGCACAGGCCCTATTTAACAGTATTTATATCTCAATCTCAAAAAACGGGGTGACAGGTTCCCTTTAACGTGCACAGTAATGTACATATCATCTAACCATCAGTGCATATTGTGTTATACAACTGGGGTCTCAAGCCCCTCCCAAAAGGATCTAACCATAGCAATGTAGAGAAGAAATATATCCATGTCGTGACCAGCTAGATCAATGCGTGCAGTAAAAATAAGACGTGAACAACAGTCCACTATCATAGTGTCCAAAGAAGCCATCAGAGGCGTGTACACAGACAAAGTCCCCCCATAAAAGGTTCTTCTCCATTCTGTCCAGATTGTAGCCAACATCTTTAAGGGTGCTGATGTATGGAGTCCATGTTCATATGTGGAAAACCTTGGTAGCCAAAATCCAACAGCAATAGCGCAGGAGAATATATCACGTACAAAAATGTTCATAGCATAAAAAAATGACTAAAAACAAGAAAAGAAAGAGACACACAAAATTAAAAATAGTACCGAGATTACAAAATATATCAATATATATTCATCCTAGTCTAGCCGCACACAAACAAAGCCGCGAGGACAGGGCCCCCCCCACCCCTAAAGGGTGTCAGTAGGGGAAGAACTTCACAAAAAAGGTGCAAAGAATAATTTTTCGTTCAGCCCCCTTGGTGCCACTGTGTCCAGGGTAACTATCCACCTGCATTCACGTTGGGCGAGGGACTGTTTCAAATCTCCACCCCTAATCCCGCCGTGAATGCGGTCAATACTCCTTATAGTCAAACCCTTGGGATTACACCCATGATGTTCCCTGAAGTGTCTGGGGAGGGTTTTTAAAGTCGAGACATCTTGTACACCCTGGGCAGCCATGATGCCGCGGACGTGCTCACGCGTGCGGATCTTGAGCTCCCTAGACGTGAGACCCACGTATATAAGGGAGCAGGGGCAAGTGGCATAATATATTACATATGATGTTTTACAGGAGATGTAGTCCCTGATCTCAAATTCTCTGCTCCCATCAGACGACGTGAAGGTCCCACATCTAGTAATGTTCGAACAAGCAGCACATGATCCGCACGGGAAGCACCCCCGCCTACCACCACCCTGGTTAAAAACCCTCGACTGCTTTGCCACATAGTGGCTGCTCACCAACTGGTCTCGCAAGTTTTTACTCCTTCTTTGTATCATCAAAGGGGACTCTGATAGATGAGCAGCCAGGACGCTATCACTCCGCAACACCGACCAGTGTCTCTGCAGGGTCTCTCGAATCCTATCCCACTGACAGTTGGCAGTCGAGATGTAACTTAGCTTATAGTCGTTATTTTTTATAGATCTTTTGTCAGATGGCCTAAGCAATTCATTTCTTTTCATGGCCCGTGCACGTTTATAACCGGTTTTAATACACCGGTTGCTATACCCCCTGGCCTTGAACCTATCTGTAAGGATGGCAGACTGTTTTTCAAAACGATCCTCAGTAGAGCACACCCTCCTATTCCTGAGGTACTGCCCAACCGGGATGGCTTTAATGGTTGAGTAGCTGTGGGCCGAGGAGGCATGTAGGAGGGAATTAACAGAGGTGTCTTTTCTGTAAAGATCAGTCTCCAATCTCCCATCCTCCCCGACCCACAAACTAATATCCAAAAAATTTCAAATTAAATGTGTTATCATTAAGTTGTTGCATAAAGTTCAATAGGCTGGCCTCGCTACCCTCCCAAAATATCAATACATCATCGATGTAGCGAAACCAGCCTATGATTGGGTCGGCGGCCTGTGCCCCGTCGCCCTGGAAAACCTGCCTCTCCCAAAAGCCAAGAAACAGGTTTGCGTACGACGGCGCACAGGCCGCGCCCATTGCGGTACCTTGTATTTGCAGAAAAAAACGATCTTTAAATGTAAAAAAAATTTTTTTCAACGCAAATTCTAATAAATCCAAAATAAATTCCGAAAAATGGCCATCCCGGTTGGTTTCCCCCAGGAAGAAGCGGGCTGCCCTCAGTCCGTCGACATGCCTGATCGATGTGTACAGTGACTCAATGTTGATGGTAACTAGTAAGATTCCATCGTCCACTGTAATCCCATCGATCTTGGTAAGCATGTCCATAGTGTCTCTGACATAGGAGGGGAGCATTTCCACCAAAGGTTTCAAGTGGAAATCAATAAATTTGCAAATGTTTTCGCTCAACCCCCCTATGCCAGAGACTATAGGACGGCCAGGGGGATTCATAGCATCTTTATGTACCTTCGGAAGAAGGTAGAATGTTGCCACCTTAGGATATTTAGGTAAAAGTGCATCAAATGTTTTTTTAGTGATAATTTCTGACTCATAAGCATTTGTCAAAATCGACTCCAACTCCGAATAAAATCCCTGCATAGGACTACTGGGCAGCATGCGGTACGTCTCCTTGTTTTTGAGCTGCCGAAAGGCCTCCCTTTCGTATTTCTCAACAGGCCAAATTACAACATTCCCCACCTTGTCCGCCGGTTTGATAACCACAGTATCCAAGGATTGCAATTCTTTTAAAGCCTTCCTCTGTCTAGATGTCAAATTGTCATTGCGAATGTTCTGAGGTATCTTTCTAAGATCCTCAGTCACCAGTCTACAAAAAATGTCAACTGGTGGACATACGGACAAGGGAGGGAATGCTGCAGACCTGCGTACGATAGAAGATGGAATAGTACCTGTATGTTCGGGTTGCTGCTCGTCAAGTAAATCCTCAAGATCCACCAAGACTTTTTTTTCTTTTTCTTCTCATCTTTTTATTTCTTTTTTATTTTTTCACTATTTCTTCCTTGTCTCTCCCATCTCCTCTGTTTTTGATATATGATTCATTTGATGTCATAAATGAGCATTGACTGACTTGTTGATATCCAGATCCTGATGTTTTGGACACGAACTCCATGGGATTTTATTGACTTTACATACCAGCGGTGTATATACGGACCCTATTGTTATGGACAATATACATCACCTCTGGGAGACTGATGATCGGATACCCGCACGTGCGCTAAGTGGCCCGGTTACCTGTGCGGCTCCCCTCTTTATCGGGCTTTGGAGATGTTAATATTTGGGCCTTTGGGAATGAGTGACAAGTATCTGCCCACCTACCTACAACATATGGGTTGGTTGTCAGTTATGTGCTGACACATCCCCATGTAACAGCTGTGATGCGATATGTAGGCTGGGTGAAATATGAGACATGATGAGGATAAGTTCGGCTATGGCTATGGCTTTATCTTTATGGCGTACTATTGTTTTACCGATGTGCTCATATTGCCCTATGCTTGACATATTGTTTTCACCCTTCTGATCATCTAGAATAGGTTGGGCATCGCTCATGCGCAGACGCACCTTCGCTTACCATGGTGATCCGGACCGCTAATGCTGTGACGCGGTACTTGGATGTGCGCAGGCGCACTTTGGTTGACTTCTCCCTTCACTTCCGGTTTCCCAATGCTGGACACTTCCGGGTTGCTGGCACGAGTGGCGCGCATGTGCTGCCTGATCAGCCCCACGCTGCTTTATCCTAATGGCGTCTGACAGGTGCGTCGCGGATGGATATTTGGTACCATGGGTGTGCTTTATCGCCCCCATGCGCGCCGCACCGTGACGCCTACAGATTATGCACTTTTTTATGTGGGGTGGTCCGGCCGTCCATGCGCCAATTACACTGGTGTGCCTGATCCCATAAATAGTGCAGTATGAGGGAGGCACTACTATCACTCTCCCTTTGAAAAAGCGATTAATGCGAAACGCGCGTCAGGGGCAGTGGGAAGGCCACATCGATACAGACTGATGATGGGTGAGTACACAGCATGTTGTTAACCTTGTGTACCTAGGATTATATCATTTCATATTACCTTATGGTACCTACTTTACTTTGGAGGGATTATCCCTCATGATAGGTACTCTAATATCCATGATCACTTGAAGTAATTTCTCTGATGCTTACCTGAGTCTTATTCTTTATCGGTGTGGTTCACCATTAGTGTACTGGTTGGTTTTCCTCCTCCTTGCATGGTGGAATCATTACAGCCCATCATGCCGTTTTATATGTTCGTCATTGTTGTTGCATTCATGTATTAATAAAATATTGGTAATTTTTTTCTGTTTGTGTCGATACTCCTTCTTTTCGCTTGTGTGGTATTGTTGTATTTGGGAGCGACACTCCTATTCATATGTATTTGTTCAATAATAGGGAGAGTTATTTTGGCATATTTTGACCATGCTCTCGGCCACTTATTATATTAGATGCTTATTGATTACTGTATTTGCTATTATTTCGACACATTCTTGTACTTGGCGGTACCTTTGTTGTCTTTCTGTATCCCAATCTGCATATGGTGAGGTATTTTCTGGGGTTAGAACTCCCATGTCTAGATCAACAGGTAGTTTGCTGGATCTTCCTCTCATCAGGTATGCTGGAGTACAGTTGGTGGAATTCACTGAAATGTGGTTGTACAAGTCTACCAAGTCTGGCAACTTTTCAGGCCATAAGTTCCTTTCCTGTATAGGTAAGGTTTTCAGTAGGTCAATCACTACTTAGTTCATCTTCTCACACATTCCGTTGGTTTGTGGGTGGTACGGTGTTGTTCTGATCTTTTTCATCTGTACAGGTTGCAGAACTCTTGAAACACTTCTGCTTCAAAGGCTGGACCTTGATCGGTAAGTAGATTCTCAGGATATCCATGTGGCCTACAGAAGTTCTGTTGGAAGGCCTTGGCTGCTGTTCTTGCTATCAGATCCTTGACAGAAACAACTACCAGGAATCTGGAGTAGTAATCCACGATGGTCAGAGCGTAGATATAGCCTGACCGGCTTGGTGTTAGCTTCACGTGGTCTAAGGCCACCAGTTCAAGTGGCTGTTTGGTGACTATGGGCTGTAGGGGAGCCCTCGGGCTGTCACAGTCCTTTCTGCACAGGCTAGATGGGCCACACTCTCGGCCCCACTTTTCGATGGCTTTTCTCATGCCAATCCAGTCGAACCTTCCACTAAGTTAACTCTCCAACTTCTTCCATCTGAAGTGTCCTGCTCCATCGTGGTACGCTTCCAGAACCATTGGTGCATCTTGCCTTGGGACCAATATCTGCCAAACCAACTCATGAGTGTGTCGGTCCATGTTTCTCTGGCACAGCTTACCATCGTAGATAAAAAGATTGCCTTTCTCCTTCCACAGTTGTTGCGTCTTTTGTGGGTCATCTGGGCCAGGGTGTGAACCTACCTGCGTCAGGAGTTCTTTCACCCGACGGACCGTGGTGGCACTGTCCTGGGTCTCTGTCCATCCATGGTGGGGCAGGGGATTCAGCGTAGCTTCTGGCTTGTTTCTGTGCCTGTTCCTCACATGATGAGAGTACTGAGTTGCTTTAGGGTTATGAAAAGCTGGCCATTCTATTTCTTCGAGTGTTTCTGAATCTTCTCCCATCTCTGGCAAGTTGGGCATTCTGGACAATGCATCGGCATTCGCATTCTTGAGCACTGCCTGGTACTTGATGGTGAAATCATAATTGGACAACCGGGCCATCCACCGTGTCTCCAGAGCACCACGTTTTGATGTGTCCAAGTGTGTCAGTGGATTGTTATCCGTGAAGACGGTGAATTTTTGCCGAGGCTAGGTAGTGCTTGAATCCCTCCGTCACTGCCCAGACGATGGCGAGCAACTCCAGATTAAAAGAACTATAGAGAACAATTCCAATGAGCATTAAACAGATTTCCGCCACGGATATTGACATTCAACATGTCAATCCCACGAACTCTAAACAACGAGCTATCACTGCGATGTAGGGTTTGGAAGTGCCTCGGGATAGTTTTTAATCAGGATGCATCTTTCTGGGTGACGGTCCTTTTCATCAGGTGATATGCACATTGTTACCTTTATATATGTTGGTGGCCACAGTATTGTTTACCGCTTGTGTGAGACATAGAGATGTACTTGTTGGCGTCACTATCTGCTGATTGCTAGTTCTGACATGTTGCATTTTATTAAGCACCCATGACCTGTATCTGGACTACTTGCGGGGTTTACCGTACCTTGGGCTAGTATTACATGCTGCCTTTGGCACTCTGTACCATCTTTCTAGTTTCTAGTCCTACTGTACACTGTTTGCCTGGTTCTTTTTGTATTTTTATATTTATTGTTAATAAAAAGTTGTTTTTATTGGATTCAAAGACTGCATGTTGTCCTCGTTCCTAGCTTAAAGTTTCCTGCTGGCGTAGGCTATTACCCTCTCTTTGCCTTTCTGGACTTGGGACAACACTGCTCCTAGTCCCATGTTGCTGGCATCCATGTACAGCACAAATGGTTGGTCATATTCAGGGTAAGCCAGTACCTCATCTCCCGTCAGAGCCAACTTCAAATGAGTGAAGGATCTCTCCAGTCCATTGTCCCAGTCAAATGGGGTATACTTACCCTTGGTTTTCTTGGATTGGCCCACTAACAGGTCTTGTAGTGGTGCGGCTTTCTTGGTGAAGTCTTTGATAAATCTCCTGTAGTAGTCTACCAACCCGAGGAACTGCCTAACTTCATGGAGGTTGCTGGGCTTCAGCCAGTCTCTGATCACAGTGACTTTGTCAGGGTCTGGGGCCACTCCTTCGGCACTCACTACATGGCCCAGGTACTGCACCTTGGGCTTTAACAGATGGCATTTGGATGGTTTTACCTTTTGGCCAAAGTTGGACAGGGCTTCGAACACGTCTGCCAGGTGCTTCAGATGGTCCTCGTAAGTCTTGGAGAAGACAATGACATCATCCAGATACAGCAAGATGGTTTCAAAATTCTTGTGTCCAAGACAACACTCCATCATCCTCTGAAACGATTCTGGGGTGTTGCACAGTCCGAACGGCATGTAGTTGAATTCACAGAGACCCATCGGTGTGGTGAAGGCCATGTTTTCCTTATTCACATCTGCTTCGGGAACCTGCCAGTACCCACTGGTGAGATGCAAGGTAGAGAAGTAGTTAGCAGATTTTAAAGCAGCTAATGACTCTTCTATTCTAGGTAAAGGGTATGCATCTTTGTGTGTAATGCGGTTTATCTGCCAATAATCTACACACATCCTCATCATGCCGTCTTTCCTTCTGACGATGACTAATGGAGCTGCCCAGGGGCTATAACTGTCTCTAACTACCCCAGCCTCCTTCATCTCTCGCAACATGCCCTTGGCACACTGATAATGAGCTGGGTTACAGGACGGTATCTCTCCTTAATGGGCGGATGATCTCCCATGGGGATATGATGTTGAATCCCTTTTACCGCCCCAAAATCTAATGGGTGTTTGCTGAATACCCGCTCATACTCATGGACCACCCTGTAAGCCCTTTGTTTTTGGTGTGAAGGTGTAGAGTCAGTGCCCACATGTAATTTCCGACACCAATCTTCCATTTGTCCTGCAGAGCCATTGTCCTCCACCTGGTTGGACGGGACCAAGGGTTCTGTTGCCTGTATCACATTATTATCAACAGTAAACAGTTTGGCAAGTGTGACATATTTGGTTAGATGGACCTCTTTCTCTCCACAGTTAAGGACACGTACTGGCACCCTCCCCTTGCAGACTTCAACCACCCCTCGGGCTGTCAAGATTGTGGGCCTACTATCCGAATACACAGGTTCTACCAGGGCCTGGTAGTCTTTACCTCTGAGGCCTATTGCTGCCCGACACCATATTAGCATTTCACTGTCCTCCGTAGTACATGCCTGCACAAGTCAATCTTGCCTTGCGCAGACGTGTACTATGGAGTACAGAGAATTAACTTCAATCCAATATTACAGCCAGCATGCAGCCAGCGGGTAAGGAAAGGGTGAATCAAACACCCGAAAAACCCGCCCCTATGGCTGAAGATTGTTCCCTCAAATTCAGGTGACAGAGTCCCTTTAATATATCATCCACCACCTCATCTTCATATGCACCCTGGTCCTCCTCCTGACTTTCTAGCAATGGTGTCTCAACATCGTCCACCTCTTGCGACACTTTCCCACCGTCGCCTTTGTGTGACCGTGGCTGCTCAAATATTTGGGCATTGCTACATGTGATCTCATCTTGCCCCGCTTCAAGTGGACCGGGCAAGAAGCCCGAATCTACAAATGGAAAAGTGAACGCTGTTTCGAGTGTCCAATTGTGGGATCAGTTGTCTCAGGGCACTCAGCATGGTGGGAAGAAGGAGGGTCAGGGTGAGTAATATGTGGTCCAAACTCACGGCTACTCAGACTTTACCGTGTGGAAGGCATGGTGGTGGTGGCAATTTGACTGGAAGCATTATCCGCTATCCAACCAAAAACCTTTTGACAATGCTCTGGGTTCAGTGGTGTGCTGCAGTCCCCTAGTATTTGGGACAGGAAGGACGAGTGAGAAGATGTGGGTGTTTTTTGTGGCCCAATTTCAGCTTGCCCACGACCTCGGCCTCTGCATGCACCATCAGCATCACGTCCACTTCCCCATCCCTGGCACGCACCTTGCCCATTTTAAATGGACTACTACAATATTTTCCATGATCACTACAAATGACTGAATTTGGAGCATATGTGATCAGTGTAATCATTGTGCTTAAAAACCACAGTTTAAAATATCTGGACTGTAGGTAACCATTATTTTTTACTAAACTGTTTTTAATATCTAGGGTAAGACACAGCAAAAACAGTTCAAAGGAGCCCTCAAATGCCACAATTTTTAGCTCACAGATAGAGAAGGCGTTTGACAGAGATACCACACTGTTCAATATGAGGCGTGTATTATATTTTTAAAATGTATAGAACTAGGGTAAAACATAGCAAAAAAACGGTGAATGTAGGCCTGAAATGCCCAAATTTGGAGCCCACAGATAGATCAGGAGTCTGACAGAGATACCAGAATGTTCAATATGTGGCCTGTATTTTTGTATTTTTTTTACCCCAAAATACTTTATAGAACTAGGGTAGCAGACAGCAAATACAGTGGAATAGAGGCCAGAAATGCCCAAATTTGTAGCTCACAGATAGATCAGTCGTCTGACAGAGATACCAAAATGTTCTACATGTGGCCTGTATTTTTTTCTTTTTTTGGCCACCAAAATTGTGTCAATAAGTTAAGTAGGCTATGACACAACAAAAAAATTTCTATGGATGCCTGTATGGTACAATTGCAATGGTACAATTTTTAGTGCAATGATATGCGATCCGTGTGGCGGACAAAACACAGTGTTAAAGGGACACTGTCACCTGAATTTGGAGGGAACAATCTTCAGCCATGGAGGCGGGGTTTTGGGGTTTTTGATTCACCCTTTCCTTACCCGCTGGCTGCATGCTGGCTGCAATATTGGATTGAAGTTCATTCTCTGTCCTCCATAGTACACGCCTGCGCAAGATTGCCTTGTGCAGGCATGTACTACGGAGGACAGAGAATGAACTTCAATCCAATATTGCAGCCAGCATGCAGCCAGCGGGTAAGGAAAGGGTGAATCAAAAGCCCCAAAACCCCACCTCCATGGCTGAAGATTGTTCCCTCCAAATTCAGGTGACAGTGTCCCTTTAAATATCTGAACTGTAGCTAAATATTTGTTTGGCAGCTAAATATTTTTGAGCAGCAAAATGGTGTCAAAAAATTGGATAAGACACTCAAAAAAATACTACAGTACCACAAAAAATGCCAGAATTTTCTGCGCATCCAGATGTGATGGCTGGGACAAGCAAACCCGGTTGCAATAGCTGGATTTTCACACTGTATTATGAAAAGGATCTGGCTGTAGTCTGCAGTGTCAACTAGAAAAAAAAGGGGAGCTCTGGGTTTCTTTGGAATGAAATAATCATTATTAAGTTGGAAAAAAAATTCTTCCTAGCCATTGTTCTGTTTGTTGAATCCTGTCATAAATCACACTCTGTGAGTATCTCCAGGCTCTTTATTCACATCATGTCTCAACCTCCATTACATGAATTCTCCATACAACAACATCCAACAAGTTCCAAACAAAGAATATAGAACACACATAAAAGTAGTGAGACCCCTAGAGGCCACATGAACATATAACATATTGCTACATCCTTTCTCTTTTAACTAGAGGAACAATAAAAGATACTAAACTAATGTATACTATGACAAAGTTAGAAATTAACCCAGTACATCCAGTTAGATATAATCTTTGAGGTGCGCCGGCTTTTTGCTAATTCTGCCAGCTCTGGTAATATAAGATGTGTCACTTTATACATCTGGTACATCTGGTAGTTCTTCTGATATTGTCTGTCTCTTGCCAGAGTCCTCACCCTGATGGTCAGCTGTCACTGTTGGTGCCTGACTTGTACTTGCTGCCTCGTTGTCTTGGGTGTCTGGATACTGTTCAAAAGGCCATGAATCATCTCTTTCTTGCGTTTTCCTCAAATATCTTCGATTCCTCCTTAGTCTTCTTCCGTCGTCTGTTAGAATTTCGTAAGACCGAGGTCCCAGTTTCTGGACAACCTTTGCCTTTTGCCAGTGTTTGTCAAATGTGGTGCTTGGCTGCAGCCGAATGTTGTCATTTCTCTGGAGCTCAGGCAGATCCTTTGCAGATTTATTGTAATAGAAAGCTTGCCTAGCTTGATTCTTCTGTAATTTAGCTTCGATGTTTCCCAGCAGCTTTGGCTCTAACAGATGACACGCAGTTGGTACTAGTGTCTTTGTACGCCTACTCATGAGCCTCTGTGCCGGACTGCTGTCTAGGCCTTGGGTGGGTGTGTTTCTATGATCCAGTATAGACAGATATACATCAGCACCCGCCTGGTTTGCTTTCTGCATGAGTCTTTTGGCCGTTTTTACTGCTGACTCTGCTTTCCCATTACTCTGAGGATATCTTGGAGAAGACGTCTGGTGTTCAAATTCCTATTTCTTACTGAAAGTTTTGAATTCTTCCGACGTAAACTGTGCCTCATTGTCAGAGAAAACGATATCTGGAATGCCATACCTGGCAAAATGGGCCTTGAGTTTTTTAATCACTGTTCTCGCCCTTGTGTCCTGCACCAAATCAACCTCCCAGAAGTTAGAGAAATAGTCCACTGTAATCAGGTATTCTTTGTCATTCCATGTGAACAAGTCTGTTCCTATTTTTGACCGAGGCCTATGTGGAATTTCATGAGGTTGCAATGTCTCCTTTGGTTGCTTATCATTGCAGGATGCACATATTTCACATTGTGCTATGTAATTTTTTATGTGGTCATTCATTCCTGGCCAATAAACTGATTCTCGTGCACGACGTAGGCATCCTTCCATGCCTAAGTGAGAAGAGTGCAATGTCTTCAATATGCCTCTTCTGAGAACTTCAGGTATAACAGCCCTGTCTCCTTTAAAAATGATTCCTTGCTGCACTGACAATTTATCTCTTATGTGGAAGAATGGTGAGACTTCCTTCGGAGCATGCTGCTTGTATTTTGGCCAGCCCTGCAATATGACAGTCTTTAAACTCTGGAGACTTTTATCCTTCTCTGTAAAAGTCTGGATTTGCTTGACCTTTTCTTTTGACACTGCAAGGTAGTTACACATATTGATGGTTTCAATGTCTTCCTCCTCATCATTTGTGATAGGAAGGTAAGCTCTGCTTAGCGTATCTGCAATCAGTAAGTCTCTTCCTGGACAGTACCCGATGTCAACATCATGTTTCTGAAGTCGCAACAGCATGCGCTGTAGTCTCTTTGGGGCATTTAGTAATGGTTTCTTTGTAATGCTCTCCAATGGTTTGTGATCCGACTGCACTGTTACCCGTCGACCGTAGGTGTACTGGTGAAACTTCTCCATCCCAAATACCACAGCCAGTAGTTCCTTCTCAATCTGCACATATCCCTGCTCTGTTGTTGTAAGGGCTCTGCTTGCAAATGTAATTGGCTGTTTGTTCTGCATTAATGTGGCTCCAAGGCCTTTATCCGAAGCATCACATTGTACCACCACTTCTCGATCTGGATCGAAATACTTTAGGGTTGCTGTATCTGCAATGGCATTCTTTACTGCTCGGAAAGCAGTCTCCTGGCTTTCTGTCCATTCCCAGTGCACATCTTTGTGGGTTAGCTGTCTCAGTGGCTCACACATGTCTGACAGATGTCTGCAAAATTTTGAGAGATAATTCACCATGCCTAAAAATCGTTGTACTCCAGAAACATCAGTAGGGGTAGGCAAATCTTGTATTGCTCTCACCTTTTCAGGATCCACTTTGACCCCAATTGAAGTCAGTCGATGACCAATATAGGCCACTTCTGTCATTTTCAATTTGAATTTGTCCAAATTAAGCTTTGTTTTATTCTCTGCATCTGTCCAAAAATTGTATCATCTTCTGATTGTGATCCTTGATTGCAGATTCCATATTTTCACCTTCTCCCACTACTAAGATATCATCCGCTATTGTCTTCACTCCAGTAAGTCCTTCCAAAGCCTGCATCAATTTCTGCTGGAATATCTCTGGAGCAGGTTTTAGTCCCATGGGCATTTTCAGCCATTTAAAGCGTTCAAATGGTGAAGAAAATGTTGTCAATAAACTTGAATCTTCAGTCAGGGCCACATGCCAGAATCCATTTTTTACATCACATACAGAAAATATTTTAGCCTTTGATAAATCTGGTAGAACATCTAATGTTGGCATTGGGTAATGATTTCATTTCAGCGCCTTGTTGAGTGGCTTAGGATCAATACATATTCTTAACTTGCCCGATGGTTTCTGCACTATGACCAAACTGCTGATCCAATCTGTGCTCTTATGGACTGGTGCTATCATGCCTCTTCTCTGTAGATCTTGCAGTTCTACTTTCAGCGGTTGCATTAACGCTACAGGCACTCTTCTTGTAGGTAATCTGGTGGGCTGCACTGTGTTGTCAATTTCTAGCCTATATTTACCTTTAAAGCATCCATCACCTTCAAATACATCAGCATACTCTGCTTTTATTTTCTGCATGTCCAAGTTGTGCTCTGCATTTAGTTTTGGATTTTGTATATCCTGGGCAAATTCAACAGACATAATGTTCTGAGACTGTACTTTTATTAAGTCCATTGCCTGAACTGCTTTTACTCCCAGTAATGGTACATGGTTACCACCCCGTAACACGGTGAATTCAACTCTATAACTCTTTCTGTTACATGGGTTTCGTATTTTTAGCTTACATGTCCCCATTGGTTTCAGAACACTTTTGTTGTACATCACCAGTACCTTGTCAGTTGGCTCAATAGAAATCTGTTTGTTTAGCAGATCAAATGAAATTACATTGCAGCTTGCTCCACAATCCAGCTGAAATCTAATGGGCTTCTCATCCAACAAGAATGTTGCATAAAGCTGCTTGGCATCCTTCACTACTGACTGCCCGACTACATTGACTTTCTCTGTTGTAGACTGCATTTGTAGCCATGTAATGTCCTCTGCACTGTCAGTGCCTGGTGTCACAGTGTGGAGCTGTCTGTACTGTTTGCCTCTTCCTTGCCTGCAGACAGCAGAGGAATGATTCTTCTTGCCACATGACCTGCAGGTTTCCCCATATGCTGGACACTTGGTTTTGTCTCTCTCATGTCTTTTCCCACAATACTTGCAGTGGACAGTGTTTATAGGGTAGTCTGGTCCTGTCTTTCCTTTCATAGATACTGCATGTACCTTGTCATCATCATTCTCACTGGTGCCTGCCATCATCTTCAGGCTGTGCTTTGTGAGCTCAGCAGCCCTGCAGATTTGCATACATTTCTCTAAAGTCATGCCTTCCTCTCTCAGTAATCTTTCTTTGAGATGACTGTCCTTTATGCCACACACCATTCTGTCCTTGATTAGACTGTCCCTGATCTCTCCAAAGCCACATGTTTCTGCAAGTCTCCTCAGCTCTGTCAGATATCTATCCACATTTTCACCATCCTCCTGATATCTTGTGAAAAACTTATATCTTTCCACTGTCTCATTCTTCTTTGGGTCACAGTGTTTATCAAATGCCTGCACAATGTCTGCTAGGAGGAGGTTGTCTGTGTCTGGGAGCAAGATGTGGGCTAATTCTCTGCCATTTTCCCCAATTACGTAATAAAACAGCTTTACTTTCCGTTTGTCATCAGTGGGGCCCACAGTCAGATCCACATACAGTGTAAACTCTTCCTTCCAATGTCTCCAAGTCTGGGACAGAGCACATGAAGTGACATCCAGTCTCTGAGGGGGCTTCAGACCAGTCTCCATTTTTCTGTACTGTCAGGGAATCTGTACTTACAGTTGCAGTGATCTGTGCAGTTCAAGCCTCATATAAGCTCTAAGAATTTGCAGGTTCTGTGCCCGGCTGCCACCATGTTCTGTTTGTCGTATCCTGTCATAAATCACACTCTGTGAGTATCTCCAGGCTCTTTATTCACATCATGTCTCAACCTCCATTACATGAATTCTCCGTACAACAACATCCAACAAGTTCCAAACAAAGAATATAGAACACACATAAAAGTAGTGAGACCCCTAGAGGCCACATGAACATATAACATATTGCTACAGCCTTTGCGGCTAGGTATATATGTAATAGGCAGCAGCAGACAGTAATGGAATGGATCCTCTTGATGTATGCAATGATATCTATATACCCACATACAGTGCCTGCATGCCTTGCACTGGTAGGTATAGAGCCACATACACTCCCCTGCCTACCTAGCACTGCAACCAATATACTGTTGGTTTAGCTGGATTTGTGTACAATATGATCGTATACCCCACTAATTGATAAACCCCCAAATCTGACCCTATCTCAGCAGCACCTATCCCTACACTGTCTGAATCAGGAGCTGAATGCGTCGAGCAGGGCAGCGCCAGGTCTCATAGACCTGATGATGCTGTGGGGCCTGCCAATCACTGTAATGCCACAACGAAGATGGCTATGGCATTACAGTGACTGTCATACAGACTGCGTTTTTCTTGCTCTTCAACGGTACTTTACATTGTGTGTGGTCAGTGATCCCTTCTAGGATTTTTGTAGTGCCCTCAAGTTCTCTTTTCATAAGCCGATTTCTCCCCTAATTACAGCTGTCCTCGCTCTGCATGCTAGCTTCCCAGTTTGGGTCCGTGATTCGTCATCCACCACCTCATCTTCGACCCTGGTCTTCCTGACTTCGTGACTTAAAGGGAAACTGTCACCACCAAAATGGAAGTTGAGCTAAGCCCACCGGCATCAGAGGCTTATCTACAGCATTGAGTAATGCTGTAGATAAGCCCCCGATGTATCCTGAAGGATGAGAAAAACAGGTTAGATTATACTCACCCAGGGGTGGGACCGCTGCGGTCCGGTCCGATGGGTGTCGTGGTCCGGTCATAGCAGGCTACAAATATTGGCCCCCGGCCGTCGGCTTTTCCCCCTCTGGTGCAGAAAATTGCGCTGGAGCCCACGCCGGTTTTTTTTCTTAATTAAACGCTCATTAAGGCCTCTTTCACACTTGCGTCGGTACGGGTCCGTCGCTATGCGTCGGGCCGATGTACCGACGCGCGTTGTGAAATTTGTGCACGACGTGGGCAGCGGATGCCGTCTTTCAATGCATCCGCTGCCCATTCTGAAGTCCAGGGAAGATGGGGCAGAGTTTCGGCCGCTCATGTGCGGTAGAAAATGGCAGACGCGACGGACAAAAAAACGTTCACTTGAAGGTTTTTTGTTCCGACTGTCCATCAAAACACGGCTGATCCATTGCACGACGGACGCGATGTGTGGCCATCTGTCATGATCCGTCACTAATACAAGTCTATGGGTAGAAAGCACATCCTGCGAGCACATTTGCAGGATCCGTTTTTGACAGATTGCAACGGATTGCTAAAAACGCAAGTGTGAAAGTAGCCTTAGAAACATCGTCCTTTCTAATATATATCTATGGATATATCAATCTTTAGATATATTTATAGATACATATATCTATAGATACACAGATGTATCTATCCATATATCTGGCTGCTTTCACACATCAGGTTTTTGCCATCAGGCACAATCCGGCAAGTTTTGAAAAAAATGGATCCGGCGGAAAAAAATGGATCCAGTGGAAAAAAAACTGATCCGGCGGAAAAAAACAGATCCATTTTTTTTCAAAACTGTAATGTGAGAAATGTAAGATGCGCCTATTCCGGCACTTAGCCCCTCTCTTCCCACTCCCGTGTAGCGGTGGGATATGGGGTAATAAAGGGTTAATGTCACCTTGCTATTGTAAGGTGACATTAAGCCGGGTTAATAACATTATTAATCCAATAGTAATAAAGGGTTAATAAAACACGCACACATTAGGAAAAAAGTATTTTAATATTCTCCCTTTAACCATACTTACCATACTTCAGCGCCTGCAAAAAACATAAAATAATAAGCCCCCGATGTATCCTGAAGGATGAGAATTAAACGCTCATTAAGGCCTCTTTCACACTTGCGTCGGTACGGGTCCATCGCTATGTATCGGGCCGACGTACCGACGCACGTTGGGAAATTTGTGCACGACGTGGGCAGCGGATGCCGTCTTTCAACGCATCCGCTGCCCATTCTGAAGTCCAGGGAGGATGGGGCGGAGTTATGGCCGCTCATGTGCAGTAGAAAATGGCGGACGCGACGGACAAAAAAACGTTCACTTGAAGGATTTTTTGTTCCGACGGTCCGTCAAAACATGACTGATCCATTGCACGACAGACACGATGTGTGGCCATCTGTCACGATCCGTCACTAATACAAGTCTATGGGTAGAAAACACATCCTGCGAGCACATTTGCAGGATCCGTTTTTTTCCCAAAATGACAGATTGTGTAAATGGGTTAGTAACTGGCTTAGTGATAGAAAGCAGAGGGTGGTTATAAATGGTATAGTCTCTAACTGGGTCGCTGTGACCAATGGGGTACCGCAGGGGTCGGTATTGGGACCTGTTCTCTTCAACATATTCATTAATGATCTGGTAGAAGGTTTACACAGTAAAATATCGATATTTGCAGATGATACAAAACTATGTAAAGCAGTTAATACAAGAGAAGATAGTATTCTGCTACAGATGGATCTGGATAAGTTGGAAACTTGGGCTGAAAGGTGGCAGATGAGGTTTAACAATGATAAATGTAAGGTTATACACATGGGAAGAAGGAATCAATGTCACCATTACACACTGAATGGGAAACCACTGGGTAAATCTGACAGGGAGAAGGACTTGGGGATCCTAGTTAATGATAAACTTACCTGGAGCAGCCAGTGCCAGGCAGCAGCTGCCAAGGCAAACAGGATCATGAGGTGCATTAAAAGAGGTCTGGATACACATGATGAGAGCATTATACTGCCTCTGTACAAATCCCTAGTTAGACCGCACATGGAGTACTGTGTCCAGTTTTGGGCACCGGTGCTCAGGAAGGATATAATGGAACTAGAGAGAGTACAAAGGAGGGCAACAAAATTAATAAAGGGGATGGGAGAACTACAATACCCAGATAGATTAGCGAAATTAGGATTATTTAGTCTAGAAAAAAGACGACTGAGGGGCGATCTAATAACCATGTATAAGTATATAAGGGGACAATACAAATATCTCGCTGAGGATCTGTTTATACCAAGGAAGGTGACGGGCACAAGGGGGCATTCTTTGCGTCTGGAGGAGAGAAGGTTTTTCCACCAACATAGAAGAGGATTCTTTACTGTTAGGGCAGTGAGAATCTGGAATTGCTTGCCTGAGGAGGTGGTGATGGCGAACTCAGTCGGGGGGTTCAAGAGAGGCCTGGATGTCTTCCTGGAGCAGAACAATATTGTATCATACAATTAGGTTCTGTAGAAGGACGTAGATCTGGGGATTTATTATGATGGAATATAGGCTGAACTGGATGGACAAATGTCTTTTTTCGGCCTTACTAACTATGTTACTATGTTACTATGTTAGATTGCAACGGATTGCTAATAACGCAAATGTGAAAGTAGCCTTAGAAACATCAGCCTTTCTAATATATATCTATGGATATATCAATCTATAGATATATTTATAGATACACATATCTATAGATACACAGATGTATCTATCCATATATCTGGCTGCTTTCACACATCAGGTTTTTGCCATCAGGCACAATCCGGCGAGTTTTGAAAAAAATGGATCCGGTGGGAAAAAATGGATCCAGTGGAAAAAAACAGATCCAGCGGGAAAAAAAAAAGGATCCGGCAGAAAAAAAAAAGATCCATTTTTTTCAAAACTGTAATGTGAGAAATGAAAGATGCGCCAATTCCGGCACTTAGCCCCTCTCTTCCCATTCCCGTGTAGCGGTGGGATATGGGGTAATAAGGGGTTAATGTCATCTTGCTATTGTAAGGTGACATTAAGCCGGGTTAATAACATTATTAATCCAATAGTAATAAAGGGTTAATAAAACACGCACACATTAGGAAAAAAGTATTTTAATATTCTTCCTTTAACCATACTTACCATACTTCAGCGCCT
Organism: Ranitomeya imitator; assembly: GCF_032444005.1. Classification (NCBI taxonomy): domain Eukaryota; kingdom Metazoa; phylum Chordata; class Amphibia; order Anura; family Dendrobatidae; genus Ranitomeya; species Ranitomeya imitator. Next base: position 593,081,745 of record NC_091286.1, read on the forward strand.
GCAAAAAACGTAAAATAATAAGCTGTATAACACCTGTCCACCGTAGTCCAATTAATAACGAGTGTCCCACGATGATCCCCCCTATAGAACAGTGATATCGGGTGATGTCACTGCTCTATAGGACCCTCAGTGACACACTGACAGGAGACAATGGCTCCTGCAGTGCATCACTGAGGTTACTATAGTTCAAAGTCTCACTTTATGGCAATTGCTGCGTGGGAAAATTTCTCACACAGCAATGCCAAAAGTGAGACTAGGGACTATTTTTTTTTTTTACAGTGGCGGAGGAATACAGTGCAGAAGGATTCCTTCCTCCCGTCATTGTGTTCCTGGAGCCCTTGTAGAGTGGTCGCATCAGCTGATGCTGCCGTTCTCCACAGGAGATCGTCGTGGGACACTGGTGGAATTCTGCAGACAGGGAGTATATTGGTTGTTTGTTATTTTAATATTTTTTACAGATGACACTGGCTTCGGGGAACAAAATAACAAGTGATGGTGAGTATGTGCTCTATGTTTTATGTACTGTATGTCTGTATGTACGTATTGTATGTAATGTATGAATGTATTGTATGTCGTATGTATGTAGTATGTACATATGTAGTGTGTAGTATGTATGTAGTATGTATGTAGTATGTAGTATGTGTGTATTATGCATGTATGTAGTATGTATGTAATGTGTAGTATGTGTGTAGTATGTATGCATGTAGTATGCATGTAGTATGTAGTATGTATGTAGTATGTATTATGTATGTAGTATGTATGTAGTATGTATGTAGTATGTATGTAGTATGTATGTAGTATTTTATTCATTTATTTTTTTACATTCAACACAGTAGCCGGATTGGCTAATGTGTCAATCACTGTCATTGTAGCAGGCATCGTCCGATGGGACTTGTAGTCCCATCAGACGATGCCTGCACACATGTACAGACCCCCGGCAGCCCGCACAGACCCCCAGCAGCCCGCACAGACCCCCGGCTGCCCGCACAGAGCCACAGCAGGCCCGCACAGACCCCCGGCAGCTGCACAGACCCCGGCAGGCCCGCACAGACCCCTGGCAGGCCCGCACAGACCCCCAGCAGGCATGCACAGACCCCCGGCAGGCCGCACAGACCCCCGGCAAGCACACACAGACCCCCGGCAGCCCGCACAGAGCTGCAGCAGGCCCGCACAGACCCCCGGCAGGCCCGCACAAACCCCCAGCGGGCATGCACAGACCCCCGGCAGGCCGCACAGACCCCCGGCAAGCACACACAGACCCCCGGCAGCCCGCACAGAGCCGCAGCAGGCCCGCACAGACCCCCGGCAGGCCGCACAGACCCCCGATAGGCACGCACAGACCCCCAGCAGCCCGCACAGACCACCGGCAGGCCCGCACAGACCACCGGCAGGCCCACACAGACCCCTGGAAGGCACGCACAGACCCCTGGCAGGCCACACAGAGCCCCAGCAGGCACGCACAGAGCCCCGGCAGCCCGCACAGAGCCCCGGCAGGCCCGCACAGACCCCCGGCAGGCACGCACAGATCCTGGCAGGCCACTCAGACCCCCGGCAGGCACACACAGACCCCCCACGGTAATGCACAGACCCCGCCTGCACACACACACGCAGTCTCTGCCCACGCACTGCCCACACTCCATTATAGTGCATCATTGCACTATAGGAACTTCCGATTCTGGTATCCGATATCGCAAAAGTATTGGAACTTGGTATCGGAATTCAGATGCAGCGAATATTGGCCGATACAGCGAATATCGGAATGCTCAACAATACTCATGACAGATGTATAATATTGTAAACTTCTAGATATTGCAGATAACAGCATCTAGTTGTCATGCTGTGATATGCTTTGGTAAGGAAGGAGGTCCTCAAACGGTCAATGGAACTGGGACCCTAACCATCACTGTACCTGGGGTACTCTCGAAGGTAGTCAGAGTCTCTGACCTTACTACACTCCTGTTAAACCTGATCTGTCCCCTCCCCAACACCTGAGTTATGAGATAGAAATGCAAGGTAAACAAGACTCAAAGACAAAACAGGGATAACCGAAAACTTCTATAATACAAATGCACTAACCAAGAAAGGTATAAGCTAAATAGGAACAGGGACCATGAGATAATCAAACATACCACAGAACACTACTACAACAACTCTACTCCAACCACTTAACATAAGCACACTGCGTAGAAAGACAAATCTTTGACCGGCAGGGACAAGATGGTCTGACCAGGTTTTATAAGAACAGTTCAGAAGCAGCTGAAATGGAGCTGCACGTTTCTGACCAGCATAGAAAGGGTTGTTAAGCTCTTCAAGCACTAGAGGAAACTAAATCCATTTAATTTGGAAAACAAACCACGCCATGTCTAAAGAAGACCAGAGATTCATTACCTGATAAGACATTATAACTCCAGGTTTTCAAGAGGGACGTGACACCCTTGTGCAGGGCTGGTTTTAAGCAAAGTGGGGCCCTAGGCAAAAGTTTAAAATGGGGCCCCAAATGTTGACATATTGCACATCACACAGAAGCATTGTTGTATTTACAAGTGCTGAGTTTAGTCCACTAAACGAGTGTGATGGACAGTATTGAAGTTGTTCGCTTGATTCTCGGCATCTTTACACCAACTGAGAAAGAATGGGAACAGAAGAATCACTATTAGATCAATCTGTTTCCATACAGTATCATGTTATCAGCAGCATATCAACAGTTTACACCGGCGATGTGCTGCTATGAACGATGATTTTTGATCACGCATAAACAATCCAATCACACAATGAATATGCAGCATTTTGCTTGTTTAGTACACTGCTCAAAAAATAAAGGGAACACTTAAACAGCAGAATATAACTCCAAGTAAATCAAACTTCTGTGAAATCAAACTGTCCACTTAGGAAGCAACACTTTTTGACAATCAATTTCACATGCTGTTGTGAAAATGGAATAGACAACAGATGGAAATTATAGGCAATTAACAAGACACACTCAATAAAGGAGTTGTTCTGCTGGTGGGGACCACAGACCACATCTCAGTACCAATGCCTTCTGGCTGATGTTTTGGTCACTTTTGAATGTTTTTTTGTGCTTTCACACTCATGGCAGTATGAGATGGACTCTAAAACCCACACAATTGGCTCAGGTAGTGCAGCTCATCCAGGATGGCACATCAATGCGAGCTGTGGCAAGAAGATTTGCTGTGTCTGTCAGCGTATTATCCAGAGGCTGGAGGCGCTACCAGAAGACAGCCTAGTACCCCAGTAGACATGGAGGGGGTCGTAGGAGGGCAACAACCCAGCAGCAGGACCGCTACCTCAACCTTTGTGCAAGGAGGAACAGGAGGAGCACTGTCAGAGCCCTGCAAAGGGACCTCTAGCAGGCCACAAATGTGCATATGTCTGCACAAACAGTTAGAAACCAACTCCATGTGGATGGTCTGAGTGCCCCACATCCACAGATGGGGGTTGTGCTCACAGCCCAACACCGTGCAGTACGCTTGGCATTTGACACAGTACACCAGGATTGGCAAATTCACCACTGGCGCCCTGTGCTCTTCACAGATGAAAGCAGGTTCACACTGAATACATGTGACAGACATGACAGAGTCTGGAGACGCCGTGGAGAGCGATCTGTTACCTACAACATTCTTCAGCATAACCGGTTTGGCAGTGGGTCAGTAATGGTGTGGGGTGGCATTTCTTTGGAATGCCGCACAGCTCTCCATGCGCTCACCAGAGGTAGCCTGACTGCCATTAGATACCGAGATGAGTTCCTCAGACCCCTTGTGAGACCATATGCTGGTGCGGTTGGCCCTGGGTTCCTCCTAAAGCAGGACAATGCCAGACCTCATGTAGTTGGAGTGTGTCAGCAGTTACTGCAAGATGATGGCATTGAAGCTATGGACTGGCCCGCCTGTTCCCCAGACCTGAATCCGATTCAACGCATCTGGGACATCATGTCTCGCACCATCCACCAACTTCATGTTGAACCACAGACTGGCCAGGAGTTGGTGGATGCTTTAGTTCAGGTCTGGTAAGAGATCCCTCAGGAGACCATCTGCCACCTCATCAGGAGCATGCCCAGGCATTGTTAGGAGGTCATACAGGCACATGGAGGCCACACACACTACTGAGTATCCTTCCCTTGTCTTGAGGCATATTCACTGAAGTTTGATCAACCTTTAACTTAATTTTACACTTTAATTTTGAGCATCATTCTAACTCCACACCTCCGTGGGATATTAGTTGTGATTACGTTTAGAATTTTTAGGTTTTATTGTTCTCAACACATTCCACTATGTAATGAATAAAGAATTATAACTGGAATACTTCATTCAGTGATATTGAGGATGTGGGATTTTAGTGTCCCCTTTGTTTTTTGAGCAGTGTATTTAACACCCCATAGTCCTCCACATAGTACAATGTGCACTACAGTCCTCCATATTGTGAAATGCACACTCCATAGTTCTTCATATAATATAATGTGCTCCATAGTCCTCCATATAGTATAATACACTCCCCATAGTCCTTTATATAGTATAATACACTACCCATAGTGCTCCATATAGTATAATACACTCCTCATATTTCTCCTTAAATTGAAATACACTCCTCAGTCTTCCATATGGTATTATATACTCATAGTCCTCCATATATTAAAATACACTGCAAAGTCCTCCATATAGTAAAATACACTCCTAATAGTGCTCCATATAGTAATATGCACTTCCCATAGTCCTTCGTATAGTATAATACACTCGTCAGTCCCCATATAGTATAATACACTCCTCAGTCTTCCATATAGCATAATACACTCCTCATAGTCCTCCATATATTAAAACTAGATAGTGGCCCAATTCTAACGCATCGGGTATTCTAGAATATGCATGTTCACGTAGTATATTGCCCAGTCACTTAGTATTTTGCCCAGTCACGTATTATAATGCTCTATTCAGTTATGGCCCCATAGAGGCCGTCTGGCCTCGACCAATGAGCAAGGCAGGATTTCCGAGACAGACAGACAATTAGACCCTTAGACAACACAATGGCGGCACTTGACAGCAGTGGAGGACAATGATGATTCCAGAATTCGCGGCAGACTGTGCCCGTCACTGATTGGTCGAGGCCATCTGGCCTCGACCAATCAGAGACTGTGCCCATCGCTGATTGGTCGAGGCCTGGTGGCCTTGACCAATCAGCGATGCAGGATTTCCAAGACAGACAGACAATTAAACCCTTAGACAATTATATATATAGATACCCTCAGTCCTCCATATAGTATAATACACTTCTCAGTCCTCCATATAGTATAATATATTTTTCAGTCCTCCATATAGTATAATACACTCCTCAGTTCTCCATATAGTATAATATAATACACTCCTCATAATCCTCCATATATTAAAATATACTGCTTAGTCCTCCATATAGTATAATACACTCCTCATAGTGCTCCATATAGTATAATGCATCGCCATAGTCATCCATGTAGCACTATTCACTTCCCATAGTATAATGCACAACATAGTTCTTCATATAGTATATTGTATTCCCCATAGTGGTCGATATAGTATAATGCAGTCCACATATAGTATAATGCTGCCACCCCACAGAGTATAATGCAGCCATCCCACATAATATAATGTAGCCCCCTGAGTATAATGCAGCCCCGCCATACAATATAATTTAACCCTAAATAAAATATAATGCAGCCCCCTCATATTTAATAATGCAGCCCTTCCATAGGATAATGGTAACCCCCTCATAGATTATAATGCAGCCCCCCATAGAATATAATGTAGCCTCTCCATAGAATACAATGTAGCCCTCCTCATATAGTATAATGCAGCCCCCAATAGAATATAATGTAGCCCCCTCATAGAGTAAAATGAAGCCCCCCATACATTATAATCTTGCCCCATAGAATATAATGCAGCCCCCCATAAAATACAATGTAGCCCATTCCGAATACGATGCAATCACCCCTCATAGAATATAATAAATTTAAAACATAGAATAAATTTAATACATAGAATACGATGTAGCCACCCATAGAATATAATACATCCCACCTTCCCATAGAATATAACGTGGCCCCATCAAAGAGTATGATGCAACCCTTCGTAATAGAATATAATACAGCCCTCTCAAAGAATATAATGCAACCCCCAGAGAATATAATACAGCCCCCATAGAATATAATGTAGCCCCCCCAGAGAATATGATACAGCCACCTCCCCACAAAATATAATGTTTCCCCATCAAAGAGTATAATGCAATCCTCACCCACAAAATATAATACAGCCCCCCATAGAAAATAATACAGCCCCATAGAATAAAGTACAGCCCCCCATAGAATAAAATACAGCCCTCCCCCATACAAAATAATACAGCCCTCCGCCATAGAATATAATACAGCCCTCCCCCATAGAATATAATGGAGCCCTCTCTCATAGAATATAATACAGTCCCCCATAGAATATAATACAGCTCTCCCCCATAGAATATAATACAGCCCTCCCTATAGAACGTAACACAGCCCTCCCCCATAGAATAAAATACAGTTCTCCCCATGGAATATAATACAGCCCCATAGAATATAATACAGCCCCCCACAGAATATAATACAGCCCCCCATAGAATATAATACAGCCCTCCCCCATAGAATATTATACAGCTCTCCCCAAAGAATATAACACAGCCCTCCCCATAGAATATAATACAGCCCTCTCCCATAGAAAATAATGCAGCCCCCATATAATATAATACAGCCTCCCCTATAGAATATAATAGAGCTCTCTCTCTCACAGAATATAATCCAGCCATTTCCCATAGAAAATAATGCAGCCCTCCCCATATAATATAATATAGCCCTCCCCCATGGAATCTAATACATCCCTCACCCATAGAATATAATGTAGCCAACCCCCCCTGAGAATAACCCTTCAGTCCAGAAATCACTCATTGATATATTTCTAGAAAACACACAATCCTCACCTCTACTCGTGCCCCGCGCTGCTTCAGGCTCAGCTCCAGTCTCAGTGGCTGCAGTCTGCCTGGCACACAGCAGGTACGCGATGAAGCGATGTCATTGCGCACCCGCAGTGTCAGAGGCAGAGGGGAATGATGGGAGAGGGAGCAACATCTGATGCTCTCTCCTCCATCATTACTTTGAACTGTACCGGCGTCATGCATAGTTCAATGTGGCGGTGGTGGCGGAAGGCAGTCGGTGCTGGTGGGGGGAGCCGGTGCTGGCAGAAGGTGACTGGCTGGTGGCCCCTGGGGGAGTGGGGGCCTAGGCAGGTAGCTGCCTGGTCTGCCTGCCGCTAATGCCGAACCTGCCCTTGTGACAGCAGTACATGCAGACTGGTGGCTGCAAAGAGGTTGTCCACTACTTTGATTCAGTTACTAGTTTTGCCATAAATGTTTAAGGATAGTGGCCCTAAATAACCCCATGTACCTCTTTTTGTCAAGTTTCAAGTTGTTTTGTTCCTTTCTGCCTCACTCTCTGTGCCCTGGCACCAGGAAACCCTATCAACCCGTACACTAAGCTTCTACCAATCATTTTTTCAGAGCCTGGGCCTGAAGAAGAATCTGACACGACATCACAGGAGGCAGGAGATTCTCAGGTAGAAATGTGGCCAGAGATCATCACAGATTACAGCAGGATCTGACAAAGCAAGGTAATTAGTGAAGGGCTTTACTATGGCTGTTAGTTAACATCATGAGGACATGAAAAGTAGTGGCCAACCAGTTTAATGATTCTGGCCATTATCTCTTTATCACCTCACCACCAGATGGTAATAAAACCTAGGAGTGGAACTTGTAAATAATTTGTCTAAGTATAATGTGTACACAAAGACCTCAGTCTATATTTCTTTTCCAACACCACCCACCCACAATCTGTTCCTTTGCCCAGTGAGTTCTCTAGGGCATAGTTATGTCTATAGTTTGAGTGCAATGAAAGAAACACAAAAAGCACAAATTATGTAATTTAGGATACATAAAATATATTTTCTTAACTTTTTTCACATTTTTTTTTATCCTGTTGTCCTTTTTGCTTCTCTTCTATTTGCTATTTCTTAGAAGTGTAGACACCATGTGAATATCTGCAATTAAATAGGACATTTTACAACACTTGTGGATTACTCCAAGGAATTTGACCTCTGCTAGTTAGCACATACTGTTTGTAACTTGGAGTTTAGTGAATTGTTAGTTGTTAAATATATTTTATCCCACTGATCACTAAAAAATCGGTCACTGGTAACGATGTGCAGATCAGGTAAAATACCAATTTGTTTGCTTGCAAGCATTTTCCCTGGAATTCTGATTTGCAGAGAAGTTCTTCACCTCATATTTAATGTCCATTATTATGCTATGGGATCTCTCCAGATGCCAGAGCAAAAGCCTATGTGACCACGTTGCGGATTCGTGTGTGGATTTTTCATCACCGTTTTTGAAAAATCAGCAGGCAAAACGCACTGCATTTTACGTGCAGATTACCCACGGATTTACCGCCGATATCCTGCGTTTTCCTATAGAGGAGCAGGTGTAAATTGCTGCGGAATCCGCACAAAGAATTGACATGCTGTGGAAAATAATCAGCAGCGTTTCTGCGTGGTATTTTCCGCACCATGGGTATTGCGGATTTGATTTTCCATAGGTTTACATAGTACTGTAAACCGCAAGGAAAACTGCTGTGAATCCGCAGTAGACAATCCGCTGTGGATCCGCAGCAAAATCTGCAACATGTGCACATACCCTAAGGGTATGTGCACACTTTGCGGATTCCATTGCGGATTTTTCAGCATGATTTCTGAAGAATCCGCAGGTAAAATGACCTTCGTTTCACCTGCAGATTCCCTGCGGGTTTTCTGTGGATTTTGGGCAGATTTTGTGCAGATTTTGCCTGCATTTCTAGACCTGCGGATTTCTGTAATGGAATAGGTGTAAAACGTTGCGGATTCCAAATGCACAAAGAATTGACATGCTGCGGAAAATAAACCGCTGTGTTTCTGCACGGTATTTTTGGCAGCATAGGCACTGCGGATTTGGTTTTCCATAAGTTTACATGGTTCTGTACACCACATGGAAAACTGCTGCGGATCCGCAGCCAAATCCACAATGTGTGCACATACCCTAAGGCTGCCGTCACACTAGCAGTATTTGGTCAGTATTTTACATCAGTATTTGTAGCCAAAACCAGGAATGGAACAATTAGAGGGAAAGTATAATAGAACCATATGCACCACTTCTGCATTTATCTCCCACTCCTGGTTTTGGCTTACAAATACTGATGTAAAATACTGACCAAATACTGATAGTGTGATGGCAGCCGTAGAGGAAAAGTATAATAGAAACATCTGCAACACTTCTGTATTTATTACCCACTCCTGGTTTTGGCTTACAAATACTGATGTAAAATACTGACCAAATACTGCTAGTGTGACGGCAGCCTTAAGATGTAAAAATGCATGGGCTTTGTGAGCATATAGCAGAGCATTGTGAGTTGCGACCTTATGGTTACATAAGCAGAACTGTCTCAGGCCTCATGATTAGGGTTGAGCGAAACAACTCATTTTCATAAGTCGCCGACTTTTGGCAAAGTCGGGTTTCATGAAACCCGATCCGATCCCAGCGTGGGATCGGCCATGCGTTACGCGACCTTCGCGCCAAAGTCGCGTTTCATATGATGCGTTCTATGCCATTTCTCAGCCAATGAAGATGGACACAGAGTGTGGGCAGCGTGATGACATAGGTCTCAGTCCCCACCATCTTAGAGAATGGCATTACAGTGATTGGCTTGCTTTCTGTGGCGTCACAGGGGCTATAAAGGTGCGTGCACGCCGACCGCCATCTTACTGCTGCTGATCTGAGCATAGGGAGAGGTTGCTGCTGCTTCGTCAGAAGCAGGGATAGCGCTAGGCAGGGAATATAAACCCCAAACCGCTTGTGCTGTAGCGATTTCCACTGTCCAACACCACTTTTCCTTGCAGGGACAGTGGAGGCTAGATTTCTGTGCATCAGCTCTGTAGCTTATTAGGCTGCCTTATAAGGCTCCCTGATAGCTGCATTGCTGTATGTACGCCGCTGTGCAAACCAACCTGCTTTTTTCAAAGCACAAACTCTGTTGCTCCTTCCTTTCAGCATAGCTATCTTGTTTGCTTGCCCACACTTTTGTGTGCAGCAGTCCTTTTTATTGCTGCCTGCCATACTTTTCTGAGATTACTGTAGGGAGATAGTAATTGTAGTACAGTCCCATATATATATATATATCTTCAAGCCACTTTCTGCCCCTGAAACTGTGTAGTGTGAAACAGTGGGCCTGTATTTTTCTGCACTGTCCCACACCTAAAAAGGGAGATTTATATTGCCAATCAGTGCATCTGTGCCAGTCCATTCTGTTGTATATGTCAGTCATTTTGTGGCACAGAAACAATACTGTAAAACAGTGGGCCAGATTTATTCACTAGTCTCCCATCAAAAAAAAAAGAAGGGGAGATTAATATTGGCAAATCTATGCATCTGTGCCAGTCCAGTCTGTGGTATCTGTCTGTCATTTTCTGCCACAGAAAATATACTGTAATATAGTGGGCCAGATTTATTCACTAGTCTTCCATATAAAAAAAAAAGAAGTGGAGATTTTTATTTCCAGTGTGTGCATCTGCGTCAGTTAGTGGCATATCTGTCATCCACTGTCTGCCACTGAAACTGTGTACTGTAATACAGTGGGCCTGATTTTCCCTACAGTCTCACACACCTATAAAGGGAGATTTAAATTCACAACATTTTTGCATCCACCTTGTCACTGGTTTTACAGTACCAAATACCATTTGTTAGTTTGTTTCCATATTTCCAAGAATGAGGAAGTCTGGTGGAAGAGGTCGTAGCCGTGGGCGGTCATTGCCAGCTGGTAATGATGGTAGTGGTGGTGGAGCATCAGGTGGTCGTGGGAAAAGCAATATAGCACCTAAGTCTCGAGTTGCTCAGCCACCGTCATCGTCTGGCTACACAAGGCCTCGAACGCTCCCTTTTCTGGGAGTAGGAAAACCGCTTTTAAAGCCGGAGCAGCAGGAACAAGTTTTGGCTTTCCTTGCTGACTTTGCCTCTAGCTCTTTTGCCTCCTCTTCGGAAAGTGCAAAATGTAAAAGCAGCGCATCATCAGTGGATGTTCCCGGTCAGGGACAAGTCGCTTCCTTGCGTTCTTCACCAAGAGCAACAGAGAAGGATGCGTCAGGCGACACAACGGGTTACTCCATGGAGCTCTTTACACAATCCGTTCCTAGGTTAGAAAGGGAAATTGTTAACAGGCCATGCCCATTACAAGATGAATCGGACATGGAGTGCACAGATGCACAGCCACAGCCAGACTATTATGCTGTTCCTTTGACTCAGATCACAACATTGCCCTCGCAGTGTACTGATCCAGAATCTGACCCAGATGAGACTATGGAGCCCCGTCACGAACGCTATAACACTGGCTTACACGGTGACACAGAGGAAGGTGCACAGGACATAGAAGAGGAGGTCATAGATGACCCAGTTGTTGACCCCAATTGGCAGCCATTGGGGGAACAGGGTGCAACCGGCAGTAGCTCTGAAGCGGAGGAGGAGGAGCCGCCGCAGCAGGCATCAACATCGCAACAGGTTCCATTGCAACAGGTTCCATCTGGCAGGCCCGTATCTGGCCAAAAACGTGAGGCAAAACCAAAAACAGTTGTAGGACAGCGTGGCCATCCGGTTAAAGTAGCTCAGTGTGCAATGCCTGAAAAGGTATCCGATAGTAAGAAGAATGCAGTCTGGCATTTTTTTAACCAAGATCCAAATGATCAGTGCAAAGTCATCTGTAAGAAATGCTCAAGGACCTTCAGCAGCTGTCAGAATGTTAAAAATCTAAATTCAAGTTGCATGCGTAGACATTTAACCACCATGCACTTGCAAGCCTGGACTTACTACCAAACGTCCCTAAACGTTGTTGCACCCTCTCACAATGAAGCTAGTCAGCAACGCTACATCCCTTCCCTCACTGTAAGCCCACCGTTTACCACACCACCTGCAGCAAATGTGGAGGTTTCGTCGCAAGGCCAAAGCAGTCAGGGAATCACCAGGTTCTTGGTAGGAAACACTGTATGTAGGCCAACAGCAAGAATACCATCACCAACCCTTTCTCAGTCTGCCATGTCCACCGGCACCCCCGCTAGTTCCACCATATGCATCTCTCCAGTCCAGCTCACCCTACAAGAAACTCTTGTTAGGAAAAGGAAGTACTCATTCTCTCATCCGCGTACACAGGGTTTGAACGCCCACATTGCTAGACTAATCTCGTTAGAGATGATGCCCTACCGGTTAGTTGAAAGCAAAGCTTTCAAAGCCCTGACGGACTACGCTGTACCACGCTACGAGCTACCCAGTCGACACTTCTTTTTGAGAAAAGCCATCCCAGCCCTCCACCAGCATGTAAAAGACCGCATTGTCCATGCACTCAGGCAATCTGGGAGTAGAAAGGTGCACCTGACAACAGATGCATGGACCAGTAGGCATGGCCAGGGGCGTTATGTGTCCATCACGGCACACTGGGTTAATGTGGTGAATACAGGGTCCACAGGAGACAGCAATACTGGTGCAGTTCTGCCTAGCCCACGGTCTAGGAAACAGTTGGCTGTAGGCGTTCGCCCCCCCTCCTCCTCGTCCTCCAGCAGAAGCGATAGCTCGTCCACAGACCGCAGTCGCACGACCCCTCCATCCTCAGCTGCCACTGTTGCACACGAGGTGTCCCATTATGGAACAGCTAGTGGCAAGCGTCAGCAGGCTGTATTGGCAATGAAGTGTTTGGGCGACAACAGACACACCGCGGAAGTTCTGTCCGAGTTCTTGCAGCAAGATACTCAGTCATGGCTGGGCACTGTACATCTTGAGGCAGGCAAGGTAGTGAGTGATAACGGAAGGAATTTTATTGCTGCCATAGCCCTTTCACAACTGAAACACATTTCTTGCCTGGCTCACACCTTAAACCTGGTGGTGCAGTGCTTCCTGAAAAGTTATCCGGGGTTACCCGACCTGCTCCTCAAAGTGCGCGGACTTTGCTCGCATATCCGCCGTTCGCCCGTACACTCCAGCCGTATGCAGAACCATCAGCGATCTTTGAACCTTCCCCAGCATCACCTAATCATCGACGTTGCAACAAGGTGGAACTCCACACTGCACATGCTTCAGAGACTGTGCGAACAGAGGCGTGCTGTCATGTATTTGTGGGAGGATACACATACATGGGCAGGTGTTATGATAAGGTAATTCAGTACCACAATGGACATAGAGGTCAGAGCACATACAGTGACCTGACAATAACCCAAAAACATTGAACGAGCTCTGAGACGTGGGAACTCTGCTGACCGCAATCCCTAATCCTCTCCAACCACACTAGAGGCAGCCGTGGATTGCGCCTAACGCTCCCTATGCAACTCGGCACAGCCTGAGAAACTAGCTAGCCTGAAGATAGAAAATAAGCCTACCTTGCCTCAGAGAAATACCCCAAAGGAAAAGGCAGCCCCCACATATAATGACTGTGAGTTAAGATGAAAAGACAAACGTAGAGATGAAATAGATTTAGCAAAGTGAGGCCCGACTTTCTGAACAGAGTGAGGATAGGAAAGATAACTTTGCGGTCAACACAAAACCCTACAAAAACCACGCAAAGGGGGCAAAAAGACCCTCCGTACCGAACTAACGGCACGGAGGTACATCCTCTGCGTCACAGAGCTTCCAGCAAGCAGGAAAAAACAAATATACAAGCTGGACAGAAAAAACAGCAAACAAAATAGCAAAGCGGAACTTAGCTATGCAGAGCAGCAGGCCACAGGAACGATCCAGGAGGAAACAGGTCCAATACTAGAATATTGACTGGAGGCCAGGATCAAAGCACTAGGTGGAGTTAAATAGAGCAGCACCTAATGACTTCACCACATCACCTGAGGAAGGAAACTCAGAAGCCGCAGTACCACTTTCCTCCACCAACGGAAGCTCACAGAGAGAAGAAGCCGAAGTACCACTTGTGACCACAGGAGGGAGCTCTGCCACAGAATTCACAACAGGCAAGCAGTTGGATGGCAGACTTAGAGATGTCAGGTGTGCAGTGTTCGAAGCTACAAGACCTGTGTCAAGTCCTTCAGTGTTTTGAGGAATGCACACGGCTGGTTAGTGCAGACAATGCAATAATAAGCATGAACATCCCCCTAATGCATCTGCTGATGCAAAGTTTGACGCACTGTTGTGAGTTCTGTTTTTGGGCTCCCTCTGGTGGTTACTGATGGTACTGGGTGATTTGTGTTCTGCTGTCTCTGGTGTCCACCTGTTCTATTAGGATTTGGGAGTTTCCTATTTAACCGGGCTTTCTTGTCATTTCCCCGCCGGCTATCAAGGTTATCAGAGTGTTTTGTTACCTCAGCTTCTGGCTTCAGTAATCTTCAGGACAAGCTAAGTTTTTGATTTTCTTGTTCCACGTTTTGATTTATTTTTGTCTTGTCCAGCTTGCATATAATTGTTTCTTTGCTGCTGGTTGCTCTAGCGGGCTGTAATTGCTCCTCATGTTCCATGAGTTGGAACATGAGTTCAAGTAATTACAGGATGGTTTTTTGAAGGGTTTTTTGCTGACCGCGCAGTTTACTTTTGTATCCTCTGCTATCTAGTTTTAGCGGGCCTCATTTTGCTGAATCTGATTTCATACTGTGTATGTGCCTTCCTCTCATTTCACCGTCATTATATGTGGGGGGCTGCTATTTCTGTGGGGTATTTCTCTGGAGGCAAGAGAGGTCTGTGTTTCTTCTAATAGGGGAAGTTAGATCTTCGGCTGGTGCGAGACGTCTAGGATCAACGAAGGCACGTTCCCCGGCTATTGTTATTTGTGTGTTCAGGTTTAGGGTCGCGGTCAGCTCAGGTTCCATCACCCTAGAGCTCGTTGGTGCTTGTCCTTTTGTGATTCCCTGCCATTGGAATCATGACAGTATAGCCGGCCACAAAATGTTTGGGCTGAAGTAGGAGGAAAAGTAGTCTGAGGAAGTTTTTTTTTTTTTTTTTTCTCCTCTGAGGTTGCTGCCTAGCCCTAATTGCAGCCTGGCTGATTTTTTTTTTTTCCTCCTCTTAACCCCTTTACCCCCAAGGGTGGTTTGCACGTCAATGACCGGGCCAATTTTTACAATTCTGACCACTGTCCCTTTATGAGGTTATAACTCCAAAACGCTTCAACGGATCCTGGTGATTCTGACATTGTTTTCTCGTGACATATTGTACTTCATGATAGTGGTAAAATTTCTTTGATAGTACCTGCGTTTATTTGTGAAAAAAAAGGAAATTTGGCGAAAATTTTGAAAATTTCGCAATTTTCAAACTTTGAATTTTTATGCAATTAAATCACAGAGATATGTCACACAATACAATATAAGTAACATTTCCCACATGTCTCCTTTACATCAGCATAATTTTGGAACCAATTTTTTTTTTGTTAGGGAGTTATAAGGGTTAAAAATTGACCAGCAATTTCTCATTTTTACAACACCATTTTTTTTTAGGGACCACGTCTCATTTGAAGTCATTTTGAGGGGTCTATATGATAGAAAATGCCCAAGTGTGACACCATTCTAAAAACTGCACCCCTCAAGGTGCTCAAAACCACATTCAAGAAGTTTATTAACCCTTCAGGTGTTTAATAGGAATTTTTGGAATGTTTAAATAAAAATGAACATTTAACTTTTTTACACAAAAAATTTACTTCAGCTCCAATTTGTTTTATTTTACCAAGGGTAACAGGAGAAAATGGACCCCAAAAGTTGTTGTCCAATTTGTCCTGAGTACGCTGATACCCCATATGTGGCAGTAAACCACTGTTTGGGCGCATGGGAGAGCTCGGAAGGGAAGGAGCGCCGTTTGACTTTTCAATGCAAAATTGACAGGAATTGAGATGGGACGCCATGTTGCGTTTGGAGAGCCACTGATGTGCCTAAACATTGACACCCCCCACAAGTGACACCATTTTGGAAAGTAGACCCCCTAAGGAACTTATCTGGATGTGTGGTGAGCACTTTGACCCACCAAGGGCTTCACAGAAGTTTATAATGCAGAGCCATAAAAATAAAACAAAATTTTTTTCCCACAAAAATTATATTTTAGCCCCCAGTTTTGTATTTTCCCTAGGGTAACAGGAGAAATTGGACCCCAAAAGTTGTTGTCCAATTTGTCCTGAGTACGCTGATACCCCATATGTGGGGGGGAACCACCGTTTGGGCGCATGGGAGGGCCATTTGAATGCAGACTTAGATGGAATGGTCTGCAGGCGTCACATTGCGTTTGCAGAGCCCCTAATGTACCTAAACAGTAGAAACCCCCCACAAGTGACACCATTTTGGAAACTAGACCCCTCAATGAACTTATCTAGATGTGTTGTGAGAACTTTGAACCCCCAAGTGTTTCACTACAGTTTATAACGCAGAGCCGTGAAAATAAAAAAACTTTTTGTTTTCCCACAAAAATTATTTTTTAGCCCCCAGTTTTGTATTTTCCCAAGGGTAACAGGAGAAATTGGACCCAAACAGTTGTTGTCCTATTTGTCCTGAGTACGCTGATACCCCATATGTGAGGGAAAACCCCTGTTTGGGCACACAGGAGAGCTCGGAAGGGAAGGAGCACTGTTTTACTTTTTCAACGCAGAATTGGCTGGAATTGAGATCGGACGCCATGTCGTGTTTGGAGAGCCCCTGATGTGCCGAAACAGTGGAAACCCCCCAATTATAACTGAAACCCTAATCTAAACACACCCCTAACCCTAATTATAACGTTAACCCTAACCACACCTCTAACCCTGACACACCCCTAACCCTAATCCCAACTCTATTCCCAACTGTAAATGTAATCTAAACCCTAACCCTAACTTTAGCCCCAACCCTTACTGTAGCCCCAACCCTAACCCTAGCCCTAACCCTAGCCCTAACCCTAGCCCTAACCCTAGCCCTATCCCTAACCCTAGCCCTAACCCTAGCCCTAACCCTAGCCCTAACCCTAGCCCTAACCCTAACCCTAGCCCTAACCCTAGCCCTAACCCTAGCCCTAGCCCTAGCCCTAACCCTAGCCCTAACCCTAGCCCTAGCCCTAACCCTAGCCCTAACCCTAACCCTAGCCCTAACCCTAGCCCTAGCCCTAGCCCTAGCCCTAACCCTAGCCCTAACCCTAACCCTAGCCCTAGCCCTAACCCTAACCCTAACCCTAGCCCTAACCCTAGCCCTAACCCTAACCCTAGCCCTAGCCCTAGCCCTAGCCCTAACCCTAGCCCTAGCCCTAACCCTAACCCTAGCCCTAACCCTAGCCCTAATGGGAAAATGGAAATAAATACATTTTTTTTTATTTTTCCCTAACTAAGGGGGTGATGAAGGGGGGTTTGATTTACTTCTATAGCGAGTTTTTTAGCGGATTTTTATGATTGGCAGCCGTCACACACTGAAAGACCCTTTTTATTGCAAAAAATATTTTTTGCAATATCACATTTTGAGAGCTATAATTTTTCCATATTTTGGTCCACAGAGTCATGTGAGGTCTTGTTTTTTGCGGGACGAGTTGACATTTTTATTGAAAACATTTTCGGGCATGTGACATTTTTTGATCGCTTTTTATTCCGATTTTTGTGAGGAAGAATGACCAAAAACCAGCTATTCATGAATTTCTATTGGGGGAGGCGTTTATACCGTTCCGCGTTTGGCAAAATTCATAAATCAGTTTTATTCTTCGGGTCAGTACGATTACAGCGATACCTCATTTATATCATTTTTTTATGGTTTGGCGCTTTTATACGATAAAAACTATTTTACAGAAAAAATAATTATTTTTGCATCGCTTTATTCTCAGGACTATAACTTTTTTATTTTTTTGCTGATGATGCTGTATGGCAGCTCGTTTTTTGCAGGACAATATGACGCTTTCAGCGGTACCATGGTTATTTATATCTGTCCTTTTGATCGCGTGTTATTCCACTTTTTGTTCGGCGGTATGATAATAAAGCGTTGTTTTTTGCCTCGTTTTTTTTTTTTTTCTTACGGTGTTTACTGAAGGGGTTAACTAGTGGGACAGTTTTATAGGTCGGGTCGTTACGGACGCGGCAATACTAAATATGTGTACTTTTATTGGTTTTTTTTTTTATTTAGATGAAGAAATGTATTTATGGGAATAATATATTTTTTTTTTTTCATTATTTTGGAATATTTTTTTTTTATTTTTTTTACACATTTGGAAAATTTTTTTTTTACTTTGTCCCAGGGGGGGACATCACAGATCAGTGATCTGACAGTGTGCACAGCACTCTGTCAGATCACTGATCTGACATGCAGCGCTGCAGCCTTCACAGTGCCTGCTCTGAGCAGGCTCTGTGAAGCCACCTCCCTCCCTGCAGGACCCGGATCCGCGGCCATCTTGGATCCGGGGCTGGAGGGAGCAGGGAGGGAGGTGAGACCCTCGCAGCAACGCGATCACATCGCGTTGCTCCGGGGGTCTCAGGGAAGCCCGCAGGGAGCCCCCTCCCTGCGCTGTGCTTCCCTGCACCGCCGGCACATCGCGATCATCTTTGATCGCGGTGTGCCAGGGGTTAATGTGCCGGGGGCGGTCCGTGACCGCTCCTGGCACATAGTGCCGGATGTCAGCTGCGATAAGCAGCTGACACCCGGCCGCGATCGGCCGCGCTCCCCCCGAGAGCGCGGCCGATCGGCTATGACGTACTATCCCGTCCAGGCTCAGATAAGCCCAGGGCACCTCGACGGGATAGTACGTCTAAGGTCACAGAGAGGGTTAATCCTTGAATGGCTCTGACCTTAGCTGTTTATCATGGACGTCCAGAGTTTAGCTTCCAGCTTGAATAATCTTGCTGCTAAGGTTCAAAATATACAAGATTTTGTTGTACATGCTCCTATGTCTGAACCTAGAATCCTATTCCAGAGTTCTTTGCTGGAGATAGATCTAGTTTTCTGAATTTTAGGAACAATTGCAAGCTGTTCCTTTCTTTGAAATCTCGCTCTTCTGGAGACCCTGCTCAGCAGGTTAAGATTATTATATCTTTCCTGCGGGGTGACCCTCAAAATTGGGCATTTGCATTGGCACCAGGGGATCCTGCGTTGCTTAATGTGGATGCATTTTTTCTGGCATTGGGTTTGCTCTATGAGGAACCTAACCAAGAGATTCAGGCTGAAAAAGCTTTATTAGCTCTCTCTCAGGGGCAAGATGAAGCAGAAATATATTGTCAAAAATTTCGGAAATGGTCAGTGCTTACTCAGTGGAATGAGTGCGCCCTGGCTGCAAAGTTCAGAGATGGCCTTTCTGAGGCCATTAAAGATGTTATGGTGGGGTTCCCTGCGCCTACGGGTCTGAATGAGTCTATGACTATGGCTATTCAGATTGATCGGTGTTTACGGGAGCGCAAACCTGTGCACCATTTGGCGGTGTCTTCTGAACAGGCACTTGAGACAATGCAATGTGATAGAGTTCAGTCTAGAAGTGAACGGCAAAACTATAGGCGGAAAAATGGGTTGTGCTTTTATTGTGGTGATTCAGCTCATGCTATATCAGCATGCTCTAAACGCACAAAAAAGGTTGATAAGTCTGTTGCCATTAGTACGTTACAGTCTAAGTTCATTCTGTCTGTGACTCTGATTTGCTCATTATCATCCATTTCCGTCGATGCCTATGTAGATTCAGGCGCTGCCCTTAGTCTTATGGATTGGTCATTTGCCAAGCGATGTGGGTTTAGTCTTGAGCCTCTGGAAGTCCCTATTCCTTTGAAGGGAATTGACTCTACACCTTTAGCTATGAATAAACCTCAGTACTGGACACAAGTGACCATGCGTATGACTCCCGTTCATCAGGAGGTGATTCGCTTCCTGGTGTTGTATAATTTACATGATGTTCTAGTACTTGGTCTGCCATGGTTACAAACTCATAATCCAGTCCTTGACTGGAAAACAATGTCTGTGTTAACCCCTTAGTGACAGAGCCAATTTGGTACTTAATGACCGAGCCAATTTTTGCAATTCTGACCACTGTCACTTTATGAGGTTATAACTCTGGAACGCTTCAACGGATCCCGCTGATTCTGAGATTGTTTTTTCGTGACATATTGTACTTCATGTTAGTGGTAACATTTCTTCGATATTACTTGCGATTATTTATGAAAAAAACGGAAATATGGCGAAAATTTTTAAAATTTTGCAATTTTCAAATTTTGTATTTTTATGCCCTTAAATCAGAGAGATATGTCATGAAAAATAGTTAATAAATAACATTTCCCACATGTCTACTTTACATCAGCACAATTTTGGAAACAAAATTTTTTTTTGTTAGGGAGTTATAAGGGTTAAAAGTTGACCAGCAATTTCTCATTTTTACAACACCATTTTTTTTTAGGGACCACATCACATTTGAAGTCATTTTGAGGGGTCTATATGATAGAAAATAATGAAGTGTGACACCATTTTAAAAACTACACCCCTCAAGGTTCTCAAAACCACATTCAAGAAGTTTATTAACCCTTTACGTGCTTCACAGGAACTGAAACAATGTGGAAGGAAAAAATGAACATTTAACTTTTTTTTGCAAACATCTTAATTCAGAACCATTTTTTTTATTTTCACAAGTGTAAAAACAGAAATGTAACCATAAATTTTGTTATGCAATTTCTCCTGAATACTCCAATACCCCATATGTGGGGGTAAACCACTGTTAGGGCGCACCGCAGAACTTAGAAGTGAAGGAGCGCCGTTTTACTTTTTCAATGTTGAATTGGCTGGAATTGAGATTGGATGCCATGTCGCGTTTGGAGAGCCCCTGATGTGCCTAAACAGTGGAAACCCCCCACAAGTGACACCATTTTGGAAACTAGACCCCTTAAGGAACTTATCTAGATGTGTGGTGAGCACTTTGAACCCCCAAGTGCTTCACAGAAGTTTATAACGTAGAGCCGTGAAAATAAAAAAATCGCTTTTGTTTACACAAAAATGATCTTTTTGCCCACAAATTCTTATTTTCACAAGGGTAACAGGAGAAATTAGACCACAAAAGTTGTTGTGCGATTTCTCCTGAATACGTCGATACCCCATATGTGAGGGTAAACCACTGTTTGGGCGCACCGCAGAGCTTGGAAGTGAAGGAGCGCCGTTTTACTTTTTCAATGTAGAATTGGCTGGAATTGAGATTGGACGCCATGTCGCGTTTGGAGAGCCCCTGATGTGCCTAAACAGTGGAAACCCCCCACAAGTGACACCATTTTGGAAACTAGACCCCTTAAGGAACTTATCTAGATGTGTGGCGAGCACTTTGAACCCCCATGTGCTTCACAGAAGTTTATAACGTAGAGCCGTGAAAAAAAAAAAATCGCATTTTTTCTACAAAAATGATCTTTTTGCCCACAAATTTTTATTTTCACAAGGGTAACAGGAGAAATTAGACCACAAAAGTTGTTGTGCAATTTCTCCTGAGTACGCTGATACCCAATATGTGGGGGTAAACCACTGTTAGGGCGCACCGCAGAGCTTGGAAGAGAAGGAGTGCCGTTTTACTTTTTCAATGTAGAATTGGCTGGAATTGAGATCGGACGCCATGTCGCGTTTGGAGAGCCCCTGATGTGCCTAAACAGTAGAAATCCCCCACAAGTGACCCCATTTTGGAAACTAGACCCCCCATGGAACTTATCTAGATGTGTGGTGAGAACCTTGAATGCCCAAGTGCTTCACAGAAGTTTATAATGCAGAGCCGTGAAAATAAAAAATATTTTTTTTTTCCACAAAAAAGATATTGTAGCCCCCAAGTTTTTATTTTTACAAGGGTAACAAGAGAAATTGGACCCCAAAAGTTGTTGTCCAATTTGTCTTGAGTATGCTGGTACCCCATATGTGGGGGTAAACCACTGTTTGGGCGTACGGCAGAGCTCGGAAGGAAGGAGCGCCGTTTTGGAATGCAGACTTTGATAGAATGGTCTGCGGGTATTATGTTGCATTTGCAGAGCCCCTGATGTACCTAACCAGTAGAAACCCTCCACAAGTGACCCCATTTTGGAAACTAGACCCCCAAGGAACTTATCTAGATGTGTGGTGAGAACTTTGAATGCCCAAGTGCTTCACAGAAGTTTAGAATGCAGAGTCGTGAAAATAAAAAATATTTTTTTTTTTCACAAAAAAGATTTTGTAGCCCCCAAGTTTTTATTTTCACAAGGGTAACAAGAGAAATTGGACCCCAGAAGTTGTTGTCCAATTTATCCCGAGTACGCTGATGCCCCATATGTGGGGGTAACCCACTGTTTGGGCGCACGGCAGAGCTCAGAAGGAAGGGAGCACCATTTGACTTTTTGAGCGCAAAATTGGCTGTCGTGTTTGGAGACCCCCTGATGTACCTAAACAGTGGAAACCCCCCAATTCTAGCTCCAACCCCTAACCCTAATCCCAACCTGATCCATAATCCTAATCACTAACCCTAACCATAATCACAACCCTTACCCCAAAACAACCCTAATGTCAACCCTAACCATAACCCTAATCAAAACCCTAAATCCAACACACCCCTAATCCTAATCTCAACCCTAACCTCAAACCTAACCCTAATCCCAATACACCCCTAATCACAACCCTAACCTTAACCCTAATCCCAAACCTAACCCTAATCCCAAGCGTAACCCTAATGCCAACCCTAACCCTAATCCAAACCCTAAACCTAATCCCAGCTCTAACCCTAACTTTAGCCCCAACCCTAGCCCTAACTTTAGCCCCAACCCTAACCCTAGCCCTAAGGCTACTTTCACACTTGCGTTGTTTGGCATTCCGTCGCAATCCGTCGTTTTGGACAAGAAACGGATCCTGCAAATGTGCCCGTAAGATGCGTTTTTTGCCCATAGTATTGCCAACGGATCGTGACGGATGGCCACACGTCGCGTCCGTCGTGCACTGGATCAGTTGTGTTTTGGCGGAGCGTCGGCACAAAAAAACGTTCAATGAAACGTTTTTTTGTACGTCGCATCCGCCATTTCTGACCGCGCATGCGTGGCCGTAACTCCGCCCCCTCCTCCCCAGGACATAGATTGGGCAGCGGATGCGTTGAAAAACTACAGCTGCTGCCCACGTTGTGCACAATTTTCACAACGTGCGTCGGTATGTCGGGCCGACGCATTGCGACGGCCCCGTACCGACGTAAGTGTGAAAGAAGCCTAACCCTAAATTTAGCCCCAACCCTAACCTTAAATTTAGCCCCAACCCTAACCCTAAATTTAGCCCCAACCCTAACCCTAAATTTAGCCCCAACCCTAACCCTAAATTTAGCCCCAACCCTAGCCCTAACCCTAGCCCTAACCCTACCCCTAACCCTACCCCTAACCTAACCCTACCCCTAACCTAACCCTACCCCTACCCCTAACCCTACCCCTAACCCTAACCTAACCCTACCCCTAACCCTAACCTAACCCTACCCCTAACCTAACCCTAGCCGTAACCCTACCCCTAACCCTAACCTAACCCTACCCCTAACCTAACCCTAGCCGTAACCCTACCCCTAACCTAACCCTAGCCCTACCCCTACCCTAACCCTACCCCTAACCCTACCCCTAACCCTACCCCTAACCCTAACCCTACCCCTAACCCTAACCCTACCCCTAACCCTACCCCTAACCTAACCCTAGCCCTAACCCTAACCCTACCCCTACCCTACCCCTACCCCTAACCCTACCCCTAACCCTACCCCTAACCCTAACCCTACCCCTAACCCTACCCCTAACCCTAACCCTAATTTTAGCCCTAACCGCTGTTCTCCTGCCGGCCGGCAGATGGAGACAGATGGCGGGCGCACTGGGCATGCGTCCGCCATGTTCTTCTGCCGGCGGCCAGGAGGAGCAGCAAGAGGATCCAGGGACCTAGGTGAGTATGCTAGGGTCCCCGAATCCCCCTATTTCTCTGTCCTCTGATGTGCGATCACATCAGAGGACAGAGAATTACACTTTACTTTTTTTTTTTTTTTTTGCGGTCGCCGGTAAACAGTTAATTACCGGCGATCGCAAAACAGGGGTCGCTAAAACCGACCCCCGATCATGCTCTTTGGGGTCTCCGCTACCCCAGGCAGCCGAGACCCCAAAGATTCTCCCGGTGCCGGCCGGCGGGCGCACTGCGCATGCGCCCGCCATTTTGAAGATGGCGGCGCCCACCGGGAGACACGAGGAGCATCGGGGGAGCTAGGTGAGTATTGGGGGGCCACCTGGGACCCCTTTTCTCTGTCCTCCGATGTGCGATCACATCGGAGGACAGAGAAATTAAAAAGAGATCGCTTTTTTTTTTTTTTTTTTTTTTTTTGCGATCGTCGGTAAACGGTTAATTACCGGCGATCGCAAATGCGGGGAGGGTTAAAAACCCCCCGAATCATGTTCTCTGGGGTCTCGGCTACCCTCGGCAGCCGAGACCCTGGAGAAAATCGGCCTGTGGGGGGCGCTATACACTTTTTCCACAGCGCCGTTAATTAACGGCGCTGTGGTTTAAGTACCCTTAGCGGCCGCCGTTAAAAGGCGTATCGGCGGTCGCTAAGGGGTTAAGCTGGGGATGTCAGGGGGTTCATGATGATGCACCTCCGATTTCTATCGCTTCATCTACTCCTTCTGAGGTTCCTGTATTTTTGTCGGATTATCGGGATGTTTTTGAGGAGCCTAAGCTCAGTTCGCTTCCTCCTCACAGGGATTGCGATTTGTGCTATAGATTTAATTCCTGGTAGTAAATTTCCTAAAGGTCGTTTGTTCAATCTGTCAGTGCCAGAGCATACTGCTATGCGGGATTATGTTAAGGAGTCCTTGGAAAAGGGACATATCCGTCCATCTTCGTCCCCTTTGGGAGCAGGTTTTTTTTTCGTGGCCAAGAAAGATTGGTCCTTGAGACCTTGTATAGATTATCGTCTTTTGAATAAGATTATTGTAAAATATCAGTATCCTTTGCCTTTGTTGACTGATTTGTTTGCTCGTATTAAGGGGGCTAAATGGTTCACTAAGATTGATCTCCGGGGTGCGTATAATCTTATACGAATAAAGCAAGGTGATGAGTGGAAAACCGCATTTAATACGCCTGAGGGCCATTTTGAGTATTTGGTGATGCCTTTCGGACTTTCTAATGCTCCTTCAGTCTTCCAGTCCTTTATGCACGATATTTTCCGTGAATATCGGGATAAATTTATGATTGTGTATTTGGATGATATTTTGGTTTTTTCTGATGACTGGGAGTCTCATGTTCAGCAGGTCAGGAAGGTGTTTCAGGTCCTGCGGGCTAATTCCTTGTTTGTAAAGGGCTCAAAGTGTCTCTTTGGAGTCCAGAAGATTTCTTTCTTGGGGTATATTTTTTCCCCTTCTACTATTGAGATGGATCCCGTCAAGGTTCGGGCTATTTGTGACTGGACGCAGCCTGCATCTCTTAAGAGTCTGCAGAAGTTCTTGGGCTTTGCTAATTTCTATCGTCGTTTTATAACTAATTTTTCCAGTGTTGTTAAGCCTTTGACGGATTTGACTAAGAAGGGTGCTGATGTTGCTGATTGGTCTCCTGCGGCTGTGGAGGCCTTTCAGGAACTTAAGCGCCGGTTTTCTTCTGCTCCTGTGTTGCGTCAGCCTGATGTTTCGCTTCCTTTCCAAGTTGAGGTTGATGCTTCCGAGATTGGAGCAAGGGCGGTTTTGTCACAGAGAAGCTCCGATTGCTCGGTGATGAAGCCATGTGCGTTCTTTTCTAGAAAATTTTCGCCCGCTGAGCGGAATTATGATGTGGGTAATCGGGAACTTTTGGCCATGAAGTGGGCATTTGAGGAGTGGCATCATTGGCTGGAGGGTGCTAGACATCGTGTGGTGGTCTTGACTGATCACAAAAATCTGATTTACCTTGAGTCTGCCAGGCGTCTGAATCCTAGACAGGCTCGTTGGTCACTGTTTTTCTCTCGTTTCAATTTTGTGGTTTCATACCTGCCAGGTTCAAAGAATGTGAAGGCGGATGCTCTTTCTAGGAGTTTTGTGCCTGACTCCCCTGGAAATTCTGAGCCCACTGGTATCCTTAGGGATGGGGTAATTTTGTCGGCCGTATTCCCAGACTTGCGACGTGCTTTGCAGGAGTTTCAGGCGGGTAAACCTGATCGTTGTCCGCCTGAGAGACTGTTTGTTCCGGATAGCTGGACCAGTAGAGTCATCTCTGAGGTCCATTCTTCTGCGTTGGCAGGTCATCCTGGAATATTTGGTACTAGAGACTTGGTGGCCAGGTCTTTTTGGTGGCCTTCCTTGTCTAGGGATGTGCGTTCTTTTGTGCAGTCTTGTGAGGTTTGTGCTCGGGCTAAGCCTTGCTGTTCTCGAGCCAGTGGATTGTTGTCACCTTTGCCTATCCCGAAGAGGCCTTGGACGCACATTTCCATGGACTTTATTTCAGATCTCCCTGTCTCTCAAAAAATGTCCGTCATCTGGGTTGTGTGTGACCGCTTTTCTAAAATGGTTCATCTTGTACCCTTGCCTAAGTTGCCTTCCTCCTCTGAGTTGGTCCCTCTGTTTTTCCAGAACGTGGTTCGTTTGCATGGGATTCCGGAGAACATCGTTTCTGACAGGGGATCCCAGTTTGTGTCTAGATTTTGGCGGACATTCTGTGCTAAGATGGGCATTGATTTGTCCTTTTCGTCTGCATTCCACCCTCAGACGAATGGCCAGATGGAGCGAACTAATCAGACCTTGGAAACTTATTTGAGGTGTTTTGTTTCTGCTGATCAGGATGACTGGGTTACCTTTTTGCCGCTGGCCGAGTTTGCCCTTAATAATCGGGCTAGTTCTGCTACCTTGGTTTCTCCTTTCTTTTGTAATTCGGGGTTTCATCCTCGTTTTTCCTCTGGTCAGGTGGAGCCTTCTGATTGTCCTGGAGTGGACATGGTGGTGGATAGGTTGCATCAGATTTGGAGTCATGTGGTGGACAATTTGAAGTTGTCCCAGGAGAAGGCTCAGCAGTTTGCTAATCGCCGTCGCCACGTGGGTCCTCGACTTCGTGTTGGGGACTTGGTGTGGTTGTCTTCTCGTTTTGTTCCTATGAAGGTCTCTTCTCCTAAGTTCAAGCCTCGGTTCATCGGTCCTTATAGGATCTTGGAAATTCTTAACCCTGTGTCGTTTCGTTTGGATCTCCCGGCATCGTTTGCTATTCATAATGTGTTCCATCGGTCGTTGTTGCGGAGGTATGAGGTACCTGTTGTTCCTTCGCCTGAGCCTCCTGCTCCGGTGCTGGTGGAGGGAGAATTGGAGTATGTTGTGGAGAAGATCTTGGATTCTCGTGTTTCCAGAAACTCCAATATTTGGTCAAGTGGAAGGGTTATGGTCAGGAGGATAATTCTTGGGTGGTTGCCTCTGATGTTCATGCTGATGATTTCGTCCGCGCTTTTCATAGGGCTCATCCTGGTCGCCCTGGTGGTTCTCGTGAGGGTTCGGTGACCCCTCCTCAAGGGGGGGGGTACTGTTGTGAGTTCTGTTTTTGGGCTCCCTCTGGTGGTTACTGATGGTACTGGGTGATTTGTGTTCTGCTGTCTCTGGTGTCCACCTGTTCTATTAGGATTTGGGAGTTTCCTATTTAACCGGGCTTTCTTGTCATTTCCCCGCCGGCTATCAAGGTTATCAGAGTGTTTTGTTACCTCAGCTTCTGGCTTCAGTAATCTTCAGGACAAGCTAAGTTTTTGATTTTCTTGTTCCACGTTTTGATTTATTTTTGTCTTGTCCAGCTTGCATATAATTGTTTCTTTGCTGCTGGTTGCTCTAGCCGGCTGTAATTGCTCCTCATGTTCCATGAGTTGGAACATGAGTTCAAGTAATTACAGGATGGTTTTTTGAAGGGTTTTTTGCTGACCGCGCAGTTTACTTTTGTATCCTCTGCTATCTAGTTTTAGCGGGCCTCATTTTGCTGAATCTGATTTCATACTGTGTATGTGCCTTCCTCTCATTTCACCGTCATTATATGTGGGGGGCTGCTATTTCTGTGGGGTATTTCTCTGGAGGCAAGAGAGGTCTGTGTTTCTTCTAATAGGGGAAGTTAGATCTTCGGCTGGTGCGAGACGTCTAGGATCAACGTAGGCACGTTCCCCGGCTATTGTTATAGGGTCGCGGTCAGCTCAGGTTCCATCACCCTAGAGCTCATTGGTGCTTGTCCTTTTGTGATTCCCTGCCATTGGAATCATGACAACGCACATAAAGGAGCAGGCGTCTGCAGCAGAGGAAGAGGAAAGCCTTGATGACAGTCAGCCATTGTCTGGTCAGGGCAGTATACAGGATGAGGTAGCGGGTGAACAGGAGGAGGAGGAGGAGGAGGACGAGGAGGATGATGGGGATGATTATTTTTGTAATGAGGAAGCTTCTACGGGGCCAATAGCAAGTGGTGGCGTTGCAAGGCCGGGGTCAGGTTTTTTTAGGGAGACAAGTGACTTAGAAGTCCCTGAAACTGCACCTCAACCCAGCACAACCGCAGATTTGACAACTGGAACTTTGGCCCACATGGCGGATTATGCCTTACGTATCCTCAAAAGGGACACACGCATTTGTAAAATGATGGCCGATGATGATTACTGGTTGGCCTGCCAAGGAGGCATCGTTATAAAGGCAAATTGCAAAATATTATGCCACATGAGAACCTGGAACAAATATTAGCAACCAAACAATCAACTCTTGTGGACCGTTTGATTCAGGCATTCCCAGGTTTAAGGTGTGAGCCAGGCGAGGAATGTGTTTCAGTTGGGAAAGGGAGATGGCAGCCATGAAATTCCTTCCGTTATCACTCACTACCTTGCCTGCCTCAAGATCTACAGTGCCCAGCCACGACTGCGTTACTTTCTGCAAGAACTCGGACAGAACTTCCGCGGTGTGTCTGTTGTCGCCCAAACACTTCATAGCCCATACAGCCTGCTGACGCTTGCCAGTAGCTGCCCCATAATGGGACACCTGGTGTGCAACAGTGGCAGCTGCGGATGGAGTGGCTGTGCGACTGCGGTCTGTGGACGAGCTCTCGCTTCTGCAGGAGGAGGAGGAGGAGGAGGGGGTGCGAACGGCTACAGCCAACTGTTTCCTAGACCGTGGGCTAGGCAGAACTGTCCCAAAATTGCTGTCCCCTGTGGACCCTGCATCCACCACATTCACCCAGTGTGCCGTGATGGGGCCATGCCTACTGGTCCATGCATCTGTTGTCAGGTGCACCTTTGTACTCTCAGATTGCCTGAGTGCATGGACGATGCGCTCTTTAACATGCTGGTGGAGGGCTGGAATGGCTTTTCTCGAAAAGAAGTGTCGACTGGGTAGCTCGTAGCGTGGTACAGCGTAGTCCATCAGGGCTTTGAAAGCTTCGCTTTCAACTAACCGGTAGGGCATCATCTCTAACGAGATTAGTCTAGCTATGTGGGCGTTCAAACCCTGTGTACGCGGATGCGAGGCTAAGTACTTCCTTTTTCTAACCAGAGTCTCATGTAGGGTGAGCTGGACTGGAGAGCTGGAGATCTGTTATGTTTGCTAATGACAGGTGTTATGAAGGCAATCCAGAAACACAGTGTGCTTAGCGATCAGAGCGCACACAGTGATCTGACAAATACCCAAAAATACAAGAACGAGCTCTGAGACGTGCAAACTCTGTAGACTGCACACCTGATCCTATCCTAAACACAACTAAAAGCGGCTGTGGATTGCGCCTAACAACTACCTAGGCAACTCGGCACAGCCTAAGAAACTAGCTAGCCTGAAGATAGAAAAATAGGCCTGACTTGCCCCAGAGAAATTCCTCACAGGAAAAGGCAGCCCCCCACATATAATGACTGTGAGTAAGATGAAAAGACAAAACGTAGGGATGAAATAGATTCAGCAAAGTGGGGCCCGATATTCTAGGACAGAGCGAGGACAGTAAAGCGAACTTTGCAGTCTACAAAAAACCCTAAAGCAAAACCACGCAAAGGGGGCAAAAAAAAACCCACCGTGCCGAACTAACGGCACGGCGGTACACCCCTTGCGTCTCAGAGCTTCCAGCAAAACAAAAGACAAGCTGGACAGAAAAAAAGCAACAAAAAAGCAAAAAGCACTTAGCTATACAGAGCAGCAGGTCACAGGAACAATCAGAAGAAGCTCAGATCCAACACTGAAACATTGACAAGGAGCAAGGAAAGCAGCATCAGGCGGAGTTAAGTACTGAAGCAGTTAACGAGCTCACCAGAACACCTGAGGGAGGAAGCTCAGAAGCTGCAGTACCACTTGTGACCACAGGAGTGAATTCAGCCACAGAATTCACAACAGTACCCCCCCCTTGAGGAGGGGTCACCGAACCCTCACCAGAGCCCCCAGGCCGACCAGGATGTGCCGCATGAAAGGCACGAACAAGATCGGAAGCATGAACATCAGAGGCAAAAACCCAGGAATTATCTTCCTGAGCATAACCCTTCCATTTAACCAGATACTGGAGTTTCCGTCTAGAAACACGAGAATCCAAAATCTTCTCCACAATATACTCCAATTCCCCCTCCACCAAAACCGGGGCAGGAGGCTCAACAGATGGAACCATAGGTACCACGTATCTCCGCAACAACGACCTATGGAATACATTATGTATGGAAAAGGAGTCTGGGAGGGTCAAACGAAAAGACACAGGATTGAGAACCTCAGAAATCCTATACGGACCAATAAAACGAGGTTTAAATTTAGGAGAGGAAACCTTCATAGGAATATGACGAGAAGATAACCAAACCAGATCCCCAACACGAAGTCGGGGACCCACACGGCGTCTGCGATTAGCGAAAAGTTGAGCTTTCTCCTGGGACAAGATAAAATTGTCCACTACCTGAGTCCAGATCTGCTGCAACCTATCCACCACAGAATCCACACCAGGACAGTCCGAAGACTCAACCTGTCCTGAAGAGAAACGAGGATGGAACCCAGAATTGCAAAAAAATGGAGAAACCAAGGTAGCCGAGCTGGCCCGATTATTAAGGGCGAACTCAGCCAACGGCAAAAAGGACACCCAATCATCCTGGTCTGCAGAAACAAAACATCTCAGATATGTTTCCAAGGTCTGATTGGTTCGTTCGGTCTGGCCATTAGTCTGAGGATGGAAAGCCGAGGAAAAGGATAGGTCAATGCCCATCCTACCACAAAAGGCTCGCCAAAACCTTGAAACAAACTGGGAACCTCTGTCAGAAACAATATTCTCAGGAATGCCATGCAACCGAACCACATGCTGAAAGAACAAAGGTACCAAATCAGAGGAGGAAGGCAATTTAGCCAAGGGCACCAGATGGACCATTTTAGAAAAGCGATCACAGACCACCCAAATGACTGACATCTTTTGAGAAACGGGAAGGTCAGAAATGAAATCCATCGAAATATGTGTCCAAGGCCTCTTTGGGACCGGCAAAGGCAAAAGCAACCCACTGGCACGAGAACAGCAGGGCTTAGCCCTAGCACAAATCCCACAGGACTGCACAAAAGTACGTACATCCCGTGACAGAGATGGCCACCAGAAGGATCTAGCCACTAACTCTCTGGTACCAAAGATTCCAGGATGACCAGCCAACACCGAACAATGAAGTTCAGAGATAAGTTTATTAGTCCACCTATCAGGGACGAACAGTTTCTCTGCTGGACAACGATCAGGTTTATTCGCCTGAAATTTTTGCAGCACCCGCCGCAAATCAGGGGAGATGGCAGACACAATGACTCCTTCCTTGAGGATACCCGCTGGCTCAGATAAACCCGGAGAGTCGGGCACAAAACTCCTAGACAGAGCATCCGCCTTCACATTTTTAGAGCCCGGAAGGTACGAAATCACAAAGTCAAAGCGGGCAAAAAATAACGACCAACGGGCCTGTCTAGGATTCAAGCGCTTGGCAGACTCGAGATAAGTCAAGTTCTTATGATCAGTCAATACCACCACGCGATGCTTAGCTCCTTCAAGCCAATGACGCCACTCCTCGAATGCCCACTTCATGGCCAGCAACTCTCGATTGCCCACATCATAATTACGCTCAGCGGGCGAAAACTTCCTGGAAAAGAAAGCACATGGTTTCATCACTGAGCAATCAGAACCTCTCTGTGACAAAACCGCCCCTGCTCCAATCTCAGAAGCATCAACCTCGACCTGGAACGGAAGAGAAACATCTGGCTGACACAACACAGGGGCAGAACAAAAACGACGCTTCATCTCCTGAAAAGCTTCCACAGCAGTAGAAGACCAATTAACCAAATCAGCACCCTTCTTGGTCAAATCGGTCAATGGTTTGGCAATGCTAGAAAAATTACAGATGAAGCGACGATAAAAATTAGCAAAGCCCAGGAACTTTTGCAGACTTTTCAGAGATGTCGGCTGAATCCAATCCTGGATGGCTTGGACCTTAACTGGATCCATCTCGATAGTAGAAGGGGTAAAGATGAACCCCAAAAATGAAACTTTCTGCACACCGAAGAGACACTTTGATCCCTTCACAAACAAAGAGTTAGCACGCAGGACCTGAAAAACCATTCTGACCTGCTTCACATGAGACTCCCAATCATCTGAGAAGATCAAAATGTCATCCAAGTAAACAATCAGGAATTTATCCAGATACTCACGGAAGATGTCATGCATAAAAGACTGAAACACAGATGGAGCATTGGCAAGTCCGAACGGCATCACTAGATACTCAAAATGACCCTCGGGCGTATTGAATGCAGTTTTCCATTCATCTCCTTGCCTGATTCTCACCAGATTATACGCACCACGAAGATCTATCTTAGTGAACAAACTAGCCCCCTTAATCCGAGCAAACAAGTCAGATAACAATGGCAAGGGATACTGAAATTTAACAGTGATCTTATTAAGAAGGCGGTAATCAATACACGGTCTCAGCGAACCATCCTTCTTGGCTACAAAGAAGAACCCTGCTCCCAGTGGTGATGACGATGGGCGAATATGTCCCTTCTCCAGGGATTCCTTCACATAACTGCGCATAGCGGCGTGTTCGGGCACGGATAAATTAAATAATCGACCTTTAGGGAATTTACTACCAGGAATCAAATTGATAGCACAATCACAATCCCTATGCGGAGGTAGAGCATCGGACTTGGGCTCTTCAAATACATCCTGATAATCAGACAAGAACTCTGGGACCTCAGAAGTGGTGGATGACGAAATCGACAAAAATGGAACATCACCATGTACCCCCTGACAACCCCAGCTGGATACCGACATGGAATTCCAATCCAATACTGGATTATGGGTTTGTAGCCATGGCAACCCCAACACGACCACATCATGCAGATTATGCAACACCAGAAAGCGAATAACTTCCTGATGTGCAGGAGCCATGCACATGGTCAGCTGGGCCCAGTATTGAGGTTTATTCTTGGCCAAAGGTGTAGCATCAATTCCTCTCAATGGAATAGGACACCGCAAAGGCTCCAAGAAAAACCCACAACGTTTAGCATAATCCAAATCCATCAGATTCAGGGCAGCGCCCGAATCCACAAACGCCATGACAGAAAACGACGACAAAGAGCATATCAAGGTAATGGACAGAAGGAATTTGGACTGTACAGTACCAATGACGGCAGACCTAGCGGACCGCTTAGTGCGCTTAGGACAATCAGAAATAGCATGAGTGGAATCACCACAGTAGAAACACAGACCATTCAGACGTCTGTATTCCTGCCGTTCAACTCTAGTCATAGTCCTATCGCACTGCATAGGCTCAGGTTTAACCTCAGGCAGTACCGCCAAATGGTGCACAGATTTACGCTCGCGCAAGCGTCGACCGATCTGAATGGCCAAAGACAAAGACTCATTCAAACCAGCAGGCATAGGAAATCCCACCATGACATCCTTAAGAGCCTCAGAGAGACCCTTTCTGAACAAAGCTGCCAGCGCAGATTCATTCCACTGAGTGAGTACTGACCATTTCCTAAATTTCTGACAATATACTTCTATATCATCCTGACCCTGGCACAAAGCCAGCAAATTTTTCTCAGCCTGATCCACTGAATTAGGCTCATCGTACAGCAATCCGAGCGCCAGGAAAAACGCATCGACACTACTCAATGCAGGGTCTCCTGGCGCAAGAGAAAATGCCCAGTCTTGAGGGTCGCCGCGCAAAAAAGAAATAATAATCAAAACCTGTTGAATAGGATTACCAGAAGAATGAGGTTTCAAGGCCAGAAATAGCTTACAATTATTTTTGAAACTTAGAAACTTAGTTCTATCTCCAAAAAACAAATCAGGAATAGGAATTCTTGGTTCTAACATAGATTTCTGATCAATAGTATCTTGAATTTTTTGTACATTTATAACGAGATTATCCATTGAAGAGCACAGACCCTGAATATCCATGTCCACACCTGTGTCCAGAATCACCCAAATGTCTAGGGGAAAAAAAAAAAAGTGAACACAGAGCAGAAAAAAAAAAAATGATGTCAGAACTTTTTCTTTCCCTCTATTGAGAATCATTAGTTAGGCTCCTTGTACTGTTATGTTTGCTAATGACAGGTGTTATGAAGGCAATCCAGAAACACAGTGTGCTTAGCGATCAGAGCGCACACAGTGATCTGACAAATACCCAAAAATACAAGAACGAGCTCTGAGACGTGCAAACTCTGTAGACTGCACACCTGATCCTATCCTAAACACAACTAAAAGCGGCTGTGGATTGCGCCTAACAACTACCTAGGCAACTCGGCACAGCCTAAGAAACTAGCTAGCCTGAAGATAGAAAAATAGGCCTGACTTGCCCCAGAGAAATTCCCCAAAGGAAAAGGCAGCCCCCCACATATAATGACTGTGAGTAAGATGAAAAGACAAAACGTAGGGATGAAATAGATTCAGCAAAGTGGGGCCCGATATTCTAGGACAGAGCGAGGACAGTAAAGCGAACTTTGCAGTCTACAAAAAACCCTAAAGCAAAACCACGCAAAGGGGGCAAAAAAAAACCCACCGTGCCGAACTAACGGCACGGCGGTACACCCCTTGCGTCTCAGAGCTTCCAGCAAAACAAAAGACAAGCTGGACAGAAAAAAAGCAACAAAAAAGCAAAAAGCACTTAGCTATACAGAGCAGCAGGTCACAGGAACAATCAGAAGAAGCTCAGATCCAACCCTGAAACATTGACAAGGAGCAAGGATAGCAGCATCAGGCGGAGTTAAGTAATGAAGCAGTTAACGAGCTCACCAGAACACCTGAGGGAGGAAGCTCAGAAGCTGCAGTACCACTTGTGACCACAGGAGTGAATTCAGCCACAGAATTCACAACAGAGATCGTGGAACTAGCGGGGGTGACGGTGGACATGGCAGACTGAGAGACGGTTGGAGACGGTATTGTTGCCGCTGGTGCCCTAGATGCAGTGTTTCCTACTACGAAACTGGTGATTCCCTGACCCTGAGTGCTTTGGCCTGGCAACGAAACCTGCACAGATACTGCAGGTGGTGCGGAAAATGGTGGCCTTACAGTGACGGAAGGGATGTAGCGTTGCTGACTAGCTTCATTGGCCGAGGGTGCTACAACCTTAAGGGACGTTTGGTAGTTAGTCCAGGCTTGCAAATGCATGGTGGTTAAATGTCTATGCATGCAACTTGTATTTAGACTTTTCAGATTTTGACCTCTGCTTAAGGTAGTTGAACATTTTTGACAGATGACTTTGTGCTGATCAATTGGATGTTGTTTAAAAAAATGCCAGACTGCACTCTTTCTAGCATCGGATCCCTTTTCAGGCATTGCAGACTGAGCTTTAACCGGATGGCCACGCTGTCCTCCAATAGGTTTTGGCTTTGCCACGCTTTTTGGACCAGATACGGGCCCGGCAGATGGAACCTGTTGCGATGTTGATGCCTGCTGCGGCCCCTCCTCCTCCGCTTCAGAACTACTGCCGCCTGCACCCTGTTCCCCCAATGGCTGCCAATTGGGGTCAACAACTGGGTCATCTATAACCTCCTCTTCTATCTCGTGTGCAACTTCGTCTGTGTCACCGTGTAAGTCGGTGGTATAGCGTTCGTGACGGGGCACCATAGTCTCATCAGGGTCTAATTCTGGATCAGTACCCTGCGAGGGCAATGTTGTGGTCTGAGTCAAAGGAACAGCATAGTAATCTGGCTGTGGCTGTGCATCTGTGCACTCCATGTCCGATTCAACTTGTAATGGGCATGGCCTGTTAACTGTTTCACTTTCTAAGCCAGGGACGGTATGTGTAAAGAGCTCCATGGAGTAACCCGTTGTGTCGCCTACCGCATCCTTCTCTGTTGTTGTTTTTGCTGAAGAGGACAAGGAAGCGACTTGTCCCTGACCGTGAACATTCACTAACCACGCGCTGCTTTTACATTTACCAGTTTCAGAAGAGGAGGCAAAAGAGCTAGAGGCTGAGTCAGCAAGGTAAGCCAAAACTTGCTCTTGCTGCTCCGGCTTTAAAAGCGGTTTTCCTACTCCCAGAAAAGGGAGCGTTTGAGGCCTCGAGTAGCCAGACGACGAACCTGGCTCCACAGCTCGAGACTTAGGTGCTATATTGTTTTTCCCACGACCACCTGATGCTCCACCACCATTACCATCATTACCAGCTGTCAATGAACGCCCACGGCCACGACCTCTTCCACCAGACTTCCTCATTGTTTTAAAAACGTAACCAAAGTAACAGTATTTGTTACTGTCAAACAACTTACAAGGTGAACTCTAACTTCTGTAGGATTTAGATATCCCTTTATAGGTGGGTGAGACCGCAAGGAAAATCTGGCACAATGTTACACACTCGGTTTTCTGTGGCACCAAATGAGAGAGATGCCACACACGCAGGACTGTCACTCAAGCACAAATGCCAATATTAATGTCCCACTGTTTTTTTTTTTTTAAAGGGAGAATTTAAAAACCAAAAACAGGCACTAGGCTTTCTGTGGCTCACTATTTGAGAGAGATGGCACACAGGACTGGCACAGAAGCACAAAGGCCAATATTAATCTCCCACTGTTTTTTTTTTTGGTCAGGGAGAATTTATAAACTAAATTAAAACAAAAAAATAACACTAGGCTTTCTGTGGCCCACTATTTGAGAGACATGGCACACACAGGACTGGCACACAAGCACAAAGGCCAATATTAATCTCCCACTGTTTTTTTTTTTAAGGGAGAATTTAAAAACCAAAAACAGGCACTAGGCTTTCTGTGGCTCACTATTTGAGAGAGATGGCACACAAAACTGGCACAGAAGCACAAAGGCCAATATTAATCTCCCACTGTTTTTTTTTTGTCAGGGAGAATTTATAAACCAAATAAAAAAAAAAAAACCAATAGGCTTTCTGTGTGTTAGGGTTGGCGGAACGCACCAAATATATAATTTATTAAATGGAATTGGTGCGTTCGCAACCCGGGATCCACCGTGCAGGAAAGCACCTGCTGCTAAATAATGGCGGCTCTATATGGCGGTATATACCAACTCTGTTAGCTTCACAGAGTAACCGCGAGAGGAAAGCTCTGTGCCCTGTTAGACTTTCACAGAGGCACAGGCCAACTACCCAGATGTGAGCAGTGAGTGGTCATGCATGCATACAATACTCCTCGCCGGAGATGCCAGCATTCTAGGGGCTTATTTCAGCCGGGTCCCTGAACACACTTAAACACAATATCCTCGCCGGAGGTGCCAGCATTCTAGGGGCTTATTTCAGCCGGGTCCCTGAACACATTCAAACACATGACCACATTGGCGCAAAGCATATAGCATAAGACGATACTAGCGCATGGCCGTGCGGTCATGTGCAGTTTATATAGTTGCAGCACAGGAAGCTGCTACTGAAGTTTTTGCCCTTTCAGGACCTTCCAGAAGGACCAATGGAAAGTGCTGCAGTACCTGAGCATGTTTTGCCCTTTCAGGACCTTCCAGAAGGACCAATGGAATGTACTGCAGCACCTGAGCATGTGACCGAACATGTGGCTCTCGACCTCCAATGGGAGACCCTGCAGAGGAAACTCGACTCCTAACACTGTGGCCCACTATTTGAGAAAGATGGCACACACAGGACTGGCACACAAGCACAAAGGCCAATATTAATCTCCCACTGGTTTTTTTTTAAGGGAGAGTTTAAAAACCAAAAACAGGCACTAGGCTTTCTGTGGCCCACTATTTGAGAGAGATGGCACACACAGGACTGGCACACAAGCACAAAGTCCAATATTAATCTCCCACTGTTTTTTTTTTGTTAAGGGAGAATTTAAAAACCAAAAACAGGCACTAGGCTTTCTGTGGCTCACTATTTGAGAGAGATGGCACACACAGGACTGGCACACAAGCACAAAGGCCAATATTAATCTCCCACTGGTTTTTTTTTAAGGGAGAATTTAAAAACCAAAAACAGGCACTAGGCTTTCTGTGGCCCACTATTTGAGAGAGATGGCACACACAGGACTGGCACACAAGCACAAAGGCCAATACAAATCTCCCACTGTTTTTTTTGGTCAGGGAGAATTTATCAACCAAATAATAAAAAAAAACAATAGGCTTTCTGTGGCCCACTATTTGAGAGAGATGGCACACAGGACTGGCACACAAGCACAAAGGCCAATATTAATCTCCCACTGTGTTTTTTTGGTCAGGGAGAATTTATCAACCAAATAATAAAAAAAAAACCAATAGGCTTTCTGTGGCCCACTATTTGAGAGAGATGGCACACAGGATTGGCACATAAGTGTTATGAACTGGTGATTCAGAACCACAATGGACCTAGTGGTTAAGAGCACACAAAGTGACCTGATAGTTACTAATAACATAGAACGAGCTCTGAGACGTGGGAACTCTGCTGACCGCAATCCCTAATCCTATCATACCACACCAGAGGTAGCCGTGGAGCGCTCCTGACCAGACCTAGGCGCCTCGGGCACAGCCTGAGAAACTAGCTAGCCCTGAAGATAGAAAAATAAGCCTACCTTGCCTCAGAGAAATTCCCCAAAGGAAAAGGCAGCCCCCCACATATAATGACTGTGAGTAAAGATGAAAATACAAACCCAGAGATGAAACAGATTTTAGCAAAGTGAGGCCCGACTTACTGAATAGACCGAGGATAGGAAAGATAGCTTTGCGGTCAGCACAAAAACCTACAAACAACCACGCAGAGGGCGCAAAAAGACCCTCCGCACCGACTAACGGTACGGAGGTGCTCCCTCTGCGTCTCAGAGCTTCCAGCAAGCAAGAAAAACCAATATAGCAAGCTGGACAGAAAATATAGCAAACAAAAGTAACACAAGCAAAACTTAGCTTATGCAGGGCAGACAGGCCACAAGAACGATCCAGGAGAGAGCAAGACCAATACTGGAACATTGACTGGAGGCCAGGAACAAAGAACTAGGTGGAGTTAAATAGAGCAGCACCTAACGACTTAACCTCGTCACCTGAGGAAGGAAACTCAGAAGCCGCAGCCCCACTCACATCCACCAGAGGAAACTCATAGACAGAATCAGCCGAAGTACCACTCATGACCACAGGAGGGAGCTTGACCACAGAATTCACAACAGTACCCTCACCAGAGCCCCCAGGCCGACCAGGATGAGCCAAATGAAAGGCACGAACCAGATCGGCAGCATGAACATCAGAAGCAAAGACCCAGGAATTATCTTCCTGACCATAACCCTTCCAATTAACCAGGTACTGGAGTTTCCGTCTCGAAATACGAGAATCCAAAATCTTCTCCACTATATACTCCAACTCCCCCTCAACCAAAACCGGGGCAGGAGGATCAACGGATGGAACCACAGGTGCCACGTATCTCCGCAACAATGACCTATGGAATACATTATGGATGGAAAAAGAAGCTGGAAGGGTCAAACGAAAAGACACAGGATTAAGAACCTCAGAAATCCTATACGGACCAATGAAACGAGGCTTAAACTTAGGAGAGGAAACTTTCATAGGAATATAACGAAATGACAACCAAACCAAATCCCCAACACGAAGTCGGGGACCCATACAGCGCCTGCGGTTAGCGAAACGTTGAGCATTCTCCTGGGACAATGTCAAATTGTCCACTACATGAGTCCAAATCTGCTGCAACCTATCCACCACAGTATCCACACCAGGACAGTCTGAAGACTCAACCTGCCCTGAAGAGAAACTAGGATGGAAACCAGAATTGCAGAAAAACGGCAAAACCAAAGTAGCCGAGCTGGCCCGATTATTAAGGGCGAACTCAGCCAAAGGCAAAAAGGACACCCAATCATCCTGATCAGCAGAAACAAAACATCTCAGATATGTTTCCAAGGTCTGATTGGTTCGTTCAGTCTGGCCATTTGTCTGAGGATGGAAAGCCGAGGAAAAAGACAAATCATAGCCCATCCTAGCACAAAAGGCTCGCCAAAACCTCGAAACAAACTGGGAACCTCTGTCAGAAACGATGTTCTCCGGAATGCCATGTAAACGAACCACATGCTGGAAGAACAATGGCACCAAATCAGAGGAGGAAGGCAATTTAGACAAGGGTACCAAATGGACCATCTTAGAGAAGCGATCACAAACCACCCAAATGACCGACATTTTTTGAGAGACGGGGAGATCCGAAATAAAATCCATAGAGATATGTGTCCAGGGCCTCTTCGGGACTGGCAAGGGCAAAAGCAACCCACTGGCACGAGAACAGCAGGGCTTAGCCCGAGCACAAATCCCACAGGACTGCACAAACGAACGCACATCCCGCGACAGAGACGGCCACCAAAAGGATCTAGCCACCAAATCTCTGGTACCAAAGATTCCAGGATGACCAGCCAACACCGAACAATGAACCTCAGAGATAACTCTACTCGTCCATCTATCAGGGACAAACAGTCTCTCCGCTGGGCAACGGTCAGGTCTATTAGCCTGAAATTTCTGCAGCACCCGCCGCAAATCAGGGGAGATGGCAGACACAATTACTCCCTCTTTGAGAATACCCGTCGGCTCAGGCAAACCCAGAGAGTCGGGCACAAAACTCCTAGACAGGGCATCCGCCTTCACATTTTTAGAGCCCGGAAGGTACGAAACCACAAAGTCAAAACGGGAGAAAAACAGCGACCAACGAGCCTGTCTAGGATTCAACCGTTTGGCAGACTCGAGATAAGTCAAGTTCTTGTGATGAGTCAAGACCACCACGCGATGCTTAGCTCCTTCAAGCCAATGACACCACTCCTCGAATACCCACTTCATGGCCAGCAACTCTCGATTGCCAACATCATAATTACGCTCAGCAGGCAAAAAACTTCCTGGAAAAGAAGGCGCATGGTTTCATCACCGAGCCATCAGAACTTCTTTGCGACAAAACAGCCCCTGCTCCAATCTCAGAAGCATCAACCTCGACCTGGAACGGGAGCGAAACATCTGGTTGGCACAACATAGGGGCAGAAGAAAAACGATGCTTCAACTCTTGAAAAGCTTCCACAGCAGCAGAAGACCAATTGACCACATCAGCACCCTCCTTGGTCAAATCAGTCAACGGTTTAGCAATACTAGAAAAATTATTGATGAAGCGACGATAAAAATTAGCAAAGCCCAGGAACTTTTGCAGACTCTTCAGAGATGTCGGCCGAGTCCAATCATAAATGGCCTGAACTTTAACAGGGTCCATCTCGATAGTAGAAGGGGAAAAAATGAAACCCAAAAATGAAACCTTCTGAACACCAAAGAGACACTTTGACCCCTTCACAAACAAAGAATTCGCACGCAGGACCTGGAACACCATTCTTACCTGCTTCACCTGAGACTCCCAATCATCCGAGAAGATCAAAATATCATCCAAGTATACAATCAGGAATTTATCCAGGTACTCTCGGAAGATGTCATGCATAAAGGACTGAAACACTGATGGAGCATTAGAAAGCCCGAATGGCATAACCAGGTACTCAAAATAGCCCTCGGGCGTATTAAATGCTGTTTTCCATTCATCGCCCTGTTTATTACGCACAAGATTATACGCACCACGAAGATCTATCTTGGTGAACCAACTAGCTCCCTTAATCCGAGCAAACAAATCAGACAGCAGTGGCAAGGGGTACTGAAATTTGACTGTGATCTTATTTAAAAGGCGATAATCAATACAAGGTCTCAGCGAACCATCCTTCTTGGCCACAAAAAAGAACCCTGCTCCCAATGGCGACGACGACGGGCGAATATGACCCTTCTCCAAGTATTCCTTTACGTAACTCCGCATAGCGGCGTCCTCAGGCACAGACAAATTAAAC
This sequence comes from Ranitomeya imitator, assembly GCF_032444005.1. Classification (NCBI taxonomy): domain Eukaryota; kingdom Metazoa; phylum Chordata; class Amphibia; order Anura; family Dendrobatidae; genus Ranitomeya; species Ranitomeya imitator. The sequence goes on from NC_091286.1 coordinate 593,123,929, forward strand.
AGTCGACCTTTAGGAAACTTACTACCAGGAATCAAATCGATAGCACAATCGCAATCCCTATGCGGAGGTAGGGCACTGGACTTGGGCTCATCAAATAAATCCCGGTAATCAGACAAAAACTCTGGGACCTCAGAAGGGGTGGATGATGAAATAGACAGAAATGGAACATCACCATGTACCCCCTGACAACCCCAGCTGGACACAGACATTGATTTCCAATCCAATACTGGGTTATGGACTTGTAGCCATGGCAACCCCAACACGACCACATCATGCAGATTATGCAACACCAAAAGCAAATATCCTCCTGGTGCGCAGGAGCCATGCACATGGTCAGCTGGGTCCAGTACTGAGGCTTATTCTTGGCCAAAGGCGTAGCATCAATTCCTCTCAATGGAATAGGATACTGCAAGGGCTCCAAGAAAACCCACAGCGCCTAGCAAACTCCAAGTCCATCAAATTCAGGGCAGCGCCTGAATCCACAAATGCCATGACAGAACAGGATGACAAAGAGCAGATCAAAGTAACGGACAAAAGAAATTTCGACTGTACCGTACCAATGGTGGCAGACCTAGCGAACCGCTTAGTGCGCTTAGGACAATCGGAGATAGCATGAGTGGAATCACCACAGTAAAAACACAGCCCATTCTGATGTCTGTGTTCTTGCCGTTCAGCTCTGGTCAAAGTCCTATCGCACTGCATAGGCTCAGGTTTATGCTCAGATAATACCGCCAAATGGTGCACAGTTTTACGCTCACGTAAGCGTCGACCGATCTGAATGGCCAAAGACATACACTCATTCAGACCAGCAGGCATAGGAAATCCCACCATGACATCCTTAAGGGCTTCAGAGAGACCCTTCCTGAAAATTGCTGCCAGCGCACATTCATTCCATTGAGTGAGCACAGACCACTTCCTAAACTTCTGACAATATATCTCTACCTCATCCTGACCCTGACACAGAGCCAGCAAATTTTTCTCTGCCTGATCCACTGAATTAGGTTCATCATAAAGCAATCCGAGCGCCAGAAAAAACGCATCAATATTACATAATGCAGGATCTCCTGGCGCAAGGGAAAATGCCCAGTCTTGAGGGTCGCCACGTAATAAAGAAATAATGATCTTAACTTGTTGAACTGGGTCACCAGAGGAGCGGGGTTTCAAAGCCAGAAAGTTTACAATTATTTTTAAAACTCAGAAACTTAGCTCTATCTCCAGAAAACAAATCAGGAATAGGAATTCTTGGTTCCAACATATAATTCTGAACCACAAAGTCCTGAACATTTTGTACTCTTGCAGCGAGATGATCCACACAAGAAGACAGACCCTTAATGTCCATCACTACACCTGTGTCCTGAACCACCCAAATGTCCAGGGGAAAAGAAAGACAAAACACAGTGCAGAGAAAAAAAAATGGTCTCAGAACTTCTCTTTTCCCTCTATTGAGAAGTATTGGTACTTTGGGCCTCCAGTACTGTTATGAACTGGTGATTCAGAACCACAATGGACCTAGTGGTTAAGAGCACACAGTGACCTGATAGTTACTAATAACATAGAACGAGCTCTGAGATGTGGGAACTCTGCTGACTGCAATCCCTAATCCTATCATACCACACTAGAGGTAGCCGTGGAGCGCTCCTGACCAGACCTAGGCGCCTCGGTCACAGCCTGAGAAACTAGCTAGCCCTGAAGATAGAAAAATAAGCCTACCTTGCCTCAGAGAAATTCCCCAAAGGAAAAGGCAGCCCCCCACATATAATGACTGTGAGTAAAGATGAAAATACAAACCCAGAGATGAAATAGATTTTAGCAAAGTGAGGCCCGACTTACTGAATAGACCGAGGATAGGAAAGATAGCTTTGCGGTCAGCACAAAAACCTACAAACAACCACGCAGAGGGCGCAAAAAGACCCTCCGCACCGACTAACGGTACGGAGGTGCTCCCTCTGCGTCTCAGAGCTTCCAGCAAGCAAGAAAAACCAATATAGCAAGCTGGACAGAAAATATAGCAAACAAAAGTAACACAAGCAAAACTTAGCTTATGCAGGGCAGACAGGCCACAAGAACGATCCAGGAGAGAGCAAGACCAATACTGGAACATTGACTGGAGGCCAGGAACAAAGAACTAGGTGGAGTTAAATAGAGCAGCACCTAACGACTTAACCTCGTCACCTGAGGAAGGAAACTCAGAAGCCGCAGCCCCACTCACATCCACCAGAGGAAACTCATAGACAGAACCAGCCGAAGTACCACTCATGACCACCACAGGAGGGAGCTTGACCACAGAATTCACAACACACAAGCACAAAGGCCAACATTAATCTCCCACTGTGTTTTTTTGTCAGGGAGAATTTATAAACCAAATACAAAAAAAAATCACTAGGCCTTCTGTGGCCCACTATTTGAGAGAGATGGCACACACAGGACTGGCACACAAGCACAAAGGCCAATATTAATCTCCCACTGTATTTTTTTAAGGGAGAATTTAAAAACCAAAAACAGGCACTAGACTTTCTGTGGCTCACTATTTAAGAGAGATGGCACACACGACTGGCACACAAGCACAAAGGCCAATATTAATCTCCCACTGTGTTTTTTTTGTCAGGGAGAATTTATAAACCAAATACCAAAAAAAAAAACACTAGGCTTTCTGTGGCCCACTATTTGAGAGAGATGGCACACACAGGACTGGCACACAAGCACAAAGGCCAATATTAATGTCCCACAGTTTTTTTTTTTAAGGGAGCATTTAAAAACCAAAAACAGGCACTAAGCTTTCTGTGGCTCACTATTTGAGAGAAATGGCACACACGACTGGCACAGAAGCACAAAGGCCAATATTAATCTCCCACTGTTTTTTTTTGGGTCAGGGAGAATTTATAAACCAAATTAAAACAAATAGGCTTTCTGTGGCCCACTATTTGAGAGAGATGGCACACACACGACTGGCACTCTAGCAGAAATGCCAATCTTATTCTCCCACTGCTTTTTTTGGTTAAGGAGAATTAAAAAAAAAAAAAAAAAAAGGGACTGTCCTACAATTACTATCTCCCTGCAGTAATCTCAGCCAGGTATGGCAGGCAGCAATAAGAAGGAGTGGACTGCTGCACAAATTACATCAAAAGTGTGGACAAACAAAAAAGATAGCTGTGCAGAAAGGAAGGAACAACAGGATTTGTGCACACAGCAATGCAGCTATCGGGGAGCCTTCTAGGGCAGCCCAATGAGCTACAGCGCTGAGGAAAAAAAATATGTAGCTTCCACTGTCCCTGCAAACAAAAGGGGGTGTTGGACAGTGGAAATCACTACAGCACAGGCGGTTTGGGGGTTAATGGACCTTGCCTAACGCTGTCCCTGCTTCTGACGAAGCGGCAGCAACCTCTCCCTATGCTCAGATCAGCAGCAGTAAGATGCCGGTCGGCGGGAACGCCTCTTTATAGCCCCTGTGACGCCGCAGACAGCAAGCCAATCACTGCAATGCCCTTCTCTAAGATGGTGGGGACCAGGACCTATGTCATCACGGTGCCCACACTCTGCGTCCACCTTCATTGGCTGAGAAATGGCGCTTTTTGCGTCATTGAAACGCGACTTTGGCGTGAAAGTCGCAAACCGCATGGCCGACCCCACACAGGGATCGGGTCGGGTTTCATGAAACCCGACTGTGGCAAAAGTCGGCGACTTTTGAAAATGAACGACCCGTTTCGCTCAACCCTAATTCTGGCCATTATCTCTTGACTTTTGGATATGGGATGGACCCCTCTCCTTCTTAAAACCACCATAACTACTGTAAACCTAGGTACTAAAATAAATACACAAAAAACATTATTTTGGTTGTCAAAATGGCCACAGCTTTTATTCAAATCACAGGATTAAATAATCACAGTAGGAGTCAGGTGGAGTGCTAGTACATTGGGATTCACAAGTACTGCGATATCCCCAGCTGTCTGACATACAGCACCAGGACAGACAGCCATAAAGGGGCGGCACGCACTGGCTTGCCATTCAAGCAGAGCCAGTAAACTTTCAGGGCACCAATGACCCTATTATCCTCACCCTGTGCTTAACCACTGTGCCCGCCCCTGATTGATGTTACCATTACAACGTCCTTGAGGCTGGCCACCAAAGCCGAGCCTGCTCACCACCATGAGGTTTTACATCCTCTATTAGTTAAAATGAGTCCACCTTAACTTGTCTGCAACTTCCACCTGACTCCTAAACCGCCACCAGCGAGGCCATTTGACACCTTGAATGGACTCGACCCCCATCACCCATGCCTAATAAAGTCATCAACCAGATCTGCATGCTATGGAAAGACTGTGCATATAAGGAACAAAATTCCAGGACTGCAACAGATTAATTTTATCAATGCAACACTACCAAATTATGATCGATAATATGGTAACTACAGCAAAATAACAGCCGCTAAACACCCTGCAATGTGGATCCTATAATAGGGAATGCAGAAACTAAACCATAACAAAGGGGTAGCCACAGTCTGACTACCTGTATAATGACATCTGTGATGCCTCAAAAACTATTATACTGCATGTATTGTAGCCAGCTCTAATAACTCACTAATTCACAGATTTCAGTTCAAGAAACCACCATTACATACAGTAGCTGGGCTGTGCAGTAACCAATTCTTAAACCCACTTACTATTCCTACCCAAAAAGTGATGAGTGTATATAAAGAGAAAGATACTATAAACAAGGAGTAATTAAAAGCCATACACAATATAAAATCGACATTATAACCGATCATTAAATAATTTAAATAATTTCTGCAATATTTGGACATGGTAAATGAAATAAGCCTATTGCAGAAAAGTCTACAAAGACATTATTAATAACCTTGCCACGCCATTGTTAATTGCTTTACAGGCACTTGATAACATATACCATTAACCTTCTCCAACTGGGACAAAGGCATTGGGAATAGGCACATTGCCCTTCGTGTCAATGCACTTGATGTCTTCACCCCTAGCCGCTCCCACTGGCTAAAGGGCATCGGGATGCATTTTATTACTTTTCTCTTAGTCACTCCCACTGACTCCAGGGCATCCATATTAGGTACATTGCTCTTCAGTTTGATGCTCCAGATTACTGCATTATCCAGACAACAACCTTGAAAGAAATAGGAGTTGGTCAATATAAACAGTCAAAATCAGTGCCTCAGCATTCTCAAGTCACAGGTACTATTCAGGACCTCGTCCAACACACCAGGCATATGACCTGTCCAGGTGCTATTCAGGACGTCAGTCCAACACCCCAGGCATATAACCTGTCCAGGTGCTATTCAGGACATCAGTCCAACATCCCAGGCATATGACCTGTCCAGGTGCTATTCAGGACGTCAGTCCAATACCCCAGGCATATAACCCAATTTGTATGCATGTAGAATATGATTGCCATGACCACAGGGACTTTACCCTAACAGGGTCTTGTAAGATATAAATGCTTCTGGAGACCAGGGGGCCATACCATGATGGTCACTCCTCCACACCAGGGGGCCATACCAAAGATGGTTACATCTCCATTCCACGGGGTCATACTATGATGTACACCCCTCCATCCAGGGGCCACACCCGAGATGTTTACTCCTCCACACAAGGGGTGATACTATGATGAACACCCCCCCCTAAACAGAGGGTCCATACCTGAGATGGTTACCCCTACTGACCAAATTATAATTAGCTTCAAGGACCCACTAAAAAAGAAACAAATAAGTGCTTTTTTTTTTTTTTTTTTTTAAATACACACCTTTATTAATACAAACATACAATAACCCAACAAAGCATAAATAACCTTAGCTGGCTGGGAGGAGTCCTTGAAGCTCATAAGATCTGGAGATTGCCAAGCATAAAGTGAACATAAAATGTACCAAAAATTACTCCCAGCCGTTACCCCACTGGCTCGGGAGCACCATAACCACAGGGTTCCAATGTTCACTTGAACTTCCTGAGGATCCGACAAACCTTTGCCGAAACTCCCCTCCACATTTCACCAGATCAGAACCATATTTAATACCAAAAGGAAGAATCCATATCCCAATGGATCCCCCAGACCAATTTGTAACGAACTTCAAGGAACCCCCCAACTGCCCGGCTCCAGGTAATCCACTTAGTCTGTGCTATCCACCATCTTAGGTAATATAAAATTTAGCACTCAGTGGATATACACCATTCCTGCAAATATATGAAGGGGACAATATAAGAATTAAAAACAGCATACAATAAAACATCAAAGCATAAAGAACATTAACATGCTGGGAGGAGTCCTTGAAGCTCATAAGATCTGGTGATTACCAAACAAAAAGTGAACATAAAATGTACCAACAATTACTCCCAGCCGTTACCCCACTAGCTCGGGAGCACCATAACCACAGGGTTCCAATGTTCACTTGAACTTCCTGAGGATTCAACAAACCCTTGCTGAAAATCCCCTCTACCATTCACCAGATCAAGAATCAAATTAAATTCCAAAAAGAGGAATCCATATCCCAATGGATCCCCCAGACCAATTTATAACCAACTTCAAGGACCCCTCCCCCCCCCCCCTAACTGCACAAGATGTGGGATAAGTGAAGATGAAAACACCATGTAAGTTTACAACCAAGGTATATTACAGGTTGATCCTGGAAAATGTCCCATCATAAGGTCAGATACATTCGATGATGGGCAATGCTGTTATATGCTGTAACAATAAAGAAGCCGCCTGCTCCTCTACAGCAGTTACAGACAGGCTCTCTAACCACCAGCTGCACATACATCATAAGAAAATATAATATGTAGGTCTAGTATAAGCTGCCTGCAGCCATAAGTGTATGTGCAGAAAACTGCAAGGTCTGTGTCCCCAGTCAGTCACACTACCTACCTACAAAAAGCACAAATTATGTAATTTAGGATACATAAAATATATTTTCTTAACTTTTTCACATTTTTTTTTATCCTGTTGTCCTTTTTGCTTCTCTTCTATTTGCTATTTCTTAGAAGTGTAGACACCATGTGAATATCTGCAATTAAATAGGACATTTTACAACACTTGTGGATTACTCCAAGGAATTTGACCTCTGCTAGTTAGCACATACTGTTTATAACTTGGAGTTTAGTGAATTGTTAGTTGTTAAATATATTTTATCCCACTGATCACTAAAAAATCGGTCACTGGTAACGATGTGCAGATCAGGTAAAATACTAATTTGTTTGCTTGCAAGCATTTTCCCTGGAATTCTGATTTGCAGAGAAGTTCTTCACCTCATATTTAATGTCCATTATTATGCTATGGGATCTCTCCAGATGCCAGAGCAAAAGCCTATGTGACCACGTTGCGGATTCGTGTGTGGATTTTTCATCACCGTTTTTGAAAAATCAGCAGGCAAAACGCACTGCATTTTACGTGCAGATTACCTGCGGATTTACCGCCGATATCCTGCGTTTTCCTATAGAGGAGCAGGTGTAAATTGCTGCGGAATCCGCACAAAGAATTGACATGCTGTGGAAAATAATCAGCAGCGTTTCTGCATGGTATTTTCCGCACCATGGGTATTGCGGATTTGGTTTTCCATAGGTTTACATAGTACTGTAAACCGCAAGGAAAACTGCTGTGAATCCGCAGTAGACAATCCGCTGCGGATCTGCAGCAAAATCCACAACGTGTGCACATACCCTAAGGGTATGTGCACACTTTGCGGATTCCATTGTGGATTTTTCAGCATGATTTCTGAAGAATCCGCAGGTAAAATGATCTTCGTTTCACCTGCAGATTCCCTGCGGATTTTCTGCGGATTTTGGGCAGATTTTGTGCAGATTTTGCCTGCATTTCTAGACCCGCGGATTTCTGTAATGGAATAGGTGTAAAACGTTGCGGATTCCAAATGCACAAAGAATTGACATGCTGCGGAAAATAAACCGCTGTGTTTCTGCACGGTATTTTTGGCAGCATAGGCACTGCGGATTTGGTTTTCCATAAGTTTACATGGTTCTGTACACCACATGGAAAACTGCTGCGGATCCGCAGCCAAATCCACAATGTGTGCACATACCCTAAGGCTGCCGTCACACTAGCAGTATTTGGTCAGTATTTTACATCAGTATTTGTAAGCCAAAACCAGGAGCGGAACAATTAGAGGAAAAGTATAATAGAAACATATGCAACACTTCTGTATTTATCACCCACTCCTGGTTTTGGCTTACAAATACTGATGTAAAATACTGACCAAATACTGCTAGTGTGACGGCAGCCTTAAGATGTAAAAATGCATGGGCTTTGTGAGCATATAGCAGAGCATTGTGAGTTGCGACCTTATGGTTACATAAGCAGAACTGTCTCAGGCCTCATGATTAGGGTTGAGCGAAACAACTCATTTTCATAAGTCGCCGACTTTTGGCAAAGTCGGGTTTCATGAAACCCGATCCGATCCCAGCGTGGGATCGGCCATGCGTTACGCGACCTTCGCGCCAAAGTCGCGTTTCATATGATGCGTTCTATGCCATTTCTCAGCCAATGAAGGTGGATGCAGAGTGTGGGCAGCGTGATGACATAGGTCTCAGTCCCCACCATCTTAGAGAAGGGCATTACAGTGATTGGCTTGCTTTCTGTGGCGTCACAGGGGCTATAAAGGTGCGTGCACGCCGACCGCCATCTTACTGCTGCTGATCTGAGCATAGGGAGAGGTTGCTGCCGCTTCGTCAGAAGCAGGGATAGCGCTAGGCAGGGAATATAAACCCCCAAACCGCTTGTGCTGTAGCGATTTGCACTGTCCAACACCACTTTTCCTTGCAGGGACAGTGGAGGCTAGATTTCTGTGCATCAGCTCTGTAGCTTATTAGGCTGCCTTATAAGGCTTCCTGATAGCTGCATTGCTGTGTGTACGCCGCTGTGCAAACCAACTGCTTTTTTCAAAGCACAAACTCTGTTGCTCCTTCCTTTCCGCACAGCTATCTTGTTTGCTTCTCCACACTTTTGTGTGCAGCAGTCCTTTTTATTGCTGCCTGCCATACTTTTCTGAGATTACTGTAGGGAGATAGTAATTGTAGTACAGTCCCTTTATATATATATATATATATATATCTTCAAGCCACTTTCTGCCCCTGAAACTGTGTAGTGTGAAACAGTGGGCCTGTATTTTTCTGCACTGTCCCACACCTAAAAAGGGAGATTTATATTGCCAATCAGTGCATCTGTGCCAGTCCAGTCTGTTGTATCTGTCAGTCATTTTGTGCCACCGAAACAATACTGTAAAACATAGTTACATAGTTACATAGTTATTAAGGTTGAAGGAAGACTATATGTCCATCTAGTTCAACCCATAGCCTAACCTAACATAGCCTAGGATGAGGGAAGCCATGATGACAGTCAGCCATTGTCTGGTCAGGGAAGTCTACTGGACGAGGTGGTGGTCGAAGAGGAGGAGGACGAGGAGGATGATGGGGATGAGTATTTTTTGGATGAGGAAGCTTCTCAGAGGGCAATAGAAACTGAAGTGTTGCAAGGCCAGGTTCAGGGTTTTTGAGGGAGGCAAGTGACGTTGATTTGCCCGAAAGTGCTCCTCAACCCAGCACAAGCAGTGAATTGACAACTGGAACATTGGCCCACATGGCGGATTATGCCTTGCGTATCCTAAAAAGGGACCCCCGCATTATAAAAATGATGACCAATGACGATTACTGGTTGGCCTGCCTCCTGAATCCATGCTATAAGGGGAAACTGCAAAACATCATGCCACATGAGAACCTTGAACAAATTTTGGCAACCAAACAAGCAACTCTTGTTGACCATTTGATTCAGGCATTCCCAGCACACAGTGCCGGTGATGGTTCTCACACGAGCTGCAGGGGGCAACAGGGCAGAGGTGTAAGAGGTGCATAAATCAGAAGTGGCGTTGGATAGAGCGGTTTGCTGACCAGGTTGTGGAGTGATTTCGCAATGACCGCAGACAGGACAGGTACTGCAGCATCAATTCAAAGTGACAGGAGACAACATTTGTCCAGTATGGTTACTAACTATTTTTCCTCCCCTATCGATGTTCTCCCTCACCCGTCATTCCCATTTGATTACTGGGCATCCAAAATAGACACCTGGCCTGAATTGTCCGAATATGCATTGCAGGAGCTCACTTGCCCAGCAGCTAGTGTGCTATCAGAAAGAGTATTCAGTGCTGCTGGTTCAATACTGACCGAAAAAAGGACTCGTCTGGCTACCCAAATTGTTGATGATCTAACCTTCATTACAATGAACCACTCATGGATTTCTAATTATTTTGCCCAACCTTTCCCGGCTGACACCTTGCTTTCCTTTAAAAAGGTCTTGCTTGTGGACTGGGCTTACTGAGTGTTCCAATTTCTCCATTTGCAGCTGCTGTATGTCCAGCATACGACATGTTTACACTTCCCTAAATGGACTGACTCCCCCCACGGGGCCGTGGTCTCGCCACTTGGCGAAAGCACCCGTGAGAGTGCCGTTTGTCTGAAGAGGTGGGTGTGCCCACTTTTGGTCGGCGGCACTGGCACCAGGTCCCTCATAGTACAATGAAGTGTCTCTGGTGGTGGTGGCGCGCACCCAATGTCAGACACACCGTTGTAACATAAGGGGCCTTGGGCCAGTACCGCCGGGCACGAGAGAGTGCCCCCCACCCCTCAGCTCAAACTGTGCTCTACCACTTGCAAAATTATCTTTCACTGCTCCACCGCTGTTTAGTCTATGCGGTGAAATCCTTAAATGCCACGGCACTGACAATACCAATTTGTTGACATGTATGATGCTACTTAAAATATTCAGTGGCCCTGTCCTACATTTACACCAGTAAATACTTTGCGCCAAATAACAATGTCTGAAACTCAGCAGAGGAGCCCACCCCTGTACCTAATTATGCCACCCTTTTTTTTTTGTTTGTTTTGTTTTTTTGCAAGACAATAACATCTATGTATTATTTTGGAGTACAAACTGTGTCAGACAATCCTTCCAATTGTCCTCCGCTGACCACACCAATGCTGCCTGTGTACCCCTGGAACCTAATTAAAAGTGCATAGAGCTTACTTTTTTTTTGTTTTAGGCCTACTAAGTCTGTCTGCGGTCCCTCCTTCCAATAGTCCTCCGCTGACCACACCAATGCTGCTTGTGTACCCCTGGAACCTATTTAAAAGTGCATAGAGCCACCTTTTTTTATTTTAGGCCTACTAAGTCTGTCTGCGGTCCCTCCTTCCAATAGTCCTCCACTGACCACACCAATGCTGCCTGTGTACCCCTGCAAGATAATTGAAACTGCATTGAGCCTATTTTTTTAGGCCTACTAAGTCTGTCTGCGTTCCCTCCTTCCAATTGTCCTCCACTGACCACACCAATGCTGACCGTGTACCAATGTAACCTTTTTTAAAACTGCATCGAGCCAACTTTGTGGTGTAAGGTCTACTAGCAGTGTCTTGCTCCGCCATTCAATACAGCTGTCCTCTTAAAAAAATGACCTGAAATTATCAGGTTTTCAGCCTATCGGAATTTTAAAACTGCAGTGGGGCTACTAGTTTGGTTGGGGCCTACTAACAGTGTCTGCCGCTCCAAGGTGTTCTCCTGGTTGCCTTTCCTGAGCTTCTCTCTTCAGGCTCTTGTTAAATAGTTGTTAAATGGAACAACTGCATTTGGCCTACTAGTTGGGTTGGGGCCTACTAACGGTGTCTGCCGCTCCTTGCTGTTCTTCTGGTTTCCTGTCCTGAACTTCCATTTTCAGGCTCTCGTTAAGTAGTTGTTAATATTACACTGCATTTGGCCTACTAGTTGGGTTGGGGCCTACTAACGGTGTCTGCCGCTCCTTGCTGTTCTTCTGGTTTCCTGTCCTGAACTTCCATTTTCAGGCTCTCGTTAAGTAGTTGTTAATATTACACTGCATTTGGCCTACTAGTTGGGTTGGGACCTACTAACGGTGTCTGCCGCTCCTTGCTGTTCTCCTCCACTGAACAAAGCAGTGCCGCCTGTTTACTACTGTTACCAATTTTGAACTGCATTTAGACTACTTACTGATTTGGGCCTACTCACTGTGTCAGCCTCTCATTACAGTTGTCCTCCACTGAACAAAGCAATGCCACCTGTTTAGTCCTGTTACCAATTTTGAACTGCTTTTTGCCTACTCTTGTTTTTGGGACTATATCTGTGTTTCCTCCTCATCCTGCCCATTGCCCAGCCAGTGCTAGATGACTCTGCTGGTACATTGACCCAGACCGCTACATTCCCCTTGCACGCTACACAGCCAGATTCTGACCCTGCTGAAAGTGTCGTTCCCCTTCCCGCATACTATACCACCTTACACGGGGACAAAGAGGAAGGTGCAGATTAAAGTGCAGGTTCCTTCATCAGGTGAGGGGGAGATACTCATTGGCAACGTCACTGGCACAGGGCCCCTCGTAGTACGCAAAAGTGTCACTGCCGGTGGGAGGCGCCCCCGCCGTGCAAACACACCGCCGTACTTTGAGAGGCCCTGTGCCAGTGCCAATGCGAACGAGTGCCCCCCCCTGCTTGCTCAGGATCACAGCACTTGCAAAGTTGAAATACTTACCTCTCCCTGCTCCACTGCCGTGACGTGGTCCACGTTTCCTGGGCCCACTAAATACTTGACCCAGCCATACCCCCCACAACTTTAGCCAAATGACCCCCAATGTCCAATGCCTAACTATTATTATAAGGTAAATTAAGATTGACAAGCTTCAGTACCAAGAATGGATGTTTTTGCCATTAAAATGGGCACTGTAGGTGTTTTCCTGGCCTCCACTCACTGCCGACTATGCTTCCCCATTGACTTGCATTGGGTTTCGTGTTTCGGTCGATTCCCGACTTTTCACGATAATCGGCCAATTTCACTCGACTTGACTTTTGAGATAGTCGGGTTTCGACTCGACCCTAAAAAAGTAAAAGTCGCTCAACCCTACTCATGAGAACTGAAAATCCTGAACTTGCATGACCATTTGGGGATTCAGTGACCAGAAAAGGTGATAAAGACCAGATGAGTAATGTCCAGGAGCTGAGGGGCCTGAGAAACAAATAGTAAGTTTAGTTTAAGGTTTTTTTTTCAAACTTTTAGTGGTTCGTCAACATGCTTCATCAAAGTAGCAGCCATTATTTTTCCCAATCAGTGAGGAAGAAAATCTAAAGAATTTGCAATTTGACGAACGTGGATCTTTGTAAAATTCAAACACAATTAAGTTCCATTTGAATACACTTGCTCATATCTAGTTACTAGGTCTTTTTGACCCCGTAGCTTCCATATATAAGGTTACAAGCTTTTACTCTCTTACAAAAATATAATATTCCAGCACATAATTTACTTATGATCTCAACAGCTTGGTAGGTACTAGTATTGAAACCATCTAACATTAGAGAGGGGCCAAACCTGGAGCTTTCCTAAATGATAGGGCAGAGCACATATGAAATGTTCTGTGCAATCACAAGGAAAATGGTGGTGCTGCTGAATGATAGATGTGCAGTCCTACGTGCCCCTGCCTAAACCGATCTGTGTGAAGGTAAAAAGTGGAAGCTGAACCTGTGGGTTCATTCCAATGTCCTCTTTCACATATACGTTTTATGCATGTTGTTTCACAAATAGAACTTTTTGTGCACTGTACAAAATCGCAGAGGCATGTCAAATATTGATACGAGTGTAGGATCAAAATTGGCAATACAAATCTATGGGTCTGTTAGAAACATCTATGAACACTTGGATGCCAACTGAGTGCTGTCCGTTTTTTACAGACGGCTAGATAGAAGATAGAGCAACTATCGATAATGCTTGGACTAAACCAGAACAAATCTTTGATGGCACTCTGAAGAAAATCTGCTGAAACAAACATGCTGATGAAACCAGGAACATTTCCTTCATATGTCAAAGAGAAGCTGGATGTTTGAAAGCACAATGCATCCACCAAGTCATTTTGGTGCCCATGTGAATCTAATATTGCATGCCCAAGAACTGACATAATTCTCATAATTTTCAACTTGCCATCCATTCCTTTTCAGGGGGAGTTCCTCTTCACTGATTTTTGCAAACAATATATTGAACTTGAACTTTCTTTCTTGCTGACTACCCAGAATACATTTGCACCTACAATTGTTCAATAGTTTTATTGTTTTAAATTAAAAACTCTCTCTTCATCCCACTTCATGTAAGTCAACTGGCAGTGGACAGAAGTAAGAAGCCAGGTGTCCGGCGCTTTGGAGTGATTTTTCAAGTGTAAGACAACAATTTACAAATAAATTGATTTGCAGATTGTCTATTTATGACATTAAAGAAGCACTCCTTCTCCCATCAACATTTGTATCCCAGTAGTATATTGCAATGATCATATTATATAGTACTTGCAATTGCTCCTTTTGCCTTTCTACCCAGCTAATTCTTCCTTTTTTCTCTATGTAAAAACAGAACGTCTATTTTCCCTGCATTTACTATTCAACACTTCAACTCCTGACCCAGCTACTCTGCTCCTGTCCCCTACCGGGGTCTTTTGCAGTAACTGATGATTCATTCAGGGAAAATTGATTTCATATTTCTACATAGTGCTCAGAATGATTCAGCTAGGCAGTTTTTAATCACGTGTAGTCATAGACCTAACGGGAAAAGAAAATAATTAGCTGGGTAGAAGGGCAAATTAGCAGTTGTTAGTGCACTGTGCTATATAATATGATAATTGCAATATATTAAAAGGATAGAAATTTTGATGGGAGCCCTTCTTGGACTATTAAATGAGATCAAGTTCACTGAAAGCATTGTGTCCTGTACAGGGAACCAGACAGCTGGTACATGCCGCATGTTCAGATATTATTTGCATGCTGCCCAGTTAGCAGCAAGGGACTAAAAAACATTCTCAGATTCATGTGCTATGATTAACTCCTTCATGACGAGATGTGTTCAGAGCAAATAAAAAAAATTGCTCTAAAATGTTTTTTTCATTTGTTTATTTCTTACTCTAATCAATTTTTGTGTGTATGACACATAGATCTTTATACTTTAACCACATTGGTGTGGATACCTTCTTATTTTCTAGGTGATATGTTATGATTAGTGTTGAGCGATACCTTCCGATATCCAGAAGTATCGGATTGGATCGGCCAATATCCAAAAAATATTGGATATCGCCGATACCGATACCCGATACCAATGCAAGTCAATGGGACACAAATATCGAAATGTAAATAAGGCCTTTCTGTCAGCAGAGTAGCCCGCCTGTGAAGCTAGCCACACCGCCTATGTATCTAAATTTTTACCGCATCTATCCCAGTAAATCTTTTAGGGCTTAGCAGCAGTGTCTGCATGTCAGCGGAGTAGCCTGCCTGTTAAGCTAACTACACCTCCTGTGTATCTAAATTTTTACTGCATCTAATCCAGTAAATCGTTTTGGGCCTAGTACCACAGTTTGGCCACTCAGCTCTGCTCGGTTTCCATCCATCGTTTTTTGTGCCAACAACTACAGAGTTGCCAATTAGAAAAGCACCAAAATTAGTGGCAAAAGGCCCGCTGCTGGTGGAAAGGGGAATAGGCGTGGAAAGGGAAAAAAAGGTTGTGTCCGTGGGGTAGGTGGTCAAGCAACAGTAACATCTGCAGAAGAAAGACCATCTTCCAGCCAAAGTAAGATGTCTACTTCTTTTCGTGGACAATCTGATATGATCCCTTTCTTACGACCATCGCTACGAGCATCGCTACAAATTCCAGATGAGGCACAAAAACAGCAGGTGCTTGAACGGATATCAAGTGCTCGTTCAAGCGAGCTCTCCTCCACCTCAACTTCAACATCACAAATACTCCAGTCCTCAGAGGTGTCACCTCAATCGCACTTGCCTCCCCACAGATCCCAAGTGCATCCGCGGCTTCTTCATCCTCTGTGAATGTGGAGACAGCAGTCTCACATGGTTTTGGAAGCAGACCTTCCACCTCTTTACCTGCAACAGCCAGTGTTATTGGCAGGTCATCAGTAAATTTGCAAGTGGAAACACCTGCTTGTGTTGAGCGCACTCCGACATCAAGACCAGCACTGTCACAGAGTTACCGCGACAGAGCAGTATCAGAAGACCACGGCTTTTGAAGGCTTCTGCTTCTTCGCTGAGAAGAAGCACTTCTGTGTATTAAAGGTGTTTTGTTTTCTTTCAGCAGGACAGGGGTTAATAGGCCATGCTGAAATTCCTGCATTCAGCTGTGCTCAGTTAGTCACTCCTCTCTCCTATAAAAGCTTGGCCTTCTGGTCAGATCTTTGTCTGAGATAGCACTTGCTTGATAGACCTGGAGTAGTGAGGAGCTGGTGTTTGGAGAGCTGGAGGAATTTATTGTGCGACAGTTGTATGGTTTGTACGCTGGAAAATTCCTCATCCTTACCTGCTTTATTTGCCTTCCCCATCCTTCACACCCTGGTGGATACCTTTGTTATTTGTGAGAGTATATTTTGTGTGAGTGGAGTTTTCCTTTTACCCTTCTCTTTGTTCCCCTGTTTGTTGGGTTGGTGTACTGTTGTACACGGTAGTGCCTCTCTTCCCCGGGTGGGGAAGGGGACAGACGCAGGGCGGCAGTCAGGAGACAGGGCGAAGGCGGAGGCCCCGGCATCCTCGCCATCCCGGGGAACAGGGCGAGTTAGGGCACCCCCTAGAGATAGGGCCAGGAAAGGTGCCCCTGGTCCCAGTTTACCTGCCAGTCCAATCGTGACAACCACATTTTGATCAAGGCAACATAATATCTCCGCCTGCACCTTCCTCACAGACCAGCAGTTTGCCGGGGACACCCTACTCAACCCCGTCTAAGCACGGCAGCCAGCCCTCGGTCCATCAGATGTGGACAAGTAAAAGACCACTTCCTCCTAGCCATGACAAAGCTAAGAGGTTGAATTTCACCATCTGCAAGCTGTTGGCTACAGAAATACTGCCTTTCTGCCTGATGGACACAGAGGATTTTTGAGACCTTAGGTTCGTCGCAGTGCCCCAGTACCAGATGCCCAGTTGCCACTACTTCTCAAAGAAAGCTGTGCCTGCGCTACACCAGCATGTCACACACATCACCCCTTCCTTTAGAAACTCTGTGTGTGACAGGGTGCATTTTACCACAGACACTTGGACGAGTAGACATGGACAAGGGCGTTACATGTCGGTGACTGGGCACTGGGTAACTATGGTGACATCAGGAGAAGGGGCTGCTGTCCAAGTCTTGCCATCCCCACGAGTTGCGCGTCGATCCTCTGTATCTCTAAGTTCCTCCACTGCTTCTGCCTCCTCAACCTCCTCTCGGTCTACCACCTGCACCCAAAGACTGTCTGGTAATGCAACCCGCGTTCTAACTGCGCAGAAAGAATCCTACACACCTCCTTACTATACTGTCACCAGGGGTCAACGGCATCAGGCGGTGTTTAACTTGAAATGTCTGGGAAATATGAGTCACACAGCTGAGGAGTTGTGGTCAGCTCTGGAGACCGAGTTCCATCAATGGTTGTCTCCACTGAACCTGCAGCCATGGAAGGTCATGTGCGACAATACTGCAAACCTGGGTGCGGCCCTTCGCCGGGGCAATGTCACACACGTGCCTTGTATGGCTCACGTTTTTAACCTGGTTGTCCAGCAATTTTTATCCCACTATCCCGGACTAGATGGGCTTCTGCAGAGGGCACGGTCGCTGTGTGCTCACTTCCGCCGTTTGCATCCCACAGCTCAACTTACATCTCTACAGAAGTTGTTGGGCATGCCAGTTCACTGGCTGAAATGCGATGTGCCCACACGGTGGAATTCAACTCTGCACATGTTGCAGCGACTGTGACAGCACCGACGAGCCCTGGTGCAAAACGTTATGACGTATAGCCTGAACTAACGAGATCCAGAGGTGGAGCAAATCACGCTGCAGGAGTGGTCTCAGATCAGGGTCCTATGCACCTTTCTGCACAGTTTGAAATAGCGATGAAGATGTTTATTGCTGACGATGCCATTATCAGCATGACTATTCCAGTCATTTACATGCTGGAGCACACCTTAAACAGTATTCGGAGTCAGGTGGTGGGTCAAGAGGAGGAGGAGGAACAGGAGGAGTCGTATGCAGAAGGGATAATATCTCCAAGGTCCAGACGGTCAGCAGCACCAAGGCAGCTGGCATTGGAGGGTGGGGGAGAGGGATTACTGAGGGTGCAAGGTAGCAGCCAAACTGTTGAGGAAGGTGCAGGAGCAGAGGAAGAAGTGAAGGACGAACTGGTGCTGGGCATGGAAGACTCATCAGATGAGGGAGACCTTGATCAAATTTCTGTTGTACAAGGTTGGGGGGAGAGGGCAGAGGAAGGAAGCATGATTCTCACCTCGCTGACACCAAGACGACAAGGACCTGGTCCTCCTGGATGCGCAAGACACATGAGTGACTTCTTGCTGCAAAAGTGCCACATGACCCTCGGATTGTCAGAATCTGAAGTAATGCCGACTACTGGGTTGCCACACTCTTAGATTCCCGGTACAAAAGTAAATTTGGCAAAATAATTCCTGCCATAGAAAGGGATTCATGCATGCAGGAGTATCAGCAGAGACTGTTACAGAATCTTATATCTGCTTTTCCACAAAACACCAGTGGTGCACGTAGTGAATCTTTGAGTTCTAACTTGCCAACCGTGGGACTATTGAGTCATCACTCAAACCGTAACAGTAACATCATATCTGGTGGTAACAGCAATTTTTTCCAATCGTTTCAAGAATGTTTTAGACGATCCTTTGCAAGGCCACGGGAGACAAGAAGTCTGACGCATAGCCAACACCTAGAGAGGATGGTACAGGAGTATCTCCAAGTTAACATCGATGCCATGACTGTGGAACTGGACCCTTGCTCATTTTGGGCTTCCAATCTGAAAAAATGGCCTGAGCTCACCACTCACGCCTTGGAGATCTTGTCGTGCCCCGCAGCCAGCGTTCTTTCTGAACGTGTGTTCAGCGCTGCTGGTGGTGTGCTGCTGACAGTTAAGCACACGTGGCTGTCCAGTGACAATGTAGACAGACTAACTTCATTAAGATTAACAAATCCTGGATACGCAAGGACTTTTCTACCCCTCTGTCATCCTGGGGAGACTAAAAGCTTGATGATTTTTGAAAATCACCTCACCAACCATTTTAAGAAACTCTGGCAAAATTGATGCCACTTAAGTGGTGTCTGTGGCCCAATTTTTGGAAAAAATGGAGACTCTTTTAGGAGTCCCCTTGCTGTGTTTTACATGACGTTGGCATCGTCAATTCCAGGTGGGTGGGGTCGCTCCCCCCCTTTTAACCTTTATAAACTACAAATAGTATGGCTGGAGTAACACAGATGGTTGAGTATGCAGAGCTGTTTATTCATACTATGGCCTGGGATTCAGAGGTCTGCTCCAAAGCTTCAGTGTCTGCTAGTCAGCAGAGTAGCCCACCCATGAAGCAAGCTACACCACCAGTTTATCTAATTACTCATTTTTAACTGCATCTAGCCCAGGAAATCCTTTTGGGCCTAGAAGCATTTTGTGCTACTCAGCAGAGTACCCCACCCATGAAGCAAGCTACATCGCCTGTTTATCTAAGTACTAATTTTTACCTGCATCTAGCTCAAGCAATAGTTTGGGCCTAGTAGCAGTTTCTGCTACTCAGCAGAGTACTCCACCCATGAAGCAAGCTACACCCATTTATCTAAGTGCTAATTGTTAACTGCATCTAGCCCAGGCAATACTTTGGGCCTAGTAGCAGTTTCTGCTACTCAGCAGAGTAGCCCACCCATGAAGCAAGCTATACCACCTGTTTATCCAATTACTAATTTTTAACTGCATCTAGCCCAGGAAATCATTTTGCACCTAGTAGCATTTTGTGATACTCAGCAGAGTACCCCACCCATGAAGCAAGCTACACCTCCTGTTTCTCTAAGTACTAATTTTTAATTGCATCTAGCCCAGGCAATACTGTGGGCCTAGTAGCAGTTTCTGCTACTCAGCAGAGTACCCCACCCATGAAGCCAGCTACACCGCCTGTTTATTTTATTACTAATTTTTAACTGCATCTAGCCCAGGCAATACTTTGGGCCTAGTAGCAGTTTCTGCTACTCAGCAGAGTAGCCCACGCATGAAGCAAGCTATACCACCTGTTTATCTAATTACTCATTTTTAACTGCATCTAGCCCAGGAAATCCCTTTGGACCTAGTAGCATTTTGTGCTACTCAGCAGAGTACCCCGCCTATGAAGCAAGCTACACCGCCTGTTTATCTAAGTACTAATTTTTAACTGCATCTAGCCCAAGCAATACTTTGGGCCTAGTAGCAGTTTCTGCTACGCAGCAGAGTAGCAGACCCATGAAGCAAGCTACAATGACTGTTTAAGTACAAATTTTTAACTGCATCTACATCAACTGCAATTGTTACCATCCACCTCTCGTGTCTCCCCTTTTCCCCATAGTTTGTAAGCTTGCGAGCAGGGCCCTCACTCCTCCTGGTATCTGTTTTGAACTGTATTTCTGTTATGCTGTAATGTCTATTGTCTGTACAAGTCCCCTCTATAATTTGTAAAGCACTGCGGAATATGTTGGCGCTATATAAATAAAAATTATTATTATTATTATCTAGCCAAGGCAATATTTTGGGCCTAGTAGCAGTTTCTGCTACTCATCAGAGTAGCCCACCCATGAAGCAAGCTACACCGCCTGTTTAATTTATTACTAATTTTTAACTGCATCTAGCCGAGGAAATCCTTTTGGGCCTAGTAGCAGTTTCTGTTACTCAGCAGAGTACCTGTTATGCCCACAGGGCATGGGGAAATATAGTGGACTCACTAGACCACTGATGGAGCAGTGGCAGCTGTATACCCGGTACACAAGAGACAGGAGAATGGCTTCAAAATGCAAAGGTATTTAATTAAATGAAGTTTTAAACAGAAAGAGGTGCCTGAGAGAAGAACCCTCTGGACCACAACACTGAACCACGTAGTGGAGCACCGGGCAAGGTGTACCCCTATACAGGGATTCCCCCGTTACAACACCAGATGGCCTAAATGCTGCAGTACCCGGACCAGAGGGACGACCCGTACAGACCATATAAACAAGACGGAGGAATTCAAGCTCTATCAGTGAAGAGGATCCTGGAAGCTCTGTGTAGTTTCGGAAAGGCTGATCCAGCCGGCAGCAATATCAGGATAGTTCTGCGAGGAGCAGCTCAGTCAGCCTGGAGTGGAAACCGGGGAGTCCCGAAGGATCCAGAATAGGGAACTGCCAGCGGAGGATACTGAGGAGACAGAAGGATTAGAAAACCAAAAGTAAACTACACTTTGCAGAGCAGAGCACAGCAGAGTGTGGCCTGAGCAGAGGGCCATAAACAATAGAATGAACACATTGTTCAGGCACCTCCCATAATGGGAGGATGCCTTTTATGCACAGAGCATCATAGCACAGAGAGCCTTAACCCTTATCCGGCTGAATAGGTACAATTGTAACTATTCCGTTTTAAAATTGCAATAACTTTTTTTTGAAAAGACGTAGAGGGCTGAAATTTCGTGACATCTCTACATTTTTGGTCCAGAATATATTGGCCAAATTTCAATAAAATATCTCCACCCGCTTCCGAGATAAGGGGTCGAGATCTTTTTGCATCCATAACAAGCTGCATAGGTACAAATGTACCTCATATATTTTGAATGAAGATAATGCAAGGGAAAAAGCATAAATTTTTTTTTAATGATAATGCTATTTAACTATTATAAACAAGTAAAAAACTGTTCATTTACATTATAAAAGAAAATGTAAGAAACTTTTTTTTATTGATTTTCTTTGCAAGTAATGCATGTTGGCTTTGCTACAGAGTGTTCATCGCAAATGGGTTTCACACAAACCACACAAGACTTTCTAGTCTTGCGTTGTTTTCGCCTCAGGTCTCTGCAGACATAGCAACTACCAACAACAGGGGAGGGTCCACGACTACCATGAGGTATTTTGGGGCCAGCTGCTGGCTGCGATGCTACCACAATGCATCGTCCAAGCACCATTTCTACTGCACCTCGAAGAAAATGGTTTCTCATTATCATTTTGTTTGTACTACGATCTTCAATTGCAATCATACACAGCTGATTTGCGAGATCTTTCAGGAACTTTCTTCGTTGATCCTTTGCCCTGAAGCTTGGATTGTGTTCTCTGTAGATGATGTAGGATGCTAACCCACTGACATCAATCATATTGTAGAAAAATGCCAAAGTCCAACGTGATGTTCGTCGTTTCACAGTGTACTCTCCCAACATTTTATCCATAACATCAACGCCACCTTTTGTTATGTTGTAGTATTTTATTATCTCTGGCTTGGCTGCTAGTGTCTCTTCAACTTCTCCCGTCATGTGCATAGATGATAGAAGCACGACTGATTTGTTCTTCTTTGGTACATATGAACAGACTGTTGCATCATGATTGTAGGCAAAATTTGTCGAGTATACAGGCCTTTCTTTGGCAGGCTGCATGTTGTTAGGTAGGAACCTTTTGTTTTTTCTCACTGTACCAACTAGTGTCATGTTCCAGGAGTTCAATACCTTAGCTAGTTCCATGGTTGTAAAGAAGTTATCGGTGGTGACATTTCTTCCAGAGCCTTTATACGAGCTCACTAGGTCCAATACTGTTCGTTCTCCAATGTTTACTTGTCGAGGACCATCAGTTGGTTTCCCAGTGTAGAGCTGACCTTGTAAAGGGTAGGCATTTGATGAGTCACAAGCCCAGAAAATCTTTATGCCATATTTAGCTGGTTTTGAAGTTATATACTGGGTAAATTTAGTATGACCTCTAAATGGAAATAATTGCTCGTCGACGGTGATACAATGATATGGCTTGTAGGCTCTCTCCAGATTACTGTTCAGCATTGTCCAGATGTCCCGTATTGGTGCAGCTTTATCTGTTTGCACACGTTCTGCACGTGTATTTTCGTTGTCAAACCTGATAAATCTGAGTATCATCTTGAAGCGGTCACGAGACATGGCTGCACGTATAAGAGGCAGAGCAGCAACATTCCACATTTCCTCCAGATTCTCTTTGTTGGCTCTGTGCACACCAGCAGCAATCAGTATGCCCAAAAATGCATGAAGTTCAGTTTCAGTAAATTGCTTGAATGTTTTTTGTGGTGGCCGTTTGGAAGAATCAGGAAAACGTTGTACCAGTTCGTTATTGTAAGCATCACAAACTCTCTTGGCCTTTCGATTCGTTTCCCGTAATATGATGTCACACATCTCGGGAGTCATGATGGACTTGAATAGCTCTTTTGCTGTATATAGGTTGCTGATTGCTGCAGGGCCACCTCTTTGTCGTAGGACATTACGAGATTTTGTTTGTGCATTTGGCAGTGGATTACTGCACCATTGAGTTTCATCCTTAGCAGTCCAAATGTCGCCTGCACTTTGAGGCACAGAATCATCCTCAACACTTTCGTCTGATTCGTATTCATTTTCATGCTCTATGACCATTTCTTGTTCAATGTCTGAATATTCTTCAGTAACATCCACTTGTGGTACATAGTTTTCATCATCAGATGGAACATATGGTTCATCCTCATGCTCAGAATCAGATTCTTCTAGCATTCGCATTATTTCGTCAGACGTAAATCTGTAAATATGAAAAAATGTAAAATAAATAATTTTCCGAAATACTACATTATTGGCTTTTCACAAAATTATACTAACCTGCAAACACGTTTTCTTGGATTATGGCGGAAACTAGATCCAGCATTACTATCACTCATGATGACTTGCTAGATGAATTTTGGCTTCGTATTTTGTGCTGAATATAAATAAAACATCGTAAAACAATATGTAGATACTAATTATTATCCATTTTTCGTATAAAAATTATACCTATAGTGATAAGTTTCATACAAAATATATGTAAGCCAAGTCCAGGCTGAAAGACAATTTGACTGTTCTGTCCCCACATAATGAGAATAAAGGTATAACTGGCTGTTAGATGCTGTGAGACTTTCCTACCTTCGTTTCCAAGAAATTGAAGACTTCACAAGCCTAGAAATGTGTGCTCACAGCAATGAGATGAACAGCAAAATGGCTAATGAGAGGAGGGAGGCAGGAAGACAAGTAGAAGCCACTCCCAGTTTGAATTAACTTAATTGACAGCAACATAAGTGACCAGTAACAACACTGAACAATAGATATCAGCATAACATTTGTAGCTGAATGAACTTTAGTTTCTGAAACCAAGTAAAGTCTTCCCACAGTGGAGGTATATGTGAAGGTACAATTGTACCTATGCAGCCTGTTAAGGTTGTAAAATTATGCAGCCTGACAAGGGTTAATAGAGAACAGGTGTTCTGCTGTTTTAAGTATGTGCAGGAAGCGGGGCGCGCCTCCTAAGAGCATTTCCAGGAGACCTGCCAAGAGGATGCAGGTTCTTAGCAGAGAAAGGAGCCGCTGATCGTCTGGAGCCACGGACAGGGTGAGTAGTACCAGTGGAGCTGTGTGAAAGGTGCCGGTCTCCCTTCACAGCAGAGACCCAACCTGCAGCTGAGGGCATGATAGTACCCTCCCCCTTACGCCCCCCCTTCCTCAAGCCAGGAACTTTCTAAGAAGGACCAGGGCATTAATGTTCTCCTCAGGCTCCCAGGACCTCTCCTCAGGACCATATCCCTTCCAATCAACCAGAAAGAGCGACCTGCCCCCTCTTTTCTTCATGGCCAATATGTCCTTCACCTCATAGACATCCTCGGAACAGACAGGAGGAAGAAAATTACCTGGATCCTGGGTAAAGCGACTGAGAACAACTGGATTCAGCAGGGAGACATGAAAGGAGTTATGGATCCGTAAGGAGGCAGGCAACTTCAAACGATAGCACACATCATTGATCCGGTGGAGCACTTCAAAGGGACCGATGAAACGAGGAGCCAGCTTATAAGAAGGGACCTTAAGACGGATGTGCCTAGAAGACAGCCATACCTTATCTCCTGGTTGAAAAGGTGGTGGATCCAGACGTCTCTGATCCGCATGCTTCTTGGTTTGAACCGATGCCTTCACCAGAGAGGTCCTGGTCTCAGTCCAAACCTTTGTGAAGTCCTTGGCCAGGGAGTCAGCCGCAGGATTGCCGGAGGCAAGAAGCAATGGAGTCGGGATCCTAGGATGCTGTCCATAAACAATGAAAAACGGGGAGTTAGGGGAAGATTCACCAACATGATTGTTGTAAGAAAACTCCGCCCACGGCAGCAGGTCAGCCCAGTTGCTGTGGTGACCATTCACGAAGTGTCGCAAATAGTGGGTGATGACTTGATTCACTCTCTCCACTTGGCCATTAGATTGTGGGTGATAGGCCGAAGAGAAGTCCAGGGTCACCTCCAACAGCTTACAGAGGGACCGCCAGAATCGGGAGACGAATTGAACTCCTCTGTCGGAGACAATGTGCAGTGGAAGTCCGTGAAGCCGAAGGACATGCAGAATGAAGAGCTCCGCAAGTTTAGGAGCAGAAGGGAGACCAGATAGCGGAGTGAAGTGTCCCATCTTGGAGAACCTGTCCACAACAACCCAGATTACTGTACAACCAGATGATGCTGGCAGATCTGTGATGAAGTCCATGGCAATGTGTTGCCAGGGAGCAGACGGAATCGGTAGCGGGAGGAGGCAACCGGCTGGCAGTTTCTTGGGTGTTTTATTACGAGCACAGGAGGGACAGGCTGCAACGATGTCCAAAACATCTTGGCGCAAGGTGGGCCACCAGTAGTGTCGAGATATTAATTGTAAAGTCTTCTTTTGACCGGCGTGTCCGGCAAGCTTAGAAGAATGACCCCAGTGTAGAACTCTCCTCTTGTCTCTTTCAGTTACAAGGGTCTTACCGGGAGGGGGCTGCGATAGCCTGACTGGAGCCACCGTGATCATCTTGGACGGTTCAATGATATGCTGAGGCTCCTCTTCAAGGTCGTCAGACAGGAAGGACCTGGAAAGCGCATCAGCTTTAATATTTTTTTCTGCTGGACGGAAATGGAGAGAGAAATTGAACCGAGCAAAAAATAAAAGACCAACGAGCCTGGCGAGGGTTGAGTCTTTAAGCAGACTGAAGATAGGACAGATTTTTATGATCAGTGTAGATGATGACTGGATGAACTGCGCCTTCAAGCAGATATGGCCATTCCTCTAAGGCGAGCTTAATTGCCAGTAACTCTCTATCCCCAATCGAGTAGTTACGTTCACAGGGCGAGAATGCCTTAGAGAAGAAACCACAGGTCACCATCTTACCGGTAGGCAGTTTTTGTGTGAGGACCGCTCCGGCTCCAGATGACGAAGCGTCCACTTCAAGGAAAAACTGTTTGTTGATCATTGGTCTGTGCAGGGCCGGTGCGGTTGAGAAAGCTTGTTTGAGGGAGGTGAAAGCTGACTCAGCCTCAGGAGTCCAATCCTTAGGTTTGGCACCTTTACAGGTCAAGGCAGTGAGTGGACTTACCAAAGAGGAGAAGTGAGGGATGAATTGCTGATAATAGTTTGCGAATCCCAGGAACCGCTGAATGGCCTTGATTCCCTCAGGTCGGGGCCACTTAAGCACGGCAGAGACCTTCTCTGGATCCATCTCGAGACCTGTATCGGAAATGATGTAGCCAAGAAAGGGTAAAGACCTTTGTTCAAACAGACATTTCTCAAACTTTGCATAGAGACGATTCTACCTCAATCGTTGAAGAACAAGACGAACATTCCTCCTGTGACTTGGTAAGTCGGGAGAAAACACCAGGATGTCATCCAGATACACCACCACACAAACATAGAGCAGGTCACGGAATACGTCATTGACAAACTCTTGGAAAATGGCAGGTGCATTGCTTAACCCGAAGGGCATCACCAGATATTCATAGTGTCCATCTCTCGTGTTGAAGGCAGTTTTCCACTCATCCCCAGATCGTATCCTGATGAGGTTGTAAGCCCCACGGAGATCCAACTTGGTGAAAATTCGGGAACCTCGAAGACGATCAAAAAGCTCTGGAATTAAGGGAAGAGGATATCTATTCTTTACAGTTATTAGGTTGAGACCACGATAGTCGATGCACGGGCGAAGAGATCCATCTTTCTTCTTGACGAAGAAGAATCCAGCTCCAGCCGGAGAGGAGGACTTCTGGATAAACCCTCGAGCCAAATTCTCCTTAATGTACTCGGACATGGCTTGAGTCTCAGTGGGAGAAAGAGGGAAGATCCTACCTCGAGGCGGAGAAGATCCAGGAACAAGATCGATGGGACAATCGTAAGGCCTGTGAGGAGGAAGAGTCTCTGCTTCCTTCTTGTCGAACACATCTGCGAAGGACCAGTAGGCACGAGGTAACCCGGGTAAAGCTGCAGGAGGCCGCAGGATAGAACCAGGCCGAACCGGTTTGAGGCAGTGATCGAAACAGGACTGACCCCAACAAAGGATATCCCCAGACAGCCAATCCAGGACAGGTTCATGGAGACGCAGCCACGGAAGACCTAGTAGAAATGGTGGAGAAAGATTCGGTAACACATAGAAAGAAATCTTCTCCCTGTGGAGTGCTCCAATTTGAAGTTCCACCTCCTCGGTGATGCCAAGAATGGAATCCTTCAGGGGTCTTCCATCTACAGAGATAATGCACTGGGTCCGCTGTAGAGGAATGATTGGGATCCCGAACCGCCTGGCCACAGTTTCTTGAATGAAATTTCCACCAGACCCAGAGTCCAGATAGGCTATCTCGGAGAACCGCACCTTTCCGTAGATCACCTGTATGGATATAGTTAGTGGAGGAGAGGAATCATTCTCACCTAGGGAGACCTCCCTTACCTGTCCTAGGCGGAAGAGTTCTTCCGGCCTCTCAGCTCCACTGCATTGCTCGGGAGCGAAGCATCTGCTATAACAATACGGATTTCTAGTGGGCAACTCCTGCAGATTCCTCTTCACCTTTACGCGATCAAGCTCCATGGGTCCATCCCCAGAGACAAGAGCATGAGAAGGCGGAAACCGAGGTTTCGGTGAAGAAGATGCTGGATGTGGAAATTGCTTCTCGAAGATCCTCTCTCTGGAGCGCTCCTGAAGACGCAGGTCAATCCGAATGGCGAGGGATATGAGATCATCCAAAGTCTCAGGTAGGTCCCTGACTGCCAACTCATCCTTAATTCTTCCAGATAGCCCTCGCCGGAAGGCTCCGACCAGAGGCTCATTGGTCCACTGGAGCTCCGAAGCTAGGGTGCGGAAACGGATGGCATACTGACCGACCGAGAGCGAGCCCTGTTGCAGATTGAAGAGAGACTCCATGGCAGATGTAGCACGACCAGGCTCATCAAATATCTTGCGGAACGTGTCCAAGAATACCTGCAGATCAGACACGATGGGATCATTCCGCTCCATTAGGGGGTTGAACCAAGCTAAAGCCTCTCCCTCCAGATGAGAGGCAAGGAAAGCCACCTTGGCCATGTCTGTCTGAAAATGCTGAGGCAAAAAATGAAAATGCCTGGACAAACTGTTACGCCCACAGGGCATGGGGAAATATAGTGGACTCACTAGACCACTGATGAAGCAGTGGCAGCTAGGGTTGAGCGACCTTTACTTTTATAGGATCGGGTCGGGTTTCACGAAACCCGACTTTTTCAAAAGTCGGGTCGAGTGAAATCGGCCGATCCTATAAAAAAGTCGGGGTCGGGGTCGGCCGAAACCTGAAACCCAATGCAGTGCATTGGGTTTCCATGGTTCCCAGGGTCTGAAGGAGCGGAAACTCTCCTTCAGGCCCTGTGATCCATATTTTAGTGTAAAATAAAGAATTAACATAAAAAATATTGCAATACTCCTTATATTAATAAGTATATTAATACTAATATTCCTATTAGGTATATACTCACCCTCGGACGCGCCCTGCTTCTTTCCGGCAGCCTTCCTTCCTAAGAATCAGCCCTTCCAGGACCTTCGGTGACGTCGCGGCTTGTGATTGGTCGCGCGAGCGGTCACATGGGCGGCCGTGCAGTCAATCACAAGCCGCGACGTCACCGCAAGGTCCTGGAAGGCTGATTCTAAGGAAGGAAGGTTCCCGGTTAGTACCAGGGCGCGTCAGAGGGTAAGTATTGTGATATTTTTTATTTTAATTCTTTATTTTACACTTAAATCTGAATTCCGATACCAATTCCCGATATCTTAAACATATCGGGAATCGGTATCGGAATTCCGATTCTAGATTCAAAAGATCGCCGACTTCATGGCCGACCCCACACTGGGGTCGGGTCGGGTTTCATGAAACCCGACCTTGCCAAAAGTCGGCGACTTTTGAAAAATTTCGACCCGTTTCGCTCAACCCTAGTGGCAGCTGTATACCCGGTACACAAGAGACAGGAGAATGGCTTCAAAATGCAAAGGTATTTAATTAAATGAAGTTTTAAACAAACAGAAAGAGGTGCCTGAGAGAAGAGCCCTCTGGACCACAACACTGAACCACGTAGTGGAGCACCGGGCAAGGTGTACCCCTATACAGGGATTCCCCCGCCACAACACCAGATGGCCTAAATGCCGCAGTACCCGGACCAGAGGGACGACCCGTACAGACCATATAAACAAGACGGAGGAATTCAAGCTCTATCAGTGAAGAGGATCCTGGAAGCTCTGTGTAGTTTCGGAAAGGCTGATCCAGCCGGCAGCAATATCAGGATAGTTCTGCGAGGAGCAGCTCAGTCAGCCTGGAGTGGAAACCGGGGAGTCCAGAAGGATCCAGAATAGGGAACTGCCAGCGGAGGATACTGAGGAGACAGAGGAATTAGAAAACCAAAAGTAAACTACACTTTGCAGAGCAGAGCACAGCAGAGTGTGGCCTGAGCAGAGGGCCATAAACAATAGAATGAACACATTGTCCAGGCACCTACCATAATGGGAGGATGCCTTTTATGCACAGAGCATCATAGCACAGAGAGCCTTAATAGAGAACAGGTGTTCTGCTGTTTTAAGTATGTGTAGGAAGCGGGGCGCATCTCCTAAGAGCATTTCCAGGAGACCTGCCAAGAGGATGCAGGTTCTTAGCAGAGAAAGGAGCCACTGATCGTCTGGAGCCACGGACAGGGTGAGTAGTACCAGTGGAGCTGTGTGAAAGGTGCCGGTCTCCCTTCACAGCAGAGACCGAACCTGCAGCTGAGGGCATGATAGTACCCCACCCATGAAGCAAGCTACACCGCCTTCTTTCTTTCTCAATCTAAGCCCTCGGCTCTGCGGTGTCCGCTCTCCCTCTAGCTCTCTCCTTCTCACAGGTGGACTACCGCGTGTATTCACAATGTGGCGAATCTATTGGGCCCAGGCATAAAAAGTCATCGAGGTAATGGACAATATGTGCCCCCTTAGAAACGTCCATGACGACCCATTCGATGAAGCAACTAAACGCTTCAAATAGTGAGCAGGTTATGGAGCACCCCATGGGCAAACAGCGATCTATGTAGTATGCTCCTTCACAGAAGCAGCTCAATGGGCGGACACTATTTGGAGGCACAGGTAGTAACCGGAACACCCCATCAATGTCTGTTTTGGCCATTACGATGCCCCTTCCCAACTTCCTGACCCGCCTGATTGCCACGTCAAAGGAGGTACAGTATATAGTACTGTACTTGGTTCCGCATCGATGTTGTCGTTTACTGACCTGCCCCTTGGATATGACAAATGGTGGCTTAGTCTGAATGTATTGGTTTCCTTTTTTGGCACGACTCCCAATGGGGATACCACTATGTCTTCTAAGGAAAGTGTTCTGAATGGACCCGCCGCCATTCTACCTAAAGATATTTCTTTTTTAAATTTTTTTGTCACGACGTCTGGGTGTTGGTAGGCTGATTTTAGATTTTTACTCCAGCCTTTCTTGATTTTAGAAGGGCATGACTTGCCTATATCTGTGTCTCCTCCTCCTTTTACTCCTCCAACTCTTCTCTTTTCGCATGACTATATGTACTTGTGACTTTTCCATGTGTTTGTGTCTCCTGAGCAGTTTGTTAGCTTTTGGACACCTTTTAAAGTGTTTTCTATGTGTTTGTATGTGTTTGTCTGCCATTGGTTTCAATGGGGTTCGACAGTGTTCGTCGAACGTTTGACGAACATTCGTCTAACGCCCCAATTCGACGAACCGAACTCGAACACTAGGGGGGTGGCTCAACACTACTCAGGAACACACTGCATGAATCTGCACAGGGAAGATGTCTAGTCTCACTTGTCAGATACTGGCCACCTAGTCTGTTCAACATGAGGTCTCTAGTCTAACACAGCATGGACTTAACAGAGCCCCAGAGTCACACAGTTCTTCACATGCTCTGCACTTGTCCCCTCAATCAGAGATGCGGGCTCTCAGAGCCAGGGATTAGCAACCACTCACAAAATGCTGGAAAGTAGGGTTAAGCGACTTTTACTTTTTCAGGATCGAATCGGGTTTCGCGAAACCCGACTTTGTCAAAAGTCGAGTCGGGTGAAATCGGCCGATCATTGCAAAAAGTCGGGGGGCCGACTGAAACACGAAACCCAATGCAAGTCAATGGGGAATAAAAGTCGGCAGTGAGTGGAGGACAGAAAAACACCTACAGAGCCCATTTTAATGTCAAAAACATCAATTCTTGTTACTTAAGCCTGTCAATCTTAATTAACCTTATAATAATAGTTAGGTATTGAAAATTGGGGGTCATTTGGTTAAAGTTGTGGGGGGGGGGAGGGCAGGCTCAATTTTTTCTTGGGCCCAGGAAATGTGGAATACGTCACGGTGGTGGAGCAGGGAGAGGTAAGTATTTCAACTTTGCAAGTGCTGTGATCCTGAGCAAGCGGGGGGGGCACACTCGTT
Source organism: Ranitomeya imitator (assembly GCF_032444005.1). Classification (NCBI taxonomy): domain Eukaryota; kingdom Metazoa; phylum Chordata; class Amphibia; order Anura; family Dendrobatidae; genus Ranitomeya; species Ranitomeya imitator. The sequence goes on from NC_091286.1 coordinate 593,155,644, forward strand.
CGCATTGCCACTGGCACAGGGCCCCTCAAAGTACGGCGTTGTGATTGACGGCGGGGGCGCCTCCCACCAGCAGAGACACTTTTGCGTACTATGAGGGGCCCTGTGCCAGTGACGTCGCCAATGAGTATGCCCCCCTCACCCGTTGAAGGAACCTGCACTTTCATCTGAACCTTCCTCTTTGTCCCCATGAAAGGTGGAATAGTATGCGGGAAGGGGAACCTGAGTTTCAGCAGGGTCAGATTCAGGCTGTGTAGAGTGCAAGGGGAATGTAGTGGTCTGTGTCAATGTACCAGCAGACTCATCTAGCAGTGGCTGGGCAATGGGCAGGAATGAGGAGTAAACACAGATATAGGCCCAAAATAAAAAAGCAGTCTAAAAGCTGTTAAAAATTGGTAACAGGAGTAAACAGGCGGCATTGGTTTGTTCAGTGGAGGAGAACAACAATCAGCGGCAGACACCATTAGTAGGCCCAACCAAACAAGTAGGCCAAATGCAGTTTCATATTCTAAATATAGGCCGAAAGCCTGAAGATTGAAGCTCAGCTTTGTGTAACATAGTAACATAGTAACATAGTTAGTAAGGCCGAAAAAAGACATTTGTCCATCCAGTTCAGCCTATTGTAGTAGAGGAAAACAAGAGGCAGCAGCAGACAATGTTACTAAACCCAAACCAAGAACTAGGCCAAATGTAGTTTCATATTGTTGTTACAGGCCGAAAGCCTGAAGCTTCAAGCTCAGCTTTGTTTAGTAGAGGAAAACAAGAGGCGGCAGCAGACAATGTTACTAGGCCCAACCCAACAAGTAGGCCAAATGCAGTTTAATATAAAAAATATTTAAACGAAAGCCTGAAGATTGAAGTGCAAGAAAAATAAACTAAGAGAACACCAAGGAGCGGCAGACACCGTTAGTAGGCCCCAACCCAACAAGTAGGGCAAATGCAGTTTAATATTTGAAACGGGACAACAGTTGAAGTTCAGCTTTGTTCAGTGAAGGAAAAAAAAGATGCAGCGGCAGACACCGTTATTACGAACAAATAATAAAGACAGTGGTAGTAGGCGCAAAGTATTAAATGGAGTCCAGGGCCCCTGTATATTTTAACTATCATCTTTCATTTCAAATAATTCGTATTGGCAGTGCCATTTCAGGTTTTACCCGCACAGACTACACAGTGGTGGAGCTAGGAGAGCTAGTATTGCAAGTGGTAGAGCACAGTTCAATCTGGGGGGGGGGAACACTCTCTTGTGGACGGCAGTACTGGCACAGGGCCCCTCATATTACGACGGTGTAATATGAGTTGTGGTTCAGTGTCTCCCCCCCAAAAATGAGGAAGTCTGGTGGAAGAGGCCGTGGGCGGGGGTTGCCAGCTGGTACTGATGGTGCTGGTGGTGCTACATCTCATGGTAATGGCAAAAGCACAGTAGCACCTAAGGCTGGAGGTGTTCAGCCTGCGTCATCGTCTGGCTACACAAGTCCTCGAAGGCTCCCTTATCTGGGAGTAGGAAAACAGCTTTTAAAGCCGGAGAAGCAGGAAAAAGTGTTGTCTTTCCTTGCTGACTCACCCTCTAGCTCTTTCGCCTCCTCTTCCCAAAGTTCTAAATGTAAGAGCAGCCAGTCGTCAGTGGATGCTCCCGGTCAGGAAAAAGACGTTTCCTTGTGTCCTTCTCCCAAACCAAAAGTGAAGGATGCAGCAGGCGACACTACAGGTTACTCCATGAAGCTCTTTACACATACCGTGCCTGGGTTCGAAAGGGAAATTGTACACTACAAATTACAAGAAGAATAGGACATGGAGTGCACTGATGCACAGCCACAGCTAGATTGTGATGCTGTTCCATTGACTGTGAACACTACATTGCCCTTGCAGTTTACAGAGCCAGAATGTGACCCTGATGAGACTATGGTGCCCTGTCCAGAACGCTATAGCACCTTACAAAGTGACACTGAGGAAGGTGCACATGACATTGAGGAGGAGGTGATAGATGACCCAGTTGTTGACCCAGATTGGCAGCCATTGGGGAAGAGGGTGCCGCTGCCACTAACTTCTGAAGCGGAGGAGAATGATCCGCATCAGCCATCTACATTGCAACAGCTGTCATCTGGCAGGCCCGTATCAGGCCAAAAATGTTTGCGAAAAACAAAAACAGTGTTAGGAGAGCGTGGTCATTCGGTGAAAGTAGCACAGCGCACAATGCCTGAAAAGGTTTTCGATAGTAGGAAGAGTGTAGCGTAGCAATTTTTTCACCAAGATCAGAATGATCAGTCAAAAGTTATCTGTAAGAAATGCTCCAAGACCTTTAGCAGAGAGAAGAATCTTCAAAATTTAAATACAACGTGCATGCTTAGACATTTAACCACCATGCACTTGCAAGCCTGGACTAACTACGAAACGTCCCGTACCATTAGTTCACCTGCTCGGAGTGAAGGTAGTCAGTGCTACATTGCTTCCCTCACTGTAAGCCCACCGGTTAGGACACCACCAGCAGCAAATGTGGAGGTATCGTCGTAATGCCAAAGCAGTCAGGGAATCACAAGGTTATTGGTAGGAAAGACTCTATGTTGGGCAACAACAAGAATACCATAACAAACTCTCTCTCAATCCGCCATGTCCACCACCACCACCACCGCTAGTTCCGCCATATGCAGCTCTCCAGTCCAGCTCCCCCTACAAGAGACTCTCGTTAGGAAAAGAAAGTACTTATCATCTCATCTGCGTACACAGGATTTGAATGCTCACATTGCTATACTAATCTCATTACAGATGATGCCCTAGCATTTGGTTGAAAGCGAAGCTTTCAAAGACCTGATGGCCCACGCAGTACCCCGCTATGACATACCCAGTCGACATTTCTTTGCGAGAAAAGCCATCCCAGCCCTCCACCAGTATGTCAAAGACCGCATTGTCCATGCCTTGAGGCAATCAGTCAGTGGAAAGGTGCACCTCACAACAGATGCATGGACCAGTAGGCATGGCCGGGGACGTTCCGTGTCAATCACGGCGCACTGGGTTAATGTGTAGGATGCAGGGTCCACAGGGGGCAGCCATAGTGCGACAGTTCAGCCTATCCCACAGTCTCAGGAAAAAGTTGGCATGCGGCGTTCGCAACTCCTCCTCCTCCTCCAGAAGTGAAAGCTCATGTACAGAGCACAGTCGCCCTACCACTCCATCCGCAGCTGCCAGTGTTGCACACGGGGTGTCCCATTATCGAACAAATAGTGGTAAGCGTCAGCAGGCTGTGTTGCAAATGAAGTGTTTGGGCGACAACAGACACACCGCGGAAGTACTGGTGGAGTACTTGCAGCAACAAACTCAGTCATGGCTGGGCAGTGTACATCTTGAGGCAGGCAAGGTATTCAGTGATAACGGAAGGAATTTTATGGCTACCATAGCCCTTTCAGAACTGAAACACATTCCTTGCCTGGCTCACACCTTTAACCTGGTGGTGCAGGGCTTCCTCAAAAATTATCCAAAGTTACCAGCCCTGCTCCTGAAGGTGCGAAGACTTTGCTCGCACATCCGCCGGGTGCCCATACACTCCAGCCGTATGCTGAACCATCAGCGATCGCTGAATCTTCCCCAGCACCGCCTAATAGTCGATGTTGCAACAAGGTGGAACTCCACACTGCACATGATTCAGAGGCTGTGCGAACAGAGGCGTGCTGTTATAAATTTGTGGGAGGATACACGGGCAGGCACTTGGATGGAAGACATGGAGTTGTCTGGTGTGCAGTGGTCGACGCCATCATAAGCATTAACATCCCACTTATGCGTCTGCTGATGCAAAGTTTGATGCACATTAAGGAGCAGGCGTCTGCAGCCGAGGAGGAGGGAAGCCTTGATGACAGTCAGCCATTGTCTGCTCAGGGAACTGTACAGGACGAATTGGCGGACGAAGAGGATGAGGAGGAGGATGATGGGGATGAATATGTATGGGAGGAGGATGATTCTCAGGTGGCAATAGAAACTGGTGGCATTGCAAGGTCTGGTACAGGTTTATTGCGGGACACTTGTGATGTTGATTTGCAAGAAAGTGGGCCTCAACCCAGCAGAAACAGTTAATTCACACCTGGAACATTGGCCCACATGGCTGAGTATGCCTTGCGTATCCTAAAAAGGGACCCCCGCATTTTTAAAATGATGACCGATGACGACAACCGGTTGGCCTGCCTCCTGGATACAAGATATAAAGGAAAACTGCAAAATATCATGCCACATGAGAACCTAGGTCAAATATTGGCTACCAAACAAGTAACTCTTGTAGACCGTTTGGTTCAGGCATTCCCAGCACACAGCGCCGGTGATGGTTCTCACACGAGCTGCAGGGAGCAACATGGCAGAGGTGCTAGAGGTGCAGAAATCCGAAGTGGCGTTGGACAGAGGGGTTTTACGACAAGGTTGTGGAATGATTTCACAATGACCGCTGAGACGACAGGGACATCTGCATCGATTCAAAGTGAGAGGAGACAGCATTTGTGCAGTATGGTTACAAACTACTTTTCCGCCCTTATCGATGTTCTCCCTCTCAGGTCATTCCCCTTTGATTACTGGGCATCTAAACTAGACACCTGGCCTGAATTGCCAGAATATGAATTACAGAACCTCGATTGCCCTGCTGTCAGTGTGCTTTCAGAAAGAGTGTTCAGTGCTGCTGGTTCAATACTGATCGAAAAAAGGACACGTCTGGCTACCAAAAATGTTGATGATCTAACCTTCATTTAAATTAAAGAAGTTGTCCACTACTATAAAGTTTTTTGTTTTTTTTCATAAATCTTGCTATTATGTGCCACTGAAAACATCTACTGTGTTTATTTTAGCAATATTACCTGTTATCATGCTGTAGCAGCACATCTTCAGTGCTGGATTCAGCTCTCATGGGGTTAAGATTTGTGGTGTCATTTCTGTCCAACTCCTCTTTTACATTTGTCCAACCCACACTCCATTACACACAGATAGATAGATGATAGATAGATAGATAGATAGATAGATAGATAGATAGATAGATAGATAGATAGATAGAATGAATGAGATAGATAGATAGATAGATAGGGGATAGATAGATAGAAGGAATGAGATAGATAGATAGATAGATAGATAGATAGATAGATAGATAGATAGATAGATAGATAGGGGATATATAGATAGATAGATAATAGATGATAGATGGATAGATAGATGTGGGATAGATAGATAGATATTAGCTAGATAGACAGACAGATAGATAGAATTAGATAGATAGATAGATAGATAATAGATAGATAGATAGATAGATAGATAATAGATTGATAGATAATAGATAGATAGATAGACAGACAGACAGATAGATAGAATTAGATAGATATGGGATAGATAGATATATACAGATATATCTATATATCTATTTCCATAGATCTGTCCATATCCATGTTTCTAAACCCCTTCACCCCTGGAGCTTTTTTCGTTTATCGCTCCCCTTCTTTCCAGAGCCATAATTTTTGCGTCAATATGGCCATGTGAGGGCTTATCTTTTGCGGGACAAGTTCTACTTTTGAACGACCTCATTGGTTTTACCATATCGTGTAGTAGAAAATGTGAAAAAATTCAAAGTATGATGAAATTGCAAAAAAAGTGCAATCCCACACTTGTTTTTTGCTTGCCTTTTTGCTAGGCTCACTAAATGCTAAGGCTGTGTGCACACGTTGCGGATTTGATTGCAGATCGCAGTGTTTTTTGCCGTACGGAATTGCATTAAATCCGCAGTGTAGTGCACAACCAATGTAAGTCTATGGGAGCCGCAGACTTGTTGTGCACATGCTGCGGAAAAGGCCGCACCGAAACGCAGCTTTTTTTTTCTCCGCAGCATGTCAATTCTTTTGTGCCGAACTGCAGCGTTTCTGCACGCTTACGCCGGGATCACACACCGCGAGATACGGCCGAGTCTCGCAGGTTAAATGCAAGCTCTGGCACCAGCACTCTGGAGCGGAGCGTGCGGCCGCATAGCAATACATGGAGCTGCACGCTCCGCTCCGGAGTGCCGGTGCCAGAGCTTGTATTTAACCTGCGAGACTCGGCCGTATCTTGCAGTAGTGTGACTCCGGCCTTACACTTTCATTGAGATGTAACAAATATCTGCAGTTTTGCTGCGGATGTGGGTCCGAGAAACGCTGCAGTTCAGGAGGAGGGAAGTGTGTGGGCGGTGACCAGGGCCGGACTGGCCATAGGGCACTTTTGGCAAATGCTAGAAGGGCCGGTGCCAGTAGTGGGCCGCTGCACTCTTTCCCTCCTACTCCCGCCAGTGCCGCCGCCGCATTCAACTATACCGGCGTCTATGACACCGGTATAGTTCAATGCAATGATGGAGGAGAGAGCGTCCGCTGACGCTCCCTCTCCCATCATTCCCCGCTCTGCCTCTGACACTGCGGGTGCGCGATGACGTCATATCATCACAGACCTGCTGTGTCCCGGGCAGACTGCAAACGTCGAGACAGGAGCAGCGCAGGCAAGAGGAAAGGTGAGGAGAGTGTGGAGCCATTATCGGGGGGATGAGATGTGGGTTGTGCTGTATATACCACTGTGTGGGCTGTGCTGTGTATGTACCACTGTGTGGGCTGTGTTGTGTATATACCACTGTGTGGGCTGTGCTGTGTATGTACCACTGTGTGGGCTGTGCTGTGTATATACCACTGTGTGGGCTGTGCTGTGTATATACCACTGTGTGGGCTGTGCTGTGTTTACTACTCCGCGGGCTGTGCTGTATATACTACGACCCGGGCTGTGCTGTATACTACTACGCGGGCTGTGCTATATTATGTGGGCTGTGCTATATACTATGCAAGTTGTGCTATATTATATGCGGGCTTTGATATATACTATGGGAGGTATATTATATTCTATGGGGGAGGCCGTGTTATATACTATGTGGCTGTGTTATATACTATTGCGGGGGTATATTCTATTCTATGGGGGAGGCTGTCTTATATACTATGGGGGGTATATTATATTCTATGGGGGAAGCTGTCTGATATACTATGGGGGGCTGCATTATATTCTATGGGGGCTACATTATACTCTGGGGTGGCTGCATTATACCCAGCAAATTCAGATGTAAGGCTACTTTCACACTTGTATCGGTACGGGGCCGTCGCAAACCTTCGGCCAGACGTACCGACGGACGTTATGCTAACTTTAGCACAACGTGGGCAGCGGATGCAGTTTTACAACGCATCCGCTGCCCATTGTGATGAGCGTGGAGGAGGGGGTGGAGTTCCAGCCACGCATGCGCGGTCGGAAATGGCAGACACGTCGCACAAAAAAAGTTACATTGAACTTTTTTTGGGGCGTTGTGTCTGCCAAAACACGACGGATACGTTGCTAATACAAGTCTATGGGTACAAAACGCATCCTGCGAGCACATTTGCAGGATCCGTTTTTTTTCGCCGGATCTTTTATTTTCTGCCGGATCTTTTTTTTCAGCCGTATCCGTTTTTTACCACCTGATCATTTTTTTCCGCCAAATCCGTTTTTTTCTCATAGAGTTGTATTAGCGCCGGAGTTCGTCTGATGGCCACACGTTTCATCCGTTTTTTGCTAGATCAGTCGCTGTGCATTTTTTCAACGTACCGAAAAACCTTTCCTCTGTATGTGTTTTCCGTCCGGTGGAAACAGCTTTTTTGATGGATCCTGCAAAAACGGATTAAACGTGTGGCCACCAGGCGCAATCCGGCGCTAATACAACTCTATGAGAAAAAACAGATCTGGCGGAAAAAAAAACATCCGTTGGAATAAAATGGATCCGGCGGAAAAAAACGGATCCGGTTGAAAAAAATGGATCTGGCGGAAAAAACGATCCGGTGCAAATAAACGGATCCTGCAAATGTGCTCGCAGGATGCGTTTTACCCATAGACTTGTATTAGCGATGGATCGTAACAGATGGCCAGACATCGCCTCCGTCGTGCTACGGATCCGTCGTGTTTTGGCAGACCATCGGCACAAAAAACGTTCAATTGAAAATTTTTTTGGCCGGCTCGCACGCCATTTTCTACCGCGCATTTGCGGCAGAAACTCCGCCCCCTCCTCTCCGCACTTCAGAATGGGCAGCGGATGCGTTGAAAAACTGCATCCGCTGCCCACGTCGTGCACAAATTTCACAACGTGCGTCGGTACGTCGGCCCGACGCATAGCGATGGACCCGTACTGACGCAAGAGTGAAAGAGGCCTTAATGAGCGATGAATTTAAAAAGAAAAAAAAAAAAGCGGAAAAAAACCCGGCGTGGGCTCCAGCACAATTTTCTGCGCCAGAGGGGGAAAGCCGACGGCCGGGGCCAATATCTGTAGCCTGCTATGAATATCAGCCCGCAGCTGTCTGCGTAGCCTTTACTGGCTATTAAAATAGGGGGACCCCCCCAAAAAAAATGACGTGGGGTCCCCCTATATTTTATAGCCAGAAAAGCTACGCAGACAGCTGCAGGCTGATATTCATAGCCTAGAGAGGGGCCATGGATATTGGCCCCCCCCGGCTACAAATACCAGTCCGCAGCCGCCCCAGAAATGGCGCATCTGTAAGATGCACCAATTGCGGCACTTAGCCCCTCTCTTCCCACTCCCGAGTAGCGGTGGGATATGGGGTAATAAGGGGTTAATGTCACCTTGCTATTGTAAGGTGACATTAAGCCGGGTTAATAACGGAGAGGCGTCAATAAGACGCCTATCCATTACTAATCCAATAGTAAGAAAGGGTTAATAAAACACACACACATTTGGAAAAAAGTATTTTAATATTCTTCATTTAACCATACTTACCATACTTCAGCGCCTGCAAAAAAAAGTAAAATAATAAACCGTATACTACCTTTCCGCCGTAGTCCAATTAATAACGAGTGTCCCACGACAATCTCCCCTATAGAACAGTGATATCGGGTGATGTCACTACTCTATAGGACCCTCAGTGACACACTGACAGAAGACAATGGCTCCTGCAGTGCATCACTGAGATTACTCTAGTTCACTGGTCTCACTTTATGGCAATTGCTGCGTGGGAAAATGTCTCACCCAGCAATGCCAATAGTGAGACTAGGGACTATTTTCTCACAGGGGTGTAGGAATACCTTGTGAGGAATACATGATGGAAGGATACCTTCCATCATTGTGTTCCTGGAGCCCCTGGAGAGTGGTCGCATCAACTGATGCTCCTGCTCTCCACGGGAGTTCGTCGTGGGACACTCGTTTTAATTGGATTTCTGCGGACAGGGAGTATATTGTTTGATCATTATTTTAATATTTTTTACAGGTGACAATGGCTTCGGGTAACAAAGTGACAAGTGATGGTGAGTATGTACTCTATGTTATTTGTACTGTATGTCTGTAGTATGTATGTATGTACTGTATGTCGCATGTCGTTGCATGGTGCATGTCGTTGCATGGTGCATGTCGTCGCATGGTGCATGTCGCATGTCATCGCATGTTGCCGCATGGTGCATGTCGTCGCATGGTGCATGTCGCATGTCGTCGCATGGTGCATGTTGTCGCATGGTGCATGTGGTCGCATGGTGCATGTCGTCGCATGGTGCATGTCGCATGTCGCCGCATGGTGCATGTCGCCGCATGGTGCATGTCACATGGTGCATGTCGCATGCCGTCGCATGGTGCATGTCGTCGCATGGTGCATGTCGTCGCATGTCGTCACATGGTGCATGTCGTCGCATGGTGCATGTTGCATGTCATCGCATGGTGCATGTAGCATGTCGCATGTCATCGCATGGTGCATGTTGTCGCATGGTGCATGTCGTCACATAGTGCATGTCGTCGCATGGTGCATGCAGCATGTCGCCGCATGGTGCATGTCACATGGTGCATGTCGTCGCATGGTGCATGTCGTCGCATGGTGCATGTCGTCGCATGGTGCATGTCGTCGCATGGTGCATGTCGTCGCATGGTGCATGTCGTCACATAGTGCATGTCGTCGCATTGTGCTTGCAGCATGTCGTCGAATGGTGCATGCAGTCGCATGGTGCATGTCGTCGCATTGTGCTTGCAGCATGTCGTCGAATGGTGCATGCAGTCGCATGGTGCATGTCGTCGCATGGTGCATGTCGTCGCATGTAGCATGTTGTTACATGGTGCATGCAGCATGTCGCCGCATGGTGCATGTCACATGGTGCATGTCGCATGTCGTCGCATGGTGCATGTCGTCGCATGCAGCATGTCGTCGCATGGTGCATGTTGCATGTCGTCGCATGGTGCATGTCGTCGAATGTCGCATGGCGCATGTCGTCGCATGGTGCATGTCGCCGCATGGTGCATGCATGTCGTCGCATGGTGCATGTCGTCGCATGGTGTGTTGTTTGTGTGTACTGTGTATGGTTTTTTTTTACATTCAAAACATTAGCCGGATGATGGGACTATTACTGTCCCATCATTGGCTAATGTGTCACTTACTGTCAGTGTAGCAGGCAGAGCCCGATGGGACTTGTAGTCACACATCGCCGGCACGCACACAAACACACACATGCCGGCACGCACACACACACACACACACAGCGCTGGCACGCACACACATAGCGCCGGCACACACACACACACATGCCGGCGGGCAGGCACCCGCACACGCCGGCGGGCAGACCCCCGCACACGCCGGAGGGCAGACCCCCGCACATGCCGGCGGGCAGACCCCCGCACACGTTGGCAGGCAGACCCCCGCACACGCCGGCGGGCAGACCCCCGCACACGCCGGCGGGCAGACCCCCGCACACGTCGGCGGGCAGACCCCCGCACACGGTGGCGGGCAGACCCCCGCACACGCCGGCGGGCAGACCCCCGCACACGCCGGCGGGCAGGCACCCGCACACGCCGGCGGGCAGACATCCGCCCACGCCGGCGGGCAGACACCGGCGCCGGTCCACAAAAACACCGGCGCCGGCGGGCAGATCCCTGGCGACCGCAGCACAGCCCCGCCTGCACATCATGACCCCAGAAGCAGTGAGCACACATGAACGTGGAAGAAAGTGTCTGCCTGATATACGACACACTAGCAGTACAGCTGAATATACACTGTGTGCGAATTTTAATCTTCCTTTTTTTGGGGGGAGACACAGAACCACAACTATGGCCCAGTGGTATAACAGTAAACTATGAACGTGCCAGAAAGTGGCTGGAATTATTATTTCAAAAAAAAAAAAAAATAACAATCTCGCTACAATGAGCTCAGGACAAGTATGGCAGCAATAAAAAGGACTGCTTAACACAAAAATGTGGACAAATACACAAGATAGGTAACTGGGCAGAAAGGAGCAACAGGAATTTTGCTTTAAAAAAAAGCAGTTGGTTTGCACAGCACCGTGCACACAGCTATGCAGCTGCTGCACTAAAATACGACCTCCACTGTCCCTGCACAAAAAGGTGGTGTGGGACAGTGAAAATCGCTCCAGCACAAGCGGTTTGGGGGTTTATATTTCCTCCCTAACTCTGTCCCTGCTTCCGACTAACTGCAGCAACACCTCTCCCTATGCTCAGATCGGCAGAAGTAAGATGGCGGTTGGCGTGCACGCCCCTTTATACCCCCTGTGACGCCACAGACAGCAAGCCAATCACTGCCATGCCCTTCTCAAAGATAGTGGGGACCGAGACCTATGTCATCACGCTGCCCACACTCTGCATCCTCCTTCATTGGATGAAAAACGGCGGTGACAGCGTCATATGAAACGCGACTTTGGCGCTCTGATCGTGTACCGCATGGCCGATCCCACTGTAGGATCGGTTCGGGTTTCATGAAACCCGACTTTGCCTAAAAGTCGCCGATTTATGAAAATGACCGATCCGTTTCGCTCAACCCTACTGGAAAGTACAATCCTCATCAAGTCCAGTCTCCAAACTTTCTCCAGCATTCTTTCATGCATTCTCACAAAGCAGACACTAGACCCCACTGCCCATCCAACACAGTCTTCCCAGCTGCACCTGCTCTCAGCTCAAGCAGGCAAACACCGCAGGGTCCTAGTGCTCTCCTGATGCCATTACAGTTCACATGCTTACACAAGCACAGTGATACTGTTGTTTGTAAACCAGGTATTGGTATTTTTGGCAGTGTGGACAGGTGCCACATCCTGCTAGAGAATGAAATTTCCATCTCCAAAAAGCTTGTCAGCAGAGTGAGGCATGAAGTGCTCAAAAACTTCCTGGTAGACGGCTGCACTGAGTTTGGTCTTGATAAAACACGGTGGAAATACAGTACATCAGCAGATATGAGAAGCACCTGTATATACCCAATAGATTGTCTTGAAGTGTTTTAGTGCTTCCGGTTAGAACTGCTTTTTATCTTCTTCCATGAATGTCTCAGCTGACAATTTTTAACACTGACTATAGTTAGCTGCTTCACAAAACATAATGTACAGCTACGTCCTATACTGGGTCCCTTGAATTAGATGCAGACTTGTAAGCCTATCTTGCACCTTTCTTGACATATGATGGCTAAATTATTCAATTATTATTTTAAGAAAACCTGGCATGGGCCTTTATTTTTCGAGCAGAATATAGGATGGTAGTGATGCGGTCCGCTCCCTCCAGGCCAGGTCTTCCAAGTGGCCCTTGGCTACAGATTTCATTTAAAACCCTGCAGCAAAGGGTTTGGGTCATTCTGGGTTTGCAAACTTGCAGAGCAGGTGGTTATGCAAAGCTCACCCTGTGTGAGGCAACACGGAGCCAAGCGAAGCCAAAAGGCCTGGCACCCCTCAGCGTAGCAAAGAAATGCTGTCACCCACGGCAACCGGTCTCGGATTAGGACTGTCCTGACAACCAGCTGTGATCCGGAGGATTCTGTGTGCTGTTTCTTTTGTGAGTTTTTGGACATTAAAAGACATTTGCTTTGAACTTCCCTGTGGTCCCTATCTATCTGTCACACTGCACCAATCCCGCTGCACTACACCTGTTATATTCCACCGTCAACCTCTGACAGTGAGATTTAATGTACATAAGCAGAGGGTTGCATCCCTTTATTCACCCATCAGCATGGGGTGCCAATGGGTTGCCATTACAGCCGGAGGTCTGCTGAAGACCTGTGTGCTTGTCATAACGAGTCTCCTGTGAAAGTCAGCCTGTAGCTGGCGTTCATAGGGGACTTTGATTTTTTTCTTCATACAGTAATATTGTAGCAATATTGTAAGGACTAACAAATAAAGTAAAAAGTAAAAAAAAGTTTCTAAAATATGAAAAAAACAAACAAACATAAGTAAAACCCATTTTCCCTTCTCCTCCATCAAATATAAAGAAAAAAGCATACTTTGTATCACTACGTCCATCAAAGTTCGATCTAACAAAATATAAAATAAATTAATCCGATTGGTAAATGGCACAATGAGAAAAAAAATCAAACTTCCAAAATTACTTTTTTTCGGCCACCACAACACTGCAATGATATGCCATAACAGTTGATCAAAATATCCTATCCACCCCAAAATGTTATCAGTAAAAGCAGGGCCGGCGTCAGCACCCGATGAACCTGGGCAAGTGCCGGGGCCCTGGCGAGACAGGGGGGCTCATTCAGGGCCGGCGTTAGGGGCAGGCGGCTGCCAGTGCCTAGCACCCCCACTCCCCCAGGGGCCCTAAGCTAGCGGCACATCAGGCAGCTGCTATAGGGCCCCTGTGAGGTAGGGGGCCGCCTGCCACAAGCATCAACTCCCCCGCCGCTGCTTTGAACTTAACCGGCGTCTTCCTCGGATTTGCTGAGCGGTTACCTCGAGACGCAGCTTATTATAGCTTCCTCGGTCCGCTAGAAGCCTCACTCCTTCCCCTGATGAACCCTGGTGCATTATCCTAGGGGGAAACGCGTCGGGATGGGCGGCAGCATTAGGATGAGTACATCCTCTTTTTTGACCATCTTTTTCATGTTTATGATTTGAGAGGTGCTGGTGTATGGCATATTGACTCTTCATTTTGGTCTAAGCATGATATGTTGCCTGCACAAGTGTATACCCCCTTTTTTTCAGTTATTATACTGTACTAACTATTAAGGTTATACTATAAGTGTCTTGTATGGTGTTTAAAACAGGTTCATTATTGCCGTACAATGCAATTATTTATTTTGTCTCTGAACATTAGACACTTTGTGCACCTCTCTCATTAGAAGGGTAACTGTTTATATGACCCCTTCCTGTGGAAACTATTCCACATTAGATCTTTTAAGCTATTTCTTTGCACCTTATATGTATTTGTGCACTTTATGTTAAGTTATGGTGTGGTGGTGGTTTCATTTTGTTAAGATCCTGTAGGGTCATAAGGGAGAGCCGTCGACGAGTGGGGGCGCCACATCGATTTTAGGGTGCCAACCTCCGCTGTGAGGTAGGGCGAGTTAGGGAAAGATCACGACCCCCCCCACCGTTTAGTCTCTATCCTTTCATATATTATTTGTGTTAAGATAGATTAAGGTGTTACTGTCTCCTGACCCGTCTATATGGGTAATTTTTACTCAATATTTATTAAAAGTTACATTTTAAAAGGGTTTTTTCAGTCCTATGGTTATATACTGTGCTATATACTATATGGGCTGTTATATGCTACATGGGCTGAGCTGTATACTACATGGGCTGTTATATGCTATGTGGGCTGTGCTATATACTACATGGCTGTTCTATATACTACGTGGGCTGTGTTATATATTATGTGGCTGTGCTATATACTATATGGGCTGTTAAATGCTACGTGAGCTTTGCTATATACTGCGTGGCTGTGTTATATGCTACGTGGTCTGTTATATACTACATGGCTGTTTTATATGCTACGTGGCTTTGCTATATACTACGTGGGCTGTTATATACTACATGGCTGTGTTTATATGCGATCATGAATCGTGGTATGTGTTAAAGTGGGGGCCCACTGAGACTCTTTCGCCCGGGACCCTCAAAAAACTGGAGCCAGGCCCTGAGTAAAAGCGTCAGCTCAGGTTGCAAAAAATAAGCCTTCATCCAGACCCAGATCCCAATGGATGAGCCCCAATGGGGACAGCAATGATAATGTGTGTAAAGCGCTGCGGAATATGTTAGCGCTATATAAAAATAAAGATTATTATTATTTATTATTATTATTATTGGTCTCAGAAAATGGAGACAAAAGCAATTTTGTTTTAATTTGTATTCTTTTTTACAAATTTCTGAAAAGTAAATAAAAGTAAATAAAAAAAGCTATGCTTGTTTGGTATCTGAAATCACATAATACAAAAACAATTGGCATATAAAGGGACCATAGTCCCTCAAATATAATAGGGAACTCACAGATAAATTTATCCTAAAGGTAAACGGAGTAATTATCCCCCCAAAAAAACAGCATCAAATAAAATTCAATAAAATTAATTGTGACAATACAAAGATTAAAAACAACTTTTATTACAAATATCAAGGATAAAAATATTACAATGATCACAATAGTCAGCAATATGAAAAAGTACAGTTATGCTTTCCACTTTGATGGAAAATAACCATATACTGTATATAGTGATGAGTGCTTACCCATAGAGTCAAATATCTTGGTGCACGTCAGCAGCTTGTTTCCTGTGGGCTTCCTCCAGGGGCTGTTTTTCATTTTACTAAATATTGTGATAGGATTATCATGTGAATTTTATATTCTGACTTGAGCGCCATCTTGTGGCCATACTAAAATACTGTCTTTTTTTTTTGGAAAATGTAATTGTCATATATTTTCCACTAACTACTATCATCATGTGTGTGGATATACCTTTAGATACTCTAATATCTGTTGATTATATAGCAACTATTATGATTGGTGCAGTCTTTTTCTTGCGTCCACACCACACTTGCGACTAGTTTTAATAATTGTCTTAACTTTATACTGTATATTGTCCATTCATTGTTATAGTTTTATCCTTGATATTTGCAATAAAATTGACACGTTTTCAATCCTTACACTTTCACTATGGATGTTATTTTTTGCTGTTTGTTTTTTGGGGGGATAAATTCCCCATTTTCCTGTAAGATGTATACATGTTTGGAATTTACATAATCATAGTGACCTGGAGAATCATACTGCCAGTTCAGTTAAATAATAAATAAATCATGGCAACTAAAAAAAAAATGTGGATTTGATCTTTTTTTTCCCCTATCTTGAAGCACTTCTTTTCCGCTTTCCAGTGCATCACATGATAAAACGAATGGTGTCAAAAGAACAACTCGGCCCACAAAAAATAAGCCCTTATACCGCCATGTGGATGGAAAAATAAAAAAAAGGGTATAACTTGAGAAAAAAACAAAAATGGAAATTGGTAGCAGCAGGGTGGGGTTAGGCCGGGTTTACATCTGCGTTCTGCAGCCCTGCGTAGGGCTGCGTACTTTTTTCCTTTTTATTCGCACAGCTGCGCATGCGTCCGCGTACCTATCTTTAACACTGGGTACACGGTGACATGCGTTTGCCTGCAGATGCGTCTGCGTGTGTCATTTTGACGTGCCGCCGAACGCAACATGTTGCGCTCCCGTGCGGTCAGCGGGCACGTCAAAACGACGCATGTGAACGCATCCGCAGACAAACACATTAGTTTTTGTTCACGATAGGTTATATTTCCATTCTTGACAGCTATGGTGGATCTTCCTTTTCAAGTAACTTCAGTTAAACTTGTTTTTTATAAATCAATAGTACACGTGAAAATAAGAAACGTTGCAATAACACTTGTTACATAAATCAACTTTTTCTCCACCTGTGCTGATTCTTCCTTCTTAATTAACAGGTAAAATCTGTTTTCAGTGAATACAGACATTACAAAGTTGCTTATTTTCATGTGGAATTGTAATTAACAAAATGGAAATGGAAACAATGGTTAAGCCTTGAATAATACCAGCATCACCCTCCTAACCAATTGTCATTCCCAGGCATTCTTGGCAGTTGATGGTACTCTGCCAAAACAAGGTGATGCTCACTGATGAGTTTGATATGTATAGTTGTGATAAGATTCAAAGTGAATCGGTATAAAATCAGTTCTTTATTAAAATATAAAAAAATATAAAAAAAAGCGACACAGCAGAGAAACAGGATAGAAAATGAAGTCACCCAGAGCGTAGTATGTATTAATTATTATAAATATGCATATAAAGTGAATACATAAACAAATAAGATAGACTTAGAGTATATAGACCAATTTGGTATTGAGGTTGTATGGAGAGTTCCTGTATTGGACGAGAGTAAAAAAAATATATATGTTAATCATTTGTTCCGGGCTCCGGAGTGTGCGGTACGTGGAAGAGAACTCTGCCTTCAATGTTAGTTTACGTACCACCCCCCTCCCATGCACTTCAGGACATAACGTAAATACATAACGAATATACAGCTCTGGCAAAAATAAAGAGGCCACTGCAAAATTTTCAGTTTGTCTGATTTTTCTCTTTATAGTTATATTTTTGAGTAAAATGTAAATTGTTCTTTTATTCTAGAAACTACTGACAACATGGCTCTGAATTTCCAAGCAATACATTTTGTATTTATTTTCTGAAAATGATAAATGGTCAAAATAACAAAAAAATTAATTGCTTGCAGGCCTCAAATAATGACCCCCAAAAAGATCATAATCATTTAGAAACGACAATACTAATGTTTTAACTCAGAAAGAGTTCAGAAATCAATATTTGGTGGAATAACCATGATCCAGCAGAGGGCGCATCACCGCGAATAAAGGTAACTACAGGTCATTGACCTACATTACCTTCATTCCCCAGGGTTTTACAGGCAAGAGCACAGCTGCATTATAGCAGAGCTCCTGCCTGTAAAATATTTTAACCCCTTCAGATGGATTTACATCATGGGACATATCGATGGAAGGTATGAGATATTGTTGGTTTATTATTTTTAATTTGTTACAGGTCGAGGGTCTTCAGGTGGATTGAGAGTGCAATAAAATATTACAACAACCAGTGTTTATTTCATTAAAATACTTTGCAATATTGTGTGTGTGTTTTTCTTAACTATTTCATGCTATTGGATTAATAATGGATAGGTGTCATAATTGACACCTCTCCATTAGTAATCTGGCTTAATGTCACCTTACAACAGCAAGGTGACATCAACCCTTCATTATCCCATATCCCACCTCTACACGGGAGTGGGAAGAGAGTGGCCAAGTGCTAGAATAGGCGCATCTTCCAGATGTGCCTTTTCTGGGGTGTCTGGGTTCAGATGTTTTTAGCCAGGGGGGCCAATAACCATGGAACCTCTCTAGGCTATTAATATCTGTCCTCAGTCACTGGCTTTACCACTCTGGTGGAGAAAATTGCGCGGGAGCCCACGCCAATTTTTTCTGCGATTTATCACCTAAACAGATGAGCTTCAGAAGAGCGTCCTGACGATTTGCCAAGGCAGCACTGCAGACTTCTTAGCTGAGGAGTAATGAGGAGGCTACTTTTGGTGAGGAGGAGGAGAAACAGAACTGTAATACAAGGAAACTGAAACACTGATGGAAGTTAGGATGCTATTCTTGGTGTGGGTAACTTGTGTGATGTTCAGTGTTATGGACCTGGTGGTTAGGAGCACCCGGAACGACCTGATGGATAAACTCACACAGGACAAGCTCTGGGAAGTGGGAGCTCTGCTGACCGCAACCCCTAATCCTATCACACAACTAGAAATAGCCGTGGAGCGTACCTAACACGACCTAGATGCCTCTTCACAGCCTAAGAGCTAACTAGCCCTAAAGATAGAAAATAAAGCCTACCTTGCCTCAGAGAAATTCCAAAAAGGAAAAGGCAGCCCCCCACATATATTGACTGTGAGTTAAGATGAAAGTCACAAACACAGAAATGAAACAGGTTTCAGCAAAGGGAGGCCAGACTTACCTTTCCTATCCTCAGTCTGTTTAGTATCTTTGCGGTCAGCACAAAAAACTACAAAAGACCACGAAGAGTGTGCAAAAAGACCTCCGCACCGACTCACGGTGCGGAGGTGCCACTCTGCATCCCAGAGCTTCCAGCTAGCAAGGCAAAATCATGATAGCCAACTGGACAAGGAAACAATGAACAAATAATAACTAGCAGGGACTTAGCTTCTGCTGGAGTAGACAGGTCACCAGAAAGATCCAAGAGCGAACTGAACCAGTACAAGAACATTGACAGCTGGCATGGAGTAACGATCTGAGTGGAGTTAAATAGAACAGCCAGCCAAAGAATAAACTACGTCACTTGTGGAAGGAACCTCAGAAGCAGCAGCTCCACTCACAGCCACCAGAGGGAGTCCATGGACAGAACTCGCCGAAGTACCATTCATGACCACAGGAGGGAGTTCGAAAACAGAATTCACAACAGTACCCCCCCCTTGAGGAGGGGTCAACAAACCCTCACCAGAGCCCCCAGGCCGATCAGGACGAGCCAAATGAAAGGCACGAACTAGAACGGCAGCATGAACATCAGAGGCAAAAACCCAGGAATTATCTTCCTGACCATAACCCTTCCACTTGACCAGGTACTGGAGTTTCCGTCTCGAAATACGAGAATCCAAAATCTTCTCCACCACATACTCCAACTCCCCCTCGACCAACAACGGGGCAGGAGGATCAACGGAGGGAACCATAGGCGCCACGTATCTCCGCAATAACGACATATGGAACACATTATGGATGGCAAAAGAAGCTGGAAGGGCCAAACAAAATGACACAGGATTGAGAACCTCAGAAATCTTATACGGACCAATGAAACGAGGCTTAAACTTAGGAGAGGAAACCTTCATAGGAACATGACGAGATGACAACCAAACCAAATCCCCAACACAAAGTCGGGGACAAACACAGCGCCGGCGGTTAGCCAAACGTTGAGCCTTCTCCTGGGACAATGTGAAATTGTCCACCACATGAGTCCAAATCTGCTGCAACCTGTCCAACACCGTATCCACACCAGGAGAGTCCGAAGGCTCAACCTGCCCTGAAGAGAAACGAGGATGGAAACCAGAACTACAGAAAAAAGGCGAAACCAAAGTAGCCGAGCTGGCCCGATTATTAAGGGTGAACTCAGCCAAAGGCAAGAAGGACACCCAATCATCCTCATCAGCAGAAACAAAGCATCTCAGATATGTCTCCAAAGTCTGATTAGTTCGTTCGGTTTGGCCATTTGTCTGAGGATGGAAAGCCAAAGAAAAAGACAAATCAATGCCCATCTTAGCACAAAGGGACCGCCAAAACCTCGAAACAAACTGGGAACCTCTGTCCGAGACGATGTTCTCCGGAATGCCATGCAAACGAACCACATGCTGGAAAAACAATGGCACCAAATCAGAGGAGGAAAGCAATTTAGACAAGGGTACCAAATGAACCATCTTAGAGAAGCGATCACAAACCACCCAAATGACCGACATCCTTTGAGAGACAGGGAGATCTGAAATAAAATCCATGGAAATATGCGTCCAGGGCCTCTTCGGGACCGGCAAGGGCAAAAGCAACCCACTGGCATGAGAACAGCAGGGCTTAGCCCGAGCACAAGTCCCACAGGACTGCACAAAAGAACGCACATCCCGTGACAAAGAAGGCCACCAAAAGGATCTAGCCACCAAATCTCTGGTACCAAAGATTCCAGGATGACCCGCCAACACCGAACAATGAACCTCAGAGATAAATCTACTAGTCCATCTATCAGGGACAAACAGTTTCTCCGCTGGACAACGGTCAGGTCTATCAGCCTGAAACTTCTGCAGCACACGCTGCAAATCAGGGGAGATGGCAGACAAAATTACCCCCTCTTTGAGAATACCCGCTGGCTCAGGAACACCCGGAGAGTCAGGTACAAAACTCCTTGACAGGGCATCAGCCTTCACATTCTTAGAGCCCGGAAGGTACGAAACCACAAAATCAAAACAGGAGAAAAACAGCGATCATCGAGCCTGTCTAGGATTCAACTGTTTGGCAGACTCGAGATAAGTCAAATTCTTGTGATCCGTCAAGACCACCATGCGATGCTTGGCTCCTTCAAGCCAATGTCGCCACTCCTCGAATGCCCACTTCATGGCCAACAACTCTCGATTGCCAAAATCATAATTGCGCTCAGCAGGCGAGAATTTTCTAGAAAAGAAGGCACATGGTTTCATCACCGAGCCATCAGAACTTCTTTGCGACAAAACAGCCCCTGCTCCAATCTCAGAAGCATCAACCTCAAACTGAAACGGGAGCGAAACATCTGGCTGGCACAACACAGGGGCAGAAGAAAAACGACGCTTCAACTCCTGAAAAGCCTTTACAGCCGCCGAGGACCATTTGACCACATCAGCATCTTTCTTGGTCAAATCAGTCAACGGTTTAGCAACACTAGAAAAATTAGCGATGAAGCGACGATAAAAATTAGCAAAGCCCAGGAACTTCTGCAGGCTCTTCACAGATAACGGCTGAGTCCAATCATAAATGGCCTGAACTTTAACAGGGTCCATCTCGATAGTAGAAGGGGAAAAAATTAAACCCAAAAATGAAACCTTCTGAACCCCAAAGAGACATTTCGACCCCTTCAAAAACAAGGAATTCGCACAAAGGACCTGGAACACCATTCTGACCTGCTTCACATGAGACTCCCAATCATCCGAAAAGACCAAAATATCATCCAAATATACAATCATGAATCTATCCAGGTACTCTCGGAAGTTGTCATGCATAAAGGACTGAAACACAGATGGAGCATTAGAAAGCCCGAATGGCATAACCAGGTACTCAAAATGGCCCTCGGGCGTATTAAATGCTGTTTTCCATTCATCGCCCTGTTTAATTCGCACAAGATTATACGCCCCTCGAAGATCAATCTTGGTGAACCAACTAGCCCCCTTAATCCGAGCAAACAAATCAGACAGCAGCGGCAAAGGGTACTGAAATTTGACTGTGATCTTATTAAGAAGGCGGTAATCAATACAAGGTCTCAAAGAGCCATCCTTCTTGGCCACAAAAAAGAACCCTGCTCCCAACGGTGATGACGACGGGCGAATATGACCTTTCTCCAAGGATTCCTTTATATAACCCCGCATAGCGGCGTGCTCTGGCACAGATAAATTAAACAGTCGGCCCTTAGGAAACTTACTACCAGGAATCAAATTAATAGCACAATCGCAATCCCTATGAGGAGGTAAGGCACCGGATTTGGGCTCTTCAAAAACATCCCAGTAATCTGACAAAAACTCAGGGACTTCAGAAGGAGAGGAAGGCGAAATTGACAGCAATGGAACATCACCATGTACCCCCTGACAACCCCAGCCGGTCACAGACATAGATTTCCAATCCAATACTGGATTATGGACCTGTAGCCATGGCAACCCCAAAACGACCACATCATGCAGATTATGCAACACCAAAAAGCGAATATCCTCCTGATGTGCAGGAGCCATGCACATGGTCAATTGAGTCCAGTACTGAGGCTTATTCTTGGCCAAAGGCGTAGCAGCAATTCCTCTCAATGGAATAGGATACTGCAAGGGCTCCAAGAAAAAACCACAGCGCCTGGCAAACTCCAAGTCCATCAAATTCAGGGCAGCGCCTGAATCCACAAATGCCATAACAGAATAGGACGACAGAGAGCAAATCAGAGTAACGGACAAAAGAAATTTAGACTGTACCGTACCAATGGTGGCAGACCTAGCGAACCGCTTAGTGCGCTTAGGAAAATCGGAGATAGCATGAGTGGAATCACCACAGTAAAAACACAGCCCATTCCGACGTCTGTGTTCTTGCCATTCAGCTCTGGTCAAAGTCCTATCACATTGCATAGGCTCAGGCCTATGCTCAGAGAATACCGCCAAATGGTGCACAGCTTTGCGCTCACGCAAGCGCCGATCGACCTGAATGGCCAAGGACATAGACTCATTCAGACCAGCAGGCGTGGGAAACCCCACCATGACATCCTTAAGGGCTTCAGAAAGACCCTTTCTGAAAATTGCCGCCAGGGCACACTCATTCCACTGAGTAAGCACAGACCACTTTCTAAACTTCTGACAGTACACCTCCGCTTCATCCTGACCCTGACACAAAGCCAGCAAGATTTTCTCTGCCTGATCCACTGAATTTGGTTCATCATAAAGCAATCTACATCACGCAATGCAGGATCTCCTGGCGCAAGGGAAAATGCCCAGTCTTGAGGGTCACCACGCAACAAAGAAATAATGATTTTTACTTGTTGAACGGGGTCACCAGAGGAGCGGGGTTTCAAAGCTAGAAACAGTTTACAATTATTTTTGAAATTCAGGAATTTAGATCTATCCCCAGAAAACAAATCAGGAATTGGAATTCTAGGCTCTAACATCGGATTCTGAACCACAAAATCTTGAATGTTTTGTACCCTTGCAGTGAGATGATCCACACAAGAGAACAGACCTTGAATGTCCATATCTACACCTGTGTCCTGAACCACCCAGAGGTTAAGGGAAAAAGAAAGACAAAAAACACTGCAGAGAAAAAGAAATGGTCTCAGAACTTCTCTTATCCCTCTATTGAGATGCATTAATACTTTTGCCAGCTGTACTGTTATGGACCTGGTGGTTAGGAGCACCCGGAACGACCTGATGTTAAACTCACACAGGACAAGCTCTGGGAAGTGAGAGCTCTGCTGACCGCAACCCCTAATCCTATCACACAACTAGAAATAGCCGTGGAGCGTACCTAACACGACCTAGACGCCTCTTCACAGCCTAAGAGCTAACTAGCCCTAAAGATAGAAAATAAAGCCTACCTTGCCTCAGAGAAATTCCCCAAAGGAAAAGGCAGCCCCCCACATATATTGACTGTGAGTTAAGATGAAAGTCACAAACACAGAAATGAAACAGGTTTCAGCAAAGGGAGGCCAGACTTACTAAACAGACTGAGGATAGGAAAGGTATCTTTGCGGTCAGCACAAAAAACTACAAAAGACCACGAAGAGTGTGCAAAAAGACCTCCGCACCGACTCACGGTGTGGAGGTGCTACTCTGCATCCCAGAGCTTCCAGCTAGCAAGGCAAAATCATGATAGCCAACTGGACAAGGAAACAATGAACAAATAATAACTAGCAGGGACTTAGCTTCTGCTGGAGTAGACAGGTCACCAGAAAGATCCAAGAGCGAACTGAACCAGTACAAGAACATTGACAGCTGGCATGGAGTAACGATCTGAGTGGAGTTAAATAGAACAGCCAGCCAAAGAATAAACTACGTCACCTGTGGAAGGAACCTCAGAAGCAGCAGCTCCACTCACAGCCACCAGAGGGAGTCCATGGACAGAACTCGCCGAAGTACCATTCATGACCACAGGAGGGAGTTCGAAAACAGAATTCACAACAGTTCAGGCCTCATACTCTGTCCCAAACTCCTTCAGGTTCACCCAGTGTAAAATAAGGGAAATGTAGCATCCCTCTCCACAAGAAATTGTCCACGTCTGTGGTAAAGTAGACCTTCCCTGTGACTGCTTTGACCAGAGCACGGCTCGTTTTGTGTAACACGACTGCTTATTTTGACAGCACACTGGGAAAAATAGTGTCGTATGGTAACCGAGTACCGGTGGGGCTACCACCACCAAGAGGTCGCGGAAAGACTTAGTTCCTACATGTAGAAACTGCAACATTTCCAAGGCCATCAATCTAGCTATGCGTTTTGGCCTGTAGGTGGGTGAGTCGATATTTCTGCTTTATGTTAAATGTCTGGGGCAGGGACAAGTGAATGCTGCGCTCGGACAACAAACTGGACGTGGTTGCTGACTGTTGTGTCTGTGCAACTGCAGGCTGTGGGCAGGTGGAATCAGCTCCTGCTTCATGGAGAGCAGTTTGGGGAGGCCGTAACACAGGGGAAGGGGCAGTGGTTTCAGCATCAGACACAGATATTGTACCCAAGTGTGAGGGATGAGGGAGACACCATTTTGATCTATTACTTTCAGGCCAAATATATTATCCAGACTTTTCCGTCTCCTCATGCTCCTGAACTGTGGCCCCCACAAATGGAATAAACACAATTTCTCAAAATAACAAGACTTTGCCATGTGGCCAGAGAATTAGAGGCCATGTGTTAATTAATGCGAAGAGGAACAGAGCTGGGACCCCCTGCTGTCTTTTGTGCAGGGTGGTCGGTTATCAATGGAAGCCCTAGATGGAGCGGCACCAACACATAAAGATGAATTATGAGAGTAACTCGCATGTCAGGGTTAAGTCATATATACCACAAGAATGCTGGGAGGCCTCCGCACATATATGGGTCTCATTGTTCTCTAGCTGTCTGAGAACCTGAGCTATTGTGACTAGCTATCCAGAACCACTTAGCCAACCCAAGTTTCCATATCAGTCAAGCCCCAACAAACCTGTTGACACATCAGTCATCTCGTTTGGTCCTCCCACTAGGAAGTTATGACCCATCCTAGATATTGGGAATTATTTCAGCTAGGAGGTCAGGGGAGAAGATATATGTTTGGCCCAGAGGGGCATTCTGAAATATGGGAGGGGATGAGCCAATGGTTAAAAACTAGCCACACACCTTTAGCCAGTGTTATTGTTTTGACATGGAAGCCATGTCACGTCACTTGTGGTGACCCATCTGAAACAAAGAAAGCACCCGTGGACTCGAGTGCTTCCCTAGATCTACATGATAAGGACCTGTAACGTGAAAGCTAACTGCAATCCCATACCTGTACCCTACCTTTATTTGTACTGGCTATAATACCTGTATATTACTCTTTATATATTTGTATTATCTAGTGTGCCTTTCAGCAATTAAAATATCAATTAATTTTGGGCTGCTCTTTTATCTCAAATCCCAATTTGCCAGTACTTATACTCTTACATGTGCAATATACAAAAATGGTTGCACTCAATTGTGTTAAAGCATATCAATATGAAATACATGCAATGTGAATAGCAAAAATGGCTTTTGAATATTAGGAAAAATACATGAAAAATACATGAGATGATTTGCACAAAATTTGGCCAAATAATGCCTGCCCATCAACCAACATCAAGGTGGCCTGGTGAGTCTGATGGGTCCCCTCAGAATCATGAGATCATCTTGACGTTGGTTGATGGGCAGACATTATTTGACCAAATTTTGTACAAAGCATCTCATGTATTTTTCATTTATTTTTCCTAATATTCAAAAGCCATTTTAAGGTTTTTTTTTTGCTTTATGATTTTCTTCCCATGCCCTGTGTCTGTGATGTTACACCATCTTTACTGGTGCACCTGTAGCCGTATTCAAATAGCTCTGTTTTTTGACAACTGTTCTATTATAAATGTGATTGTCATGATTTATTTTGTTATTAAAATTATACCTTTTATCATTACATATCTTTTGGTGATTGATAAACTCTAAGTTTTTGTTTTTCAACCCATAAATGTAGGCTTTACTGAGATGTGTCCACATTCACCCCTGCATTCAGACATTAGCCTTAGTGACGTGTTTACACTGGTCAGGGACCCGTCAGACTCATGAGGCCACCTTGACGTTGGTTGATGGCAGGCAATATTTGGCCAAATTTTGTGCAAAGTGTCTCTGTAATATGCTGCTGCAGTGCAGTATAGTGCAACCTCCACCAGGGGGTGCTGGTTAAGGAATAGAGGTTGTACACACAGAGCAGCAATAATGAACTGCAACACTTGTATCACAGGTAATGAAAGAGAAGTCAAGCAAGCCAAGATCATACACAGAGAGATAAGCACAGTTCACAGGGGGAGTCAGAAGAATGGTCGGGGACAAACAAAAAGTCCGGGAACGGGGGTAAAACGTGAGACACAAGACGAAGTCGGGATACAAGCCAGAGGTCAGAACAAGTCATAAACGGGTACAGGCAGTCAGAGGCAAAAAGGAACACTAGTACAAGTGAACAGGTCAGGTGTGTTGTGAATTCTGCTCTTGGGTTCCCTTCAGTGGTTGTAGGTGGGAATGCAGTTGTCTCTGAGTCGCAGTCCTGGCCAGGTGTATCTGCTGATTGCAGTTCTGACTGGGATATTTAGGTGTGCAGGATTCATTAGTCCTTGCCAGTTGTCAATGTTTCTTCTGAAGTGTTGGATCACTTTCTGGCTCCTCCTGCTTAGCTGCCAATTCAGCAAAGATAAGTGTCTGTTTTTTGTTTCTGTGGCACACATGCAGTGTGCTTATATTCTGTGCTATTCATTTGTTTTTCTCTTGTACAGCTTGGACTGTGTCAGTGTTTTCTCAGTCTTGTTGGATTCTCTGGAGATGCAGATATACGCTCCACATCTTTAGTTAGATTGTGGAGTTTTTGTTTTTTCTGCTGTGGATATTTTTTTGAAGGATTTTTAATACTGACCGCTTAGTATCCTGTCCTATCCTTTCCTATTTAGCTAGTGTGTGCCTCATTTGCTAAATCCTGTTTCCTGCCTACGTGTGTCTTTTCCTCTCTACTCACAGTCAATATTTGTGGGGGGCTGCCTATCCTTTGGGGTTCTGCTCTGAGGCAAGGTAGAAATTCCTATTTCCATCTATAGGGGTATTTAGTCCTCCGGCTGTGTCGAGGTGTCTAGGTTTTGTTAGGCACACCCCACGGCTACTTCTAGTTGCGGTGATAAGATCAGGGTTTGTGGTCAGTATAGTTACCACCTACTCCAGTGAAAGTTTTCATGCTGCTCCAAGATCACCTGATCATAACACAGGTGCTCAAGCCATGCAACATGAACTATAGCTGACACTGGCCCACAGGCTGCAGAGGACTTAAAGGGAACCTGTCACCTGAATTTGGCGGGACCGGTTTTCGGTCGTATGGGCGGAGATTTCGGATGTTTGATTCACCCTTTCCTTACCCGCTGGCTGCATGCTGGCCGCAATATTGGATTGAAGTTCATTCTATGTCCTCCGTAGTACATGCCTGCGGAATATTGGATTCTCTGTCCTCCGTAGTACATGCCTTGTACATGTACATGTAGTAGATTGCCTTGCGCAGGCGTGTACTACGGAGGACAGAGAATGAACTTCAATCCAATATTGTGGCCAGCATGATTTTTCATGTTCTTTCACTATAAAAACGCTATAAAACTGCAAAAAACAGCATACATTATGCATCCCATCATTTTAATGAATTTCGCAATTTTTGTGCACATGCGTTTTTTTCCGCAAAAAAAAATGCATCGTGGTAAAAAATGCAGCATGTTCATTAATTTTGCGGATTTTTTGTGGATTTCCCACTATATAATGCATTGGGAAATTTCCGGAAAAAACGCAAAAAAACACCAAAAACGCGGTAAAAACGTGCAAAAACGCATGCAGATTTCGTGCAGATTTCTTGCAGCAAATTTCAGGATTTTCTCAGGAAATTTCTGCAAGAAATCCTGAACGTGTGCACATAGCCTTAATGAGATTCTTGTGTTTCGGGGCGGGACAGTGTGAGGGGGGGGGGGCTTCAGTGGTACTTTGATTCATCAGCATGGCTTCTGAGAGGTCACTGATCCCTCAGTGACCTGACCCCTAGTTTACATAGTGAACATTATATACACATTTTGGAAAAAAAAAATCCCCTTTTACAGGCAGGCGCCGGCGGTGGCGCATGTACTGCAGCCTTATTGCATATGTAATGTGTATGTAATTCTTTTGTTTGAGGTTATCCTGAAATTCATAAAAATTAAACCATTTGAAAATGGCGCCAGCCGCACCTGTGCAGTTGCAGCTATCGGTGATCTGATACAGACACTGTGAGTAGGTTACTGTGCACAATCCTGCTGACAGGCTTCCATTAAGTTTCCCTGTCTTGTACAATAAAAATACATAACTTAAGACAATGAAAAATGAATACTACACAAACTTGTCAAAGTGACCTAGGTTATTCTAGATTATTTGAAAACATTTTGATTTAAAGTAGTCTGAGTAAAGTTAACAGGAAGGTCATATGAATCAGGCAATAGTCTCACATATAATAAACAATGTATGTTAAAATCTCATTGAAGAATAGTACAAGTAACTTATGTCATCTTGACAAGATTGGATTCTTCAACCCTGTTTTGACTTAGGCCGGTGTCACACTAGCGAGTTTTACGGACTGAGGTGCAGAAAATAAGGATTGCACACGGTACAATGATTCTCTATGGCCCTGCTCCTATCTGCCGTATTTTACGTATTATACGGTCTTGTACAGCTGTAGAAAATCGCAGCATGCTGCGTTTGTCAGCGTATTGCGCAAAAAAATCCGCCAATGAAAGTCAATGGGGGCGAGAAAAATACGGATTACACACGGACCAACAGTGGGACTTGCGATAAATACGCAGCGGTGTTCTATAGAAAAGCTGGCTGTCAGTGAGATATACTGTATATATATATATATATATATATATATATATATATATTAATATTTCATACAGCGCTAGATAGCAGAAAGGCCAGTAATTCAATTGCCGGCTTTTACTATCTCCTTCCCAAACCCGACATGATATGAGACATGGTTTACATACAGTAAACCATCTCATATCCCTTGTTTTATTACATATTCCTCTTTAGTAATGTTAGAAGTGTTTTGGTGTTACGTTTGGGGGCTGTAGCTATTAAATTAAAGGGTTAAATTCCAGAAAAAATTGGCATGGGCTCCCACACAATTTTCTCCGCCAGAGTGGGAAAGCCAGTGACAGAGGGCAGATATTAATAGCCTAGAGAGGGACCATGGTTATTGACCCCCCCTGGCTAAAAACATCTGCCCCCAGCCACCCCAGAAAAGGCACATCTGGAAGAGGCGCCTATTCTGGCACTTAGCCTCTCTCTTCCCACTCCTGTGTAGCGGTGGGATGTGGGGTAATGAAGGGTTAATGTCACCTTGCATCCCACCTCAAACTCATCAATGGACGAACCCGATGTCCCGGCAGATGACTCGGAAAACCAGGACAAATAGACGGGCTTTAAAAGGGAAACGTGAAAAGTGTCGGTGATACCAAGGCACGGAGGAATAGCCAAACGGTAGACCACAGGGGTGACCTGTTCCAGAAACTTGAAAGGGCCTATGTAGTGAGGCACAAACTTAGTGGACTCAACTTGCAGCCTGATGTTACGGGTGGAGAGCCACACAAAGTCGCCAGGAGCAAAGGTCGGAGCGGGGTGCGGTGTGCATCAGCAGAAACCCTCATTCTCTCCTTGGAGGCCCGGAATGCATCCTGTGTGCGGACCCAAATGTCACGTGCCTCCATCGCCCAGTCTGCCACCCTAGAATTGGTGGATGACACTGGCATGGGCACAGGAACACGCGGATGCTGGCCATAATTAAGGAGAAAAGGTGTCTGCCCAGTAGAGTCGGCTATGGCGTTGTTCAAAGCAAATTCCGCCCAAGGTAGCAAAGATGCCCAGTCATCCTGCCTGGTGGAGACAAAATGTCGTAAGTATGTGACCAAAGTCTGGTTGGCCCTCTCTACCAACCCATTCATCTCGGGATGGTATGCAGAAGAGAGATTCAGCTCAATGCTGAGAAAATGACAGTTATCTCCAGCACTGAGAAGCAAACTGAGGACCCCGGTCACTGACAATTTTGTCAGGCATGCCATGTAAGCAGAAAACATGTTTAACGAACAATGCCGCTAAAGCCCGTGCAGAAGGTAACCGTGGAAGCGGAACCAAGTGCACCATCTTAGAAAAATGGTCGGTGACTACCCAGATAACTCTACAGCTACGAGACTTGGTAAGCCTACCACAAAGTCCATCTCAACCATCCCCCAGGGACTGTCTACCAACCTGCAGGGAGTAAAGTTGCCCAGCAGGGCGTTGCCAAGGAGAACGATTCTTGGCGCAGGAGAAACATGCCCGAATATAGTCCCCGATGTCACGGGCAATATGCAGCTACCAGTGCATCCTCGCCAAGAGATCAGATGTCCTCTTGCTCCCAAAATGTCCACCCACCCTGGATGAGTGAGCCCAAGAGAGAACCTCTGGTCGCAAATTAGATGGAACAAAAGTCTTGCCTGGGGGCACAGACTCTAGCGAAACCGGAGCCACAGTTCTCAGTGTCTCCTTCTCTGATGACACTGCAGAGCGAGAGAGAGCGTCGGCACAAACGTTCTTCTCCCTGGAAAGAAAATGGAGGGTGAAATGGAACAGGTAGAAGAACAGGGACCATCTAGCCTGGTGAGAATTAAGGCGCTGGGCTGTCTGTAAATAAACCAAGTTCTTGTGGTCTGTGAACACCTGGAAGGCAAAGCGAGCTCCCTCCAGGAGGTGTCTCCACTCTGAGAAAGCCAACTTCATAGCTAGCAACTCCCTGTCCCCGATGGAATAATTCCTCTCCGCTAGGGGATAAGGTCTTGGAGAAGAAGCTAGGACAACGGATGAGGCATCCACCTCCTTAATAAATGGCTTATCTACATCGGGGCGATGTAGGATGGGAGTGCTAGCGAAGTGTGACTTAATTGAGAGAAAGGCATTGGAGACCTCCTCAGACCACAACTTGGGATTTTCTCCCTTCTTGGTGAAGGCAACCAAGGAAGCTACCAAAGTTGAGAAGTGGGGAATGAACTGGCAATAGTAATTAATGAATCCCATAAAGCGCTGCACCGCTTTGAGAGAATGGGGTTTCTGCCAGTCCATCACAGCCTGTAGCTTGGCAGGATCCATAGCCAATCCCTGGGCAGAGATGATTTAGCCAAGGAAAGGCAAGGACTCCTGCTCAAATACACACTTCTCCAACTTGGCATAGAGGGAGTTAGCCCATAGGAAGTCGAAGACCTTGCAAACCTCTCTCCGGTGGGAGTCAATATCTGGAAAGTAGATGAGAATATCATCCAAATAAACTACGACCAAGGTGGAAAGCATATCCCGGAAGATGTAGTTTACATAGTCTTGGAAAACGGCTGGGGCATTATAGAGACCGAACGGCATCACCAGATATTCATAGTGCCCATCCCTGGTGTTAAAAGCCGTCTTCCATTCGTCCCCCTCACGGATGCGAATCAGGTTGTAAGCACCCCGCAGATCTAATTTAGTAAATACCCTTGCTCCGCGTAGCCTATCAAAAAGCTCAGATATCAGGGGTAATGGGTACTTATTCTTAACGGTGATGGCATTAAGACCCCTGTAGCCTATGCATGGATGCAGTTCTCCACTCTTCTTCTGTACGAAGAAGAACAAAGCCTCTGCAGGTGACACTGACTTCCTAATGAATCCTCTTGCCAGATTCTCTCGGATATAATGTGACATTGCCTCCATCTTCAGGAGAGACAACGGATAGACTCGACCCCAGGGAGGCTCAGCACCAGGCAAGAGGTCAATAGGACAGTCATAGGGGCGGTGAGGCGGAAAGGTCCTTTTGGAGAACACGTCTGCATAGGGCCAATATTGCTTGGGGAGAGAGGATAGATCTGCAGGTACCTCTGTTGTAGCAACCTGAACGCTTTCCCTCTGACATCTACCCCCACAAGATTCACCCCATCATAAAATTCTGCCTGTGGACCACTCGATATGAGGAGAGTGATACCTGTTGTGATTTCCGTTCTTGGGCTCCCTCCGGTGGTTGTAAATGGCACTTTTGTGAATTCTGCCCTTGTGCTCCCTCTGGTGGTTTTGAGTGGAACTCCTTGGGTTTAGCTTTAGCAGCTGCTTTCACTAATCGTCTCTCCTGGCTCTGCTATTTATCCTGGCTCTAGTCTTCAGCCTATGCCACTTGTCAATGTTTTCTGGCTGGATTCACATCTCTGCTTGGATTCTCCTGGTTTCCTGACCAGTTCTGCTAAGATAAGTTCTGGCTTTGCTCATTTCAGTCCACATGTTGTGGACTTATTGTTCTGTGCATTCTATTTTTGTCCAGCTTGTCATTATGGATATTTTCTGTTAGCTGGAAGCTCTGGGAAGCAGATTTACCCTCCACACCTTTAGTCAGGTGTGGAGATTTTGTAAACTCTGTGTGGATTGTTTTGTAGTTTTTATACTGACTGCACAGTATCCTTTCCTGTCCTATCTATCAAGCTAGACTGGCCTCCTATGCTAAAATCTGATTTCATCTCTGCGTATGTTATTTTCCCCTCCTCTCACCGTCAATATTTGTGGGGGGCTATCTTTCCTTTGGGGATTTTCTCTGAGGCAAGATAGGTTTCCTGTTTCCATCTTTAGGGGAAGTTAGATCTTAGGCTGTGCCGAGGGGTCTAGGGAGCGTCAGGTACCCCCGACTATTTCTAGTTGCGCTGCTAGGTTCAGGGTCTGCGGTCAGTACAGATGCCACCTCCTTCAGAGCTTGTCTCATGTTGTTCCTAAACCACCAGATCATAACAGTACAAGTGGCCAAAAATGAATTAAATGTATCTCAAAAGAAGGAAAAGAAATTTCTGAACCATTTTTTTTCTGTGCTCTGATTTGCCTCTTTTTTCCTCTTGATATCTGGGTGGTGCAGGATATATGCTCTGGCATGGATGCTCAGGGTTTGTTTTCTCGTGTGGATCAACTGGCTGCAAGAGTACTGAGTATCCAGGACTATATTTTCCAGACTCCGGCTTTAGAGCCCAGAATTCCTACTCCAGATTTGTTCTTTGGGGACAGATCCAAGTTTTTGAACTTTAAAAATAACTGCAAATTGTTTTTTGCTTTGAAACCCCGTTCTTCAGGTGATCCCATTCAGCAGGTGAAAATCATCATATCCTTGCTGCGTGGTGATCCGCAAGACTGGGCTTTTTCTCTTGAAACAGGGGATCCGGCATTATTGAATGTAGACGCATTTTTTCAAGCGCTCAGATTATTATATGACGAACCTAACTCTGTAGAGCATGCTGAGAAAACACTGTTGGCCCTGTGTCAAGGTCAGGATGCGGCAGAGTTATACTGCCAGAAATTTAGAAAATGGTCTGTGCTCACTAAATGGAATGAAGAGGATCTGGCTGCTATTTTCAGAAAAGGTATTTCTTAAACCCTTAAATATGTTATGGTGGGCTTTCCTACGCCTGCCGGTTTGAACGAATCTATGTCTCTAGCCATTCAGATTGATCGGAGTCTGCGCGAGCGCAAAGCTGTGCACCATATGGCAGTATCCTCTGAGCATAGTCCTGAACCTATGCAATGTGATAGGATTTTGACTAGAATAGAACGGCAGGAATTCAGACGTCAGAATAGGCTGTGTTTTTACTGTGGTCATTCGGCTCATGTTATCTCTGATTGCCCTAAGCGTACTAAGAGAGTCGCTAGGTCTGTTACAATTAGTACTATACAGCCTAAATTTCTCTTATCTGTGACCCTGATTTGCTCATTGTCGTCCTTTTCTGTCATGGCATTTGTCGATTCAGGCGCTGCCCTGAACTTAATGGACTAAGAATTCGCCAGGCGCTGTGGTTTTTCCTTGCAGCCTTTGCAGAGCCCTATTCCTTTGAGGGGCATTGATGCTACACCCTTGGCCAAGGATAAACCTCAGTACTGGACACAGATGACTATGTACATGGCTCCTGCAAATCAGGAAGATTGCCGTTTTCTGGTGTTGCATAACCTGCATGATGTTGTTGTGCTGGGATTTCCATGGTTACAGGAACATAATCCGGTGCTGGATTGGAAAACTATGTCTGTGACTAGTTGGGGTTGTCAAGGGGTACATAGTGACTTGCCTTTGATGTCAATTTCCTCTTCCCCCTCTTCTGAGGTCCCTCAGTTTTTGTCGGATTTCCAGGATGTATTTGATGAGCCCAAATCCAGTTCCTTTCCACCGCATAGGGACTGTGATTGTGCTATTAACTTGATTCCTGGTTGCAAGTTCCCTAAGGGCCGACTTTTCAATCTGTCTGTACCAGAGCATGCCGCCATGCAGAGTTATGTTAAGGAATCTTTGGAGAAAGGGCATATTCGGCCCTCTTCGTCACCATTGGGAGCGGGTTTCTTTTTTGTTGCTAAGAAGGATGGCTCCTTGAGACCCTGTATTGATTATCGTCTTCTTAATAAGATCACGGTCAAATTCCAATACCCCTTGCCTTTGCTTACTGATTTGTTTGCTCAGATTAAGGGGGCTAGTTGGTGTTAGGGACTGGCGGAACGCACCAAGTATAGATGATATGAAACTAGGTGCGTTCGCAGTCCGAGGTCCACCGTGCAGGTATAAACCCTGCTGCTAGTAAGACGGACTATATGGCGGTACTAAAAGTATACACGCACGGGTTAACTTCACCCTGCGTGAAGGAAGCGATCCTGTTGCATCACAGGACCGCGGTACCGCACATAGAGCGCGAGCAAGAAGTCAGCGAACACAACCCCAACTCAGGATTGAAGTCCGATTAGACCACTTGCTGGCACAACACCGCAACTGGGTGTGTAAGGAAACTATTAAATAGTGTATAGAGGCACGAGAGTGCATGCGGTGCCGCACTGACGGACGCCACTAACCACCCAGGCTTGGGTAAGGAAAACGCAGAGGAAGCGCACGGCGCCGTACTGGCAGACACAGCAACTGGACGCTGTGATGTGTGTTACGTGCAGATGGCTAGTCGGGCGCTAGATAGCTACCATCATCCGCGAGCAGTCAACAACACTAGGGAGGGATACTTAGGAGCTTTCATCCATCGACATACATCCATCTACACACACACACACATTATAACAAGACAATACTAGCGCATGGCCGTGCGGTCATGCGCAGTTTATATAGTTGCAGCACAGGAAGCAGCTACAGAAGTTTTGCCCTTTCAGGACCTGCCAAGAGGACCAATGGGATGTGCTGCAGTGCCTGAGCATGTGACCCTCGATCTCCAACGGGAGATCTTGCCCTGGGCATGCTCAGTGTGTGCAAATAAGGACTTAGTCCCAGAGAAGCCCGCTTGCCGCAGATCAGTGCAGGGTAAAACAGGAGAGCCAGAAAAGGCAACAGTAACCCTCTGCACAGAATCAGTCCCAGCAAGACACTGGGAGCGACGCCTCCGCTGAGCAGAGCCCACTGCGGCCGAAGCAGAATGGGAGACCGCAGCAGACACAGATCGAGATTCCCCCTGTGCAGCAGAGGAAACTCGACTCCTGACATTACCCCCCCTCCTAGCGCCCCCCCCCCTCCTTGAGCCTCACTAAGCTCAAAAGCTGCAATAAGCAGCAGAGCCCGAATGTGCTCCACAGGCTCCCAGGTTCTGTCCTCTGGGCCGTGACCCTTCCAGTCCAAAAAATAAATTTTCTTGCTACATACCACCTTGCACCCCACAATAGCATTCACCTCAAACTCATCCGTGGATGAACCCGATGTCCCAGCAGATGACTCAGAAAACCGGGACAAATGAACGGGCTTTAAGAGGGAAACGTGAAAAGTATCGGTGATACCAAGGCATGGAGGAATAGCCAAACAGTAGACCACAGGGTTGACCTGTTCCAGAACCTTAAACAGGCCAATGTAGCGAGGAGCAAACTTAGTGGACTCAACTCGCAGCCTGATGTTACGGGTGGAGAGCCACACTAAGTCGCCAGGAGCAAAGACCGGAGCGGGGCGCCGGTGTGTATTAGCCGAAACCCTCATTCTCTCCTTGGAGGCCCGGATGGCATCCTGTGTGCGGTCCCAGATGTCACGTGCCTCCACCGCCCAGTCTGCCACCCTAGAATCGGTGGATGACACGGGCATGGGCACAGGGACACGCGGATGCTGGCCGTAATTAAGGAGAAAGGGAGTTTGACCTGTGGAATCGGCTACTGCGTTGTTCAAGGCAAATTCCGCCCAAGGTAGCAAAGATGCCCAGTCATCCTGCCTAGCAGAGACAAAATGTTGCAAATATGTCACCAGAGTCTGGTTGGTTCTCTC
Organism: Ranitomeya imitator; assembly: GCF_032444005.1. Lineage (NCBI taxonomy): Eukaryota > Metazoa > Chordata > Amphibia > Anura > Dendrobatidae > Ranitomeya > Ranitomeya imitator. The sequence goes on from NC_091286.1 coordinate 593,192,216, forward strand.
CACCAATCCATTTGTCTCGGGATGGTATGCAGAGGAGAGGTTTAACTCTATGCTGAGTGAACGGCAGAGCTCTCTCCAAAACCGAGACGCGAACTGGGGACCCCGATCGCTGACAATCTTATCAGGCATACCATGCAATCGGAAAACGTGCTTAATGAACAACACCGCCAAGGCCCGTGCTGAGGGTAACCGAGGAAGCGGCACCAAATGCACCATCTTAGAGAAATGGTCGGTGACAACCCAAATAATGGAGCAGCCACGCGACTTGGGTAAGCCCACCACAATGTCCATCCCGACCATCTCCCAGGGCCTGTCTGCCACCGGTAGAGGGTAAAGCAACTCAGCAGGCCGTTGCCAAGGAGACCGATTCTGGGCGCAAGAAACGCACGCCTGAATATAGTCCCTGACATCTCGGGCCATATGCGGCCACCAGTATGTTCTCGCCAAAAGCTCAGATGTCCTCTTGGTCCCAAAATGCCCACCCACTCTGGAGGAGTGAGCCCAAGAGAGAACCTCCGGTCGCAAGTTAGCTGGTACGAAAGTCTTGCCTGGGGGCACAGACTCTAGCGAAACCGGAGCTACAGTTCTCAGGCTCTCAGAAGGGACAATAAGCCGAGGCTCCTCCTCCTCCGATGACACTACGGAGCGGGAGAGAGCGTCAGCACGAACGTTCTTCTCCCCGGAGAGGAAATGGAGAGTAAAATGGACCTGGGAGAAGAACAGGGACCATCTAGCCTGGCGAGAATTCAGCCGCTGGGCCATTTGTAGATATACCAAGTTCTTGTGGTCAGTGAAGACTTGGAAGGGAAAGCGAGCTCCCTCCAAGAGATGTCTCCACTCTGAAAAAGCCAACTTCATGGCTAGCAACTCCCTGTCCCCGATGGAATAATTCCTCTCCGCTGGTGTGAAGGTCTTGGAGAAGAAGAAGCAAGGATGCTTCCGACCTTGAGCATCCTTTTGGAAAAGGACTGCTCCAGCACCAACAGATGAGGCATCCACCTCCAAGATAAATGGTTTATCAACATCGGGGCGATGTAGGATGGAAGCACTAGCGAAGTGTGACTTGATCGAGAGAAAGGCTTTGGAGACCTCCTCTGACCACAACTTGGGATTTGCTCCCTTCTTGGTGAGGGCAACCAAGGGAGCTACCAAAGTTGAGAAGTGTGGGATGAACTGGCGATAGTAATTAATGAACCCCATAAAGCGCTGCACCGCTTTAAGAGAATAGGGTTCCTGCCAGTCCATTACAGCCTGTAGCTTGGCGGGATCCATAGCCAAACACTGGGCAGAGATGATATAACCAAGGAAAGGCAAGGACTCCTGCTCAAACACACACTTCTCCAACTTGGCGTAGAGGGAGTTTGCCCGTAAGAGGTCGAAGACTTTGCGAACATCTCTCCGATGGTAGTCAATATCTGGAGAGAAGATGAGAATATCATCCAGATAGACTACGACCGAGGTGGTGAGCATATCCCGGAAGATGTCGTTCACAAAGTCTTGGAAAACGGCTGGGGCATTACAGAGCCCGAAGGGCATCACCAGATATTCATAGTGCCCATCCCTGGTGTTAAAAGCCGTCTTCCATTCATCCCCCTCACGGATGCGAATCAGGTTGTAAGCACCCCGCAGATCTAACTTAGTAAATATCCTCGCTCCCCGTAGCCTATCAAACAGCTCAGATATCAGGGGTAATGGGTACTTGTTCTTAACGGTGATGGCGTTAAGACCCCTGTAGTCTACACATGGACGTAAGTCTCCAGTCTTCTTCTGTACGAAGAAGAACCCAGCCCCTGCCGGTGACACTGACTTCCTAATGAATCCTCTTGCCAGATTCTCTTGGATGTACTGAGACATTGCCTCCGTCTCCGGGAGAGATAACGGATAGACTCGACCCCGGGGAGGCTCAGCACCAGGCAAGAGGTCAATAGGACAGTCATAGGGGCGGTGAGGCAGAAAGGTCTCCGCAGCTCTTTTGAAGAACAGGTCTGCATAGGGCCAATAGTGCTTGGGAAGAGAGGAAAGATCTGCGGGTACCTGTGTAGTAGCAACCTGAACGCACTCCCTCTGACATCTACCCTCGCAGGATTTACTCCATCCCAAAATTCTCCCAGAGGACCACTCAATATAAGGAGAATGGTAGCGAAGCCATGGTATCCCCAACAGGACCTCATCAATTCCCTCAGGAATGACTAATAGGGAGATTATCTCCTGATGTAATGGAGACACAGAAAGCGTGAAAGGAATGGTTTGGTGGGTAGTCTGTGAGGGTAGTGTTGACCCATTTACCACTCGAACGGTTACAGGCTTGGCGAGCATCACCAAGGGTATTGCGTGACGCTGGGCAAAAGAGGAGGACATAAAATTACCCTCTGCCCCAGAATCCACGCATAGCTCGACCATAAGATTGGATGGGCCTATGGTAATTGTCCCCTTGAAGGACAACTTTGAGGCAAACGTCGTCGTGTCTAGTGTACCTCCTCTAACTGCCACTAGACGCTGACGTTTCCCCGACCGCTGAGGACCCTTGGAGGCAAGATGTCCTGACTGCTGGCAAACATGTGACTCAGATGCCTGGATTGGAGATTCCAAAGGTTTGGCGAAGGTGGGAGCCAGCCAAAACCTCTGCCTACACTGGGCTCGCTCTAACCTCCACTCGTTAAAATGGAGGTCAATACGAGTAGAGACAGTTATTAACTCCTCCAGTGTGGCAGGAATCTCCCTAGTGGCCAAAGCGTCCTTAACGTGATCAGCCAGGCCCCTCCAAAATATGGGGATAAGGGCTTTATCCGACCACTCCAGCTCAGAAGCTAAAGTACGGAAGCGGACGGAAAAATGGCTGACCAAGGACTCACCCTGAGTTAATGCCAGTAGTTGGAGCGCTGTGTCATGGGTGACTTGAGGTCCTAAAAAGACCTTTTTCAGAGTGCTCAGAAACAACGGAGCACTCTGCACCACATGATCACCACGCTCCCACAGCGGCGTAGCCCACTCCAACGCCCTGTCTGACAAGAGAGAGACAATAAATCCCACCTTAGCCCGCTCTGTAGGAAAACGTGCAGCCAGGAGCTCGAGGTGGATAGAGCACTGACTCACGAATCCCCTACAAGTTTTGCAATCTCCAGAAAATTTTTCTGGCAATGGGAGGCGAGAAAATGTCGGAACAGGGGTGGCAGTGGACAAGGTTGCTGCAGCCACGCTAGCAGCCTGTACAGCAACTGCGGTAACATCCACAGCTGAGGTTGAGCTCTCGAGAGCCGTCAACCTACCCTCCAGCTGCTGGATATACCGCAAAGATTGCTGAATGTCCGCCATTTACTAGCCAGACCTTGGCGCTAGTATTATGTTAGGGATTGGTGGAACGCACCAAGTATAGATGATATGAAACTAGGTGCGTTCGCAGTCCGAGGTCCACCGTGCAGGTATAAACCCTGCTGCTAGTAAGACGGACTATATGGCGGTACTAAAAGTATACACGCACGGGTTAACTTCACCCTGCGTGAAGGAAGCGATCCTTTTGCATCACAGGACCGCGGTACCGCACATAGAGCGCGAGCAAGAAGTCAGCGAACACAACCCCAACTCAGGATTGAAGTCCGATTAGACCACTTGCTGGCACAACACCGCAACTGGTTGTGTAAGGAAACTATTAAATAGTGTATAGAGGCACGAGAGTGCATGCGGTGCCGCACTGACGGACGCCACTAACCACCCAGGCTTGGGTAAGGAAAGCGCAGAGGAAGCGCACGGCGCCGTACTGGCAGACACAGCAACTGGACGCTGTGATGTGTGTTACGTGCAGATGGCTAGTCGGGAGCTAGATAGCTACCATCATCCACGAGCAGTCAACAACACTAGGGAGGGATACTTAGGAGCTTTCATCCATCGACATACATCCATCTACACACACACACATTATAACAAGACAATACTAGCGCATGGCCGTGCGGTCATGCGCAGTTTATATAGTTGCAGCACAGGAAGCAGCTACAGAAGTTTTGCCCTTTCAGGACCTGCCAAGAGGACCAATGGGATGTGCTGCAGTGCCTGAGCATGTGACCCTCGATCTCCAACGGGAGATCTTGCCCTGGGCATGCTCAGTGTGTGCAAATAAGGACTTAGTCCCAGAGACGCCCGCTCTCCGCAGATCAGTGCAGGGTACAACAGGAGAGCCAGAAAAGGCACCAGTAACCCTCTGCACAGAATCAGTCCCAGCAAGACGCTGGGAGCGACGCCTCCGCTGAGCAGAGCCCACTGCGGCCGAAGCAGAATGGGAGACCGCAGCAGACACGGATCGAGATTCCCCCTGTGCAGCAGAGGAAACTCGACTCCTAACAGTTGGTTTACTAAGATTGACCTCCGAGGGGCATATAATCTTGTTCGTATTAAACAGGGTGACAAATGGAAAACTGCATTTAATACGCCCGAAGGCCATTTTGAATACCTTGTGATGCCATCTGGGCTCTCTAATGCTCCATCTGTGTTCCAGTCTTTCATGCATAATATTTTTTGCAATTATCTTGATAAATTCATAGTCGTATAACCAGGGATTCAAGCTTCAGGAGGCTAATTTGCATATTCCAGGTGCCTTCTGGGAGAAGTGAAGTCTCCCTAAGCTAGAAGATCGTTGGGTACAGCCGGGACCAGCTGCTTCGAAAGCATCACCAAATTTTTGCCTGTAGGACATTATTGCAAGAGAGCTTGGCTGAGTAGATTACACAAGAAGGAAAACACACAGCAAGTCAGCAGGATCTAGGAGCAACATGGCAGATGTGACAACCTACATGGTGAGCTGCAGCATGTGCTACATGTTCACAGATCGACCAGAAGAAGAATCCAATTTCACCTGTCAGAAGTGTAGACTAGTGGCCCTTTTAGAAGAAAAGGTGCGGGGTCTGGAAGAAAGAATAGCAACTTTGAAACTCATCAAAGAGAATGAAGACTTTCTAGACAGAACAGAAGCATCTCTACTGGTCACAGAAGGTGCAAAAAGTGTCAGAGAACCTCCAAAAGCAGATGAGTGGAAGCATGTGACCAAAAGAAGCAAGAAGACCATGGAGAAATCACCAACCACACAACTGAAGAACCGATATCAAATCTTTGTAGAGGATGAAGATGGCACACCTAAGAATGAAGCAATACCAGCAAGCAAAAAAGAAAAGGGCACACAGCAACAAGTGACAGCAAAAAGTACAGCCAAGAAGCAACGAAGAGTGGTGGTGGTGGGAGACTCACTACTGAGAGGCACCGAAGCAGCCATCTGCAGACCGGACATAACTGCAAGAGAAGTATGCTGCCTTCCAGGTGCGATGATCAAGGATGTGACCGATAGGATACCAAAGCTCTTCAGCTCCAAGGACGTCCACCCATTTCTTCTGATACATGTTGGCACCAATGACACGGCAAGGAAGGACCTACCGACAATCTGCAAGGACTTTGAAGAGTTGGGGAAGAAAGTAAAGGAACTGGATGCACAGGTAGTTTTTTCTTCTATCCTTCCAGTAGACGGGCATGGCACCAGGAGATGGAACAGGATCCTTGATGCAAACAACTGGCTAAGACGATGGTGCAGACAACAAGGATTTGGATTCCTGGACCACGGTGTGAATTACTGGTATGATGGACTCCTCGCCAGAGACGGACTACACCTCAACAAACCTGGGAAACACACATTCGCCAGAAGACTCGCTACACTCATCAGGAGGGCGTTAAACTAGAAGAAGAGGGGACGGGAAGAAAAACATTAGACTCGAACAAAGACGACCCAGGAAAACATACTCAGATGGGAGGTAAGAACATTTCTAAAACAATCCACAGTGAGGAGATTGGAACAAAACAAAATCCTCTAAACTGCATGCTCGCAAACGCCAGAAGCCTGACAAACAAGATGGAAGAACTAGAAGCAGAAATATCTACAGGTAACTTTGACATAGTGGGAATAACCGAGACATGGTTAGATGAAAGCTATGACTGGGCAGTTAACTTACAGGGTTACAGTCTGTTTAGAAAGGATCGTAAAAATCGGAGAGGAGGAGGGGTTTGTCTCTATGTAAAGTCTTGTCTAAAGTCCACTTTAAGGGAGGATATTAGCGAAGGGAATGAGGATGTCGAGTCCATATGGGTCGAAATTCATGGAGGGAAAAATGGTAACAAAATTCTCATTGGGGTCTGTTACAAACCCCCAAATATAACAGAAACCATGGAAAGTCTACTTCTAAAGCAGATAGATGAAGCTGCAACCCATAATGAGGTCCTGGTTATGGGGGACTTTAACTACCCGGATATTAACTGGGAAACAGAAACCTGTGAAACCCATAAAGGCAACAGGTTTCTGCTAATAACCAAGAAAAATTATCTTTCACAATTGGTGCAGAATCCAACCAGAGGAGCAGCACTTTTAGACCTAATACTATCTAATAGACCTGACAGAATAACAAATCTGCAGGTGGTTGGGCATTTAGGAAATAGCGACCACAATATTGTGCAGTTTCACCTGTCTTTCACTAGGGGGACTTGTCAGGGAGTCACAAAAACATTGAACTTTAGGAAGGCAAAGTTTGAACAGCTTAGAGATGCCCTTAATCTGGTAGACTGGGACAATATCCTCAGAAATGAGAATACAGATAATAAATGGGAAATGTTTAAGAACATCCTAAATAGGCAGTGTAAGCGGTTTATACCTTGTGGGAATAAAAGGACTAGAAATAGGAAAAACCCAATGTGGCTAAACAAAGAAGTAAGACAGGCAATTAACAGTAAAAAGAAAGCATTTGCACTACTAAAGCAGGATGGCACCATTGAAGCTCTAAAAAACTATAGGGAGAAAAATACTTTATCTAAAAAACTAATTAAAGCTGCCAAAAAGGAAACAGAGAAGCACATTGCTAAGGAGAGTAAAACTAATCCCAAACTGTTCTTCAACTATATCAATAGTAAAAGAATAAAAACTGAAAATGTAGGCCCCTTAAAAAATAGTGAGGAAAGAATGGTTGTAGATGACGAGGAAAAAGCTAACATATTAAACACCTTCTTCTCCACGGTATTCACGGTGGAAAATGAAATGCTAGGTGAAATCCCAAGAAACAATGAAAACCCTATATTAAGGGTCACCAATCTAACCCAAGAAGAGGTGCGAAACCGGCTAAATAAGATTAAAATAGATAAATCTCCGGGTCCGGATGGCATACACCCACGAGTACTAAGAGAACTAAGTAATGTAATAGATAAACCATTATTTCTTATTTTTAGTGACTCTATAGCGACAGGGTCTGTTCCGCAGGACTGGCGCATAGCAAATGTGGTGCCAATATTCAAAAAGGGCTCTAAAAGTGAACCTGGAAATTATAGGCCAGTAAGTCTAACCTCTATTGTTGGTAAAATATTTGAAGGGTTTCTGAGGGATGTTATTCTGGATTATCTCAATGAGAATAACTGTTTAACTCCATATCAGCATGGGTTTATGAGAAATCGCTCCTGTCAAACCAATCTAATCAGTTTTTATGAAGAGGTAAGCTATAGACTGGACCACGGTGAGTCATTGGACGTGGTATATCTCGATTTTTCCAAAGCGTTTGATACCGTGCCGCACAAGAGGTTGGTACACAAAATGAGAATGCTTGGTCTGGGGGAAAATGTGTGTAAATGGGTTAGTAACTGGCTTAGTGATAGAAAGCAGAGGGTGGTTATAAATGGTATAGTCTCTAACTGGGTCGCTGTGACCAGTGGGGTACCGCAGGGGTCAGTATTGGGACCTGTTCTCTTCAACATATTCATTAATGATCTGGTAGAAGGTTTACACAGTAAAATATTGATATTTGCAGATGATACAAAACTATGTAAAGCAGTTAATACAAGAGAAGATAGTATTCTGCTACAGATGGATCTGGATAAGTTGGAAACTTGGGCTGAAAGGTGGCAGATGAGGTTTAACAATGATAAATGTAAGGTTATACACATGGGAAGAGGGAATCAATATCACCATTACACACTGAACGGGAAACCACTGGGTAAATCTGACAGGGAGAAGGACTTGGGGATCCTAGTTAATGATAAACTTACCTGGAGCAGCCAGTGCCAGGCAGCAGCTGCCAAGGCAAACAGGATCATGGGGTGCATTAAAAGAGGTCTGGATACACATGATGAGAGCATTATACTGCCTCTGTACAAATCCCTAGTTAGACCGCACATGGAGTACTGTGTCCAGTTTTGGGCACCGGTGCTCAGGAAGGATATAATGGAACTAGAGAGAGTACAAAGGAGGGCAACAAAATTAATAAAGGGGATGGGAGAACTACAATACCCAGATAGATTAGCGAAATTAGGATAATTTAGTCTAGAAAAAAGACGACTGAGGGGCGATCTAATAACCATGTATAAGTATATAAGGGGACAATACAAATATCTCGCTGAGGATCTGTTTATACCAAGGAAGGTGACGGGCACAAGGGGGCATTCTTTGCGTCTGGAGGAGAGAAGGTTTTTCCACCAACATAGAAGAGGATTCTTTACTGTTAGGGCAGTGAGAATCTGGAATTGCTTGCCTGAGGAGGTGGTGATGGCGAACTCAGTCGAGGGGTTCAAGAGAGGCCTGGATGTCTTCCTGGAGCAGAACAATATTGTATCATACAATTATTAGGTTCTGTAGAAGGACGTAGATCTGGGTATTTATTATGATGGAATATAGGCTGAACTGGATGGACAAATGTCTTTTTTCGGCCTTACTAACTATGTTACTATGTTACTATGTATATTTGGATGATATTTTGATTTATTCCAATGATTGGGAGTCTCATGTGAAGCAGGTCAGGATGGTGTTCCAGATCCTTCGTGATAATGCTTTATTTGTGAAGGGGTCTAAGTGCCTATTCGGAGTTCAGAAGGTCTCTTTTTTGGGTTTTGTTTTTTCTCCCTCGTCTATAGAAATGGATCCTGTTATGGCCCAAGCTATTCATGACTGGATCCAACCCACATCTGTGAAGGGTCTTCAAAAATTTTTGGGCTTTGCTAATTTCTATCGCCGTTTCATTGCCAACTTTTCCAGTGTGGTTAAGCCCCTTACTGATTTGACGAAGAAAGGCGCTGATGTGACGAATTGGTCCTCTGAGGCTGTTGAGGCCTTTCAGGAGCTTAAACGCTGATTTACTTCTGCCCCTGTGTTGCGTCAACCGGATGTTTCTCTTCCTTTTCAGGTTGAGGTCGACGCTTCTGAGATTGGGGCAGGGACCGTCTTGTCTCAGAGGGAGTCTGATGGTTCTTTGATGAAACCATGTGCTTTTTTTTCCAGAAAGTTTTCGCCTGCGGAACGCAATTATGATGTCGGCAATTGGGAGTTGTTGGCTATGAAGTGGGCGTTTGAGGAGTGGCGACATTGGCTTGAGGGAGCTAAACACCATGTTGTGGTCCTGACCGATCATAAGAATCTGATTTACCTCGAGTCAGCCAAGTGGCTGAATCCTAGACAGGCTCGATGGTCCCTGTTTTTCTCCCATTTTGATTTTGTGGTCTCGTATCTTCCGGGATCTAAGAATGTTAAGGCTGATGCCCTCTCTAGGAGTTTTTCGCCTGATTCTCCTGGAGTCCTTGAGCCGGTTGGCATTCTTAAGGAGGGGGTGATTCTTTCTGCTATCTCCCCTGATTTGCGCCGGGTGCTTCAGGAATTTCAGGCTGATAGGCCTGACCGCTGTCCAGTGGGGAAGCTGTTTGTTCCTGATAGATGGACAAGTAAGGTAATTTCTGAGGTTCATTGTTCAGTGTTGGCTGGTCATCCTGGGATTTTTGGTACCAGAGATTTGGTTGCTAGGTCCTTTTGGTGGCCTTCCTTGTCTCGCGATGTGCGTGCTTTTGTGCAGTCCTGTGGGACTTGCGCCCGGGCCAAGCCTTGCTGTTCCCACGCTAGTGGGTTGCTTTTGCCTTTGCCGATCCCTGAGAGGCCCTGGACGCATATTTCCATGGATTTTATTTCGGATCTTCCTGTTTCCCAGAAGATGTCTGTTATCTGGGTTGTTTGTGACCGGTTCTCTAAAATGGTCCATTTGGTACCTTTGCCTAAGTTGCCTTCCTCCTCAGATCTGGTTCCATTGTTTTTTCAGCATGTGGTTCGTTTGCAGGGCATTCCGGAGAATATTGTGTCAGACAGAGGTTCTCAGTTTGTCTCTAGATTTTGGCGGGCCTTTTGTGCTAGGAAGGGCATTGATTTGTCTTTTTCTTCGGCGTTTCATCCTCAGACTAATGGCCAAACTGAGCGAACTAATCAGACCTTGGAGACCTATTTGAGATGCTTTGTGTCTGCTGATCAGGACGATTGGGTGTCTTTCTTGCCGTTGGCCGAGTTTGCCCTTAATAATCGGGCTAGTTCGGCTACTTTGGTTTCACCTTTCTTTTGTAGTTTTGGTTTTCATCCTCATTTTTCTTCTGGGCAGGTTGAGCCTTCTGATTGTCCTGGTGTTGATTCTGTGGTGGACAGGCTGCAGCAGATTTGGACTCATGTGGTGGACAATTTGACGTTGTCTCAGGAAAGGGCTCAACGTTTTGCTAACCGCCGTCGGCGTGTTGTTCCCCGGCTTCGTGTGGGGGATTTGGTTTGGTTGTCTTCTCGTCATGTTCCTATGAAGGTTTCTTCTCCTAAGTTTAAGCCTCGGTTTATTGGTCCTTATAAAATTTCAGAAATTATTAATCCGGTCTCTTTTCGTTTGGCTCTTCCAGCCTCTTTTGCCATTCATAATGTTTTCCATAGATCTTTGTTGCGGAGATATGTGGTGCCCGTTGTTCCCTCGGTTGACCCTCCTGCCCCGGTGTTGGTTGAGGGAGAGTTGGAATATGAGGTTGAGAAGATTTTGGATTCTCGTTTTTCGAGGCGGAGGCTCCAGTATCTTGTCAAGTGGAAGGGTTATGGCCAGGAGGATAATTCTTGGGTTGTTGCCTCCGATGTCCATGCTACCGATTTGGTTCGTGCTTTTCACTTGGCTCATCCTGATCGGCCTGGGGGCTCTGGTGAGGGTTCGGTGACCCCTCCTCAAGGGGGGGGTACTGTTGTGAATTCCGTTCTTGGGCTCCCTCCGGTGGTTGTAAATGGCACTTTTGTGAATTCTGCCCTTGGGCTCCCTCTGGTGGTTTTGAGTGGAACTGCTGCTCCTTGGGTTTAGCTTTAGCAGCTGCTTTCACTAATCGTCTCTCCTGGCTCTGCTATTTAACCTGGCTCTAGTCTTCAGCCTATGCCACTTGTCAATGTTTTCTGGCTGGATTCACATCTCTGCTTGGATTCTCCTGGTTTCCTGACCAGTTCTGCTAAGATAAGTTCTGGCTTTGCTCATTTCAGTCCACATGTTGTGGACTTATTGTTCTGTGCATTCTATTTTTGTCCAGCTTGTCATTATGGATTTTTTCTGTTAGCTGGAAGATCTGGGAAGCAGATTTACCCTCCACACCTTTAGTCAGGTGTGGAGATTTTGTAAACTCTGTGTGGATTGTTTTGTAGTTTTTATACTGACCGCACAGTATCCTTTCCTGTCCTATCTATCAAGCTAGACTGGCCTCCTATGCTAAAATCTGATTTCATCTCTGCGTATGTTATTTTCCCCTCCTCTCACCGTCAATATTTGTGGGGGGTTATCTTTCCTTTGGGGATTTTCTCTGAGGCAAGATAGGTTTCCTGTTTCCATCTTTAGGGGAAGTTAGTTCTTAGGCTGTGCCGAGGGGTTTAGGGAGTGTCAGGTACCCCCCACGGCTATTTCTAGTTGCGCTGCTAGGTTCAGGGTCTGCGGTCAGTACAGATACCACCTCCTTCAGAGCTTGTCTCATGTTGTTCCTAAACCACCAGATCATAACAGATACCGTAGCCAAGGCATCCCCAACAGGACCTCATCAATTCCCTCAGGAATGACAAGCAGAGATATAATCTCCTGATGAGATGTTGACAAGGACAGAGTGAAAGGGATGGTGTGGTGTGTTATCTGTGAAGGCAGTGTTGACCCATTCACCACTCGTACAGTTACTGGTTGAGCTAGCATTACCAGGGCTATTGCATGACATTGGGTGAAGGCAGAAGACATAAAATTGCCCTCCGCCCCAGAATCCTTGCAGAGCTCTACCGAGTGAGTGAATGAGCCTATTCTAATTGTCCCCTTAAAGGACAATTTGGATGCAAACATCGCCGTGTCTAGTGTACCTCCATCTTCTACCACTAGACGCTGACATTTCCTCCACCGCTGTGAACATCTGGTGGCAAGATGTCCTGACTGTTGGCAAACATGGCAGACCTTGAGTGCATGAGCGGTCCGGAACTTAGATCTCTCTCATGACACTTCCGTGGCCTCATGTGACTCAGGGACCAAGACCAGTGATTCCAAAGGTTTGGCGAAGGTGGGAACCAGCCGAAACCGCTGCCTACACTGGGCCCGCTCTGACCTCCGCTCGTGAAAACGGAGGTCAATACGGGTAGACACAACTTTTAACTTCTCCAGTGTGGCGGGAATCTCCCTTGAGGCCAGAGCGTCCTTCACATGGTCAGCCAGCCCCCTCCAAAGTAAAGGGATAAGAGCTTTATCCGACCACTCCAGTTCAGATGCTAGGGTGCGGAAGTGGATGGCAAAATGGCTGACCAAGGACGAGCCCTGAGTCAATGCCAACAGTTGGAGTGCTGTATCATAGGTGACTCGAGACCCCAAAAAGACCTGTTTCAGAGTGCTAAGGAACAGTGGAGCACTCTGCACCACATGATCGCCACGCTCCCACAGCGGCATAGCCCACTCCAACACCTTGTCCGACAGGAGAGACACAATAAATCCCACCTTTGCCCGCTCTATGGGGAAAAATGTGGCCAGGAGTTTGATGAGTATAGAACACTGGCTCACGAAACCCCTATAAGATTTACTCCCGCCTGACCAGGTCAGAAAGCAAAAAGCAAACCCCGACCTGGATCATGACAAGTGTGGCAAATAAATAATTGGCATCAATGAGCTCGCTGCAATTTCTAGGCACCAAAAATTATTTTTCAGGACTAGTGTTTTTTTAGTAGTCTGGGAAATAAAAAAAACTACCATGAGTCATCTAGTTGCCATTTGAAAGCCAAATAGATAGCACTGCACAACAAATTTCAGGGAAGTTCTTGTCGCCTGAGAAATTGTTATTGTATCTTATAGATTTTGATATGCTGAACACGAATATGTGCTCCAAAATTCTGCATCACTTATCCTACAAAAAACCTTGGAGTAAAGAGTCCCATACAAACGTATAATAAATATCAATAATTTTTATTAATAATCACAAAAAGGTAACTACAGACTAACAACACAAGGTCCAGAAATGATGCGTGTACAGAGGACACAAACAACTGTAATAACACCATGGGTATGAAGAACGGATAACCTCATAATAGATGTAATGTAGCATATATCAGGAAAGTGCTTAGTGCAAAGTAAGGTGCCAAGATATATGCAGCTAGATCCCTATTCGGAGTAAAATCTCCGTATACGTTATATCACATATAGGGACAGGAAGTAAACAAATAGGCAAAATGCACCGCTCATCCTACCCATAAATATGTGCCAGTGTGTGTCTCTCCAGCAGCCCCAACGCGCGTTTTGCGAAATGCGCGTCGGGGCTGCTGGAGAGACACACACTGGCACATATTTTTGGGTAAGATGAGCGGTGCACTTTGCCTATTTGTTTACTTCCTGGCCCTATATGTGATATAACGTATATGGAGATTTTACTCCGGATAGGGATCTAGCTGCATATATCTTGGCACCTTACTTTGCACTAAGCACTTTTCTGATATGTGCTACATTACATCTATTATGAGGTTATCCGTTCTTCATACCCATGGTGTTATTACAGTTGTTTGTGTCCTCTGTACACGCATCATTTCTGGACCTTGTGTTGTTAGTCTGTCGTTACCTTTTTGTGATTATTAATAAAAAATTATTGATATTTATTATACGCTTGTATGGGACTCTTTACTCCAAGGTTTTTTGCAGGACAAGTTGTACTTTTGAACAACACCATTGGTTTTACCATGTCGCTTATGCAAAAAGGGAAAAAATTCCAAGTTTGGTGAAATTGCAAAAAAAAGTGCAATCCCACACTCGTCTTTTTTTTTGGCTTTTTTGCTAGGTTCACTAAATGCTAAAATTGACCTGCCACTAGGATTCTCCAAGAAAAATGTCATTCTGGCTACATTATTTAGAGATCAGGTTAATTATTTTTTTTAATGATAGATCGGACGATTCTGAACGCGGCAATACCAAATATGTGTAGTTTTATTTTTTTATTGATTTATTTTGATTGAGGCGAAAGGGGGGGTGATTTTAACTTTTATGTTTTTTTATTTTTTTATATTTTAAACACTTTTTTTTAACTTTTAGCATGCTTCAATAGCTTCCATAGGAGGCTAGAAGATGCCATAGCGCGATCACCTCTGCTACACAGAGATGATGCTCAGATCACCTCTATGCAACAGAATTAAAGGCTTGCTATGAGCTCCGTCCACAGGGTGGCGCTCATAGCAATCTGCCATCAACAACCATAGAGGTCTCGAGGAGACCTCTGGTTATGACGGCAACGCAGCGATGACCCCCAATCACGTGACGGGGGTCGTCGCTGCGTGTATTTCCGGACCAGCATCCGGAAGTGCATTTAAATGCCCGCTCTCAGAGTTATAATGTTTCGTATCATTTCTCAACTACCTTACATGATAGGAAAAACCTGAAGTCATTTTTGAATTCAGTATGCAAAAAAATCTATCAGGAACACTCAAAATTGTCCGAGAGACAAAACTTTTGTAACACAGTGAAATATGCGCAGCGACGACCCTCGTCACGTGATTGGGGGTCATCGCTGCTTTGCCTTCACAACCAGAGGTCTCCTCGAGGCCTCTATGGTTGCTGATGTCAGATTGCTATGAGCACCACCCTGTTATAGCAAGCCTGTAGTTCTGCTGCATAGAGGTGATCTGAGCATCACCCCTATGTGGCAAAGGTGATAGCGCTATGGCAGCTTCTAGTCTCCTATGGAGGCTATTGAAGAATACCAAAAGTAAAAAAAAAATGTTTAAAAATATATTACAAATAAAAAAAACATAAAATTCAAATCACCCCCCTTTCACCCCAATCAAAATAAAACAATAAAAAAATCAAACCTACACATATTTGGTATCGCCAAGTTCAGAATCGCCCGATCTATCAATAAAAAAAAAAATTAACCTGATCTCTAAATGGTGCAGCAATTAAAAAAAAATCAAAACGCCAGAATTACTTTTTTTGGTCTCCGCGACATTGCATTAAAATGCAAATTTGGTCTCGGAAAATTGCGCAATTTTTAAATTCTTTTTATTTTATTTTTTTAGCTAAATTTGTAATTTTTTTTCACCACTTAGATAAAAGAGAACCTAGACAAATTTGGTGTCTATAAACTCACAATGACCTGGAAAATCATAACAGCTGTTCAGTTTTAGCATTTATGGCACCTAGCAAAAAAGCCAAACAAAAAACAAGTATGGGACTGCACTTTGTTTGCAATTTCACCACACTTGGAATTATTTTCCTGTTTTTGAGTACGTGACATGGTAAAACCGATGGTGTTGTTCAAAAGTACAACTCGTTCTGCAAAAAATAAGCACTCACATGGCCATATTGACGGAAAAATAAAAAAAATTATGGCTCTGGAAATAGGGGAGCGAAAAACAAAATAACGAAAAAAGCTCCAGTAATGAAGGGGTTAAAGACCTTACGTGATACAGACTTTTGGAGCACATATTAGTGTTCAGCATATCAGAATCTATAAGATACAAAAAAAATTTCTCCAAGGACAAGAACTACCCAGAAATTTGTTGCGCAGTGTTCCTGGACCTGCGTCCAGAATTGCATTTAAATGCCCGCTGTCAGAGTTATAATGTTTTGTATCATTTCTCAAAAACCTTACGTGATAGGAAAAATCTGAAGTCGTTTCTGAAATGAGCATGAAAAAAATCTATCAGCAACACTCAAAATTGTCCGAGGGACAAAACCCTTGTAAGGGTATGTTCACACGTTCCTGATTTCCATCCTTTTTTTCAGGACTAAAAACCGCAGCTCTTTGCAGAAAACGCAGGTCCTTTTTTTTGGTGCTTTTTTGGTGCGTTTTTTTATGCGTTTTTTGATGCGTTTTTTTATGCGTTTTTTTATGCAGTTTTCTATGCAGAGTCTGTGTGTTTTCTAGGAAGTTTTTTAGGGTTAAAATGGCTGAAAATACCCTAACCCTACCCCTAACCCTACCCCTAACCCTAACCCTATTCTAACCTTAGTGGGAAAAAAAAAATTCTTAATTTTTTTATTGTCCCTACCTATGGGGGTGACAAAGGGGGGGAGTGTCATTTACTATTTTTTTTATTTTGATCACTGAGATAGGTTATATCTCAGTGATCAAAATGCACTTTGGAACGAATCTGCCGGCCGGCAGATTCGGCGGGCGCACTGCGCATGCGCCCGCCGTTTTGCAAGATGGCGGCGCCCAGGGAGAAGACGGCCGGACGGACACCGGGAGTCCCGGTAAGTATAAGGGGGGGAGATTAGGGCACGGGGGGGGTATCGGAGCATGGGGGGGGCATCGGAGCACGGGGGGGGGCATCGGAGAATGGGGGGGTGGGATCGGGGCAGCCACACTCCGCCCACGCACTTCCGCCCGCTTCCCCACACTTCCTGCTGCAGCAGTTCGGCACCACAAACCGCAATAAAACCCGCAGATATATTTTTGATCTGCGGGTTTTACTGCGGGTTTGACCTCACAATGGAGGTCTATGGGTGCAGAACCGCTGCGGCTCCGAAAAAAGAAGTGACATGGTACTTCTTTTTTCCCGCAGCTATTCAGCGCGGCTTTTTTTCTGAATTTCAGGATCATGTGCACAGTGGTTCCTGTTTTCCATAGGGTACATTGTACTGTACCCTGCATGGAAAACAGCTGCGGAACCGCAGCGGCAAAAACGCTGCGGTTCCGCAGAAAAAAACGCACTGTGTGAACATGGCCTAACACAGTGTAATTTTTCAGTACTGCTTTTTTTAAAGTTGTGTGGCAAATAAATAATTTCTATCAACTGTCTCTGCGATTTTCTAGGCCCCAAAATATTTTTCTGGACTGGTGTGTGGTTTTTAGTAGTCTGGGAAATAAATAATTGGAATCAAAAGTCTAGTTTCCATTTCTAGGGCCCCCAGAAAATTATTTTTCTTGATTATTGTTTTTTAGTTGTCTGAGAAATGAGTTGTTAGGGCTAGCGGAATGCACCGAGTAAATAGAGATGTTTTTATTGATATTGATGCGTTCTCAGCCCGGGGTCCACCGTGCAGGAGTACCTGCTGCTAGCAAACGGCGGAACTATATGGCAGTATAGACTAACTCAGTTCATTCACCGAGTAGCCGTGAAAGAGAAGCACTGTGCCCTGTTAGACTCCACAGAGGGACAGGCTAACTGCCCAAACAGAGAGCAGTCAGTGGTCACGCATGTACACAAAACTCCTCTCCGGAAGAGCCAGCATTCTAGGGGCTTATTTCAGCCGGGTCCCTGAATACATCCAAACACATACTCCTCGCCGGAGGTGCCAGCATTCTAGGGGCTTATTTCAGCTGGGTCCCTGAACACACTCTCATGTGACCACACTGGCGCAAAGCACATAACAATAGACAATACTAGCGCATGGCCGTGCGGCCAAGCGGGCCTTAAATAGTTGCAGCACGTTTGGGACCTTTCAAAGAAGGACCAATGGAGTTGCTGCAGTACATGAGCATGTGACCCTAGATCTCCACTGAGAGATCTTGCCCTGGGCATGCTCAGAGTGCAAAGCAGGATTTAGTCCTAGCACCTACAAGGACCTTAGCTGCAGTATCTGATCATGTGACCCTCGATCTCCACTGAGAGATCTTACCCTGGGCATGCTCAGAACGTGAAAAGCAGGACTTAGCCCCAGAAGCGTCTGCTCACCGCTGCCCAGCACTGACTTCAATGGCAGAAGCAGGAAATGCAGCAGTAACTCTTAGCACAAAGTCAGACTGAGCGAGACGCTGGGATTGATGTCTCTGCTGAGCAGGCTCCACTGCGGAAGGAGAAGAATGGGAGACCTCAGCGGAGATGGCCTGAGATTCTCCCTGTGCAGAGGCAGGAACTCAACTCCTAACATAAGTAATTTGCATCATTAACAAATTTGTTGCCATTTCAAGGCCCCAAAAATATTTTTTTCTGGACTAGTATATGTTATTTAGTAGTCTGAGAAATAAATAATTGGCATCAACCATCTAGTTGCCATTTGTAGGCCAAACAAATAATTTTACTGTGCCCCTGTGTCTATACGGGAAGTGTTTCTAAAAAATTTGTATACTCTTCAGCTGTGCTTTTGGGAGTAATGTGTCTAAAATAAATTTCTACTCTGCAGTAGATATGAGTGAATATTTCAATGTTCGGTTCAGATTACGATCGCTCAATTTGCAATATTTGTCGAATATTCGCTGAACATAACCGAATGCCTTTCATGTTAATGCGAGGCAAAAACAAACGCATGCACATCACCTTATTGCAGTCCCAAATGCTGCCAAAACACATCAAATGAGGGACAGACACCAGGAAAGTGGTCTTAATTCACCCACAACACAAATTTTAGCATGGCACTGCAGCAATCAGTCAGGCATGAGGTATTGGGGTCTGGGACAGCACTTACATCTTTCAATTGAATGCCACAGTAAGACAAGGTGGGTGAGGGATCAGTGTAGGACTCCTTTGCTGGGAGTCCTGATAACACATGCAACACCTACACCTGCTTTCATTCTGAGCTACAGTCAGGTAGCACAGATATCAGTTTTGTAGGCTACCATTGTCAGCACAATTTAAGGATAGTAACACGGGTAGTTGAGTCAAAGGTAGTGGAGGCCTGGCGGTCTCTGAGGCCTACTCCTACAGGCAACACACATGAAGGAGACCCAATCAGGAGTGTTCCCATTTCCAAAAATTATTCCCAGACATAACCAAAGTGGCATCAATTTCACCACAGTAGAAGTAGTACAATAGGGACCGACTGGTCTTCCAGTACGCCCAATCCAGCAGATGGACACTCAACCAGGAATTTTCACATTTCCAAAAATTATTGGCAGACAATACCAAAGTGGCATCAATTTCACCACAGTTTGAAATATATAATAGGGAACGACAGGTCTTCCACTACGCCCAATCCAGCAGATGGACACCCAACCAGGAGTGTTCACATTTCCAAAAATTATTGGCAGAAATCACCAATGTGACATAAATTTCATAAGAGTAGAAATAGTATAATAGGGACCGACAGGTCTTCCACTACACCCAATCCAGCAGATGGACATTAACACAGGAGTGTTCAATTTAAACAAATGAGGACCTTACACCACAGAAAAGGCATAAATTTCATGAGAGTAGAAATAGTACAAAAGGGACAGACTGGTCTTCCACTACAAACAATCCAGCAGATGGACACCCAACCAGTGTTCAAATTTCCAAAAATTATAGGCAGACAATAACAAAGTGGCATCAATTTCACCACAATACAAATAGTATAATAGGGACCAACAAGTCTTCCACGGCACCCAATCCAACAGCTGGATAGCCAGCCAGAAGTGTTCACATTTCCAAAAATTATTGGCAGACAATACCAAAGTGGCATCAATTTGACAACAGCAGAAATGGTATAATAGGGACCGACAGGTCTCCCACTGCACCCAATTCAACAGATGGACACCCAACCAGGAGTGTTCACATTTAAGTGTGACGCCCAAGAGACCGGGGTACCCAGCACCGGACCAATGGGGTCTGTCTCTTGAGGGGGGTGTCACGGGTGGCTTGACCCGGTGCTGTGGCCTCAGGCAATGCACAGTGTAAAGGGTATCGTGAGGGAACAGGCACTTACTTGATCAGCAGCAGGTTCTCCCAGCGGTGATGATCCCAATCCTGGATAGATGGCTATTGTCCAAATGAAAGACTGAGGCACTGAAACGTTTAACCAGTTTACTTTAACAAAAAAGGATTTACAACCAGTCCTGTCACCGGAGTCTGTATGGGAACTCTGAGTTACTTTGACCCTGCCGGGATCTTCGCCTCTTATTGTACGCAATATCTGTGTGGCCCTGCTGCTGTATGTGAACTGGCTGCCGGCCCAATCTGTCCCCTCCGGGTCCTGGTTCGATGGGCAACCCGAGCCCTTTTATCGGCTTACCCCCTCCAGGAGTACCGCTGAACTCTGTGTCTGTTGCTGCGTCCGACCCTAGTGAAGCTGATATCACCTCACGTTTTTCCGGTTGCTGTATTATATGTAATGAATACAGCCACGGATCCGGTATCCGTCTTTGCGCCTGTTCTGGGTAGTGATTAATGCTACCCGGTTCTCACAATGTCCTTTTTCTCTATCCCTCTTCTCCTCAGGCCGGTGATTTAGGCCTGGTAACAGTCACAGGGCTGTTAGAGATTCAACTGTATGACCTCTCACTTTCAGCTCCTTAGCCCAACTGCCATTTCTTCTCTCAGACCAGAATGGATCAAGGGGAGTCTCTGGAGCTCCCCCTTCTGGCCGGAGGTGGTAGTGCAGTCTTGCTATTTTAGTATTTGCATTTACTGTCAGTAACTATTTTTGTGGCAAATACCCCTAGGGGTGCCACATTCCCCCTTAGTTAAGAACAGTACTCCGGGACTGTGGGACAATAACATTTTGAAATAACAATTAATATGTACAGAGTCTTAAAAATGAAAAGTTACAAAAACCACTCGAGGAAACAAAAATATAGTTCTGTACAAAGTCACTTCAAATAGCGTCCATTAATACAGTTCTATCCTTGAAGGTATTAGGAAAGGCACTGTACTTAGTGTCCAGGAATTTAGTTCCATTTTTCCAACGGAGTTATCAATATAAAGTCTAAAGAAAGTTCAAAAAGAGCGAGGAGCAAAGTTCAAAAAGCAGTCTTTCCGGAGCTTTGATTTAGTGCCTCCGGGCTGATAAAAAGTTCAAGAATATGCAAGAAGTTCATACAGACAAGTCTCTGTAGGCACTGGGCTTAAACGTTGCAGACTGATAACAATGACTATACTACATTTTCTGTTTAACTATATACGGCATAACATATATACAATTCACATTATGAGCTTTATAGTTGGTAATCTGCATACCTGGCCGGTAATTGACCCTGGGTACTACGCTGTGATCTACGTAATAGCGGTGTCTCTTCATGTGGTGTACTACTGTCTACTGCGGATGTAGTATCTGCCCGCTCTGCTAAAGATAATTCCACGACTATGGAGTTGGCAAGTCCACCGTGAATGGGATTACTCTGACCAGGAATCTGTTCTTCCTGGCCTGGAACCTCCTGTAGTACGGGGTCAGCCTCTTCCTGTCTTGGGACTTCTGGTATTGGGTTTGGTGTTGGGTAAAAGGCCACCATGGGAACCACTACTGCACCATGGTATGTTAGTAGGGTTTTGGGAAAGTCTCCTATACAGGTGTGATACACTTCCTCTTCTTTTTCCTTTACTGGTTGAACCTGTATGGGTTGAATAACTTCTGGTTCTGGCTGGACAACGTCTGGCTCTTTCAATGCTTCCGGACATAATTTAAGATTGTCTCTTGACACTAGTACAGATGTTAAGCCTCCGTTTTTGCTAATGAGACACATTTTAGGATTATCCACTCTTGTTGGTAAAACTGTGTAGGGTACGGCTTCCCACTGATTGTCCAGTTTATTGGTTCGACGATTTCTCTTGAGCACTTGGTCACCTGGTCTTAATGGGGTCGCTAGAGCATTCTGGTTGAAAGTTCGCTCTTGTCTTTCTCTAGTTTGCTGAAGGCTTCTTTCCACACTCTCTTGCACTTGGCGATACTGCTTTTGCCGTATGATATCCCAATTGGAGTCTTGGACTTCTGCGTCTGGTTTCAGAATTCCCATTTCTAGATCGATTGGTAATTGGCCGGGTCTTGCACGCATAAGGTAAGCTGGGGTGCAATTGGTGGAACTCACCGGGACATGATTATACAGATCCACCAAGTCAGGCAATTTCTCTGGCCATTGATTCCTTTCTGCCTCAGGTAGTAGTTCTATTACAATATGGTTCATCTTCTCGCATAAGCCGTTTGTTTGTGGATGATAGGCCGTCGTCCGGATCTTTTTGCAACCATACATATTACAGAATTCTCTGAAGATCTCTGATTCAAAGGCTGTACCTTGGTCGGTGAGAACCTGTTCCGGATATCCATGGGGTCTACAAAAGTACGTTTGGAACGCTTTGGCTGCTGTTTTTGCTGTCAGATCTTTTAAGGGTACTACTACCAAGAAGCGTGAATAATGGTCCACGATGGTCAAGGCATAGACATAGCCAGACCGGCTTGGTGTCAACTTCACGTGGTCCATGGCTACAAGTTCAAGTGGTTGTTTGGTGATTATGGGCTGCAGTGGTGCTCTTTGGTTCTTTTGATCGTTTCTTCTGAGGTTGCACGGGCCACAATTTCTGCACCACTGTTCGATTGATTTTCTCATCCCGACCCAATAAAATCTTTCTCTTAGAAGTACTTCTAACTTTTTCCAACCGAAGTGACCAGCACCATTATGGTAAGCTTCGAGGACCATCTTGACATCTTGTTTAGGCACAATAATCTGCCAAACCAATTCATGTGTTTTCGGATTGGTGTACCTTCTACAGAGCTTCCCTTGATACAGGAACATTTTGCCTCTCTCTTTCCAGAGTTGATGCGTCTCTTCTGGGGCATCCTCATCGGGATATGCACTTTGCTCAGTTAACAGTTCCTTCACCAACTTCACAGCCGGATTGCTGTCTTGGGTGTCAGCCCATCTATGGTGTGCTAACGGATTTAAATTCACCTCTTGTTGTTTCTGATAGGTACTTGACTGATGATGTTTTGCCTTGGGATGATGGAAGGCTGGTAGTTCAATTTCTTCAAGCTCCCCCATTTCTTCTTCTACATCTCTCAAGTGTGGCATCCGGGATAGGGCATCGGCATTTCCATTCTTGCGACCTGCTCGATACTTGATCTTGAAGTTGTAATTAGATAACCGGGCTATCCATCGCTGTTCTAACGCACCTAATTTGGCTGTGTCCAGGTGGGTCAACGGATTGTTGTCAGTATAGACAATAAATTCTGCAGCGGCCAGATAGTGTTTGAAACGTTCAGTCACAGCCCAAACTACTGCCAGTAGTTCCAATTTGAAGGAGCTGTAATTTTCTGAATTTCTTTCAGTAGGCCGGAGCTTTCTACTTGCAAAGGCGATGACTTTCTCCCGACCTTCTTGCTTTTGTGACAGCACCGCTCCTAGTCCCACATTACTGGCATCGGTGTAGAGGATGAAAGGTTGATGGTAATCTGGGTATGCCAGAACCTCTTCTCCGGTTAGTGCCTTCTTTAGTTGTTCAAAGGAGTCTTCCCTTTCGTCGTTCCACTGAAAAGGAGGGTTTCGGTTTGAAGGTTTCTTCGTCTGCCCTACCAAGGTGTTTTGCAAGGGTGCTGCCAACTTGGTAAATCCTTTTATAAATCTGCGATAGTAACCCACCAATCCCAGGAATTGTCTCACTTCTTTTGCGCTGGTAGGTCTTGGCCAATCCCTTATGGCGCTTATTTTCTCGGGATCTGGTGCTACTCCCTCCGAACTCACGATGTGTTCCAGGTACTGTACCTTTGGCTTGAGAAGGTGACATTTGGATGGCTTGACTTTCATGCCATACCTGGATAAGGCTTCGAACACTTCTGCCAGGTCTATTAAGTGTTGTTCGTAAGTCTTTGAGTAGACGATCACATCATCTAGGTACAGGAGGACGGTCTCGAAGTTCTTGTGTCCGAGGCAGCATTCCATCAGCCGCTGGAAGGTACCGGATGCGTTGCAGAGTCCGAACGGCATGCGATTAAATTCACATAGACCCATTGGTGTGGTGAATGCCGTCTTTTCCTTATCTCGCTCAGCCACAGGGACTTGCCAATACCCGCTTGTTAAGTCTAAGGTGGAAAAATAATTAGCAGATTTCAAAGCAGTTAAGGACTCTTCTATCCTAGGCAAGGGGTAGGCGTCTTTATGGGTGATGTTATTAATCTTCCGGTAGTCTACGCACATTCTCATGGTTCCGTCCTTTTTTTTGACAATCACTAGAGGGGCCGCCCAGGGGCTACAGCTGTCTCTTATTACCCCGGCCTGTTTCATCTCCCTCAGCATATCTTTTGCACATTGATAGTGAGCGGGCGGTATGGGTCTATATCTTTCTTTTATTGGGGGATGGTCACTGGTGGGGATTGTGTGTTCTACCCCTTCTATCCGTCCGAAGTCCAATGGGTGTTTACTGAAGACTTGTTCATATTCCGTCACTAGCCTATACACCCCTTGTTTTTGATGGGTAGGTGTTGAATTTATGCCCACGTGTAGCTGTTGGCACCAATCCTCCATTTCTCCATCTGAGCCATTGCCTTCCACCTGACAGGTTGGTTCTAAGGGCTCAATGGTTGTGATGGCATCGTTGTCAACAGTATATAGCTTTGCCATTGTAGCATACCTTGGCAAAGTGACCTCTTCCTCTCCACAGTTCAAAAGTCGTACCGGCACTCGTCCCCGGTGTACCTCGACTATCCCTCGTGCTGTGAGTATAGTGGGCCTGCTGTCGGTGTACACTGGTTCTATTAAGGCTTGATAATCTCGTCCCTTAGTACCAATGGCTGCTCTACACCATACCAGCATTTCTGTTTTTGGTGGGATTACAATAGATGTTGGATCACTTACCCTCACACTGCCGATTTCTCCACCTGCAACTTCTACCTGTTGCCTTAACATCAATACTTTTATTTCCCTCCGGAGAACTCTCTGCTGGCAGGATTGGGCAGTTTCAGCAATTTGCTGTAAGACAGAAATGACTTCGGAAAAGCAGTTCTCTAACACATTCATTCCTATCAATACAGTTGGTTCACAGTTCCGCCGGTCAACATCAACAACAATTATACCCTGTTTCTTCAATTCTACTTTACCAATCTTTATGGTCATCTCCCTGAATCCTAGTTTCGGTACCAACTTACCATTACTGGCCCATATATCTAGTTCAACATCAGAGGGCCCTTTATCAATATCTGCATCAGCCCAGTACCTCTTATAAAGGATATACGGTATAGATGAAATCTGGGAACCTGTGTCCAGCAAAGCGTTGAGGGGCATTCCGTCCAGCACGATAGGGATAATGGGTCGTCCTCCGATGTACCTGTCGTGCCAGGGTGTTGGGCCTTGAAAGTTCATTCCTGCGAAGCGGCCCGCATTCCCAGGGGATTCCCGTTTAAATCACAATCTCGTGCAAAGTGGCCTGGCTGCTGGCAACGGCGGCAAATGGGCTGTCCATCCGGTTGGTAGCGGTCGCGGGGTCGTCCTCTCCATGTCGGGTATCTCCGGGGTCTCATCCATGGAACACCTTCTCTACGGTTTGACAACTCCATCTTGGGTCCTCTCATCTCCTGCATGGTTTTAGCCATTGAAGCAACAACATCAGTTAAAGAGTCAAGCTTTTGTTGAAGAGCCTCATTAGTACTGGGCCCCAGGGGCTTAGCAATGGCCCCGGACATAGCTGATGTCACTGGTACTCCATGTTGTTGAGGAGCCTCTGCCATGAGTTGCGCAGGATCCTGATCCCGAGGTGCCTCTGCCAGCTGGAGACGTATAACGCTCTCCTTTAATTGGGCAAATGTCAATTCAGGGTTCTTAAAAACAAGCATGCTCACATGCCCCCGGTGAGAAGGGGTGTAGAGTCCCTCAATAAATTGATCTCTTAGCAGTTTATCCGCTCCGGTGTTAAAAATGGGTTCAGCCAGTGTAAGTGATTTAAGGGCTTCCTGCAGGTTTAAGGCAAAGTCTCTCACGCCCTCATTAACTTTTTGTTTGCAATTAAAGAATCGTACTTTAGCTTTGCTGCTGGCAGTGGTTTCAAATGTAGCTTTTAATCCAGCAAATATGCGTTCAACAGTGCCTTTTAGATCAGCTGCCCATGCTGTGACTTCTCGCTTAGCATGGCCACTTAACTGCATCATCAGGAGACTAACACGCTGAACTTCACCCACAGGGAACATGTCAAAATGGGCCAGCATCTTTTCTCTGAAATCGTCAAGGGTATTAGGCTCACCTTCATACATTGGAAGCCATGGGCCACCCGGGGTATATGGCATCAGCACCGGCATGATGGGTGCCACTCCTTGCACCGCTGCGCTACCGGACTCTCTATCGACACTCTGTCTTTCAGCTGCATTAGCGTCGCCGGGTGCTGCGGCGTCTCCGTGCTGCGACATACTGTGCCCCCTTAGTTAATCCGGACCCTTCCGGTCCTCCGCTTCCGTCGGGATAGTGTAGATTCGTTCCGCTGTGCAGCAGGATCGATTTTCCCCTTGCTCTGATGTCAGAGCGCTCAGCTTGGTGCCGCCCACAATGACACGCCCCCTGCTGCTCCCACCCACCGCGCTCTGTAATGGCGGATTCTGAAGTTTTTCAGTTAGACTGGGGCTCAGGTGATGGCGTAGCTCAATTAACAGTCTCGTGCCTAACGGTTATGAAGTGATTACCTCAGGGGATGGCGGCCATCTTTACTCCATTATAACCAATGGGGAAAAGTCACTTTCAATAGTTTTCAATGGAGAATGGATTTTTCTTTAATAAAGTCAATTTTCAAGATTTTTCATCCAAGTTTTCACAGTTTTGGGCTCCAATCACGGCACACAATACCCGGTATACGGGCTGGCTAGATCCTGTTCGTGACGCCAATTGTGACGCCCAAGAGACCGGGGTACCCAGCACCGGACCAATGGGGTCTGTCTCTTGAGGGGGGTGTCACGGGTGGCTTGACCCGGTGCTGTGGCCTCAGGCAATGCACAGTGTAAAGGGTATCGTGAGGGAACAGGCACTTACTTGATCAGCAGCAGGTTCTCCCAGCGGTGATGATCCCAATCCTGGATAGATGGCTATTGTCCAAATGAAAGACTGAGGCACTGAAACGTTTAACCAGTTTACTTTAACAAAAAAGGATTTACAACCAGTCCTGTCACCGGAGTCTGTATGGGAACTCTGAGTTACTTTGACCCTGCCGGGATCTTCGCCTCTTATTGTACGCAATATCTGTGTGGCCCTGCTGCTGTATGTGAACTGGCTGCCGGCCCAATCTGTCCCCTCCGGGTCCTGGTTCGACGGGCAACCCGAGCCCTTTTATCGGCTTACCCCCTCCAGGAGTACCGCTGAACTCTGTGTCTGTTGCTGCGTCCGACCCTAGTGAAGCTGATATCACCTCACGTTTTTCCGGTTGCTGTATTATATGTAATGAATACAGCCACGGATCCGGTATCCGTCTTTGCGCCTGTTCTGGGTAGTGATTAATGCTACCCGGTTCTCACAATGTCCTTTTTCTCTATCCCTCTTCTCCTCAGGACGGTGATTTAGGCCTGGTAACAGTCACAGGGCTGTTAGAGATTCAACTGTATGACCTCTCACTTTCAGCTCCTTAGCCCAACTGCCATTTCTTCTCTCAGACCAGAATGGATCAAGGGGAGTCTCTGGAGCTCCCCCTTCTGGCCGGAGGTGGTAGTGCAGTCTTGCTATTTTAGTATTTGCATTTACTGTCAGTAACTATTTTTGTGGCAAATACCCCTAGGGGTGCCACATTAGCAAATGAGGGCCTTACATCACAGAAGTGGCATACATTTCACGAGAGTAGAAATAGTTTAATTGGGACCGATACGTCTTCCACTACAGCCAACATTGCAGATGTAGACCAACCATGACAACCATGCTCACATTTCCATTGGAGATTTGTGGATAAAAACCATGCTTCTGGATAAGAAGTAGGACCATATAGATTTGAAGTAAAAGATAGTGGTTTTATTCAATGCGTTTTGAAGTTAAAATAACTTCTTCCTCAGGACATAACCCCATGTATGTAGAGACAGAGAGAGATAGCTATTTAAATAGATCAAAAATTCAAATCTGGCATCAAAGGAAAGCACATGACAAACAGTGTCAGTGATCATAGAGTTGATACATGATATGACACATGACTTGCAAATTAAATGATAAAATTCACAAAGGTATTCCAATTATTCTAACAATATTATCTATTCCACAGATGCGAAAAAAATGAAAGGGAGAAAAAAAAAGAAGAAAAAAAGAGATGATGGAATGGGAAAAAAACCCGCAAATGAAAAATTAAAGGGAAACTGTCACCTGAATTTGGCGGGACTGGTTTTGGGTCATATGGGCGGAGTTTTCGGGTGTTTGATTCACCCTTTCCTTACCCGCTGGCTGCATGCTGGCTGCAATATTGGATTGAAGTTCATTCTCTGTCCTCTGTAGTACATGCCTGCACAAGGCAAGATTGCTTTGCGCAGGCGTGTACTATGGAGGATAGAGAATGAACTTCAATCCAATATTGCAGCCAGCATGCAGCCAGCGGGTAAGGAAAGGGTGAATCAAACACCCGAAAACTCCGCCCATATGACCCAAAACCAGTCCCACCAAATTCAGGTGACAGAGTCCCTTTAAATAAATGGACAGTGACCCCTTATATTATCACATGTTGTGTGAGCCACATGTCCAGATACAAACCCCGAGGAGAATAAATAAAATTACCACCTTCTGATTATTTTGGTGTCAAGAAAATTAGTTAAAAAGAAAAAATGATATTTATTAGATATAATTTAAAGTTCCTGATATAAATTGTAAAAAAAGTCTATGATCATCTTGTGGAAAAAATTTAAGCTAATGGCTTCCTTTAATATGAAAGGTAAAAAATGGCAAATATTTAAGTAAAAACTATAAAAATTTGAATAAACGATTAAATAAATGAATTTTTGTAATTTATTTATGATTACTTATATTTTTATTTCTATTTATTGGGTGTCAAAAGAGAGCAAACCCATGTGTTAAAGGCTGGGACTTCCCTGCCATGTGGGATATATTGCAGGCACCATTTTGTGCTCTGTCTCCCATTTTGGCCCAGCAGCTTAGCGCAGACATTGGTCCCAGCATCTTGCTGAGGCCCCTGTTATACATGTGGTTACTGCTGGCTCACCAGCTAAAGTCTATGGTAACTGTTATGGCCTGGTGGTTAGGAGCACCCGGAATGACCTGATAATTAAACCTCATACAGGACGGGCTCTGGGATGTGGGAGCTATGCTGACCGCAAGCCCTAATCCTATCCCACACACTAGAAATAGCCGTGGAGCACTCCTGACCAGACCTAGGCGCCTCGTCACAGCCTAAGAACTATCTAACCCTAGAGATAGAAAATAAAGCCTACCTTGCCTCAGAGAAATTCCCCAAAGGCAAAGAAAGCCCCCCACATATATTGACTGTGAGTAAGATGAAAGTCACAAACGCAGAGATGAAACAGGTTTCAGCAAATGGAGGCCAGACTACTAAATAGACAGAGGATAGGAAAGGTAACTTTGCGATCAGCACAAAAACCTACAAAAGACCACGCAGAGTGTGCAAAAAAGACCTCCGCACCGACTCATGGTGCGGAGGGGCCACTCTGCATCCCAGAGCTTCCAGCTAGCAAGACAAAATCATGAAAACCAGCTGGACAAGAAAACAGAGAACAAAATAAGACTATAAGGAACTTAGATTCTGCAGGAGAAGGCAGGTCACCAGAGATCCAGGAGCGAACTGAACGAATGCAAAAACATTGACAGCTGGCATGGAGTAACGATCGGAGAGGAGTTAAATAGAGCAGCCAACCAAAGGATAACCCACGTCACCTGTGTAAGGAACCTCAGAAGCAGCAGCTTCACTCAAAGCCACCAGAGGGAGCCAATAGACAGAACTCGCCGAAGTACCATTCATGACCACAGGAGGGAGTTCGACAACAGAATTCACAACAGTACCCCCCCCCCCTTGAGGAGGGGTCACCGAACCCTCACCAGAGCCCCCAGGCCGATCAGGATGAGCCAAATGAAAGGCACGAACCAGATCGGCAGCATGAACATCAGAGGCAAAAACCCAGGAATTATCTTCCTGACCATAACTGTTGTGAATTCGGTTGTCGGGCTCCCTCCTGTGGTCATGAATGGTACTTCGGCTGGTTCTGTCCATAGACTTCCTCTGGTGGGTGTTTCTGAGTTTCCTTCCACAGGTGACGAGGTTAATTCGTTAGCTGGCTGCTCTATTTAACTCCACTTAGATCTTTGCTCCATGCCACCTGTCAATGTTCCAGTATTGGTCTAGTTCACTCCTGGATCGTTCTTGTGACCTGTCTTCCCAGCAGAAGCTAAGTTCCAGTTTGTATTTCTTTGGTTTGCTATTTTTCTGTCCAGCTTGCTATTTTTATTGTTGTCTTGCTTGCAGGAAGCTCTGGGATGCAGAGGGAGCGCCTCCGCACCGTGAGTCGGTGCGGAGGGTCTTTTTGCGCCCTCTGCATGGTCTTTTTGTAGGTTTTTGTGCTGACCGCAAAGTAACCTTTCCTATCCTCGGTCTGTTCAGTAAGTCGGGCCTCACTTTGCTAAATCTATTTCATCTCTGTGTTTGTATTTTCATCTTTACTCACAGTCATTATATGTGGGGGGCTGCCTTTTCCTTTGGGGAATTTCTCTGAGGCAAGGTAGGCTTTATTTTTCTATCTTCAGGGCTAGCTAGTTCCTTAGGCTGTGCCGAGTTGCATAGGGAGCGTTAGGCGCAATCCACGGCTATTTCTAGTGTGTTTGATAGGATTAGGGATTGCGGTCAGCAGAGTTCCCACGTCCCAGAGCTCGTCCTTTATTATCAGTAACTATCAGGTCATTCCGTGTGCTCTTAACCACCAGGTCCATTATTGTCCTGACCACCAGGTCATAACAGTACAGGTGGCCCAAAGTACTAATGCATCTCAATAGAGGGATAAGAGAAGTTCTGAGACCATTTTTTTTTCTTTGCAGTGTGTTTTGTCTCTCTTTTCCCCTTTACCTCTGGGTGGTTCAGGACACAGGTGTAAACATGGACATTCAAGGTCTGTCCTCTTGGATGGATAATCTCACTACAAGGGTACAAAACATTCAAGATTTTATGGTTCAGAATCTGATGTCAGAGCCTAGGATTCCAATTCCTGATTTGTTTTTTGGTGATAGATCTAAGTTCTTGAATTTCAAAAATAATTGTAAATTGTTTCTTGCCTTGAAACCTCGCTCCTCAGGTGACCCTGTTCAAAAAGTAAAGATCATTATTTCTTTGTTACGTGGTGACCCTCAAGACTGGGCATTTTCCCTTGCACCAGGAGATCCGGCATTGCGTGATGTTGATGCGTTTTTTCCTGGCGCTTGGATTGCTTTATGACGAACCTAATTCAGTGGATCAGGCAGAGAAAATCTTGCTGGCTCTGTGTCAGGGTCAGGATGAAGCGGAGATATATTGTCAGAAGTTTAGAAAGTGGTCTTTGCTCTCTCAGTGGAATGAATGTGCCCTGGTGGCAATCTTCAGAAAGGGTCTCTCTGAAGCCTTTAAGGATGTCATGGTGGCATTTCCCATGCCTGCTGGTCTGAATGAGTCTATGTCCTTGGCCATTCAGATCGATCGACGCTTGCGTGAGCGTTAAGCTGTGCACCATTTGGCGGTACTATCTGAGCATGGGCGTGAGACTATGCAATGTGATAGGACTTTGACCAGAGCTGAACGGCAAGAACACAGACATCGGAATGGGCTATGTTTTTACTGTGGTGATTCGACTCATGCTATCTCCGATTGTCCTAAGCGCACTAGGCGGTTCGCTAGGTCTGCCACCATTGGTACGGTACAATCTAAATTTCTATTGTCCATTACTCTGATTTGCTCTTTGTCATCTTATTCTGTTATGGCATTTGTGGATTCAGGCGCTGCCCTGAATTTGATGGACTTGGAGTATGCTAGGCGCTGTGGTTTTTTCTTGGAGCCCTTGCAGTATTCTATTCCATTGAGAGGAATTGATGCTACGCCTTTGGCCAAGAATAAGCCTCAGTACTGGACCCAATTGACCATGTGCATGGCTCCTGCACATCAGGAGGATATCCGATGTAATGAAAGGCAATTCAGTACTACAATGGACATAGCGGTCAGAGCACATACAGTGATCTGACA
Source organism: Ranitomeya imitator (assembly GCF_032444005.1). NCBI lineage: Eukaryota > Metazoa > Chordata > Amphibia > Anura > Dendrobatidae > Ranitomeya > Ranitomeya imitator. Next base: position 593,224,272 of record NC_091286.1, read on the forward strand.
ATAACCCAAAATCATAGAACGAGCTCTGAGACGTGGGAACTCTGCAGACCGCAATCCCTAATCCTCTCCAAACAACACTAGAGGCAGCCGTGGATTGCACCTAACTCTGCCTATGCAACTCGGCACAGCCTGAGAAACTAACTAGCCTGAAGATAGAAAATAAGCCTACCTTGCCTCAGAGAAATACCCCAAAGGAAAAGGCAGCCCCCCACATATAATGACTGTGAGTTAAGATGAAAAGACAAACGTAGAGATGAAATAGATTCAGCAAAGTGAGGCCCGACTTTCTTAACAGATCGAGGATAGAAAAGGTAACTTTGCGGTCTACACAAAACCCTAAAGAAAACCACGCAAAGGGGGCAAAAAGACCCTCCGTACCAAACTAACGGCACGGAGGTACACCCTTTGCGTCCCAGAGCTTCCAGCAACAAATTAGACAAGCTGGACAGAAAAAATAGCAAACAAATAGCAAAGAAGAACTTAGCTATGCAGAGCAGCAGGCCACAGGAATGATCCAGGGAAAAGCAAGTCCAACACTGGAACATTGACAGGAAGCCAGGATCAAAGCATTAGGTGGAGTTAAGTAGAGAAGCACCTAACGACCTCACCAGATCACCTGAGGGAGGAAACTCAGAAGCCGCAGTACCACTTCCCTCCACCAACAGAAGCTCACAGAGAGAATCAGCCGAAGTACCACTTGTGACCACAGGAGGGAGCTCTGCCACAGAATTCACAACAGTACCCCCGCCCTGGAGGAGGGGTCACCGAACCCTCACCAGAGCCCCCAGGCCGACCAGGATGAGCCACATGAAAGGCACGAACAAGATCGGGAGCATGGACATCAGAGGCAAAAACCCAGGAATTATCTTCCTGAGCATAACCCTTCCATTTAACCAGATACTGGAGTTTCCGTCTAGAAACACGAGAATCCAAAATCTTCTCCACAATATACTCCAATTCCCCCTCCACCAAAACCGGGGCAGGAGGATCAACAGATGGAACCATAGGTGCCACGTATCTCCGCAACAATGACCTATGGAATACGTTATGTATGGAAAAAGAATCTGGAAGGGTCAGACGAAAAGACACAGGATTAAGAACCTCAGAAATCCTATACGGACCAATGAAACGAGGTTTAAACTTAGGAGAGGAAACCTTCATAGAAATATGACGAGAAGATAACCAAACCAGATCCCCAACACGAAGTCGGGGACCCACACGGCGTCTGCGATTAGCGAAACGTTGAGCCTTCTCCTGGGACAAGATCAAATTGTCCACTACATGAGTCCAAATCTGCTGCAACCTGTCCACCACAGTATCCACACCAGGACAGTCCGAAGACTCAACCTGTCCTGAAGAGAAACGAGGATGGAACCCAGAATTGCAGAAAAATGGCGAAACCAAGGTAGCCGAGCTGGCCCGATTATTAAGGGCGAACTCAGCCAAAGGCAAAAAGGACACCCAGTCATCCTGATCGGCAGAAACAAAGCATCTCAGATATGTTTCCAAGGTCTGATTGGTTCGTTCGGTCTGGCCATTAGTCTGAGGATGGAAAGCCGAGGAAAAAGACAAGTCAATGCCCATCCTACCACAAAAAGCTCGCCAAAATCTTGAAACAAACTGGGAACCTCTGTCAGAAACGATATTCTCTGGAATGCCATGTAAACGAACCACATGCTGGAAGAACAATGGCACCAAATCAGAGGAGGAAGGCAATTTAGACAAGGGTACCAGATGGACCATCTTAGAAAAGCGATCACAGACCACCCAAATGACTGACATCTTTTGAGAAACAGGAAGATCAGAAATAAAATCCATAGAGATATGTGTCCAAGGCCTCTTCGGGACCGGCAAGGGCAAAAGCAACCCACTGGCACGAGAACAGCAGGGCTTAGCCCGAGCACAAATCCCACAGGACTGCACAAAAACACGCACATCCCGCGACAGAGACGGCCACCAAAAGGATCTAGCCACCAACTCTCTGGTACCAAAGATTCCAGGATGACCAGCCAACACCGAACAATGAACCTCAGAGATAACTTTATTGGTCCACCTATCAGGGACAAACAGTCTCTCCGCTGGACAACGATCAGGTTTAATAGCCTGAAATTTTTGCAGCACCCGCCGCAAATCAGGGGAGATGGCAGACACAATTACTCCTTCATTGAGGATACCCGCCGGCTCAGACAAACCCGGAGAGTCGGGCACAAAACTCCTAGACAGAGCATCCGCCTTCACATTTTTAGAGCCCGGAAGGTACGAAATCACAAAGTCAAAATGGGCAAAAAACAGCGACCAACGAGCCTGTCTAGGATTCAACCGCTTAGCAGACTCAAGATAAGTCAAGTTCTTATGATCAGTCAATACCACCACACGATGCTTAGCTCCTTCAAGCCAATGACGCCACTCCTCGAATGCCCACTTCATGGCCAGCAACTCTCGGTTGCCCACATCATAATTTCGCTCAGCAGGCGAAAACTTCCTGGAAAAAAAAGTGCATGGTTTCATCACTGAGCAATCAGAACCTCTCTGCGACAAAACAGCCCCTGCTCCAATCTCAGAAGCATCAACCTCGACCTGGAACGGAACAGAAACATCTGGTTGACACAACACAGGGGCAGAAGAAAAACGACGCTTCAAGTCTTGAAAAGCTTCCACAGCAGCAGAAGACCAATTGACCAAATCAGCACCCTTCTTGGTCAAATCGGTCAATGGTTTGGCAATACTAGAAAAATTGCAGATGAAGCGACGATAAAAATTAGCAAAGCCCAGGAACTTTTGCCGACTTTTCAGAGATGTCGGCTGAGTCCAATCATGGATGGCTTGGACCTTAACAGGATCTATCTCGATAGTAGAAGGGGAAAAGATGAACCCCAAAAATGAAACCTTCTGCACACCAAAGAGACACTTTGATCCCTTCACAAACAAAGAATTAGCACGCAGGACCTGAAAAACTGTTCTGACCTGCTTCACATGAGACTCCCAATCATCCGAGAAGATCAAAATGTCATCCAAGTACACAATCAGGAATTTATCCAGGTACTCTCTGAAGATGTCATGCATAAAGGACTGAAACACTGATGGAGCATTGGCAAGTCCGAATGGCATCACTAGATACTCAAAATGACCATCGGGCGTATTAAATGCAGTTTTCCATTCATCTCCTCGCCTGATTCGCACCAGATTATACGCACCACGAAGATCTATCTTGGTGAACCAAATAGCCCCCTTAATCCGAGCAAACAAATCAGATAACAATGGCAAGGGGTACTGAAATTTAACCGTGATCTTATTTAGAAGGCGGTAATCTATACAAGGTCTCAGCGAACCATCCTTCTTGGCTACAAAAAAGAACCCTGCTCCTAATGGTGACGATGACGGGCGAATATGCCCCTTCTCCAGGGATTCCTTCACATAACTGCGCATAACGGCGTGCTCAGGCACGGATAAATTAAACAGTCGACCTTTTGGAAATTTACTACCAGGAATCAAATTGATAGCACAATCACAATCCCTATGCGGAGGTAGGGCATCGGACTTGGGCTCATCAAATACATCCCGGTAATCAGACAAGAACTTTGGAACCTCAGAAGGGGTGGATGACGAAATTGACAGAAATGGAACATCACCATGTACCCCCTGACAACCCCACCTGGACACCGACATGGATTTCCAATCTAATACTGGATTATGGGCTTGTAGCCATGGCAACCCCAACACGACCACATCATGCAGATTATGCAACACCAGAAAGCGAATAACCTCCTGATGTGCAGGAGCCATGCACATGGTCAGCTGGGTCCAGTATTGAGGCTTATTCTTGGCCAAAGGCGTGGCATCAATTCCTCTCAATGGAATAGGACACTGCAAGGGCTCTAAGAGAAACCCACAACGCTTAGCATACTCCAAGTCCATCAAATTCAGGGCAGCGCCTGAATCCACAAATGCCATGACAGAATACGATGACAAAGAGCAGATCAAGGTAACGGACAGAAGAAATTTTGACTGTACCGTACCAATGGTGGCAGACCTAGCGAACCGCTTAATGCGCTTAGGACAATCAGAGATAGCATGAGTGGAATCACCACAGTAGAAACACAGCCCATTCAGACGTCTGTGTTCTTGCCGTTCAACTCTGGTCAAAGTCCTATCGCACTGCATAGGCTCAGGTTTAAGCTCCGGTAATACCGCCAAATGGTGCACAGATTTACGCTCACGCAAGCGTCGACCGATCTGAATGGCCAAAGACATAGACTCATTCAAACCAGCAGGCACAGGAAATCCCACCATGACATCCTTAAGGGCTTCAGAGAGACCCTTTCTGAACATAGCTGCCAGCGCAGATTCATTCCATTGAGTGAGCACGGACCACTTTCTAAATTTCTGACAATATACCTCTATCTCATCCTGACCCTGACAAAGAGCCAGCAAATTTTTCTCTGCCTGATCCACTGAATTAGGTTCATCGTACAGCAATCCGAGCGCCAGGAAAAACGCATCGATATTACTCAATGCAGGATCTCCCGGCGCAAGAGAAAATGCCCAGTCCTGAGGGTCGCCGCGCAAAAAAGAAATAACAATCAAAATCTGTTGAACTGGATCACCAGAGGAGCGAGGTTTCAAGGCCAGAAATAATTTACAATTATTTTTGAAACTCAGAAACTTAGTTCTATCTCCAAAAAACAAATCAGGAATAGGAATTCTTGGTTCCAACATAGCTTTCTGATCAATAGTGTCTTGAATCTTTTGTACTCTTGCCGAGAGCTGATCCACAAATGAAGACAGACTTCTAATGTCCATCGCTACACCTGTGTACTGAACCACCCAAATGTCTAAGGGAAAAAAAAGGCAAAACACAGTGCAAAGAAAAAAAAATGGTCTCAGAACTTCATTTTTCCCTCTATTGAGAATCATTAGTACTTTTGGCTTCCTGTACTGTTATGAAAGGCAATTCAGTACTACAATGGACATAGCGGTCAGAGCACATACAGTGATCTGACAATGACCCAAAATCATAGAACGAGCTCTGAGACGTGGGAACTCTGCAGCCGCAATCCCTAATCCTCTCCAAACAACACTAGAGGCAGCCGTGGATTGCGCCTAACTCTGCCTATGCAACTCGGCACAGCCTGAGAAACTAACTAGCCTGAAGATAGAAAATAAGCCTACCTTGCCTCAGAGAAATACCCCAAAGGAAAAGGCAGCCCCCCACATATAATGACTGTGAGTTAAGATGAAAAGACAAACGTAGAGATGAAATAGATTCAGCAAAGTGAGGCCCGACTTTCTTAACAGATCGAGGATAGAAAAGGTAACTTTGCGGTCTACACAAAACCCTAAAGAAAACCACGCAAAGGGGGCAAAAAGACCCTCCGTACCGAACTAACGGCACGGAGGTACACCCTTTGCGTCTCAGAGCTTCCAGCAACAAATTAGACAAGCTGGACAGAAAAAATAGCAAACAAATAGCAAAGAAGAACTTAGCTATGCAGAGCAGCAGGCCACAGGAATGATCCAGGGAAAAGCAAGTCCAACACTGGAACATTGACAGGAAGCCAGGATCAAAGCATTAGGTGGAGTTAAGTAGAGAAGCACCTAACGACCTCACCAGATCACCTGAGGGAGGAAACTCAGAAGCCGCAGTACCACTTCCCTCCACCAACAGAAGCTCACAGAGAGAATCAGCCGAAGTACCACTTGTGACCACAGGAGGGAGCTCTGCCACAGAATTCACAACAATCCGCTTTCTGGTGTTGCATAATCTGCATGATTTGGTCGTTTTGGGGTTGCCATGGCTACAGGTTCATAATCCAGTATTGGACTGGAAATCTATGTCTGTGTCCAGCTGGGGTTGCCAGGGGGTACATGGTGATGTTCCATTTTTGTCTATTTTGTCTTCCACTCCTTCTGAAGTTCCAGAGTTTTTGTCGGATTATCGGGATGTATTTGATGAGCCCAAAGCCAGTGCCCTACCTCCTCATAGGGATTGCGATTGTGCAATTAATTTGATTCCTGGTAGTAAGTTTCCTAAGGGCCGATTGTTCAATTTATCTGTGCCAGAACACGCCGCTATGTGGAGTTATATAAAGGAATCCTTGAAGAAAGGCCATATTCGCCCGTCGTCATCACCGTTGGGAGCAGGGTTCTTTTTTGTGGCCAAGAAGGATGGTTCTTTGAGACCTTGTATTGATTACCGCCTTCTTAATAAAATTACAGTCAAATTTCAGTATCCTTTGCCGTTGCTGTCTGATTTGTTTGCTCGTATTAAAGGGGCTAGTTGGTTCACCAAGATAGATCTTCGAGGGGCGTATAATCTTGTGCGTATTAAACAAGGCGATGAATGGAAAACAGCATTTAATACGCCCGAGGGCCATTTTGAGTACCTGGTTATGCCATTCGGGCTTTCCAATGCTCCATCAGTATTTCAGTCCTTTATGCATGACATCTTCCGAGAGTACCTGGATAAATTCCTGATTGTGTATTTGGATGATATTTTGGTCTTTTCGGATGATTGGGAGTCTCATGTGAAGCAGGTCAGAATGGTGTTCCAGGTCCTTCGAGCGAATTCCTTGTTTGTGAAGGGGTCAAAGTGTCTCTTTGGAGTTCAGAAGGTTTCATTTTTGGGGTTCATTTTTTCCCCTTCTACTATCGAGATGGACCCTGTTAAAGTCCAGGCCATTTACGATTGGACTCAGCCGACATCTGTGAAGAGCCTGTAAAAGTTCCTGGGCTTTGCTAATTTTTATCGGCGCTTCATCGCTAATTTTTCTACTGTTGCTAAACCGTTGACTGATTTGACCAAGAAGGGTGCTGATGTGGTCAATTGGTCTTCTGTGGCTGTAGAGGCTTTTCAGGAGTTGAAGCGTCGTTTTTCTTCTGCCCCTGTGTTGTGCCAGCCAGATGTTTCGCTTCCGTTTCAGGTTGAGGTTGATGCTTCTGAGATTGGAGCAGGGGCTGTTTTGTCACAAAGAAGTTCTGAGGGCTCGGTGATGAAGCTATGTGCTTTCTTTTCTAGAAAGTTTTCGCCTGCTGAGCGTAACTATGATGTTGGTAATCGTGAATTGTTGGCCATGAAGTGGGCATTCGAGGAGTTGTGTCATTGGCTGGAAGGAACCAAGCATCGCGTGGTGGTCTTGACAGATCACAAGAATTTGACTTATCTTGAGTCTGCCAAACGGTTGAATCCGAGACAGTCTAGATGGTCATTATTTTTCTCCCGTTTTGACTTTGTGGTTTCGTACCTTCCAGGATCTAAGAATGTGAAGGCTGATGCCCTGTCAAGGAGTTTTGTGCCTGACTCTCCGGGTGTTCCTGAGCCGGCGGGTATTCTCAAAGAGGGGGTAATTTTGTCTGCCATTTCCCCTGATTTGCGGCGTGTGCTGCAAAAGTTTCAGGCTGATAGACCTGACCGTTGTCCTACAGAGAAACTGTTTGTCCCTGATAGATGGACTAGTAGTGTTATCTCTGAGAATCATTGTTCAGTGTTGGCTGGTCATCCTGGAATCTTTGGTACCAGAGATTTGGTGGCTAGATCCTTTTGGTGGCCTTCTTTGTCACGGGATGTGCGTTCTTTTGTGCAGTCCTGTGGGACTTGTGCTCGGGCTAAACCCTGCTGTTCTCGTGCCAGTGGGGTGCTTTTGCCCTTGCCGATCCCAAAGAGGCCCTGGATGTATATTTCCATGGATTTTATTTCTGATCTCCCTGTTTCTCAAAAGATGTTGGTCATTTGGGTGGTTTGTGATCGCTTCTCTAAGATGGTCCATTTGGTACCCTTGTCTAAATTGCATTCCTCCTCTGATTTGGTGCCATTGTTTTTCCAGCATGTGGTTCGTTTGCATGGCATTCCAGAGAACATCGTCTCGGACAGAGGTTCCCAGTTTGTTTCAAGGTTTTGGCGGTCCTTTTGCGCTAAGATGGGCATTGATTTGTCTTTTTCTTCGGCTTTCCATCCTCAGATTAATGGCCAAACCGAACGAACTAATCAGACTTTGGAGACATATCTGAGATGCTTTGTTTCTGCTGATCAGGATGATTGGGTGTCCTTTTTGCCTTTGGCTGAGTTCGCCCTCAATAATTGGGCCAGCTCGGCTACTTTGGTTTCGCCGTTTTTCTGCAATTCTGGTTTCCATCCTCGTTTCTCTTTAGGGCAGGTTGAGTCTTCGGACTGTCCTGGTGTAGATACTGTGGTGGATAGGTTGCAGCAGATTTGGACTCATGTGGTGGACAATTTGACATTGTCCCAGGAGAAGGCTCAACGTTTCGCTAACCGCCGGCGCTGTGTGGGTCCCCGACTTCGTGTTGGGGATTTGGTTTGGTTGTCGTCTCGTTATGTTCCTATGAAAGTTTCCTCTCCTAAGTTTAAGCCTCGTTTCATTGGTCCGTATAAGATTTCTGAGGTTATCAATCCTGTGTCATTTCGTTTGGCCCTTCCTGCTTATTTTGCCATCCATAATGTGTTTTATAGGTCGTTATTGTGGAGATACGTGGCGCCTATGGTTCCATCCGTTGATCCTCCTGCCCCGGTGTTGGTTGAGGGGGAGTTGGAGTATGTGGTGGAGAAGATTTTGGATTCTCGTGTTTCGAGACGGAAACTCCAGGACCTGGTCAAGTGGAAGGGTTATGTGTTATGACCTGGTGGTCAGGACAATAATGGACCTGGTGGTTAAGAGCACACGGAATGACCTGATAGTTACTGATAATAAAGGACGAGCTCTGGGACGTGGGAACTCTGCTGACCGCAATCCCTAATCCTATCAAACACACTAGAAATAGCCGTGGATTGCGCCTAACGCTCCCTATGCAACTCACGGTGCGGAGGGGCCACTCTGCATCCCAGAGCTTCCAGCTAGCAAGACAAAATCATGAAAACCAGCTGGACAAGAAAACAGAGAACAAAATAAGACTATAAGGAACTTAGCTTCTGCAGGAGAAGGCAGGTCACCAGAGAGATCCAGGAGCGAACTGAACGAATGCAAAAACATTGACAGCTGGCATGGAGTAACGATCTGAGAGGAGTTAAATAGAGCAGCCAACCAAAGGATAAACCACGTCACCTGTGTAAGGAACCTCAGAAGCAGCAGCTTCACTCAAAGCCACCAGAGGGAGCCCATAGACAGAACTCGCCGAAGTACCATTCACGACTAGTGTTGAGCATTCCGATACCGCAAGTATCGGGTATCGGCCGATACTTGTGGTATCGGAATTCCGATACCGAATTCCGATACTTCCGCGTATCGGATACCGGAATCGGAAGTTCCCAGAATTCAAACTGAACGCAGCAGCCAATGAGGAATGATTGGAAGTGTGGGCACATCCTGTTTAGCATGGTGGGCATGTAAGTACTGGCAAGGCTGTGATTGGCTGCTGAAAAGATATCACTCAGCACTATAAAAAACGCTGCCGCCATTTTGCGCTCACTCTGCTGTGATTTCAGTTAGGGACAGGACGCTGTGTTCTAACTGAGGGCCAGTTGAGATAGCTAATTGCTTTATTTTCCTTTCCCAAGGCTAATTTAGCAAAACGCTGTGTGTTCTTCACTGTTCACCTTGCTCTTGCCTTGCAGCGCTGTTTTAACAGCGTTCTGCAAGGTCTGTGTGTGTGTGTGTGTGTGTGTGTGTGTGTGCAGCTCACTCTGTAGTCTGTGTGCAGCCATATACCCGGTTGTATTCAGCTCAGGGGGGGTTCACACTGCCTCACACAGTTGTCCTTTTTTGCTCATAGTGCAGCCTGCTGCACATTTTTTCTCAAATTTCCTATTAGTGTTTTTCCACCCGTCTCCAGCTAAATTGTGGAAAAACACTACATAGGATAACCTAGAGGGGGGTTTTTGGGCCTTGCAGCGCCGTTTACGGCTGTCTGCACGGTCTCCGTGTGAGCGCAGCTCGCCCTGTAGTCTGTGTGCAGCCATAGCCGGTTGGATTCAGCTCAGGGTGTGTTACTGCCTCATACCTTGAAAAAAAATTTCCTTTTTTTCAAATAGTGCAGCCTGTTTAAAATTTTTAAAAAAATTTCCTATTAGTGTCTTTCCACCCGTCTCCAGCTAAATAGTGGAAAAACACTACATAGGATAACCTAGAGGAGGGTTTTTGGGCCTTGCAGCGCCGTTTACGGCTGTCTGCACGGTCCCCATGTGAGTTAAACTTGCTCTGTAGTCCGATCTGCAGAAAAAAAAAAAAGTAAAGTTCACCAAACACCACTTAACACTTGTGTAGGCCACATTTGAAAAATAATAAAGTTTAGTCCACACTTTACAACATTAGTGTTTCTTACACCTGTTAGGAGGAGCATTTCAGGAATAAGCACACTAAGGCCTTAGTACTTTTCTGCTTATCTTTATGTGTCAACCAAGATGAAGAGGGCAGGGAGTAAGGCACGTGGGCGTGGGCGCGGAGCAGGGAGAGGAGCAGGGAGAGGACGTGGTGATTCTGTGCCTGCTGCGGGCGCCGGTGACTCGTCGTCACTCAGTTTCAGCAGGTGGAGTTACAGAAACACACTGAAGGTGTAGGCCAACCAACAGCGGCAGCTACCACCTCTTCAGCTCGTGTTGCCTCTTCCTCCAGCTCCCGCACAGCTGGTTTGGCTTCCTCCCAGGATCGCCATGGAAGAACCTCTGGCACTGTTGTCCAGAGACCTTGTGTAATTCCACCCACAGCACCACCTTCCCAGTCATCCTCACACTCCCAGTCTACTCTACAGCCATCGGTAGTACAGGCATGGGAGAAAAGGCGGGCATTCTCGGCCAACCACCCCCGAGCACAGGCTTTGAATGCAGGCATTGCCAAACTGTTGTCCCTGGAAATGCTCTCATTCAGGCTGGTGGAGACTGACAGCTTCCGTGACTTGATGGCATTGGCAGTCCCACAGTACAAGGTGCCCAGCCGCTTTTACTTCAGCAGGCAAGCTGTCCCTGCCCTGCACAGGCATGTTGAGGGAAACATAAAACATGCGCTACTGAACGCCGTCAGTAGCAAGGTCCACCTCACCACCGATGCGTGGACCAGTCAGCATGGACAGGGGCGATACGTTTCCCTCACTGCCCATTGGGTTAATGTTGTTGAGCCAGGTACAGATCGTGCGAGTGGCGCAGGACGTGTCCTGCCCACTCCAAGGATTGCAGGAATCCAGTCTGTACGCATTGACTCCTCCTCTTACACAAGTTCCTCAGAATCATCTCTGCAGGAGCCGTCACAGTCCACCTCCACATGGACGCGTGAACGTTTACCTATGACCGACATGAGCACAGCCGTGGCCAAACGTCAGCAGGCCGTCTTGAAACTAGTTTCATTGGGGAAACGAAGCCACACAGCGCAGGAGCTCTGGAATGCCATCAAGCAGGAGAGCGATGTGTGGTTACTGCCAGCAAATCTCCAGCCAGGCATGGTAGTGTGTGACAATGGCCGAAATCTGGTGGCAGCTTTGGCCCTTGGCAACCTCACTCACATCCCATGTCTGGCACATGTGCTCAATTTGGTTGTGCAGAGTTTTCTGAGGGACTATCCGGATCTTGATGCACTGCTGCACAAGGTCCACCTAGAGTGTGCTCACTTGCGGCGTTCCAGCTTGGCAAGATCCCGCATTGCTGCTCTGCAGCGCCGATTCCGCCTTCCGGAACACCGCATCATATGTGACCTACCTACCCGGTGGAATTCCACGTTACATATGTTGGAGCGGTTGTGTGAGCAGCAGCAAGCAGTTATGGAGTACCAGCTGCATCAGGCGCAAAGAAGTCACAGTCAGCGCCGATCAGACTTCACAACCACAGAGTGGGCCACTATGAAGGACGTCTGCCAGGTTTTGCGTCCTTTTGATTATTCCACGCGGATGGCAAGTGCAGATGATGCACTAGTCAGCATGACTGTCCCCCTTATCTGCCTGCTTCAGCAAACTTTGCAAGGGTTAAGGGATGATGTTGTGGAAGAGGTGGAGGATGAGGAGTCACTTTTTCCATCAGCTTCTGGAGAGTCAGCGCCACGTGGTTCCTCACAAAGGGGTACGCAGGGGCCACTTTGTGAGGAAGATGAGGAGGAGTCAATGGAGGAGGAAGAGCTCCGTCCAGAGGAGGGAGCGACACAATTGTCCAGTGGTCAGTGTGTACAGCGAGGGTGGGGTGATGACGAGCGGGCAGAGATCATGTCTCAAGCAGGGGACAGCGTTTCTGGGCCAGTTGGCAGTCTGCAGCACATGGTGGATTTCATGCTGCAGTGCCTGAGAAACGACCGCCGCATCGACCACATTCTCAACATGCCTGATTATTGGGTGTTCACCCTCCTCGATCCTCGCTACCGGGACAACGTCCAAAACCTCATCCCAGCATTGACCCGGGAGCGTAAATTGCGGGAGTACCACGACACACTGGTGAATTCCATCATCTTCTCCAGTCCAACTGAGAGGAGTGCTGCTAGTGCTTTACAAAGCAGCTCAGTGCGTCGAGGCAGTGGGGGAGGCTCTGCCCAAAGAGGGAGCAGAAGGAGTGCCTCTGCCCAAGGCAAGCCCAGTATGGCACAACTCTGGCACATTTTTGTGTGCCCGCCCCAAATGTCTACACCATCACCGGCGGCTCCAGTCAGCAGGAGGCAACGGTTCCGTCAGATGGTGACAGACTACATGGCTTGCCCTCTTACTGTACTCCCAGACGGCTCTTCCCCGTTCAAGTTTTGGGTCTCTAAGCTGGATACATGGCCAGAGCTAAGCCAGTATGCATTGGAGGTGCTGGCTTGCCCTGCGGCTAGTGTCTTATCGGAACGTGTCTTTAGTGCCGCAGGTGGTGTACTAACAGACCGTCGCATGCGACTATCCTCCGATAACGTTGACCGGCTTACTTTCCTGAAAATGAACCAAGCCTGGATCTCGCAGGAATTTGCCACTCCTCTGCCTGATTAAGTAATTGGGTGTCATCCGGGTCTCCTGCTGTGTTCATCTTTCTACCACCTGAACTGCTATTCCTGGGCTCCAACACCGCCAGTTGCGGCTCAGAAGTGCAGGCTGCACAGTCAAAACATACGACCCAGTGTTATTGGGTTTCAGTAACGTCAGCTGATCCCCAGCTGTGTAGCCGGCAATGTGTCCTGCGACCGCCACGCTGGCACAACAACCTAAATGTAAGGGAACCTGTGTCCCCCCCCCCCCGTCGTTTGTTACTGAAAGAGTCATCTTGTGCAGCAGTAATGCTGCACAAGGAAAGGGTAGCTCTTTTAGTTTAGCTCCTTGCACACGCAGAACTTAACACTTATAAAATGTGTTCACTGATACCGTTATACCGTCCTGGAGCTGGAACTTTCCTTCGTAATGTGACGCAGCACAGCCGTCATTCCTACCCCCTTGGTGCCATGCGCTGCCTCCTCAGCGTTGTTTTAAGCTGTCACGGAGCCTGCGCTGTTCTGTTATCCCTTGGCCATGCCCTATTTGCGCTGCTTGTCTTCTGACATAATTTGGTGTCAGGCTGGCTGCGCCTGTGCGGCCGCGCTGCCCGAGATCCCGCCTCGCAGTGTCTTCTGATTGAATCACACTGAGGGCCTGGGATCCATGGGCATGCGCAGTGCACATCTTCCCCTCGGGCTCTCGCTCATCTCCCTCCGCCTTCTTTAGACTGTGCGCCGTCAGCTGATCCCTAATAGCATGCCACGGCCGTGACACCACAAAGTCTGAAGAAGAGGGAAGGAGGGGAGTGAGAGTCGAGGATATGCACTGTGCATGCCCATGGATCCAAGGCCCGCAGTGGGATTACGTTAGACGACAGTGCGAGGTGGGATCTGGAGCAGCGTGGACACACAGGCACTGACAGCCTGACACCAAATTATGTCAGAAGACAGGCAGCGCTAATTGGGCATGGCCAAGGGATAACAGAACAGCGCAGGCTCCGTGACAGCTTAAAACAACGGCACCAAGGGGATAGGAATGACAGCTGTGCTGTGTCCCATTACGAAGGAAATTTACACCTCCGGGACGGTTTTACGGTATAAGGGGACACATTTTTAGTGTTTACTTCTGTGTTTGCAAGGAGCATAATTAAAAGAGCAACCTTTTCCTTTTGCATCCTTAGTGCTGCACAAGATGGCTCTTTCAGCTACAAACATCTTGGGGGGGGGTTAAAGGTTCCCTTTCAACTTGCTCCAATCAGGCTTCGGCCTACACTCTGTTCCTCTGCTCCTCCTGCTGTCCCTGGGCTCTAACACCGCCAGTTGGTGCCTGGAAGTGCTGTGTGCACAGTCAACAGTCGCTCCTCTGTTATTGGGGTTCAGTAACGTCAGCTGATCCCCAGCTGTGTGTGCGGCAATACCTCCAATCTGCTCCTCCTGCTGTCCCTGGGCTCAAACACCGCCAGTTGGTGCCTGGAAGTGCTGTCTGCACAGTCAACAGTCGCTCCTCTGTTATTGGGGTTCAGTAACGTCAGCTGATCCCCAGCTGTGTATCCGGCAACGTGTCATGCGACCGCCACGCTGGCACAACTAAAATGTAAGGGGACCTGTCCCCCCCCCCTAGGCGTTTGTTACTGAAAGAGCCACCTTGTGCAGCACTAATACTGCACAAGGAAAAGGTCGCTCTTGAAATTATGCTCCTTGCAAACGCTGAACTACACACTCATGTAATGTGTCCCCTCACACCGTCCAACCGTCCCGGAGGTGGGACTTTCCTTTGTAATGTGACGCAGCACAGCCGTCATTGCTACCCCCTTGGCACCGTGCGCTGCCTCCTTAGCATTGTTTGATTCCGTCATGGACCCTGCGCTGTTATGTTATCCCTTGGCCATGCACAGTATGCGCTGTCCGTCCTCTGACATCATTTGTTGTCGTCCTGGCTGCGCCTGTGCGTCCACGCTGCCCGAAATCCCACCTCGCAGTGTCGTCTAATGTGATCCCACAGTGGGCCTGGTATCCATGGCCGTGCGCAGTGCATATACTAGCCTCTCACTCCCCTTCTTCACGCTTCTTCAGACTAGGCGGCGTCAGCTGATCCCTAATAGCATGCCACGGCCGTGACGCCGCACAGTCTGAAGAAGCAGGAAGGAGGTGAGTGAGAGGCGATGATATGCACTGCGCATGCCCATGGATCCCTGGGCCGCAGTGGGATTACATTAGATGACACTGCGAGGTTGGATCTCGGGCAGCTTGGACGCACAGGCACTGCCAGCCTGACACCTAAATGATGTCAGAAGACGGGCACCGCTAACTGTGCATGGCCAAGGGATAACATTACAGCGCGGGCTCCGTGACAGAACCAAACAACGTTGAGGAGGTGGCGCACGGCACCAAGGGGGTTGGAATGACGGCTGTGCTTTGTCACATTACAAAGGAAAGTCCCACTTCCGGGACGGTTTGACGGTGTGAGGGGACACATTATATGAGTGTGTACTTCAGCGTTTGCAAGGAGCATAATTTTCGGAGCCACCATTTTCCATGTGCAGTATTACTGCTGTACAAGATGGCTCTTTCAGCAACAAATGCCTGGGGGGGGGGGTTAAAGGTTCCCTTTCAACTTGCTCCACTGCAGGCTTCGGCCTACACTCTGCTCCTCTTTGATTCCCTGGGTTTCAACACTGTCAGTTGCCACCTGGAAGTGTTGTCTACACAGAAAAAACACTAGCTGATGTGTCAGTGGGGTTCAGCACCGCCAGCTGTTCCCCTGCTGTGTAGTCGGCAACGTGTCCAGCACAAGCCACGCTGGCACAACAGAACAAAAGCTGCCACCAGTGCAGGCTTCGGCCTACACTCTGCTCCTCTCCTCCTCCTGCTGCCCCTGGGCTCAAACACCGCTGGTTTTTGCCCGGAAGTGCTAGCTGCACAGAGAAAAACACCAGCCAATGTGTTAGTGGGGTTCAGCAACGCCAGCTGTTCCCCTGCTGTGTAGCCAGCAACGTGACATGTCTTGTACCAGGTATCATGATTAAGGGTGCTTAGTCACCGGAAACGCGTTGACCTTGGTTCTAATTTTTTTGTATGCTGATGTTTTGTCCTTTCACTATATTTTAAGTGAAATAAATTATGGATTTTTCACTATTTCGTTGAGCTGGATCTCCTTCTCTTTCCTGTTCGTCCACGCCCTGACACAGCGGTTTCGTGCTCCGAGCTCTTGGGAATGTCGGTATGGTGAGCTAGATTTTGTTTTAGCCGGCAACGTGACCTGCAAATGCCACGCAGGCACATGAACTGAAATTAAAGGGACCCTGCCACCCACCCCAAGGTGTTTCTATGTATAACAGCTACCTAGTACAGCAGTAATGCTGCATTTGTACAAGGTGGCTGACTTTTTATCCTTGCCAACGTGGAACTCAACACGTACAAAATGTGTCTCATTGAGCCCATTCCACTGTCCCTGAGGTGTGACTTTCCTTTCTAATGACACGCACCACCCCCCTTGGTAGCGCTGCCCGTCTTCTGACATCATTGGTTGGCTGCCTGTGCCTGTGCGTCCGCCCTGCCCGACACAACCCCCCTCGTTGTCTCATATATTTTGGCTGCGAGGGTGTGATTGAAGGGCATGTGCAGTGCATATGTTCGCCTGTCTTAACTCATCTCCTTCCGCCTTCTTCAGACTGTGCGGCCTCATGGCCGTGGTAGGCGATAAGGGATCAGCTGAGGCCGCCCAGTCTGAAGCAGGTGTAAGGACATGTGTGAGCGGCAAACATATTTACTGCACAAGGCCACGAATCCCAGCCACGCAGTGTGATTTTTTGAAAACACACTGCGGGTCTGGGATTCATGGCCATTGCTAACCGTACCGGCCAACATGAAATGAGGTGAGAAGACAGGCAGCGCTCACAGCGCATGGCCAAGGGATCACAATAGCGCAGACTCCTGTACAGCAAATAACAACGCTCAGGAGGCTGCGCCCAGCACCAAGGCGTTATTTATGTGCACCTGTGCTGCGTCTCCTTAAAAAGACAAGTCACGCCTCCAATACAGAACTGAACTTCTGTTCAATGGGCTAAATTGTGTACGTCTTTCATTCTGCGTGTGCAATGAGCAAAACTTAAAGGGCAACCTTTAACTTGTGGAGCTTTACTGCTGCACAAGGTGTGGCTCTTCAACATTGTAACACCTGAGGGTGGGTTAAAGGTTACCTTTGAAATTGGTTCAAGTAGCCTTCCGCCTACACTCTGCTCCTCCTGCAGACCCTGGGCTCTAACTACGCCAGTTGGGGCCCGGAAGTGCTGGCTGCACAGAGAAAAACACCCACCATTGTGTCAGTGGGGTTCAGCACCGCCAGCTGTTCCCCTGCTGTGTAGCCGGCATCGTGTCCAGCACAAGCCACGCTGGCACAACAGACCAAAAGCTGCCACCAGTGCAGGCTTCGGCCTACAGTCTGCTCCTCTCCTCCTCCTGCTGACCCTGGGCTATAACACCGCCAGTTGTAGCCTGGAAGTGCTAGCTGCACAGAGGAAAACACCCGCCAATGTGTTACTTGGGTTCAGCAGCGCCAGATGTTCCCCTGCTGTGTAGCCGGCATCGTGTCCAGCACAAGCCACGCTGGCACAACAGACCAAAAGCTGCCACCAGTGCAGGCTTCGGCCTACACTCTGCTCCTCTCCTCCTCCTGCTTCCCCTGGGCTCAAACACCGCTAGTTTTTGGTCGGAAGTGCTAGCTGCACAGAGAAAAACACCAGCCAATGTGTTAGTGGGGTTCAGCAACGCCAGCTGTTCCCCTGCTGTGTAGCTGGCAACGTGTCCTGCAAACGCCATGCAGGCACCTGAACTGAAATTAAAGGGAACCTGTGCTGAAATTAAAGGGAACCTGGCCCCACCCCCCCAGGTCTTTCTATGTATAACAGCCACCTACCTAGTACAGCAGTACTGCTGCATTTGTACAAGGTGGCTGATTTTTTCTCATTGCCCACGTTGAATTAAACACGTAAAATATGTGTCTCATTACAGACCATTACAATGTCCCTGAGGTGTGACTTTCCTTTTTAATGACACGCACCACCCCCCTTGGTAGCGCTGTCCGTCTTCTGACATCATTGGTTGGCTGCCTGTGCCTGTGCGTCCGCCATGCCCGACACAACCTCCCTCGTTGTCTCATATATTTTGGCTGCGAGGGTGTGATTGAAGGGCATGTGCAGTGCATATGTTCGCCTGTCTTAACTCATCTCCTTCCGCCTTCTTCAGACTGTGCGGCCTCATGGCCTTGGTAGGCGATAAGGGATCAGCTGAGGCCGCCCAGTCTGAAGCAGGTGTAAGGACATGTGTGAGCGGCAAACATATTTACTGCACAAGGCCACGAATCCCAGCCACACAGTGTGATTTTTTGAAAAGCCACTGCGGGTCTGGGATTCATGGCCATTGCTAACCGCACCGGCCAACATGAAATGAGGTGAGAAGACAGGCAGCGCTCACAGCGCATGGCCAAGGGATCACAATAGCGCAGACTCCTGTACAGCAAATAACAACGCTCAGGAATCTGCGCCCAGCACCTAGGTGTATATTTTGGACACCTGTGCTGCGTCTCCTTAAAAAGACAAGTCACGCCTCCACTACTGTTTGACAGTATAATGGGCTAAATTGTGTACGTGTTTTATTCAGCGTGTGCAAGGAGCAAAATTAAGAGAGCAACCTTTGACTTGTGCAGCATTAATGCTGCACAAGGTGTGGCTCTTGTACCTTGCAACACCTGAGGGGGGGTTAAAGGTAACTTTTGAAATTGGTTCAACTAGGCTTCGGTCTACACTCTGCTCCTCTTCTCCTCCTGCTGACCCTGGGCTCTAACACCACTGGTTTTTGCCCTGAAGTGCTAGCTGCACAGAGAAAAACACCAGCCAATGTGTTAGTGGGGTTCAGCACCGCCAGCTGTTCCCCTGCTGTGTAGCCGGCATCGTGTCCAGCACAAGCCACGCTGGCACAACAGACCAAAAGCTGCCACCAGTGCAGGCTTCGGCCTACACTCTGCTCCTCTCCTCCTCCTGCTGCCCCTGGGCTCAAACACCGCTAGTTTTTGCCCAGAAGTGCTAGCTGCACAGAGAAAAACACCAGCCAATGTGTTAGTGGGGTTCAGCAACGCCAGCTGTCATGATCCCAATGGCAGGGGATCACAAAAGGACAAGCACAAAAAACAGAACAAGCTCTAGGGTGATGGAAACTGAGCTGACCGCGATCCTGAACCTAATTCACACAACTAGCAGTAGCCGGGGAACGTGCCTACGATGATTCCTGGACGTCTCGCGCCAGCCGAAGGACTAGCTTCCCCTATTAGAAGAAACACAGACCTCTCTTGCCTCCAGAGAAACACCCCACAGAAATAGCAGCCCCCCACATGTAATGACGGTGAAATGAGAGGAAAGCACATACGTAGTTATGAAAACAGATTCAGCAAAATGAGGCCCGCTAAAGCTAGATAGCAGAGGATACAAAAGTGAACTGCGCGGTCAGCGAAAAACCCTACAAAAAACCATCCTGAAATTACTTGAACTCATGTGCCAACTCATGGAACATGAGGAGTAATATCAGCCCACTAGAGCAACCAGCAACAAGGAATCACATAACTGCAAGCTGGACTAAAACAAAAATAAAGCAAAACGTGGAACAGGAAAATCAAAAACTTAGCTTGTCCTGAAGATTACAGAAGCGGAAAGCAGAGGTAACAAGACACACTGATTACATTGATCGCCGGCGAGGAAATGACAAGAAAGCCAGGTTAAATAGGAAACTCCCATATCCTGATAGAACAGGTGGACACCAGAGACCGCAGAGAACACAAGTCACCCAGTACCATCTGTAATCACCAGAGGGAGCCCAAAAACAGAATCCACAACAGTACCCCCCCTTGAGGAGGGGTCACCGAACCCTCACGAGAACCACCAGGGCGACCAGGATGAGCCCTATGAAATGCACGGACCAAATCAGCAGCATGAACATCAGAGGCAACCACCCAAGAATTATCCTCCTGACCATAACCCTTCCACTTGACCAAATACTGAAGTTTCCGTCTGGAAACACGAGAATCCAAGATCTTCTCCACAACATACTCCAATTCTCCCTCCACCAGCACCGGAGCAGGAGGCTCAAGCGAAGGAACAACAGGTACCTCATACTTCCGCAACAACGACCGATGGAACACATTATGAATAGCAAACGATGCCGGGAGATCCAAACGAAACGACACAGGGTTAAGAATTTCCAAGATCCTATAGGGACCGATGAACCGAGGCTTGAACTTAGGAGAAGAGACCTTCATAGGAACAAAACGAGAAGACAACCACACCAAGTCCCCAACACGAAGTCGAGGACCCACGCGGCGACGACGATTAGCAAACTGCTGAGCCCTCTCCTGGGACAACTTCAAATTGTCCACCACATGACTCCAAATCTGATGCAACCTATCCACCACCATGTCCACTCCAGGACAATCAGAAGGCTCCACCTGACCAGAGGAAAAACGAGGATGAAACCCCGAATTACAAAAGAAAGGAGAAACCAAGGTAGCAGAACTAGCCCGATTATTAAGGGCAAATTCGGCAAGCGGCAAAAAGGTAACCCAGTCATCTTGATCAGCAGAAACAAAACACCTTAAATAAGTTTCCAAGGTCTAATTAGTTTGTTCCGTCTGGCCATTCGTCTGAGGATGGAATGCAGACGAAAAGGACAAATCAATGCCCATCTTAGCACAGAACGTCCGCCAAAATCTAGACACAAACTGGGATCCCCTGTCAGAAACAATGTTCTCCGGAATCCCATGCAAACGAACCACGTTCTGAAAAAACAGAGGGACCAACTCAGAGGAGGAAGGTAACTTAGGCAAGGGTACCAGATGAACCATCTTAGAAAAGCGGTCACACACAACCCAGATGACGGACATTTTTTGAGAGACAGGGAGATCCGAAATAAAGTCCATGGAAATGTGCGTCCAAGGCCTCTTCGGGATAGGCAAAGGTGACAACAATCCACTGGCCCGAGAACAGCAAGGCTTAGCCCGAGCGCAAACTTCACAAGACTGCACAAAAGAACGCACATCCCTCGACAAGGAAGGCCACCAGAAAGACCTGGCCACCAAGTCTCTAGTACCAAATATTCCAGGATGACCTGCCAACGCAGAAGAATGGACATCGGAGATGACTCTACTGGTCCAATTATCCGGAACAAACAGTCTTTCAGGCGGACAACGATCAGGTTTATCCGCCTGAAACTCCTGCAAAGCACGTCGCAAGTCTGGGAAGACAGCCGACAAAATCACACCATCCCTAAGGATACCAGTGGGCTCAGAATTTCCAGGGGAATCAGGCACAAAACTCCTAGAAAGAGCATCCGCCTTCACATTCTTTGAACCTGGCAGGTATGAAACCACAAAATCGAAACGGGAGAAAAACAGTGACCAACGAGCCTGTCTAGGATTCAGACGCTTGGCAGACTCAAGGTAAATCAGATTTTTGTGATCAGTCAAGACCACCACACAATGTCTAGCACCCTCAAGCCAATGATGCCACTCCTCAAATGCCCACTTCATGGCCAAAAGCTCCCGATTACCAACATCATAATTCCGCTCAGTGGGCGAAAACTTTCTAGAAAAGAACGCACATGGCTTCATCACCGAGCAATCGGAGCTTATCTGTGACAAAACCGCCCCCGCTCCAATCTCAGAAGCATCAACCTCAACCTGAAAAGGAAGCGAAACATCTGGCTGACGCAACACAGGAGCAGAAGAAAACCGGCGCTTAAGTTCCTGAAAGGCCTCCACAGCCGCAGGAGACCAATCAGCAACATCAGCACCCTTCTTAGTCAGATCCGTCAAAGGCTTAACAACACTAGAAAAATTAGTTATGAAACGACGATAAAAATTAGCAAAGCCCAAGAACTTCTGTAGACTCTTAAGAGATGTAGGCTGCGTCCAGTCACAAATAGCTTGAACCTTGACGGGATCCATCTCAATAGTAGAAGGGGAAAAAATATACCCCAAAAAAGAAATCTTCTGGACTCCAAAGAGACACTTTGAACCTTTTACAAACAAAGAATTGGCCCGCAGGACCTGAAACACCTTCCTGACCTGCTGAACATGGGACTCCCAGTCATCAGAAAAAACCAAAACATCATCCAAATACACAATCATAAATTTATCCAGATATTCACGGAAAATATCGTGCATAAAGGACTGGAAGACAGAAGGAGCATTAGAAAGTCCAAAAGGCATCACCAAATACTCAAAATGGCCCTCAGGCGTATTAAATGCGGTTTTCCACTCATCACCCTGCTTTATCCGCACAAGATTATACGCACCCCGAAGATCAATCTTAGTGAACCATTTAGCCCCCTTAATGCGAGCGAACAAATCAGTCAACAATGGCAAAGGATACTGATATTTGACCGTAATCTTATTCAAAAGACGGTAATCTATACAAGGCCTCAAGGAACCATCTTTTTTGGCCACGAAAAAAAAACCTGCTCCCAAAGGAGACGAAGATGGACGGATATGTCCCTTTTCCAAGGACTCCTTAACATAATCCCGCATAGCAGTATGCTCTGGCACTGACAGATTGAACAAACGACCTTTAGGAAATTTACTGCCAGGAATCAAATCTATAGCACAATCGCAATCCCTGTGAGGAGGAAGCGAATTGAGCTTAGGCTCCTCAAAAACATCCCGATAATCAGACAAAAATACAGGAACCTCAGAAGGAGTAGATGAAGCGATAGAAATCGCAGGTGCATCATCATGAACCCCCTGACATCCCCAGCTTAACACAGACATCGTTTTCCAGTCCAAGACTGGGTTATGAGTTTGTAACCATGGCAGACCAAGCACTAAGACATCATGTAAATTATACAGTACCAGGAAGCGAATCACCTCCTGATGAACGGGAGTCATACGCATGGTCACGTGTGTCCAGTACTGAGGTTTATTCATAGCCAAAGGTGTAGAGTCAATTCCTTTCAAAGGAATAGGGACTTCCAGAGGCTCCAGACTAAACCCACAGCGGTTGGCAAATGACCAATCCATAAGACTCAGGGCAGCGCCTGAATCCACATAGGCATCGACGGAAATGGCTGATAATGAACAAATCAGAGTCACAGACAGAATGAACTTAGACTGTAAAGTACTAATGGCAACAGACTTATCAACCTTTTTTGTGCGTTTAGAGCATGCTGATATAACATGAGCTGAATCACCACAATAAAAACACAACCCATTTTTCCGCCTATAGTTTTGCCGTTCACTTCTGGACTGAATTCTATCACATTGCATTGTCTCAGGTGCCTGTTCAGAAGACACCGCCAAATGGTGCACAGGTTTGCGCTCCCGTAAACGCCGATCAATCTGAATAGCCATAGTCATAGACTCATTCAGACCTGTAGGCGCAGGGAACCCCACCATAACATCTTTATTGGCCTCAGAAAGGCCATCTCTGAATTTTGCAGCCAGGGTGCACTCATTCCACTGAGTAAGCACCGACCATTTCCGAAATTTCTGACAATATATTTCTGCTTCATCTTGCCCCTGAGAGAGAGCCAATAAAGCTTTTTCAGCCTGAATCTCTAGGTTAGGTTCCTCATAGAGCAAACCCAATGCCAGAAAAAACGCATCCACATTGAGCAACGCAGGATCCCCTGGTGCCAATGCAAATGCCCAATTCTGAGGGTCACCCCGCAGGAAAGATATTACAATCTTAACTTGCTGAGCAGGGTCTCCAGAGGAGCGAGATTTCAAAGAAAGAAACAACTTGCAATTGTTCCTAAAATTCAGAAAACTAGATCTATCTCCAGAAAAAAATTCTGGGATAGGAATTCTAGGTTCAGACATAGGAGCATGTACAACAAAATCTTGTATATTTTGAACCTTAGCAGCAAGATTATTCAGGCTGGAAGCCAAACTCTGGACGTCCATGATAAACAGCTGAGGTCAGAGCCATTCAAGGATTAAGAGGAGGTAAGACGCAGCCAGGCTGCAATTAAGGCTAGGCAGCAAACTCTGAGGGGAGGAAAAAAAAAAAAAAAAAAAAACTTCCTCAGACTACTTTTCCTCCTACTTCAGCCAATACGATTACCACTTTTCGGGCCGGCGATACTGTCATGATCCCAATGGCAGGGGATCACAAAAGGACAAGCACAAAAAACAGAACAAGCTCTAGGGTGATGGAAACTGAGCTGACCGCGATCCTGAACCTAATTCACACAACTAACAGTAGCCGGGGAATGTGCCTACGATGATTCCTAGACGTCTTGCGCCAGCCGAAGGACTAGCTTCCCCTATTAGAAGAAACACAGACCTCTCTTGCCTCCAGAGAAACACCCCACAGAAATAGCAGCCCCCCACATGTAATGACGGTGAAATGAGAGGAAAGCACATACGTAGTTATGAAAACAGATTCAGCACAATGAGGCCCGCTAAAGCTAGATAGCAGAGGATACAAAAGTGAACTGCGCGGTCAGCGAAAAACCCTACAAAAAACCATCCTGAAATTACTTGAACTCATGTGCCAACTCATGGAACATGAGGAGTAATATCAGCCCACTAGAGCAACCAGCAACAAGGAATCACATAACTGCAAGCTGGACTAAAACAAAAATAAAGCAAAACGTGGAACAGGAAAATCAAAAACTTAGCTTGTCCTGAAGATTACAGAAGCGGAAAGCAGAGGTAACAAGACACACTGATTACATTGATCGCCGGCGAGGAAATGACAAGAAAGCCAGATTAAATAGGAAACTCCCATATCCTGATAGAACAGGTGGACACCAGAGACCGCAGAGAACACAAGTCACCCAGTACCATCTGTAACCACCAGAGGGAGCCCAAAAACAGAATCCACAACAGCCAGCTGTTCCCCTGCTGTGTAGCCGGCATCGTGTCCAGCACAAGCCACGCTGGCACAACAGACCAAACGCTGCCACCAGTGCAGGCCTCGGCCTACACTCTGCTCCTCTCCTCCTCCTGCTGACCCTGGGCTCAAACACCGCTAGTTTTTGCCCGGACGTGCTAGCTGCACAGAGAAAAACACCAGTCAATGTGTTAGTGGGGTTCAGCACCGCCAGCTGTTCCCCTGCTGTGTAGCTGGCAACGTGACCTGCAAACGCCACGCAGGCACATGAACTGAAATTGAAGGGAACCAGCCCCCACCCCCCCCAGGTGTTTCTATGTATAACAGCCACCTTGTACAGCAGTACTGCTGCATTTGTACAAGGTGGCTGACTTTTTCTCCTTGCCCACGTTTAATTAAACACGTACTAAATGTGTCTCATTGAGACCATTCCACTGTCCCTGAGGTGTGACTTTCCTTTCTAATGATACGCAGCACCACCCTTGGTAGCGCTTCCCGTCTTTTGACATCATTGGTTAGCTGGCTGCGCCTGTGCGTCCGCCCTGCTCGAAACAATGCCCCTCGGTTTCTTATTTATTTTGTCAGCGAGGGTGTGGTTTATGGGCACGAGCAGTGCATATGTTTGCCTGTGTTCCCTCATCTCCTTCCGCCTTCTTCAGACTGGGTGGCCTCATGGCCACGGCATGCGAGAAGGGATCAGCAGAGGCCGCCCAGTCTGAAGCAGGTGTAAGGACGTGTGTGAGCGGCGAAAATATTTACTGCTCAAGGCCACGAATCCCAGCACCGCAGTGTGACTTTATGAAAAGGCACTGTGGGTCTGGGATTTATGGCCATCGTTAACCGCACCGGCCAACATGAAATAAGGTCATAAGATGGGCAGCGCTAACAGGGCATTGCCAAGGGATAACACAAGAGCGCAGAATCCTGTACAGCAAATAACAACGCTCAGGAAGCTGCGCCAAGCACCAAGGCGTTATTTGGGACACCTGTGCTGCGTCTCCTTAAAAAGCCAAGTCACGCCTCCACTTCAGTTTGACTGTAGAATGGGCTAAATTGTTTACGTCTTTCATTCAGCGTGTGCAAGTAGACAAATTAATAGAGCAACCTTTCACTTGTGCAGCATGAATACTGCACAAGGTGTGCCTCTTGTACTTTGTAACACCTGAGGGGGGGTTAAAGGTTTCCTTTGAAATTGGTTCAACTAGGCTTCGGCCTACACTCTGCTCCTCTCCTCATCCTGCTGTCCCCGGGCTCTAACACCGCTAGTTTTTGCCCGGAAGTGCTAGCTGCACAGAGAAAAACACCCGTCATTGTGTCAGTGGGGTTCAGCAACGCCAGCTGTTCCCCCACTGTGCAGCCGGCAAAGTGTCCTGCAAACGCAACGCAGACACAAAGCTGCCTCCAGTGCAGGCTTCGGCCTACACTCTGCTCCCCCTGCTTACCCTTTGCTTCAACACCGCTAGTTGGGGCTCTAGGAAGACAATCTTTAATAGGCAACGCATCCGGGTTCCAGCACCGCCAGCTGGTTCTCGGCAGTGTTTTTGTCACGGGTACTCCCTCGTGCCCAGCCTGGTTCCAGCACCGTCAGCTGTTTCCGGGTACTATCAAACTCATTGAGACACCTATGCGTTGCCCCGTCGTGTTGCGGTCGAGTTGGCCAACTCCAGGGTGCCTCCAGTTTAGGAGCTTCCTATGTGGGCTGCATGAATTGGTAGTCAAGGCTGGTTCTGTAGTGCCAGTAGGCCAAGCTCCCCCTGTAGGACTGTTGGGGTTCGGTAACTGCGGCTGCCTCGCGGCCTAGCTGTTCTCTCCTCTCCTGTGGACCTTCGGGTCCACCACCTGGTTCCAGCACCGTCAGCTGGTTCCGGGCCGAGCCTTTGGCTTAGGTGCCTCCTCCTGGGTATCCGAGTTCCGCCAACGTCAGGCGGTCCTTGGTAGTGCTTTTAAGCGCAGGCACCTACAGCTTAGTAACCGGGTTCCAGCACTGTCAGCTGGTCCTCGGTCGTGCCATTGGCTCTTGCACACTGGGGCAACGCATCTGGGTTCCAGCACCGCCAGCTGGTTATCGGCAGTGTTTTTGTCACGGGTACTCCCTCGTGCACAGCCTGGTTCCAGCACCGTCAGCTGTTTCCGGGTAGTGTCAAGCTCACTGAGACGCCTATGCTTGCCCCGTCGTGTTGCGGTCGGGTTAGCCAACTCCAGGGTGCCTCCAGTTTAGGAGCTTCCTATGTGGGCTGCATGAATTGGTAGTCAAGGCTGGTTCTGTAGTGCCAGTAGGCCAAGCTCCCTCTGTAGGACTGTTGGGGTTCGGTAACTGCGGCTGCCTCGCGGCCTAGCTGTACTCTCCTCTCCTGTGGACCTTCGGGTCCACCACCTGGTTCCAGCACCGTCAGCTGGTTCCGGGCCGAGCCTTTGGCTTAGGTGCCTCCTCCTGGGTATCCGAGTTCCGCCAACGTCAGGCGGTCCTTGGTAGTGCTTTAAAGCGCAGGCACCTACAGCTTAGTAACCGGGTTCCAGCACCGTCAGCTGGTCCTCGGTCGTGCCATTGGCTCTTGCACACTGGGGCAACGCATCTGGGTTCCAGCACCGCCAGCTGGTTCTCGGCAGTGTTTTTGTCACGGGTACTCCCTCGTGCCCTGCCTGATTCCAGCACCGTCAGCTGTTTCCGGGTAGTGTCAAGCTCACTGAGACGCCTATGCTTGCCCCGTCGTGTTGCGGTCGGGTTAGCCAACTCCAGGGTGCCTCCATTTTAGGAGCTTCCTATGTGGGCTGCATGAATTGGTAGTCAAGGCTGGTTCTGTAGTGCCAGTAGGCCAAGCTCCCCCTGTACGACTGTTGGGGTTCGGTAACTGCGGCTGCCTCGCGGCCTAGCTGTACTCTCCTCTCCTGTGGACCTTCGGGTCCACCACCTGGTTCCAGCACCGTCAGCTGGTTCCGGGCCGAGCCTTTGGCTTAGGTGCCTCCTCCTGGGTATCCGAGTTCCGCCAACGTCAGGCGGTCCTTGGTAGTGCTTTTAAGCGCAGGCACCTACAGCTTAGTAACCGGGTTCCAGCACCGTCAGCTGGTCCTCGGTCGTGCCATTGGCTCTTGCACACTGGGGCAACGCATCTGGGTTCCAGCACCGCCAGCTGGTTCTCGGCAGTGTTTTTGTCACGGGTACTCCCTCGTGCCCAGCCTGGTTCCAGCACCGTCAGCTGTTTCCGGGTAGTGTCAAGCTCACTGAGACGCCTATGCTTGCCCCGTCGTGTTGCGGTCGGGTTAGCCAACTCCAGGGTGCCTCCAGTTTAGGAGCTTCCTATGTGGGCTGCATGAATTGGTAGTCAAGGCTGGTTCTGTAGTGCCAGTAGGCCAAGCTCCCCCTGTAGGACTGTTGGGGTTCAGTAACTGCGGCTGCCTCGCGGCCTAGCTGTTCTCTCCTCTCCTGTGGACCTTGTGGTCCACCACCTGGTTCCAGCACCGTCAGCTGGTTCCGGGCCGAGCCTTTGGCTTAGGTGCCTCCTCCTGGGTATCCGAGTTCCGCCAACGTCAGGCGGTCCTTGGTAGTGCTTTTAAGCACAGGCACCTACAGCTTAGTAACCGGGTTCCAGCACCGTCAGCTGGTCCTCGGTCGTGCCATTGGCTCTTGCACACTGGGGCAACGCATCTGGGTTCCAGCACCGCCAGCTGGTTCTCGGCAGTGTTTTTGTCACGGGTACTCCCTCGTGCCCAGCCTGGTTCCAGCACCGTCAGCTGTTTCCGGGTAGTGTCAAGCTCACTGAGACGCCTATGCTTGCCCCGTCGTGTTGCGGTCGGGTTAACCAACTCCAGGGTGCCTCCAGTTTAGGAGCTTCCTATGTGGGCTGCGTGAATTGGCAGTCAAGGCTGGTTCTGTAGTGCCAGTAGGCCAAGCTCCCGCTGTAGGACTGTTGGGGTTCGGTAACTGCGGCTGCCTCGCGGCCTAGCTGTTCTCTCCTCTCCTGTGGACCTTCGGGTCCACCACCTGGTTCCAGCACCGTCAGCTGGTTCTCGGCAGTGTCTTTTGCTCTTGTACCTTCTGCTCCCCATCCTGGTTCCAGTACCGTCAGCTGGTTCCGGGCAGAGCCTTTGGCTTAGGTGCCTCCTTCTGGGTATCCAAGTTCCACCAACGTCAGGTGGTCCTTGGTAGTGCTTTTTAGCACGGGTACCTCCTGCTTAGTAACCGGGTTCCAGTAACGTCAGCTGGTCCTCGGTAGTTCCATAGGCTCTTGAACCTTCGGGTAGCCATCCGAGTTCCAGTTCCATCAGCTGGTTCTTGGAATTTTCTCAGCCTTCTTGTACCTTCTGCTACATTTCCAAGTTGAAGACCCTAAAGTCGACGACCCGGAAGACCACCCCGATGACGACGACGACGGCGGAGACAACGACGACCCTGGAGACGACGACCCTGGAGACGAAGACATGGAAGACCGAGAAGCAGAAGAACAAGAGGCTGCAGAACAAAGAGCAGAAGAACATTAAGCATAACACTTAATATCAGAGCAAAAGATATTATCTAAATTATATGCAGAAGAAGACTAAGCAGTGTATGGGGGTGAGTCCGTTCCTCCTCGTGGTGCCCCTGGATAAAGCCTGATGCTGCAGGCCAAACTGAACGCGGACAAATGTAAATTTTGTGACTGGCAGAACGGAAGGTGTAATCTTCAAACTTTTATAGATAACAACTACGGGAATGCCTGTCACAAATGATAATATGATGAAGAAGTAGAATAGGAAGAATAATAATAGTTGAAGAAAATGAATATGTAGAATAGGAAGAATAATAATAGTTGAATAAAATGAATATGAAGAATGTAATAAAAAAAAAATAGGTAGAAGATGAAGAAGAAGATGAATAAGGTGAAGAAGTTGATGTCAAAGATGCTGATGATGATGATGAAGATGAAAGTGTGGGAAAAGTAAAAAAAAAAAAGGGGAAGGGCGTGGAATAGTGAAACATCAATATCTGACAAAATAAAAAAAAAGTTACATAGTCAATATCTTAGTCACTACGAACGTCTTTAAAAAAAAAAAAGGCTATTCTATTTGATTGCGCTAAACCTCTATGACTTTAATGTCTCCGCCACCTCCCCAAATACATCCTGCATTATTCTTTGTTGTTTTCCTTCATGTAGAATGAACCTACAAGGAAAGAAAGGGTTTATGTTAATTCCGATATTTTGGTCCCATTGACTTGCATTGGGATCGGGTATCGGTATCGGCGATATCCGATATTTTTTGAATATCGGCCGATCCTATCCGATACCGATACTTTCCGATATCGGAAGGTATCGCTCAACACTATTCACGACCACTGGAGGGAGTTCGACAACAGAATTCACAACAGGTAACCAGTGGCACACAGAGGCAGCCCCACTCTCTGGAGGCTAAGGCTGCTTTCACACATTAGTTTTTTGCCATCAGGCACAATCTGTCGAATGTTGAAAAAAAACGGATCCATTGCAGACTGTGAAAAACTGATGCGACGGATCCGAATTGGATCCTATAAAAATCGGAGCATGCTCAGTTAAAAAAAACAGAATCCATCGCCGGATTCCGTCATTTGACGGATCCAGCACCATAGGATTCCATTCTAGCAAACGACGGACAG
The DNA here is from genome assembly GCF_032444005.1 of Ranitomeya imitator. Taxonomy (NCBI): domain Eukaryota; kingdom Metazoa; phylum Chordata; class Amphibia; order Anura; family Dendrobatidae; genus Ranitomeya; species Ranitomeya imitator. The sequence goes on from NC_091286.1 coordinate 593,254,613, forward strand.
CGACGGTTCCGTTGTGTTGACCGACACAAAAAACGTTACTATGTCCATTTTCTGCAGCCGATGGAAAAACAATTTTCTATGGATCCAGCGAAAAGCGGACGAAACGTGAGGCCATCCATCGCAATCCATCGCTAATGAAAGTCTATGAGAAAAACACTGATCCGGCAGCAACTTTAGCCAGATCCGTTTTTTTCAAAATTCGCCGGATTGTGCCTGACGGCAAAAAACTGATGTATGAAAGCAGCCAAAGTCCAAAAATCACCTTACTGAGCAAGTCTGTAATATGGCTGCTCCTGATTGGCCCACAAGTGATGCCCCTTCTTACAGGGCATTAGTGTTTGTGGTGGTGCCTAGCACATAAAGGGCTTTCAGCAAAGCACCGTGGGTGTGCTAGTGTTTGGTTTTTGTGTGGATGGATACGCTATCATTCTGTCTGTGCATTTATTGTGCTTAGCACCTTATCAGCTACCAGTGGGAAGTCAATATTCTGTGTCAGCATGTGTTCAGGGCTGGCCCGATGGCATTAGATTTCCGGCAACTCCAGATAGGAGATGTTCTGTGTGAGTTCAGGGCTGGCATCAAGCCATTAGAATTCCAGCTCCTCCGGAGAGAAGGTTTGCTACGTGTTCTCACTGACTATTTACTATCTGTTTCTTTATCCCATATGTATGCTATATTTCCCTGTGGGGTTAACAGGGTATTGCACCACAGAGCAAGTTCAACCCACATGTTGTTTTGCAGTGGTTTAAATGGGGTATTGCACATTTCCTATTTTCCCTGTACCCCTGGGTGGTTAGCTCAGCTGGTACTTACTTTCCCTGTACCACTTGGTGCTTTGTTCACACTAGCAGCAGTTTTCTGCTACCAGTGGGACGTCAGTGTTCTGTGTCAGCATGTGTTCAGGATTAGCCCTGTGCCTTTAGAATTCCAGAAACCACCGGAGACTAGACGGAGGTGGACATGACTTGGGGATGGGTGGACTGAGAACTCCTGCAGCCTTTGTTTGTATTGCAGTGTAGATTTTAAACAAGAGTGTTGTTGCTTTAAGAGGAAGGAGTTTAGATGTTTGTGCCTGGTGTATTAGGGTACCGTCACACTATAACATTTCGATCGCTACGACGGTACGATTCGTGACGTTCCAGCGATATCGTTACGATATCGCTGTGTCTGACACGCAGCAGCGATCAGGGATCCTGCTGAGAATCGTACGTCGTAGCAGATCGTTTAGAACTTTCTTTCATCGCTGGATCTCCCGCTGTCATCGCTAGATCGGTGTGTGTGACACCGATCTAGCGATCTAGCGATGCGATCCAGCGATGCGTTCACTTGTAACCAGGGTAAACATCGGGTAACTAAGCGCAGGACCGCGCTTAGTTACCCGATGTTTACCCTGGTTACAAGCGTTAAACTAAAAAAAACAAACAGCACATACTTACATTCTGGTGTCCGTCAGGTCCCTTGCAGTCTGCTTCCAGCACTGTGACTGCCGGCCGTAAAGTGAAAGCAGAGCACAGCGGCTGTGCTTTCACTTTCACTTTACGGCCGGCAGTCACAGTGCGGGAAGCAGAGACTGCAAGGGACCTGACGGACACCAGAATGTAAGTATGTGCTGTTTGTTTGTTTTTTAGTTTAACGCTTGTAACCAGGGTAAACATCGGGTAACTAAGCGCGGTCCTGCGCTTAGTTACCCGATGTTTACCCTGGTTACCCAGGGACCTCGGCATCGTTGGTCGCTGGAGAGCTGTCTGTGTGACAGCTCCCCAGCGACCACACTACGATTTACCTACGATCACGGCCAGGTCATATCGCTGGTCGTGATCGTAGGTAAATCGTATAGTGTGACGGTACCCTTACTGTGAGGAGGGTGGGGCTTATATAGGGGAGGCAACTCTGGCTCTCCCTCTTTCCCTCACACGATGGACAGGAGGAAACATGTCTGCAGTTTCAGGGAGTATAATACTGGGGTTATCACCTCACATTATAGCTGATAGGAGCACATTCACCTCACACATCATGTATTAGTGTAGTATCAGCTCCTAAATCATATATGGGATCAATTTTACCTCAGAAATTCATGTAGCTGCCATGTTCCCTCATGTGTACGTCCCTGCAGACATGGCTGATATACTACTCCACATTCATCATGTATTAGTGTAGTCTCAGCTCTTACATCTTATTTGGGAGCAATATTACCTCAGAGATTCATGTAGTTGCCATGTTCCTTCATGGGTCTGTTACAAGTTGCCTCACACACTGCAGAGACAGCTCCTGTGTGACCTCCTTACAGACATGGCTGTTGTCACATTTCTGCTGTATTATACAGAGTATTCATGAGTTTTGGGTATCTGTGTGATGGGTCAGAGCATTGGCACATACAGCGTCTGCTATTGGTTACGTGGAGCTGGGCAGTTACAAGGAATAGTCACTGGTGAGAGGGAGCAGTAGTAAAGGGATGGTGTATATATATACCTTATATATATATATATGAGGGTAAGAGGCTTCATGTCTGTGCATTGCATGCTGCTTTCTGCTGATTCCCCCCTTCCCATTTATGGAGTCTGGTGACCTGCATGTGACCTCATCTCTGCTGCAGTACAGTCTGATGATGCTGGGTGATAACCAGGTTACTCTCATCAATATGTGATATATGAGTAAAGGCTCCATCTCTGCGCAGCATGCTTATCATGTATACAGACTTTGAGTACATGTTAGATCACGGGTCTCCAGGTGATTTTCCTTGCTGCACATATAATCTGTGCATGACTTCCAAATCCGTGCTTTATTTCTGGAGATATGGCAGCCTTTAGTCCTATTATGTTGCATGCTGTCCTGCCTGATATATCCACCCCTTTTTCTGTATATACTTATGGCTGCAGGCAGCTTATTACAAGCCTGAGTGGATTACCTGGAGCCTTGCTACATATATTTTATCAGGTATCAATAATTATTCGGGGAGTAATTCAGCACATGGTGGGGTGGAGAGTGGGCACTAATAGCTCAGCACATGGCGGGGGCAGTGAGTGGGCACTAATAACTCAGCACATGGTGGGCAGTGAGTGGGCACTCCTAGTGTGATGCTGCACCTTGCTCTGGAGAACACATCATGGGCCCAGTTTTCAGCCCTGTCTCTCGTCTAGTGTATGTAGGTAGTGTGACTGACTGGGGACACAGACCTTGCAGTTTTCTGCACATACACCTATGGCTGCAGGCAGCTTATACTAGACCTACATATTATATTTTCTGTGCAGCTGATTATTAGAGAGCCTGTCTGTAACTGCTGTAGAGGAGCAGGCGGCTTCTTTATTGTTACAGCATATAACAGCATTGCCCATCATTAGTGTTGAGCGATACCTTCCGATATCGGAAAGTATCGGTATCGGTTTGGATCGGCCGATATTCAAAAAATATCGGATATCGCCGATACCGATACCCGATCCCAATGCAAGTCAATGGGACCAAAATATCGGAATTAAAATAAACCCTTTCTTTCCTTGTAGGTTCATTCTACCTGAAGGAAAACAACTAAGAATAATGTAGGATGTATGGGGGAGGTGGCGGAGACATTAAAGGCAATGAGGATTAGTCCAATCAAATAGAATAGCATGTTTTTTTTTTTTTTTAAAGAAGTTCGGATTGAAAAAGATATTGAGTATGTAAATTTTTTTTATTTTGTCAGATATTGATGTTTCACTATTCCACGCCCTTCCCCTTCTTTTTTTCCTTTTTTTTTTTTTTTTCTTTTCCCACACTTTCATCTTCATCATCATCAGCATCCTTGACATCAACTTCTTCACCTTATTCATCTTCTTCTTCATCTTCTACCTATTTTTTTTTTTATTACATTCTTCATATTCATTTTCTTCAACTATTATTATTCTTCCTATTCTACATATTCTTTTTATTCCACTGTTATTATTCTTCCTATTCTACTTCTTCATCATATTCTCATTTGTGACAGGCATTCCCGTAGTTGTTATCTATAAAAGTTGGAAGATTACACCTTCCGTTCTGCCAGTCACAAAAGTTACATTTGTCCGCGTTCAGTTTGGCCTGCAGCATCAGGCTTTATCCAGGGGCACCACGAGGAGGAACGGACTCACCCCCATACACTGCTTAGTCTTCTTCTGCATATAATTTAGATAATATCTTTTGCTCTGATATTAAGTCTTATGCTTAATGTTCTTCTGCTCTTTGTTCTGCAGCCTCTTGTTCTTCTGCTTCTCGGTCTTCCATGTTGTCGTCTCCAGGGTCTTCGTCTCCAGTGTCGTCATCTCCGCCGTCGTCGTCTCAGCCGTCGTCGTCTCCGCCGTCGTCGTCGTCGTCGTCATCGGGGTGGTCTTCCGGGTCGTCGTCATCGGGGTGGTCTTCCGGGTTGTCGACGTTAGGGTCTTCAACTTGGAAATGTAGCAGAAGGTACAAGAAGGCTGAGAAAATGCCAAGAACCAGCTGATGGAACTGGAACTCGGATGGCTACCCGAAGGTTCAAGAGCCTATGGAACTACCGAGGACCAGCTGACGTTACTGGAACCCGGTTACTAAGCAGGAGGTACCCGTGCTAAAAAGCACTACCAAGGACCGCCTGACGTTGGCGGAACTCGGATACCCAGAAGGAGGCACCTAAGCCAAAGGCTCTGCCCGGAACCAGATGACGTTACTGGAACCAGGATGGGGAGCAGAAGGTACAAGAGCAAAAGACACTGCCGAGAACCAGCTGACGGTACTGGAACCCGGATGGGTAGCCGAATGTCCAAGAGCCAATGGAACTACCAAGGACCAGCTGACGTTACTGGAACCCGGTTACTAAGCAGGAGGTACCCGTGCCTGAAAGCACTACCAAGGACCACCTGACATTGGTGGAACTTGGATACCCAGAAGGAGGCACCTAAGCCAAAGGCTCTGCCCGGAACCAGCTGACGGTACTGGAACCAGGATGGGGAGCAGAAGGTACAAGAGCAAAAGACACTGCCGAGAACCAGCTGACGGTGCTGGAACCAGGTGGTGGACCCCAAGGCCCACAGGAGAGGAGAGAACAGCTAGGCCGCGAGGCAGCCGCAGTTACCGAACCCCAACAGTCCTACAGGGGGAGCTGGGCCTACTGGCACTACAGAACCAGCCTTGACTACCAGTTCACGCAGCCCACATAGGAAGCTCCTAAACTGGAGGCACCCTGGAGTTGGCTAACTCGACCGCCCCACGACGGGGCAAGCATAGGCGTCTCAGTGAAGTTGACACAACCCGGAAACAGCTGACGGTGCTGAAACCAGGCTTGGCACGAGGGAGTACCTGTGACAAGAACACTGCCGAGAACCAGCTGGCGGTGCTGGAACCCGGATGCGTTGCCCCAGTGTGCAAGAGCCAATGGCACGACCGAGGACCAGCTGACGGTGCTGGAACCCGGTTACTAAGCTGTAGGTGCCCGCGCTTAAAAGCACTACCAAGGACCGCCTGGCGTTGGCGGAACTCGGCTACCCAGGAGGAGGCACCTAAGCCAAAGGCTCGGCCCGGAACCAGCTGACGGTGCTGGAACCAGGTGGTGGACCCCAAGGCCCACAGGAGAGGAGAGAACAGCTAGGCCGCGAGGCAGCCGCAGTTACCGAACCCCAACAGTCCTACAGGGGGAGCTGGGCCTACTGGCACTACAGAACCAGCCTTGACTACCAGTTCACGCAGCCCACATAGGAAGCTCCTAAACTGGAGGCACCCTGGAGTTGGCTAACTCGACCGCCCCACGACGGGGCAAGCATAGGCGTCTCAGTGAAGTTGACACAACCCGGAAACAGCTGACGGTGCTGAAACCAGGCTTGGCACGAGGGAGTACCTGTGACAAGAACACTGCCGAGAACCAGCTGGCGGTGCTGGAACCCGGATGCGTTGCCCCAGTGTGCAAGAGCCAATGGCACGACCGAGGACCAGCTGACGGTGCTGGAACCCGGTTACTAAGCTGTAGGTGCCCGCGCTTAAAAGCACTACCAAGGACCGCCTGGCGTTGGCGGAACTCGGCTACCCAGGAGGAGGCACCTAAGCCAAAGGCTCGGCCCGGAACCAGCTGACGGTGCTGGAACCAGGTGGTGGACCCCAAGGCCCACAGGAGAGGAGAGAACAGCTAGGCCGCGAGGCAGCCGCAGTTACCGAACCCCAACAGTCCTACAGGGGGAGCTGGGCCTACTGGCACTACAGAACCAGCCTTGACTACCAGTTCACGCAGCCCACATAGGAAGCTCCTAAACTGGAGGCACCCTGGAGTTGGCTAACTCGACCGCCCCACGACGGGGCAAGCATAGGCGTCTCAGTGAAGTTGACACAACCCGGAAACAGCTGACGGTGCTGAAACCAGGCTTGGCACGAGGGAGTACCTGTGACAAGAACACTGCCGAGAACCAGCTGGCGGTGCTGGAACCCGGATGCGTTGCCCCAGTGTGCAAGAGCCAATGGCACGACCGAGGACCAGCTGACGGTGCTGGAACCCGGTTACTAAGCTGTAGGTGCCCGCGCTTAAAAGCACTACCAAGGACCGCCTGGCGTTGGCGGAACTCGGCTACCCAGGAGGAGGCACCTAAGCCAAAGGCTCGGCCCGGAACCAGCTGACGGTGCTGGAACCAGGTGGTGGACCCCAAGGCCCACAGGAGAGGAGAGAACAGCTAGGCCGCGAGGCAGCCGCAGTTACCGAACCCCAACAGTCCTACAGGGGGAGCTGGGCCTACTGGCACTACAGAACCAGCCTTGACTACCAGTTCACGCAGCCCACATAGGAAGCTCCTAAACTGGAGGCACCCTGGAGTTGGCTAACTCGACCGCCCCACGACGGGGCAAGCATAGGCGTCTCAGTGAAGTTGACACAACCCGGAAACAGCTGACGGTGCTGAAACCAGGCTTGGCACGAGGGAGTACCTGTGACAAGAACACTGCCGAGAACCAGCTGGCGGTGCTGGAACCCGGATGCGTTGCCCCAGTGTGCAAGAGCCAATGGCACGACCGAGGACCAGCTGACGGTGCTGGAACCCGGTTACTAAGCTGTAGGTGCCCGCGCTTAAAAGCACTACCAAGGACCGCCTGGCGTTGGCGGAACTCGGCTACCCAGGAGGAGGCACCTAAGCCAAAGGCTCGGCCCGGAACCAGCTGACGGTGCTGGAACCAGGTGGTGGACCCCAAGGCCCACAGGAGAGGAGAGAACAGCTAGGCCGCGAGGCAGCCGCAGTTACCGAACCCCAACAGTCCTACAGGGGGAGCTGGGCCTACTGGCACTACAGAACCAGCCTTGACTACCAGTTCACGCAGCCCACATAGGAAGCTCCTAAACTGGAGGCACCCTGGAGTTGGCTAACTCGACCGCCCCACGACGGGGCAAGCATAGGCGTCTCAGTGAAGTTGACACAACCCGGAAACAGCTGACGGTGCTGAAACCAGGCTTGGCACGAGGGAGTACCTGTGACAAGAACACTGCCGAGAACCAGCTGGCGGTGCTGGAACCCGGATGCGTTGCCCCAGTGTGCAAGAGCCAATGGCACGACCGAGGACCAGCTGACGGTGCTGGAACCCGGTTACTAAGCTGTAGGTGCCCGCGCTTAAAAGCACTACCAAGGACCGCCTGGCGTTGGCGGAACTCGGCTACCCAGGAGGAGGCACCTAAGCCAAAGGCTCGGCCCGGAACCAGCTGACGGTGCTGGAACCAGGTGGTGGACCCCAAGGCCCACAGGAGAGGAGAGAACAGCTAGGCCGCGAGGCAGCCGCAGTTACCGAACCCCAACAGTCCTACAGGGGGAGCTGGGCCTACTGGCACTACAGAACCAGCCTTGACTACCAGTTCACGCAGCCCACATAGGAAGCTCCTAAACTGGAGGCACCCTGGAGTTGGCAAACTCGACCGCCCCACGACGGGGCAAGCATAGGCGTCTCAGTGAAGTTGACACAACCCGGAAACAGCTGACGGTGCTGAAACCAGGCTTGGCACGAGGGAGTACCTGTGACAAGAACACTGCCGAGAACCAGCTGGCGGTGCTGGAACCCGGATGCGTTGCCCCAGTGTGCAAGAGCCAATGGCACGACCGAGGACCAGCTGACGGTGCTGGAACCCGGTTACTAAGCTGTAGGTGCCCGCGCTTAAAAGCACTACCAAGGACCGCCTGGCGTTGGCGGAACTCGGCTACCCAGGAGGAGGCACCTAAGCCAAAGGCTCGGCCCGGAACCAGCTGACGGTGCTGGAACCAGGTGGTGGACCCCAAGGCCCACAGGAGAGGAGAGAACAGCTAGGCCGCGAGGCAGCCGCAGTTACCGAACCCCAACAGTCCTACAGGGGGAGCTGGGCCTACTGGCACTACAGAACCAGCCTTGACTACCAGTTCACGCAGCCCACATAGGAAGCTCCTAAACTGGAGGCACCCTGGAGTTGGCTAACTCGACCGCCCCACGACGGGGCAAGCATAGGCGTCTCAGTGAAGTTGACACAACCCGGAAACAGCTGACGGTGCTGAAACCAGGCTTGGCACGAGGGAGTACCTGTGACAAGAACACTGCCGAGAACCAGCTGGCGGTGCTGGAACCCGGATGCGTTGCCCCAGTGTGCAAGAGCCAATGGCACGACCGAGGACCAGCTGACGGTGCTGGAACCCGGTTACTAAGCTGTAGGTGCCCGCGCTTAAAAGCACTACCAAGGACCGCCTGGCGTTGGCGGAACTCGGCTACCCAGGAGGAGGCACCTAAGCCAAAGGCTCGGCCCGGAACCAGCTGACGGTGCTGGAACCAGGTGGTGGACCCCAAGGCCCACAGGAGAGGAGAGAACAGCTAGGCCGCGAGGCAGCCGCAGTTACCGAACCCCAACAGTCCTACAGGGGGAGCTGGGCCTACTGGCACTACAGAACCAGCCTTGACTACCAGTTCACGCAGCCCACATAGGAAGCTCCTAAACTGGAGGCACCCTGGAGTTGGCAAACTCGACCGCCCCACGACGGGGCAAGCATAGGCGTCTCAGTGAAGTTGACACAACCCGGAAACAGCTGACGGTGCTGAAACCAGGCTTGGCACGAGGGAGTACCTGTGACAAGAACACTGCCGAGAACCAGCTGGCGGTGCTGGAACCCGGATGCGTTGCCCCAGTGTGCAAGAGCCAATGGCACGACCGAGGACCAGCTGACGGTGCTGGAACCCGGTTACTAAGCTGTAGGTGCCCGCGCTTAAAAGCACTACCAAGGACCGCCTGGCGTTGGCGGAACTCGGCTACCCAGGAGGAGGCACCTAAGCCAAAGGCTCGGCCCGGAACCAGCTGACGGTGCTGGAACCAGGTGGTGGACCCCAAGGCCCACAGGAGAGGAGAGAACAGCTAGGCCGCGAGGCAGCCGCAGTTACCGAACCCCAACAGTCCTACAGGGGGAGCTGGGCCTACTGGCACTACAGAACCAGCCTTGACTACCAGTTCACGCAGCCCACATAGGAAGCTCCTAAACTGGAGGCACCCTGGAGTTGGCTAACTCGACCGCCCCACGACGGGGCAAGCATAGGCGTCTCAGTGAAGTTGACACAACCCGGAAACAGCTGACGGTGCTGAAACCAGGCTTGGCACGAGGGAGTACCTGTGACAAGAACACTGCCGAGAACCAGCTGGCGGTGCTGGAACCCGGATGCGTTGCCCCAGTGTGCAAGAGCCAATGGCACGACCGAGGACCAGCTGACGGTGCTGGAACCCGGTTACTAAGCTGTAGGTGCCCGCGCTTAAAAGCACTACCAAGGACCGCCTGGCGTTGGCGGAACTCGGCTACCCAGGAGGAGGCACCTAAGCCAAAGGCTCGGCCCGGAACCAGCTGACGGTGCTGGAACCAGGTGGTGGACCCCAAGGCCCACAGGAGAGGAGAGAACAGCTAGGCCGCGAGGCAGCCGCAGTTACCGAACCCCAACAGTCCTACAGGGGGAGCTGGGCCTACTGGCACTACAGAACCAGCCTTGACTACCAGTTCACGCAGCCCACATAGGAAGCTCCTAAACTGGAGGCACCCTGGAGTTGGCTAACTCGACCGCCCCACGACGGGGCAAGCATAGGCGTCTCAGTGAAGTTGACACAACCCGGAAACAGCTGACGGTGCTGAAACCAGGCTTGGCACGAGGGAGTACCTGTGACAAGAACACTGCCGAGAACCAGCTGGCGGTGCTGGAACCCGGATGCGTTGCCCCAGTGTGCAAGAGCCAATGGCACGACCGAGGACCAGCTGACGGTGCTGGAACCCGGTTACTAAGCTGTAGGTGCCCGCGCTTAAAAGCACTACCAAGGACCGCCTGGCGTTGGCGGAACTCGGCTACCCAGGAGGAGGCACCTAAGCCAAAGGCTCGGCCCGGAACCAGCTGACGGTGCTGGAACCAGGTGGTGGACCCCAAGGCCCACAGGAGAGGAGAGAACAGCTAGGCCGCGAGGCAGCCGCAGTTACCGAACCCCAACAGTCCTACAGGGGGAGCTGGGCCTACTGGCACTACAGAACCAGCCTTGACTACCAGTTCACGCAGCCCACATAGGAAGCTCCTAAACTGGAGGCACCCTGGAGTTGGCTAACTCGACCGCCCCACGACGGGGCAAGCATAGGCGTCTCAGTGAAGTTGACACAACCCGGAAACAGCTGACGGTGCTGAAACCAGGCTTGGCACGAGGGAGTACCTGTGACAAGAACACTGCCGAGAACCAGCTGGCGGTGCTGGAACCCGGATGCGTTGCCCCAGTGTGCAAGAGCCAATGGCACGACCGAGGACCAGCTGACGGTGCTGGAACCCGGTTACTAAGCTGTAGGTGCCCGCGCTTAAAAGCACTACCAAGGACCGCCTGGCGTTGGCGGAACTCGGCTACCCAGGAGGAGGCACCTAAGCCAAAGGCTCGGCCCGGAACCAGCTGACGGTGGTGGAACCAGGTGGTGGACCCCAAGGCCCACAGGAGAGGAGAGAACAGCTAGGCCGCGAGGCAGCCGCAGTTACCGAACCCCAACAGTCCTACAGGGGGAGCTGGGCCTACTGGCACTACAGAACCAGCCTTGACTACCAGTTCACGCAGCCCACATAGGAAGCTCCTAAACTGGAGGCACCCTGGAGTTGGCTAACTCGACCGCCCCACGACGGGGCAAGCATAGGCGTCTCAGTGAAGTTGACACAACCCGGAAACAGCTGACGGTGCTGAAACCAGGCTTGGCACGAGGGAGTACCTGTGACAAGAACACTGCCGAGAACCAGCTGGCGGTGCTGGAACCCGGATGCGTTGCCTTGCCTATTAAAGATTGTCTTCCTAGAGCCCCAACTAGCGGTGTTGGAGCAAAGGGTAAGCAGGGGGAGATGAGTGTAGGCCGAAGCCTGCACTGGAGGCAGCTTTGTGTCTGCGTTGCGTTTGCAGGACACTTTGCCGGCTACACACTGGGGGAACAGCTGGCGTTGCTGAACCCCACTAACACAATGGCGTGTGTTTTTATCTGTGCAGCTAGCACTTGCGGGCAAAAACTTGCGATGTTAGAGCCCGTGTTGAAGCAGGAGGAGGAGGAGAGGAGCAGAGTGTAGGCCGAAGCCTAGTTGAACCAATTTCAAAGGAAACCTTTAACCCCCCCCTCAGGTGTTACAAAGTACAAGAGACACACCTTGTGCAGTATTAATGCTGCACAAGTGAAAGGTTGCTCTATTAATTTGTCTACTTGCACACGCTGAATGAAAGACATACACAATTTACCCCATTCTACAGTCAAACTGTAGTGGATGCGTGACTTGGTTTTTTGATGATACGCAGCACAGGTGTCCAAAATAACGCCTTGGTGCTTGGCGCAGCTTCCTGAGCGTTGTTATTTGCTGTACAGGAGTCTGCGCTCTTGTGTTATCCCTTGGCAATGCCCAGTTAGCGCTGCCCATCTTATGACCTCATTTCATGTTGGCCGGTGCGGTTAACGATGGCCATAAATCCCAGACCCACAGTGTCTTTTCATAAAGCCACACTGCGGTGCTGGGATTCGTGGCCTTGAGCAGTAAATATTTTGGCCGCTCACACACGTCCTTACACCTGCTTCAGACTGGGCGGCCTCTGCTGATCCCTTCTCGCATGCCGCGGCCATGAGGCTGCACAGTCTGAAGAAGGCGGAAGGAGATGAGTTAAGACAGGCGAAGATATGCACTGCTCGTGCCCATCAATCACACCCTCGCAGTCAAAATAATTAAGACAACGAGGAGCATTTTATTCAGGCAGGGCGGACGAACAGGCGCAAGTAGCCAACCAATGATGTCAGAAGACGGGAAGCGCTACCAAGGGGGGTGCTGCGTATCATTAGAAAGGAAAGTCACACCTCAGGGACAGTGGAATGGTCTCAAAGAGACACATTTTGTACGTGTTGAGTTCCACGTGGGCAAGGAGAAAACGTCAGCCACCTTGTACAAATGCAGCAGTACTGCTGTACAAGGTGGCTGTTATACATAGAAACACCTGGGGGTGGTGGCCAGGCTCCCTTCAATTTCAGTTCATGTGCCTGCGTGGCGTTTGCAGGTCACGTTGCAAGCTGCACAGCAGGGGAACAGCTGGCGGTGCTGAACCCCACTAACACATTGGCTGGTGTTTTTCTCTGTGCAGCTAGCATGTCCGGGCATAAACTGGCGTTGTTTGAGCCCAGGGTCAGCAGGAGGAGAAGAGGAGCAAAGTGTAGGCCGAAGCCTGCACTGGTGGCAGCTTTTGTTCTGTTGTGCCAGCGTGGCTTGTGCTGGACACGTTGCCGACTACACAGCAGGGGAACAGCTGGCGGTGCTGAACCCCACTAACACATTGGCTGGTGTTTTTCTCTGTGCAGCTAGCATTTCCGGGCAAAAACTAGCGGTGTTTGAGCCCAGGGTCAGCAGGAGGAGTAGAGGAGCAGAGTGTAGGCCGAAGCCTAGTTGAACCAATTTCAAAGGTTACCTTTAACCCCCCCCTCAGGTGTTGCAAGGTACAAGAGCCACACCTTGAACAGCATTAATGATGCACAAGTCAAAGGTTGCTCTATTTAATTTTGCTCCTTGCACACGCTGAATTAAACACGTACACTATTTAGCCCATTATACTGTCAAACAGTTGTGGAGGCGTGACTTGTCTTTTTAACGAGACGCAGCACAGGTGTCAAAATTTGCACCTAGGTACTGGGCGCAGATTCCTGAGCGTTGTTATTTGCTGTACAGGAGTCTGCGCTCTTGTGTTATCCCTTGGCAATACCCTGTTAGTGCAGGCCGTCTCATGACCTCATTTCATGTTGGCCGGTGCGGTTAATGATGGCCATAAATCCCAGACCCACAGTGGCTTTTCCTAAAGTCACACTGCGGTGCTGGGATTCGTGGCCTTGTGCAGTAAATATGTTCGCCGCTCACACATGTCCTTACACCTGCTTCAGACTGGGCGGCCTCAGCTGATCCCTTATCGCATGCCGCGGCCATGAGGCCGCACAGTCAGAAGAAGGCGGAAGGAGGGGAGTGAAAACAGGGGAACATATGCACTGCTCGTGCCCATCAATCACACCCTCGCAGTCAAAATATATGAGACAACGGGGGGCGTTGTGTCGGGCAGGGGGGACGCACAGGCACAGCCAGCCAACCAATGATGTCAGGAGACGGGCAGCGCTAACAATGGGGGTGCTGCGTGTCATTAAAAAGGAAAGTCACACCTCAGGGACATTGTAATGGTCTGTAATGAGACACATTTTGTACTTGTTGAGTTCCACGTGTGCAAGGAGAAAAAGTCAGCCACCTTGTACAAATGCAGCAGTACTGCTGTACAAGGTGGCTGTTATACATAGAAACACCTGGGGGGGTGGGGGGCAGGCTCCCTTCAATTTCAGTTCATGTGCCTGCGTGGCGTTTGCAGGTCACGTTGCAAGCTACACAGCAGGGGAACAGCTGGCGTTGCTGAACCCCACTGACACATTGACTGGTGTTTTTCTCTGTGCACATTGCATGTCCGGGCAAAAACTAGCGGTGTTAGAGCCCAGGGTCAGCAGGAGGAGGAGGAGAGGAGTAAAGTGTAGGCCGAAGCCTGCACTGGTGGCAGCTTTTGGTCGGTTGTGCCAGCGTGGCTTGTGCTGGACACGATGCCGGCTACACAGCGGGGGAACAGCTGGCGGTGCTGAACCCCACTAACACATTGGCTGGTGTTTTTCTCTGTGCAGCTAGCATTACCGGGCAGAAACTGGCGTTGTTTGAGCCCAGGGTCAGCAGGAGGAGGAGAGGAGCAAAGTGTAGGCCGAAGCCTGCACTGGTGGCAGCTTTTGTTCTGTTGTGCCAGCGTGGCTTGTGCTGGACACGTTGCCGACTACACAGCAGGGGAACAGCTGGCGGTGCTGAACCCCACTAACACATTGGCTGGTGTTTTTCTCTGTGCAGCTAGCATTTCCGGGCAAAAACTAGCGGTGTTTGAGCCCAGGGTCAGCAGGAGGAGTAGAGGAGCAGAGTGTAGGCCGAAGCCTAGTTGAACCAATTTCAAAGGTTACCTTTAACCCCCCCCTCAGGTGTTGCAAGGTACAAGAGCCACACCTTGAACAGCATTAATGATGCACAAGTCAAAGGTTGCTCTATTTAATTTTGCTCCTTGCACACGCTGAATTAAACACGTACACTATTTAGCCCATTATACTGTCAAACAGTTGTGGAGGCGTGACTTGTCTTTTTAACGAGACGCAGCACAGGTGTCAAAATTTGCACCTAGGTACTGGGCGCAGATTCCTGAGCGTTGTTATTTGCTGTACAGGAGTCTGCGCTCTTGTGTTATCCCTTGGCAATACCCTGTTAGTGCAGGCCGTCTCATGACCTCATTTCATGTTGGCCGGTGCGGTTAACGATGGCCATAAATCCCAGACCCACAGTGGCTTTTCCTAAAGTCACACTGCGGTGCTGGGATTCGTGGCCTTGTGCAGTAAATATGTTCGCCGCTCACACATGTCCTTACACCTGCTTCAGACTGGGCGGCCTCAGCTGATCCCTTATCGCATGCCGCGGCCATGAGGCCGCACAGTCAGAAGAAGGCGGAAGGAGGGGAGTGAAAACAGGGGAACATATGCACTGCTCGTGCCCATCAATCACACCCTCGCAGTCAAAATATATGAGACAACGGGGGGCGTTGTGTCGGGCAGGGGGGACGCACAGGCACAGCCAGCCAACCAATGATGTCAGGAGACGGGCAGCGCTAACAATGGGGGTGCTGCGTGTCATTAAAAAGGAAAGTCACACCTCAGGGACATTGTAATGGTCTGTAATGAGACACATTTTGTACTTGTTGAGTTCCACGTGTGCAAGGAGAAAAAGTCAGCCACCTTGTACAAATGCAGCAGTACTGCTGTACAAGGTGGCTGTTATACATAGAAACACCTGGGGGGGTGGGGGGCAGGCTCCCTTCAATTTCAGTTCATGTGCCTGCGTGGCGTTTGCAGGTCACGTTGCAAGCTACACAGCAGGGGAACAGCTGGCGTTGCTGAACCCCACTGACACATTGACTGGTGTTTTTCTCTGTGCAGATTGCATGTCCGGGCAAAAACTAGCGGTGTTAGAGCCCAGGGTCAGCAGGAGGAGGAGGAGAGGAGCAAAGTGTAGGCCGAAGCCTGCACTGGTGGCAGCTTTTGGTCGGTTGTGCCAGCGTGGCTTGTGCTGGACACGATGCCGGCTACACAGCGGGGGAACAGCTGGCGGTGCTGAACCCCACTAACACATTGGCTGGTGTTTTTCTCTGTGCAGCTAGCATGTCCGGGCAGAAACTGGCGTTGTTTGAGCCCAGGGTCAGCAGGAGGAGGAGAGGAGCAAAGTGTAGGCCGAAGCCTGCACTGGTGGCAGCTTTTGTTCTGTTGTGCCAGCGTGGCTTGTGCTGGACACGTTGCCGACTACACAGCAGGGGAACAGCTGGCGGTGCTGAACCCCACTAACACATTGGCTGGTGTTTTTCTCTGTGCAGCTAGCATTTCCGGGCAAAAACTAGCGGTGTTTGAGCCCAGGGTCAGCAGGAGGAGTAGAGGAGCAGAGTGTAGGCCGAAGCCTAGTTGAACCAATTTCAAAGGTTACCTTTAACCCCCCCCTCAGGTGTTGCAAGGTACAAGAGCCACACCTTGAACAGCATTAATGATGCACAAGTCAAAGGTTGCTCTATTTAATTTTGCTCCTTGCACACGCTGAATTAAACACGTACACTATTTAGCCCATTATACTGTCAAACAGTTGTGGAGGCGTGACTTGTCTTTTTAACGAGACGCAGCACAGGTGTCAAAATTTGCACCTAGGTACTGGGCGCAGATTCCTGAGCGTTGTTATTTGCTGTACAGGAGTCTGCGCTATTGTGATCCCTTGGCCATGCGCTGTGAGCGCTTCCTGTCTTCTGACCTCATTTCATGTCGGCCGTTGCGGTTAGCGATGGACATGAATCCCAGACCCACAGTGTGTTTTTAAAAAATCACACTGCGGTGCTGGGATTTGTGCCCTGGTGCACTAAATATGTTTGCCGCTCACACATGTCCTTACACCTGCTTCAGACTGGGCGGCCTCATCTGATCCCTTATCGCCTGCCGCGGCCATGAGGACACCCAGTCTGAAGAAGGCGGAAGGAGATGAGTGAACACAGGCAAACATATGCACTGCACATGCCCATCAATCACACCCTCGCTGTCCAAAAAAATAAGACACCGAGGGCCGTTGTTTCGAGCAGGGGAGATGCACAGGCGCAGCCAGCTAACCAATGATGTCAAAAGACTGGCAGCGCTAACAAGGGTGGTGCTGCGTGTCATTACAAAGGAAAGTCACACCTCAGGGACATTGTAATGGTCTCTAATGAGACACATTTTGTACGTGTTGAGTTCCACGTGGGCAAGGAGAAAAAGTCAGCCACCTCGTACAAATGCAGCAGTACTGCTGTACAAGGTGGCTGATATACATAGAAACACCTGTGGGTGGGGGGCAGGCTCCCTTCAATTTCAGTTCATGTGCCTGCGTGGCGTTTGCAGGTCACGTTGCAAGCTACACAGCAGGGGAACAGCTGGCGTTGCTGAACCCCACTGACACATTGACTGGTGTTTTTCTCTGTGCACATTGCATGTCCGGGCAAAAACTAGCGGTGTTAGAGCCCAGGGTCAGCAGGAGGAGGAGGAGAGGAGCAAAGTGTAGGCCGAAGCCTGCACTGGTGGCAGCTTTTGGTCGGTTGTGCCAGCGTGGCTTGTGCTGGACACGATGCCGGCTACACAGCAGGGGAACAGCTGGCGGTGCTGAACCCCACTAACACATTGGCTGGTGTTTTTCTCTGTGCAGCTAGCATTTCCGGGCAAAAACTAGCGGTGTTTGAGCCCAGGGTCAGCAGGAGGAGTAGAGGAGCAGAGTGTAGGCCGAAGCCTAGTTGAACCAATTTCAAAGGTTACCTTTAACCCCCCCCTCAGGTGTTGCAAGGTACAAGAGCCACACCTTGTGCAGCATTAATGCTGCACAAGTAAAAGGTTGCTCTATTTGTTTTGCTCCTTGCACACGCTGACTAAAACACGTACACTATTTAGCCCATTATACTGTCAAACAGTTGTGGAGGCGTGACTTGTCTTTTTAACGAGACGCAGCACAGGTGTAAAAATTTGCACCTAGGTACTGGGCGCAGATTCCTGAGCGTTGTTATTTGCTGTACAGGAGTCTGCGCTATTGTGATCCCTTGGCCATGCGCTGTGAGCGCTTCCTGTCTTCTGACCTCATTTCATGTCGGCCGTTGCGGTTAGCGATGGACATGAATCCCAGACCCACAGTGTGTTTTCAAAAAATCACACTGCGTGGCTGGGATTCGTGGCCTTGTGCAGTAAATAGGTTTGCCGCTTACACATGTCCTTACACCTGCTCCAGACTGGGCGGCCTCAGCTGATCCCTTATCGCCTACCACGGCCAGGAGGCCGCACAGTCTGAAGAAGGCGGAAGGAGATGAGTTAAGACAGGCGAACATATGCACTGCTCGTGCCCATAAACCACACCCTCGCTGACAAAATAAATATGACAACGAGGGGCGTTGTTTCTAGCAGGGCGGATGCACAGGCGCAGCCAGCTAACCATGATGACAAAAGACGGGAAACGCTACCAAGGGGGGTGCTGCGTATCATTACAAAGGAAAGTCACACCTCAGGGACAGTGGAATGGTCTCAATGAGACACATTTTGTACGTGTTGAGTTCCACGTGGGCACGGAGAAAAAGTCAGCCACCTTGTACAAATGCAGCAGTACTGCTGTACTAGGTGGCTGTTATACATAGAAACACCTGGGGGGGTGGGGCCAGGTTCCCTTTAATTTCAGTTCATGTGCCTGCGTGGCGTTTGCAGGTCACGTTGCCGGCTACACAGCAGGGGAACAGCTGGCGTTGCTGAACCCCACTAACACATTGGCTGGTGTTTTTCTCTGTGCAGCTAGCACTTCCGGGCAAAAACTAGCGGTGTTTGAGCCCAGGGTCAGCAGGAGGAGGAGAGGAGCAGAGTGTAGGCCGAAGCCTGCACTGGTGGCAGCTTTTGTTCTGTTGTGCCAGCGTGGCTTGTGCTGGACACGTTGCCGACTACACAGCAGGGGAACAGCTGGCGGTGCTGAACCCCACTGACACATCACCTAGTGTTTTTTTCTGTGTAGACAACACTTCCAGGTGGCAACTGACAGTGTTGAAACCCAGGGAATCAAAGAGGAGCAGAGTGTAGGCCGAAGCCTGCAGTGGAGCAAGTTGAAAGGGAACCTTTAACCCCCCCCCCCAGGCATTTGTTGCTGAAAGAGCCATCTTGTACAGCAGTAATACTGCACATGGAAAATGGTGGCTCCGAAAATTATGCTCCTTGCAAACGCTGAAGTACACACTCATATAATGTGTCCCCTCACACCGTCAAACCATCCCGGAAGTGGGACTTTCCTTTGTAATGTGACACAGCACAGCCGTCATTCCAACCCCCTTGGTGCCGGGCACCACCTCCTCAACGTTGTTTGGTTCTGTCACGGAGCCCGCACTGTAATGTTATCCCTTGGCCATGCACAGTTAGCGGTGCCCGTCTTCTGACATCATGTAGGTGTCAGGCTG
Source organism: Ranitomeya imitator (assembly GCF_032444005.1). NCBI lineage: Eukaryota > Metazoa > Chordata > Amphibia > Anura > Dendrobatidae > Ranitomeya > Ranitomeya imitator. The sequence continues at coordinate 593,273,619 of NC_091286.1, forward strand.
GCAGTGCCTGTGCGTCCAAGCTGCCCGAGATCCAACCTTGCAGTGTCATCTAATGTAGTCCCACTGCGGGCCAGGGATCCATGGGCATGCGCAGTGCATATCATCGCCTCTCACTCACCTCCTTCCTGCTTCTTCAGACTGTGCGGCGTCACGGCCGTGGCATGCTATTAGGGATCAGCTGACGCCGCCTAGTCTGAAGAAGCGTGAAGAAGGGGAGTGAGAGGCTAGTATATGCACTGCGCATGGCCATGGATACCAGGCCCACTGTGGGATCACATTAGACGACACTGCGAGGTGTGATTTCGGGCAGCGTGGACGCACAGGCGCAGCCAGGACGACAACAAATGATGTCAGAGGACGGGCAGCGCAAACTGTGCATGGCCAAGGGATAACATAACAGCGCAGGGTCCATGACGGAATCAAACAACGCTAAGGAGGCAGCGCACGGTGCCAAGGGGGTAGCAATGACGGCTGTGCTGCGTCACATTACAAAGGAAAGTCCCACCTCCGGGACGGTTGGACGGTGTGAGGGGACACATTACATGAGTGTGTAGTTCAGCGTTTGCAAGGAGCATAATTTCAAGAGCGACCTTTCCCTTGTGCAGTATTAGTGCTGCACATGGTGGCTCTTTCAGTAACAAACGCCTAGGGGGGGGGGGGACAGGTCCCCTTACATTTTAGTTGTGCCAGCGTGGCGGTCGCATGACACGTTGCCGGATACACAGCTGGGGATCAGCTGACGTTACTGAACCCCAATAACAGAGGAGCGACTGTTGACTGTGCACACAGCACTTCCAGGCACCAACTGGCGGTGTTAGAGCCCAGGGACAGCAGGAGGAGCAGATTGGAGGTATTGCCGCACACACAGCTGGGGATCAGCTGACGTTACTGAACCCCAATAACAGAGGAGCGACTGTTGACTGTGCACACAGCACTTCCAGGCACCAACTGGCGGTGTTAGAGCCCAGGGACAGCAGGAGGAGCAGATTGGAGGTATTGCCGCACACACAGCTGGGGATCAGCTGACGTTACTGAACCCCAATAACAGAGGAGCGACTGTTGACTGTGCACACAGCACTTCCAGGCACCAACTGGCGGTGTTAGAGCCCAGGGACAGCAGGAGGAGCAGATTGGAGGTATTGCCGCACACACAGCTGGGGATCAGCTGACGTTACTGAACCCCAATAACAGAGGAGCGACTGTTGACTGTGCACACAGCACTTCCAGGCACCAACTGGCGGTGTTAGAGCCCAGGGACAGCAGGAGGAGCAGATTGGAGGTATTGCCGCACACACAGCTGGGGATCAGCTGACGTTACTGAACCCCAATAACAGAGGAGCGACTGTTGACTGTGCACACAGCACTTCCAGGCACCAACTGGCGGTGTTAGAGCCCAGGGACAGCAGGAGGAGCAGAGGAACAGAGTGTAGGCCGAAGCCTGATTGGAGCAAGTTGAAAGGAAACCTTTAACCCCCCCCCCCAAGACGTTTGTAGCTGAAAGAGCCATGTTGTGCAGCACTAAGGATGCAAAAGGAAAAGGTTGCTCTTTTAATTATGCTCCTTGCAAACACCGAAGTAAACACTAAAAATGTGTCCCTTTATACCGTTAAACCGTTCCGGAGGTGCGAATTTCCTTCGTAATGGGACACAGCACAGCTGTCATTCCTATCCCCTTGATGCCGTGCGCTGCCTCCTCAGCGTTGTTTTAAGCTGCCACGGAGCCTGCGCTGTTCTGTTAGCCCTTGGCCATGCCCAATTAGCGCTGCCTGTCTTCTGACATAATTTGGTGTCAGGCTGTCAGTGCCTGTGCGTCCACGCTGCTCCAGATCCCACCTCGCAGTCTCATCTAACGTAATCCCACTGCGGGCCTTGGAACCATGGGCATGCACAGTGCATAACCTCGACTCTCACTCCCCTCCTTCCCTCTTCTTCAGACTGTGCGGTGTCACGGCCGTGGCATGCTAGGGATCAGCTGACGGCGCACAGTCTAAAGAAGGCGGAGGGAAATGAGCGAGAGCCCGAGGGGAAGATATGCACTGCGCATGCCCATGGATCCCAGGCCCGCAGTGTGACTCAATCAGAAGACACTGCGAGGCGGGATCTCGGGCACCGCGGCCGCACAGGCGCAGCCAGCCTGACACCAAATTATGTCAGAAGACAGGCAGCGCAAATAGGGCATGCCCAAGGGATAACAGAACAGCGCAGGCTCCGTGACAGCTTAAAACAACGCTGAGGAGGCAGCGCATGGCACCAAGGGGGTAGGAATGACGGCTGTGCTGCGTCACATTACGAAGGAAAGTCCCAGCTCCGGGACGGTATAACGGTATCAGTGAACACATTTTATAAGTGTTAAGTTCTGCGTGTGCAAAGAGCTAAAAAAAAAGAGCTACCTTTTCCTTGTGCAGCATTACTGCTGCACAAGATGGCTCTTTCAGTAACAAACGACGGGGGGGGGGGGGGGGACAGGTTCCCTTACATTTAGGTTGTTGTGCCAGCGTGGCGGTCGCAGGACACATTGCCGGCTACACAGCTGGGGATCAGCTGACGTTACTGAAACCCAATAACACTGGGTCGTATGTTTTTACTGTGCAGCCTGCACTTCTGAGCCGCAACTGGCGGTGTTGGAGCCCAGGAATAGCAGTTCAGGTGGTAGAAAGATGAACACAGCAGGAGACCTGGATGACACCCAATTACTTAATCAGGCAGAGGAGTGGCAAATTCCTGCGAGATCCAGGCCTGGTTCATTTTCAGGAAAGTAAGCCGGTCAACGTTATCGGAGGATAGTCGCATGCGACGGTCTGTTAGTACACCACCTGCGGCACTAAAGACACGTTCCGATAAGACACTAGCCGCAGGGCAAGCCAGCACCTCCAATGCATACTGGCTTAGCTCTGGCCATGTATCCAGCTTAGAGACCCAAAACTTGAACGGGGAAGAGCCGTCTGGGAGTACAGTAAGAGGGCAAGCCATGTAGTCTGTCACCATCTGACGGAACCGTTGCCTCCTGCTGACTGGAGCCGCCGGTGATGGTGTAGACATTTGGGGCGGGCACACAAAAGTGTGCCAGAGTTGTGCCATACTGGGCTTGCCTTGGGCAGAGGCACTGCTTCTGCTCCCTCTTTGGGCAGAGCCTCCCCCACTGCCTCGACGCACTGAGCTGCTTTGTAAAGCACTAGCAGCACTCCTCTCAGTTGGACAGGAGAAGATGATGGAATTCACCAGTGTGTCGTGGTACTCCCGCAATTTACGCTCCCGGGTCAACGCAGGGATGAGGTTTTGGACGTTGTCCCGGTAGCGAGGATCGAGGAGGGTGAACACCCAATAATCAGGCATGTTGAGAATGTGGTCGATGCGGCGGTCGTTTCTCAGGCACTGCAGCATGAAATCCACCATGTGCTGCAGAGTGCCAACCGGCCCAGAAACGCTGTCCCCTGCTTGAGACATGATCTCTGCCCGCTCGTCATCACCCCACCCTCGCTGTACACACTGACCACTGGACAATTGTGTCGCTCCCTCCTCTGGACGGAGCTCTTCCTCCTCCATTGACTCCTCCTCATCCTCCTCACAAATTGGCCCCTGCGTACCCCTTTGTGAGGAACCACGTGGCGCTGACTCTCCAGAAGCTGATGGAAAAGGTGACTCCTCATCCTCCACCTCTTCCACCACATCATCCCTTAACCCTTGCAAAGTTTGCTGAAGCAGGCAGATAAGGGGGACAGTCATGCTGACTAGTGCATCATCTGCACTTGCCATCCGCGTGGAATAATCAAAAGGACGCAAAACCTGGCAGACGTCCTTCATAGTGGCCCACTCTGTGGTTGTGAAGTCTGATCGGCGCTGACTGCGACTTCTTTGCGCCTGATGCAGCTGGTACTCCATAACTGCTTGCTGCTGCTCACACAACCGCTCCAACATATGTAACGTGGAATTCCACCGGGTAGGTAGGTCACATATGATGCGGTGTTCCGGAAGGCGGAATCGGCGCTGCAGAGCAGCAATGCGGGATCTGGCCAAGCTGGAACGCCGCAAGTGAGCACACTCTAGGCGGACCTTGTGCAGCAGGGCATCAAGATCCGGATAGTCCCTCAGAAAACTCTGCACAACCAAATTGAGCACATGTGCCAGACATGGGATGTGAGTGAGGTTGCCAAGGGCCAAAGCTGCCACCAGATTTCGGCCATTGTCACACACTACCATGCCTGGCTGGAGATTCGCTGGCAGTAACCACACATCGCTCTCCTGCTTTATGGCATTCCAGAGCTCCTGCGCTGTGTGGCTTCGATGCCCCAATGAAACTAGTTTCAAGACGGCCTGCTGACGTTTGGCCACGGCTGTGCTCATGTCGGTCATAGGTAAACGTTCACGGGTCCATGTGGGGGTGGACTGTGACGGATCCTGCAGAGAGGAATCAGAGGAACTGGTGTAAGAGGAGGAGTCGATGCGTACAGACTGGATTCCTGCAATCCTTGGAGTGGGCAGGACACGTCCTGCGCCACTCGCACGATCTGTACCTGGCTCAACAACATTAACCCAATGGGCAGTGAGGGAAACATATCGCCCCTGTCCATGCTGACTGGTCCACGCATCGGTGGTGAGGTGGACCTTGCTACTGACGGCGTTCAGTAGCGCATGTTTTATGTTTGCCTCAACATGCCTGTGCAGGGCAGGGACAGCCTGCCTGCTGAAGTAAAAGCGGCTGGGCACCTTGTACTGTGGGACTGCCAATGCCATCAAGTCACGGAAGCTGTCAGTCTCCACCAGCCTGAACGAGAGCATTTCCAGGGACAACAGTTTGGCAATGCCTGCATTCAGAGCCTGTGCTCGGGGGTGGTTGGCCGAGAATGCCCGCCTTTTCTCCCATGCCTGTACTACCGATGGCTGTAGAGTAGACTGGGAGTGTGAGGATGACTGGGAAGGTGGTGCTGTGGGTGGAATTACACAAGGTCTCTGGGAGGAAGCCAAACCAGCTGTGCGTGAGCTGGAGGAAGAGGCAACACGAGCTGAAGAGGTGGTAGCTGCCGCTGTTGGTTGGCCTACATCTTCAGTGTGTTTCTGTAACTCCACCGCGTGCCTGGTCCGCACATGTTTCCACATATTTGTGGTATTGAGGTTGCTGACATTTTTCCCTCTTTTTACTTTATGATGACACAGCTTGCATTTGACAAAACAAATGTCATCTGCAACTGTGTCAAAAAAGGACCAGGCACTGCAAGTCTTGGGAGCGCCCTTTTTGGCTTTGGAAAGAGACAGGCTCCTAACGGGTGCCAAAGTGGAGGCTACAGGCTCCGCAGTCTTCCCCCTCCCTCTCCCTCTTTGGCCCGTAAGAGGAAGCTCTTCCTCTGAGCTGCTCCCACCACCTTCCTGTTCCTCACGCCACGATGGGTCAAGGACCTCATCATCTCCACTACCCTCTGCCACCAACTGCTCCTCCTGGGTAGTCTCAGCAGCACAGTACGCACGAGAAAGCGGCACCTGAGTTTCATCATCAGATGCGTACTGCGCTGTGGTCACCGGAGGCACTGGCCCACCTGCCTCTTCAGAGTCAGAGAGAAAAAGGTGTTGGGCATCACTGCACACTGCCTCTTCTTCCATTTCTCCAATGCTGCTTGGCTGGCCCCCTGTTTCCAAGCCAAGAGATTCAGAGAACAGAAGTAGAGACGGCTCCTGTCCTGGGCTCTCTGACTGCCTGGCCAATTTGGCAGGTGGTGAAGAGACAGATGGCTGCTCTCCAGTGCTCTGTGCCTGAGAGGATGTGGCACTAACTGAAGTCGATGCCGAGGCGTTAGCTGCCATCCACCCGACAACGGCTTCAATTTGGTCTTCACGCAGCAGCGGTGCACGGCGCTCTCCGACAAAGCTGCGCATGAAGGACTGTTCCCTGCTGAAACTGAGTGACGACGAGTCACCGGCGCCCGCAGCAGGCACAGAATCACCACGTCCTCTCCCTGCTCCTCTCCCTGCTCCGCGCCCACGCCCACGTGCCTTACTCCCTGCCCTCTTCATCTTGGTTGACAGATAAAGATAAGCAGAAAAGTACTAAGGCCTTAGTGTGCTTATTCCTGTAATGCTCCTCCTAACAGGTGTAAGAAACACTAATGTTGTAAATTGTGGACTAAACTTTATTATTTTTCAAATGTGGCCTACACAAGTGTAAGTTGTGTTTGGTGAACTTAACCTTTTTTTTGGTGCAGATCGGGCTACAGAGCTAGTTTAAATCACACGGAGACCGTGCAGACAGCCGTAAACGGCGCTGCAAGGCCAAGAAACCCTCCTCTAGGTTATCCTATATAGTGTTTTTCCACTATTTAGCTGGATACAAGTGGAAAGACACTAATAGGAATTTTTTTTTTCAAATTTTAAACTGGCTGCACTATTTGAAAAAAAGGAAATTGTTTTTCAAGGTATGAGGCAGTAACGCACCCTGAGCTGAATCCAACCGGCTATGGCTGCACACAGACTACAGGGCGAGCTGCGCTCACACAGAGACCGTGCAGACAGCCGTAAACGGCGCTGCAAGGCCCCCAAAAAAACCTCTAGGTTATCCTATGTAGTGTTTTTCCACAATTGAGCTGGAGACTGGTGGAAAGACACTAATAGGAATTTTTTTTTTTTTCAAATTTTAAACAGGCTGCACTATTTGAAAAAAAGGAAAATTTTTCTCAAGGTATGAGCCAGTAACGAACCCTGAGCTGAATCCAACCGGCTATGGCTGCACACAGACTACAGGGCGAGCTGGGCTCACACGGAGACCGTGCAGACAGCCGTAAACGGCGCTGCAAGGCCAAAAAACCCTCCTCTAGGTTATCCTATATAGTGTTTTTCCACTATTTAGCTGGATACGAGTGGAAAGACACTAATAGGAATTTTTTTTTTCAAATTTTAAACAGGCTGCACTATTTGAAAAAAAGGAAAATTTTTCTCAAGGTATGAGCCAGTAACGAACCCTGAGCTGAATCCAACCGGCTATGGCTGCACACAGACTACAGGGCGAGCTGGGCTCACACGGAGACCGTGCAGACAGCCGTAAACGGCGCTGCAAGGCCCAAAAACCCCCCTCTAGGTTATCCTATGTAGTGTTTTTCCACAATAGAGCTGGAGACTGGTGGAAAAACACTAATAGGAAATTTGAGAAAAAATGTGCAGCAGGCTGCACTAAGAGCAAAAAAGAACAACTGTGTGAGGCAGTGTGAACCCCCCCTGAGCTGAATACAACCGGGTATATGGCTGCACACAGACTACAGAGTGAGCTGCACACACACACACACACACACAGAGACCTTGCAGAACGCTGTTAAAACAGCGCTGCAAGGCAAGAGCAAGGTGAACAGTGAAGAACACACAGCGTTTTGCTAAATTAGCCTTTGGAAAGGAAAATAAAGCAATTAGCAAGCTCAACTGGCCCTCAGTTAGAACACAGCGTCCTGTCCCTAACTGAAATCACAGCAGAGTGAGCGCAAAATGGCGGCAGCGCTTTTTTATAGTGCAGAGTGACATCATTTCAGCAGCCAATCCCAGCCTTGCCAGTACTTACATGCCCACCATGCTAAACAGGATGTGCCCACACTTTCATTCATTCCTCATTGGCTGCTGCGTTCAATTTGAATTCTGGGAACTTCCGATTCCGGTATCCGATACGCGGGAAGTATCGGAATTCAGTATCGGAATTCCGATACCGCAAATATCGGCCGATACCCGATACTTGCGGTATCGGAATGCTCAACACTACCCATCATCGAATGTATCTGACCTTATGATGGGACATTTTCCAGGATCAACTTGTAATATGCCTTGGTTGTAAACTTACATGGTGTTTTCATCTTCACTTATCCCACATCTTGTGCAGTTGGGGGGGGGGGTCCTTGAAGTTGGTTATAAATTGGTTTGGGGGATCCATTGGGATATGGATTCCTCTTTTTGGAATTTAATTTGGTTCTTGATCTGGTGAATGGTAGAGGGGATTTTCAGCAAGGGTTTGTTGAATCCTCAGGAAGTTCAAGTGAACATTGGAAACGTGGTTATGGTGTTCCCGAGCTAGTGGGGTAACGGCTGGGAGTAATTGTTGGTACATTTTATGTTCACTTTTTGTTTGGTAATCACCAGATCTTATGAGCTTCAAGGACTCCTCCCAGCATGTTAATGTTCTTTATGCTTTGATGTTTTATTGTATGCTGTTTTAATTCTTATATTGTCCCCTTCATATATTTGCAGGAATGGTGTATATCCACTGAGTGCTTAATTTTATATTACCTAAGATGGTGGATAGCACAGACTAAGTGGATTACCTGGAGTCGGGCAGTTGGGGGGGTCCTTGAAGTTGGTTACAAATTGGTCTGGGGGATCCATTGGGATATGGATTCTTCCTTTTGGTATTAAATATGATTCTGATCTGGTGAAATGTGGATGGGAGTTTCGGCAAAGGTTTGTCGGATCCTCAGGAAGTTCAAGTGAACATTGGAACCTTGTGGTTATGGTGCTCCTGAGCCAGTGGGGTAACGGCTGGGAGTAATTGTTGGTACTTTTTATGTTCACTTTATGCTTGGTAATCTCCAGATCTTATGAGCTTCAAGGACTCCTCCCAGCTAGCTAAGGTTATTTATGCTTTGTTGGGTTATTGTATGTTTGTATTAATAAAGGTGTGTATTTAAAAAAAGAAAGCACTGATTTGTTTCTATTTTAGTGGGTCCTTGAAGCTAGTTATAATTTGGTCAGTAGGGGTAACTATCTCAGGTATGGACCCTCTGTTTAGGGGGGGTGTTCATCATAGTATCACCCCTTGTGTGGAGGAGTAAACATCTCGGGTGTGGCCCCTGGATGGAGGGGTGTACATCATAGTATGACCCCCTGGAATGGAGGGGTAATCATCTTTGGTATGGCCCCCTGGTGTGGAGGAGTGACCATCACGGTATGGCCCTCTGGTCTCCAGAAGCATTTATATCTTACAAGACCCTGTTAGGGTAAAGTCCCTGTGGTCATGGCAATCATATTCTACATGCATGCAAACTGGGTGTTGGACAAGGTCCTGTATAGTACCTGGACAGGTTATACACCTGGGGTGTTGGACAAGGTCCTGAATAGTACCTGGACAGGTCATATGCCTGGGGTGTTGGACTGACATCGTGAATAGCACCTGGACAGGTCATATGCCTGGGGTGTTGGACTAGGTCCTGAATAGCACCCGGACAGGTTATATGCCTGGGGTATTGGACTGACGTCCTGAATAGCACCTGGACAGGTCATATGCCTGGGATATTGGACTGATGTCCTGAAGCACCTGGACAGGTCATATGCCTGGGGTGTTGGACGAGGTCCTGAATAGTACCTGTGACTTGAAAATGCTGAGGCACAGATTTTGACTGTTTATATTGACCAACACCTATTTCTTTCAAGGTTGTTGTCTGGACAATGCAGTAATCTGGGGCATTAACCTGAAGAGCAATGTACCTAATATGGGTGCCCTGGAGTCAGTGGGAGTGACTAAGAGAAAAGTAATAAAGTACATCCCGATGCCCTTGAGCCAGTGGGAGCGGCTAGGGGTGAAGACATCAAGTGCATTAACACGAAGGTCAATGTGCCGATTCCCAATGCCTTTGTCCCAGTTGGAGAAGGTTAATGGTATATGTTATCAAGTGCCTGTAAAGCAATTAACAATGGCGTGGCAAGGTTATTAATAATGTCTTTGTAGACTTTTCTGCTATAGGCTTATTTCATTTACTATGTCCAAATATTGCAGAAATTATTTAAATTATTTAATGATCGGTTATATTGTCGATATTATATTGTGTATGGCTTTTAATTACTCCTTGTTTATAGTATCTTTCTCTTTATATACACTCATCACTTTTTTGGTAGTAATAGTAAGTGGGTTTAAGAATTGGTTACTGCACAGCCCAGCTACTGTATGTAATGGTGGTTTCTTGAACTGAAATCTGTGAATTAGTGAGTTATTAGAGCGGGCTACAATACATGCAGTATAATAGTTTTTGAGGCATCACAGATGTCATTATACAGGTAGTCAGACTGTGGCTACCCCTTTGTTATGGTTTAGTTTCTGCATTCCCTATTATAGGATCCACATTGCAGGATGTTTAGCGGCTGGTATTTTGCTGTAGTTACCATATTATCGATCATAATTTGGTAGTGTTGCATTGTTAAAATTAATCTGTTGTAGTCCTGGAATTTTGTTCCTTATATACACAGTCTTTCCATAGCATGCAGATCTGGTTGATGACTTTATTAGGCATGTGTGATGGGGGTCGAGTCCATTCAAGGTGTCAAATGGCCTCGCTGGTGGCATTTTAGGAGTCAGGTGGAAGTTGCAGACAAGTTAAGGTGGACTCATTTTAACTAATAGAGGATGTAAAACCTCATGGTGGTGAGCAGGCTTGGCTTTGGTGGCCAGCCTCAAGGACGTTGTAATGGTAACATCAATCAGGGGCGGGCACAGTGGTTAAGCACAGGAGTGAGGATAATAGGGTCATTGGTGCCCTGAAAGTTTACTGGCTCTGCTTGAATGGCAAGCCAGTGCGTGCCGCCCCTTTATGGCTGTCTGTCCTGGTGCTGTATGTCAGACAGCTGGGGATATCGCAGTACTTGTGAATCCCAATGTACTAGCACTCCACCTGACTCCTACTGTGATTATTTAATCCTGTGATTTGAATAAAAGCCGTGGCCATTTTGACAACCAAAATAATGTGTGTTGTGTATTTATTTTAGTACCTAGGTTTACAGTAGTTATGGTGGTTTTAAGAAGGAGTGGGGTCCATCCCATATCCAAAAGTCAAGAAACCACCGGAGACTAGACGGAGGTGGACATGACTTGGGGATGGGTGGACTGAGAACTCCTGCAGCCTTTGTTTGTATTGCAGTGTAGATTTTAAACAAGAGTGTTGTTGCTTTAAGAGGAAGGAGTTTAGATGTTTGTGCCTGGTGTATTACTGTGAGGAGGGTGGGGCTTATATAGGGGAGGCAACTCTGGCTCTCTCTCGTTCCCTCACACGATGGACAGGAGGAAACATTACCCGCCCTCCCGCCCTGTTTATAATCTCTGTCCTTAAACTTTTTAATTATTGCTTGTATAATGATAAATGCTTTATTGTATTTTTGAATTTGTCATTGTATATCTTGTACCAGGTTCAATTGTATATTGGCTATAAAGAGTTATTATTTGTGGTAACCTTCTAAGCCCAAGGGAAGGGCAATCCTTCAGCCATGGTTCCCTGGAGGTTTCCTCCACAGGGGGTTTTTCCTCTCCTGAGCGCTGAAGGATGACTCTTTGTGAGTCGGGGGTTTGCCAAGTTTAGTCCCATTAATGCTTTTGCAGGGACTCCTAGTTTTTAAGTTTGCAAAAATGATTTAATTATTTAAAAAAAAAAAAAAAAAGGTGTCAAATGAGACTTGGAATTTATAACCCGTCACGGCTTTGCGGTTTAGGAGTCAGGTGGAAGTTGCAGACAAGTTAAGGTGGACTCATTTTAACTAATAGAGGATGTAAAACCTCATGGTGGTGAGCAGGCTCGGCTTTGGTGGCCAGCCTCAAGGACGTTTTAATGGTAACATCAATCAGGGGCGGGCACAGTGGTTAAGCACAGGAGTGAGGATAATAGGGTCATTGGTGCCCTGAAAGTTTACTGGCTCTGCTTGAATGGCAAGCCAGTGCGTGCCGCCCCTTTATGGCTGTCTGTCCTGGTGCTGTATGTCAGACAGCTGGGGATATCGTAGTACTTGTGAATCCCAATGTACTAGCACTCCACCTGACTCCTACTGTGATTATTTAATCCTGTGATTTGAATAAAAGCTGTGGCCATTTTGACAACCAAAATAATGTGTGTTGTGTATTTATTTTAGTACCTAGGTTTACAGTAGTTATGGTGGTTTTAAGAAGGAGTGGGGTCCATCCCATATCCAAAAGTCATGCACCTCCGGAGAGGTTTGTTGCGTGTTCTCACTGACTTTGAGTATTTGCTATCTGTTTCTGTCCCGTGTGTATGCTATAGTTCCCTCTGGGGTTAACAGGGTATTGCACCACAGAGCAAGTTCAACCCACGTGTTCTTTCACAGTGGTTTAAGCAGGGTATTGCACACGTCCTATTTTTCCTGTAGCCCTCAGTAGTTAGCTGAGCTGGTACTTACTGTCGCTGTACCTCTCAGTGGTTAGCTGAGTTGGTACTCCTCTCCCTGTGCATCTCTGAGTGTTATCTGGGTTTGGTTTTCTGCATTCCATTCACGTTGTGTGGAGTTAACTCAGTGTGTTTAAGGAGGAACGTTTGCTAGTTTTTTATCCGTCTTTCTTCATACAAGCAGGAGTTTACTGCATGGTGAACCTGGGATTGCGATTGCACCTTAATTATTATTTATTTTTATTTGGTGCATTCTGCCAACCTTAACACCATGTGAATATAATTAAAACATCGGTACGTTGCCCACCCGGCTATTTTACAAATGACTAAATTCCTTAAAGTAATCACCCTAATATCGAGGCAGAAGTAAAGAAAGGAGATTTAGTGTGGTTACATAGGATGTAACTAAAAACTATATTACAAACCCAATATACCGATAATGTGTTGATTAAATGCTGAAGTTGCTGGTGAAGGGCAGACACCAACGGAGTCGAAAATCCACACACCTCAAATCCCCTCTTACTCGATTCAGTAGTGTGGTGCAAGAGGGATCGGCATGAGCCATCTCCAAAGGAAAAGAACAAAATAAAAGGGAAACCTAACGAAGATCGCGATCGACTCCTGTATGGGTAAGCAACATCCCAATTGTGAAATTTTATCTTTGCACCTTTAATTTACATGTCATGTGTCAATTCTGTGAACTCTGACACTGTTTGTCATGTGGCTTCCTTTGGCGCCAGATTAGAATTTTGTATCTATTTAAATAGCTATCTCTCTGTATCTGCATACATTTGGTTATGTCCTGAAGAAGTCATCTTAACTTCGAAACATGTTGTTAGGGTTGGGGGAATGCACTAAATAAAATAAAATAGAAAGTACAATCGCAACCAGGGGACCACTGTGCAGAGATGGAACCTGCTACTAGTGAAAATAATTGCGGAACAAAACAGCGAGCGTTATTTAAGCACACTGGGTTACCGCCACACATTGTGAATGGAATGCAGAGTACCCAGCTCAGTTACTTCACTGAGAAGCACTGCCCTAATCATGGTAAGTGCTATACCCCATTAACGTCACAAGGATGTGAGCACATGGATAGAGCTAGCTCTGCAACTAAACTGTGCTTACCGCACACATGAATGAAGCAGATGCTGAGCTGGAAGAAATGAACTCATATGACAGTAGGTACAATACCCTGTCACCTTCATAGAGAGGTAGAACATAAGGGTTGAGCTTGCTTTGTAACTGAACTGTGCTAACTGCACACATGAACGAAACAGATGTTAAGCCAAGCGGCTAGTTACCCCAGTCCTGACGGTACCAAACTCGTGCCTCACCGGCACCCTAAGCATGTAGGAGGCTAGAGACTCAGGTGTTGAGCCATGGGTACAAAACTGCATAGGTGTGCTACCTGCCTGCCAACGTGTACAGTCCCTCAGTGCAGACAGACACACACAAAACTAGCAGACATTGACAGAGTATCCACCCACACACACCAAACACAAATGTCACTAGCGCACCCACGTGTACCACTATGAGCCTTTTATACGCTATGCTTCACCCCAAACACTCACACCCAGTCAGTCGAGGCGTCGCCTGCGGGCAAATGCGGAGCTGCCACATCACCAGAGCAGCTAACATCTGACCACCAATGAAAGGACTCCACATCACGGACATGCTCAGTAAGGTGATCTCTGGACTTAGACTCAAGAGCACAAGGCTACACCAGTATATCACCCATTACCATAGACTTGACTGGAGAGGCAGCAGTAAATACATGTATAGCATGAGCCTGAGCAAGATGCTGGGACTGATGTCTGTGCTGAGAATAAATTGCAGCGGCTGGACTTGAATGGGAGACCGCAGGAACAGATAATGCTTGGGATCTATCCTGCGCGCTGCGGGAAAATCCCTATGCCTAACACACGTTGAATAAAACCACTATCTTTTACTTCAAATCCTTCTGGTCCTACAACTTATTCAGCAGCATGGTTTTTATCCACAAATCCCCAAATTCAATATACCTGACACAGTCACCTGCTGACCTTTGGATCTGCTGCAGTTGATGTCTCCACTTAGATCTATACACCTTTTGTGAATACATCTGTCAGGTTAGTATAATCTGAGTGCATCTTCTCAATATCCACCGGTAAGACTCTATTTGCACTGATCTCTTTTTTCGTTGTTCACATTTCTGCAAATTTGTGCTAACATCAGTAGCAGCCACAGCAGGCACAGAAGCCACACTAAAGATATCACAGAGTTCAGTTATGTGAAATTAACACATCACACTAAAAAATTCAATATCACCTAGTCTGTATAGTCTGCAATTAAGGCACATAAGTCCTTGGAGATACATGACTTGTTCATCTTGATGAAAGTTAGGTGGTCTCACTTTCAGAGGACAGCCGGTTGCGCTTATCCATCAGGATACCACCAGCAGCAGTGAACACACATTCTGGGAGAACGCTGGCTGCCGGGCATGATAAAACCTCCAAGGCATGTGGGGCGAGTTCAGGCAACTCATTTATTGTAGATGACCAATTTGTAAAAGAGTCCAAACCCTCCCTGATCGTATTACTATTCAGTTCTAGATACTCCTGCGCCATCCGTTCCATTCATTCACCATGTGTAAGACTTGGACTCTCTTGTGATAGTGCATGAGCTGGTCTAAAAAAAATTGCAAAAAATTGCAGAGTGGAGTTCAACCATGTCGCCACATCACATAATACCATGTTAACTGGCATGAACAAAGACCTCAGTATCGATCCAATTCGATGACCTGAGGGATGCGAATGGTGGAAATGAAAACACAGCTTACGTGCTTTCTGGAGGAGCTCCCCCAGACCAGGATAGTGGCGGAGAAAATGATGTACCACCAGGTAGAGAATGTGAGCCATGCATGGCACACATGTGAGATTGCCTCACCGTAGCGCCGCTAACAGGTTCACACCATTATCGGAGATGGCCTTCCCTGGATGCAGGTTCAGTGGAGACAGCCATTGATCAAACTCAGGACTCACAGAAATTGCTCCTTCCACTTACACTGCTGCTGCTGCTAAAGTTTTGGCATTGACATATTGACATGCCGGAGGTTGGAAATCTAGAGCTGCGATGCGAACTGTGTGCTTCACTGCTGTCTTGGGGAAAAGCTCTCTTAAAGTTATTTAAAAGTGCGTTTTGATACTGCAGCATTCGCAGGTCCCTTTCCAGGGCAGGAAGCATCTGGCAATATTTGGTCTAATAATGTGGATCTAACAAAGTGTCAACCCAGTCATCAGCATTATACCTAATCATAACTATACAGTGATCATGTTGCAGATAGTGCAGCAAGAAGGCACTCATATGTTGGGCTCTACAATGAGGTACAAGCCCATACTGTGATGGTAGTTGGGTAACAATGATGCTTGTTTCCTCCGTTCCCTCCCACCAATGATGAACAAGAGAGGGGTGGAGTATCATGTTCATCTGACAGTTGATGGCCCATCACCTCTTGCTCCTCCATTTGTTCCTCAACAACAGTAATCCACTCTCCCTTGGCACCCACCTGTGTGATGACCATCTGGAGTTTAGAGACAATGTTATCCCTACTGCATCCTCCTATGCTTCCTGCTCTTCTTCTGGGAGAGCCATTTCCTTCCACAGGCTATTCAAAGTCTGCTCCAGCATATAGATGACCGGAATAGTGATGATGTTGATGGTGTCATCTGCGCTAAATATCTTAGTAGCCATTTCAAAACTGCACGGAAGCGTGCAGAGGTCCTTAATCTGTGCCTACTTCATAAATGTGATATGCGCTACATTTGTACTGCATTTGCCCAGGCTATACAACATGTCATACTGCATGTGGGCTTGTTGCTGCTGCCAAAGTCGCTGCAACAAGTGCAGAGTGGAATTCCACCATGTCGCCACATTGCATATTGACCTGTTATCTGGCATGAACAAAAATATCTGTATCAATGTAAGTCGATGACCTGAGGGGTGCGAATGGTGAAAATGAGCACACAGCCTATGTGCTTTCTGGAGCAGCTCACTCGGGCCAGGATAGTGGAGGAGAGAATGCTGTACCACCAAGTAGAGTACGTGAGCCATGCATGGCATATGTGTCAGCTTGCCTCACCGTAGGGCTGCCACCAGGTTCACACCATCATCGGACACAGCCTTCCCTGTATGCAGGTTCAGTGGAGACAACCATTGATCAAGCTCAGCCTGGAGAGCTGTCCACAAATCTTCAGCTGTATGACTGCGATCTCCAAGGCATACACATTTTAGCACTGCCTTATTGAGGTGAGCACTGGCTGCCCAGTACAGAGGTGGTGTGGATTCACTCTGCACTGTTGGACCGCATGTCTCATTAAGGCAGAGGTTGAGGGCCCTAGGGGAAATAGAGGAGGCAGAAGCAGTGGAGGAAGTGCTAAATGTCGAGGTTTGTCCTGCAAACCTAGGAGACACCAATACTTGTGGAGCAGCACTTGCTCCCACAGCCATCAGAGTATCCAGTGCTCAGTCAGCGAGATGTAGCGACCTTGGCCACGCTTACTCATCCCAGTGTCTGTGATGAAATGGACCCTGGAAGACATAGATTTACTCAACAAATGGATGATGTTTTCTGAGACATGCTGGTATAGTGCAGGCACAGCTTTCTTAGAAAAGTAATGGTGACTGGGCAATTTGTACTGCGGGACTGCGAGGGCCATCAGCTTTCGGAAACCGTCTGTATCTACCAGGCGGAAAGGCAGCATTTCCGTGGCCAACAGATTGGAGATGGTGGAGTTCAAACTCTTAGCTTTGTCATGCGTAAAATGAAACAATATTTTATGTGACAGCAACTGCAGTACCATGGGCTGGCTGCAGTGCTGAGAGAGGGTGAAGTACAGTGAACTGGACAAACTACTTGACTGTGAGGGAGGAGCAGACAGACATGCTGTGATGCACATCTGTGGTGTGCTCGTTCTCTGAGATGTCTAAAACAGCAGGCATGTCTGCATCCCTTACAGCTGATGGCAGGCTCTCAGTCAGCATTACTGGAGCCGGTAAAAAACCTGAGGTTCTGAGGTCAAAGACCTGCACCTCAATAGTTGGAAGGGTAACAGTGGAGGATGAAAAAGCAGCAGATGTTATTGATAGGGTGGCTGATGGTTGTTGGGTCTGCTGGTATGCATTTTAGTGCAGTGGAATTCCCAGGGTAACACATTTTGATTGTGCATGTGAAGGTTCATACATGTATAAGTCAAATTATTGCATTTTTTATCTCTGCTCAGTTTTCTTTGCAAAGTTGGCAGATTACGTGAGTTGGCTCATCCTTTGCAGCATTTAAAAAGGACCAGGTTAGGCAATCTTTGCCTCCCCTGCGAGCTGCAGACCCACGGACACTGCTGGTCACAGCCACAGTTGTGGCTAAGAAGCATTTCTCGCTGTGGTTGCAACACTACATGTCTACGACGTATGGCGCAACGTAACCTCCTCGTCTTCCTTCTCAGATGACCTACTAGGCTGTGTGTCTCTGTATTCATGGAGCACCCAGCCAGGGCCTAGGGGTACTCGGTACCAGGTCTGGTGGTCATTAAAGGGGTGGTCATGGTAGCAGCAACTCGGTCCGTGGCCCTTGGAGTACAAATTAGATCTTTAAAAGAGATTATTAGAAATAAGAATATTTGTGATGCCACCTGTGGTATTCAGTCCGGGGGGACCGACGCTGCTTAAAGGGGTCCTCTGGGGAGTGATGGCACTGAAGCAAAGATGGTATGGCTTCCCACAAGTGACGCTGGGTGCCCAAGGCTCCCAGGGTATTAGGAAAAGATGATGTGGTGCCAGCATTAATCAAGGTACACAAGGTTGCCATCTCTTTACCTGTTTTACCGGTGGTTTACAGCCACAGTCCAGGGTACCAGTAACAGGTGACGGTGGAGTCCAGGCAGCCTGGAAACTAGTTGAATTCCCCTTGCCAGGTCAGATTTGGAGCCTTCCACTATGCGCTGTATAATAGTCCCTTGCTGCCTATAGCTTCTTTCAAGGTCCTCTTTCACTCTCTGTCCTGGGACAGTACCTGCATGGTACGCAAAGCGAGCCATTTTATAGGGGTCTCTATTCACAGTGACTCCAGGCTCTGTACGTTGCTGTACCTCAGGGTGTAGATATGGGCAAGTCACTTTCAATCTCCTGCCCGCTGGTTTCTGCTGTGGAGAATACAGTCCCACACAGCCTCGGACTCCCGGTGTCTGGTTCCTTCGCTTTAGAGGGAGGGAGCCTAGTCGCAGCTCTCCCCCTGCTCCTTTCTCCTTCTCTGTCTCACACAAACTCCAGACTGAACTAACTAACTAACTCCTCCTCCAAGCAAAAATATATATCTCTAGGGAAAGTCCCCTGAAATTGGGTCTAGAGCTCCCCCTTCTGTCCTGGAGTCAGAACATGTTGCACGTACAGGTTATCTGTCAAAGGGATCCTCCTTGTTTCCAGGCATGGCATCACCCTCCCCGAGAGGAAGGCAGTACCACTGTGGTACCCGAACTCCTGGGGTGCCACATTCACGCAAACTGGGATCTAATACCTCATCATCATCCTCTATGTTATCACATTCCTTGCCCTAGGAGTCGTCCTCCTCCTCTTCCTTCCCTGACAGCACAGTACAGTCTGTGTGAGCCTCAGATATCTGAGTCTTATCAGGATAACCTTCCACCCAGGGGTGAACATCTGATGATGAGGGTAAGGATGCTTATTGGACCCTACTTTGTCCTGCCCTTGATGCACGTTAAAACAGTTTGGGCATTTATGCAGATTTCCTCCTTTTGACTTTGTGAAGCTTTTGAATACACTTCTGATGACCATGGCATATAATGTGTGAACAGCTCTTGAGATTCACCCATCTGTGGTTCCATACAGTCAGTTGTATGGTTGGAAAGTTGGGACGTGGAGGGAAGCAAGAGAAATATGGGTGCCACCTCTCTTGATGGTAATGGGTGTGATGTTGACGTGGAGGAAGAGGAGGAGAGGCCATTTGAAGTTGCGCTTGAGATCCACTCGAGCACATGCTTTTTCTGGGCCTTATCAACAAGGTGTACTGCTGTGCGTCTGCTAAAGAAAGGTAGTGGAGTAGCCCGTCCAGTAACAAAAGTTGTCAGATGTCTTTGCATAGGATGTGACGTTATTGGTTCACTAGTGCTTTCACTAACTTACCACGTATCACAAGTACACCTTGAACACCAAGCCTAATTCGCCTTTCCACGACGGCCTCACTTTTTCCCAGGCATGTTGCTCAGACCGTGTGGTAGGAGCACATTATTTGCAGCAAAAAATGTGATTTTAAACTCTGCACCACCTCTGCAAACAGCTGAATTTCTGCTGCAGTAAATTCCAAGTTAAAATATGGTGTGCTGTCTCTCGTTAGTCACAGAAGAAAAAATTGTTTGAGTGTGGATGAGACCTGTATGAGAAAGAGATATGCTACAAACTATTTGAATGTGAAATGTCCCCTACTGTATGACACTAGGAACAGAAGAATGTTTTGTGGCCTCTGAATCAGGCCTTTATAACACACTAGATGCTACAAACTAATTGAATGTGAGATGTCCCCTACTGTATGACAGTAGGAACAGATGAATTTTTGTGGCCTCTGGATCAGGTCTCTATAACACACTAGATGCTACAAACTATTTAAAAGTCAGGTCCCGTTCTGCATGACATTTAGCAGCAGAAAACATTTTTTGGTTATGTGCATAAGATCTGCAGCCAGCTTAATTTCAACCCAACAAAATGACAAAGTGCGGTATGGCAGGCTGTCTAACTTTTTGCAACTGAAACATTGTAATTAGATCTACAGACAGCTTCATATCACCACAGCACTAAATGACAAGGTGGAATACAGCAGGCTGTTTCACATTTAGCTAGTGAAAAAATATTATTTAGAATGCTATACTCGTGGTGGAGCACAATAGAAGCAGTGTACAACACACTTGTAGGACATGTGCCCTGCTGGCTTTGTCTGTGGCCAGAAAAAAAAATGCTGAAAGGTAAATTTAACAGCAACACTGTACACTAGCTAGTTACACTATCTGTCTGATATACATCCGCATAGCTAAGTAGCTAAAATCTTGCTGCTAAAAGTGTCAGCATCAAAAGCAGCTTCTCTCCGCTGTTACAATGTCAAGATGGCACTAAAACAAGATGTCCGCTCTTGATATGGAGAGGGACATGTGATTTTAGCAGCCAATGAAACAAGCTGTTGTGTCAGGATATTTTGGATGTTTCATGCGCCCTTATTGGCTAGCCACAGTGTGTGCACAAAAAAAGTAAGGGAAAAAATGACTGTTTACAAGAATGCTGCACCTCTAATCTCTGCAAGTCCCCTCCTCTTATCAAAGTGCTAAAGTGCTGAAAATAGTTTTGAGGTAACACAAATATTTTCCCGCACTTTTTACTGAATGTTACCTATTTTTCCCCGACTTTATAAAATGTTCCTTGTATTTCTGATCACGAATCCGAATGTGCCATATTCATGTTTGGCGATCATTTTCCAAACAAATTCTCTCATCACTACTCTGCAGCCATCTCTTTGTAACTAGTGTGTCTAAAAAACAATTCTACTATGAAGCCATCTCTTTTCCATTTGTGGGCCACAAGAATTATTTTATTCTACTTATGTGTCTATATGAGAAGCCTGTCAAAAAATGATTCAACTCAGCAGCTGTATTTTTGTCAGTAGTGTGTCTAAAAAAAAAATTCTACTATACTTCTGTATCTGTACCACTTCTGGCTGTGCCTAAAAAATAGCCGTGCCTTTAAGCCTTAGTGTGTTCTCTATATCCCTGCCTCTGTAAGTACTCTGCCAAAAAACCTCTGGGAGTACTGTGCCAAAAAGCCTCTGTGAGTACTATACCAAAAAGGCCATGTGTGTGCTGTGCCAAAAGCCTGTCTGTGTACTCTGCAGCTTTGTATGAGTGGTGTGCCTAAAAACTAGTCATACTCTGAAACAGTGTCTGTGGGAGTACTATGCATAAAAAACAAATGTTTCTACTCTGCAGTCATGTCTGTGGGAATGCTGTGCCAGAAAAATGTGTGTGTTCATTCTGCATGCATCTCTGTGGGACTCTGAATAAAAGCCTCTTTGGAGGTACTCTGAAAAGCAGCCTGCCCACATTGACTGTAGACAGGCACATGTGCCAGTCTGTGATCACACCTTCTGCCATGCTAAACACATGTTCCAACAGTACTCTTTCCGCAGGGAAAGCCAGCACCTCTAAGGCATAAAGAGCAAGCTCAGGCCATGTTTCTTCCAGCTTGGAGACTTAGACATTAAATGTGCCAGACCCATCAATCAGTATGTGGAGATATGTGGGCACACACTGTTCCACTATTTTGTTGAAATGGTTTTGCTCATGGATTTGATCCCATGAACTTGTGTTTTGTAGTCGGCTTCTCTTTCTGCTGAGTCACAGGAGTCACACTTTTTCAATCTGTCCATTAGTGATGAGTAGGGTTGAGCGACCTTTACTTTTATAGGATCGGGTCGGGTTTCACGAAACCCGACTTTTTCAAAAGTCGGGTCGAGTGAAATCGGCTGATCCTATAAAAAAGTCGGGGTCGGGGTCGGCCGAAACCTGAAACCCAATGCAGTGCATTGGGTTTCCATGGTTCCCAGGGTCTGAAGGAGCAGAAACTCTCCTTCAGGCCCTGCGATCCATATTTTAGTGTAAAATAAAGAATTAAAATAAAAAATATCGCAATACTTACCCTCTGACGCGCCCTGGTACTAACCGGGAACCTTCCTTCCTTAGAATCAGCCTTCCAGGACCTTGCGGTGACGTCGCGGTGACGTCGCGGCTTGTGATTGGCCGCGCGGCCGCCCATGTGACCGCTCGCGCGACCAATCACAAGCCGCGACGTCACCGCGACGTCACCGAAGGTCCTGGAAAGGCTGATTCTTAGGAAGGAAGGCTGCCGGAAAGAAGCAGGGCGCGTCCGAGGGTGAGTATATACCTAATAGGAATATTAGGAATAGGAATATTAGGAATAGGAATATTAGGAAGCAGGGCGCGTCCGAGGGTGAGTATATACCTAATAGGAATATTAGGTATATACTCACCCTCGGACGCGCCCTGCTTCTTTCCGGCAGCCTTCCTTCCTAAGAATCAGCCTTTCCAGGACCTTCGGTGATGTCGCGGTGACGTCGCGGCTTGTGATTGGTCGCGCGAGCGGTCACATGGGCGGCCGCGCGGCCAATCACAAGCCGCGACGTCACCGCGACGTCACCGCAAGGTCCTGGAAGGCTGATTCTAAGGAAGGAAGGTTCCCGGTTAGTACCAGGGCGCGTCAGAGGGTAAGTATTGCGATATTTTTTATTTTAATTCTTTATTTTACACTAAAATCTGAATTCCGATACCAATTCCCGATATCTTAAACATATCGGGAATCGGTATCGGAATTCCGATTCTAGATTCAAAAGATCGCCGACTTCATGGCCGACCCCACACAAGGGTCGGGTCGGGACCTTGCCAAAAGTCGGCGACTTTTGAAAATTTTCGACCCGTTTCGCTCAACCCTAGTGATGAGCGAACGTGCTCGGACAAGGTGTGGTCAGAGCATGCTCATGTGCTAACCCAATGTCTTCCTCTTTCTCTAAAAATATGTTTGTGTCCTCGCACCTGCATGTCACACAGCTGTTTGACAGATGTAATGTCCACCTATCACCTTTTTGGATGCAGCATTACATTATGTCTCTCCTACAGTCATTTACTTCTTGTGACAGATTGTTTAAGATTTTCTCACATTGCTTTGATGTTTGGAGCCAGTCTGTGAGCTTTGAGCTAAGGATTTTTTCCTTGTTTCTTTTTTATGCTTTGCACCTCTCTACTGTTTAAATTTAGTAGGTAGGCTCTATATTTGTAAGTGCTTTATTCTTTGTTTGGTATTTTATTTACTTTAATCACTGTAAAATCTTTCTTTTTGCTGCAGATCCGCAGTGTTTCTGCAGCTGCGGATCTGCAGCAGTTTCCCATGCATTTACAGTACAATGTAAACCTATGGGAAACGCAATCCGCAGTGCACATGCTGCGGAAAAAACACCAGCGGAAACGCAGTGGTTTACATTCCGCAGCATGTCAATTCTTTGTGTGGAATCCGCAGCGGTTCTACACCTGCTCCATAATAGAAAACCGCATGTGTAAAACCGCAGTGGAATTCGCACAAAAAACGCGGTAAATCCGCGGTAATTCTGCAGAAAATCCGCCTTGCCTTTTACCTGCGGTTTTCAGAAATCCACTGCGGAAAAATCTGCAGACCTCAAGAATACGTGTGCACATACCCTTATAGTTCTTTGTTTATGGCTATCTTTGTACCTGCAGGCGCCACTAGGGACTTTGGTATTGCGATATTTATTGTGTACAGGAACGGGCGAGCTCAATTGCAGTTTTATAGTGTCTAAACTATTAATCCTGAGTGAGTTGCTACATAAGCATAACCTAAGTGCTGGATCCTGCTAATGTCGATCATATTAGATGGTAGTTCTGGATGTTGCGACTTGTTGAGTAAGGTTCTCCACATTTTTGCCATGCTAACCCTTCCTTCTGAGATGGTGCCAATGCCCCAGCAGCGTTGGCGACTTCCTCCTGTGCCTTCAATTGTTCAACAATGCCCTATCCTGCAATCTAAAATGTTAAGAGTTTTCAAATTACGTAAAAAGAACAAAACCCCCCTTGGAAAGACCAGTTCTCTAACTATTATGCTGACAATGGGCCATACCTCGAAACACCTGGACTGCAAATTGAGATTCTGATTTGGCTTTTATCCTATGGCCGGAGTCACACTACAGCGTAATACGGCCAAGTGCAATGCGATAAAAAATCGCATAGCACTCGGCTCAATGTTAATCTATGGGGCAGCTCCTATTATCTGTGGTTTTCTCAGCCGTATTCAGGATCCGAGTGAAATCGCAGCATGGGAATATTTTTGAATCTTTTCTCACGCTCAAGTTCATATGAGTTTATACCAGCAGGGGGCGCAGCACTGCAAGTCTAGGATGCTACGTTCCCCTGCTTCCCATTCATTCCCCAGTTTTTACAGGCAGGGGTGGCTGCATTAGCAGGCTCCAGCTTGTAAAAGTATTTAACCCCTTCTGATGGATGTACATCATGGGACTTGACTGTAACTCCGGAGAGGTATGGGATATTGTTGCTTTTTTATTTTAACTTTGTTTCAGGTGACAAAGGTATTTAACTGGATTGAGTGTTTAATAAATTATTACAACACCCTGTGTCTTTATTTCATTAAAATATTTTTTTCCTAATGTGTGTGTGTATTATTAACCATTTACTACTATTGGATTAATAATGGAAAGGTGTCTTATTGATGCCTCTCCATTATTAATCTGGCTTAATGTCACCTGACACTAGCAAGGTGGCATTAACCCTTCATTACCCCATATCCCACTGCTACAGGGAAGTGGGAAAAGAGTGGCCAAGTGCCAGAATAGGCGCATCTTACAGAGGTGCCTTTTTTGTGGTGGCTGGGGGCAGATGTTTTTAGCCAGGGGGCCAATAACCATGGTCCCTCTCTAGGCTATTATTATATGCCCTCAGTCACTGGCTTTACCACTCTGGCGGAGAAAATTGCACGGGGGCCCACGCCAGTTTTTTCCGCGATTTAACCATTTATTTTAACAGCTAGAGTCCCCAAATTTTGCACACATACACTTCTAAAATTAGTAGTGAAGTGTTATGATCAGGTGACCTTGGAGCAGCATGAAAACTTTCACTGGAGTAGGTGGTAACTATACTGACTGCAAACCCTGATCTTATCACCACAACTAGAAGTAGCCGTGGGGTGTGCCTAACAAAACCTAGACACCTCAACACAGCCGGAGAATTAAATATCCCTAAAGATGGAAATAGGAATACTATCTTGCCTCAGAGCAGAACCCCAAAGGATAGGCAGCCCCCCACAAATAATGACTGTGAGTAGTAGAGGAAAAGACAAACTCAGGCAGAAAACAGGATTTAGCAAAAGAGGCCACTTCTAGCTAAATAGGAAAGGATAGGACAGGACACCAAGCGGTCAGCATTAAAAATTCCAAAATATCCACAGCAGAAAATACAAAAAATAAACTCCACCACCTAACTAAAGGTGTGGAGCGTATATCTGCAACTCCAGAGAATCCAACTAGACTGAGAAAACACTGACACAGTCTAAGCTGGACAATAGAAAAACAAATGAATAGCACTGAAAATAAGCACACTGCATGTGTGCCACAGGGAAAGAAACAGACACTTATCTTTGCTGAACTGGCAGCTAGGCAGGAGAGGCCAGGAGAGATCCAACACTTCCAAAGAAACATTGACAACTGGCCAGGAGTAAGGAGTCCAGCAAACCTAAATACCCCAGTCTGAATTGCAATCAGCAGATACACCTGTGCAAGACTGAAGCCCAGGGACAACTGCATTACCATTTACAACCACCGGAGGGAGCCCAAAAGCAGAATTCACAACAGTACCCCCCCTTGAGGAGGGGTCACCGAACCCTCACCAGAGCCCCCAGGCCGATCAGGATGAGCCAGATGAAAGGTACGAACCAAATCAGCGGCATGGACATCAGAGGCAAAAACCCAAGAATTGTCCTCCTGGCCATAACCCTTCCATTTGACAAGGTACTGAAGCTTTCACCTCGAAAAACGGGAATCCAAAATCTTCTCAATAACATATTCCAACTCCCCATCAACCAACACAGGGGCCAGAGGATCCACAGAGGGAACAACGGGCTCCACATATTTCCGCAATAAAGATCTATGGAAGACATTATGGATAGCAAAGGAGGCCGGAAGCGCCCGTCGAAAAGACACCGGATTAATAATCTCAGAAATCTTATAAGGACCAATAAACCGAGGCTTAAACTTATGAGAAGAAACCTTCATAGGAACATGACGGTAAGACAACCAGACCAGATCCCCAACCCGAAGCCGGGAACCAACACACCGACGACGGTTAGCAAAACGTTGTGCCTCCTCCTGAGACAATACCAAATTGTCCACCACATGAGCCCAAATCTGCTGCAACCTGTCAACCATAGAATCCACACAAGGACAGTCATAAGGCTGAACCTACCCAGAAGAAAAATGAGGATGAAAACCAAAATTACAAAAAAAAAGGCGAAACAAAAGTAGCCGAACTAGCCCGATTATTATTAGTTCGCTCGGTTTGGCCATTTGTCTGAGGATGAAATGCAGAAGAAAAAGACAAAGCAATGCCCAGCTTAGCACAAAAGGCCCGCCAAAACCTGGAAACAAACTGGGAACCTCTGTCGGACACAATATTCTCCGGAATACCATGCAAACGGACCACATGCTGAAAAAACAACGGAACCAAATCCGAAGAGGAAGGTAATTTAGGCAAAGGCACCAAATGAACCATCTTAGAGAATCGGTCACAAACAACCCAGATAACCGACATCCTCTGGGAAACAGGAAGATCGGAAATAAAATCCTAGAAATATGCATCCAGGGCCTCTCAGGGACCGGCAATGGCAAAAGCATCCCACTAGGACAGGAGCAACAAGGCTTGGCCCGCGCACAAATCCCACAGGACTGCACAAAAAAAAGCACATCACGCGACAAAGAAGGCCACCAAAAGGACCTACTAACCAAGTCTCTGATACCAAAAATGCCAGGATGACCAGCCAACACGGAACAGTGAACCTCAGAAATTACTCTACTAGTCCATCTGTCAGGAACAAACAGTTTCCCCACAGGACAGCGGTCAGGTTTGTCAGCCTGAAATTCCTGAAGAACCCGTCGTAAATCAGGGCAAATGGCGGAAAGGACCACCCCTTCTTTCAGAATACCAACCGGTTCCAAGACCTCAGAATCAGGCAAAAAACTCCTAGAGAGGGCATCAGCCTTAATATTCTTAGAACCCGGAAGGTACGAGACCATGAAATCAAAACAAGGACCATCGAGCCTGTCTAGGATTCAGCCGTTTGGCAGACTCGAGGTAAATCAAATTCTTATGATCGGTCAAGACCACAATACGGTGCTTAGCTCCCTCAAGCCAATGTCGCCACTCCTCAAACACCCACTTCATAGCCAACAACTCCCGATTGCCGACATCATAATTGCGTTCAGCAGGCGAAAACTTACGGGAAAAGAAGGCA
The DNA here is from genome assembly GCF_032444005.1 of Ranitomeya imitator. Classification (NCBI taxonomy): domain Eukaryota; kingdom Metazoa; phylum Chordata; class Amphibia; order Anura; family Dendrobatidae; genus Ranitomeya; species Ranitomeya imitator. The sequence goes on from NC_091286.1 coordinate 593,300,867, forward strand.
CACGGTTTCATTAAGGAACCAACAGGATCCCTCTGAGACAAAACGGCCCCTGCCCCAATCTCAGAAGCGACCATCTCAACCTGAAACAGAAGAGAAACATCCGGTTGGTGCAACACCGGAGCAGAAGTAAATCGACGTTTAAGTTCCTGAAAGGCAGAGACAACCGCAGAGGACCAATTCGCCACATCAGCACCTTTCTTTGTCAAATCGGTCAAGGGTTTAACCATGCTGGAAAAATTAGCAATGAAACAGTGATAAAAATTAGCAAAACCCAAAAATTTCTGAAGGCTCTTCACGGATGTGGGCTGAATCCAATCATGAATGGCCTGAACCTTAACCGGATCCATCTCTATAGACGAGGGAGAAAAAATAAAGCCCAAAAAAGAAACCTTCTGCACCCCAAAAAGACACTTAGACCCTTTCACAAACAAGGCATTGTCACGAAGGATCTGAAATACCATCCTGACCTGTTGCACATGAGACTCCCAATCATCGGAAAAAATCAAAATATCGTCCAAATATACAATCAAGAATTTATCAAGATAATTCCGGAAGATATCATGCATAAAGGACTGAAAAAGAGATGGAGCATTAGAGAGTTCGAATGGCATCACAAGGTATTCAAAATGGCCTTCGGGCGTGTTAAACACAGTTTTCCATTCATCACCCTGCTTAATACGAACAACATTATATGCCCCCCGAAGGTCAATCTAAGTAAACCAACTAGCTCCCTTAATCCTAGCAAACAGATCGGAAAGCAAAGGTAAAGGGTATTGAAACTTGACCGTGATCTTATTCAAGAGGCGATAATCAATACAGTGTCTTAAGGAACTATTTTTTTGGCAACAAAAAAGAACCCCGCTCCCAACGGTGAAGAAGATGGTCGAATATGCCCTTTCTCCAAAGACTCCTTAATATAGCTCTGCATGGTGGTATGTTCAGGTACAGACAGGTTGAAAAGTCGACCCTTAGGAAACTTACAGCCTGGAATCAAGTCAATAGCACAATCGCAGTCCCTGTGCGGTGGAAGGAAACTGGACTTGGGCTCATCGAATACATCCTGAAAATCGGACAAAAACTCTGGAATTTCAGAATAGGAAGAAGAGGCGATTGACATCAAAGGAACCTCATTATGAACCCCCTGACAACCCCAACTAGTCATAGACATGGACTTCCAATCCAAAACAGGATTATGTACCTGCAACCACGGAAAACCCAGCACGATAGCATCATGCAAATTATGCAACACCAGAAATCGACAATCTTCCTGATGGGCTGGCGCCATGCGCATGGTTACCTGTGTCCAAAACTGGGGCTTATTTTTAGCCAAGGGTGTAGCATCAATGCCCCTTAAAGGAATAGGGTTCTGCAAAGGCTGCAAGGGAAAAACCTCAACGCCTAGCAAACTCACAGTCCATTAAGTTCAAGGCGGCGCCTGAATCCACAAACGCCATGACAGAAAATGATGACAATGAGCAGATCATAGCCACAGATAACAGAAATTTAGGTTGTACAGTACTGATGGTGAATGAGCTGGCGATCCTCTTTGTCCGCTTAGGGCAGACAGCAATGACATGAGAAGCGTCGCCACAATAATAACACAACCTATTCTGACATCTGAAACCTTGTCGTTCCATTCTAGACAAAATCCTATCACACTGCATGGGCTCAGGAATTTGCTCTGAGGATAACGCCACAGCGTGCACAGTTCTGCGCTCCCGCAAGCGCCCGTAAATCTGAATGCCCAGAGACATAGAATCACTCAGACCGGAGGGCGTGGGAAACCCCACCATAACATCTTTAACGGATTCAGAAAGACCCTTTCTGAAAATTGCCGCCAAAGCATCATCATTCCATTTAGTCAACACAGACCATTTTCTGAATTTCTGACAATACAATTCAGCCGCCTCTTGACCCTGAGACAGGGCCAACAAGGTCTTCTCAGCTTGATCCATAGAATTAGGTTCATCATATAATAATCCTAGCACCTGAAAGAAGGAGTCTACATTAAGCAAAGCCGGATTCCCAGTTTCCAGGGAAAATGCCCAATCCTGCGGGTCACCACGCAGCAGGGAGATGACGATTTTAACCCGCTGAATGCAATCACCAGAGGATCGAGGTCTCAAAGCAAAAAACAGTTTACAGTTGTTTTTAAAACTCAAAAATTTGGACCTGTCACCAAAAAACAAATCAGTAGTAGGAATCTTCGGTTCCAAAGCAGGAGTCTGAACAATGTAATCAGAAATACCCTGTACTCTAGCAGCAAGCTGGTCTACACAAGAAGCTAATTCCTGAACATTCATGCTAGCACAAGGCTCTTCAGGCACCCAGGGATTAAGAGGGATGAGTAGACAAAGTAGACTGAAGAAAAAAAAATGGCTCAAGACCTTTCTTCCCTTCTTTTGAGATGCATTTAACTCATTTTTGGCCAGTTGTACTGTTGTGATCAGGTGACCTTGGAGCAGCATGAAAACTTTCACTGGAGTAGGTGGTAACTATACTGACCGTAAACCCTGATCTTATCACCGCAATTAGAAGTAGATGTGGGGTGTACCTAACAAAACCTAGACACCTCGACACAGCCGGAGAACTAAATATCCCTAAAGATGGAAATAGGAATACTATCTTGCCTCAGAGCAGAACCCCAAAGGATAGGCAGCCCCCCACAAATAATGACTGTGAGTAGTAGAGGAAAAGACAAACTCAGGCAGAAAACAGGATTTAGCAAAAGAGGCCACTTCTAGCTAAATAGGAAAGGATAGGACAGGACACCAAGCGGTCAGCATTAAAATCCTTCCAAAATATCCACAGCAGAAAATACAAAAAATAAACTCCACCACCTAACTAAAGGTGTGGAGCGTATATCTGCAACTCGAGAGAATCCAACCAGACTGAGAAAACACTGACACAGTCTAAGCTGGACAATAGAAAAACAAACGAATAGCACTGAAAATAAGCACACTGCATGTGTGCCACAGGGAAAGAAACAGACACTTATCTTTGCTGAACTGGCAGCTAGGCAGGAGAGGCCAGGAGAGATCCAACACTTCCAAAGAAACATTGACAACTGGCCAGGAGTAAGGAGTCCAGCAAACCTAAATACCCCAGTCTGAATTGCAATCAGCAGATACACCTGTGCAAGACTGCAGCCCATGGACAACTGCATTACCATTTACAACCACCGGAGGGAGCCCAAAAGCAGAATTCACAACAGTGAGGAATATGTAAAAAATAAGGGATATGAAATGGTTTACTGTATGTAAACCATGTCTCATATCCTGTCGGGTTTGGGAAGGAGATAGCAAAAGCCGGCAATTGAATTACCGGCTTTTCTGCTATCTAGCGCTGTATGAAATATAAATATATGCATATACTTGTGTCTCAATTACACATATATATATATATATATATATATATATATTAGACTGTATATATGTTTTTACTAATATTTGAGGCCATGGATCCTTTCTATGTCCGTTTTGCAAGCCGGTGAGAAAATCTCCCTGTACGGATGCCATACGGATGTCACACGGATAATTTGATGCGAAGAAATCGCATCCTCGCACTGTACACAGATTACTGTTTTGTAAACATTTGTGCGATTCTCGTCTGTGTAAAACGGAACGTGTTTTTAGACGTTGTGTGTGACCCCGGCCTATGTCACATTTCAAGGCTCATAAAAGGGTCAATATTGACTTGAAGGATCACTGTTTTCAACTGGTGGTGCTGTAAAGTTCAAGCTCTCTTCCTCTTTGAAGAGACAATTTGTATATCTAACTAATATAATCAGACCTGTTAACCTACCTTTTCTCTAAACCTAGACAGAACTTTCAATAAAGCAGTATTACAAGCTTGACGCCCCTTGGAGATGCTACAACAATAGTGAGTATTCTGAAGTAAGCTAAACCTACCCTGTGGAGTTTAGATCCATTTCCCTTATTAATTGTGATCCCAAACATTGTTCAAAAATGCTGGTCTTCTTCAGAAAAAAATCAGGCAATATCCTCCTTGCAACCAAATGTCAAATGTTCTAAAAATTGAATGATATCTAGGAACTTCCAAATAGCTAACAAAACTTGTCAACATTCTCTCCTCTGTTCCCTACAGGCTACTTTTGTGATGGAACTTTTAGAACAAGTAATCAGGGCTTATTTTAACACAAAAATATATTTCAGCAGGATTAGGGTGGCTCAGGATGCTTTCATATTGCTTTTACACACCCATTCAGTGGCCCAACGGGGCTTAGTTCTGAATCCCCTACAGAACGGGATTCGTATAATTGCACCATGAGACCATAAACTACAATGGTTCCAACAGACTGAACGTGCATTCTGCCATGCTTCATTTTCAGATGTGTATGCCAACTGGAGGTGGACACTTAAACATAGACTGCATCTGAGTGTCCGCCTCCAGTAGTCGAAAATGATGAAAGTCAGAGAGCGTGTTCGCTCCACCGGCATCATTCTAGTCTGTGGACTCATCCGCACATACTTCCGAATACCATTTTACGGGGGAATTCGGACATATGCCATGACGTGAGCCACTAAGCGTCTGCCTAAACTCAATGTGAAGGCAACCTTAAGGGTTAACTACAAGATCATTGTGAGTCTCACCAAAGGGACCCTTATTCACTTTCAGAACAGGGGACATGTCTCAAGGTAGCAACCAGGAGTTTTATAAAGTGGTACATGCAACCTGCAGCTCTATTCAAAACTACTGTATAGCACTGCTTAAGATATCAAAGTCCAGAGTTCAGCTATGATCCATATCATTAGTATCACAGACACAGGTGAAAAGATGTAACAAAAACCAGATGGTGGACGGTGAAGGCTGAAGAGAGGAAGTTAGCTGTAAAGTGAGTATAAATATATATTTTTATGTCTTATATTTTTTAAGTGACATTCAAATCACTGAGAATAACTTTGCTGGTAATTAAATTTGTTGAGAAAATCTGCATAAAGTTTAATTTTATACGATCCCCTTGAGTTCAAAGTTTTATTCTTTTATCGATACCAGGTGCAAATGGTGAGAAATTAAAGGAAATATATGTGGTTTTCATAGATTTAAGTTTTTCTTCACCTTTCCGTGGCACAATTTTTTATATATCTGACACATTTTTTCCCATGGGTGTATGTATAGTAACAGCTATTTGGATTGGCAGTAGATTTTTTATGATTTTGTTTCTAGCTTTTTTTGTATTTAGTTATTATTCATTCATTTTGCATATTATCTCACTAACCTTTAGCATTTCAACATTTAAATATCTTTTTTTTCAACCTGATTTTCCCTTCAACTAGGATCATAATAAAAGCTCTGGTTACAGAAGAAATTCATCCTTATGGCTGCATAACACAGCTGCTTGATTCTCAGAGGACTCAGCATCTCCCACTACTTTCACACCCGTTGATAACATGGATTTGGAGGAGCAAGCCCATAAGGCTACTTTCACACTGGCGTTTTTTTTAATACGTCGCAATGCGTCGTTTAGGGGAAAAAACGCATCCTGCAAAGTTGTTTGCAGGATGCGTTTTTGCCCCATAGAGTTACATTACCGACGCATTGCGATGTATTGACACACGTCGCAACCGTCTTGCGGCGGTTGAGCCGTGTTGTGGCGGACCGCCTGGAGCAAAAAACGTTTAATGTAACGTTTTTTGCAGCCGATGGACCGCTTTTTCTGACCGCGCATGCGCGGCCGGAACTCCGCCCCCACCTCCCCGCACCTTACAATGGGGCAGCGGATGCGCCGGAGAAATGCATCCGCTGCACCCGTTGTGCGGCACAACAAACGCTAGCGTCGGAATCTTGGCCCGACGCAATGTGACGGGCCAAATCCGACGCTAGTGTGAAAGTAGCCTAAAGAGCCTATTAGTGTATATTAGTGTATATGCAGTACTTGTGTAGTATTGTGTATACAGCAATTGGGAAGGCAAATATGGAAACAAACCATCACTGCCTACCTTATGAGGAGTCATAGTGTCTGACAGCTAGCTCCCCACTTCAGCCACTGCACAATTGCATCCAGCTGCTGTACTATGCAGTAACATTTTAGAAATATAAGCAACTAACGTCCGGGCTGTTCCGAAAGTAGTCAAACATACACATTTTGGTGTCATTTTCACTGCTGCGTAAAATAAGCAATAAGGTTATGAGCTTATCTTTTTCACATACTTTTTACTCTGTGTGTTCAGGTTTTCTTGTAATTATAAAAGTTTATTGATGAAATAAAAGTTTATAATGTAGTTAAAAGTGTACAACATTTTAACTGATGGTGGATGTCACAAAAGTCAGCAAAGTAAATACAAAAAAGCAAGATATGTATTTAAATAAAGGGAGTGATCATCTTTAACCAATCTCTAATCTCGGTAGACGTTTTATTCAAGATCAGCGATAATATAAAAATGCACATAACAAAGATTAGTGTTCAGTTTCCTTTACTGACATACACTTTTTCAAATTTACTATTCTTTCTTTTTTTATTGTAATATTTTAAAGTACTTTTTATATGGCAGTCTCCCCCTCCCTAGGAGACAGTTTTATTTAAAACTCCTTCATAAGTGGAAGGGCAATATTGTTTATAGAGGTGTTCTACCAAGGTGTTGCTTCCAACCACCATGGATATTCTTTCTTTATTCATATAGTTCCAGAGATGAAGAGCATATGAATTTTTAAAGGTTGGCAAATTTTTCCAAACCTCAAAGTACCTTCTCCAAGATGAATGATAAATGGGATAGAAACGTTCGGGATGAAAGTAGGAGACATTTTCACATTTAACATGATCTACAGATGTAAACTTGGGAACACAATGCTTCTTCACAACACGCGTGAAAAGTCCAGGTCCTTGATGTCCCCATTTATTGCCGTTATAATTCTGCACAAAGTTTTCCATAAGCTCCCATGTCAGTTTGTGATGTGGAGAAAGACCAAAAACACTACTGCTGGTCTCTTCTAAGTTTTCTGCAGCTAGAAAATTGTCTTCAAGAATGGGCTGAATGGAAATGACATCAGTATCCATGTAAATGCCTCCATATTTCCACATCATAGCCAATCTGCCAGCGTTTGATTTACCATTTGCCCAGTAGATTTCTTTCTTTGGGTCTATCTAAGCATACAAAAATAATAATAACAGAATAATATCAACATTTTTATTTCAAATTAATTATTTAAAAGAACATTTTTACTTTAGAGCAAGTTCTCAGATGATCTAGCAATAACTTGTTCTGTGGAAACAGTAACTTTAGATTACTTTGAGGCACTATAGATGTAATTTGTCATCACTAGGGTTGAGCGAAACGGGTCGGTCAGATTCAGAAGTCGCCGACTTTTGGCAAAGTCGGGTTTCATGAAACCCGACCCGACCCCTGTGTGGGGTCGGCCATGAGGTCGGCGATCTTCTGATCTGGAATCGGAATTACGATACCGAGTTCCGATATGTTTAAGATATCGGGAATCGGTATCGGAATTCATATTTAAGTGTAAAATAAAGAATAAAAAAAAAAAATTATTGATATACTCACCCTAGGACGCGCCCTGGTTCTCACCGGCAGCCTTCCTTCCTAAGAAAGAGCGCCTGAAGGGCCTTCGATGATGTCGCGGCTTGTGATTGGTCGCGTGAGCGGTCACATGGGCGCCACGCGACCAATTACAAGCCGCGACGTCATCTATGGTCCTTCAGGTGCTAATTCTTAGGAAGGAAGCATCCGAGGGCGCGTCCGAGGGTGAGTATATTCCTAATAGGTATATACTCACCCTCGGACGAGCCCTCGTTCTAACCCGCAGCCTTCCTTCCTAAGAATCAGCGCCTGAAGGACCTTAGATGACGTCGCGGCTTGTGATTGGTCGCGTGACGCCCATGTGACCGCTCACGAGACCAATCACAAGCCGCGACATCATCGAAGGTCCTTCAGGCGCTCATTTTTAGGAAGGAAGGCTGCCGGTGAGAACCAGGGCGCGTCCGAGGGTAAGTATATCAATATTTTTTATTTTGATTCTTTATTTTACGCTTAAATATGGATCCCGGGGCCTGAAGGAGAGTTTCCTCTCCTTCAGACCCTGGGAACCATTAGAAACCCAATGCACTGCATTGGGTTTCGTGTTTCGGCTGACCCCGACCCCGACTTTTCTATAGGATCGGCCGATTTCACTCGACCCGACTTTTAAAAAAGTCGGGTTTCGTGAAACCCGACCCGATCCTATAAAAAGAAATGTCGCTCAACCCTAGTCATCACAAAATGTTATTTTTTTTGCTACAAGCATGGATTCCGGCATACACAGTCACTTTAGGGAGCAATATTTTCAGAACCTGTACCTATTGGGATGATAGTTAAAAAGGACATTTCAAACAATTTTTTATATATTATCAATTTTGGAAAATGAAAGTAAGATGTGGCATTGGAAAAAGCAAGCAATTATTTTCCTTTTTCATTGTATGAATTTTGTTAAATCTCTTCCTTTATTTTGCATATAAAAGCTCTTACCTTCTTAAACCAATCCTGAAATGGTGTGTCAGCAAACAATTCTTTTAACTTTAAAGGGAAAATGTAGATATTATTACAAAATGAGAGGGATGGGTAACGTTTCCGAGCTTTCTTCTCATCATCTTCAGTGACTATGTCTCCTAGTCCTTTGAGGAAGAAGACCACTGGTCTGTCTGGATAAATTCGAGCTGCTGATTCAACAGAACACAAAGCCAAGGATGGCACATCCATTCTGTCTGTCGTTTCCATAAATAAGATACTTTTTCCTTGCTGAAGAACATCCCTTTCAAATACATATTCATAATTGAATGTTTGGCTAATTTTGTAGCTGATTGCATTTTTTGCTCTTGAAGAATAAAATATCAAACTTTTGTGAATTAAGGAGTCTAGGATAAGCATGTCTTTTTGTTTGATGGCTATTTTCGTTAAAAAACTAACAATTGCTATAAAAAGCACAATTATGAGAATTCTTAGTCGTTTCAACATAGTTGTGATGTCCTATGATATCTGTATAGGAAGAAAAAGTGACATAATTAGACTCAATTGAAATGGCCCAACAGTTTATATAAGGCCGGCGTCACACTCAGCATAAGACAATACGTCTTTTAAATTACGGCCGTAATACGCTGAAAAGTCCCCAAAATAGTGGTCCGTAGCTCCTCCGTAGGCAGGGTGTGTCAGCGTATTTTGCGCATGGCATCCTCCGTATGTAATCCGTATGGCATCCGTACTGCGTGTTTTTCTCGCAGGCTTGCAAAACCGACATACGGCTATACAAGGGATCCATGTGTAAAAAAAAAAACATATACACTGTCTCTATATATATATATATATAATGTCAGTAGACACATATATGTATATATATGTTACGCTCAGGGACCAGGAAAGCGAGATAAGTGGATCCACTGGACCGAAGCAGCGAACCTCCCCAGGACGAGTGGACCAGGTGGACCGCCCCCTATACAGGGAGCGTTAGGAGCAGGCCCAGGGGAGACTACTGAACGGCAGCCGGTACCAAAGTACAAGGAAAGGAAAAGGTCAGGGCAGGGACGACGGAAAAGAGAACGCAGAAGGAGAAGCGGAACGGGTAACGGGAACTGACAAGACAGACAGAGAATGGAAGGACAAACCGGAAGACAGGATGGAGACACGAGACCACGGAAGCGCAGGAGACGATGGCGGAAGGACTAGGCAGAGGATCTGGAACACCGGGAAGAAACGAAGGTACAGGAGAACTGGAGCTGCAAGGGAAGCACGGAGACAGTTAATGATAATACACCGAAACGAAAAGTCATAGACAAGCAGCAGGGAGAACGTAAGGTATGCTAGGAAGCGAGGGAGCCAGAGGCATTTGCCAGAAAACAAATGACAGACAGGCACAGCCAAAAGGAAGAGGCGGCCTTAAATGCAGAGTGGCAGCATACCTTCCGGGTCATGGTCCTCCAGGACCACAGAGAGCAGGGGAAAGAGTGTCCAAAGAAAAAGGCAGAGTGCGCATACAAGTGCTCCCAGTAGAGGGCGCTGTGGACGCGCAGGAGCGCTGCTAGTAACGTCAGCACTGCCAGCGAGACACAGGGCTGACCGGAGCAGGGAAGGCAGAGTGCGCGTGCGCAGACACCCTAGTGCGCGCGCGCCCGACAGGAAGCAGGAGCCGGGAGAGCGAGCAGAGAAGGCAGCGCTGGAACAGGAGCGCGCCGGGACGCCGAGGAGCGGTAAGTAACAGCGGACAGCAGGGGCCGCGGCGGTGATAATGGCGACCTGACAGTACTCCCCTCCTTACCTTCCCCCTTTCTAAGACCAGGAAGAAATCTAGCCAAAACTCGAGGAGCTTGGATGTTCTCCCGAGGCTCCCAGGATCTTTCCTCTGGACCAAAACCCTTCAAGTCTACCAGAAAAAAGGTCCTCCCCCTAACTCTCTTCATGGCAAGGATGTCCTTAATCTCAAAAACATCATTAGCGGAGACTGGCCGGGAAGAAGGCGCAGTAGAGGCATGAAACTGATTGAGAACAAGTGGCTTCAGAAGGGAAACATGGAAGGAATTAGGAATGCGTAGCGAGGAGGGCAGCTTTAACTTGTAGGAGACATCATTAACACGGGTCAGAATCTCAAAAGGCCCAATATAACGAGGACCCAATTTACGAGAAGGAATCTTTAAGTGAACAAATTTAGAGTATAACCATACCCTATCACCGGGATGATATAACGGAGGGTCTAGGCGCCTCTTGTCAGCATGTCTCTTCATTCTGTTTCGCGCAAATTCAAGAGCAGTCTTGGTCTCCTGCCAGATCCTGGAGAACTCCCCGGACAATAGATCAGCCGCCGGCACCCCCGAGACAGGACGAACCGGTAGAGGTACACCAGGATGTTGACCGTAGACGATAAAGAAGGGCGACTTGGAAGAAGATTCACTGGGATGTGTTGTGAATTCTATGGTCAAGCTCCCTCCTGTGGTCATGAGTGGTACTTCGGCTGGTTCTGTCTATGGGCTTCCGCTGGTGGATGTGAGTGGGGCTGCGACTTCTGAGTTTCCTTCCTCAGGTGACGAGGTTAAGTCATTAGGTGCTGCTCTATTTAACTCCACCTAGTTCTTTGTTCCTGGCCTCCAGTCAATGTTCCAGTATTGGTCTGGCTCTCTCCTGGATCGTTCTTGTGGCCTTTCTGCTCTGCATAAGCTAAGTTCTGCTTGTGTTACTTTTGTTTGCTATATTTTCTGTCCAGCTTGCTGTATTGGTTTTTCTTGCTTGCTGGAAGCTCTGAGACGCAGAGGGAGCACCTCCGTACCGTTGGTCGGTGCGGAGGGTCTTTTTGCCCCTCTGCGTGGTTGTTTGTAGGTTTTTGTGCTGACCGCAAAGCTATCTTTCCTATCCTCGGTCTATTCAGTAAGTCGGGCCTCACTTTGCTAAATCTATTTCATGTCTGTGTTTGTATTTTCATCTTAACTCACAGTCATTATATGTGAGGGGCTGCCTTTTCCTTTGGGGAATTTCTCTGAGGCAAGGTAGGCTTATTTTTCTATCTTCAGGGCTAGTTAGTTTCTCAGGCTGTGCCGAGTTGCATAGGGAGCGTTAGGCGCAATCCACGGCTACCTCTAGTGTGGTATGATAGGATTAGGGATTGCGGTCAGCAGAGTTCCCACGTCTCAGAGCTCGTCCTATGTTAGTAACTATCAGGTCACTTTGTGTGCTCTTAACCACTAGGTCCATTGTGGTTCTGAATCACCTGTTCATAACAGTACTGGAGGCCCAAAGTACTAATGCTTCTCAATAGAGGGAAAAGAGAAGTTCTGAGACCATTTTTTTTTCTTTGCACTGTGTTTTGTCTTTCTTTTCCCCTTTACATCAGGGTGGTTCAGAACACAGGTGTAGACATGGACATTCAAGGTCTGTCCTCTTTGATGGATAATCTCGCTATAAGTGTTCAGAACATTCAAGATTTAGTGGTTCAGAATCCTATGTTAGAACCTAAAATTCCTATTCCTGAGTTATTTTCTGGAGATAGAGCTAAGTTTCTGAATTTCAAAAATAATTGTAAACTATTTCTGGCTTTGAAACCCCGCTCCTCTGGTGACCCAGTTCAACAAGTAAAGATCATTATTTCTTTATTACGTGGCGACCCTCAAGACTGGGCATTTTCCCTTGCGCCAGGAGATCCTGCATTATGTGATATTGATGCATTTTTTCTGGCACTCGGGTTGCTTTATGATGAACCTAATTCAGTGGATGAGGCAGAGAAAATCTTGCTGGCTCTGTGTCAGGGTCAGGATGAGGTAGAGATATATTGTCAGAAATTTAGGAAGTGGTCTGTGCTCACTCAATGGAATGAATGTGCTCTGGCAGCAATTTTCAGAAAGGGTCTCTCTGAAGCCCTTAAGGATGTCATGGTGGGATTTCCTATGCCTGCTGGTCTGAATGAGTCTATGTCTTTGGCCATTCAGATCGATCGACGCTTACGTGAGCGTAAAACTGTGCACCATTTGGAGGTATTATCTGAGCATAAACCTGAGCCTATGCAATGCAATAGGACTTTGACCAGAGCTGAACGGCAAGAACACAGACGACGGAATGGGCTGTGTTTTTACTGTGGTGATTCCACTCATGCTATCTCCGATTGTCCTAAGCGCACTAAGCGGTTCGCTAGCTCTGCCACCATTGGTACGGTACAGTCGAAATTTCTTTTGTCCGTTACTTTGATCTGCTCTTTGTCGTCCTATTCTGTTATGGCGTTTGTGGATTCAGGCGCTGCCCTGAATTTGATGGACTTGGAGTATGCTAGGCGCTGTGGGTTTTTCTTGGAGCCGTTGCAGTATCCTATTCCATTGAGAGGAATTGATGCTACGCCTTTGGCCAAGAATAAGCCTCAGTACTGGACCCAGCTGACCATGTGCATGGCTCCTGCGCATCAGGAGGATATTCGCTTTTTGGTGTTGCATAATCTGCATGATGTGGTCGTGTTGTGGTTGCCATGGCTACAAGTCCATAACCCAGTATTGGATTGGAAATCAATGTCTGTGTCCAGCTGGGGTTGTCAGGGGGTACATGGTGATGTTCCATTTCTGTCTATTTCATCATCCACCCCTTCTGAGGTCCCAGAGTTCTTGTCGGATTACCGGGATGTATTTGATGAGCCCAAGTCCAGTGCCCTAACTCCGCATAGGGATTGTGATTGCGCTATCGATTTGATTCCTGGTAGTAAGTTTCCTAAGGGTCGACTGTTTAATTTGTCTGTGCCTGAGCACGCCGCTATGCGGAGTTACGTAAAGGAATCCTTGGAGAAGGGTCATATTCGCCCATCGTCGTCGCCATTGGGAGCAGGGTTCTTTTTTGCGGCCAAGAACGATGGTTCGCTGAGACCTTGTATTGGTTACCGCCTTCTAAATAAAATCACGGTCAAATTTCAGTACCCCTTGCCGCTGCTGTCTGATTTGTTTGCTCGGATTAAGGGGGCTAGTTGGTTCACCAAGATAGATCTTCGTGGTGCGTATAATCTTGTGCGCATTAAACAGGGCGATGAATGGAAAACAGCATTTAATACGCCCGAGGGTCATTTTGAGTACCTGGTTATGCCATTCGGGCTTTCTAATGCTCCATCAGTGTTTCAGTCCTTTATGCATGACATCTTCCGAGAGTACCTGGATAAATTCCTGATTGTTTACTTGGATGATATTTTGGTCTTCTCGGATGATTGGGAGTCTCACGTGAGGCAGGTCAGAATGGTGTTTCAGGTCCTGCGTGCAAATTCTTTGTTTGTGAAGGGGTCAAAGTGTCTCTTTGGTGTTCAGAAGGTTTCATTTTTGGGTTTCATTTTTCCCCTTCTACTATCAAGATGGACCCTGTTAAAGTTCAGGCCATTTATGATTGGACTCAGCCGACATCTCTGAAGAGTCTGCAAAAGTTCCTGGGCTTTGCTAATTTTTATCGTCGCTTCATCAATAATTTTTCTAGTGTTGCTAAACCGTTGACTGATTTGACCAAGAAGGGTGCTGATGTGGTCAATTGGTCTTCTGCAGCTGTAGAGGCTTTTCAGGAGTTGAAGCGTCGTTTTTCTTCTGCCCCTGTGTTGTGTCAACCAGATGTTTCGCTCCCGTTCCAGGTCGAGGTTGATGCTTCTGAGATTGAAGCAGGGGCTGTTTTGTCGCAAAGAAGTTCTGATGGCTCGGTGATGAAACCATGTGCCTTCTTTTCCAGGAAGTTTTTGCCTGCTGAGCGTAATTATGATGTTGGCAATCGAGAGTTGCTGGCCATGAAGTGAGCATTCGAGGAGTGGCGTCATTGGCTTGAAGGAGCTAAGCATCGCGTGGTGGTCTTGACTGATCATAAGAACTTGACTTATCTCGAGTCTGCCAAACTGTTGAATCCTAGACAGGCTCGTTGGTCGCTGTTTTTCTCCCGTTTTGACTTTGTGGTTTCATACCTTCCGGGCTCTAAAAATGTGAACGCGGATGCCCTGTCTAGGAGTTTTGTGCCCGACTCTCCGGGTTTGTCTGAGCCGGCGGGTGTTCTCAAGGAGGGGGTAATTTTGTCTGCCATCTCCCCTGATTTGCGGCGGGTGCTGCAAAAATTTCAGGCTAATAGACCTGACCGTTGCCCAGCGGAGAAACTGTTTGTCCCTGATAAATTGACGAGTAGAGTTATCTCTGAGGTTCATGGTTCGGTGTTGCCTGGTCATCCTGGAATCTTTGGTACCAGAGATTTGGTGGCTAGATCCTTTTGGTGGCCGTCTCTATCGCGGGATGTACGTTCATTTGTGCAGTCCTGTGGGATTTGTGCTCGGGCTAAGCCCTGCTGTTCTCGTGCCAGTGGGTTGCTTTTGCCCTTGCCAGTTCCGAAGAGGCCCTGGACACATATCTCTATGGATTTTATTTCGGATCTCCCCGTCTCTCAAAAAATGTCGGTCATTTGGGTTGTTTGTGATCGCTTCTCGAAGATGGTCCATTTGGTACCCTTGTCTAAATTGCCTTCCTCCTCTGATTTGGTACCATTGTTCTTCCAGCATGTGGTTCGTTTACATGGCATTCCGGAGAACATCGTTTCTGACAGAGGTTCCCAGTTTGTTTCGAGGTTTTGGCGAGCCTTTTTGTGCTAGGATGGGCATTGATTTGTCTTTTTCCTCGGCTTTCCATCCTCAGACAAATGGCCAGACTGAACGAACCAATCAGACCTTGGAAACATATCTGAGATGTTTTGTTTCTGCCGATCAGGATGATTGGGTGTCTTTTTTGCCTTTGGCTGAGTTCGCCCTTAATAATCGGGCCAGCTCGGCTACTTTGGTTTCGCCGTTTTTCTGCAATTCTGGTTTCCATCCTTTCGCTAACCGCAGGCGCTGTGTGGGTCCCCGACTTCGTGTTGGGGATTTGGTTTGTTTGTCATCTCGTTATATTCCTATGAAAGTTTCCTCTCCTAAGTTTAAGCCTCGTTTCATTGGTCCGTATAGGATTTCTGAGGTTCTTAATCCTGTGTCTTTTCGTTTGACCCTTCCAGCTTCTTTTTCCATCCATAACGTATTCCAAAGGTCATTGTTGCGGAGATACGTGGCACCTGTGGTTCCATCCGTTGATCCTCCTGCCCCGGTTTTGGTTGAGGGGGAGTTGGAGTATATAGTGGAGAAGATTTTGGATTCTCGTATTTCGAGACGGAAACTTCAGTACCTGGTTAAGTGGAAGGGTTATGGTCAGGAAGATAATTCCTGGGTCTTTGCCTCTGATGTTCATGCTGCCGATTTGGTCCGTGCCTTTCATTTGGCTAATCCTGGTCGGCCTGGGGGCTCTGGTGAGGGTTCGGTGACCCCTCCTCAAGGGGGGGTACTGTTGTGAATTCTGTGGTCAAGCTCCCTCCTGTGGTCATGAGTGGTACTTCGGCTGGTTCTGTCTATGGGCTTCCGCTGGTGGATGTGAGTGGGGCTGCGACTTCTGAGTTTCCTTCCTCAGGTGACGAGGTTAAGTCATTAGGTGCTGCTCTATTTAACTCCACCTAGTTCTTTGTTCCTGGCCTCCAGTCAATGTTCCAGTATTGGTCTGGCTCTATCCTGGATCGTTCTTGTGGCCTGTCTGCTCTGCATAAGCTAAGTTCTGCTTGTGTTACTTTTGTTTGCTATATTTTCTGTCCAGCTTGCTATATTGGTTTTTCTTGCTTGCTGGAAGCTCTGAGACGCAGAGGGAGCACCTCCATACCGTTAGTCGGTGCGGAGGGTTTTTTTGCTCCTCTGCGTGGTTGTTTGTAGGTTTTGTGTTGACCGCAAAGCTATCTTTCCTATCCTCGGTCTATTCAGTAAGTCGGGCCTCACTTTGCTAAATCTATTTCATCTCTGTGTTTGCATTTTCATCTTAACTCACAGTCATTATATGTGGGGGGCTGCCTTTTCCTTTGGGGAATTTCTCTGAGGCAAGGTAGGCTTATTTTTCTATCTTCAGGGCTAGTTAGTTTCTCAGGATGTGCCGAGTTGCATAGGGAGCGTTAGGCGCAATCCACGGCTACCTCTAGTGTGGTATGATAGGATTAGGGATTGCGGTCAGCAGAGTTCCCACGTCTCAGAGCTCGTCCTATGTTAGTAACTATCAGGTCACTTTGTGTGCTATTAACCACTAGGTCCATTGTGGTTCTGAATCACCTGTTAATAACAGGGATGGTTGTTGTATGCAAATTCTGCCCAAGGAAGAAGATCAGACCAGTCACTGTGATGTGCATTGGAAAAATGACGAAGATAAGTTACCAGAGTCTGATTGGTGCGTTCCACTTGACCGTTGGACTGAGGGTGGTAGGCAGAAGAGAAGTCAAGTGAGATGTTCATATATTTACAGAGCGCTCTCCAGAACCGAGATGTAAACTGAACTCCTCTATCCGAAACGATATGTTGAGGAGAGCCATGAATACGAAAAATATGGCGGACAAAAATTTTTGCCAGTTCAGGTGCAGAGGGTAAACCAGGAAGGGATAAAAAATGAGCCATTTTGGAGAATCTATCCACAACAACAAGGATGACAGTGCAGCCGGAAGAGCGAGGCAAATCGGTGATGAAATCCATTGCAATGTGTTGCCACGGAGCTGAAGGAACTGGCAGCGGATGAAGAAGTCCTGAGGGCCGTCGTCTAGGAATCTTGTTCTTGGCACAAGACGGACAAGAAGCAACAAAATCTTGAACATCCTGGGAAAGAGTCGGCCACCAGTAGTAGCGGGAAAGAAGCAAGAGCGTTTTCTTAAGACCGGCATGACCAGCAAACTTGGAGGCATGGCCCCAACGTAAAACTCGCCTTCTGTTGCGCTCAGAGACGAAGGTCTTGCCCGGAGGCAGCGAAGACAGATTGACGGGAGCTACTACGATGACCTTGGAGGGATCCAGAATATGCGAAGCCTCTTCCTCTGAGTCGATAGGCAAAAAGGATCTGGAGAGAGCGTCGGCCTTAAGATTTTTATTGCCAGGACGAAAATGTAACTCGAAATTAAAATGAGCAAAGAAAAGGGACCATCTAGCTTGCTGGGGATTAAGTCTCTGAGCCGAACGAATATAAGCTAGATTCTTGTGGTCCGTATAGATCCTGAACGGGTGAACAGCTCCCTCCAAAAGGTATCTCCACTCTTGTAGAGCCAACTTTATGGCCAATAACTCCCTGTCACCAATAGAATAGTTTCGCTCAGAAGGAGAGAAGGTCTTGGAAAAGAAACCGCAGGTGACAAATCGCCCAGACGAGGATTCTTGAGACAGTACTGCCCCTGCTCCTACTGCAGAAGCATCCACTTCGAGAATAAAAGGTTTATTGACTTCAGGACGATGAAGTACGGGAGCTGTGGAGAAGGCTTGTTTCAAAGAAAGAAAGGCATCTTCAGCTTCAGGGGTCCAGATGTGAGGATGGGATCCCTTGTGAATCAAGGAGGTGATGGATTTGATTAGAGAAGAAAAGAGAGGAATGAATTGTCGGTAGTAATTCACGAAACCGACGAATCGCTGGATAGCTTTGGTACCAAGAGGACGTGGCCAGTTGAGCATGGCGGACACCTTTTCCGGATCCATGCATAGACCAGAGTCGGAGATAATGTATCCCAGGAAAGGAAGAGATGACTGCTCAAAGGCGCATTTCTCGATCTTGGCGAATAGACGATTCTCCCTCAGACGCAGAAGAACAAGACGAACGTCCCTTCTGTGAGTAGACAGGTCAGGAGAATAAACGAGAATATCGTCCAGATATACCACCACGCAAGAATACAAAAGATCACGGAAAATGTCATTCACAAATTCTTGGAATACCGCGGGGGCATTGCATAAGCCGAAGGGCATGACGAGGTACTCGTAGTGACCATCTCTGGTGTTGAAAGCGGTCTTCCACTCATCTCCGGAACGAATTCGGATAAGATTGTAGGCCCCGCGAAGATCCAGCTTAGTAAAAATTCGAGCTCCCCGTAGCCGATCAAAAAGTTCAGGAATAAGAGGCAGTGGATACTTGTTCTTAATAGTAATACAATTAAGACCACGGTAGTCGATGCAGGGACGGAGGGTTCCGTCCTTCTTCTTAACAAAAAAGAAACCTGCACCTGCGGGTGAGGAGGACTTCCGGATGAAACCCTTGGCCAAATTCTCCTGAACATACTCGGACATGGCTTGAGACTCAAGAAGATTCAGTGGATAGATTCATCCTCTGGGTGGAGTTGAACCAGGAACGAGGTCGATCGGGCAGTCATATGGGCGATGCGGGGGCAAGTTCTCCACTTCTTTCTGGAGAATTGGAGCTTCAAGGGAAGCACGGAGACAGTTAATGATAATACAAAAAAACAAAAAGTCAGAGACAAGCAGCAGGGAGAACGTAAGGTATGCTAGGAAGCGAGGGAGCCAGAGGCATATGCCAGGAAACAAATGACAGACAGGCACAGCCAAAAGGAAGAGGCGGCCTTAAATGCAGAGTGGCAGCATACCTTCCGGGTCATGGTCCTCCAGGACCACAGAGAGCAGGGGAAAGAGTGTCCAAAGAAAAAGGCAGAGTGCGCATACAAGTGCTCCCAGTAGAGGGCGCTGTGGACGCGCAGGAGCGCTGCTAGTAACGTCAGCGCTGCCAGCGAGACACAGGGCTGACCGGAGCAGGGAAGGCAGAGTGCGCGTGCGCAGACACCCTAGTGCGCGCGCGCCTGACAGGAAGCAGGAGCCTGGAGAGTGAGCAGAGAAGGCGGCGCTGGAACAGGAGTGCGCCGGAACGCCGAGGAGCGGTAAGTAAAAGCGGACAGCAGGGGCTGCGGTGGTGATAATGGCGACCTGACAATATATTATTACTTCATTCAGCGCGAGATAGCTTTAAAGCCGGTAATTCAATTACCGGCTTTTGCTATCTCCTTCCTAAACCCAACATGATATGTGACATGGTTTACATACAGTAAACCATCTCATATCCCCATTTTTTTTGCATATTCCACACTACTAATGTTAGTAGTGTGTATATGCAAAATTTGGTCGTTCTAGCTATTAAATTAAAGGGTTAAATAGCGGAAAAAATTGGCGTGGGCTCCCGCACAATTTTCTCCGCCAGAGTAGTAAAGCCAGTGACTGAGGGCAGATATTAATAGCCTGCAGAGGGTCCATGGTTATTGGCCTCTCCTGGCTAAAAACATCTGCCCCCAGCCACCCCAGAAAAGGCACATCTGGAAGATGCGCCTATTCTGGCACTTGGCCACTCTCTTCCCATTTCCGTGTAGCGGTGGGATATGGGGTAATGAAGGGTTAATGCCACCTTGCTATTGTAAGGTGACATTAAGCCAAATTAATAATGGAGAGGCGTCAATTATGAAACCTATCCATTATTAATCCAATAATAATAATAATAATAATAATAATTTTATTTATATAGCGCCAACATATTCCGCAGCGCTTTACAAATTAAATAGTAGTAAAGGGTTAAAAAAACACAAACACATTATTAAAAATTATTTTAATGAAATAAAAACAAAGGTTGTTGTAATAATTTATTCTACGCTCAATCCATCTGAAGACCCTCGCTCTGTAACAAAGAAAAAATAATAAACCAACAATATACATACCTTCTGAAGATCTGTAAGGTCCCACGATGTAAATCCATCTGAAGGGGTTAAAATATTTTGCAGCCAGGAGCTCTGTTAATGCAGCGCTGCTCGTGGCTGCAAAACCCCGGGGAATGAAGGTAAAGTATGTCAATGACCTATATTTACCTTCATTTGCCGTGAGGCGCCTTCTGCTGGTTGTCCTCATATGAACTCGAGCCTGGGAGCTTTCTAGTAAAGTTCCCACGCTCTAGGAACAACCAGCAGAGGGCGCCTCATCGCGAATGAAGGAAAATATAGGTCAATGACCTACTTTACCTTCATTCCCCGGGGTTTTGCAGCCACGAGCACCGCTGCATTAACAGAGCTCCTGGCTGCAAAATATTTTAACCCCTTCAGATGGATTTACATCATGGGACCTTACAGATCTTCGGAAGGTATGTATATTGTTGGTTTTCTATTTTTTATTTGTTACAGAGCAATGGTCTTCAGCGAGTGGATTGAGCATAGAATAAAATATTACAACAACCTTTGTTTTTTTATTTCATTAAAATAATTTTTAATAATGTGTTTGTTTTTTTTTAACCCTTTACTACTATTGGATTAATAATGGATAGGTGTCATAATTGACGCCTCTCCATTATTAATTTGGCTTAATGTCACCTTACAATAGCAAGGTGGCATTAACCCTTCATTACCCCATATCCCACCGCTACACGGGAATGGGAAGAGAGTGGCCAAGTGCCAGAATAGGCGCATCTTCCAGATGTGCCTTTTCTGGGGTGGCTGGGGGCAGATGTTTTTAGCCAGGGTGGGGGGCCAATAACCATGGACCCTCTCCAGGCTATTAATATCTGCCCTCAGTCACTGGCTTTACTACTCTGGCGGAGAAAATTGTGCGGGAGCCCACGCCAATTTTTTCCGCCATTTAACCCTTTAATTTAATAGCTAGAATGGCCAAATTTTGCATATACACACTACTAACATTAGTAGTGTGGAATATGCAAAAAAATGGGGATATGACATGGATTTTTCCTCTCTGAACCCTGTTCACACAGGTTATATACAGATGATCAGGTTTTTAAATACATCAGATAGGGATTGCATACATTAGTTAGGACTGCTCTGATAAGGGTATACCGTGAAGATTGGTAGAGCAGCTTAGTATACATTTTTTGCAAAAAAACGTATCAACCAAATACCCTGTTTTTTACATCTTTTACTAGCACTTGCGGATTACTGCAACATTTTTTCAAACTGAGTGTTTTTGGTTTTACTATTCTCTTTTGTGTCTTCAGGTTTCTTGGTGGTGTGTGAACATGATCATACAGACTTGTTCACTGTGCAAGTAGCCCATGTGTTCCTGTTTCCATCATGGTTTACTGTATGTAAACCATGTCTCAAATCATGTCGGGTTTAGGAAGGAGATAGCAAAAGCCGGCAATTGAATTACCGGCTTAAAAGCTATCTAGCGCTGGATGAAATATTAATATATATACATATATGTGTCTCACTGACATATATATATACCTATTCTATGTGTCCACATTTATTCTACCTATTCTATTGTAAGCTGTCAGTGTGATTTTACTGTACACCGCACTGAATTGCCGGCTTTTCTCTCTAACACCACTGCGTATTTCTCGCAAGTCACACTGTTGGTCCGTGTGTAATCCGTATTTTTCTGGCTTCCATAGACTTTCATTGGCGTTTTTTTTTGCGCAATACGGTGACAAATGCAGCATGCTGCGATTTTCTATGGCCGTAGAAAGCCGTATAATACTGATCAGTAAAATACGGCAGATAGGAGCAGGGGCATAGAGAATAATTGGGACGTTTGTTAGGTGTGTTTTACGGACGTATTTTATGCGCTCATACATCTGTAAACTAGCTAGTGTGACGGCAGCCTAAGGATCTGAGATAATATTGGTAATATAACATCATCATTTTCCATTAGGGTTTCTTTCATATAGGTTGATAAAAGAAAACAAAACATTATGTCTCCCATGGATATCCTAAGGATAAAAAATAATTTTACATTATTCTTGAAATTGGATGTGTCCATTGGCTGATTTTCTTTTTTAGTCCCAAGAAAACTAAGTCTGAAACAGTGAGTTGGTCAAACATTAACTGGTTATAGAACTAATGATTTAGAAACCTACTGAGCACAAGCATATCAATTCTAAGTAAGGCTGATATTGAAACCTGATGAGAGTTGCACCATTTCTGAGTGCCAAATAACTATCTAAAATGATAATTGTAATTTTACTTAATCTCTTTTCTGTCTGTAAATGGTTGTAAATATTTATAATTCTATGTTCAAAATCTACAGTCAATCAGGTTTAATTCTTATATCCTTGGTTAACTTAAGACTTGATGGATACAGCTATATACAGTATGGATCCAAGCACAGCATCCGTGGTACCAATTGACGGAGAATTTATCACATTATAGCTTCTTTTATTGCATCAAAATGTCACTATTTAAGACATTATATGCTATCATAGCTCAATATCTAGTGACTTTTCTCACTGTTCAAAAGTGTCAAAAGTGGCTCAGGATTAATGTGGACCATAACAGTCCAGAATGTACAGTCATGGCCAAAAGTATTGACACCCCTGCAATTCTGTCAGATAATACTCATTTTCTTCCTGAAAATGATTGCAAACACAAATTCTTTGGTATTATTATCTTCATTTAATTTGTCTTAAATGAAAAAACACAAAAAGTATTGTCCTAAAGCCAAGTTGGATATAATTCCACACCAAACATAAAAAAGGGGGTGGACAAAAGTATTGGCACTGTTGGAAAAGTCATGTGATGCTTCTCTAATTAGTGTAATTAACAGCACCTGTAACTTACCTGTGGCACCTAACAGGTGTTGACAATAACTAAATCACACTTGCAGCCAGTTTACATGGATTAAAGTTGACTCAACCTCTGTCCTGTGTCCTTGTTTGTACCACATTGAGCATGGAGAAAAGAAAGAAGACCAAAGAACTGTCTGAGGACTTGAGAAACCAAATTGTGAGGAAGCATGAGCAATCTCAAGGCTACAAGTCCATCTCCAAAGTCCTGAATGTTCCTGGGTCTACCGTGCACAGCGTCATCAAGAAGTTTAAAGCCCCTGGCACTGTGGATAACCTCCCTAGATGTGGACGGAAAAGAAAAATTGACATGAGATTTCAACGCAAGATTGTGCGGATGTTGGATAAAGAACCTAGACTAACATCCAAACAAGTTCAAGCTGCCCTGCAGTCCGAGGGTACAACAGTGTCAACCCGTACTATCCGTCGGCGTCTGAATGAAAAGGGACTGTATGATAGGAGACCCAGGAAGACCCCACTTCTTACCCCGAGACATAAAAAAGCCAGGCTGGAGTTTGCCAAAACTTACTTGAAAAAGCCTAAAACAATTTGGAAGAATGTTCTCTGGTCAGATGAGACAAAAGTAGAGCTTTGTGGGCAAAGGCATCAACATAGAGTTTACAGGAGAAAAAAAAGAGGCATTCAAAGAAAAGAACACAGTCCCTACAGTCAAAAATGCTGCCTCTGGCACTGGACTGCTTGACCGTGTGCATGGCATTATGAAGTCTGAAGACTAACCACAAATTTTGCAGCATAATGTAGGGCCCAGTGTGAGAAAGCTGGGTCTCCCTCAGAGGTCATGCGTCTTCCAGCAGGACAATGACCCAAAACACACTTCAAAAAGCACTAGAAAATGGTTTGAGAGAAAGCACTGGAGACTTCTAAGGTGGCCAGCAATGAGTCCAGACCTGAATCCCCTAGAACACCTGTGGAGAGATCTAAAAATGGCAGTTTGGAGAAGGCACCTTTCAAATATCAGGGACCTGGAGCAGTTTGCTAAAGAAGAATGGTCTAAACTTCCAGCAGAGCGTTGTAAGAAACTCATTGATGGTTACCGGAAGCGGTTGGTCGCAGTTATTTTGGCTAAAGGTTGTGCAACCAAGTATTAGGCTCAGGGTGCCAATACTTTTGTCTGGCCCATTTTTGGAGTTTTGTGTGAAATGATCAATGTTTTGCTTTTTGCTTCATTCTCTTTTGTGTTTTTTCATTTAAGACAAATTAAATGAAGATAATAATACCAAAGAATTTGTGTTTGCAATCATTTTCCGGAAGAAAATTTGTATTATCTGACAGAATTGCAGGGGTGTCAATACTTTTGGCCATGACTGTATATTAATCCTCCGCAGGCCCTGTACCAGTATCACCTTGATTTCAATGCCGCCATGGAGTCCAAGCTTTTTGCGGTATGGCCTCCTGTACCAGCATGAAAAAACCATCGGGAAGGCGTGGGCGTTTGATGGAACCATGTTGTTTTTACCAAAAAGACTGAGTAAGGTCACCGAGGTGTTCAGCCAAACTCGAAATGGAGAGAACAATCACCCTGACCAATGAGCTTCCACCGACCTTGCCCACCTGCTTCCATTGCCATAACATCATTTCCCGAAGACTCCTGAAGGTAATGGTTATGAAGCAGATACGATGCAACTATTACAACCCGAGCAACGCCACCGAAGTCAGAGCCCACCGACTCGCCATCTGCCCGGTGTTTTCCAGCTCCATCCTCCAGTACGAATCCAGCATCATGTTGAGCATTGATAAAGTCCTCGGAATGAGACTGTGTACGACATCATGAGCAGCCTCTACTCCTCATGTGGCCCTCAGGGGTTGCAGGAAGCCTGCTGCAAGGAGCTGATCGGACAGATCGCCCTCACCAAGTCCAACACTAATACCTACCATATAGACGAGATCTTGAAGACACAAAAGAGCATAGTAGAACCAAAAACACTCAGTTTCAAAAAATCACAGTAATCCACAAGTGCTAGTAAAAAGATGTAAAAAACAGGGTATTTGGTTGATATGTTTTTTGCAAAAAATGTATACTAAGCTGCTCCACCAAACATTACAGTATACCCATATCAGAGCAGTCCTAACTGATGTATGCAATCCCTACCTGATGTATTTAAAAACCTGATCATCTGTATATTGCCTGTATGAACAGGGTTCAGAGAGGAAAAGTCCATGTGGACATGCTGAGTGGAACAGCTTTTGTGCAAATAGCCCAAGAGGAGAGGTGGGTAACTCCCCAGTCTTGCAGACTAGACACAAAAGAGCATAGTAGAATTAAAAACACTCAGTTTCAAAAAATCACAGTAATCCGCAAGTCCTAGTAAAAAGATAAAAAAAACAGGGTATTTGGTTGATACGTTTTTTGCAAAAAATGTATACTAAGCTGCTCCACCAAATGTCACGGTATACCCATATCAGAGCAGTCATAACTGATGTATGCAGTTATGCACGTGTTCCTGTTTCCATAAAGACGAGATCGCCTGGCACATGACTACAGCGTCCACCTTCAAGAAGGCAGACAGAAGCAAGATCAGCTTTGTGGACTGCTATAAGAACCAATACAATGAACAAGTGAAAGACATGATCCAGCCATTAATCGTGAACATCCCCCGGAGGCCCAAGCCGGGAGCCACAGACGGAGCCATGATACTGGTGCCAGAGTTCTGTAACCTAACAGGTCTGAAAGAATGAGAACCGACTTCAATGTCAAGAAAGACCTGGCCGTTCACACAAGATGGGAAGTTCATGAACTACATACGCAAGGATGACAGAGTTCAGAAAGAGCTACGAGACTGGGGTCTGAATTTTGTTACCGAACTGCTACAGTTCGAATGGAGAATCTCACCTCCGAAAATAAATCATGCAAAAAAACAAATCTGCGGAATATAATCCCAAGTTTGCTGATTGGTTGCGAGAGCAGAGGGGTCCAGTCCTGATCAGCCCCCGAGATATGAATAATTGGCTGCTCTTTTACACCCGGAGATATTAGAACGCGACAAACTCTCTTCTGCAGAACCTGTTCAAGATCACACAGCAAATGTGCATCAAGATGAAATGGACGGTGTTGGTTGAAGTCAAGGAAGGACTTTTTTGGGGGGTTTTGGCGATTTTTTGAAATAAATAAAAATGAGTTGAACAAGGCTTGCAAACAGAACTTTGCAACTTATGCCTGCAAAGCTACGATTTTTCCACCACAGATATACCAGGCCTCAGCCTGACATAACAGACTGTATAAATTTTCTTTAATTTTTTTTTTTGTAAAACAATAAATAGTGAGTATATCAAGACTAGCAGAACAATGAAACGTATGCCTGCAAACAGAAGCTTTTTACACCACAGATACACCAGGCGCATGACGGAGATAACAGACTGTATAATTATTATTTTTTTTTTTTAAACAATAAATACTGAGTAGACCAAAGGTAGCAGACAGAAGAATACAACGTATGCCTGCAAAGCACGGATTTTGACACCACTGGCGTCAGCCAAAGATAACAGACTGATCAAAATGTGGCCTTTTTTTGCACACCAAAATTTTGTCAATAAGTTGGCTATGACACCCAAAAATAAAATTGGAGTACTAAATTTTTAAGATATTTAGCACAATTATCAGGGATGGGTGTGGCGTACAGCACACAGTGATAAATATAACAACTGTAGCTAATTTTTTGGGGCCAGCTAAAGTTTTTTGGGGCAGAAAAATGATGTCCAAACATGTTATAAGACACTGCAAAATATTAGATAGTACCCCTCAAAAAAGGACAGATTGTTAGGCCAACTCACATCTGATGCCTGGCCCCCCCCAAAATAGGTAAAAAATTATATTTTCACACTCTTGTTGTATCGCAATTACTTGGCTGCAGTCTGCAGCGTGACCAAGCAAATAAATGTCGAAAAAAGGGGGTTATGGATTGTTTTATAACAAAATGAGCAGGTATAATCTTAATTATAATTTTAAAAATTGCCACGTATAACTACAGTTAGGTATATATAAAATACGCAGCAGCAGACAGTAATGGAGTCTTTTGATGTATGCAGGGAGATCTATACGCTCACATACAGTGCCAGCAAGCCTTGAAGTTATGTGGATATATGCACACAGACTCCCCTGCCCAATTAGCACAGTTAAAAACTAGGCCTAATGATAAGGAGCGGGTCTACTAGGCTTGTAACGACCATACACGAATTGCATGGGCTGAGAAACATTTCACCAAGGGGGGTATCTTTTTAAAAAATATTTTATGGACATCATAGACAGGCTTGACAAAATTTGGACTGCCTGTAGCATCACAGAACACGTTAAGCATGGTGATCTAGTGGTGGACAATGAGGAGACATTGCTGAAGGCCTCATGAAAAATATTTATAATGCAAGGGTCACGTAAACCAAAGCGCAACTTAAAGTCAGCCATGCATGCCAGACTGCTAACAGGCAAGACTTCCGTTTCCTCACCAGCAGGACGACTGACCATGCTGTCCTCCTCATCCTCATTGCCTACCAATCCACTTTGGAAAGACATGAGGTGGGCTGAGTGTCATCCTCCTGTATGGTTCCTTGTTCCATGTCCTCGTGCTCTGCCTGCAATGCATCCTCTTTACTTGTGAACAGAAAGGTTTTAAGAATGCTGAGAAGTGGGATGATGATGCTAATTATGACATCTGTTGTGAATTCTGTTGTCAAGCTCCCTCCTGTGGTCGTGAATGGTACTTTGGCTGGTTCTGTCCATGGGCTTCCTCTGGTGGTTGTGAGTGGGGCTGCGGCTTCTGAGTTTCCTTCCACAGGTGACGAGGTTAATTCGTTAGCTGGCTGCTCTATTTAACTCCACTTAGATCATTGTTCCATGCCACCTGTCAATGTTCCAGTATTGGTCTGTTCACTCCTGGATCGTTCTTGTGACCTGTCTTCTCCAGCAGAAGCTAAGTTCCTGCTTGTTTTTCTCTTGTTTGCTATTTTTCTGTCCAGCTTGCTATTTTGATTTTTGTCTTGCTTGCTGGAAGCTCTGGGACGCAGAGGGAGCGCCTCCGCACCGTGAGTCGGTGCGGAGGGTCTTTTGCGCCCTCTGCGTGTTTTTTTTGTAGTTTTTGTGCTGACCGCAAAGTCTCCTTTCCTATCCTCTGTCTGTTCAGTAAGTCGGACCTCTCTTTGCTAAATCTATTTCATCTCTGTGTTTGTGATTTTCATCTTTACTCACAGTCATTATATGTGGGGGGCTGCCTTTTCCTTTGGGGAATTTCTCTGAGGCAAGGTAGGCTTTATTTTTCTATCTTTAGGGCTAGCTAGTTCCTTAGGCTGTGACGAGTTGCATAGGGAGCGTTAGGAGCAATCCACGGCTATTTCTAGTGTGTGTGATAGGATTAGGGATTGCGGTCAGCAGAGTTCCCACGTCCCAGAGCTTGTCCTGTATTATTAATAACTATCAGGTCTTTCCGTGTGCTCTTAACCACCAGGTCCATTATTGTCCTAACGACCAGGTCATAACAGACATCATCGGCGCTCACCATCTTGGTGCAGTTGTCAAAGTTTTGTAGGATGGTACATATGTCTGACATCCATGTCCACTCCTAAGGTCTTATGTGTGGAGACTGAAATGAATATCGACGGCCTTCTTAATGTTGGTAGTCAACAACTGCCCTCTTCTGCTCAGAAATCCTTTCCAACATAAGCAGTGTAGAGTTACAATGTGTGGGGACATCACACACCATTCAATGAGCTGGAAGCTGCAAACGCTGCTGAAGCACAGCAAGGGCGGTTGAAGCTGTAGCTGACTTTCTAAAATGAGCAGACAGATGGCATACTTTCACTAGCAGATGCGGAAGCTCCAGGTAGTGAGTCGCCCACCAAGGCCATGGGATACCCAGTACCGAGTCCGGTGTTCACAGGGGGATGTCACGGTGGCAACCCAGTCCGTGGCCTTGGGCACCCATGTAAAAGGGGAAATTGAATAAAGTTTATGTTCGTGACGCCACCTGTGGTATTCGGTCAGTGGGAACTGACGCTGCTTTAAAGGGTCCTCTGGGGTGATGTTATGGCAGCTAGATTGTATAACTTCCCATAGGTTAAGTATATCCCCAGGGCTCCCGGTGTGTAGATGGAAGATGGTGAATGGCGCAGTAAAGAACGAGGACACAGGTTTGCAGTCTCTTTACCTGGTTTACTGAAGACTTCAAGCAGCCACTGTCCAGGGTACCAGATCACAGAGCAGGCAGGGTCCAGCCAGCTTGGAAGCGAATTCAGAGTGCCCTTCACCAGATGGAGTTAAAAGCCTTCCTCTAGCGTGGTGGTTTTGTAGTCCCTTACTGACTATGGCTTTAGATAAGGTCCTCACAGTTCTTCTATGTCTCCCATATAGGATAGGACAATACCTGCATGACAGGTAACTCGAGCCTTTTTACAGGGACTATCACGCCCCGGGCTCTTTATGTTACTGTGTCTCAGGTGTGTGTGGTGGACAGGTAACTTGCAGTTCAGCTGTCCTGCCGGTCTCTGCTGTAAGTCGTAGAGTCCCTTACAACCTTGGTGGTCCGACTACCAGTTATCTGCTCCTCAGAGGGAGGAAGCCTGCTCTTAGCTGGTCTCCCCTGATGTTACTTTCCTGTGCTTCACTCTCCTTCATGCTCACTGAACAATGCTTTTTGTATGTCTCTTTCCAGGAACTGTAGTACTTTTGACTACACGGCCCCTTCTGACCTTCTGACCCTCTAGGTCGGCCTGGTCTCTTCCGTCTCTCTGACAATCTGATCTCTCTTTCCCTCCAAACCATAATATGCATAGTGGAATCACCTAGTAAATAGGATCAAAAGCTCCCCTTTGTGGCATGGAGGGTGAACATGTTGCGTGTGTGGTGGTTACCTGATAAAAGATATCCTTCATCACTTCTAAATGTAACATCACCCTCCCCGTGAGGAAAGCAATGCTACTGTGATGACCAGGACCCTGGGGCGCCACAGTAGCTTTTCAGAAAACGTTGAACCACAAGGTTAAGCACATGGGCTAGGCAAGGTACGTGTGTGAGCTCACCTTGCCTCAGAGCCGCCACCAGGTTCTGGCCATTGTCACACACAACCATGCCTGGCTGACTGTTCTTTCAGCGCTGTCCACAACTCTTCTGCATTGTGCGGTTTGTCACCTATACAGATTAGCTTCAGCACAGCCTGTTGCCGTTTGGCTGAGGCAGTGCTGCACTGTTTCCAACTTCTGACTCATGTGCTGATTTCAGAGATGGAGGCTGAAGAGGAGGAGGTGCAGGAGCTGTAGACAGTGGGGGCAACCCTAATTGATGTAGGGCCCATAATCCTCAGCATGGGGAGGATGTGTTCCATCCCAAGGTCCGACTGGGTCCCAGCTTCCACTATGTTAACCCAGTGTGCTGTCAATGAGATGTACCGCCCCTGGTCACAAGTACTTGTTTGTGGTTAAGTGGACTTTCCCAATAACAGCATTGTTGAGGGCACGGGTAACATTGTGGGACTCATGCTTATGTAATGCCGGTACGGCACACCGGGAGGAAAAGTGGCAACTGAGGACCAAATACCTTGGCACGGCCGCCGCCAACAGGTTGCTGAAAGCTTCCGTCTCAACGAGCCTAAAAGACAACATTTTGAGCGCAAGCAGTAGATAAATGTTAGAATTTAGTGTGGCCTGTGGGACGTTGGCAGGGTATTTCGGCTTGTGTTCCAATGACTGGGGTATAGACAACTGAAGGCTGTGCTGGGACAATGACGTGGACGGGCTTGATGATGGTGCTGCTTGACTGTGGGCAACAACAGGTACAGGGCAAGAGGCATCTTCACATGCACGGTGGAATGGGGATTGGCTTCTATGCAAAACAGTGGAAGAAGCAGTGGTGTCACCTGCAGACAGTGTTCCTGGAGCCTGGGGTTCGGCCCACAAAGTCGGGTTCTTTGATGCCACGTGCCTGATCATGCTGGTTGTTTTGCTACTCCTGCTGATGCGGGCATGGCAGGTGCTGCAAATGGCCTGTTTGGGGTTATTGGCAGAGTCTTTAAAAAATAACCAGACTCGGGAAGATCTAACAGTTGGAATGGCAAATTCCTTCATGTTGGTGTTACAGGGAACGGATGCACGCTTTCTGTCTGTGGCAACCACACTTCTTCTTCCTGCCAGTTGAGGTGATATGCCTCCTTCCCCATGTGTGGTGCTGTCCTCGCTCTGCATGTCCTCCTGCCAGGTTGGGTCAGTCACTATGTCATCCATCACCTCGTCTTCCACATCCACACCACGCTCCTCCTCCTGGCTTTCTGGCAATTGTGTCTCATCATCGTCCACCTCTTGTGACACTTTCCCACCATCGCCTTCATGTGACCGTGGCTGGTCAAACCTTTGGGCATCGCTACATGCGATCTCACCTGGCCCCACTTCAAGTTGACCAGTCAAGAGTCCGGAATGTTGAAAGGGAAAACTGAACAGCTCTTCAGAGTGTCCAAGTGTGGGATCAGTTGTCTCAGGGCACTTGGCATGGTGGGAGGAAGGAGGATCGGGGTGAGGAATATCCGGTCCACACTCACGACTGCTCAGACTTGACTGTCTGGAAGACATGGTGGTGGTGGTGGCTAAGTTACTGGAAGCGTTATCCGCTATCCAACCAACAACCATTTCACACTGCTCTTGCTTCAATAGTGGTGTACTGTGATCCCCCAGAAACTGGGACAGGAAGGTCGAGCAAAAAGATGTTGGTCTTTGTTGTGGCCCACTTTCAGCTTGGCCACGGCCTCGTCCTCTGCATGCACCATCAGCATCATGTTCACTTCCCCGTCCCTTGCTTGCCCATTTTAAAAGGACTTCTGAACTATTTCAAAAGCTCAACACAAATGTAATTATTTGGAGCAAAATTATACTGTATCTGATAAGTATGCCTTCAAAGCTATGATTTGTTCTGTTGAATGTGAAATTTTAAAAAAAGAGCAGAACAAAGCTAGCACACAAAACTATGGTACGTATGCCTGCAAGACTACGATTTTTCCACCACAGACACAACAGGCCTCAGCCTGTCATAACAGACTGTATGAATTATTTTTTTTGGTATTTGGTGAATTTTTAAAACCCCCAAAAAAGTAGAGCAAGGCTAGCACACAGAACTATGGTATGTATGCCTGTGAGACTACGATTTTTCCACCACAGATACAATAGGCCTCAGCCTGATGTAACAGACTGTATAAAAAATGTTTTGTGTTTTTGTGAATTTTTGAAAAAAATAAAAAAGAGCAGAACAAAGCTAGCACAAAGAACAGTGCTACCTATGCCTGTGAGGCTACAATTTTTCCATCACAGATACACCAGGCCTCAGCCTGACATAACAGACTGTATGAAATATTTTTTTGTTTTTTAGTGAATTTTGGAACAAAATAAAAAAAGAGTAGAATAAAGCTTGCACAAAGAACTATGGTATGTATGCCTGCGAGACAACGATTTTTCCACCACAGATACAACAGGCCTCAGCCTGACATAACAGACTGTATGAAATATTTTTTTGTTTTTTAGTGAATTTTGGAACAAAATAAAAAAAGAGTAGAATAAAGCTTGCACAAAGAACTATGGTATGTATGCCTGCGAGACAACGATTTTTCCACCACAGATACAACAGGCCTCAGCCTGACATAACAGACTGTATGAAATATTTTTTTGTTTTAAGGTTAATTTTTGAAACAAAAAAAGTAGGACAAGGCTAGTACACAGAACTATGGTATATATGCCTGCGAGACTATGATTTTTTCCACCACAGATAAAACAAGCCTCAGCCTGACATAACAGACTGTATGCAATATTTGTTTGTTTTTTGGTGAATTTTTGAAAAAAGAAAAAAATTAGAACAAGACTAGCACACAGAAATAGAGTTGAGCGACTTTTACTTTTTAGGATCGAGTCGGGTTTCGCGGGTGAAATCTGCCGATTATTGCGAAAAGTCAGGGGCCGACCGAAACACGAAACCCAATGCAAGTCAATGGGGAATCAAAGTCGGCAGTGAGTGGAGCAAATGAAAACACCTACAGTGCCCATTTTAATAACAAAAACATCAATTCTTATTTCTTAAGCTTGTCAATCTTAATTTACTTTAAAATAATAATTAGGCATTGAAAACAGGGGCTCATTTAGCTAAAGTTGTGGGGGGTAGGGCTGGCTCAAGATTTTCGTGGGCCTGGGAAACGCAGAATACGTCACGGCGGTGGAGCAGGGAGAGGTAAGTATTTCAACTTTGCAAGTGCTGTGATCCTGAGCAAGCAGGGGGAATCCACTAGTTGGCACTGGCACAGGGCCCCTCATAGTACGGCGGTGTGTTTGATGGCGGGCGGCGCCTCCCACTGCCAGAGACACTTTTGCGTACTATGAGGGGCCCTGTGCCAGTGCCAACGAGTATGCCCCCCTACCTGATGAAGGAACCTGCACTTTCATCTGCACCTTCCTCTTTGTCCCGTGCAAGGTGGTGTAGTATGCGGGAAGGGGAACCTGACTTTCAGCAGGGTCAGATTCTGGCTGTGTAGAGGGCAAGGGGAATGTAGTGGTCTGGGTCAATGTTCCGGCAGACTCATCTAGCAGTGGCTGGACAATGGGCAGGATGAGGAGGAAACACAGATATAGGCCCAAAATAAAAAAGTAGGCTAAAAGCACAGGTGGCATTGCTTTGTTCAATGGAGGACAACTGTAAGGAGTGGCTGACACAGTTACTATGCCCAAATATGTAAGTAGGCTAAATGCAGTTCAAAATTGGTAACAGGAGTAGACAGACAGCATTGCTTTGTCCAGTGGAGGAGAAAAGCAAGGAGAGGCAGACACCGTTAGTAGGCCCAACCAAACAATTAGGCCAAATGTAGTTTAATATCTGAAACTGTGAAAATTGAGGCTCAGCTTTGTTCAGTGGAGGAGAACAACAAGCAGTGGCAGACACCGTTAGAAGGTCAAACCAAACAAGTAGGCCAAATGCAGTTTAATATTTGAAATGGTGAAAATTGAGACTCAGCTTTGTTCAGTGGAGGAGAAAAGCAAGGAGCGGCAGACACCGTTAGTAGGCCCAGCCAAACAAGTAGGCCAAATGCAGTTTAATATCTGAAACGGTGAAAATTGAGGCTCAGCTTTGTTCAGTGGAGGAGAAAAGCAAGGAGCGGCAGACACCATTAGTAGGCCCAACCAAACAAGTAGGCCAAATGCAGTTTAACCCCTATCTGACCTCGGACGGCATAGTACGTCCGAGGTCAGATCCCCTGCTTTGATGCAGGGCTCCGCGGTGAGCCCGCATCAAAGCCGGGACATGTCAGCTGTTTTGAACAGCTGACATGTGCCCGTAATAGGCGCGGGCAGAATCGCGATCTGCCCGCACCTATTAACTAGTTAAATGCCGCTGTCAATCGCAGACAGCGGCATTTAACTACCGCTTCTGGCCGGGCGGCCGGAAATTACGTCATCGCCGACCCCCGTCACATGATCGGGGGTCGGCGATGCTTCAGAATAGTAACCATAGAGGTCCTTGAGACCTCTATGGTTACTGATCCTCGGCAGCTGTGAGCGCCACCTTGTGGTCGGCGCTCACAGCACACCTGCAATTCTGCTACATAGCAGCGATCTGATGATCGCTGCTATGTAGCAGAGCCGATCGGGTTGTGCCTGCTTCTAGCCTCCCATGGAGGCTATTGAAGCATGGTAAAAGTAAAAAAAAAAGTAAAAAAAAATGAAAAAAATAAAAAAATTATAAAAGTTTAAATCACCCCCCTTTCGCCCCAATCAAAATAAATGAATAAAAAAAAAATCAAATCTACACATATTTGGTATCGCCGCGTTCAGAATCGCCCGATCTATCAATTAAAAAAAAGCATTAACCTGATCACTAAACGGCGTAGCGAGAAAAAAATGCGAAACGCCAGAATTACGGTTTTTTTGGTCGCCGCGACATTGCATTAAAATGCAATAACGGGAGATCAAAAGAACATATCAGCACCAAAATGCTATTATTAAAAACGTCACCTCGGCACGCAAAAAATAAGCCCTCAACCGACCCCAGATCACGAAAAATGGAGACGCCACGGGTATCGGAAAATGGCGCAATTTTTTTTTTTTTTTTTTTAGCAAAGTTTGGAATTTTTTTTCACCACTTAGATAAAAAATAACCTAGTCAAGCTAGGTGTCTATAAACTCATACTGACCTGGAGAATCATAATGGCAGGTCAGTTTTAGCATGTATTGAACCTAGCAAAAAAGCCAAACAAAAAACAAGTGTGGGATTGCACTTTTTTTGCAATTTCACCGCACTTGGAATTTTTTTCCCGTTTTCTAGTACACGACATGCTAAAACCAATGATGCCGTTCAAAAGCACAACTCGTCCCGCAAAAAATAAG
The DNA here is from genome assembly GCF_032444005.1 of Ranitomeya imitator. NCBI lineage: Eukaryota > Metazoa > Chordata > Amphibia > Anura > Dendrobatidae > Ranitomeya > Ranitomeya imitator. Next base: position 593,336,049 of record NC_091286.1, read on the forward strand.
CCCTCACATGTCCAAATTGACGGAAAAATAAAAAAGTTATGGCTCTGGGAATGAGAGGAGTTAAAAACGAACATGGAAAAACGAAAAATCCCAAGGTCATGAAGGGGTTAATATCTGAAACAGGGTGAAAATTGAGGCTTAGCTTTGTTCAGTGGAGGACAACTGTAATGGGAGGCAGACACAGTTAGTAGGCCTAAATAAGTAAGCAGGCTAAATGCAGTTCAAAATTGGTAACTGGAGTACACAGGCAGCATAGCTTTGTTCAATGGAGGACAGCTGTAATGAGTGGTGCAGACAGACTTAGTAGGCCTAAAATTAAAAAGTAAGCTAAATGCAGTTCAAAATTGGTAACAGGACTAACCATGCGGCATAGCTTTTTTCAGCGGAGGAGGACAACTGGTATGAGAGGCTCACACAGACTTAGTAGGCCTAAAATAAAAAAGTAGGCTAAATGCAGTTCAAAATTGGTAAGAGGAGTACACAGGCGACATAGCTTTTTTCAGCGGAGGACAACTGTTATGAGAGGCTCACACAGACTTATTAGGCCTAAAATAAAAAAGTAGGTGAAATGCAGTTCAAAATTGGTAAGAGGAGTACACAGGCGGCATAGCTTTTTTCAGCGGAGGATAACTGTTATGAGAGGCTCACACAGACTTAGTAAACCTAAAATGAAAAAGTTGGCTAAATGCAGTTCAAAATTGGTAACAGGACTAACCAGGCGGCATAGCTAGGTACTGGGGTGGGCTCCTCTGCTGAGTAGCAGACAGTGGTAGTAGGCGCAAATATTAACTGGTCTAAATGGAGGCCAGGGCACCTGTATATTTTAAGTATCATCTATCATTTCAACAAATTTGTATTGGCAGTGCCATTGAAGGATTTAACAGCACAGACTACACAGTGGTGGAGCAGGGAGAGGTAAGTATTGCAAGTGGTAGAGCACTGTTCGAGCTTGGGGGGAACACTCTCTCATGGGCGGCGGTACTGGCACAGGGCCCCTCATATTACGACGGTGTGTCTGACGTTGGGTGTGCACCACCACCGTCAGAGACACTTCATTGTACTATGAGGGACCCTGTGCCAGTGCCGTCGCCCAAAAGTGGGCACACCTACCTGTCCAGGCAAACGGCACTCACACGCGTGCTTGCGCCAAGTGGTGACCACGGCCCTGTGGGGGGAGTCAGCCCATTTAGGGAGGTATAAAAATGGCCTATAATGGACATTCAGCAGCTGCAAATGGAGGAATTGGAGCAGTCAGTAAGAGGAGGCAAAAAGCAAGACATTTTTCAGGCAAGCTACGTGTCAGCAGGGGAAGGTGGGGCAAAATAATTAGAAATCCATGATTGGTTCATTTTAATGAAGGTTAGATCATCAACATTTCGGGTAGCCAGACGAGTCCTTTTTTCGGTCAGTATTGAACCAGTAACACTGAAGATTCTTTCTGATAGCACACTAGCAGCTGGGCAAGCGAGCTCCTGTAATGCATATTCTGCCAATTCAGGCCAGGTGTCTATTTTTGATGTCCAGTAATCAAAGGGAAATGACCTGTGAGAGAGAACATCGATAAGGGAGGAAAAATAGTTTGTAACCATACTGGACAAATGCTGTCTCCTGTCACTTTGAATCGATGCAGCAGTACCTGTCGTGTCTGCGGTCATTGCAAAATCACTCCACAACCTGGTCATAAAACCCCTCTGTCCAACGCCACTTCTGATTTGTGCACCTCTAACACCTCTGCCATGTTGCCCCCTACAGCTTGTGTGAGAACCATCACCGCCGCTGTGTGCTGGGAATGCCTGAACCAAACGGTCTACAAGAGTTGCTTGTTTGGTAGCGAATATTTGCTCAAGGTTCTCAGGTGGCATGATATTTTGTAATTTCCCTTTATATCATGGATCGAGGAGGCAGGCCAACCAGTAATCGTCATTGTTCATCATTTTTATAATACGGGGGTCCCTTTTTAGGATACGCAAGACATAATCAGCCATGTGGGCCAATGTTCCAGGTGTCAATTCACTGCTTGTGCTGGGTTGAGGAGCACTTTCTTGCAAATCAACATCACTTGTCTCCTGCAAAAACCCTGTACCTGACCTTGCAACGCCACCAGTTTGTATTGCCCCCTGAGAAGCATGCTCCTCCCATAAATATTCATCCCCATCATCCTCTTCCTCCTCCTCCTTCTCTTCGTCCGCCACCTCGTCCAGGAGAGTTCCCTGAGCAGACAATGGCTGACTGTCATCAAGGTTTCCCTCCTCCTCGGCCACAGACGCCTGCTCCTTAATGTGCGTCAAACTTTGCATCAGCAGACGAATTAGTGGGACGCTTGGTAGTTAGTCCAGGCTTGCAAGTGCATGCTGGTTAAATGTCTACGCATGCATGTTGTATTTAAATTTTGGACATTCTTCCCTCTGCTAAAGGTCTTTGAGCATTTCTTACAGATAACTTTGCACTGATCATTCGGGTCTTGGTTAAAACATTCCTACACTGCACTCTTCCTACTATGGAATATCTTTTCAGGCATTGAACGGTGTGATACTTTAACCAGATGGCCACGCTGTCCTAAAACTGTTTTTGGTTTTGACAAATGTTTTTGGCCAGATACGGGCCTGCCAGATGAAAGCTGTTGCGATGTAGATGGCTGCTGTGGATCATCCTCCTTCGCTTCTGAGCTACTGGCAGCGGCACCCTCTTCCCCCAATGGCTGCCAATCTGGGTCAACAACTGGGTCATCTATCACCTCCTCTTCAATGTCATGTGCACCTTCCTCTGTGTCACCGTGTAAGGTGCTATAGCATTCGGGACAGGGCACCATAGTCTCATCAGGGTCAGATTCTGGCTCAGTACACTGCGAGGGCAATGTGGTGATCTGAGTCAATGGAACAGCATAATAATCTAGCTGTGGCTGTGCATCTGTGCACTCCATGTCCGATTCATCTTGTAATGGGCTTTTAACAATTTCCCTCTCTAACCCAGGCACGGTATGTGTAAAGAGCTCCATGGAGTTAAATGTAGTGTCGCCTGCCGCATCGTTCACTTTTGCTTTGGGTGAAGGACACAAGGAAGCGGCTTGGTCCTGACCGGGATCATCCACTGACGACTCGCTGCTTTTATATTTTGAACTTTCGGAAAAGGAGGCGAAAGAGCTAGAGGCTAAGTCAGCAAGGAAAGCCAAAACTTTTTCCTGCTGCTTCGGCTTTAAAAGCTGTTTCCTACTCCCAGCTAAGGGAGCCTTCAAGGCCTTGTGTAGCCAGACGATGACGCTGGCTCAACACCTCCAGCCTTAGGTGCTATTTTGCTTTTCCCACTACCACCAGATGCTCTACCACCACCACCACCATCAGTACCAGCTGGCAACGACCGCCCACGGCCTCTTCCACCAGACTTCCTCATTTTTGGGGAAAATCTAACCAAAATAACAACCATTATATGTTACTGTAAAACAAGGTAGAAGGTGTATATAAACTTGTTGGCAATTTAAATCTCACTTTTTTTGTTTGGAGACTGCGGAAAAAAACAGGCCCTACACTACACAATGTAAAGTGGCACAACTTGGCTGGCAGATATACGACAAACAGAACTGACGTATAGAAACTTGTTGCCAATTTAAATCTAACTTTTTTTTGGGGGGAGACTGCAGCAAAAAACAGGCCCTGTGTATTACACTACACAATGTAAGTAGCACAATGTGGCTGGCAGATATATAAAAAAATACAAGGGCTGTCGTACAATTTCAATCTCCCTACAATGATCTCAGGACAAGTATGGCAGCAATAAATAGGACTGCTGCACAAGAAAGTGTGGACAAAGAAACAAGAGAACTGTGAAGAAAGGAGCAACAGGATTTTTGCTTTTAAAAAAGCAGTTGGTTTGCACAGCGGCGTACAAACAGCAATGCAGCTATCAGGGAGCCTTATAAGGCAGCCTAATAAGCTACAGCGCTGATGCACAAAAAAAAAACTGCACTGTCCCTGCAAACAAAAGGTGGTGTTGGACAATGGAAGTCGCTACAGCACAAGCAGTTTCGGGGTTAATCATCCCTCCTTAACTATATCCCTTCTTCTGATGAAGCTGCAGCAACCTCTCCCTATGCTAAGATCAGCAGAAGTAAGATGGCGGTCGGCGTGCACGCCCCTTTATAGCCCCTGTGACGCCATAGAAAGCAAGCCAATCACTGTAATGCCCTTCTCTAAGATGGTGGGGACCGAGACCTATGTCATCACGCTGCCCACACTCTGCATCCGCCTTCATTGGATGAGAAATGGCGCTGAAAGCATCATATGAAACGCGACTTTGGCGTGAAGATCGCCGACCTCATGGCCGATCCCACACTAGGATCAGGTTGGGTTTCACGAAACCCGACTTTGCCAAAAGTCAGCGATTTTTTAAATTGTCCGATCCGTTTCGCTCAACCACACACAGAACTGTTGTACGTATGCCTGCGAAGCTACAATTTCTCCACCACAGATACACAAGGCCTGAGCCTAACATAACAGACTGAGCAAAATGTGGACCTGATTTTTTTAGGCCCAACTAAATTGTACCAACAAGTTGGCTAGCGCAGAAAAAAAAATTGGGGGCACACTCACCTATGATGCCTGGGACAAAAAAAAATTATTAGATTTGCATACTCTTCGATTAGAATGACCAGGCTGTAGTCTGCAGTGTGATCAAGCAAATAAATGTAGAAATAAGGGGGTTATGGATTGCTTTAGAATAAAAGGAGCAGGTATAAGGTGAAGAAAAAAAAATGCCACAGATAACTGCAGCTAAGTATATATTAAATAAGCAGCAGACAGTAATGGAGCTTTTGATGTATGCAGTGAGAGCTACTGTATGTACTCACATGCAGTGCCTGCAGGCCTTGGACTGATGCGGATATGTGCACATAGACTCCCCTGCCTACCTAGCGCTACAATCACTGTACCCCGAATTAGCCCTAAAAAGGACTGTTGGTTTCTCAGGAGTTGTGGACTGAACAGTTGCAGACCTACACTAACTATTACAAGGACGATTCTGACCCTATGTCAGCAGCAGCTCTCCCTACATTCGCTAAGTCCGGAGCAGAATGCGGCGAGCAGGGCAGCGCCAGGTCTCTTATAGAACAGAACATGGTCCACAAGAACCAACGAAATGACCACAAAGTCCATATAAAGAAATATATAAAGAAGTCTTTATTACATTTAAGAACAATATAGATGGACAGAACAGAACAGAACAAATGGGACAGAGTACCACATGGTGTGCACAAATGCCTCACCAGTGTGTGAACCACCACAGGCACACAGAGTCAGGGAAGGAAAGCACCTGCATATAAATAAGTATATTGACAGCTCACAGAGGAGCTGAAGCAGACCACAATATAAATAACCATCCAGCTTAGTATAAGTGGCGGTGCCAATCCCTAGCAGAGATAGATAAACATAACGTCAGAGGATCTATACCTAAACAAGTAAATACAGCCAGAGCCAAGTTGAATATAAGGCAACCAAGCCACAGCGCTAATGTGCCGGCAGATATACAGAGCGGATCTTACCTCAATGTAGAGAGCAGTGTGCCGACCTTCCTGGAGTCCGTGTGTCAACCCCGACGCGCGTTTCGGTCGCACACCTTCTTCAGGAGGCTTGGTGAGAAGATGCCTAACGTGTGGTTATATACCATCCCATCCCGGAAGTACTTTCACGAAAAATGGAAGTAGCACTCCGTAACCATGGGGACTTAAATACAGCGTCCCCACCGCAACATTGCAGCGCGTAATATTAAAAGGATATAAAAGCAGCGGTCATCAAAGCCATGCCGGGGGGCCGCCTCATAACGCGCCACCCGCCAGATTATCACAGGGCCCTGTGTAGTGGACACGTCTCAGAGCGGACTCCCAGCAGGACAAAGAGAGAGGTGCGCATGCGCACATCTACATTGTGACCAAAGCCACCATATCAGTGCTGAGAATGTGCAGCGGGGAGGAAAAGGAGATGGTATCTACATATAAACATAAATACCCAACGAAATCACTGACCACAAACAGAAAAAACAATGCAACAAGCAGGTACATGGATGTAAAATTAAGCACAATGTCTGTGTCACACCAGTACCCATAAGGAGGACGGCCACACTCGGATTCCATATAAGAGCCGATGCCCAAAAAGGTAATAACTAACACAAAAGCATACGAATATCGCCACATAGATTGTGGCACTGACTTGGAAAATTATAATTTTAATTATAATTGTAATTTTAATTTTAATTATAATTTTCCAAGTCAGTGCCACATTGTGGTCTGCTTCAGCTCCTCTGTGAGCTGTCAATATACATATTTATATGCAGGTGCTTTCCTTCCCTGACTCCGTGTGCCTGTGGTGGTTCACACACTGGTGAGGCATTTGTGCACACCATGTGGTACTCTGTCCCATTTGTTCTGTTCTGTTCTGTCCATCTATATTGTTCTTAAATTTAATAAAGACTTCTTCATATATTTCTTTATATGGACTTTGTGGTCGTTTCTTTGGTTCTTGTGGACCATGTTCTGTTCTATAGTTATTAGCGACTAGTCCGTTTTCAGTCCTCCCCTTTTTGTGGGATCTATGAGTATACTCTCTGTATTATGCTGTGCTCTGTCGTGCTTTTAGCTAACTCAGGTGTCTTATAGACCTGATAAGTAAAAAGGGCAGCACACTGCAGCGCCAAAACATGCAATCTTGAAAACACGACATTTGAACTGCATTACTGCACTAGAAATATGAAAAATGAGAGCTTTTAGCGCATAAAAATGGCCATATTTATGTGTACCTCGTAGCCACTTTACGGCATCTCTCTTATACGAGGTCCTACGCTTGACCTACCTCGCTGAGAATAAACGTCTCCATCTGAATGGGTACATGTGAAACCTCTTCTTGGACTCAAATTCTCTCTTTCTGTGGAGGGGTATTGGACCTACTATAATTAAAACACCTGTGGCTAGGAGGCGGGGAGTGCACGATCAGAAGGCTAAAGAATACATTTCAAAAACCTGACCTGCACATCCAAACATAGACTAAGTGTGAACAGGTGCTGAACCCAGAGTCGCCAACTCGTATATAGTTAAGTAAAAAGGGCAGCACACTGCAGCGCCAAAACATGCAAACTTGAAAACACGAAATTTGAACTGCATTACTGCACTAGAAATATGAAAAATGAGAGCTTTTAGCGCATAAAAATGGCCATATTTATGTGTACCTCGTAGCCACTTTACGGCATCTCTCTTATACGAGGTCCTACGCTTGACCTACCTCGCTGAGAATAAACGTCTCCATCTGAATGGGTACATGTGAAACCTCTTCTTGGACTCAAATTCTCTCTTTCTGTGGAGGGGTATTGGACCTACTATAATTAAAACACCTGTGGCTAGGAGGCGGGGAGTGCACGATCAGAAGGCTAAAGAATACATTTCAAAAACCTGACCTGCACATCCAAACATAGACTGAGTGTGAACAGGTGCTGGACCCAGAGTCGCCAACTCGTATATAGTTAAGTAAAAAGGGCAGCACACTGCAGCGCCAAAACATGCAAACTTGAAAACACGAAATTTGAACTGCATTACTGCACTAGAAATATTAAAAATGAGAGCTTTTAGCGCATAAAAATGGCCATATTTATGTGTACCTCGTAGCCACTTTACGGCATCTCTCTTATACGAGGTCCTACGCTTGACCTACCTCGCTGAGAATAAACGTCTCCATCTGAATGGGTACATGTGAAACCTCTTCTTGGACTCAAATTCTCTCTTTCTGTGGAGGGGTATTGGACCTACTATAATTAAAACACCTGTGGCTAGGAGGCGGGGAGTGCACGATCAGAAGGCTAAAGAATACATTTCAAAAACCTGACCTGCACATCCAAACATAGACTAAGTGTGAACAGGTGCTGAACCCAGAGTCGCCAACTCGTATATAGTTAAGTAAAAAGGGCAGCACACTGCAGCGCCAAAACATGCAAACTTGAAAACACGAAATTTGAACTGCATTACTGCACTAGAAATATGAAAAATGAGAGCTTTTAGCGCATAAAAATGGCCATATTTATGTGTACCTCGTAGCCACTTTACGGCATCTCTCTTATACGAGGTCCTACGCTTGACCTACCTCGCTGAGAATAAACGTCTCCATCTGAATGGGTACATGTGAAACCTCTTCTTGGACTCAAATTCTCTCTTTCTGTGGAGGGGTATTGGACCTACTATAATTAAAACACCTGTGGCTAGGAGGCGGGGAGTGCACGATCAGAAGGCTAAAGAATACATTTCAAAAACCTGACCTGCACATCCAAACATAGACTGAGTGGGAACAGGTGCTGGACCCAAAGTCGCCAACTCGTATATAGTTAAGTAAAAAGGGCAGCACACTGCAGCGCCAAAACATGCAAACTTGAAAACACGAAATTTGAACTGCATTACTGCACTAGAAATATGAAAAATGAGAGCTTTTAGCGCATAAAAATGGCCATATTTATGTGTACCTCGTAGCCACTTTACGGCATCTCTCTTATACGAGGTCCTACGCTTGACCTACCTCGCTGAGAATAAACGTCTCCATCTGAATGGGTACATGTGAAACCTCTTCTTGGACTCAAATTCTCTCTTTCTGTGGAGGGGTATTGGACCTACTATAATTAAAACACCTGTGGCTAGGAGGCGGGGAGTGCACGATCAGAAGGCTAAAGAATACATTTCAAAAACCTGACCTGCACATCCAAACATAGACTGAGTGTGAACAGGTGCTGAACCCAGAGTCGCCAACTCGTATATAGTTAAGTAAAAAGGGCAGCACACTGCAGCGCCAAAACATGCAAACTTGAAAACACGAAATTTGAACTGCATTACTGCACTAGAAATATGAAAAATGAGAGCTTTTAGCGCATAAAAATGGCCATATTTATGTGTACCTCGTAGCCACTTTACGGCATCTCTCTTATACGAGGTCCTACGCTTGACATACCTCGCTGAGAATAAACGTCTCCATCTGAATGGGTACATGTGAAACCTCTTCTTGGACTCAAATTCTCTCTTTCTGTGGAGGGGTATTGGACCTACTATAATTAAAACACCTGTGGCTAGGAGGCGGGGAGTGCAATCCCAGAAATACTCGGTGCTCGCTGAGTACACCGAGCACAGTGAGTACCGAGTAGTGGCGAGCACGTTCACTCATCACTACCTGATATTGTAGCTTTATGAATCCAAACCTTATACATGGTCTCACAAATATGAATTTCTCATGAATAACTTAAAATCTTTGTGACTTTTTTTAGCATGCTTTACTGCATCCCCAATATATACTAAATAGCTACTTTGAAATAAAAAAATAAGTTCAAACGAAAACTAGAGATCAGCTTTTATTTAATACCAGAGATGCTTCTCCAGGAAATACTAACAGTGCACCCGTCACCTTTTCCACATCTTATAGCCTACGATATAACCAAATCATTAAAATCATACAAAAAAAATCTTCCTGTTATCAACCAGGATGACATGATTTTACAAACTATTTCTCACGGTTGTAGATTTGTGGCAAAGATGGGCCGTACTCTAGGTAACATGCTTTCTGTTATGTTTGCTAATGACAGGTGTTATGAAGGCAATCCAGAAACACAGTGTGCTTAGCGATCAGAGCGCACACAGTGATCTGACAAATACCCAAAAATACAAGAACGAGCTCTGAGACGTGGAAACTCTGTAGACTGCACACCTGATCCTATCCTAAACACAACTAAAAGCGGCTGTGGATTGCGCCTAACAACTACCTAGGCAACTCGGCACAGCCTAAGAAACTAGCTAGCCTGAAGATAGAAAAATAGGCCTGACTTGCCCCAGAGAAATTCCCCAAAGGAAAAGGCAGCCCCCCACAAATAATGACTGTGAGTAAGATGAAAAGACAAAACGTAGGGATGAAATAGATTCAGCAAAGTGGGGCCCGATATTCTAGGACAGAGCGAGGACAGTAAAGCAAACTTTGCAGTCTACAAAAAACCCTAAAGCAAAACCACGCAAAGGGGGCAAAAAAAACCCACCGTGCCGAACTAACGGCACGGCGGTACACCCTTTGCGTCTCAGAGCTTCCAGCAAAACAAAAGACAAGCTGGACAGAAAAAAAGCAACAAAAAAGCAAAAAGCACTTAGCTATACAGAGCAGCAGGTCACAGGAACAATCAGGAGAAGCTCAGATCCAACACTGAAACATTGACAAGGAGCAAGGATAGCAGCATCAGGCGGAGTTAAGTAATGAAGCAGTTAACGAGCTCACCAGAACACCTGAGGGAGGAAGCTCAGAAGCTGCAGTACCACTTGTGACCACAGGAGTGAATTCAGCCACAGAATTCACAACAGCTTTCATCTAGTCTGTTCCACAACAGTCCTAAAGGGACAAGTTCGTTGAAACCAACAGGTTTATTTAAATTTTGAGGAAATGGCTGCAACATGGCAGTCTTTGCTGCAGACAAAACAAAACTTTTTTTCTCATCTCTAGGAGACACACATCATATTGATAATTTTATTAACTGTAGTGTAATGTACTCTATATCTTTTGCAATTTATGCAGGGTGCAGTATATAGGATGCACTGTAAGAGAATTAAAACAAAGAATTTTGGAACATTTAAACATTATTGTCAAGAGAAATGGATCCTATTCTGGTGAAGCCAAGCATTTTGTTGCCGAACATGATGGTGATCTGTCAATTTAATTTTTTTTTAATAGAAAAAGTCCATTATTACCTGAGGTGAAGCAGTTTGCGAAAGTGACTTGTGTTAATGGAGGCACACTGGATATTAAATTTAGATAGCAAATACCCTAGAGGTATGAATTACAAAAGTTACCTTTTATATCTATTGAAGTTTTGTTATTTGTATTGTTACCTCTGTCAATTGATTCATATGTCGTTCTTCTTACACACTTATTATGCATCTTTCATTAATCATAGGTTTCTGTGATCCTGTCTAGTTTAAAAGTAGACTATTTTTTATTCTTGCTAAACTATGATTAAGAGCTTCCTGGAATCCAGAAATGCGTAATTTTTGTAACCCTGTTTGTCCTTCTTATGGTTTGCTAAATAAAGTCCTTTTTTGAGCTGCTGGAAGTGCTGCTCTCCATCTTTTTTCCTTCTATTGCTGCTGTGCTGCACCAGCTAGAGATATGTCACCAACCGGTTTTTGCCTCCCATTGACTCTAATCTTACCAGCTCGGTAAGGCTGGTTTCACACTTGCGTTTCAAAACGCATGCGTTTAAAAAAAAACCGCATGGTGAAAAAACGCATGTAAACGCGTGCAAACGCTGCATTTTTTTGATGCATGCATTTTTGCATGTGGTGAAAAAAACGCGGCGTTTTGTCGCGATTACATGCGTTTTTTCATGCGTTTGCGTTTTTTAAACGCATGCAGATAAATGTGTGACAGCTGCCAATCATCAAAATAAAGTAAAAAACCCACTATAAACAGAAAGAGCTAGGGTGAGGGGTAGGGTTAGGGGTAGGGATCCTAACCCTAACCCTAACCCTAAAGGGATCCTAACCCTAACCCTAAAGGGATCCTAACCCTAACCCTACGCCTACCCGTAACCCTAACACTACCCCTAACCCTAACCCTACTCTTAAAGGGATTAGGGTTAGGGTTAGGGGTAGGGTTAGTGTTAGGGGTAGGGGTAGGGTTAGAATTAGGGTTAGGGGTAGGGGTAGGGTTAGGGGTAGGATCCCTTTATCAATTTTGTAGTGTGGGGTGGTTTATCAGTGTTTTTTTTTTTTTTTTTTATACGCATGCGTTTCTAACGCATGCAAACGCATGTGGTTAAAAACGCATGCGTTTACATAGACAGCAATGCATTTTTTGCCGCATAAAAATGCATGCGTTTTTTGCGGCAAAAAAAACGCCGCTAAAAATACTACATGTTGCAACACAACGCATGCAGAAAAAACGCATGCGTTGCAAAAACGCGTCAAAACGCATACAAAAAACGCATGCGTTTTTAATGTTAAATATAGGGGAAAAACGCATGCGTTTTTTGCGTTTTTACCGCAAAAACGCAAAAAAAAAAACCGCAAATGTGAAACCACCCTCAGCTCCAACCACCACCTTTTTTTCTACCTCAACAGCCACTTTAATGGAGATTCCCATCTAGAAGCAAATTGTGGCATGTTTGGTCTCAGAACTGCATCAATTCTTCATGAGATTAGAGGTCACTCTGTGAGGGAGTGGTTCTGCAAAAGTATTGAAGAATGTTGACAGAAAAAGCTTCCGTCATATGCCAATAAATTAGATGGAGGTCTGACATGGTCTGAACAGCATGTTCCTTCTGGCTCCAGAGATGCTCTATAGGATTAATATGTAGAGACTGAAGACCAGGGAAACAAGGAAAGCTCAGTGCCATGTACCTGAGAACAAACAATCCATGTGATGACTTTATAACGTTTGTGACATTGTACAAGCAAATACCAAGTGTCTCCTAGTGTTGGGCAAGGCCGTCTGCCAATGGACTCTAGCACAATGGAACATTGTTCTGTGTAGTTAGAAATCATGCTTGTCTTTCTGACAATCTGATGAATGCGTCTGTGTTTGAAGAATGCCAGATGAATGTTTGTCAGAATAACATTACCTGACTGACTGCATTGTGCCAACTGCAAAGTTTGATGTAGGAACTATAATATTCTGGTATTGTTTTTAAGGGTTTTGCCTAGGCCTCTTTATTCCAGTGACATTTTCAGGGAAATCGTAACGCTTCAGTATATATGCTATTTCAGACGGTTGTATGCATCTTTGTGAAGACAGTTTGAGGAACGCTTTTTTCTATTCTATCATGGCTGTCCTCTGCTGCACAAACATGATCCTTAAAGGCATTGTTCACATGCTTACACCAGGCTGTTGCTAGAGCAGATTTCAGCTGATTTGTAAAGGTACCAGTTGTCAGATTCACACCAGTCTAATATTGCTCGCTTATCCCTTGGATAAGATATCAATTTAATTAGTTCTGGGGAATCCTTTGAATGGCTCACCTAAAGGTGCTTCATATCCCTATAAAATTTCACCATTATAATATGTTTTGGGGTAATATAGGATGATTGAGTACAACACGGATGTTTTACTAGACTACTTCAAGGTTCACCCTAGATCAGGGGTGTCAAACTGCATTCCTCGAGGGCCTCAAACCATGCGTGTTTTCAAGATCTCCTTAGCATTGCACAAGGTGCTGGAGTCATTCTCTGCAGGTGATTAAATTATCACATGTGCAATACAAGGAAATCCTGAAAACATGACCTGTTTACAGCCCTCGAGAAATGCAGTTTGACACCCCTGCCCTAGATGAACCTGAGATTCTTTAATATTACTAAAACCTTCTCAAAAGTTTACTATTAATCTTTATCTCTGAAATATACTTTCTGTTAACAGTATTTTTTTTATCTGATCTGTATGTGTAAACTGTAAGCTCTAAGGGTCTGTTTGCACTGTGTTTCTGCAGTAGTTTTGGTGGTCCTGCTTAAATCCGCCCTAAAAATTTAATTCTGATGAACCCCTGAAGGGACCATAAGTAATGACACCACTGGAGTTTAAATGAGCTTATTGAGTTGTGCTTCCAGCTTCTAAATTCAAGAAAGACAACCACCCTGCTTTTATGGGATTGGCAACAGCAGCCGAGTATTTACACTCCTGGATAGATGTTGAACACAACACCCAAAGGTGAGATTGCTTAAACACAAGGGAGGAATTCATCCCTACTACCATCGTCATTTTTTACACATTATCCTAATACCACTTTTCTCAAGCTGCAAAGATCTTAAGCTGAAAGAATGGACAATTTCTGAAAAAGGGACAAATGGAGTACATTTGAACTCAGTTCATCTCAAGGCAGTGTCAGGGGTTCATCAGAATTTTAACTTTAGGGGGATTCAGGTAGAATTCCAAACTCACTGTGTGAACAGGGCTTAGTATGCAACTCATTAGTAACCATTAAAGTTGACATTCAAGGTCAATCTAGTTCAATCATACAAAACATTTTACGGAGAAAATAAAATAGGTGACAAAATACATGGATTTATAAACAAGATAAGATTTCAAGCTGTTTTTCTTTGGCTTTGGATGAAGAAAATCATATTTTTCCCTTAACCCTTCCTCCATACACACCTACCCTCTTCCACACTACTTCGCTTTGTTTTCCGCAGCTAGCTATTCATTATGGCATCTCAACAAGTTAATCTTACTGAATGTTAATGTGAATGGCCTCTAATGAATATTATTTTGTGTTAAGATTCCACATATTTTTTTAAATATTTTTTTTAATATTCAGGTGCATCTCGCAAAATTAGAAAATCATCAAAAAAATAATTTATTTCAGTTCTTCAATACAAAAAGTAAAACTCATATATTATATAGAGTCATTACAGAGTGATCTATTGCAAGTGTTTATTTCTGTTAATGTTGATGATTATGGCTTATCATCAACATTAACAGAAATAAACACTTTAAATATATCAGTCTGTTTGTAATGACTATATAATATATGATTTTCACTTTTTGAATTGAAAAACTGAAATAGATAACTTTTTGATGATGCATGTTAACGGCAAGTAGAGCTCAGTGTTTATGATACAATGCTCCAAATAGAAATCTCTCCTGGCACGTGCCATTGAGAATGGCTTTGGGAATTTCTGTATTTTAAGTCAAATTTACAGAACAGTTATTTATTTCACCCATCTAATCCAGCATGCTGGATTAGATTACATCAGTTTATGATCAATATGTCAATTTTTATTATCATTCTGTCATCCGTATGCAAAAAAAAACAATAATGGAGGTTTCTGAAGCTTGTAAAATGAACAACACAAGATATGACTAAAATGGCATCCTTTTTGTTCACTGACTCATTAAATGACACAGTGGCCATATTTATTATAGTCATGAAAATAAATGTTTCTATGATTTATGATGATTGTTCAAAGCATAGCTGATGAGGGGCCAGTTGCTCTCATTATAATATTTTGTGTGCCACCATTGATGGAAAGGGAGCTTTCCTAAAGCTCTAGAGCCTGCAATAGAGAATGGCATCGAAGCTGCATGGGCACACGTGGGCACGCGTCTTTTTTGTGACGTGACTGCACTGGAGAGATGATGTCATTGTGCTAGAATGTATGCATCGGCCATAGGAGTAAGTGGAGCCCCAGGAGATTGTGTGGAAAGGCAAATAGTAAAAACTCTATTTTTAAATAAAGTGAATGAAATGGGGGTGGAGAGAGGAAAATATATTGAAATGAATTGAGGGTGGGAAGTGTGAGAGAGGAAATTATAATTAATTGAGGGTAGGAGAAGGACAGAGTACATAACATAATGAATTGGGGGGAGAGAGGCATGCAAATATATTAAATGAAGAGGCATGTAATTATAAAGAATCAGGGGATATGTAATTATAATAAATTGGGGGTGGGAGGAACACAGTAGTGAGGTGCCGAGAATGCAGGTGATTGACTGGTAATAAATTGGTATTAGAGTACACTGGCTAATCAATTTGTTAACGGATGTAAATATTTATTTACTTTATAAGGAAATGTGTACACGAACCAATTGGCAGGAGTAAACGATCACCAATCGGTAAAGCATTACCAATCAGCAGTTATTTACTGCAGTCAGTCTTTTTAAAAGGGTTATTAAACGATGCACACTGAGGAATTCTTCCCACATTATAAAGCATCCCGTTATTATATATAGCACTGTCCATTATTACATAGCATTCCCTGCTGATATATATATATCACAATTCTGTATTATATAGCATCCTCTCTTATTGTATAGAATCCTCTATTGCACAAGATTCATAGCTAACACTGTCATTTTGCATTTGCAGATAGGCACTAGAGCACCTGTGTGTTAAGCACTTGACCTATCACATGATTTCCCGATACATCGGGTGCTAAGGGGGCCCATGCCCTCTAAACTGCACTTGGCTCTGGATACACTTAATCCGCTCCTGATCTCCAGAGTTGTTCAAGATATTAAAATATGAGGTATATGCAAAACAACAGAAATTTGATTAATAGGGATGCAAAACAAGCAATTTTTTAAGAAGGGTGTTTGCTTTGCAAAAGTATCAAAACAAACAAAAGTAAATTGTATGTGGTTTCAATTATACTTGACCCTCTGAATACACATAGCAGGTTATTTAAAGTATAAATAAAATGCTAAGTGACAATCAAAGAAACAAACACCCCAAAATTGCAGAATTGCTATCATTCTTGTACTCCCAAGGGTTTCATAAAATGTAGTCAATAAAATGTACATTCCACAAGTTAAGATTATTATCCTCTTCACACCGAAACCTGTTTTGACACTCATGACCAAGCCAAATTTTTCAATTCTGACCAGTGTCATTTTATGTGGTAATAGAACTGGAATGATTCAACATATCCTGGTGATTTCAATAATGATTTTTCATGATGCATCGTACTTCATGATAGAGGTAAATTTAGGCCAATATAATTTTCTTTTTTTATGAGAATATCGAAAATTTGAATAAAATTTAAACTGTTGTAATCTTGAAATTTATAATCATAGAGTAATATTGTGCAAAATTGTTAATAAACACATTTATTACACTCCTACTTTACATCAGCATCATTTTTGAAAAATAACATTTTTCAATTAGTAAGTTAAAAGTGTTAATAGTCTATCAGCATTTTTTTATTTTTCCAACAAAATTTACAAAATCAATTTTTTTTGGACCACATCACATTGGAACGGACAGAGACTTTAAGGTACCTATGTGACAGAAAATACTCAAAAGTGACACTATTTTAATAACTGCTCCCATCAATGGGCCGAAAAAAAAGTTTAAATGCTTTATTAACTGTTCAAGTGCTTCTCAGGATTTAATGCAATGTGGAAGGAAACATTGAAAATTTTAATTTTGCTGTAAAAGTTATCCATGTAGAGGTGATAACCCTGAGCCAGAAGTAGGTGCCCCAATTCCCACACAATTGTCTTACTCATGGCCAGGACAGGAGAGCATTCAGGGGGTCCCTCAATTTGCACATGGTAAATCTGTTGGTATATCCTGAGATGCTGTCGTACAGGTTGTACAGTTTAGTTCCGTATTGTATACATTTTAAGCTCCCTTTGAAATTAATAAGAGATGGTGATGATGAGCGAATATACTCGTTACTCGAGATTTCCCGAGCACGCTCGGGGGTCCTCCGAGTAATTTTTAGTGCTCGGAGTTTTAGTTTTTAGCGCCGCAGCTGAATGATTTACATCTGTTAGCCAGCATAAGTACATGTGGGGGTTGCATGGTTGCTAGGGAAAACGGCGCTAAAAACTAAAACTTAGAGCACTAAAAAATACTCGGAGGACACCGGAGCAAGCTCGGGAAATCTCGAGTAACGAGTATATTTGCTCATTACTAGTGTTGAGCATTCTGATACTGCAAATATCGGGTATCGGCCGATATTTGCTGTATCGGAATTCCGATACGGAGTTCCGATATTTTTGCGATATCGGAAATCGGAATCGGAAGTTCCTATAAGTTCCCAGTCTTCTTCGGCGTGAGCGGTGCGTATGGTTCCCAGGGTCTGGAGGAGAGGAGACTCTCCTTCAAGCCCTGAGATCCATATTCATGTAAAAAATAAAGAATAAAAATAAAAAATATGGATATGCTAACCCCTCCGACGAACCCTGGCTGTCACCGCTGCAAGCGTCTGCCTCCGTATATCAATATTTTTTATTTTTATTCTTTATTTTACACATGAATCTTAATCCCGATACCGATTCCCGATATCACAAAAATATCGGAACTCGGTATCGGAATTCCGATACCGCAAATATCGGCCGATACCTGATACTTGCGGTATCGGAATGCTCAACACTACTCATCACTAGTGTTGAGCATTCCGATACCGCAAGTATCGGGTATCGGCCGATATTTGCGGTATCGGAATTCCGATACTGAGTTCCGATACTTTAAGTATATTGGAAACCGGAATCGGAAATTCCCATAATGCAAACTCCCGGTTTTATTTAAATCAGCCAATGAGGAATGATTAGAAGTGTGGGCACATCCTGATCTGCATGGTACCATGTAACTACTGGCATGGCTGTGATTGGCTGCTGAAATGATGTGAAGACACCCTATAAAAGTCACCGCCGCCATTTTGGGCTCACTCTGCTGTGAATTCAGTTAGGGACAGGACGCTGTGTTCTGACTGAGGGCCAGTTTAGAGATAGCGATTTGCTTCATTGTGCTTTACCCAGGCTAATGTAGCAACCGCTGTGTGAGAACCTTGCTTTTGCCTTGCAGCGCTGTTCACAGCTGTCTGCAAGGTCTGTGTGTGAGTGCAGCTCGCTTTGTTGTCTATCCACAGCCACAGCCGGTCGTGGTCAGCTCAGGGTGCGTCACTGCCTCATACTGCTCAATCCATTGTCCTTTTTTGCTATTAGTGCAGCCTGTTGCACATTTTTTCAAATATATCCTATATTAGTGGCTTTCCATCTGTATCCTGCTAGATTGTGGAAAAACACTATATAGGATTAGATAGAGGAGCTTTTCTTGGCCTTGCAGTGCCGTTCTCGGCTGTCTGAATGGTCTGTGTGTAAGTGCAGCTCGCTTTGTAGTCTGTCCGCAGCCACAGCCGGTTGTGGTCAGCTCAGGGTGCGTCACTGCCTCATACTGCTGAATCCATTGTCCTTAATTGCAATTAGTGCAGCCAGCTGCACATTTTTCAAAAATATCCTATTAGTGGCTTTCCATCCGTATCCCGCTAGATTGTGGAAAAACACTATATAGGATTAGATAGAGGAGCTTTTCTTGGCCTTGCAGCGCCATTCTCGGCTGTCTGCACGGTCTGTGTGTGAGTACTGCGCTCACTCTGTAGTGTCTGTTGTGCGAAACAAACCCAAAGTTTATAAAGTTCACCAAACACTCCACTTTACCGTTGTGTAGGCCACATAAGCTCATAATAAAGTGTAGTCCACACTTCATAAATAAGTGTTTCTTATACCTGTTAGCATCTGTTCAGGAATAAGCACACAAAGCCCTTAGTACTTTTCTGCCTATCTTTATCAGTCTATCAAGATGAAGAAGGCAGGGAGTAAGGCACGTGGGCGTGGGCGTGGAGCAGGGAGAGGATGTGGGGATTCTGAGCCTGCTGCGGGCACCGGTGACTCATCATCCCCCAGTTTTAGCAGGGAGCAGACCTTCATGCGCAGCTTTGTAGTTGCTCGCCGTACTGTTGTGAATTCTGCTTTTGGGCTCCTGTTATGCTGTGCTATCAGGCAACACAGTGTGCAGTAATCAGCGCACATACAGTGATATGGCAATAACCCAAAAAACAATAGAACAAGCTCTGAGACGTGGAATCTCTGCAGACTGCAATACCTGAACCTATCCTCACACAACTAAAAGCAGCAGTGGATTGCGCCTAACACTACCTATGCAACTCGGCACTGCCTGAGGAGCTGACTAGCCTGAAGATAGAAATACAAGCCTGACTTGCCTCAGAGAAATACCCCAAAGGAATAGGCAGCCCCCCACATATAATGACTGTTAGCAAGATGAAAAGACAAAACGTAGGAATGAAATAGATTCAGCAAAGTGAGGCCCGATATTCTAGACAGAGCGAGGATAGCAAAGAGAACTATGCAGTCTACAAAAAACCCTAAAGCAGAACCACGCAAAGGGGAGCAAAAAGACCCACCGTGCCGAACTAACGGCACGGCGGTGCACCCTTTGCGTCTCAGAGCTTCCAGCAAAAGAGAATAGCACAGCTGGACAGAAAAAACGGAACAAAAACAAAGTAACACTTATCTAGCAGAGCAGCAGGCCACAGGAAAGATGCAGTAGCTCAGATCCAACACTGGAACATTGACAAGGAGCAAGGAAGACAGACTCAGGTGGAGCTAAATAGCAAGGCAGCCAACGAGCTCACCAAAACACCTGCCGCAATACCACTTGTGACCACAGGAGTGAATTCAGCCACAGAATTCACAACAGTACCCCCCCCTTGAGGAGGGGTCACTGAACCCTCACCAGAACCCCCAGGCCGACCAGGATGAGCCACATGAAAGGCACGAACAAGATCTGGGGCATGGACATCAGAGGCAAAAACCCAGGAATCATCCTCCTGAGCATAGCCCTTCCATTTGACCAGATACTGGAGTTTCCGTCTAGAGACACGAGAATCCAAAATTTTCTCCACAATATACTCCAATTCCCCCTCAGATATCAATGGCAAGGGATACTGAAACTTAACAGTGATCTTATTAAGAAGGCGGTAATCAATACACGGTCTTAGCGAACCATCCTTTTTGGCTACAAAAAAGAACCCTGCTCCCAATGGTGATGACGATGGGCGAATATGTCCCTTCTCCAGGGATTCTTTCACATAACTGCGCATAGCGGTGTGTTCAGGCACGGACAAATTAAATAAACGACCCTTAGGGAATTTACTACCAGGAATCAAATTGATAGCACAATCACAATTCCTATGCGGAGGTAGGGCATCAGACTTGGGCTCTTCAAATACATCCTGAAAGTCAGACAAGAACTCTGGGATGTCAGAAGGAATGGATGACGAAATAGACAAAAATGGAACATCACCATGTACTCCCTGACAACCCCAGCTGGTTACCGACATAGAGTTCCAATCTAATACTGGATTATGGGTTTGTAGCCATGGCAACCCCAACACGACCACATCATGCAGATTATGCAGTACCAGAAAGCGAATAACTTCCTGATGTGCAGGAGCCATGCACATGGTCAGCTGGGCCCAGTACTGAGGCTTATTCTTGGCCAAAGGTGTAGCATCAATTCCTCTCAACGGAATAGGACACCGCAAAGGCTCCAAGAAAAATCCACAACGTTTAGCATAATCCAAATCCATCAGATTCAGGGCAGCGCCTGAATCCACAAACGCCATGACAGAATACGATGACAAAGAGCATATCAAGGTAATGGACAGAAGGAATTTGGACTGTACAGTACCAATGACGGCAGAGCTATCGAACCGCCTAGTGCGCTTAGGACAATTAGAAATAGCATGAGTGGAATCACCACAGTAGAAACACAGCCTGTTCAGACGTCTGTGTTCTTGCCGTTCAACTTTAGTCATAGTCCTGTCGCACTGCATAGGCTCAGGTTTACTCTCAGACAATACCGCCAGATGGTGCACAGATTTACGCTCGCGCAAGCGACGACCGATCTGAATGGCCAAGGACATAGACTCATTCAAACCAGCAGGCATAGGAAATCCCACCATGACATCCTTAAGAGCTTCAGAGAGACCCTTTCTGAACCAAGCCGCCAGTGCAGATTCATTCCACAGAGTGAGTACTGACCACTTCCTAAATTTCTGACAATATACTTCTACATCATCCTGACCCTGGCATAAAGCCAGCAAATTTTTCTCAGCCTGATCCACTGAATTAGGCTCATCGTAAAGCAATCCAAGCGCCTGGAAAAACGCATCAACATTACTCAATGCAGGGTCTCCTGGCGCAAGAGAAAACGCCCAGTCCTGTGGGTCGCCGCGCAAAAAAGAAATAATAATCAAAACCTGTTGAATAGGATTACCAGAAGAATGAGGTTTCAAGGCCAGAAATAGCTTACAATTATTTTTGAAGCTCAGGAACTTAGTTCTGTCACCAAAAAACAAATCAGGAATAGGAATTCTTGGTTCTAGCATAGATTTCTGATCAATTGTATCTTGAATCTTTTGTACATTTATAACGAGATTATCCATTGAGGAGCACAGAGCCTGAATATCCATGTCCACAGCTGTGTCCTGAAGCACTCTAATGTCTAGGGGAAAAAAAAAAAAAAAAAACTGAAGACAGAGCTGAGGAAAAAAAAAAATGAGGTCAGGACTTCTTTTTTCCCTCTATTGAGAATCATTGGTTTGGCTCCTTGTACTGTTATGCTGTGCTATCAGGCAACACAGTGTGCAGTAATCAGCGCACATACAGTGATATGGCAATAACCCAAAAAACAATAGAACAAGCTCTGAGACGTGGAATCTCTGCAGACTGCAATACCTGAACCTATCCTCACACAACTAAAAGGAGCAGTGGATTGCGCCTAACACTACCTATGCAACTCGGCACTGCCTGAGGAGCTGACTAGCCTGAAGATAGAAATACAAGCCTGACTTGCCTCAGAGAAATACCCCAAAGGAATAGGCAGCCCCCCACATATAATGACTGTTAGCAAGATGAAAAGACAAAACGTAGGAATGAAATAGATTCAGCAAAGTGAGGCCCGATATTCTAGACAGAGCGAGGATAGCAAAGAGAACTATGCAGTCTACAAAAAACCCTAAAGCAGAACCACGCAAAGGGGAGCAAAAAGACCCACCGTGCCGAACTAACGGCACGGCGGTGCACCCTTTGCGTCTCAGAGCTTCCAGCAAAAGAGAATAGCACAGCTGGACAGAAAAAACGGAACAAAAACAAAGTAACACTTATCTAGCAGAGCAGCAGGCCACAGGAAAGATGCAGTAGCTCAGATCCAACACTGGAACATTGACAAGGAGCAAGGAAGACAGACTCAGGTGGAGCTAAATAGCAAGGCAGCCAACGAGCTCACCAAAACACCTGAGGGAGGAAGCCCAGAGGCCGCAATACCACTTGTGACCACAGGAGTGAATTCAGCCACAGAATTCACAACAGGCTCCCTCCGGTGGTTGTAGGTGGTAATGCAGTTGTCTCTGGGCTGCAGTCCTGGACAGGTGTATCTGCTGATTGCAATTCTGACTGGGGTATTTAGGTTTGCAGGACTCATTAGTCCTTTCCAGTTGTCAATGTTTCTTGGGAAGTGTTGGATCTCTGTCTGGCTTCTCCTGCTTAGCTGCCAATTCAGCAAAGATAAGTGTCTGTTTCTTTTTCTATGGCACACAAGCTGTGTGCTTGTTTTTTGATTGTATTCCTGCTCTGAGTTTTGTAGTCTCTGGAGTTGCAGATATACGTTCCACGTCTTTCGTTAGATGGAGGAATTTTTTGTATAATCTGCTGTGGATATTTTTGGAAGGGTTTTAATACTGACCGCACAGAACTCTGTCCTATCCTTTCCTATTTTAGCTAGATTGGCCTCTTGTGCTAAATCCTGTTTTCTGACTGTGTGTGTCTTTCCTCTCCTACTCACAGCCAATATTTGTGGGGGGCTGCCTATCCTTTGGGGTTCTGCTCTGAGGCAAGGTAGTATTCCTATTTCCATCTTTAGGGGTATTTAGTCCTCCGGCTGTGACGAGGTGTCTAGGGCTTGTTAGATACACCCCACGTCTACTTCTAGTTGCGGTGTTAAGATCAGGATTTGCGGTCAGTATAGTTACCACCTACTCCAGTGAAGGTTTCCATGCTGCTCCAAGGTCACCGGATCATAACACCGTACCCCGCTGCTGCGGGACGAACAAATTGAAGCCGTTGTCAGATGGATGACAGCTAATGCATTGACTTCAATTAGTGCCACATCCTCTCAGGCACAGAGCACTGAAGAGCAACCATCTGTCACGATATTGTATGAAGTATAATATGATGTTGTAGCTTTGCCCTTCAGCCCATGCTGGGGGCTAAAACTCCCCCCCTTCTCTCTCTGGCACTTTTTACTTCTTTGTGTCAGAATTTATGGTAGAAGAGGGTTTTATTGCCCTGGCCATATATTCCAGGCTCGAAGCAAGTTACTCGTCCCCCTCCCATCTGTATTAGCTGGGACTGGTGTAGAAGTCTCCAAAATCCATGAGGGTCTTTGTTCTAATATGATAAGATTCTGGGCCACTGACTTGGGCTAAGATAATAATAAATACATATTGCTAATGTCCATCGGCGCATCTTTCCATCACTGTAAGCAGGAGTCTCCAAGTCCAACAGGGACAGAGTATGGATTTCTCTGGAATGGAGTGTCCCTACTAGCCTGAATTTTGTATCTATAGAGATCAAATCCTAATACAAGATGAATGCTGGGTGTGTTATGATCCTGACATGTTCTGTAGCGGAGATACAGGCATTAGACAAACCTGTGTTAAATCTAGTAAGACTGAAGAGATAGGAGGGTCTGGGTAAGCCTACCCTGTTGGTGATGTCAAGGGCTGCGGTTTATAAGTTTCTGACAGACCCCCAGCAGATAGTTTTTACCTGGGAAGCCCTGACTGCTAGCCTGATGCATTGGGGCATATGGAAACTAGCCTGGTTGCCTGCAATGCTCTGAACACATGTAAGTGTTGATTTCTCATTTAACCCATGTTATTTTTATAATTACCTTGTACATATTTTCAATTGTCTCATATTGTAACATCTTTATATAACTGTTTATAAACACTGCCTTAAACCTTTGATGGAGTATAATATTTAATACTAGATTCGTTCTTCCTGCTCTAAAACGTGCCCTAAGTCTTCTGAAGGGAATTACGCTACTGTTTTGGGTTAGCTTTGGACCCGTTTAATCGAAGCTGGTGGCAGCATACCTTTGTACAGTGCCTTTGGGAGTCATTGTAGCGACTGCGGCGTTGATAATTATTGTTCCTGTCTGAGTGGGAGCAGTTAATCGCGTCACTGCATCGTGCCCAATAGCCAGTACATAGCAGGCAGCCTTTCTGGCGACTAATTAAACTTGGTGCAGTACCTAATCTGACCTGAGAGTAAGGGGGGCGCCAGAGAGCTGCAAGTTTTAAGTGGAACTGTAAGTGGGATATACATAAATCCCTGCAGTTAGTAGTATTTTGAAGAGCAGTGGGATACCTAAAATAAGCCCCTGCTGTAAACTGAGAGGTCAATAGCTTGTGTTTTTTTCATCACATTGTGGAGTGGAGGGATAACTAAGATAATCCCCCTGCACATGTGATAGCCGTCTGTTGGCCTAAAGTCACCCCGACCCGTGACGTGGGGGTGACGGTCACGGTGTGAATCGTGAAACCCTCTGTCTCTTCACCACCTGCCAAATTGCCCAGGCAGTCAGAGAGCCCAGGACAGGAGCCATCTCTACTTCTGTTCTCTGAATCTCTTGGCTTTTAAACAGGGGGCCAGCCAAGCAGCATTCGAGAATCAGAAGAAGAGGCTGTATGCAGTGCTGCCCAACAGCTTTGTCTCTCTGAATCAGAAGAGGCGGGTGGGACAATGCCTCCGGTTACCACATCTCAATACGCATCTGATGATGAGACTCAGGTGCCACTTTCTGGTGCATACTGTGCTGCCGAGACTACCCAGGAGAAGCAGTTGGTGGAAGAGGGTAGCATAGGTGATGAGGTCCTCGACCCATCATGGCGTGAGGAACAGGAAGGTGGTGGGAGCAGCTCTGAGGAAGAGATTCACCGAACGGCCGGGAGAGGGAGGGGGAAGACTGTGGTGCCCGTAGCCTCCACTTCGGCACCCATTAGGAGCATGCCACTTCCAAAAGCCAAAGCGGGTGCTCCCAAGACTTGCAGTGCCTGGTCCTTTTTTGACACAGTTGTAACATAGTAACATAGTTAGTAAGGCCGAAAAAAGACATTTGTCCATCCAGTTCAGCCTATATTTTCCATCATAATAAATTCCCAGATCTACGTCCTTCTACAGAACCTAATTGTATGATACAATATTGTTCTGCTCCAGGAAGACATCCAGGCCTCTCTTGAACCCCTCGACTGAGTTCGCCATCACCACCTCCTCAGGCAAGCAATTCCAGATTCTCACTGCCCTAACAGTAAAGAATCCTCTTCTATGTTGGTGGAAAAACCTTCTCTCCTCCAGACGCAAAGAATGCCCCCTTGTGCCCGTCACCTTCCTTGGTATAAACAGATCCTCAGCGAGATATTTGTATTGTCCCCTTATATACTTATACATGGTTATTAGATCGCCCCTCAGTCGTCTTTTTTCTAGACTAAATAATCCTAATTTCGCTAATCTATCTGGGTATTGTAGTTCTCCCATCCCCTTTATTAATTTTGTTGCCCTCCTTTGTACTCTCTCTAGTTCCATTATATCCTTCCTGAGCACCGGTGCCCAAAACTGGACACAGTACTCCATGTGCGGTCTAACTAGGGATTTGTACAGAGGCAGTATAATGCTCTCATCATGTGTATCCAGACCTCTTTTAATGCACCCCATGATCCTGTTTGCCTTGGCAGCTGCTGCCTGGCACTGGCTGCTCCAGGTAAGTTTATCATTAACTAGGATCCCCAAGTCCTTCTCCCTGTCAGATTTACCCAGTGGTTTCCCATTCAGTGTGTAATGGTGACATTGATTCCTTCTTCCCATGTGTATAACCTTACATTTATCATTGTTAAACCTCATCTGCCACCTTTCAGCCCAAGTTTCCAACTTATCCAGATCCATCTGTAGCAGAATACTATCTTCTCTTGTATTAACTGCTTTACATAGTTTTGTATCATCTGCAAATATCGATATTTTACTGTGTAAACCTTCTACCAGATCATTAATGAATATGTTGAAGAGAACAGGTCCCAATACTGACCCCTGCGGTACCCCACTGGTCACAGCGACCCAGTTAGAGACTATACCATTTATAACCACCCTCTGCTTTCTATCACTAAGCCAGTTACTAACCCATTTACACACAATTTCCCCCAGACCAAGCATTCTCATTTTGTGTACCAACCTCTTGTGCGGCACGGTATCAAACGCTTTGGAAAAATCGAGATATACCACGTCCAATGACTCACCGTGGTCCAGCCTATAGCTTACCTCTTCATAAAAACTGATTAGATTGGTTTGACAGGAGCGATTTCTCATAAACCCATGCTGATATGGAGTTAAACAGTTATTCTCATTGAGATAATCCAGAATAACATCCCTCAGAAACCCTTCAAATATTTTACCAACAATAGAGGTTAGACTTACTGGCCTATAATTTCCAGGTTCACTTTTAGAGCCCTTTTTGAATATTGGCACCACATTTGCTATGCGCCAATCCTGCGGAACAGACCCTGTCGCTATAGAGTCCCTAAAAATAAGAAATAATGGTTTATCTATTACATTACTTAGTTCTCTTAGTACTCGTGGGTGTATGCCATCCGGACCCGGAGATTTATCTATTTTAATCTTATTTAGCCGGTTTCGCACCTCTTCTTGGGTTAGATTGGTGACCCTTAATATAGGGTTTTCATTGTTTCTTGGAATTTCACCTAGCATTTCATTTTCCACCGTGAATACCGTGGAGAAGAAGGTGTTTAACCCCTTCAAGACCCAGCCTATTTTGACCTTAAAGACCTTGCCGTTTTTTGCAATTCTGACCAGTGTCCCTTTATGAGGTAATAACTCAGGAACGCTTCAACGGATCCTAGCGGTTCTGAGATTGTTTTTTCGTGACATATTGGGCTTCATGTTAGTGGTAAATTTAGGTCAATAAATTCTGCATTTATTTGTGATAAACACGGAAATTTGGCGAAAATTTTGAAAATTTCGCAATTTTCACATTTTGAATTTTTATTCTGTTAAACCAGAGAGATATGTGACACAAAATAGTTAATAAATAACATTTCCCACATGTTTACTTTACATCAGCACAATTTTGGAAACAAAATTTTTTTTTGTTAGGAAGTTATAAGGGTTAAAATTCGACCAGCGATTTGTCATTTTTACAACGAAATTTACAAAACCATTTTTTTTAGGGACCACCTCACATTTGAAGTCAGTTTGAGGGGTCTATATGGCTGAAAATACCCAAAAGTGACACCATTCTAAAAACTGCACCCCTCAAGGTACTCAAAACCACATTCAAGAAGTTTATTAACCCTTCAGGTGCTTCACAGCAGCAGAAGCAACATGGAAGGAAAAAATGAACATTTAACTTTTTAGTCACAAAAATTATCTTTTAGCAACAATTTTTTTATTTTCCCAATGGTAAAAGGAGAAACTGAACCACGAAAGTTGTTGTCCAATTTGTCCTGAGTACGCTGATACCTCATATGTGGGGGTAAACCACTGTTTTGGCGCACGGCAGGGCTTGGAAGGGAAGGAGCGCCATTTGACTTTTTGAATCAAAAATTGGCTCCACTCTTTAGCGGACACCATGTCACGTTTGGAGAGCCCCCGTGTGCCTAAAAATTGGAGCTCCCCCACAAGTGACCCCATTTTGGAAACTAGACGCCCCAAGGAACTTATCTAGATGCATAGTGAGCACTTTGAACCCCCAGGTGCTTCACAAATTGATCCGTAAAAATGAAAAAGTACTTTTTTTTCACAAAAAAATTCTTTTAGCCTCAATTTTTTCATTTTCACATGGGCAACAGGATAAAATGGATCCTAAAATGTGTTGGGCAATTTCTCCTGAGTACACCAATACCTCACATGTGGAGGTAAACCACTGTTTGGGCACATGGTAAGGCTCGGAAGGGAAGGAGCGCCATTTGACTTTTTGAATGAAAAATTATTTCCATCGTTAGCGGACACCATGTCGCGTTTGGATAGCTCCTGTGTGCCTAAACATTGGCGCTCCCCCACAAGTGACCCCATTTTGGAAACTAGACCCCCCAAGGAACTAATTTAGATGCCTAGTGAGCACTTTAAACCCTCAGGTGCTTCACAAATTGATCTGTAAAAATGAAAAAGTAATTTTTTTTCACAAAAAAATTCTTTTCGCCTCAATTTTTTCATTTTCACATGGGCAGTAGGATAAAATGGATTAGGGTTGAGCGAAACGGGTCGAACATTTTCAAAAGTCGCCGACTTTTGGCTAAGTCGGGGTTTCATGAAACCCGATCCGACCCCTGTGCGGGGTCGGCCATGCGGTACGCGACTTTCGCGCCAAAGTCGCGTTTCAATGACGCGAAAAGCGCCATTTCTCAGCCAATGAAGGTAAACGCAGAGTGTGGGCAGCGTGATGACATAGGTCCTGGTCCCCACCATCTTAGAGAAGGGCATTGCAGTGATTGGCTTGCTGTCTGCGACGTCACAGGGGCTATAAAGAGGCGTTCCCGCCGACCGCCATCTTACTGCTGCTGATCTGAGCTTAGGGAGAGGTTGCTGCCGCTTTGTCAGAAGCAGGGATAGCGTTAGGCAGGGTCCATTAACCACAAAACCGCTTGTGCTGCAGCGATTTGCACTGTCCAACACCACCCTCGGTGTGCAGGGACAGTGGAAGTTTTTTTTTTTTTTCCCCTCAGCGCTGTAGCTCATTGGGCTGCCCTAGAAGGCTCCCTGATAGCTGCATTGCTGTGTGTACGCCGCTGTGCAAACCAACTGCTTTTTTCAAAGCACAAATCCTCTTGTTCCTTCCTTTCTGCACAGCTATCTTTTTTGTTTGTCCACACTTTTTATTTCATTTGTGCATCAGTCCACTCCTTATTGCTGCCTGCCATACCTGGCTGAGATTACTGCAGGCAGGGAGATAGTAGCTGCCTGCCATACCTGGCTGAGATTACTGCAGGCAGGGAGATAGTAATTGTAGGACATTCCCTGTTTTTTTTTTTTTTTTTTTTTGGTGGGAGATTAAGATTGGCAATTTGGCATTTCTGCTAGAGTGCCATCCCTGTGTGTGCCATCTCTCTCACATAGTGGGCCATAGAAAGCCTTTTCATTTTTCTGTATTTTTTTTGTGGGGTGTATAAATTCTCCCTGATAAAAATACAGTGGGAGATTAATATTGGCCTTTGGGCTTGTGTGCCAGTCCTGAGTGTGCCATCTCTCTCACAAATAGTGGGCCATAGAAAGCCTATTTTATTTTTTTTTGGGTTTTATAAATTCTCCCTGAAAAAAAGGGAGATTAATATTGGCCTCTGGGCTTGTGTGCCAGTCCTGAGCGTGCCATCTGTGCCAGCCCTGAGCGTGCCATCTCTCTCACAAATAGTGGGCCATAGAAAGCCTATTTAATTTTTTTTTTGGTTTTATAAATTCTCCCTGAAAAAAAGGGAGATTAATATTGGCCTCTGGGCTTGTGTGCCAGTTGTGAGCGTGCCATCTGTGCCAGTCCTGAGCGTGCCATCTCTCTCACAAATAGTGGGCCATAGAAAGCCTATTTAATTTTTTTTTTGGTTTTATAAATTTTCCCTGAAAAAAGGGAGATTAATATTGGCCTCTGGGCTTGTGTGCCAGTTGTGAGCGTGCCATCTGTGCCAGTCCTGAGCGTGCCATCTCTCTCACAAATAGTGGGCCATAGAAAGCCTATTTAATTTTTTTTTTGGTTTTATAAATTTTCCCTGAAAAAAGGGAGATTAATATTGGCCTCTGGGCTTGTGTGCCAGTTGTGAGCGTGCCATCTGTGCCAGTCCTGAGCGTGCCATCTCTCTCACAAATAGTGGGCCATAGAAAACCTATTTAAATATTTTTTTGGTTTTATAAATTCTCCCAGAAAAAAAGGGAGATTAATATTGGCCTCTGGGCTTCTGTGCCAGTCCTGAGCGTGCCATCTGTGCCAGTCCTGAGCGTCCCATCTCTCTCACAAATAGTGGGCCATAGAAAGCCTATTTTTTTTTTGGGGGGGGTTTTAGAAATTCTCCCTGGAAAAAAAAAGGGAGATTAATATTGCCCTTTGGGCTTGTGTGCCAGTACTAAGCGTTCCATCTCTCTCTCTCTCTCAGTCAGTGGGCCATAGAACGCCTATTTTTGGTTTTATTTGTTTTCTAAATTCTCCCTGAAAAAATCATTTTATTTTATTTGGTTTCTAAATTCTTCCTGATAAAATCATATTTTTTTTATTATTTTTTTTTCTAAAGTCTCCCTGAAAAAAAAAAAAAAAAAAAACAAAACAGTGGGAGATTAATATTGGCCTTTCTGCTTGTGTGCCAGTCTTGACTCCTGGGTGCGTCATCTCTCAGTCAGTGGGCCATAGAACGCCTATTTTTGGTTTTATTTGTTTTATAAATTCTCCCTGAAAAAATCATTTTATTTTATTTGGTTTCTAAATTCTTCCTGATAAAATCATATTTTTTTTATTATTTTTTTTTCTAAAGTCTCCCTGAAAAAAAAAAAAAAAAAAAAACAGTGGGAGATTAATATTGGCCTTTCTGCTTGTGTGCCAGTCTTGACTCCTGGGTGTGCCATCTCTCTCTCTCTCTCTCTCTCTCTCTCTCTCTCTCTCTCCAATTGTGGTCCATAGAAAGCCTATATTTTTTTTCCTTGATTTGGGTTCCAAAATCTACCAGAGAAAATAACTACATCAATCATTGGTAGAAAAATATTGGCCTCTGGGCTTGTGTGCCACTCCTGACTCCTGTGTGCGTCATCTCTCAGTCAGTGGGCCATAGAACGCCTATTTTTGTTTTTATTTGTTTTATAAATTCTCCCTGAAAAAATCATTTTATTTTATTTGGTTTCTAAATTCTTCCTGATAAAATCATATTTTTTTTATTATTTTTTTTTCTAAAGTCTCCCTGAAAAAAAAAAAAAAAAAACAACCAAAAAAAACAGTGGGAGATTAATATTGGCCTTTCTGCTTGTGTGCCAGTCTTGACTCCTGGGTGTGCCATCTCTCTCTCTCTCTCTCTCTCTCTCTCCAATTGTGGTCCATAGAAAGCCTATATTTTTTTTCCTTGATTTGGGTTCCAAAATCTACCAGAGAAAATAACTCCATCAATCATTGGTAGAAAAATATTGGCCTCTGGGCTTGTGTGCCACTCCTGATTCCTGTGTGCGTCATCTCTCACTCAGTGGCCCATAGAAAGCATATAGTTTGTTACATTTGTTTTCTAAATTCTCCCTGCAAAAATCTATTTTTTTTTTGGGGGGGGGTTTCTAAAGTGTTCCTGAAAAAAATAAAAATAAAAAAAAAATAATAGTGTGACATTAATATTAACATTTGTGCTTCAGTGACAGTCCTGCGTGTGGGGCATCTCTCTAATTTGCAGCCACCAAAAAAAGAGTGTGTAACATTGGGCCTGATTTTCGCTGTGGTCTCACCAACCTGTAAAGGGGTAGCTAAATCATACTGAAGTTATAGCTCACCGTGTAAGTTGTGTGACTGCAACAAATAACGTTAGTTTGGTTACGTTTTTAAAACAATGAGGAAGTCTAGTGGAAGAGGTCGTGGCCGGGGGCGTTCATTGTCAGCTGGTAATGAGGGTAGTGGTAGTGGTGGAGCATCAGGTGGTCATGGGGAAAAAAATATTGCACCTAAGTCTGGAGCTGTGGAGCCAGGTTCGTCGTCCGGCTACACAAGGCCTCGAACGCTCCCTTTTCTGGGATTAGGAAAACCGCTTTTAAAGCCGGAGCAGCAAGAGCAAGTTTTGGCTTATCTTGCTGACTCAGCCTCTAGCTCTTTTGCCTCCTCTCGTGAAACTGGTAAAAGTAAAAGCAGCGCGTCGTTAGTGGATGTTCACGGTCAGGGACAAGTCACTTCCTTGTCCTCTTCAGCAAAAACAACAACAGAGAAGAATGCAGCAGGCGACACAACGGGTTACTCCATGGAGCTCTTTACACATACCGTCCCTGGCTTAGAAAGTGAAGCAGTTAACAGTCCATGCCCATTACAAATTGAATCTGACATGGAGTGCACTGACGCACAGCCACAGCCAGACTACTATGCTGGTCCTTTGACTCAGACCACAACATTGCCCTCGCAGGGTGCTGATCAAGAATCAGACCCTGATGAGACTATGTTGCCCCATCACGAACGCTATACCACCGAACGACACGGTGACACAGACGAAGTTGCGCAGGAGGTACAAGAAGAGTTATTAGATGACCCAGTTCTTGACCCCGATTGGCAGCCATTGGGGGAACAGGGTGCAGGCGGCAGCAGTTCTGAAGCAGAGGAGGAGGAGGGGCCGCAGCAGGCATCAACATCGCCACAGGTTCCATCTGCCGGGCCCGTATCTTGCCCAAAACGCGTGGCAAAGCCAAAACCTGGTGGAGGACAGCGTGGCCATCCGGTTAAAGCTCAGTCTGCAATGCCTGAAAAGGTATCCGATGCTAGAAAGAGTGCAGTCTGGCATTTTTTTAAACAACATCCAATTGATCAGCGCAAAGTCATCTGTCAAAAATGTTCTACTTCCTTAAGCAGAGGTCAGAATCTGAAAAGTCTCAATACTAGTTGCATGCATAGACATTTAACCACCATGCATTTGAAAGCTTGGACTAACTACCAAACGTCCCTTAAGGTTGTTGCACCCTCGGCCAATGAAGCTAGTCATCAACGCAACATCCCTTCCGGCAGTGTAGGACCACCATTTAGCGCACCACCTGCTGTATCTGTGCAGGTATCTTTGCCAGGCCAAAGCAGTCAGGGTCAGGGAATCACCAGTTTCGTAGTAGGAAACACTGCATCTAGGGCACCGGCGGCAACAATACCATCTCCCACCGTCTCTCAGTCTGCCATGTCCACCGGCACCCCCGCTAGTTCCACGATCTCCATCTCTCCAGTCCAGCTCACCCTACATGAGACTATGGTTAGAAAAAGGAAATACTTAGCCTCGCATCCGCGTACACAGGGTTTGAACGCCCACATAGCTAGACTAATCTCGTTAGAGATGATGCCCTACCGGTTAGTTGAAAGCGAAGCTTTCAAAGACCTGATGGACTACGCTGTACCACGCTACGAGCTACCCAGTCGACACTTTTTTTCCAGAAAAGCCATCACAGCCCTCCACCAGCATGTTAAAGAGCGCATCGTCCATGCACTCAGGCAATCTGTGAGCACAAAGGTGCACCTGACAACAGATGCATGGACCAGTAGGCATGGCCAGGGACGTTACGTGTCCATCACGGCACACTGGGTAAATGTGGTGGATTCAGGGTCCACAGGGGACAGCAAGTTTGGGACAGTTCTGCCTAGCCCACGGTCTAGTAAACAGTTGTCTGTAGCCGTTCGCACCCCCTCCTCCTCCTCCTCCTCGTCCTCCTGCAGAAGCAAGAGCTCGTCCACAGACCGCAGTCGCACAAACACTCCATCCGCACCTGCCACTGTTGCACACCAGGTCTCCCATTATGGGGCAGCTACTGGCATACGTCAGCAGGCTGTATTGGCTATGAAGTGTTTGGGCGACAATAGACACACCGCGGAAGTTCTGTCCGAGTTCTTGCAGCAAGAAACGCAGTCGTGGCTGGGCACTGTAGATCTTGAGGCAGGCAAGGTAGTGAGTGATAACCGAAGGAATTTCATGGCTGCCATCTCCCTTTCCCAACTGAAACACATTCCTTGCCTGGCTCACACCTTAAACCTGGTGGTGCAGTGCTTCCTGAAAAGTTATCCGGGGTTATCCGACCTGCTCCTCAAAGTGCGTGGACTTTGCGCACATATCCGCCGTTCGCCTGTACACTCCAGCCGTATGCAGACCTATCAGCGTTCTTTGAACCTTCCCCAGCATCGCCTAATCATAGACGTTGCAACAAGGTGGAACTCAACACTGCACATGCTTCAGAGACTGTGCGAACAGAGGCGGGCTGTTATGTTTTTGTGGGAGGATACACATACACGGGCAGGCAGTAGGATGGCAGACATGGAGTTGTCAGGTGTGCAGTGGTCGAAGATTCAAGACATGTGTCAAGTCCTTCAGTGTTTTGAGGAATGCACACGGCTGGTTAGTGCAGACAACGCCATAATAAGCATGAGCATCCCCCTAATGCGTCTGCTGATGCAAAGTTTGACGCACATAAAGGATCAGGCGTCTGCACCAGAGGAAGAGGAAAGCCTTGATGACAGTCAGCGATTGTCTGGTCAGGGCAGTGTACATGACGAGGTACCGGGCGAAGAGGAGGTGGAGGATGAGGAGGATGATGGGGATGAGTATATTTTTAATGAGGAAGCTTTCCCGGGGGCACGGGAAATTGGTGGCGTGGCAAGGCCGGGTTCTGGTTTTTTGAGGGACACAAGTGACGTAGATTTGCCTGCAACTGCCCCTCAACCAAGCACAACCGCAGATTTGACAACGGGAACTTTGGCCCACATGGCGGATTATGCCTTGCGTATCCTCAAAAGGGACACACGCATTACAAAAATGATGAACGATGACGATTACTGGTTGGCCTGCCTCCTTGATCCTCGCTATAAAGGCAAATTGCAAAATATTATGCCACATGAGAACTTGGAACTAATATTAGCAACAAAACAATCAACTCTTGTTGACCGTTTGCTTCTGGCATTCCCTGCACACAGCGCCCGTGATCGTTCTCACACGAGCTCCAGGGGCCAGCAGACCAGAGGTGTTAGAGGGGCAGAAATCAGAAGTGGCGTTGGCCAGAGGGGTTTTCTGACCAGGTTGTGGAGTGATTTTTCTATGACCGCAGACAGGACAGGTACTGCAGCATCAATTCAAAGTGACAGGAGACAACATTTGTCCAGTATGGTTACAAACTATTTTTCATCCCTTATCGACGTTCTCCCTCAACCGTCATTCCCATTTGATTACTGGGCATCCAAATTAGACACCTGGCCAGAATTGGCAGAATATGCATTGCAGGAGCTTGCTTGCCCGGCAGCTAGTGTCCTATCAGAAAGAGTATTCAGTGCTGCAGGTTCAATACTAACAGAAAAAAGGACTCGTCTGGCTACCCAAAATGTAGATGATCTAACCTTCATTAAAATGAACCACAACTGGATTTCAAAATCTTTTGCCCCACCCTGCCCGGCTGACACCTAGCTTTCCTATGAAAAGGTCTTGCCTGTGGACTATTCTGAATGACTTTTCCAATCTCGTAATTTTCTTCACCTGATTGTCCAGCATACGACATGTTTCCACCTCACGAAATGGCCAAACTCCCCACACGGGGCGTGCTATCGCCACTTTGCGCTTGGACCCTTGAGAGTGCTGTTTGTCTGAAGAGGTGGGTGTGGCCGCTTTTGGTCGACGGCACTGCCACTGGGTCCCTCATAGTACAATAAAGTGTCTCTGGCGGTGGTGGTGCGCACCCAACGTCAGACACACCGTTGTAATATGAGGGGCCCTGTGCCTGTACCGCCGGCCACAAGACAGTTCCCCCCCCCAGCTCAAACAGTGCTCTACCACTAGCAAAATTATCTCTCACAGCTTCACCAATGTGTAGTCTAGGCGCTGACATCCTTCAATGCCTGGCACTGACAATACCATTGTTTTGACATTTTTGTTATGTTAGGCCTTTGAAGCCTGTCTGCGGTCCCTTCTTTCTACAACTACTACACTGACCAGGCCACTGCTGGCCGTGTTACCCTGGAACCAATTTAAAAGTGCCTACAGTCAGCCCAATTTTGTTATGTTAGGCCTTCGAAGACTGTCTGCCGTCACTCCTTCCACTAGACTTCCACTGACCATACACTGCTGCCCATGTACCCCTGGAACCAATTTAAAGTGCCTACAGCCAGCCCAATTTTGTTATGTTAGGCCTTGGAAGCCTGTCTGCGGTCACTCCTTCCACTAGACTTCCACTGACCAGACCACTGCTGCCCGTGTACCCCTGGAACCAATTTAAAAGTGCCTACAGCCAGCCCAAGTTTGTTATGATAGGCCTTGGAAGCCTGTCTGCGGTCACTCCTTCCACTAGACTTCCACTGACCAGACCACTGCTGCCCGTGTACCCCTGGAACCAATTTAAAAGTGCCTACAGCCAGCCCAAGTTTGTTATGTTAGGCCTTCGAAGCCTGTCTGCGGTCACTCCTTCCACTAGACTTCCACTGACCATACACTGCTGCCCATGTACCCCTGGAACAAATTTAAAAGTGCCTACAGCCAGCCCAAGTTTGTTATGTTAGGCCTTCGAAGCCTGTCTGCGTCCCGTTCTTTCAACTACAACTACACTGACCAGGCCACTGATGGCCGTGTTCCCTTGGAACCAATTTTAACTTGCCTACAGCCAGCCCTATGTTATTATGTTAGGCCTTCGAAGCCTGTCTGCGGTCACTCCTTCCACTAGACTTCCACTGACCATACACTGCTGCCCATGTACCCCTGGAACCAATTTAAAGTGCCTACAGCCAGCCCAATTTTGTTATGTTAGGCCTTGGAAGCCTGTCTGCGGTCACTCCTTCCACTAGACTTCCACTGACCAGACCACTGCTGCCCGTGTACCCCTGGAACCAATTTAAAAGTGCCTACAGCCAGCCCAAGTTTGTTATGTTAGGCCTTCGAAGCCTGTCTGCGGTCACTCCTTCCACTAGACTTCCACTGACCAGACCACTGCTGCCCGTGTACCCCTGGAACCAATTTAAAAGTGCCTACAGCCAGCCCAAGTTTGTTATGTTAGGCCTTGGAAGCCTGTCTGCGGTCACTCCTTCCACTAGACTTCCACTGACCAGACCACTGCTGCCCGTGTACCCCTGGAACCAATTTAAAAGTGCCTACAGCCAGCCCAAGTTTGTTATGTTAGGCCTTCGAAGCCTGTCTGCGGTCACTCCTTCCACTAGACTTCCACTGACCAGACCACTGCTGCCCGTGTACCCCTGGAACCAATTTAAAAGTGCCTACAGCCAGCCCAAGTTTATGTTAGGCCTTGGAAGCCTGTCTGCGGTCACTCCTTCCACTAGACTTCCACTGACCAGACCACTGCTGCCCGTGTACCCCTGGAACCAATTTAAAAGTGCCTACAGCCAGCCCAAGTTTGTTATGTTAGGCCTTCGAAGCCTGTCTGCGGTCACTCCTTCCACTAGACTTCCACTGACCAGACCACTGCTGCCCGTGTACCCCTGGAACCAATTTAAAAGTGCCTACAGCCAGCCCAAGTTTGTTATGTTAGGCCTTGGAAGCCTGTCTGCGGTCACTCCTTCCACTAGACTTCCACTGACCATACACTGCTGCCCATGTACCCCTGGAACAAATTTAAAAGTGCCTACAGCCAGCCCAAGTTTGTTATGTTAGGCCTTCGAAGCCTGTCTGCGTCCCGTTCTTTCAACTACAACTACACTGACCAGGCCACTGATGGCCGTGTTCCCTTGGAACCAATTTTAACTTGCCTACAGCCAGCCCTATGTTATTATGTTAGGCCTTCGAAGCCTGTCTGCGGTCACTCCTTCCACTAGACTTCCACAGACCAGACCACTGCTGCCCGTGTACCCCTGGAACCAATTTAAAAGTGCCTACAGCCAGCCCAAGTTTGTTATGTTAGGCCTTGGAAGCCTGTCTGCGGTCACTCCTTCCACTAGACTTCCACTGACCAGACCACTGCTGCCCGTGTACCCCTGGAACCAATTTAAAAGTGCCTACAGCCAGCCCAAGTTTGTTATGTTAGGCCTTGGAAGCCTGTCTGCGGTCACTCCTTCCACTAGACTTCCACTGACCATACACTGCTGCCCATGTACCCCTGGAACAAATTTAAAAGTGCCTACAGCCAGCCCAAGTTTGTTATGTTAGGCCTTCGAAGCCTGTCTGCGTCCCGTTCTTTCAACTACAACTACACTGACCAGGCCACTGATGGCCGTGTTCCCTTGGAACCAATTTTAACTTGCCTACAGCCAGCCCTATGTTATTATGTTAGGCCTTCGAAGCCTGTCTGCGTCCCGTTCTTTCAACTACAACTACACTGACCAGGCCACTGATGGCCGTGTTCCCCTGGAACCAATTTTAACTTGCCTACAGCCAGCCCAATGTTAGGCCTTTGATGCCTGTCTGCCGTCAATCCTTCCACTAGGCCTCCACTGACCTGTCTATTGCTGCCCGTGTACCCCTTGAACCAACATCATTAAATATAAAAAAAATTAATTTGATTATAAAAAATAAGATCGTGTTGAGATCTCAAATGCAGACATTTTAACAATCAAAACAAACACACAACAAATATCTGGAACTGTACTACAAAGGTCCAACAGCTACAATTTCTTTCTCCTGCAAGAAGTTAACTGAAAGTTTTTTGGAGTTGTTAACACAGATATGGCATCCACCGAGTGTTGTCCTGTCGCGTCTCCTTTAAATTATTTCCAATAAGATGTTAAACTATTAATTTAATAAAATCAATAATTAAAAAAATAATTGAGTAAGTCAAAAGCACATTGCAAATAAACATTAATTACAAATCAAGAAGCATGGCGCGTCCGAGGGTGAGTAGATACCGAATAAGAATATAATCACCCTCGGACGCGCAGTGCTTATTTACAACAGCCTTCCTTCCTAAGAATCAGCCCTTCCGTGGTGTAGAGAGAGGTTGTGTTACACTCCAAGGTGTTCCCCAGGTTGCCTTTCCTGAGCTTCGATCTTCCGGCTCTCGTTTAGTAGCTGTTGGAAACTACGCTGCATTAGGCCTACTAATTGTGTATGGGTGAAACAGTGGCGCATCTGCGGTCCCTCCTTCCACTAGGCCTCCACTGACCTGTCTACTGCGGCCCGTGTACCCCTTGAACCAACCTAATAAAATATTTAAAAAATTAATTTGATTATAAAAAATAAGATCGTGTTGAGATCTCAAATGCAGACATTTTAACAATCAAAACAAACACACAACAAATATCTGGAACTGTACTACAAAGGTCCAACAGCTACAATTTCTTTCTCCTGCAAGAAGTTAACTGAAAGTTTTTTGGAGTTGTTAACACAGATATGGCATCCACCGAGTGTTGTCCTGTCGCGTCTCCTTTAAATTATTTCCAATAAGATGTTAAACTATTAATTTAATAAAATCAATAATTAAAAAAATAATTGAGTAAGTCAAAAGCACATTGCAAATAAACATTAATTACAAATCAAGAAGCATGGCGCGTCCGAGGGTGAGTAGATACCGAATAAGAATATAATCACCCTCGGACGCGCAATGCTTATTTACAACAGCCTTCCTTCCTAAGAATCAGCCCTTCCGTGGTGTAGAGAGAGGTTGTGTTACACTCCAAGGTGTTCCCCAGGTTGCCTTTCCTGAGCTTCGATCTTCCGGCTCTCGTTTAGTAGCTGTTGGAAACTACGCTGCATTAGGCCTACTAATTGTGTATGGGTGAAACAGTGGCGCATCTGCGGTCCCTCCTTCCACTAGGCCTCCACTGACCTGTCTACTGCGGCCCGTGTACCCCTTGAACCAACCTAATAAAATATTTAAAAAATTAATTTGATTATAAAAAATAAGATCGTGTTGAGATCTCAAATGCAGACATTTTAACAATCAAAACAAACACACAACAAATATCTGGAACTGTACTACAAAGGTCCAACAGCTACAATTTCTTTCTCCTGCAAGAAGTTAACTGAAAGTTTTTTGGAGTTGTTAACACAGATATGGCATCCACCGAGTGTTGTCCTGTCGCGTCTCCTTTAAATTATTTCCAATAAGATGTTAAACTATTAATTTAATAAAATCAATAATTAAAAAAATAATTGAGTAAGTCAAAAGCACATTGCAAATAAACATTAATTACAAATCAAGAAGCATGGCGCGTCCGAGGGTGAGTAGATACCGAATAAGAATATAATCACCCTCGGACGCGCAATGCTTATTTACAACAGCCTTCCTTCCTAAGAATCAGCCCTTCCGTGGTGTAGAGAGAGGTTGTGTTACACTCCAAGGTGTTCCCCAGGTTGCCTTTCCTGAGCTTCGATCTTCCGGCTCTCGTTTAGTAGCTGTTGGAAACTACGCTGCATTAGGCCTACTAATTGTGTATGGGGTGTAGAGACAGGTTTTGTTACACTCCAAGGTTTTCACCAGGTTGCCTTTCCTGAGCTTCGATCTTCATGCTCTCGTTTAGTAGGTGTCGGAAAGTAGGCTGCATTAGGCCTACAAATTGGGTATGGGGTGGAGAGAGATGGTGTGTTACACTCCAAGGTGTTCCCCAGGTTTCCTTGCCATTGCTTCGGTCTTCCGACTCTCGTTTAGTAGTTGTAGAAAAGTACACAGCATTAGGCCTACAAAATGGGTATGGGGTGGAGAGAGATGGTGTGTTACACTCCAAGGTGTTCCCCAGGTTGCCTTTCCTGAGCTTCGATCTTCATGCTCTCGTTTAGTAGGTGTCGGAAAGTAGGCTGCATTAGGCCTACAAATTGGGTATGGGGTGGAGAGAGATGGTGTGTTACACTCCAAGGTGTTCCCCAGGTTTCCTTGCCATTGCTTCGGTCTTCCGACTCTCGTTTAGTAGTTGTAGAAAAGTACACAGCATTAGGCCTACAAAATGGGTATGGGGTGGAGAGAGATGGTGTGTTACACTCCAAGGTGTTCCCCAGGTTGCCTTTCCTGAGCTTCGATCTTCATGCTCTCGTTTAGTAGGTGTCGGAAAGTAGGCTGCATTAGGCCTAAAAAATGGGGAATGGGGTGGAGAGAGATGGTGTGTTACACTCCAAGGTGTTCCCCAGGTTTCCTTGCCATTGCTTCGGTCTTCCGACTCTCGTTTAGTAGTTGTAGAAAAGTACACTGCATTAGGCCTAAAAAATGGGTATGGGGTGGAGAGAGATGGTGTGTTACACTCCAAGGTGTTCCCCAGGTTGCCTTTCCTGAGCTTCGATCTTCATGCTCTCGTTTAGTAGGTGTCGGAAAGTAGGCTGCATTAGGCCTACAAATTGGGTATGGGGTGGAGAGAGATGGTGTGTTACACTCCAAGGTGTTCCCCAGGTTTCCTTGCCATTGCTTCGGTCTTCCGACTCTCGTTTAGTAGTTGTAGAAAAGTACACAGCATTAGGCCTACAAAATGGGTATGGGGTGGAGAGAGATGGTGTGTTACACTCCAAGGTGTTCCCCAGGTTGCCTTTCCTGAGCTTCTATCTTCAGGCTCTCATTAAATTGTGGTTAAATGGAACAACTGCATTTGGCGTACTAGTTGGTTTGGGGCCTACTATCGGTGTCTGCCACTCCTTGCTGTTCTCCTGGTTTCCTGTCCTGAAATACCATTTTCAGCCTCTCGTTAAGTAGTTGTTAATGTTAGACTGCATTTGGCCTACTAGTTGGGTTGGGGCCTACTATCGGTGTCTGCCACTCCTTGCTGTTCTCCTCCACTGAACAAAGCTGTGCCGCCTGTTTACTACGGTTGCCAATTTTGAACTGCATTTCGACTACTTACTGATTTGGCCCTACTCTCTGTGTCAGCCTCTCATTCCAGTTGTCCTCCACTGCAATGCCCCCTGGTTATTCCTGTGTTACCAATTTTGAACTGCATTTAGCCCACTTTCTTCTTTGGGCCTATATCTGTGTTTCCACTTCATCGTGCCCATTGCCCAGCCAGTGATAGATGAGTCTGCTGGTACATTGACCCATAACGCAACATTCCCCGTGCACGCTACACAACAACATTGTGACCCTGCTGAAAGTCAGGTTGCTCTTCCCGCATACCATACCACCTTACACGGGGACAAAGAGGAAGGTGCAGATGAAAGTGCAGGTTCCTTCATCAGGTGGGGGGAGGAATACTAGTTGGCGACGTCACTGGCACAGGGCCTCTCATAGTACGCAAAAGTGTTGCT
Organism: Ranitomeya imitator; assembly: GCF_032444005.1. Classification (NCBI taxonomy): domain Eukaryota; kingdom Metazoa; phylum Chordata; class Amphibia; order Anura; family Dendrobatidae; genus Ranitomeya; species Ranitomeya imitator. Next base: position 593,378,221 of record NC_091286.1, read on the forward strand.
GCCGGTGGGAGGCGCCCCCGCCGTGCAAACACACCGCTGTACTTTGAGGGGCCCTGTGCCAGTGCCAATGCCAACGAGTGGGCCCCCCCTGCTTGCTCAGGTTCACAGCACTTGCAAAGTTGAAATACTTACCTCTCCCTGCTCCACTGCCGTGACGTGGTCCAGATTTCCTGGGCCCACTAATTACTTGAACCAGCCCTACCCCCCACAACTTTAGCCAAATGACCCCCAATTTCAAATGCCTTCCAATTATTATAAGGTAAATTACGCTTGACAAGCTTCATTAAGAAGAATGGATGGTTTTGACATTAAAATGGGCACTCTAGGTGTTTTCCTGGCCCCCACTCACTGCCGACTATGCTGCCCCATTGACTTGCATTGGGTTTCGTGTTTCGGTCGATCCCGACTTTACGTCATAATCGGCCGATTTCACTCGACCCGACTTTGGACATAGTCGGGTTTCGCAAAACCCGGCTCGACTCTAAAAAGGTCAAGGTCGCTCAACTCTAAAATGGATCATAAAATTTGTTGGGCAATTTCTCCCGAGTACGCCGATACCTCATATGTGGGGGTAAACCACTGTTTGGGCACTCGGCAGGGCTCGGAAGAGAAGGCGCGCCATTTGACTTTTTGAATGGAAAATTAGCTCCAATTGTTAGCGGACACCATGTCGCGTTTGGAGAGCCCCTGTGTGCCTAAACATTGGAGCTCCCGCACAAGTGACCCCATTTTGGAAACTAGACCCCCCAAGGAACTTATCTAGATGCATATTGAGCACTTTAAACCCCCAGGTGCTTCACAGAAGTTTATAACGCAGAGCCATGAAAATAAAAAATAATTTTTCTTTCCTCAAAAATGATTTTTTAGCCTGGAATTTCCTATTTTGCCAAGGATAATAGGAGAAATTGGACCCCAAATATTGTTGTCCAGTTTGTCCTGAGTACGCTGATACCCCATATGTGGGGGTAAACCACTGTTTGGGCGCACGGCAGGGCTCGGAAGGGATGGCACGCCATTTGGCTTTTTAAATGGAAAATTAGCTCCAATCATTAGCGGACACCATGTCACGTTTGGAGAGCCCCTGTGTGCCTAAACATTGGAGATCCCCCAGAAATGACACCATTTTAGAAACTAGACCCCCAAAGGAACTAATCTAGATGTGTGGTGAGGACTTTGAACCCCCAAGTGCTTCACAGAAGTTTATAACGCAGAGCCATGAAAATAAAAAAAAAAATTATTTTCTCAAAAATGATCTTTTAGCCTGCAATTTTTTATTTTCCCAAGGGTAACAGGAGAAATTTGACCCCAAAAGTTGTTGTCCAGTTTCTCCTGAGTACGCTGATACCCCATATGTGGGGAGGAACTACTGTTTGGGCACACGTTGGGGCTCGAAAGGGAAGTAGTGACGTTTTGGAATGCAGACTTTGATGGAATGTTCTGCTGGCATCATGTTCCATTTGCAGAGCCCCTGATGTGACTAAACAGTAGAAACCCCCCACAAGTGACCCCATTTTGGAAACTAGACCCCCAAAGGAACTTATCTAGATGTGTGGTGAGCACTTTGAACCCCCAAGTGCTTCATAGAAATTTATAATGCAGAGCCGTGAAAATAATAAATACGTTTTCTTTCCTCAAAAATAATTATTTAGCCCAGAATTTTTTAATTTTCCCAAGGGTAACAGGAGAAATTTGACCCCAATATTTGTTGTCCAGTTTCTCCTGAGTACGGTGATACCCCATATGTGGGGGTAAACTACTGTTTGGGCACATGCCGGGGCTTGGAATTGAAGTAGTGACGTTTTGAAATGCAGACTTTGATGGAATGCTCTGCGGGCGTCACGTTGCGTTTGCAGAGCCCCTGATGTGCCTAAACAGTAGAAACCCCCCACAAGTGACCCCATTTTGGAAACTAGACCCTGAAAGGAACTTATCTAGATGTGTGGTGAGCACTTTGAACCCCCAAGTGCTTCATAGAAGTTTATAATGCAGAGCCGTGAAAATAATAAATACGTTTTCTTTCCTCAAAAATAATTATTTAGCCCAGAATTTTTTATTTTCCCAAGGGTTACAGGAGAAATTGGACCCCAAAAGTTGTTGTCCAGTTTCTCCTGAGTACGCTGATACCCCATATGTGGGGGTAAACCACTGTTTGGGCACACGTCGGGGCTCAGAAGGGAAGTAGTGACTTTTGAAATGCAGACTTTGATGGAATGGTCTGCGGGTGTCACGTTGCGTTTGCAGAGCGCCTGGTGTGCCTAAACAGTAGAAACCCCCCACAAGTGACCCCATTTTAGAAACTAGACCCCCCAAGGAACTTATCTAGATATGTGGTGAGCACTTTGAACCCCCAAGTGCTTCACAGACGTTTACAACGCAGAGCCGTGAAAATAAAAAATCATTTTTCTTTCCTCAAAAATTATGTTTTAGCAAGCATTTTTTTAGATTCACAAGGGTAACAGGAGAAATTGGACCCCAGTAATTGTTGCGCAGTTTGTCCTGAGTATGCTGGTACCCCATATGTGGGGGTAAACCACTGTTTGGGCACACGTCAGGGCTCGGAAGTGAGGGAGCACCATTTGACTTTTTGAATACGAGATTGGCTGGAATCAATGGTGGCGCCATGTTGCGTTTGGAGACCCCTGATGTGCCTAAACAGTGGTAACCCCTCAATTCTACCTCCAACACTAATCCCAACACACCCCTAACCCTAATCCCAACTGTAGCCATAATCCTAATCACAACCCTAACCCCAACACACCCCTAACCACAACACTAACCCCAACACACCCCTAACCCTAACCACAACCCTAATTCCAACCCTAACCCTAAGGCTATGTGCCCACGTTGCGGATTCGTGTGAGATATTTCCGCACCATTTTTGAAAAATCTGCGGGTAAAAGGCACTGTGTTTTACCTGCGGATTTCCAGTGTTTTTTGTGCGGATTTCACCTGCGGATTCCTATTGAGGAACAGGTGTAAAACGCTGCGGAATCCGCACAAAGAATTGACATGCTGCGGAAAATACAACGCAGCGTTCCCGCGCGGTATTTTCCGCACCATGGGCACAGCGGATTTGGTTTTTCATATGTTTACATGGTACTGTAAACCTGATGGAACACTGCTGCGAATCCGCAGCCAAATCCGCACCGTGTGCACATAGCCTAATTCTAAAGGTATGTGCACACGCTGCGGAAAACGCTGCGGATCCGCAGCAGTTTCCCATGAGTGTACAGTTCAATGTAAACCTATGGGAAACAAAAATCGCTGTACACATGCTGCGGAAAAACTGCACGGAAACGCAGCGGTTTACATTCCGCAGCATGTCACTTCTTTGTGCGGATTCCGCAGCGGTTTTACAACTGCTCCAATAGAAAATCGCAATTGTAAAACCGCAGTGAAATGCGCATAAAAACGCGGTAAATCCGCCATAAATCCGCAGCGGTTTAGCACTGCGGATTTATCAAATCCGCAGCGGAAAAATCCGCAGAGGACCAGAATACGTGTGCACATTCCTAACCCTAACCCTACCCCTAACCCTAACCCTACCCCTAACCCTACCCCTAGCCCTACCCCTAACCCTACCCCTAACCCTACCCCTAACCCTACCCCTAACCCTAACCCTAACCCTACCCCTAACCCTACCCCTAACCCTAACCCTACCCCTAACCCTATTCTAACATTAGTGGAAAAAAAAAAATTTATTTATTTTTTTATTGTCCCTACCTATGGGGGTGACAAAGGGGGGGGGTCATTTATTATTTTTTTTATTTTGATCACTGAGATAGATTATATCTCAGTGATCAAAATGCACTTTGGAACGAATCTGCCGGCCGGCAGATTCGGCGGGCGCACTGCGCATGCGCCCGCCATTTTGGAAGATGGCGGCGCCCGGGAGAAGACGGACGGGACCACGGCTGGATCGGTAAGTATGATAGGGTGGGGGGGGACCACGGGGGGGGGGGATCGGAGCACGGGGGGGGGAATCGGAGCGCGGGAGGTGTGGAACGGAGCGCGGGGGGCGTGGAACGGAGCACGGGGGGGCTGGAATGGAGCACGGGGGGGTGGAACGGAGCACGGGGGGGGGGGGGTGGATCGGAGTGCAGGGGGGGTGATTGGAGCACGGGGGGGGTGATTGGAGCACGGGGGGAGCGGACACGAGCACGGGGGGGAGCGGAGCACAGGACGGAGGGGAGCCGGAGCAGTGTACCGGCCAGATCGGAGGGTGGGGTGGGGGCACATTAGTATTTCCAGCCATGGCCGATGATATTTCAGCATCGGCCATGGCTGGATTGTAATATTTCACCCGTTATAATGGGTGAAATATTACAAATCGCTCTGATTGGCAGTTTCACTTTCAACAGCCAATCAGAGCGATCGTAGCCACGAGGGGGTGAAGCCACCCCCCCTGGGCTAAACTACCACTCCCCCTGTCCCTGCAGATCGGGTGAAATGGGAGTTAACCCTTTCACCCGGCCTGCAGGGACGCGATCTTTCCATGACGCCGCATAGGCGTCATGGGTCGGAATGGCACCGACTTTCATGACGCCTACGTGGCGTCATGGGTCGGGAAGGGGTTAATATGTTAGCTTTTTCCTCGTCATCTACAACCATTCTTTCCTCACTATTTTTTAAGGGGTCTACATTTTCAGTTTTTATTCTTTTACTATTGATATAGTTGAAGAACAGTTTGGGATTAGTTTTACTCTCCTTAGCAATGTGCTTCTCTGTTTCCTTTTTGGCAGCTTTAATTAGTTTTTTAGATAAAGTATTTTTCTCCCTATAGTTTTTTAGAGCTTCAATGGTGCCATCCTGCTTTAGTAGTGCAAATGCTTTCTTTTTACTGTTAATTGCCAGTCTTACTTCTTTGTTTAGCCACATTGGGTTTTTCCTATTTCTAGTCCTTTTATTCCCACAAGGTATAAACCGCTTACACTGCCTATTTAGGATGTTCTTAAACATTTCCCATTTATTATCTGTATTCTTATTTCTGAGGATATTGTCCCAGTCTACCAGATTAAGGGCATCTCTAAGCTGGTCAAACTTTGCCTTCCTAAAGTTCAGTGTTTTTGTGACTCCCTGACAAGTCCCCCTAGTGAAAGACAGGTGAAACTGTACAATATTGTGGTCGCTATTTCCTAGATGCCCGACCACCTGCAGATTTGTTATTCTGTCAGGTCTATTAGATAGTATTAGGTCTAAAAGTGCTGCTCCTCTGGTTGGATTCTGCACCAATTGTGAAAGATAATTTTTCTTGGTTATTAGCAGAAACCTGTTGCCTTTATGGGTTTCACAGGTTTCTGTTTCCCAGTTAATATCCGGGTAGTTAAAGTCCCCCATAACCAGGACCTCATTATGGGTTGCAGCTTCATCTATCTGCTCTAGAAGTAGACTTTCCATGGTTTCTGTTATATTTGGGGGTTTGTAACAGACCCCAATGAGAATTTTGTTACCATTTTTCCCTCCATGAATTTCGACCCATATGGACTCGACATCCTCATGTCCTTCGCTAATATCCTCCCTTAAAGTGGACTTTAGACAAGACTTTACATAGAGACAAACCCCTCCTCCTCTCCGATTTTTACGACCCTTTCTAAACAGACTGTAACCCTGTAAGTTAACTGCCCAGTCATAGCTTTCATCTAACCATGTCTCGGTTATTCGAACTATGTCAAAGTTACCTGTAGATATTTCTGCTTCTAGTTCTTCCATCTTGTTTGTCAGGCTTCTGGCGTTTGCAAGCATGCAGTTTAGAGGATTTTGTTTTGTTCCAATCTCCTCGCTGTGGATTGTTTTAGAAATGTTCTTACCGCCCTTCTGAGTATGTTTTCCTGGATCTTCTTTGTTCAAGTCTAATGTTTTTCTTCCTGTCCCCTCTTCTTCTAGTTTAACGCCCTCCTGATGAGTGTAGCGAGTCTTCTGGCGAATGTGTGTTTCCCAGGTTTGTTGAGGTGTAGTCCGTCTCTGGCGAGGAGTCCATCGTACAAGTAATTCACACCGTGGTCCAGGAATCCGAATCCTTGTTGTCTGCACCATCGTCTTAGCCAGTTGTTTGCATCAAGGATCCTGTTCCATCTCCTGGTGCCATGCCCGTCTACTGGAAGGATAGAAGAAAAAACTACCTGTGCATCCAGTTCCTTTACTTTCTTCCCCAACTCTTCAAAGTCTTTGCAGATTGTCGGTAGGTCCTTCCTTGCCGTGTCATTGGTGCCAACATGTATCAGAAGAAATGGGTGGATGTCCTTGGAGTTGAAGAGCTTTGGTATCCTATCGGTCACATCCTTGATCATCGCACCTGGAAGGCAGCATACTTCTCTTGCAGTTATGTCCGGTCTGCAGATGGCTGCTTCTGTGCCTCTCAGTAGTGAGTCTCCCACCACCACCACTCTTCGTTGCTTCTTGGCTGTACTTTTTGCTGTCACTTGTTGCTGTGTGCCCTTTTCTTTTTTGCTTGCTGGTATTGCTTCATCCTTAGGTGTGCCATCTTCATCCTCTACAAAGATTTGATATCGGTTCTTCAGTTGTGTGGTTGGTGATTTCTCCATGGTCTTCTTGCTTCTTTTGGTCACATGCTTCCACTCATCTGCTTTTGGAGGTTCTCTGACACTTTTTTCACCTTCTGTGACCAGTAGAGATGCTTCTGTTCTGTCTAGAAAGTCTTCATTCTCTTTGATGAGTTTCAAAGTTGCTATTCTTTCTTCCAGACCCCGCACCTTTTCTTCTAAAAGGGCCACTAGTCTACACTTCTGACAGGTGAAATTTAATTTGATGACATTTAATTTGCCAAATGCAAGCTGTGTCATCAGAAAATCAAACGAGGTAGAAATGTCAGAAACCTCAATACCTCAAATATGTGGAAACATGTGCGGACCAAGCATGCGGTGGAGTTACAAAAAAACACTGAAGACCTAGGCCACCCTACAGTGGCACCTACCACCTCTTCAGCTCGTGTTGAAGCCTCTTCCTCCAGCAAACACTTTGCTGGTTCGGCTTCCTCACAGTATAGCCATGGAAGAACCTCTGGCACCGTTGTCCAGAGACCCAGTGTAATTCCACCCTCAGCACCACGTTCCCAGTCATCCTCACTCTCCCAGCCCACTCTACAGCCATCAGTAGCGCAGGTATGGAAGAAAAGGTGGCCATTCTCGGCAAACCAACAACGAGCACAGGCTCTGAATGCAGGCATTGCAAAACTTCTGTCCCTTGAAATGCTCTCATTCAGGCTGGTGGAGACTGACAGCTTCCGCAACTTGATGGCATTGGCAGTCCCACAATACAATGTGCCCAGCCATTTTTATTTCAGCAGGCAAGCCGTCCCTGCCCTGCAAAAGCATGTGGAGGAAAACATTAAACATGCGCTACTAAATGCCGTTAGTAGCAAGGTCCACCTCACCACCGATGCATGGACCAGTCACCATGGACAGGGACGATACCTTTCCCTCACTGCCCATTGGGTCAATGTTGTGGAGCCGGGTACAGATCTGGCGAGTGGCGCTGTACGTTTACTGCCAACTCCAAGGATTATATAATATAGACCTGGCCTATTCAAATGACTCTTCCCAAAAGTATGAAAAAAACAAAAAAGAACAATGGAAGCATATGTCATAGGTATCCAAAAACAGCAAAATTTTATTGAGTACAATTAAAAAACAACTTACAATTTTTATATATATATATATATATATATATATATATATATATATAAAACATATTCTATACCGTTCTCTGAGAGATACACACGCAAAATATAACCGCAGGCGCAAGGCCATGTATAGCAACCATACCAAATATCCAAAAAATCAGTATGCACAGAAACAAGTAGTACAAGTAAATAAATGGGCAGAGTACTATATATGATTCAGAATCAATCCAAACAAATGAATATGTATCTTAAATATGTGGGGGTCACTATCCCCTAACTATAATATGCATGGATCGATATAAAGAAAAAGTTAACATAGAGTAAAGTGCTTAGTGCTCTGTAAACTAGTTCACATAACTGCCACTACATAGTTAATAACACTCATAGACATGCTGTGCATAAGGGGCTGGTAGCCACACCATGCCCCATACTAAGCGCATATAAATAAAGAAGGCCCCAACGCGCGTTTCGCGTCTTGCTTCTTCCGGGGGAATGTATCATGTACACATATTTAGGATACATATTCAGTTGTTTGGATTGATTCTGAATCATATATAGTACTCTGTCCATTTATTTACTTGTACTACTTGTTTCTGTGCATACTGATTTTTTGGATATTTGGTATGGTTGCTATACATGGCCTTGCACCTGCGGTTATATTTTGCGTGTGTATCTCTCAGAGGATGGTATAGAATATGTTTCATATATATATATATATATATATATATATATATATATATATACATAGTAAGTTGTTTATTAATTGTACTCAATAAAATTTTGCTGTTTTTGGATACCTATGACATACAACTCCAAGGATTGTAGGAATCCAGTCTGTGCACATTGACTCCTCCTCATACTCCAGTTCCTCAGAATCATCTCTGCAGGAGCCGTCACGGTCTACCTCCACCTTGGCCTGTTACGACCGATATGAGCACAGCTGTGGCCAAACGTCAACAGGCCGTACTTAAATTAATTTCTTTAGGGAATCGAAGCCACACAGTGCAGTAGCTCTGGAATGCCATCAATCAGGAGAGCGACGTGTAGTTTGTGCCAGCGAATCTCCAGCCAGGCATGGTAGTGTGTGACAATGGTCAAAATCTGGTGGCTCTTGATGCACTGCTGCACAAGGTTTGCCAAGAGTGTGCTCACTTGTGGCGTTCCAGCATGGCAAGATCACGCATTGCAACTCTGCAGTGCCGATTCCGTCTTCAGGAACATCGTGTCATATGTGACCTCCCCACCAGGTGGAATTCAACACTACATATGTTGGAGCAGTTGTGTGAGCAGCAACCAGCAGTAACAGAGTACCAGCTGCATCAGGTGCAAAAAAGTCGCAGTGCACGCCGTTGAGACTTCACAGCCACTGAGTGGGCCACTATGAAGGACATCTGCCAGGTTTTGCGTGCCTTCGATGAATCCACGTGGATGGCGAGTGCAGATGATGCACTAGTCAGCATGACTGTCCCCCTTATCTGCCTGCTTTAAAGAACACTGCAAGTGCTAATGGATGAGGTGGTGGAAGAGGTTGAGGATGAGGAGTCAGAAATTCCATCTGCTTCTGGACAATCTGCGTGACGTGGTTCCTCACAAAGGCCTAGGCAGGGGACATTTTGTGAGGAGGATGAGGAGGAGTCAATGGAGGAGGAAGACTTCTTTCCAGAGGAGGGAGTTACACAAATCTCCAGTAGTCAGTATGTAGAGCGAGGGTGGGGTGATGCAGAGCAGGCAGACATCACGCCTCAAGCAGGGGGCAGCGTTTCTTGGCCAGTTGGCAGTCTGCAGCACATGGTTGATTTCATGCTGCAGTGCCTAAGAAACGACCGCCCCATCACCCACATTCTTACCACAGCTGATTATTCGGTGTACACCCTCCTCGATCCGCGCTACAGGGACAATTTACAAACCCTCTTACCACAATTGCAGCGGGAGCGTAAAATGCGGCTCTACCAAGACACACTTGTGCAGTCCATCATCTTCTCCAGTCCAATCGAGAGAAGTGCTGCACCTGCTACTGCTAGTGCATTACAAAGCAGCTCTGTGCGTCGAGGCAGTGGAGAAATCTCTGCACAAAGAGGGAGCAGAAGCAGTGCCTCAGCACAAGGCAAGACCAGTCTGCCCCAACAGTGGCAAAGTTTTGTGTGCCCGCCACAAATGTCTACACCATCACAGACGGATCGAGTCAGCAGGAGGCCACGTTTCCATCAGATGGTGACAGACTACATGTCTTGCCCTCTCAGCGTACTCCCAGACGGCTCTTCCCTCTTCAAGTTTTGGGTTTCTAAGCTGGATACATGGCCAGAGCTTAGCCAGTGTGCATTGGAGGTGCTGGCTTGCCCTGCTGCCAGTGTATTATCGGAACACGTCTTTAGTGCCGCAGGTGGTGCACTAAAAGACCGTCGCATGCGACTATCCTCCAATAACGTTGACCGGCTTACTTTCTTGAAAATGAACAAGACCTGGATCTCACAGGAATTTGCCACTCCTCTTACCGATTAAATAATTGGTTGCCAAAAGTATCCAGGTCTTCTGTTGTGTTCATGTTTCAACCACCTGAACTTTAATCCCTGGGTTCCAACACCGACAGTTGCTGCCCAGAAGTGCCGGCTGCACAGTCAACACATGACCCCATGTTATTGGGTTTCAGTAACGTCAGCTGATCCCCTGCTGTGCATCCGGCAACGTGTCCAGCGACCGCCACGCTGGCAGTACAACAGCAATTAAAGGGAACCTGTCTCCCCCAGGCATTTGTAACTGAAAGAACCACCTTGTGTAGCACTAATGCTGCACAAGGAACAGGTGCATGTTTTAGTTATGCTTCTTGCACACGCTGCACTTAACACTTATAAAATATGTGTCCCCTCATACCGTGAAACCGTCCCGGAGGTGGGACTTTCCTTCGCAATGAGACGCAGCACAGCCGGCATTCATACCCCCATGGCGCCGAGCGTCGCCTCCTCAGCGTTGTTTACATCTGTCCCGGAGCCTGCACTGTTATGTTTAACCTTGGGCATGCGCATTTAGCACTGCCCATCTTCTGACATCATTTGATGTCATGCTGACTGTGCGTGTGTGGCTGCGCTGCCAGAGATCACGTCCCGCAGTGTCTTCTGATTTAGTCATACTGTGAGACTGGGATTCATGGGCATGCGCAGTGCATATCTTCACCTCTCACTGTTCTCCCTCCGCCTTCTACAGACTGTGTGGTGTCAGCTGATCCCAAATGACATGCCACGGACGTGACGCCACACACTCTGAAGAAGGTGGATGGAGAGGAGTGAGAGGTGAAGATATGCACTGTGCATGCCCAGGAATCTCAGCCCCGCAGTGGGACTAAATCAGAAGACACTGCGAGGCGGGTTCTCAGGCAGCGCAGCCACACAGGCAAAGTCAGCATGACACCAAATGATGATAGAAGACGAGCAGCGCTAACAGCGCATGGCCAAGGTTTAACATAACAGCGTGGGCTCCGTTACAGATTCAAACAATGCTGATGAGGTTGCGCCCGGCGCCAAGGGGGCATGAATGCCAGCCATGCTGCGTCTCATGACGACGGAAAGTACCATCTCTGGGACGGTATCACGGTATCAGGGGACACACTTTATAAGTGTTTAGTTCAGCGTGTGCAAGGAGCATAATTAAAAGAACCATCTTTTCATTGTTTAGCATTAGTGCGGCACAAGTTGGCTCTTTCAGTTGCTAAAGCCTGGGGGGTAAAGGTTCACTTTCAACTTAATCCAATTAGGCCTCAGCCTACACTCTGCTTCTCCTTTATTCCCTGGGCTCTAACACCGCCAGTTGGTGCCTGGAAATGCAGAGACACTCATGTGTTAGTGGGGTTCATTAACGCCAGCTGCTCCCCTGCTGTGTGTGTGGCAATACCTCAAATCTGCTCCTCCTGCTGTCCCTGGGCTCTAACACCACCTGTTGGTGCCTGGTAGTGCTGGCTGCACAGTCAACACTTGATGCCATGTGTCATGATCCCAATGGCAGGGGATCACTAAAGGACAAGCACAGATACAAACAAGCTCTAGGGCGATGGAACCTGAGCTGACCGCGACCCTGAACCTAACACACAAATAAAAGTAGCCGGGGAACGTGCCTACGATGATCCTAGACGTCTCGCTCCAGCCGAAGATCTAACTTCCCCTATTAGAAGAAACACAGACCTCTCTTGCCTCCAGAGAAACACCCCACAGAAATAGCAGCCCCCCACATATAATGACGGTGAAATGAGAGGAAAGCACATACGCAGTATGAAAACAGTTTCAGCAAAATGAGACCCGCTAAAGCTAGATAGCAGAGGATACAAAAGTGATCTGCGCGGTCAGCGAAAAACCCTTCAAAAAACCATCCTGAAATTACTTGAACTCATGTGCCAACTCATGGTACATGAGGAGCAGTTTCAGCCCACTAGAGCAACCAGCAGCAAAGAATCAAATATCTGCAGGCTGGACTAAAAACCAAATAAAGCAAAACACCAAAACAGGAAAATCCAAACTTAGCTTGACCAGAAGGTTCTAGGAGCAGGGAGCAGAGGTAACAAGACACACTGGATACATTGATAACCGGCGAGGAAATGCCAGCAAAGCCAGGTTAAATAGGAAACTCCCATATCCTGATGGAACAGGTGGAACCCAGAGACCCAGGAAAGACAAGTCACCCAGTACCATCAGTAACCACCAGAGGGAGCCCAAAAACAGAGCTCACAACAGCCATGTAATTGGGTTTCAGTAACGTCAGCTGATTCCCAGCTGTGTATCCGGCAATGTGGCCAGCGACCGTCACGCTGACACAACAACAGATATTAAACTGTCTCGAGTGCAGGCTTCGGCCTACACTCTGCTGCTCCTGCTGTCCCTGGCCTCTAACACCGCCAGTTGGTGCCCAGAAGTGCTGTCCGCACAGTCAACAGTTGCTCCTCTGTTATTGGGGTTCAGTAACATCAGCTGTTCCCCTGCTGTGTGTGCGGCAATACCTCAAATCTGCTCCTCCTGCTGACCCTGGGCTCTAACACCGCCAGTTCGTGCCTGGAAGTGCTTTCTGCACAGTCAACAGTCGCTCCTCTGTTATTGGGGTTCAGTAACGTCAGCTGTTCCCCTGCTGTGTGTGCAGCAATACCTCAAATCTGCTTCTCCTGCTGTCCCTGGGCTCTAGCACCGCCAGTTGGTGCCTGGAAGTGCTGTCTGCACAGTCAACAGTCGCTCCTCTGTTATTGGGGTTCAGTAACGTCAGCTGTTCCCCTGCTGTGTGTGCGGCAATACCTCAAATCTGCTCCTCCTGCTGTCCCTGGGCTCTAGCACCGCCAGTTGGTGCCTGGAAGTGCTGTCTGCACAGTCAACAGTCACTCCTCTGTTATTGGGGTTCAGTAACGTCAGCTGTTCCCCTGCTGTGTGTGCAGCAATACCTCAAATCTGCTCCTCCTGCTGTCCCTGGGCTCTAACACCGCCAGTTAATGCCTGGAAGTGCTGTCCGCAAAGTCAACAGTCGCTCCTCTGTTATTGGGGTTTAGTAATGTTAGCTGTTCCCCTGCTGTGTGTGTGGCAATACCTCAAATCTGCTCCTCCTGCTGTCCCTGGGCTCTAACACCACCTGTTGGTGCTCGGTAGTGCTAGCTGCACAGTCAACATTTGCTGCCATGTTATTGGGTTTCAGTAATGTCAGCTGATTCCCAGCTGTGTATCCGGCAATGTGTCCAGCGACCGTCACGCTGACACAACAACAGATATTAAACTGTCTCGAGTGCAGGCTTCGGCCTACACTCTGCTCTTCCTGCTGTCCCTGGGCTCTAACACCGCCAGTTGGTGCCTGGAAGTGCTGTCCACACAGTCAACAGTCGCTCACCTGTTATTGGGGTTCAGTAACGTCAGCTGTTCCCTTGCTGTGTGTGCGGCAATACCTCAAATCTGCTCCTCCTGCTGATCCTGGGCTCTAACACCGACAGTTGGTGCCTGGAAGTGCTGTCCGCACAGTCAACAGTCGCTCCTCTGTTATTGGGGTTCAGTAACGTCAGTTGTTCCCCTGCTGTGTGTGTGGCAATACCTCAAATCTGCTCCTCCTGCTGTCCCTGGGCTCCAACACTGCCAGTTGGTGCCTGGAAGTGCTGTCCGCACAATCAACAGTCGCTCCTCTGTTATTGAGGTTCAGTACCATCAGCTGTTCCCCTGCTGTGTGTGTGGCAATACCTCAAATTTGCTCCTCCTGCTGTCCCTGGGCTCTAACACCGCCTGTTGGTGCCCACTAGTGGTGGCTGCACAGTCAATACTTGCTGCCGTGTTATTGGGTTTCAGTAACGTCAGCTGATTCCCAGCTGTGCATCCGGCAATGTGTCCAGCGACCATCACGTTGACGCAACAACAGATATTAAACTGTCTCGAGTGCAGGCTTCGGCCTACACTCTGCTCTTCCTGCTGTCCCTGGGCTCTAACACCGCCAGTTGGTGCCTGGAAGTGCTGTCCACACAGTCAACAGTCGCTCCTCTGTTATTGGGGTTCAGTAACATCAGTTGTTCCCCTGCTGTGTGTGTGGCAATACCTCAAATCTGCTCCTCCTGCTGTCCCTGGGCTCCAACACTGCCAGTTGGTGCCTGGAAGTGCTGTCCGCACAGTCAACAGTCGCTCCTCTGTTATTGAGGTTCAGTACCATCAGCTGTTCCCCTGCTGTGTGTGTGGCAATACCTCAAATTTGCTCCTCCTGCTGTCCCTGGGCTCTAACACCGCCTGTTGGTGCCCAGTAGTGGTGGCTGCACAGTCAATACTTGCTGCCGTGTTATTGGGTTTCAGTAACGTCAGCTGATTCCCAGCTGTGCATCCGGCAATGTGTCCAGCGACCATCACGTTGACGCAACAACAGATATTAAACTGTCTCGAGTGCAGGCTTCGGCCTACACTTTGCTGCTCCTGCTGTCCCTGGGCTCTAACACCGCCAGTTGGTGCTCGGAAGTGCTGGCTGCACAGAGAAAAACACTCGCTCATTTGTCAGTGGGGTTCAGTAACGTCAGCTGTTCCCCTGCTGTGTAGCCGTCAACGTGTCCAGCAAAAGCCACACTGGCACAATAACAGACATTAAACTGCCTCCAGTGCAGGCCTCGGCCCAAACACTCTGCTCCTCCTTGATTCCCTGGGCTCCAATACCGCCAGTTGGTGCTTGGAAGTGCTGGCTGCACAGAGAAAAACACTCGCTCATGTGTCAGTGGGTTCAGTAACGTCAGCTGTTCCCCTACTGTGTAGCCGGCAACGTGTCCAGCAAAAGCCACACTGGCACTACAACAGCAATTAAAGGGAACTGGCCCCCCAGGCATTTGTAACTGAAAGAGCCAACTTGTGCAGCGCTAATGGTGCACAAGGAACCGGTAACTTTTAGTTATGCTCCTTGCAGACGCTGCACTTAACACTTATAAAATATGTGTCCCCTCATACCGTGAAAGCATCCCAGAGGTGGGACTTTCCTTCGCAATGAGACGCAGCACAGCCAGCATTCATGCCCCCATGGCGCCGAGCACCGCCTCCTCAGCGTTGTTTGAATCTGTCCCGGAGCCTGCGCTGTTATGTTTAACCTTGGGCATGTGCTGTTAGCACTGCCCTTCTTCTGACATCATTTGATGTCAGGCTGACTGTGCCTGTGCGTACACGCTGCCCGAGATCCCGTCCCACAGTTTCTTCTAATTTTGTCACACTACGGGCCTGGGATTCATAGGCATGCGCACTGCATATCTTCACCTTCTACTCATCTGCTTCCGCCTTCCTCAGACTGTGCGGCGTCACAGCCGTGGCATGTGATTATGGATCAGCTGACGCTGCACACTCTGAAGAGGGCGGATGGAGAGGAGTGAGAGGCCAAGATATGCACTGCGCATGGCCATGAATCCCAGGCCCACAGTATGACTAAATCAGAAGACACTGCGGGCCGTGATCTCTGGCCGCGCGCCCGCACAGGCGCAGTCAGCCTGACACCAAATGATGTCAGAAGACGGGCAGCGCTAACAGCGCATGGCCAAGGTTTAACATAACAGTGCGGGCTCCGTGATAGATTCAGACAACGCTGATGAGACGGTGCGCGGCGCCAAGGGGGCCTGAATGCTGGCTGTGCTGCGTCTCATTGCGAAGGAAATTCCAACTTCCGGGATGGTTTCTTGGTATCAGGGGACACATTTTATAAGTGTTTAGCTCTGTGTGTGCAAGGAGCATAA
The DNA here is from genome assembly GCF_032444005.1 of Ranitomeya imitator. Classification (NCBI taxonomy): domain Eukaryota; kingdom Metazoa; phylum Chordata; class Amphibia; order Anura; family Dendrobatidae; genus Ranitomeya; species Ranitomeya imitator. The sequence continues at coordinate 593,394,048 of NC_091286.1, forward strand.
CTAAAAGAGCCACCTTTTCCTTGTGCAGTGTTAGTGCTGTACAAGGTGGCTTTTTAAGTTGCTAATGTCTGGGGGGGTTAAAGGTTCCCTTTCAACTTGCTCCAATCAGGCCTCAGCCTCCACTCTGTCATGTAATGCCTGGGCTCCAACACTGCCAGTTGCTGCTCAGAAGTGTCTTTGGCACGGGTACTCCCTCTTGCCAGCCTGGTTCCAGCACACCAGCTGTTTCCGGGTAGTGTCAAGGTCACTTAGACTCCAAAACCTTGTCCTGTCGTGTTGCGGTTGGGTTAGCCAACTCCATGGTGCCTGCAGTTTAGGTGCTTCCTATGTGGGCTGCGGGAAGTGGCAATCAAGGCTGGTTCTGTAGTGCCAATAGGACAAGCTCCCCCTGTAGGACAATTGGTTTTGGGTAACTGCGGCCGGCTCATGGCCTACCTATTTTTTCTTTTACTGTGGACCTTCTGCTGCCTGAGTTCCAGCACCGTTAGCTGGTTCTTGGGAACACAATCTTGACTAGGTCCCCCTGATTCCAGCACCATCAGCTGGTTCCTAGCAGAGCCTTTGGCTTAGGTGCCTCCTTCTGGGTATCCGAGTTCCACCAACATCAGGCGGTCCTTGGTAGTGCTTTGTTGCACGGGTACCTCCTGCTTTGTAACCGGCTTCCAGTACCGTCAGCTGGTCCTCAGTCGTGCCATTGGCTCTTGCATCTTGGGCAATGCATCCGGGTTCCAGTACCGTCAGCTGGTTCTCAGCAGTATCTTTGGCACGGGTACTTCCTCCTGCCCAGCCTGGTTCCAGCATGCCAGCTGTTTCCGGGTAGTGTCAAGGTCACTTAGACTCCAAAACGTTGTCCTGTCATGTTGCGTTTGGGTTAGCCAACTCCATGGTGCCTGCAGTTTAGGTGCTTCCTATGTGGGCTGCGGGAAGTGGCAATCAAGGCTGGTTCTGTAGTGCCAATAGGACAAGCTCCCCCTGTAGGACTGTTGGTTTTCGGTAACTGCGGACGGCTCGCGGCCTACCTATTTTTTTTTTTTACTGTGGACCTTCTGCTGCCTTAGTTCCAGTACCGTTATCTGGTTCTTGGGAACACAATCTTGATTAGGTCCCCCTGGTTCCAGCACCGTCAGCTGGTTAAGGGCAGAGCCTTTGGCTTAGGTGCCTCCTTCTGAGTATCCGAGTTCCACTAACATCAGGCGGCCCTTGGTAGTGCTTTGTGGCACGGGTACCTCCTGCTTAGTAACCGGGTTCCAGTACCGTCAGCTGGTCCTCGGTCATGCCATTGGCTCTTGCACCTTGGGCAACGTATCCGGGTTCCAGTACCGTCAGCTGGTTCTTGGCAGTGTCTTTGGCACGGGTACTCCCTCCTGCCCAGCCTGGTTCCAGCACGCCAGCTGTTTCTGGGTAGTGTCAAGGTCACTTAGACGCCAAAAATGTTGTCCTGTCGTGTTACGGTCGGGTTAGCCGACTCCATGGTGCCTGCAGTTTAGGTGCTTCCTATGTGGGCTGCGGGAAGTGGCAATCAAGGCTGGTTCTGTAGTGCCAATAGGACAAGCTCCCCCTGTAGGACAGTTGGTTTTCGGTAACTGCGGCCGGCTCGCGGCCTACCTATTTTTTTTTTTACTGTGGACCTTCTGCTGCCTGAGTTCTAGCACCGTTAGCTGGTTCTTGGGAACACAATCTTGACTAGGTCACCCTGGTTCCAGCACCGTCAGCTGGTTTTGGGCAGAGCCTTTGGCTTAGGTGCCCTCTTCTGGGAATCCGAGTTCCACCAACGTCAGGTGGTCCTTGGTAGTGCTTTGTGGCACGGGTACCTCCTGCTTAGTAACCGGGTTCCAGTACTGTCAGCTGGTCCTCGGTCGTGCCATTGGCACTTGCACCTTCGGGTAGCCATCCGGGTTTCCAGTACTGTCAACTGGTTCTTGGCAGTTCCTCAGCCTTCTTGTACCTTTTGCTACAGTTACAAGTTCAAGACCCTAAGCATGATGACCCTGAAGACCAAGAAGCAAAGAACAAGAAGCTGCAGAACAAAAAGCAGAAGAACATTAAGCATAAGACTAAAAATCCGAGCAAAAAATATTATCTAAATTTTAAGCAGAAGAAGACTAAGCAGTGTATGGGGGTGAGTCCATGCCTCCTCGTGGTGCCCCTGGAAAAAAACCTGCTGCTGCAGGCCAAACTGAACGCGGACAAATCCTGTTTTAAATCTTTTGTGACAGGCAGAACGGAAGGTGTTATCTTCAAACTTTGATAGATAACAACTACAGGAATGCCTGTAACACATAAGATTTTGATGAAGAAGAGGAATATGAAGGAGACTATGAAGTTGAATATGAAGAATTTTTAAAAAAGAATAATGGGAAGAAGTTGAAGAAGAAGATGAATAAGGTGAAGAAGAAGTTAATGAAAAAGATGCTGCTGCTGAGGATGATGAAGAAGAAAGTGTGGTAGAAGTAAAACAAGGTGCAGAGCATGGAAGTAGAGAAACATAAATATCTGACAAAATCTAAAAAATCTAAACATAGTCAAAATCTTTGTAACTCCGAACGTCTTAAAAAATGCATAATTCCTGCTATTCCATTTGAATGGGCTAATCCTCTATGCCTTTAATGTCTCCTCCACCTCCTCCGATACATTCTACGTTATTCTTAGTTGTTTTCCTTCATGTGGAATTAACCTACAAGGAAATAAAGGTTTTTTTTTAATTCCGATATTTTTGTCCCATTGACTTGCATTGGTATTGGGTATCGGTATCGGCGAGATCCGATATTTTTCCGATATCGGCCGATACAATCCGATACCGATACTTATGAATATCGGAAGGTATCGCTCAACACTACTCATAACTAATAAGAGATTCATCTAAACAGATGTCTCTTTGGGGGTTGTATATCTCAGCAAATTTTCTGCTGAAGTGGTTAATAACTGGCCAACTTTAAATAGATAATCATAGTTGGGATTGTCTTGGGGAATACACTGCGCATTATCTTTATAATACAGACGTTTTGGATAGCTTCAAATATCGTCCCTGTCTTGGCCATATGGCAAACTGCTGTGTTGTGAAAAATATATCAGTACTCCAAAATTGCCAGATCTCTGTTTTTTTCACCATGCCCATGTGCAGCACAATGCCAAAATGTCATAACTTCTGCTGCATTTACAGGGTTCCATCTCGCACATGATGACGTAGGATTTGGGGTGAAAAATTCATTAGCATTTAAATTTGTCTGGGCCACCATGAGATTTTTTATCTCCTCAGTGAAGAAAGCTTTGCAACGTCAATTTTATTGAGGCCTGCAGTATCAAATTAGATTCCTGAGCTGCACATGTAACCCAGAATCAGATGATCATAAAGAGTTGCCCCAGTGTTAGGGCTCTTTTCCACTTGAGAGGAAAAAAAATGGTCCGATTTACGGGTCGAAAAAACGGAGGTAAATCATGCGATTGTCATGTGAGTGACATGCGATTTTTTTTTTTTGCAACATCCGTAGGACATCCGTATGACATCCGTATTGCTGTCCGATTTTTACGCACTGGTGTTCTTTGAAAAGCCGGCAAATCAGTGCTGTGTACAGTAAAATCACACTGACAGATTAGAATAGAAAAGAAAGAATTGATGTATACACATAGAATAAGCATATATATATATGTATGTCACTTAGACACCTAAATATATATACAGCGCTATAGAAAGGTCCACACTTTGGACTGAAACGTCGCACATGGGCTAATAAAATACTCTTATTTTTTCTACTGGAGTGCTGCCTTCATCTTTCTGGACAATAGCATGAGGTTTGGTATATACCCGGAAGGATTTTTTGCACCCTCTGTCTTCTTTTGGTGCTGCTTTTTGTTTTCTTTTTCTATATACAGCGCTAGATAGCAGAAAAGCCAGTAATTCATTTGCCGGCTTTTGCTATCTCCTTCCCAAACCCGATAGGATATGAGACATGGTTTACATACAGTAAACGATTTCATATCCCTTATTTTATGACATATTCCTCACTACTAATGTTAGAAGTGTATGTGTGTAAAATTTGGTGGCTCTAGCTTTTAAAATAAAGGGTTAAATCACAGAAAAAATTGGCGTGGGCTCCCGCGCAATTTTCTCCGCCAGAGTGGTAAAGCCAGTGACTGATGGCAGATATTAATAGCCAGGAGAGGGTCCATGGTTATTGGCTCCCCCTGGCTAAAAACATCTGCCCCCAGTCACCCCAGAAAAGGCACATCTGTAAGATGAGCCTATTCTGGCACGTGGCCACAGGTGTCTCGCTGACATATATAAATGTATATATATACCTATTTTATGTGTATATATCTATTTTATTCTAACCTGTCAGTGTGATTTTACTGAACATCGCGCTGAATTACCGGCTTTTCAAAGGACACTGGTGCGTAAAAATCGGACAGAACTTGCATGGTGTGAGTGCTGTGCGATTTTTTTTCTCGCACCCATTGACTTACATTGGTGAGTCTCGTCCAAGAATCGCAGCAATACGCAGCATGCTGTGATTTTTTTCTCATTTCGATTTCGGCTGAGAAAAAAAATCGCAAATGAGATGACACCTATTGAAGAAAATTGGTCCGAGTGAAATCAGATTTTTTATCGGATTGCACTCATCCGTTTTCCTCGCAAGTGGAAATGAGCCCTTAGGGCGACTTGCTGAGGGACTAGCAATACTAGATTAGGAGGAGGAAGACAAAAAGAGAAACCTGGCATCTTCCTCACTGCCTTAATCCATGTTTGAGGCCAGAAAGGGGTATGTGTCTTCTTAATTACAAAGTAATTTTTTATTTCATTCCTCTAAAAATGAGAAATGTTTGCGTTAGTACAGTTGTTAGGTTGAACAATTAATAAATGTTCACTTAGTTGCCCACTCCTGGCATAATGGATATTGATCAGGTGCACACTAAAGAAATAACATATGACACACAGTCAGATGTAAATTCTCCTTGATCAATCTATAGCTCAGCTCCAAGGGCTTTATTTAGTCAGGACACAGATTTGTATAACCCCTGTAAGGGGGGCTCGTTTAGCTCTAATATGGGAGTGATCGGATGTATTCCATTAGTTAGTGGATTGGGCATAGAGCAAGTCTGTGGGTGGATCCATGAGGTCATCAGGGTGGGTTGGTCCATGAGGTCATCAAGGTGGACGTCACTGTGGGTGGATCCATGAGGTCATCAGGGTGGGCGTCATCTTGGATACCAGCACATGGTACGCTGATACAGGAAATGGCAGCCATCTTCAGAGTCTCACTTTGATCTGAGAAAGCTTAAGTAAGGTTAAACAATACACATTACACTTCTCTCAACCTCTTATGTCTTGAGGTTAATTAAGTATTTGATCTTATGGCTCTCCTCAACACAGTGGCTTGCAAAATTATTCAATCCCCTTGGCATATTTCATACTTTGCTACCGCACAACTAGTGTTGAGCATTCCGATACTGAAATATCGGGTATCGACCGACATTCGCTGTATCGGAGTTCCGATACTGAGTTCTAGGGTTGAGCGAAATGGATCGGACAAATTGAAATATCGTCGACTTTCGGCAAAGTCCTGATCCTAGTGTGGGATCGGCCATGAGGTCGGCGATCAGCGCACCAAAGTCACATTTCGTATGACGTTTTCAGCGCCATTTTTCATCCAATGAAGGAGAACGCAGAGTGTGGGCAGCGTGATGACATAGGTCTCGGTCCCCACCATCTTAGAGAAGGGCATGACAGTGATTGGCTTGCTTTCTGCGGCGTCACAGGGGCTATAAAGGGGCGTGCACGCCGACCGCCATCTTACTTCTGCCGATCTTAGCATAGGGAGAGGTTGCTGCAGCTGCATGAGAAGAAGGGATATAGTTAGGGAGGGAAGATTAAGCCCTGAAACTGCTTGTGCTGTAGCGATCTCCACTGTCCAACACCAACTTTTCTTTGCAGGGACAGTGGAGTTTATATTTTTGTGCATCAGCTCTGTAGCTTATTAGGCTGCCTTATAAGGTTCCCTGATAGCTGCATTGCTGTTTGTACGCTGCTGTTCAAACCAACTGCTTTTTTTAAAGCAAAAATCCTGTTGCTCCTTTCTGCACAGCTATCTTGTTTATTTGTCCACACTTTTGTGTGCAGCAGTCCTTTTTATTGCTGCCATACTTGTCCTGAGATCATTGTAGGGAGATTGAAATTGTAGTACAGTCCTTGTATTTTTTTATATATCTTCCAGCCACGTTCTGCCACTTACATTGTGTAGTGTAATACACTGGGCCTGAGTTTTGTTGCAGTCTCCCCCCACCCCCACCCCCCCCCCAAAAAAAGGGAGATTTAAGTTTGCACTAAGTGGATATACGTCAGTTCTGTTAGTTTGTCGTATATCTAACAGCCACGTTCTGCCACTTACATTGTGTAGTGTAATACACTGGGCCTGAGTTTTGGTGCAGTCTACCCCCCCAAAAAGGGAGATTTTAATTGGCACTAAGTGGATTTACGTCAGTTCTGTTAGTTTGTCGTATATCAGCCAGCCACATTCTGCCACTTGCATTGTGTAGTGTAATACACTGGGCCTGAGTTTTGTTGCAGTCTCCCCCCCTCCCAAAAAAGGGAGATTTAAATTGGCACTAAGTGGATCTACGTCAGTTCTGTTAGTTTGTCGTATATCTTCCAGCCACGTTCTGCCACTTACATTGTGTAGTGTAATATACTGGGCCTGAGTTTTGGTGCAGTCTCCCCCCCAAAAAAGGGAGATGTAAATTGGCACTAAGTGGATCTACGTCAGTTCTGTTAGTTTGTCGTATATCTTCCAGCCACGTTCTGCCACTTACATTGTGTAGTGTAATACACTGGGTCTGAGTTTTGTTGCAGTCTCCCCCCCGAAAAAAGGGAGATTTTAATTGGCAGTAAGTGGATCTATGTCAGTTCTGTTAGTTTGTCGTATATCTTCCAGCCACGTTCTGCCACTTACATTGTGTAGTGTAATACACTGGGCCTGAGTTTAGTTGCAGTCTCTCCCCCGAAAAAAAGGGAGATTTTAATTGGCACTAAGTGGATCTACGTCAGTTCTGTTAGTTTGTCGTATATCTTCCAGCCACGTTCTGCCACTTACATTGTGTAGTGTAATACACTGGGCCTGAGTTTTGTTGCAGTCTCCCCCCCCCCCCGAAAAAAAGGGAGATTTTAATTGGCACTAAGTGGATCTACGTCAGTTCTGTTAGTTTGTCGTATATCTTCCAGCCACGTTCTGCAACTTACATTGTGTAGTTTAATACACTGGGCCCAAGTTTTGGTGCAGTCTCCCCCAATAAAGGGAGATTTAAATTCTCAACAGGTTTATATACACCTTCTACCTTGTTTTACAGTACCATATAACAGTTGTTATTTTGGTTAGATTTTTCCAAAAATTAGGAAGTCTGGTGGAAGAGGCCGTGGGCGGTCGTTGCCAGCTGGTACTGATGGTGGTGGTGGTGGAGCATCTGGTGGTAGTGGGAAAAGCAAAGTAGCACCAAAGGCACGAGGTGTTGAGCCAGCGTCAACGTTTGGCTACACAAGGCCTTGAAGGCTCCCTTAGGCTACGTTCACATTAGCGTTGCGCCGCCCTGCGTCGGCGACGCAACGCGCGACGCATGTTAAAACGCGTGCAAACGCGCGCAAAAACGCGCGCGTTTTGCGACGCGTGCGTCGTTTTTGACAAAAATCGGACGCACAGAAAATGCAACTTGTTGCATTTTCTTGCGTCCGACGCTAGCGTCGGAAACGACGCACGTGGCGAAAAACGCCACCCAAAAAACGCACGCGTCCCCTATGTTAAACATAGGGGCGCGTCGCCGCTGCGTCGCCGCTGCGTCGCCGACGCAACAGCGGCGCAACGCTAATGTGAACGTACCCTTATCTGGGAGTAGGAAAACAGCTTTTAAAGCTGGAGCAGCAGGAAAAAGTTTTGGATTTTCTTGCTGACTCAGCCTCTAGCTCTTTCGCCTCCTCTTCAAAAGGTTCGAAATATAAAAGCAGTGAGTCGTCAGTGGATGCTCCCGGTCAGGAACAAGTCGCATCCTTGTGTCCTTCACCCAAACCAAAAGTGAAGGATGCGGCAGGCGACACTACAGTTTACTCCATGGAGCTCTTTATACATACCGTGCCTGGGTTAGAGAGGGAAATTGTTAACAGCCCATTACAAGATGAATCGGACATGGAGTGCACAGATGCACAGCCACAGCTAGATTATTATGCTGTTCCATTGACTCAGATCACTACATTGTACTGAGCCAGAATCTGACCCTGATGAGACTATGGTGCCCCGTCACAAACGCTATAGCACCTTACACGGTGACACAGAGGAAGGTGCACATGACATTGAAGAGGAGATGATAGATAACCCAGTTGTTGACCCAGATTGGCAGCCATTGAGGGAAGAGGTTGCCACTGCCAGTAGCTCAGAAGCGGAGGAGGATGATCCACAGCAGCCATCTACATCGCAACAGCTTCCATCTGGCAGGCTCGTATCTGGCCAAAAATGTTTGTCAAAACCAAAAACAGTTTTAGGACAGCGTGGCCATCCAGTGAAAGACACACAGCGTGCAATGCTGAAAAGGTATTCCATAGTATGAAGAGTTCAGTGTGGGATTTTTTTAACCAAGATCCGAATGATCAGTGCAAAGTTATCTGTAAGAAGTGCTCAAAGACCTTTAGCAGAGGGAAAACTCTCCAAAATTTAAATACAACTTGCATGCTTAGACATTTAACCAGCATGCAATTGCAAGCCTGGACTAACTACCAAACGTCCCGTACCATTGGTGCACCTGCTCAGAATGAAGGTAGTCAGCAATGCTACATTGCTTCCCTCACTGTAAGCCCACCGGTTAGGACCAGCAGCAAATGTGGAGGTATCATCTCAAGGCCAAAGCAGTCAGGGAATCACAAGGTTCTTGGTAGGAAACACTGTAGGTAGGCCAACATCAAGAATACCATCAACAACCCTCTCTCAATCTGCCATGCCCACCACCACCCCCGCTAGTTCCACCATATGCAACTCTCCAGTCCAGCTCACCCTACAAGAGACTCTCGCTAGGAAAAGAAAGTACACTGTTGTGAATTCTGTGGCAGAGCTACCTCCTGTGGTCACAAGTGGTACTTCGGCTGATTCTCTCTGTGAGCTTCCGTTGGTGGAGGAAAGTGGTACTGCGGCTTCTGAGTTTCCTTCCTCAGGTGATGTGGTGAAGTCGTTAGGTGCTGCTCTATTTAACTCCACCTAGTGCTTTGATCCTGGCCTCCAGTCAATGTTCTAGTATTGGACCTGTTTCCTCCTCGATCGTTCCTGTGGCCTGCTGCTCTGCATAGCTAAGTTCCGCTTTGCTATTTTGTTTGCTGTTTTTTTTCTGTCCAGCTTGTCTATTTGTCTTTTCCTGCTTGCTGGAAGCTCTGGGACGCAGAGGGTGTACCTCCGTGCCGTTAGTTCGGTACGGAGGGTCTTTTTGCCCCCTTTGCGTGGTTTTTGTAGGGTTTTGTGTTGACCGCAAAGTTACCTTTCCTATCCTCGCTCTGTTCAGAAAGTCGGGCCTCACTTTGCTAAATCTATTTCATCTCTACGTTTGTCTTTTCATCTTAACTCACAGTCATTATATGTGGGGGCTGCCTTTTCCTTTGGGGTATTTCTCTGAGGCAAGGTAGGCTTATTTTCTATCTTCAGGCTAGCTAGTTTCTCAGGCTGTGCCGAGTTGCATAGGGAGCGTTAGGCGCAATCCACGGCTGCCTCTAGTGTTGTTGGAGAGGATTAGGGATTGCGGTCAGCAGAGTTCCCACATCTCAGAGCTCGTTCTATGTTTTTGGGTTATTGTCAGGTCACTGTATGTGCTCTGACCTCTATGTCCATTGTGGTACTGAATTACCTTAGCATAACAGTACTGGAGGACCAAAGTACTAATGATTCTCAATAGAGGGAAAAAAGAAGTTCTGAGACCATTTTTTTTTTTCTCTGCACTGTGTTTTGCCTTTTTTTTTCCCTAGACATTTGGGTAGTTCAGGACACAGGTGTAGCGATGGACATTAAAGGTCTGTCTTCATGTGTGGATCAGCTCACGGCAAGAGTACAAAATATTCAAGACTTTGTGGTTCAGAATTCTATGTTAGAACCGAGAATTCCTATTCCTGATTTGTTTTTTGGAGATAGAACTAAATTTCTGAGTTTCAAAAATAATTGTAAACTATTTCTGGCTTTGAAACCTCGCTCCTCTGGTGACCCAGTTCAACAAGTTAGGATCATTATTTCTTTTTTACGTGGCGACCCTCAGGACTGGGCATTTTCTCTTGCGTCAGGAGATCCTGCATTAAGTAATATCGATGCGTTTTTCCTGGCACTCGGATTGCTGTACGATGAGCCTAATTCAGTGGATCAGGCAGAGAAGAATTTGCTGGCTCTGTGTCAGGGTCAGGATGAGATAGAGGTATATTGTCAGAAATTTAGAAAGTGGAATAAATGTGCGCTCGCAGCTATTTTCAGAAAAGGTCTCTCTGAAGCCATTAAGGATGTCATGGTGGGATTTCCTATGCCTGCTGGTCTGAATGAGTCTATGTCTTTGGCCATTCAGATCGGTCGACGCTTGCGTGAGCGTAAATCTGTGCACCATTTGGCGGTATTACCTGAGCTTAAACCTGAGCCTATGCAGTGCGATAGGACTTTGACCAGAGTTGAACGGCAAGAACACAGATGTCTGAATGGGCTGTGTTTCTACTGTGGTGATTCCACTCATGCTATCTCTGATTGTCCTAAGCGCACTAAGCGGTTCGCTAGGTCTGCCACCATTGGTACGGTACAGTCAAAATTTCTTCTGTCCGTTACCTTGATCTGCTCTTTGTCATCGTATTCTGTCATGGCATTTGTGGAATCAGGCGCTGCCCTGAATTTGATGGACTTGGAGTATGCTAAGCGTTGTGGGTTTTTCTTGGAGCCCTTGCAGTGTCCTATTCCATTGAGAGGAATTGATGCTACGCCTTTGGCCAAGAATAAGCCTCAGTACTGGACCCAGCTGACCATGTGCATGGCTCCTGCACATCAGGAGGTTATTCGCTTTCTGGTGTTGCATAATCTACATGATGTGGCCGTGTTGGGGTTGCCATGGCTACAAGTCCATAATCCAGTATTAGATTGGAAATCCATGTCTGTGTCCAGCTGGGGTTGTCAGGGGGTACATGGTGATGTCCCATTTCTGACTATTTCGTCATCCACCCCTTCTGAGGTTCCAGAGTTCTTGTCTGATTACCGGGATGTATTTGATGAACCCAAGTCCGATACCCTACCTCCGCATAGGGATCTTGATTGTGCTATCAATTTGATTCCTGGTGGTAAATTCCCAAAAGGTCGACTGTTTAATTTATCTGTGCCTGAGCACGCCGCTATGCGGAGTTATGTGAAGGAGTCCTTGGAGAAGGGGCATATTCGCCCGTCATCGTCGCCATTGGGAGCAGGGTTCTTTTTTGTAGCCAAGAAGGATGGTTCACTGAGACCTTGTATAGATTACCGCCTTCTAAATAAGATCACGGTTAAATTTCAGTACCCCTTGCCGTTGTAATCTGATTTGTTTGCTCGGATTAAGGGGGCTAGTTGGTTCACCAATATAGATCTTAGTGGTGCGTATAATCTTGTGCGTATTAAGCGAGGCGATGAATGGAAAACTGCATTTAATACGCCTGAGGGCCATTTTGAGTATCTAGTAATGCCATTCGGACTTGCCAATGCTCCATCAGTGTTTCAGTCCTTTATGCATGACATCTTCCGAGAGTACCTGGATAAATTCCTGATTGTGTACTTGGATGACATTTTGATCTTCTCGGATGATTGGGAGTCTCATGTGAAGCAGGTCAGAACGGTGTTTCAGGTCCTGCGTGCTAATTCTTTGTTTGTGAAGGGATCAAAGTGTCTCTTTGGTGTTCAGAAGGTTTCATTTTTGGGGTTCATCTTTTCCCCTTCTACTATCGAGATGGACCCTGTTAAGGTCCAAGCCATCCATGATTGGACTCAGCCGACATCTCTGAAAAGTCTGCAAAAGTTCCTGGGCTTTGCTAATTTTTATCGTCGCTTCATCTGCAATTTTTCTAGTATTGCTAAACCATTGACCGATTTGACCAAGAAGGGTGCTGATGTGGTCAATTGGTCTTCTGCTGCTGTGGAAGCTTTTCAAGAGTTGAAGCGTCGTTTTTCTTCTGCCCCTGTGTTGTGTCAACCAGATGTTTCGCTTCCGTTCCAGGTCGAGTTTGATGCTTCTGAGATTGGAGCAGGGGCTGTTTTGTCGCAGAGAAGTTCTGATTGCTCGGTGATGAAACCATGCGCCTTCTTTTCCAGGAAGTTTTCGCCTGCTGAGCGAAATTATGATGTGGGCAATCGAGAGTTGCTGGCCATGAAGTGGGCATTCGAGGAGTGGCGTCATTGGCTTGAAGGAGCTAAGCATCGCGTGGTGGTCATGACTGATCATAAGAACTTGACTTATCTCGAGTCCGCCAAGCGGTTGAATCCTAGACAGGCTCGTTGGTCGCTGTTTTTTGCCCGTTTTGACTTTGTGATTTCGTACCTTCCGGGCTCTAAAAATGTGAAGGCGGATGCTCTGTCTAGGAGTTTTGTGCCCGACTCTCCGGGTTTATCTGAGCTGGCGGGTATCCTCAAAGAGGGAGTAATTGTGTCTGCCATCTCCCCTGTTTGCGGCGGGTGCTGCAAAAATTTCAGGCTAATAAACCTGATCGTTGCCTAGCGGAGAAACTGTTTGTCCCTGATAGGTGGACGAATAAAGTTATCTCTGAGGTTCATTGTTCGGTGTTGGCTGGTCATCCTGGAATCTTTGGTACCAGAGAGTTAGTGGCTAGATCCTTTTGGTGGCCATCTCTGTCGCGGGATGTGCATACTTTTGTGCAGTCCTGTGGGATTTGTGCTCGGACTAAGCCCTGCTGTTCTCGTGCCAGTGGGTTGCTTTTGCCCTTGCCGGTCCCGAAGAGGCCTTGGACACATATCTCTATGGATTTTATTTCAGATCTTCCCGTCTCTCAAAAGATGTCAGTCATTTGGGTGGTCTGTGATCGCTTCTCTAAGATGGTCCATTTGGTACCCTTGTCTAAATTGCCTTCCTCCTCTGATTTGGTGCCATTGTTCTTCCAGCATGTGGTTCATTTACATGGCATTCCAGAGAATATTGTTTCTGACAGAGGTTCCCAGTTTGTTTCGAGGTTTTGGTGAGCCTTTTGTGGTAGGATGGGCATTGACTTGTCTTTTTCCTCGGCTTTCCATCCTCAGACTAATGGCCAGACCGAACGAACCAATCAGACCTTGGAAACATATCTGAGATGTTTTGTTTCTGCTGATCAGGATGACTGGGTGTCCTTTTTGCCTTTGGCTGAGTTCGCCCTTAATAATCGGGCCAGCTCGGCTACCTTGGTTTCGCCGTTTTTCTGCAACTCTGGGTTCCATCCTCGTTTCTCTTCAGGGCAGGTTGAGTCTTCGGACTGTCCTGGTGTGGATACTGTGGTGGACAGGTTGCAGCAGATTTGGACTCATGTAGTGGACAATTTGACCTTGTCCCAGGAGAAGGCTCAACGTTTCGCTAATCGCAGACGCTGTGTGGGTCCCCGACTTCGTTTTGGGGATTTGGTTTGGTTATCTTCTCGTCATATTCCTATGAAGGTTTCCTCTCCTAAGTTTAAACCTCGCTTCATTAGTCCGTATCGGATTTCTGAGGTTCTTAATCCTGTGTCTTTTCGTCTGACCCTTCCAGATTCTTTTTCCATACATAACGTATTCCATAGGTCATTGTTGTGGAGATACGTGGCACCTATGGTTCCATCTGTTGATCCTCCTGCCCCGGTTTTGGTGGAGGGGGAGTTGGAGTATATTGTGGAGAAGATTTTGGATTCTCGTGTTTCAAGACGGAAACTCCAGTATCTGGTTAAGTGGAAGGGTTATGCTCAGGAAGATAATTCCTGGGTCTTTGCCTCTGATGTCCATGCTCCCGATCTTGTTCGTGCCTTTCATATGGCTCATCCTGGTCGTCCTGGGGGCTCTGGTGAGGGTTCGGTGACCCCTCCTCAAGGGGGGGGTACTGTTGTGAATTCTGTGGCAGAGCTCCCTCCTGTGGTCACAAGTGGTACTTCGGCTGATTCTCTCTGTGAGCTTCCGTTGGTGGAGGAAAGTGGTACTGCGGCTTCTGAGTTTCCTTCCTCAGGTGATGTGGTGAAGTCGTTAGGTGCTGCTCTATTTAACTCCACCTAGTGCTTTGATCCTGGCCTCCAGTCAATGTTCTAGTATTGGACCTGTTTCCTCCTGGATCGTTCCTGTGGCCTGCTGCTCTGCATAGCTAAGTTCCGCTTTGCTATTTTGTTTGCTGTTTTTTTTCTGTCCAGCTTGTCTATTTGTTTTTTCCTGCTTGCTGGAAGCTCTGGGACGCAGAGGGTGTACCTCCGTGCCGTTAGTTCGGTACGGAGGGTCTTTTTGCCCCCTTTGCGTGGTTTTTGTAGGGTTTTGTGTTGACCGCAAAGTTACCTTTCCTATCCTCGCTCTGTTCAGAAAGTCGGGCCTCACTTTGCTAAATCTATTTCATCTCTACGTTTGTCTTTTCATCTTAACTCACAGTCATTATATGTGGGGGCTGCCTTTTCCTTTGGGGTATTTCTCTGAGGCAAGGTAGGCTTATTTTCTATCTTCAGGCTAGCTAGTTTCTCAGGCTGTGCCGAGTTGCATAGGGAGCGTTAGGCGCAATCCACGGCTGCCTCTAGTGTTGTTGGAGAGGATTAGGGGTTGCGGTCAGCAGAGTTCCCACGTCTCAGAGCTCGTTCTATGTTTTTGGGTTATTGTCAGGTCACTGTATGTGCTCTGACCTCTATGTCCATTGTGGTACTGAATTACCTTAGCATAACAGTACACATCCTGTCATCCGCGTTTGAATGCCCACATTGCTAGACTAATCTCGTTAGAGATGATGCCCTACTGGTTGGTTGAAAGTGAAGCTTTCAAAGCCCTGATGGCCTACGCAGTACCATGCTATGACCTACCCAGTCGACACTTCTTTGCGAGAAAAGCCATCCCAGCCCTCCTCCAGCATGTCAAAGACCGCATTTTCCATGCACTGAGGTAATCAGTCAGTAGAAAGGTGCACCTCACAACAGATGCATGGACCAGTAGGCATGGCCAAGGACCTTACGTGTCCATCACGGCGCACTGGGTTAATGTGGTGGATGCAAGGTCCACAGGGGACAGCCATAGTGGGACAGTTCTGCCTAGCCCACGGTCTAGGAAACAGTTGGCTGTAGGCGTTCGCCACCCCTCCTCCTCCTCCTCCAGAAGTGAAAGCTCATCCAGAGAGCGCAGTCGCACGACCACTCCATCTGCAGCTGCCAGTGTTGCACACGAGGTGTCCCATTATGGAACAGCTAGTGGTAAGCATCTGCAGGCTGTGCTACAAATCAAGTGTTTGGGCGACAACAGACACACCGCGGAAGGACTGGCCAAGTACTTGCAGCAAGAAACTCAGTCATGGCTGGGCAGTGTACATCTTGAGGCAGGCAAGGTAGTCAGTGATAACGGAAGGAATTTTATGGCTGCCACAGCCCTTTCAGAACTGAAACACATACCTTGCCTGGCTCACACCTTGAACCTGGTGGTGCAGTGCTTCCTGAAAAATTATCCGGAGTTACCAACCTTGCTCCTGAAGGTGCGAAGATTTTGCTCGCACATCTGTCGGTCGCCTGTACACTCCAGCCGAATGCTGAACCATCAGTGATTGCTGAATCTTCCCCAGCACTGCTTAATAATCGACGTTGCAACAAGGTGGAACTCCAGACTGCACATGCTTCAGAGGCTGGGCAGACAGAGGTGTGCTGTCATGTATTTGTGGGAGGATACACATACACGGGCAGGCAGTTGGATGGCAGACATGGAGTTGTCTGGTGTGCAGTAGTCGAAGCTACAAGACCTCTCTCAAGTCCTTCAGCGTTTTGAGGAATACAAACGGCTGGTAAGTGCAGATGCATCATAAGCCTGAGCATCCCACTAATGCGTCTGCTGATGCAAAGTTTGACGCACATTAAGGAGCAGGCGTCTGCAGCCAAGGAGGAGGGAAGCCTTGATGACAGTCAGCCATTGTCTGCTTAGGTAACTCTCCTTGACGAGGTGGCGGACGAAGAGGAGGAGGAGGAGGAGGAGGATGATGATGGGGATGAATATTTATGGGGGGAGGATGCTTCTCAGGGGGCAATAGAAACTGGTAGCATTGCAAGGTCAGGTACAGGGTTTTTGCGGGACACAAGTGATGTTGATTTGCAAGAAAGTGCTCCTCAACCCAGCACAAGCAGTGAATTGTCACCTGGAGCATTGGCCCACATGGCTGTGTATACCTTGGGTATCCTAAAAAGGGACCCCCGCATTATCAAAATGATGACCGATGACGATTACTGGTTGGCCTGCCTCCTGGATCCACGATATAAAGGAAAATTGCAAAATATTATGCCACATGAGAACCTTCAGCAAATATTGGCTACCAAACAAGCAACTCTTGTAGACCACTTGGTTCAGGCATTCCCAGCACACTGCGGCGATGATGGTTCTCACACGAGCTGTAGGGGGCAACATGGCAAAGGTGGTAAAGGTGCACAAATCCGAAGTGGCGTTGGACAGAGGGGTTTAATGACCAGGTTGTGGAGTGATTTCGCAATGACCGCAGCGCAGACACAACATGTACTGCTGCATCGATTCAAAGTGACAGGAGACAGCATTTGTCCAGTGTGGTTACGATCTATTTTTTCTCCCTTATCGATGTTCTCCCTCACAGGTCATTCCCCTCTGATTACTGGGCATCCAAAATAGACACCTGGCCTGAATTGGCAGAATATGCATTACAGGAGCTCGCTTGCCCAGCTGCTAGTGTGCTATCAGAAAGAGTCTTCAGTGCTGCTGGTTCAAAACTGACCGAAAAAAGGACACGTCTGGCTACCAGAAATGTTGATGATCTAATCTTCATTAAAATGAACCAATCATGGATTTCAAATTATTTTGCCCCACCTTCCCCTGCTGACAAGTAGCTTGCCTGAAAAATGTCTTGCTTTTGGCCTCCTCTTACTGACTGCCCCAATTCCTCCACTTGCAGCTACTGAATGTCCACCATAGGCCATTTTGATACCTCCTAAATGGGCTGACTCCCCCCACAGGGCCATGGTCACCACTTGGCGCAAGCACCCGTGCGAGTGCCGTTTGCCTGGACAGGTGGGTGTGCCCACTCTTGGGCGACGGCACTGGCACAGGGTCCCTCATAGTACAATGAAGTGTCTCTGATGGTGGTGGTGCACAACCAACGTCAGACACACCATCGTAATATGAGGGGCCCTGTGCTAGTACCGCCGCCCACGAGAGAGTGTTTCCTCCCCAGCTCGAACAGTGCTCTACCACTTGCAAAACTTACCTCTCCCTGCTCCACCACTGTGTAGTCTGTGCTGTTAAATCCTTCAATGGCACTGCCAATACAAATTTGTTGAAATGATAGATGATAGTAAACATATACAGGGGCTCTGGCCTCCTTTTAGACCAGTTAATACTTTGCGCCAACTACGACTGTCTGCTACTCAGCAGAGGAGCCCACCCCTGTACCTAGCTATGACACCTGTTTATTTATGAACAATTTTTTGGCAGACATTTAGCCCACTTTATTATTTGGGCCTAGTAACTGTTTCAGCCTCTCATTACAGTTGTCCTCCACTGAACAAAGCAATGCCGCCTGTGTACTCGTGTAACCAATTTTGAACTGAATTTTGCCTACTTTTTTATTTTAGGCCTACTAAGCCTGTCTGAGACACTTATTATAGTTGTCCTCCACTGAACAAAGCAATGCACCCTGTGTACTTCTGTTAACAATTTTGAACTGCATTTAGCCTACTTACTTATTTTGGGCCTAGTAACTGTCAGCCTCTCATTACAGTTGTCTCCACTGAACAAAGCAATTTCGCCTGTGTACTCCTGTTACCAATTTTAAACTGCGTTTTGCCTACTTACTTATTTGGGCCTAGTAACTGTGTCAGCCACTCCTTACAGTTGTCCTCCACTGAACAAAGCAATGCCGACTGTGTACTCCTGTTCCCATTTTGAACTGTATTTAGCCTACTTACTTATTTGGGCCTAGTAACTGTGTCTGCCTCTCATTACAGTTGTCCTCCACTGAACAAAGCAATGCCGCCAGTGTATTACAGTTCCCAAAAATAAACTGCATTTATTTTGGGCCTATATCTGTGTTTCCTCCTCATCCTGCTCATTGCCCAGCCACTGCTAGATGAGTCTGCTGGTACATTGACCCACACCACTACATTCCCCTTGCACTCTACACAGCCAGACTCTGACCCTGCTGAAAGTCAGGTTCCCCTTCCCACATACTATACCACCTTACACGGGGACAAAGAGGAAAGTGCAGATAAAAGTGCAGTTTCCTTCATCAGGTGGGGGGGCATACTCGTTGGCACTGGCACAGGGCCCCTCATAGTATGCAAAAGTGTCTCTGGCAGTGGGAGGCGCTGCCCGCCGTCAAACACACCACAGTACTATGAGGGGCCCTGTGCCAGTGCCAACTAGTGGGCCCCCCTGCTTGCTCAGGATCACAGCACTTGCAAAGTTGAAATACTTACATCTCCCTGCTCCACCGCCTTGACGTATTCCGCGTTTCCTGGGCCCAAGAAAATCTTGAGCCAGCCCTGCCCCCTATAACTTTAGCCAAATGACCCCCTGTTTTCAATGCCTAACTATTATTATAAAGTAAATTAAGATTGACAAGCTTCAGTAATACAAATTGATGTTTTTGGCATTAAAATGGGCACTGTAGGTGTTTTCCTGTCCTCCACTCACTGCCGACTTTGATTCCCCATTGACTTGCATTGGGTTTCGTGTTCCAGTCGACCCCCGACTTTTCGCAATAATCGTCCGATTTTACCCGACCCGACTTTTGAGAAAGTTGGGTTTCACGAAACCCAACTCGATCCTAAAAAAGTAAAAGTTGCTCAACTCTACTGAGTTCCGATACTTTTAGAATATTCAATACCGGAATCGGAATTTTCCATAATGCAATGAGCCAGTTTGATTTTATTCAGCCAATGAGGATCCTAAGAAGTGTGGGCAAATCCTGTTAGGCATGTTAGACATGTTAACTAATGGCATGGCTGTGATTGGCTGCTGAAATGATGTCATGATGCACTATAAAAGCCGCTGCCGCCATTTTGGGTTTACTCTGCTGTGAATTTACTTAGGGACAGTACGCTGCTGTTCTGACTCTGAGGGACAGTTTAGCGATTTGCTTTATTGTGGTTTAACCAGGCTACTTTAGCAACCGCTGTGTGAAAAGCTTTCTTTTGCCTTGCAGCGCTGTTCACAGCTGTTTGCGAGGTATCTGTTTGTGAGTGCAGCTCACGCTATAGTGTGTTCTGCAGCCACCTCCAGTTGTATTCCACTCAGCGTGCGTCACTGCCTCATACATTGTCCTTTTTTGCATTAGTGCTGCTCATTTTTCCTGATTTCTCCTATTAGTGTGGTTCCATCCGTATCCAGCTAGATTGCTTGCAAACACTACAGTGGGGCAAAAAAGTATTTAGTCAGTCAGCAATAGTGCAAGTTCCACCACTTAAAAAGATGAGAGGCGTCTGTAATTTACATCATAGGTAGACCTCAACTATGGGAGACAAACTGAGAAAAAAAAAATCCAGAAAATCACATTGTGTGTTTTTTTATCATTTTTTTGCATATTATGGTGGAAAATAAGTATTTGGTCAGAAACAAACAATCAAGATTTCTGGCTCGCACAGACCTGTAACTTCTTATTTAAGAGTCTCCTCTTTCCTCCACTGATTACCTGTAGTAATGGCACCTGTTTAAACTTGTTATCAGTATAAAAAGACACCTGTGCACACCCTCAAACAGTCTGACTCCAAACTCCACTATGGTGAAGACCAAAGAGCTGTCAAAGGACACCAGAAACAAAATTGTAGCCCTGCACCAGGCTGGGAAGACTGAATCTGCAATAGCCAACCAGCATGGAGTGAAGAAATCAACAGTGGGAGCAATAATTAGAAAATGGAAGACATACAAGACCACTGATAATCTCCCTCGATCTGGGGCTCCACGCAAAATCCCACCCCGTGGGGTCAGAATGATCACAAGAACGGTGAGCAAAAATCCCAGAACCACGCGGGGGGACTTAGTGAATGAACTGCAGAGAGCTGGGACCAATGTAACAAGGCCTACCATAAGTAACACACTACGCCACCATGGACTCAGATCCTGCAGTGCCAGACGTGTCCCACTGCTTAAGCCAGTACATGTCCGGGCCCGTCTGAAGTTTGCTAGAGAGCATTTAGATGATCCAGAGTAGTTTTGGGAGAATGTCCTATGGTCTGATGAAACCAAACTGGAACTGTTTGGTAGAAACACAACTTGTCGTGTTTGGAGGAAAAAGAATACTGAGTTGCATCCATCAAACACCAAACCTAATGTAAAGCATGGTGGTGGAAACATCATGCTTTGGGGCTGTTTCTCTGCAAAGGGGCCAGGACGACTGATCCGGGTACATGAAAAAATGAATGGGGCCATGTATCGTGAGATTTTGAGTGCAAACCTCCTTCCATCAGCAAGGGCATTGAAGATGAAACGTGGCTGGTCTTTCAACATGACAATGATCCAAAGCACAATGCCAGGGCAACGAAGGAGTGGCATCGTAAGAAGCATTTCAAGGTCCTGGAGTGGCCTACCCAGTCTCCAGATCTCAACCCTATAGAAAACCTTTGGAGGGAGTTGAAAGTCCGTGTTGCCAAGCGAAAAGCCAAAAACATCACTGCTCTAGAGGAGATCTGCATGGAGGAATGGGCCAACATACCAACAACAGTGTGTGGCAACCTTGTGAAGACTTACAGAAAACGTTTGACCTCTGTCATTGCCAACAAAGGATATATTACAAACTATTGAGATGAAATTTTGTTTCTGACCAAATACTTATTTTCCACCATAATATGCAAATAAAATGTTAAAAAAACAGACAATGTGATTTTCTGGATTTTTTTTTCTCAGTTTGTCTCCCATAGTTGAGGTCTACCTATGACGTAAATTACAGACGCCTCTCATCTTTTTAAGTGGTGGAACTTGCACTATTGCTGACTGACTAAATACTTTTTTGCCCCACTGTATATAGGAGTATATAGAGGAGCCTTTCTGCAGCCTTGCAGCGCTAGTGCACAGTTCTCTGCACTGTTCATTGCTGTCTGCGAGGTCTCTGTGTGTGAGTGCAGCTTGCGCTGTAGTGTGTTCTGCAGCCACCTCCGGTTGAAGTCCGCTCACTCAGTGTGCGTCACTGCCTCATACATTGTTCTTTTTTGCATTAGTGCTGCTCATTTTTCCTGATTTATCCTATTAGTGTGTTTCCATCCATATCCAGCTAGATTGCTTGCAAACACTATGTAGAGTAGATAGAGGAGCATTTCTGCTGGCTTGTGCCTTACAGCTCCAGCCAGATTAGTATTAGCCTGTTTTTTGGAGCCTCATCTATTGCATTGTAGGTTACCTTCCAGCATTGTAATAGCTTCAAAAAGTTTGTAATACTATCGGTTTTACATCTTTGGGCACATCCAGTGTCTTTTGTGAAGGAAAAAAAAAAAAGGAAATAAAGTTCACCAAACACTCCACTTTAATGTTGTGTAGGCCACATTAGCTCATATTAAAGTCTAGTTCACACTTTATAAAATTAGTGTTTCTTACACCTGTTAGCAGCTGTTCAGGAATAAGCACACTAAGCCCTTAGAACTTTTCTGCCTATCTTTATCAGTCTACCAAGATGAAGAAGGCAAGGAGTAAGGCACGTGGGCGTGGGCGTGCGCGTGCGCGTGAAGTTTCTGCAGGGAGAGGACGTGGGGATTCTGTGCCTGCTGTGGGCACCTGTGACTCAGCATCCCCAGTTTTGCCAGGGAACAGTCGTTTATGCGCAGCTTTGCAGGAGCTCACCGTAGCTCACTGCTACAGGAGGACCAAATTGAAGCCGTTGTCAGATGGATGGCAGCTAACGCATTGACTTCAATTAGTTCCAGATCCTCTCAGGTCCTGAGCACTGAAGAGCACCCATCTGTCTCTTCACCACCTGCCAAATTGCCCAGGCAGTCAGAGAGCCCTGGACAGGAGCCATCTCTACTTCTGTTCTCTGAATCTCTTGGCTTGGAAAGAGGGGGCCAGCCAAGCAGCATTCTAGAATCTGAAGAAGACGTAGTATGCAGTGATGCGCAACAGCTTTGCATCTCTGAATCTGAAGAGGCAGGTGGGCCAGTGCCTATGGTCAGCACACCTCAGTACGCATCTGATAATGAGACTCAGGTGACACTTTCTGGTGCGTACTGTGCACCCATTAGGAGATTAGGAGCATGCATCTTCCAAAACCCAAAACGGGCTCTCCCAAGACTTGCAGTGCCTGGTCCTTGACACAGTTGCAGATGACATTTGCTTTGTCAAATGCAAGTTGTGTAATCAGAAAGTGAAAAGAGAGAAAAATTGTCAGCTACCTCAATACCACAAATATGTGGAAACATGTGCGGACCAAGCACGTGGTGGAGTTACAAAGACATACTGAAGACCTAGGTCAACCTACAGCGCCACCTACCACCTCTTCAGCTCATGTTGTAGCCTCTTCCTCCAGCTCACACACAGCTGGTTCAGCTTCCTCACAGGATCACCATGGAAGAACCTCTGGCACTGTTGTACAGAGACACAGTGTCATTCCACCCACAGCACCACCTTCCCTGTCATCCTCACACTCCCAGGCCAGACTACAGCCATAAGTAGCACAGGCATGGGAGAAAAGGCTCCCATACTCAGCAAACCACCCCCGAGCACAGGCTCTGAATGCTATTATTGCAAAACTACTGTCCCTTGAAATGCTATCATTCAGGCTGATGGAGACTGACACCTTCCCTAACTTCATGGCATTGGCAGTCTGACAATACAACGTGCCCAGCCACTTTTATTTCAGCAGGCAAGCCGTCCCTGCCCTGCAAAAGCATGTGGAGGGAAAAATTAAACATGCGCTACTAAACGCCCTCAGTAGCAAGGTCCACCTGACCACCGATGCGTGGACCAGTAAACTTGGACAGGGACAATACTTTTCCCTCACTGCCCATTGGGTAAATGTTGTGGAGCCGGGTACAGGTCTTGAGAGTGGTGCTGTACGTGTTCTGCCAACTCCAAGGATTGCAGGAATCCAGTCTGTACACATTGACTCCTCCTTATACTCCAGTTACTCAGAATCCGCGCTGCAGGAGCCGTCACAGTCTACCTCCACCTTGACCCGTGAACGCTTACCTGTTACAACCGATATGAGCACAGCCATGGCCAAACATCAACAGGCCATATTGAAATTAATTTCTTTGGAGAATCGAAGAAACACAGCACAGGAGCTCTAGAATGCCATCAAGCAGCAGAGCGACATGTGGTTTGTGCCAGCGATTCTCCAGCCAGGCATGGTAGTGTGTGACAATGGCCGAAATCTGGTGGCAGCTCTGGGCCTAGGCAACCTCACTCACATCCCATGTCTGGCACATGTGCTCAACTTGGTCATGCGGAGTTTTTTGAGGGACTATCTGGATCTTGATGCACTGCTGCACAAGGTCCGCATAGAGTGCACTCACTTGCGGCATTCCAGCATGGCAAGATCTCGCATTGCAGCTCTGCAGAGCCAATTCCGACTTCCGGAACATCACATCATATGTGA
Organism: Ranitomeya imitator; assembly: GCF_032444005.1. Taxonomy (NCBI): domain Eukaryota; kingdom Metazoa; phylum Chordata; class Amphibia; order Anura; family Dendrobatidae; genus Ranitomeya; species Ranitomeya imitator. The sequence goes on from NC_091286.1 coordinate 593,417,766, forward strand.
CCTACCCACCAGGTGGAATTCAATGTTACATATGTTGGAGAGGTTGTGTGAGCAGCAGGCAGCAGTAATGGAGTACCAGCTGCATCAGGCGCAAACAAGTCGCACTGTACACCGTTCACACTTCACCACAACTGAGTGGGCCTCTATGAAGGACATATGCCACATTTTGCGTGCCTTCGATGATTCCACGTGGATGGCGAGTGCAGATGATGCACTAGTCAGCATGAATATCCCCTTTATCTGCCTGCTTGAAAAAACACTGCTAGCATTAAGGGAGGAGGTTTTGGAAGAGGTGCAGGATGAGGAGTCACAAATGCCATCTACTTCTGGACAGTCTGCGCAACCTTGGTTCCTCACAAAGGCCTATGCAGGGGACACTTTGTGAGGAGGATGAGGAGGAGTCAATAGAGGAGGAAGACATCTGTCCAGAGGAGGGAGGTACACAATGCTCTAGATGTCAGTATGTAGAGCAAGGGTGGGGTGATGCAGAGCAGGCAGAGATCACGCCTCAGGCAGGGGACAGCATTTCTTGGCCAGTTGGCAGTCTGCAGCACATGGTTGAGTTCATGCTGCAGTGACTGAGAAACAACTGCCGCATCACCCATATTCCCAACACGGCTGATTATTGGGTGCCCACCCTCCTAGATCCTTGCTACCAGGACAACTTACAAAGCCTCATAACACCGTTGAACTGGGAGCGTAAAATGCAGGAGTTCCAAGATGCACTGGTGCATTCCATTATGTTCTCCATTCCACCCGAGAGGAGTGCTGATAGTGCTTTACAAAGCAGCTCAGTGCGTCGAGGCAGTGGAGGAAGCTCTGCACAAAGAGGGAGCAGAAGCAGCGCCTCAGCGCAAGGCAAGACCAGTATTGCCCAAATGTGGCAAAGTTTTGTGTCCCCGCTACAAATGTCTACACCATCACAGATAGCTCCAGTCAGCAGGAGGCAACGTTTCCGTCAGATAGTGACAGACTACATGTCTTGCCCTCTCAGTGTACTCCCAGACGGCTCTTCCCCCTTCAACTTTTGAGTCTCCAAGCTGGATACATGGCCAGAGCTTAGCCAGTATGCATTGGAGGTGCTGGCTTGCCCTGCTGCTAGTGTATTAACGGAATGCGTCTTTAGTGCTAGAGGTGGTGTACTAACATACCGTCGCATGCAACTATCCTCCAATAACATTGACCGGCTTACTTTTCTGAAACTGAACAAGGCCTGGATCTCGCAGGAATTTGCCTGTCCTCTTCCATATTAAATAATTGGTTGGCAACAGTATCCAGGTCTGCTGTTGTGTTCATGTTTCTACCACCTGAACTGTAATCCCTGGGCTCCAGCACCACCAGTTGCTGCTCAGAAGTGCCGTCTGCACAGTCAAGACTTGCTCTTGTATTATTGGGATTCAGTAACATCAGCTGGTCCCCTGCTTTGTGTCCGACAATTTCCCCTGCTCTGTCCACATTCACACTATGACTGATTTTAAACTTGCTCCAATTAGGCCTCTGCCTCCACTCTGTTTCTAGTATTTACCCTGGGCTTCAACACCGCCAGTTGCTGCTTAGATGTGCTGTCTGCACAGTCAACAATAGCTCCAGTGTTATTGGGGTTCAGTAATGTCAGCTGATCCCCTGCTGTGTGTCCAGCAATTTCTCCTGATCTGTCCACATTCACACTACTACTGATTTTAAACTTGCTCCAATTAGGTCTCTGCCTCCACTCTGTTTCTAGTATTTTCCCTGGGCACCAACACCGCCAGTTGCTGCTCAGAAGTGCCGTCTGCACAGTCAAGACTTGCCTCCAATACATTGTCCTGTCGTGTTGCGGTCGGGTTTGCTGACTCTATGGTGCCTGCAGTTTAGGTGCTTCCTATGTGGGCTGCGGGATCTGGCAATGAAGGCTGGTTCCGTAGTGCCAATAGGACAAGCACCCCCTGGTTCTCATTAGTGTCTTTGGCACAGGTACCACCTCCTGTCCAGCCTGGTTCCAGCACGCCAGCTGTTTCCAGTTAGTGTCAACGTCACTTTGCCTCCAATACATTGTCCTTTCGTGTTGCGGTCGGGTTTGCTGACTGTATGGTGCCTGCAGTTTAGGTGCTTCCTATGTGGGCTGCGGGATCTGGCAATGAAGGCTGCTTCCGTAGTGCCAAAAGGACAAGCACCCCCTGTAGGACTGTGGGTTTTGGTAAATCCGGCCGGCTCGTGGCCTTGCAACTTTTTTTTCATGTGTACCTTCTGCAGCCTATCTGAGTTCCAGTACCATTAGATGGTTATTTGGAAGTCAATCTTGAATATGTCCCCCTGGGTTCCAGTAACATCAGCTGGTTCCAGGCAGTGCCTTTGGATTAGGTGCCTCCTTCTTGGTATCCGAGCTCCACCAATGTCTGCTGGTCCTTGGTAGTGCTTTATGGCACAGGTACCTCCTGCTTAGTAATCAGGTTCTAGTACCATCAGCTGGTCCTCGGTAGTTCCATTGGCTCTTGTACCTTCTGATAGCCATTCGGGTTCCAGTAACGTCAGCTGGTTCTTGGCGGTTCCTCAGCCTTCTTGTACCTTCTGCTACATTTCCAAGTTCAAGCTTTTTTTAAATGGTTTTTGGGAATCACTCTGGATCTCCCTGATGACGACCCTAAAGACGACGACCCTGAAGACCACCCCGAAGAAGATGACGACCCCGAAGACGACGACCCTGAAGACGATGACCCTGAAGACCACCCCGAGAAGACGACGACCCCGAAGACGATGACCCAGATGACGACGACCCTGAAGACCACCCCAAAGAAGACGACGACCCCGAAGACGATGACCCTGATGACGACGACTCTGAAGATCACCCCAAAGAAGACCAAGAAGATTACCCTAAAGAAGATGACCAAGAGGACAAAGAACAAGAAGCCAACCACCAAGATACAGAAGAACAAGAGACAGAAGACCAAGAAGCAGAAGAACAAGAAGCTGTAGAATAAAAAGCAGAAGAACATTGAGCATAAGACTAAAAAACAGAGCAAAAGATATTATCCAAATTATAAGCAGAAGAAGACTAAGCAGTGTATGGGGGTGAGTCCGTTCTTCCTCGTGGTGCCTCTGGAAAATACCTGCTGCTGCAGGCCAAACTGAACGCGGACAAATCCTGTTGTAAATCTTTTGTGACAGGCAGAAAGGAAGGTGTAATCTTCAAACTTTTATAGAAAACAACTACAGGAATGCCTGTCACAAATAAGAATATGATGAAGAAGAAGAATATGAAGAAGATGAAGTAGAATATGAAGAAGAATAATAGTTGAATAAGAAGAATATGAAGAATGTAAAAAAAAGAATAATAGGAAGAAGGTGAAGAAGATGAATAAGGTGAAGAAGAATTTGATGAAAAAGATGCTGCTGCTGAGGATGATGAAGGAGAAAGTGTGGGAGAAGTAAAAAAGAAGGTGAAGAGCATGGAAGTAGTGAAACATAAATGTCTGACAAAATATAAAAAAGCTTAACATAGTCAATATCTTTGTAATTCCGAACGTCTTAAAATGTTTTTTAATTCCTGCTATTCCATTTGATTGGGCTAAACCTCTATGCCTTTAATGTCTTCTCCACCTCCCCCAATACATTTTGCATTATTCTGCATTATTCTTAGTTGTTTTCCTTAATGTAGAATTAACCTACAAGGAAAGAAAGGGTTTATTTTCATTCTGATATTTGTGTCCTATTGACTTGCATTGTTTTCCGGTATCGGAATCGGCGATATCCGATATTTTTTGGGTATCGGTCCGATCCAATCCGATCCGATATTTCCCGATATCGGAAGGTATCGCTCAACACTACTCACAACCTAAAATTTCACAAGTTTTTTTGAGGGCTTGCATCAGTTCATGTATTGACCTTGCCTACAATTGTGAAAATTTGGTTTTCTTTTTATTATGGAGCAAACAACGAATAGGACAAAATAACTGAAACTTTAGTGGGCATAACTATTCATCCATCTAGTCTTACCTGTGTGCCTCATAAATTCTGTCTATATGTGGAGAAATAGACTTTTATTTCATTATGTTAATGATTTCTTACAGGCTTTGGGATGTGTGGTGGCTGGAAGAATTCCCTGCCTCTGCTCTTCATTATACTATCACCCCGCTGTCATGCACATCACACTGACCTGTGTCAGCTATAAATAGCTAGGCACTGCTCCTAATAGCCAGATTCCTACTCCACACTGATGAGGGGCAAAAACCCCGAAACAGCTGTCTGTGGATGGATACCATGCTTGGCATAGGTGGCTTTCCTTCATAGGATGCTGCCCTTCCCGTGGTTGTTCCTTCCCGGGGAAAGGCCTGGCTATTCACTGCTTGCGTCGAGAAACACGTGATGGTGTCTCCGCAGCTTCTTTACATGCAGCTATAAATAGCTGTGTGGTGCAGTTGTGGTGCTTGAATCCAGCACCAGAATCCTGTGCATGCAGCCTGCCCTGCCCTTCCACTACAGTCTGTACTTCTTCCTTCTTTCAATGTTATGGTCCTTCTGCGCAGGCACCGTTGCACAAGAATGCTGACTACACTTACCAAAGAGGGAAGGAAGAGGTATAGATTGTCACGCGCGTACAGGGTGCATTGTGGGATTCTGGAGCCACAACTACATGTCACAGGTCAGTGTGACATGCATGTCAGCAAAGTGATAGTATAATGAAGAATAGACGCAAGGATTTTTTCCTGACACCTCACAACCTGAAGCCTGGAAGAAAGCATTAGCATAATGAAATAAAAGTCTATTTCTCCACATCTAGAATGCAACTATGAAGCATACAGTTAAGAGTCAGACTAGATTAACATTTCTATTACCTATATGCTCATAGTGATAGCTGAAAAGCATCCCGGGGTGACAGATTTCCTTTAAACATGGATGCTCAGCATAGCATGCAATTGGGAAATGGGGGATTTAGACTCCTATCACAGTATTGCGGCCACAGGTAAAACATGCAAAAAGGAAAAGTGGGTTAAAAGTGCCTTTGGGGAGTGGTTTATTTGAGGGGAAGATGCTGGACTAGGGATTAGAAACTTGACTGCTGCTACTGTGATCACACATGAGTCTCCCAGAACAGACATATACCAGCTCAGCACCGCACAATAGAGCATTAGACAATCTCAATCTCTTCATGAAGGAGGATCAAAGCTACTGGCCACCAATTATCTACTATATAATTGTCGAAGGGTCACTTCCGTCTGTCTGTCTGTCTTTTTGTCTTTCTGTCTGACTCGGAAATCCCACATAGCTGGGACGGCCGCGACCAATCAGCGACGGGCACAGTCCGGACGAGAATTAGTCCCTCTCTACTCCCCAGCAGTCAGTGCCCGCTCCATACTCCTCCCCAATCAGCGCTCACACAGCCTATGCGGCATCAATAGTAAAAAGATCTAATGTTAAAAATAATTAAAAAAAATAAAAAATCATTATATACTCACCTTCCGTGGGCCCCCGGATCCAGCCGAGGCCTTTCCCGGTCCTCGCGACGCTCCGATGACCGGTCCACGCATTGCGGTCTCGCGAGATAATGACGTAGCGGTCTCGCGAGACCGCTGCATCATCATCTCGTGAGAGCGCGATGCACTCTTGGGACCGAAGCGTCGCGAGGACCATCGAGGAGCATTGGTAAAAACCTCACCTGAGGCCGACGGAGGGTGAATATATAACTATTTTTTATTTTAATTCTTTTTTTAACAGGGATACGGTGCCCACATTGCTATATACTACGTGGGCTGTGTTAGATACTGCGTGGGCTGTGTTATATACTACATCTCTGTGCTATATACTATACGGGCTGTGCTATATACTACATGTCTGTGGTATATATTACGTGACTGGGCAATATACTACATCGCTGTGATCTATACTACGTGACCTGTGTTATATACTGCATGGTTTGTGTTATATACAATGTCTCTGTGCTATATACTACTTGGCTGTGCTATATACTAAAAGGCTGTGCAATATATTACGTGGCCATGCAATATACTACGTGGCTGGGCAATATACTACGTTCCTGTGCTACATACTACGTGTCTGTGCTATGCACTACGTGTCTGTGCTATATACTATGTGGCTGGGCAATGTACTATGTGGCTGGGCAATATACTACGTGTCTGTACTATATGCTACGTGTCTGCTATATACTATGTGTCTGTGCTATATACTATGTGTCTGTTCTATATACTATATGGCTGTGCAATATACTATGTGTCTGTGCTATATACTACGTGTCTGTGCTATATACTACGTGTCTTTGCTATATACTACGTGTCTGTGCAATATACTATGTGGCTTGGCAATATACTACATGGCTGGCCAATATACTATGTGGGCTGTGCTATATACTATGTGGCTGGGCAATATACTATGTGGCTGTGTTATATACTATGTGGCTGTGTTATATACTACGTGGCTGTGGAACATACTACAAGTCTGTGTTATATACTACATGGCTGGGCAATATACTACGTGAGCTGTGCTATATAGTGTTATATACTGCGTGCCCTGTGTTATATACTGCATGGGCTGTGTTATATACTATGTGGGCAGTATTTTATACTTCGTGGGTGCTATATACTACATGGGCACTGTTATATACTACGTGGCTGCTATATACTACATGGATAGTGTTATATACTACGTGGGCAATGTTATATACAGCGTGGGCTGTGTTATATAATGTTATATAATGTTTGCTACGTGGCCTGTGCTATATACTATGTGGCTGCCATATACATACATGCATACATATTCTAGAATACCCGATGCGTTAGAATCGGGCCACCATCTAGTTTCATGATAGTGAAGAATGAAAACATGAAGAAGAGCGGCACTCACCACTGGTATGTGAAATATCTGCAACCTTATTGAGGTCATGGAATGAGGAGGGGAGACATGAAGAGATGTATGAGCGACAGCTGTTTCTTGTAAATTAGGCTTCTTTTGTCTCTTTTGTCATCACATACACATCCCTAATGTACTTTAACTCTACCTCATTAGCATATTAACCAAAACAAAAAGCTAATAAAAGGAAGGACAAAAAAGGGGAGGGGAACAAAAATCACTGATCAGTGATGGCCAAAGTACTGACCACCACTGTACAAAGTATGATAATCCGTAAGATGTCATAGTTGCAGGGAATTATGGGGAATCCTGCATGGCAATGCAAAATACACTTGGCCATGCCCTTATACATTAGCCTTGCCGGAAATGCTACAAAGTAAGGTTTCTGTTTGCAAGCCACAGATAAAATCTCAAAGAGCACAAACTCACGTGAAACCACAGGAACTTCAACTTGAACTTGATCCTCTGCATATCCATTTACAGATCTCTACTTAGGAACTATTACATTTGGCACGAGACCCTGTGCACAATGTTTAGCTGCAGCAATGATTTGAGTGATATCTCTGCTGAAGTCAAAACACAGAGATTGGCCAATGGTTCGGAGCTAGCACTGGTTCAGGGGATGGTGAGTACTCTGGTTTCCACTTTTCTAAAAATGGAAAACCCTTTAAAGTTCAATATATCTGATTTGGGTTATCCAAGAATTTAGTATTTTTTTCTTATGAGGCTATGAACTTGCTAAGTCTCAGCCTGTCCTTCCTGGTGCCGATTTCTGTTGACTCAAAGTGGTCAGAGACAGCTCCTGCCAGTGATTCTGGTGCTTGATTTGACCTTACATCAACAGAGCAGCTCTTCCTTTTCCATTCTGTCATTGGGCGTCACTGCCGACACCACGCTGATTGACAGCTGACATTGGGAAAGGTGACCCATTGATAAAGCAGAGCAGAAAATAAAAAGCCGTTCTGTTGATGCGATGTCAACAGAAACCATAGAAATCCTGATAGAAGCTGTCTATGACCACTCAGATCAGTTTCAGGCAGAACAGTCTGGTAGTTAGCAATTACCTGCCTATTAATTCTTAGCCCCGTAAAAAAATACAAAACTCCTAAACTACCCCTTTAAGGTGTAAAAGACATTTATGACATTTCCAGATTAAAATGATATCAATATGTGGGACATTGATCTTTGTTGAGAACAAGTATCCCCCAAGCTATTGTGTGCCTCCATGTATGGTTGGTACTCGTCATCTAAATAGAGAATTAATTTAGATGTGGGTGCACAAGTGTGTGTCTTTATCGATTTACTACTATATGAGAACAGAACTAGCTAAACAAGCTTAAAGAGGTTGTCCACTAGTTTAACATTGATGACCTTCGGGATACCGATCAGACATTAATTACCTATCATGAGGATAGGCAATCAATATTAAAGTAGTGGACAACCTCTTTAACTATGAATGTCGCGGATGGCAAAACTCCATAGTTGCACACAATAAATACTGTAAATCTTAATTTCCATTTCCTGCTTCATTTGCTAAATGCACAGATTAAGGATAAATATATTGGGTAGAAAGAGTAGCGCAAAATAGGGTGTTATCTACATAAGCATCAAGGACAGTGTGTCAGAATATGCCCACCTGATGCAGGTTTTTATATCTCTTGTAGTTTATACCTATCAACGGCTGCAGATACACGGGTCACGCTGTGACCATTAGATATCCGTATCAAGTGGAGTTTTTGTCCTACACACTGATTGCTTTCTCACACTTTTCTGTTACCTGGTCTGCTGTCCTGGTCACTTGAAGACAGAGGTCAAGCATTAATATGGAAATACACAAATTAAACATGGGCTATAAATCAACTCACAGGTAGCATTAAAAGAAATGGAAAAAAAATACATCCTTTACCTGTCACAGCTTCCAGGTCTCTGACCTTCAATGCCCAGTATATGACAAATAATAGCCAGCAATGCATTTTTAGATCTTGCTCCTCCCAGTATACTGTCAATCTTCCTCATATACTAATCTCTGATGTAAGTGAGCTGCTATATGACGACTGCTCCCTGTAACTGCATCCATACCTACCTCTGCTCGCTGTTCATGCTGCTTCCAATAACACCTAATTGATATATAGCTCTATGCAATCTTTTTCTGTAACTTATTGGACAAATATCTTACACTTTCTGAAATGCCTTTGAATGACATTGAAATAACTGGTTACATACAGAATAATATAATTTTTGCCTGGCAGATCTTTATTTCTGTTCACAGTCTAATAAGAAATTATTTATATTACAACTATACATCATCAATTACATGCCTGTGTTATCACATCCTGGAAGTGGTAAGATCATTATTTTTCTTAACTTCCTAGTTTTTTTGGAAGTTTTTTTGAAGATGAAAGTTTGGATAATAATTAGATATGAGGGGATCAATTTGCGGAAGATCGAGTTTGAGTCAAATTTCCTGAAATTTGTGGTTTCATGTGAATTCGAACAGTTTGAAATTCTCAAAAAAAATAAACCACTTGCTCAGCTTTGTTTTCCACACTGCTGAAGAATCAGAGAGTGGGCTAATGTCATTTAGCTTTGCCAAGTTGGACTCCTTATAATGCCCTGCAGCTATAATATCTAGTGGATTATCACACCTTGTAAAGTGGTGGTCAGTACCTCGATCATCACAGATTAGAGGTTCCCAGCGGAGTACAATATGTATGGCAGAGTTATTTTGCGTGTTTAAAGTCACTGGGTAAGTCTCTATCTTGTGTAGTATTTAAACTCTGATAGTCAGTTGTGCTCTCTCAAGAATTTGGTGTACCTACAAACTGCTCAGCGGCTAAATTCTCGCCAGGCTAGATGGTCCCTGTTCTTCTCCCAGTTCCATTTCACCCTCCATTTTCTCTCCGAGTAGAAGAACATTCATGCCTACTCTCTCTCTCGCTCTGTAGTGTCATTTGAGGAGGTGCAGGATTAGCCTCAGTTAATTGTCCCTTCTGAGAGCCTGAGGTCCTTTGCCCCAGTTTTGCTAGAGTCTGTACCCCTGGGCAAGACTTTTTTGCCACCTAATTTGTGACCGGAGGTTCTCTCTTGGGCTCTCTTGTCCAGGGTGGGTGGACATTTTGGGACCAAGAGGACATCTGAGCTTTTGGCAAGGACATACTAGTGGCCGAATATGGCCAGTGATGTCAGAGACTATATTCGGGCGTGTGTCTCCTTAGCCAAGAATAGGTCTTCTCAACAGCAGCCTGCTGGGCTACTTCATCCCCTTCTGGTGGTGGTCAGGCCCTGGGAAATGGTTGGGATGGACTTTGTGGTGGGCTTACCCAAGTCCCATAGCTGCACAGTCATCTGGGTAGTCACCGATCATTTTTCCAAAATGGTGCACCTGCTGCCCCTTCTGCGGGTACCTTCTTCTTGGTGGCTTTGTTCATTAAGCACATTTTTCGCCGATACAGTATGCCTGGCAAAATTGTCAGTGACTGGGGTCCCCAGTTTGAGTCTCAACTCTGGAGAGAGCTTTGTCGCCTACTCAGCATTGAGTTGAATATCTCTTCAGCTTACCATCCTGAGACAAATAAGTTGGTAGAGAGTGCAAAACAGATCCTAGTCACGTATGTGTGACATTTTGTTTCAGCCAGGCAGGATGACATCCTTGCTACCATGGGCGGAGTTTGCGCTGAACAACGCTGTAGCCGATTCCACTGGGCAAACCCCATTCCTCCTTAAATGCAGCCAGCATCCATGGGATCCTGTGCCCATGCCCATTTCTTCCATTAATTCTAGAGTGGCAGACTGGGTGGTGGAGGCACGTGACATTTGGGATTGCACACAGGATGCCATCCGGGCCATCAAGGAGAGAATGAGGGTTTCTGCCGATGCACACCGACGTCCCGCTGCGAGTTGAGTCCGCTAAGTTTGCGCCATGCTACATCGGTCCTTTCAAGGTCCTGGAACAAGTTAACCCTGTGGTCTATCGTCTGTCCCTTCCTCCATGCCTAGGAATCACCGACACCTTTCATGTGTCCCTCCAGAAACCATCTGAGAGAGTGATCTGCTGGAACATCGAGCTCATCTACGGATGATTATGAGGTGAATGCTATTTTTGGGTGCAAGGTGGTACGTGGCAAAAAATGCTATCTGTTGGACTGGAAGGGTCATAGCTCAGAGGGCAGGGCCTGGGAACCTGTTGAGCCATTTAGGCTCCTCATCTCATTGCAGCGAGGCCCAATGAGTGGGAGGCCCTAGGAGGAGGGGGTAATGTGAGGTGGCAAGTTCCCGCTGGTGCACAGAGGGAATCTCAAACCATGTCCTCTGCGATCTCCTATTCTCCCTCAGCTGCAGAGGATCCTGCTCAGCAGAGACATCAGTCCCAGCATCTTGCTTAAGCTGATGCTGAGTGTCTGGTTACTGCTGCCATCCCAGGTTCAGCTATTATAACCAGTATGAATCAGCGGCGAGCAGACACTCCAAGGACTAGGTCCTGCTTTTGTCTACGGAGTGTGCCCGTGGGATGACCTCTCATTGAAGGTTGGGGGACATATGCTCAGGTCCTGAAGTGGTCCTGATTGGACCACAGGGAAGGTCACGGAAGGACGCAGCTATAAAAGGTTTGCATGGCCGCTTGGCCATGCGCTATTATAACTTCAAAATCGTGTATAATTGTTGTGTGTATGCAATTGATGAAAGCTCCTAATTGATCCCCTTCCCTAATGGTTTTGACTGAGTGTGGGTGATTGGAGCTAACTAGCTCCAGATTGTGCCATCCAGCACAAGGCACGACAGTACTGCATCTTCAGCATCATCCGTCAGAGCGGCACCGTGCGCAAATAGTGCACTTTCCTGACCCAAGCTTAGGATGGTTAGTGGCATCCGCCAGAGTTGTGCTGTACGCACATAGTGTGGTAAATCTTTTAATCTATAGTTAGTTTTTCCCTGGCACCACAGTTGCGGCGCCGAACGCTAGTGGGTCTAGAGAGACTCTAAGCGTGGGTCCTTGGGGCAGGGTCCTGTCACCAAAACATTAGCGCTCACTCTGCGGTATCGCAGCCCTATGACACAACAGGGTTTGCCTCCTTCATACCGGGTGATGTTAACCTGCGTGTGTTAATGTTAATGTCATCTCTGCACGGTAGACCCCGGGCTGCAAACACACCTTATATCCTCTTTAATATTATTTGGTGCATTCCGCCAGCCATATCAGTCATCAAATTTCAATTTCAAAAGATACACTAATCCCTAATAGTAATTTAATGATACAATAACATCTTTACTTGATACTGAGCATTGTCCATATTCATGTTTCTTAACCTTAGTTTCCAGTGGCTCAGAAGTTCCTTGAAATTTTCTCATCCTACAAATTAAAGACAATCGGCTATATACAAGTCCATGGGTGAGGAAAAAAAGAAGAAAAAGCCGACCATGACTTCCAGAATATAATACAATAAAAAATGATTTGTGATGAGCGAACCAAGTATTTCTGGGACAATTCGGCGGGAGCATGGGTCACCGCCCTGCAATTCTGGCGCTCTTTAGAGCACCAATGACAGTGCAGGGATTGTCAGCCATGCACTCTAATGCCGTAGCCATCCATGTTGTAGTATTACAGTGATTGGCTGGCCGCACAGCGTCATCAGGTATATAAGAGACCTGGCGCCGCCCTGCTCACTGCATTCTGCTTCGGAATTAGCATGTGTAGGGAGAGCTGCTGCTGAGTTAGGGTTAGAATCATCCTTTTAATAGTTAGTGTAGGTCTGTCACTGTTCAGTCCACAACTCCTGAGAAACCAAGGGTCCTTTTTAGGGCTAATTTGGGGGTCCAGAGATTGCAGCGCTAGGTAGGCAGGGGAGTCTATGTGCACATATCCACATCAGTGCAAGGCCTGCAGGCACTGTATGTGAGTACATAGCTCTCACTGCATTCTGTACATATAAAGGCTCCTTTACTGTCTGCTGCTGCTTATGTAAGATATACCTAGCTGCAGTTTTCTGTGGCTTTTTTCTTCACCTTATACTAGCTCCTTTTATTCTAAAGCAATCCCCCTTATTTCAATATTTGTTTATTTGTTTGCTCGGTCACGCTACAGGCTACAGCCAGGTTATTGTAATAGAAGAACATGCAAATCTACCAATTTTTTTTGTCCCAAGCAATTTTTTTTGTCCCATCTTTTTTTGTGTGTCATAGCCAACTTGTTGACACAATTTAGTTGTGACCAAAAAATCAAGGCCACGTTTAGATCAGCCTGTTATCTGAGGCTGATGGCTGGTGTATCTGTGGTGGAAAGATCATAGCTTCGCAGCTATAAGATTCAAAGTCCTGTCTGCTATCCTTGTTGTACCTATTTTTAATTTTTTGCCAAATTTTACATACAAGAGAAAAAATTTTTTACATTCTCTTATCTGATATAAACCTATAAATAAAGTACTAAGACAGACCTCAAAGTATGAACAAATATCAAATTTTATTTAAACATACAATTAAAAGAGACCACCATTGATGGTGAAGTAAACCAGTGATAAAAGACACCACAGACCGGAGGTAGGTGAAATACACATAATCCTTCTAGCCACATGCATAGTACCCATATATCACACCATAGTCGGTTGCGCCAAAAGGCATACCCTAACAGTGACCGGCGATATTGTAACCAAAAAAGTGGCAAGATATGTGACAGACAAAGTTATAACTCCCTTACCTCAGGTCTAATGGTGCCACGTCCCCATATTCTCTTATCTGAGGCTGCGGACTGGTATGTCTGTGTTGAATAAATCGTAGTTTCACAGGCATACATATCATAGTTCTGTGTGCTAGCCTTGTTCTCCTTTTTGTTTTTTCTAAAATTGACAAAAAAAAATGTTTTATACAGTCTGCTATATCAGGCGGAGGCCTGGTGTATCTGTGCTGGAAAAATCGTAGCTTTGAATGCATAAGTTGCATAGTTCTGTCTGCTAGCCATGCTCCTCTTTTTATAAAAAAAAAAATTCTCCATAAACCAAAAAAAAGTATACAACCTGTTATTAGTGGCTGCAGCCTGGTCTATCTGTGGTGGAAAAATCGTAGTTTTGTGGGTATACGTAGCATTGTTCTGTCTGCTAGCTTTGTTGTACTCATTTTTAATTTTTTGTCAAATATGACATTCAAGAGAAAAAAAAATACAGTCTGTTATCTGTGGCTACGGCCTGGTGTATCTGTGGTGGAAAAATCAAAGTTTTGCAGGCATACGTATCATAGTTCTGTGTGCCAGCCTTGTTCAACTTTTTCTTAATTTATTTCAAAAATTCACCAAAACCCTCAAAAATTTATAGTCTGCTATGTCAGGCTGAGACAAAAAAAGCATCTCACAGACAGAATCAGCATGGCAAAATTATAAACTGACATTATACAATAGGAAAAGTTAAAGGCATAATCCTGGCCTTCTGAATCTTAATGGACACGAAGAAACGGACTGGTCACTAACAATACACATGTGAGGGGGAGAGGCAATGAAGCCAGAACAAGATGACCACAAACAGTCCATGTATGTATTAATATGAAAAATACTTTATTTAAGACAATATATAGGACAGTAAGGAATACAAATTTAAAAGGTGATGCAAACAGAAGACATCCATTGCAAAAAAAGGTGTAAAAAACAAGCAAGTGTGAGCGGACACCGAGAACCACTATACACCAAGGGCCAATCGCATTAGTAATCACCCGTCAGACAAGACGGTATAAAAAGATTGTCACCGTAGATGCAAGTCTGAAATTGCAGACTACAGGAAACAATAATATTAAGCCAGGTATAGCTTAATCTAAAGTAGCATATTGGGATACAAAGAAATATCAGTCAAATCAACCTAAATAAAATGGAGACATTACATACCACAGCTGCAAGGTGTGAAGGTTCACAGGGGTCGCGCACACACCCCAACAATCGTTTTGGACACTCTCCTTCCTCATGGGGCGTAATGGTAAGTGTCTGAAGCGGGCATTAAATAGCGGTGACCACCGGAAGTAACCGTGTATAACCCCGAAAATGTCAAAAGAATCCACGACGATGGGTATACAAACATCATATTAATACCAAAATCTTGTGCTGAGCGGCGCAGGCTATCCCCATCGTCACGGCACAAGCCTCGCACCACACCACTGTAGGAAAAAACACGGGGCCCCGTGTATTACACCACCGGGTGGGCGAAGGGGCGAGCGCTGGGAAAAGGGGGCGGAGCCAGCATCGCGCATGCGCAAGAGGGCAAACAGGATGGAAAACACCATTAACAGTGAGGGCAGAAGGTAGGGAACAAAAAAACATGTATATCGCAAATAATAGTGACCACAGAAGATGGAAAACGATTGGAAGAGACGTAAAACTGCAGCACGGCACAAAAAATAAAAATAAAAAACACATTAAGCTAACGAAATCCCCAGGCTGAGCACTATTGCATATCATATAGGGAATATTCCCGTACTATGGCCATGGATTCCCCCAAATCATATAAATGTATGTAAACGTACACTCGAACTTCCAGAATTTACGTAAATATATATGAAGAAAACATTATATGCAAATATCAGAAATGTAAACAATTACCAGAAGAGGAAAATGTATCAACTATGGACAAAAAATAAAAATATAATAGTAACAATATATCTCATTGAAAATTCTCCAAGAAGTCCATAGTATCAAAAAAGTATAGCAGTCACAGATGTGTTGATTGAAGATCATAACATCCTTCCAGAAAGCAACGTAGTCATCATGCGCCTCATAAGATGTTTCAGTAAATATTATGTCCACACTGTATTGATGGGCGATCAAACCGAAGAAGCCACGCTTGAGCAGACCACAGAAGGATCGAATATAAATACCACATAAAAGTAAAAAGTGATAGAGAAAACTGTAAAAAAGGATAAAAACGGGTTAAAAACAATTGACCAGAGAACAATGGAATGTCACAAGGTAACAATAGTGCAGTGAATGATGATCAAAGAAAAGGTGCGAAGCTGAGGCTCTCATTCAGGCCATGTGGGTGGACTGTATTCAGTGTCCAGATCCACCATGACTCCAACTGTGCTAGTCGTTGGGAAATTTTTCCGCCACGGATACCTGGATCTATAGTGTTAATGCCTTTTACCCTTAGGTCCCTGCTATTACAGTTATGAAATAACTTAAAAAGTCTCGGTATTGTTTTTAATAAAGTGATATTATTATTATTATTATTTATTATTATAGCTCCATTTATTCCATGGCGCTTTACATGTGAGGAGGGGTATACATAATAAAACAAGTACAATAATCTTGAACAATACAAGTCACAACTGGTACAGGAGAGAGGACCCTGCCCGCGAGGGCTCACAATCTACAAGGGATGGGTGAGGATACAGTGGGTGAGGGTAGAGCTGGTCATGCAGCGGTTTGGTCGATGGGTGGTTACTGCAGGTAACCCCCCGAGGAAGCGGCTATTAAGCGAAACGTGCGTCGGGGCTTTTCCGTGGGATGGTTCACACCGGAGGCTGCGCACATGGGTAAGCAGTAGGTAGGGTTTAGGAGGTATCTTTATGGTGCAGTACCATTTGGGCAAGTTGCAATGTGGGTTGGTGCTTATTTAGGCAGGGTTTATCCCCACTAAGGGTTACTGGTTCAGTTTAGACTCCTTGGCCTTTTTTCGCTACTACCCCATTTTTTGTAACCTGTGACACCTTATTACTTATTTGTTGTTACTTGGTACCTTCTTTCCCTATGCTGTTTTTGCTGCGCCCCTACTCTGTTTTATGTGCGCACTTTGGTGTGTTTGTCCTTGTGTCACACACCTTATCCTCAACACACTGTTACTATTTTTTGTATGTTGTTGTGCTAATAAAGTTTTTTATTGATTATATATATATTTTTTTGTCATCTATGGGGCATTTTGCTCTTTGTTGTTTATAGGTTTATATTTATATGGGAGTCTTGCCCCTGTCCCCCCCTTTTGGAGTGCAATGGGCACATCCTATAGAAGGGACTTTTCTATTTGGTATTACATCCTTAGGTTTGGTTTCTGTTATAAGGTTGTAGGCTTGTCAGAAGAGGTGCGTCTTCAGGTTGTTTTTGAAGGTTTCGATGGTAGGTGAGAGTCTGATATGTTGTGGTAGAGAGTTCCAGAGTAGGGGGGATGCATGAGAGAAATCTTGTATGTGATTGTGGGAAGAGGAGATAAGAGGGGAGTAGAGAAGGAGATCTTGTGAGGATCGGAGGTTGCGTGCAGGAAAATACCGGGAGACGAGGTCACAGATGTATGGAGGAGACAGGTTGTGGATGGCTTTGTATGTCATGGTTAGGCTTTTGTACTGGAGTCTCCGGGTGATGGGGAGCCAGTGCAAGGATTGACAGAGGGGAGAGGCCGGGGAATAGCGGGGGGACAGATGGATTAGTCTGGCAGCAGAGTTTAGAATAGATTGGAGTGGTGCAAGAGTGTTAGAGGGGAGGCCACAGAGCAGGAGGTTACAGTAGTTGAGGCGGGAGATGATGAGGGCATGGACTAGGGTTTTTGCAGATTCTTGGGTTAGGAATGTACGGATCCGTGAAATATTTTTGAGTTGGAGGCGGCAGGAAGTAGAAAGGGTTTGGATATGTGGTTTGAAGGAGAGATCAGTGTCAAGGATTACCCCAATACAGCGGGCTTGTGGGACTGGGGAGAGTGGGCAGCCGTTTACTGTAATGGATAGGTTCGTTGGGGAGGTCGTGGGAGATGGGGAAAGATGATGAATTCTGTTTTGTCCATGTTAAGTTTTAGAAATCTAGTGGAGAAGGATGAAATAGCAGACAGACATTGAGGGATTCTGGTTAGTAGGGAGGTGATATCTGGTCCAGAGATGTACATCTGTGTGTCATCAGCATAGAGATAATACTGAAAGCCGTGAGATTCTATGAGCTGTCCTAGGCCAAAGGTGTAAATGGAGAAGAGCAGGGGTCCTAGAACTGAACCTTGAGGGACTCCGACAGATAGGGGGCGAGGTGAGGAGGTGGTGTGTGAGTGGGAGACGCTGAATGTCCGGTCAGTTAGGTATGACGAGATCCAGGATAGGGCCAAGTCTGTGATGCCAAGGGATGAGAGGGTCTGCAGCAGCAGGGAATGGTCCACTGTGTCAAAGGCAGAGGACAGGACCAGGAGGAGGAGGATAGAGTAGTGTCGCTTGCTCTTGGCAGTGATATCATCCTGGTCCTTCGCAGCTTAAATACCCACTACATGCTCCATGACCCGAACCTTCAATTGGCGTGTCGTTAGTCCAATGTAGATCAGGGAGCATGGACAGACGGCAAAATAAATCACGTTTTTGGTAGTACAAGTAATGGATTTCTTTATTTTAAAGTTTTTTTGACCAGAAGAATCACAAAAAACATCGCTGCGATCGATGTTAATACAGGCCACACACTGACCACAAGGAGTACAGCGGTGTTGAGCTTTAAAAGTATCCCAGAAGGTATGGGGAGGTGTATATTTACAATGGCTCTGGACCAAATGGTGTCGCAGATTTTTGGCCCGTCTAAAAGTGATCTGTAGGGTTGAGCGAAACGGGTCGAACATTTTCAAAAGTCGCCGACTTTTGGCGAAGTCGAGTTTCATGAAACCCGATCCGACCCCTGTGCGTGGTCGGCCATGCGGTACGCGGCTTTCGCGCCAAAGTCGCGTTTCAATGACGCGAAAAGCGCCATTTCTCAGCCAATGAAGGTAAACGCAGAGTGTGGGCAGCGTGATGACATAGGTCCTGGTCCCCACCATCTTAGAGAAGGGCATTGCAGTGATTGGCTTGCTGTCTGCGGCGTCACAGGGGCTATAAAGGGGAGTTCCCGCCGACCGCCATGTTACTGCTGCTGATCTGAGCTTAGGGAGAGGTTGCTGCCGCTTCGTCAGAAGCAGGGATAGTGTTAGGCAGGGTCCATTAACCACAAAACCGCTTGTGCTGTAGCGATTTCCACTGCCCAACACCACCTTCGGTGTGCAGGGACAGTGGAAGCTCCTTTTTTTTTTTTTTTTCCTCAGCGCTGTAGCTCATTGGGCTGCCCTAGAAGGCTCCCTGATAGCTGCATTGCTGTGTGTACGCCGCTGTGCAAACCAACTGCTTTTTTCAAAGCACAAATCCTCTTGTTCCTTCCTTTCTGCACAGCTATCTTGTTTGTTTGTCCACACTTTTTATTTAATTTGTGCATCAGTCCACTCCTTATTGCTGCCTGCCATACCTGGCTGAGATTACTGCAGGGAGATAGTAATTGAAGGACAGTTCCTTTTTTTTTTTTTTTTGGTGGGAGATTAAGATTGACATTTCTGCTAGAGTGCCATCTCTGTCTGTGTCATCTCTCACTCAGTGGGCCATAGAAAGCCTATTTATATTTTTGCTTGATTTGGGTTCCAAAATCTACCAGAAAAAATCACAACATCAATCAGTGGGAGAAAAATATTGGCCTCAGGGCTTGTGTGCCACTCCTTACTCCTGTGTGTGCCATCTCTCACTCAGTGGGCCATAGAAAGCCTATTAATTTTTTTGCTTGATTTGGGTTCTAAATTCTACCTGAAAAAATCAATAAATCAATCAGTGGGAGATTAATATTGGCCTTTGGGCTTGTGTGCCAGTCCTAAGCGTGCCATCTCTCTCTCTCTCAGATAGTGGGCCATAGAAAGCCTATTTTTTTATTATTTTATTGGGTTTATAAATTTTCCCTGGAAAAAAAAAAAAAGTGGGAGATTAATATTGGCCTCTGGGCTTGTGTGCCAGTCCTGAGCGTGCCATCTCTCTCACAAATAGTGGGCCATAGAAAGCCTATTTATTTTTTGGGTTGATTTGGGTTCATAATTCTACCTTAAAAAATCAATCAATCAATCAGTGGGAGATTAGTATTGGCCTTTGGGCTTGTGTGCCAGTCCTAAGCGTGCCATCTCTCTCTCTCAGATAGTGGGCCATAGAAAGCCTATTTATTATTATTTTTTTTATTGGGTTTATAAATTTTCCCTGGAAAAAAAAAAAAATGGGAGATTAATATTGGCCTCTGGGCTTGTGTGCCAGTCCTGAGCGTGCCATCTCTCTCACAAATAGTGGGCCATAGAAAGCCTATTAATTTTTTTGCTTGATTTGGGTTCCAAAATCTACCTGAAAAAAATCACTAAATCAATCAGTGGGAGATTAATATTGGCCTCTGGGCTTGTGTGCCACTCCTGACTCCTGTGTGCGTCATCTGTCACTCAGTGGGCCCTAGAAAGCCTATTTTTTGTTTTATTTGTTTTCTAAATTCTCCCTGAAACAATCATTTTATTTTCTTTGGTTTCTAAATTATTCCTGAAAAAAATCATTTTTTTTGTATTTTTTTTTCTCTCAAGTCTCCCTGAAAAAAAAAAAAAAAAAAAATCTGTGGGAGATTCATATTGCCCCTTCTGTTTGTGTGCCAGTCTTGACTCCTGGGTGTGCCATCTCTCTCTCTCTCCCCAATTGTGGGCCATAGAAAGCCTATTAATTTTTTTGCTTGATTTGGGTTCCAAAATCTACCAAAAAAATCACTAAATCAATCAGTGGGAGATTAATATTGGCCTCTGGGCTTGTGTGCCACTCCTGACTCCTGTGTGCGTCATCTGTAGCTCAGTGGGCCCTAGAAAGCCTATTTTTTGTTTTATTTGTTTTCTAAATTCTCCCTGAAACAATCATTTTATTTTCTTTGGTTTCTAAATTATTCCTGAAAAAAATCATTTTTTTTGTATTTTTTTTTCTCTCAAGTCTCCCTGAAAAAAAAAAAAAAAAATCTGTGGGAGATTCATATTGCCCCTTCTGCTTGTGTGCCAGTCTTGACTCCTGGGTGTGCCATCTCTCTCTCTCTCTCTCCCCAATTGTGGGCCATAGAAAGCCTATTAATTTTTTTGCTTGATTTGGGTTCCAAAATCTACCAAAAAAAATCACTAAATCAATCAGTGGGAGATTAATATTGGCCTCTGGGCTTGTGTGCCACTCCTGACTCCTGTGTGCGTCATCTGTCACTCAGTGGGCCCTAGAAAGCCTATTTTTTGTTTTATTTGTTTTCTAAATTCTCCCTGAAACAATCATTTTATTTTCTTTGGTTTCTAAATTATTCCTGAAAAAAATCATTTTTTTTGTATTTTTTTTTCTCTCAAGTCTCCCTGAAAAACAAAAAAAATCTGTGGGAGATTCATATTGCCCCTTCTGCTTGTGTGCCAGTCTTGACTCCTGGGTGTGCCATCTCTCTCTCTCTCCCCAATTGTGGGCCATAGAAAGCCTATTAATTTTTTTGCTTGATTTGGGTTCCAAAATCTACCTGAAAAAAATCACTAAATTAATCAGTGGGAGATTAATATTGGCCTCTGGGCTTGTGTGCCACTCCTGACTCCTGTGTGCGTCATCTGTCACTCAGTGGGCCCTAGAAAGCCTATTTTTTGTTTTATTTGTTTTCTAAATTCTCCCTGAAACAATCATTTTATTTTCTTTGGTTTCTAAATTATTCCTGAAAAAAATCATTTTTTTTGTATTTTTTTTTCTCTCAAGTCTCCCTGAAAAAAAAAAAAAAAAAAAAATCTGTGGGAGATTCATATTGCCCCTTCTGCTTGTGTGCCAGTCTTGACTCCTGGGTGTGCCATCTCTCTCTCTCTCTCCCCAATTGTGGGCCATAGAAAGCCTATTATTTTTTTTAGCTTGATTTGGGTTCCAAAATCTACCTGAAAAAATCAGTACATCAATCAGTGGGAGATAAATATTGGCCTCTGGGCTTGTGTGCCACTCCTGACTCCTGTGTGCGTCCTCTCTCACTCAGTGGGCCCTACAAAGCCTTTTTTTTTTTTTTTTTTTTCCTAAATTCTCCCTGAAACAATCATTTCATTTTATTTGTTTTATAAATTCTTCTGTAAAAAATAATTTTTTTTTAATTTTTTTTTTTCTGAAGTCTCCCTTTTAAAAAAAACAAACACAAATCAGTGGGAGATAAATATTTACATTTTGCGCTTCAGTGACAGTCCTGCGTGTGTGCCATCTCATTTGTTGCCAACAACAACAGAGTGTGTAACATTGTGGCTGATTTTCGTTGTGGTCTCACCCACCTGTAAAGGGGTAGCTAAATCATACTGAAGTTATAGCTCACCGTGTAAGTTGTGTGACAGCAACAAATACCGTTCGTTTGTTAACGTTGTTAAAACAATGAGGAAGTCTGGTGGAAGAGGTCATGGCCGGGGGCGTTTATTGTCAGCTGGTAATGAGGGTAGTGGTAGTGGTGGAGCATCAGCTGGTCGTGGGAAAAAAAATATTGCACCTAAAGGTACCGTCACACTTAGCGACGCTGCAGCGATACCGACAACGATCCGGATCGCTGCAGCGTCGCTGTTTGGTCGCTGGAGAGCTGTCACACAGACCGCTCTCCAGCGACCAACGATGCCGGTAACCAGGGTAAACATCGGGTAACTAAGCACAGGGCCGCGCTTAGTAACCCGATGTTTACCCTGGTTACCATCCTAAAAGTAAAAAAAACAAACAGTACATACTTACCTACAGCCGTCTGTCCTCCAGCGCTGTGCTCTGCTCTCCTCCTGTACTGTCTGTGTGAGCACAGCGGCCGGAAAGCAGAGCGGTGACGTCACCGCTCTGCTTTCCGGCTGACCGACGCTCACAGACAGTACAGGAGGAGAGCAGAGCACAGCGCTGGAGGACAGACGGCTGTAGGTAAGTATGTACTGTTTGTTTTTTTTACTTTTAGGATGGTAACCAGGGTAAACATCGGGTTACTAAGCGCGGCCCTGCGCTTAGTTACCCGATGTTTACCCTGGTTACCAGTGAAGACATCGCTGAATCGGTGTCACACACACCGATTCAGCGATGTCTGCGGGGAGTCCAGCGACGAAATAAAGTTCTGGACTTTCTTCCCCGACCAGCGACAGCACAGCAGGGGCCTGATCGCTGCTGCCTGTCACACTGGACGATATCGCTAGCCAGGACGCTGCAACGTCACGGATCGCTAGCGATATCGTCTAGTGTGACGGTACCTTAAGTCTGGAGCTGTGGAGCCAGGTTCGTCGTCTGGCTACACAAGGCCTCGAACGCTCCCTTTTCTGGGAGTAGGAAAACCGCTTTTAAAGCCGGAGCAGCAAGAGCAAGTTTTGGCTTATCTTGCTGACTCAGCCTCTAGCTCTTTTGCCTCCTCTCGTGAAACTGATAAATGTCAAAGCAGCGCGTCGTTAGTGGATGTTCACGGTCAGGGACAAGTCGCTTCCTTGTCCTCTTCAGCAAAAACAACAACAGAGAAGAATGCAGCAGGCGACACAATGGGTTACTCCATGGAGCTCTTTACACATACCGTCCCTGGCTTAGAAAGTGAAGCAGTTAACAGTCCATGCCCATTACAAGTTGAATCTGACATGGAGTGCACTGATGCACAGCCACAGCCAGACTACTATCCTGGTCCTTTGACTCAGACCACAACATTGCCATCGCAGGGTGCTGATCAAGAATCAGACCCTGATGAGACTATGTTGCCCCATCACGAACGCTATACCACCGACCGCCACGGTGACACAGACGAAGTTGCACACGAGCTACAAGAAGAGGTAATAGATGACCCAGTTCTTGACCCCGATTGGCAGCCATTGGGGGAACAGGGTGCAGGCGGCAGCAGTTCTGAAGCGGAGGAGGAGGGGCCGCAGCAGGCATCAACATCGCAACAGGTTCCATCTGCCGGGCCCGTATCTTGCCCAAAACGCGTGGCAAACATAAAACCTGTTGGAGGACAGCGTGGCCATCCGGTTAAAGCTCAGTCTGCAATGCCTGAAAAGGTATCCGATGCTAGAAAGAGTGCAGTCTGGCATTTTTTTAAACAACATCCAATTGATTAGCGCAAAGTCATCTGTCAAAAATGTTCAACTACCTTAAGCAGAGGACAGAATCTGAAAAGTCTCAATACAAGTTGCATGCATAGACATTTAACCACCATGCATTTGCAAGCCTGGACTAACTACCAAACGTCCCTTAAGGTTGTAGCACCCTCGGCCAATGAAGCTAGTCAGCAACGCAACATCCCTTCCGGCAGTGTAGGGCCACCATTTTCCGCACCACCTGCAGTATCTGTGCAGGTTTCTTTGCCAGGCCAAAGCCTTCAGGGTCAGGGAATCACCAGTTTCGTAGTAGGAAACACTGCATCTAGGGCACCGGCGGCAACAATACCATCTCCCACCGTCTCTCAGTCTGCCATGTCCACCGGCACCCCCGCTAGTTCCACGATCTGCAGCTCTCCTGTCCAGCTCACCCTACATGAGACTATGGTTAGAAAAAGGAAGTACTTAGCCTCGCATCCGCGTACACAGGGTTTGAACGCACACATAGCTAGACTAATCTCGTTAGAGATGATGCCCTACCGGTTAGTTGAAAGCGAAGCTTTCAAAGCCCTGATGGACTACGCTGTACCACACTACGAGCTACCCAGTCGACACTTTTTTTCCAGAAAAGCCATCCCAGCCCTCCACCAGCATGTTAAAGAGCGCATCGTCCATGCACTCAGGCAATCTGTGAGCACAAAGGTGCACCTGACAACAGATGCATGGACCAGTAGGCATGGCCAGGGACGTTACGTGTCCATCACGGCACACTGGTTAAATGTGGTGGATGCAGGGTCCACAGGGGACAGCAAGTTTGGGACAGTTCTGCCTAGCCCACGGTCTAGGAAACAATTGGCTGTAGCCGTTCGCACCCCCTCCTCCTCCTCTTCGTCCTCCTGCAGAAGCGAGAGCTCGTCCACAGACCGCAGTCGCACAACCACTCCATCCGCAGCTGCCACTGTTGCACACCAGGTCTCCCATTATGGGGCAGCTACTGGCAAACGTCAGCAGGCTGTATTGGCTATGAAGTGTTTGGGCGACAACAGACACACCGCGGAAGTTCTGTCCGAGTTCTTGCAGAAAGAAACGCAGTCGTGGCTGGGCACTGTAGATCTTGAGGCAGGCAAGGTAGTGAGTGATAACGGAAGGAATTTCATGGCTGCCATCTCCCTTTCCCAACTGAAACACATTCCTTGCCTGGCTCACACCTTAAACCTGGTGGTGCAGTGCTTCCTGAAAAGTTATCCGGGGTAATCCGACCTGCTCCTCAAAGTGCGTGGACTTTGCTCACATATCCGCCGTTCGCCCGTACACTCCAGCCGTATGCAGACCTATCAGCGTTCTTTGAACCTTCCCCAGCATCGCCTAATCATAAACGTTGCAACAAGGTGGAACTCAACACTGCACATGCTTCAGAGACTGTGTGAACAGAGGCGGGCTGTTATGTTTTTGTGGGAGGATACACATACACGGGCAGGCAGTAGGATGGCAGACATGGAGTTGTCAGGTGTGCAGTGGTCGAAGATTCAAGACATGTGTCAAGTCCTTCAGTGTTTTGAGGAATGCACACTGCTGGTTAGTGCAGACAACGCCATAATAAGCATGAGCATCCCCCTAATGCGTCTGCTGATGCAAAGTTTGACGCACATAAAGGATCAGGCGTCTGCAGCTGAGGAAGAGGAAAGCCTTGATGACAGTCAGCCATTGTCTGGCCAGGGCAGTGTACAGGACGAGGTAGTGGGCGAAGAGGAGGAGGAGGACGAGGAGGATGATGGGGATGATTATATTTTTAATGAGGAAGCTTTTCCGGGGCCACTGGAAATTGGTGGCGCGGCAAGGCCGGGTTCTGGTTTTTTGAGGGACACAAGTGACGTGGATTTGCCTCAAACTGCCCCTCAACCAAGCACAACCGCAGATTTGAGAACTGGAACTTTGGCCCACATGGCGGATTATGCCTTACGTATCCTCAAAAGGGACACACGCATAACTAAAATGATGAATGATGACGATTACTGGTTGGCCTGCCTCCTTGATCCTCGCTATAAAGGCAAATTGCAAAATATAATGCCACATGAGAACTTGGAACTAATATTAGCAACCAAACAATCAACTCTTGTTGACCGTTTGCTTCTGGCATTCCCTGCACACAGCGCCCGTGATCGTTCTCACACGAGCTGCAGGGGCCAGCAGACCAGAGGAGTTAGAGGGGCAGAAATCAGAAGTGGCGTTGGCCAGAGGGGTTTTCTGACCAGGTTGTGGAGTGATTTTGCTATGACCGCAGACAGGACAGGTACTGCAGCATCAATTCAAAGTGACAGGAGACAACATTTGTCCAGTATGGTTACAAACTATTTCTCATCCCTTATCGATGTTCTCCCTCAACCGTCATTCCCATTTGATTACTGGGCATCAAAATTAGACACCTGGCCAGAATTGGCAGAATATGCATTGCAGGAGCTTGCTTGCCCGGCAGCTAGTGTCCTATCAGAAAGAATATTCAGTGCTGCAGGTTCAATACTAACAGAAAAAAGGACTCGTCTGGCTACCCAAAATGTAGATGATCTAACCTTCATTAAAATGAACCACAACTGGATTTCGAAATCTTTTGCCCCACCTTGCCCGGCTGACACCTAGCTTTCCTATGAAAAGGTCTTGCCTGTGGACTATTCTGAATGCCTTTTCCAATCTCGTAATTTTCTGCACCTGATTGTCCAGCATACGACATGTTTACACCTCACTAAATGGCCAAACTCCCCACACGGGGCCGTGGTATCGACACTTGGCGACAGCACCCGTGAGAGTGCAGTTTGTCTGAAGAGGTGGGTGAGCCCGCTTTTGGTCGACGGCACTGCCACTGGGTCCCTCCTAGTACAATAAAGTGTCTCTGGCGGTGGTGGTGCGCACCCAACGTCAGACACACCGTTGTAATATGAGGGGCCCTGGGCCTGTACCGCCGGCCACAAGACAGTTTCCACCCACCCCAGCTCAAACAGTGCTCTACCACTTGCAAAATTATCTCACAGCTCCACCAATGTTTAGTCTATGCGCTGACATCCTTCAATGCCTGCCACTGACAATACCATTGTATTGACATTTTTGTTATGTTAGGCCTTCGATGCCTGTCTGTGGTCACTCCTTCCACTAGGCCTCCACTGACCACACCACTGCTGCCCGTGTACCCCTGGAACCAATTTAAAATTGCCTACAGCCATGTGTTATTATTTTAGGCCTTCGATGCCTGTCTGCGGTGACTCCTTCCACTAGGCCTCCACTGACCACACCACTGCTGCCCGTGTACCCCTGGAACCAATTTAAAATTGCCTACAGCCATGTGTTATTATTTTAGGCCTTCGATGCCTGTCTGCGGTGACTCCTTCCACTAGGCCTCCACTGACCACACCACTGCTGCCCGTGTACCCCTGGAACCAATTTAAAATTGCCTACAGCCATGTGTTATTATTTTAGGCCTTCGATGGCTGTCTGCGGTGACTCCTTCCACTAGGCCTCCACTGACCACACCACTGCTGCCCGTGTACCCCTGGAACCAATTTAAAATTGCCTACAGCCATGTGTTATTATTTTAGGCCTTCGATGCCTGTCTGCGGTGACTCCTTCCACTAGGCCTCCACTGACCACACCACTGCTGCCCGTGTACCCCTGGAACCAATTTAAAATTGCCTACAGCCATGTGTCATTATTTTAGGCCTTCGATGCCTGTCTGCGGTGACTCCTTCCACTAGGCCTCCACTGACCACACCACTGTTGCCCGTGTACCCCTGGAACCAATTTAAAATTGCCTACAGCCATGTGTTATTATTTTAGGCCTTCGATGCCTGTCTGCGGTGACTCCTTCCACTAGGCCTCCACTGACCACACCACTGCTGCCCGTGTACCCCTGGAACCAATTTAAAATTGCCTACAGCCAGCCCAATTTTTTTATTTTAGGCCTTCGATGCCTGTCTGCGGTCCATTCTTTCAACTACTACTACACTGACCAGGGCACTGCTGCCCGTGTACCCCTGGAACCAACATCAGAAAATATAAAAATAAGTATTTTGCTTACAAAAAAGAAAATACTGGAGAGATATCAAATGCAGACATTTTAACATTAAAAACAAACACACAACTAAAATCTGGTACAGTACTAAAAATGGCCACCAGCTACAATTACTTTCTCCTACAAGTAGTTAACTGAAAGGTTTTTTCAATTGAAAACACACATATGGCATCCACCGAGTGTTGTCCTGTCGCGTCTTCTTTATATTATTGCCGAGAAGATGCAAAACAATGAAAATAATAAAATCATTAATTACCAAAATAATAGAGAAAGTCAACACCACATTGCAAATAAACATTCATTCCAAATAAAGAAGCAGGGCGCGTCCGAGGGTGAGTATATACCTAATAAGAATATAATCACCCTCGGACGCGCAATGCTTATTTCCAACAGCCTTCCTTCCTAAGAATCAGCCCTTCCGTGGTGTAGAGAGACGTTGTGTTACACTCCAAGGTGTTCCCCAGGTTGCCTTTCCTGAGCTTCGATCTTCCGGCTCTCGTTTAGTAGTTCTTGGAAACTACACTGCATTAGGCCTTCAAATTGGGTATGGGGTGTAGAGAGAGGGTGTGTTCCACTCCAAGGTGTTCCCCAGGTTGCCTTTCCTGAGCTTCGATCTTCCGGCTCTCGTTTAGTAGTTCTTGGAAACTACGCTGCATTAGGCCTTCAAATTGGGTATGGGGTGTAGAGAGATGGTGTGTTCCACTCCAAGGTGTTCCCCAGGTTGCCTTTCCTGAGCTTCGATCTTCCGGCTCTCGTTTAGTAGTTGTTGGAAACTACGCTGCATTAGGCCTTCAAATTGGGTATGGGGTGTAGAGAGATGGTGTGTTCCACTCCAAGGTGTTCCCCAGGTTGCCTTTCCTGAGCTTCGATCTTCCGGCTCTCGTTTAGTAGTTGTTGGAAACTACGCTGCATTAGGCCTTCAAATTGGGTATGGGGTGTAGAGAGATGGTGTGTTCCACTCCAAGGTGTTCCCCAGGTTGCCTTTCCTGAGCTTCGATCTTCCGGCTCTCGTTTAGTAGTTCTTGGAAACTACACTGCATTAGGCCTTCAAATTGGGTATGGGGTGTAGAGAGAGGGTGTGTTACACTCCAAGGTGTTCCCCAGGTTGCCTTTCCTGAGCTTCGATCTTCCGGCTCTCGTTTAGTAGTTCTTGGAAACTACACTGCATTAGGCCTTCAAATTGGGTATGGGGTGTAGAGAGAGGGTGTGTTACACTCCAAGGTGTTCCCCAGGTTGCCTTTCCTGAGCTTCGATATTCCGGCTCTCGTTTAGTAGTTGTTGGAAACTACACTGCATTAGGCCTACAAATTGGGTATGGGGGAAACATTGGCGCATCTGCGGTCCCTCCTTCCTCTAGGCCTCCACTGACCTGTCTACTGCTGCCCGTGTTCCCCTGGAACCAATTTTAAATTGCCTACAGGCAGCCCAATTTATTATGTTAGGGCTTCGAAGCCTGTCTGCGGTCCCTCCTTCCACTAGGCCTCCACTGACCTGTCTACTGCTGCCCGTGTACCCCTTGAACCAACATCATAAAATAAAAAAAAAGTATTTTGCTTATAAAAAAGAAAATACTGGTGAGATATCAAATGCAGACATTTTAACATTAAAAACAAACACACAACTAAAATCTGGTACAGTACTAAAAATGGCCACCAGCTACAATTACTTTCTCCTACAAGTAGTTAACTGAAAGGTTTTTTCAATTGAAAACACACATATGGCATCCACCGAGTGTTGTCCTGTCGCGTCTTCTTTATATTATTGCCGAGAAGATGCAAAACAATGAAAATAATAAAATCATTAATTACCAAAATAATAGAGAAAGTCAACACCACATTGCAAATAAACATTCATTCCAAATAAAGAAGCAGGGCGCGTCCGAGGGTGAGTATATACCTAATAAGAATATAATCACCCTCGGACGCGCAATGCTTATTTCCAACAGCCTTCCTTCCTAAGAATCAGCCCTTCCGTGGTGTAGAGAGACGATGTGTTACACTCCAAGGTGTTCCCCAGGTTGCCTTTCCTGAGCTTCGATCTTCCGGCTCTTGTTTAGTAGTTCTTGGAAACTACACTGCATTAGGCCTTCAAATTGGGTATGGGGTGTAGAGAGAGGGTGTGTTCCACTCCAAGGTGTTCCCCAGGTTGCCTTTCCTGAGCTTCGATCTTCCGGCTCTCGTTTAGTAGTTGTTGGAAACTACGCTGCATTAGGCCTTCAAATTGGGTATGGGGTGTAGAGAGAGGGTGTGTTACACTCCAAGGTGTTCCCCAGGTTGCCTTTCCTGAGCTTCGATCTTCCGGCAATCGTTTAGTAGTTCTTGGAAACTACACTGCATTAGGCCTACAAATTGGGTATGGGGTGGAGAGAGATGGTGTGTTACACTTCAAGGTGTTCCCCAGGTTTCCTTGCCATTGCTTCGGTCTTCCGACTCTCGTTTAGTAGTTGTAGAAAAGTACACTGCATTAGGCCTACAAAATGGGTATGGGGTGGAGAGAGATGGTGTGTTACACTCCAAGGTGTTCCCCAGGTTGCCTTTCCTGAGCTTCTATCTTCAGGCTCTCATTAAATTGTGGTTAAATGGAACAACTGCATTTGGCGTACTAGTTGGTTTGGGGCCTACTATCGGTGTCTGCCACTCCTTGCTGTTCTCCTGGTTTCCTGTCCTGAAATTCCATTTTCAGGCTCTCGTTAAGTAGTTGTTAATGTTAGACTGCATTTGGCCTACTAGTTGGGTTGGGGCCTACTATCGGTGTCTGCCACTCCTTGCTGTTCTTCTCCACTGAACAAAGCTGTGCCGCCTGTTTACTACGGTTGCCAATTTTGAACTGCATTTCGACTACTTACTGATTTGGCCCTACTCTCTGTGTCAGCCTCTCATTCCAGTTGTCCTCCACTGCAATGCCCCCTGGTTATTCCTGTGTTACCAATTTTGAACTGCATTTAGCCCACTTTATTCTTTGGGCCTATATCTGTGTTTCCACTTCATCGTGCCCATTGCCCAGCCAGTGATAGATGAGTCTGCTGGTACATTGACCCATAACGCAACATTCCCCGTGCATGCTACACAACAACATTGTGACCCTGCTGAAAGTCAGGTTGCTCTTCCCGCATACCATACCACCTTACACGGGGACAAAGAGGAAGGTGCCGATGAAAGTGCAGGTTCCTTCATCAGGTGGGGGGAGGAATACTAGATGGCGACGTCACTGGCACAGGGCCTCTCATAGTACGCAAAAGTGTTGCTGCCGGTGGGAGGCGCCCCCGCCGTGCAAACACACCGCTGTACTTTGAGGGGCCCTGTGCCAGTGCCAATGCCAACAAGTGGGCCCCCCCTGCTTGCTCAGGATCACAGCACTTGCAAAGTTGAAATACTTACCTCTCCCTGCTCCACTGCCGTGACGTGGTCCAGATTTCCTGGGCCCACTAATTACTTGAACCAGCCCTACCCCACACAACTTTAGCCAAATGACCCCCAATTTCAAATGCCTTCCAATTATTATAAGGTAAATTACGCTTGACAAGCTTCATTAAGAAGAATGGATGGTTTTGACATTAAAATGGGCACTCTAGGTGTTTTCCTGGCCCCCACTCACTGCCGACTATGCTGCCCCATTGACTTGCATTGGGTTTCGTGTTTCGGTCGATCCCGACTTTACGTCATAATCGGCCGATTTCACTCGACCCGACTTTTGAGATAGTCGGGTTTCGCGAAACCCGGCTCGACTCTAAAAAGGTCAAGGTCGCTCAACTCTAGTGATCTGTGGTCGTTCCGGTAGCAGTTTGGCAATTTTCGGATCCGCCGTAAGAATAGGCCAAGATTTCATAAGAGATGTCCTAATTAACTCGGAATGAGAATTGAAGTTAGTCATAAATCTGATTACATTTGAATCTTTGATGTTTGTATTCTTATCATATAGCAGGCTATTCCTATTAGACCGCTTTGCCCGATGGTAGGCCCTCTAGATAGCTCGATTACTATAACCCTGTTCGCGGAACCGTGTTTTCAATTTCTCCGCTTCCTGCTCAAAAATCATCTGTGTGGAGCAGATGTGACTAAGGCGGAGGAACTGTCCCACAGGTACTGCACGAATCATGTGTTGAGGGTGTGCTGAGGTGGCGTGTAAAAGTGCATTAGTGGCAGTAGGTTTCCTAAAAATGCTGGTGCATATATTGCCTCTATCGCCTCTCCTCAAGGTCACATCCCAAAACTCGACTTCACTGGGATGATAGTTAACAGTGAGACATATATTTAACCCCTTAATGACCGCCAATACGTCTTTTAACTGACCTTAGATACAAGAGAATATCCTCCCCATACAGATGACAATCCATCATCTGTCGGCTGTACACTATAGCTGACAACTTGCTGTATCAGCCACGATCAGTATTTGCACCTTCTAAATCTGTTTAACCCCTTAGATGCTGCTGTCAATAGTGACTACATCATTATAAATGGTTAACAGAGTGTGGGGGCTTCCTCTTTATCCCAATTGGTGCCCTCAGATCATGATTTTGTTGTCCTGATGTTTGCCGTGGCAATTCATGACCAAATAGCGGCTTTAGAGTCTGACGGCTGTAGTAATCTGTTTAGAAGTTAGCAACATTTAGGTGGTAAAAATACACATTTTCATTTCTGTCATACCACTTTGCATTAATTCCTGTAAAGCACCTGAAGGGTTAATAATCTACCTGACAGCAGTTTTCAATATGTTTAGGGGTGCTGTTTTTAAAATGGTATCACGTTTGGGGGTTTCCCAATATATGGGACCCCTAAAGTCACTTCAAACATGGATAAGTCCCTAAAAAAATAAATTTTGTAAATTTCTTTGAAAAAATGAAAAATTGCTGCTACATTTTTAAACCTCCTAAAATGCTAACAAAATAAAATAACATTTTACAAATGGTCCTGATGTAAAGCAGACATGTGGGAAATGTTATTTATTAATGGTTTGCTGGTGTATGACTATCTGGATTAAAGGGATAATCATTCAAATTTAGAAAATTGCTAATTTTTTAACATTTTTCTCAAATTTTTGATTTTTTTTATAAATAAACACAAAAAATGTTGAACTAAATTTACCATTATCATAAAGTAGAATGTGTCACGAAAAAACAATCTCAAAATCACTGGGATTTGTTGAAGCGTTGCAGAGTTATTACCACATAAAGTGACACTGGTCAGATTTAAAAAATTTGGCTCGGTCACTAAGGGGTTAAAGTGTTCACATTAAGCTCATGTATCAGTTCCTTAAGAGCCGATACTGAGCCCTGCCAGACCAGAAAGCCATCATCAATGTACCGCGTCCAAGTGAGGATGCGGTCCATTGATGGCGATCGCTGGTCTGACAGGAAGAGGTCCCTCTCCCACTGTCCCAGGAACAAATTGGCATAGGAAGAAGCAAAAGCCGCTCCCATGGCCGTTCCTTGGAGCTACAGGAAGAAGGACCCCTTAAAAACAAAAAAGTTATGCGTAAGAGTGAATTTGAGGAGCTGAAGCACCAAGGCCCTCATATTTGAGGAGCAATCCGATGAATCTAAAAAGAATTTGACCGCATTAAGGCCGTCTGTATGCCAAATACTCGTATACAACGACTCAAAGTCAGCAGTGACCAAAAGAGTATCGGGGTCAAGCGGAAGGCAATCAACCATCCGTAACAAGTGGGTTGTATCCTTTAAGTATGAAGGTAAGCCTTCTACTAAGGGCTGTAAAATCGAATCTATCCACTTGTTTACATGTTCTAGGAAGTTCCCCTGGCCCGATACAATAGGGTGGCCTGGTGGTGTCTGTACATTCTTATGCACTTTCGGAAGTAGATAGAACATGGGAATAACCGGCTCAGGAACTGTAAGGGTGGCAGCTAACTCTTTGGTAATAATCCCCCCTCCACAGCATTTGCCAGGATAGCGCCAAGTGCAGTAGTATAGGAGGACAAGGGGTTATAAGACAATTTTCTATAGCAGGTAGAATCATTAAGTTGGCGAAAGGCCTCCCGTTCATATAAAGCCATAGGCCACAAAACTATATTGCCCCCTTGTCCGCTGGCTTCAACACTATACCTGGCAAATCCTGCAGAGCGCGGAGATGCTGCCGCTCATTTCTTGTTAGATTATCACCCTGTACAGTTTTCAGAATTTTTAGAAAGTCATTTGTAACAACCTGTATGAAGAGATCTATATTGCTACAGGTGGATAAAGGGGGGAACTTCCTAGAACGTGGTCAAATCGAAGATGGAATCCTACCTCCTTCCGGTATACTTTGTTCATCAGACAACTCCTCAAGGGCCCTCAGTGCTGCTTGCTCCTCTTCTGTAGGACATAAGGTGTATACATATTAATCCAAATGACCTAAGCAAAAAGCTTGGTCACATTCCGTAACGATACCTCAAACCACAGTACCACCAAACTAAATAAATTAATGGCACAAGGAATGTAAAATCTAACAAATTTTCATATAATAAATCAACAATTGACAAATATCATATATACCTAGGTACCTCAAACCACAACTTGAGGCTACTAGGAGTAAGGCACAAATCACCGCTGATGCTATACTTGTAAGTAACAGGCAAAAATATATATACAGCGTGGTACATCAAAAACACATAGAAACTCTCTATACCGCACTTAATTGAAGCCACTGGCATATGCCTAAGTGACACGAAAAGCCAAGGGAACCTATCCATGTGTCTGATTCACTACCTGCATAATGCCTTTAGTGTCCATATAGCAAGCATGTATCGGTATATTACCTGTGATGTGCCCACGTCCTAGTACGCGACCTACCCCGACGTGCGTTTCGCCAGTTCTTCTTCTGGGGGCGTGTGCCATTAGGGAGGTAAGCGAACCTTATAAATGCCCCAGGACCAATCATAAGCCGGCGTCCCTAGTAACTCTAAGTCATGTCTCCGTGACGTCAGATGTAAACAAAGACATGAGGGTATGATGGCGCATCCGGCGCCTAGTATCGCTACCACAAGAGGACAACCCCTCGCCGGTCAATGGCGCGCCCACGTTCCACCCAGCTGATCGCCGAGCGGAAGTCAGGCAAACCACACGAGACCAGATCGGGGACGTCCGGAGCGATTAAGGCAGCGCATGAGCACAACCCCAATGCCTGAACATAGCCGTGTTACCGCATTACAGCCTCATAAAGTGCCCATGCGTCTATTACTACTGCAAAAAGAGGCTGAAATAAGGTGCTTAAGTGACAGTGAGAAAGTGCAAACGTGCATTAACTGTAACGGCATTGATCTAACCATAGTGTGACGGCTCTATATTCAACCCTAGTGACCGAAAGAGAGAACAAAGCTATGATGGTGTACTAATTATAAAAGTGCTTGATACAAATATATATGTAGAGCCCTAGTGACCCAAAGGGGAACAGAGCTGTGATACTGTACTAAATGTATAAAGGTGCATTATACCAATAACACTGATATGACAATAAATACCATAATCAATACATGGAATAACAACAATATGAATAACATATGTAAATAAGATCACTCACAGACATATAGACATATAACAAGTGACTAGGGCATATATATAGCGCAAATTCCCCGATCAAGCAGATGTAGCATCCCATGGAGTCATATATTCCATTGCAATTATTAATCTTCTTTTATTGGACATACTTCTTGATCATCGTCCTCAGGGATATGACTGGATCAATTAAGTACAAATATAGGGCAAATAAGACCGCAAGTAGATAATAATTCTAAAAGATGATAAAAAGATAATCAATATTCAAATAAAAACAACAAAAATACCCCCCATAAAAACCTCATATATTAGAAGAAAGACAAAGTAAGAATCTTTTATAGAAATGCCCCGAAGCCAAAGCTTTCATTTAACCCCTGTGGTGCTATTGTGCCCAGCTGATAAATCCACCGACTCTCGGTCTGTGCAAGCAGTTTGCTCAAATTTCCCCCTCTATCTCCCATGGATACTAAATCTATCCCTTTGACCTTTAGACCATGGGGATTACACTGATGATATTGCCTGAAATGCCTGGGTATAGTTTTTAGAGACGTTTCTTCCTGTATTGTTTTGGCATTCATTATGTCCCTGCAATGTTCACGCGTCCGGATCTTCAATTCGCGGGTGGTAAGTCCAATATAGACTTTGTTGCAGGGGCACGTGGCGTGGTAGATTACGCCACGAGAGGCACATGTAATCCGTTTCCTGATAGTAAAAGTTTTGGTATTGTCAAAGTTGGAGAAGGTTTTGCTTTTAACATGATTAAGACACGCTTTGCATAAGCCGCAGGGATAAAAACCAGAATTGGTGGAACTAACAGACATGGTATCCCCCCTGGACTATGTAGACTATGAACCAGAATGTCACGCAAATTTTTGGTTCTTTTAGCCACTACCATAGGTCTCTCTGGTAAGATCTTTCTAAGGATGGGGTCTGAATATAATACTTTCCAATGCTTCTGGAGGATACCTGTAAACTGGTGCCATATATTGTGGTATGTAGTAATGAAATGTACCCCATTTTTCTTGTCAGGTTGTCCTGCTTTGTCCGTTTGTCTATACAGAAGGTCATTTCTATTAGTTTTCAGTGCTCTTTGATATTCTTTCCTGATGTTTCGCTCTCCTACTGAGGTCAGCAGATTGTAATTCGAAATCTTCTGGATTTGTACAAATCCTTTTTGCACGTAGGAATTGCCCCGTTGGGATTCCTCTAATAGTCACTGGAGGGTGTGCAGAGGTGGCATGGAGAAAGGAATTAGTTGCTGTCGGTTTTCTAAACAAGTCTGTAAACAGAAAACCTTGTCCGTCAACCTTAATAGATAGATCCAAAAATTCCACATTTTTACCTGCCTTGAATGTGAGCTTGATATTCAAATCATTTTGGTTCAGTGTATCCATACATGTAGCGAGATCGCCAGGGGAGCCTTCCCAGATGAACCAAATGTCATCAATATACCTCATCCAGCCTGAAATCAGGCTGGAATGAGGTATAGGATTACAAACAAATATCTCACGCTCCCATAGGCCGAGAAATAGTTTTGCAGAAGACGGGGCACAGCTGGCCCCCATAGCGGTGCCCTGACATTGTTTATAAACCGCATTTTTGAAGATGAATATATTATGAGTAAGAACGTATTCTAGCAACTGCAGTAGTAATTCAACGAGATCCCCATCCAAGTTTGTTGTTTTTAAATACCATGATACCGCTCTCAGACCGTCTTGATGGCGTATAGATGTGTATAGGGCCTCTACGTCGGCCGTCACCATGATAGCTTCATCGCCCAAATGGACATTGTCCAATCTCCCCAAGGCAGAGTTTGTATCATTGATATAGGAGGGCAAGTCACTCACCAGTGGTTTAAGGTAGTGATCAATTACCATGGTGACAACCTCGCAGAGGTCCCCATTGCCGGACACAATGGGTCTTCCCAAGGGTTGTCCCCTTTTGGTAGCGATACTAGGCGTCGGATGCGCCGTCATACCCTCATGTCTTTGTTTACATCTGACGTCACGGACACATGACTTAGAGTTACTAGGGACACCGGCTTATGATTGGTCCTGGGGCATTTATAAGGTCCGCTTACCTCCCTAATGGCACACGCCCCCGGAAGAAGAACTGGCGAAACGCGCGTCGGGGTGGGTCGCGTACTAGGACGTGGGCACATCACAGGTAATATACCGATACATGCTTGCTATATGGACACTAAAGGCATTATGCAGGTAGTGAATCAGACACATGGATAGGTTCCCTTGGCTTTTCGTATCACTTAGGCGTATGCCAGTGGCTTCAATTAAGTGCGGTATAGAGAGTTTCTATGTGTTTTTGATGTGCCACGCTGTATATATATTTTTGCGTGTTACTTACAAGTATAGCTTCTGCGGTGATTTGTGCCTTATTCCTAGTAGCCTCTAGTTGTGGTTTGAGGTACCTAGGTATATATGATATTTGTCAATTGTTGATTTATTATAATAAAATTTGTTAGATTTTACATTCCTTGTGCCATTAATTTATTTAGTTTGGTGGTACTGTGGTTTGAGGAAATAAGGTGTGTAAGTTTTCATAAAAAAAATACCTTTTGAATAACAGAGATCGGGCAAACAAGTGCAGATCATTCATAAGTGTGAAGGTGTCCAGCCCAGCGGATGGAGAAAAGGACAGACCTTTCTCCTACAAGGTTATATCAGTAGAGGATAATGGATACTCACTCAAATTAATTACCTTGTTGTGATGGCTGCCATCACCCTGCTGGGGACCGTGACGTTTATATGGATGAAAATTCAAATGATGACCTCTCCTATTTCCTGAGCTTGTAACCATAGATGAAGTAGAAGTGTCAGATGTCTCACCAGCAGACGATAGAGATTAAACAGAGTTAATCCGATGTCTTGTTTGTATGTGAGAGGTGTTTTTCATCCATCTGTAGACATTCTTGGACTGATAGTCCTTTGAGTATCTATTAAATTTGCGAACCTGGGTATCATGAATTTTTTTCAATGTCGCATCCAAAGTTTTTTCCAATTCCTTATCAAAATTCTGCACTTTCTTATTCGAACAACCTGTTCTAAGTTCGAGGATTTGAGGAGTTGCATGAAAGATTTAGAACATAAAATGCATGCTTCCTCCCAGTCATTTATGAAAGATTCATCATCAATGGGAAATGTAGGGGAAACCCGAACCCTTAGGCCCATAGGGATAAAAGCATATATTTCTCAAGGAAAGCACGGTTCCACCATAATTTGGTACGTTTGACAAGCATTCCCTGTATGGAGCCACAGATAATGTCCCATCTGCGATCACCAGACAACTGCACTCCAGTCACACCATCCCCAAAAACCTGATCCATCTGTCCTAACCAGGATTTTTCTCTGGCTTTGTAGTCCATGTTGTGAGAACGACCTGTGCAGGAACACAGCAAAAATGTAACAAAAAAAGCAACTCACAGACAGAATCAGCATGGCAAAATTATAAACTGACATTATACAATGGGAAAAGTAAGACCAGCGATCACCATCAATGGACCGCGTCCTCACTTGGACGCGGAACATTGATGAGGTCTTTCTGGTCTGGCAGGGCTCAGTTTCAGCTCCTAAGGAACCGATACATGAGCGTAATGTGAACACTTTAAATATATGTCTCACTGTTAACTATCATCCCAGTGAAGTCGAGTTTTTGGATGTGACCTTGAGGAGAGGCGATAGAGGCAATATATGCACCAGCATTTTTAGGAAACCTACTGGCACTAATGCACTTTTACACGCCACCTCAGCACATCTGCACTTGTTTGCCTGATCTCTGTTATTCAAACGGTATTTTTTTAATGAAAACTTACACACCTTATTTCCTACAGAAGAGGAGCAAGCAGCACTGAGGGCCCTTGAGGAGTTGTCTGATGAACAAAGTATACCGGAAGGAGGTAGGATTCCATCTTCAATTCGACCATGTTCTAGGAAGTCCCCCCCCTTTATCCACCTGTAGCAATATAGATCTCTTCGTACAGGTTGTTACAAACGATTTTCCTAAAATTCCGAAAACGGTACAGGGTGATAATCTAACAAGAAATGAGCGGCAGCATCTCCGCGCTCTGCAGGATTTGCCAGGTATAATGTTGAAGCCGGCGGACAAGGGGGGCAATATAGTTTTGTGGCCTACGGCTTTATATGAACGGGAGGCCTTTCGCCAACTTAATGATTTTACCTGCTATAGAAAATTGTCTTATAACCCCTTGTCCTCCTTGGTAACAGGACTAAACAGACGGCATTGGATTGTTCAGTGGAGGACAATTGTAATGAGTGGCACAGACACAGTTAGAAGGCCCAAAAGAAAAAAGTAGACTAAATGCAATTCAAAATTGGTATAAGGACTAAACAGACGGCATAGCTTTGTTCTGTGGAGGACAATTGTAATGAGTGGCGCAGACACAGTTAGTAGGCCCAAATACAAACGTAGGCTAAAAGCAGTTCAAAATTGGTATCAGGACTAAACAGGCGGCTTAGCTTTGTTCAGTGGAGGACAACTGTAATGAGTGGTGCAGACACAGTTAGTAGGTCCAAAATAAAAAAGTAGGCTAAAAGCTGTTCAAAATTGGTAACAGGACTAAACAGGCGGCATTGCTTTGTTCAGTGGATTCAGTGGAGGACAATTGTAATGAGTGGTGCACACACAGTTAGTAGGCCCAATTTTTATTTTGTCAGATATTGATGTTTCACTATTCCACGCCCTTCACCTTCTTTTTTTTCTTTTTTTTTTCTTTTCCCACACTTTCATCTTCATCATCATCAGCATCTTTGACATCAACTTCTTCTTCACCTTATTCATCTTCTTCTTCATCCTTTACTTTTTTTTTTTTTATTACATTCTTCATATTCATTTTATTCAACTATTATTACTCTTCCTATTCTACATATTCTTTTTATTCCGCTGTTATTATTCTTCCTATTCTACTTCTTCATCATATTCTCATTTGTGACAGGCATTCCCGTAGTTGTTATCTATAAAAGTTTGAAGATTACACCTTCCGTTCTGCAAGTCACAAAAGTTACATTTGTCCACGCTCAGTTTGGCCTGCAGCATCAGGCTTTATCCAGGGGCACCACGAGGAGGAACGGACTCACCCCCATACACTGCTTAGTCTTCTTCTGCATATAATTTAGATAATATCTTTTGCTCTGATATTAAGTCTTATGCTTAATGTTCTTCTGCTCTTTGTTCTGCAGCCTCTTGTTCTTCTGCTTCTCGGTCTTCCATGTCGTCGTCTCCAGGGTCGTCGTCTCCAGTGTCGTCATCTCCGCCGTCGTCGTCTCAGCCGTCGTCGTCTCCGCCGTCGTCGTCTCCGCCGTCATCGTCGTCGTCATCGGGGTGGTCTTCCGGGTCCTCGTCGTCGTCATCGGGGTGGTCTTCCGGGTCGTCGACTTTAGGGTCTTCAACTTGGAAATGTAGCAGAAGGTACAAGAAGGCTGAGAAAATGCCAAGAACCAGCTGATGGAACTGGAACTCGGATGGCTACCCGAAGGTTCAAGAGCCTATGGAACTACCGAGGACCAGCTGACGTTACTGGAACCCGGTTACTAAGCAGGAGGTACCCGTGCTAAAAAGCACTACCAAGGACTGCCTGACGTTGGCGGAACTCGGATACCCAGAAGGAGGCACCTAAGCCAAAGGCTCTGCCCGGAACCAGCTGACGTTACTGGAACCAGGATGGGGAGCAGAAGGTACAAGAGCAAAAGACACTGCCGAGAACCAGCTGACGGTACTGGAACCCGGATGGGTAGCCGAAGGTCCAAGAGCCAATGGAACTACCGAGGACCAGCTGACGTTACTGGAACCCGGTTACTAAGCAGGAGGTACCCGTGCCTGAAAGCACTACCAAGGACCACCTGACATTGGTGGAACTTGGATACCCAGAAGGAGGCACCTAAGCCAAAGGCTCTGCCCGGAACCAGCTGACGGTACTGGAACCAGGATGGGGAGCAGAAGGTACAAGAGCAAAAGACACTGCCGAGAACCAGCTGACGGTGCTGGAACCAGGTCGTGGACCCGAAGGCCCACAGGAGAGGAGAGAACAGCTAGGCCGTGAGGCAGCCGCAGTTACCGAACCCCAACAGTCCTACAGGGGGAGCTGGGCCTACTGGCACTACAGAACCAGCCTTGACTACCAGTTCACGCAGCCCACATAGGAAGCTCCTAAACTGGAGGCACCCTGGAGTTGGCTAACCCGACCGCACCACGACGGGGCAAGCATAGGCGTCTCAGTGAGCTTGACACAACCCGGAAACAGCTGACGGTGCTGAAACCAGGTTTGGCACGAGGGAGTACCTGTGACAAAAACACTGCCGAGAACCAGCTGGCGGTGCTGGAACCCAGATGCGTTGCCCCAGTGTGCAAGAGCCAATGGCACGACCGAGGACCAGCTGACGGTGCTGGAACCTGGTTACTAAGCTGTAGGTGCCCGCGCTTAAAAGCACTACCAAGGACCGCCTGGCGTTGACGGAACTCGGATACCCAGGAGGAGGCACCTAAGCCAAAGGCTCGGCCCGGAACCAGCTGACGGTGCTGGAACCAGGTGGTGGACCCCAAGGCCCACAGGAGAGGGGAGAACAGCTAGGCCGCGAGGCAGCCGCAGTTACCGAACAGCAACAGTCCTACAGGGGGAGCTGGGCCTACTGGCACTACAGAACCAGCCTTGACTACCAGTTCACGCAGCCCACATAGGAAGCTCCTAAACTGGAGGCACCCTGGAGTTGGCTAACCCGACCGCACCACGACGGGGCAAGCATAGGCGTTTCAGTGAGCTTGACACAACCCGGAAACAGCTGACGGTGCTGAAACCAGGTTTGGCACGAGGGAGTACCTGTGACAAGAACACTGCCGAGAACCAGCTGGCGGTGCTGGAACCCAGATGCGTTGCCCCAGTGTGCAAGAGCCAATGGCACCGAGGACCAGCTGACGGTGCTGGAACCCGGTTACTAAGCTGTAGGTGCCCGCGCTTAAAAGCACTACCAAGGACCGCCTGGCGTTGGCGGAACTCGGATATCCAGGAGGAGGCACCTAAGCCAAAGGCTCGGCCCGGAACCAGCTGACGGTGCTGGAACCAGGTGGTGGACCCGAAGGTCCACAGGAGAGGAGAGAACAGCTAGGCCGCGAGGCAGCCGCAGTTACCGAACCCCAACAGTCCTACAGGGGGAGCTGGGCCTACTGGCACTACAGAACCAGCCTTGACTACCAGTTCACGCAGCCCACATAGGAAGCTCCTAAACTGGAGGCACCCTGGAGTTGGCTAACCCGACCGCACCACGACGGGGCAAGCATAGGCATCTCAGTGAGCTTGACACAATCCGGAAACAGCTGACGGTGCTGAAACCAGGCTTGGCACGAGGGAGTACCTGTGACAAGAACACTGCCGAGAACCAGCTGGCGGTGCTGGAACCCGGATGCGTTGCCCCAGTGTGCAAGAGCCAATGGCACCGAGGACCAGCTGACGGTGCTGGAACCCGGTTACTAAGCTGTAGGTGCCCGTGCTTAAAAGCACTACCAAGGACCGCCTGACGTTGGCGGAACTCGGATACCCAGGAGGAGGCACCTAAGCCAAAGGCTCGGCCCGGAACCAGCTGACGGTGCTGGAACCAGGTGGTGGACCCGAAGGTCCACAGGAGAGGAGAGAACA
The DNA here is from genome assembly GCF_032444005.1 of Ranitomeya imitator. NCBI lineage: Eukaryota > Metazoa > Chordata > Amphibia > Anura > Dendrobatidae > Ranitomeya > Ranitomeya imitator. The sequence continues at coordinate 593,460,608 of NC_091286.1, forward strand.
GCTAGGCCGCGAGGCAGCCGCAGTTACCGAACCCCAACAGTCCTACAGGGGGAGCTGGGCCTACTGGCACTACAGAACCAGCCTTGACTACCAGTTCACGCAGCCCACATAGGAAGCTCCTAAACTGGAGGCACCCTGGAGTTGGCTAACCCGACCGCACCACGACGGGGCAAGCATAGGCGTCTCAGTGAGCTTGACACAACCCGGAAACAGCTGACGGTGCTGAAACCAGGCTTGGCACGAGGGAGTACCTGTGACAAGAACACTGCCGAGAACCAGCTGGCGGTGCTGGAACCCGGATGCGTTGCCCCAGTGTGCAAGAGCCAATGGCACCGAGGACCAGCTGACGGTGCTGGAACCCGGTTACTAAGCTGTAGGTGCCCGCACTTAAAAGCACTACCAAGGACCGCCTGACGTTGGCGGAACTGGGATACCCAGGAGGAGGCACCTAAGCCAAAGGCTCGGCCCGGAACCAGCTGACGGTGCTGGAACCAGGTGGTGGACCCGAAGGTCCACAGGAGAGGAGAGAACAGCTAGGCCGCGAGGCAACCGCAGTTACCGAATCCCAACAGTCCTACAGGGGGAGCTGGGCCTACTGGCACTACAGAACCAGCCTTGACTACCAGTTCACGCAGCCCACATAGGAAGCTCCTAAACTGGAGGCACCCTGGAGTTGGCTAACCCGACCGCACCACGACGGAGCAAGCATAGGCGTCTCAGTGAGCTTGACACAACCCGGAAACAGCTGACGGTGCTGAAACCAGGCTTGGTACGAGGGAGTACCTGTAACAATTACACTGCCGAGAACCAGCTGGCGGTGCTGGAACCCGGATGCGTTGCCCCAGTGTGCAAGAGCCAATGGCACCGAGGACCAGCTGACGGTTCTGGAACCCGGTTACTAAGCTGTAGGTGCCCGCGCTTAAAAGCACTACCAAGGACCGCCTGACGTTGGCGGAACTCGGATACCCAGGAGGAGGCACCTAAGCCAAAGGCTCGGCCCGGAACCAGCTGACGGTGCTGGAACCAGGTGCTGGACCCGAAGGTCCACAGGAGAGGAGAGAACAGCTAGGCCGCGAGGCAGCCGCAGTTACCGAACCCCAACAGTCCTACAGGGGGAGCTGGGCCTACTGGCACTACAGAACCAGCCTTGACTACCAGTTCACGCAGCCCACATAGGAAGCTCCTAAACTGGAGGCACTCTGGAGTTGGCTAACCCGACCGCACCACGACGGGGCAAGCATAGGCGTCTCAGTGAGCTTGACACAACCCGGAAACAGCTGACGGTGCTGAAACCAGGCTTGGCACGAGGGAGTACCTGTGACAAGAACACTGCCGAGAACCAGCTGGCGGTGCTGGAACCCAGATGCGTTGCCCCAGTGTGCAAGAGCCAATGGCACCGAGGACCAGCTGGCGGTGCTGGAACCCGGTTACCAAGCTGTAGGTGCCCGCGCTTAAAAGCACTACCAAGGACCGCCTGACGTTGGCGGAACTCGGATACCCAGGAGGAGGCACCTAAGCCAAAGGCTCGGCCTGGAACCAGCTGACGGTGCTGGAACCAGGTGGTGGACCCGAAGGTCCACAGGAGAGGAGAGAACAGCTAGGCCGCGAGGCAGCCGCAGTTACCAAACCCCAACAGTCCTACAGGGGGAGCTGGGCCTACTGGCACTACAGAACCAGCCTTGACTACCAGTTCACGCAGCCCACATAGGAAGCTCCTAAACTGGAGGCACCCTGGAGTTGGCTAACCCGACCGCACCACGACGGGGCAAGCATAGGCGTCTCAGCGAGTTTGACACAACCCGGAAACAGCTGACGGTGCTGAAACCAGGTTTGGCACGAGGGAGTACCTGTGACAAAAACACTGCCGAGAAACAGCTGGCGGTGCTGGAACCCGGATGCTTTGCCTATCAAACATTGTCTTCCTACAGCCCCAACTAGCGGTGTTGGAGCAAAGGGTAAGCAGGGGGAGCAGAGTGTAGGCCGAAGCCTGCACTGGAGTCAGCTTTGTGTCTGCGTTGCGTTTGCAGGACACTTTGCCGGCTACACAGTGGGGGAACAGCAGGCGGTGCTGAACCCCACTAACACATTGGCTGGTGTTTTTCTCTGTGCAGCTAGCACTTCCAGGCTAAAACTCGCGGTGTTATGAGCCCAGGATCAGCAGGAGGAGGAGAGGAGCAGAGTGTAGGCCGAAGCCTAGTTGAACCAATTTCAAAGGAAACCTTTAACCCCCCCTCAGGTGTTTCAAGGTACAAGAGCAACACCTTGAACAGCATTAATGCTGCACAAGTCTAAGGTTGCTCTCTTCATTTTGCTCCTTGCACACGCTGAATAAAACACGTACACTATTTAGCCCATTATACTGTCAAACAGTAGTGGAGGCGTGACTTTTCTTTTTAAGGAGATGCAGCACAGGTGTCAAAATTTACACCTAGGTGCTGGGCGAAGATTCCTGAGCGTAGTTATTTGCTGTACAGGAGTCTGCGCTCTTGTTATCCCTTGGCCATGCGCTGTGAGCGATGCCTGTCTTCTCACCTCATTTCATGTTGGCCGGTGCCGTTAGCGTTGGCCATGAAACCCAGACCCGCAGTGTCTTTTAATAAAGTCACACTGCAGAGCTGGGATTCGTGACCTTGCGCAGTAAATTTTGTCGCCTGTCCCTCATGTCCTTACACCTGCATCAGACTGGGCGGCCTCATCTGATCCCTTCTCGCATGCCGCGGCCATGAGGCCGCACATTCTGAAGAAGGCGGAAGGAGATGAGTAAAGACAGGCGAAGATATCCACTGCTCGTGCCCATCAATCACACCCTCGCAGTCAAAATAAGCAAGACAATGAGGAGCATGTTTTCAGGCAGGGCGGACGCACAGCCGCAGCAAGCCAACCAAAGATGTCAGAAGACGGGCAGCGCTAACAAGGGGGGTGCTGCGTGTCATTAAAAAGGAAAGTAACACCTCAGGGACATTGTAATGGTCTGTAATGAGACACATTTTTTCCGTGTTTAATTAAACGTGGGCAAGTAGACAAAGTCAGCCACCTTGTACAAATGCAGCAGTACTGCTGTACAAGGTGGCTGTTATACATAGAAACACCTTGGGGTGGGTGGCAGGGTCTCTTTAATTTCAGTTCATGTGCCTGCGTGGCATTTGCAGGTCACGTTGCCGGCTACACAGCAGGGGAACAGCTGGCGGTGCTGAACCCCACTAACACATTGGCTGGTGTTTTTCTCTGTGCAGCTAGCACGTCCGGGCAAAAACTGGCGGTGTTAGAGCCCAGGGTCAGCAGGAGGAGAGGAGCAGAGTGTAGGCCGAAGCCTGCACTGGTGGCAGCTTTTGTTCTGTTGTGCCTGCGTGGCGTTTGCAGGTCACGTTGCCGGCTACACAGCTGGGGAACAGCTGGCGGTGCTGAACCCCACTAACACATTGGCTGGTGTTTTTCTCTGTGCAGCTAGCACGTCCGGGCAAAAACTGGCGGTGTTAGAGCCCAGGGTCAGCAGGAGGAGGAGAGGAGCAGAGTGTAGGCCGAAGCCTAGTTGATCCAATTTCAAAGGTAACCTTTAACCCCCCTCAGGTGTTGCAAGGTACAAGAGCCACACCTCGTGCAGCATTAATGCTGCACAAGTAAAAGGTTGCTCTCTTAATTTTGCTCCTTGCACACGCTGAATAAAACACGTACACTATTTAGCCCATTCTACTGTAAAACAGTAGTGGAGGCGTGACTTGTCTTTTTAAAGAAAAGCAGCACAGGTGTCGAAAATAACACCTTGGTGCATGGGCGCAGCTTCCTGAGCGTTGTTATTTGCTGTACAGGAGTCTGCGCTCTTGTTATCCCTTGGCCATGCGCTGTGAGCGCTTCCTGTCTTCTGACCTCATTTCATGTTGGCCGATGCGGTTAGCGGTGGACATGAATCCCAGACCCACAGTGTGTTTGGAAAAAATAACACTGCGTGGCTGGGATTCGTGACCTTGTGCAGTTAATATGTTTGCCGCTCACACATGTCCTTACACCTACTTCAGACTGGGAGCCCTCATCTGATCCCTTATCGCATGCCGCGGCCATGAGGCCGCACAGTCTGAAGAAGGCGGAAGGAGATGAGTTAAGACAGGCGAACATATGCACTGCACATGCCCATCAATAACACCCTCGCTGGCAAAATATATGAGACAACGAGGGGCGTTGTGTTGGGCAGGGCGGACGCACAGGCACAGGCAGCCAACCAATGATGTCAGAAGACGGGCAGCGCTACCAAGGGTGGTGCTGCGTATCATTAGAAAGGAAAGTCACACCTCAGGGACAGTTGAATGGTCTCAATGAGACACATTTTGTACGTGTTGAGTTCCACGTTGTCAAGGAGAAAAAGTCAGCCACCTTGTACAAATGCAGCAGTACTGCTGTACAAGGTGGCTGTTATACATAGAAACACCTGGGGGTGGGGGGCAGGCTTCCTTCAATTTCAGTTCATGTGCCTGCGTGGCGTTTGCAGGACACGTTGCCAGCTACACAGCAGGGGAACAGCTGGCGTTGCTGAACCCCACTGACACATTGACTGGTGTTTTTCTCTGTGCAGCTCGCATGTCCGGGCAAAAACTGGCGGTGTTAGAGCCCAGGGTCAGCAGGAGGAGGGGAGGAGCAAAGTGTAGGCCGAAGCCTGCACTGGTGGCAGCTTTTGGTCGGTTGTGCCAGCGTGGCTTGTGCTGGACACGATGCCGGCTACACAGCAGGGGAACAGCTGGCGGTGCTGAACCCCACTAACACATTGGCTGGTGTTTTTCTCTGTGAAGCTCGCATTTCCGGGCAAAAACTAGCGGGGTTAGAGCCCAGGGTCAGCAGGAGGAGGAGAGGAGCAGAGTGTAGGCCGAAGCCTGCACTGGTGGCAGCTTTTGTTCTGTTGTGCCTGCGTTGCGTTTGCAGGTCACGTTGCCGGCTACACAGCTGGGGAACAGCTGGCGGTGCTGAACCCCACTAACACATTGGCTGGTGTTTTTCTCTGTGCAGCTAGCACGTCCGGGCAAAAACTGGCGGTGTTAGAGCCCAGGGTCAGCAGGAGGAGGAGAGGAGCAGAGTGTAGGCCGAAGCCTAGTTGAACCAATTTCAAAGGTAACCTTTAACCCCCCTCAGGTGTTGCAAGGTACAAGAGCCACACCTCGTGCAGCATTAATGCTGCACAAGTAAAAGGTTGCTCTCTTAATTTTGCTCCTTGCACACGCTGAATAAAACACGTACACTATTTTGCCCATTATACTGTCAAACAGTAGTGGAGGCGTGACTTTTCTTTTGAAGAAGACGCAGCACAGGTGTCAAAATTTACACCTAGGTGCTGGGCGCAGACTCCTTACCGTTGTTATTTGCAGTACAGGAGAGTGCGCTCTTGTGTTATCCCTTGGCAATACCCTGTTAGTGCAGGCCGTCTTATGACCTCATTTCATGTTGGCCGGTGCGGTTAACGATGGCCATAAATCCCAGACCCACAGTGCCTTTCCATAAAGTCACACTGCGGTGCTGGGATTCGTGGCCTTGTGCAGTAAATATGTTCGCCGCTCACACATGTCCTTACACCTGCTTCAGACTGGGCGGCCTCAGCTGATCCCTTATTGCCTGCCACGGCCATGAGGCCGCACAGTCTGAAGAAGACGGAAGGAGGGGAGTGAAGACAGGGGAACATATGCACTGCTCGTGCCCATCAATCACACCCTCGCAGTCAAAATATATGAGACAACGAGGGGCGTTGTGTCGGGCAGGGCGGACGCACAGGCACAGCCAGCCAACCAATGATGTCTGAAGACGGGCAGCGCTAACAATGGGGGTGCTGCGTGTCATTAAAAAGGAAAGTCACACCTCAGGGACATTGTAATGGTCTCAAATGAGACACATTTTGTACGTGTTGAGTTCCACGTGGGCAAGGAGAAAAAGTCAGCCACCTTGTACAAATGCAGCAGTACTGCTGTACAAGGTGGCTGTTATACATAGAAACACCTGGGGGTGGGGGGCAGGCTCACTTCAATTTCAGTACATGTGCCTGCGTGGCGTTTGCAGGTCACGTTGCCGGCTACACAGCAGGGGAACAGCTGGTGGTGCTGAACCCCACTAACACATTGGCTGGTGTTTTTCTCTGTGCAGCTAGCAATTCCGGGCAAAAACTAGCGTTGTTAGAGCCCAGGGTCAGCAGGAGGAGTAGAGGAGCAGAGTGTAGGCCGAAGCCAGCACTGGTGGCAGCTTTTGGTCAGTTGTGCCAGCGTGGCTTGTGCTGGACACGATGCCGGCTACACAGCAGGGGAACAGCTGGCGGTGCTGAACCCCACTATCACATTGACGGGTGTTTTTCTCTGTGCAGCTAGCACTTCCAGGCTACAACTGGCGGTGTTATAGCCCAGGGTCAGCAGGAGGAGGAGAGGAGCAGAGTGTAGGCCGAAGCCTAGTTGAACCAATTTCAAAGGTAACCTTTAACCCCCCCTCAGGTGTTGCAAGGTACAAGAGCCACACCTTGTGCATCATTAATGCTGCACAAGTAAAAGGTTGCTCTCTTAATTTTGCTCCTTGCACACGCTGAATAAAACACGTACACTATTTAGTCCATTCTACTGTAGAACAGTAGTGGAGGCGTGACTTGTCTTTTTAAAGAAAAGCAGCACAGGTGTCGAAAATAACACCTTGGTGCATGGGCGCAGCTTCCTGAGCGTTGTTATTTGCTGTACAGGAGTCTGCGCTCTTGTTATCCCTTGGCCATGCGCTGTGAGCGCTTCCTGTCTTCTGACCTAATTTCATGTTGGCCGTTGCGGTTAGCGATGGACATGAATCCCAGACCCACAGTGTGTTTTCGAAAAATCACACTGCGTGGCTGGGATTCGTGGCCTTGTGCAGTAAATATGTTTGCCGCTCACACATATCCTTACACCTGCTTCAGACTGGGCGGCCTCATCTGATCCCTTATCGCATGCCGCGGTCATGAGGCCACCCAGTCTGAGGAAGGCGGAAGGAGATGAGTGAACACAGGCAAACATATGCACTGCACATGCCCATCAATCACATCCTCGTTGTCCAAAAAAATAAGACACCGAAGGGAGTTGTTTCGAGCAGGGCAGACGCACAGGCGCAGCCAGCTAACCAATGATGCCAAAAGACGGGCAGCGCTAACAAGGGTGGTGCTGCGTATCATTAGAAAGGAAAGTCACACCTCAGGGACAGTGGAATGGTCTCAATGAGACACATTTAGTACGTGTTTAATTAAACGTGGGCAAGGAGAAAAAGTCTGCCACCTTGTACAAATGCAGCAGTACTGCTGTACAAGGTGGCTGTTATACATAGAAACACCTGGGGGTGGGGGGCAGGCTTCCTTCAATTTCAGTTCATGTGCCTGCGTGGCGTTTGCAGGACACGTTGCCAGCTTCACAGCAGGGGAACAGCTGGCGTTGCTGAACACCACTGACACATTGACTGGTGTTTTTCTCTGTGCAGCTCGCATGTCCGGGCAAAAACTGGCGGTGTTAGAGCCCAGGGTCAGCAGGAGGAGGAGAGGAGCAAAGTGTAGGCCGAAGCCTGCACTGGTGGCAGCTTTTGGTCGGTTGTGCCAGCGTGGCTTGTGCTGGACACGATGCCGGCTAAACAGCAGGGGAGCAGCTGGCGTTGCTGAACCCCACTAACACATTGACTGGTGTTTTTATCTGTGCAGCTCGCATGTCCGGGCAAAAACTGGCGGTGTTAGAGCCCAGGGTCAGCAGGAGGAGGAGAGGAGCAAAGTGTAGGCCGAAGCCTGCACTGGTGGCAGCTTTTGGTCGGTTGTGCCAGCGTGGCTTGTGCTGGACACGATGCCGGCTACACAGCAGGGGAACAGCTGGCGGTGCTGAACCCCACTAACACATTGGCTGTTGTTTTTCTCTGTGAAGCTCGCATTTCCGAGCAAAAACTAGCGGTGTTAGAGCCCAGGGTCAGCAGGAGGAGGAGAGGAGCAGAGTGTAGGCCGAAGCCTAGTTGAACCAATTTCAAAGTTAACCTTTAACCCCCCCTCAGGTGTTGCAAGGTACAAGAGCCACAGCTTGTGCAGTATTAATGCTGGACAAGTAAAAGGTTGCTCTATTTAGTTTGCTCCTTGCACACGCTGAATAAAACACGTACACTATTTAGCCCATTATACTGTCAAACAGTAGTGGAGGCGTGACTTGTCTTTTTAAGGAGACGCAGTACAGGTGTCAAAATTAACACCTAGGTGGTGGGCGCAGATTCCTGAGCGTTGTATTAGCTGTACAGGAGTCTGCGCTCTTGTTATCCCTTGGCCATGCGCTGTGAGCGATGCCTGTCTTCTCAACTCATTTCATGTTGGCCGTTGCGGTTAGCAATGGATATGAATCCCAGGCCCACAGTGTGTTTAAAAAAAATCAAACTGCGTGGCTGGGATTCGTGGCCTTGTGCAGTAAATATGTTTGCCGCTCACACATGTCCTTACACCTGCTTCAGACTGGGCGGCCTCAGCTGATCCCTTATCGCCTACCACGGCCAGGAGGCCGCACAGTCTGAAGGAGGCGGAACGAGATGAGTTAAGACAGGCGAACATATGCACTGCACATGCCCATCAATCACACCCTCGCAGCCAAAATATATGAAACGAGGGGGGTTGTGTCGGGCAGGGCGGACGCACAGGCAGCCAACCAATGATGTCAGAAGACGGGCAGCGCTACCAAGGGGGGTGGTGCGTGTCATTAAAAAGGAAAGTCACACCTCAGGGACATTGTAATGGTCTGTAATGAGACACATATTTTACGTGTTTAATTCTACGTGGGCAAGGATAAAAAAACAGCCACCTTGTACAAATGCAGCAGTACTGCTGTACTAGGTGGCTGTTATACATAGAAACACCTGGGGGGGTGGGGCCAGGTTCCCTTTAATCTCAGTTCATGTGCCTGCGTGGCGTTTGCAGGTCACGTTGCCGGCTACACAGCAGGGGAACAGCTGGCGTTGCTGAACCCCACTAACACATTGGCTGGTGTTTTTCTCTGTGCAGCTAGCACTTCCGGGCAAAAACTAGCGGTGTTTGAGCCCAGGGTCAGCAGGAGGAGGAGAGGAGCAGAGTGTAGGCCGAAGCCTGCACTGGTGGCAGCTTTTGTTCTGTTGTGCCAGCGTGGCTTGTGCTGGGCACGTTGCTGACTACACAGCAGGGGAACAGCTGGCGGTGCTGAACCCCACTGACACATCACCTAGTGTTTTTTCTGTGTAGACAACACTTCCAGGTGGCAACTGACAGTGTTGAAACCCAGGGAATCAAAGAGGAGCAGAGTGTAGGCCGAAGCCTGCAGTGGAGCAAGTTGAAAGGGAACCTTTAACCCCCCCCCCCCCAGGCATTTGTTGCTGAAAGAGCCATCTTGTACAGCAGTAATACTGCACATGGAAAATGGTGGCTCCGAAAATTATGCTCCTTGCAAACGCTGAAGTACACACTCATATAATGTGTCCCCTCACACCGTCAAACCATCCCGGAAGTAGGACTTTCGTTTGTAATGTGACACAGCACAGCCGTCATTCCAACCTCCTTGGTGCCGTGCGCCACCTCCTCAACGTTGTTTGGTTCTGTCACGGAGCCCGCGCTGTAATGTTATCCCTTGGCCATGCACAGTTAGCGGTGCCCGTCTTCTGACATCATGTAGGTGTCAGGCTGGCAGTGCCTGTGCGTCCAAGCTGCCCGAGATCCAACCTTGCAGTGTAATCTAATGTAGTCCCACTGCGGGCCAGGGATCCATGGGCATGCGCAGTGCATATCATCGCCTCTCACTCACCTCCTTCCTGCTTCTTCAGACTGTGCGGCGTCACGGCCGTGGCATGCTATTAGGGATCAGCTGACGCCGCCTAGTCTGAAGAAGCGTAAAGAAGGGGAGTGAGAGGCTAGTATATGCACTGCGCATGGCCATGGATACCAGGCCCACTGTGGGATCACATTAGACGACACTGCGAGGTGTGATTTCAGGCAGCGTGGACGCACAGGCGCAGCCAGGACGACAACAAATGATGTCAGAGGACGGGCAGCGCAAACTGTGCATGGCCAAGGGATAACATAACAGCGCAGGGTCCATGACGGAATCAAACAACGCTAAGGAGGCAGCGCACGGTGCCAAGGGGGTAGCAATGACGGCTGTGCTGCGTCACATTACAAAGGAAAGTCCCACCTCCGGGACGGTTGGACGGTGTGAGGGGACACATTACATGAGTGTGTAGTTCAGCGTTTGCAAGGAGCATAATTTCAAGAGCGACCTTTCCCTTGTGCAGTATTAGTGCTGCACATGGTGGCTCTTTTAGTAACAAACGCCTAGGGGGGGGGGACAGGTCCCCTTACATTTTAGTTGTGCCAGCGTGGCGGTCGCATGACACGTTGCCGGATAAACAGCTGGGGATCAGCTGACGTTACTGAACCCCAATAACAGAGGAGCGACTGTTGACTGTGCACACAGCACTTCCAGGCACCAACTGGCGGTGTTAGAGCCCAGGGACAGCAGGAGGAGCAGATTGGAGGTATTGCCGCACACACAGCTGGGGATCAGCTGACGTTACTGAACCCCAATAACAGAGGAGCGACTGTTGACTGTGCACACAGCACTTCCAGGCACCAACTGGCGGTGTTAGAGCCCAGGGACAGCAGGAGGAGCAGATTGGAGGTATTGCCGCACACACAGCTGGGGATCAGCTGACGTTACTGAACCCCAATAACAGAGAAGCGACTGTTGACTGTGCACACAGCACTTCCAGGCACCAACTGGCGGTGTTAGAGCCCAGGGACAGCAGGAGGAGCAGAGGAACAGAGTGTAGGCCGAAGCCTGATTGGAGCAATTATGGAAACAGGAACACATGGGCTACTTGCACAGTGAACAAGTCTGTATGATCATGTTCACACACCACCAAGAAACCTGAAGACACAAAATAGAATAGTAAAACCAAAAACACTCAGTTTGAAAAAATGTTGCAGTAATCCGCAAGTGCTAGTAAAAGATGTAAAAAACAGGGTATTTGGTTGATACGTTTTTTGCAAAAAATGTATACTAAGCTGCTCTACCAATCTTCACGGTATACCCTTATCAGAGCAGTCCTAACTAATGTATGCAATCCCTATCTGATGTATTTAAAAACCTGATCATCTGTATATAACCTGTGTGAAGAGGGTTCAGAGAGGAAAAATCCATGTGTGCATACAGGATAGAACAGCTTTTGTGCAGATAGCCCAAGAGGAGTGGTGGAACTCCCCAGTCTTGTAGACACAAGAGAACAATTATGGAAACAGGAACACATGGGCTACTTGCACAGTGAACAAGTCTGTATGATCATGTTCACACACCACCAAGAAACCTGAAGACACAAAAGAGAATAGTAAAACCAAAAACACTCAGTTTGAAAAAATGTTGCAGTAATCCGCAAGTGCTAGTAAAAGATGTAAAAAACAGGGTATTTGGTTGATACGTTTTTTGCAAAAAATGTATACTAAGCTGCTCTACCAATCTTCACGGTATACCCTTATCAGAGCAGTCCTAACTAATGTATGCAATCCCTATCTGATGTATTTAAAAACCTAATCATCTGTATATAACCTGTGTGAACAGGGTTCAGAGAGGAAAAATCCATGTGTGCATACAGGGTAGAACAGCTTTTGTGCAGATAGCCCAAGAGGAGTGGTGGAACTCCCCAGTCTTGTAGACACAAGAGAACAATTATGGAAACAGGAACACATGGGCTACTTGCACAGTGAACAAGTCTGTATGATCATGTTCACACACCACCAAGAAACCTGAAGACACAAAAGAGAATAGTAAAACCAAAAACACTCAGTTTGAAAAAATGTTGCAGTAATCCGCAAGTGCTAGTAAAAGATGTAAAAAACAGGGTATTTGGTTGATACGTTTTTTGCAAAAAATGTATACTAAGCTGCTCTACCAATCTTCACGGTATACCCTTATCAGAGCAGTCCTAACTAATGTATGCAATCCCTATCTGATGTATTTAAAAACCTGATCATCTGTATATAACCTGTGTGAACAGGGTTCAGAGAGGAAAAATCCTTGTGTGCATACAGGGTAGAACAGCTTTTGTGCAGATAGCCCAAGAGGAGTGGTGGAACTCCCCAGTCTTGTAGACACAAGAGAACAATTATGGAAACAGGAACACATGGGCTACTTGCACAGTGAACAAGTCTGTATGATCATGTTCACACACCACCAAGAAACCTGAAGACACAAAAGAGAATAGTAAAACCAAAAACACTCAGTTTGAAAAAATGTTGCAGTAATCCGCAAGTGCTAGTAAAAGATGTAAAAAACAGGGTATTTGGTTGATACGTTTTTTGCAAAAAATGTATACTAAGCTGCTCTACCAATCTTCACGGTATACCCTTATCAGAGAAGTCCTAACTAATGTATGCAATCCCTATCTGATGTATTTAAAAACCTGATCATCTGTATATAACCTGTGTGAACAGGGTTCAGAGAGGAAAAATCCATGTGTGCATACAGGATAGAACAGCTTTTGTGCAGATAGCCCAAGAGGAGTGGTGGAACTCCCCAGTCTTGTAGACACAAGAGAACAATTATGGAAACAGGAACACATGGGCTACTTGCACAGTGAACAAGTCTGTATGATCATGTTCACACACCACCAAGAAACCTGAAGACACAAAAGAGAATAGTAAAACCAAAAACACTCAGTTTGAAAAAATGTTGCAGTAATCCGCAAGTGCTAGTAAAAGATGTAAAAAACAGGGTATTTGGTTGATACGTTTTTTGCAAAAAATGTATACTAAGCTGCTCTACCAATCTTCACGGTATACCCTTATCAGAGCAGTCCTAACTAATGTATGCAATCCCTATCTGATGTATTTAAAAACCTGATCATCTGTATATAACCTGTGTGAACAGGGTTCAGAGAGGAAAAATCCATGTGTGCATACAGGGTAGAACAGCTTTTGTGCAGATAGCCCAAGAGGAGTGGTGGAACTCCCCAGTCTTGTAGACACAAGAGAACAATTATGGAAACAGGAACACATGGGCTACTTGCACAGTGAACAAGTCTGTATGATCATGTTCACACACCACCAAGAAACCTGAAGACACAAAAGAGAATAGTAAAACCAAAAACACTCAGTTTGAAAAAATGTTGCAGTAATCCGCAAGTGCTAGTAAAAGATGTAAAAAACAGGGTATTTGGTTGATACGTTTTTTGCAAAAAATGTATACTAAGCTGCTCTACCAATCTTCACGGTATACCCTTATCAGAGCAGTCCTAACTAATGTATGCAATCCCTATCTGATGTATTTAAAAACCTGATCATCTGTATATAACCTGTGTGAACAGGGTTCAGAGAGGAAAAATCCATGTGTGCATACAGGATAGAACAGCTTTTGTGCAGATAGCCCAAGAGGAGTGGTGGAACTCCCCAGTCTTGTAGACACAAGAGAACAATTATGGAAACAGGAACACATGGGCTACTTGCACAGTGAACAAGTCTGTATGATCATGTTCACACACCACCAAGAAACCTGAAGACACAAAAGAGAATAGTAAAACCAAAAACACTCAGTTTGAAAAAATGTTGCAGTAATCCGCAAGTGCTAGTAAAAGATGTAAAAAACAGGGTATTTGGTTGATACGTTTTTTGCAAAAAATGTATACTAAGCTGCTCTACCAATCTTCACGGTATACCCTTATCAGAGCAGTCCTAACTAATGTATGCAATCCCTATCTGATGTATTTAAAAACCTGATCATCTGTATATAACCTGTGTGAACAGGGTTCAGAGAGGAAAAATCCATGTGTGCATACAGGGTAGAACAGCTTTTGTGCAGATAGCCCAAGAGGAGTGGTGGAACTCCCCAGTCTTGTAGACACAAGAGAACAATTATGGAAACAGGAACACATGGGCTACTTGCACAGTGAACAAGTCTGTATGATCATGTTCACACACCACCAAGAAACCTGAAGACACAAAAGAGAATAGTAAAACCAAAAACACTCAGTTTGAAAAAATGTTGCAGTAATCCGCAAGTGCTAGTAAAAGATGTAAAAAACAGGGTATTTGGTTGATACGTTTTTTGCAAAAAATGTATACTAAGCTGCTCTACCAATCTTCACGGTATACCCTTATCAGAGCAGTCCTAACTAATGTATGCAATCCCTATCTGATGTATTTAAAAACCTGATCATCTGTATATAACCTGTGTGAACAGGGTTCAGAGAGGAAAATTCCATGTGTGCATACAGGGTAGAACAGCTTTTGTGCAGATAGCCCAAGAGGAGTGGTGGAACTCCCCAGTCTTGTAGACACAAGAGAACAATTATGGAAACAGGAACACATGGGCTACTTGCACAGTGAACAAGTCTGTATGATCATGTTCACACACCACCAAGAAACCTGAAGACACAAAAGAGAATAGTAAAACCAAAAACACTCAGTTTGAAAAAATGTTGCAGTAATCCGCAAGTGCTAGTAAAAGATGTAAAAAACAGGGTATTTGGTTGATACGTTTTTTGCAAAAAATGTATACTAAGCTGCTCTACCAATCTTCACGGTATACCCTTATCAGAGCAGTCCTAACTAATGTATGCAATCCCTATCTGATGTATTTAAAAACCTGATCATCTGTATATAACCTGTGTGAACAGGGTTCAGAGAGGAAAAATCCATGTGTGCATACAGGGTAGAACAGCTTTTGTGCAGATAGCCCAAGAGGAGTGGTGGAACTCCCCAGTCTTGTAGACACAAGAGAACAATTATGGAAACAGGAACACATGGGCTACTTGCACAGTGAACAAGTCTGTATGATCATGTTCACACACCACCAAGAAACCTGAAGACACAAAAGAGAATAGTAAAACCAAAAACACTCAGTTTGAAAAAATGTTGCAGTAATCCGCAAGTGCTAGTAAAAGATGTAAAAAACAGGGTATTTGGTTGATACGTTTTTTGCAAAAAATGTATACTAAGCTGCTCTACCAATCTTCACGGTATACCCTTATCAGAGCAGTCCTAACTAATGTATGCAATCCCTATCTGATGTATTTAAAAACCTGATCATCTGTATATAACCTGTGTGAACAGGGTTCAGAGAGGAAAAATCCATGTGTGCATACAGGGTAGAACAGCTTTTGTGCAGATAGCCCAAGAGGAGTGGTGGAACTCCCCAGTCTTGTAGACACAAGAGAACAATTATGGAAACAGGAACACATGGGCTACTTGCACAGTGAACAAGTCTGTATGATCATGTTCACACACCACCAAGAAACCTGAAGACACAAAAGAGAATAGTAAAACCAAAAACACTCAGTTTGAAAAAATGTTGCAGTAATCCGCAAGTGCTAGTAAAAGATGTAAAAAACAGGGTATTTGGTTGATACGTTTTTTGCAAAAAATGTATACTAAGCTGCTCTACCAATCTTCACGGTATACCCTTATCAGAGCAGTCCTAACTAATGTATGCAATCCCTATCTGATGTATTTAAAAACCTGATCATCTGTATATAACCTGTGTGAACAGGGTTCAGAGAGGAAAAATCCATGTGTGCATACGGGGTAGAACAGCTTTTGTGCAGATAGCCCAAGAGGAGTGGTGGAACTCCCCAGTCTTGTAAACACAAGAGAACAATTATGGAAACAGGAACACATGGGCTACTTGCACAGTGAACAAGTCTGTATGATCATGTTCACACACCACCAAGAAACCTAAAGACACAAAAGAGAATAGTAAAACCAAAAACACTCAGTTTGAAAAAATGTTGCAGTAATCCGCAAGTGCTAGTAAAAGATGTAAAAAACAGGGTATTTGGTTGATACGTTTTTTGCAAAAAATGTATACTAAGCTGCTCTACCAATCTTCACGGTATACCCTTATCAGAGCAGTCCTAACTAATGTATGCAATCCCTATCTGATGTATTTAAAAACCTGATCATCTGTATATAACCTGTGTGAACAGGGTTCAGAGAGGAAAAATCCATGTGTGCATCCAGGGTAGAACAGCTTTTGTGCAGATAGCCCAAGAGGAGTGGTGGAACTCCCCAGTCTTGTAGACACAAGAGAACAATTATGGAAACAGGAACACATGGGCTACTTGCACAGTGAACAAGTCTGTATGATCATGTTCACACACCACCAAGAAACCTGAAGACACAAAAGAGAATAGTAAAACCAAAAACACTCAGTTTGAAAAAATGTTGCAGTAATCCGCAAGTGCTAGTAAAAGATGTAAAAAACAGGGTATTTGGTTGATACGTTTTTTGCAAAAAATGTATACTAAGCTGCTCTACCAATCTTCACGGTATACCCTTATCAGAGCAGTCCTAACTAATGTATGCAATCCCTATCTGATGTATTTAAAAACCTGATCATCTGTATATAACCTGTGTGAACAGGGTTCAGAGAGGAAAAATCCATGTGTGCATACAGGGTAGAACAGCTTTTGTGCAGATAGCCCAAGAGGAGTGGTGGAACTCCCCAGTCTTGTAGACACAAGAGAACAATTATGGAAACAGGAACACATGGGCTACTTGCACAGTGAACAAGTCTGTATGATCATGTTCACACACCACCAAGAAACCTGAAGACACAAAAGAGAATAGTAAAACCGAAAACACTCAGTTTGAAAAAATGTTGCAGTAATCCGCAAGTGCTAGTAAAAGATGTAAAAAACAGGGTATTTGGTTGATACGTTTTTTGCAAAAAATGTATACTAAGCTGCTCTACCAATCTTCACGGTATACCCTTATCAGAGCAGTCCTAACTAATGTATGCAATCCCTATCTGATGTATTTAAAAACCTGATCATCTGTATATAACCTGTGTGAACAGGGTTCAGAGAGGAAAAATCCATGTGTGCATACAGGGTAGAAAAGCTTTTGTGCAGATAGCCCAAGAGGAGTGGTGGAACTCCCCAGTCTTGTAGACACAAGAGAACAATTATGGAAACAGGAACACATGGGCTACTTGCACAGTGAACAAGTCTGTATGATCATGTTCACACACCACCAAGAAACCTGAAGACACAAAAGAGAATAGTAAAACCAAAAACACTCAGTTTGAAAAAATGTTGCAGTAATCCGCAAGTGCTAGTAAAAGATGTAAAAAACAGGGTATTTGGTTGATACGTTTTTTGCAAAAAATGTATACTAAGCTGCTCTACCAATCTTCACGGTATACCCTTATCAGAGCAGTCCTAACTAATGTATGCAATCCCTATCTGATGTATTTAAAAACCTGATCATCTGTATATAACCTGTGTGAACAGGGTTCAGAGAGGAAAAATCCATGTGTGCATACAGGGTAGAACAGCTTTTGTGCAGATAGCCCAAGAGGAGTGGTGGAACTCCCCAGTCTTGTAGACACAAGAGAACAATTATGGAAACAGGAACACATGGGCTACTTGCACAGTGAACAAGTCTGTATGATCATGTTCACACACCACCAAGAAACCTGAAGACACAAAAGAGAATAGTAAAACCAAAAACACTCAGTTTGAAAAAATGTTGCAGTAATCCGCAAGTGCTAGTAAAAGATGTAAAAAACAGGGTATTTGGTTGATACGTTTTTTGCAAAAAATGTATACTAAGCTGCTCTACCAATCTTCACGGTATACCCTTATCAGAGCAGTCCTAACTAATGTATGCAATCCCTATCTGATGTATTTAAAAACCTGATCATCTGTATATAACCTGTGTGAACAGGGTTCAGAGAGGAAAAATCCATGTGTGCATACAGGGTAGAACAGCTTTTGTGCAGATAGCCCAAGAGGAGTGGTGGAACTCCCCAGTCTTGTAGACACAAGAGAACAATTATGGAAACAGGAACACATGGGCTACTTGCACAGTGAACAAGTCTGTATGATCATGTTCACACACCACCAAGAAACCTGAAGACACAAAAGAGAATAGTAAAACCAAAAACACTCAGTTTGAAAAAATGTTGCAGTAATCCGCAAGTGCTAGTAAAAGATGTAAAAAACAGGGTATTTGGTTGATACGTTTTTTGCAAAAAATGTATACTAAGCTGCTCTACCAATCTTCACGGTATACCCTTATCAGAGCAGTCCTAACTAATGTATGCAATCCCTATCTGATGTATTTAAAAACCTGATCATCTGTATATAACCTGTGTGAACAGGGTTCAGAGAGGAAAAATCCATGTGTGCATACAGGGTAGAACAGCTTTTGTGCAGATAGCCCAAGAGGAGTGGTGGAACTCCCCAGTCTTGTAGACACAAGAGAACAATTATGGAAACAGGAACACATGGGCTACTTGCACAGTGAACAAGTCTGTATGATCATGTTCACACACCACCAAGAAACCTGAAGACACAAAAGAGAATAGTAAAACCAAAAACACTCAGTTTGAAAAAATGTTGCAGTAATCCGCAAGTGCTAGTAAAAGATGTAAAAAACAGGGTATTTGGTTGATACGTTTTTTGCAAAAAATGTATACTAAGCTGCTCTACCAATCTTCACGGTATACCCTTATCAGAGCAGTCCTAACTAATGTATGCAATCCCTATCTGATGTATTTAAAAACCTGATCATCTGTATATAACCTGTGTGAACAGGGTTCAGAGAGGAAAAATCCATGTGTGCATACAGGGTAGAACAGCTTTTGTTCAGATAGCCCAAGAGGAGTGGTGGAACTCCCCAGTCTTGTAGACACAAGAGAACAATTATGGAAACAGGAACACATGGGCTACTTGCACAGTGAACAAGTCTGTATGATCATGTTCACACACCACCAAGAAACCTGAAGACACAAAAGAGAATAGTAAAACCAAAAACACTCAGTTTGAAAAAATGTTGCAGTAATCCGCAAGTGCTAGTAAAAGATGTAAAAAACAGGGTATTTGGTTGATACGTTTTTTGCAAAAAATGTATACTAAGCTGCTCTACCAATCTTCACGGTATACCCTTATCAGAGCAGTCCTAACTAATGTATGCAATCCCTATCTGATGTATTTAAAAACCTGATCATCTGTATATAACCTGTGTGAACAGGGTTCAGAGAGGAAAAATCCATGTGTGCATACAGGGTAGAACAGCTTTTGTGCAGATAGCCCAAGAGGAGTGGTGGAACTCCCCAGTCTTGTAGACACAAGAGAACAATTATGGAAACAGGAACACATGGGCTACTTGCACAGTGAACAAGTCTGTATGATCATGTTCACACACCACCAAGAAACCTGAAGACACAAAAGAGAATAGTAAAACCAAAAACACTCAGTTTGAAAAAATGTTGCAGTAATCCGCAAGTGCTAGTAAAAGATGTAGAAAACAGGGTATTTGGTTGATACGTTTTTTGCAAAAAATGTATACTAAGCTGCTCTACCAATCTTCACGGTATACCCTTATCAGAGCAGTCCTAACTAATGTATGCAATCCCTATCTGATGTATTTAAAAACCTGATCATCTGTATATAACCTGTGTGAACAGGGTTCAGAGAGGAAAAATCCATGTGTGCATACAGGGTAGAACAGCTTTTGTGCAGATAGCCCAAGAGGAGTGGTGGAACTCCCCAGTCTTGTAGACACAAGAGAACAATTATGGAAACAGGAACACATGGGCTACTTGCACAGTGAACAAGTCTGTATGATCATGTTCACACACCACCAAGAAACCTGAAGACACAAAAGAGAATAGTAAAACCAAAAACACTCAGTTTGAAAAAATGTTGCAGTAATCCGCAAGTGCTAGTAAAAGATGTAAAAAACAGGGTATTTGGTTGATACGTTTTTTGCAAAAAATGTATACTAAGCTGCTCTACCAATCTTCACGGTATACCCTTATCAGAGCAGTCCTAACTAATGTATGCAATCCCTATCTGATGTATTTAAAAACCTGATCATCTGTATATAACCTGTGTGAACAGGGTTCAGAGAGGAAAAATCCATGTGTGCATACAGGGTAGAACAGCTTTTGTGCAGATAGCCCAAGAGGAGTGGTGGAACTCCCCAGTCTTGTAGACACAAGAGAACAATTATGGAAACAGGAACACATGGGCTACTTGCACAGTGAACAAGTCTGTATGATCATGTTCACACACCACCAAGAAACCTGAAGACACAAAAGAGAATAGTAAAACCAAAAACACTCAGTTTGAAAAAATGTTGCAGTAATCCGCAAGTGCTAGTAAAAGATGTAAAAAACAGGGTATTTGGTTGATACGTTTTTTGCAAAAAAATAACCTCTCTGAACCCTGTTCACACAGGTTATATACAGATGATCAGGTTTTTAAATACATCAGATAGGGATTGCATACATTAGTTAGGACTGCTCTGATAAGGGTATACCGTGAAGATTGGTAGAGCAGCTTAGTATACATTTTTTGCAAAAAACGTATCAACCAAATACCCTGTTTTTTACATCTTTTACTAGCACTTGCGGATTACTGCAACATTTTTTCAAACTGAGTGTTTTTGGTTTTACTATTCTCTTTTGTGTCTTCAGGTTTCTTGGTGGTGTGTGAACATGATCATACAGACTTGTTCACTGTGCAAGTAGCCCATGTGTTCCTGTTTCCATAATTGTTCTCTTGTGTCTACAAGACTGGGGAGTTCCACCACTCCTCTTGGGCTATCTGCACAAAAGCTGTTCTACCCTGTATGCACACATGGATTTTTCCTCTCTGAACCCTGTTCACACAGGTTATATACAGATGATCAGGTTTTTAAATACATCAGATAGGGATTGCATACATTAGTTAGGACTGCTCTGATAAGGGTATACCGTGAAGATTGGTAGAGCAGCTTAGTATACATTTTTTGCAAAAAACGTATCAACCAAATACCCTGTTTTTTACATCTTTTACTAGCACTTGCGGATTACTGCAACATTTTTTCAAACTGAGTGTTTTTGGTTTTACTATTCTCTTTTGTGTCTTCAGGTTTCTTGGTGGTGTGTGAACATGATCATACAGACTTGTTCACTGTGCAAGTAGCCCATGTGTTCCTGTTTCCATAATTGTTCTCTTGTGTCTACAAGACTGGGGAGTTCCACCACTCCTCTTGGGCTATCTGCACAAAAGCTGTTCTACCCTGTATGCACACATGGATTTTTCCTCTCTGAACCCTGTTCACACAGGTTATATACAGATGATCAGGTTTTTAAATACATCAGATAGGGATTGCATACATTAGTTAGGACTGCTCTGATAAGGGTATACCGTGAAGATTGGTAGAGCAGCTTAGTATACATTTTTTGCAAAAAACGTATCAACCAAATACCCTGTTTTTTACATCTTTTACTAGCACTTGCGGATTACTGCAACATTTTTTCAAACTGAGTGTTTTTGGTTTTACTATTCTCTTTTGTGTCTTCAGGTTTCTTGGTGGTGTGTGAACATGATCATACAGACTTGTTCACTGTGCAAGTAGCCCATGTGTTCCTGTTTCCATAATTGTTCTCTTGTGTCTACAAGACTGGGGAGTTCCACCACTCCTCTTGGGCTATCTGCACAAAAGCTGTTCTACCCTGTATGCACACATGGATTTTTCCTCTCTGAACCCTGTTCACACAGGTTATATACAGATGATCAGGTTTTTAAATACATCAGATAGGGATTGCATACATTAGTTAGGACTGCTCTGATAAGGGTATACCGTGAAGATTGGTAGAGCAGCTTAGTATACATTTTTTGCAAAAAACGTATCAACCAAATACCCTGTTTTTTACATCTTTTACTAGCACTTGCGGATTACTGCAACATTTTTTCAAACTGAGTGTTTTTGGTTTTACTATTCTCTTTTGTGTCTTCAGGTTTCTTGGTGGTGTGTGAACATGATCATACAGACTTGTTCACTGTGCAAGTAGCCCATGTGTTCCTGTTTCCATAATTGTTCTCTTGTGTCTACAAGACTGGGGAGTTCCACCACTCCTCTTGGGCTATCTGCACAAAAGCTGTTCTACCCTGTATGCACACATGGATTTTTCCTCTCTGAACCCTGTTCACACAGGTTATATACAGATGATCAGGTTTTTAAATACATCAGATAGGGATTGCATACATTAGTTAGGACTGCTCTGATAAGGGTATACCATGAAGATTGGTAGAGCAGCTTAGTATACATTTTTTGCAAAAAACGTATCAACCAAATACCCTGTTTTTTACATCTTTTACTAGCACTTGCGGATTACTGCAACATTTTTTCAAACTGAGTGTTTTTGGTTTTACTATTCTCTTTTGTGTCTTCAGGTTTCTTGGTGGTGTGTGAACATGATCATACAGACTTGTTCACTGTGCAAGTAGCCCATGTGTTCCTGTTTCCATAATTGTTCTCTTGTGTCTACAAGACTGGGGAGTTCCACCACTCCTCTTGCGCTATCTGCACAAAAGCTGTTCTACCCTGTATGCAGACATGGATTTTTCCTCTCTGAACCCTGTTCACACAGGTTATATACAGATGATCAGGTTTTTAAATACATCAGATAGGGATTGCATACATTAGTTAGGACTGCTCTGATAAGGGTATACCGTGAAGATTGGTAGAGCAGCTTAGTATACATTTTTTGCAAAAAACGTATCAACCAAATACCCTGTTTTTTACATCTTTTACTAGCACTTGCGGATTACTGCAACATTTTTTCAAACTGAGTGTTTTTGGTTTTACTATTCTCTTTTGTGTCTTCAGGTTTCTTGGTGGTGTGTGAACATGATCATACAGACTTGTTCACTGTGCAAGTAGCCCATGTGTTCCTGTTTCCATAATTGTTCTCTTGTGTCTACAAGACTGGGGAGTTCCACCACTCCTCTTGGGCTATCTGCACAAAAGCTGTTCTACCCTGTATGCACACATGGATTTTTCCTCTCTGAACCCTGTTCACACAGGTTATATACAGATGATCAGGTTTTTAAATACATCAGATAGGGATTGCATACATTAGTTAGGACTGCTCTGATAAGGGTATACCGTGAAGATTGGTAGAGCAGCTTAGTATACATTTTTTGCAAAAAACGTATCAACCAAATACCCTGTTTTTTACATCTTTTACTAGCACTTGCGGATTACTGCAACATTTTTTCAAACTGAGTGTTTTTGGTTTTACTATTCTCTTTTGTGTCTTCAGGTTTCTTGGTGGTGTGTGAACATGATCATACAGACTTGTTCACTGTGCAAGTAGCCCATGTGTTCCTGTTTCCATAATTGTTCTCTTGTGTCTACAAGACTGGGGAGTTCCACCACTCCTCTTGGGCTATCTGCACAAAAGCTGTTCTACCCTGTATGCACACATGGATTTTTCCTCTCTGAACCCTGTTCACACAGGTTATATACAGATGATCAGGTTTTTAAATACATCAGATAGGGATTGCATACATTAGTTAGGACTGCTCTGATAAGGGTATACCGTGAAGATTGGTAGAGCAGCTTAGTATACATTTTTTGCAAAAAACGTATCAACCAAATACCCTGTTTTTTACATCTTTTACTAGCACTTGCGGATTACTGCAACATTTTTTCAAACTGAGTGTTTTTGGTTTTACTATTCTCTTTTGTGTCTTCAGGTTTCTTGGTGGTGTGTGAACATGATCATACAGACTTGTTCACTGTGCAAGTAGCCCATGTGTTCCTGTTTCCATAATTGTTCTCTTGTGTCTACAAGACTGGGGAGTTCCACCACTCCTCTTGGGCTATCTGCACAAAAGCTGTTCTACCCTGTATGCACACATGGATTTTTCCTCTCTGAACCCTGTTCACACAGGTTATATACAGATGATCAGGTTTTTAAATACATCAGATAGGGATTGCATACATTAGTTAGGACTGCTCTGATAAGGGTATACCGTGAAGATTGGTAGAGCAGCTTAGTATACATTTTTTGCAAAAAACGTATCAACCAAATACCCTGTTTTTTACATCTTTTACTAGCACTTGCGGATTACTGCAACATTTTTTCAAACTGAGTGTTTTTGGTTTTACTATTCTCTTTTGTGTCTTCAGGTTTCTTGGTGGTGTGTGATCATGATCAAACAGACTTGTTCACTGTGCAAGTAGCCCATGTGTTCCTGTTTCCATAATTGTTCTCTTGTGTCTACAAGACTGGGGAGTTCCACCACTCCTCTTGGGCTATCTGCACAAAAGCTGTTCTACCCTGTATGCACACATGGATTTTTCCTCTCTGAACCCTGTTCACACAGGTTATATACAGATGATCAGGTTTTTAAATACATCAGATAGGGATTGCATACATTAGTTAGGACTGCTCTGATAAGGGTATACCGTGAAGATTGGTAGAGCAGCTTAGTATACATTTTTTGCAAAAAACGTATCAACCAAATACCCTGTTTTTTACATCTTTTACTAGCACTTGCGGATTACTGCAACATTTTTTCAAACTGAGTGTTTTTGGTTTTACTATTCTCTTTTGTGTCTTCAGGTTTCTTGGTGGTGTGTGAACATGATCATACAGACTTGTTCACTGTGCAAGTAGCCCATGTGTTCCTGTTTCCATAATTGTTCTCTTGTGTCTACAAGACTGGGGAGTTCCACCACTCCTCTTGGGCTATCTGCACAAAAGCTGTTCTACCCTGTATGCACACATGGATTTTTCCTCTCTGAACCCTGTTCACACAGGTTATATACAGATGATCAGGTTTTTAAATACATCAGATAGGGATTGCATACATTAGTTAGGACTGCTCTGATAAGGGTATACCGTGAAGATTGGTAGAGCAGCTTAGTATACATTTTTTGCAAAAAACGTATCAACCAAATACCCTGTTTTTTACATCTTTTACTAGCACTTGCGGATTACTGCAACATTTTTTCAAACTGAGTGTTTTTGGTTTTACTATTCTCTTTTGTGTCTTCAGGTTTCTTGGTGGTGTGTGAACATGATCATACAGACTTGTTCACTGTGCAAGTAGCCCATGTGTTCCTGTTTCCATAATTGTTCTCTTGTGTCTACAAGACTGGGGAGTTCCACCACTCCTCTTGGGCTATCTGCACAAAAGCTGTTCTACCCTGTATGCACACATGGATTTTTCCTCTCTGAACCCTGTTCACACAGGTTATATACAGATGATCAGGTTTTTAAATACATCAGATAGGGATTGCATACATTAGTTAGGACTGCTCTGATAAGGGTATACCGTGAAGATTGGTAGAGCAGCTTAGTATACATTTTTTGCAAAAAACGTATCAACCAAATACCCTGTTTTTTACATCTTTTACTAGCACTTGCGGATTACTGCAACATTTTTTCAAACTGAGTGTTTTTGGTTTTACTATTCTCTTTTGTGTCTTCTGATTGGAGCAAGTTGAAAGGGAACCTTTAACCCCCCCTCCAAGACGTTTGTAGCTGAAAGAGCCATCTTGTGGAGCACTAAGGATGCAAAAGGAAAAGGTGGTTCTTTTAATTATGCTCCTTGCAAACACCGAAGTAAACACTAAAAATGTGTCCCCTTATACCGTTAAACTGTCCCGGAGGTGCGAATTTCCTTCGTAATGGGACACAGCACAGCTGTCATTCCTATCCCCTTGGTGCCGTGTGCTGCCTCCTCAGCGTTGTTTTAAGCTGTCACGGAGCCTGCGCTGTTCTGTTAGCCCTTGGCCATGCCCAATTAGCGCTGCCTGTCTTCTGACATAATTTGGTGTCAGGCTGTCAGTGCCTGTGCGTCCACGCTGCTCCAGATCCCACCTCGCAGTCTCGTCTAACGTAATCCCACTGCGGGCCTTGGAACCATGGGCATGCACAGTGCATATCCTCGACTCTCACTCCCCTCCTTCCCTCTTCTTCAGACTGTGCGGTGTCACGGCCGTGGCATGCTATTAGGGATCAGCTGACGGCGCACAGTCTAAAGAAGGCAGAGGGAAATGAGCGAGAGCCCGAGGGGAAGATATGCACTGCGCATGCCCATGGATCCCAGGCCCGCAGTGTGACTCAATCAGAAGACACTGCGAGGCGGGATCTCGGGCAGCGCGGCCGCACAGGCGCAGCCAGCCTGACACCAAATTATGTCAGAAGACAGGCAGCGCAAATAGGGCATGGCCAAGGGATATCAGAACAGCGCAGGCTCCGTGACAGCTTAAAACAACGCTGAGGAGACAGCGCATGGCACCAAGGGGGTAGGAATGACGGCTGTGCTGCGTCACATTACGAAGGAAAGTCCCAGCTCCGGGACAGTATAACGGTATCAGTGAACACATTTTATAAGTGTTCAGTTCTGCGTGTGCAAGGAGCTAAAAAAAAAGAGCTACCTTTTCCTTGTGCAGCATTACTGCTGCACAAGATGGCTCTTTCAGTAACAAACGACGGGGGGGGGGGGACAGGTTCCCTTACATTTAGGTTGTTGTGCCAGCGTGGCGGTCGCAGGACACATTGCCGGCTACACAGCTGGGGATCAGCTGACGTTACTGAAACCCAATAACACTGGGTTGTATGTTTTTACTGTGCAGCCTGCACTTCTGAGCCGCAACTGGCGGTGTTGGAGCCCAGGAATAGCAGTTCAGGTGGTAGAAAGATGAACACAGCAGGAGACCTGGATGACACCCAATTACTTAATCAGGCAGAGGAGTGGCAAATTCCTGCGAGATCCAGGCCTGGTTCATTTTCAGGAAAGTAAGTCGGTCAACGTTATCGGAGGATAGTCGCATGCGACGGTCTGTTAGTACACCACCTGCGGCACTAAAGACACATTCCGATAAGACACTAGCCGCAGGGCAAGCCAGCACCTCCAATGTATACTGGCTTAGCTCTGGCCATGTATCCAGCTTAAAGACCCAAAACTTGAACGGGGAAGAGCCGTCTGGGAGTACAGTAAGAGGGCAAGCCATGTAGTCTGTCACCATCTGACGGAACCGTTGCCTCCTGCTGACTGGAGCCGCCGGTGATGGTGTAGACATTTGGGGCGGGCACACAAAAGTGTGCCAGAGTTGTGCCATACTGGGCTTGCCTTGGGCAGAGGCACTGCTTCTGCTCCCTCTTTGGGCATAGCCTCCCCCACTGCCTCGACGCACTGAGCTGCTTTGTAAAGCACTAGCAGCACTCCTCTCAGTTGGACAGGAGAAGATGATGGAATTCACCAGTGTGTCGTGGTACTCCCGCAATTTACGCTCCCGGGTCAACGCAGGGATGAGGTTTTGGACGTTGTCCCGGTAGCGAGGATCGAGGAGGGTGAACACCCAATAATCAGGCATGTTGAGAATGTGGTCGATGCGGCGGTCGTTTCTCAGGCACTGCAGCATGAAATCCACCATGTGCTGCAGAGTGCCAACTGGCCCAGAAACGCTGTCCCCTGCTTGAGACATGATCTCTGCCCGCTCGTCATCACCCCACCCTCGCTGTACACACTGACCACTGGACAATTGTGTCGCTCCCTCCTCTGGACGGAGCTCTTCCTCCTCCATTGACTCCTCCTCATCCTCCTCACAAATTGGCCCCTGCATACCCCTTTGTGAGGAACCACGTGGCGCTGACTCTCCAGAAGCTGATGGAAAAGGTGACTCCTCATCCTCCACCTCTTCCACAACATCATCCCTTAACCCTTGCAAAGTTTGCTGAAGCAGGCAGATAAGGGGGACAGTCATGCTGACTAGTGCATCATCTGCACTTGCCATCCGCGTGGAATAATCAAAAGGACGCAAAACCTGGCAGACGTCCTTCATAGTGGCCCACTCTGTGGTTGTGAAGTCTGATCGGCGCTGACTGCGACTTCTTTGCGCCTGATGCAGCTGGTACTCCATAACTGCTTGCTGCTGCTCACACAACCGCTCCAACATATGTAACGTGGAATTCCACCGGGTAGGTAGGTCACATATGATGCAGTGTTCCGGAAGGCGGAATCGGCGCTGCAGAGCAGCAATGCGGGATCTGGCCAAGCTGGAACGCCGCAAGTGAGCACACTCTAGGCGGACCTTGTGCAGCAGGGCATCAAGATCCGGATAGTCCCTCAGAAAACTCTGCACAACCAAATTGATCACATGTGCCAGACATGGGATGTGAGTGAGGTTGCCAAGGGCCAAAGCTGCCACCAGATTTCGGCCATTGTCACACACTACCATGCCTGGCTGGAGATTCGCTGGCAGTAACCACACATCGCTCTCCTGCTTGATGGCATTCCAGAGCTCCTGCGCTGTGTGGCTTCGATGCCCCAATGAAACTAGTTTCAAGACGGCCTGCTGACGTTTGGCCACGCCTGTGCTCATGTCGGTCATAGGTAAACGTTCACGGGTCCATGTGGAGGTGGACTGTGACGGATCCTGCAGAGAGGAATCTGAGGAACTGGTGTACGAGGAGGAGTCGATGCGTACAGACTGGATTCCTGCAATCCTTGGAGTGGGCAGGACACGTCTTGCGCCACTCGCACTATCTGTACCTGGCTCAACAACATTAACCCAATGGGCAGTGAGGGAAACATATCGCCCCTGTCCATGCTGACTGGTCCACGCATCGGTGGTGAGGTGGACCTTGCTACTGACGGCGTTCAGTAGCGCATGTTTTATGTTTGCCTCAACATGCCTGTGCAGGGCAGGGACAGCCTGCCTGCTGAAGTGTAAGCGGCTGGGCACCTTGTACTGTGGGACTGCCAATGCCATCAAGTCACGGAAGCTGTCAGTCTCCACCAGCCTGAACGAGAGCATTTCCAGGGACAACAGTTTGGCAATGCCTGCATTCAGAGCCTGTGCTCGGGGGTGGTTGGCCGAGAATGCCCGCCTTTTCTCCCATGCCTGTACTACCGATGGCTGTAGAGTAGACTGGGAGTGTGAGGATGACTAGGAAGGTGGTGCTGTGGGTGGAATTACACAAGGTCTCTGGACAACAGTGCCAGAGGTTCTTCCATGGCGATCCTGGGAGGAAGCCAAACCAGCTGTGCGTGAGCTGGAGGAAGAGGCAACACGAGCTGAAGAGGTGGTAGCTGCCGCTGTTGGTTGGCCTACATCTTCAGTCTGTTTCTGTAACTCCACCGCGTGCCTGGTCCGCACATGTTTCCACATATTTGTGGTATTGAGGTTGCTGACATTTTTCCCTCTTTTTACTTTCTGATGACACAGCTTGCATTTGACAAAACAAATGTCATCTGCAACTGTGTCAAAAAAGGACCAGGCACTGCAAGTCTTGGGAGCGCCCTTTTTGGCTTTGGAAAGAGACAGGCTCCTAACGGGTGCCAAAGTGGAGGCTACAGGCTTCCCCCTCCCTCTCCCTCTTTGGCCCGTAAGGGGAATCTCTTCCTCAGAGCTGCTCCCACCACCTTCCTGTTCCTCACGCCACGATGGGTCAAGGACCTCATCATCTCCACTACCCTCTGCCACCAACTGCTCCTCCTGGGTAGTCTCGGCAGCACAGTACGCATCAGAAAGCGGCACCTGAGTTTCATCATCAGATGCGTACTGCGCTGTGGTCACCGGAGGCACTGGCCCACCTGCCTCTTCAGAGTCAGAGAGAAAAAGCTGTTGGGCATCACTGCACACTGCCTCTTCTTCCATTTCTCCAATGCTGCATGGCTGGCCACCTGTTTCCAAGCCAAGAGATTCAGAGAACAAAAGTAGAGACTAGGGTTGAGCGAAACGGGTCGTTCATTTTCAAAAGTCGCCGACTTTTGGCAAAGTCGGGTTTCATGATACCCGATCCGACCCCTGTGCGGGGTCGGCCATGCAGTACGCGTTTCAATGACGCGAAAAGCGCCATTTCTCAGCCAATGAAGGTAAATGCAGAGTGTGGGCAGCGTGATGACATAGGTCCTGGTCCCCACCATCTTAGAGAAGGGCATTGCAGTGATTGGCTTGCTGTCCGCGGCGTCACAGGGGCTATAAAGGGGCGTTCCCGCCGACCGCCATGTTACTGCTGCTGATCTGAGCTTAGGGAGAGGTTGCTGCCGCTTCGTCAGAAGCAGGGATAGCGTTAGGCAGGGTCCATTAACCACCAAACCGCTTGTGCTGTAGCGATTTCCACAGCCCAACACCACCTTCGGTGTGCAGGGACAGTGGAAGCTACATTTTTTTTTTTTTCCCTCAGCGCTGTAGCTCATTGGGCTGCCCTAGAAGGCTCCCTGATAGCTGCATTGCTGTGTGTACGCCGCTGTGCAAACCAACTGCTTTTTTCAAAGCACAAATCCTCTTGTTCCTTCCTTTCTGCACAGCTATCTTGTTTGTTTGTCCACACTTTTTATTTAATTTGTGCATCAGTCCACTCCTTATTGCTGCCTGCCATACCTGGCTGAGATTACTGCAGGGAGATAGTAATTGAAGGACAGTTCCTTTTTTTTTTTTTTTTGTGGGAGATTAAGATTGGCATTTCTGCTACAGTGCCATCCCTGTCTGTGTCATCTCTCACTCAGTGGGCCATAGAAAGCCTATTTATTTTTTTGCTTGATTTGGGTTCTAAAATCTACCTGAAAAAATCACTACATCAATCAGTGGGAGAAAAATATTGGCCTCAGGGCTTGTGTGCCACTCCTTACTCCTGTGTGTGCCATCTCTCACTCAGTGGGCCATAGAAAGCCTATTTATTTTTTTGCTTGATTTGGGTTCCAAAATCTACCTGAAAAAATCACAACATCAATCAGTGGGAGAAAAATATTGGCCTCAGGGCTTGTGTGCCACTCCTGACTCCTGTGTGTGCCATCTCTCACTCAGTGGGCCATAGAAAGCCTATTAATTTTTTTGCTTGATTTGGGTTCTAAATTCTACCTGAAAAAATCAATAAATCAATCAGTGGGAGATTAATATTGGCCTTTGGGCTTGTGTGCCAGTCCTAAGCGTGCCATCTCTCTCTCTCAGATAGTGGGCCATAGAAATCCTATTTATTATTTTTTTTATTGGGTTTATAAATTTTCCCTGGAAAAAAAAAAAAAAAGTGGGAGATTAATATTGGCCTCTGGGCTTGTGTGCCAGTCCTGAGCGTGCCATCTCTCTCACAAATAGTGGGCCATAGAAAGCCTATTTATTTTTTGGGTTGATTTGGGTTCTAAATTCTACCTGAAAAAATCGATAAATCAATCAGTGGGAGATAAATATTGGCCTCTGGGCTTGTGTGCCACTCCTGACTCCTGTGTGCGTCATCTCTCACTCAGTAGGCCCTAGAAAGCCTATTTTTTGTTTTATTTGTTTTCTAAATTCTCCCTGAAAAAATCATTTTATTTTATTTGGTTTCTAAATTGTTCCTGAAAAAATCATTTTTTTTGTATCTTTTTTTTTTCTAAAGTCTCCCTGAAAAAAAAAAAAATCAAGTCAGTGGGAGATTAATATTGCCCTTTCTGCTTGTGTGCCAGTCTTGACTCCTGGGTGTGCCATCTCTCTCTCTCTCCAATTGTGGGCCATAGAAAGCCTATTAATTTTTTTGCTTGATTTGGGTTCCAAAATCTACCTGAAAAAATCACTAAATCAATCAGTGGGAGATAAATATTGGCCTCTGGGCTTGTGTGCCACTCCTGACTCCTGTGTGCGTCCTCTCTCACTCAGTGGGCCCTACAAAGCCTATTTTTTTTTAATTTGTTTTCTAAATTCTCCCTGAAACAATCATTTTATTTTATTTTGTTTCTAAATTCTTCCTGAAAAATTCATTTTTTTGTATTTTTTTTTTCTGAAGTCTCCCTGAAAAAAAAAAAAAAAACAAATCAGTGGGAGATTAATATTGCCCTTTCTGCTTGTGTGCCAGTCTTGACTCCTGGGTGTGCCATCTCTCTCTCTCTCCAATTGTGGGCCATAGAAAGCCTATTAATTTTTTTGCTTGATTTGGGTTCCAAAATCTACCTGAAAAAATCACTAAATCAATCAGTGGGAGATAAATATTGGCCTCTGGGCTTGTGTGCCACTCCTGACTCCTGTGTGCGTCCTCTCTCACTCAGTGGGCCCTACAAAGCCTATTTTTTTTTATTTTTTTTCTAAATTCTCCCTGAAACAATCATTTTATTTTATTTTGTTTCTAAATTCTTCCTGAAAAATTCATTTTTTTGTATTTTTTTTTTCTAAAGTCTCCCTGAAAAAAAAAAAAAAAACAAATCAGTGGGAGATTAATATTGCCCTTTCTGCTTGTGTGCCAGTCTTGACTCCTGGGTGTGCCATCTCTCTCTCTCTCCAATTGTGGGCCATAGAAAGCCTATTAATTTTTTTGCTTGATTTGGGTTCCAAAATCTACCTGAAAAAATCATTAAATCAATCAGTGGGAGATAAATATTGGCCTCTGGGCTTGTGTGCCACTCCTGACTCCTGTGTGCGTCCTCTCTCACTCAGTGGGCCCTACAAAGCCTATTTTTTTTTATTTGTTTTCTAAATTCTCCCTGAAACAATCATTTCATTTTATTTGGTTTATAAATTCTTCCTTAAAAAATCATTTTTTTTTATTATTTTTTTTTTTCTAAAGTCTCCCTTTTAAAAAAAAACCTGAAAAAATCAATAAATCAATCAGTGGGAGATTAATATTGGCCTTTGGGCTTGTGTGCCA
Organism: Ranitomeya imitator; assembly: GCF_032444005.1. NCBI lineage: Eukaryota > Metazoa > Chordata > Amphibia > Anura > Dendrobatidae > Ranitomeya > Ranitomeya imitator. Next base: position 593,492,965 of record NC_091286.1, read on the forward strand.
GTCCTAAGCGTGCCATCTCTCTCTCTCAGATAGTGGGCCATAGAAATCCTATTTATTATTTTTTTTATTGGGTTTATAAATTTTCCCTGGAAAAAAAAAAAAAAAGTGGGAGATTAATATTGGCCTCTGGGCTTGTGTGCCAGTCCTGAGCGTGCCATCTCTCTCACAAATAGTGGGCCATAGAAAGCCTATTTATTTTTTGGGTTGATTTGGGTTCTAAATTCTACCTGAAAAAATCGATAAATCAATCAGTGGGAGATAAATATTGGCCTCTGGGCTTGTGTGCCACTCCTGACTCCTGTGTGCGTCATCTCTCACTCAGTGGGCCCTAGAAAGCCTATTTTTTGTTTTATTTGTTTTCTAAATTCTCCCTGAAAAAATCATTTTATTTTATTTGGTTTCTAAATTATTCCTGAAAAAATCATTTTTTTTGTATCTTTTTTTTTTCTAAAGTCTCCCTGAAAAAAAAAAAAAAACAAGTCAGTGGGAGATTAATATTGCCCTTTCTGCTTGTGTGCCAGTCTTGACTCCTGGGTGTGCCATCTCTCTCTCTCTCCAATTGTGGGCCATAGAAAGCCTATTAATTTTTTTGCTTGATTTGGGTTCCAAAATCTACCTGAAAAAATCACTAAATCAATCAGTGGGAGATAAATATTGGCCTCTGGGCTTGTGTGCCACTCCTGACTCCTGTGTGCGTCCTCTCTCACTCAGTGGGCCCTACAAAGCCTATTTTTTTTTAATTTGTTTTCTAAATTCTCCCTGAAACAATCATTTTATTTTATTTTGTTTCTAAATTCTTCCTGAAAAATTCATTTTTTTTTTTTTTTTCTGAAGTCTCCCTGAAAAAAACAAAAAAAAAAACAAATCAGTGGGAGATTAATATTGCCCTTTCTGCTTGTGTGCCAGTCTTGACTCCTGGGTGTGCCATCTCTCTCTCTCTCCAATTGTGGGCCATAGAAAGCCTATTAATTTTTTTGCTTGATTTGGGTTCCAAAATCTACCTGAAAAAATCACTAAATCAATCAGTGGGAGATTAATATTGGCCTCTGGGCTTGTGTGCCACTCCTTACTCCTGTGTGCGTCCTCTCTCACTCAGTGGGCCCTACAAAGCCTATTTTTTTTTATTTTTTTTCTAAATTCTCCCTGAAACAATCATTTTATTTTATTTTGTTTCTAAATTCTTCCTGAAAAATTCATTTTTTTGTATTTTTTTTTTCTAAAGTCTCCCTGAAAAAAAAAAAAAAAACAAATCAGTGGGAGATTAATATTGCCCTTTCTGCTTGTGTGCCAGTCTTGACTCCTGGGTGTGCCATCTCTCTCTCTCTCCAATTGTGGGCCATAGAAAGCCTATTAATTTTTTTGCTTGATTTGGGTTCCAAAATCTACCTGAAAAAATCATTAAATCAATCAGTGGGAGATAAATATTGGCCTCTGGGCTTGTGTGCCACTCCTGACTCCTGTGTGCGTCCTCTCTCACTCAGTGGGCCCTACAAAGCCTATTTTTTTTTATTTGTTTTCTAAATTCTCCCTGAAACAATCATTTCATTTTATTTGGTTTATAAATTCTTCCTTAAAAAATCATTTTTTTTTATTATTTTTTTTTTTTCTAAAGTCTCCCTTTTAAAAAAAAAAAACAAATCAGTGGGAGATTAATATTTACATTTGCGCTTCAGTGACAGTCCTGCGTGTGTGCCATCTCTCTCATTTGTTGCCACCAACAACAGAGTGTGTAACATTTTGCCTGATTTTCGTTGTGGTCTCACCCACCTGTAAAGGGGTAGCTAAATCATACTGAAGTTATAGCTCACCGTGTAAGTTGTGTGACAGCAACAAATACCGTTAGTTTGGTAACATTTTTAAAACAATGAGGAAGTCTGGTGGAAGAGGTCGTGGCCGGGGGCATTCATTGTCAGCTGGTAATGAGGGTAGTGGTAGTGGTGGAGCATCAGCTGGTCGTGGGAAAAAAAATATTGCACCTAAGTCTGGAGCTGTGGAGCCAGGATCGTCGTCTGGCTACACAAGGCCTCGAACGCTCCCTTTTCTGGGAGTAGGAAAACCGCTTTTAAAGCCGGAGCAGCAAGAGCAAGTTTTGGCTTATCTTGCTGACTCAGCCTGTAGCTCTTTTGCCTCCTCTCGTGAAACTGGTAAAAGTAAAAGCAGCGCGTCGTTAGTGGATGTTCACAGTCAGGGACAAGTCGCTTCCTTGTCCTCTTCAGCAAAAACAACAACAGAGCAGAATGCAGCAGGCGACACAACGGGTTACTCCATGGAGCTCTTTACACATACCGTCCCTGGCTTAGAAAGTGAAGCAGTTAACAGTCCATGCCCATTACAAGTTGAATCTGACATGGAGTGCACTGATGCACAGCCACAGCCAGACTACTATGCTGGTCCTTTGACTCAGACCACAACATTGCCCTCGCAGGGTGCTGATCAAGAATCAGACCCTGATGAGACTATGTTGCCCCATCACGAACGCTATACCACCGACCGACACGGTGACACAGACGAAGTTGCACACGAGCTACAAGAAGAGGTAATAGATGACCCAGTTCTTGACCCCGATTGGCAGCCATTGGGGGAACAGGGTGCAAGCGGCAGCAGTTCTGAAGCGGAGGAGGAGGGGCCGCAGCAGGCATCAACATCGCAACAGGTTCCATCTGCCGGGCCCGTATCTTGCCCAAAACGCGTGGCAAAGTCAAAACCTGTTGGAGGACAGCGTGGCCATCCGGTTAAAGCTCAGTCTGCAATGCCTGAAAAGGTATCCGATGCTAGAAAGTGTGCAGTCTGGCATTTCTTTAAACAACATCCAATTGATCAGCGCAAAGTCATCTGTCAAAAATGTTCAACTACCTTAAGCAGAGGGCAGAATCTGAAAAGTCTCAATACAAGTTGCATGCACAGACATTTAACCACCATGCATTTGCAAGCTTGGACTAACTACCAAACGTCCCTTAAGGATGTAGCACCCTCGGCCAATGAAGCTAGTCATCAAAGCAACATCCCTTCCGGCAGTGTAGGGCCACCATTTTCTGCACCACCTGCAGTATCTGTGCAGGTTTCTTTGCCAGGCCAAAGCAGTCAGGGTCAAGGAATCACCAGTTTCGTAGTAGGAAACACTGCATCTAGGGCACCGGCGGCAACAATACCATCTCCCACCGTCTCTCAGTCTGCCATGTCCACCGGCACCCCCGCTAGTTCCACGATCTCCAGCTCTCCAGTCCAGCTCACCCTACATGAGACTATGGTTAGAAAAAGGAAGTACTTAGCCTCGCATCCACGTACACAGGGTTTGAACGCCCACATAGCTAGACTAATCTCGTTAGAGATGATGCCCTACCGGTTAGTTGAAAGCGAAGCTTTCAAAGCCCTGATGGACTACGCTGTACCACGCTACGAGCTACCCAGTCGACACTTTTTTTCCAGAAAAGCCATCCCAGCCCTCCACCAGCATGTTAAAGAGCACATCGTCCATGCACTCAGGCAATCTGTGAGCACAAAGGTGCACCTGACAACAGATGCATGGAGCAGTAGGCATGGCCAGGGACGTTACGTGTCCATCACGGCACATTGGGTAAATGTGGTGGATGCAGGGTCCACAGGGGACAGCAAGTTTGGGACAGTTCTGCCTAGCCCATGGTCTAGGAAACAGTTGGCTGTAGCCGTTCGCACCCCCTCCTCCTCCTCCTCGTCCTCCTGCAGAAACGAGACCTCGTCCACAGACCGCAGTCGCACAACCACTCCATCCGCAGCTGCCACTGTTGCACACCAGGTCTCCCATTATGGGGCAGCTACTGGCAAACGTCAGCAGGCTGTATTGGCTATGAAGTGTTTGAGCGACAACAGACACACCGCTGAAGTTCTGTCCGAGTTCTTGCAGAAAGAAACGCAGTCGTGGCTGGGCACTGTAGATCTTGAGGCAGGCAAGGTAGTGAGTGATAACGGAAGGAATTTCATGGCTGCCATCTCCCTTTCCCAACTGAAACACATTCCTTGCCTGGCTCACACCTTAAACCTGGTGGTGCAGTGCTTACTGAAAAGTTATCCTGGGTTATCCGACCTGCTCGTCAAAGTGCGTGGACTTTGCTCACATATCCGCCGTTCGCCCGTACACTCCAGCCGTATGCAGACCTATCAGCGTTCTTTGAACCTTCCCCAGCATCGCCTAATCATAGACGTTGCAACAAGGTGGAACTCAACACTGCACATGCTTCAGAGACTGTGTGAACAGAGGCGGGCTGTTATGTTTTTGTGGGAGGATACACATACACGGGCAGGCAGTAGGATGGCAGACATGGAGTTGTCAGGTGTGCAGTGGTCGAAGATTCAAGACATGTGTCAAGTCCTTCAGTGTTTTGAGGAATGCACACGGCTGGTTAGTGCAGACAACGCCATAATAAGCATGAGCATCCCCCTAATGCGTCTGCTGATGCAAAGTTTGACGCACATAAAGGATCAGGCGTCTGCAGCTGAGGAAGAGGAAAGCCTTGATGACAGTCAGCCATTGTCTGGCCAGGGCAGTGTACAGGACGAGGTAGCGGGCGAACAGGAGGAGGAGGACGAGGAGGATGATGGGGATGATTATATTTTTAATGAGGAAGCTTTTCCGGGCCAGTGGAAATTGTTGGCGCGGCAAGGCCGGGTTCTGGTTTTTGGAGGGACACAAGTGACGTGGATTTGACTGAAACTGCCCCTCAACCAAGCACAACCACAGATTTGAGAACTGGAACTTTGGGCCACATGGCGGATTATGCCTTACGTATCCTCAAAAGGGACACACGCATAACAAAAATGATGAACGATGACGATTACTGGTTGGCCTGCCTCCTTGATCCTCGCTATAAAGGCAAATTGCAAAATATAATGCCACATGAGAACTTGGAACTAATATTAGCAACCAAACAATCAACTCTTATTGACCGTTTGCTTCTGGCATTCCCTGCACACAGCGCCCGTGATCGTTCTAACACGAGCTGCAGGGGCCAGCAGACCAGAGGTGTTAGAGGGGCAGAAATCAGAAGTGTCGTTGGCCAGAGGGGTTTTCTGACCAGGTTGTGGAGTGATTTTGCTATGACCGCAGACAGGACAGGTACTGCAGCATCAATTCAAAGTGACAGGAGACAACATTTGTCCAGTATGGTTACTAACTATTTTTCATCCCTTATCGACGTTCTCCCTCAACCGTCATTCCCATATGATTACTGGGCATCAAAATTAGACACCTGGCCAGAATTGGCAGAACATGCATTGCAGGAGCTTGCTTGCCCGGCAGCTAGTGTCCTATCAGAAAGAGTATTCAGTGCTGCAGGTTCAATACTAACAGAAAAAAGGACTCGTCTGGCTACCCAAAATGTAGATGATCTAACCTTCATTAAAATGAACCACAACTGGATTTCGAAATCTTTTGCCCCACCTTGCCCGGCTGACACCTAGCTTTCCTATGTAAAGGTCTTGCCTGTGGACTATTCTGAACGACTTTTCCAATCTCGTAATTTGCAGCACCTGATTGTCCAGCATCCGACATGTTAACACCTCCCTAAATGGCCAAAGTCCCCACACGGGGCCGTGGTATCGCCACTCGGCGCCAGCACCCGTGAGAGTACTGTTTGTCTGAAGAGGTGGGTGTGCCCGCTTTTGGTCGACAGCACTGCCACTAGGTCCCTCATAGTACAATAAAGTGTCTGGCGGTGGTGGTGCGCACCCAACGTCAGACACACCGTTGTAATATGAGGGGCCCTGGGCCTGTACCCCTGGCCACAAGACAGTCCCCCCCCAGGTCAAACAGTGCTCTACGACTTGCAAAATTTTCTCTCACAGCTCCACCAATGTTTAGTCTATGCGCTGACATCCTTCAATGCCTGGCACTGTCAATACCATTGTATTGACATTTTTCTTATGTTAGGCCTTCGAAGCCTGTCTGCGGTCACTCCTTCCACTAGGCCTCCACTGATCTGTCTACTGCTGCCCGTGTTCCCCTGGAACCAATTTTAAATTGCCTACAGCCAGCCCAATTTATTATGTTAGGGCTTCGAAGCCTGTCTGCGGTCCCTCCTTCCACTAGGCCTCCACTGACCTGTCTACTGCCGCGCGTGTTCCCCTGGAACCAATTTTAAATTGCCTACAGCCAGCCCAATTTATTATGTTAGGGCTTCGAAGCCTGTCTGCGGTCCCTCCTTCCACTAGGCCTCCACTGACCTGTCTACTGCCGCCCGTGTTCCCCTGGAACCAATTTTAAATTGCCTACAGCCCAATTTTTGTTATGTTAGGCCTTCGAAGCCTGTCTGCGGCCCGTTCTTTCCACTACTACTACACTGACCTGGCTACTGCCGCCCGTGTTCCCCTGGAACCAATTTTAAATTGCCTACAGCCATCCCAATTTATTATGTTAGGGCTTCGAAGCCTGTCTGCGGTCCCTCCTTCCACTAGGCCTCCACTGACCTGTCTACTGCTGCCCGTGTTCCCCTGGAACCAATTTTAAATTGCCTACAGCCAGCCCAATTTATTATGTTAGGGCTTCGAAGCCTGTCTGCGGTCCCTCCTTCCACTAGGCCTCCACTGACCTGTCTACTGCCGCCCGTGTTCCCCTGGAACCAATTTTAAATTGCCTACAGCCAGCCCAATTTATTATGTTAGGGCTTCGAAGCCTGTCTGCGGTCCCTCCTTCCACTAGGCCTCCACTGACCTGTCTACTGCTGCCCGTGTTCCCCTGGAACCAATTTTAAATTGCCTACAGCCAGCCCAATTTATTATGTTAGGGCTTCGAAGCCTGTCTGCGGTCCCTCCTTCCACTAGGCCTCCACTGACCTGTCTACTGCTGCCCGTGTTCCCCTGGAACCAATTTTAAATTGCCTACAGCCAGCCCAATTTATTATGTTAGGGCTTCGAAGCCTGTCTGCGGTCCCTCCTTCCACTAGGCCTCCACTGACCTGTCTACTGCTGCCCATGTACCCCTTGAACCAACATCAGAAAATATAAAAATAAGTATTTTGCTTAAAAAAAAGAAAATACTGGAGAGATATCAAATGCAGACATTTTAACATTAAAAACAAACACATACAACAAAAATCTGGTACAGTACTAAAAATGGCCACCAGCTACAATAACTTTCTCCTGCAAGTAGTTAACTGAAAGTTTTTTTCAATTTAAAACACAGATATGGCATCCACCGAGTGTTGTCCTGTCGCGTCTTCTTTATATTATTGCCAAGAAGATGCAAAACAATGAAAATAATAAAATCATTATTTACCAAAAAAATAGAGTAAGTCAAAACCACATTGCAAATAAACATTCATTACAAATAAATAAGCAGGGCGCGTCTGAGGGTGAGTATATACCTAATAAGAATATAATCACCCTCGGACGCGCCCTGCTTCTTTCCGACAGCCTTCCTTCCTAAGAATCAGCCCTTCCGTGGTGTAGAGAGAGGGTTTGTTACACTCCAAGGTATTTCCCAGGTTGCCTTTCCTGAGCTTCGATCTTCATGCTCTCGTTTAGTAGTTGTCGGAAAGTAGGCTGCATTAGGCCTACAAATTGGGTATGGGGTGGAGAGAGATGGTGTGTTACACTCCAAGGTGTTCCCCAGGTTTCCTTGCCATTGCTTCGGTCTTCCGACTCTCGTTTAGTAGTTGTAGAAAACTACACTGCATTAGGCCTACAAAATGGGTATCGGGTGGAGAGAGATGGTGTGTTACACTCCAAGGTGTTCCCCAGGTTTCCTTGCCATTGCTTCGTCTTCCGACTCTCGTTTAGTAGTTGTAGAAAACTACACTGCATTAGGCCTACAAAATGGGTATCGGGTGGAGAGAGATGGTGTGTTACACTCCAAGGTGTTCCCCAGGTTTCCTTGCCATTGCTTCGGTCTTCCGACTCTCGTTTAGTAGTTGTAGAAAACTACACTGCATTAGGCCTACAAAATGGGTATCGGGTGGAGAGAGATGGTGTGTTACACTCCAAGGTGTTCCCCAGGTTTCCTTGCCATTGCTTTGGTCTTCCGACTCTCGTTTAGTAGTTGTAGAAAACTACACTGCATTAGGCCTACAAAATGGGTATCGGGTGGAGAGAGATGGTGTGTTACACTCCAAGGTGTTCCCCAGGTTTCCTTGCCATTGCTTCGGTCTTCCGACTCTCGTTTAGTAGTTGTAGAAAACTACACTGCATTAGGCCTACAAAATGGGTATCGGGTGGAGAGAGATGGTGTGTTACACTCCAAGGTGTTCCCCAGGTTTCCTTGCCATTGCTTTGGTCTTCCGACTCTCGTTTAGTAGTTGTAGAAAACTACACTGCATTAGGCCTACAAAATGGGTATCGGGTGGAGAGAGATGGTGTGTTACACTCCAAGGTGTTCCCCAGGTTTCCTTGCCATTGCTTCGGTCTTCCGACTCTCGTTTAGTAGTTGTAGAAAACTACACTGCATTAGGCCTACAAAATGGGTATCGGGTGGAGAGAGATGGTGTGTTACACTCCAAGGTGTTCCCCAGGTTTCCTTGCCATTGCTTCGGTCTTCCGACTCTCGTTTAGTAGTTGTAGAAAACTACACTGCATTAGGCCTACAAAATGGGTATGGGGTGGAGAGAGATGGTGTGTTCCACTCCAAGGTGTTCTCCAGGTTGCCTTTCCTGAGCTTCTATCTTCAGGCTCTCGTTAAATTGTGGTTAAATTCAACAACTGCATTTGGCGTACTAGTTGGTTTGGGGCCTACTAACAGTGTCTGCTGCTCCTTGCTGTTCTCCTGGTCTCCTGTCCTGAAATTCCGTTTTCAGGCGCTCGTTAAGTAGTTGTTAATGTTAGACTGCATTTGGCCTACTAGTTGGGTTGGGGCCTACTATCGGTGTCTGCCACTCCTTGCTGTTCTCCTCCACTGAACAAAGCTGTGCCGCCTGTTTACTACGGTTGCCAATTTTGAACTGCATTTCGACTACTTACTGATTTGGGCCTACTCTCTGTGTCAGCCTCTCATTCCAGTTGTCCTCCACTGCAATGCCCCCTGGTTATTCCTGTGTTACCAATTTTGAACTGCATTTAGCCAACTTTATTCTTTGGGCCTATATCTGTGTTTCCTCCTCATCCTGCCCATTGCCCAGCCAGTGATAGATGAGTCTGCTGGTACATTGACCCATAACGCAACATTCCCCGTGCACGCTACACAACAACATTGTGACCCTGCTGAAAGTCAGGTTGCTCTTCCCGCATACCATACCACCTTACACGGGGACAAAGAGGAAGGTGCAGATGAAAGTGAAGGTTCCTTCATCAGGTGGGGGGAGGAATACTAGTTGGCGACGTCACTGGCACAGGGCCTCTCATAGTACGCTAAAGTGTTGCTGCCGGTGGGAGGCGCCCCCGCCGTGCAAACACACCGCTGTACTTTGAGGGGCCCTGTGCCAGTGCCAATGCCAACGAGTGGGCCCCCCCTGCTTGCTCAGGTTCACAGCACTTGCAAAGTTGAAATACTTACCTCTCCCTGCTCCACTGCCGTGACGTGGTCCAGATTTCCTGGGCCCACTAATTACTTGAACCAGCCCTACCCACCACAACTTTAGCCAAATGACCCCCAATTTCAAATGCCTTCCAATTATTATAAGGTAAATTACGCTTGACAAGCTTCATTAAGAAGAATGGATGGTTTTGACATTAAAATGGGCACTCTAGGTGTTTTCCTGGCCCCCACTCACTGCCGACTATGCTGCCCCATTGACTTGCATTGGGTTTCGTGTTTCGGTCGATCCCGACTTTACATCATAATCGGCCGATTTCACTCGACCCGACTTTTGAGATAGTCGGGTTTCGCGAAACCCGGCTCGACTCTAAAAAGGTCAAGGTCGCTCAACTCTAGTAGAGACGGCTCCTGTCCTGGGCTCTCTGACTGCCTGGCCAATTTGGCAGGTGGTGAAGAGACAGATGGCTGCTCTCCAGTGCTCTGTGCCTGAGAGGATGTGGCACTAACTGAAGTTGATGCCGAGGCGTTAGCTGCCATCCACCCGACAACGGCTTCAATTTGGTCTTCACGCAGCAGCGGTGCACGGCGCTCTCCGACAAAGCTGCGCATGAAGGACTGTTCCCTGCTGAAACTGAGTGACGACGAGTCACCGGCGCCCGCAGCAGGCACAGAATCACCACGTCCTCTCCCTGCTCCTCTCCCTGCTCCGCGCCCACGCCCACGTGCCTTACTCCCTGCCCTCTTCATCTTGGTTGACAGATAAAGATAAGCAGAAAAGTACTAAGGCCTTAGTGTGCTTATTCCTGAAATGCTCCTCCTAACAGGTGTAAGAAACACTATTGTTGTAAAGTGTGGACTAAACTTTATTATTTTTCAAATGTGGCCTACACAAGTGTTAAGTTGTGTTTGGTGAACTTTACTTTTTTTTTTGTGCAGATCGGGCTACAGAGCTAGTTTAAATCACACGGAGACCGTGCAGACAGCCATAAACGGCGCTGCAAGGCCAAAAAACCCTTCTCTAGGTTATCCTATGTAGTGTTTTTCCACTATTTAGCTGGAGACGGGTGGAAAGACACTAATAGGATTTTTTTTTTTTAAATTTTAAACAGGCTGCACTATTTGAAAAAAAGTAAATTGTTTTTCAAGGTATGAGGCAGTAACGCACCCTGAGCTGAATCCAACCGGCTATAGCTGCACACAGACTACAGGGCGAGCTGCGCTCACACAGAGACCGTGCAGACAGCCGTAAACGGCGCTGCAAGGCCCAATAAACCCCCTCTAGGTTATCTAATGTAGTGTTTTTCCACTATTTAGCTGGAGACGGGTGGAAAAACACTAATAGGAATTTTTTTTTTAAATTTTAAACAGGCTGCACTATTTGAAAAAAAGGAAAATTTTTCTCAAGGTATGAGCCAGTAACGAACCCTGAGCTGAATCCAACCGGCTATGGCTGCACACAGACTACAGGGCGAGCTGGGCTCACACGGAGACCGTGCAGACAGCCGTAAACGGCGCTGCAAGGCCCAAAAACCCCCCTCTAGGTTATCCTATGTAGTGTTTTTCCACAATTTAGCTGGAGACGGGTGGAAAAACACTAATAGGGAATTTTTTGTTTAAATTTTTAAACAGGCTGCACTATTTGAAAAAAAGGAAAATTTTTCTCAAGGTATGAGCCAGTAACGAACCCTGAGCTGAATCCAACCGGCTATGGCTGCACACAGACTACAGGGCGAGCTGGGCTCACACGGAGACCGTGCAGACAGCCGTAAACGGCACTGCAAGGCCCAAAAACCCCCCTCTAGGTTATCCTATGTAGTGTTTTTCCACAATTTAGCTGGAGACGGGTGGAAAAACACTAATAGGGAATTTTTTGTTTAAATTTTTAAACAGGCTGCACTATTTGAAAAAAAGGAAAATTTTTCTCAAGGTATGAGCCAGTAACGAACCCTGAGCTGAATCCAACCGGCTATGGCTGCACACAGACTACAGGGCGAGCTGGGCTCACACGGAGACCGTGCAGACAGCCGTAAACGGCGCTGCAAGGCCCAAAAACCCCCCTCTAGGTTATCCTATGTAGTGTTTTTCCACAATTTAGCTGGAGACGGGTGGAAAAACACTAATAGGGAATTTTTTGTTTAAATTTTTAAACAGGCTGCACTATTTGAAAAAAAGGAAAATTTTTCTCAAGGTATGAGCCAGTAACGAACCCTGAGCTGAATCCAACCGGCTATGGCTGCACACAGACTACAGGGCGAGCTGGGCTCACACGGAGACCGTGCAGACAGCCGTAAACGGCGCTGCAAGGCCCAAAAACCCTCCTCTAGGTTATCCTATGTAGTGTTTTTCCACAATTTAGCAGGAGACGGGTGGAAAAACACTAATAGGAAATTTGAGAAAAAATGTGCAGCAGGCTGCACTATGAGCAAAAAAGGACAACTGTGTGAGGCAGTGTGAACCCCCCCTGAGCTGAATACAACCGGGTGTATGGCTGCACACAGACTACAGAGTGAGCTGCACACACACACACACACAGAGACCTTGCAGAACGCTGTTAAAACAGCGCTGCAAGGCAAGAGCAAGGTGAACTGAACAGTGAACACAGCGTTTGCTAAATTAGCCTTGGAAAAGGAAAATAAAGCAATTAGCTATCTCAACTGGCCCTCAGTTAGAACACAGCATCCTGTCCCTAACTGAAATCACAGCAGAGTGAGCGCAAAATGGCGGCAGCGTTTTTTATAGTGCAGAGTGACATCATTTCAGCAGCCAATCACAGCCTTGCCAGTACTTACATGCCCACCATGCTAAACAGGATGTGCCCACACTTCCAATCATTCCTCATTGGCTGCTGCGTTCTGTTTGAATTCTGGGAACTTCCGATTCCGGTATCCGATACGCGGGAAGTATCGGAATTCGGTATCGGAATTCCGATACCGCAAATATCGGCCGATACCCGATACTTGCGGTATCGGAATGCTCAACACTAGTAACAGGACTAAACAGGTGGCATTGCTTTGTTCAGTGGAGGACGACGGTAATGAGTGGGGCAGACACAGTCCGTAGGCCCAAAAGAAAAAAGTAGGCTAAATGCAGTTCAAAAGTGGTAACAGGACTATACAGGTGGCATAGCTTTGTTCTGTGCAGGACAATTGTAATGAGTGGTGCAAACACAGTTAGTAGGCCCATATACAAAAGTAGGCTAAAAGCAGTTAAAAATTGGTAACAGGACTAAACAGGCGGCATAGCTTTTTTCAGTGGAGGACAATTGTAATGATTGGTGCAGACACAGGTAGAAGGCCCAAATACATAAGTAGGCTAAAAGCAGTTCAAAATTGGTAACAGGACTAAACAGGCGGCGTATCTAGGTACTGGGGTGGGCTCCTCTGCTGAGTAGCAGACAGTGGTAGTAGGCGCAAAGTATTAACTGGTCTAAAATTGAGGCTAGGGCCCCTGTATATTTTAACTATCATCTATCATTTCAACAAATTTGTATTGGCAGTGCCATTGAAGGATTTAAAAGCACAGACAACACAATGGTGGAGCAGGGAGAGGTAAGTATTGCAAGTGGTGGAGCACTGTTCGAGCTGGGGGGAATACTCTCTCGTGGGCGGCGGTACTGGCACAGGGCCCCTCATATTACGACGGTATGTCTGATGTTGGTTGTGCACCACCACCATCAGAGACACTTCATTGTACTATGAGGGACCCTGTGCCAGTCCCATCGCCCAAGAGTGGGCACACTCACCTGTCCAGGCAAACGGCACTCGCACGGGTGCTTGCGCCAGGTGGTGACCACGGCCCTGTGGGGGGTGTCAGCCCATTTAGGGAAGTATAAAAATGGCCTATGGTGGACATTCAGCAGCAGAAAATGGAGGAATTGGAGAAGTCAGTAAGAGGGGGCCACCTGTCAGCAGGGGAAGGTGGTGCAAAATAATTTGAAATCCATGATTGATTCTTTTTAATGAAGGTTAGATCATCAACATTCTGGGTAGCCAGATGTGTCCTTTTTTCGGTCAGTATTGAACCAGCAGCACTGAAGACTCTTTCTGATAGCACACTAGAAGCAGGGCAAGCGAGCTCCTGTAATGCATACTCTGCCAATTCAGGCCAGGTGTCTATTTTAGATGCCCAGTAATCAAAGGCGAATGACCTGTGAGGGAGAACATCGATAACGAAGGAAAAGTAGTTTGTAACCATACTGGAAAAATGCTGTCTCCTGTCACTTTGAATCGATGCAGCATTACCTGTCGTGTCTGCGATCATTGCGAAATCACTCCACAACCTGGTCATAAAACCCCTCTGTCCAACGCCACTTTTGATTTGTGCACCTCTAACACCTCTGCCATGTTCTGAAAGAGCTATGGCAGCCATAAAATTATTTCCGTTATCACTGACTACCTTGCCTGCCTCAAGATGTACACTGCTCAGCCATGACTGAGTTTGTTGCTGCAAGTACTCGGCCAGTACTTCCTTGGTGTGTCTGTTGTTGCCCAAACACTTCATTTCTAACACAGCCTGCTGATGCTTACCACTAGCTGTTCGATAATGGGACACCTCGTGTGCAACACTGGCAGCTGCGGATGGAGTGGTCATACGACTGCGCTCTGTGGACGAGCTTTCGCTTCTGGAGGAGGAGGGGTGGTGAACGCCTACAGCCAACTGTTTCCTAGACCGTGGGCTAGGCAGAACTGTCCCACTATGGCTGTCCCCTGTGGACCATGCATCCATCACATTAACCCAGTGTGCCGTGATGGACACGTAACGTCCCTGGCCATGCCTACTGGTCCATGCATCTGTTGTGAGGTGCACCTTTCTACTGACTGATTGCCTCAGTGCATGGACAATGCGGTCTTTGACAATGCTGGTGGAGGGCTGGGATGGCTTTTTTCGCAAAGAAGTGTCGACTGGGTAGGTCATAGCGTAGTACTGCGTAGGCCATCAGGGCTTTGAAAGCTTCGCTTTCAACCATCCGGTAGGGCATCATCTCTAACGAGATTAGTCTAGCAATGTGGGCGTTCAAACCCTGTGTATGCGGATGAGAGAATGAGTACTTTCTTTTCCTAATGAGAGTCTCTTGTAGGTTGTACTGGAGAGCTGCATATGGTGGAACTAGCGGTGGTGGTGGTGGACATGGCAGATTGAGAGAGGGTTGGTGATGTTATTCTCGATGTTGGCCTACAAACAGTGTTTCCTACCAATAAACTTGTGATTCCCTGACTGCTTTGGCCTTGCGACGATACCTTCACATTTGCTGCTGGTGGTGTCCTAACCAGTGGGCTTACAGTTAGGGAAGCAATGTAGCATTGCTGACTACCTTCATTCTGAGCAGGTGCACCAACAGTACGGGACGTTTGGTAGTTAGTTCTGGCTTGCAAGTGCATGCTGGTTAAATGTCTAAGCATGCACGTTGTATTAAAATTTTGAAGATTCTTCCCACTGCTAAAGGTCTTTGAGCATTTCTTACAGATAACTTTTAACTGATCATTCGGATATTTTTCAGGCATTGCATGCTGTGCTACTTTCACCGGAAGGCCACGCTGTCCTAAAACTGTTTTTGTTTTGACAAACGTTTTTGGCCTGATACGGGTCTGCCAGATGACAGCTGTTGCGATGTAGATGGCTGCTGCGGATCATCCTCCTCCGCTTCAGAGCTACTGGCAGCGGCACCCTCTTCCCCAATGGCTGCTAATCAGGGTCAACAACTGGGACATCTATCACCTCCTCTTCAATGTCATGTGCACCTTCCTCTGTGTCACTGTGTAAGGTGCTATAGCGTTCGGGACCAGGCACTATAGTCTCATCAGGGTCAGATTCTGGCTCAGTACACTACGAGGGCAATGTAGTGATCTGAGTCAATGGAGCAGCATTATAATCTAGCTGTGGCTGTGCATCAGTGCCCTCCATGTCCGATTCATCTTGTAATGGGCAGTTAACAATTTCCCGTTCTAACCCAGGCATTGTATGTGTAAAGAGCTCCATGGAGTAACCCGTAGTATCGCCTGACACATCCTTTACTTTTGGTTTGGGTGAAGAACACAAGGAAATGTCTTGTTCCTGACCGGGAGCATCCACTGACGACTCACTGCTTTTATATTTGGAACTTTCTGAAGAGGAGGCGAAAGAGCTAGAGGCTGAGTCAGCAAGGAAAGCCAAAACTTGTTCCTGCTGCTCCGGCTTTAAAAGCTGTTTTCCTACTCCCAGATAAGGGAGCCTTCGAGGCCTTGTGTAGCCAGACGATGACGCTGGCTCAACACCTCAAGCCTTAGGTGATATTGTGCTTTTGCCACTACCACCAGATTCACCACCACCACCATCAGTACCAGCTGGCAACCACCGTCCACGGCCTCTTCCACCTGACTTCCTCATTTTTTTGAAAATCTAACCAAAATAACAACCGCATTTGACTTTCTCCCATCCTCAAGTTCACATCCGTTACTCCCCTGCTTGTACCATTACTGTATATACAGTGGGGCAAAAAAGTATTTAGTCAGTCAGCAATAGTGCAAGTTCCACCACTTAAAAAGATGAGAGGTATCTGTAATTTACATCATAGGTAGACCTCAACTATGGGAGACAAACTGAGAAAAAAAAATCCAGAAAATCACATTGTCTGTTTTTTTAACAATTTATTTGCATATTATGGTGGAAAATAAGTATTTGGTGAGAAACAAACAATCAAGATTTCTGGCTCTCACAGACCTGTAACTTCTTCTTTAAGAGTCTCCTCTTTCCTCCACTCATTACCTGTAGTAATGGCACCTGTTTAAACTTGTTATCAGTATAAAAAGACAGCGGTGCACACCCTCAAACAGTCTGACTCCAAACTCCACTATGGTGAAGACCAAAGAGCTGTCAAAGGACACCAGAAACAAAATTGTAGCCCTGCACCAGGCTGGGAAGACTGAATCTGCAATAGCCAACCAGCTTGGAGTGAAGAAATCAACAGTGGGAGCAATAATTAGAAAATGGAAGACATACAAGACCACTGATAATCTCCCTCGATCTGGGGCTCCATGCAAAATCCCACCCCGTGGGGTCAGAATGATCACAAGAACGGTGAGCAAAAATCCCAGAACCACGCAGGGGGACCTAGTGAATGAACTGCAGAGAGCTGGGACCAATGTAACATGGCCTACCATAAGTAACACACTACGCCACCATGGACTCAGATCCTGCAGTGCCAGACGTGTCCCACTGCTTAAGCCAGTACATATCCGGGCCCGTCTGAAGTTTGCTAGAGAGCATTTGGATGATCCAGAGGAGTTTTGGGAGAATGTCCTATGGTCTGATGAAACCAAACTGGAACTGTTTGGTAGAAACACAACTTGTCGTGTTTGGAGGAAAAAGAATACTGAGTTGCATCCATCAAACACCATACCTACTGTAAAGCATGGTGGTGGAAACATCATGCTTTGGGGCTGTTTCTCTGCAAAGGGGCCAGGACGACTGATCCGGGTACATGAAAGAATGAATGGGGCCATGTATCGTGAGATTTTGAGTGCAAACCTCCTTCCATCAGCAAGGGCATTGACGATGAAACGTGGCTGGGTCTTTCAACATGACAATGATCCAAAGCACACCGCCAGGGCAACGAAGGAGTGGCTTCGCAAGAAGCATTTCAAGGTCCTGGAGTGGCCTAGCCAGTCTCCAGATCTCAACCCTATAGAAAACCCTTGGAGGGAGTTGAAAGTCCGTGTTGCCAAGCGAAAAGCCAAAAACATCACTGCTCTAGAGGAGATCTGCATGGAGGAATGGGCCAACATACCAACAACAGTGTGTGGCAACCTTGTAAAGACTTACAGAAAACGTTTGACCTCTGTCATTGCCAACACAGGATATATTACAAAGTATTGAGATGAAATTTTGTTTCTGACCAAATACTTATTTTCCACCATAATATGCAAATAAATTGTTAAAAAAACAGACAATGTGATTTTCTGGATTTTTTTTTCTCAGTTTGTCTCCCATAGTTGAGGTCTACCTATGATGTAAATTACAGACGCCTCTCATCTTTTTAAGTGGTGGAACTTGCACTATTGCTGACTGACTAAATACTTTTTTGCCCCACTGTATATTCCTATTAGGTATATACTCACCCTCGGATGCGCCCTGCCTCTTTCCAGCAGCCTTCCTTCCTAAGAATCAGCACTTGAAGGACCTTCGGTGACATCGCGGCTTGTGATTGGTAGCGCGAGTGGTCACATGGGCGGTCGCGCGACCAATCACAAGTCGCGACGTCATCTAAGGCCCTTCACGTGCTGATTCTAAGGAAGGAAGGCTGCCGGTTAGTACCAGGGCGCGTCCGAGGGTGAGTATAGCAATATTTTTTATTTTAATTCTTTATTTTACACTTAAATATGGATTCCGATACCGATTTCCG
Organism: Ranitomeya imitator; assembly: GCF_032444005.1. Taxonomy (NCBI): domain Eukaryota; kingdom Metazoa; phylum Chordata; class Amphibia; order Anura; family Dendrobatidae; genus Ranitomeya; species Ranitomeya imitator. The sequence goes on from NC_091286.1 coordinate 593,510,778, forward strand.
ATATTGCAAACATATCAGAACTCGGTATCGGAATTCCGATACCAGATTCAGAAGATCGCCAACCTCATGGCCGACCCCACACAGGGTCGGGTCGGGTTTCAAGAAACCCGACTTTGCCAAAAGTCGGCGACTTCTGAAAATGGCCGACCCGTTTCGCTCATCCCTAGTTCTGGGATTTGCTGTCTCATGTCCAAGGAGCCATACGGCGACAGGACACATGGCTCCGTAGAGCGATTCCACCCGAGGAACGTCTGCTAGTGACATTAAGGTACGTTCAAAATCTAAACCAATGACAGTCTAAATTTTGGTTATGACATGTATTTGATGTGTTTTTTTCTTTTTGTTATTTTTAAACACACCATAAAAAGAGTAGATTTTAATGTTTTTTTTTGTTTCTTTTTCTTCTAGATTTCATGCCACATGACCGCGTATCGCCAAACTGGGTCTTCTCCGTGCCCCATCTTCCTAACTCCCCACGTACCCATTATACCATCCTCCCCTCCTTCTGTTAAACATTAAATTAACACACAACACGTAAGTTTCTTTGGATAATTTGGCCGCAGCGGCCATTTTATTAAACAAACAATAACATGAATAACAACATATAAACCATATGTAAAAACCTTGAGGGGAGAGTTCTTGGGGTAATAAATCTGGCTCAAAAATAGGCATAAAGCCACCACCAAAACTTGGAAAACCAAACACTTCTTTACCCTCAGCTGTAACCACCAGCTCAAGGGCACCATGTAACCCATTTCGGGCAAACCAAAACCCCAAAGCTCCCGAGGTAAACTCCCCGTCCAGAGCCCGTAAACAAAAGCCAGATCAAACCCCGTAAAACGTCATCACCACCTCCAAGAACCCCACCCCCCGCCACACACGAACAGCCCTGACCACCTCAGGCTCGTGAGTGCCCCACCACCACCAGAGATCTTTCAACTCCTTCCTGTAGCCCGAGCGCCCATAAATCCATACCAACATCATTAAGGTGCACTCCATCATCCCTCCAAAAATTGCCAACCCCAGCCTCCAATTCCAAATGTCTCAAGGCAATACCCCCGTTCCAAGTCACAAAACCCGCCACCGCCCTATTCAGTTTTACCCGGGCTCTATTAATCCCATTATGGAAACGTGCATCCCGCCACTTACGCCGTGGTACAATGTCCGACCAAACAGTCAGAACACCAGGAAAAGCAACCCACAACCTTAAAAAATTGAAACGTATGTCTCTAATCAATTCCCTCACTGGCCTCCTACCCAAATCATTTCCTCCAAGGTGAACCACCAAAATGTCCGGGGGGCGATCAAGTCTGGCGGCATTAGAAACTTCCACCAACAACCTCCGCCATAACATACCCCGAAAGCCCAACCATCTAATAACCACCAAATCCCGTGCGAAGCCTAATTGCCTACCATTTGGCCTGGCATCCGCCCGAAGCGCACCCCAGTGAACAAATGAGTGTCCGATAATCCAGGCCAGGAGGGAGGATCGACCTGAAAAATATAACAATGATTAGCGCCATACATATCTTGCCACCATCACCCCCAGACTCAATGCCTAACATAAGACAGATAACGATTCGAGCTCCATCTGCCTATTCTCTTAATCACGTCCGATCCCAAACCCAGATCATCAGCCTCGGACGCAGCACCAATTCGAAACGAGTGCGACCCGAAATTCCTCGGGTCGACACCCAGCAATCCCAAACCCCTCTTCAATAGAGCCGTGAATTGAAAGTGTGACAAGAATTCCCCGTTCTGGTGTCGTAACAAAGGGCCTGCCCTCAGCGGCCACAGACGCCAATAAGACTCCAAACAGTGCTGCGGGCACATAACGCTACCTCCAACTCTTCCCAGCACCACTCGCTTACCCTTCCCGAGCTGATCAGTCTTAGAACGCCTAATCCAAAAAACAATGCCCCCAGCCCAAAAGTCAACATCTTCCGCTAACAGACCACCCGCCTTATCTTTATTCGGGGAAACCAACTCCCCCAGGCGCAAAGCCCCAAAGAACGCTATAGAAAAGGCTAACCGAAACAATAAAACCTCGAACTGAGAACTACAAATACTGCCCAAAGTCTCCCCGAGCCGTTCCAGCATTCCAAAAGAAATCGGCCTGCGTCTATCAAAAGACACGTTGCCTTTCCTAAAACCCTTCAACGCCTGTCTTATCAAAAAATCTTTTGTCACGTCCGCCGAACCTTGCAAACGAAAACCAAAAGCCAGACCCGCAATAACTTTATTCAACTTTGACACAGACCATCCCCATTCAGCCGCCTTACCCATCAATGCCAGCAAAGCCATAGTCCTATCGCCGTCCGACTCAACCGGCCCGCATTGGACCAACCAACCTTCCCACATCTCCCATGCCGCTTCGTAATCCGACCACGTTCGTCTCGACAATGAAGCCTGTATTAAACGACCTCCCCGTCCGCAACAATCTGCCACAGATGCGAAGGACATCCCGCTCCTGTAGGTTCCGAATCTGGCGCCAGTTCCCGGAATCGATCCCACTGCAAACGAGATAAAGCATTGGCTATAGTGTTTTGTACACCTGGAACGTGCACTGCCGAAATCCACGAGTTCAATTCCAAACACCTTAACACCAATTCCCTAACCAACCTGATAACGGGGGGAGAAGAAGAAGATAAACTGTTGATAACTGACACGACACTCAAGTTATCGCAATGAAAGCGTACCCGGCGATCCTTAAACATGTCGCCCCAAATAAACGCTGCCACCACAATTGGGAACAACTCCAACAATGCCAAATTTTTTGTAAGCCCATTTTTCCGGCACTCTTCCGGCCACACTCCGACACTCCATTTGCCTCCGCAGTAGGCCCCATACCCGACTCCCCCTGCTGCGTCCGTATAAATTTCACAATCAAAGGCATTCAAATCCCCCTGCTAAATCAACGCCTTGCCATTATAATTCTTCAAAAAACGCTGCCAAACCAACAGATCCTCTCTGTGCTCCCTGCTCAGACGTATGAAATGATGAGCTGTACGGACACCCGCCGTAGCCCTGGACAACCTTCTGCAGAAAATGCGGCCCATGGGCATGATGCGGCACGCAAAATTCAAGCGACCTAGCAACGACTGCAACTCCTTCAACGTCACTTTCCTCAACTTTCCGATTCTGGATACCTCCTGCTTCAGCAACAACAATTAGTCATCGGTAGAGTTGAGCGACCTTGACCTTTTTAGAGTCGAGCCGGGTTTCGCGAAACCCGACTATCTCAAAAGTCGGGTCGAGTGAAATCGGCCGATTATGACGTAAAGTCGGGATCGACCGAAACACGAAACCCAATGCAAGTCAATGGGGCAGCATAGTCGGCAGTGAGTGGGGGCCAGGAAAACACCTAGAGTGCCCATTTTAATGTCAAAACCATCCATTCTTCTTAATGAAGCTTGTCAAGCGTAATTTACATTATAATAATTGGAAGGCATTTGAAATTGGGGGTCATTTGGCTAACGTTGTGTGGGGTAGGGCTGGTTCAAGTAATTAGTGGGCCCAGGAAATCTGGACCACGTCACGGCAGTGGAGCAGGGAGAGGTAAGTATTTCAACTTTGCAAGTGCTGTGATCCTGAGCAAGCAGGGGGGGCCCACTTGTTGGCATTGGCACTGGCACAGGGCCCCGCAAAGTACAGCGGTGTGTTTGCACGGCGGGGGCGCCTCCCACCGGCAGCAACACTTTTGCGTACTATGAGAGGCCCTGTGCCAGTGACGTCGCCAACTAGTATTCCTCCCCCCACCTGATGAAGGAACCTGCACTTTCATCTGCACCTTCCTCTTTGTCCCCGTGTAAGGTGGTATGGTTTGCGGGAAGAGCAACCTGACTTTCAGCAGGGTCACAATGTTGTTGTGTAGCATGCACGGGGAATGTTGCGTTATGGGTCAATATACCAGCAGACTCATCTATCACTGGCTGGGCAATGGGCACGATGAAGTGGAAACACAGATATAGGCCCAAAGAATAAAGTGGGCTAAATGCAGTTCAAAATTGGTAACACAGGAATAACCAGGGGGCATTGCAGTGGAGGACAACTGGAATGAGAGGCTGACACAGAGAGTAGGGCCAAATCAGTAAGTAGTCGAAATGCAGTTCAAAATTGGCAACCGTAGTAAACAGGCGGCACAGCTTTGTTCAGTGGAGGAGAACAGCAAGGAGTGGCAGACACCGATAGTAGGCCCCAACCCAACTAGTAGGCCAAATGCAGTCTAACATTAACAACTACTTAACGAGAGCCTGAAAATGGAATTTCAGGACAGGAAACCAGGAGAACAGCAAGGAGTGGCAGACACCGATAGTAGGCCCCAAACCAACTAGTACGCCAAATGCAGTTGTTCCATTTAACCACAATTTAATGAGAGCCTGAAGATAGAAGCTCGGGAAAGGCAACCTGGGGAACACCTTGGAGTGTAACACACCATCTCTCTCCACCCCATACCCATTTTGTAGGCCTAATGCAGTGTACTTTTCTACAACTACTAAACGAGAGTCGGAAGACCGAAGCAATGGCAAGGAAACCTGGGGAACACCTTGGAGTGTAACACACCATCTCTCTCCACCCCATACCCAATTTGTAGGCCTAATGCAGTGTAGTTTCCAAGAACTACTAAACGAGAGCCGGAAGATCGAAGCTCAAGAAAGGCAACCTGGGGAACACCTTGGAGTGTAACACACCCTCTCTCTACACCCCATACCCAATTTGAAGGCCTAATGCAGTGTAGTTTCCAAGAACTACTAAACGAGAGCCGGAAGATCGAAGCTCAGGAAAGGCAACCTGGGGAACACCTTGGAGTGTAACACACCCTCTCGCTACACCCCATACCCAATTTGAAGGCCTAATGCAGCGTAGTTTCCAACAACTACTAAACGAGAGCCGGAAGATCGAAGCTCAGGAAAGGCAACCTGGGGAACACCTTGGAGTGTAACAAACCCTCTCTCTACACCCCATACCCAATTTGTAGGCCTAATGCAGCGTAGTTTCCGACAACTACTAAACGAGAGCATGAAGATCGAAGCTCAGGAAAGACAACCTGGGGAACACCTTGGAGTGTAACACACCCTCTCTCTACACCCCATACCCAATTTGAAGGCCTAATGCAGTGTAGTTTCCAAGAACTACTAAACGAGAGCCGGAAGATCAAAGCTCAGGAAAGGCAACCTGGGGAACACCTTGGAGTGTAACAAACCCTCTCTCTACACCCCATACCCAATTTGTAGGCCTAATGCAGCGTAGCTTCCGACAACTACTAAACGAGAGCATGAAGATCGAAGCTCAGGAAAGGCAACCTGGGGAACACCTTGGAGTGTAACACACCCTCTCTCTACACCCCATACCCAATTTGAAGGCCTAATGCAGTGTAGTTTCCAAGAACTACTAAACGAGAGCCGGAAGATCGAAGCTCAGGAAAGGCAACCTGGGGAACACCTTGGAGTGTAACACACCCTCTCTCTCCACTCCATACCCATTTTGTAGGCCTAATGCAGTGTACTTTTCTACAACTACTAAACGAGAGTCGGAAGACCGAAGCAATGGCAAGGAAACCTGGGGAACACCTTGGAGTGTAACACACCATCTCTCTCCACCCCATACCCAATTTGTAGGCCTAATGCAGTGTAGTTTCCAAGAACTACTAAACGAGAGCCGGAAGATCGAAGCTCAGGAAAGGCAACCTGGGGAACACCTTGGAGTGGAACACACCATCTCTCTACACCCCATACCCAATTTGAAGGCCTAATGCAGCGTAGTTTCCAACAACTACTAAACGAGAGCCGGAAGATCGAAGCTCAGGAAAGGCAACCTGGGGAACACCTTGGAGTGGAACACACCATCTCTCTACACCCCATACCCAATTTGAAGGCCTAATGCAGCGTAGTTTCCAACAACTACTAAACGAGAGCCGGAAGATCGAAGCTCAGGAAAGGCAACCTGGGGAACACCTTGGAGTGTAACACAACGTCTCTCTATACCACGGAAGGGCTGATTCTTAGGAAGGAAGGCTGTTGGAAATAAGCATTGCGCGTCCGAGTTTGATTATATTCTTATTAGGTATATACTCACCCTCGGACGCGCCCTGCTTCTTTATTTGGAATGAATGTTTATTTGCAATGTGGTGTTGACTTTCTCTATTATTTTGGTAATTAATGATTTTATTATTTTCATTGTTTTGCATCTTCTCGGCAATAATATAAAGAAGACGCGACAGGACAACACTCGGTGGATGCCATATGTGTGTTTTCAATTTAAAAAACCTTTCAGTTAACTACTTGCAGGAGAAAGTAATTGTAGCTGGTGGCCATTTTTAGTACTGTACCAGATTTTAGTTGTGTGTTTGTTTTTAATGTTAAAATGTCTGCATTTGATATCTCACCAGTATTTTCTTTTTTATAAGCAAAATACTTTTTTTTTTATTTTATGATGTTGGTTCAAGGGGTACACGGGCAGCAGTAGACAGGTCAGTGGAGGCCTAGTGGAAGGAGGGACCGCAGACAGGCTTCGAAGCCCTAACATAATAAATTGGACTGGCTGTAGGCAATTTAAAATTGGTTCCAGGGGAACACGGGCAGCAGTAGACAGGTCAGTGGAGGCCTAGAGGAATGAGGGACCGCAGATGCGCCAATGTTTCCCCCATAACAAATTTGTAGGCCTAATGCAGTGTAGTTTCCAACAACTACTAAACGAGAGCCGGAATATCGAAGCTCAGGAAAGGCAACCTGGGGAACACCTTGGAGTGTAACACACCCTCTCTCTACACCCCATACCCAATTTGAAGGCCTAATGCAGTGTAGTTTCCAAGAACTACTAAACGAGAGCCGGAAGATCGAAGCTCAGGAAAGGCAACCTGGGGAACACCTTGGAGTGTAACACACCCTCTCTCTACACCCCATACCCAATTTGAAGGCCTAATGCAGCGTAGTTTCCAACAACTACTAAACGAGAGCCGGAAGATCGAAGCTCAGGAAAGGCAACCTGGGGAACACCTTGGAGTGTAACAAACCCTCTCTCTACACCCCATACCCAATTTGTAGGCCTAATGCAGCGTAGTTTCCGACAACTACTAAACGAGAGCATGAAGATCGAAGCTCAGGAAAGGCAACCTGGGGAACACCTTGGAGTGTAACACACCCTCTCTCTACACCCCCATACCCAATTTGAAGGCCTAATGCAGTGTAGTTTCCAAGAACTACTAAACGAGAGCCGGAAGATCGAAGTTCAGGAAAGGCAACCTGGGGAACACCTTGGAGTGTAACACACCCTCTCGCTACACCCCATACCCAATTTGAAGGCCTAATGCAGCGTAGTTTCCAACAACTACTAAACGAGAGCCGGAAGATCGAAGCTCAGGAAAGGCAACCTGGGGAACACCTTGGAGTGTAACAAACCCTCTCTCTACACCCCATACCCAATTTGTAGGCCTAATGCAGCGTAGTTTCCGACAACTACTAAACGAGAGCATGAAGATCGAAGCTCAGGAAAGGCAACCTGGGGAACACCTTGGAGTGTAACACACCCTCTCTCTATACCCCATACCCAATTTGAAGGCCTAATGCAGTGTAGTTTCCAAGAACTACTAAACGAGAGCCGGAAGATCGAAGCTCAGGAAAGGCAACCTGGGGAACACCTTGGAGTGTAACACACCCTCTCTCTCCACCCCATACCCATTTTGTAGGCCTAATGCAGTGTACTTTTCTACAACTACTAAACGAGAGTCGGAAGACCGAAGCAATGGCAAGGAAACCTGGGGAACACCTTGGAGTGTAACACACCATCTCTCTCCACCCCATACCCAATTTGTAGGCCTAATGCAGTGCAGTTTCCAAGAACTACTAAACGAGAGCCGGAAGATCGAAGTTCAGGAAAGGCAACCTGGGGAACACCTTGGAGTGTAACACACCCTCTCTCTACACCCCATACCCAATTTGAAGGCCTAATGCAGTGTAGTTTCCAAGAACTACTAAACGAGAGCCGGAAGATCGAAGCTCAGGAAAGGCAACCTGGGGAACACCTTGGAGTGTAACACACCCTCTCGCTACACCCCATACCCAATTTGAAGGGCTAATGCAGCGTAGTTTCCAACAACTACTAAACGAGAGCATGAAGATCGAAGCTCAGGAAAGGCAACCTGGGGAACACCTTGGAGTGTAACACACCCTCTCTCTACACCCCATACCCAATTTGAAGGCCTAATGCAGTGTAGTTTCCAAGAACTACTAAATGAGAGCCGGAAAATCGAAGCTCAGGAAAGGCAACCTGGGGAACACCTTGGAGTGGAACACACCATCTCTCTACACCCCATACCCAATTTGAAGGCCTAATGCAGCGTAGTTTCCAACAACTACTAAACGAGAGCCGGAAGATCGAAGCTCAGGAAAGGCAACCTGGGGAACACCTTGGAGTGGAACACACCATCTCTCTACACCCCATACCCAATTTGAAGGCCTAATGCAGCGTAGTTTCCAACAACTACTAAACGAGAGCCGGAAGATCGAAGCTCAGGAAAGGCAACCTGGGGAACACCTTGTAGTGTAACACAACGTCTCTCTACACCACCGAAGGGCTGATTCTTAGGAAGGAAGGCTGTTGGAAATAAGCATTGCGCGTCCGAGGGTGATTATATTCTTATTAGGTATATACTCACCCTCGGACGCGCCCTGCTTCTTTATTTGGAATGAATGTTTATTTGCAATGTGGTGTTGACATTCTCTATTATTTTGGTAATTAATGATTTTATTATTTTCATTGTTTTGCATCTTCTCGGCAATAATATAAAGAAGACGCGACAGGACAACACTCGGTGGATGCCATATGTGTGTTTTCAATTTAAAAAACCTTTCAGTTAACTACTTGCAGGAGAAAGTAATTGTAGCTGGTGGCCATTTTTAGTACTGTACCAGATTTTAGTTGTGTGTTTGTTTTTAATGTTAAAATGTCTGCATTTGATATCTCTCCAGTATTTTCTTTTTTGTAAGCAAAATACTTATTTTTATATTTTCTGATGTTGGTTCCAGGGGTACACGGGCAGCAGTGCCCTGGTCAGTGTAGTAGTAGTTGAAAGAATGGACCGCAGACAGGCATCGAAGGCCTAAAATAAAAAAATTGGGCTGGCTGTAGGCAATTTTAAATTGGTTCCAGGGGTACACGGGCAGCAGTGGTGTGGTCAGTGGAGGCCTAGTGGAAGGAGTGACCGCAGACAGGCATCGAAGGCCTAAAATAATAACACATGGCTGTAGGCAATTTTAAATTGGTTCCAGGGGTACACGGGCAGCAGTGACCTGGTCAGTGTAGTAGTAGTTGAAAGAATGGACCGCAGACAGGCATCGAAGGCCTAAAATAATAACACATGGCTGTAGGCAATTTTAAATTGGTTCCAGGGGTACACGGACAGCAGTGGTGTGGTCAGTGGAGGCCTAGTGGAAGGAGTGACCACAGACAGGCATCGAAGGCCTAACATAACAAAAATGTCAATACAATGGTATTGTCAGTGGCAGGCATTGAAGGATGTCAGCGCATAGACTAAACATTGGTGGAGCTGTGAGATAATTTTGCAAGTGGTAGAGCACTGTTTGAGCTGGGGTGGGGGGAAACTGTCTTGTGGCCGGCGGTACAGGCCCAGGGCCCCTCATATTACAACGGTGTGTCTGACGTTGGGTGCGCACCACCACCGCCAGAGACACTTTATTGTACTAGGAGGGACCCAGTGGCAGTGCCGTCGACCAAAAGCGGGCTCACCCACCTCTTCAGACAAACTGCACTCTCACGGGTGCTGTCGCCAAGTGTCGATACCACGGCCCCGTGTGGGGAATTTGGCCATTTAGTGAGGTGTAAACATGTCGTATGCTGGACAATCAGGTGCTGAAAATTACGAGATTGGAAAAGGCATTCAGAATAGTCCACAGGCAAGACCTTTTCATAGGAAAGCTAGGTGTCAGCCGGGCAAGGTGGGGCAAAAGATTTCGAAATCCAGTTGTGGTTCATTTTAATGAAGGTTAGATCATCTACATTTTGGGTAGCCAGACGAGTCCTTTTTTCTGTTAGTATTGAACCTGCAGCACTGAATACTCTTTCTGATAGGACACTAGCTGCCGGGCAAGCAAGCTCCTGCAATGCATATTCTGCCAATTCTGGCCAGGTGTCTAATTTTGATGCCCAGTAATCAAATGGGAATGACGGTTGAGGGAGAACATCGATAAGGGATGAAAAATAGTTTGTAACCATACTGGACAAATGTTGTCTCCTGTCACTTTGAATTGATGCTGCAGTACCTGTCCTGTCTGCGGTCATAGCAAAATCACTCCACAACCTGGTCAGAAAACCCCTCTGGCCAACGCCACTTCTGATTTCTGCCCCTCTAACTCCTCTGGTCTGCTGGCCCCTGCAGCTCGTGTGAGAACGATCACGGGCGCTGTGTGCAGGGAATGCCAGAAGCAAACGGTCAACAAGAGTTGATTGTTTGGTTGCTAATATTAGTTCCAAGTTCTCATGTGGCATTATATTTTGCAATTTGCCTTTATAGCGAGGATCAAGGAGGCAGGCCAACCAGTAATCGTCATCATTCATCATTTTAGTTATGCGTGTGTCCCTTTTGAGGATACGTAAGGCATAATCCGCCATGTGGGCCAAAGTTCCAGTTCTCAAATCTGCGGTTGTGCTTGGTTGAGGGGCAGTTTCAGGCAAATCAACGTCACTTGTGTCCCTCAAAAAACCAGAACCCGGCCTTGCCGCGCCACCAATTTCCAGTGGCCCCGGAAAAGCTTCCTCATTAAAAATATAATCATCCCCATCATCCTCCTCGTCCTCCTCCTCCTCTTCGCCCGCTACCTCGTCCTGTACACTGCCCTGGCCAGACAATGGCTGACTGTCATCAAGGCTTTCCTCTTCCTCAGCTGCAGACGCCTGATCCTTTATGTGCGTCAAACTTTGCATCAGCAGACGCATTAGGGGGATGCTCATGCTTATTATGGCGTTGTCTGCACTAACCAGCCGTGTGCATTCCTCAAAACACTGAAGGACTTGACACATGTCTTGAATCTTCGACCACTGCACACCTGACAACTCCATGTCTGCCATCCTACTGCCTGCCCGTGTATGTGTATCCTCCCACAAAAACATAACAGCCCACCTCTGTTCACACAGTCTCTGAAGCATGTGCAGTGTTGAGTTCCACCTTGTTGCAACGTCTATGATTAGGCGATGCTGGGGAAGGTTCAAAGAACGCTGATAGGTCTGCATACGGCTGGAGTGTACGGGCGAACGGCGGATATGTGAGCAAAGTCCATGCACTTTGAGGAGCAGGTCGGATAACCCCGGATAACTTTTCAGGAAGCACTGCACCACCAGGTTTAAGGTGTGAGCCAGGCAAGGAATGTGTTTCAGTTGGGAAAGGGAGATGGCAGCCATGAAATTCCTTCCGTTATCACTCACTACCTTGCCTGCCTCAAGATCTACAGTGCCCAGCCACGACTGCGTTTCTTTCTGCAAGAACTCGGACAGAACTTCCGCGGTGTGTCTGTTGTCGCCCAAACACTTCATAGCCAATACAGCCTGCTGACGTTTGCCAGTAGCTGCCCCATAATGGGAGACCTGGTGTGCAACAGTGGCAGCTGCGGATGGAGTGGTTGTGCGACTGCGGTGTGTGGACGAGCTCTCGCTTCTGCAGGAGGACGAAGAGGAGGAGGAGGGGGTGCGAACGGCTACAGCCAATTGTTTCCTAGACCGTGGGCTAGGCAGAACTGTCCCAAACTTGCTGTCCCCTGTGGACCCTGCATCCACCACATTTAACCAGTGTGCCGTGATGGACACGTAACGTCCCTGGCCATGCCTACTGGACCATGCATCTGTTGTCAGGTGCACCTTTGTGCTCACAGATTGCCTGAGTGCATGGACAATGCGCTCTTCAACATGCTGGTGGAGGGCTGGGATGGCTTTTCTGGAAAAAAAGTGTCGACTGGGTAGCTCGTAGCGTGGTACAGCGTAGTCCATCAGGGCTTTGAAAGCTTCGCTTTCAACTATCCGGTAGGGCATCATCTCTAACGAGATTAGTCTAGCTATGTGGGCGTTCAAACCCTGTGTACGCGGATGCGAGGCTAAGTACTTCCTTTTTCTAACCATAGTCTCATGTAGGGTGAGCTGGACTGGAGAGCTGGAGATCGTGGAACTAGCGGGGGTGCTGGTGGACATGGCAGACTGAGAGACGGTGGGAGATGGTATTGTTGCCACCGGTGCCCTAGATGCAGTGTTTCCTACTACGAAACTGGTGATTCCCTGACCCTGACGGCTTTGGCCTGGCAAAGAAACCTGCACAGATACTGCAGGTGGTGCGGAAAATGGTGGCCCTACACTGCCGGAAGGGATGTTGCGTTGCTGACTAGCTTCATTGGCCGAGGGTGCTACAACCTTAAGGGACGTTTGGTAGTTAGTCCAGGCTTGCAAATGCATGGTGGTTAAATGTCTATGCATGCAACTTGTATTGAGACTTTTCAGATTCTGTCCTCTGCTTAAGGTAGTTGAACATTTTTGACAGATGACTTTGCGCTGATCAATTGGATGTTGTTTAAAAAAATGCCAGACTGCACTCTTTCTAGCATCGGATACCTTTTCAGGCATTGCAGACTGAGCTTTAACCGGATGGCCACGCTGTCCTCCAACAGGTTTTAGCTTTGCCACGCGTTTTGGGAAAGATACGGGCCCGGCAGATGGAACCTGTTGCGATGTTGATGCCTGCTGCGGCCCCTCCTCCTCCGCTTCAGAACTGCTGCCGCCTTCACCCTGTTCCCCCAATGGCTGCCAATCGGGGTCAAGAACTGGGTCATCTATTACCTCTTCTTGTAGCTCGTGTGCAACTTCGTCTGTGTCACCGTGGCGGTCGGTGGTATAGCGTTCGTGATGGGGCAACATAGTCTCATCAGGGTCTGATTCTTGATCAGCACCCTGCGATGGCAATGTTGTGGTCTGAGTCAAAGGACCAGGATAGTAGTCTGGCTGTGGCTGTGCATCAGTGCACTCCATGTCAGATTCAACTTGTAATGGGCATGGACTGTTAACTGCTTCACTTTCTAAGCCAGGGACGGTATGTGTAAAGAGCTCCATGGAGTAACCCGTTGTGTCGCCTGCTGCATTCTTCTCTGTTGTTGTTTTTGCTGAAGAGGACAAGGAAGCGACTTGTCCCTGACCGTGAACATCCACTAACGACGCGCTGCTTTGACATTTACCAGTTTCACGAGAGGAGGCAAAAGAGCTAGAGGCTGAGTCAGCAAGATAAGCCAAAACTTGCTCTTGCTGCTCCGGCTTTAAAAGCGGTTTTCCTACTCCCAGAAAAGGGAGCGTTCGAGGCCTTGTGTAGCCAGACGACGAACCTGGCTCCACAGCTCCAGACTTAGGTGCAATATTTTTTTTCCCACGACCAGCTGATGCTCCACCACTACCACTACCCTCATTACCAGCTGACAATGAACGCCCCCGGCCACGACCTCTTCCACCAGACTTCCTCATTGTTTTAAAAACGTTAACAAACGAACGGTATTTGTTGCTGTCACACAACTTACACGGTGAGCTATAACTTCAGTATGATTTAGCTACCCCTTTACAGGTGGGTGAGACCACAACGAAAATCAGCCACAATGTTACACACTCTGTTGTTGTTGGCAACAAATGAGATGGCACACACGCAGGACTGTCACTGAAGCGCAAATGTAAATATTTATCTCCCACTGATTTGTGTTTGTTTTTTTTAAAAGGGAGACTTCAGAAAAAAAAAATTAAAAAAAAATTATTTTTTACAGAAGAATTTATAAAACAAATAAAATGAAATGATTGTTTCAGGGAGAATTTAGGAAAAAAAAATAAATAAAAAGGCTTTGTAGGGCCCACTGAGTGAGAGAGGACGCACACAGGAGTCAGGAGTGGCACACAAGCCCAGAGGCCAATATTAATCTCCCACCGATTGATTTAGTTATTTTTTTTGGTAGATTTTGGAACCCAAATCAAGCAAAAAAATTAATAGGCTTTCTATGGCCCACAATTGGGGAGAGAGAGAGATGGCACACCCAGGAGTCAAGACTGGCACACAAGCAGAAGGGGCAATGTGAATCTCCCATAGATTTTTTTTTTTTTTCAGGGAGACTTGAGAGAAAAAAAAATACAAAAAAAATGATTTTTTTCAGGAATAATTTAGAAACCAAAGAAAATAAAATGATTGTTTCAGGGAGAATTTAGAAAACAAATAAAACAAAAAATAGGCTTTCTAGGGCCCACTGAGTGACAGATGACGCACACAGGAGTCAGGAGTGGCACACAAGCCCAGAGGCCAATATTAATCTCCCACTGATTGATTTAGTGATTTTTTTCAGGTAGATTTTGGAACCCAAATCAAGCAAAAAAATTAATAGGCTTTCTATGGCCCACTGAGTGAGAGATGGCACACACAGGAGTAAGGAGTGGCACACAAGCCCTGAGGCCAATATTTTTCTCCCACTGATTGATTGATTGATTTTTTCAGGTAGAATTAGGAACCAAAATCAACCCAAAAAATAAATAGGCTTTCTATGGCCCACTATTTTTTGAGAGAGATGGCACGCTCAGGACTGGCACACAAGCCCAGAGGCCAATATTAATCTCCCACTTTTTTTTTTTTCCAGGGAAAATTTATAAACCCAATAAAAAAAAAAAAAAAAAATAGGCTTTCTATGGCCCACTATCTGAGAGAGAGAGATGGCACGCTTAGGACTGGCACACAAGCCCAAAGGCCAATATTAATCTCCCACTGATTGATTGATTGATTTTTTCAGGTAGAATTATGAACCCAAATCAACCAAAAAAATAAATAGGCTTTCTATGGCCCACTATTTGTGAGAGAGATGGCACGCTCAGGACTGGCACACAAGCCCAGAGGCCAATATTAATCTCCCACTTTTTTTTTTTTCCAGGGAAAATTTATAAACCCAATAAAATAATAAAAAAATAGGCTTTCTATGGCCCACTATCTGAGAGAGAGAGAGATGGCACGCTTAGGACTGGCACACAAGCCCAAAGGCCAATATTAATCTCCCACTGATTGATTTATTGATTTTTTCAGGTAGAATTTAGAACCCAAATCAAGCAAAAAAATTAATAGGCTTTCTATGGCCCACTGAGTGAGAGATGGCACACACAGGAGTAAGGAGTGGCACACAAGCCCTGAGGCCAATATTTTTCTCCCACTGATTGATGTTGTGATTTTTTCTGGTAGATTTTGGAACCCAAATCAAGCAAAAAAATAAATAGGCTTTCTATGGCCCACTGAGTGAGAGATGACACAGACAGAGATGGCACTCTAGCAGAAATGTCAATCTTAATCTCCCACAAAAAAAAAAAAAAAAAAAAAGGAACTGTCCTTCAATTACTATCTCCCTGCAGTAATCTCAGCCAGGTATGGCAGGCAGCAATAAGGAGTGGACTGATGCACAAATTAAATAAAAAGTGTGGACAAACAAACAAGATAGCTGTGCAGAAAGGAAGGAACAAGAGGATTTGTGCTTTGAAAAAAGCAGTTGCTTTGCACAGCGGCGTACACACAGCAATGCAGCTATCAGGGAGCCTTCTAGGGCAGCCCAATGAGCTACAGCGCTGAGGAAAAAAAAAAAAAAAAAGGAGCTTCCACTGTCCCTGCACACCGAAGGTGGTGTTGGGCAGTGGAAATCGCTACAGCACAAGCGGTTTTGTGGTTAATGGACCCTGCCTAACGCTATCCCTGCTTCTGACGAAGCGGCAGCAACCTCTCCCTAAGCTCAGATCAGCAGCAGTAACATGGCGGTCGGCGGGAACTCCCCTTTATAGCCCCTGTGACGCCGCAGACAGCAAGCCAATCACTGCAATGCCCTTCTCTAAGATGGTGGGGACCAGGACCTATGTCATCACGCTGCCCACACTCTGCGTTTACCTTCATTGGCTGAGAAATGGCGCTTTTCGCGTCATTGAAACGCGACTTTGGCGCGAAAGTCGCGTACCGCATGGCCGACCACGCACAGGGGTCGGATCGGGTTTCATGAAACTCGACTTCGCCAAAAGTCGGCGACTTTTGAAAATGTTCGACCCGTTTCGCTCAACCCTAGTCATCGGGCAACCTGCACTCCATCTTACCAGAATCAATAAGAATCCCAAGAAAACTTAAAACCGTACATGGGCCCTCTGTTTTCTCCTGCGCCAAAGGGACCCCGAAATGCCCGGCCACCCATTCCATGGTGGCCAATAAATTGCCGCACACCGCCGAGTCTGGAGGACCCACAAACAAAAAATCATCCAAGTAATGAATGACCGAAGGAACATCAGAAACGTCTCTAACCACCCATTCCAAAAATGTACTGAAAGTTTCAAACAACGAGCAGGAAATCGAACAGCCCATCGGCAAACACCTATCTAAATAAAAACCTCCATTCCAAAAGCAACCTAGCAACGGAATGCTCTCCGGATGCACCGGCAGAAGCCGAAAGGCAGACTCGATGTCTGTCTTTGCCATCAAGGCCCCCGCTCCGTACATACGAACCCACTCCACTGCCGCATCGAACGACGTATACACAACCGAACATAATTCCTCTGCAATGCCATCGTTAACAGAACAACCTTTTGGGTACGACAGATGCTGAATTAAACGAAACTTATTCGGCTCCTTCTTGGGCACCACTCCCAATGGAGAAACAATCACCCCTTCCATAGGCAGCGAACCAAACGGGCCCGCCATTCTCCCTAACTCCACCTCTTTTGCTAACTTACATGAAACAACATCCGCATGTAAACTTGCTGACCTCAGATTCTTTGTAGAAAAAGGGACCGCATGATTCGGGCGAGGAATCCTAAAACCTTCAGCAAAACCATCCCTATTAATCGCCGCCTTCAACCGGTCTGGGTATCTACTTAGATAAGGGGCCATCTTTTGAAGCCTCACCGGCATCAACCCCATGACCGCTACCCACCCCTGGCTTGCCCCTTGCTTTTCTGAAACATTTTGAAGGCCCGTGTGAGGCTCCGCTACAATGGGAGCATACGTGCTTAAACCTACAGGTATTGCCATACTTGCACTGGCCGTCATTGAACTGCCAGCACGTGCCCCTTTTTTCTTTAGCCCCCTGTGACCCCTGTCCTCCTCCCCCTTGTCCGGACTGCTGACTATTACCCCCCCCGCCCCCCTGAAAGGACTGCCCGTACCGCACAGGGGCCATCACCTGCAGCCACAATCCAATATCTTTTTGATCCCATTTTATTTCGGGCCTCACCGCCTTCCGCTGCCTGAATTGTTCATCGTACCGCAGCCAAGCCTGGCCTCCATACGTTCCTCCCCGATAGAATCAAAATAACAGAAAAGACCCGAGCAATTCTCCGGGAATTTTTCTCCTATCACTCTGGCCAAGATAGCAAAAGCCTGCTGCCAATTTACAAACGTCTGAGGGATCAAGCGCCAACGCCTTTTTTCCTCCTCCTCCTTTTTGCTATCATCCTTCTTCCCTTTGTCCAAATTAAATTTCTCCAAAGGGAGGAGGGAGAAAATCTCCACAAATTCGTCCTTCCAAATCCTCTCCTTCACCTCTTTCTTTAAATGGGCACCGAGGGGACCCTCAAAGCACACATAAACTTCCCCTTTTGCCCGATCGTCCAGCTTCACCTCATCCTTCTTACCCGTCTCCGTTTGAACCGAGACTGACACCCCAGCTGCCTGATCCGACGCAGCAGCCCCAGACCCCACTAAAACACCAGGGACCCCTCCCCCGGCTACGTTACCAGAATCCACCAACCAAGCCCCAGCGGGTGACCCTCCCACACTGCTTGCTGCCCCCGCATCCAATCTCCTCAAAATGTGCGACATGCCCGCCAAAAGTTCTCTAACTCCAGGAAAACCTGAACCGGCCTCCCCTACCCCCTCCGCTAACCCCGCCGAACCCGGCACCAAAATAGGACTAGACATATACTCACGAGGCTGCGCAGGTGCTGTGTCCCCACCAGCCGTGTCTCCGGAATCCCGCTGCTCACCCTCGTCTGGATGCTCGCTCCCAGATCCAGGGTCGTCGCTGCCACTGAGGTGCCCCAGGCCCGCGCCCCTGGCCTCCACGTCACCAGGGGGGACCGAGACTGGCGATACACTCCTGTTGCTGGACCTCCTGGCGGATCTTGACCTGACGGCTGTTTGTAATCCACCTCGGCCTCCTGGCCTACTTGCCCGACCGGCACCTGCCCCACGACCACCACGTCCCGGGCCCAGCTGAACCACCGATGCCAGCCTGCCCGTCGCCCTGCTCTGTCGTCCGGTGCCTCTGCCAGGCCCACCTGGGGAAGGTGAGCCCGCCGCTGCTCCGTAACTCCCCTTCACTGCTGGCGTCTCTGGACTCCTGGCTCCTCCTGTTGTTGCCGCCGCTGACCGCGCTGTAATTCGGCTGTTCCTGGCGCCGCTGGGGGGCGCCGCACTTCCCCTCGATCCCGGACTAGGCCGCACTTCCTGTGCGGCCCTCACCGCTGGCACTGCTGTACTCCCGTCTCCTCCTGCTGCTGCCGCCGCTGTCCGCGCCGTGGTCCGGCTACTTCTGGCACCGCTAGAGGGCGCCGCACTGCCGCTCGCTCCCGGACTTCCGTTGCGGCCCTGGCATCGGGCCGCGCCTGGCTGGTCCCCGCTCCACGCCGCCGACTCGCGCCGGCAGAGCCGCCGGGTGGATTCCTGCCGGATGGGGGAGCGGGCTGGATGGTCGCGCCGCGTCCCGCAGCCCCCGCAGGGTCCCAGGAGGGGCTCCGCGGCCTGCGCCTGCCGCGCGGTGCCATATCAGGGGACAACCTTTCTGGGGGCCGGGTCCTCCTGGTCCTGCTGCCCCGGCTCCCGCAGTCGCCCAGCAGCCTGGTGAGCTGCTCCTCCAGCCATCCATCGCTCCTGGACCTGGATTCCCTGCGCAGCTGCTCCACGAGGCTGTCTATGGAGGCCATGGTGAGTAGCTGCACACGTCTTCTCTCCTCTTGATTCACCTCACAAGTGATCCTTCCCGCACTTTTTCGGCCCCCGCCTCCTTCTTCCACTGAAAACACCCCCCTACTCAAAATTCCCACCAATCCCCTTGCGATCCTTGTTTTTTATTCAAAATTAATTCCAAAACCCCCTTCTCGGCCACGCAGTCATGTGGGGGCTTCCATCAAGCTACGCCCATTACAGCCCCCCTTCTGGAGAGAGTTTATCTTCCCTCCACTTCCAATACCGCCTTGGAATATCAACCCTGTCTGGAATAGTTGTGGACACCTGTCGTGCGTTATGGAATGTACTCCGTGAGGAGTTTATACCAGTACCCACCATGGACATGTGGCGTGAAATTTCCGATAAATTTTTGAATGTGTGTGATTTCCCCAACTGTTTAGAGGCGGTGGATGGAAAGCACATCCGCATTGTCAAACCTGCCAGAACCTGATCGGAGTTTTTTAACTACAAAAAATATTTTTCGGTAGTGCTCATGGCAATAGCGGATGCGGAGTGTCGCTTCATCGCTGTGGACATTGGAGCTTTTGGCCGTGGCAATGATTCCCAGACTTTCAAGAGCTCGGATATGGGCCATCGGGTGTATGGCAACAATTTTATTTTCCCCCTCCACAGCCTCTCCTCAACACTCAAGGCCCACCGCTGCCATTTGTTATGGTTGGGGATGAGGCCTTCCAGATGTGTGAAAATCTCCTGAAGCCATATTCTAGTCAGGACTTGGACCACACTAGAAGGATCTTCAACTAGAGACTGACCAGGGCCCAAAGAACAGTAGAGTGCACCTTTGGCATTCTGGTTGCTAAATGGCGCATTCTTGCAACAGCCATAAATCTAAAAGTGGAAACAGTGAACGAGGTGGTCAAAGCCTGTGTGGTTCTCCACAATTACTATGGAGCGACCCCACATTGAACTGGATGAACCAGTTGCACACTCACTGCCTGATTTTCAGCATCACCCGATGCGGTCAACTGCAGCCGTTGGTCTTATGCGGGACCAATTTGCGGCTTATTTTGTTTCCGATATTGGACGGGTGTCATGGCAGGACAATGTTGTGTAAATGTCCTGTTGTATGTTTATCTTTACCAATTATTATATACTGATAAAAATATTTCAAATTAATAAACTTGAGTGTTGGTTGTGTTGACCGTGTCTCCTATCTTTTTCCTCTCTAAACAAAGGTTTACCAAAGACGGTCAGTAGATAGTTATCAACTCAATAGGTCAGGTGTCTTAACTTATGAGTTTTTGGACACCTGACCTGTTCAGTAAAGTACTGAACTTGATTTCCACCATTTTCTCTTTGTACTGTCACACTAGGTACAAAAAAAGAGTATGGAAATAACTGTTATATTTTTTGGGCCAACTCATATCTGTATACTAAAGACACACGTATAGATGTAGTCTTGTATTTTAAACTACTGGAGATATGTTTTGGCCCAAAGAATAAGTGTGTGGCGAAGTTTATTGGTGTGTATTGATGGTGGTGATAGACACAATAAACCAAACATAATTGTGGCAAATTAACATTTTTTTATTTAGTTAACAAACAAATTTAAAAATTTATTTTTTGGTACCGCGACGGGTTGTACCGCGACGGCTTGGGGTAGAGTGACGTAAACGGGGGGTGTTAAGAACTGAAGCCTGGCTCACCATGGAGGAGGCAGAGGTGGCAGGAGAAGGGGCAATGAAACTGGAAGGGTCTGGAAGTTCGGGGATGGGGCTTAACACATGAGAGGCACTGGAAGGGTGAGGCAAAACTGACAATACAGACACATCGGTAGGTGATGGGGGAGGAATACTAAGAGTTTTTTTGTTTTTTATGGGTTTTCGGAGTTTTCTTTTGTGCTTTCCTGGTAGGGGGACGTCTTGGTGGGCTCATATGTTGTTGTGTGGTGGCGGGAGACACATCAGGGTCTGGCTCTACTATCTCACAGTCCATTTCGATTGTGGATCGCTCGGCCACGCCAGAGTCCAACTGCATCGTAGTGGGGGGGAAACATAAAGCCCTGCCAGTGTCCTGGTGCATTGTTGGGGGGAACATAAACCCCTCCCAGGGTCCTGCTGCGTAGCTGGAGGAGGGTAACATAATTCCCTCCCAGGGTCCTGCTGGTGGGGGGGAACATAAAGCCCTGCCAGGGTCCTGCTGCATCGGGGTGGGTCCTGCCCGGAAAGCCATGCCTGGGTCCTGCTGCATCGGGGGGGCAGTCTGATACGCCATGCCTGGGTCCTGCTGCATCGGGGGGGCGGTCCTATACGCCATGCCTGGGTCCTGCTGCATCAGGGGGTGTCCTGCCGGAAAGCCATGCCTGGGTGTTGTGAATGCCGCTCTTGGGCTCCCTCCGGTGGTTGTAAGTGGCACTTTTGTGAGTTCTGCTCTTGGGCTCCCTCTTGTGGTTTCTAGTGGTATGGCTGCTCCTTGGAGTTAGCTGTCTTCAGCTGCCTCCACTTATCGTCTCTTCTGCTCTGCTATTTAGGTCTGGCTCTTTCTTCAGCCAGTGCCACTTGTAAATGGTTCCTGGTTGGATTCACATCTTTTTGGAGTTCCCTGTTATCCTGACCAGTTCAGCAAAGCTAAGTTTTTGCTTGCTCTTTTCTGTCCATAGATTGTGGACTTATCCATTCTGTGCTTTCTATGTTTGTCCAGCTTATCAGTGTGAATTAATTCTGTCTTGCTGGAAGCTCTGGGAGGCAGATTTGCCCTCCACACCTTTAGTCAGGTGTGGAGCCCATTTGGGCTCTCTAATGCTCCATCTGTGTTCCAGTCTTTCATGCATGATATTTTCCGCAATTATCTTGATAAATTTGTGGTCGTATATGTGGATGATATTTTGATTTTTTCCGATGATTGGGAGTCTCATGTGAAGCAGGTCAGGATGGTGTTCCAGATCCTTCGTGATAATGCTTTATTTGTGAAGGGGTCTAAGTGCCTATTCGGAGTTCAGAAGGTCTCTTTTTTGGGTTTTATTTTTTCTGCCTCGTCTATAGAAATGGATCCTGTTAAGGTCCAAGCTATTCATGACTGGATCCAACCCACATCTGTGAAGGGTCTTCAAAAATTTTTGGGCTTTGCTAATTTCTATCGCCGTTTCATTGCCAACTTTTCCAGTGTGGTTAAGCCCCTTACTGATTTGACGAAGAAAGGCGCTGATGTGACGAATTGGTCCTCTGAGGCTGTTGAGGCCTTTCAGGAGCTTAAACGCCGATTTACTTCTGCCCCTGTGTTGGGTCAGCCGGATGTTTCTCTTCCTTTTCAGGTTGAGGTCGATGCTTCTGAGATTGGGGCAGGGGCCGTTTTGTCTCAGAGGGAGTCTGATGGTTCTTTGATGAAACCGTGTGCTTTTTTTTCCAGAAAGTTTTCGCCTGCGGAATGCAATTATGATGTCGGCAATCGGGAGTTGTTGGCTATGAAGTGGGCGTTTGAGGAGTGGCGACATTGGCTTGAGGGAGCTAAACACCGTGTTGTGGTCCTGACCGATCATTAGAATCTGATTTACCTCGAGTCGGCCAAGCGGCTGAATCCTAGACAGGCTCGATGATCCCTGTTTTTCTCCCATTTTGATTTTGTGGTCTCGTATCTTCCGGGATCTAAGAATGTTAAGGCTGATGCCCTCTCTAGGAGTTTTTCGCCTGATTCTCCTGGAGTCCTTGAGCCGGTTGGCATTCTTAAGGAGGGGGTGATTCTTTCTGCTATCTCCCCTGATTTGCGGCGGGTGCTTCAGGAATTTCAGGCTGATAGGCCTGACCGCTGTCCAGTGGGGAAGCTGTTTGTTCCTGATAGATGGACAAGTAAGGTAATTTCTGAGGTTCATTGTTCTGTGTTGGCTGGTCATCCTGGGATCTTTGGTACCAGAGATTTGGTTGCTAGGTCCTTTTGGTGGCCTTCCTTGTGCGTGCTTTTGTGCAGTCCTGTGGGACTTGCGCCCGGGCCAAGCCTTGCTGTTCCCGCGCTAGTGGGTTGCTTTTGCCTTTGCCGGTCCCTGAAAGGCCCTGGACGCATATTTCCATGGATTTTATTGTGGATCTTCCTGTTTCCCAGAAGATGTCTGTTATCTGGGTTGTTTGTGACCGGTTCTCTAAAATGGTCCATCTGGTACCTTTGCCTAAGTTGCCTTCCTCCTCAGATCTGGTTCCATTATTTTTTCAGCATGTGGTTCGTTTGCATGGCATTCCGGAGACTATTGTGTCTGACAGAGGTTCTCAGTTCGTCTCTAGATTTTGGCGGGCCTTTTGGGCTAGGATGGGCATTGATTTGTCTTTTTCTTCGGCGTTTCTTCCTCAGACTAATGGCCAAACTGAGCGAACTAATCAGACCTTGGAGACCTATTTGAGATGCTTTGTGTCTGCTGATCAGGATGATTGGGTGTCTTTCTTGCCGTTGGCCGAGTTTGCCCTTAATAATCGGGCTAGTTTGGCTACTTTGGTTTCACATTTCTTTTGTAATTTTGGTTTTCATCCTCGTTTTTCTTCTGGGCAGGTTGAGCCTTCTGATTGTCCTGGTGTTGATTCTGTGGTGGACAGGCTGCAGCAGATTTGGACTCATGTGGTGGACAATTTGACGTTGTCTCAGGAAAGGGCTCAACGTTTTGCTAACCGCCGTCGGTGTGTTGGTCCCCGGCTTCGTGTGGGGGATTTGGTTTGGTTGTCTTCTCGTCATGTTCCTATGAAGGTTTCTTCTCCTAAGTTTAAGCCTCGGTTTATTGGTCCTTATAAAATTTCTGAAATTATTAATCCGGTGTCTTTTCGTTTGGCTCTTCTAGCCTCTTTTGCCATTCATAATGTTTTCCATAGATCTTTGTTGCGGAGATATGTGGTGCCCGTTGTTCCCTCGGTTGACCCTCCTGCCCCTGTGTTGGTTGAGGGAGAGTTGGAATATGAGGTTGAGAAGATTTTGGATTCTCGTTTTTCGAGGCGGAGGCTTCAGTATCTTGTCAAGTGGAATGGTTATGGCCAGGAGGATAATTCTTGGGTTGTTGCCTCCAATGTCCATGCCGCCGATTTGGTTCGTGCTTTTCACTTGGCTCATCCTGATCGGCCTGGGGGCTCTGGTGAGGGTTCGGTGACCTCTCCTCAAGGGAGGGGTACTGTTGTGAATTCCGCTCTTGGGCTCCCTCCGGTGGTTGTAAGTGGCACTTTTGTGAGTTCTGCTCTTGGGCTCCCTCTTGTGGTTTCTAGTGGTATGGCTGCTCCTTGGAGTTAGCTGTCTTCAGCTGCCTCCACTTATCGTCTCTTCTGCTCTGCTATTTAGGCCTGGCTCTTTCTTCAGCCAGTGCCACTTGTAAATGGTTCCTGGTTGGATTCACATCTCTTTGGAGTTCCCTGTTATCCTGACCAGTTCAGCAAAGCTAAGTTTTTGCTTGCTCTTTATGTCCATAGATTGTGGACTTATCCATTCTGTGCTTTCTATGTTTGTCCAGCTTATCAGTGTGAATTAATTATGTCTTGCTGGAAGCTCTGGGAGGCAGATTTGCCCTCCATACCTTTAGTCAGGTGTGGAGATTTTTTGTAAACTCTGCATGGATTTTTGTAGTGTTTTTTACTGACCGCACAGTATTCCATCCTGTCCTATCTATTTAGCTAGACTGGCCTCCTGTGCTCATCCTAGTTTCATTCTGTGTATGTCTTTTCCCTCTCCACTCACAGTCATTATTTGTGGGGGGCCAATCTATACTTTGGGGATTTTCTCTGAAGCAAGATAGCTTTCCTGCTTCTTTCTTTAAGGGTAGTTAGCACTTAGGCTGTGACGAGATGCCTAGGGAGAGTTAGGAGCATTCCACGGCTACTTCTAGTGTTGCGTTGAGCTTAGGGACTGCGGTCAGTACAGTTACCACTTCCTTCAGAGCTCGTTCCATGTTGCTCCTAGACCACCGTATCATAACACCTGGGTCCTGCTGCATCGGGGGGGGGAAGGCGGTCCGATACGCCATGCCTGGATCCTGCTGCATCGGGGGTGTCCTGCCCGGAAAGCCATGCCTCGGTCCTGCTGCATCGGGGGGCTGGTCCGATACGCCATACCTGGGTCCTGCTGCATCGGGAGGGGGCCGGGCCGAAAAGTCACGCCAGGGTCCTGCGGCATCATGGTGCTAGTGTAGGAAGTCCAAGCCGGAGCAGCGGTTGTCACGGTGGTGGCGGTGGGATGTCCAACAGCACTCATCATCGTGTTGGCGCTGTAGTGGAGTACACCTGTGGATGGAATAGAGTTGGCTGTGCAGTGGTATGCAGCAGAGGTAGGAATGGAGGTTAATCGTGACAGTGACGGCACAGTTGGATATGCCACCACTGTCTGCTGTACATAGCCTGCACAAAAGCAACATTGCAGGCCTGCATCACACTCAGCTGGAGATCAGGGCTAAGGTGTTCCGACATGCCCTGCTCTATTTGGTTAAAAAAATGATGAGCTGGCCTCTGGAGTTCGGCTTTAACTTGATCAAGGCTTCTGGTGACATCCTGGATCCTGCAATTTAAGAGGTTATGAGACACATCCATTCTGTCACCTAAAGCCTTGATTGCTTCGTGTAAAACCGAGCTCAAGTGCAAAAACTCGGGCATGAGTGACCTATCCGAAGCCCTCTATCGCTGCCGGGATGAGCCCGCAAAAAAGGGTGCAGTGAAAGAGGACTGCGAAAGGGGAATACCTGATGGGCCACCTCCCTGGTCTCCAGTGAGTGTGGAAGGCCCACCTGCTGCTGCGCTGCTGGATGGTTGGGACGGGTCCGTGGCTGCCGGCTGAAGGACCGCTCCAGAACCTGGTGCGACAGTCGTGCTGTGTGTGCTGTGAAAAAAGAAAATAGAAAATTAATGCCAAAATATAACAAGACGGTACATCCTGTGGAATTTGAAATTACATATTATGTCAATGCAATACAACCGGAAGCATGTGAGAAATACTTACGTTCTCATGAGAAGGACCGGTCTTAAAAAGGAGAGCACACAATGGTACTTGTACAGCCGGTGCCTTGCTCCGGAACCACTTGCAGCACGATTCTCTGAACGCACGTCCTTGTTGAAGCGGTCCTTCATGGAACACCAACGTGTTCTTATTTTCTCCACTCTGAAATAAAAATAAAATATAATGGTCAGAAATTGGACTTTTGGCCGTGCAAAGACAACTGTGTGTGATGAAAGAAACTCCAAAAAGTTTCTTTCATCACACACAGTCAAGAGAGCATGGCCAAGGTCTCTGCTGCTTCACACTGCATTGCAATACTTACCAAATGCATTACGGACCCGTGACGGGGCATTCTCCCAGCCATCCCACAACGCTTGTGCCACCTCACTCCATAAGCGGCGTAGTGTGCTGTTTACTGAATGCTGTGGATCCCGGCCATCCCACAACGGAACTCGCTCCTGGACAAGGAGGAGAGTCTGCCTTGTATACATACCCGCTGCCGTCTTCCCACCGGACCTTGACTCCGCTGCTCCGTCCCTGTCTGTCCCTCAGTGGAAGTGCTCTAAAAAAAAAAATAAATCAAATTGTCACATGTGTCGATGTGACAGTGAATACTTACCAAGCTGACGGGCCAAAAACTCACCTCACTCACATGATCCACTTCCGACTGACGTGGCTCAAACTCCTCATCAGATGAAGACTCCGCAGAAGACATTCTGATGTATGTTGAAAGAAAAAACTGGAAGAAATTAGGACATGTAGATCCAAAAAATTGAAAATAAAGGCATTGGCTAGGATATACTCACATTGCTCTGGGTCTTGTCCACCAAAATGCGCTCCGGCAGTGTCTTGTCTTCTTGGGAGTCTGATGAGAAGTGACCAGAAACTTCCCCCAACCTCCCTTTTATCACCCTGCCGCTAGGGGGTGGCTTATCAGTGTCTAGACCACCTTATCTAAATTGAAACGCATGCGTTTAAAAACGCATGCAAACGCATGCACAAAAAAGCATGCGTTTTCATTGACTCCAATGTATTTTTTGACACAAAAAAACGCATGAAAACGCATGCGTTTTTATGTGTCAAAAAACGCCTCTCAAAAATACTACATGTTGCATTTCTGCAAAAGAACGCATGCAGCAAAAAAACGCATGCGTTGCAAAACGCGACAAAACGCGTACAAAAAAAACGCATGCGTTTTTAACCCCTTTCTGCCATTGGACGTAATATTCCGTCCATGTGGGGTGGGCCTTAATTCCTAAGGACGGAATATTACGTCCAGCGCGATCGGCCGCGCTCACGGGGGGAGCGCCGCCGATCGCGGCCGGGTGTCAGCTGCTTATCGCAGCTGACATCCGGCACTATGTGCCAGGAGCGGTCACGGACCGCCCCCGGCACATTAACCCCCGGCACACCGCGATCAAAGATGATCGCGATGTGCCGGCGGTGCAGGGAAGCATCGCGCAGGGAGGGGGCTCCCTGCGTGCTTCCCTGAGACCCCCACAGCAACGCGATGTGATCGCGTTGCTCCGGGGGTCTCCTACCTCCCTCCCTGCAGTAAGTCCCGGATCCAAAATGGCCGCGGATCCGGGTCCTGCAGGGAGGGAGGTGGCTTACCAAGTGCCTGCTCAGAGCAGGCACTTGGTAACGCTGCACTGCTCTCAGACAGATCGGTGATCTGTCAGAGTGCTGTGTAAACTGGCAGATCACCGATCTGTATTGTCCCCCCCTGGGACAAAGTACAAAAGTAAAAAAAAAAATTTCCAAGTGTGTAAAAAAAAAAAAAAAAAAAAAAAAATTCCTAAATAATGAAAAAAAAAAAAATATTATTCCCATAAATACATTTCTTTATCTAAATAATAAAAAAAAACAATAAAAGTACACATATTTGGTATCGCCGCGTCCGTAACGACCAGACCTATAAAACTGGCCCACTAGTTAACCCCTTCAGTAAACACCGTAAGAAAAAAAAAAAAAAACGAGGCAAAAAACAACGCTTTATTATCATACCGCCAAACATAAAGTGGAATAACACGCGATCAAAAAGACGGATATAAATAACCATGGTACCGCTGAAAGCGTCATCTTGTCCCGCAAAAAATGAGCCACCATACAGCAACATCAGCAAAAAAATAAAAAAGTTATAGTCCTCAGAATAAAGCGATGCAAAAATAATTATTTTTTTCTATAAAATAGTTTTTATCGTATAAAAGCGCCAAAACATAAAAAAAATGATATAAATGAGGTGTCGCTGTAATCGTACTGAACTGAAGATTAAAACTGCTTTATCAATTTTACCAAACGCGGAACGGTATAAACGCCTCCCCCAAAAGAAATTCATGAATAGCTGGTTTTTGGTCATTCTGCCTCACAAAAATCGGAATAAAAAGCGATCAAAAAATGTCACGTGCCCGAAAATGTTACCAATAAAAACGTCAACTCGTCCCGCAAAAAACACGACCTCACATGACTCTGTGGACTCAAATATGGAAAAATTATAGCTCTCAAAATGTGGTAACGCAAAAAATATTTTTTGCAATAAAAAGCGTCTTTCAGTGTGTGACGGCTGCCAATCATAAAAATCCGCTAAAAAACCCGCTATAAAAGTAAATGAAAAAAATGTATTTATTTCCATTTTCCCATTAGGGTTAAGGTTAGGGCTAGGGTTAGGGCTAGGGTTAGGGCTAGGGTTAGGGCTAGGGCTAGGGCTAGGGTTAGGGCTAGGGCTAGGGTTAGGGCTAGGGTTAGGGCTAGGGTTAGGGCTAGGGTTAGGCTTAGGGCTAGGGCTAGGGTTAGGGCTAGGGTTAGGGCTAGGGTTAGGGCTAGGGCTAGGGTTGGGACTAGGGTTAGGGTTAGGGCTAGGGCTAGGGTTAGGGTTAGGGTTGGGGCTAGGGTTAGGGCTAGGGTTAGGGCTAGGGTTAGGGTTAAGGCTACAGTTAGGGTTGGGGATAAAGTTAGGGTTAGGGTTTGGATTACATTTGCGATTGGGATTTGGATTAGGGGTGTGTCTGGGTTAGAGGTGTGGTTAGCGTTACCGTTGGGATTAGGGTTAGGGGTGTGCTTGGATTAGGGTTTCAGTTATAATTGGGGGGTTTCCACTGTTTAGGCACATCAGGGGGATCTCCAAACGCGACATGGCGACCGATCTCAATTCCATCCAATTCTGCATTGAAAAAGTAAAACAGTGCTCCTTCCCTTCCGAGCTCTCCCGTGTGCCCAAACAGGAGTTTACCCCAACATATGGGGTATCAGCATACTCAGGACAAATTGGACAACAACTTTTGGGGTCCAATTTCTCCTGTTACCCTTGGGAAAATACAAAACTGGGGGCTAAAAAATAATTTTTGTGGGAAAAAAAGAGATTTTTTATTTTCACGGCTCTGCGTTATAAACTGTAGTGAAACACTTGGGGGCTCAAAGTTCTCACAACACATCTAGATAAGTTCGTGGGGGGGTCTAGTTTCCAATATGGGGTCACTTGTGGGGGTTTCTACTGTTTAGGTATATTAGGGGCTCTGCAAACGCAATGTGACGCCTGCAGACCATTCCATTTAAGTCTGCATTCCAAATGGCGCTCCTTCCCTTCCGAGCCCTCCCATGCGCCCAAACGCCGGTTCCCCCCCACATATGGGGTATCAACGCACTCAGGACAAATTGGACAACAACTATTGGGGTCCAATTTCTCCTTTTACCCTCAAGAAAAAACAAAACTGGGGGCTAAAAAATAATTTTGAGGGGAAATTTTTTTTTTTATTTTCACGGCTCTGCGTTATAAACTGTAGTGAAATACTTGGGGGCTCAAAGTTCTCACAACACATCTAGATAAGTTCCTTGGGGGGTCTAGTTTCCAATATGGGGTCACTTGTGGGGGGTTTCTACTGTTTAGGTACATTAGGGGCTCTGCAAACACAATGTGACGCCTGCAGACCATTCCATCTAAGTCTGTATTCCAAATGGCGCTCCTTCCCTTCCGAGCCCTCCCATGCGCCCAAACGCTGGTTCTCCCCCACATATAGGGTATCAGCGCACTCAGGACAAATTGCACAACAACTTTTGGGGTCCAATTTCTCCTGTTACCCTCAGGAAAATACAAAACTGGGGGCTAAAAAATTATTTTTGTGGGAAAAAAATTTTGTTTTATTTTTACGGCTCTGCATTATAAACTTCTGTGAAGCTCTTATTGGGTCAAAGTGCTCACCACACATCTAGATAAGTTCCTTAGGGGGTCTAATTTTCAAAATGGTGTCACTTGTGGGGGGTTTCAATGTTTAGGTACATCAGTGGCTCTCCAAACGCAACATGGCGTCCAATCTCAATTCCTGTCAATTTTGCATTGAAAGGTCAAACGGCGCTCCTTCCCTTCCGAGCTCTCCCATGCGTCCAAACAATGGTTTACCCCCACATATGGGGTATCGGAGTACTCAGGACAAATTGTGCCACAACTTTTGTGGTCCAATTTCTTCTCTTACCATTGTGAAAATAAAAAATTGGGGGCGAAAAATAATGTTTGTGAAAAAAAATGATTTTTTATTTTTACGGTTCTGCATTATAAACTTCTGTGAAGCACTTGGTGGGTCAAAGTGCTCACCACACCTCTAGATAAGTTCCTTAGGGGATCTACTTTCCAAAATGGTGTCACTTGTGGGGGGTTTCAATGTTTAGGCACATCAGTGGCTCTCCAAACGCAACATGGCGTCCCATCTCAATTCCAGTCAATTTTGCATTGAAAAGTCAAATGGCGCTCCTTCCCTTCCGAGCTCTGCCATGCGCCCAAACTGTGGTTAACCCCCACATATGGGGTATCAGCGTACTCAGGACAAATTGTACAACAACTTTTGGGGTCCATTTTCTCCTGTTACCCTTGGTAAAATAAAACAAATTGGAGCTGAAGTAAATTTTTTGTGAAAAAAAGTTAAATGTTAATTTTTATTTAAACATTCCAAAAATTCCTGTGAAACACCTGAAGGGTTAATAAACTTCTTGAATGTGGTTTTGAGAACCTTTAGGGGTGCAGTTTTTAGAATGCTGTCACACTTGGGTATTTTCTATCATATAGACCCCTCAAAATGACTTCAAATGAGATGTGGTCCCTAAAATAAAATGGTGTTGTAAAAATGAGAAATTGCTGGTCAAATTTAAACCCTTATAACTCCCTAACAAAAAAAAATTTTGGTTCCAAAATTGTGCTGATGTAAAGTAGACATGTGGGATATGTTACTTATTAAGTATTTTGTGTGACATATCTCTGTGATTTAATTGCATAAAAATTCAAAGTTGGAAAATTGCGAAATTGGCCCGGTCCATAACGTGCAAACCACCCTTGGGGGTAAAGGGGTTAATGTTAAATATAGGAAAAAAAACGCATTTTTTGTGTGCAAAAAATGCTGCAGACAAAAACGCAAGTGTGAAACCACCCTTAGCTGTAAAGTGAGTATAAATATATTTTTTTATGTCTTATATTTTTTAAGTGACATTCAAATCACTGAGAATAACTTTGCTGGTAATTGAATTTGTTGGGAAAATCTGCATAAAGTTTAATTTTACCCGATCCTCTTAAGTTCAAAGTTTTATTCTTTTATCGATACCAGGTGCAAATGGTGAGAAAATAAAGGAAATATATGTGGTTTTCATACATTTAAGCTTTTCTTCACCTTTCCATGGCACAATTATTTATATATGAAAACACAAAAAAAACAGTAAAACCAAAAACACACTGTTGCAAAAAAATCACAGTGGACAGCAAGTGCTAGTAAAAAGATGGAAAAAACAGGGTATTTGGTTGATACGTCTTTTGCAAAAAATGTATATTAAGCCGCTCTACCAAACGTCAAGGTATACCCATATCAGAGCAGTCCTAACTAATGTATGTAATCCCTATCTGATATATTTAAAACCTGGTCATATGTACAATACCTGTATGAGCAGGATTCAGAAAAGGAATGTCCATGTGGACACACTGGACAGAACGGCTCCTGTGCGCACAGCTCAAAAAAAGAGGGGTGGAGGCCTCCCCAGTCTTGTGGACACAAGAAAACAATTATGTGAAACCAGAACACATGAGCTGCGTGCACAGTGAACAAGCCCGTAGAGACATGTTCACACCACCAAGAGATTTGAAAACACAAAAAACAGTAAAACCAAAAACACACTGTTGCAAAAAAATCACAGTGGACAGCAAGTGCTAGTAAAAAGATGGAAAAAACAGGGTATTTGGTTGATACGTTTTTTGCAAAAGATGTATATTAAGCCGCTCTACCAAACGTCAAGGTATACCCATATCAGAGCAGTCCTAACTAATGTATGTAATCCCTATCTGATATATTTAAAACCTCCTGTGCGCACAGCTCAAAAAAAGAGGTCAAGTCTCTTGGTGGTGTGAACATGTCTCTACGGGCTTGTTCACTGTGTGCGCAGCTCATGTGTTCTGGTTTCACATAATTGTTTTCTTGTGTCCACAAGACTGGGGAGGCCTCCACCCCTCTTTTTTTGAGCTGTGCGCACAGGAGCCGTTCTGTCCAGCGTGTCCACATGGACATTCCTTTTCTGAATCCTGCTCATACAGGTATTGTACATATGACCAGGTTTTAAATATATCAGATAAGGATTACATACATTAGTTAGGACTGCTCTGATATGGGTATACCTTGACGTTTGGTAGAGCGGCTTAATATACATTTTTTGCAAAAAACGTATCAACCAAATACCCTGTTTTTTCCATCTTTTTACTAGCACTTGCTGTCCACTGTGATTTTTTTGCAAAAGTGTGTTTTTGGTTTTACTGTTTTTTTTGTGTTTTCAAGTCTCTTGGTGGTGTGAACATGTCTCTACGGGCTTGTTCACTGTGCGCGCAGCTCATGTGTTCTGGTTTCACATAATTATTTATATACATATCTGACGCATTTTTTCCTATGGGTGTAGGTATAGTAACAGCTATTTGGATGGGCAGTCGATTTTTTATGATTTTTTTCCTCTTGCTTTTTTTGTATTTATTTATTATTCATTCATTTTGCATGTTGTCTCCCTAACCTTTAGCCTTTCGGGCGGCATTTCAACATTTAAATAGCTTTTTTTTTCAACCTGATTTTTCCTTCAACTAGGATCGTAATAAAAGCTCTAGTTACAGAAGAAATTCATCCTTATGGCTGCATAACACAGCTGCATGATTCTCAGAGGACTCAGCATCTCCCACTACTTTCATACCCATTGATAACATGGATCTGGAGGAGCAAGAGCATAAAGAGCTTCCTATTAATGTATACGCAGTACTTGTGTAGTATTGTGTATACAGCAATCGGGAAGGCAAATATGGAAACAAACCATCACTGCCTACTTTATGAGGAGTCACAGTGTCTGACAGCTAGCTCCCCACTTCAGCCACTGCACAATTGCATCCAGCTGCTGTACTATGCAGTAACATTTTAGAAATATAAGCAATTAACGTCCGGGCTGTTCCGAAAGTAGTCAAACATACACATTTTGGTGTCATTTTCACTGCTGCATATAATAAGCAATATGGTTTTGAGTTTATCTTTTTCACATACTTTTTACTCTGTGTGCTCAGGTTTTCTTGTAATTATAAAAGTTTATTGATGAAATAAAAGTTTATGATGTAGTTAAAAGTGTACAACATTTTAACTGATGGTGGATGTCACAAAAGTCAGCAAAGTAAATACAAAAAAGCAAGATATGTATTTAAATAAAGGGAATGATCATGTTTAACCAATCTCTAATCTCGGTAGACGTTTTATTCAAGATCAGCGATAACATAAAAACGCACATAACAAAGATTAGTGTTCACTTTCCTTTACTGACATAAACTTTTTTAATTTACTATTCTTTCTTTTTTTATTGTAATATTTTAAAGTACTTTTTATATGGTAGTCTCCCTCTCCCTAGGAGACAGTTTTATTAAAAACTCCTTCATAAGTGGAAGGGCAATATTGTTTATAGAGATGTTCTACCAAGGTGTTGCTTCCAACCACCATGGATATTCTTTCTTTATTCATATAGTTCCAGAGATGAAGAGCATATGAATTTTTAAAGGTTGGCAAATTTTTCCAAACCTCAAAGTACCTTCTCCAAGATTGATAAGAAATGGGATATAAACGTTCGGGATGAAAGTAGGAGACATTTTCACATTTAACATGATCTACAGATGTAAACTTGGGAACACAATGCTTCTTCACAACACGCGTGAAAACTCCAGGTCCTTGATGTCCCCATTTATTGCCGTTATAATTCTGCACAAAGTTTTCCATAAGCTCCCATGTCAGTTTGTGATGTGGAGAGAGACCAAAAACACTACTGCTGGTAAGGTTTAAGGTTTCTGCAGCTAGAAAATTGTCTTCAAGAATGGGCCGAATGGAAATGACATCAGTATCCATGTAAATGCCTCCATACTTCCACATCATGGCATATCTGCAAGCATTAGATTTACCATATGTCCAGTAGATTTCTTGCTTTGGGTCTATCTAAGCATACAAAAATAAAAATAACAGAAAAATATCAACATTTTAATTTCAAATTATTTAAAAGAACATTTTTTACTTTAGAGCAAGTTCCGAATTGTGTCCATTCAATGATATTCCCTGCACCCTTCACAGTTTAGGGAAATTCAGTTCCTTTCAATTCTAATGTATGGGGACAACTACAGTTTTCTGCACAATCAGATTCTCAGAATTACCAATATGCAGGAAAAATTAATGAAACAATTCTGTGAAATTCCTTAATTTTTAGAAGTGTTGGAAGTCTTAGAAGTTGAGACAAGAGATGACCGAACCTGCCAAGATTCGAATTTGCCAAACCATGATTTTACATTGAAATGTATTTTGTAGTGACATTATTCGATACAAATAAAATGTTCTGTAATATGCTCTGGGGTTTCTCCAGACCTTAAAGCTAACCATATAATGTATAATAAAAATGATACCTCAGCAGTCACCTATAATCCGTCTTCCTTCCTCATACCCATTTATGTTTATTCTCTTTGAACTCTGCACACCGTGTGGGACCTCTCAGCTTTATCAGGTCTCATACATCACTGTGCACAGTGCCATCACTCAGGTGCTGGACATCGTAACACCGTGACATCATAAAATGTGCTATAATGGCACAGAGTCCAGTGATGTCAGAGGCCTTAGTAAAGCCGGAAATCATGGTCCTGATTAAAGAGGCTGTAAAAGATGAGAACAATGTTGAAAGGAAAAGAAGAGGTGCGTGGGTAGTGGGACAGTTGAGTGGTGAGATAAGCAATACTATTTTTTAACTGTTTGTCTAGCCATAGGTTGCATTTTTGTAAACCCGCTCAAATAAATCTATTTTAATTGAGACTCCAATTATCATAAAATGGAGACATATTCTATTAAATTTATTCTCTTATTTGTGTAGTGTATTTGCTTTAACAAAAGCCACAACGCTCTGCTAAATCCATCAAAGGACACCACGACCATACAAGGATCCAATCGATTCCTACACAATGGGGTCTGCCATGATCCATTGCCAGCCTTTTAAACTGGAGATGAACTCAAAATATTCTTCCTGTGGTTTCTGTTGTCATTTTTGACAAAGAACCTAAAAAGTAACACTTACAGCTCTAGCAAAAATTAAGAGACCACTGCACAAAAATTAAGAGACCACTGCACAGTTTTCTAAAATTCAATCACCATCTCTACATGTCTGACAGCCATTCCATTCCGGTGTCAGTTGAATTCCAACCAAAGTACACCTCATTCTACTTAATGTGCTTCTGATTAGGTTATCAAGACGCATGCCAAGACGTATGAAAGCTGTGATTAAAAATCATGGTTATTCCACCAAATATTGATTTCTGACCTCTTCCTGAGTTAAAACATTACTATTGTTGTTTCTAAATGATTATGAACTTGTTTGCTTTGCATTATTTGAAGTCTGAAAGCACTGTTTTTTTAATATTTTGATGATTTTTCATTCACATGTAAAGCGCCATGGAATAAATGGTGCTATAATAATAATAAATAATATTAATAATAATAATTTGCTGCAAAAATATGCTAAATTTTTAGTTTTGAATTTCGGAGACATGTTGTCAGTAGTTTATAGAATAAAACAACAATGTGCAATGTACATTTTAAGCAACAATACACCTATAAAGAGAAAAATCAGAGAAACTAAAAATTTGGAATAGGTCGCTTAATTTTTGCCAGAGTTGTATATATGAAAACATTTCCTAATGATTGTAAAAATATAGATCTCTTTTAAAGATTTTTTTTCATTGTCTTATAAAACTGGTGTATAAAAAACTACTAAAATAAAATCAAGTTCTGTTTACTTGAGTATTTTTTATAAATAATGAGCAAGATATAATAAAATGCATGCAAGTCAAAAGAGGCCTTTTGGAAAATGAAAGTAAGATGTGGCATCGGAAAAAGTAAGCAATTATTTTTCTTTCTCTTTGTATGAATTTTGTTAAATCTCCTCCTTTATTTTGCATATAAAAGCTCTTACCTTATTATACCAATCCAGAAATGGTGTGCCAGCAAATAATTTTTTTATTCTTAAAGGGAAAATGTAGATATTCTTATAAATGGAGAGGGTTGGGTAACGTTTCCGAGCTTTCTTCTCATCATCTTCAGTGATTATGTCTCCTAGTCCTTTCATGAAGAAAACCACTGGTCTGTGCGGATACATTCGAGCTGCTGATTCAATGGAACATAAAACCAAAGATGGCTCATCCATTCTGTCTGTCGTTTCCATAAATTTGATACTTTTTCCTTGCTGAAGAACATCCCTTTCAAATGCATATTCATAATTGAATGTTTGGCTATTAATGCAGCTGATTGTATTTTTTGCTCTTGAAGAATAAGATATCAATCTTTTGTGAATCATGGAGTCTGGGATAAACATGCCTTTTTGTTTGATATTTATTCTGATAAAGATTCTGACAGTTACTATGATAACCGCAATTATGAGAATTCTTAGTAGTTTCATAGTTGTGATGTCCTATGATATCTGTATAGGAAGAAAAAGTGACATAATTAGACTCAATTGAAGTGGTCCAGCAGTTTATAAAAGGCTCTGATAGGATAATGTAGGTCCACAAAGCTCCACCAAAGTCAACTTCAAATAGAGATGACTTAGGCTGGTTTCACATTGGCGTTTTTTGGGGTGCGTTTTTGCGGTAAAAAACGCAAAAAAACGCATGGTGAAAAAAATGCATGTAAACGCGTGTAAACGCTGCGTTTTTTTGACGCATGCGTTTTTGCATGTGGTGAAAAAAATGCGGCGTTTTGACGCGTTAACATGCGTTTTTACATGCGTTTGCGTTTTTTAAACGCATGCTGAGAAATGTGTGACAGCTGCCAATCATCACAATAAAGTAAAAAACCCACTATAAACAGAAATAGTTAGGGTTAGGGGTAGGGGTAGGGTTAGGGGTAGGGATCATAACCCTAACCCTAAAGGGATCCTACCCCTAACCCTACCCCTAACCCTAACCCTAAGGGATCCTAACCCTAACCCTACCCCTAACCCTACCCCTAACCCTAACCCTAAGGGATCCTAACCCTAACCCTACCCCTAACCCTATCCCTACCCCTAACCCTAATCCTAAGGGATCCTAACCCTACCCCTAACCCTACCCCTAACCCTAACCCTACCCCTAACCCTAACGCCTACTTATAGCTACACCAGCGTCAATTTTTTGGACCTAACAATTTGCGTAGAACAGAACAAATTAATAACAAAAGGCTTCCACAAACAAGTGGATTCAAATAGCTACATTCATATTAACAGCTGCCATTTACCAGTTTGGCTATCTAATATCCCGAAAAGCCAATTCCTGAGGATTAGGAGAAATTGCACGGAGATTGAGGACTACCGCAAGGAGAGTGATTGTCTATTGGCGCAATTCAAGGAGAAAGGCTATAATACATCCACCCTAAGTAAAACACAAATGGAGGTGGAAATTATACCGAGAGAATCCTTGATTCATAAAACCAAAAGCATCTATAATCCCCCCACTATTCAGGATCAAATACGACAAGTTCCAATAGTAACCGAATTCCATTCAAATTATAAAGGTTTTTAAAAAATTATTCACAAACACTGGCCTATTTTAAAGGGAGATAAGTGTATTGGAAACCTGTTACCGCCATATCCGAGGTTGGTTTACACAAAAGCCCAAAACTTGGGTCTTCTACTTGCGCCAACTGTTGTGAATTCTGTTATCGAACTCCCTCCTGTGGTCATGAATGGTACTTCGGCGAGTTCTGTCCATGGACTCCCTCTGGTGGCTGTGAGTGGAGCTGCTGCTTCTGAGGTTCCTTCCACAGGTGATACCTTTCCTATCCTCAGTCTGTTTAGTAAGTCTGGCCTCCTTTGCTGAAACCTGTTTCATTTCTGTGTTTGTGACTTTCATCTTAACTCACAGTCAATATATGTGGGGGGCTGCCTTCTTCTTTGGGGAATTTCTCTGAGGCAAGGTAGGCTTTATTTTCTCTAGGGCTAGTTAGCTCTTAGGCTGTGAAGAGGTGTCTAGGCAGAGTTAGGTACGCTCCACGGCTATTTCTGGTGTGTGTGATAGGATTAGGGGTTGCGGTCAGCAGAGCTCCCACTTCCCAGAGCTTGTCCTTTGTTAGTTTAACCATCAGGTCGTTTCGGGTGCTCCTAACCACCAGGTCCATAACAGTACAGCTGGCCCAAAGTGTTAATGCATCTCAATAGAGGGATAAGAGAAGTTCAGAGACCATTTTTTTTTCTCTGCAGTGTGTTTTGTCTTTCTTTTCCCCTAAACCTCTGGTTGGTTCAGGACACAGGTGTAGCTATGGACATTCAAGGTCTGTCCTCTTGCGTGGATCATCTCACTGCAAGGGTACAAAACATTCAAGATTTTGTGGTTCAGAATCCGATGTTAGAGCCTAGAATTCCAATTCCTGATTTGTTTTCTGGGGATAGATCTAAGTTCCTGAATTTCAAAAATAATTGCAAACTGTTTCTTGCTTTGAAACCCCGCTCCTCTGGTGACCCCGTTCAACAAGTAAAAATCATTATTTCTTTGTTGCGTGGCAACCCTCAAGACTGGGCATTTTCCCTTGCGCTAGGAGATCTTGCATTGCGTGATGTAGATGCGTTTTTTCTGGCACTTGGATTGATTTATGATGAACCAAATTCAGTGGATCAGGCACAGAAAATCTTGCTGGCTTTGTGTCAGGGTCAGGATGACGCAGAGGTATATTGTCAGAAGTTTAGAAAGTGGTCTGTGCTTACTCAGTGGAATGAGTGTGCCCTGGCGGTAATTTTCAGAAAGGGTCTTTCTGAAGCCCTTAAGGATGTCATGGTGGGATTTCCCACGCCTGCTGGTCTGAATGAGTCTATGTCCTTGGCCATTCAGATCGATCGGCACTTGCGTGAGCGCAAAGCTGTGCACCATTTGGCGGTATTCTCTGAGCATAGGCCTGAGCCTATACAATGTGATATGACTTTGACCAGAGCTGAACGACAAGAACACAGACGTCGGAATGGGCTTTGTTTTTACTGTGGTGATTCCACTCATGCTATCTCCGATTGTCCTAAGCACACTAAGCGGTTCGCTAGGTCTGCCACTATTGGTATGGTACAGTCTAAATTTCTTTTGTTTGTTACTCTGATTTGCTCTTTGTCGTCCTATTCTGTTATGGCATTTGTGGATTCAGGCGCTGCCCTGAATTTGATGGACTTGGAGTTTGCCAGGCGCTGTGGTTTTTTCTTGGAGCCCTTGCAGTATCCTATTCCATTGAGAGGAATTGATGCTATGCCTTTGGCCAAGAATAAGCCTCAGTACTGGACTCAATTGACCATGTGCATGGCTCCTGCACATCAGGAGGATATTCGCTTTTTGGTGTTGCATAATCTGCATGATGTGGTCGTGTTGGGGTTGCCATGGCTACAGGTCCATAATCCAGTATTGGATTGGAAATCTATGTCTGTGCCCAGCTGGGGTTGTCAAGGGGTACATGGTGATGTTCCATTGCTGTCAATTTCGCCTTCCACTCCTTCTGAAGTCCCTGAGTTTTTGTCGGATTACCGGGATGTATTTGATGAGCCCAAATCCAGTGCCCTATCTCCTCATAGGGATTGCGATTGTGCTATTAATTTGATTCCTGGTAGTAAGTTTCCTAAGGGCCGACTGTTCAATTTATCTGTGCCAGAGCACGCCGCTATGCGGATTTATATAAAGGAATCCTTGGAGAAAGGTCATATTCGCCCGTCGTCATCACCGTTGGGAGCAGGGTTCTTTTTTGTGGCCAAGAAGGATGGTTCTTTGAGACCTTGTATTGATTACCGCCTTCTTAATAAGATCACAGTCAAATTTCAGTACCCTTTGCCGCTGCTGTCTGATTTGTTTGCTCGGATTAAGGGGGCTAGTTGGTTCACCAAGATAGATCTTCGAGGGGCGTATAATCTTGTGCGTATTAAACAAGGCGATGAATGGAAAACAGCATTTAATACGCCCGAGGGCCATTTTGAGTACCTGGTTATGCCATTCGGGCTTTCTAATGCTCCATCTGTGTTTCAGTCCTTTATGCATGACATCTTCCGAGAGTACCTGGATAGATTCATGATTGTATATTTGGATGATATTTTGGTCTTTTCGGATGATTGGGAGTCTGTTATGAATAGGTAATTCAGAACCACAATGGACCTTGAAGTTCAGAGCACACAAAGTGACCTGACAATAACCAAAAACATAGGACGAGCTCTGAGACGTGGGAACTCTGCTGACCGCAATCCCTAATCCTATCACACCACACTAGAGGTAGCCGTGGATTGCGCTTAACGCTCCCTTTGCAACTCGGCACAGCCTGAGAAACTAGCTAGTCCTGAAGATAGAAAAATAAGCCTACCTTGCCTCAGAGAAATTCCCCAAAGGAAAAGGCAGCCCCCCACATACAGTGGGGCAAAAAAGTATTTAGTCAGTCAGCAATAGTGCAAGTTCCACCACTTAAAAAGATGAGAGGCGTCTGTAATTTACATCATAGGTAGACCTCAACTATGGGAGACAAACTGAGAAAAAAAAATCCAGAAAATCACATTGTCTGTTTTTTTAACATTTTATTTGCATATTATGGTGGAAAATAAGTATTTGGTCAGAAACAAAATTTCATCTCAATACTTTGTAATATATCCTTTGTTGGCAGTGACAGAGGTCAAACGTTTTCTGTAAGTCTTCACAAGGTTGCCACACACTGTTGTTGGTATGTTGGCCCATTCCTCCATGCAGATCTCCTCTAGAGCAGTGATGTTTTTGGCTTTTCGCTTGGCAACACGGACTTTCAACTCCCTCCAAAGGTTTTCTATAGGGTTGAGATCTGGAGACTGGCTAGGCCACTCCAGGACCTTGAAATGCTTCTTACGAAGCCACTCCTTCGTTGCCCTGGCGGTGTGCTTTGGATCATTGTCATGTTGAAAGACCCAGCCACATTTCATCTTCAATGCCCTTGCTGATGGAAGGAGGTTTGCACTCAAAATCTCACGATACATGGCCCCATTCATTCTTTCATGTATCCGGATCAGTCGTCCTGGCCCCTTTGCAGAGAAACAGCCCCAAAGCATGATGTTTCCACCACCATGCTTTACAGTAGGTATGGTGTTTGATGGATGCAACTCAGTATTCTTTTTCCTCCAAACACGACAAGTTGTGTTTCTACCAAAAAGTTCCAGTTTGGTTTCATCAGACCATAGGACATTCTCCCAAAACTCCTCTGGATCATCCAAATGCTCTCTAGCAAACTTCAGACGGGCCCGGACATGTACTGGCTTAAGCAGTGGGACACGTCTGGCA
The DNA here is from genome assembly GCF_032444005.1 of Ranitomeya imitator. Taxonomy (NCBI): domain Eukaryota; kingdom Metazoa; phylum Chordata; class Amphibia; order Anura; family Dendrobatidae; genus Ranitomeya; species Ranitomeya imitator. The sequence goes on from NC_091286.1 coordinate 593,552,444, forward strand.
CTGCAGGATCTGAGTCCATGGTGGCGTAGTGTGTTACTTATTGTAGGCCTTGTTACATTGGTCCCAGCTCTCTGCAGTTCATTCACTAGGTCCCCCCGCGTGGTTCTGGGATTTTTGCTCACCGTTCTTGTGATCATTCTGACCCCACGGGGTGGGATTTTGCGTGGAGCCCCAGATCGAGGGAGATTATCAGTGGTCTTGTATGTCTTCCATTTTCTAATTATTGCTCCCACTGTTGATTTCTTCACTCCAAGCTGGTTGGCTATTGCAGATTCAGTCTTCCCAGCCTGGTGCAGGGCTACAATTTTGTTTCTGGTGTCCTTTGACAGCTCTTTTGTCTTCACCATAGTGGAGTTTGGAGTCAGACTGTTTGAGGGTGTGCACAGGTGTCTTTTTATACTGATAACAAGTTTAAACAGGTGCCATTACTACAGGTAATGAGTGGAGGAAAGAGGAGACTCTTAAAGAAGAAGTTACAGGTCTGTGAGAGCCAGAAATCTTGATTTTTTTGTTTCTGACCAAATACTTATTTTCCACCATAATATGCAAAAAAAATGATAAAAAAACAGACTGTGATTTTCTGGATTATTTTTTCTCAGTTTGTCTCCCATAGTTGAGGTCTACCTATGATATAAATTACAGACGCCTCTCATCTTTTTAAGTGGTGGAACTTGCACTATTGCTGACTGACTAAATACTTTTTTGCCCCACTGTATAATGACTGTGAGTTAAGATGAAAATACAAACACAGAGATGAAATAGATTTAGCAAAGTGAGGCCCGACTTACTGAATAGACCGAGGATAGGAAAGATAGCTTTGCGGTCAACACAAAAACCTACAAACAACCACGCAGAGGGGCAAAAAGACCCTCCGCACCGACTAACGGTACGGAGGTGCTCCCTCTGCGTCTCAGAGCTTCCAGCAAGCAAGAAAAACCAATATAGCAAGCTGGACAGAAAATATAGCAAACAAAAAGTAACACCAGCAGAACTTAGCTTATGCTGGGCAAACAGGCCACAGGAACGATCCAGGAGGAAGCAAAACCAATACTAGAACATTGACTGGAGGCCAGGATCAAAGCACTAGGTGGAGTTAAATAGAGCAGCACATAACGACTTAACCTCTTCACCTGAGGAAGGAAACTCAGAAGCCGCAGTACCACTCTCATCCACCAACGGAAGCCCATAGACAGAATCAACCGAAGTACCACTTGTGACCACAGGAGGGAGCTCGACCACAGAATTCACAAAAGTACCCCCCCCTTGAGGAGGGGTCACTGAACCCTCACCAGAGCCCCCAGGCCGACCAAGATGAGCCATATGAAAGGCACGAACAAGATCGGCAGCATGGACATCAGAGGCAAAGACCCAGGAATTATCTTCCTGACCATAACCCTTCCACTTAACCAGATACTGGAGTTTCCGTCTCGAAACACGAGAATCCAAAATCTTCTCCACTATATACTCCAACTCCCCCTCCACCAAAACCGGGGCAGGAGGATCAACAGATGGAACCATTGGTGCCACGTATCTCCGCAACAATGACCTATGGAATACGTTATGGATGGAAAAAGAATCTGGAAGGGTCAAACGAAAAGACACAGGATTAAGAACCTCAGAAATCCTATACGGACCAATGAAACGAGGCTTAAACTTAGGAGAGGAAACCTTCATAGGAATATAACGAGATGACAACCAAACCAAATCCCCAACACGAAGTCGGGGACCCACACAGCATCTGCGATTAGCGAAACGTTGAGCCTTCTCCTGGGACAAGGTCAAATTGTCCACTACATGAGTCCAAATCCGCTGCAACCTGTCAACCACAGTATCCACACCAGGACAGTCCGAAGACTCAACCTGCCCTGAAGAGAAACGAGGATGGAACCCAGAATTGCATAAAAACGGCGAAACCAAGGTAGCCGAGCTGGCCCGATTATTAAGGGCGAACTCAGCCAACGGCAAAAAGGACACCCAATCATCCTGATCAGCAAAAACAAAACATCTCAGATATGTTTCCAAGGTCTGATTGGTTCGCTCAGTCTGGCCATTTGTCTGAGGATGGAAAGCCGAGGAAAAAGACAAATCAATGCCCATCCTAGCACAAAAGGCTCGCCAAAACCTCGACACAAACTAGGAACCTCTGTCAGAAACGATGTTCTCTGGAATGCCATGTAAACGAACCACATGCTGGAAGAACAATGGCACCAAATCAGAGGAGGAAGGCAATTTAGACAAGGGTACCAAATGGATCATCTTAGAGAAGCTATCACAAACTACCCAAATGACCGACATTTTTTGAGAGACGGGGAGATCCGAAATAAAATCCATAGAGATATGTGTCCAAGGCCTCTTCGGGACCGGCAAGGGCAAAAGCAACCCACTAGCACGAGAATAGCAGGGCTTAGCCCGAGCACAAATCCCACAGGACTGCACAAAAGAACGCACATCCCGCGACAGAGGCGGCCACCAAAAGGATCTAGCCACTAAATCTCTGGTACCAAAGATTCCAGGATGACCAGCCAACACCGAACAATGAACCTCAGAGATAACTTTATTCGTCCACCTATCAGGGACAAACAGTTTCTCCGCTGGGCAACGATCAGGTTTATTAGCCTGAAATTTTTGCAGCACCCGCCGCAAATCAGGGGAGATGGCAGACACAATTACTCCCTCTTTGAGAATACCCGCCGGCTCAGGCAAACCCGGAGAGTCAGGCACAAAACTCCTAGACAGGGCATCCGCCTTCACATTTTTAGAGCCCGGAAGGTACGAAACCACAAAGTCAAAACGGGAAAAAAACAGCGACCAACGAGCCTGTCTAGGATTCAACCGTTTAGCAGACTCGAGATAAGTCAAGTTCTTGTGATCAGTCAAGACCACCACGCGATGCTTAGCTCCTTCAAGCCAATGACGCCACGCCTCGAATGCCCACTTCATGGCCAGCAACTCTCGATTGCCAACATCATAATTTCGCTCAGCAGGCGAAAACTTCCTGGAAAAGAAGGCGCATGGCTTCATCACCTAGCAATTAGAACCTCTTTGTGACAAAACAGCCCCCGCTCCAATCTCAGAAGCATCAACCTCGCCCTGGAATGGAAGCGAAACATCTGGCTGACACAACACAGGGGCAGAAGAAAAACGACGCTTTAACTCTTGAAAAGCTTCCACAGCAGCAGAAGACCAATTGACCACATCAGCACCCTTCTTGGTCAAATCGGTCAATGGTTTAGCAATACTAGAAAAATTACAGATAAAGCGACGATAAAAATTAGCAAAGCCAAGGAACTTTTGCAGACTCTTCAGAGATGTCGGCTGAGTCCAATCATAAATGGCCTGGACCTTAACAGGGTCCATCTCGATAGTAGAAGGGGGGAAAATGAACCCCAAAAATGAAACCTTCTGAACACCAAAGAGACACTTTGATCCCTTCACAAACAAAGAATTAGCACGCAGGACCTGGAACACCATTCTGACCTGCTTCACATGAGACTCCCAATCATCCGAGAAGACCAAAATATCATCCAAGTATACAATCAGGAATTTATCCAGGTACTCTCGGAAGATGTCATGCATAAAGGACTGAAATACTGATGGAGCATTGGCAAGTCCGAATGGCATAACTAGGTACTCAAAATGGCCCTCGGGCGTATTAAATGCAGTTTTCCATTCATCGCCCCGTTTAATACGCACAAGATTATATGCACCACGAAGATCTATCTTGGTGAACCAACTAGCCCCCTTAATCCGAGCAAACAAATCAGATAGCAGCGGCAAGGGGTACTGAAATTTGACCGTGATTTTATTTAGAAGGCGGTAATCAATACAAGGTCTCAGCGAACCATCCTTCTTGGCCACAAAAAAGAACCCTGCTCCCAATGGCGATGACGACGGGCGAATATGACCCTTCTCCAAGGATTCTTTTACGTAACTCCGCATAGCGGCGTGCTCAGGTACAGATAAATTAAACAGTCGACCCTTAGGAAACTTACTACCAGGAATCAACTCGATAGCACAATCACAATCCCTATGCGGAGGTAGGGCATTGGACTTGGGCTCATCGAATACATCCCGGTAATCAGACAAGAACTCTGGGACCTCAGAAGAGGTGGATGATGAGATAGACAGAAATGGAACATCACCATGTACCCCCTGACAACCCCAGCTGGACACAGACATTGATTTCCAATCTAATACTGGGTTATGGACTTGTAGCCATGGCAACCCCAACACGACCACATCATGCAGATTATGCAACACCAGAAAGCGAATATCCTCCTGGTGCGCAGGAGCCATGCACATGGTCAGCTGGGTCCAATACTGAGGCTTATTCTTGGCCAAAGGCGTAGCATCAATTCCTCTCAATGGAATAAGACACTGCAAGGGCTCCAAGACAAACCCACAGCGCCTAGCAAACTCCAAGTCCATCAAATTCAGGGCAGCGCCTGAATCCACAAATGCCATGACAGAATAGGAAGACAAAGAGCAGATCAAAGTAACGGACAAAAGAAATTTCGACTGTACCGTACCAATGGTGGCAGACTTAGCGAACCGCTTAGTGCGCTTAGGACAATCGGAGATAGCATGAGTGGAATCACCACAGTAGAAACACAGCCCATTCTGACGTCTGTGTTCCTGCCTTTCAGCTCTGGTCAAAGTCCTATCGCACTGCATAGGCTCAGGTTTATGCTCAGATAATACCGCCAAATGGTGCACAGATTTACGTTCACGCAAGCGTCGACCGATCTGAATGGCCAAAGACATAGACTCATTTAGACCAGCAGGCATGGGAAATCCCACCATGACATCCTTAAGGGCTTCAGAGAGACCCTTTCTGAAAATAGCTGCCAGCGCACATTCATTCCATTGAGTGAGCACGGACCACTTTCTAAACTTCTGACAATAAATCTCTATCTCATCCTGACCCTGACACAGAGCCAGCAAATTTCTCTGCCTGATCCACTGAATTAGGTTCATCGTACAGTAATCCGAGCGCCAGAAAAAACGCATCAATATTACATAATGCAGGGTCTTCTGGCGCAAGGGAAAATGCCCAGTCTTGAGGGTCGCCACGTAATAAAGAAATAATGATCTTAACTTGTTGAACTGGGTCACCAGAGGAGCGAGGTTTCAACGCCAGAAACAGTTTGCAATTATTTTTGAAACTCAGAAATTTAGCTCTATCTCCAGAAAACAAATCAGGAATAGGAATTCTTGGTTCTAACATAGAATTCTGAGCCACAAAGTCTTGAATATTTTGTACTCTTGCAGTGAGATGATCCACACATGAAGACAGACCTTTAATGTCCATCACTACACCTGTGTCCTGAACCACCCAAATGTCTAGGGGAAAAAAAAGGCAAAACACAGTGCAAATAAAAAAAAATGGTCTCAGAACTTCTTTTTTCCCTCTATTGAGAAGCATAGTACTTTGGGCCTCCATTACTGTTATGAATAGGTAATTCAGAACCACAATGGACCTTGAAGTTCAGAGCACACAAAGTGACCTGACAATAACCAAAAACATAGGACGAGCTCTGAGACGTGGGAACTCTGCTGACCGCAATCCCTAATCCTATCACACCACACTAGAGGTAGCCGTGGATTGCGCCTAATGCTCCCTATGCAACTCGGCACAGCCTGAGAAACTAGCTAGTCCTGAAGATAGAAAAATAAGCCTACCTTGCCTCAGAGAAATTCCCCAAAGGAAAAGGCAGCCCCCCACATATAATGAGTGTGAGTTAAGATGAAAATACAAACACAGAGATGAAATAGATTTAGCAAAGTGAGGCCCGACTTATTGAATAGACCGAGGATAGGAAAAATAGCTTTGCGGTCAACACAAAAACTTACAAACAACCACGCAGAGGGGCAAAAAGACCCTCCGCACCGACTAACGGTACGGATGTGCTCCCTCTGCGTCTCAGAGCTTCCAGCAAGCAAGAAAAACCAATATAGCAAGCTGGACAGAAAATATAGCAAACAAAAAGTAACACCAGCAGAACTTAGCTTATGCTGGGCAAACAGGCCACAGGAACGATCCAGGAGGAAGCAAAACCAATACTAGAACATTGACTGGAGGCCAGGATCAAAGCACTAGGTGGAGTTAAATAGAGCAGCACATAACGACTTAACCTCTTCACCTGAGGAAGGAAACTCAGAAGCCGCAGTACCACTCTCATCCACCAACGGAAGCCCATAGACAGAATCAACCGAAGTACCACTTGTGACCACAGGAGGGAGCTCGACCACAGAATTCACAAAAGTACCCCCCCCTTGAGGAGGGGTCACTGAACCCTCACCAGAGCCCCCAGGCCGACCAAGATGAGCCATATGAAAGGCACGAACAAGATCGGCAGCATGGACATCAGAGGCAAAGACCCAGGAATTATCTTCCTGACCATAACCCTTCCACTTAACCAGATACTGGAGTTTCCGTCTCGAAACACGAGAATCCAAAATCTTCTCCACTATATACTCCAACTCCCCCTCCACCAAAACCGGGGCAGGAGGATCAACAGATGGAACCATTGGTGCCACGTATCTCCGCAACAATGACCTATGGAATACGTTATGGATGGAAAAAGAATCTGGAAGGGTCAAACGAAAAGACACAGGATTAAGAACCTCAGAAATCCTATACGGACCAATGAAACGAGGCTTAAACTTAGGAGAGGAAACCTTCATAGGAATATAACGAGATGACAACCAAACCAAATCCCCAACACGAAGTCGGGGACCCACACAGCATCTGCGATTAGCGAAACGTTGAGCCTTCTCCTGGGACAAGGTCAAATTGTCCACTACATGAGTCCAAATCCGCTGCAACCTGTCAACCACAGTATCCACACCAGGACAGTCCGAAGACTCAACCTGCCCTGAAGAGAAACGAGGATGGAACCCAGAATTGCATAAAAACGGCGAAACCAAGGTAGCCGAGCTGGCCCGATTATTAAGGGCGAACTCAGCCAACGGCAAAAAGGACACCCAATCATCCTGATCAGCAAAAACAAAACATCTCAGATATGTTTCCAAGGTCTGATTGGTTCGCTCAGTCTGGCCATTTGTCTGAGGATGGAAAGCCGAGGAAAAAGACAAATCAATGCCCATCCTAGCACAAAAGGCTCGCCAAAACCTCGACACAAACTAGGAACCTCTGTCAGAAACGATGTTCTCTGGAATGCCATGTAAACGAACCACATGCTGGAAGAACAATGGCACCAAATCAGAGGAGGAAGGCAATTTAGACAAGGGTACCAAATGGATCATCTTAGAGAAGCTATCACAAACTACCCAAATGACCGACATTTTTTGAGAGACGGGGAGATCCGAAATAAAATCCATAGAGATATGTGTCCAAGGCCTCTTCGGGACCGGCAAGGGCAAAAGCAACCCACTAGCACGAGAATAGCAGGGCTTAGCCCGAGCACAAATCCCACAGGACTGCACAAAAGAACGCACATCCCGCGACAGAGGCGGCCACCAAAAGGATCTAGCCACTAAATCTCTGGTACCAAAGATTCCAGGATGACCAGCCAACACCGAACAATGAACCTCAGAGATAACTTTATTCGTCCACCTATCAGGGACAAACAGTTTCTCCGCTGGGCAACGATCAGGTTTATTAGCCTGAAATTTTTGCAGCACCCGCCGCAAATCAGGGGAGATGGCAGACACAATTACTCCCTCTTTGAGAATACCCGCCGGCTCAGGCAAACCCGGAGAGTCAGGCACAAAACTCCTAGACAGGGCATCCGCCTTCACATTTTTAGAGCCCGGAAGGTACGAAACCACAAAGTCAAAACGGGAAAAAAACAGCGACCAACGAGCCTGTCTAGGATTCAACCGTTTAGCAGACTCGAGATAAGTCAAGTTCTTGTGATCAGTCAAGACCACCACGCGATGCTTAGCTCCTTCAAGCCAATGACGCCACGCCTCGAATGCCCACTTCATGGCCAGCAACTCTCGATTGCCAACATCATAATTTCGCTCAGCAGGCGAAAACTTCCTGGAAAAGAAGGCGCATGGCTTCATCACCTAGCAATTAGAACCTCTTTGTGACAAAACAGCCCCCGCTCCAATCTCAGAAGCATCAACCTCGCCCTGGAATGGAAGCGAAACATCTGGCTGACACAACACAGGGGCAGAAGAAAAACGACGCTTTAACTCTTGAAAAGCTTCCACAGCAGCAGAAGACCAATTGACCACATCAGCACCCTTCTTGGTCAAATCGGTCAATGGTTTAGCAATACTAGAAAAATTACAGATAAAGCGACGATAAAAATTAGCAAAGCCAAGGAACTTTTGCAGACTCTTCAGAGATGTCGGCTGAGTCCAATCATAAATGGCCTGGACCTTAACAGGGTCCATCTCGATAGTAGAAGGGGGGAAAATGAACCCCAAAAATGAAACCTTCTGAACACCAAAGAGACACTTTGATCCCTTTACAAACAAAGAATTAGCACGCAGGACCTGGAACACCATTCTGACCTGCTTCACATGAGACTCCCAATCATCCGAGAAGACCAAAATATCATCCAAGTATACAATCAGGAATTTATCCAGGTACTCTCGGAAGATGTCATGCATAAAGGACTGAAATACTGATGGAGCATTGGCAAGTCCGAATGGCATAACTAGGTACTCAAAATGGCCCTCGGGCGTATTAAATGCAGTTTTCCATTCATCGCCCCGTTTAATACGCACAAGATTATATGCACCACGAAGATCTATCTTGGTGAACCAACTAGCCCCCTTAATCCGAGCAAACAAATCAGATAGCAGCGGCAAGGGGTACTGAAATTTGACCGTGATTTTATTTAGAAGGCGGTAATCAATACAAGGTCTCAGCGAACCATCCTTCTTGGCCACAAAAAAGAACCCTGCTCCCAATGGCGATGACGACGGGCGAATATGACCCTTCTCCAAGGATTCTTTTACGTAACTCCGCATAGCGGCGTGCTCAGGTACAGATAAATTAAACAGTCGACCCTTAGGAAACTTACTACCAGGAATCAACTCGATAGCACAATCACAATCCCTATGCGGAGGTAGGGCATTGGACTTGGGCTCATCGAATACATCCCGGTAATCAGACAAGAACTCTGGGACCTCAGAAGAGGTGGATGATGAGATAGACAGAAATGGAACATCACCATGTACCCCCTGACAACCCCAGCTGGACACAGACATTGATTTCCAATCTAATACTGGGTTATGGACTTGTAGCCATGGCAACCCCAACACGACCACATCATGCAGATTATGCAACACCAGAAAGCGAATATCCTCCTGGTGCGCAGGAGCCATGCACATGGTCAGCTGGGTCCAATACTGAGGCTTATTCTTGGCCAAAGGCGTAGCATCAATTCCTCTCAATGGAATAAGACACTGCAAGGGCTCCAAGACAAACCCACAGCGCCTAGCAAACTCCAAGTCCATCAAATTCAGGGCAGCGCCTGAATCCACAAATGCCATGACAGAATAGGAAGACAAAGAGCAGATCAAAGTAACGGACAAAAGAAATTTCGACTGTACCGTACCAATGGTGGCAGACTTAGCGAACCGCTTAGTGCGCTTAGGACAATCGGAGATAGCATGAGTGGAATCACCACAGTAGAAACACAGCCCATTCTGACGTCTGTGTTCCTGCCTTTCAGCTCTGGTCAAAGTCCTATCGCACTGCATAGGCTCAGGTTTATGCTCAGATAATACCGCCAAATGGTGCACAGATTTACGTTCACGCAAGCGTCGACCGATCTGAATGGCCAAAGACATAGACTCATTTAGACCAGCAGGCATGGGAAATCCCACCATGACATCCTTAAGGGCTTCAGAGAGACCCTTTCTGAAAATAGCTGCCAGCGCACATTCATTCCATTGAGTGAGCACGGACCACTTTCTAAACTTCTGACAATAAATCTCTATCTCATCCTGACCCTGACACAGAGCCAGCAAATTTCTCTGCCTGATCCACTGAATTAGGTTCATCGTACAGTAATCCGAGCGCCAGAAAAAACGCATCAATATTACATAATGCAGGGTCTTCTGGCGCAAGGGAAAATGCCCAGTCTTGAGGGTCGCCACGTAATAAAGAAATAATGATCTTAACTTGTTGAACTGGGTCACCAGAGGAGCGAGGTTTCAACGCCAGAAACAGTTTGCAATTATTTTTGAAACTCAGAAATTTAGCTCTATCTCCAGAAAACAAATCAGGAATAGGAATTCTTGGTTCTAACATAGAATTCTGAGCCACAAAGTCTTGAATATTTTGTACTCTTGCAGTGAGATGATCCACACATGAAGACAGACCTTTAATGTCCATCACTACACCTGTGTCCTGAACCACCCAAATGTCTAGGGGAAAAAAAAGGCAAAACACAGTGCAAATAAAAAAAAATGGTCTCAGAACTTCTTTTTTCCCTCTATTGAGAAGCATAGTACTTTGGGCCTCCATTACTGTTATGAATAGGTAATTCAGAACCACAATGGACCTTGAAGTTCAGAGCACACAAAGTGACCTGACAATAACCAAAAACATAGGACGAGCTCTGAGACGTGGGAACTCTGCTGACCGCAATCCCTAATCCTATCACACCACACTAGAGGTAGCCGTGGATTGCGCCTAATGCTCCCTATGCAACTCGGCACAGCCTGAGAAACTAGCTAGTCCTGAAGATAGAAAAATAAGCCTACCTTGCCTCAGAGAAATTCCCCAAAGGAAAAGGCAGCCCCCCACATATAATGAGTGTGAGTTAAGATGAAAATACAAACACAGAGATGAAATAGATTTAGCAAAGTGAGGCCCGACTTATTGAATAGACCGAGGATAGGAAAAATAGCTTTGCGGTCAACACAAAAACTTACAAACAACCACGCAGAGGGGCAAAAAGACCCTCCGCACCGACTAACGGTACGGATGTGCTCCCTCTGCGTCTCAGAGCTTCCAGCAAGCAAGAAAAACCAATATAGCAAGCTGGACAGAAAATATAGCAAACAAAAAGTAACACCAGCAGAACTTAGCTTATGCTGGGCAAACAGGCCACAGGAACGATCCAGGAGGAAGCAAGACCAATACTAGAACATTGACTGGAGGCCAGGATCAAAGCACTAGGTGGGGTTAAATAGAGCAGCACCTAACGACTTAACCTCATCACCTGAGGAAGGTAACTCAGAAGCCGCAATACCACTCACATCCACCAACGGAAGCCCATAGACAGAATCAACCGAAGTACCACTTGTGACCACAGGAGGGAGCTCGACCACAGAATTCACAACAGGAGTCTCATGTGAAGCAGGTCAGAATGGTGTTCCAGGTCCTTCGCGAGAATTCCTTGTTTGTGAAGGGGTCAAAATATCTCTTTGGAGTTCAGAAGGTTTCTGTTAGGTCTCGAGTTCCCGCTTCTGCACAGAGGGAATCTCGAGCCATCTCCGCTGCGGTCTCCCATTCTTATCCAGCCGCAGTGGAGTCTGCTCAGCGGGGACGTCGGTCCCAGCGTCTTGCTCAGTCTCACTCTGTACAGAGAGTTACTGCTGCTTCTTCAGCTTCTGCCATTAAAGCCAGTGCTGGTCAGCAGCGAGCGGACTTCTCTGGGACTAAGTCCTTGTCTGCACACACTGAGCATGCCCAGGGCAAGATCTCCCGTTGGAGATCGAGGGTCATGTGCTCAGGCCCTGCAGCACATTCCATTGGTCCTCTTGGCAGGTCTTGGAAGGGCAAAGTTTCTGTGGCCACTTCCTGTGCTGCAACTATATAAACTGCGCATGACCGCACGGCCATGCGCTAGTGTACATTTGCATACGTGTGTTTGTTGTGAGTGCAAGTCGTCCTTGGATACCCCTTCCCTATTGAATGACTGTTCGCGGAAGGTGTATGGTTGCTATCTAGCGCCCGACTTATCCTACAGCACGAATCACACAGTACAGCGTCCAGTTGCTGTGACCGCCAGTATGGCGCCGTGCACTTCCTCTGTGCTTTCCTTACCCAAGCCTGGGTGGTTAGTGGCGTTCGTCAGTGCGGCACCGCATGCACTCTTGTGCCCTAATATTTAGCTTCCTTACACACCAAGTTGCGGTGTTGTGCCAGCAAGGGTCTAATCGGACTTCAATCCTAGTTGGGGTTGAGTTCGCTGACTACTTGCTCGCGCTCTATGTGCGGTACCGTGATCCTGTGACACAACAGGATCGCTTCCTTCATGCTGGGTGAAGTTTAACCCACGTGTGTATATTTATGAGTACCGCCATATAGTCCGTCATTACTTGGCAGCAGGTTCCATCTCTGCACGGTGGACCCCGGGCTGCGAACGCACCATACTCTATCTGTCCTAATATTTGGTGCGTTCCGCTAGCCCTAACAGTTTCATTTTTGGGTTTCATTTTTTCTCCTTCTACTATCGAGATGGACCCTGTTAAAGTTCAGGCCATTTATGATTGGACTCAGCCGACATCTGTGAAGAGCCTGCAGAAGTTCCTGGGCTTTGCTAATTTTTACAGTCGCTTCATTGCTAATTTTTCTAGTGTTGCTAAACCGTTGACTGATTTGACCAAGAAAGGTGCTGATGTGGTCAATTGGTCCTCTGCAGCTGTAGAGGGTTTTCAGGAGTTGAAGCGTCGTTTTTCTTCTGCCCCTGTGTTGTGCCAGCCAGATGTTTCGCTCCTGTTTCAGGTCGAGGTTGATGCTTCTGAGATTGGAGCAGGGGCTGTTTTGTCGCAAAGAATTTCTGATGGCTCGGTGATGAAACCATGTGCCTTCTTTTCTAGAAAGTTCTCGCCTGCTGAGCGCAATTATGATGTTGGCAATCGAGAGTTGTTGGCCATGAAGTGGGCATTCGAGGAGTGGCGACATTGGCTTGAAGGAGCCAAGCATCGCGTTGTGGTCTTGACGGATCACAAGAATTTTACTTATCTCGAGTCTGCCAAACGGTTGAATCCTAGACAGGCTCGATGGTCGCTGTTTTTCTCCCGTTTTGATTTTGTGGTTTCGTACCTTCCGGGCTCTAAGAATGTGAAGGCTGATGCCCTGTCAAGGAGTTTTGTGCCTGACTCTCCGGGTGTTCCTGAGCCGGCGGGTATTCTCAAAGAGGGGGTAATTTTGTCTGCCATCTCCCCTGATTTGCGGCGGGTGCTGCAGAAGTTTCAGGCTGATAGGCCTGACCGTTGTCCAGCGGAGAAACTGTTTGTCCCTGATAGATGGACTAGTAGAGTTATCTCTGAGGTTCATTGTTCGGTGTTGGCTGGTCATCCTGGAATCTTTGGTACCAGAGATTTGGTGGCTAGTTCCTTTTGGTGGCCATCTTTGTCACGGGATGTGCGTTCTTTTGTGCAGTCCTGTGGGACTTGTGCTCGGGCTAAGCCCTGCTGTTCTCGTGCCAGTGGGTTGCTTTTGCCCTTGCCGGTCCCGAAGAGGCCCTGGACGCATATTTCCATGGATTTTATTTCAGATCTCCCTGTCTCTCAAAGGATGTCGGTCATTTGGGTGGTTTGTGATCGCTTCTCTAAGATGGTCCATTTGGTACCCTTGTCTAAATTGCCTTCCTCCTCTGATTTGGTGCCATTGTTTTTCCAGCATGTGGTTCGTTTGCATGGCATTCCGGAGAACATCGTCTCGATCAGAGGTTCCCAGTTTGTTTCGAGGTTTTGGCGGTCCTTTTGTGCTAAGATGGGCATTGATTTGTCTTTTTCTTCGGCTTTCCATCCTCAGACTAATGGCCAAACCGAACGAACTAGTCAGACTTTGGAAACATATCTGAGATGCTTTGTTTCTGCTGATCAGGATGATTGGGTGTCCTTCTTGCCTTTAACTGAGTTCGCCCTTAATAATCGGGCCAGCTCGACTACTTTGGTTTCGCCTTTTTTCTGTAATTCTGGTTTCCATCCTCGTTTCTCTTCAGGGCAGGTTGAGCCTTCGGACTGTCCTGGTGTGGATACTGTGGTGGACAGGTTGCAGCAGATTTGGACTCATGTGGTGGACAATTTGACATTGTCCCAGGAGAAGGCTCAACGTTTCGCTAACCGCCGGCACTGTGTTGGTCCCTGACTTCGTGTTGGAGTTTGGTTTGGTGGTCGTCTCGTTATATCCCTATGAAGGTTTACTCTCCTAAGTTTAAGCTTCGTTTCACTGGTCCGTATAAGATTTCTGAAGTTCTCAATCATGTGTCATTTCGTTTGGCCCTTCCAGCTTCTTTTGCCATCCATAATGTGTTCCATAGGTTGTTATTGCGGAGATACGTGGCGCCTATGGTTCCCTCCGTTGATCCTCCTGCCCCGGTGTTGGTCGATGGGGAGTTGGAGTATGTGGTGGAGAAGATTTTGGATTCTCGTATTTCGAGACGGAAACTCCAGTACCTGGTCAAGTGGAAGGGTTATGGTCAGGAAGATAATTCCTGGGTTTTTGCCTCTGATGTTCATGCTGCCGATCTAGTTTGTGCCTTTCATTTGGCTCGTCCTGATCGGCCTTTGGGCTCTGGTGAGGGTTCGGTGACCCCTCCTCAAGGGGGGGGTACTGTTGTGAATTCTGTTATCGAACTCCCTCCTGTGGTCATGAATGGTACTTCGGCGAGTTCTGTCCATGGACTCCCTCTGGTGGCTGTGAGTGGAGCTGCTGCTTCTGAGGTTCCTTCCACAGGTGACTTAGTTTATTCTTTGGCTGGCTGCTCTATTTAACTCCACTCAGATCATTACTCCATGCCAGCTGTCAATGTTCTTGTACTGGTTCAGTTCGCTGTCTATTCCAGCAGAAGCTAAGTCCCTGCTAGTTAATTATTTGTTCATTGTTTTCTTGTCCAGCTTGCTATCATGATTTTGCCTTGCTAGCTGGAAGCTCTGGGATGCAGAGTGGCACCTCCGCACCGTGAGTCGGTGCGGAGGTCTTTTTGCACACTCTGTGTGGTCCTTTTGCAGTTTTTTGTGCTGACCGCAAAGATACCTTTCCTATCCTCAGTCTGTTTAGTAAGTCTGGTCTCCTTTGCTGAAACCTGTTTCATTTCTGTGTTTGTGACTTTCATCTTAACTCACAGTCAATATATGTGGGGGTCTGTTGTGAATTCTGTTGTCGGGCTCCCTCCTGTGGTCATGAATGGTACTTCGGCTGGTTCTGTCCATGGACTTCCTCTGGTGGGTTTTTCTGAGTTTCACATGTGACGAGGTTAATTCGTTAGCTGATGCTCTATTTTACTCCACTTAGATCTTTGCTCCATGCCACCTGTCAATGTTCCAGTATTGGTCTGTTCACTCCTGGATCGTTCTTGTGACCTGTCTTCCCATCAGAAGCTAAGTTCCAGCTTGTATTTCTTTGGTTTGCTATTTTTCTGTCCAGCTTGCTATTTAATTTGTTGTCTTGCTTGCTGGAAGCTCTGGGACGCAGAGGGAGCGCCTCCGCACCGTGAGTCGGTGCGGAGGGTCTTTTTGCGCCCTCTGCGTGGTCTTTTTGTAGGTTTTTGTGCTGACCGCAAAGTAACCTTTACTATCCTCGGTCTGTTCAGTAAGTCGGGCCTCACTTTGCTAAATCTATTTCATCTCTGTGTTTGTATTTTCATCTTTACTCACAGTCATTATATGTGAGGGGCTGCCTTTTCCTTTGGGGAATTTCTCTGAGGCAAGGTAGGCTTTATTTTTCTATCTTCAGGGCTAGCTAGTTTCTTAGGCTGTGCCGAGTTGCATAGGGAGCGTTAGGCGCAATCCACGGCTATTTCTAGTGTGTTTGATAGGTTTAGGGATTGCGGTCAGCAGAGTTCCCACGTCCCAGAGCTCGTCCTTATTATCAGTAACTATCAGGCTATTCCGTGTGCTCTTAACCACCAGGTCCATTATTGTCCTGACCACCAGGTCATAACTGTACAGGTGGCCCAAAGTACTAATGCATCTCAATAGAGGGATAAGAGAAGTTCTGAGACTATTTTTTTTTCTTTGCAGTGTGTTTTGTCTCTATTTTCCCCTTTACCTCTGGGTGGTTCAGGACACTGGTGTAAACATGGACATTCAAGGTCTGTCCTCTTGGATGGATAATCTCACTACAAGGATATAAAACATTCAAGATTTTGTGGTTCAGAATCCGATGTCAGAGCCTAGGATTCCAATTCCTGATTTGTTTTTTGGTGATAGATCTAATTTCTTGAATTTCAAAAATAATTGTAAATTGTTTCTTGCCTTGAAACCTCGCTCCTCAGGTGACCCTGTTCAACAAGTAAAGATCATTATTTCTTTGTTACGTGGTGACCCTCAAGACTGGGCATTTTCCCTTGCGCCAGGAGATCCAGCATTGCGTGATGTTGATGCGTTTTTCCTGGCGCTTGGATTGCTTTATGACGAACCTAATTCAGTGGATCAGGCAGAGAAAATCTTGCTGGCTCTGTGTCAGGGTCAGGATGAAGCGGAGATATATTGTCAGAAGTTTAGAAAGTGGTCTGTGCTCACTCAGTGGAATGAATGTGCCCTGGCAGCAATCTTCAGAAAGGGTCTCTCTGAAGCCCTTAAGGATGTCATGGTGGGGTTTCCCATGCCTGCTGGTCTGAATGAGTCTATGTCCTTGGCCATTCAGATCGATCGACGCTTGCGTGAGCGTAAAGCTGTGCACCATTTGGCGGTACTATCTGAGCATGGGCCTGAGCCTATGCAATGTGATAGGACTTTGACTAGAGCTGAACGGCAAGAACACAGACGTGAGAATGGGCTATGTTTTTACTGTGGTGATTCCACTCATGCTATCTCCAATTGTCCTAAGCGCACTAAGCGGTTCGCTAGGTCTGCCACCATTGGTACGGTACAGTCTAAATTTCTATTGTCTGTTACTCTGAATTGCTCTTTGTCATCCTATTCTGTTATGGCATTTGTGGATTCAGGCGCTGCCCTGAATTTGATGGACTTGGAGTATGCTAGGCGCTGTGGTTTTTTCTTGGAGCCCTTGCAGTATCCTATTCCATTGAGAGGAATTGATGCTACTCCTTTGGCCAAGAATAAGCCTCAGTATTGGACCCAATTTACCATGTGCATGGCTCCTGCACATCAGGAGGATATCCGCTTTCTGGTGTTGCATAATCTGCATGATGTGGTAGTCTTGGGGTTGCCATGGCTACAGGTTCATAATCCAGTATTGGACTAGAAATCTATGTCTGTGTCCAGCTGGGGTTGCCAGGGGGTACATGGTGATGTTCCATTTTTGTCTATTTCGTCTTACACTCCTTCTGAAGTTCCAGAGTTTTTGTCGGATTATCGGGATGTATTTGATGAGCCCAAAGCCAGTGCCCTACCTCCTCATAGGGATTGCGATTGTGCAATTAATTTGATTCCTGGTAGTAAGTTTCCTAAGGGCCGATTGTTCAATTTATCTGTGCCAGAACACGCCGCTATGTGGAGTTATATAAAGGAATCCTTGAAGAAAGGCCATATTCGCCCGTCGTCATCACCGTTGGGAGCAGGGTTCTTTTTTGTGGCCAAGAAGGATGGTTCTTTGAGACCTTGTATTGATTACCGCCTTCTTAATAAAATTACAGTCAAATTTCAGTATCCTTTGCCGTTGCTGTCTGATTTGTTTGCTCGTATTAATGGGGCTAGTTGGTTCACCAAGATAGATCTTCGAGGGGCGTATAATCTTGTGCGTTTTAAACAAGGCGATGAATGGAAAACAGCATTTAATACGCCCGAGGGCCATTTTGAGTACCTGGTTATGCCATTCGGGCTTTCCAATGCTCTATCAGTATTTCAGTCCTTTATGCATGACATCTTCCGAGAGTACCTGGATAAATTCCTGATTGTGTATTTGGATGATATTTTGGTCTTTTCGGATGATTGGGAGTCTCATGTGAAGCAGGTCAGAATGGTGTTCCAGGTCCTTCGAGCGAATTCCTTGTTTGTGAAGGGGTCAAAGTGTCTCTTTGGAGTTCAGAAGGTTTCATTTTTGGGGTTCATTTTTTCCCCTTCTACTATCGAGATGGACCCTGTTAAAGTCCAGGCCATTTACGATTGGACTCAGCCGACATCTGTGAAGAGCCTGTAAAAGTTCCTTGGCTTTGCTAATTTTTATCGGCGCTTCATCGCTAATTTTTCTACTGTTGCTAAAGAAGGGTGCTGATGTGGTCAATTGGTCTTCTGCAGCTGTAGAGGCTTTTCAGGAGTTGAAGCGTCGTTTTTCTTCTGCCCCTGTGTTGTGCCAGCCAGATGTTTCGCTTCCGTTTCAGGTTGAGGTTGATGCTTCTGAGATTGGAGCAGGGGCTGTTTTGTCACAAAGAAGTTCTGAGGGCTCGGTGATGAAGCCATGTGCTTTCTTTTCTAGAAAGTTTTCGCCTGCTGAGCGTAACTATGATGTTGGTAATCGTGAATTGTTGGCCATGAAGTGGGCATTCGAGGAGTGGCGTCATTGGCTGGAAGGAACCAAGCATCGCGTGGTGGTCTTGACAGATCACAAGAATTTGACTTATCTTGAGTCTGCCAAACGGTTGAATCCGAGACAGGCTCGATGGTCGTTATTTTTCTCCCGTTTTGATTTTGTGGTTTCGTACCTTCCGGGCTCTAAGAATGTGAAGGCTGATGCCCTGTCAAGGAGTTTTGTGCCTGACTCTCCGGGTGTTCCTGAGCCGGCGGGTATTCTCAAAGAGGGGGTAATTTTGTCTGCCATCTCCCCTGATTTGCGGCGGGTGCTGAAAAAATTTCAGGCTGATAGACCTGACCGTTGCCCAGCGGAGAAACTGTTTGTCCCTGATAGATGGACTAGTATAGTTATCTCTGAGATTCATTGTTGAGTGTTGGCTGGGCATCCTGGAATCTTTGGTACCAGAGATTTGGTGGCTAGATCCTTCTGGTGGCCGTCTTTGTCGCGGGATGTGCGCTCTTTTGTGCAGTCCTGTGGGACTTGTGCTCGGGCTAAGCCCTGCTGTTCTTGTGCCAGTGGGTTGCTTTTGCCCTTGCCGGTCCTGAAGAGGTCCTGGATGCATATTTCTATGGATTTTATTTCGGATCTCCCCGTCTCTCAAAAGATGTCGGTCATTTGGGTGGTTTGTGATCGCTTTTCTAAGATGGTCCATTTGGTACCTTTGTCTAAATTGCCTTCCTCCTCTGATTTGGTGCCATTATTTTTCCAGCATGTGGTTCGTTTACATGGTATCCCGGAGAACATCGTTTCTGACAGAGGTTCCCAGTTTGTTTCAAGGTTTTGGCGATCCTTTTGTGCTAGGATGGGCATTGATTTGTCTTTTTCCTCGGCTTTCCATCCTCAGACAAATGGCCAAACCGAACGAACTAATCAAACTTTGGAAACATATCTGAGATGCTTTGTTTCTGCTGATCAGGATGACTGGGTGTCCTTTTTGCCGTTGGCTGAGTTCGCCCTTAATAATCGGGCCAGCTCGGCTACTTTGGTTTCGCCGTTTTTCTGCAATTCTGGTTTCCATCCTCGTTTCTCTTCAGGGCAGGTTGAGTCTTCAGACTGTCCTGGTGTAGATACTGTGGTGGATAGGTTGCAGCAGATTTGGACTCATGTGGTGGACAATTTGACATTGTCCCAGGAGAAGGCTCAACGTTTCGCTAACCGCCGGCGCTGTGTGGGTCCCCGACTTCGTGTTGGGGATTTGGCTTGGTTGTCGTCTCGTTATGTTCCTATGAAGGTTTCCTCTCCTAAGTTTAAGCCTCGTTTCATTGGTCCGTATAAGATTTCTGAGGTTATCAATCCTGTGTCATTTCGTTTGGCCCTTCCTGCTTCTTTTGCCATCCATAATGTGTTCCATAGGTCGTTATTGCGGAGATACGTGGCGCCTGTGGTTCCATCCGTTGTTCCTCCTGCCCCGGTGTTAGTTGAGGGGGAGTTGGAGTATGTGGTGGAGAAGATTTTGGATTCTCGTGTTTCGAGACGGAAACTCCAGTACCTGGTCAAGTGGAAGGGTTATGGTCAGGAAGATAATTCCTGGGTTTTTGCCTCTGATGTTCATGCTGCCGATCTGGTTCGTGCCTTTCATTTGGCTCATCCTGGTCGGCCTGGGGGCTCTGGTGAGGGTTCGGTGACCCCTCCTCAAGGAGGGGTACTGTTGTGAATTCTGTTGTCGGGCTCCCTCCTGTGGTCATGAATGGTACTTCGGCTGGTTCTGTCCATGGACTTCCTCTGGTGGGTGTTTCTGAGTTTCACAGGTGACGAGGTTAATTCGTTAGCTGCTGCTCTATTTTACTCCACTTAGATCTTTGCTCCATGCCACCTGTCAATGTTCCAGTATTGGTCTGTTTACTCCTGGATCGTTCTTGGGACCTGTCTTCCCATCAGAAGCTAAGTTCCAGCTTGTATTTCTTTGGTTTGCTATTTTTCTGTCCAGCTTGCTATTTAATTTGTTGTCTTGCTTGCTGGAAGCTCTGGGACGCAGAGGGAGCGCCTCCGCACCGTGAGTCGGTGCGGAGGGTCTTTTTGCGCCCTCTGCGTGGTCTTTTTGTAGGTTTTTGTGCTGACCGCAAAGTAACCTTTCCTATCCTCGGTCTGTTCAGTAAGTCGGGCCTCACTTTGCTAAATCTATTTCATCTCTGTGTTTGTATTTTCATCTTTACTCACAGTCATTATATGTGGGGGGCTGCCTTTTCCTTTGGGGAATTTCTCTGAGGCAAGGTAGGCTTTATTTTTCTATCTTCAGGGCTAGCTAGTTTCTTAGGCTGTGCCGAGTTGCATAGGGAGCGTTAGGCGCAATCCACGGCTATTTCTTTTGTGTTTGATAGGTTTAGGGATTGCGGTCAGCAGAGTTCCCACGTCCCAGAGCTCGTCCTTATTATCAGTAACTATCAGGTCATTCCGTGTGCTCTTAACCACCAGGTCCATTATTGTCCTGACCACCAGGTCATAACAGGGGGCTGCCTTTTTCTTTGGGGAATTTCTCTGAGGCAAGGTAGGCTTTATTTTCTATCTCTAGGGCTAGTTAGCTCTTAGGCTGTGAAGAGGCATCTAGGCAGAGTTAGGTACGCTCCACGGCTATTTCTAGTGTGTGTGATAGGATTAGGGGTTGCTGTCAGCAGAGCTCCCACTTCCCAGAGCTTGTCCTTTGTTAGTTTAACCATCAGGTCGTTTCGGGTTCTCCTAACCACCAGGTCCATAACAGCCAACTACCAAATCAGTGATTCCTAACAGTAACATAAACAAAAAACAGACATACCTAACCAATCCAAAAGTACAACCATCAGGCTTCATGCCATGTGGGAAATGCTTATGCTGTATACAAACTTCAGCAAAAAAAGAGATCCACACGAGCTTTAAGGATGCCAACAAAGCAAATGAATACTTTATTAAGGATTACATCACCTGTCAAACCACAGGGGTTATCTATGTACTAAAATGTCCGTGCGACAAGATCTATGTGGGTCGCACAAAAAGACGATTAACGGATAGGATTAAGGAGCACCTTAATAATATAAGCAAGGGATTTTCGGGACATCCACTTTCCCGTCATTTTTTGGACAAACATAAATGTTCCTTCCGTGGAGTTTCTTTTTGGGGTATCCAGGTGGTTCAGTGTAATTCCCGAGGAGGAGATTATTTAAAAGCAATGTCCAGGGTGGAGTCCAGGTGGATATTTACCCTGGACAGTCTAGCCCCGAGTGGCTTAAATCAGGAAATAGAACTGTATGCATTTTAGCCGCCCCTTCCTTCTGTAATAGCATTATCTAAATTGACCAACGCGGCAATACGTGGTCAGCTGGCCACAAATGGAGAGCAGCGACTACACATACATGAACCCCCATAGTCCAATTGGTCAATAGGAGAAAGTAGACCAACCAAGGGCAACAGGTGTAGTAGCATAAATGTAGTGCATTTATATATGTATGTGGGTAAATGGGTATATACATTTATATTTAGTACGCAACTTCACCAGAAAGAAACGGGGTATCAAAAAAAAAAAAAAATTTAAAAAGTGACAATATAACGCAGAGCAACCTAAACAAATTTGCAAGCAATCTTCTTGTGCTCTATGAGGACTTCTTATCGGTTTAATTCCGTTTCGGAATATATAACATGTTTTTAATTATCACTTTGTAATCAACATTTTTCATTTTAATCATTTCCCCTTCTTTATGTTCTATCTTTATACCTTTTAAAAGTTTTTTCAATCTCCCATATTTTGGTTCAATTTTTCCACTTTTTAGTACATGAAAATACAGGGAGACTTATAGAATAGGTATTTTTAATTTCCCCTTTAAGCGTAATATTTTTAATTCAGCTTCCAAGCGTAATGGTTTTTAATGCACTCACCAATAAAAGATGGTTTTATCATTAATAAAGTGTTTTATTTTTATTTTATTTTTATTTACATTTTTATTTACAAATAAATAACAATTGGCCCACCAAGTATCTCTAACTATTCTATCCATTCATTTAATCCAGCATAAATATATAGGATCTGTGATGAGCTAATTAAAGGGTCCACACCTTAAAAATCTATAAATTGAGGCCAGCATACTGTTAGGGTACCGTCACACAGTGGCATTTTGATCGCTACGACGGCACGATCCATGACGTTCCAGCGATATATCTGTGACGTTCCAGCGATCTCGCTGTGTCTGACACGCTCCTGCGATCAGGGACCCTGCTGAGAATCGTACGTCGTAGCAGATCGTTTGAAACTTTCTTTCATCGTCTAGTGTCCCGCTGTGGCGGCATGATCGCATGGTGTAACAAAGGTGTGCACGATATTGTATACGATGTGCGCATAGTAACCAACGGCTTCTACATCGCACATATGTCATGAAATTATCGCTCCAGCGTCGTACATTGCAAAGTGTGACAGCAGTCTATCGTGCCATCGTATCGATCATAATGCCACTGTGTGATGGTACCCTTAAGGTACCGTCACACTTAGCGACGCTACAGCGATACCGACAACGATCTGGATCGCTGCAGCGTCGCTGTTTGGTCGCTGGAGAGCTGTCACACAGACAGCTCTCCAGCGACCAACGATCCCGAGGTCCCCGGTAACCAGGGTAAACATCGGGTAACTAAGCGCAGGGCCGCGCTTAGCAACCCGATGTTTACCCTGGATACCATCCTAAAAGTAAAAAAACAAACGCTACATACTTACCTACCGCTGTCTGTCCTCGGCGCTCTGCTTCTCTGGTCTGGCTGTGAGCGCCGGGCAGCCGGAAAGCAGAGCGGTGACGTCACCGCTCTGCTTTCCGGCCGCTGTGCTCACAGCCAGACCAGAGAAGCAGAGCGCCGAGGACAGACAGCGGTAGGTAAGTATGTAGTGTTTGTTTTTTTACTTTTAGGATGGTAACCAGGGTAAACATCGGGTTACTAAGCGCGGCCCTGCGCTTAGTTACCCGATGTTTACCCTGGTTACCAGCGAAGACATCGCTGAATCGGTGTCACACACGCCGATTCAGCGATGTCTGCGGGGAGTCCAGCGACGAAATAAAGTTCTGGACTTTCTTCCCCGACCAGCGACAGCACAGCAGGGGCCTGATCGCTGCTGCCTGTCACACTGGACGATATCGCTAGCGAGGATGCTGCAACGTCACGGATCGCTAGCGATATCGTCTAGTGTGACGGTACCTTTAGTCATAGTTACAACTGAGGTATCTCCGTGATAATTACATTACTTGCAGTTAGCTTGTTTTTGGTATGCACACCAGCCCAAGCCAGTGATAACAAATATTGGTGCTACCTTTGAGTCTGCATGCAAATTAATCTCATTAGGCAGACAGCTAGAAAACAATCAAAACAATTACAACTTGGCACTCACAGCCCCATTCACAGATAGCTAATTAGCAATTCAATGTGTGACTAATCAGCCCCATTCACAGGTAGCTAATTAACAATTCAATGGTTCCTGTGTGTGACTAATCAGTGAAGTGCCTAGAGGCTATTTAAGGACTGGTATTCACTATGGAGACATAGCCCTGACGAAGAGGGGAGCCACCCCTCGAAACGCGTTGGCAGCTTGTCTCTCTCGCGCACCCGTCCCCGCTTGTTGTGACGTCACACTAGCTCCGCCCCCTTATCGGCGCCGCATCCTCAGCGTCTGCTTCCGGCCAGAGCACGCGAGGTGCTGGTGCCCCCCTTCCACTTACTGGGACATTACTGTCCAGGTACCTCAGCCTCTGGCACTGAACCGCACTATAACTCACCTAGCAGAGTTAGCGGTACAATTAGCAGCGCATCCAGCGGATTACCTGGTCACCTTCATCGCAGGAATCCTTGCAAGCAGGATATGGTGAGTGCCCGTTTATGGTCATTAACACCACTGTAACCATCGCAGCACTGAATGATTCAGAGTGCTGCTCGCAGCATAGCTCTACCTTTTTTTTTTTTTTTTTTTTTCGTTTATCAGTATCAGTCTGCCACACAGTGGAAAGAAAGTAAAAGAAAAAAGAAATCCCACATAGGAACACTTCAGGTGCAACCTATACATTTTTATAAAAAGAGTAAGTGGATCCAATTAATACCCTTGGTAATTCCCTTGATTACTCATTTGGACGTTCCAAATAACATATTGTTTTTTTCTATACAATTTACTTTTCAGTATTAACTTACCACATTGTGAAAAGAGAAACATTCAAACCCATATAGGAACACCTCAGGTGTAGACTGTACAGCCTCTCAAAAGGAGTAAGTGCATTCTATCTACACCCCTCATAAATACATTTGCATGGTCCAAATGAAATAAAATAAAATAATATATTGTTCTTTTTGTATGTTTACCTTTCAGTAAACTACTATAACTGGGTGCACCCTTCTATGCCTAAGGATCCCCACACAACACAGAAACAGCTATATTATAAGTAAGTATAGCGATATTCTAGCCTCGTTTAGCGCGGTGGTTAATAGTATTATTATTTAGTGGATTTATTTTTTCAACAGAGTTTTGCACAGAACCTGTTTTAACCACCTGCAGCTTTTGTGGCCCCTCCATCTTATCCTTCCAGGTGATTAAGCGCCAGTGTATATACATTCTATACTTTTCATAATTATCATTTTACTTAATCTCTTTTCTGTCTGTACATGGTTGTAAATGTTTAGAATTCTGTATTCAAAATCTGCAGCCAATCAGGTTTAATTCTTATATCTTTGGTTAACTTAAGACTTGATGGACACAGCTATACACAGTATGGATCCAAGCACAGCATCCGTGGTACCAATTGAAGGAGAATTTATCACATGAGGGCTTCTTTTATTGCATTAAAATGTCACTATTTGTGACAATATATGCTATCATGGCTCAAAATTGTCCAAAGTGGCTCGGGAATAATGTGGCCAATGACAGTCCAGAACGTATATTAATCCTCCCAAAGGCAGACTGAAATGCACAAAATGTATTAAAATGCATGCGTTTTCTAAACAAGTTACAATTTTAGTTCAGGAATGATGTATGAAAAGACAATCTTCAAAATGTCTCCTCGTTGGGCTGATATTGTAGCTTAATGAATCCAAACCTTATACATGGTCTCACAAATATGAATTTCTCATGGATAACTTAAAATCCTTGGGATATTTTTATAGCATGCTTTATTGCATCCGATATACAAATAGCTACTTTGAAAGAAAAAAAAAGTTCTAACGAAAACCAGAGATCAGATTATATTTAACACAAGAGATGCCTCTCCAGGAAATACTAACAGTGCACCCGTCACCTTTTCCACATCTTATAGCCTACGATACAACCAAATCATTAAAATCATACAAAAATTTTTTCCTGTTATCAACCAGGATGATATGATTGTATGAACTATTTCTCAGAGTTGTAGATTTGTGGCCGTACTCTAGGTTACATGCTTTCATCTATTCTGTTCCACCACAGCCCTAAGGCCGGGATCACACATACGCGAGATACGGCCGAGTCTCGCAGATGAAAACCCAGCTCTGGCGTCGGCACTCCGGAGCGGAGCGTGCGGCCGCACAGCAATACATGGAGCTGCACGCTCCGGAATGCAGGCAACAGAGCTGGGTTTTCACCTGCGAGACTCGGCCATATCTCTCGTATGTGTGATCCCGGCATAAAGGGACAAGTTCGTTGAAACTGAAAGGTTTTTTTAAAATGTTGAGGAAAAGGCTGCAACATGGCAGTCTTTGCCGCAGACAAAACCAAACCTTTTTTTTCTCATCTCTAGGAGACACACATCATATTGATAATTTTATTAACTGTGATGTAATGTACTCTATATCTTTTGCAATTTATGCAGGGTGCAGTATATAGGATGCACTGTAAGAGAATTAAAACTAAGAATTTTGGAACATTTAAACAATAATGTCAAGAGAAATGGATCCTATTCTGGTGAAGCCAAGCATTTTGTTGCCGAACATGATGGTGATCTGTCAATTTAATTTTTTTTTAACAGAACGAGTCCATTATTACCTGAGATGAAGCAGTTTGTGAAAGTGCCTTATGTTACTGGACGCACACTGGATATTAAATTTGGATAGCAAATACGCTAGAGGTATGAATTACAAAAGTTACCTTTTATATCTATTGAAGTTTTGTTATTTGTATTGTTACCTCTGTCAATTGATTTATATGTCGTTCTTCTTACACACTTATGCATCTTTCATTAATCATAGGTTTCTGTGATCCTGTCTAGCTTGAAAAATAGACTGTTTTTATTCTTGCTAAACTATGATTAAGAGCTTCCTGGAGTCCAGAAACGCGTCATTTTTTTTAACCCTGTTTGTCCTTTTTATAGCTTGCTAAATAAAGTTCTTTTTTTTGAGCTGCTGGAAGCGCTGCTCTCCATCATTTTTCCTTCTTTTGTTCTTGTACTGCATCAGCTAGAGATATGTCACCAACCGGTTTTTGCCTCCCATTGACTCTAATCTTACCAGCTCGGTAAGCTCCAACCACCACCTTTTTTTCTACCTAAACAGCCACTTCAATAGAAATTCCAATCTAGAAGCAAATTGTGACTTGTTTGGTCTCAGAACTGAAGCAATTCTTCATGAGATTAGAGGTCACTCTGTGAGGGAGTGGTTCTGCAAAAGTATTGACGAATGTTGACAGAAAAGCTTCCGTCATATGCCAATAAATTAGATGGAGGTCTAACATGGTCTGAACAGCATGTTCCATCTGGCTCCAGAGATGCTCTATAGGATTAATATGTAGAGACTGAAGATCATGGAAACAAGGAAAGCTCAGTGCCATGTACCTGAGAACAAACAATCCATGTGATGACTATATAACGTTTGTGACATTGTACAAGCAAATACCAAGTGTCTCCTAGTGTTGGGCAAGGCACTCTGCCACTGGACTCTGGCACAATGGAACATTGTTCTGTGTAGTTGGAAATCATGCTTGTCTTTCTGACAATTTGATGGATGGGTCTGTGTTTGACGAATGTTTGCCAGAAGAACATTACCTGACTGACTGCATTGTGCCAACTGTAAAGTTTGATGTAGGAACTATGATGTTCTGGGATTGTTTTTGAGGGTTTTGCCTAAGCCTCTTTATTCCAGTGACATTTTCAGGGAAATCGTAATGCTTCAGTATATATATATATATATACAGTGGGGCAAAAAAGTATTTAGTCAGTCAGCAATATGGCAAGTTCCACCACTTAAAAAGATGAGAGGCGTCTGTAATTTACATCATAGGTAGACCTCAACTATGGGAGACAAACTGAGAAAAAAAATCCAGAAAATCACATTGCCTGTTTTTTTATCATTTTATTTGCATATTATGGTGGAAAATAAGTATTTGGTCAGAAACAAAATTTAATCTCAATACTTTGTAATATATCCTTTGTTGGCAATGACAGAAGTCAAACGTTTTCTGTAAGTCTTCACAAGGTTGCCACACACTGTTGTTGGTATGTTGGCCCATTCCTCCATGCAGATCTCCTCTAGAGCAGTGATGTTTTTGGCTTTTCGCTTGGCAACACGGACTTTCAACTCCCTCCAAAGGTTTTCTATAGGGTTGAGATCTGGAGACTGGCTAGGCCACTCCAGGACCTTGAAATGCTTCTTACAAAGCCACTCCTTCGTTGCCCTGGCGGTGTGCTTTGGATCATTGTCATGTTGAAAGACCCAGCCACGTTTCATCTTCAATGCCCTTGCTGATGGAAGGAGGTTTGCACTCAAAATATCACGATACATGGCCCCATTCATTCTTTCATGTACCCGGATCAGTCGTCCTGGCCCCTTTGCAGAGAAACAGCCCCAAAGCATGATGTTTCCACCACCATGCTTTACAGTAGGTATGGTGTTTGATGGATGCAACTCAGTATTCTTTTTCCTCCAAACATGACAAGTTGTGTTTCTACCAAACAGTTCCAGTTTGGTTTCATCAGACCATAGGACATTCTCCCAAAACTCCTCTGGATCATCCAAATGCTCTCGAGCAAACTTCAGACGGGCCCGGACATGTACTGGCTTAAGCAGTGGGACACGTCTGGCACTGCAGGATCTGAGTCCATGGTGGCGTAGTGTGTTACTTATGGTAGGCCTTGTTACATTGGTCCCAGCTCTCTGCAGTTCATTCACTAGGTCCCCCCGCGTGGTTCTGGGATTTTTGCTCACCGTTCTTGTGATCATTCTGACCCCACGGGGTGGGATTTTGCGTGGAGCCCCAGATCGAGGGAGATTATCAGTGGTCTTGTATGTCTTCCATTTTCTAATTATTGCTCCCACTGTTGATTTCTTCACTCCAAGCTGGTTGGCTATTGCAGATTCAGTCTTCCCAGCCTGGTGCAGGGCTACAATTTTGTTTCTGGTGTCCTTTGACAGCTCTTTGGTCTTCACCATAGTGGAGTTTGGAGTCAGACTGTTTGAGGGTGTGCACAGGTGTCTTTTTATACTGATAACAAGTTTAAACAGGTGCCAATACTACAGGTAATGAGTGGAGGAAAGAGGAGACTCTTAAAGAAGAAGTTACAGGTCTGTGAGAGCCAGAAATCTTGATAGTTTGTTTCTGACCAAATACTTATTTTCCACCATAATATGCAAAAAAAATGTTAAAAAAACAGACAATGTGATTTTCTGGATTTTTTTTTCTCAGTTTGTCTCCCATAGTTGAGGTCTACCTATGATGTAAATTACAGACGCCTCTCATCTTTTTAAGTGGTGGAACTTGCACTATTGCTGACTGACTAAATACTTTTTTGCCCCACTGTATATATATATATATATATATATATATATATATATATATACATATATATATACACAGTTAGGGCCAGAAATATTTGGACAGTGACACAATTTTCGCGAGTTGGGCTCTGCATGCCACCACATTGGATTTGAAATGAAACCTCTACAACAGAATTCAAGTGCAGATTGTAACGTTTAATTTGAAGGGTTGAACAAAAATATCTGATAGAAAATGTAGGAATTGTACACATTTATTTACAAACACTCCACATTTTAGGAGGTCAAAAGTAATTGGACAAATAAACATAACCCAAACAAAATATTTTTATTTTCAATATTTTGTTGCAAATCCTTTGGAGGCAATCACTGCCTTAAGTCTGGAACCCATGGACATCACCAAACGCTGGGTTTCCTCCTTCTTAATGCTTTGCCAGGCCTTTACAGCCGCAGCATTCAGGTCTTGCTTGTTTGTGGGTCTTTCCGTCTTAAGTCTGGATTTGAGCAAGTGAAATGCATGCTCAATTGGGTTTAGATCTGGAGATTGACTTGGCCATTGCAGAATGTTCCACTTTTTGGCACTCATGAACTCTTGGGTAGCTTTGGCTGTATGCTTGGGGTCATTGTCCATCTGTACTATGAAGCGCCGTCCAATCAACTTTGCAGCATTTGGCTGAATCTGGGCTGAAAGTATATCCCGGTACACTTCAGAATTCATCCGGCTACTCTTGTCTGCTCTTATGTCATCAATAAACACAAGTGACCCAGTGCCATTGAAAGCCATGCATGCCCATGCCATCACGTTGCCTCCACCATGTTTTACAGAGGATGTGGTGTGCCTTGGATCATGTGCCGTTCCCTTTCTTCTCCAAACTTTTTTCTTCCCATCATTCTTGTACAGGTTGATCTTTGTCTCATCTGTCCATAGAATACTTTTCCAGAACTGAGCTGGCTTCTTGAGGTGTTTTTCTGCAAATTTAACTCTGGCCTGTCTATTTTTGGTATTGATGAATGGTTTGCATCTAGATGTGAACCCTTTGTATTTACTGTCATGGAGTCTTTTCTTTACTGTTGACTTAGAGACAGATACACCTACTTCACTGAGAGTGTTCTGGACTTCAGTTGATGTTGTGAATGGGTTCTTCTTCCCCCAATTAAGTATGCGGTGATCATCCACCACTGTTGTCATCCGTGGACGCCCAGGCCTTTTTGAGTTCCCAAGCTCACCAGTCAATTCCTTTTTTCTCAGAATGTACCCAACTGTTGATTTTGCTACTCCAAGCATGTCTGCTATCTCTCTGATGGATTTTTTCTTTTTTTTCAGCCTCAGGATGTTCTGCTTCACCTTAATTGAGAGTTCCTTTGACCGCATGTTGTCTGCTCACAGCAACAGCTTCCAAATGCAAAACCACACACCTGGAATCCACCCCTGACCTTTTAACTACTTCATTGATTACAGGTTAACGAGGGAGACGCCTTCAGAGTTAATTGCAGCCCTTAGAGTCCATTGTCCAATTACTTTTGGTCCCTTGAAAAAGAGGACGCTATGCATTACAGAGCTATGATTCCTAAACCCTTTCTCCGATTTGGATGTGGAAACTATCATATTGCAGCTGGGAGTGTGCACTTTCAGCCCATATTATATATATATATATATATATAATTGTATTTCTGAACATGTTTTTGTAAACAGCTAAAATAACAAAACTTGTGTCACTGTCCAAATATTTCTGGCCCTAACTGTATATATATATATATATATATATATATATATATATATATATATATATATACGCTATTTTAGACTGTTGTTATGTATAGCACTGTCCCTTATTACATAGCATTCCCTTTTGATATATATAGCGCCGTTCTGTATTATTTAGCATCCTCGATAATTGTATAGCATCCTCTATTATTGCTAATGCTGTCATTTTGCATCTGCAGACAGGTCACGTGATTAACACACAGGTGCTCTAGTGCCTATCACATGATTTCTTAAAGGAAGGCCACCAATGATTTCATGATA
The DNA here is from genome assembly GCF_032444005.1 of Ranitomeya imitator. Taxonomy (NCBI): domain Eukaryota; kingdom Metazoa; phylum Chordata; class Amphibia; order Anura; family Dendrobatidae; genus Ranitomeya; species Ranitomeya imitator. Next base: position 593,583,493 of record NC_091286.1, read on the forward strand.
ATGAAGAATGAAAACATGAAGAAGAGCGACACTCACCACTGGCATGTGAAATACAGTGCCTTGCGAAAGTATTCGGCCCCCTGGAACTTTTCAACCTTTTCCCACATATCATGCTTCAAACATAAAGATACCAAATGTAAAATTTTTGGTGAAGAATCAACAACAAGTGGATCACAATTGTGAAGTTGAACAAAATGTATTGATTATTTAAAATTTTTGTGGAAATTCAAAAACTGAAAAGTGGGGCGTACAATATTATACGGCCCCTTTACTTTCAGTGCAGCAAACTCACTCCAGAAGTTCATTGTTTATCTCTGAATGATCCAACGTTGTTCTAAATGCCTAATGATGATAAATATAATCCACCTGTGTTTAATCAAGTCTCCATATAAATGCACCTGCTCTGTGATAGCCTCAGGGTTCTGTTTAAAGTACAGAGAGCATCATGAAGACCAGGGAACACAACAGGCAGGTCCGTGATACTGTTGTGGAGAAGTTTAAAGCTGGATTTCGATACAAAATGATTTCCAAAACTTTAAACTTCCCAAGGAGCACTGTTCAAGCGATCATATTGAAATGGAAGGAGTATCATACCACTGCAAATCAACCAAGACCCGGCCGTCCCTCTAAACTTTCATTTCAAACAAGGAGAAGACTGATCAAAGATGGAGCCAAGAGGTCAATGATCACGCTGGATGAACTGCAAAGATCTACAGCTGAAGTGGGACAGTCTGTCCATAGGACAACAATCCGTCATCTACTGCACAAATCTGCCTTTATGGAAGAGTGGCAAGAAGAAAGCCATTTCTCAAAGATATCCATGAAAAGTGTTGTTTAAAGTTTGCAGCAAGCCACCTGGGAGACACACCAAACATGTGTAAGGTGCTCTGGTCAGATGAAACTAAAACGAACTTTTTGGCAACCATGCCAAGCAATATGTTTGGTGTAAAGGCAACACAGCTCATCACCCTGAACACACCATCCCCACTGTCAAACATGGTGGTGGCAGCATCATGGTTTGGGCCTGCTTTTCTTTAGGAGGGACAGGGAAGATGGTTAAAATTGATGGGAAGATGGATGGAGCCAAATACTTGACCAGTCTTGAAGAAAACCTGTTGGAGTCTGCAAAAGACATGAGACTGGGATGGAGATTGGTCTTCCAACAAGACAATGATCCCAAACATAAAGGAAAATCTACAATGGAATGGTTCACAAATAAACATATTCAGGTGTTAGAATGGCCAAGTCAAAGTCCAGACCTCAATCTAATCGAGAAACTGTGGAAAGAGCTGAAAACTGCTGTTCACAAATGATCTCCATCAAACCTCACTGATCTTGAGCTGTTTGCCAAGGAAAAATGGGCAAGAATTTCAGTCTCTCGATGTACAAAACTGATAGAGACATACCCCAAGCGACTTGCAACTGTAATCGCAGCAATAGGTGGTGCAACAAACTATTAAGTTAAAGGGGCCGAATAATATTGCACTCCCCACTTTTCAGTTTTTCAATTTCCACAAAAAATTTTAAATAACCAATACATTTCGTTCAACTTCTCAATTGTGTTCCACTTGTTGTTGATTCTTCACCAAAAATTTACATTTGGTATCTTTATGTTTGAAGCATGATATGTGGGAAAGGTTGAAAAGTTCCAGGGGGCCGAATGCTTTCACAAGGCACTGTATCTGCAACCTTTTTGAGGTCGTCGAATGAGGAGAGGAGACATGAAGAGACATATGAGCGACAGCTGCTTTACTTAAATTATGCTTCTTCCATTTCTTATGTCATCAAATACACACCTCTTATATACTGTAATTACAACTCATTAGCATATTAACCAAGAACAAACAGCAAATAAAAGGGAGAAAAAAAGGGCATTGATGCTACACCCTTGGCTAGAAATAAGCCCCAGTTTTGGACACAGGTGACCATGCACATGGCGCCAGCCCATCAGGAAGATTGTCGATTTCTGGTGTTGCATAACCTGCATGATGTTATCGTGCTGGGTTTTCCATGGTTGCAGGTACATAATCCTGTGTTGGACTGGAAATCCATGTCTGTGACTAGTTGGGGTTGTCAGGGGGTTTATAATAATGTTCCTTTGATGTCAATCTCCTCTTCTTCACCTTCTGAAATTCCAGAGTTTTTGTCTGATTTTCAGGATGTATTCGATGAGCCCAAGTCCAGTTTTCTTCCACCGCACAGGGACTGCGATTGTGCTATTGACTTGATTCCAGGCTGTAAGTTTCCTAAGGGTCGACTTTTTAATCTATCTGTGCCTGAACATACCGCCATGCAGAGCTATATAAAGGAGTCTTTGGAGAAAGGGCATATTCGGCCATCTTCTTCACCGTTGGGAGCGGGGTTCTTTTTTGTTGCTAAAAAAGATGGTTCCTTGAGACCCTGTATAGTTTATTGGCTCTTGAATAAAATCACGGTCAAGTTTCAATACCCTTTACCTTTGCTTTCTGATGTGTTTGCTAGGATTAAGGGAGCTAGTTGGTTTACCAAGATTGACCTTCAAGGGGCATATAATCTTGTTCTTATTAAGCAGGGTGATGAATGGAAAACTGCGTTTAACACGCCGAAGGCCATTTTGAATACCTTGTGATGCCATTCGGACTCTCTAATGCTCCATCTGTTTTTCAGTCCTTCATGCATGATATCTTCTGGACTTATCTTGATAAATTCTTGATTGTATATTTGGACGATATTTTGATTTTTCCGATGATTGGGAGTTTCATGTGCAACAGGTCAGGATGGTATTTCAGATCCTTTGTGACAATGCCCTGTTTGTGAAAGGGTCTAAGTGTCTCTTTGGGGTGCAGAAAGTCTCTTTTTTGGGCTTCATTTTTTTCTCCTTCGTCTATAGAGATGGATCCGGTTAAGGTTCAGGCCATTCATGATTAGATTCAGCCCACATCCGTGAAGAGCCTTCAGAAATTTGAGTTTTGCAAATTTTTATTGCCGTTTCATTGCTAATTTTTCCAGCGTGATTAAACCCTTGACCGATTTGATGAAGAAAGGCGCTGATTTGGCGAATTGGTCCTCTGCGGCTGTCTCTGCCTTTCAGGAGTTTAAACCTCAATTTACTTCTGCTCCAGTGTTGCGCCAACCAGATGTTTCTCTTCCGGTTCAGGTTGAGGTTGACGATTCTGAGATTGGGGCAGGGGCCGTTTTGTCTCAGAGGGATCCTGTTGGTTCTTTAATGAAACCGTGTGCCTTCTTTTCCCTTAAGTTTTCGCCTGCTGAATGCAATTATGATGTCAGCAATCCGGAGTTGTTGGCTATGAAGTGGGCATTTGAGGAGTGGCGACATTGGCTTGAGGGAGCTAAACACCGTATTGTGGTCTTGACCGATCATAAGAATTTGATTTACCTCGAGTCTGCTAAACGGCTAAATCCTAGACAGGCTTGATGGTCCTTGTTTTTTTCCCATTTTGATTTTGTGGTCTCGTACCTTCCGGGTTCTAAGAATATTAAGGCTGATGCCCTCTCTAGGAGTTTTTTGCCTGATTCTCTTGAGGTCTTAGAGCCGGTCGGTATTCTGAATAGAGGGGGTGGTCCTTTCTGCCATTTCCCCTGATTTACGACGGGTTCTTCAGGAATTTCAGGCTGACAAACCTGACCGCTGTCCTGTGGGGAAATTGTTTGTTCCTGACAGATGGACTAGTAGAGTGATTTCTGAGGTTCACTGTTCCGTGTTGGCCGGTCATCCTGGCATTTTTGGTACCAGAGATTTGGTTGGTAGGTCCTTTGGTGGCCTTCATTGTCACGTGATGTGCGTTCTTTTGTGCAGTCCTGTGGGATTTGTGCGCGGGCCAAGCCTTGTTGTTCCCGTGCTAGTGGGTTGCTTTTGCCATTGCCAGTCCCGGAGAGGCCCTGGACGCATATTTCGATGGATTTTATTTCTGATCTTCCGATCTCCCAGAAGATGCCTGTTATCTGGGTTGTTTGTGACCGGTTCTCTAAGATGGTTCATTTTGGTGCCCTTACCTAAATTGCCTTCCTCTTCTGATTTGGTTCCATTGTTTTTTCAGCATGTGGTTCGTTTGCATGGTATTCCAGAGAATATTGTGTCCGACAGAGGTTCCCAGTTTGTTTCTAGGTTTTGGCGGGCCTTTTGTGCTAGGCTGGGCATTGATTTGTCTTTTTCTTCTGCATATCATCCTCAGACAAATGGCCAGACTGAGCGAACTAATCAGACCTTGGAGACTTATTTGAGATGCTTTGTGTCTGCTGATCAGGATGATTGGGTGGCCTTCTTGCCATTGGCCGAGTTTGCCCTTAATAATCGGGCTAGTTCTGCTACCTTGGTTTTGCCTTTCTTTTGTACTTTTGGTTTTCATCCTCGTTTTTCTTCTGGGCAGGTTAAGCCTTCTGACTGTCCTGGTGTGGATTCTGTGGTGGACAGGTTGCAGCAGATTTGGACTCATGTGGTGGACAAGTTGGTGTTGTCTCAAGAGGAGGCTCAACGTTTTGCTAATCGTCGTCAGTGTGTTGGTTCCCGGCTTCGGGTTGGGGATCTGGTCTGGTTGTCTTCCCATCATGTTCCTATGAAGGTTTCTTCTCCTAAGTTTAAGCCTCGGTTTATTGGTCCTTATAGGATTTCTGAGATTATTAATCCGGTGTCTTTTCGACTGGCGCTTCCGGCCTCTTTTGCTATCCATAATGTCTTCCATAGATCTTTGTTGCGGAAATATGTGGAGCCCGTTGTTCCCTCTGTTGATCCTCCGGCCCCTGTGTTGGTTGATGGGGAGTTGGAATATGCTGTTGAGAAGATTTTGGATTCCCATTTTTCGAGGCGGAAGCTTCAGTACCTGGTCAAATGGAAGGGTTATGGCCAGGAGGATAATTCTTGGGTTTTTGCCTCTGATGTCCATGCTGCTGATTTGGTTCGTGCCTTTCATCTGGCTCGTCCTGATCGTCCTGGGGGCCCTGGTGAGGGTTGGGTGACCCCTCCTCAAGGGGGGGTACTGTTGTGAATTCTGCTCTTGGGTTCCCTCCAGTGGTTGTAGGTGGGAATGCAGTTGTCTCTGACTCGCAGTCCTGGCCAGGTGTATCGGATGATTACAATTCTGACTGGGATATTTAGGTTTGCAGGATCCTTTAGCCCTTTCCAGTTGTCAATGTTCCTTGTGAAGTGTTGGATCACTTTCTGGCTTCTCCTGCTTGCTGCCAAATTCAGCAAAGATAAGTGTTTGGTTTTTGTATCTGTGGCACACTGCTGTGTGCTTGTTTCAGTTTTATTCCTGCTCTGATTGTATGATTCACTGGAGTTGCAGATTTACGCTCCTACATATTTTAGTTAGATGTAGGAAGTTTTTGTATATTCTGCTGGGGATGTTTTGAAGGGTTTTAGTACTGACCGCACAGAACTCTGCCCTATCCTGTCCTATCTCGCTAGAGTGGCCTCCTGTGCTAAATCCTGTTTTTCTGCCTGTGTATGTTTTTTCCTCTCCGACTCACCGCCAATATTTGTGGGGGGCTGTCTATCCTTTGGGGATTTTCTCTGAGGTTAAGATTGTATTCCAATTTCCATCTTTAGGGTTATTTAGTCCTCCGGCTGTGACGAGGTGTCTAGGTGTGTTAGGTACACTCCATGGCTACTTCTAGTTGCAGTGTTAAGTTCAGGATTGCGGTCAGTATAGTGGCCACTTTCTCCAGTGAAAGTTCTCATGCAGCTCCAAGGTCACCGAATCATAACAGTAACCATGGACAGGGACGATACCTTTCCCTCACTGCCCATTGGGTAAATGTTGTGGAGCCGGGTACAGATTTTGAGAGTGGCGCTGTATGTGTTCTGCCAACTCCGAGGATTGCAGGAATCCAGTCTGTACACATTGACTCCTCCTCATACTCTAGTTCCTCTGAATCAGCGCTGCAGGAGCCGTCACAGTCTACCTCCACATGGACCCGTGAACGCTTACCTGTTACGACCGATATGAGCACAGCCGTGGCCAAACATCAACAGGCCGTATTGAAATTAATTTCTTTGGAGAATTGAAGCCACACAGCGCAGGAGCTCTGGAATGCCATCAAGCAGGAGAGCGACGTGTGGTTTGTGCCAGCGAATCTCCAGCCAGGCATGGTAGTGTGTGACAATGGCCGAAATCTGGTGGCAGCTTTGGGCCTAGGCAACCTCACTCACAGCCTATGTCTGGCACATGTGCTCAACTTGGTCGTGCAGAATTTTTTGAGGGACTATCCGGATCTTAATGCACTGCTGAACAATGTCCGTTTGGAGTGCGCTCACTTGCAGCGTTCCAGCATGGCAAGATCGCGCATTGCAGCTCTGCAGCTCCGATTCAGTCCCGGAACATCGCATCATATGTGACCTACTCACCAGGTGGAATTCAACGTTACCTATGTTGGAGAGGTTGTGTGAGCAGCAGGCAGAAGTAATGGAGTACCAGCTGCATCAGGCGCAAACAAGTCGCACTGCACGCCCTTCACACTTCACCACCACTGTGTGGGCCTCTATGAAGGACATCTGCCATGTTTTGTGTGCCTTTGATGATTCCACGCTATTGGCGAGTGCAGATGATGCACTAGTCAGCATGACTGTCCCCCTTATCTGCCTGCTTGAAAAACCACTGCAAGAGCTAAGGGAGGAGGTTGTGGAAAAGGTGGAGGATGAGGAGTGACAAATGCCATCTGCTTCTGGAGAGTTTGCGCAACGTGGTTCCTCACAAAGGCCTAGGCAGGGGACACTTTGTGAGGAGGATGAGGAGGAGTCAATGGAGGAGGAAGACATCTGTCCAGAGGAGAGAAGTACACACAAAGCTCTAGTAGTCAGTATGTAGAGCGAGGGCGGGGTGATGCAGAGCCGGCAGAGATGACGCCTCAAGCAGGGGACAGCGCTTCTTGGCCAGTTGGCAGTCTGCAGCACATGGTTGATTTCATGCTGCAGTGCCTGAGAAAAGACCGCCGCATCGCCCACATTCTCAACACGGCTGAATATTGGGTGTACACCCTCCTAGATCCTCGCTACCAAGACAACTTACAAAGCTTCATAACACCGTGGAACCGGGAGTGTAAAATTCGGGAGTACCAAGACACACTGGTGCATTCCATCATGTTCTCCATTCCAACCGAGAGCAGTGCTACTAGTGCTTTACAAAGCAGCTCAGTGCGTCGAGGCAGTGGAGGAAGCTCTGCACAAAGAGGGAGCAGAAGCAGCGCCTCAGCACAAGGCAAGACCAGTATGACCCAAATGTGGCAAAGTTTTGTGTCTCCGCCACAAATGTCTACGCCATCACAGGCGGCTCCAGTCAGCAGGAGGCAACATTTCCATCAGATGGTGACAGACTACATGTCTTGTCCTCTCATTGTTCTCCTACACAGATCTTCCCCTTCAAGTTTTGGGTCTCTAAGCTGGATACATGGCCAGAGCTTAGCCAGTATGCATTGGAGGTGCTGGCTTGCCCTGCTGCTAGTGTATTATCGGAACGCGTTTTTAGTGCTGCGGGTGGTGTACTAACAGACTGTTGCATGCGACTATCCACCGATAATTTTGAACGGCTTACTTTTCTGAAAAAGAACAAGGCCTGGATCTCGCAGGAATTTGCCACTCCTCTTCCAGATTAAAAAATTGGTTGGTAACAGTATCCAGGTCTCCTGTTGTGTTCATGTTTCTACCACCTGAACTGTAATTGCCTGGGCTCCAACACTGCCAGTTGTTGCTCAGAAGTGCCATCTGCACAGTCAACACTTGCTCCAGTGTTATTGGGGTTCAGTAACGTCAGCTGATCCCCTGCTGTGTGTCCGGCAATTTATCCTGCTCCGCCCATACTCACACTACTACAGATATTAAACTTGCTAAAATTAGGCCTCTGGCTACACTCTGTTTCTCCTGTAATCCCTGGGCTCCAACACCGCCAGTTGCTGCTCAGAAGTTTCGTCTGCACAGTCAAAACTTTCGCCTATGTTATTGGGGTTCAGTAACGTCAGCTGATCCCCTGCTGTGTGTCCGGCAATTTCTCCTGCTCCGTCCACACTCACACTACTACAGATATTAAACTTGCTCCAATTAGACCTCTGGCTATACTCTTTTTCTCCTGTATTCCCTGGGCTCCAACACCGCAAGTTGCTGCTCAGAAGTGCCATCTGTACAGTCAACACTTGCTCCTGTGTTATTGGGGTTCAGTAACATCAGCTGATTCCCTGCTGTGTGTCCGGCAATTTATCCTGCTCCGCCCATACTCACACTACTACAGATATTAAACTTGCTAAAATTAGGCCTCTGGCTACACTCTGTTTCTCCTGTAATCCCTGGGCTCCAACACCGCCAGTTGCTGCTCAGAAGTTTCTTCTGCACAGTCAAAACTTTCGCCTATGTTATTGGGGTTCAGTAACGTCAGCTGATCCCCTGCTGTGTGTCCGGCAATTTCTCCTGCTCTGTCCACACTCACACTACTACAGATATTAAACTTGCTCCAATTAGGCCTCTGGCTACACTCTGCTTCTAGCATTGACCCTGGGCTCCAACACTGCTAGTTGCTGCTCAAAAGTGCCGTCTGCACATTCAACACATGCTCCAGTGATATTGGGGTTCAGTAACGTCAGCTGATCCCTTGCTGTGTGTCCGGCAATTTCTCCTGCTCTGTCCACATTCATAATACTACAGATTTTAAACTTGCTTTAATTACGCCTCTGCCTCCACTCTGTTTTGAGAAACTTGTACCTTCTGCTAGCCATCCGGGTTCCAGTACCGTCAGCTGGTTCTTGGCAGTGTCTTTGGCTCTTGTACCTTCTGCTACCCATCTGGATTCCAGTACCATCAGCTGGTTCTCGGCAGTGTCTTTGGCACGGGTACTCCCTCCTGCCCAGCCTGGTTCCAGCACACCAGCTGATTCCTGGTAGTGTCAAGGTCACTTTGCCTCCAATATGTTGTCCTGTCCAGTTGCAGTCGGGTTAGCTGACTCTATGGTGCCTGCAGTTTAGGTGCTTCCTATGTGGGCTGCGGGATCTGGCAATGAAGGCTGGTTTCGTAGTGCCAATAGGACAAGCTCCCCCTGTAGGACTGTGGGTTTTTGGTAACTCCGGCCAGCTCGTGGCCTTGCAACTCTTTTTTTCATGTGGACCTTCAGCGCCTATCTGAGTTCCAGCATCATTAGCTGGTTCTTTGGAAGTCAATCTTAAATAGGTCCCCCTGGCTTCCAATACTGTCAGCTGGGTCCAGGCAGAGCCTTTGGAATAGGTGCCTCCTTCTAGGTATCCAAGTTCCACCAACGTCTGGTGGTCCTTGGTAGTGCTTTCTGGCATGGGTGCCTCCTGCTTAGTAACCGGGTTCCAGTACCATCAGCTGGTCCTCGGTAGTTCCATTGGCTCTTGTACCTTCTGCTACCCATCCAGATTCTAGTACCGTCAGCTGGTTCTTGGCAGTTCCTCAGCCTTCTTGTACATTCTGCTACATTTCCAAGTTCAAGCTTTTTTAAATGGTTTTTGGTAATCACTCTGGATATCCCTGAAGATGACCCTAAAGATGACAACCCTGAAGACCACCCCGAAGAAAACCACGACATCGGAGATGACGACCCCGGAGATGATGACCCTGGAGACGTTGACCCTGAAGACCACCCCGAAGAAAATGACTACCCCGGAGATGACAACCCTGGAGACGACAACCCTAAAGACCACCCCGAAGAAGATGACGACCTCAAAGATGACGACCCTGGAGACGACAACCCTGAAGACCACCCCGAACAAGATTACGACCCCGGAGATGATGACCCTGGAGATGACGACCCTGAAGACCACCCCGAAGAAGACCAAGAATATGACCCTGAAGAGGATGATGGAGAAAGTGTGGGAGAAGTAACAAAAGAAGGTGAAGAGCATGGAAGTAGTGAAACATAAATATCTGACAAAATATAAAAAAGCTTAACATAGTCAATATCTTTGTAATTCCGAACGTCTTAAAAAAAATTAATTCCCGCTATTCCATTTGATTGGGCTAAACCTCTATGCCCCTTCACCCCAAAGCCTGTTTTCACCTAAGTGACAGGGCCAATTTTTACAATTCTGACCACTGTCACTTTATGAGGTCATAACTCTGAAACGCTTCAACGGATCCTGGTGATTCTGACATTGTTTTCTCATGACATATTGTACTTCATGATAGTGGTAAAACTTCTTCGATATGACTTGCATTTATTTGTGAAAAAAACAAAAATTTGTCGGAAATTATGAAAATTTAGCAATTTTCAAACTTTTAGTTTTTATGCCCTTAAATTAGAGAGTTAAATCACACTAGACTGTGGCCCGATTCTAACGCATCGGGTATTCTAGAATATGCATGTCCCCGTAGTATATGGACAATGATGATTCCAGAATTCGCGGCAGATTGTGCCCATCGCTGATTGGTCGAGGCAACCTTTATGACATCATCATCGCCATGGCAACCATTATGACATCTACGTCGATACTGTGCCCGTCGCAGAATCAGAAACGTGGGATTTCTACATCCTTTATGACATCATCGTCGCCATGGCAACCATTATGACATCATCGTTGCTGTGCCCATCGCTGATTGGTCGAGGCCTTGCAAAACCATTTTTTTTACGGACCACCTCACACTTGAAGTGACTTTGAGGGGTCTATATGACAGAAAATGCCCAAAAGTGACACCATTCTAAAAACTGCACCCCTCAAGGTACTCAAAACCACATTCAAAAAGTTTATTAACCCTTCAGGTGCTTCACAGGAATTTTTTGAATGTTTAAAAAAAATTGAACATTTAACTTTTTTTTTCACAAAATTTTTACTTCAGGTCCAATTTGTTTCATTTTACCAAGGGCAACAGGAGAAATTGGACCACTAAAGTCGTTGTACAATTTGTCCTGAGTATGCCGATACCCCATATGTGGGGGTAAACCACTGTTTGTGCACATGGCAGAGCTCGGAATGGAAGGAGCGCCATTTGACTTTTCAATGCAAGATTTGCTGGAATTCAGATCGGAGCCCATGTCACGATTGGAGAGTCCCTGACGTGCCTAAACAGTGGAAACATCCACAAGTGACACCATTTTGGAAAGTAGACCCTCTAAGGAACTAATCTAGATGTGTGGTGAGTACTTTGAACCTCCAAGTGCTTCACAGAAGTTTATAATGTAGAGCTGTAAAAAAAATTTCATATTAATTTTCACAAAAAATGATCTTTTTGCCCCCAATTTTTTTTCCCAAGGGTAACAGGATAAATTGGACCCCAATAGTTGTTGTGCAATTGGTCCTGAGTACGCTGATACTTAATATATGGGGATAAACCACTGTTTAAGCGCATGGCAGAGCTCGGAAGGGAAGGAGCGCCATTTGACTTTTCAATGCAAAATTGGCTGGAATTGAGATCGGAACCCATGTCGCATTTGGAGAGCCCCTGACGTGCCTTAACAGTGGAAACCCCCCACAAGTGACCCCATTTTGGAAAGAAGACCCCCTAAGGAACTTATCTAGATGTGTGGTGAGCACTTTTAACCCCCAATTGTTTCACTAAAGCTTAGAATGTAGCGGTGTGAAAATTAAAAAATCATTTTTTTTCCACAAATTGATGTTTTAGCCGCAATTTTTTTCCCCCAAGGGTAACAGGAGAAATTGGACCACAAAAGTTATTGTCCAATTTGTCCTGAGTACGCTGATACCCCATATGTGGGGGGAACCACCGATTGAGTGCCTGGAAGAGCTCGGAATGGAAGGAGCGCCGTTTGAAATGCAGACTTAGAAGGATTGGTCTGCATGCATCATGTTGCATTTGCTGAGCCCCTGATGTACCTAAACAGTAGAAACCCCCCACAAGTGACCCCATATTGGAAACTAGACCCCCCAAGGAACTTATCTAGATGTGTTGTGAGAACTTTGAACCAACAAGTGTTTCACTACAGTTTGTAACGCAGAGCCGTGAAAATAAAAAATATTTTTTTTTCCACGAAAATGATAATTTAGCCCCCACGTTTTTATTTTCCCAAGGGTAACAGGACAAATTGGACTGCAAAAGTTGTTGTCCAACTTGTCCTGAGAATGCTGATACCCCATATGTTGGGGGGAACCACTGTTTGGACGCACAGGAGAATTCGGAAGGGAAGGAGCACTGTTTTAGTTTTTCAAAGCAGAATTGGCTGGAATTGAGATCGGACGCCATGTCGCATTTGAAGAGCCCCTGATGTGCCGAAACAGTGGAAACTCCCCAATTCTAACTGAAACCCTAATCCAAACACACCCCTAACCATAATCCCAACGGTAACCCTAACCCCAACCCTAACCCCAGCCCCAACTCCAACCCTAACCCTAGCCCTAACCCTAATGGGAAAATGGAAATAAATACATTTTTTTACATTTTATTATTTTTCCCTAACTAAGGGGGTGATGAAGGGGGGTTTGATCTACTTTTATAGCATTTTTTCGGCGGATTTTTAGGGTTGGCAGCTGTCACACACTAAAAGATGCTTTTTATTGCAAAAAATAGTTTTTGCATCACCACATTTTGAGAGCTATAATTTATCCATATTTTGGCCCACAGAGTCATGTGAGATCTTGTTTTTTGCGGGACGAGTTGACGTTTTTATTGGTACAATATTCGGGCAGATGTCATTTTTTTTATCGCTTTAAATTCCGATTTTTGTGAGGCGGAATGAACAAAAACCAGCAATTCCTGAAATTCTTTTAGGGGGGACGTTTATACCGTTTCACGTTTGGTAAAATTGATAAAGCAGCTTTATTCTTCAGGTCAGTGCGATTACAGCGATACCTCATTTATGTAATTTTTTTATGTTTTGGCGCTTTTACACAATAAAAACTCTTTTTTATAAAAAAATAATTGTTTTTGCATCGCATTATTCTGAGAGCTATAACTTTTTTATTTTTCTGCTGATGATGCTGTTTGGTGGCATTTTTTTTGCGAGACAAGATGGCATTTTCAGCGGTACCATGGTTATTTATATCCGTCATTTTGATTGCGTGTTATTCCACTTTTTGTTCGCCTGTATGATAATAAAGCAATGTTTTTTGCCTTGTTTTTTTTTTTTTTTTTTGTGGTGTTCACTGAAGGGGTTAACTAGTGGGATAGTTTTATAGAGTGGGTCGTTACGGACGCGGTGATACCAAATATGTGTACTTTTATTGTTTTTTATAATTTACATAAATAAATGGATTTACCGGGAAATGTCTTTTTTTTCTTTATTTGGGGATTTTTTTAAAAAAATTTTATTCATTCTATTTTTTTTTTTTTTTTACTTTCTGCCATTGTCCCAGGGTGGGACATCACTGTATTAGATCAGATCGTTGATCTGACAGTGTGCATAGGACACTGTCAGATCAGCGATCTGACAGGCAAGTTCAGGAGGCTTTCCGGCTCTCAGCAACTCTCAGCAGGCGCCGGCTAGCCAGGTCATTTCATGACCCGGAAGGAGTCCCGCGGCCATCTTGGATCCGGGGACTTCTTCCGGATCACTGGAGCAACGCGATCTCATCGCGTTTCTCCGGTGGGAGAGCGCAGGGAGCCCCTGTCCCTGCACAATCCCCCTCTATGCCGCTGTCACTACTGACAGCGGCATCAGAGGGGTTAAATGCCCGCGATCGGCGCTACCGCCGATCGTGGGCATTGCTGCGGGGTGTCAGCTGTCATATACAGCTGACACCCCCACCCGATCACCGCGGCGCTCAGCGCGAGACCGTGTTGATCGGTGCGCCGTACTAGTACTACTGCTGGCACAAATGCAGTGCAGGCAGCGCAGTACTAGTACGGCGCTTGTCGCGAAGGGGTTAATGTCTCCTCCACCTCCCCCAATACATTCTACATTATTCTTAGTTGTTTTCCTTCATGTAGAATTAACCTACAAGGAAAGAAAGGGTTTATTTTAATTCCGATATTTGTGTCCCATTGATTTGAATTGGTTTCCGGTATCGAAATTGGCGATATCCGATATTTTTGCAGTATCAGTCCGATCCAATCCGATCCGATATTTCCCGATATCAGAAGATATCGCTCAACACTAGTAGTTAGCAATTACCTGCCTGTTAATTCTTAGCCCCGTAAAATAAAATACAAAACTACTAAACTAACCCTTTAAAGTGTAAAAGACATTTATGACATTTCCAGATTAAAAAGATTTTAATATGTGAGACATTGATCTTTGCTGAAAAAAAGTATCTCCCAAGCTAGTGTGCCTCCATGTATGGTGGGTACTCGTCACCTAAATAGAGAATTAATTTAGATGTGAGTGCACAAGTGTGTGTCTTTATTGATTTACTATTATAGGAGTACAGAACTAGCTAAACAAGCTTAAAGAGGTTGTCCACTAGTTTAACATTGATGACTTTGGGGATTATTATTATTATTATTATACATTTTTATAGCGCCATTTATTCCATGGCGCTTTACATGTGAATACGGGGCAAATATAGACAATTACATTAAACATGAGCAGATAACAAGGCACACGAGTACATAAGGAGGGAGGACCCTGCCCGCGAGGGCTCACAGTCTGCAGGGGGTGGGTGAGGATACACTAGGAGAGGGAAGAGCTGGCTGTGCGGCTGTTCGGCTGTGCGGGGATACCGATCAGACATTAATTACCTATCATGAAGATAGGCATCTATATTAAAGTAGTGGACAACCTCTTTAACCATGAATTTCGGTGATGGCAACACTCCATAGTTGCACACAATAAATACTGTAAATCTTAATTTCCATGTCCTGATTCATCTGCTAAATGCACACATTAAACATGGGCTATAAATCAACTCAAAGGTAACATTAAAAGAAATGAATAAAATGCTTCCTTACCTGTCACAGCTTCCAGGTCTCTGACCTACAATGCCCAGTATATGACAGATAATAGCTAGCAATGCATTTTTAGATCTTGCTCCTCCCAGTATACTGTCAATCTTCCTCATATACTAATCTCTGATGTAAGTGAGCTGCTATATGACGACTGCTCCCTGTAACTGCATCCATACCTACCTCTGCTCGCTGTTCATGTTGCTTCCAATAACACCTAATTGATATATAGCTCTACACAATCTTTTTCTGTAACTTATTGGACAAATATCCTACACCTTCTGTAATGCCTTTGATTGAGATTGAAATGACTGGTTACTTACAGAATCATATAATTCATGGCTGGCAGATCTTTATTTCTGTTCATAGTCTATTAAGAAATTATTTATATTACAACTAGTGTTGAGCGATACCGTCCGATACTTGAAAGTATCGGTATCGGATAGTATCGGCCGATACCCGAAAAATATCGGATATCGCCGATACCGATATCCGATACCAATACAAGTCAATGGGACATCAAGTATCGGAATGTATCCTCATGGATCCCAGGGTCTGAAGGAGAGGAAACTCTCCTTCAGGCCCTGGGATCCATATTAAAGTGTAAAATAAAGAATTAAAATAAAAAATATTGTTATATTCACCTCTCCGGCGGCCCCTGGACATCAGCGGGAGGATCCGGCGTCCGGCACGGCTTCTTTCTTCAAAATGCGCGCCTTTAGGACCTGTGGAATGACGTCCCGGCTTCTGATTGGTCGCGTGCCGCCCATGTGACCGCCACGCGACCAATCAGAAGCCGCGACGTCATTCCTCAGGTCCTAAAAGGCGCTCATTCTAGGACTTTAGCTGAGGAATGACGTCGCGGCTTCTGATTGGTCGCGTGGCGGTCACATGGGCGGCACGCGACCAATCAGAAGCCGGGACGTCATACCACAGGTCCTAAAGGCGCGCATTTTGAAGAAAGAAGCCGTGCCGGACGCCGGATCCTCCCGCTGATGTCCAGGGGCCGCCGGAGAGGTGAATATAACAATATTTTTTATTTTAATTCTTTATTTTACACTTCCGATACCGATACCCGATATCACAAAAATATCGGATCTCGGTATCGGAATTCCGATACCGCAAGTATAGGCCGATACCCGATACTTGCGGTATCGGAATGCTCAACACTAATTACAACTATACATCATCAATTACATGCCTGTGTGTTCACTTCTTGGAAGTGGTAAGATCATTATTTTTCTTAGCTTCCTAGTCTTTCTGTAGCCTTTTTTGAAGATGAAAGTTTGGATAATCTAATATATAATTGCCTAGAATACTACTTCCTGCAATTTGTGCCAACTTCCATGGCTTTGTCCGGAGCTAATGTCCGGAGCTAATGTCCGGAGCTAATGTCCGGAGATAAGTGACGTCAACAGTGTCCAGTGTCTGATTGGTTGCCGCCTGCTGCGAGCGACCAATCAGAAACGTGCCGTACTGTGACACACTCCGCCCGCCATTTTGGTGTGATTTTTGAATTTTTACCTCACAGCAAGTTTCTACTGCGTGGAGGCGGGCCCAGTGACGTTGCTCTTCAAGCTCCTGCCGAATTTCGTCAAAAAAATGATAATACCATTTACCAAAACTATATATATTTAGTTGTGAAGTGGTTCAGTGACATTTTCACACCAATTTTGAACTTTTGTTTGGTGTTTTCTCCATATACTGCCTATTATTCACTGACTGTTATACTGAGAGACTGCCGTTTATTAACCTCTTCTTTGCCACATTGGGTATATTGCTCTATTATTTGCCACATAAGGACATTGTCCATTATTGCCCAGCAATTTCTCTGCAATATAAACTGCCTATTTATTAATATCTGCATTCCTGCAAAGAACTATTGCCTATTATTAACTGGCTATTTTCCTACTACCTGACACTGCCCACAACACGCAAAGTTGTCGTCTGATGTCTTTCATCCCTCCCCTCATAAGCATGTTCATGGATCCTGTGTAACTGTACCTTAAATAACAAGAATTGTCAAGAGCTGGTGAGTGCAGCCATTTTTTGTTCTTTCTTACTATTATTTATTAATTGTATTATTCTTACATTTGAATAAATAAAGTATATATGGATTCTAGACTCCCGATTCTTTAGAATCGGGCTGCCATCTAGTCTAATATATAAAGCTGAATGTGTGTATGTGTGTGTGTGTATGTGTGTATGTCCGGGATTGGCATCTGCACCGTCGCAGCTACAGCCACAAAATTTTGCACAGTCACACATCTGGACCCCGAGACCGTCATAGGCTATATTGTGAGGTGAAATTTTAACCCCGCGCGTTCCAATTCACCAAACAATTTTGCCCCTAGCTACATAATGGGGAAAAAAGTGAAAGGAAAAGTGTTGGAGGCGTCGAAGCTACAGAAACAAAATTTTGCACAGTCACACGTCTGGACCCTGAGAGCGTCATAGGCTACGTTGTGAGGTGAAATTTTAACCCCGCGCTTTCCAATTCACCAAACAATTTTGCCCCTATCTACATAATGGGAAAAAATGAAAGGAAAAGTGTTGGAGGCGTCGCAGCTACAGCCACAAAATTTTGCAGAGTCACTTCTGGACCCTGAGAGCGTCATAGGCTATGTTGTGAGGTGAAATTTTAACCCCGTGCTTTCCAATTCACCAAACAATTTTGCCCCTATCTACATAATGGGAAAAAATGAAAGGAAAAGTGTTGGAGGCAAATTGACAGCTGCCAGATGTGAACAAGGGGGACGTAAAGAGTGAGAGCGATGGCGCCAAAGAGTATATACCGTACAGTTGCTAAGGTGGGGCCCCGACATGGGATACTCACCACACACGGGGATATGAACACACACACAAAATGCGCCACACACTACCACGTGCTTGAACACATATCACCCTCAGCACACATTTCACCACACATTCCCCAACCTCGCCACATAAAAGTTGAAACACAAAAGTCGCCGCTCAAAACTCGCCACGCGCAGAACTCGCCACATGCAAATACTAGGCTCTTGCAAAACTCGCCACAAGTGCAAAACTCACCTCATGGAAAACTTGCCACACGCAAAACTTGCACACGTGGAAAAATTGCCACATGCACAAAAGTTGCAACACATGCAAAATTTGCCTCACACAAAACTTGCACATACTCAAAAGGCACCACACAAAACTCGCCACGCGCAAAACTCGCCATGCGCAAAACTTGCTGCACACAAGTTGCTACACTAACCTGTCACATGCAACTCAACACACAAAAAGTTGCTACACGCATGTTGCCACACAAAACTCATCTCACAAAAGTCACTACATGCATGTCGCCACACGCAACTCAACACACACAACTTGACAAACGAAACTCGCACAAGTCTGGTCTTATCCTTCAAAAATAAAAATCTGATTAATAAGCAGACAAACTACAACAAATGTACCATATAGGAAATACGGCAGCTGTCAGTCACATGACCTGTCTATTATGTGTATGTGTGAGCTAATATATACTGCCAGGGGGAGGGCTTCCTGTTGGCTGGGGATTTATCAGGCTGCCAATTTAGCTTACAAATACTGAGGTAAAAATACTGAGCAAATAACGTGTGAACGAGGTCTAATACAGGCGGAGATGACACACAGGTATATACTATATACAGGGGAGATGACACACAGATATATACTATATACAGGAGAGGACACACAGGTATATACTATATAGAGGAGGAGATGACATACAGGTACATACTATATACAGGAGGAGATGACATACAGGTATATACTATATACAGGAGGAGATGACACACAGGTATATACTATATACAGGAGCAGATGACCTACAGGTATATACTATATACAGGAGGAGATGACATACAGGTATATGCTATATATAGAAGATGACATGCAGGTATATACTATATAAAGGAGGAGATGACACACAGATATATACTATATACAGGGGAGATGACACACAGGTATATACTATATACAGGAGGAGATGACATACAGGTATATACTATATATAGAAGGAGATGACATTCAGGTATATACTATATATAGGGGAGATGACACACAGCAGGTATATAATATATACAGGGGAGATGACATACAGGTATATACTATATACAGGAGATGACATACAGATGTATACTATATATAAGGGAGATGACAAACATGTATATACTGAGGTGATGAGGTGAAAATGAGAGGTGTGAGGTGAAAATGAAAAGGTGTGAGTGCAAAATGAGAGGAGTGAGGAAAAATAATGGAGTGATCAGAAAATGACAGATGTGAGGTTGAAATGACAAGTGTTAGGGGGGAATGAGAGGAGTGAGGGAGAAAATGAGAGATGTGAGGGGGAAAATGAAAGATGTGATGGGGAAAATGAGAGATATGAGAGGGAAAATGAGAGGCGTGATGGGAAAATAAGAGAAGTGAGGTGCTATAACTAACCACAGATATTTACTATGCCCAGGCAACGCCGGGCTCTTCAGCTAGTATTTACATATTAGGGGATCAATTTGAGGGAGATTGATTTCGCATCAAATTTCCTGAATCTTGTAGTTTCATGTGAATTCGAACAGTTTGATATTCTCAAACAAATAAACCACTTGCTCAGCTTTGTTTTCCACACTGCTGAAGAATCAGAGAGTGGGCACTTCCTTTTTTGGAAGTGCATTTGGACAGCAAGGTGGATTGCTGTTAAGGGAACTAGAGAGAAAAAAAAATCTATAAATCTTCAGCATAGCGAGTGTGAGCGAGCTGAGTGTGACCTGAGTGTAAGTGTGAACGGCGGTAAGTGTGACTTGTGATTCAGTGACTTTGGAGTCAGGGAGTTTCCAAGGGAGGAATTACTGAATTGCTGCCTGTTTTTTTAATTTTTTTTTATTAATACTTTGTATTTATTTATTTATTTTATTTAACTTTTCTGTCTGGTGCAATCCCCATTAGGAAATGTGCTCCACTCTTGTTAATGCCATCCAGTGCACATCTTGCCACATGTATGCAGTCCTTGAGCAGCCGGTCGAGGGTGCATACTGCTATGTGAGATGTGAGCACGTTGTGCATTTGGAAAACCAGATTCTGAATCTAAATGTGCAGCTGGCAACACTGAGATCCATAGACAATATGGAGAGGAGTCTTCTGCTCACGGAGCAGACGCTCAATGGGACAGATGAGGGGGGGATGGTGGGATGGAGCTGCAGGACGATGAAGTAGCAAGCTGGGTGACAGTTAGGAAGCGGGGTAGAGGGAAGAGTGCCAGGGAGGCTACTCCTGATCTGGAACACCCCAATAAGTTTGCTAAGTTGGCAGATGAGGGGGGTGCCAGTACAGGGGTAGCACTGCTGCAGCCAGGCATGTCCTCTGAAAGCCGGAGGAGTGACTGCTCCAGTAAGGAGGGAAATAGGAGAGCAGGGCAGGCCAGACAGGTTCTGGTAGTGAGCGACTCAATTATTAGGGGAACAGATAGGGCAATCTGTTCCCTATCAGGGATCGTTGAACGGTGTGCTGCCTTCCTGGCGCTCGAGTCCGACACATCGCTGATCGGGTGAACAGATTACTGGGAGGGGCTGGTGAGGAACCAGCGGTCATGGTGCACATTGGCACAAATGACAAAGTTAGAGGTAGGTGGAAGGTCCTTAAAGATGATTTCAGGGAATTAGGCTGCAAGCTGAAAGCAAGGACCTCCAACGTGGTATTTTCCGAAATACTGCCGGTACCACGTGCCACGCCAGAGAGGCAATGGGAGATTAGGGAGGTTAATAAGTGGCTCAAGAATTGGTGTAGGAAGGAGGGGTTTGGATTCCTGCAGAACTGGGCCGACTTCTCAGTTGGCTACAGGCTCTACGCTAGGGACGGGCTGCACCTCAATGGGGAGGGTGCAGCTGTGTTGGGGGAGAAAATGGCTAGAAGGTTGGAGGAGTGTTTAAACTAGGAATTGGGGGGGAGGGTATTCATTTTATAGGAGGGGAAGATAGTGCAGATAGAGACCTGGGCACAAATAAGGAAGTTGGGGGTGGCGGTGGCATGGGGGGTGGGGTTAGAACAGTTAATAATTTAAGAAAGAATAGAGGTGCAGAGAGATACATAAAATGTATGTATACTAATGCCAGAAGCCTCGCCAACAAAATGGACGAATTAGAACTAATGTTGTTGGAGCATAATTATGACATGGCGGGGATATCTGAGACATGGCTGGATGAGAGCCATGACTGGGCTGTTAACTTGCAGGGCTATAGTCTGTTCAGAAATGACCGTACAGATATGCGAGGGGGTGGGGTGTGTCTATATGTAAAATCGTCCTTAAAACCCATCCTGCGTGATAACATAAATACAGATACCACTGATGCATATCAATACAACCTATTCATAGGGATACACCCTATAATGGACATAAGGAATAACAGGGTAAAACTCCTATACGAAATTAATCCTAGGTGCCGGGGATGTTGTGTTCGGCGTCCCAGATGATAGCGGCGCGCATGCGCCAATCATTAAGCAGCACGGCCACCGCAGCTGTCCACTCGCCCTTAAATATCACTCCAGGCAAGCACACAAACACGACCCCCCGAGGAAGCTCACGCAAAACGCGCTTCGGGGCCGCCGGACACACACTGGCACCATCACATCATTTTCTAGGTAAGACTGGTAAAGCTCTATTACCATTACCTATTCTTAGGCTGGACTAGTATTAACATAGATGGCGGTATTGAGGATTTGCATATTCCTTAACAGCACTATGCACTTTATTTATGGATATATGATGGATTGAGATGCTCCCATAAGCTATTGTTGCTATTGTCCTTTCTATGCCCTAGGTGTTATCTGCAGTGATTGTTGTCCGCCGTACATGTACTATACGTGTCCCTTGTATGTTATGTTTGTTATTTTATATGATATCTAATAAAATTTGTTACGCTTTTTTAGCTTGTTACTCTTGCTGCGTGATAACATAGGTGAATTTAATGAAAATGTAGAATCCCTGTGGGTGAAGATAAGGGGAGGGGGAAAAAATAATAAATTACTGATAGGGGTTTGTTATAAATCTCCAAAAATAATGGAAGCAATGGAGAATATCCTCGTAAAGCAAATAGATGAAGCTGCGACTCAAGGAGAAGTCATTATTATGGGGGTCTTCAACTACCCTGAAATAGATTGGGGAACAGAAATCTGCAGTTCCAGCAAAGGTAATCATTTTTTGACAACTATAAGAGACAATTACCTTTCACAACTGGTTCAGGACCCAACAAGAAGGGGGGCACTGCTAGACCTAATATGCCAGACCGCATATCAAATATGCCAGATATGCCAGACCGCATATCACATATAAAGGTTGGGGGTCACTTGGGTAATAGCGATCACAAAATAATAAGTTTTCATGTATCCTTTAAAAAGATGTGTAATAGAGGGGTTACAAGGACACTAAACTTCAGGAGGGCAAATTTCCAACGGATGAGAGAGGATCTTGATGCAATTAACTGGGACGATATCCTGAGACACAAAAATACACAAAGAAAATGGGAGACGTTTATTAGCATCCTGGATAGGACCTGTGCACAGTATATACCGTATGGGAATAAACATACTAGAAATAGGAGGAAACCAATATGGCTAAATAGAGCTGTAAGGGGCGCAATAAGTGACAAAAAGAAAGCATTTAGAGAATTAAAGGAAGTAGGTAGTGATGAGGCATTAAATAAATACAGAAAATTAAATAAATTCTGTAAAAAGCAAATCAAGGCAGCAAAGATTGAGACAGAGAGACGCATTGCCAGAGAGAGTAAAAATAATCCTAAAATATTCTTTAACTACATAAATAGTAAGAAACTAAAAAATGATAGTGTTGGCCCCCTTAAAAATAGTCTGGGTGAATTGGTGGATGAGGATGAGGAAAAAGCCAATATGCTAAATGACTTTTTTTCATCAGTATTTACACAAGAAAATCCCATGGCAGACAAAATGGCTAGTGAAAGAAATTCTCCATTAAATGTCACCTGCTTAACCCAGCAGGAAGTGCGGCGGCGTCTAAAAATCACTAAAATTGACAAATCTCCGGGCCCGGATAGGATACACCCTCGAGTACTGCAGGAATTAAGTACAGTCATTGATGGACCATTATTTTTAATCTTTAAAGAGTCCATAATAACAGGGTCTGTACCACAGGACTGGCATATAGCAAATGTGGTGCCAATATTCAAAAAGGGGACAAAAACTGAACTCGGAAATTATAGGCCAGTAAGCTTAACCTCTACTGTGGGTAAAATCCTGGAGGGCATTCTAAGGGATGCTATACTGGAGTATCTGAAGAGGAATAACCTCATGACCCAGTATCAGCACGGGTTTACTAGGGACCGTTCATGTCAGACTAATTTGATCAGTTTCTATGAAGAGGTAAGTTCCGGATTGGACCAAGGGAACCCAGTGGATGTAGTGTATATGGACTTTTCAAAAGCTTTTGATACGGTGCCACACAAAAGTTTGATACATAAAATGAGAATAATGGGGATAGGGGAAAATATGTGCAAGTGGGTTGAGAGCTGGCTCAGGGATAGGAAACAAAGGGTGTTTATTAATGGAGCACACTCGGACTGGGTAGCGGTTAGCAGTGGGGTACCACAGGGGTCAGTATTGGGTCCTCTTCTTTTTAACATATTTATTAATGACCTTGTAGGGGGCATTCAGAGTAGAATTTCAATATTTGCAGATGACACTAAACTCTGGAGGGTAATCAATACAGAGGAGGACAATTTTATATTACAGGATGATTTATGTAAACTAGAAGCTTGGGCTGATAAATGGCAAATGAGGTTTAATGGGGATAAATGTAAGGTCATGCACTTGGGTAGAAGTAATAAGATGTATAATTATGTGCTTAATTCTAAAACTCTGGGCAAAACCGTCAATGAAAAAGACCTGGGTGTATGGGTGGATGACAAACTCATATTCAGAGGCCAGTGTCAGGCAGCTGCTACAAAGGCAAATAAAATAATGGGATGCATTAAAAGAGGCATAGATGCTCATGAGGAGAACATAATTTTACCTCTATACAAGTCACTAGTTCGACCACACTTAGAATACTGTGCACAGTTCTGGTCTCCGGTGAATAAGAAAGACATAGCTGAACTAGAGCGGGTGCAGAGAAAAGCGACCAAGGTTATTAGAGGACTGGGGGGTCTGCAATACCAAGATAGGTTATTACACTTGGGGCTATTTAGTTTGGAAAAACGAAGACTAAGGGGTGATCTTATGTTAATGTATAAATATATGAGGGGACAGTACAAAGACCTTTCTGATGATCTTTTTAATCATAGACCTGAAACAGGGACAAGGGGGCATCCTCTGCGTTTGGAGGAAAAAAGGTTTAAGCATAACAACAGACGCAGATTCTTTACTGTAAGAGCAGTGAGACTATGGAACTCTCTGCCATATGATGTTGTAATGAGTGATTCATTACTTAAATTTAAGAGGGGACTGGATACCTTTCTGGAAAAGTATAATGTTACAGGGTATATACACTAGATTCCTTGATAGGGCGTTGATCCAGGGAACTAGTCTGATTGCCGTATGTGAAGTCGGGAAGGAATTTTTTTCCCCAATGTGGAGCTTACTCTTTGCCACATGGGTTTTTTTTGCCTTCCTCTGGATCAACATGTTAGGGCATGTTAGGTTAGGCTATGGGTTGAACTAGATGGACATATAGTCTTCCTTCAACCTTAATAACTATGTAACTATGTAACTGGCACAGGGCCCCTCATAGTACGCAAAAGTGTCGCCGCCGGTGGGAGGCGCCCCCGCCGTGCAAACACACCGCTGTACTTTGAAGGGCCCTGTGCCAGTGCCAATGCCAACGAGTGGGCCCCCCCTGCTTGCTCAGGATCACAGCATTTGCAAAGTTGAAATACTTACCTCTCCCTGCTCCACTGCCGTGACGTGGTCCACATTTCCTGGGCCCACTAAATACTTGAACCAGCCCTACCCCCCACAACTTTAGCCAAATGACCCCCAATTTCCAATGCCTAACTATTATTATAAGGTAAATTAAGATTGGCAAGCTTCAGTAACAAGAATTGATGTTTTTGCCATTAAAATGGGCACTGAAGGTGTTTTCCAGGCCCCCACTCACTGCCGATTATGCTTCCCCATTGGCTTGCATTGGGTTTCGTGTTTCGGTCGATCCCCGACTTTTTGAGAAAATTGGCCGATTTCATTCGACTCGATTTTGAGATAGTCAGGTTTCGCAAAACCCGACTCGACCCAAAAAAAGGAAAAGTCTCTCAACCCTAGTCAAAACTGTTGAATTTACTTTTCAAGAGATGTGCTTATCAGTAATAGCTGTAATGTTCATTGATAGAATGTAAGAAAGTGATGTTTGATAGGATTGACTATGAGGAGAGAACTAAGGAAAAAAGAAGGGGAACACTAGAGGGATGAGGTTGCCATGTCAGTAAATAGCAACTGATGAGACAGCATGCAACAGCAAATATATTTCCAAAAGGAGGGAGTCATGAAGGATGAGACGAAAAATGGCAAAAAAACAAGAGCGTCAGGAAGATGGCCTGTGTTTATACCTCCTACTCTCAGAATAGAAATCAGAGATTAATATTATTGGGTCTTTGAGAGAAAGAAGAAGGAAATACAGTAAATACATATATTAGTAGGTAACTTTCCCTGTTTACGACTTCAGAAGAGAGTGTATTTATCTAAAACTACCTTTATTTGAAATGATTAGCACATTGACGCATTTTAAGCTGCTTTTTTTGGTCAGTGTCACCTGAATGGTTAAATAGAGGGAGGAGGCTCATCTGTTAGTCTATGACCACCCAAGAGATTGAGAGTTTCATTGCAGTGTGAAGTCTAGTAATGACCACCATGGCTGCCCTATTAGTTCTCTTAGGCTGGGTTCACATTGCGTCAATGGTGTCAGTTAGACGGACTATGTTACACCGCGGAATAAACGCGGTGTAACGTAGTCCGTTATGGCTGCCATTGACTGCAATGTCCGACGCATTGCTGGCGCATGCCCACAATGGGCCACTAGCGCAATGCAACGTCGGTACTTGCGTTAACAGTGGCCCGTTAGCGTATGTGCTGAACGGGCTGCTGCTAATCTAGTGTGAACCCAGCCTTATAGACTCAGTCAGAAACTGTGTCTAATAGGATGCTTGAAAGGTTGTGCTGACTTACTTAATACGCTGCGTTAAAAAAAAGAGGCATGGTTCACATAAAGCATATAGTAGACTATGCTTTGGATAGTGCATTTAGGTTTGAGATAGCATAGACATAATAAATGGGAGAAGTGAGTTGTCAATTCAGATTCAATTTCTCATTTTTTAAGTGCATTTGGAAAGTGAGTGAAGTTAGGTAGTTGGCTAATATGGGTAATTCTACCATTTTTAATGTCTAGAAGCTTTAGTAAATACTTTGGGATACTTTAAAAGAATCCAGATTACACATAAGTTGCTTTACTGTTCAGAATTGCATCATAGGTGGAGGGGCAGTACTGTTGGTAGAGGTGTTCCACCAGCGTGTTAGTCCTAGGGACCATTGTTTCTTTTTCATCATTCATGTAGTTCCATAGATGAAGTGCAAATGAGTTTTTAAAGGTTGGCAATTTGCTCCATACTTCAAAATATCTTTTCCAAGATGGATATAAGATAGGATAGAATCTTTCAGGATGAAAGTAAGAGACATTTGCACACTTTGTGTGATCTATATAAATAAACTTGGGAACACCACAATGCTTGTTCACAACACGTGTGAAAACGCCAGGTCCTTGATGTCCCCATTTGCTTCCTCTATAATTCTGTACAAAGTTTTCCATAAATTCCCATGTCAGTGTGTGATATGAAGAAAGCCCAAAAACACTACTGCTGGTAGTCGAAAATGTTTCAGCAGCTAGAAAATTGTCTTCAGGAATTCGTCGAATAGAAATGACATCAGTATCCATGTAAATGCCTCCATATTTCCACATCAGTGCAAATCTGCAGGCGTCTGATTTAACATGAGTCCAGAAGACTTCTCTATGGGGGTTCACCTTTAAAAATAAAAATAATAATTGTAAGAAATGGAAAAATAATGTAATTTTTTATGCATTTTCACAATAATACTGATTCTGATCCATTTTCACTACTACGCAACATGAGTCTCCAGGTCAGTACAAATATGATAACACCAAATTTCTATTTGTTTTTATTACTTCAGTGGCTTGAATTTTTTAATGTTTAAGAAAAAAATATGGTTCATGCTGCCATTTTTCAACACCAATTTTGAATTTTTTTTTGAGTGTTTTCTTGCAACGAAATGTACCCAAAAACATGGAACACCCTATGGGTGAGCAATATGATACATTAGTAACAAGTTTTTGGAGTGTTACATACCAACAAAATGTACTCCAGATGAGGGAATAGTCTACAGGTGAGCATTATAATACCAATAAATTAAAAAAAAAAGTTTTTGGATGACTTATGAAACACTGAAATCTGCCAAAGAACATGTAAAAGTCTATGGATGAGCAATATAATACCAAGACATATTGTAAATAATTTTGGGAGGATTATATACCAACAAAATGGACTCCAGAGCACGGAATAATCTATGAATGAGCAATCTAATACCAATAAAATTTGGAACAATTTTTTTTATGCTTATATAGCAGCGAAAATCACCCAGCAATATTCAATAACCTGTGGATGAGCAATATAATACCAATAAATTTTGCAGAAGTTTTTTGAGGGTTATTTATCAAGGAAATGTACCAAGCACACATAATACTGTATGGTTGAGAAATGTAACTCAGCAACATTTTTAAACATTATTTTTATAGTTATATTTCAGAAATATTTTTCCCTGAGCATGGAAAAGTGTATGGGCAAGAAATGTGAAGAAATGAGCAAAATTTTCAAACGCTTTTTTCTAATGTTACATAAAATGAGTAATCTAATTCTGAATTATTTTTCTATCCTTTTTGTAAGTTTTAAATACTGCCGTAATACAACAATAACCTTTTTAAACTCAGTGGATAAGTCATTGAATCCATAAAATAAATGTGAATGAAAACATTTTGAAAATGTCATTGATGTACTTTTACAGTCATAAAGGCTTTTGGGAAAGTACAAAGCCAGACAGAAATTTTGAGGACGGTCATCCATAGACCCATGAAATATTGAATATTAAAAACACTTTTTGTGCTACTGTCATCTAGTGGTATAAAAAGTGTGGGCTAATCCAGGCTTTGTTCATTTTTATGACAGTGAGCCTATTTACATTGTCTGTTGACTGGCGAAAGCACCTGCCTGCTATGACCCTGCTAGCAGCACTGAAAACCCGCTCAGAAAAAAAAAATGCTAGCGGCAGGGAAGCATGACACCTCCAAGGCATAGAAAGACAGCTCATGCCAGGTGTCCAGCTTTGGAACCCAATAGTTGAAAGTTGCAGTGGAATTAGGGAATATGCTGGTTTGGTTGACCAGGTATTGCTAGACCTCCTTTGAAAACATTTCCCTCCTTGTCAAAAATGCCAGTTCATCAGGCCATGGCTGCTGGTATTTTGTCATGAAATAGGCCCTCGCTTTTGACAGTGTACCCCTGACTTTGCTGTATGTCTCCCTGGCTTCTTCTCTTTGGTTGGGCAAGGAAGCTTTTTTAGAATATTTTCCACACTGCTCTTCTATTAGAGCAACATTTTTGAAGACCTTTATACCTCAGGAAGAACAGATGAAGAAGTGGTGTACTGTCCTTCCCTGCAAAGTGGGACTGGAACCTATGTGTCATGGATGTGCGTGTTTCTTGTACTCCAGCAACAGGCATAGTCATAAACGCCCCGTGTCCTCAGCATCTCCCTGCACCATCATCAGCACTTCTACTTCCCCATTCCTTAATGCACGCCTTAATCATTTTGTAATTGCTAGGTCACTTTTATAGATTACAGAAACTTTCACAGGCCACGTGTATGTCTGAGAAATGGAAGCCTATAATTTTTTTTAAAGCTTTTTAGCAGTTTAAGAGAGCATAGAAATTTACTCCATACTACGAAAGAGTGTATGGCTAAGAAATGTAGCCCAGGAAATTGTTTCAATGATTTTTGGATGTGTAACACAAAAATGGACCTCAAAGCTTGTAATACTTGATGGATCAAAATGTATTCAATTTTTTTAGCCCTCAGAAAAAAAAACTGCAGCTACATATTTTCAAAATTTTCTTAAAATTTCAGCTTTTTTCACA
This sequence comes from Ranitomeya imitator, assembly GCF_032444005.1. Classification (NCBI taxonomy): domain Eukaryota; kingdom Metazoa; phylum Chordata; class Amphibia; order Anura; family Dendrobatidae; genus Ranitomeya; species Ranitomeya imitator. The sequence goes on from NC_091286.1 coordinate 593,612,476, forward strand.
AAAAATGCAAGTCATATCAAAGAAATGTTACCACTATCATGAAGTACAATATGTCACGAGAAATCCTTCTCATAATCACTGGAATCCATTGTAGCGTTCCAGAGTTATTACCTCATAAGGGGACAATGGTCAGAATTGTAAAAATTGGCCCGGTCATTAACATGCAAACCACCCTCGGGAGTAAAGGGGTTAAAACACACATGTATTGTGATGTAGTACATAATAGGAAAACATGTGGTGCAATCACATGGTATGTATAGTAGTACAAAAAAATGTTTTATTAAATCACATGACTTTTGTATAAAGCTATATATTATGTCCAAAACATATATGATGATATATATGTAAAAAATTATCAAAAATTGGGCATAAATACAACCATGCTTCCCAGCCAATATATCTAATATATAATTGCCTAGAATACTACTTCCTGCAATTTGTGCCAACTTCCGTGGCTTTGTCCGGAGCTAATGTCCGGAGCTAATGTCCGGAGATAAGTGACGTCAACAGTGTCCAGTGTCTGATTGGTTGCCGCCTGCTGCGTGCGACCAATCAGAAACGTGCCGTACTGTGACACACTCCGCCCGCCATTTTGGTGTGATTTTTGAATTTTTACCTCACAGCAAGTTTCTACTGCGTGGAGGCGGGCCCAGTGACGTTGCTCTTCAAGCTCCTGCCGAATTTCGTCAAAAAAATGATAATACCATTTACCAAAACTATATATATTTAGTTGTGAAGTGGTTCAGTGACATTTTCACACCAATTTTGAACTTTTGTTTGGTGTTTTCTCCATATACTGCCTATTATTCACTGACTGTTATACTGAGAGACTGCCGTTTATTAACCTCTTCTTTGCCACATTGGGTATATTGCTCTATTATTTGCCACATAAGGACATTGTCCATTATTGCCCAGCAATTTCTCTGCAATATAAACTGCCTATTTATTAATATCTGCATTCCTGCAAAGAACTATTGCCTATTATTAACTGGCTATTTTCCTACTACCTGACACTGCCCACAACACGCAAAGTTGTCGTCTGATGTCTTTCATCCCTCCCCTCATAAGCATGTTCATGGATCCTGTGTAACTGTATCTTAAATAACAAGAATTGTCAAGAGCTGGTGAGTGCAGCCATTTTTTGTTCTTTCTTACTATTATTTATTAATTGTATTATTCTTACATTTGAATACATAAAGTATATATGGATTCTAGACTCCCGATTCTTTAGAATCGGGCTGCCATCTAGTTCGTTATAAAACAGTACCAACTGCTTGTGTAGATTTTTAGCTAGATGCTGAAGAAAAAAATGGGGTGAGTATATATCCCATGCTGTAATGCCTAAATACAAGAATGGATTTTGCTCAAATGTAGAATTTCCATTTACATAAAACCATTATATTGCCAGCCAGTGGCATATATGGAGAAGTGTTTAATAATTATTCCTAGAGAGCAATTCCCACTACACCTTTGAGAAGAAAACTTATTTATATGTGAGAAGTGAAAAATGACAGGCATTGGTATTATTTAGATCAAATTAATGAATCATATTGACAAAAAAGCAAAGGTGCATCTCAAAACAAAAACATCATATAGAGAGCAAAGTACACATATTGTAAAGATGTTTTACTACTGCAAGGCAAATATCACATCAAACATATAAATTAATGGGCAGATATAATATTTACCACTAGGGTTGAGCGACCTTGACCTTTTTAGAGTCGAGCCGTGTTTCGCGAAACCCGACTATCTTAGAAATCGAGTCAAGTGGAATCGGCCGATTATCGCGAAAAGTCGGGTATCGCCCGAAACACGAAACCCAATGCAAGTCAATGGGGGAGCATAGTCGGCAGTGAGTGGAGGCCAGGAAAACACCTACACTGCCCATTTTAATGGCAAAAACATCCATTCTTGTTAAAGAAGCTTGTCAATCGTAATTTACCTTATAATAATTGGAAGGCATTTGAAATTGGGGGTCATTTGGCTAAAGTTGTGGGGGGTAGGGCTGGTTCAAGTAATTAGTGGGCCCAGTAAATCTGGACCACGTCACGGCAGTGGAGCAGGGAGAGGTAAGTATTTCAACTTTGCAAGTGCTGTGATCCTGAGCAAGCAGGGGGGGCCCACTCGTTGGCATTGGCACTGGCACAGGGCCCCTCAAAGTACAGCGGTGTGTTTGCATGGCGGGGGCGCCTCCCACCGGCAGCAACACTTTTGCGTACTATGAGAGGCCCTGTGCCAGTGACGTCGCCAACTAGTATTCCTCCCCCCACCTGATGAAGGAACCTGCACTTTCATCTGCACCTTCCTCTTTGTCCCCGTGTAAGGTGGTATGGTATGCGGGAAGAGGAACCTGACTTTCAGCAGGGTCACAATCTTGCTGTGTAGCGTGCACGGGGAATTTTGCGTTATGGGTCAATGTACCAGCAGACTCATCTATCACTGGCTGGGCAATGGGCAGGATGAGGAGGAAACACAGATATAGGCCCAAAGAATAAAGTTGGCTAAATGCAGTTCAAAATTGGTAACACAGGACTAACCAGGGGGCATTGCAGTGGAGGACAACTGGAATGAGAGGCTGACACAGAGAGTAGGCCCAAATCAGTAAGTAGTCGAAATGCAGTTCAAAATTGGCAACCGTAGTAAACAGGCGGCACAGCTTTGTTCAGTGGAGGAGAACAGCAAGGAGTGGCAGACACCGATAGTAGGCCCCAACCCAACTAGTAGGCCAAATGCAGTCTAACATTAACAACTACTTAACGAGAGCCTGAAAATGGAATTTCAGGACAGGAAACCAGGAGAACAGCAAGGAGTGGCAGACACCGATAGTAGGCCCCAAACCAACTAGTACGCCAAATGCAGTTGTTCCGTTTAACCACAATTTAATGAGAGCCTGAAGATAGAAGTTCAGGAAAGGCAACCTGGAGAACACCTTGGAGTGTAACACACCATCTCTCTACACCCCATACCCAATTTGTAGTCCTAATGCAGCGTAGTTTCCAACAATTACTAAAAGAGAGCCAGAAGATCGAAGCTCAGGAAAGGCAACCTGGAGAACACCTTGGAGTGGAACACACCATCTCTCTACACCCCATACCCAATTTGTAGGCCTAATGCAGCGTAGTTTCCAACAACTACTAAACGAGAGCATGAAGATCGAAGCATTGGCGAGGAAACCTGGGGAACACCTTGGAGTGGAACACACCATCTCTCTACACCCCATACCCAATTTGTAGGCCTAAGGCAGCGTAGTTTCCAACAACTACTAAACGAGAGCCGGAAGATCGAAGCTCAGGAAAGGCAACCTGGAGAACACCTTGGAGTGGAACACACCATCTCTCTACACCCCATACCCAATTTGTAGGCCTAATGCAGTGTAGTTTCCAAGAACTACTAAACGATAGCCGGAAGATCGAAGCTCAGGAAAGGCAACCTGGAGAACACCTTGGAGTGGAACACACCATCTCTCTACACCCCATACCCAATTTGTAGGCCTAATGCAGTGTAGTTTCCAAGAACTACTAAACGAGAGCCGGAAGATCGAAGCTGAGGAAAGGCAACCTGGAGAACACCTTGGAGTGGAACACACCATCTCTCTACACCCCATACCCAATTTGTAGGCCTAATGCAGTGTAGTTTCCAAGAACTACTAAACGAGAGCCGGAAGATCGAAGCTCAGGAAAGGCAACCTGGAGAACACCTTGGAGTGGAACACACCATCTCTCTACACCACATACCCAATTTGTAGGCCTAATGCAGTGTAGTTTCCAAGAACTACTAAACGAGAGCCGGAAGATCGAAGCTCAGGAAAGGCAACCTGGATGGAACACACCATCTCTCTACACCCCATACCCAATTTGTAGGCCTAATGCAGTGTAGTTTCCAAGAACTACTAAACGAGAGCCGGAAGATCGAAGCTCAGGAAAGGCAACCTGGAGAACACCTTGGAGTGGAACACACCATCTCTCTACACCCCATACCCAATTTGTAGGCCTAATGCAGTGTAGTTTCCAAGAACTACTAAACGAGAGCCGGGAGATCGAAGCTCAGGAAAGGCAACCTGGAGAACACCTTGGAGTGGAACACACCATCTCTCTACACCCCATACCCAATTTGTAGGCCTAATGCAGTGTAGTTTCCAAGAACTACTAAACGAGAGCCGGAAGATCGAAGCTCAGGAAAGGCAACCTGGAGAACACCTTGGAGTGGAACACACCATCTCTCTACACCCCATACCCAATTTGTAGGCCTAATGCAGTGTAGTTTCCAACAACTACTAAACGAGAGCATGAAGATCGAAGCATTGGCGAGGAAACCTGGGGAACACCTTGGAGTGGAACACACCATCTCTCTACACCCCATACCCAATTTGTAGGCCTAATGCAGCGTAGTTTCCAACAACTACTAAACGAGAGCCGGAAGATCGAAGCTCAGGAAAGGCAACCTGGAGAACACCTTGGAGTGGAACACACCATCTCTCTACACCCCATACCCAATTTGTAGGCCTAATGCAGTGTAGTTTCCAACAACTACTAAACGAGAGGCGGAAGATCGAAGCTCAGGAAAGGCAACCTGGAGAACACCTTGGAGTGGAACACACCATCTCTCTACACCCCATACCCAATTTGTAGGCCTAATGCAGTGTAGTTTCCAAGAACTACTAAACGAGAGCCGGAAGATCGAAGCTCAGGAAAGGCAACCTGGAGAACACCTTGGAGTGGAACACACCATCTCTCTACACCCCATACCCAATTTGTAGGCCTAATGCAGTGTAGTTTCCAACAACTACTAAACGAGAGCCGGAAGATCGAAGCTCAGGAAAGGCAACCTGGAGAACACCTTGGAGTGGAACACACCATCTCTCTACACCCCATAAACAATTTGTAGGCCTAATGCAGTGTAGTTTCCAACAACTACTAAACGAGAGCATGAAGATCGAAGCATTGGCGAGGAAACCTGGGGAACACCTTGGAGTGGAACACACCATCTCTCTACACCCCATACCCAATTTGTAGGCCTAATGCAGCGTAGTTTCCAACAACTACTAAACGAGAGCCGGAAGATCGAAGCTCAGGAAAGGCAACCTGGAGAACACCTTGGAGTGGAACACACCATCTCTCTACACCCCATACCCAATTTGTAGGCCTAATGCAGTGTAGTTTCCAACAACTACTAAACGAGAGGCGGAAGATCGAAGCTCAGGAAAGGCAACCTGGAGAACACCTTGGAGTGGAACACACCATCTCTCTACACCCCATACCCAATTTGTAGGCCTAATGCAGTGTAGTTTCCAAGAACTACTAAACGAGAGCCGGAAGATCGAAGCTCAGGAAAGGCAACCTGGAGAACACCTTGGAGTGGAACACACCATCTCTCTACACCCCATACCCAATTTGTAGGCCTAATGCAGAGTAGTTTCCAACAACTACTAAACGAGAGCCGGAAGATCGAAGCTCAGGAAAGGCAACCTGGAGAACACCTTGGAGTGGACACACCATCTCTCTACACCCCATACCCAATTTGTAGGCCTAATGCAGTGTAGTTTCCAAGAACTACTAAACGAGAGCCGGAAGATCAGAGCTCAGGAAAGGTAACCTGGAGAACACCTTGGAGTGGAACACACCATCTCTCTACACCCCATACCCAATTTGTAGGCCTAATGCAGCGTAGTTTCCAACAACTACTAAACGAGAGCCGGAAGATCGAAGCTCAGGAAAGGCAACCTGGAGAACACCTTGGAGTGGAACACACCATCTCTCTACACCCCATACCCAATTTGTAGGCCTAATGCAGTGTAGTTTCCAAGAACTACTAAACGAGAGCCGGAAGATCGAAGCTCAGGAAAGGCAACCTGGAGAACACCTTGGAGTGGAACACACCATCTCTCTACACCCCATACCCAATTTGTAGGCCTAATGCAGTGTAGTTTCCAAGAACTACTAAACGAGAGCCGGAAGATCGAAGCTCAGGAAAGGCAACCTGGAGAACACCTTGGAGTGGAACACACCATCTCTCTACACCCCATACCCAATTTGTAGGCCTAATGCAGTGTAGTTTCCAACAACTACTAAACGAGAGCATTAAGATCGAAGCAATGGCGAGGAAACCTGGGGCACACCTTGGGGAGGCAGACACCGTTAGTAGGCCCTACCAAAGTTGTACCCCCAATGCAGTTTTAAAATTCCTAGAGGCTGAAAACAAGACTATTGATGCTCAGCTTTTTTCAAAGGAACACAGCTGAATTGATTGGCGCAGACAGACACAGGTAGTAGGACTTAACCCAAAAATGTGGCTCACTGCAGCTTAAAAAAGTTACAGGGGTACACAAGCAGCAGTACTCTGGGCAGTGGAGGACAATTTCAATAGTGGACCGCAGACAGACTTTGTACGCCTACTATTAAAAAAAGGATGCTCTATGCAATTAAAAATAGGTTCCAGGGGTCCACGGGCAGCAGTGGTGTGGTCAGTGGACGAGTATTGGAAGGAGGGACCGCAGACAGGCGTAGTAGGCCTAACATAACAAAATTAGACTGTAGACACTGTAAAATTGGTTCCAGGGGTACTGTTATGGCCGGCAATCAGGCAACACAGCGTGCAGTAATCAGCGCACATACAGAGATCTGGCAATAACCAAAAACAATAGGACGAGCTCTGAGACGTGGAATCTCTGTAGACTGCAGTACCTGATCTATCCTCACACAACTATAAGCAGCAGTGGATTGCGCCTATCACTACCTATGCAACTCGGCACTGCCTGAGGAGCTGACTAGCCTGAAGATAGAAATACAAGCCTGACTTACCTCAGAGAAATACCCCAAAGGAATAGGCAGCCCCCCACATATAATGACTGTTAGCAAGATGAAAAGACAAACGTAGGAATGAAATAGATTCAGCAAAGTGACGCCCGATATTCTAGACAGAGCAAGGATAGCAAAGAGAACTATGCAGTCTACAAAAAACCCTAAAACGAAAACCACGCAAAGGGGCAAAAAGACCCACCGTGCCGAACTAACAGCACGGCGGTGCACCCCTTTGCTTCTCAGAGCTTCCAGCAAAAGTTAATAGCAAGCTGGACAGAAAAAACAGAAAACAAACTAGAAGCACTTATTCAGCAGAGCAGCAGGCCCAAGGAAAGATGCAGTAGCTCAGATCCAACACTGGAACATTGACAAGGAGCAAGGAAGACAGACTCAGGTGGAGCTAAATAGCAAGGCAGCCAACGAGCTCACCAAAACACCTGAGGGAGGAAGCCCAGAGACTGCAATACCACTTGTGACCACAGAAGTGAACTCAGCCACAGAATTCACAACAGTACCCCCCCCTTGAGGAGGGGTCACCGAACCCTCACCAGAACCCCCAGGCCGACCAGGATGAGCCACATGAAAGGCACGAACAAGATCTGGGGCATGGACATCAGAGGCAAAAACCCAGGAATTATCTTCCTGAGCATAACCCTTCCATTTGACCAGATACTGGAGTTTCCGTCTAGAGACACGAGAATCCAAAATCTTCTCCACAATATACTCCAATTCCCCCTCCACCAAAACAGGGGCAGGAGGCTCCACAGATGGAACCATAGGTGCCACGTATCTCCTCAACAACGACCTATGGAATACATTATGTATGGAAAAGGAGTCTGGGAGGGTCAGACGAAAAGACACCGGATTGAGAATCTCAGAAATCCTATACGGACCAATAAAACGAGGTTTAAATTTAGGAGAGGAAACCTTCATAGGAATATGACGAGAAGATAACCAAACCAGATCCCCAACACGAAGTCGGGGTCCCACACGGCGTCTGCGATTAGCGAAAAGCTGAGCCTTCTCCTGGGACAAGGTCAAATTGTCCACTACCTGAGTCCAGATCTGCTGCAACCTGTCCACCACAGAATCCACACCAGGACAGTCCGAAGACTCAACCTGTCCTGAAGAGAAACGAGGATGGAACCCAGAATTGCAGAAAAATGGAGAGACCAAGGTAGCCGAGCTGGCCCGATTATTAAGGGCGAACTCAGCCAACGGCAAAAATGACACCCAATCATCCTGGTCAGCGGAAACAAAACATCTCAGATATGTTTCCAAGGTCTGATTGGTTCGTTCGGTCTGGCCATTAGTCTGAGGATGGAAGGCCGAGGAGAAAGATAGGTCAATGCCCATCCTACCACAAAAGGCTCGCCAGAACCTCGAGACAAACTGGGAACCTCTGTCAGAAACAATATTCTCAGGAATGCCATGTAAACGAACCACATGCTGGAAGAACAAAGGCACCAAATCAGAGGAGGAAGGCAATTTAACCAAGGGCACCAGATGGACCATTTTAGAAAAGCGATCACAGACCACCCAAATGACCGACATTTTTTGAGAAACGGGAAGGTCAGAAATGAAATCCATCGAAATATGTGTCCAAGGCCTCTTCGGGACCGGCCAGGGCAAAAGCAACCCACTGGCACGTGAACAGCAGGGCTTAGCCCTAGCACAAATTCCACAGGACTGCACAAAAGCACGCACATCCCGGGACAGAGATGGCCACCAGAAGGATCTAGCAACCAACTCCCTGGTACCAAAGATTCCTGGATGACCGGCCAGCACCGAACAATGAAGTTCAGAGATAACTTTACTAGTCCACCTATCAGGGACGAACAGTTTCTCGGCCGGACAACGATCAGGTTTATTAGCCTGAAATTTCTGCAACACTCTCCGCAAATCAGGGGAGATGGCAGACACAATGTCTCCTTCCTTGAGGATACTCGCCGGCTCAGATAACCCCGGAGAGTCGGGCACAAAACTCCTAGACAGAGCATCCGCCTTCACATTTTTAGAGCCCGGAAGGTATGAAATCACAAAATCAAAACGAGCAAAAAATAACGACCAACGGGCCTGTCTAGGATTCAAGCGCTTGGCAGACTCAAGATAAGTAAGGTTCTTATGATCAGTCAATACCACCACGCGATGCTTAGCACCCTCAAGCCAATGACGCCACTCCTCGAATGCCCACTTCATGGCCAGCAACTCTCGGTTGCCCACATCATAATTACGCTCAGCAGCAGAAAATTTCCTGGAAAAGAAAGCACATGGTTTGAACACTGAGCAACCAGAACCTCTCTGTGACAAAACCGCCCCTGCACCAATCTCAGAAGCATCAACCTCGACCTGGAACGGAAGAGAAACATCAGGTTGACACAACACAGGGGCACAGCAAAAACGACGCTTCAACTCCTGAAAAGCTTCCACGGCAGCAGAAGACCAATTAACCAAATCAGCACCCTTCTTGGTCAAATCGGTCAATGGTCTGGCAATGCTAGAAAAATTACAGATGAAGCGACGATAAAAATTAGCAAAGCCCAGGAATTTCTGCAGACTTTTTAGAGATGTCGGCTGAGTCCAATCCTGGATGGCCTGAACCTTAACCGGATCCATCTCGATAGTAGAAGGGGAAAAGATGAACCTCAAAAATGAAACTTTCTGCACACCGAAGAGACACTTTGATCCCTTCACGAACAAGGAATTAGCACGCAGTACCTGGAAAACCATTCTGACTTGCTTCACATGAGACTCCCAATCATCCGAGAAGATCAAAATGTCATCCAAGTAAACAATCAAGAATTTATCCAGATACTCACGGAAAATGTCATGCATAAAAGACTGAAAAACAGATGGGGCATTGGCAAGTCCGAACGGCATCACCAGATACTCAAAATGACCCTCGGGCGTATTAAATGCCGTTTTCCATTCATCTCCCTGCCTGATTCTCACCAGATTATACGCACCACGAAGATCAATCTTAGTAAACCAACTAGCCCCCTTAATCCGAGCAAACAAGTCAGAAATCAATGGCAAGGGATACTGAAACTTAACAGTGATCTTATTAAGAAGGCGGTAATCAATACACGGTCTTAGCGAACCATCCTTCTTGGCTACAAAAAAGAACCCTGCTCCCAATGGTGACGACGATGGGCGAATATGTCCCTTCTCCAGGGACTCCTTCACATAACTGCGCATAGCGGTGTGTTCAGGTACGGACAAATTAAATAAACGACCCTTAGGGAATTTACTACCAGGCATCAAATCGATAGCACAATCACAATTCCTATGCGGAGGTAGGGCATCAGACTTGGACTCTTCAAATACATCCTGAAAGTCCGACAAGAACTCTGGGATGTCAGAAGGAATGGATGACGAAATAGACAAAAATGGAACATCACCATGTACTCCCTGACAACCCCAGCTGGTTACCGACATAGAGTTCCAATCCAATACTGGATTATGGGTTTGTAGCCATGGCAACCCCAACACGACCACATCATGCAAATTATGCAGTACCAGAAAGCGAATAACTTCCTGATGTGCAGGAGCCATGCACATGGTCAGCTGGGCCCAGTACTGAGGCTTATTCTTGGCCAAAGGTGTAGCATCAATTCCTCTCAACGGAATAGGACACCGCAAAGGCTCCAAGAAAAATCCACAACGTTTAGCATAATCCAAATCCATCAGATTCAGGGCAGCGCCTGAATCCACAAACGCCATGACAGAATACGATGACAAAGAGCACATTAAGGTAATGGACAAAAGGAATTTGGGCTGTACAGTACCAATAACGGCAGAGCTATCGAACCGCCTAGTGCGTTTAGGACAATTAGAAATAGCATGAGTAGAATCACCACAATAGAAACACAGTCTGTTCAGACGTCTGTGTTCTTGCCGTTCTACTTTAGTCATAGTCCTGTCGCACTGCATAGGCTCAGGTTTACTCTCAGACAATACCGCCAGATGGTGCACAGATTTACGCTCGCGCAAGCGACGACCGATCTGAATGGCCAAGGACATAGACTCATTCAAACCAGCAGGCATAGGAAATCCCACCATTACATCCTTAAGAGCTTCAGAGAGACCCTTTCTGAACAAAGCCGCTAGTGCAGATTCATTCCACAGAGTGAGTACTGACCACTTCCTAAATTTCTGACAATATACTTCTACATCATCCTGACCCTGGCATAAAGCCAGCAGATTTTTCTCAGCCTGATCCACTGAATTAGGCTCATCGTAAAGCAATCCCAGCGCCTGGAAAAATGCATCAACATTACTCAATGCAGAATCTCCTGGTGCAAGAGAAAACGCCCAGTCCTGTGGGTCGCCGCGCAAAAAAGAAATAATAATCAAAACCTGTTGAATAGGATTACCAGAAGAATGAGGTTTCAAGGCCAAAAATAGCTTACAATTATTTCTGAAGCTCAGGAACTTAGTTCTGTCACCAAAAAACAAATCAGGAATCGGAATTCTTGGTTCTAGCATCGATTTCTGATCAATAGTATCTTGAATCTTTTGTACATTTACAACGAGATTATCCATTGAGGAGCACAGAGCCTGAATATCCATGTCCACAGCTGTGTCCTGAAGCACTCTAATGTCTAGGGGAAAAAAAAGACTGAAGACAGAGCTAAGAAAAAAAAATGATGTCAGGATTTCTTTTTTCCCTCTATTGGGAATCATTGGTGTGGCTCCTTGTACTGTTATGGCCGGCAATCAGGCAACACAGCGTGCAGTAATCAGCGCACATACAGAGATCTGGCAATAACCAAAAACAATAGGACGAGCTCTGAGACGTGGAATCTCTGTAGACTGCAGTACCTGATCTATCCTCACACAACTATAAGCAGCAGTGGATTGCGCCTATCACTACCTATGCAACTCGGCACTGCCTGAGGAGCTGACTAGCCTGAAGATAGAAATACAAGCCTGACTTACCTCAGAGAAATACCCCAAAGGAATAGGCAGCCCCCCACATATAATGACTGTTAGCAAGATGAAAAGACAAACGTAGGAATGAAATAGATTCAGCAAAGTGAGGCCCGATATTCTAGACAGAGCGAGGATAGCAAAGAGAACTATGCAGTCTACAAAAAACCCTAAAACGAAAACCACGCAAAGGGGCAAAAAGACCCACCGTGCCGAACTAACAGCACGGCGGTGCACCCCTTTGCTTCTCAGAGCTTCCAGCAAAAGTTAATAGCAAGCTGGACAGAAAAAACAGAAAACAAACTAGAAGCACTTATCTAGCAGAGCAGCAGGCCCAAGGAAAGATGCAGTAGCTCAGATCCAACACTGGAACATTGACAAGGAGCAAGGAAGACAGACTCAGGTGGAGCTAAATAGCAAGGCAGCCAACGAGCTCACCAAAACACCTGAGGGAGGAAGCCCAGAGACTGCAATACCACTTGTGACCACAGAAGTGAACTCAGCCACAGAATTCACAACAGGGTACACGGGCAGCAGTGGTGTGGTCAGCGGAGGAAAATTGGAATTAGGGACTGCAGACAGACTTTGTAGGCTGTCCCCTGTGGACCATGCATCCAACACATTAACCCAGTGCGCCGTAATGGACACGTAACTTTTTGTGGACATGCCTACTGGTCCATGCGTCTCTTGTCAGGTGCACCTTTCTACTGTTTGATTGCCTGAGTGCTATGACAATGCAGACATTTTCATGTCGGTGGAGGGCTGGGATGGCTTTTCTCGCAAAAGAAATGTCGACTGGGTAGCTTGAACCGTTGCACAGCGTAGTTCATCTGGGCTTTCTAAATATAAAACAAAGAAAAAAAGGAGGCTACATGCACTTTCAGCTGGGTTCCAGGGGTACACGGCCAGCATTGGTCTGGTCAGTGGAGAACTATTGGAAGGAGTGACCGCAAACAGGCATCGAAGGCCTAACATAATAACACATTGCTGTTGGCAATTTTAAATTGGTTCCAGGGGAACACGGGCAGCAGTGGCCTGGTCAGTGTAGTAGTAGTAGAAAGAACGGACCGCAGACAGGCATCGAAGGCCTAAAATAAAAAAATTGGGCTGGCTGTAGGCAATTTTAAATTGGTTCCAGGGGTACACGGGCAGCAGTGGTGTGGTCAGTGGAGGCCTAGTGGAAGGAGTGACCGCAGACAGGCATCGAAGGCCTAAAATAATAACACATGGCTGTAGGCAATTTTAAATTGGTTCCAGGGGTACACGGGCAGCAGTGGTGTGGTCAGTGGAGGCCTAGTGGAAGGAGTGACCGCAGACAGGCATCGAAGGCCTAAAATAATAACACATGGCTGTAGGCAATTTTAAATTGGGTCCATGGGTTAAACGGGCAGCAGTGGTGTGGTCAGTGGAGGCATATTGTAAGGAGTGACCGCAGACAGGCATCGAAGGCCTAAAATAATAACACATGGCTGTAGGCAATTTTAAATTGGTTCCAGGGGTACACGGGCAGCAGTGGTGTGGTCAGTGGAGGCCTAGTGGAAGGAGTGACCGCAGACAGGCATCGAAGGCCTAAAGTAAAAAAATTGGGCTGGCTGTAGGCAATTTTAAATTGGTTCCAGGGGTACACGGGCAGCAGTGGTGTGGTCAGTGGAGGCATATTGTAAGGAGTGACCGCAGACAGGCATCGAAGGCCTAAAATAATAACACATGGCTGTAGGCAATTTTAAATTGGTTCTAGGGGTACACGGGCAGCAGTGGTGTGGTCAGTGGAGGCCTAGTGGAAGGAGTGACCGCAGACAGGCATCGAAGGCCTAAAATAATAACACATGGCTGTAGGCAATTTTAAATTGGTTCCAGGGGTACACGGGCAGCAGTGGTGTGGTCAGTGGAGGCCTAGTGGAAGGAGTGACCGCAGACAGGCATCGAAGGCCTAAAATAATAACACATGGCTGTAGGCAATTTTAAATTGGTTCCAGGGGTACACGGGCAGCAGTGGTGTGGTCAGTGGAGGCATATTGTAAGGAGTGACCGCAGACAGGCATCGAAGGCCTAAAATAATAACACATGGCTGTAGGCAATTTTAAATTGGTTCCAGGGGTACACGGGCAGCAGTGGTGTGGTCAGTGGAGGCCTAGTGGAAGGAGTGACCGCAGACAGGCATCGAAGGCCTAAAATAATAACACATGGCTGTAGGCAATTTTAAATTGGTTCCAGGGGTACACGGGCAGCAGTGGTGTGGTCAGTGGAGGCATATTGTAAGGAGTGACCGCAGACAGGCATCGAAGGCCTAAAATAATAACACATGGCTGTAGGCAATTTTAAATTGGTTCCAGGGGTACACGGGCAGCAGTGGTGTGGTCAGTGGAGGCCTAGTGGAAGGAGTGACCGCAGACAGGCATCGAAGGCCTAAAGTAAAAAAATTGGGCTGGCTGTAGGCAATTTTAAATTGGTTCCAGGGGTACACGGGCAGCAGTGGTGTGGTCAGTGGAGGCATATTGTAAGGAGTGACCGCAGACAGGCATCGAAGGCCTAAAATAATAACACATGGCTGTAGGCAATTTTAAATTGGTTCTAGGGGTACACGGGCAGCAGTGGTGTGGTCAGTGGAGGCCTAGTGGAAGGAGTGACCGCAGACAGGCATCGAAGGCCTAAAATAATAACACATGGCTGTAGGCAATTTTAAATTGGTTCCAGGGGTACACGGGCAGCAGTGGTGTGGTCAGTGGAGGCCTAGTGGAAGGAGTGACCGCAGACAGGCATCGAAGGCCTAAAATAATAACACATGGCTGTAGGCAATTTTAAATTGGTTCCAGGGGTACACGGGCAGCAGTGGTGTGGTCAGTGGAGGCCTAGTGGAAGGAGTGACCGCAGACAGGCATCGAAGGCCTAAAGTAAAAAAATTGGGCTGGCTGTAGGCAATTTTAAATTGGTTCCAGGGGTACACGGGCAGCAGTGGTGTGGTCAGTGGAGGCCTAGTGGAAGGAGTGACCGCAGACAGGCATCGAAGGCCTAAAATAATAACACATGGCTGTAGGCAATTTTAAATTGGTTCCAGGGGTACACGGGCAGCAGTGGTGTGGTCAGTGGAGGCCTAGTGGAAGGAGTGACCGCAGACAGGCATCGAAGGCCTAAAATAATAACACATGGCTGTAGGCAATTTTAAATTGGTTCCAGGGGTACACGGGCAGCAGTGGTGTGGTCAGTGGAGGCCTAGTGGAAGGAGTGACCGCAGACAGGCATCGAAGGCCTAAAGTAAAAAAATTGGTCTGGCTGTAGGCAATTTTAAATTGGTTCCAGGGGTACACGGGCAGCAGTGGTGTGGTCAGTGGAGGCATATTGTAAGGAGTGACCGCAGACAGGCGTCGAAGGCCTAAAATAATAACACATGGCTGTAGGCAATTTTAAATTGGTTCCAGGGGTACACGGGCAGTAGTGGTGTGGTCAGTGGAGGCCTAGTGGAAGGAGTGACCGCAGACAGGCATCGAAGGCCTAAAGTAAAAAAATTGGGCTGGCTGTAGGCAATTTTAAATTGGTTCCAGGGGTACACGGGCAGCAGTGGTGTGGTCAGTGGAGGCATATTGTAAGGAGTGACCGCAGACAGGCATCGAAGGCCTAAAATAATAACACATGGCTGTAGGCAATTTTAAATTGGTTCCAGGGGTACACGGGCAGCAGTGGTGTGGTCAGTGGAGGCCTAGTGGAAGGAGTGACCGCAGACAGGCATCGAAGGCCTAAAGTAAAAAAATTGGGCTGGCTGTAGGCAATTTTAAATTGGTTCCAGGGGTACACGGGCAGCAGTGGTGTGGTCAGTGGAGGCATAGTGGAAGGAGTGACCGCAGACAGGCTTCGAAGGCCTAACATAACAAAAATGTCAATACAATGGTATTGTCAGTGGCAGGCATTGAAGGATGTCAGCGCATAGACTAAACATTGGTGGAGCTGTGAGATAATTTTGCAAGTGGTAGAGCACTGTTTGAGGCGGGGGGGGGGAACTGTCTTGTGGCCGGCGGTACAGGCCCAGGGCCCCTCATATTACAACGGTGTGTCTGACGTTGGGTGCGCACCACCACCGCCAGAGACACTTTATTGTACTAGGAGGGACCCAGTGGCAGTGCCGTCGACCAAAAGCGGGCACACCCACCTCTTCAGACAAACAGCACTCTCACGCCAAGTGTCGATACCACGGAGTTTGGCCATTTAGTGAGGTGTAAACATGTCGTATGCTGGACAATCAGGTGCAGAAAATTACGAGATTGGAAAAGGCATTCAGAATAGTCCACAGCCAAGACCTTTTCATAGGAAAGCTAGGTGTCAGCCGGGCAAGGTGGGGCAAAAGATTTCGAAATCCAGTTGTGGTTCATTTTAATGAAGGTTAGATCATCTACATTTTGGGTAGCCAGACGAGTCCTTTTTTCTGTTAGTATTGAACCTGCAGCACTGAGTACTCTTTCTGATAGGACACTAGCTGCCGGGCAAGCAAGCTCCTGCAATGCATATTCTGCCAATTCTGGCCAGGTGTCTAATTTTGATGCCCAGTAATCAAATGGGAATGACGGTTGAGGGAGAACATCGATAAGGGATGAAAAATAGTTTGTAACCATACTGGACAAATGTTGTCTCCTGTCACTTTGAATTGATGCTGCAGTACCTGTCCTGTCTGCGGTCATAGCAAAATCACTCCACAACCTGGTCAGAAAACCCCTCTGGCCAACGCCACTTCTGATTTCTGCCCCTCTAACTCCTCTGGTCTGCTGGCCCCTGCAGCTCGTGTGAGAACGATCACGGGCGCTGTGTGCAGGGAATGCCAGAAGCAAACGGTCAACAAGAGTTGATTGTTTGGTTGCTAATATTAGTTCCAAGTTCTCATGTGGCATTATATTTTGCAATTTGCCTTTATAGCGAGGATCAAGGAGGCAGGCCAACCAGTAATCGTCATCGTTCATCATTTTAGTTATGCGTGTGTCCCTTTTGAGGATACGTAAGGCATAATCCGCCATGTGGGCCAAAGTTCCA
This sequence comes from Ranitomeya imitator, assembly GCF_032444005.1. Classification (NCBI taxonomy): domain Eukaryota; kingdom Metazoa; phylum Chordata; class Amphibia; order Anura; family Dendrobatidae; genus Ranitomeya; species Ranitomeya imitator. The sequence goes on from NC_091286.1 coordinate 593,629,218, forward strand.
GTTCTCAAATCTGCGGTTGTGCTTGGTTGAGGGGCAGTTTCAGGCAAATCCACGTCACTTGTGTCCCTCCAAAAACCAGAACCCGGCCTTGCCGCGCCACCAATTTCCAGTGGCCCCGGAAAAGCTTCCTCATTAAAAATATAATCATCCCCATCATCCTCCTCGTCCTCCTCCTCCTCTTCGCCCGCTAACTCGTCCTGTACACTGCCCTGGCCAGACAATGGCTGACTGTCATCAAGGCTTTCCTCTTCCTCAGCTGCAGACGCCTGATCCTTTATGTGCGTCAAACTTTGCATCAGCAGACGCATTAGGGGGATGCTCATGCTTATTATGGCGTTGTCTGCAATAACCAGCCGTGTGCATTCCTCAAAACACTGAAGGACTTGACACATGTCTTGAATCTTCGACCACTGCACACCTGACAACTCCATGTCTGCCATCCTACTGCCTGCCCGTGTATGTGTATCCTCCCACAAAAACATAACAGCCCGCCTCTGTTCGCACAGTCTCTGAAGCATGTGCAGTGTTGAGTTCCAGCTTGTTGCAACGTCTATGATTAGGCGATGCTGGGGAAGGTTCAAAGAACGCTGATAGGTCTGCATACGGCTGGAGTGTACGGGCGAACGGCGGATATGTGAGCAAAGTCCACGCACTTTGAGGAGCAGGTCGGATAACCCCGGATAACTTTTCAGGAAGCACTGCACCACCAAGTTTAAGGTGTGAGCCAGGCAAGGAATGTGTTTCAGTTGGGAAAGGGAGATGGCAGCCATGAAATTCCTTCCGTTATCACTCACTATCTTGCCTGCCTCAAGATCTACAGTGCCCAGCCACGACTTCGTTTCTTTCTGCAAGAACTCGGACAGAACTTCCGCGGTGTGTCTGTTGTCGCCCAAACACTTCATAGCCAATACAGCCTGCTGACGTTTGCCAGTAGCTGCCCCATAATGGGAGACCTGGTGTGCAACAGTGGCAGCTGCGGATGGAGTGGTTGTGCGACTGCGGTCTGTGGACGAGCTCTCGCTTCTGCAGGAGGACGAAGAGGAGGAGGAGGGGGTGCGAACGGCTACAGCCAACTGTTTCCTAGACCGTGGGCTAGGCAGAACTGTCCCAAACTTGCTGTCCCCTGTGGACCCTGCATCCACAACATTCACCCAGTGTGCCGTGATGGACACGTAACGTCCCTGGCCATGCCTACTGGTCCATGCATCTGTTGTCAGGTGCACCTTTGTGCTCACAGATTGCCTGAGTGCATGGACGATGCGCTCTTTAACATGCTGGTGGAGGGCTGGGATGGCTTTTCTGGAAAAAAAGTGTCGACTGGGTAGCTCGTAGCGTGGTACAGCGTAGTCCATCAGGGCTTTGAAAGCTTCGCTTTCAACTAACCGGTAGGGCATCATCTCTAACGAGATTAGTCTAGCTATGTGGGCGTTCAAACCCTGTGTACGCGGATGCGAGGCTAAGTACTTCCTTTTTCTAACCATAGTCTCATGTAGGGTGAGCTGGACTGGAGAGCTGGAGATCGTGGAACTGGCGGGGGTGCCGGTGGACATGGCAGACTGAGAGACGGTGGGAGATGGTATTGTTGCCGCCGGTGCCCAAGTTGCAGTGTTTCCTACTACGAAACTGGTGATTCCCTGACCCTGACTGCTTTGGCCTGGCAAAGAAACCTGGACAGATACTGCAGGTGGTGTGGAAAATGGTGGCCCTACACTGCCGGAAGGGATGTTGCGTTGCTGACTAGCTTCATTGGCCGAGGGTGCTACAACCTTAAGGGACGTTTGGTAGTTAGTCCAAGATTGCAAATGCATGGTGGTTAAATGTCTATGCATGCAACTTGTATTGAGACTTTTCAGATTCTGTCCTCTGCTTAAGGTAGTTGAACATTTTTGACAGATGACTTTGCGCTGATCAATTGGATGTTGTTTAAAAAAATGCCAGACTGCACTCTTTCTAGCATCGGATACCTTTTCAGGCATTGCAGACTGAGCTTTAACCGGATGGCCACGCTGTCCTCCAACAGGTTTTGGCTTTGCCACGCGTTTTGGGCAAGATACGGGCCCGGCAGATGGAACCTGTTGCGATGTTGATGCCTGCTGCGGCCCCTCCTCCTCCGCTTCAGAACTGCTGCCGCCTGCACCCTGTTCCCCCAATGGCTGCCAATCGGGGTCAAGAACTGGGTCATCTATTACCTCTTCTTGTAGCTCGTGTGCAACTTCGTCTGTGTCACCGTGTCGGTCGGTGGTATAGCGTTCGTGATGGGGCAACATAGCCTCATCAGGGTCTGATTCTTGATCATTACCCTGCGAGGGCAATGTTGTGGTCTGAGTCAAAGGACCAGCATAGTAGTCTGGCTGTGGCTGTGCATCAGTGCACTCCATGTCAGATTCAACTTGTAATGGGCATGGACTGTTAACTGCTTCACTTTCTAAGCCAGGGACGGTATGTGTAAAGAGCTCCATGGAGTAACCCGTTGTGTCGCCTGCTGCATTCTTCTCTGTTGTTGTTTTTGCTGAAGAGGACAAGGAAGCGACTTGTCCCTGACCGTGAACATCCACTAACGACGCGCTGCTTTGACATTTACCAGTTTCACGAGAGGAGGCAAAAGAGCTAGAGGCTGAGTCAGCAAGATAAGCCAAAACTTGCTCTTGCTGCTCCGGCTTTAAAAGCGGTTTTCCTACTCCCAGAAAAGGGAGCGTTCGAGGCCTTGTGTAGCCAGATGACGAATCTGGCTCCACAGCTCCAGACTTAGGTGCAATATTTTTTTTCCCACGACCAGCTGATGCTCCACCACTACCACTACCCTCATTACCAGCTGACAATGAACGCCCCCGGCTACGACCTCTTCCACCAGACTTCCTCATTGTTTTAAAAACGTAAACAAACTAACGGTTAATCTCCCACTTTTTATTTTTTTTCAGGGAAAATTTATAAACCCAATAAAAAAAAAAATAAATAGGCTTTCTATGGCCCACTATCTGAGAGAGAGAGATGGCACGCTTAGGACTGGCACACAAGCCCAAAGGCCAATATTAATCTCCCTTTTTTTTTCAGGGAGAATTTATAAAACCAAAAAAAAATAAATATATAGGCTTTCTATGGCCCACTATTTGTGAGAGAGATGGCACGCTCAGGACTGGCACACAAGCCCAGAGGCCAATATTAATCTCCCACTTTTTATTTTTTTTCAGGGAAAATTTATAAACCCAATAAAAAAAATAATAAATAGGCTTTCTATGGCCCACTATCTGAGAGAGAGAGAGAGATGGCACGCTTAGGACTTGCACACAAGCCCAAAGGCCAATATTAATCTCCCACTGATTGATTTATTGATTTTTTCAGGTAGAATTTAGAACCCAAATAATGCAAAAAAAAAAAAATGGGCTTTCTATGGCCCACTGAGTGAGTGATGATGCACACAGGAGTCAGGAGTGGCACACAAGCCCTGAGGCCAATATTTTTCTCCCACTGATTGATGTAGTGATTTTTTCAGGTAGATTTTAGAACCCAAATCAAGCAAAAAAATAAATAGGCTTTCTATGGCCCACTATTTGTGAGAGAGATAGCACGCTCAGGACTGGCACACAAGCCCAGAGGCCAATATTAATCTCCCACTTTTTTTTTTTTTGTTCCAGGGAAAATTTATAAACCCAATAAAAAAAATATTAAATAGGCTTTCTATGGCCCACTATCTGAGAGAGAGAGAGATGGCACGCTTAGGACTGGCACACAAGCCCAAAGGCCAATATTAATCTCCCACTGATTGATTTATTGATTTTTTCAGGTTGAATTTAGAACCCAAATAAAGCAAAAAAAAAAAAAGGGCTTTCTATGGCCCACTGAGTGAGTGATGATGCACACAGGAGTCAGGAGTGGCACACAAGCCCTGAGGCCAATATTTTTCTCCCACTGATTGATGTAGTGATTTTTTCAGGTAGATTTTAGAACCCAAATCAAGCAAAAAAATAAATAGGCTTTCTATGGCCCACTGACTGAGAGATGGCACACACAGAAGTCAAGAGTGGCACACAAGCCCTGAGGCCAATATTTTTCTCCCACTGATTGATGTAGTGATTTTTTCAGGTAGATTTTATAACCCAAATCAAGCAAAAAAATAAATAGGCTTTCTATGGCCCACTGAGTGAGAGATGGCACACACAGGGATGGCACTCTAGCAAAAATGTCAATCTTAATCTCCCACAAAAAAAACAAAAAACAGGGAGTGTCCAACAATTACTATCTCCCTGCAGTAATCTCAGCCAGGTATGGCAGGCAGCAATAAGGAGTGGACTGATGCACAAATTAAATAAAAAGTGTGGACAAGCAAAAAAGATAGCTGTGCAGAAAGGAAGGAACAAGAGGATTTGTGCTTTGAAAAAAGCAGTTGGTTTGCACAGCGGCGTACACACAGCAATGCAGCTATCAGGGAGCCTTCTAGGGCAGCCCAATGAGCTACAGCGCTGAGGGGGAAAAAAAAAATGTAGCTTCCACTGTCCCTGCACACCGAAGGTGGTGTTGGGCAGTGGAAATCGCTACAGCACAAGCGGTTTGGTGGTTAATGGACCCTGCCTAACGCTATCCCTGCTTCTGACGAAGCGGCAGCAACCTCTCCCTAAGCTCAGATCAGCAGCAGTAACATGGCGGTCGGCGGGAACGCCCCTTTATAGCCCCTGTGACGCCGCAGACAGCAAGCCAATCACTGCAATGCCCTTCTCTAAGATGGTGGGGACCAGGACCTATGTCATCACGCTGCCCACACTCTGCGTTTACCTTCATTGGCTGAGAAATGGCGCTTTTCGCGTCATTGAAATGCGACTTTGGCGCGAAAGTCGCGTACCGCATGGCCGACCCCGCACAGGGGTCGGATCGGGTTTCATGAAACTCGACTTTGCCAAAAGTCGGCGACTTTTGAAAATGAACGACCCGTTTCGCTCAACCCTATTTACCACTGTTTAGTGCTAGTTAGCCACATGTAGAAACATCTTAACGTGCTGTGACAGGTTCACTGGTACAGTGTATAAGGGGAGATATGTGTCACTGCGCATATTGGCGTCAGTGATGTGAAACCAGAATATTTTTTCTCCAGCTCACTAAGTGTTGAGAGGGTTAATTTAAAGTTTCTTACATGAGATTGTTTTTAGGTGGGCACCTGTAGAGTGGGTGGGAGGGTGCTCACCATATCTCCACCTGCAGAGCTGACATCAGTATATGTACTGTCAGGACCTGGAATGTCACGGTTATATGATCATCACATGGTTTATGTTAAATACCTGGACATGACAGTCAGTTTGATGTTGTGTCTTGGGAGAGGAGGAACTCCCACATAGCTCCAGGAGGAGCTGAGGACTTCGTGGGTTATCTACCGGTGAATCCTGCAGAGAAAGGACTCGTTTGGGCCTTACATTTATTTTGTTTTCCCATTAGGCCAGAAAGGCCATGTTTGCTTTATTTAATGCTGCAATGGTTTATGTTGTTCTTTAATAAACCAGAAGGTAATTTACATCAAGAGTTAACAACAAGGAACAAGTTAATTTGGAGTGATGAGACCAAAATTGAACTTTTTGGCCACAGCCATAAATGTTACATTTGGAGAGAAGTCAACAAGTCTTATGATAAAAGGAACACCATTCCTACAGTAAATCAGGATGTTTTGGAGATGTGTGAGCTACAAAGGCACAGAAAACTTGGTTAAATTTGAAGGAGAGATGAATGCAGCACCTTATCAGCAAATACTTGAAGCAAATTTGCACTCATCAGCCCGGAAGCTGTGCATGGGACATACTTGGACATTACAACATGACAACAATCCAAACCACAAGGACAAGTTGACCTGTCATTGGCTACAGCAGAACAAAGGTTTTGGAGTGGCCATCTCAGTCTCCTGACCTCAATATCATTGAGCCACTCTGGGGAGATCTCAAGCCCGCAGTTCATGCTAGAGAGCCCTGGAATTTACAGGGACTGGGGGCTTTTTGCCAAGAAGAGTGGGCAGCTTTGCCATCTGAGAAAATAAAGAACCTCGTTCACAACTATCATAAAAGACTTCAAGCTGGCATTAATGTTAAGGGGGCAATACATGGCATTAAGAAATGGGGTATGTGAACTTTTGAACATGGTCATTTGGATGTTTTGGGTTGTCATTATGATTTAAAAATAGAAAACACAGTAATTTGACATTAAATGGCTTCACCCAACCACTAACCATGAGTGGAGAAAAAGTTTTGGTGTTATCATTCATATTCTCTGAAAAAGGCCAAGAAAGCAATAGTAATAATAATTCTGCCATGGTATGTAAACTTTTGAGCAAAAAAAAAAGTTCCATATGAACTTTTGTATAGGCTTTCACATAGTCAAAAAATGTTGAGGGGTAAAACTACTCTGTGCTAGTTATACACGTATATCTTTCTTCACTTCAAATAGACTTTTCCAATTCAGGAAAACACAATGTACTGTTTGCGTATTTTAATATCTACATACTTAGTCTAGTAGTTTATGACATCATGGATTTATTTTATTTTTTACACTCCCTTTTGTCACTTTTTACACCACTGTTGGTATAGGTGGTTTAAGTAATTCTAGAGAATAATATATTTGGTGTGTATTTGACGAATACAAGTTATTAAAACAGTATGGCACTAATTTGTATAAATATTTTTGCTTAGGGGTTTCACTTTATTTGCAATAGTTGCATATGGTGAAATGATGTATGAGTACAGTATAAATTGACAATGAATCCATTAGAGTTGATGGGTTGCTGCTAGTGATGAGCTAGTATGCCTGTTTGTTAGGAAATCCCCACATGTATTCAAGCTGTCTAGCAGTTGCAAATCATGCAGCTGTGTTGACATAAACTAAATCTCCGAGCACAAAAATTGAAAGAAATGGATGGCACTCAGCGGTTAAAAAAACTTCTTTATTCCAATACTTTAAAACATCGGCGTCGGGAGGCTGGGAGCAGGAGTGGAATGGACGACAGCCGTTTCGCGCTGCAGTGGCGCTTCTACTAGTCACACAGGTGAGTGAGACTGACATTACCTCTTAACAGAGGGAGGCAGCTAAACCCCACCCCCGGTGCTTGAACACATGTGCAGCAGCTATACTTAACAATTAAAATGCATTCAGAAAACAAATGAAAGCAATACAAAAACACAATAAAACCGGCTTTCTACAGGAAAATGGACATATCCAATCTTTCATTCAAACCAGCGGATTCTTACGCTCGAGTACGTATAATCCATATGACCTCTCTTTTTTTGTAGAAGCTTATGCAGATCTCCTCCTTGCACTGGAAGAGACACCCTTTCTAAGCCAGCAAAAGAAAGCACCTCTGGGTTTCCTCCATGGAATTCCCTAACATGTTTAACCAAACGTGGAACCCCCTTGCCTGAACCAATCGAGTTGTAATGCTCTCTGAACCTCACATAGAGGGGGCGAATCATCTTACCAATATAGAAGGACTTACAACAACATAAAACCACACAAACCACATGGGTCGTTTTGCACGTGATGAAATCTTTAACAGTATGAGACACACCTACAATGCACAGTGTTTTACTTACATCATCTGCAAATTGCTTCTTCAGAGAAAAAGAAAAGAAAAAGAGGACTTAAACTCTATAGCACCAGCTGTTGGAAGCAGCGATCCTACAAGTCATAATCAACCCTTTAATGAGTCGTGCAATATGACTTAGGATAAAAGCCAAATCAGTATCTCAGTTCGCAGACACGGTGGTTCGGGCTGTTGCAGCCCCTGCGCCTGTGCTGTAATTTCGAAGGGCAGTGCAAACTGCGCATGCCCCAAAAAAACTTACAGCGCAGGCACCGGGGCAGCAGCAGAACACACGGGCGACTGCTGCGTGTTGACTTTCTCAAAGTGGTCGCTGTTGCGGCTGCTGCTCCGACCGTGGAAGGTCGTCTGGGAAGCGAGGGACGCACAGTGGTGGTCACTGACAAGGCGGTAAATCTGGGAGCCCCAGTGGGACGTGAAGGCAGAGGAGGCGGAGCCCGGCACGCAGAGTATTGAGTGACGGCTGGGAGGTGTTTCTGTCCGGGGAAAAGACATGCTCCAGGACTATTTAAAGGTATCAGGGACAAATTATAAAAGCTATTATTTCAGTGTTTGCAGGGACCCGAACTAAAAGAGCCACTTGACAGAATGCAGCATTAGTGCAGCACAAGGTGGCTCTTTTAGTTACAAACGCCTGGGGGGGGGGGGGGGGAGGGTGACAGGTGCCCTTTAATGACTGAGCCAATTTTTCAATTTTTACAATTCTGACCACTGTCATTTTATGATGTTATAACTCTAGAACGCTTTAACGGATCCTGCTGATGCTGAGACTGTTTTTTCTAGACATATTGTACTTCATGCTAGTGGTAACAATTCTTCAATATTACTTGCAATTATTTATGAAAAAATGGAAATATGGTGAAAATTTCAAAAATTTTGGATTTTCAAACTTTGAATTTTTATGCCCTTAAATTAGAGGGATATGTCACACAAAAAAAAATTCCCACATGTCTACTTTACATCAGCACAATTTTGGAAACAAATTTTTATTTTGTTGGGAAGTTATAAGGGTTAAAAGTTGACCAGCAATTTCTCATTTTTACAACAAAATTTACAAAACCATTTGTTTTAGGGACCATCTCACATTTAAAGTCACTTTGAGGGGTGTACATGACAGAAAATACCAAAACTTGACACTTTTCTAAAAACTACACCCCTCAAGGCGCTCAAAAACAAATTCAAGAAGTTTATTAACCCTTTACATGCTTCACAGAAACTGAAACAATGTGGAAGGAAAAAATGAACATTTAACTTTTTTTGCAAACATTTTAATTCAGAACTAGGTTTTTTTATTTTCACAAGTGTAAAAAGAGTTAATGAACAACAAAATTTGTTGTGCAATTTCTCCTGAATATGCCGATACCCCATATGTGGGGGTAAACCACTGTTTGGGTGCACGGCAGGTCTTGGAAGAGAAGGAGCACCGTTTGACTTTTTGAATGCAGAATTGGCTGGAATTGAGATTGGACGCCATGTCACGTTTGGAGAGCCCCTGATGTGCCTAAACAGTTGAAATCCCCCACAAATGACACCATTTTGGAAAGTAGACCCTTTTAGGAACTTGTCAGGATGTTTGGTGAGCACTTTAAACCCCCAAGTGCTTCACAGAAGTTTATAACGTAGAGCCGTGAAAATAAAAAATCCTATTAGAGCTAGTAGAGCTCAGGGAGGGCTCCGGTCGGGATTGATGGCCTGCTTTACCCTCAAGGGGGTGCAGGGAGGCCAGGAAGAGGTCCTGAGGTTACCGCAGCACGGAACTACTGTGATAGATCCTATCACAGTGATCAAAATAAAAAAAATAGTAAATGCCCCCTCCCCCCTTTTTCACCCCCTTAGTTAGGAAAAAATAATAAAATATAAACTATGTATTTCCATTTTCCAATTAGGGTTACAGTTGGGATAAACTGAGTTGGGCTAAAGTTAGGGTTAGGGTTAGGGCTAGGGTTATGGTTGGGGCTAAAAATAGGGTTAGGGTTGGGGCTAAAGTTAGGGTTAGGGTTCTGGCTAAAGTTGGGGATAGGGTTGGGGCTAAAGTTAGGGTTAGAGTTGGGATTAGGGTTAGGGTTGGCATTAGGGTTAGGGTCAGGATTAGGGTTTGGATTAGGTTTAGGGTTGGCATTAGGGTTAGAGGTGTATTGGGATTAGGGTTGGTATTAGGGTTAGGTTTGAGATTAGGGTTGAGATTAGCATTAGGAGTGTGTTGGGCTTAGGGTTATGGTTAGGGTTGGGTTTAGGGTTAGGGGTGTTTTGGAGTTAGGGTTGTGATTAGGATTATGGATCGGGTTGGGGTTAGGGTTAGGGGTGTGTTGCGGTTAGGGTTGGAGTTAGAATTGGGGGGTTTCCACAGTTTAGGTACAACAGGGGGTCTCCAAACGCAACAGCCAATTTTTGCACTCAAAAAGTCAAATGGTTCTCCCTCCTTCTGAGCTCTGCTGTGCGCCCAAACAGTGGTTTACCCCCACATATGGGGCATCAGCATATTCAGGACTAATTGGACAACAACTTTTTGGGTCCAGTTTCTCCTGTTACCCTTGCAAAAAATAAAAATTGGGGGCTAAAAAATCATTTTTGTGGAAAAAAAATGATTTTTTATTTTCACAGCTCTGCGTCGTTTCCAAAATGGGGTCACTTGTGGAGGGTTTCTACTGATTAGGCACATCACGGGCTCTGAAAATGCAACATGACACCCGCAGACCATTCCGTTAAAGTCTGAATTTTAAAACGTCACTACTACGCTTCCGAGCCCCGATGTGCACCCAAACAGTGGTCCCCCCACAACTTGGGTATCAGCGTACTCAGAAAATCTGGCGGATGCCTCAATGGCAACCATCAAAGTTGCCACTAGGTCACTTGTACAAACTAATTCGGCTAGGAGAGCCCTCTGGCTCAAGATGTGGTCTGGTGACATTACCTCCAAAGCCAAATTATGTGCCATACCCTGTAAAGGAGACTGTCTTTGGGCCTTCTCTAGACGAGATCTTGGAAAACACCACAGACAAGAAAAAAGCTCTTCCAGAACAAAAAACCCCTAAGAAAAGGTTTTTTCATCCCTCACAGCCCCAAGCCTCTCAGAGAGGAAAAGGCAAGACCGGGAGATAGAACTATCCAAAAGATGAAGGAAAGAATATCCTTATCCCCCAACAACAGCTGTCCCAACAGGAGATATGGTGACTCCGACCCAGTGGGGGAGACTCTCAAAATTCTTTCCTCAGTGGCAAAATATCACCAGTTGCCACTGGGTCCTCAATGTCATCAAAGAGGGCCTGTTAATAGAGTTCATTTTCTCCCCTCCACGTGGTCTGAAGGTTACCTCCCTTCCCTCCCTAAGAGACCGAACAGCGTTGCTAGTAGGTCTCAGAGACCTGACAAGATCAAATGTAATATCTCAAGTTCCAGAATCGGAGAGGAGTCTGGGACATTACTCCCGACTATTTCTGGTACCCAAGCCTTCAGGCGAGTCTCGTATCATTATAAATTTGAAGGCACTCTACGACATGTAAAATACAGTACCTCAGATTCAAAATGGAATCGGTAAAATCTGCCATTCCTTTAAGGTCCTCACTCCTTCATGTTGACCATTGACTAAAAGGACGCATACTTTCATATTCCAATTCACCCGAGACACCGGAAATATCTCAGGTTTGCGATACAAGGGAAACAACTAATGGAACATTATTATCATTTCAACATCCTTCCATTTGGAATCTCCTTAGCGCCAAGAGTCTTCTCCAACGTAATGGTGGAAGTAGTGTCCTTCATCCCGAACCAAGACATCTGTATAGTGCCTTACCTGGATGACTTGCTGATAGTGGCCCCCACTAAGACGATCGTAGAGTCTCACGTATCAAAGACTCTCGACATTCTAACATCCCTAGGGTGGGTCCCGAACCTGAAAAACTCCCAGCTATGGCCCTCCAAATCCAGGAAATTCCTGGGGGTTCTCCTGGACTCTGCAAAAAAAATGTCTTTTCTTCCCGAGGACCACCATCTAACCTTAATAACAAAGGTCAAGAGATTCAGAGACATGAGGTCTCCTACGCTCAGAGAAGGCATGTCGCTCCTGAGTTCCATGACAGCCTCCATCCAATCAGTACCCTGGACTCAGGCCCACTCTAGAGTCCTTCAAGCTCATATATTAGAGAACTGGAATGGCCATACCAGCTATTTAAACAAAAGGCTATACACAACGGGTCGAGCCAGAGCCTCCCTGGCTTGGTGGATAAACCTAAAAAATCTACACAAAGGTGTCAGCTGGACTCAAGTCCCGCTAACTACAATTATATCAGATGCCAGAAAGAGGGGCTGGGGAGCCATGATAAACAACATTCCGTTCCAAGGACTCTAGGACCAGGCAACGAGCAGGAAGTAATCCAACTTCAGAGAACTAAAAGCTGTGGAGGAGGCCCTTCTAGCAGCAGGTCAGCTTTTCACAGGGCAACATGTTCGAGTATATTCGGACAATATGACTGCAGTTTCTCATATCAGACAACAGGGCAGTACAAAGTTCAACAACTTAAAAAGCATCTCCACCCGAATATGCTCCTGGGCAGAGAAATACCTACTGTCACTGACAGCGGCCCATTTGAAAGGCTCTTCCAACACACAGGCGGACTATCTGAGTCACCAAGATATACAGCCAGGAGAATGGAGCCTGAACAGTCGGCAGACAGGTAAGGTCTGCCGGAAATTGACCTTTTCGCATCTCATCAGAACACTCAGGTCGAAGCCTTCCTCTCCTAAACACCCGGGGACAACTCCAGAGGAGTAGATGCTCTAACCCAGAAGTGGAATTTTCGAATAGCCTATGTGTTCCCACCAATTCTGATTTTGGCAAAGGTTTTACTGGAAGAACAAACCCCAACTATATTAGTAGCCCCATTGTGGCCAAAAAGGAGTTGTACGACCTGATTATCGATCTACAGGTAGGCGGCCCGGTCCAGTTGCCAGTAGAAAACAACCTTCTCTTACAAGGACCCATTCATCACCTGGATCCCTAGAGATGGAATCTAGTGGCATGGTTACTGAAGCCCAGGCGCTGAGAGCCAAAGGGCTATCGGACCCAGTAGTTGCTACGCTTCAAAGATCCAGAAAACCAGTAACCAACGCTATCTACAATAAGGTCTGGAAGAAATTTTCATCTTTCTGCCTCTCTAATCTACCAGATCCCCTTAGTCCAAATTTGTCGCAAATCCTAGATTTTTACAGAAGGGCTGAGAGATAGGACTCAGGACTAGCACATTAAAGGTCCAGGTCTCCGCCCTCAGTTCTATTTTTGACCGGGGTCTGGCAGGTCATTGCTGGATTAAAAGGTTCATGACATCAGCCCGCAGAATGAACCCTAGAGAACAGTTGATGGCTCCCTTATGGGACCCTAACCAAGTACTACAGGGGCTTACAGGTCCACCATTTGAGCCTTTATCCTTTTGTTCCCCTCAAAACCTTATCTACAAAACAATTTTTCTGGTGGCTATAACCACGGCAAGGAGGGTAGGAGAGCTCCAAGCCCTATCCATAAGAGAGCCCTATTTGTTTATTAGGAATCAAGGCCCACTCAACCAGATCCACTTCAGTCTCCTGGGCAGAAAGAGCAGGCGCATCCGCAGAACAGATCTGTAGGGCAGCTACGTGGTCTTCATTATATACTTTCTCCAAGCTTTATAGATTGGACATATTGCCCAATAAAGATTTAGTCTTTGGACAGAAAGTTCTCCAGGCCATTGTCCCTCCCTAGTGCCAAATTATTTGGTATTCCTCCGTATGCCGTCGTGGAAAGTGACTAGAGAAAATAGAATTAGACTTAGCGGTAATTCGGTTTTGATGAACCTTCCATGACGGCGCTAATTACCTCCCTATATTCCTGGATAAAAATGTGGGATTCAAAGGTAAACCGGTTTTCAGTTATAAGTCACTGGCAAGTGGGAGGGTGGAGGGCCTTTTAACCTCTCCATATTTCCTGTTCCCCATCAGGGCAAAGAGGCAACCCCCATATGCTCTTGTGGAAGGTTCCTAGAAACCGAATTACCGGTAAGTCTAATTCCATTTTTTTGCTAGAAGAAGATGGCGGCGCCCATGGGAAAGCACGAGGAGCACCGGGAGACAAAAGTTAGTATCGGGGGGATCAGGGACCCCATTTCTCTGTCCTGTGATGTGCGATCACATCAGAGAACAGAGAAATTAAATGGCAAATCGCTTTTCTTTTTTTGCGGTAGCCGGCGATCGCAACCCGGGGGTAAGTAAAAAACCGACACGAATCATATTCTCTGGGGTCTCGGCTACCCCCGGCAACCGAGACCCAAAAGAAAATCCGACTGTGTGGAGCGCTATACACTTTTTCCACAGCGACGTTAATTAACAGCGCTGTGAATTAAGCACCCTTAACTACCGCCGCTAAAAGGCGTATCGGCGGTCGTTAAGGGGTTAAGCCTCACAGCCTTCTCATTGATACTTCACTATGACAACGGTTACCACGCCCCTAGCTCTGACAAGTCGAGCAGTGGCTTATGGGAAACTTAGCTTCAGACGCCGCCACGTAGGCTGGCGATGTCTATTTCCATGATGGCAGTGCCTGTGGTAATTAGGAGGATATTTAAGACTCGTAGCTATGGTCACTGTACAACCCTTTGGGAGAAGCTAACACGAAGTGCACTTTAAGCAGTTTATACACATGGTCAACTAGAACTGAACAGTGGTAAATTTTATGTCTGCCCATTAATTTATATGTTTGATGTGATATTGGCTTTGCACTAGTGCAGCATCTTTATATGATGCTTTTGTTTTGAGATGCACCTTAAATTTTTTTTGTTAATATGATACATTCATTTGATCTAAATAATACCAATAATACCTGGCATCCTTCACATATCACATATAGAGAAGTTTTCTTCTCAAATGTGTAGTGGGAATTACACTCTGGGAATAATTATTAAATACCTCTCCACACATACCACTGGATGACGATATAATTTTTTATCTAAATGGCAGTACTACATTTGAGCACAACCCATTCTATAATTAGGCATTACAACCTGAGATGTATACTTACTTCCTTTTTTCTTCTTCATCATCTACCTAAAAATCTGCACACGCAGTTGGTACTGTTTTATTATAAATACAGTGGGTATGGAAGATATTCAGACCCCCTTAAACTATTCTCTCTTTTATTGCAGCCATTTGGTAAATTAAAAAAAGTTCCTTTTTTTTCTCATTAATGTACACTCTGCTCCCCATCGTGACTGAAAAAAAACAGAAATGTAGTAATTTTTGCAAATTTATTTAAAAAATAAAAACTGAAATATCACATGGTCATAAGTATTTAGACCCTTTGCTCAGTATTTAGTAGAAGTACCCTTTTGAGCTAGTACAGCCATGAGTCTTCTTGGAAATCATGTAACAAGTTTTTCACACCTGGATTTGGGGATACTCTGCCATTCTTCCTTGCAGATCCTCTCCAGTTTCCTCAGGTTGGATGGTGAGCGTTGGTGGACAGATCTCTCCAGAGTTGCTCAATTGGGTTTAGATCAGGGCTCTGGGCCAGTCAAGAATGGTCACAGAGCTGTTCTGAAGCCACTCCTTTGTTATTTTAGCTGTGTGTTTAGGGTCATTGTCTTGTTGTAAGGTAAACCTTCTGCCAAGTCTGAGGTCCAGAGCATTCTGGAAGAGGTTTTCATCCAGGATATCTCTGTACTTGGCCGCATTCATGTTTCCTTCAATGACAACCAGTCGTCCTGTCCCTGCAGCTGAAAATCACCCCCATTGCATGATGCTACCACCACCATGTTTCACTGTTGGGATTGTACAGTATTTGGGCAGGTGATGACCAGTGCCTGGTTTTCTCCACACATAACACTTAAAATTATCTCCAAAAAGGTCTATCTTCATCTTATCAGACCAGAGAATCTTATTTCTCATAGTCTGGGAGTCCTTCATGTGTTTTTTAGCAAACTGTATGTGGGCTTTCATATGTCTTGCACTGAGGAGAGATTTCTGTTGACCACTCTGCCATAAAGGCCTGACTGGTGGAGGGCTGCAGTGATAGTTGACTTCAGTGGCGTATCCAGGGGGGGGCAGCCGGGGCATGTGCCCCGGGCGCAGCCGACAGGGGGGCGCCAGCGGGCCGCCTGATGATGCGGCGGTCCAAGGAGGCTCGGGTGGGACTGCACTTGTCCCGCAGCTGAGCAGAGCCCCTCCACCGCAGAGAGCCGCACACCACAGCTATTGCTTGTGCAGCTCTGTGCTCACAGGACCTGTGATGAGGTCACGGGGGGGAGGAGTCAGGAGTCACATGATGAAGGGCTTCTGTGTAGTGCAGGACTCTGCTGATTGTCATGGTGCTCGGTGCTGGACGAGGGTAAGGGTCAGGAGTGGTTTGTGTGGATGTAGCAGAGCCATGTGTGTACTAGGTGTACAGAGCGGAAGCCGTGTCTGCAAGGTGTACGGAGCGGAGCCGTGTCTGTGTACAGAGCGGAGCCGTGTGTGTACGGAGCGGAGCCGTGTGTGTGTACGGAGCGGAGCCGTGTGTGTACGGAGCGGAGCCATGTGTGTACGGAGCGGAGCCGTGTGTGTTTACGGAGCAGAGCCGTGTGTGTGTGTACGGAGCGGAGCCATGTGTGTACGGAGCGGAGCCATATGTGTACGGAGCAGAGCTGTGTGTGTGTACGGAGCGGAGCCGTGTGTGTGTGTACGGAGCGGAGCCGTGTGTGTGTGTACGGAGCGGAGCCGTGTGTGTACAGAGCGGAGCCGTGTGTGTGTGTACGGAGCGGAGCCGTGTGTGTGTGTACGGAGCGGAGCCGTGTGTGTGTGTGTACGGAGCGGAGCCGTGTGTGTGTGTACGGAGCGGAGCCGTGTGTGTGTGTGTACGGAGCGGAGCCGTGTGTGTGTGTACGGAGCGGAGCCGTGTGTGTGTGTACGGAGCGGAGCCGTGTGTGTGTGTACGAGGTGTACAGAGCTGAACTGCGTGTGTGCAAGGTGTACATAGCGGAGCCGTGTGTGTACGAGGTGTACATAGCGGAGTCGTGTGTGTACGAGGTGTACGGAGCGGAGCCGTGTGTGCAAGGTGTACGGAGCTGAGCCGTGTGTATACGAGGTGTATGGAGTGGAGCCACGTGTGTACGGAGCGGAGCCGTGTGTGCAAGGTGTACGAAGCTCAGCCACGTGTGTAGGAGTAACTAGGTGTGGCCATTACATTACTGTACTCAGTGTGTGTGTGTGTGTTTGTGCGTGCATGCGTAGCGCTGCGGGTGAATGTGCAGAGACGTAAATGGTTTTGTGTATGTACGGAGAGGAGAGGCGAGGGCAATGATGGGACTGACGGGGAGAGGGCAATAATTGGGATGGAGGGGGAGGAGGAAATGATGGATGTGGTGGAATGGGCAATAATGAGGGGGGGAAGAAATGATGGAGGTGGTAGAATGGACAAGGATGGTGGTGGTGGAAAGCACACTGATGATATTGGAGGGGGAGAAAATGATGGAGGTGGTGGAATGGGCAAGTATGGTGATGGTGGAAAGGACAATGATGATGGTGGTGGAAAGGGCAAAGATGGAGATGGTGGGGGAAAAGAAAATGATGGATATGGTAGAAAAGGCAAAGGAGGAAATGATGGAGGTGGTGGAATGGGAAATTATGGGGTGGTGGGGGAGAAAGCAATTATAGTGGTGGTGGAGAAAGTAAAGATGGAGGTGGTGAAGAGAGCAATGATGGGGTGGGGTAGAGGAAAATAATGGGCATATATGAGGAAACAGTTCAGGAGAATGGGGGGCATATCTGAGGAAACAGTATGGGGGATGGGTGCAGACAGTATGAGGAGCGAACGGGGGAATGTATGTGGACACAGTATGAGTAGCAATGTGAAAAATGTATGTGGACAGAGTACGGGGAGTGAGGGTGATGGGATGTGTGCAGACACAAAATAGGGAGTCAGGTGAGCAGGCAGTATAGAAAGCGAGGGGGTAAATATATGAGGAGACAGTTTGGTGAACAGGAGGGATGTGAGAGGAGACAGTATGAGGAGGGAAGGGAATAGTGTGAGGAGACAGTATGCGGGAGAAAAGTGAGTGGGCACAGAATAGAAACTGAGCAGTAGGGGTGTAGAATGAGGGGACAGTGTAAGGGCACAGCCAGCAGAGGACGGTATACCAAGGAGGGGGGAGTGTAATCAGAGTACAGTACAAATACTGGGCCCTATAGAGGGGGACACAGTGTGAGAGGACAGTGTGAAGAGGGGACCGGTATGGAAAGGAGAGGTTAGAGTGAAGAGTATGTACCATAAGAGGGACAGTGTGGGGGTCATATTTTGGGCAGACAATATAGTGAGGGGCAATTTTTTATTCAGGAGCATTATAATGACACTTGTATCTTTAAGGGCGTCATGTGGAGATTTTCTGCAAAAGAGCGGACAAGATGGAAGTCTGCAGAGACGGCTGTGGATGAGAAAACTCATCATGGGGTCTGGACAAGATGAAGAAAAGAAGTAGAACGACTCCAGAGATGACGACATCTATAAGGTACCTGGATGTAAATGTTATTTGTGTGTTGTGAATTCTGTGGCAGAGCTCCCTCCTGTGGTCACAAGTGGTACTGCGGCTTCTGAGTTTCCTTCCTCAGGTGATGTGGTGAAGTCGTAAGGTGTTGCTCTATTTAACTCCACCTAGTGCTTTGCTCCTGGCCTCCAGTCAATGTTCTAGTGTTGGTCTTGCTTCCTCCTGGATCTTTCCTGTGGCCTGTCTGCTCAGCATAAGCTAAGTCTGCTTGTGTTTATTTTGTTGCTATATTTTCTGTCCAGCTTGCTTTTTGGGTTTTGCTTGCTTGCTGGAAGCTCTGAGACGCAGAGGGAGCACCTCCGTACCGTTAGTCGGTGCGGAGGGTCTTTTTGCCCCTCTGCGTGGTTGTTTGCAGGTTTTTGTGTTGACCGCAAAGCTATCTTTCCTGTCCTCGATCTATTCAGTAAGTCGGGCCTCACTTTGCTAAACCTATTTCATCTCTGTGTTTGTATTTTCATCTTACTCACAGTCATTATATGTGGGGGGCTGCCTTTTCCTTTGGGGAATTTCTCTGAGGCAAGGTAGGCTTATTTTTCTACCTTCAGGGCTAGCCAGTTTCTCAGGCTGTGCCCGAGGCGCCTAGGTCTGTCAGGAGCGCTCCACGGCTACCTTTAGTGTGGTATTATAGGATTAGGGATTGCGGTCAGCAGAGTTCCCACGTCTCAGAGCTCGTCCTATGTTTTGTGGGTTTTGTCAGGTCACTTGTGTGCTCTGAACTTCAAGGTCCATTGTGGTTCTGAATTACCTAATCATAACATTGTGATACTGACTAACTCATGTTTTTATTTATGTTAGGAGCATTAAAGGGGTTGTCCAGGTTTGTAATGAGTCTGCAGTCATTCTTTATGACTGCAGACTTCTGAATTCTCACAGTGCGCCCTGCACGCTGTCAGGATTCTCTCGTGCTGGTGATTTACATACATGCGGTCACGTGCTGACTAGACATGTGTGGCCTCACTCAATGAAAATGAACTGAGCGAGGCCGGCACGTCTAGTCGGAATGTGGTCAGAAGTATACTAATCACATGCTTTTGCTGACATGACCGTCCACCGGCAAGGGAGAATCCTAAAAGAATTCAGAAGCTGCGATGTCAGGATTCAGCTCTGCAGGTTCCAGTAGTCGTCACATGGACACTTCACTCATATGCGACTTTCAGACTTGTGGTCCTGTGACAACGAGCTTCTCTTCTGCTTCTCTCAGTTTTTCACTGAATATTGAGAGCATTAGGGAGAGGAGCTCGTGGGTACATGACTAAGTGTGAAAATCACATATGTCCTGGGGGGGGCGCCGAAATGAATTCTTGCCCCGGGTGCCAGAAACCCTAGATACGCCTCTGGTTGACTTTATGGAACTTTCTCCCATCTCTCTACTGCATCTCTGGAGCTCAGCCACAGTGATCTTGGGGTTCTTCTTTACCTCTCTCACCAAGGCACTTCTCCCATCATTGCTCAGTTTGGCTGGACCGTCAGGTGTAGGAAGAATTCTGGTGGTCCGAAACTTTTTCCATTAAAGTATTATGGAGGCCAGTGTACTCTTAGGAACCTTTAGTACTGCAGAAATTCTGGTGCCTTGCCACAATTCTGTCTCTAAGCTCTTTGGCCAGATCATTTGACCTCATGATTCTCATTTGGTCTGACATGCACTGTGAGCTGTGAGGTCTTATATAGACAGGTGTGTGTCTTTCCAAATCAAGTCCTATCAGTTTAATTAAACACAGCTGGACTCCAATGAAGGAGTAGAACCATCTCAAGGAGGACCACAAGGAAATGAACAGTATGTGACTTAAATATGAGTATCTGAGCAAAGGGTCTGAATACTTATGCTCATGTGATATTTCAGGTTTTCTTTTTCATTACATTTGCAAAAATGTCTACATTTCTATTTTTTTTCAGTCAAGATGGGGTGTAGAGTACATTAATATAAATTAATTGCATGTATATTAATGTGAAAAATGAACTTTTTTGAATTTACCAAATGGCTGCAGTGTAACAAAGAGTGAAAAATAAAGGGGTCTGAATACTTTCCTTACCCACTGTATATTTGCTGGGAAGCATAGTTGTAGTTATGCCAATTTTTTTTTATTTTTTACATATATATCATCATATATGTTTTGGACATAATAAGTAGCTTTATACAAAAGTCATGTGATTAAATAAAACAATATTTTGTTTTGTACCACTATAAATACCATTTGATTGTACCACGTGTTGTCCTAACATGTACAACCTCACAACTCATATTTTTTAATTGTCATTATATATAATAAAGATTATTGTATTGGTGTTTTTTAAAAATAAGAGTTTTTCATTTTTTGATAGGGCTATTAAGTAATGAGCTAGGAGATACTATACAAGTTTGGCCCAAGTATCGGATATTTTTTCACTGTGTACTAGGCCGTATCAGCAATATTAATCAGACTGTAAAAAGTACATAGTAGTGATAAGCGAGTGTACTCGTTGCTCGGGTTTTCCCGAGCATGCTCGTGTGGTCTCCAAATATTTGTAACTGCTCGGATATTTAGTTTTCATCGCGGCAGCTGAATGATTTACAGCTACTAGCCAGGCTGAGTACATGTGGGGGTTGCCTGGTTGCTAGGGAATTCCCACATGTAAACAAGCAGGCTAATAGCTGTAAATCATTCAGCTGCCATGATGAAAACTTAATCTCCGAGCAGTCATAAATACTCGGAGGTCACCCAAGCGTGCTCGGGAAAACCCGATCAATGGGTACACACGCTCATCACTAGTTACATGCACTAGGATGTACTGCACTCTCTTCTCCTTTCTGTCAATGCTGAAAATAGCAGCGCAACATGCGATACTGCCTTTAAACATTCTGTCTCATGTGCTGCGTCGCAGCACGCATAACAGCCATGCCAATACTCGAGTAAGATATCAGATAAATGGTAACTGCAGTTTATTGCAGGTACTCTACCACTTGCACTTTCCCTATAAGGATTGTTGCTGTGAGGCAAAGGCTTTTAATTTTCTTATAAAGTTTGTTCTGGCTAATTAATCATTTAACAGTTGTATATTTATCCTGTATATTCATTGTGTCTCTGCTATAAGATGCATTAGGGTTAATTGTGTTAGCAGCCATAGTCTTTATAGCATTAAGGTGCAGTTACCATCTATGTAATCTGTCCATTTTACATGTGAGGTTCAAACTTCAACACACACCAATGTAGAATGTATACCTCCTAGGATATGTTGGTACAGGTGCTTCTCAACAAATTAGAATATCATCAATAGTTAATTTATTTCAGTTCTTCAATACAAAAAGTGAAACTCATATTATATAGAGTCATTACAAACAGAGTGATCTATTTCAAGTGTTTATTTCTGGTAATGTTGATGATTATGGCTTCCAGCCAATGAAAACTCAAAAGTCATTATCTCAGAAAATTAGAATAACTAACAAAAAAAACACCTGCAAAGGCTTCCTAAGCATTTAAAAAGGTCCCTTAGTCTGTTTCAGTTGGCTTCACAATCATGAGAAAAACCGATGACTTGACTGATGTCCAGAAGGCAGTCATTGACACACTCCACAAGGAGGGTAAGCCACAAAAGGTTATTGCTAGAGAAGCTGGCTGTTCACAGAGTGCTGTATCTACGTATATTAATGGACAGTTGCGTGGAAGGAAAAACTGTGGTAGAGCAAGGTGCTAGCAAAGTTTGGAAGATTTAGGATATGTGCACACGTTGCGGATTTCCTGCGGATCAGCAGCATTTTTTTACCGTGCAGAAATGCTGCAGATCCGCAAGTAATTTACAGAATAATGTAAGTCAATGAGAAAAAAAAACGCTGTACTAATGGTGCGGAAAATTCCATGCGGAAACACTGCAGATTAAAAGAAGCAGCATGTCACTTCTTTTTTGCGGATCTGCAGCGTTTTTGTACCCATTCCACTATAGAAATCCACAGGGGTAAAAAACATAAGAAATCCGCTCAAAATCTGCACTTTCTTGCAAATCAACATCACTTGTCTCCGGCAAAAACCCTGTACCTGACCTTGCAACGCCAACAGTTTCTATTGCCTATTGCCCCGAGAAGCATCCTCCTCCCATAAATATTCATCCCCATCATCCTCCTCCTCTTCGGCTGCCACCTCGTCCAGGAGAGTTCCCTGACCAGACAATGGCTGACTGTCATCAAGGCTTCCCTCCTTCTCGGCTACAGACGCCACCTCCTTAATGTTCGTCAAACTTTGCATCAGCAGACGCATTAGTGGGATGCTTATGCTTATGATGGCGTCGTCTGCACTTACCAGCCATGTGCATTCCTCAAAACACTGAAGGACTTGACAGAGGTCTTGGAGCTTCGACCACTGCACACCAGACAACTCCATGTCTGCCATCCAACTGCCTGCCCGTGTATGTGTATCCTCCCACAAATTAATTACAGCACGCCTCTGTTCGCACAGCCTCTGAACCATGTGCAGTGTGGAGTTCCACGTTGTTGCAACGTCGATTATTAGGCGGTGCTGGGGAAGATTCAGCGACCGCTGATGGTTCAGCATACGACTGGAGTGTACGGGTGACCAGTGGATGTGTGAGCAAAGTCTTCGCACCTTCAGGAGCAGGGCTGGTAACTCAGGATAATTTTTGAGGAAGCACTGCACCACCAGGTTCAAGGTGTGAGCCAGGCAAGGTATGTGTTTAAGTTCTGAAAGGGCTATGGCAGCCATAAAATTCCTTCCGTTATCACTGACTACCTTGCCTGCCTCAAGATGTACACTGCCCAGCCATGACTGAGTTTGTTGCTGCAAGTACTCGGCCAGTACATCCGCGGTGTGTCTGTTGTCGCCCAAACACTTCATTTCTAACACTGCCTGCTGATGCTTACCACTAGCTGTTCGATAATGGGACACCTTGTGTGCAACACTGGCAGCTGTGGATGGAGTGGTCACGCGACTGCGCTCTGTGGATGAGCTTTCGCTTCTGGAGGAGGAGGAGGGGTGGCGAACGCCTACAGCCAACTGTTTCCTAGACCGTGGGCTAGGCAGAACTGTCACACTATGGCTGTCCCCTGTGGACCCTGCATCCACCACATTAACCCAGTGTGCCGTGATGGACACATAATGTCCCTGGCCATGCCTACTGGTCCATGCATCTGTTGTGAGGTGCACCTTTCTACTGACTGATTGCCTGAGTGCATGGACAATGCGGTCTTTGACATGCTGGTGGAGGGCTGGGATGGCTTTTCTTGCAAAGAAGTGCCAACTGGGTAGGTCTTAGCATGGTACTGCATAGGCCATCAGGTCTTTGAAAGCTTCACTTTCAACCAACCGGTAGGGCATCATCTCTAACGAGATTAGTATAACAATGTGGGCGTTCAAACCCTGTGTACGCGAATGTGAGGATGAGTATTTCCTTTTCCTAACAAGAGTCTCTTGTAGGGTGAGCTGAACTGTAGAGGTGCATATGGTGGAACTAGCGGAGGTGGTGGTTGTGGACATGGCGGATTGAGAGAGGGCTGTTGATGGTATTCTTGATGTTGGCCTACATACAGTGTTTCCTACCAAGAACCTTGTGATTCCCTGACTGCTTTGGTCTTGCAACAATACCTCCACATTTGCTGCTGGTGGTGTCCTAACCGGTGGGCTTACAGTGAGGGAAGCAATGTGGCGATGCTGACTACATTCATTCTTAGCAGGTACACCAATGGTACAGGACGTTTGGTAGTTAGTCCAGGCTTGCAAGTGCATGATGGTTAAATGTCTAAGCATGCACGTTGTATATAAATTTTGAAGATTCTTCCCTCTGCTAAAGGTCATTGAGCATTTCTTACAGATAATTTTTGACTGATCATTCGGATCTTGGTTAAAAAATTGCCACACTACACTCTTCCTGCTGTGCTACTTTCACCGGATGGCCACGATGTCCTACAACTGTTTTTGTTTTTGACAAACATTTTTTGCCTGATACGGGCCTGCCAGATGACAGCTTTTGCGATATAGATGGCTGCTGCGGATCATCCTCCTCTGCTTCTAAGCTACTGGCAGCAGCACCCTCTTACCCCAATGGCTGCCAATCTGGGTCATCAACTAGGTCATCTATCACCTCCTCTTCAATGTCATGTGCACCTTCCTCTGTGTTACCGTGTAAGGTGCTATAGCGTACAGGACGAGGCACCATAGTCTCATCAGGGTCAGATTCTGGCTCAGTACACTGCGAGGGCAATGTAGTGATCTGAGTCAATAGAACAGCATAATAATCTAGCTGTGGCTGTGCATCAGTGCACTCCATGTCCGATTCATCTTGTAATGGACAGTTAATAATTTCCCTTTCTAACCCAGGCACGGTATGTGTAAAGAGCTACATGGAGTAACCTGTAGTGTCGCCTGACACATCATTCACTTTTGGTTTGGGTAAAGGACACAAGGAAACATCTTGTTTCTGACCGGGAGCATCCACTGATGACTTGCTGCTTTTATATCTGGAACTTTCTGAAGAGAAGGCGAATGAGCTAGGGGCTGAGTCAGCAAGGAAAGCCTAAACTTTTTCCTGCTGCTCCGGCTTTAAAAGCTGTTTTCCTACTCCCAGATAAGGGAGCCTTTGAGGCCTTGTGTAGCCAGACGATGACGCTGGCTCAACACCACCAGCCTTAGGTGCTATTGTGCTTTTGCCACTACCACCAGATGCACCACCACCACCACCATCAGTACCAGCTGGCAACCACCGCCCACGGCCTTTTCCACAAGACTTCCTCATTTTTTGGAAAATCTAACCAAAATAACAACCGTTATATGGTACTGTAAAACAAGGTAGAATGTGTATATAAACTTGTTGAGAATTTAAATCTCCCTTTTTTTGGGGAGACTGAACCAAAACTCGGGCCCTGTGCATAAAACAACACAATGTAAGTGGCAGAAAGTGGCTGGCTGATATACGACAAACTAACAGGACAGAAGTATATCTACTTTGTGAGAATTTGAATCTCACTTTTTTTGGGGGGAGACTGAACCAAAACTCAGGCCCAGTGAATATAACAACACAATCTAAGCAGCAGAAAGTGGCTGGCTGATATACGACAAAGTAACAGGACAGAAGTATATCCACTTTGTGAGAATTTGAATCTCACTTTTGGGGGGAGACTGAACCAAACCTCATGCCCAGTGTATGAAACAACACAATGTACGTGGCAGAAAGTGGCTGGAAGATATATGAAAAATTTCAAGGACTGTAGTACAATTTCAATCTCCCTACAATGATCTCAGGAACAGTATGGCAGCAATAAAAAGGACTGCTGCACACAAAAGTGTGGACAAATAAACAAGATAACTGTGCAGAAAGGAGCAACAGGATTTTTGCTTTTAAAAAAGCAGTTGGTTTGCACAGCAGCGTGCAAACAGCAATGCAGCTATCAGGGAGCCTTATAAGGCAGCCTAATAAGCTACAGAGCTGATGCACAAAAATATAAACTCCACTGTCCCTGCAAAAAATGGTGGTGTTAAACAGGAGAAATCGCTAAAGCACAAGCAGTTTGGGGGTTAATCTTCCCTCCCTAACTATATACCTTTTTCTGATGCAGATGCGGCAACCTCTCTCTATGCTACGATCGGCAGAAGTAAGATAGCGGTCAGCGTGCACGCCCCTTTATAGCCCCTGTGACACCGCAGAAAGCAAGCCAATCACTGTCATGCCCTTCTCTAAGATGGTGGGGACCGAGACTTATGTCATCACGCTGTTCACACTCTGCGTCCTCCTTTATTGACTGAAAAATGGCACTGAAAGCGTCATACGAAACTCGACATTGGCGCGAAGATCGCCGACCTCATGGCCGATCCCACACTAGGATCAGGTCGGGTTTCATGAATTTTTGAATTTGTCCGATCTGTTTCGCTCAACCCTACTCACCACCTCTGGCGTAGTCTATCTGGATAATAGTCTCATCTACTCTCCAGATATAGACTCCCACCGGAGAGATATTTGCAAAGTCTTCAACCTCCTTTGTGCCAAGTTGGAGAAGATTGTGTTTGAGCAGGAATCCTTGCCTTTCCTTGGCTATATCATCTCCACCCAGGGATTGCCTATGGATCCTGCCAAGCCACAGGCTTTGATGGACTGGCAGGAAGCAATTTTTCAAGCAGGAGCCTGTTAATGCAGCTGCCACTGCCTGTACAAATTGGGGAATGAATGGAAAGCAGGGGAACGTAGCTACCTAGACTTGCTGTGCTGCGCCCCCTGCTGGCATAACCTCAGATTAACTCGAGCATGAGAAAATATTCCGAAAATTCCCACGCTCGAGTTCATCTGAGGTTATGCCTGTAGGGGGCGCAGCACCGCAAGTCTAGATAGCTATGTTCCCCTGCTTTCCATTCATTCCCCAATTTTTACAGGCAGGGGCGGCTGCATAGGTATCTTATTGACATCTCTCCATTATTAATCTGGCTTAATGTCACCTTACAACAGCAAGGTGACATTAACCCTTTATTACCCCATATCCCACCACTACACGGGAGTGGGAAGAGAGTGGCCAAGTGCCAGAATAGGCGCATCTTACAGATGTGCCTTTCCTGGGGTGGCTGGGGGTAGATGTTTTTAGCAGGGGGGGGGGCAATAACCATGGTCCCTCTCTAGGCTATTAATATCTGCCCTCAGTCACTGGCTTTACCATTCTGGCGGAGAAAATTGCGCAGGAGCCCACGCCAGTTGTTTCCACGATTTAACCCTTTATTTTAACAGCTAGAGTCCCCAAATTTTGCACATACACACTACTAACATTAGTAGTGATGAATATGCCAAAAAAAAGGGATATGAAATGGTTTACTGTATGTAAACCATGTCTCATATCCTATTGGGTTTGGGAAGGAGATAGCAAAAGCCGGCAATTGAATTACCGGCTTTTCTGCTATCTAGCGCTGTATGAAATATAGATACATATATATATCAAATACAGATATATATATGTATCAGTGATACACACACACATATATATATATATATATATATATATATATATATATATATACCCCTGTACTATGTGTAGACATTTATCTTAGCTATTCTATTCTAACCTGTCAGTGTGATTTTACTGTACACTGCGCTGAATTGCCGGCTTTTCTATAGAACACCGCTGCGTATTTCTCGCAAGTCACACTGTTTGTCCGTGTGTAATCCGTATTTTTCTCGCCCCCATTGACTTTCATTGGTGGATTTTTTTGCGCAATACGGTGACAAACGCAGCATGCTGTGATTTTCTAAGGCCGTACAAGACCGTATAATATGGATACGTAAAATACGGCAGATAGGAGCTGGGCCATAGAGAATCATTGTACCGTGTGCAATCCGTATTTTCTGCACCTCTCATACGTTTGTAAAACTCGCTAGTGTGACCCCAGCTTAAGCACAAGTTAAATGCCGCTGTCAGATATTGACAGCAGCATTTAACATAATAACAGATGTAAAAGGCACATGACAGTTGATCGAATCAGCTGTCTTGTGCAGGAAAAGATGCTAGCTCAGCCCTGGAGCCCTCATCAATTGTCAGGACACGACCTATTATATACCTATACATAATAGGTCATGAAGCAGTGAAGATGGTTTCCCTATATGTCTTCTTAACCCCTCTCTGACCTTAGACGTACTATCCCGTTGAGGTGCCCTGGGCCTATCTGACCCTCGACGGGATAGTATGTCATAGCGATCGGCCGCGCTCACGGGGGGAGTGCGGCCGATCGCGGCCCGTTGTCAGCTGCCTATCGCAGCTGTCGTCCGGCACAATGTGCCAGGAGCGGTCACGGACCGCTCCCGGCACATTAACCCCCAGCGCACCGCGATCAAACATGATTGCGGTGTGCCAGTGGTATAGGAAAGCATCGCGCAGGGAAGGGGCTCCCTGCAGGCTTCCCTGAGCTTCCCGCAGCAACACGATGTGATCGCGTTGCTGCGAGGGTCTCCCTACCTCCCTCCCTGCTCCAGGCCCGGATCCAAGATGGCCACGGCATCCGGATCCTGCAGGGAGTGAGGTGGCTTACTAAGTGCCTGCTCAGAGCAGGCACTGTGAAGCCTGCAGCACTGTAAGTCATATCGGTGATCTGACAGAGTGCTGTGCAAACTGTTAGATCACCGATCTGTGATGTCCCCCCCTGGGACAAAGTAAAAAAGTAAAAAAAAATACATTTCCAAATGTGTAAAAAAAAATAAAAAAAAAAAATTCCTAAATAATGAAAAAAAAAATATTATTCCCATAAATACATTTCTTTATCTAAATAAAAAAAACAAAACAATAAAAGTACACATATTTAGTATCGCCGCATCCGTAACGACCCGACCTATAAAACTGGCCCACTAGTTAACCCCTTCAGTAAACACCGTAAGAAAAAAAAAAAAGAGGCAAAAAACAACTCTTTATTCTCATACCGCCAAACAAAAAGTGGAATAACACGCGATCAAAAAGACGGATATAAATAGCCATGGTAGCACTGAAAACGTCATCTTGTCCTGCAAAAAACGAACCGCCACTCAGCATCATCAGTGAAAAAATAAAAAAGTTATAGTCCTCAGAATAAAGCGATGCAAAAATAATAATTTTTTCTGTAAAATAGTTTTGATTGCATAAAAGCGCCAAAACATAAGAAAATTATATAAATGAGGTATCGCTGTAATGGTACTGACTAGTGTTGAGCATTCCGACACCGCAAGTATCGGGTATCGGCCGATATTTGCTGTATCGGAATTCCGATACCGAGTTCCGATATTTTTGTGATATCGGGAATCGGTATCGGGATTAAGATTCATGTGTAAGATAAAGAATAAAAATGAAAAATATTGATTTATTTACCCTCCTACGCGCCCTGGTTGTCACCGCTGCAACTGCCATGCTTTCCTTCCTAGGAATGAGCGCGTTAAGGGCCTTCGATGACGTCGCGGCTTGTGATTGGTCGCTGAGCGGTCATGTGACCGCTCACGTGACCAATCACAAGCCGCGACGTCATCGAAGATCATTAACGCGCTCATTCCTAAGAATGGCGGTTGCAGCGGTGACAACCAGGGCGCGTCAGAGGGTAAGTATATCAATATTTTTTATTTTTATTCTTTATTTTACACATGAATATGGATCCCGATACCGATTCCCGATATCACAAAAATATCGGAACTCGGTATCGGAATTCCGATATTTGTCTCCCATTGACTTGTATTGGTATCGGATATCGGTATCGGTGATATCCGATATTTTTCGGATATCGGCCGATACCATCCGATACCGATACTTTCAAATATCGGACGGTATCACTCAACACTAGTACTGACACGAAGAATAAAACTGCTTTATCCATTTTACCAAACGCGGAAAGGTATAAACACCTCCCCCAAAAGAATTTCCTGAATAGCTGGTTTTCGGTCATTCTGCCTCACAAAAATCGGAATAAAAAGCTATCAAAAAATGTCATGTGCCCGAAAATGTTACCATTAAAAACGTCAACTCATCACACAAAAAACAAGACCTCACATGACTCTTTGGACTCAAATATGGAAAAATTATAGCTCTCAAAATGTGGTAATGCAAAAGATATTTTTTGCAATAAAAAGCGTCTTTCAGTGTGTGACGGCTGCCAATCATAAAAATCCGCTAAAAAAACCAGCTATAAAAGTAAATCAAACCCCCCTTCATCACCCCATTAGTTAAGGAAAAATAAAAAAATTAAAAAAAGTATTTATTTCCATTTTCCCATTAGGGTTAGGGCTAGGGTTAGGGCTAGGGTTAAGGCTACAGTTAGGGTTGGGGCTAAAGTTAGGATTAGGGTTTGGATTACATTTACGGTTGGGAATAGGGTTGGGATTAGGGTTAGGGGTGTGTCTGGGTTAGGGGTGTGGTTAGGGTTACCGTTGGGATTGGGGTTAGGGGTGTGTTTGGATTAGGGTTTCAGTTATAATTGGGGGCTTTCCACTGTTTAGGCACATCAGGGGCTCTCCAAACGCGACATGGCGTCCGATCTCAATTCCAGCCAATTCTGCGTTGAAAAAGTAAAACAGTGCTCCTTCCCTTCCGAGCTCTCCCGTGTGCCCAAACAGGGTTTTACCTAAACATATGGGGTATCAGCGTACTCAGGACAAAGTGGACAACAACTTTTGGGGTCCAATTTCTCCTGTTACCCTTGGGAAAATACAAAACTGGGGGCTAAAAAATAATTGTTGTGGGAAAAAAAAGATTTTTTATTTTCTCGGCTCTACGTTATAAACTGTAGTGAAACACTTGGGGGTTCAAAGTTCTCACAACACATCTAGATAAGTTCCTTGGGGGGTCTAGTTCCCAATATGGGGATCACTTGTGGGGGGTCTACTTTCCAAAATGATCTCACTTGTGGGGGGTTTCTACTGTTTAGGTACATTATGGGCTCTGCAAACGCAATGTGACACCTGCAGACCATTCCATCTAGGTCTGCATTCCAAATGGCGCTCCTTCCCTTCCGAGCCCTCCCATGCGCCCAAATGGTGGTTCCCCCCCACATATCGGGTATCAGCGTACTCAGGACAAATTGTACAACAACTTTTGGGGTCCAATTTCTCCTGTTACCCTTGGGAAAATACAAAACTGAGGGCTAAAAAATAATTTTTGTGGGAAAAAATTTTTGTTTTATTTTTACGGTTCTGCATTATAAACTTCTGTGAAGCCCTTGGTGGGTCAAAGTGCTCTCCACACATCCAGATAAGTTCCTTAGGGGGTCTACTTTCCAAAATGGTGTCACTTGTGGGGGGTTTCAATGTTTAGGCACATCAGTGGCTCTGCAAATGCAACATGGCGTCCCATCTCAATTCCTGTCAATTTTGCATTGAAAAGTCAAACGGCGCTCCTTCCCTTCCGAGCTCTCCCATGCGCCCAAACAGTGGTTTATCCCCACATATGGGGTATCAGCGTAATCAGGACAAATTGTACAACAACTTTTGTGGTCCAATTTCTTCACTTACCCTTGAGAAAATAAAAAATTGGGGCCAAAAAATGATTTTTGTGAAAAAATATGATTTTCTTTTTTTACGGTTCTGCATTATAAACTTCTGTGAAGCACTTGGTGGGTCGAAGTGCTCACCACTCCTTTAGATAAGTTCCTTAGGGGGTCTACTTTCCAAAATGGTGTCACTTGTGGGGGGTTTCAATGTTTAAGCACATCAGTGGCTCTCCACACGCAACATGGTGTCCCGTCTCAATTCCTGTCAATTTTGCATTAAAAAGTCAAACGGCGCTCCTTCCCTTCCGAGCTCTCCCATGCGCCCAAACAGTGGTTTACCACCACATATGGGGTATCAGCATACTCAGGACAAATTGTACAACAAATTTTGTGGTCCAATTTCTTCTCTTACCCTTGGGAAAATAAAAAAATGGGGGCAAAAAGATGATTTTTGTGAAAAAATATGATTTTTTATTTTTACGGTTCTGCATTATAAACTTCTGTGAAGCACTTGGTAGGTCAAAGTGCTCACCACACCTCTAGATAAGTTCTGTAGGGGGTCTACTTTACAAAATGGTGTCACTTGTGGGGGTTTCCGCTGTTTATGCACATCAGGGGCTCTCCAAACGCAACATGGCGTCCCATCTCAATTCCTGTCAATTTTGCATTGAAAAGTCAAACGGCGCTCCTTCCCTTCCGAGCTTTCCCATGCGCCCAAACAGTGGTTTATCCCCACATATGTGGTATCAGCGTACTCAGGACAAATTGGACAACAACGTTTGTGGTCCAATTTCTTCACGTACTCTTGGAAAAATAAAAAATTGGGGGCAAAAATTGATTTTTGTGAAAAAATATGATTTTCTTTTTTTACGGTTCTGCATTATAAACTTCTGTGAAGCACTTGGTGGGTCAAAGTGCTCACCACACCGTGATAAGTTCCTTATGGGGTCTACTTTCCAAAATGATGTCACTTGTGGGGGTTTCCACTGTTTAGGCACATCAGGGGCTCTCCAAACGCAACATGGTGTCCCATCTCAATTCCTGTCAATTTTGCATTGAAAAGTCAAATTGCCCTCTTTCGCTTCCGAGCTCTGCCATGCGCCCAAACAGTGGTTTACCCCCACATGTGGGGTATTGTCGTGCTCAGGACAAATTTTACAACAATGTTTGGGGTCTATTTTCTCCTGTTACCCTTGGTAAAATAAAACAAATTGGAGCTGAAGTAATTTTTTTGTGAAAAAAAGTTAAATGTTCATTTTTATTTAAACATTCCAAAAATTCCTGTGAAACACCAGAAGGGTTAATAAACTTCTTGAATGTGGTTTTGAGCACCTTGAGGGGTGCAGATTTTAGAATGGTGTCACACTTGGGTATTTTCTATCATATAGACCCTTCAAAATGACTTCAAATGAGATGTGGTCCCTAAAAAAAAAAATGGTGTTGTAAAAATGAGAAATTGCTGGTCAAATTTTAACCCTTATAACTCCCTAATAAAAAAAAATTTTGTTCTAAAATTGTGCTGATGTAAAGTAGACATGTGGGATATGTTACTTATTAAGTATTGTGTGTGACATATCTCTGTGATTTAATTGCATAAAAATTCAAAGTTGTAAAATTGCGAAATTTTCCAAATTTCCATTTTTTTCACAAATAAATGCAGGTAATATCAAATAAATTTTACCACTATCATGAACTACAATATGTCACAAGAAAACATTGTCAGAATCACCAGGATCCGTTGAAGCATTCCAGAGTTATAACTTCATAAAGGGACAGTGGTCAGAATCATAAAAATTGACCTGGTCATTGACGTGCAGACCACACTTTGGGGTAAAGGGGTTAAAGTCCATCAAGTATAGCCCAGCTTATGTTCTATGGAATTCATTTTCAGGTGGCTGACTAGCCCATGGAATCTTTTAGATTTTTTTTTTGTTAATCTTGAATATTATTATTAATATTATTATTATTTATTGTTATAGCGCCATTTATTCCAATATATTACATTGTGACAAAAAACTCCATCTTCCATGAGAAAAGTGAATGTTTTGTTCAGCAGCTTACCCAAGAATGTTGGTGGAAGACCCTATGTTCAAAAACCTCTTTACTGAGCAAAGATTTATGATTGTTTGTGTGCCAAGTGACCCAACGTTTCACACATCATAATAGAAAAATTAATTGATTTGATTCCTAACCAGTTAAGCATTTTAAGAAAGTGAGTAGTGGCACATGAAAGCTTTAGAGGACCTCTTACTTGCCATACATAGGTAAATTGTCTTTCATCTGATGTTAATATCATTATTTTTCTGAATTTGTAGATGCTTTTCTTTTGTTCCATTGCCTCTCCGTTCAAGAGATATGGCCCCTTCTTATATATGTATACTAGCTGAAGAGCCCGGCGTTGCCTGGGCATAGTAAATATCTGTGGTTAGTTATAGCACCTCACTCCTCTCATTTTCCCCCTAACTCCTCTTATTTTCCCCCTCACTCCTCTCATTCCCCCTAACACTTGTCATTTCGACCTCACATCTGTCATTTTCCGATCACTCCACTATTTTCCCTCACTCCTCTCATTTTGCACTCACACCTTTTCATTTTAACCTCACACCCCTCATTTTCACCTCAGCATATACATGTTTGTCATCTCTCTTATATATAGTATACACCTGTATGTCTTCTCTTGTATATAGTATATACCTGTATGTCATCTCCCCTGTAAATAGTATATACCTGCTGTATGTCATCTCCTCCTGTATATTGTATATACCCATGTGTCATCTCCTCCTGTATATATTATATACCTGTATGTCATCTCTTCTGTATATACTATATACCTGTATGTCATCTCCAACTATATATAATATATGCCTGTATGTCATCTCCTGTATATAGTATATATCTGTATGTCATCTCCCCTGTATATAGTATAAACCTGCTGTATGTCATCTCCTCCTCTATATACCTATGTGTCATCTCCTCTTTTAAATAGTATATACCAGTATGTCATCTCCTCCTGTATATAGTATATACGTGTGTCATCTCCTCCTGTATATAGTATGTACCTGTAAGTCATCTCCTCCTGTATATAGTATATACCTGTGTATCATCTGCTCCTGTATATAGTATATACCTGTGTCATCTCCACTGTATATAGTATATACCTGTGTGTCATCGCCCCTGTATATAGTATGTACCTGTATGTCATCTCCCCTGTATATAGTATATACCAGGTTGTCATCTGCTCCTGTATATAGTATATACCTGTGTGTCATCTCCTCCTGTATATAGTATATACCTGTATGTCATCTCCTCCTGTATATAGTATATACGTGTGTCATCTCCTCCTGTATATAGTATATACCTGTGTGTCATCTGCTCCTGTATATAGTATATACCTGTGTGTCATCTCCTCCTGTATATAGTATATACCTGTATGTCATCTCCTCCTGTATATAGTATATTCGTGTCATCTCCTCCTGTATATAGTATATACCTGTAAGTCATCTCCTCCTATATATATTATATACCTGTGTGTCATCTGCTCCTGTATATAGTATATACCTGTGTGTCATCTGCTCCTGTATATAGTATATATCTGTATGTCATCTCCCCTGTATATAGTATAAACCTGCTGTATGTCATCTCCTCCTCTATATACCTATGTGTCATCTCCTCTTTTAAATAGTATATACCAGTATGTCATCTCCTCCTGTATATAGTATATACGTGTGTCATCTCCTCCTGTATATAGTATGTACCTGTAAGTCATCTCCTCCTGTATATAGTATATACCTGTGTATCATCTGCTCCTGTATATAGTATATACCTGTGTCATCTCCACTGTATATAGTATATACCTGTGTGTCATCGCCCCTGTATATAGTATGTACCTGTATGTCATCTCCCCTGTATATAGTATATACCAGGTTGTCATCTGCTCCTGTATATAGTATATACCTGTGTGTCATCTCCTCCTGTATATAGTATATACCTGTATGTCATCTCCTCCTGTATATAGTATATACGTGTGTCATCTCCTCCTGTATATAGTATATACCTGTGTGTCATCTGCTCCTGTATATAGTATATACCTGTGTGTCATCTCCTCCTGTATATAGTATATACCTGTATGTCATCTCCTCCTGTATATAGTATATTCGTGTCATCTCCTCCTGTATATAGTATATACCTGTAAGTCATCTCCTCCTATATATATTATATACCTGTGTGTCATCTGCTCCTGTATATAGTATATACCTGTGTGTCATCTGCTCCTGTATATAGTATATACCTGTAAGTCATCTCCTCCTGTATATAGTATATACCTGTGTGTCATCTGCTCCTGTATATAGTATATACCTGTGTGTCATCTCCTGTATATAGTATA
The DNA here is from genome assembly GCF_032444005.1 of Ranitomeya imitator. Taxonomy (NCBI): domain Eukaryota; kingdom Metazoa; phylum Chordata; class Amphibia; order Anura; family Dendrobatidae; genus Ranitomeya; species Ranitomeya imitator. The sequence goes on from NC_091286.1 coordinate 593,664,594, forward strand.
TACCTGTGTGTCATCTGCTCCTGTATATAGTATATACCTGTGTGTCATCTCCTCCTGTATATAGTATATACCTGTAAGTCATCTCCTCCTGTATATAGTATATACCTGTGTGTCATCTGCTCCTGTATATAGTATATACCTGTGTGTCATCTCCTGTATATAGTAAATACCTGTGTGTCATCTCTCTTCTATATATAGTATATACCTGTGTGCCATCTCCCCTGTATATTTTATATACCTGTGTGTCATCTGCTCCTGTATATAGTATATACCTGTGTGTCATCTGCTCCTGTATATAGTATATACCTGTGTGTCATCTGCTCCTGTATATAGTATATACGTGTGTCATCTCCTCCTGTATATAGTATATACCTGTAAGTCATCTCCTCCTGTATATAGTATATACCTGTGTGTCATCTGCTCCTGTATATAGTATATACCTGTGTGTCATCTCCTGTATATAGTATATACCTGTGTGTCATCTCCTCCTGTATATAGTAAATAGCTGTGTGTCATCTCTCTTCTATATAGTATATACCTGTGTGCCATCTCCCCTGTATATAGTATATATCTGTATGTCATCTCCTCCTGTATTAGACCGCATTCACACGTTATTTGGTCAGTATTTTTACCTCAGTATTTGTAAGCTAAATTAGCAGCCTGATAAATCCCCAGCCAACAGGAAGCCCTCTCCCCTGGCAGTATATATTAGCTCACACATACACATAATAGACAGGTCATGTGACTGACAGCTGCCGGATTTCCTATATGGTACATTTGTTGCTTTTGTAGTTTGTCTGCTTATTAATCAGATTTTTATTTTTGAAGGATAATACCAGACTTGTGTGTGTTTTAGGGCGAGTTTCATGTGTCAAGTTGTGTGTGTTGAGTTGCATGTAACGACATGAATGTAGCGACTTTTGTGAGATGAGTTTTTTGTGGCGACATGCGTGTAGCAACTTTTTGTGTGTCGAGTTGCATGTGACAGGTTAGTGTAGCAAGTTGTGGGCAGCAAGTTTTGTGCATGGCGAGTTTTGCACGTGGTGAGTTTTATGTGTGGTGCGTTTTGAGTATGTGCAAGTTTTGTGTGAGGCAACTTTTGCATGTGTTGCAACTTTTGTGCATGTGGCAATTTTTCCGCGTGTGCAAGTTTTCGTGTGGCGAGTTTTCCATGAGGTGAATTTTGCACGTGTGGCGAGTTTTGCGTGAGCCTAGTTTTGCACGTGGCGTGTTTTGAGTGTGGTGAGTTTTGAGCGGCGACTTTTGTGTTTCGACTTTTATGTGGCGAGGTTGGTGTATGTGTGGTGAAATGTGTGCTGAGGGTGGTATATGTGTTCAAGCACGTGGTAGTGTGTGGCGCATTTTGTGTGTGTGTTCATATCCCCGTGTGCGGTGAGTATCCCATGTCGGGGCCCCACCTTAGCAACTGTACAGTATATACTCTTTGGCACCATCGCTCTCACTCTTTAAGTCCCCCTTGTTCACATCTGGCAGCTGTCAATTTGCCTCCAACACTTTTCCTTTCACTTTTTCCCCATTATGTAGACAGGGGCAAAATTGTTTGGTGAATTGGAACGCGCGGGGCTAAAATTTTGCCTCACAACATAGCCTATGACGCTCTCGGGGTCCAGACGTGTGACTGTGCAAAATTTTGTGGCTGTAGCTGCGACGGTGCAGATGCTAATCCCGGACATACACACATACATACATACACACATACACACATTCAGCTTCAAATATTAGATAAAACTACTCTTTTCAACCAAGTGGTTGTGTTCCTCAAGAAGATTTTTGTAGAGAAGTCTTATGGACCAAGCAAAATTTGTTTTACTCTAGAAACACCTTCTTCTTTCTAGGCTGTTCATGTGTATGATCAGACATGGCCGATAGAAAACAGTGGGACTGTGTCTAGGAAAAAAGCCAATTCTATTTTCTGAGCCCATTTATCACCTCCCGATCTTTATTAAAAATTAAAGCTTTCCTTATTAGCACAGATCCAACAAATATTGGAGCGTTTTCAGACTTTAATTCATTACTAATTGCAATTGTGTCTAATTTGTGAGGCACCATATCAGGAATACATTTACAAAATATAATTCGCTTTACTGTCTTTAATTTTTTACAGAGTGTAGTTACAGATATATGGTGACTTACGATGTTAGTGCACCACTACCCAAAAGCCACCATGAATTGATCATAAAGAAAAACAATGATAAAAAGGACATTAGCTGAAAAGTGTTATAGAGCAGTGCATGCACATAGAACTAACCAAAGGTAGGAAGCAAAATTGCTCTCTCCAATCGGGTATACTGTAACTTGCTTCATTAGGGGGTACTTATTAAGTATGATGATGTCCCCTGATAAATGCATTTAAGCCAAAAAGAACAGACAGAACTTACTTTACTGTTAGTGTTGAGCGATACCTTCCGATATTTGAAAGTATCGGTATCGAATTGTATCGGCCGATATCCGAAAAATATCGGATATTGCCGATACCGATACCCGATACCAATACAAGTCAATGGGACACAAATATCGGAATGTATCCTGGAATGATTCCCAGGGTCTGAAGGAGAGGAAACTCTCCTTCAGGCCCTGGGATCCATATTCATGTAAAAAACAAAGAATAAAAATAAAAAATATGGATATACTCACCCCTCCGGCGGACCCTGGACCTTAGCGGTGTAACCGACAGCCTCTGTTCCTAAGAATGAGCGGGTAAAGGACCTTCGATGACGTCGTGGCTTGTGATTGGTCACGTGACCGCTCATGTGACCGCTCACACGACCAATCACAAGCCGCGACGTCATCGCAGGTCCTTCACTCGCTCATTCTTAGGAACGGAGACTGCCGGTTGCAGCGGTTACAACCAGGGCGCGTCCGAGGGTGAGTATATTAATTTTTTTTAATTTTTATTCTTTATTTTACACAGAAATATTCATCCTGATCCCGATTCCCGATATCGCAAAAATATCGGGACTCGAGATCGGAATTCCGATGCCACAAATATCGGCCGATACCCGATACTTGCGGTATCGGAATGCTCAACACTATTTGCTGTATTACAGACAGAAATCTTTTTTGTTTCAGCATTCCAACGGCCTTAACTGAGTTTGTTTTATTGTAGCATTATTTTATATTTTTTATATTTTACAATTTTTTATATTTTATTTTGGTTGGAGCAGTAATGGTTGTGTCCTGATAATTGCAGCATCTAAGGGGTTAAATAGCCCTGTCTTTGATCCCAGGCATTATCATTTGTATATTGCAGCTTTCTGTGATAATGTTGCTATGATGATGCCGTCCCATAAAGATTTTTTTTTAATAAATCTGTATTTTTCTGTATGTAATGTATGTATTAATACTCTCCCCTACCGCTGCTCTATGTGGTATACAGTGTCTTTCTACTCCTCTTCTCAGTGATGCCACTACTCTTCAAATTCTCTGGCTCATTCTATGCACTATGCATGAATTGGAAATCTCTTTTTCTAGAAGTCTATTCTGGATCTCGTTCTGACATTCCATAGATACATTGCAAAGGTCACTTTTGGGCCAGGCAGAGCGTAGAGTGACTTGGATAGTCTGAAGAGCAGTAACGTCTTTAAGAAGAGAAGCAGAATGGTGCTGGATCCCGGAGGGAGCAGTGTTAGGTGAGTATACAAAAATACTCCCTTTATATTCCAAACAAATATATGTAAGGAAGTGGACAAGAAAGAGGAAGAGTACAATCTAAGTTGATGCCTAGCTGAAAAATTCCAAGCTAGCTTCGCAATCTGCTGGTCCAAGGCGAAAGTAAAGCTGAAGAGCGAATTACAGTAGTAGGAATCTAATAATGGGAAGCTACGGTATGTTCATAGAGGAAGAGTTTAAAGATGACTCCAGGTCAGGTGACACCAGTGTTGCAGTTACTAGTTATAAAAGTAGGCCAGGACAAAAAGCAGTTAGCACCAGATACTGTATCATGTTAGGATGTGTTGCTGTTAGGTGAGTTTACAGCCACCATTGCCACAGAAGGGTTTGAGAGCTGTTAAGGTGGTTTCACACTTGCGTTTTTGTCTGCAGCGTTTTTTACCCAAAAAACGCATGCGTTTTTTTTCCCTATATTTAACATTGAAAACGCATGCGTTTTTTGGTGTACGCGTTTGCACGCGTTTGTGAACGCATGCGTTTTTTTACTGCATGCGTTCATTTTATGAAATGCAACTTGTAGTATTTTGAGGGGCGTTTTTTTTCCCCAAAAAAAACGCATGCGTTTACATGCGTTTTTTTTTTGGACAAAAAATGCATTGGAGTCAATGGGGACGCATGCGTTTTTTTGGACATGCGTTTGCATGCGTTTTTTGACGCATGCGTTTTTTTTTGGCACCATTGAATTAACTGTAGATAAGGATGTCTAGACACTGATAAGCCTCCCCCATAGCAGCAGGGTTATAAAAGGAAGGTTGGGGGAAGTTTCTGGTCACTTCTCATCAGACTCCAAAGAAGACAGCACCCTGCCCGGACACATTGTTGGACAAGACACAGAGCAATGTGAGTATATCCTAGCCAATGCATTCATTTTCAATTTTTTGGATCTACATGTCCTAATTTCTTCAATTTTTTTCTTTCAACACGCATCAGAATGTCTTCTCCGGTTTCTTCGTCTGATGAGGAGTTCCAGCCACGGCAATCAGAAGTGGATCACGTGAGCGAGGTAATTTTTTTGTCCGTCAGCTTGGTAAGTATTGACTGTCACATCGACACATGAGGCAATTTTTTTTTTTTAATTTTATAGAGCACTTCAACTGAAGGACAGAGAGGGACTGAGCAGCGGAGTCAAGGTCCAGGTGGAAGACGGCAGCGGGTATGTATACCAGGCAGACTGTCCTTATTGTAATATTCTTTACTTTTCTGTACCCTTGTATTGCATAGACATAATCTGTCATTTTTAATTCCACAGGATGTACCGTCTTGTTATAGTTTGGTATTAATTTTCTGTTTTCTTTTTTCACAGCACACACTGCACGACTGTCGCCACAGGTTCTGGAGCGGTCCTTCAGCCGGCAGCCACGGACCCGTCCCAGCCATCCAGCAGCGCAGCACCAGGTGGGTCTTCCACACTCACTGGAGACCAGGGGGCTGGCCCATCAGGTCTTCCCCTTTCGCAGTCCTCTTTCGCTGCACCCATTTTTGCGGGCTCATACCGGCAGCGACAGAGGGCTTCGGATAGGTCCCTCATGCCCGAGTTTTTGCACTTGAGCTCGGTTTTACACGAAGCTATCAAGGCTTTAGGTGACAGAATGGATGTGTCCCATAACCTGTTAGAGTGCCGCATCCAGGATGTCGCCAAAAGCGTTGATCAAGTGAAAGCCGACCTCCAGAAGCCAGCTCATCATTTTTTTAATCAAATCGAACAGGGCATGTCGGAACACCTTAGCCCTGATCTCCAGCTTAGTGTGATGCAGGCCTGCAATGTTGCTTTTGTGCAGGCTATGCAGCAGAGTCAGTCGTAATGTGGCGGCATATCCAACTGTGCCGTCACTGTCACAAGTAAACACTATTCCTACCTCTGCTGCATACCATTGCATACCACTGCACGGCCACCTCTATTCCCTCTACAGGTGTACTCCACTACAGCGCCAACACGATGACGAGTGCTGTTGGACATCCCACCGCCACCACCGTGACGACCGCTGCTCCGGCTTGGACCTCCTCCGCTCACACCACGATGACGCAGGACCCTGGCGTGGCTTATCGGCCCGGCACCCTCCCGATGCAGCAGGACCCATCCATGCAATATCGGACCGGCCCACCCCCGATGCAGCAGGACCGAGGCCTGGCATATGGCACCGGACCCACCCCGATGCAGCAGGACCGAGGCGTTGCTTTCCGGGAAGGACACCCCCCGATGCAGCAGGACCCATCCATGGCGTATCACACCGGGCCCCCCATGATGCAGCACGACCAAGCCATACCTTTCCGGACAGGACCCACCCCGATGCAGCCCACCCCGATGCAGCAGGACCCATCCATGGCTTTACGCTCCTCCCCCCAACGATGCACCAGGATCCTGGGAGGGTTTTTGTTTCCCCCCCCCAACGAGGCACCAGGATCCTGGGAGGGTTTTTGTTTCCCTCCCCCCAACGAGGCACCAGGACCCAGGCGGGACTTTATCTTTTCCCCCATTGGACTCAGACATTGCCGAGCGCTCCACAATGGAGACTGACTGTTTAATTGTGGAGCCGGGTCCTGACGTGTCTCCCGCCTACACTTTACAACCTAGCCCCAGAAGACTTCCCCCAACCCGGAAAACCCAACGTAAAACTGGCAAAACTCATAAAAAACAAAAAACTTTGATTATTCCTCCCCCATCACCTACCGATGTGTCTCAACCTTCCAGTGTGTCTCAAGCCCCTCATGTTTTAAGCCCCATCCCCGAACTTCCAGACCCTTCAAGTTTTCTTGCCCATTCTCCTGCCACCTCTGCCTCCTCCACAGTGAGCCAGGCTTCAGTTCTGAATACCCCCCAGTTACGTCACTCAACCCCAAGCCGGCGTGGTTCAACCCGGCGCGGTACCAAGAAATAAATTGTTGTTTTTCCTCAATAAAAAAAAAAGATTATTTGCAACAATTATGTTTGGTTTATTGTGTCTTTCACCGCTCTCAATACACACCAATAAAGTTTGTCACACACTTATTCTTTTGGCCTACACATATCTCCAGTAGTATAAAATACCAGACAACATCTATATGTGTTTCTTTAGTATACAGATATGAGTTGGCCAAAAAAATAGCAGTTATTTCCATACTCTTATTTTTAATTTTTAACTAGTGTAGTGTCACTGTCCAAAGAGAAAATGGTGGCAATCAAGTTCAGAACTCAACTGAACCGGTCAGATGTCAAAATAGACACCTGACCTGTTTAGTTGATTACTGACTTGTATATTCACCCTATTCCATATAGCACATTATGTGACAATTTTTGTCAAACTGATAGGACAATGGTTGGCACACGCTAACTATCTATCCTCACCTGGGCAGGTGTAAGAAATTTTGAATTCATGATCATGTATATGTTCATCATGAATTCATTATTTCTTACACTTGACTTGACGGGTATAGAGAGCATGCCAGTCTTGACGCAATGACGTCAAGAAGATTACCAATAAATAAATTTAAATCTGGTTACATTATTATAAGTATGCGTGTTTATATCATTCTTTGTAAACCAAAATAGGGAGTGCAACAGAGGTCAATTATGATTAAAAAAAAATCTAATTATTACCTCATCAACTATCACCCACTCCTGGTTTTGGATTACAAATTATGATATACATATCTACTGCCCATCTTTGTTCAACCTTTTTTTAGAGAGGAAAAAGACAGGAGACCTGGTGAACACAACAAAGTTTATTAATTAGAAAAATTTGTATCAGTATTTAATAATTGGTAAACATTAACATACAACAGGACATTTAAACAACATTGTCCTGCCATGAAACCCGTCCAATATCGGACACAAAATAGGCCGCAAATTGGTCCCGCATAAGACCAACGGCTGCAGTTGACCGCATCGGGTGATGCTGAAAATCTGGCAATGGGTGTGAAACTGGTTCATCAAGTTCAATGTGGGGTCGCTCCTTAGCCATTATATAATTGTGTAGAACCACACAGGCTTTGACCACCTCGTCCACAGTTTCCACTTTTAGATTGATGGCTGTTGCAAGAATGCGCCATTTAGCAACCAGAATGCCAAAGCTGCATTCTACGGTTCTTCTGGCCCTGGTCAGTCTGTAGTTGTATATTCTGCGTGTGTGGTCCAAGTCCCTACTAGAATAGGGCTTCAGGAGATTTTCACACATCTGGAAGGCCTCATCCCCAACCATAACAAATGGCAGCGGTGGGCCTTGAGTGTTGGTGAGAGGCTGTGGAGGGGGAAAATTAAAATTGTTGCCATATACCCGACGGCCCATATCCGAGCTCTTGAATGTCTGGGAATCATTGCCACGGCCAAAAGCTCCAATGTCCACGGCGATAAAGCGACACTCCGCATCCGCTATTGCCATGAGCACTACCGAAAAATATTTTTTATAATTAAAAAACTCAGATCCGGTTCTGGCAGGTTTAACAATGCGGATGTGCTTCCCGTCCACCACCCCTAAACAGTTTGGAAAATCACACACGTTCAAAAATGTTTTTGATATTTCCCGCCACATGTCCACGGTGGGTACGGGTATAAACTCCTCACGGAGTACATTCCATAACGCACGACAGGTGTCCACAACAATTCCGGACAGGGTTGAGATTCCAAGGCGGTATTGGAAGTGCAGGGAAGATAAACTCTCTCCTGTGGCCAGAAATCTAGAAGAAAAGGAAACAAAAACAAAAATTAAAATCTGCTCTTAATGGTGTTTTTAAATAAGAAAAAGGTAAAAGAAAAAAAACCCAAAATACATGTCATAACCAAAAATTTGGACTGTCATTGGTTTAGTTTTGGAACGTACCGTAATGTCACTAACAGACGTTCCTCGGGTGGAATTGCTCTACGGAGCCGTGTGTCCTGTCGCCGTATGGAACCTTCTACACGAGACAGTAAATCCCGGAAAGGATCCTGAGACATTCTCGTGTAATCCTGGAATTTCTCCGGGTTGGCATTCAGCTCCGCATAGAGCGTGTGATATGCTCCACGGGTCTCACGCACTTCAATGATGGGGTGCCTCCAAAAACGCCGACGCTGTCTCCTTCTCCATCTTTGGCGGTTTCAGTCTTGCTCCCAAGCAAAAACACAGGCAAGGAAAATCTTGAAGCTGAACTCCAGTTTGAAATAAAAGTTCGCCATTGAAAGATCCATCATGACACCGTAAACAGTAGCAAGCTCTGAAAATTTCTGTTCCCCTAGGGTCTATATATTGATTGCCAATCATGTACACCCTCTCTGTTCCCATTGGTTGTGTCTGGTAACCTTTTTTTTATTTTTTTATTTTTTTTTAAATCCCCCAAAAAACGCAAACGCATGCAAAAACGCATGTAAACGTGTGTAAACGCTGCGTTTTTTTGACGCACGCGTTGAACGCGTGCGTAAAAACGCAGCGTTTACATGCGTTTTTGCATGCGTTTGCGTGCAAAAGTGGGTGCTGCGGCTTACACATTGGCGCTGGGGCCCGGGAGCTCTCCCGGAGCTGTGCACAGCCGTCTTACCTTGATGGCTGCACAGCTCCTGCTCCCTCCATCTTCTATGTACTTCCTTTCAGGTGATGGTGCATATGCAATAACGTCATCGCGTACGCGCCGCCTGACATGTGCCGGACACTCGAGGCAGAGTTGGGCTGCTGGGGAACATCTGTGAAGTAAGTATGCAAAACTTTTTGTTTTCTGTACAAAATGAATTAAATGGGTAAGGGGAGGAGGAGGAACTGCACATGATGACATGGAGGAAGTAATAAGGAAGACTGCACATATTGATGTGGAGAGTTGGGTTAAAGTTGGACTGCACATGATGTGAAAGGTTAAAGGGGGACTGCACATGATTATGTGGGGAGGGGGGTTAAAGGGGGACTGCACATGATGATGTAGGGAGGGGTTAAAGGGGGACTGCACATGATGTTGGGAGGGGGTTAAATGGGGACTGCACCTGAAGTGGGGGTTAAAGGGAGACTGCACATGATAATGTGGGGAGGGGGTAAAGGGACATGTACATGATGTGGAGAGGGTGTTAAAGTGGGACCGCACATGAAGTGGGGGGTTAAAGGGGACTGCACATGATGATGTGGGGAAGGGGGTTAAAGAGGGACTGCACATGAATTAGGGGTTTGTTATGAAAGGCAATTCAGTACCACAATGGACATAGCGGTCAGAGCACATACAGTGATCTGACAATAAATCAAAATCATAGAACGAGCTCTGAGACGTGGGAACTCTGCAGACCGCAATCCCTAATCCTCTCCAAACAACACTAGAGGCAGCCGTGGATTGCGCCTAACTCTGCCTATGCAACTCGGCACAGCCTGAGAAACTAACTAGCCTGAAGATAGAAAATAAGCCTACCTTGCCTCAGAGAAATACCCCAAAGGAAAAGGCAGCCCCCCACATATAATGACTGTGAGTTAAGATGAAAAGACAAACGTAGAGATGAAATAGATTCAGCAAAGTGAGGCCCGACTTTCTTAACATAGCGAGGATAGAAAGGTAACTTTGCGGTCTACACAAAACCCTAAAGAAAACCACGCAAAGGGGGCAAAAAGACCCTCCGTACCAAACTAACGGCACGGAGGTACACCCTTTGCGTCCCAGAGCTTCCAGCAACAAATTAGACAAGCTGGACAGAAAAAATAGCAAACAAATAGCAAAGAAGAACTTAGCTATGCAGAGCAGCAGGCCACAGGAATGATCCAGGGAAAAGCAAGTCCAACACTGGAACATTGACAGGAAGCCAGGATCAAAGCATTAGGTGGAGTTAAGTAGAGAAGCACCTAACGACCTCACCAGATCACCTGAGGGAGGAAACTCAGAAGCCGCAGTACCACTTCCCTCCACCAACAGAAGCTCACAGAGAGAATCAGCCGAAGTACCACTTGTGACCACAGGAGGGAGCTCTGCCGCAGAATTCACAACAGGGGTTAATAGGAACTGCAAAGGGTGACATGGGGTAAAGGGGACTGCACATGATGATGTGGTGGTTACAGGGGGACTGCACACGATGTGGGGGTTAAAGGGGGACTGCACATGATGATGTAGGGAGGGGTTTAAAGGGGGACTGCACATGATGTTGGGAGGGGTTTAAATGGGGACTGCACCTGAAGTGGGGTTAAGGGGGACTGCACATGATAATGTGGGGAGGGGGGGTAAAGGGACCTGTACATGATGTGGAGAGGGTGTTAACCCCTTATCGGCATCGGACGTACTATACCGTCCGATGCCGGCTCCCCTTGCTTTGATGCAGGGCTCCGCGGTGAGCCCGCACCAAAGCCGGGACATGTCAGCTGTTTTGAACAGCTGACATGTGCCCGTAATAGGCGCGGGCAGAATCGCGATCTGCCCGCACCTATTAACTAGTTAAATGCCGCTGTCAAACGCAGACAGCGGCATTTAACTACCGCTTCCGGCCGGGCGGCCGGAAATGACGGCATCGCCGACCCCCGTCACATGATCGGGGGTCGGCGATGCTTGTGAATGGTAACCATAGAGGTCCTTGAGACCTCTATGGTTACTGATTGCCCGTCGCTGTGAGCGCCACCCTGTGGTCGGCGCTCACAGCACACGTGCAATTCTGCTACATAGCAGCGATCAGCAGATCGCTGCTATGTAGCAGAGCCGATCGTGCTATGCTTGCTTCTAGCCTCTCATGGAGGCTATTGAAGCATGGCAAAAGTTAAAAAAAAAAGTTTAAAAAAATGTGAAAAAAATAAAAAAAACATAAAAGTTTAAATCACCCCCCTTTCGCCCCAATCAAAATAAATCAATAAAAAAAATATCAAATCTACGCATATTTGGTATCGCCGCGCTCAGAATCGTCCGATCTATCAATTAAAAAAAAGTATTAACCTGATCGCTAAACAGCGTAGCGGGAAAAAAATTCGAAACGCCAGAATTACGTTTTTTTGGTCGCCGCGACATTGCATTAAAATGCAATAACGGGCGATCAAAAGAACGTATCTGCACCGAAATGCTATCATTAAAAACGTCATCTCGGCACGCAAAAAATAAGCCCTCAACCGACCCCAGATGATGAAAAATGGAGACGCTACGAATATCGGAAAATGGCGCAACTTTTTTTTTTTTTTTTAGCAAAGTTTAGTATTCTTTTTCACCACTTAGATAAAAAATAACCTAGTCATGTTTGGTGTCTATGAACTCGTAATGACCTGGAGAATCATAATGGCAGGTCATTTTTAGCATTTAGTGAACCTAGCAAAAAAGCCAAACAAAAAACCAATGTGGGATTGCACTTTTTTTGCAATTTCACCGCACTTGGAATTTTTTTCCCGTTTTCTAGTACACGACATGCTAAAACCAATGATGTTGTTCAAAAGTACAACTCGTCCCGCAAAAAATAAGCCCTCACATGGCCAAATTGACGGAAAAATAAAAAAGTTATGGCTCTGGGAAGGAGGGGAGCGAAAAACGAACACGGAAAAATGAAAAATCCCCCGGTCATGAAGGGGTTAAAGTGGGACTGCACATGAAGTGGGGGAGTAAAGGGGACTGCACATGATGATGTGAGGAAGGGGGTTAAAGGGGGTCTGCACATGATGTTGGGAAGGATTTAAAGGGGGCCTGCACATTAAATGGGGGTTTAATGGGGGGACTGCACATGATGATGTGGGGAGGGGGTTAAATGGGGACTGCATATGAAGTGAGGGTTTAAAGGAGCTGCAAAGGGTGACATGGGGTAAAGGGAACTGCACATGATGATGTGGGAGGGTTAAAGGGGACTGCACATGATGATGTGGGGAAGGGGGTTAAAGAGGGACTGCACATGAATTGGGGGTTAAAAGGAACTGCAAAGGGTGACATGGGGTAAAGGGGACTGCAGATGATGATGTGGGGGTTACAGGGGGACTGCACATGATGTGGGGGTTAAAGGGGGACTGCACATGATGATGTGGGGAGGGGGGTTAAAGGGGAACTGCACATGACATCGGGGGATAAAAGGAACTGCAAAGGATGTGGGGGTAAAGGGGACTGCACATGATGAAGTGAGGGGAGAGGACTGCACCTTATGAAGTGGGGGAGGGGATGGGAGACTGCAAATGATGAATTGAGAGTGAGGGAAGAGGGACAGCAATTGAACTGAAAGTGGGAGGTGGGGAGAGCAAATGTTGATCGGAGAGAGCAAATAATAATGATGGCCCCATTATGCATGGGGGGAACTGGGGCCATCATACTATATACATGGGGGAAACTGGAGCCATCCTACTTTATATATGGGAGAACTAGTGCTGGAATTCTATATTTCTATGCAGCCACACAATCCGGTCCATGTGCCGCGTATTGATGTGAGAGACTCATGCGAGTTTCTCACATCACACTCGCAAGTGTGACCCCGGCCTAACAGAAAAAGTGACAAACAACGAGAACTAGTCTGCACAGGTGCACTCCGCCCTTCACCATGCTGTGATTTTAATTACAGCTGATCACATCAGGTTCCGACCAACCCATAAATGTAGGCTTTACCAAGAGATGTGTTTATATTCACCCTGGATCCAAGAAGTATAATTTCTCCTTGTGGAGAGTGACATGTTAAGCATGTCGAGGTGAGGAGACTTAAAGCCACAATGCTCCTCTGGAAAATATGCAAATTGTCACTCTCCGCAAGGAGAAATGATACTTCTTGAACCCGGCCAGATGCCTCTCAATCAGCCAAACCAGATCTTCGCTTTGCACTGACGAGGAGCAGTACCCTGAAACACATTGTCTGCAAATTGAGATCTGGTTTGGTTTGGCTAAGTCATGTGACAAGGCTCGTTATAGGGTCAACATTGACTGTTAGGATTGCTACTTCCAATAGATGGCACTAGAATTCTAGTCCTCTTCCTCTCTGAAGAGACAATTTGTATATTCACCCATACATTCAGAGATTAGCCATAGGTAAGTATTCACACTAGGCAGTTAGGTCGGGGACCCATCCGTTTCATGAGATTACCTTGACGATGGTGGATAGGCTCACATTATTTGGCCAAATTTTGTGCTAAGCGTCTGATGTGTACTTTTCCTAAATTTCAGAAGCCATTTTGCTATTCACACTTCATGTATTTCACATTGACATGCTTTAACACTATTGAGTGCAACCATTTTTCGTATTTTGATATATTTAAGTCGTTTTTAATGCACCTATTCAGACTAGTTCTTGTTGTTTCAGTCAGTTATTCTGTTACTTATGTGGGGAGAACTGGGACCATCCTACTACAGTTGTGGCCAAAAGTATTGACACCCCTGCAATTCTGTCAGATAATACTCAATTTCTTCCTGAAAATGATTGCAAACACAAATTCTTTGTTATTATTATCTTCATTTAATTTGTCTTAAATGAAAAAACACAAATAGAATTGTCCTAAAGCCAAATTGGATATAATTCCACACCAAACATAAAAAAGGGGTGGACAAAAGTATAGGCACTGTTCAAAAAAATCATGTGATGCTTCTCTAATTTGTGTAATTAACAGCACCTGTAACTTACCTGTGGCACCTAACAGGTGTTGGCAATAACTAAATCACACTTGCAGCCAGTTGACATGGATTAAAATTGACTCAACCTCTATCCTGTGTCCTTGTGTGTACCACATTGAGCATGGAGAAAAGAAAGAAGACCAAAGAACTGTCTGAGGACTTGAGAAACCAAATTGTGAGAAAGCATGAGCAATTTCAAGGTTACAAATCCATCTCCAAAGACCTGAATGTTCCTGTGTCTACCGTGCGCAGTGTCATAAAGAAGTTTAAAGCCCATGGCACTGTGGCTAACCTTCCTAGATGTGGATGGAAAAGAAAAATTGACAAGAGATTTCAATGTAAGATTGTGTGGATGTTCGATAAAGAACCCCGACTAAGATCCAAACAAGTTCAAGCTGCCCTGCAATCCGAGGGTACAACAGTGTCAACCCGTACTATCCATCGGCGTCTGAATGAAAAGGGACTGTATGGTAGGAGTCCCAGGAAGACCCCACTTCTTACCCCGAGACATAAAAAAGCCAGGCTGGAGTTTGCCAAAACTTACCTGAAAAAGCCTAAAATGTTTTGGAAGAATGTTCTCTGGTCAGATGAGACAAAAGTAGAGCTTTTTAGGCAAAGGCATCAACATAGAGTTTACAGGAGAAAAAAAAAGGCATTCAAAGAAAAGAACACGGTCCCTACAGTCATACATGGCGGAGGTTCCCTGATGTTTTGGGGTTGCTTTGCTGCCTCTGGCACTGGATTGCTTGACCGTGTGCATGGCATTATGAAGTCTGAAGACTACCAACAAATTTTGCAGCATGATGTAGGGCCCAGTGTGAGAAAGCTGGGTCTCCCTCAGAGGTCATGGGTCTTCCAGCAGGACAATGACCCAAAACACACTTCAAAAAGCACTAGAAAATGTTTTGAGAGAAAGCACTGGAGACTTCTAAGGTGGCCAGCAATGAGCCCCGACCTGAATCCCATAGAACACCTGTAGAGAGATCTAAAAATGGCAGTTTGGAGAAGGCACCCTTCAAATATCAGGGACCTGGAGCAGTTTGCCAAAGAAGAATGGTCTAAAATTCCAGCAGAGCATTGTAAGAAACTCATTGATGGTTACCGGAAGCGGTTGGTCGCAGTTATTTTGGCTAAAGTTGTGCAACCAAGTATTAGGCTGAGGGTGCCAATACTTTTGTCTGGCCCATTTTTGGAGTTTTGTGTGAAATGATCAATGTTTTGCTTTTTGTTTCATTCTCTTTTGTGTTTTTTCATTTAAAACAAATTAAATGAAGATAATAATACCAAAGAATTTGTGATTGCAATCATTTTCAGGAAGAAACTGAGTATTATCTGAAAGAGTTTCAGAGGTGTCAATACTTTTGGCCACAACTGTATATGGGGGAACTGGGGCCATCCTACTATATACAGTATATATGGGAGAACTGGGAGATCTAGGGGACATCACATTGTATATAGGGGCTATGAAGCCATTTTACTATATGGGGAGCTGTGAAGTCCTCAATGTATAATAAAGGGCTTTGGGGACCACCATATTGTGTATTTGGGGCTGAAAGACCATCTTTCTGTATAGTCAGAGCTGTGTTGGAGATTATCTGCATTGTTGGGTCTGGTGTCTCTCATCTTCCTCTTGACAATACCCCATAGATACTCTATAGGGTTAAGGTCAGGCGAGTTTGCTGGCCAATCAAGCACAGTGATACTGGTGTTTTTAAACCAGGTATTGGTACTTTTTGCAGTGTGGACAGGTGCCATGTATTGCTGGAGAATGAAATTTCCATCTCCAAAAAGCTTGTCAGCAGAGGGAAGCATGAAGTGGTGTAAAATCTCCTGGTAGATGGCTGCGCTGACTTTGGTCTTGATAAAACACAGTGGACCTACACCAGCAGATGACATGGCTCCCCAAACCATCAATGATTGTGGAAACTTCACACTAGACCTCAAGCAGCTTGGATTGTGGCCTCTCCACTCTTCCTCCCAGACCCTGGGACCTTAATTTCCAGATGAAATGCAAAATTTACTTTCATTTGAAAATACCTTGGACCACTGAGCAACAGTCCAGTTATTTTTCTCCTTGGCCCAGGTAAGATATTTCTGGTGTTGTCTATTGGTCATGAGTGGCTTGACACAAGGAATGCGACACTTGTTGCCCAAGTCCTGACTACGTCTGTGTGTGGTGGCTCTTGAATAAATTACTCCAGCAGCAGTCCAGTCCTTGTGAATCTCCCCCAAATTTTTGAATGGCCTTTTCTTAACAATCCTTTCAAGGCTGCTGTTATCCCGGTTGCTTGTGCACCTTTTTCTACCACACTTTTTCCTTCCACTCAACTTTCCATTAATATGCTTGGACACAGCACTCTGAACAGTCAGCTTCTTTAGCAATGACCTTTTGTGGCTTACCCTCCTTGCGGAGTGTGTCAATGACTGCCTTCTGGACATCTGCCCATGATTGTGGAACCTACTGAAACAGACTAAGGGACCTTTTTAAATGCTTAGGAAGCCTTTGGAGGTGTTTTTTTTGTCAATTATTCTAATTTACTGAGTTAATGATGTCTATGTTTTAATTGTCTGTAAGCCATAATCATCAACATTAACAGAAAAAAACACGTAAAATAGATCACTCTATTTGTAATGACTCTATAATATGAGTTTCTCTTTTTGTATTGAAGAACTGAAATAAATTAACTTTTTTATGATATTCTAATTTTGTGAGAAGCACTTGTATGACACCCCAGGCCAAAAGGCTGCATTAATCTGCAGTAGAATTGACTGGTTCTGGAATAATTCTGGTTCTACATAATTCTGGTCATTTATGTTTAGAACTGAAAACGATGTTCTCTGTATAATAAAATGAGTGTGATGTACGTGGGTATCAGGCTGTTCAACACCACCTTTTACTAAAAATTTCTTTACATAAGCTAGTTTGTTATAAATAGGGACACATATATATATATATATATATATATATATATACATATATATATATATTTATAAATAGACACTCCCTTTTTGTGTCAGTTAAATAGTGTTGGTTAAATAAGTACCACTGTCTCCTCACTGTCTACCCTGCTTACATAAACACAGATTTGGGGAAAAAATATGGGAGGGCTTCTTTAACCCCTTAGCGACCGCCGATACGCCTTTTAACGGCGGCCGCTAAGGGTACTTAAATCACAGCGCCGTTAATTAACGGCGCTGTGGAAAAGGTAAATAGCGCCCCCCAGAGTCGGATTTTCTCCGGGGTCTCGGCTGCCGGGGGTAGCCGAGACCCCAGAGGACATGATTCGGGGTTTTTTTTACCGACCCCGCATTTGCGATCGCCGGTAATTAACCGTTTACCGGCGATCGAAAAAAAAAAATGCGATTTATTTTCAATTTCTCTGTCCTCCGATGTGATCGCACATCAGAGGACAGAGAAAAGGGGTCCCAGATAGCCCCCCGATACTCACCTATCTCCCCCGGTGCTCCTCGTGGCTCCCGGTGGGCACCGGGAGAATCTTTGGGGTCTCGGCTGCCGGGGGTAGCCGAGACCCCAAAGAACATGATCAGGGTCGGTTTTACTGACCCCTGTTTTGCGATCGCCGGTAATTAACTGTTTACCGGCGACTGCAAAAAAAATAAATAAAAAATCAAAGTGTAATTCTCTGTCCTCTGATGTGATCGCACATTAGAGGACAGAGAAATAGGGGGATTCGGGGACCCTATTATACTTACTGGTGTCTCTGGATCCTCCTGCTGCTCCTCCTGGCTGCCGGGGAAAAGAAAATGGCGGGCGCATGCGCAGTGCGCCCGCCATCTATCGCCATCTGCCGGTTGACAGGAGAAGAGCAGTTGGGGCTAAAATTAGGGTTAGGGTTAGGGCTATGGTTAGGGCTAGGGTTAGGGTTAGGGCTAGGGTTAGAGCTAGGGTTAGGGCTAGGGTTAGGGCTAGGGCTAGGGTTAGGGCTAGGGTTAGGGTTGGGGTTAGGGCTAGGGTTAAGGCTAGGGTTAGGGTTAGGGCTGGGGTTAGGGTTAGGGCTGGGGTTAGGGCTAGGGTTAGGGTTAGGGCTAGGGTTAGGGTTAGGGTTAGGGCTAGGGTTAGGGCTAGGGTTAGGGTTGGGGCTAAATTTAGGGTTAGGGTTGGGGCTAAATTCAGGGTTAGGGTTCTTTCACACTTACGTCGGTACGGGGCCGTCGCAATGCGTCGGCCCGACATACCGACACACGTTGTGAAAATTGTGCACAACATGGGCAGCGGATGTAGTTTTTCAACGCATCCACTGCCCAATCTATGTCCTCGGAAGGAGGGGGCAGAGTTACGGCCACGCATGCGCGGTCAGAAATGGCTGACGCGACGTACAAAAAAAGTTACATTGAACGTTTTTTGTGCCGACGGTCCGCCAAAACACAACTGATCCAGTGCACGACGGACGCGACGTGTGGCCATCCATCACGATCCGTCGGCAATACAAGTCTATGGGCAAAAAAACGCATCCTGCGGGCACATTTGGAGGATCTGTTTTTTGTCCAAAACGACGGATTGCGACGGATGCCAAACGACGCAAGTGTGAAAGTAGCCTTAGGGCAAGGGTTAGGGTTGGGGCTAAAGTTAGGGCTAGGGTTGGGGTTAAAGTTAGGGTTAGATTTGGGGTTAGAGTTTGGATTAGAGTTGGTATTAGGGTTAGGGTTGGCATTAGGGTTACGCTTGGGATTAGGGTTAGGTTTGGTATTAGGGTTAAGGTTAGGGTTGTGATTAGGGGTGTATTGGGATTAGGGTTAGGTTTGAGGTGACGGTTGAGATTAGGATTAGGGGTGTGTTGGATTTAGGGTTTTGATTAGGGTTATGGTTAGGGTTGACATTAGGGTTGTTTTGGGGTAAGGGTTGTGATTATCGTTAGGGTTAGTGATTAGGATTATGGATCGGGTTGGGGTTAGGGTTGGAGCTAGAATTGGGGGGTTTTCACTGTTTAGTTACATCAGGGGGTCTCCAAACATGACAGCCAATTTTGCGCTCAAAAAGTCAAATGGTGCTCCCTCCCTTCTGAGCTCTGCCGTGCGCCCAAACAGTGGGTTACCCCCACAAATGGGGCATCAGCGTACTCGGGATAAATTGGACAACAACTTTTGCGGTCCAATTTCTCCTGATACCCTTGTGAAAATAAAAACTTGGGGGCTACAAAATCTTTTTTGTGGAAAAAAAAATATTTTTTTATTTTCACGACTCTGCATTCTAAACTTCTGTGAAGCACTTGGGCATTCAAAGTTCTCACCACACATCTAGATAAGTTCCATGGGGGGTCTAGTTTCCAAAATGGGGTCACTTGTGGGGGGTTAATACTGTTTAGGTACATCAGGGGCTCTGCAAACGTAACATAACGCCCACAGACCATTCTATCTAAGTCTGCATTCCAAAACAGCGCTCCTTCCCTTCCGAGCTCTGCCGTGTGCCCAAACAGTGGTTTACCCCCACATATGGCACTTCAGTGCACTCGGGATAAATTGGACATCAACTATTGAGGTCCAATTTCTCCTGTTACCCTTGTGAAAATAAAAACTTGGGGGTTACAATATCTTTTTTGTGGAAAAAAAAATATTTTTTATTTTCACGACTCTGCATTCTAAACTTCTGTGAAGCACTTGGGCATTCAAAGTTCTCACCACACATCTAGATAAGTTCCATGGGGGGTCTAGTTTCCAAAATGGGGTCACTTGTGGGGGGTTTCTACTGTTTAGGCACATCAGGGGCTCTCCAAACGCGACCTGGCGTCCAATCTCAATTCCAGACAATTCTACATTGAAAAAGTAACACGGCACTCCTTCTCTTCCAAGCTCTGCGGTGCGCACAAACAGTGGTTTACTCCCACATATTGGGTATCGACGTACTCAGGAGAAATTGCACTACAACTTGTGTGGTCTAATTTCTCCTTTTACCCTTGTGAAAATAAAAATTTTGGGGCAAAAAGATCATTTTTGTAGAAAAAATTTGATTTTTTTTATTTTCACGGCTCAACGTTATCAACTTCTGTGAAGCACATGGGGGTTCAAAGTGCTCACCACACATCTAGATAAGTTCCTTAAGGGGTCTAGTTTCCAAAATGGTGTCACTTGTGGGGGGTTTCCACTGTTTAGGCACATCAGGGGCTCTCCAAACGCGACATGGCATCCGATCTCAATTCCAGACAATTCTACATTGAAGAAGTAAAACGGCACTCCTTCTCTTCCAAGCTCTGCAGTGCGTCCACACAGTGGTTTACCCCCACATATTGGGTATTGACGTACTCAGAAGAAATTGCACTACAACTTTTATGGTCTAATTTCTCCTGTTACCCTTGTGAAAATAAAAATTTGGGGGCAAAAATATCATTTTTGTAGAAAAAATGCAATTTTTTATTTTCACGGCTCAACGTTATAAACGTCTGTGAAGCACATGGGGGTTCAAAGTGCTCACCACACATCTAGATAAGTTCCTTAAGTGGTCTAGTTTCCAAAATGGTGTCACTTGTGGGGGGTTTCCACTGTTTAGGCATATCAGGGGCTCTCCAAACGTGACATGGCGTCCGATCTCAATTCCAGACAATTCTGCATTGAAAAAGTCAAACGGTGCTCCTTCAATTCCAAGTTCTGCGGTGCGCCCAAACAGTGGTTTACCCCCACATATGGGGTATTGGCGTATTCAGGAGAAATTGCATAACAAAATTTATGGTTACATTTCTGTTTTTACACTTGTGAAAATAAAAAAAATGGTTCTGAATTAAAATATTTGCAAAAAAAAGTTAAATGTTCATTTTTTCCTTCCACATTGTTTCAGTTCCTGTGTAGCACGTAAAGGGTTAATAAACTTGTTGAATGTGGTTTTGAGAACCTTGAGGGTTGTAGTTTTTAGAATGGTGTCACACTTCGTTATTTTCTATCATATAGACCCCTCAAAATGACTTCAAATGTGATGTAGTCCCTAAAAAAAAAAGGTGTTGTAAAAATGAGAAATTGCTGGTCAACTTTTAACCCTTATAACTCCCTAGCAAAAAAAAAAATTTGTTTCCAAAATTGTGCTGATGTAAAGTAGACATGTGGGAAATGTTATTTATTAACCATTTTTTGTGACATACCTCTCTGATTTAAGGGCATAAAAATACAAAATTTAAAAATTGCAAAATTTTAAAAATTTTCGCCATATTTCCATTTTTTTCATAAATAATTGTAAGTAATATCGAAGAAATGTTACCACTATCATGAAGTACAATATGTCACGAAAAAACAATCTCAGAATCAGCGGGATCCGTTGAAGCGTTCCAGAGTTATAACCTCATAAAGTGACAGTGGTCAGAATTGCAAAAATTGGCTCGGTCATTAAGTACCAAATTGGCTCTGTCACTAAGGGGTTAAAGAAAACTTGTCACATCCTTTTTAGCTACTAAACTGTCCCCAATGTGCATCACTAGCACGTTGTTTTCAATCCAAACTCCAAAAATCACTTTATATAGTTGTATAGTACCATTTCATTCAGTCATAGGGGTGTCGCTTCATTTTATTTCAGTCAGGGGCTCATCATATTGTTGGCGCACAGGCACTCTGACTGATGTCCCGGGGTGTGCAAATGTCATGGGAATCTACTCTAAAATCCAGCACTTGCGTCTTGTTGAGCAGATCCTCGTGCCTGTGCAGTGATGAGTGGCGCCCCGTGCATGCGCACTGAATCTGGGTTTATAAACCCAGCTTCATTAACTGTGTTCACATGCGCTGGAGCCAAGGTAGTCACTGGCTCTGTGACCATGCTTGTCACTGCGCATGAGTGGAGAGAGACACTCGACACTGTTCAAGAGTGGGGAGCTGCACGCCACTGGGCAAGCGCAGGATTTTAGAGCAGATTCCCATGATGTCAGTGTACCCCGGAACAACAGATTGCATGGGCATTGACAATATAATAAAATGAAGTGCCACGCCTATGACTGGATGAGATGGTAAATTATTTTTGCAGATGATTAAGGCGTAGACTGGATTGAAAACAAAGTGTTAGTGATGCACCTTGCATCACTAACAACACACTAGGTACAGTTTTGTTGCTAAAAATTACTTGGCAGGTTCCCTTTAAGGGTAATAAAAAGGATATTACTTTAGCAAAACAAAAGTCCAAACGTAACGTTCTAGACGCCTCTGACCAATATTAATACACAAAACAGCAAAGCCAGCCACTAAATTTTAAAACTTAACATTTAATATGTATACTTCTAAAACAATATCTTATGTTTAAAATTATAATTAGGTGCTCATGCGTACCAGTGCACTAGACAAAAAATAGTTTGATCTCACCAAACGCCGTTTCTCTCCTTCTTATAGATTTCTGTGCTTTTCCAGAGCACGGCGTAGGGGAGAGACAAGTAAACCTTTTCCCCTCAAGGGGGAGACGAAGGGGAGGGGGTGGGGGTTGAAACCTATCTCCCCTGTCGTGCCCCGTGTATAAGTCTCCCGCCCTGACAAGGGCAGTTCCCAAGTTTGAGCCTGTTTAAATGAAGCCCATTGGAAAATATAGCCACCCTGGATAATGTATCGTCTTATACTTCCTTTTTTCTTCCCGACGCGTTTCCCTCCCCGTTATGGGGGTTCATCAGGGGATTGAAAGAATGTCCAGGTTCATGAAGGTATTCTGCAGTGGCAGACAAAACCTCATCTAGTAGTATCCTCCATGTGAGGGTCAAGCAGTCTCTCTCTTGTCAGGTCTAGTTGCCATTAAATAAGGGAGGGGGAGGTGCTTGGACTCAGCGTCTGTCATCACTTCCCTTTTAATTATACCATACATATTATTCTATTTAAATCGCTCCTTGTTAAACACATATTTCTAACAATACTCACAGAACAGTTTATTATACTCTTTAAGCAGTTCACATGTAGTTGTAGATTAGTTCTTATATCATGCGCTGTTCAGCGTGCCTCATTAACACCTCTGCGTAATGGAGCAACTGCGCATGCTCCTCTAAACCATGGAATTCCTTCACCCACATTTGCCGATCTGATTGATAATGACTCAGAACATACTACCACCCGTGCGCTCTTCAAGTATAATGAATATGGAGGCCTCAATTGTGACTCTGAGAGGTACTTATAATGCGATAGACCATAGTCGCACTAATAGTCAATACAGAGGTGAAGTACTGTCCCATCAATATCTAATTGAAAATACAAGGGGGACCAAATTTTATTTCTATTTCACTAAAGTATCTAAACATAATGGGGACCCGTGACTCAATTAAATGGTAAAGCCTGCTTATAATCTTAAGAAACCTCTAATAATACATAGACTCCTTTTGGTGGTCATTAGAGAATTACATTCTTCTGACCAGACAACAAAAATTACTTTTTGTCGCAAGGTATAAATTACCGGCCGCGTATTCAGCTGATGAACGTAGTAGGTGGCAGATAAGGTATATGACCTAGCATCTGCGGCTGGGTGCACACAGCCGAATAGTACAAATGTCAACAAGCTGTTAATTACATTATCTGGCTGATAAACTTCACTAAAGCATCTAAACATAATGGGGACCCGTGACTCAATTAAATGGTAAAGCCTGCTTATAATCTTAAGAAACCTTTAATAATACATAGATTCCTTTTAGTGGTCATTAGAGAATTATATTCTTCTGATCGGACAACAAAAATAACTTATTGTCGCAAGGTATAAATTACCGGCCGCGTATTCAGCTGATAAGCGAGGAACGCAGTAGGTGGTAGATAAGGGATATGACCTAGCATCTACGGCTGGGTGCACACACAGCCGAATAGTACAGATGTAAACGAGCTGTAAATTACCTTATCTGACTGATAAACTTAGAACGTAGGAGATAGCAGAAAAAGAATACGATTAAGTACCTGCGGTTATGCGCTCACACAGCCGAGTAGTACAGAGATACGGCAGAGTAAGGCGCACGCAGTAAACACCGACCAGGACCTAGGTCAGGTGACATTGAATCTGACAGGGCTTCAGCACGCACAGGCGCTGTGAGTTGATCATAGGTAGGCGTATACTAAGGTGCTTATGAGTAGATAGGGGTCCAGAACTTAAATAATAAATAAGGTATAAGTAGGATTGAAGTTGATGGGATCATTTGCCGGGTTATGTGAAGAGCGCACGGGTGGTAGTATGTTCTGAGTCATTATCAATCAGATCGGCAAATGTGGGTGAAGGAATTCCATGGTTTAGAGGAGCATGCGCAGTTGCTCCATTACGCAGAGGTGTTAATGAGGCACGCTGAACAGCGCATGATATAAGAACTAATCTACAACTACATGTGAACTGCTTAAAGAGTATAATAAACTGTTCTGTGAGTATTGTTAGAAATATGTGTTTAACAAGGAGCGATTTAAATAGAATAATATGTATGGTATAATTAAAAGGGAAGTGATGACAGACGCTGAGTCCAAGCACCTCCCCCTCCCTTATTTAATGGCAACTAGACCTGACAAGAGAGAGACTGCTTGACCCTCACATGGAGGATACTACTAGATGAGGTTTTGTCTGCCACTGCAGAATACCTTCATGAACCTGGACATTCTTTCAATCCCCTGATGAACCCCCATAACGGGGAGGGAAACGCGTCGGGAAGAAAAAAGGAAGTATAAGACGATACATGATCCAGGGTGGCTATATTTTCCAATGGGCTTCATTTAAACAGGCTCAAACTTGGGAACTGCCCTTGTCAGGGCGGGAGACTTATACACGGGGCACGACAGGGGAGATAGGTTTCAACCCCCACCCCCTCCCCTTCGTCTCCCCCTTGAGGGGAAAAGGTTTACTTGTCTCTCCCCTACGCCGTGCTCTGGAAAAGCACAGAAATCTATAAGAAGGAGAGAAACGGCGTTTGGTGAGATCAAACTATTTTTTGTCTAGTGCACTGGTACGCATGAGCACCTAATTATAATTTTAAACATAAGATATTGTTTTAGAAGTATACATATTAAATGTTAAGTTTTAAAATTTAATAAAAAGGATATCTAGTATAGTAAGTTGTTATATTAATGCTGTATAGACTATCATTTCTTACTACTTACCTTCTTATACCAAGGCAGAAAAGGTGTGTTAGCAAATAACTTCTCCAATCGAAGAGGCAAAAAGTAGATATTCTTATAAATTGAGAGTGTTGGGTAGCGTTTCCGAGCTTTCTTCTCATCATCGTCAGTGACTATGTCTTCTAGTCCTTTCATGAAGAAGACAACTGGTCGGTCCGGATACATTCGAGCCGCTGATTCAATTGAGCATAAAACCAAGGATGGCTCATCCATTCTGTCTGTTGTTTCTACAAATAAGATACCGTTTCCTTGCTGCATGACAGCACTTAGTATTTTATTTTCTGTGTGATTATAATCATCCGTAATTGGGAAATCCTTATATTGACTATCGATGTCCTCCTCATTTAATGAATTGAAGATGAGACTTTTATCAATCAGAAAGTCAATTGCGTATAAACTGTTCTGTTTAATTGAAGTTCGGGTTAGAAAACATATAGTTGCTATTATCAGCAGAAAAGTCAAAATTCGCAGTTTTTTCAACATATTGTACTTGCAATTTCCAATTAAGCTGCAAAAGCAAAAACAAAAAAAATATATATATATTAGCATAACATATCACGATAACTTATATTTAAAACACTCTCTTTAACCCCTCTTTTATTTTTTGCGATTTCTTTTTTCCCTCTCCCATTGCAAATAGCCATCATTTTTTTATTATTCAACTGATATTTATTATTATTATTATTATTCATTTTTATAGCGCCATTTATCCCATAGTGCTTTACATGTGGAAGGGGCAATTATAGCCAAGTACAATAAACATAAGCAAAACAGGGCACACACAAGTACAGAGGGAGAGAGGACCCTGCCTGTGAGGGCTCACAGTCTGCAGGGGATGGGTGAGGATATATTGAAGGAGAGGGTAGAGCTAGTTGTGCGGCAGTTCAGCAGACTAATGATCACTGCAGGTTGTAGGCTTGTCGGAAGAGGTGGATATAGATATATAAGGGCTTATTTTTCTGAATGAGTTGTACTTTTGAATGAATATGTATAAACAAATAAAATTAGAGTTAATAGATAAAAAAGAAAGCAGTATCCTCAGATATTAACCCCTTCATGACCCAGCCTATTTTGACCTTAATGACCTGGCCGTTTTTTGCAATTCTGACCAGTTTCCATTTATGAGGTAATAACTCAGGAACGCTTCAACGGATCCTAGCGGTTCTGAGATTGTTTTTTCATGACATATTGGGATTCATGTTAGTGGTAAATTTAGGTCAATAAATTCTGCATTTATTTGTGATAAAAACGGAAATTTGGCAAAAATTTTGAAAATTTCGCAATTTTCACATTTTGAATTTTTATTCTGTTAAACCAGAGTTATGTGACACAAAATAGTTAATAAATAACATTTCCCACATGTTTACTTTACATCAGCACAATTTTGGAAACAAAATTTTTTTTTCCTAGGAAGTTATAAGGGTTAAAATTTGACCAGCGATTTCTCATTTTTACAACGAAATTTACAAAACCATTTTTTTTAGGTACCACCTCACATTTGAAGTCAGTTTGAGGGCTCTATATGGATGAAAATACCCAAATGTGACACCATTCTAAAAACTGCACCCCTCGAGGTGCACAAAACCACATTCAAGAAGTTTATTAACCCTTCAGGTGCTTCACATCAGCAGAAGCAACATGGAAGGAAAAAATGAACATTTAACTTTTTAGTCACAAAAATGATTTTTAGCAACATTTTTTTTATTTCTCCAATGGTAAAAGGAGAAACTGAACTACTAAAGTTGTTGTCCAATTTGTCCTGAGTACGCAGATACCTCTTATGTGGGGGTAAACCACTGTTTGGGTGCACGGCAGGGCTTGGAAGGGAAGGAGCGCCATTTGACTTTTTGATTGAAAAATTGGCTCCACTCTTTAGCGGATACCATGTCACGTTTGGAGAACCTCCGTGTGCCTAAAAATTAAAGCTCTCCCACAAGTGACCCCATTTTGGAAACTAGACGCACTGAGGAACTTATCTAGATGCATAATGAGCACTTTGAACCCCCAGGTGCTTCACAAATTGATCCATAAAAATTAAAAAGTACTTTTTTTTCACAAAAAATTTTTTTAGCCTCAATTTTTTCATTTTCACATGGGCAACAGGATAAAATGGATCATAAAATTTGTTGAGCAATTTCTCCTGAGTACAACGATACCTCACATGTGGGGGTAAACCACTGTTTGGGCACACGGCAAGTCTCAGAAGGGAAGGAGCGCCATTTGACTTTTTGAATGAAAAATTATCTCCATCGTTATCGGACACCATGTCGCGTTTGGAAAGCCCCTGTGTGCCTAAACATTGGAGCTCCCCCACAAGTGACACCATTTTGGAAACTAGACCCCCCAAGGAACTTATCTAGATGCATATTGAGCACTTTAAACCCCCAGGTGCTTCACAGAAGTTGATAACGCAGAGCCATGAAAATAAAAAAAATATTTTTCTTTCCTCAAAAATGATTTTTCAGCCTGGAATTTCCTATTTTGCCAAGGGTAATAGGAGAAATTGGACCCCAATTGTTGTTGTCCAGTTTGTCCTGAGTACGCTGATACCCCATATGTGGGGGTAAACCACTGTTTGGGCACACGGCAGTGCTCGGAAGGGAAGGCACGCCATTTGGCTTTTTAAATGGAAAATTAGCTCCAATCATTAGCGGACACCATGTCACGTTTGGAGAGCCCCTGTGTGCCTAAACATTGGAGATCCCCCACAAATGACCCCATTTTGGAAACTAGACCCCCAAAGGAACTAATCTAGATGTGTGGTGAGGACTTTGAACCCCCAAGTGCTTCACAGAAGTTTATAACACAGAGCCATGAAAATAAAAAATAAAAAATATTTTCTCAAAAATGATCTTTTAGCCTGCAATTTTTTATTTTCCCAAGGGTAACAGGAGAAATTTGACCCCCAAAGTTGTTGTGCAGTTTCTACTGAGTACGCTGTTACCCCATATGTGGGGGTAAACCACTGTTTGGGCACATGCCGGAGTTCGGAAGTGAAGTAGTGACGTTTTGAAATGCAGACTTTGATCGAATGCTCTGCAGGCGTCACGTTGCGTTTGCAGAGCCCCTGATGTGGCTAAACAGTAAAAACCCCCCACAAGTGACCCCATTTTGGAAACTAGA
Organism: Ranitomeya imitator; assembly: GCF_032444005.1. NCBI lineage: Eukaryota > Metazoa > Chordata > Amphibia > Anura > Dendrobatidae > Ranitomeya > Ranitomeya imitator. The sequence continues at coordinate 593,692,899 of NC_091286.1, forward strand.
CCCCGAAAGGAACTTATCTAGATGTGTGGTGAGCACTTTGAACCCCCAAGTGCTTCAGAGAAGTTTATAACGTAGAGCCGTGAAAATAATAAATACGTTTTCTTTCCTCAAAAATAATTATTTAGCCCAGAATTTTTTATTTTCCCAAGGGTTACAGGAGAAATTGGACCCCAAAAGTTGTTGTCCAGTTTCTCCTGTGTACGCTGATACCCCATGTGTGGGGGTAAACCACTGTTTGGGCACACGTCGGGGCTCAGAAGGGAAGTAGTGACTTTTGAAATGCAGACTTTCATGGAATGGTCTGCGGACGTCATGTTGCGTTTGCAGAGCCCCTGGTGTGCCTAAACAGTAGAAACCCCTCAAAAGTGACCCCAATTTAGAAACTAGACCCCCCAAGGAACTAATCTAGATATGTGGTGAGCACTTTGAACTCCCAAGTGCTTCACAGACGTTTACAACGAAGAGCCGTGAAAATAAAAAATCATTTTTCTTTCCTCAAAAATGATGTTTTAGCAAGCATTTTTTTATTTTCACAAGGGTAACAGGAGAAATTGGACCCCAGTAATTGTTGCGCAGTTTGTCCTGAGTATGCTGGTATCCCGTATGTGGGGGTAAACCACTGTTTGGGCACACGTTGGGACTCGGAAGTGAGGGAGCACCATTTGACTTTTTGAATACAAGATTGGCTGGAATCAATGGTGGCGCTATGTTGCGTTTGGAGACCCCTGATGTGCCTAAACAGTGGAAACCCCTCAATTCTACCTCCAACACTAACCCCAACACTAACCCCCCCACACCCCTAACCCTAATCCCAACTGTAGCCATAACCCTAATCACAACCCTAACCACAACCCTAATTCCAACCCTAACCCTAAGGCTATGTGCCCACGTTGTGGATTCGTGTGAGATTTTTCAGCATCATTTTTGAAAAATCCACGGGTAAAAGGCGCTGCGTTTTACCTGCGGTTTTACCGCGGATTTCCAGTGTTTTTTGTGCGGATTTCACCTGTGGATTCCTATTGAGGAACAGGTGTAAAACGCTGCGGAATCCGCACAAAGAATTGACATGCTGCGGAAAATACAAAGCAGCGTTTCCGCGCGGTATTTTACGCACCATGGTCACAGCGGATTTGGTTTTCCAAAGGTTTACATGGTACTGTAAACCTGATGGAACACTGCAGCGAATCCGCAAGCGGGCGATCCGCAGTGGATCCACAGCCAAATCCGCACCGTGTGAACATAGCCTAATTCTAAAGGTATATGCACACGCTGCGGAAAACACTGCGGATCCGCAGCAGTTTCCCATGAGTTTACAGTTTACAGCATGTCACTTCTTTCTGCGGATTCCGCAGCGGTTTTACAACTGCTCCAATAGAAAATCGCAGTTGTAAAACTGCAGTGAAATGCGCAGAAAAAACGCGGTAAATCCGCCATAAATCCGCAGCGGTTTAGCGCTGCGGATTTGATAAATCCGCAGAGGACCAGAATACATGTGCACATACCGAAACCCTAATCCTATTCTAACCTTAGTGGGAAAAAAAAGAAATTCTTAATTTTATTATTGTCCCTACCTATGGGGGTGACAAAGGGGAGGGGTAATTTACTATTTTTTTTAATTTTGACCACTGTGATAGGTTATATCACAGTGATCAAAATGCACTTTGGAACGAATCTGCCGGCCGGCGGATTCGGCGGGCGCACTGCGCATGCGCCCGCCATTTTGGAAGATGGCAGCGCCCATGGAGAAGACGGACGGACCCCGAGAGGATCGGTAAGTATGATGGGGTGGGGGGGAGCACGGGGGGGATTGGAGCATGGGGGGGTGGATCGGAGCGCGGTGGGGTGGATCGGAGCACAGGGGGGTGGATCGGAGCACGGGGGGGATCGGAGCACGGGGGGGTGGATCGGAGCACGTGGGTGGATTGGAGTGCAGGGGGGTTGGATCAGAGCACGGGAGGGTGATTGGAGCACGGGGGGAAGCGGACAAGAGCACGGGGGAGCGGAGCACAGGACGGAGCGGTGCATAGGACTGATCGGAGGACTGGGGGGGCGATCGGTGGGGTGGGGTGGGGGCACATCAGTGTTTCCAGCCAAGGCCGATGATATTGCAGCATCGGCCATGGCTGGATTGTAATATTTCACCAGTTTTAATAGGTGAAATATTACAAATCGCTCTGATTGGCAGTTTCACTTTCAACAGCCAATCAGAGCGATCGTAGCCACGGGGGGGGGGGGGGGTGAAGCCACCCCCCCTGGGCTGTACTACCACTCCCCCTGTCCCTGCAGATCAGGTGAAATTGGAGTTAACCCTTTCACCCAATCTGCAGGGACGCGATCTTTCCATGATGCCACATAGGCGTCATGGGTCGGATTGGCACCGACTTTCATGACGCCTACGTGTCGTCAAAGGTCGGGAAGGGGTTAATTGCGATTTTCATCTTAATAGTATTGAAACTTCAAATTTTTTTTAACATTAATGGTATTGTAGATTCGAGACATATATGGTATGGTAGTGTTGTTTTCTGTAAACCAAGTCCATTTTCCATCTAGTAATATATGCACTGGAGACATAACAAAGCCAGAGAGGAAATGGTGGAAGCTAAAAATGCAACATAGTATCTTTTTTTAGCGTCCGCCGTTTCCTCTCTGGTTTTGTAATATCCCCTTAGTATATGACTTCATGGAAAATGGACTTGGTTACTAATAGTATTTTTATAGGTCATGTTGTGCATTTATTAATTATACAATACTATTATACCATATTTCTCAAAGCATCAATAATATTACTATTATTACAATAATTATGTAGTTTCAAACGTCAGTTAAAATCTGAGAATATTCCTACCTTTTTTTATCTATGAACTATGTCACTGGTCAACGCAATTTTTCTGGCAAAAGGTTTTAAAACATTTTAAGTCAATTTTGGCTGCTGATTACGAATATGAACTCCGTTTTTGGCTATCACATCAGGATTTCGAGATATTTTCAATTTTTAATAAATTACTCCTATCTAATGTTTTATGATAAAAACACATAATTTTCGGTACTACATTGTGTATATTTTTTATCAAGAAATAACAAAGATTACAAAGTCTATGTACAGCAAATCAAATATACTTACAGAATTAAACTACAAAATATAAAAACACATATATATGGCACACAGATGAATGACAAATGGCAGTTATTTGCACTTTCTTTTCTTGGCTGGTCTTTGATGTACAGCTTCTGGGTTGTCTCTCATCAAGCTCCAGCAATAGTCAGCCATCATTTGTGAGTCCCACCGGTCTTGATACCGTTCTTCCATTGTTTTAATGTCTTGATGAAAACGCTCCCCTTGTTCCTCGCTCACATCCCCAAGGTTCTCTGGAAAAATGTCCAAATGGCTGTGTAAATATACAGAAATGGCGGATGCGACGTACAAAAAAACGTTACATTGAACTTTTTTTGTGCTGACGGTCCGCCAAAACACTGATCCAGTGCACGACGGACGCGACGTGTGGCCATCTGTCACGATCCTTTGACAATACAAGTCTATGGGCAAAAAACGCATCCTGCGGGCACATTTGCAGGATCCGTTTCTTGTCCAAAACGATTGCGATGGATGCCAAACGACGCAAGTGTGAAAGTAGCCTTAGGGCTAGGGTTAGGGTTGGGGCTAAAGTTAGGGCTAGGGTTCGGGCTAAAGTTAGGGTTAGAGTTGGGATTAGGGTTAGGGTTTGGATTAGGGTTGGTATTAGGGTTAGGGTTGACATTAGGGTTACGCTTGGGATTAGGGTTAGGTGTGGGATTAGGATTAAGGTTAGGGTTGTGATTAGGGGTGTATTGGGATTAGGGTTAGGTTTGAGGTTAGGGTTGAGATTAGGATTAGGGGTGTGTTGGATTTAGGGTTTTGATTAGGGTTATGGTTAGGGTTGTCGTTAGGGTTGTTTTGGGGTAAGGGTTGTGATTATCGTTAGGGTTAGTGATTAGGATTATGGATCAGGTTGGGATTAGGGTTAGGGGTGTGTTGGGGTTAGTATTGGAGCTAGAATTGGGGGGTTTCCACTGTTTAGGTACATCAGGGAGTCTCCAAACACGACAGCCAATTTTGCGCTCAAAAAGTCAAATGGTGCTCCCTTCCTTCTGAGCTCTGCCGTGCGCCCAAACAGTGGGTTACCCCCACATATGGGGCATCAGCGTACTTGGGATAAATTGGATGACAACTTCTGGGGTCCAATTTCTCCTGTTACCCTTGTGAAAATAAAAACTTGGGGGATACAAAATCTTTTTTGTGGAAAAATTTTTATTTTTTTATTTTTATGACTCTGCATTATAAACTTCTGTGAAGCACTTGGGCAATCAAAGTTCTCACCACACATCTATATAAGTTCCTTGGGGGGTCTAGTTTCCAAAACGGGGTCACTTGTGGGGGGTTACTACAGTTTAGGTACATCAGGGGCTCTGCAAACGCAACATAATGCCCGCAGACCATTCTATCAAAGTCTGCATTCCAAAACGGCGCTCCTTCCTTCTGAGCTCTGCCGTGCACCCAAACAGTGGTTTACCCCCCACATATGGGGTACCAGCATACTCAGGACAAATTGGACAACAACTTTTGGGGTCCAATTTCTCTTGTTACCCTTGTGAAAATAAAAACTTGGGGGCTAAAATATCTTTTTTGTGGAAAAAAATATTTTTTATTTTCACGACTCTGCATTCTAAACTTCTGTGAAGCACTTGGGCATTCAAAGTTCTCACCACACATCTAGATAAGTTCCATGGGGGGTCTAGTTTCCAAAATGGGGTCACTTGTGGAGGGTTTCTACTGTTTAGGCACATCAGGGGCTCTCCAAACGCGACATGGCGTCCAATCTCAATTCCAGCCAATTTTACATTGAAAAAGTAAAACGGCACTCCTTCTCCTCCAAGCTCTGCGGTGCGCACAAACAGTGGTTTACACCCACATATTGGGTATCGACGTACTCAGGAGAAATTGTACAACAACTTGTGTGGTCTAATTTCTCCTGTTACCCTTGTGAAAATAAAAATTTGGGGGCAAAAATATCATTTTTGTAGAAAAAATGCGATTTTTTTATTTTCACGGCTCTACGTTATAAACTTCTGCGAAGCACATGGGGGTTCAAAGTGCTCACCACACATCTAGATAAGTTTCTTAAGGGGTCTAGTTTCCAAAATGGTGTCACTTATGGGGGGTTTCCACTGTTTAGGCACACCAGGGGCTCTGCAAACGCAACATGGCGTCCGATCTCAATTCCAGACAATTCTACATTGAAAAAGTAAAACGGCACTCCTTCCCTTCCAAGGTGTGCGGTGCGCCCAAACAGGGGTTTACCCTCACATATGGGGTATCGACGTATTCAGGAGAAATCGCACAACAACTATTGTGGTCTAATTTCTCCTGCTACCCTTGTGAAAATAAGAATTTGTGGGCGAAAAGATAATTTTTGTGTAAACAAAAGCAATTTTTTATTTTTACGGCTCTACGTTATAAACTTCAGTGACGCTCTTGGGGGTTCAAAGTGCTCACCACACATCTAGATAAGTTCCTTAAGGGGTCTAGTTTCCAAAATGGTGTCACTTGTGGGGAGTTTCCACTGTTTAGGTACATCAGGGGCTCTCTAAACGTGACATGGCGTCCGATCTCAATTCCAGCCAATTCTGCATTGAAAAAGTCAAACGGCGCTCCTTCACTTCCAAGCTCTAAACAGTGGTTTACCCCCACATATGGGGTATTGACGTATTCAGGAGAAATTGCATAACAAAATTTATGGTTACATTTCTGTTTTTACACATGTGAAAATAAAAAAATGGTTCTGAATTAAGATGTTTGCAAAAAAAAGTTAAATGTTCATTTTTTCCTTCCACATTGTTTCAGTTCCTGCGAAGCACGTAAAGGGTTAATAAACTTCTTGAATGTGGTTTTGAGAACCTTGAGGGGTGTAGTTTTTAGAATGGTGTCGCACTTCGTTATTTTCTATCATATAGACCCCTCAAAATGACTTAAAATGTGATGTGGTCCCTAAAAAAAAATGGTGTTGTAAAAATGAGAAATTGCTGGTCAAATTTTAACCCTTATAACTCCCTAACAAAAAAAAATTTTGCTTCCAAAATTGTGCTGATGTAAAGTAGACATGTGGGAAATGTTATTTATTAACTATTTTTCATGACATATCTCTCTGATTTAAGGGCATAAAAATACAAAGTTTGAAAATTGCAAAATTTTATAAATTTTCGCCATATTTTCATTTTTTTCGTAAATAATCGCAAGTAATATCGAAGAAATGTTACCACTAACATGAAGTACAATATGTCACGAAAAAACAATCTCAGAATCAGAGGGATCCGTTGAAGCGTATCAGAGTTATAACCTCATAAAGTGACAGTGGTCAGAATTGTAAAAATTGGCTCGGTCATTAAGTACCAAATTGGCTCTGTCACTAAGAGGTTAACCCCTTTCTGACATGGGACGTACTATCCCGTAAAGGTGGGGTAGGCCCCCATGACCACGGACGGGATAGTACGTCCAGCGCGATCGGCGGCGCTCACGGGGGGAGCGCCGCCGATCGCGGCCGGGTGTCAGCTGTTTATCGCAGCTGACATCCGGCACTATGTGCCAGGAGCGGTCACGGACCGCCCCCGGCACATTAACCCCTGGCACACCGCGATCAAAGATGATCGCGATGTGCCGGCGGTATAGGGAAGCTTCCCGCAGGGAGGGGGCTCCCTGCGGGCTTCCCTGAGCCCCCCGCAGCAACGCGATGTGATCGCGTTGCTGCGAGGGTCTCACCTCCCTCCCTGCTTCCTCCAGCCCCGGATCCAAGATGGCCATGGATCCGGGTCCTGCAGGGAGGGAGGTGGCTTCACAGAGCCTGCTCAGAGCAGGCACTGTGAAGCAGCCTGCACTGCTATCAGATCAGTGATCTGACAGAGTGCTGTGCAAACTGTCAGATCACTGATCTGTGATTTCCCCCCTGGGACAATGTAAAAAAGTTAAAAAAAAAATTTCCAAATCTGTAAAAAAAATAAAAAAAAATATTCCTAAATAATGAAAAAAAAAAAAAAAATTATTCCCCTAAATACATTTCTTTATCTAAATAAAAAAACCAAACAATAAAAGTACACATATTTAGTATCGCCGCGTCCGTAACGACCCGACCTATAAAACTGGCCCACTAGTTAACCCCTTCAGTAAACACCGTAAGAAAAAAAAAAAAAAACGAGGCAAAAAACAACGCTTTATTATCATACCGCCGAACAAAAAGTGGAATAACACGCGATCAAAAAGACAGATATAAATAACCATGATACCGCTGAAAGCGTCATCTTGTCCCGCAAAAAACGAGCCGCCATACAGCATCATCAGCAAAAAAAAAAAAAAGTTATAGTCCTGAGAATAAAGCGATGCAAAAATAATTATTTTTTTTATAAAATAGTTTTTATCGTATAAAAGCGCCAAAACATAAAAAAATGATATAAATGAGGTGTCGCTGTAATCGTACTGACCCGAAGAATAAAACTGCTTTATCAAAACGCGGAACGGTATAAACGCCTCCCCCAAAAGAAATTCATGAATAGCTGGTTTTTGGTCATTCTGCCTCGCAAAAATCGGAATAAAAAGCGATCAAAAAATGTAACGTGCCCGAAAATGTTACCAATAAAAACGTCAACTTGTCCCGCAAAAAACAAGACCTAACATGACTCTGTGGACCAAAATATGGAAAAATTATAGCTCTCAAAATGTGGTAACGCAAAAAATATTTTTTGCAATAAAAAGCGTCTTTCAGTGTGTGACGGCTGCCAATCATAAAAATCCGCTAAAAAACCCGCTATAAAAGTAAATCAAACCCCCCTTCATCACCCCCTTAGTTAGGGAAAAATTAAAAAAATGTATTTATTTCCATTTTTCCATTAGGGTTAGGGTTAGGGCTAGGGTAAGGGTTAGGGTTAGGGCTAGGGTTAGGGCTAGGGTTAGGGTTAGGGCTAGGGTTAGGGCTAGAGTTAGGGCTAGGGCTAGGGTTAGGGCTATGGTTAGGGCTAGGGTTAAGGCTACAGTTAGGGTTGGGGCTAAAGGTAGGGTTAGGGCTATGGTTAGGGCTAGGGTTAGGGCTACAGTTTGGGTTCGGGCTAAAGTTAGGGTTGGGGCTAGGGTTAAGGCTACAGTTAGGGTTGGGGCTAAAGTTACGGTTAGGGTTTAGATTACATTTACAGTTGGGAATAGGGTTGGGATTAGGGTTAGGTGTGTGTCAGGGTTAGAGGAGTGGTTAGGGTTACTGTTGGGATTAGGGTTGGGGGTGTGTTTGGATTAGGGTTTCAGTTATAATTGGGGGGGTTCCACTGTTTAGGCACATCAGGGGCTCTCCAAACGCGACATGGCGTCCGATCTCAATTCCAGCCAATTCTGCGTTGAAAAAGTAAAACAGTGCTCCTTCCCTTCCGAGCTCTCCCGTGTGCCCAAACAGGGGTTTACCCCAACATATGGGGTATCAGCGTACTCAGGACAAATAGGACAACAACTTTTGGGGTCCAATTTCTCCTGTTACCCTTGGGAAAATACAAAACTGGGGGCTAAAATATAATTTTTGTGGGAAAAAAAAAGATTTTTTATTTTCACGGCTCTGCGTTATAAACTGTAGTGAAACACTTGGGGGTTCAAAGTTCTCACAACACATCTAGATAAGTTCCATGGGGGTCTATTTTCCAATATGGGGTCACTTGTGGGGGGTTTCTACTGTTTCGGTATATTAGGGGCTCTGCAAATGCAATGTGACACCTGCAGACCATTCCATCTAAGCCTGCATTCCAAATGGAGCTCCTTCCCTTCCGAGCCCTCCCATGCGCCCAAACAGTGGTTCCCCCCCACATATGGGGTATCAGCGCACTCAGAACAAATTGGACAACAAATTTTGTGGTCCAATTTCTCCTGTTACCCTCGGGAAAATACAAAACTGGGGGCTAAAAAATAATTTTTGTGGGAAAAAATTTTTGTTTTATTTTTACGGCTCTCCATTATAAACTTCTGTGAAGCCCTTGGTGGGTCAAAGTGCTCACCACACATGTAGATAAGTTCCTTAGGGGGTCTACTTTCCAAAATAGTGTCACTTGTGGGGGGTTTCAATGTTTAGGCACATCAGTGGCTCTCCAAACGCAACATGGCGTCCCATCTCAATTCCTGTCAATTTTGCATTGAAAAGTCAAACGGCGCTCCTTCCCTTCCGAGCTCTCCCATCCGCCCAAACAGTGGTTTACCCCCACATATGGGGTATCAGCGTACTCAGGACAAATTGTACAACAACTTTTGGGGTCCAATTTCTTCTCTTACCCTTGGGAAAATAAAAAATTGGGGGCGGAAAGTTAATTTTTGTGAAAAAATATGATTTTTTATTTTTACGGTTCTACATTATAAACTTCTGTGAAGCACTTGGTGGGTCAAAGTGCTCACCACACATCTAGATAAGTTCCTTAAGGGGTCTACTTTCCAAAATGGTGTCACTTGTGGGGGGTTTCAATGTTTAGGCACATCAGGGGCTCTCCAAACGCAACATGGCGTCCCATCTCAATTCCTGTCAATTTTGCATTGAAAAGTCAAACGGCGCTCCTTCCCTTCCGAGCTCTCCCATCCGCCCAAACAGTGGTTTACTCCCACATATGGGGTATCATCGTACTCAGGACAAATTGTATAGCAACTTTTGGGGTCCAATTTCTTCTCTTACCCTTGGGAAAATAAAAAATTGGGGGCGGAAAGTTAATTTTTGTGAAAAAATATGATTTTTTATTTTTACGGTTCTACATTATAAACTTCTGTGAAGCACTTGGTGGGTCAAAGTGCTCACCACACATCTAGATAAGTTCCTTAAGGGGTCTACTTTCCAAAATGGTGTCACTTGTGGGGGGTTTCAATGTTTAGGCACATCAGGGGCTCTCCAAACGAAACATGGCGTCCCATCTCAATTCCAGTCAAGTTTGCATTGAAAAGTCAAATGGCGCTCCTTCGCTTCCGAGCTCTGCCATGCGCCCAAACAGTGGTTTACCCCCACATGTGGGGTATTGTCGTGCTCAGGACAAATTGTACAACAATGTTTGGGGTCTATTTTCTCCTGTTACCCTTGGTAAAATTAAACAAATTGGAGCTGAATTAAATTTTTACATTAAAAAAGTTAAATGTTCATTTTTATTTAAACATTCAAAAAATTCCTGTGAAGCACCAGAAGGGTTAATAAACTTCTTGAATATGGTTTTGAGCACCGTGAGGGGTGTAGTTTTTAGAATGGTGTCACACTTGGGTATTTTCTATCATATAGACCCCTCAAAATGACTTCAAATGAGATGTGGTCCCTAAAATAAAATGATGTTGTAGAAATGAGAAATTGCTGGTCAACTTTTAACCCTTATAACTCCCTAACAAAAAAAAATTTTGTTTCCAAAATTGTGCTGATGTAAAGTAGACATGTGGGAAATGTTACTTATTAAGTATTTTGTGTGACATATCTCTGTGATTTAATTGCATAAAAATTCAAATTTGGAAAATTGCGAAATTTTCAAAATTTTCGCCATATTTCCATTTTTTTCACAAATAATCGCAGGTAATATCAAAGAAATTTTACCACTGTCATGAAGTACAATATGTCACGAGAAAATAATGTCAGAATCACTGGGATCCGTTGAAGCGTTCCAGAGTTATAACCTCACAAAGGGACAGTGGTCAGAATTGTAAAAATTGGCCCGGTCATTAACGTGCAAACCACCCTTGGGGGTAAAGGGGTTAAAGTCCATGCCAGAAAAAAAAATTTTTTGGGGGGAGACCAGTGTAATTAATATATATGTTTAGCTCCTGTTTCATACTCTAAATGTCAGAAAAAATAAATTTGTAGAATACTGTCACAATGTGACACGACCCAATGAGGGGGGTCGGTCAGTGGAAAGCACAACACACACACAAGGGGATGGAAATGGAGAGAGGAAGGTCCAACTGATAGGGAAATGGGAATGGTCACCACTTGAGCTCAAACCTGAGTCTGTCCCTGCACTCCCCTAATGCCTTAAGTGGGTCATTCTCCCCCCCCCCACCATCAGGAACCTCGTTCCTCGCTGTCACCTAGCACTGCTCTGGCTAGTGCACTGGCCAGCAAGGGGCGTTAGCCTCACCACTGCAGACAGTTACACACAGAGGACAGTGACAAACATGAAAGGGATGAGAAGAAAACACCTCACTTAGCTCTCAGACTCTGCTGTCAAGCTCCACACTGCAGATGACACAGAAGCCAGACTCCAAACGCCAGAGATAGCAGACACCAGAGAGCTGCCACTGCAAGGCTGGTCTCCATAGAGAAAATCTATCACCAACAGTCAGCCATTGCATCACGTGACCATTTAAAGGATGGTGGGAGTGGTCACCACCCGCATCAGCTGAGCTACCAACTCTGCAGTTGCAACATATTGCCAGCAGGGGAAACTGACATTAACCCCTGCTGGTCCTGAAAGGAAAAAACCTACATTTAAAACATAATGGAACCACAGCTGCCATGAATCCAAAAATGGATCATGACAAATAAACATTAATGGATATATTTCTATTAAGGGTATGAATCTTGACTAACTGAGTAATTGCAGAGTGGAAAAGTCTTGTCTCAGGTATATCGCACCGTACTGGAATAGGAACTTACTAAATTGCTCTGTTTGTTCAGACAAGGTATCATGATTTAGGGCACTGCAAAACTCGAAAAGCATAGATGCCGATGTAAGTAGTAGTAGTAGTGCTATTTTAACATGAAGTATTCATTGTATATCCTCTGTGCCATATTTTTGTAAGTAAAGAAAGATTGTTTGGTTTCTTTGAGCTGAATTTAACTCCTTTCGTTTGCATACTACTGGCCTTGGCAAAGCCATCATCCGAGCATCTTACAGAATAGGAATCAGTAAAGATGAGCTGGAATACCTCTACTTCTATATTGCTAGATATCCCAGGTAAACTATCTTAATAGTTACAGGTGCATTCGCTTTCCCTTGGTTGTTATGTCAATGATCGCATCATTGAGGGGGCTAATAGGCTCTAAAATAAATGGCACAGCTAAATTGTGGCGTGCAATGCCAGTGATTGACACGAGGTTTACAGCAGCGATCAGTGACAGCACTGATCACTGCTGTGTAAGGCAGAAGTCAGCTAACTAATATAGGAAGCATCTGCCCTGTGTAAGGCAGGTTCAACTCCTTAGTGGGGATAAATGGATTTGTGGATTTTCGGGTTCTGGTAACCTATCCGACCTTTATTTCAATGTTTGGTTCTGGTACCAGAACTTTACCCAAACTTCAACCAGAACCTGAAAACCATTAAAAACAATGAGGACCCAAACTTTTGAGCAGGAAAATTGTCTATTTCTCTTTGACTTTCTCTCTCTTTCTCTATGCAATCGACTTTCTCCGCCCTGAACTTCGAACATTGCAACGGACTTCAGGGAGAAGTCTGTGTTCGGCGTTTAGCACTGGATACTAACTGTCCGGTATGAACCCTGAAGTTTTACGTTCGGGTTTTCTGAGCTTTACTCCTGAGCTTTCTCTAAACACCCTGACATGCTTGATGTGACGCATAAATTGTAAAAGAGAACAACCCATAAACAATACTTATCACATATCCATAAGATAAATGTGATAAGTATGTGATAATGATTGTTGAGGTGCTTTTTGCTGATTTCACAGATCTTAAAAACAGGGGAACCAAAGGGTCAAGTTAGATTGAAGCATTAGTGAGCTTGTGGACCACCACTCCATTTACTGGCTTTCACTTCCATTGAAAAAGCCTTTGTTGAGTAGAGTTGAAATATTGCAGTAATTAATTAAGGACTTCACATTTTTTTTATTAGATTTAGGATTGTTGATGCAATTATTTTTTTTATATGTTCTAATAAAGGATGCTGATCTAGTGACAGATAAATGTGTGTATGTGTTTAACTATGCATGAGGCTTATCGTTTTATGGCTACTGAGAGCCCCACATGTCTAGCTTTCAAATTATACAAGCTTCTGACAATATCTCTATATGCTCAACAGCTGGTTACACAGACACAGTCCTAGAAAATAAATACTTAGGGTGTGTTAGATCCAGTTAGCTTCAGCTAGGGCCAGGTTTCAGTGTTCAGAAACATTTTGGCTGGAGACACACTAGTGATTTTAAAATCGGTCCGATTTTGATGCAGGAGAATCGGACAAGTGCAATGCAAGTGTCATGCAAGTGTCATTTGTTGTTTTTTTGCGAGTACAATCCGATTTTTCACACCTGGCATCCGATTTACATCTGAATGCAGTGCGATTGCTATTTATGTCATTTACACATCATTTTCAAATGAAATATTCTTCAAAACACAGATAGATAGATAGATAGATAGATAGATAGATAGATAGATAGATAGATAGATAGATAGATAGATAGATAGATGTGGCAATTCATATGCGGGTACAGTAAAATCACACTGACAGGTTAGAATAGAATAGTTATATACACATAGAATTCATATATATATATATATATATATATATATATATATATATATATATATATATATATATATATATATATATATATATATACATACAGTCATGGCCAAAAGTATTGACACCCCTGCAATTCTGTCAGATAATACTCAGTTTCTTCCTGAAAATGATTGCAATCACAAATTATTTGGTATTATTATCTTCATTTAATTTGTCTTAAATGCAAAAATACAAAAGAGAATGAAGCAAAAAGCAAAACATTGATCATTTCACACAAAAATCCAAAAATGGGCCAGACAAAAGTATTGGCACCCTCAGCCTACCCGCGACCAACCGCTTCCAGTAACCATCAATGAGTTTCTTACAATGCTCTGCTGGAATTTTAGACCATTCTTCTTTGGCAAACTGCTCCAGGTCCCTGATATTTGAAGGGTGCCTTCTCCAAACTGCCATTTTTAGATCTCTCCACAGGTGTTCTATGGGATTCAGGTCTGGACTCATTGCTGGCCACCTTAGAAGTCTCCAGTGCTTTCTCTCAAACCTTTTTCTAGTGCTTTTTGAAGTGTGTTTTGGGTCATTGTCCTACTGGAAGACCCATGACCTCTGAGGGAGACCCAGCTTTCTTACACTGGGCCCTACATTATGCTGCAAAATTTGTTGGTAGTCTTCAGACTTCATAATGCCATGCACACGGTCAAGCAGTCCAGTGCCAGAGGCAGCAAAGCAACCCCAAAACATCAGGGAACCTCCGCCATGTTTGACTGTAGGGACCGTGTTCTTTTCTTTGAATGCCTCTTTTTTTCTCCTGTAAACTCTATGTTGATGCCTTTGCCCAAAAAGCTCTACTTTTGTCTCATCTGACCAGAGAACATTCTTCCAAAACGTTTTAGGCTTTTTTAGGTAAGTTTTGGCAAACTCCAGCCTGGCTTTTTTATGTCTCGGGGTAAGAAGTGGGGTCTTCCTGGGTCTCCTACCATACAGTCCCTTTTCATTGAGATGCCGACGGATAGTACGGGTTGACACATTGTACCCTCGGACTGCAGGGCAGCTTGAACTTGTTTGGATGTTAGTCAAAGTTCTTTATCCAACATCCGCACAATCTTGCATTGAAATCTCTTGTCAATTTTTATTTTCCGTCCACATCTAGGGAGGTTAGCCACAGTGCCATGGGCTTTAAACTTCTTGATGACACTGCGCATGGTAGACACAGGAACATTCAGGTCTTTGGAGATGGACTTGTAGCCTTGAGATTGCTCATGCTTCCTCACAATTTGGTTTCTCAAGTCCTCAGACAGTTCTTTGGTCTTCTTTCTTTTCTCCAGCTCAATGTGGTACACACAAGGACACAGGACAGAGGTTGAGTCAACTTTAATCCATGTCAACTGGCTGCAAGTGTGATTTAGTTATTGCCAACACCTGTTAGGTGTCACAGGTAAGTTACAGGTGCTGTTATTTACACAAATTAGAGAAGCATCACATGATTTTTCGAACAGTGCCAATACTTTTGTCCACCCCCTTTTTTATGTTTGGTGTGGAATTATATCCAATTTGGCTTTAGGACAATTCTTTTTGTGTTTTTTCATTTAAGACAAATTAAATGAAGATAATAATACCAAATAATTTGTGTTTGCAATCATTTTCAGGAAGAAAATGAGTATTATCTGACAGAATTGCAGGGGTGTCAATACTTTTGGCCATGACTGTATATATATACATACATCTATATACAGTGGGGCAAAAAAGTATTTAGTCAGTCAGCAATAGTGCAAGTTCCACCACTTAAAAAGATGAGAGGCGTCTGTAATTTACATCATAGGTAGACCTCAACTATGGGAGACAAACTGAGAAAAAAAAATCCAGAAAATCACATTGTCTGTTTTTTTAACATTTTATTTGCATATTATGGTGGAAAATAAGTATTTGGTCAGAAACAAAATTTCATCTCAATACTATGTAATATATCCTTTGTTGGCAATGACAGAGGTCAAACGTTTTCTGTAAGTCTTCACAAGGTTGCCACACACTGTTGTTGGTATGTTGGCCCATTCCTCCATGCAGATCTCCTCTAGAGCAGTGATGTTTTTGGCTTTTCGCTTGGCAACACGGACTTTCAACTCCCTCCAAAGGTTTTCTATAGGGTTGAGATCTGGAGACTGGCTAGGCCACTCCAGGACCTTGAAATGCTTCTTACGAAGCCACTCCTTCGTTGCCCTGGCGGTGTGCTTTGGATCATTGTCACGTTGAAAGACCCAGCCACGTTTCATCTTCAATGCCCTTGCTGATGGAAGGAGGTTTGCACTCAAAATCTCACGATACATGGCCCCATTCATTCTTTCATGTACCCGGATCAGTCGTCCTGGCCCCTTTGCAGAGAAACAGCCCCAAAGCATGATGTTTCCACCACCATGCTTTACAGTAGGTATGGTGTTTGATGGATGCAACTCAGTATTCTTTTTCCTCCAAACACGACAAGTTGTGTTTCTACCAAACAGTTCCAGTTTGGTTTCATCAGACCATAGGACATTCTCCCAAAACTCCTCTGGATCATCCAAATGCTCTCTAGCAAACTTCAGACGGGCCCGGACATGTACTGGCTTAAGCAGTGGGACACGTCTGGCACTGCAGGATCTGAATCCATAGTGGCGTAGTGTGTTACTTATGGTAGGCCTTGTTACATTGGTCCCAGCTCTCTGCAGTTCATTCACTAGGTCCCCCCGCGTGGTTCTGGGATTTTTGCTCACCGTTCTTGTGATCATTCTGACCCCACGGGGTGGGATTTTGAGTGGAGCCCCAGATCGAGGGAGATTATCAGTGGTCTTGTATGTCTTCCATTTTCTAATTATTGCTCCCACTGTTGATTTCTTCACTCCAAGCTGGTTGGCTATTGCAGATTCAGTCTTCCCAGCCTGGTGCAGGGCTACAATTTTGCTTCTGGTGTCCTTTGACAGCTCTTTGGTCTTCACCATAGTGGAGTTTGGAGTCAGACTGTTTGAGGGTGTGCACAGGTGTCTTTTTATACTGATAACAAGTTTAAACAGGTGCCATTACTACAGGTAATGAGTGGAGGAAAGAGGAGACTCTTAAAGAAGAAGTTACAGGTCTGTGAGAGCCAGAAATCTTGATTGTTTGTTTCTGACCAAATACTTATTTTCCACCATAATATGCAAATAAAATGTTAAAAAAACAGACAATGTGATTTTCTGGATTTTTTTTTCTCAGTTTGTCTCCCATAGTTGAGGTCTACCTATGATGTAAATTACAGACGCCTCTCATCTTTTTAAGTGGTGGAACTTGCACTATTGCTGACTGACTAAATACTTTTTTGCCCCACTGTATATATATATATATATATATATATATATATATATATATATATATACACACACATGTCAGTAACAAACACACACATATACAGTACAGACCAAAAGTTTGGACACATCTTCTCATTTAAAGATTTTTATGTATTTTCATAACTATGAAAATTGTACATTCACACTGAAGGCATCAAAACTATGAATTAGCACATGTGGAATTATATACTTAACATAAAAGTGTGAAACAACTGAAAATATGTCTTATATTCTAGGTTCTTCAAAGTAGCCACCTTTTGCTTTGAGGACTGCTTTGCACACCCTTGGCATTCTCTTGATGAGCATCAGGACGTAGTCTCCGGAAATGGTCTTCCAACAATTTTGAAGGAGTTTCCCAGAGATGCTTACACTTGTTGGCTCTTTTGCCTTCACTCTGCGGTCCAGCTCACCTCAAACCATCTCGATTAGGTTAAGGTCTGGCGTAGCACCCCATCACTCTCCTTCTTCATCAAATAGCCCTTACACAGCCTGGAGGTGTGTTTGGGGTCATTGTCCTGTGGAAAAATAAATAATGGTCCGACTAAACGCAAACCGGATGGAATAGCATGCCACTGCAAGATGTTGTGGTAGCCATGCTGGTTCAGTATGCCTTCAATTTTGAATAAATCCCCAACAGTGTCACCAGCAAAGCACCCCCACACCATCACACCTCCTCCTCCATGCTTCACGATGGGAACCAGGCATGTAGAGTCCATCCGTTCACCTTTTGTGCGTCACACAAAGACAAGGTGGTTGGATCAAAGATCTCAAATTTGGACTCATCAGACCAAAGCACAGATTTCCACTGGTCTAATGTCCATTCCTTGTGTTCTTTAGCCCAAACAAGTCTCATCTGCTTGATGCCTGTCCTTATCAGTGGTTTCCTAGCAGCTATTTTACCATGAAGGCCTGCTGCACAAAGTCTCCTCAAAACAGTTGTTGCAGAGATGTGTCTGCTGCTAGAACTCTGTGTGGTATTGACCTGTTTTCTAATCTGAGCTGCTGTTAACCTGCGAATTCTGAGGCTGGTGACTCGGATAAACTTATCCTCAGAAGCAGAGATCTTCTTTTCCTGGGGCGGTCCTCATGTGAGCCAGTTTCTTTGTAGCACTTGATGGTTTTTGCAATTGCACTTGGGGACACTTTCAAAGTTTTCCTAATTTTTCGAACTGACTGACCTTCATTTCTTAAAGTAATGATGGCCACTCGATTTTCTTTACTTAGCTGCTTTTTTCTTGCCATAATACAAATTCTAACAGTCTATTCAGTAGGACAGCTGTGTATCCACCAGACTTCTGCACAACACAACTGATGGTCCCAACCCCATTTATAAGGCAAGAAATGTTAGGACTGGCGGAACGCACCAAAACAGATGGTATAGATGCGTTCGCAGTCCGGGGTCCACCGTGCAGGTGAAAACCTGCTGCTAGCAATTAGCAGACTATATGGCGGTACACTAAAGTATACACGCGTGGGTTAACCTCACCCAGCGTGAAGAAAGCGATCCTGTTAAGTCACAGGACCGCGGTACCGCACATAGAGCGCGAGCAAGCAGTCAGCGAACTTAACCCCAAAAGGGATTGTAGTCCGATTAGACCCTTGCTGGCACAACACTGCAACTGGGTGTGCAAAGAACCTTATCTGCAATATAAGAGCACAAGAGTGCGTGCGATGCCGCACTGACGGACGCGACTAACCACCCAGGCTTGGGTATGGAAAGCGCAAGGCAAGCGCACGGCGCCGTACTGGCGGTCACAGCAACTGGACGCTATAATGTGTGACTAGTGCTGTAGGATAAGTCGGGCGCTAGGTAGCAGCCATACACCTTCCGCGAACAGTCATTCAATAGGGTAGGGGTATCCAAGGACGACTTGCACTCACAACATACACACATTAGCAATTGTAAGACAATACTAGCGCATGGCCGTGCGGTCATGCGCAGTTTATATAGCTGCAGCACAGGAAGTGGCCACAGCACCTTTGCCCTTCCAAGACCTGCCAAGAGGACCAATGGAATGTGCTGCAGAGCCTGAACACATGACCCTCGATCTCCAACGGGAGATCTTACCCTGGGCATGCTCAGTACGTGCAGACAAGGACTTAGTCCCAGAGAAGTCCGCTCGCTGCTGACCAGCACTGACTTTAATGGCAGAGACTGGAGAAGCAGCAGTAACTCTCAGAACAGAGTGAGAATGAGCAAGACGCTGGGACCGACGTCTTTGCTGAGCAGACTCCACTGCGGCTGGACAAGAATGGGAGACCGCAACGAAGGTGGCTCGAAATTCCCCCTGTGCAGAAGCGTGAACTCGACCCCTAACATTACCCCCCCTCCTAGGGCCCCCCCCTCCTTGGGCCTCGCTACGTTCGAAGGCAGCAATGAGCTGCGGAGCCCGAATGTGCTCAGCAGGCTCCCAGGACCTATCCTCAGGGCCGTAACCCTTCCAGTCCACCAAAAAAAATTTTTTGCCACGCACCACCTTGCACCCCAAGATAGCGTTCACCTCGAAATCGTCCGTAGATGAACCCGATGTCCCGGCAGATGACTCAGAAAACCGGGACATGTATACGGGCTTAAGGAGGGACACATGAAAGGTGTCGTTGATACCAAGGCGTGGAGGAAGGGCCAGACGGTAGACCACAGGATTAACCTGTTCAAGGACCTTGAAGGGACCCAAGTAGCGAAGAGCAAATTTAGTGGACTCAACTCGCAGCCTGATGTTACGGGCGGAGAGCCACACCAAGTCGCCAGGAGCAAAGGTCGGGGCGGGGCGCCGATGAGCATCGGCGGAGGACCTCATTCTCTCCTTAGAGGCCCGAATGGCATCCTGAGTGCGGTCCCAAATATCCCGTGCCTCCACAGCCCAGTCTGCCACCCTGGAGTCTGCGGAAGACACGGGCATAGGCACAGGTACCCGTGGATGCTGACCATAGTTGAGGAGGAATGGGGTTTGTCCAGTGGAGTCGGCTACGGCGTTGTTCAGCGCAAACTCTGCCCATGATAGCAAGGATGCCCAGTCATCCTGCCTGGCTGAAACAAAATGTCGCAGGTATGTGACCAAGGTCTGGTTGGCCCTCTCTACCAACCCATTCGTCTCGGGATGATAAGCAGAAAAGAGATTCAACTCAATACTGAGAAGACGACACAGCTCTCTCCAGAACCGAGACGCAAACTGGGGACCCCGGTCACTGACAATTTTGTCAGGCATACCATGTAGGCGGAAGATGTGCTTAATGAACAACGCAGCCAAGGCCCGTGCAGAAGGTAACCGTGGTAGCGGCACCAAATGCACCATTTTTGAGAAATGATCGGTGATGACCCAAATGATGGTACAGCCGCGAGACTTGGGCAAACCCACGACAAAGTCCATCCCGACCATCTCCCAGGGTCTATCTGCCACCGGCAAGGGATAGAGCAACCCAGCTGGCCTTTGACGCAGAGATTTACTTTTGGCGCAGGAGACACACGCCAGAATATAATCCCTGACATCCCGGACCATATGCGGCCACCAGTACGTCCTCGCCAGTAGCTCAGATGTCCTCTTTGTCCCAAAGTGTCCACCCACTCTGGACGAATGAGCCCAAGAGAGAACCTCCGGTCGCAAATTAATGGGCACAAAAGTCTTGCCCGGAGGCACAGACTCAAGCGAAACCGGCGCTACGGTTCTCAGGCTCTCAGAAGGAACAATAAGCCGAGGCTCCTCTTCCTCCTCTTCAGTTGACATAAGTGAGCGAGAGAGAGCATCAGCACGAATATTCTTCTCCCCGGCGAGAAAATGAAGAGAAAAGTGGAACCGGGAAAAGAACAAGGACCATCTGGCTTGGCGAGAATTTAGCCGCTGGGCTGTTTGTAAGTAGACCAAATTTTTGTGGTCAGTGTAAACTTGGAAGGGAAACCGCGCACCTTCCAGAAGATGTCTCCACTCTGAAAAGGCCAACTTCATTGCTAGCAGCTCCCTATCCCCGATGGAGTAGTTTCTCTCCGCTGGCGAGAAGGTCTTAGAGAAGAAGAAGCATGGATGCTTCCGACCTTGAGCATCCTTCTGATAGAGGACTGCTCCAGCACCAACGGACGAGGCATCCACCTCCATTAGGAATGGCTTATCCACATCGGGACGATGTAAGATGGGAGCGCTAGCAAAGTGGGACTTAATAGAAGTGAAGGCCTTGGAGACCTCTTCCGACCACAATTTAGGATTCGCTCCCTTCTTGGTGAGGGCTACCAAAGGAGCTACCAGAGTTGAGAAGTGGGGAATGAACTGGCGGTAATAGTTAATGAACCCCATAAAGCGCTGCACCGCTTTAAGAGAATGGGGCTCTTGCCAGTCCATCACAGCCTGTAGTTTGGCAGGATCCATAGCCAATCCCTGGGCGGAGATGATATAGCCCAGGAACGGCAAAGACTCCTGCTCAAACATACACTTCTCCAACTCAGCGTAAAGAGAGTTTGCCCGTAGGAGGTCGAAGACTCTGCCAACATCTCTCCGGTGGGAGTCAATATCTGGAGAAAAGATGAGAATATCATCCAGATAGACTACAACTGAGGTGGAAAGCATATCCCGGAAGATGTCGTTGACAAAGTCTTGAAAAACGGCTGGGGCATTACAGAGCCCGAAGGGCATCACCAGATACTCATAGTGCCCATCTCTGGTGTTAAACGCCGTTTTCCATTCGTCCCCCTCACGGATGCGAATCAGGTTGTAAGCACCCCGCAGATCTAATTTAGTAAACACTCTAGCTCCCCGAAGCCTATCGAAGAGCTCGGATATCAAGGGCAAAGGATACTTGTTCTTAACGGTGATAGCGTTAAGACCCCTGTAGTCTATGCATGGACGTAGTTCCCCATTCTACTTCTGCACGAAGAAGAACCCTGCCCCAGCAGGTGACACTGACTTCCTGATAAACCCTCTTGCCAGATTCTCTTGAATGTACTGAGACATGGCCTCCGTCTCCGGGAGAGATAATGGATAAACTCGACCCCGGGGAGGCTCCGCACCAGGCAAGAGATCGATAGGACAGTCATAGGGGCGATGGGGCGGAAGGGTCTCCGCCGCCTTTTTGGAGAACACGTCTGCGTAAGACCAATATTGCTTGGGGAGAGAGGATAGATCTGCGGGTACCTCAGTAGTAGCAACCTGAACGCACTCTCGGTGACACCTACCCCCACATGATTCACCCCATCCCAGAATTCTGCCAGAGGACCACTCGATGTGAGGAGAGTGGTACCGTAGCCAAGGTATCCCCAACAGGACCTCATCAATACCCTCAGGAATGATGAGCAGAGAAATAATCTCCTGATGGGATGGCGACATGGACAGAGTAACAGGGATAGTCTGATGTGTTATCTCTGCGGGGAGTGTCGACCCATTCACCACTCGTACCGTTACTGGTTGAGATAGCATAACCAGGGGTATTGCGAGACGTTGGGCGAAGGCAGAAGACATAAAATTGCCCTCCGCCCCAGAATCCACGCAGAGGTCTACCGAGTGGGAGGATGAGCCAAAGGTAATTGTCCCCTTAAATGACAATTTGGAGGCAAACGTCGCAGTGTCTAGTGCACCTCCACCTACTACCAGTAGACGCTGACATTTCCTCGACCGCTGATGACATCTGGTGGCAAGATGTCCTGACTGTTGGCATACATGGCAACCCTGGAGTGCACGAGCGGTCTGGGACTTAGATCTCGCTCGTGACACCACCTTAGGTTCCTGGAACTCAGGAGCCTGGACTGGAGATTCCAAAGGTTTGGCGAAGGTGGGAGCCAGCCGAAACCTCTGCCTACACTGGGTTCGCTCTAACCTCCGCTCGTGAAAACGGAGGTCAATGCGAGTAGCTACTGTTATTAACTCTTCCAGTGTGGCGGGAATCTCTCTAGTGGCCAGAGCATCCTTAACGTGGTCAGCCAGCCCCCTCCAAAATATAGGGATAAGGGCTTTATCCGACCACTCCAGCTCAGATGCTAGAGTGCGGAAATGGACGGCAAAAAGGCTGACCAAGGACGAGCCCTGAGTCCACTGCAACGCCCTGTCCGACAATAAGGAAATTATAAAGCCCACCTTAGCCCGCTCTGTAGGGAAACGAGAGGCCAGAAGCTCGAGATGTATTGAGCACTGACTCACGAAACCCCTACAGGACTTACTGTCACCAGAAAATTTCTCTGGTAGCGGGAGGCGAGATAGCGTCGGTACAGGGGCGGCAGTGGACAAGGTAGCTGCAGCCACACTTGCAGCCTGAACAGCGACAGCAGTAACATCCACAGCTGAGGTTGAACGCTCAAGAGCCGCCAACCTTCCCTCCAGCTGCTGGATGTACCGCTGTAAACGCTGGTCGTCCGCCATTTTACTAGCCAGACCCTGGCGCTAGTATTCTGTTAGGACTGGCGGAACACACCAAAACAGATGGTATAGATGCGTTCGCAGTCCGGGGTCCACCGTGCAGGTGAAAACCTGCTGCTAGCAATTAGCAGACTATATGGCGGTACACTAAAGTATACACGCGTGGGTTAACCTCACCCAGCGTGAAGAAAGCGATCCTGTTAAGTCACAGGACCGCGGTACCGCACATAGAGCGTGAGCAAGCAGTCAGCGAACTTAACCCCAAAAGGGATTGTAGTCCGATTAGACCCTTGCTGGCACAACACCGCAACTGGGTGTGCAAAGAACCTTATCTGCAATATAAGAGCACAAGAGTGCGTGCGATGCCGCACTGACGGACGCCACTAACCACCCAGGCTTGGGTATGGAAAGCGCAAGGCAAGCGCACGGCGCCGTACTGGCGGTCACAGTAACTGGACGCTATAATGTGTGACTAGTGCTGTAGGATAAGTCGGGCGCTAGGTAGCAGCCATACACCTTCCGCGAACAGTCATTCAATAGGGTAGGGGTATCCAAGGATGACTTGCACTCACAACATACACACATTAGCAATTGTAAGACAATACTAGCGCATGGCCGTGCGGTCATGCGCAGTTTATATAGCTGCAGCACAGGAAGTGGCCACAGCACCTTTGCCCTTCCAAGACCTGCCAAGAGGACCAATGGAATGTGCTGCAGAGCCTGAGCACATGACCCTCGATCTCCAACGGGAGATCTTACCCTGGGCATGCTCAGTACGTGCAGACAAGGACTTAGTCCCAGAGAAGTCCGCTCGCTGCTGACCAGCACTGACTTTAATGGCAGAGACTGGAGAAGCAGCAGTAACTCTCAGAACAGAGTGAGAATGAGCAAGACGCTGGGACCGACGTCTTTGCTGAGCAGACTCCACTGCGGCTGTACAAGAATGGGAGACTGCAGCGAAGGTGGCTCGAGATTCCCCCTGTGCAGAAGCGGGAACTCGACCCCTAACAAGAAATCCCACTTATTAAACCTGACAGGGCACACCTGTGAAGTGAAAACCATTCCCGGTGACTACCTCTTGAAGTTCATCCAGAGAATGCCAAGAGTGTGCAAAGCAGTCATCAAAGCAAAAGGTGGCTACTTTGAAGAACCTAGAATATAAGACATAATTTCAGTTGTTTCACACTTTTTTGTTAAGTATATAATTCCACATGTGTTAGTTCATAGTTTTGATGCCTTCAGTGTGAATTTACAATTTTCATAGTCATGAAAATACAGAAAAATCTTTAAATGAGAAGGTGTGTCCAAACTTTTGGTCTGTACTGTATATGTATTTATATTGAACTGAAAGATTGAATAAAAGCCGGTAATTCATCTGCCGGCTTCTGTAAAATCACTGCAGCAGCTGACAGGATAGAAGAGATGGATTACATACAGTAAATACATATAGAATAGGTAGATATATAGATGTCAGTGACAAATACAATTGGTACAGTGTGTGTGCAAATTAGTGGACATGTATTTAATAATAAACGATTATTTAGTGGCAAAAAATTGCAAGGGCCACCGTGCAATTTCCAAAACCAGCAGAGGAAAAGCCAGCGACTGGGGACAGATGATTATAGACTGGGAAGGGGGTAATTCCCATGGACCTTCCCAAGCTATTATTATCAGCTCACAGCTGTATGCTTAGCCTTTACTGGCTATTAAAGGGACTCTGTCACCCCAAAAATCGTATCTGAGCCTAGCCCACCGGCATCAGGGGCTTATTTACAGCCTTCTATAATGCTGTAGATAAGCCCCAGATGTAACTTGAAAGGTGAGAAATAAAGGTTAGATTATACTCACACAGGGGCGGTGCTGGTGTGGTCTGGTCCGATGGGCGTCGCGACCTGGGTCCAGCTCCTCCTATCTTCATTCGATGACGTCCTCTTCTTGTATTCTAGCAGCAGCTCCAGCGCAGGCGTACTTTATCTGCCCTGTTTAGGGCAGAGCAAAGTACTGCAGTGCGCTGGCGCCGGGAAAGGTCAGAGAGCCCCAGAGCATGCGCACTGCAGTACTTTGCTCTGCCCTCAACTGGGCAGACAAAGTACGCCTTTGTCAGAGCCGCTGCAAGTAGACAAGAAGAGGACGTCATCGAATGAAGATACGAGGTGCTGGACCCGGATCGCGACGCCCATCGGACCGGACCGTACTGGGACCGCCCCTGCGTGAGTATAATCTAACCTTTATTTCTCATCTTTCAAGTTACATCGGGGGCTTATCTACAGCATTATAGAATCACGGTGATTCCCAAAGCAGCACCAGACAAGCCCACAATGGGATTTCAGTATTTATCAACTTTACACTACTCTATCCTTCCTTGAATCTCTATTATAAGGTTTAATAAAGAGCAGGGACATGATCAAAACATTACCTTATGGAATTGTTTGCATTTCTCTACTGCGGTGAAGCAATTTTCTTTATTTGGTGATTGAAATAAATCCTTTTTTTGCAAATTATATGAGACTCTGAGTGCGACTGTTTATTCTCTGGACACGGTGAGAAGTGGCATCAAATGATCTAGAGAACAAATAATAATATAATAATAATATATAATTGTGCAGTCTTGGTGCATGGAACAGGGCCTGGGACAGGGCTTGGACCAGCATTTCTAGCTAAAACATTGATCAGTAACAGGTGGATGAGTGACAGCTGTAGGCCTGGTACTATGAGAGCCCAGCCAAATTCAGGCAACTCACATGAAGGAGACCCACCCTGGAGTCCAAATATTTCCAAAAATTAGGGGCAAACACCAGGAAAAGTGACATTATCTCACCCAAAGTAGAAATTTGATAATAGCACAGCAGTGGTCAACTATGGGCCATGCATGAGGTATCAGGGTCTGGGACAGCATTTGCAGCTTTGAATTTAAGTTTAAATTAAGATGAGGTGGATGAGGGACCGATAGAGGTCTGCTGTGCTGGGAGCCATGATACCTCATGCAACAGCTCAAACTGCTTTTCTGCTCAGCCACATTCAGGTGTCACAAACATCAGTTTCATAGACTACTATTGATATAAAAATTTATTAATAGTGAGACAGGTAGGTGACTGATCAATTGACCCACAGTAGAAATTTTGGAATGGCACAGCAGCAGTCAGCCATGGGCCATACATGAAGTATCAGGGCCTGAGCCAGCATTTATAGCTCTGAATTTAAGTTTTAATTAAGATGAGGTGGGTGATGGGCCATTGTTAGCCCTGATACCTCATGTAGCAGCTCAAACTGGATTTTTGCTCAGCTACACTTAGGTGACACAAATATTCGCTTGGTAGACCACCTATGTTAGAAAAATGTAAGGATAGTAACAAAAGTAGTTGACTTAAAGTAAGAACAGGCCTGCCGGTCTGGGAGCCCTACTGCTACAGGCAACACACATGAAGGAGACCCAACTTGGAATCTCCACATTTCAAAAAATTATTGGCACACACCACTAAAGTGGCATCAATTTCCCTTGAGTAGAAATAGTATAATTGTGCAGCAATTTAACAAATTCTGTAACTTGATGGGCTTCCCGACTCCATTTATTTGGCAGCCTCACAGTGGTATTATTATTATTTCTTGTTGTAGTGACAATTATTCCATGGCGATTTGAAAAGAGATATACAAAATAAAAACAAGTACAATAATCTTAAATAGTACAATATACCGACTGATACAGGAAGAGTGAGGACCCTGCCTGTGAGGGTTCACAGTCTACAATGGATAGGTGAGGATACAGTAGGTAAGGTTAGATCATGCAGCGATATGGTGGAAAGATGGTTACTGTAGGTTTTTGGGATATCAGACATGGTGTCTCTTCAGGTACTTTTTGAAGGTTTCTGTGATAGGAGAGAGTCTGATATGTTGTATTAGAGAGTTCCAGAGTATAGGGAATGCACAGGTGAAATCTTATATGGAATTGTGGGAAGAGGAGTTCTTATGCGGATCAGAGTTTGCGTGCATGTAAGTACCGGGAGGCTAGGTCACAGATGTGCAACGAGACAGGTTTTGGATGGCTTTTTATGCCATGGTTAGGGTTTTGAACTGGAGTTTCTAGGTAATTGGGAGCCAGTGAAGGAACTGACAGAGTAGTGGCCGAGAAATAGGGGAGGGATAGGTGGATTCATTGGGCAGCAGTTTATTAT
The DNA here is from genome assembly GCF_032444005.1 of Ranitomeya imitator. Classification (NCBI taxonomy): domain Eukaryota; kingdom Metazoa; phylum Chordata; class Amphibia; order Anura; family Dendrobatidae; genus Ranitomeya; species Ranitomeya imitator. The sequence goes on from NC_091286.1 coordinate 593,720,234, forward strand.
GGATTGGAGGGGTGCAAGACAGTTAAAAAGGAGGCCACAAAGCAGGAGGTTGCAGTAGTCGAGGTGGGAGATGATGAGTGCATGGACTGGGGGTTTTGCAGATTCTTATTAAGGAATGTTCAGATCTGGGAGATAATTTTGAGCTGTAGATGACAGGAAGTGGAAAGGGAATGAATATGTGTTTTGAAGGAGAGCTCAAAGTTCAGGGTTACCTCGAGGCAGCGAGCTTGCAGGATGCCCTCATCTATGCCTTGCAGATGAGGGTCAGAAAAAGCATTTGCTCCAGTTGATGGCAAGTGTTGCATCAAGTGGCCTCTCCTCCTTTTCCTCCACCCTAGCATCACACACAGTACAGTTCGCAGAGGTGGCACCCCCTTGTTTAGGCCCGCTTCACAACTCTCCCATGTCCAAACTGATTGTGGGAAACCACAGATGGGCAAGTCTGCAGAGCTGTTTACACATTCTATTCCATGGGCATCAGAGGTCTGCTCCAAAGATTCACAGACTCTACAGGAGGAAAGCTTCTCCACCAATGCAAAAAAATTTTTTCAGTGGAATACAAGGCCGGACGAGATAGGGTCAAAGCAGAATCCAGACCCTCATCACCAGATGTTAAACCCCACGGAGGAGGTGATCCTGATGAGAGTCAGACTGATGAGCTGCACGTCGACTATAATGTTCTGTCAGAGAAAGAAGAGAAGGTTGACTCTCAGGGCAAGGAGTGGACAAACAGAGAGGATGATAATGAGGTTGTAGATCCCACTCAGTTTGAATCCAGAGGAATGCAGCTGAGTAGCTCAGCAAAGGAGGCGGAGAAGGAGGAAGATACAGACAGATTGATGCATCTTTGACAAGCATTGCATCCTCATTCACAACTCTGGCTGTGACTAGCAGTGGTCACGGGTCAGTAGTTCACATGGACAGCAAAGATTGCCTTGCCTGGAACTTTTTGAGACCAAAAACGATGACCCAACTCATGTTATCAGCCAATTCTGTAGAAAAAGACTCAGTAGAGGCAAAAATTCCCAAGATTTGACTGCTACATTCATAAACCAGAAAATACGCGATCAACATGCTTTAGTCTTGGAATCTCACTGTGCTAAAATGTAGCCTAGTGAGCCTCGCAAATATCCAGCCACCTAACCAACTATATCTTCTCCTTCTTTCTCCTTGGTCACTGTTGCAAGTGTTCTCACACAGGTCTCCAGCTGCAGAACCTTCACTTGTTTACCCACTACAGTGGAAGTGAGAGAGAGAGCTCATCACTTAGTATGGAAGTAAACAAGCCTGCTGTTTTTGACTAATCTCAGACACCAAACACATCACATCCTTCTCAATCCATAATAACACCTCTTCCTTCACTTCATTCGCAGTCCAGCAGTTTGTCATGTTTACCGTACTCCACCCATCACACCACCCAGCAGCCAGGCCTCGGTTCTGCAGGTGTGGTCAAATAAAATATTGTTTCCTCCTACATAAGCCAAATCTTTGAACTTCACCATCTCCAATCTGTTTAAATGGAAATGTTGCCTTTCCTTTGGTGAATACAGATGCTTATGGCCTTTGTAGTCCCTCAGTACCAGTTGCCTTGTCACTATTACTTCTCTAAGAAAGCTGTGCCTGGGCTACATCAGCATGTTGCAGACAACATCACCCGTTACTTGAAAAAATCTATGTCTGCCAGGGTGCGTTTCATTACTGACACCTGGATGGGTAATTATGGCCAGGGGCGTTACATCTACAGTGGGGCAAAAAAGTATTTAGTCAGTCAGCAATAGTGCAAGTTCCACCACTTAAAAAGATGAGAGGCGTCTGTAATTTACATCATAGGTAGACCTCAACTATTGGAGACAAACTGAGAAAAAAAAATCCAGAAAATCACATTGTCTGTTTTTTTTATCATTTTTTTTCCTTTTATGGTGGAAAATAAGTATTTGGTCAGAAACAAACAATCAAGATTTCTGGCTCTCACAGACTTGTAACTTCTTCTTTAAGAGTCTCTTCTTTCCTCCACTCATTACCTGTAGTAATGGCACCTGTTTAAACTTGTTATCAGTATAAAAAGACACCTGTGCACACCCTCAAACAGTCTGACTCCAAACTCCACTATGGTGAAGACCAAAGAGCTGTCAAAGGACACCAGAAACAAAATTGTAGCCCTGCACCAGGCTGGGAAGACTGAATCTGCAATAGCCAACCAGCTTGGAGTGAAGAAATCAACAGTGGGAGCAATAATTAGAAAATGGAAGACATACAAGACCATTGATAATCTCCCTCGATCTGGGGCTCCACGCAAAATCCCTCCCCGTGGGGTCAGAATGATCACAAGAACGGTGAGCAAAAATCCCAGAACCACGCGGGGGGACCTAGTGAATGAACTGCAGAGAGCTGGGACCAATGTAACAAGGCCTACCATAAGTAACACACTACGCCACCATGGACTCAGATCCTGCAGTGCCAGACGTGTCCCACTGCTTAAGCCAGTACATGTCCGGGCCCGTCTGAAGTTTGCTAGAGAGCATTTGGATGATCCAGAGGAGTTTTGGGAGAATGTCCTATGGTCTGATGAAACCAAACTGGAACTGTTTGGTAGAAACACAACTTGTCATGTTTGGAGGAAAAAGAATACTGAGTTGCATCCATCAAACACCATACCTACTGTAAAGCATGGTGGTGGAAACATCATGCTTTGGGGCTGTTTCTCTGCAAAGGGGCCAGGACGACTGATCCGGGTACATGAAAGAATGAATGGGGCCATGTATCGTGAGATTTTGAGTGCAAACCTCCTTCCATCAGCAAGGGCATTGAAGATGAAACGTGGCTGGGTCTTTCAACATGACAATGATCCAAAGCACACCGCCAGGGCAACGAAGGAGGGGCTTCGTAAGAAGCATTTCAAGGTCCTGGAGTGGCCTAGCCAGTCTCCAGATTTCAACCCTATAGAAAACCTTTGGAGGGAGTTGAAAGTCCGTGTTGCCAAGTGAAAAGCCAAAAACATCACTGCTCTAGAGGAGATCTGCATGGAGGAATGGGCCAACATACCAACAACAGTGTGTGGCAACCTTGTGAAGACTTACAGAAAACGTTTGACCTCTGTCATTGCCAACAAAGTATATATTACAAAGTATTGAGATGAAATTTTGTTTCTGACCAAATACTTATTTTCCACCATAATATGCAAATAAAATGATAAAAAAACAGACAATGTGATTTTCTGGATTTTTTTTCTCAGTTTGTCTCTCATAGTTGAGGTCTACCTATGATGTAAATTACAGACACCTCTCATCTTTTTAAGGGGTGGAACTTGCACTATTGCTGACTGACTAAATACTTTTTTGCCCCACTGTAGGTGCCTGAGGACTGAGTGACTCTGTTGGCTTTGCGGGCAGGTGAGGAAGAGTCTGCTCCACATGTCTCAGAATCCTTAAGGCTTGCAGTGCCCTTTGTAATATATAACTAAACCACTAGACACCATGGGATGATGAACTTAACCATTAGACACAAAGGGATGGAGAACTAAACCACAGCACACCAGAAGATGGAAAATTAAACTACTAGACAGCAGAGGTTGGAGAACTAAACCATTAAACACGGAGGGTTGGAGAACTAAACCAATACACACCAGAAGATGGAGAATTAAAACTACTAGACAACAGAACTAAACCACTACACACCAAGGAATGGCAAACTAAACCACTAGACATCAAGTCGCCACTAGACAGCAAGTCTTTGGAATCCCCAAGGCCTCCAAGACAAATTTCTATATCTAACACTTCCCCCACTGCTTCTGTCTCATCCATCTCCTCTTGGTCCTCCTCCTGTGCCCTCAACCTCTCCCTTAATGAGACATGCTTTCCAACAGTGAAAAGTGAATCTCCCCCATCTCTGTACTGCGCAGCCAGGGCTCACTGCATTCAGGCAGTGTTGAAATTAATATGCCTTGGAGATTGCAGTCACACAGCTCAAGAATTGTGGACAGCTATCCAGGCTAAGTTTGAGCAATGGTTGTCTTCACTGAACCTGGAGGAAGGGAAGGCCATATGCAAAAACAATGCAAATGTGGTGGCAGCCTTAAACTGTGGCAACCTCACACACGTGCCATGCATAGCTTACGTTCTCAACCTAATGGTACAGCAATTTTTCTGCCACTATCCCACCTGGATGCACGGCTGCAAAAAGCACTCTCACTGTATGCTCATTTACACTGTTTGCATTGCTAAAGAGGTCTTTTGGGCTACTGGTTATCTGGTTGATATGTAATGTGCCAACATGGTGGAATTTCACTCTGTACATGTTGCAGTGACAGTGGCATCAGTGACGAGCCCTGGTGCAGTGTGTCATTTTGCAGAGCCTGGGCCAACGCAGTACTGACATGGAGCAAATTACGCTTGTGGAGTGGGCACAGATGAAGGACCTCTGCACCCTTCTGTTTCAAAATGGCTACTAAGATGATTGGAGCTGATGATGTTATTATCAGCATCACTAATCCAGTCATATACAAGCTGGAACACACTTTAAATAGTCTGCGGGAAGAGGTCGTGGTCCCAGACGAAGAGGAGGAAACAGAGAAGAGTGTGCAAAGGATAACAATATCTTTAAGTTCTGGACTGTCATTGCACATGCGGGTACCATGGGAGGGTGGATTACAGTGATACTCATGGTATCAGATAAATCGTTAGTAAAGGTGCAGGAGACGATAAACAAATGGAGGAGGAGGAGAAGGAAGAGGTGATGAGCGCGCAACAGTCAGGAGATGAAGAGGATAATGATCATCTCTGTTGTTAGGATTAGAAATAGTGCCGACTACAGGGTTGGCACTCTGTTAGTTTCAGGGTACAAAAGTAAATTTTGCCAGATGCATGCTTGTAAACAATCTTAAGAGTGGTTTTCCCCAAGACAGCAGTGAGCTACACAGCGGTCATTGCAGTTATAGACTTTCAGCACTGGGAACGTTACCAATGCAAAAACATAAGAAGCAACAGCAATTTAAGTGGCCGAAGCAATTTCTGTGAGTTGTTTCACACATTTTTAGATCAACAGAACAGAGTACAAGTCTGACACATAGTGAACAACTGGAGAGGATGCTGACGGAATATCTCAGACTTATTATCAATGCCAACAAGGGGTTTGGACCCTTTTGCATTTTGGTCTTCAAAAATGTATGAGTAGCTTGAGCTTGCCTATCATGCCTTGGAGGTTTTTGTTATGCCCGGCAGCCAGCGTTCTCTCAGAACGTGTCTTCGGCGCTGCTGCTGGTGATATGCGCATCTGGCTGATCCCTGAAAGTGGAGACCGCCTAACTTTAATCAAGATGAATAAGTCATGGATCTCCAATGACTTTTGCACCCCAGTCACACACTGGGCAGAGTAGGCAATGATGTAGTTTTCAAGGTGATGCACTTACGCTATTGCAGTCTGTGACACCTTTGTCGTGGCTTCTGTGCCTGCTGTTAGCACAAAGGATTTAGATTGAGAAATGTGGCCTGGTGTCTGGATTACACTATTAGCAGAAAGTATATAGATTCTGAAATGTGACCTGATGTCTGGACTATTAGCACAATTGATATAGATTATCAAATCTGGAATCCTGGATGCACTACACTATTTTCACAAACAATTTAGATTCTCAAATGTATTCTCCAGGCTGCACCACACAATTAGCACAAATAATTTAGATTCCAAAATGTAGGCTTTCCTGGCTGCTCCACACTATTAGCACAAATGATTTAGATGCCGGAAGGTCAATTTGACACAGGATCCTATATAGCTGAGCTAGCTGACAATATTTATTTAATCGTATGAACATATATTTAAACATCATATAAGAATAAATAAATGCTAAACAGTAATTGAAAAGAACAAAGGAACAGAAATCAGAGTTGGATATCGAGATTTTCTATGTATGCAATAACATTGTCATTTCCAGTATAGAAATCATTCTTGTCACCAGTATAAGATATGAGGGGACATTCCTCGACAATGTGCTGAATTGTTTGACGGTCAGCTCCACAATCACAGGCAGGAAAGTCAGATTTTCCCCCTTAAGCATAAGATCTGCACAGACACCAATGTGTGTTCTGATACGATTCAAAGTGACCCAGGTTTTCCTTGGCAGATTGAAGCCTGGTGGTGGATTTTGAAAGTGAGGAAACTTTTGAGGCTCACCGTCTACTGCACTGACCCAAAGTTCACACTATTTCTCTTCTAAATTGAAATCATTTTCATACAGGGTAATTGCGGTTCGGATGGGTGGATGTCTTGATTTCAGTCGCTGTATTTGAACATCTTGGATATTGTGATGTATTGGGAGATTTTCATTATTCACTACTTTGGTGAATTCTTTAAGTAGGAGCTTTTGTCTTCTCAGATTTGCAGGTGCGATATGACTCAAGACAGGTAACCAGTGGACAGGCGTAGGTCTGATAGCACCAGAAATTATAGGCATAGAGTTGTTCAACTGATTGCATTCACATGACAACTATTCAGCCATGCTGGAGCAAAATATTCTGCGGCAGAGTACACCAAGGCAAGGGTAAACGTTCGCAAGACAGGTGTAGAGGAACCCCAGGAGGATCCGCAGAATAATATTATTGCGTGCTTTCAGTTTCTGTGCTGTCTTTTCCAAGTGAGATTTGAAGGTTAGGCTTCTATCAAGAAATATGCCTAAATACTTGGGATTGAAGTTGTGTTTGACAAGTTGACCTTCAAAGCGTACTTTGAGTTCAGTCTTAGCAGTTGCGTTGTGTAAATGAAAGCAACATATTTCCATTTTTGATGGATTGGGCTTTGGCCTTCATTGTCGAAAATACTTTCCCATTACACTAAGATCTTCTGTTAGAACCTCCTCTGCTTCCTCCATTGTTTTGCTCACTGTAGCAAGTGCCCAGTCATCGGCGTATCCAAATTTCCATGGTATTGTGTCAGGAATGTCAACTAGGTACAAAGCAAAAAGGGGAGGTGCCAGCACTGATCCTTGGGCCAAACTATTGTTTAAGGTTTTCTTACAACTGGTTGAATCACCCATGATAAGTTGAAAGGTTCGATTTGCAATCATATTATTCAAGAGGTACATCATTTTCTTACACGGGGTGTAACATTAAGCTAAGCTCCCTAAGCTAGAAGATCGTTGGGTACAGCCGGGACCAGCTGCTTCGAAAGCATCACCAAACCAGGGATTCAAGCTTCAGGAGGCTAATTTGCATATTCCAGGTGCCTTCTGGGAGAAGCGAAGTCTCCCTAAGCTAGAAGATCGTTGGGTACAGCCGGGACCAGCTGCTTCGAAAGCATCACCAAACCAGGGATTCAAGCTTCAGGAGGCTAATTTGCATATTCCAGGTGCCTTCTGGGAGAAGCGAAGTCTCCCTAAGCTAGAAGATCGTTGGGTACAGCCGGGACCAGCTGCTTCGAAAGCATCACCAAACCAGGGATTCAAGCTTCAGGAGGCTAATTTGCATATTCCAGGTGCCTTCTGGGAGAAGCGAAGTCTCCCTAAGCTAGAAGATCGTTGGGTACAGCCGGGACCAGCTGCTTCGAAAGCATCACCAAACCAGGGATTCAAGCTTCAGGAGGCTAATTTGCATATTCCAGGTGCCTTCTGGGAGAAGCGAAGTCTCCCTAAGCTAGAAGATCGTTGGGTACAGCCGGGACCAGCTGCTTCGAAAGCATCACCAAACCAGGGATTCAAGCTTCAGGAGGCTAATTTGCATATTCCAGGTGCCTTCTGGGAGAAGCGAAGTCTCCCTAAGCTAGAAGATCGTTGGGTACAGCCAGGACCAGCTGCTTCGAAAGCATCACCAAACCAGGGATTCAAGCTTCAGGAGGCTAATTTGCATATTCCAGGTGCCTTCTGGGAGAAGCGAAGTCTCCCTAAGCTAGAAGATCGTTGGGTACAGCCGGGACCAGCTGCTTCGAAAGCATCACCAAACCAGGGATTCAAGCTTCAGGAGGCTAATTTGCATATTCCAGGTGCCTTCTGGGAGAAGCGAAGTCTCCCTAAGCTAGAAGATCGTTGGGTACAGCCGGGACCAGCTGCTTCGAAAGCATCACCAAACCAGGGATTCAAGCTTCAGGAGGCTAATTTGCATATTCCAGGTGCCTTCTGGGAGAAGCGAAGTCTCCCTAAGCTAGAAGATCGTTGGGTACAGCCGGGACCAGCTGCTTCGAAAGCATCACCAAACCAGGGATTCAAGCTTCAGGAGGCTAATTTGCATATTCCAGGTGCCTTCTGGGAGAAGCGAAGTCTCCCTAAGCTAGAAGATCGTTGGGTACAGCCGGGACCAGCAGCGGTTGCGAAAGCATCACCAAACCAGGGATTCAAGCTTCAGGAGGCTAATTTGCATATTCCAGGTGCCTTCTGGGAGAAGCGAAGTCTCCCTAAGCTAGAAGATCGTTGGGTACAGCCGGGACCAGCTGCTTCGAAAGCATCACCAAACCAGGGATTCAAGCTTCAGGAGGCTAATTTGCATATTCCAGGTGCCTTCTGGGAGAAGCGAAGTCTCCCTAAGCTAGAAGATCGTTGGGTACAGCCGGGACCAGCTGCTTCGAAAGCATCACCAAACCAGGGATTCAAGCTTCAGGAGGCTAATTTGCATATTCCAGGTGCCTTCTGGGAGAAGCGAAGTCTCCCTAAGCTAGAAGATCGTTGGGTACAGCCGGGACCAGCTGCTTCGAAAGCATCACCAAACCAGGGATTCAAGCTTCAGGAGGCTAATTTGCATATTCCAGGTGCCTTCTGGGAGAAGCGAAGTCTCCCTAAGCTAGAAGATCGTTGGGTACAGCCGGGACCAGCTGCTTCGAAAGCATCACCAAACCAGGGATTCAAGCTTCAGGAGGCTAATTTGCATATTCCAGGTGCCTTCTGGGAGAAGCGAAGTCTCCCTAAGCTAGAAGATTGTTGGGTACAGACGGGACCAGCTGCTTCGAAAGCATCACCAAACCAGGGATTCAAGCTTCAGGAGGCTAATTTGCATATTCCAGGTGCCTTCTGGGAGAAGCGAAGTCTCCCTAAGCTAGAAGATCGTTGGGTACAGCCGGGACCAGCTGCTTCGAAAGCATCACCAAACCAGGGATTCAAGCTTCAGGAGGCTAATTTGCATATTCCAGGTGCCTTCTGGGAGAAGCGAAGTCTCCCTAAGCTAGAAGATCGTTGGGTACAGCCGGGACCAGCTGCTTCGAAAGCATCACCAAACCAGGGATTCAAGCTTCAGGAGGCTAATTTGCATATTCCAGGTGCCTTCTGGGAGAAGCGAAGTCTCCCTAAGCTAGAAGATCGTTGGGTACAGCCGGGACCAGCTGCTTCGAAAGCATCACCAAACCAGGGATTCAAGCTTCAGGAGGCTAATTTGCATATTCCAGGTGCCTTCTGGGAGAAGCGAAGTCTCCCTAAGCTAGAAGATCGTTGGGTACAGCCGGGACCAGCTGCTTCGAAAGCATCACCAAACCAGGGATTCAAGCTTCAGGAGGCTAATTTGCATATTCCAGGTGCCTTCTGGGAGAAGCGAAGTCTCCCTAAGCTAGAAGATCGTTGGGTACAGCCGGGACCAGCTGCTTCGAAAGCATCACCAAACCAGGGATTCAAGCTTCAGGAGGCTAATTTGCATATTCCAGGTGCCTTCTGGGAGAAGCGAAGTCTCCCTAAGCTAGAAGATCGTTGGGTACAGCCGGGACCAGCTGCTTCGAAAGCATCACCAAACCAGGGATTCAAGCTTCAGGAGGCTAATTTGCATATTCCAGGTGCCTTCTGGGAGAAGCGAAGTCTCCCTAAGCTAGAAGATCGTTGGGTACAGCCGGGACCAGCTGCTTCGAAAGCATCACCAAACCAGGGATTCAAGCTTCAGGAGGCTAATTTGCATATTCCAGGTGCCTTCTGGGAGAAGCGAAGTCTCCCTAAGCTAGAAGATCGTTGGGTACAGCCGGGACCAGCTGCTTCGAAAGCATCACCAAACCAGGGATTCAAGCTTCAGGAGGCTAATTTGCATATTCCAGGTGCCTTCTGGGAGAAGCGAAGTCTCCCTAAGCTAGAAGATCGTTGGGTACAGCCGGGACCAGCAGCGGTTGCGAAAGCATCACCAAACCAGGGATTCAAGCTTCAGGAGGCTAATTTGCATATTCCAGGTGCCTTCTGGGAGAAGCGAAGTCTCCCTAAGCTAGAAGATCGTTGGGTACAGCCGGGACCAGCTGCTTCGAAAGCATCACCAAACCAGGGATTCAAGCTTCAGGAGGCTAATTTGCATATTCCAGGTGCCTTCTGGGAGAAGCGAAGTCTCCCTAAGCTAGAAGATCGTTGGGTACAGCCGGGACCAGCTGCTTCGAAAGCATCACCAAACCAGGGATTCAAGCTTCAGGAGGCTAATTTACATATTCCAGGTGCCTTCTGGGAGAAGCGAAGTCTCCCTAAGCTAGAAGATCGTTGGGTACAGCCGGGACCAGCTGCTTCGAAAGCATCACCAAACCAGGGATTCAAGCTTCAGGAGGCTAATTTGCATATTCCAGGTGCCTTCTGGGAGAAGCGAAGTCTCCCTAAGCTAGAAGATCGTTGGGTACAGCCGGGACCAGCTGCTTCGAAAGCATCACCAAACCAGGGATTCAAGCTTCAGGAGGCTAATTTGCATATTCCAGGTGCCTTCTGGGAGAAGCGAAGTCTCCCTAAGCTAGAAGATCGTTGGGTACAGCCGGGACCAGCTGCTTCGAAAGCATCACCAAACCAGGGATTCAAGCTTCAGGAGGCTAATTTGCATATTCCAGGTGCCTTCTGGGAGAAGCGAAGTCTCCCTAAGCTAGAAGATCGTTGGGTACAGCCGGGACCAGCTGCTTCGAAAGCATCACCAAACCAGGGATTCAAGCTTCAGGAGGCTAATTTGCATATTCCAGGTGCCTTCTGGGAGAAGCGAAGTCTCCCTAAGCTAGAAGATCGTTGGGTACAGCCGGGACCAGCTGCTTCGAAAGCATCACCAAACCAGGGATTCAAGCTTCAGGAGGCTAATTTGCATATTCCAGGTGCCTTCTGGGAGAAGCGAAGTCTCCCTAAGCTAGAAGATCGTTGGGTACAGCCGGGACCAGCTGCTTCGAAAGCATCACCAAACCAGGGATTCAAGCTTCAGGAGGCTAATTTGCATATTCCAGGTGCCTTCTGGGAGAAGCGAAGTCTCCCTAAGCTAGAAGATCGTTGGGTACAGCCGGGACCAGCTGCTTCGAAAGCATCACCAAACCAGGGATTCAAGCTTCAGGAGGCTAATTTGCATATTCCAGGTGCCTTCTGGGAGAAGCGAAGTCTCCCTAAGCTAGAAGATCGTTGGGTACAGCCGGGACCAGCTGCTTCGAAAGCATCACCAAACCAGGGATTCAAGCTTCAGGAGGCTAATTTGCATATTCCAGGTGCCTTCTGGGAGAAGCGAAGTCTCCCTAAGCTAGAAGATCGTTGGGTACAGCCGGGACCAGCTGCTTCGAAAGCATCACCAAACCAGGGATTCAAGCTTCAGGAGGCTAATTTGCATATTCCAGGTGCCTTCTGGGAGAAGCGAAGTCTCCCTAAGCTAGAAGATCGTTGGGTACAGCCGGGACCAGCTGCTTCGAAAGCATCACCAAACCAGGGATTCAAGCTTCAGGAGGCTAATTTGCATATTCCAGGTGCCTTCTGGGAGAAGCGAAGTCTCCCTAAGCTAGAAGATCGTTGGGTACAGCCGGGACCAGCTGCTTCGAAAGCATCACCAAACCAGGGATTCAAGCTTCAGGAGGCTAATTTGCATATTCCAGGTGCCTTCTGGGAGAAGCGAAGTCTCCCTAAGCTAGAAGATCGTTGGGTACAGCCGGGACCAGCTGCTTCGAAAGCATCACCAAACCAGGGATTCAAGCTTCAGGAGGCTAATTTGCATATTCCAGGTGCCTTCTGGGAGAAGCGAAGTCTCCCTAAGCTAGAAGATCGTTGGGTACAGCCGGGACCAGCTGCTTCGAAAGCATCACCAAACCAGGGATTCAAGCTTCAGGAGGCTAATTTGCATATTCCAGGTGCCTTCTGGGAGAAGCGAAGTCTCCCTAAGCTAGAAGATCGTTGGGTACAGCCGGGACCAGCTGCTTCGAAAGCATCACCAAACCAGGGATTCAAGCTTCAGGAGGCTAATTTGCATATTCCAGGTGCCTTCTGGGAGAAGCGAAGTCTCCCTAAGCTAGAAGATCGTTGGGTACAGCCGGGACCAGCTGCTTCGAAAGCATCACCAAACCAGGGATTCAAGCTTCAGGAGGCTAATTTGCATATTCCAGGTGCCTTCTGGGAGAAGCGAAGTCTCCCTAAGCTAGAAGATCGTTGGGTACAGCCGGGACCAGCTGCTTCGAAAGCATCACCAAACCAGGGATTCAAGCTTCAGGAGGCTAATTTGCATATTCCAGGTGCCTTCTGGGAGAAGCGAAGTCTCCCTAAGCTAGAAGATCGTTGGGTACAGCCGGGACCAGCTGCTTCGAAAGCATCACCAAACCAGGGATTCAAGCTTCAGGAGGCTAATTTGCATATTCCAGGTGCCTTCTGGGAGAAGCGAAGTCTCCCTAAGCTAGAAGATCGTTGGGTACAGCCGGGACCAGCTGCTTCGAAAGCATCACCAAACCAGGGATTCAAGCTTCAGGAGGCTAATTTGCATATTCCAGGTGCCTTCTGGGAGAAGCGAAGTCTCCCTAAGCTAGAAGATCGTTGGGTACAGCCGGGACCAGCTGCTTCGAAAGCATCACCAAACCAGGGATTCAAGCTTCAGGAGGCTAATTTGCATATTCCAGGTGCCTTCTGGGAGAAGCGAAGTCTCCCTAAGCTAGAAGATCGTTGGGTACAGCCGGGACCAGCTGCTTCGAAAGCATCACCAAACCAGGGATTCAAGCTTCAGGAGGCTAATTTGCATATTCCAGGTGCCTTCTGGGAGAAGCGAAGTCTCCCTAAGCTAGAAGATCGTTGGGTACAGCCGGGACCAGCTGCTTCGAAAGCATCACCAAACCAGGGATTCAAGCTTCAGGAGGCTAATTTGCATATTCCAGGTGCCTTCTGGGAGAAGCGAAGTCTCCCTAAGCTAGAAGATCGTTGGGTACAGCCGGGACCAGCTGCTTCGAAAGCATCACCAAACCAGGGATTCAAGCTTCAGGAGGCTAATTTGCATATTCCAGGTGCCTTCTGGGAGAAGCGAAGTCTCCCTAAGCTAGAAGATCGTTGGGTACAGCCGGGACCAGCTGCTTCGAAAGCATCACCAAACCGCGCGTCTTACGGCGCGCGAATTTTTGCCTGTAGGACATTATTGCAAGAGAGCTTGGCTGAGTAGATTACACAAGAAGGAAAACACACAGCAAGTCAGCAGGATCTAGGAGCAACATGGCAGATGTGACAACCTACATGGTGAGCTGCAGCATGTGCTACATGTTCACAGATCGACCAGAAGAAGAATCCAATTTCACCTGTCAGAAGTGTAGACTAGTGGCCCTTTTAGAAGAAAAGGTGCGGGGTCTGGAAGAAAGAATAGCAACTTTGAAACTCATCAAAGAGAATGAAGACTTTCTAGACAGAACAGAAGCATCTCTACTGGTCACAGAAGGTGAAAAAAGTGTCAGAGAACCTCCAAAAGCAGATCAGTGGAAGCATGTGACCAAAAGAAGCAAGAAGACCATGGAGAAATCACCAACCACACAACTGAAGAACCGATATCAAATCTTTGTAGAGGATGAAGATGGCACACCTAAGAATGAAGCAATACCAGCAAGCAAAAAAGAAAAGGGCACACAGCAACAAGTGACAGCAAAAAGTACAGCCAAGAAGCAACGAAGAGTGGTGGTGGTGGGAGACTCACTACTGAGAGGCACCGAAGCAGCCATCTGCAGACCGGACATAACTGCAAGAGAAGTATGCTGCCTTCCAGGTGCGATGATCAAGGATGTGACCGATAGGATACCAAAGCTCTTCAGCTCCAAGGACGTCCACCCATTTCTTCTGATACATGTTGGCACCAATGACACGGCAAGGAAGGACCTACCGACAATCTGCAAGGACTTTGAAGAGTTGGGGAAGAAAGTAAAGGAACTGGATGCACAGGTAGTTTTTTCTTCTATCCTTCCAGTAGACGGGCATGGCACCAGGAGATGGAACAGGATCCTTGATGCAAACAACTGGCTAAGACGATGGTGCAGACAACAAGGATTTGGATTCCTGGACCACGGTGTGAATTACTGGTATGATGGACTCCTCGCCAGAGACGGACTACACCTCAACAAACCTGGGAAACACACATTCGCCAGAAGACTCGCTACACTCATCAGGAGGGCGTTAAACTAGAAGAAGAGGGGACGGGAAGAAAAACATTAGACTCGAACAAAGACGACCCAGGAAAACATACTCAGAAGGGAGGTAAGAACATTTCTAAAACAATCCACAGTGAGGAGATTGGAACAAAACAAAATCCTCTAAACTGCATGCTCGGAAACGCCAGAAGCCTGACAAACAAGATGGAAGAACTAGAAGCAGAAATATCTACAGGTAACTTTGACATAGTGGGAATAACCGAGACATGGTTAGATGAAAGCTATGACTGGGCAGTTAACTTACAGGGTTACAGTCTGTTTAGAAAGATCGTAAAAATCGGAGAGGAGGAGGGGTTTGTCTCTATGTAAAGTCTTGTCTAAAGTCCACTTTAAGGGAGGATATTAGCGAAGGGAATGAGGATGTCGAGTCCACATGGGTTGAAATTCATGGAGGGAAAAATGGTAACAAAATTCTCATTGGGGTCTGTTACAAACCCCCAAATATAACAGAAAGCATGGAAAGTCTACTTCTAAAGCAGATAGATGAAGCTGCAACCCATAATGAGGTCCTGGTTATGGGGGACTTTAACTACCCGGATATTAACTGGGAAACAGAAACCTGTGAAACCCATAAAGGCAACAGGTTTCTGCTAATAACCAAGAAAAATTATCTTTCACAATTGGTGCAGAATCCAACCAGAGGAGCAGCACTTTTAGACCTAATACTATCTAATAGACCTGACAGAATAACAAATCTGCAGGTGGTTGGGCATTTAGGAAATAGCGACCACAATATTGTGCAGTTTCACCTGTCTTTCACTAGGGGGACTTGTCAGGGAGTCACAAAAACATTGAACTTTAGGAAGGCAAAGTTTGAACAGCTTAGAGATGCCCTTAATCTGGTAGACTGGGACAATATCCTCAGAAATGAGAATACAGATAATAAATGGGAAATGTTTAAGAACATCCTAAATAGGCAGTGTAAGCGGTTTATACCTTGTGGGAATAAAAGGACTAGAAATAGGAAAAACCCAATGTGGCTAAACAAAGAAGTAAGACAGGCAATTAACAGTAAAAAGAAAGCATTTGCACTACTAAAGCAGGATGGCACCATTGAAGCTCTAAAAAACTATAGGGAGAAAAATACTTTATCTAAAAAACTAATTAAAGCTGCCAAAAAGGAAACAGAGAAGCACATTGCTAAGGAGAGTAAAACTAATCCCAAACTGTTCTTCAACTATATCAATAGTAAAAGAATAAAAACTGAAAATGTAGGCCCCTTAAAAAATAGTGAGGAAAGAATGGTTGTAGATGACGAGGAAAAAGCTAACATATTAAACACCTTCTTCTCCACGGTATTCACGGTGGAAAATGAAATGCTAGGTGAAATCCCAAGAAACAATGAAAACCCTATATTAAGGGTCACCAATCTAACCCAAGAAGAGGTGCGAAACCGGCTAAATAAGATTAAAATAGATAAATCTCCGGGTCCGGATGGCATACACCCACGAGTACTAAGAGAACTAAGTAATGTAATAGATAAACCATTATTTCTTATTTTTAGTGACTCTATAGCGACAGGGTCTGTTCCGCAGGACTGGCGCATAGCAAATGTGGTGCCAATATTCAAAAAGGGCTCTAAAAGTGAACCTGGAAATTATAGGCCAGTAAGTCTAACCTCTATTGTTGGTAAAATATTTGAAGGGTTTCTGAGGGATGTTATTCTGGATTATCTCAATGAGAATAACTGTTTAACTCCATATCAGCATGGGTTTATGAGAAATCGCTCCTGTCAAACCAATCTAATCAGTTTTTATGAAGAGGTAAGCTATAGGCTGGACCACGGTGAGTCATTGGACGTGGTATATCTCGATTTTTCCAAAGCGTTTGATAACGTGCCGCACAAGAGGTTGGTACACAAAATGAGAATGCTTGGTCTGGGGGAAAATGTGTGTAAATGGGTTAGTAACTGGCTTAGTGATAGAAAGCAGAGGGTGGTTATAAATGGTATAGTCTCTAACTGGGTCGCTGTGACCAGTGGGGTACCGCAGGGGTCAGTATTGTGACCTGTTCTCTTCAACATATTCATTAATGATCTGGTAGAAGGTTTACACAGTAAAATATCGATATTTGCAGATGATACAAAACTATGTAAAGCAGTTAATACAAGAGAAGATAGTATTCTGCTACAGATGGATCTGGATAAGTTGGAAACTTGGGCTGAAAGGTGGCAGATGAGGTTTAACAATGATAAATGTAAGGTTATACACATGGGAAGAGGGAATCAATATCACCATTACACACTGAACGGGAAACCACTGGGTAAATCTGACAGGGAGAAGGACTTGGGGATCCTAGTTAATGATAAACTTACCTGGAGCAGCCAGTGCCAGGCAGCAGCTGCCAAGGCAAACAGGATCATGGGGTGCATTAAAAGAGGTCTGGATACACATGATGAGAGCATTATACTGCCTCTGTACAAATCCCTAGTTAGACCGCACATGGAGTACTGTGTCCAGTTTTGGGCACCGGTGCTCAGGAAGGATATAATGGAACTAGAGAGAGTACAAAGGAGGGCAACAAAATTAATAAAGGGGATGGGAGAACTACAATACCCAGATAGATTAGCGAAATTAGGATTATTTAGTCTAGAAAAAAGACGACTGAGGGGCGATCTAATAACCATGTATAAGTATATAAGGGGACAATACAAATATCTCGCTGAGGATCTGTTTATACCAAGGAAGGTGACGGGCACAAGGGGGCATTCTTTGCGTCTGGAGGAGAGAAGGTTTTTCCACCAACATAGAAGAGGATTCTTTACTGTTAGGGCAGTGAGAATCTGGAATTGCTTGCCTGAGGAGGTGGTGATGGCGAACTCAGTCGAGGGGTTCAAGAGAGGCCTGGATGTCTTCCTGGAGCAGAACAATATTGTATCATACAATTATTAGGTTCTGTAGAAGGATGTAGATCTGGGTATTTATTATGATGGAATATAGGCTGAACTGGATGGACAAATGTCTTTTTTCGGCCTTACTAACTATGTTACTATGTTACTATGTTACTATGTTAGTCTGCCTCCACGTGGTGCACCCTGGGTAATGCTAAAGGACTAACAATCTTGATGACCAAACAATCAAACTACATCTCGATCTCCTGGTCAATATATTTTACATAATATTTGATAATCAACCAAGCTGACAATAAACCGCCTAGCTAAGTATCTGATTAGTTGCAGCAGCAGAAAGAGCAGCCTTTCGGCGCTGTTACACATACAAAATGGCATAAAAACAACATGTCCACTTTTTATATGTTGAGGGACATGTGACTTCGGCAGCCAATGACAGAAGCCCTTGTGTCTGGACATTGTGGATGGTTTCTGGGTTCTGATTGGCTCCTGGAATCTTTACACATTAAGTTAATTAAAAAATAATACAGTCCGCTGCTACTTTTGACCTCTCCCCACCCCCACCCCTCATCAAACAAGCTCCCCCTCATCAAGCAGCACCACTATCCCACTATCCTAGCCAAAGTTATAACAAAAGCATTACTGGAAACTCGATCATTTACCAAACTATGGACAAATTTTGCCAATTTTGAGAAAAATGCTCAGAATCCGAACACGAATCTGATTGTGTAGTGTTCGTGCTGAATTTGAGATTGGCGAATGTTTTCAGAACAAGTTTACTCATCTCTATTATATAACATTCCAATGAAAAATCTTTCTGAATTCAATTAGTCATCATTAGAGTATTATGTGCATGTGGTACATTTTGGTGTAATATAACACTCAAGAAAAGCATTGAAAATTATTTCTTGATTCAATTAGTCAACAATAGAGTATTACATGCTTTCCATTACATTTTTGTGGTATATAACACTCCAAAAAAGCTTTGAAGTATATTTCTGGATTCAATTAGTAATTCATAGAGTATTACCTGCTTTGTAATACATTTCGGAGGTACATAACACAAAAAAAAGTGTTGAAATTTTTTTTTAACTTACTCACACATAGAGTATTAAGTGACTTTTGGTACATTTTGGTGTTTTATAACATTCCAAAAAAGCAATAAGAAATATTTCTGGATATAATTAGCAATCCATAGAGTATTACGTGCTTTCTGTTACATTTTCGTAGTATATAAGACTCCAGAAAAGCGTTCAAAATTTTTTCGATATTATGTTGCTCATCCATAGAGTATTACTTGCTTTTTGTTACATTTCGACGTTACCATATATACTTGATCATAAGCAAAGTTTTTCAGCACAATTTTTGTGCTGAAAAATCCCCCCTCAGGTGAGGGTTCCAGAAGATGCAGCGGCAGAGCAGTGAATCACAGGAGGCAGAAGTCGAGTGCTGCAGCTAAAGCCTGTGCCCGCTGCTAAAGAGAAATGAATATTCACTGCGATCTCAGTGATTATTCATTTCTCTTCAGTAGCAGGTACAGTAGTTGCAGCCTCCGGCTTCCTGCAGCGGCCAGGCGATCACCTGTGCCTGCTACTTAAGTGAATGAATATTTACTTCACGACCTGCAGTGAAGACTCATTTCTCTTAAGCAGAGTGATCGTCTCGCAGCTGCTGGCATTGGAACAAGATGCTGCAAAGGAGTGCAGGGACGGTAAGTAGGATGTTTTGATTTTTTTACATTTTTCAGCTGGAGGCAATGCATACCAGGATAGGGATGAGAAGCCTTTCAGACCAGTATAGGTATAAAGAGCCATGCATACAAGGATAGGCATGAGGAGCCATGCATACCAGGATAGGCATACGGAGCCATGTATAACAGGATTTGAATGAGGTGCCATGCATACCAGGATAGGAATGAGGAGCCATGCATAATAGGATTTGAATGAGGAACCATGCATACCAGGATAAGAATGAGGAGCCATGCATAACAGGATAGGAATGAGGAGCCATGCATACCAGGATAGGAATGAGGAGAAAGCATACCAGGATAGGAATGAGGAGAAAGCATACCAGGATAGGAATGAGGAGAAAGCATACCAGGATAGGGATGAGGGTACAAGACATATCAGGAAAGAAAGGAGAAGGCCATGCATACTAAGATTGACTTGAGGGTGCCATGCATACCAGGATAGGGATGAGGGGCCATGCTTAGCAGGATGGGGATGAGGGGACAATGCATACCAGGCTTATGCTTGAGCCAATAAGATTTCCATTTTTTTGTGGTAAAATTAGCGAAACGCGCGTTGGGGTTCCTCTTCCACGTCCTTGTCCTGAGGTTGGTTTTCTAATGGCGCTCTGATTTCATTATCTTCATTGTTTACACGTGTGTGTCCCCCATTTATTTATAATGATCCTATGGCAGCTATGTGATGTTTGTTTTTTGTGATGGCAGTAATTCTCTAAAAAATTATGTTTGCGATAGTCTCTATTTTTCATTTAGAACGTTGCATTGCACTCGGACGTGTCAGTTTATGTGTCTCAAATAGAGCCTTTATGAATATATACATTTCTTACTGTCATTGCTACCCTTGATATTTAACTGCGGCTTTATATCATTTTTTTGATGGGGGCAATTTTGTGTACCTTTTAAGAATTTTTCTTGGGTCTTTGATTATGCGTTTTTGATTATATCTTTCTGAGTTATATAATCTAACCGCCCTTGGAAGTGGCACTAAGGTTTTACCACCCCTTTTACATATTCTTACTATTTAAAAAAAAAATTCTTAACATATGTTATTTATATATTTTTCAATAAAAAATTTTGTTTTATTCATTGCTCTGTGTTCCGTATTTGTTTTTTGGTTTATATTGCTATATTTATGGATGAGCTATAAGTAGTGTTGAGCATTCCGATACCGCAAGTATCGGGTATCGGCCGATACTTGCGGTATCGGAATTCCGATACCGAATTCCGATACTTCCCGCGTATCGGATACCGGAATCGGAAGTTCCCAGAATTCAAACTGAACGCAGCAGCCAATGAGGAATGATTAGAAGTGTGGGCACATCCTGTTTAGCATGGTGGGCATGTAAGTACTGGCAAGGCTGTGATTGGCTGCTGAAATGATGTCACTCTGCACTATAAAAAACTCCGCCATTTTGCGCTCACTCTGCTGTGATTTCAGTTAGGTACAGGATGCTGTGTTCTAACTGAGGGCCAGTTGAGATAGCTAATTGCTTTATTTTCCTTTCCCAAGGCTAATTTAGCAAAACGCTGTGTGTTCTTCACTGTTCACCTTGCTCTTGCCTTGCAGCGCTGTTTTAACAGCGTTCTGCAAGGTCTCTGTGTGTGTGTGCAGCTCACTCTGTAGTCTGTGTGCAGCCATATACCCGGTTGTATTCAGCTCAGGGGGGGTTCACACTGCCTCACACAGTTGTCCTTTTTTGCTCATAGTGCAGCCTGCTGCACATTTTTTCTCAAATTTCCTATTAGTGTTTTTCCACCCGTCTCCAGCTAAATTGTGGAAAAACACTACATAGGATAACCTAGAGGGGGGTTTTTGGGCCTTGCAGTGCCGTTTACGGCTGTCTGCACGGTCTCCGTGTGAGCGCAGCTCGCCCTGTAGTCTGTGTGCAGCCATAGCTGGTTGGATTCAGCTCAGGGTTCGTTACTGCCTCATACCTTGAAAAAAAATTTCCTTTTTTTCAAATAGTGCAGCCTGTTTAAAATTTCAAAAAAAATTCCTATTAGTGTTTTTCCACCCGTCTCCAGCTAAATTGTGGAAAAACACTACATAGGATAACCTAGAGGGGGTTTTTTGGGCCTTGCAGCGCCGTTTACGGCTGTCTGCACGGTCTCCGTGTGAGCGCAGCTCGACCTGAAGTCTTTGTGCAGCCATAGCCGGTTGGATTCAGCTCAGGATGCGTTACTGCCTCATACCTTGAAAAAAGATTTCCTTTTTTTCAAATAGTGCAGCCTGTTTAAAATTTTTTAAAAAATTTCCTATTAGTGTCTTTCCACCCGTCTCCAGCTAGTTTGTGGAAAAACACTACATAGGATAACCTAGAGGAGGGTTTTTGGACCTTGCAGCGCCGTTTATGGCTGTCTGCACGGTCTCCGTGTGAGCGCAGCTCGCCCTGTAGTCTGTGTGCAGCCATAGCTGATTGGATTCAGCTCAGGGTGCGTTACTGCCTCATACCTTGAAAAAAGATTTCCTTTTTTTCAAATAGTGCAGCCTGTTTAAAATTAAAAAAAAAATTTCCTATTAGTGTCTTTCCACCCGTCTCCAGCTAAATAGTGGAAAAACACTACATAGGATAACCTAGAGGAGGGTTTTTGGGCCTTGCAGCGCCGTTTACGGCTGTCTGCACGGTCCCCGTGTGAGTTAAACTTGCTCTGTAGTCCGATCTGCAGAAAAAAAAAGAGTAAAGTTCACCAAACACCACTTAACACTTGTGTAGGCCACATTTGAAAAATAATAAAGTTTAGTCCACACTTTACAACATTAGTGTTTCTTACACCTGTTAGGAGGAGCATTTCAGGAATAAGCACACTAAGGCCTTAGTACTTTTCTGCTTATCTTTATCTGTCAACCAAGATGAAGAGGGCAGGGAGTAAGGTACGTGGGCGTGGGCGCGGAGCAGGGAGAGGAGCAGGGAGAGGACGTGGTGATTCTGTGCCTGCTGCGGGCACCGGTGACTCGTCGTCACTCAGTTTCAGCAGGGAACAGTCCTTCATGCGCAGCTTTGTCGGAGAGCGCCGTGCACCGCTGCTGCGTGAAGATCAAATTGAAGCCGTTGTCGGGTGGATGGCAGCTAACGCCTCGGCATCGACTCCAGTTAGTGCCACATCCTCTCAGGCACAGAGCACTGGAGAGCAGCCATCTGTCTCTTCACCACCTGCCAAATTGGCCAGGCAGTCAGAGAGCCCAGGACAGGAGCCGTCTCTACTTCTGTTCTCTGAATCTCTTGGCTTGGAAACAGGGGGCCAGCCAAGCAGCATTGGAGAAATGGAAGAAGAGGCAGTGTGCAGTGATGCCCAACAGCTTTGTCTCTTTGACTCTGAAGAGGCGGGTGGGCCAGTGCCTGCGGTGACCACAGCGCAGTACGCATCTGATGATGAAACTCAGGTGCCGCTTTCTGGTGCGTACTGTGCTGCCGAGACTACCCAGGAGGAGCAGTTGGTGGCAGAGGGTAGTGGAGATGATGAGGTCGTTGACCCATCGTGGCGTGAGGAACAGGAAGGTGGTGGGAGCAGCTCTGAGGAAGAGATTCCCCTTACGGGCCAAAGAGGGAGAGGGAGGGGGAAGGCTGCGGAGCCTGTAGCCTCCACTTTGGCACCCGTTAGGAGCCTGTCTCTTTCCAAAGCCAAAAAGGGCGCTCCCGAGCCTTGCAGTGCCTGGTCCTTTTTTGACACAGTTGCAGATGACATTTGTTTTGTCAAGTGCAAGCTGTGTCATCAGAAAGTCAAAAGAGGGAAAAATGTCAGCAACCTCAATACCACAAATATGTGGAAACATGTGCGGACCAGGCACGCGGTGGAGTTACAGAAACACACTGAAGATGTAGGCCAACCAACAGCGGCCGCTACCACCTTTTAAGCTCGTGTTGCCTCTTCCTCCAGCTCACACACAGCTGGGTTGGCTTCCTCCCAGGATCGCCATGGAAGAACCTCTGGCACTGTTGTCCAGAGACCTTGTGTAATTCCACCCACAGCACCACCTTCCCAGTCATCCTCACACTCCCAGTCTACTCTACAGCCATCGGTAGTACAGGCATGGGAGAAAAGGCGGGCATTCTCGGCCAACCACCCCCGAGCACAGGCTCTGAATGCAGGCATTGCCAAACTGTTGTCCCTGGAAATGCTCTCATTCAGGCTGGTGGAGACTGACAGCTTCCGTGACTTGATGGCATTGGCAGTCCCACAGTACAAGGTGCCCAGACGCTTTTACTTCAGCAGGCAAGCTGTCCCTGCCCTGCACAGGCATGTTTAGGGAAACATAAAACATGCGCTACTGAATGCCGTCAGTAGCAAGGTCCACCTCACCACCGATGCGTGGACCAGTCAGCATGGACAGGGGCGATACGTTTCCCTCACTGCCCATTGGGTTAATGTTGTTGAGCCAGGTACAGATCGTGCGAGTGGCGCAGGATGTGTCCTGCCCACTCCAAGGATTGCAGGAATCCAGTCTGTATGCATTGACTCCTCCTCTTACACAAGTTCCTCAGAATCATCTCTGCAGGAGCCATCACAGTCCACCTCCACATGGACCCGTGAACGTTTACCTATGACCGACATGAGCACAGCCGTGGCCAAACGTCAGCAGGCCGTCTGGAAACTAGTTTCATTGGGGAATCGAAGCCACACAGCGCAGGAGCACTGGAATGCCATCAAGCAGGAGAGCTATGTGTGGTTACTGCCAGCGAATCTCCAGCCAGGCATGGTAGTGTGTGACAATGGCCGAAATCTGGTGGCAGCTTTGGCCCTTGGCAACCTCACTCACATCCCATGTCTGGCACATGTGCTCAATTTGGTTGTGCAGAGTTTTCTGAGGGACTATCCGGATCTTGATGCACTGCTGCACAAGGTCCGCCTAGAGTGTGCTCACTTGCGGCGTTCCAGCTTGGCAAGATCCCACATTGCTGCTCTGCAGCGCCGATTCCGCCTTCCGGAACACCGCATCACATGTGACCTACCTACCCGGTGGAATTCCACGTTACATATGTTGGAGCGGTTGTGTGAGCAGCAGCAAGCAGTTATGGAGTACCAGCTGCATCAGGCGCAAAGAAGTCGCAGTCAGCGCCGATCAGACTTCACAACCACAGAGTGGGCCACTATGAAGGACGTCTGCCAGGTTTTGCATCCTTTTGATTATTCCACGCGGATGGCAAGTGCAGATGATGCACTAGTCAGCATGACTGTCCCCCTTATCAGCCTGCTTCAGCAAACTTTGCAAGGGTTAAGGGATGATGTTGTGGAAGAGTTGGATGATGAGGAGTCACCTTTTCCATCAGCTTCTGGAGAGTCAGCGCCACGTGGTTCCTCACAAAGGGGTACGCATGGGCCACTTTGTGAGGAGGATGAGGAGGAGTCAATGGAGGAGGAAGAGCTCCGTCCAGAGGAGGGAGCGACACAATTGTCCAGTGGTCAGTGTGTACAGCGAGGGTGGGGTGATGACGAGCGGGCAGAGATCATGTCTCAAGCAGGGGACAGCGTTTCTGGGCCAGTTGGCAGTCTGCAGCACATGGTGGATTTCATGCTGCAGTGCCTGAGAAACGACCGCCGCATCGCCCACATTCTCAACATGCCTGATTATTGGGTGTTCACCCTCCTCGATCCTCGCTACTGGGACAACGTCCAAAACCTCATCCCAGCGTTGACCCGGGAGCGTAAATTGCGGGAGTACCACGACACACTGGTGAATTCCATCATCTTCTCCAGTCCAACTGAGAGGAGTGCTGCTAGTGCTTTACAAAGCAGCTCAGTGCGTCGAGGCAGTGGGGGAGGCTCTGCCCAAAGAGGGAGCAGAAGCAGTGCCTCTGCCCAAGGCAAGCCCAGTATGGCACAACTCTGGCACACTTTTGTGTGCCCGCCCCAAATGTCTACACCATCACCGGCGGCTCCAGTCAGCAGGAGGCAACGGTTCCGTCAGATGGTGACAGACTACATGGCTTGCCCTCTTACTGTACTCCCAGACGGCTCTTCCCCGTTCAAGTTTTGGGTCTCTAAGCTGGATACATGGCCAGAGCTAAGCCAGTATGCATTGGAGGTGCTGGCTTGCCCTGCGGCTAGTGTCTTATCGGAACGTGTCTTTAGTGCCGCAGGTGGTGTACTAACAGACCGTCGCATGCGACTATCCTCCAATAACGTTGACCGGCTTACTTTCCTGAAAATGAAATAGGCCTGGATCTCGTAGGAAGTTGCCACTCCTCTGCCTGATTAAGTAATTGGGTGTCATCCAGGTCTCCTGCTGTGTTCATCTTTCTACCACCTGAACTGCTATTCCTGGGCTCCAACACCGCCAGTTGCGGCTCAGAAGTGCAGGCTGCACAGTAAAAACATACGACCCAGTGTTATTGGGTTTCAGTAACGTCAGCTGATCCCCAGCTGTGTAGCCGGCAAAGTGTCCTGCGACCGCCACGCTGGCACAACAACCTAAATGTAAGGGAACCTGTCCCCCCCCCATCGTTTGTTACTGAAAGAGCCATCTTGTGCAGCAGTAATGCTGCACAAGGAAAAGGTAGCTCTTTTAGTTTAGCTCCTTGCACACGCAGAACTTAACACTTATATAATGTGTTCACTGATACCGTTATACCGTCCCGGAGCTGGGACTTTCCTTCGTAATGTGACGCAGCACAGCCGTCATTCCTACCCCCTTGGTGCCATGCGCTGCCTCCTCAGCGTTGTTTTAAGTTGTCACGGAGCCTGCGCTGTTCTGTTATCCCTTGGCCATGCCCTATTTGCGCTGCCTTTCTTCTGACATAATTTGGTGTCAGGCTGGCTGCGCCTGTGCGGCCGCGCTGCCCGAGATCCCGCCTCGCAGTGTCTTTTGATTGAATCACACTGAGGGCCTGGGATCCATGGGCATGCGCAGTGCATATCTTCCCCTCGGGCTCTCGCTCATCTCCCTCCGCCTTCTTTAGACTGTGCGCCGTCAGCTGATCCCTAATAGCAAGCAACGGCCGTGACACCGCACAGTCTGAAGAAGAGGGAAGGAGGGGAGTGAGAGTCGAGGATATGCACTGTGCATGCCCATGGATCCAAGGCCCGCAGTGGGATTACGTTAGACGACACTGCGATGTGGGATCTGGAGCAGCGTGCACGCACAGGCACTGACAGCCTGACACCAAATTATGTCAGAAGACAGGCAGCGCTAATTGGGCATGGCCAAGGGATAACAGAACAGCGCAGGCTCCGTGACAGCTTAAAACAACGCTGAGGAGGCAGCGCACGGCACCAAGGGGATAGGAATGACAGCTGTGCTGTGTCCCATTACGAAGGAAATTTGCACCTCCGGGACGGTTTTACGGTATAAGGGGACACATTTTTTGTGTTTACTTCTGTGTTTGCAAGGAGCATAATTAAAAGGGCAACCTTTTCCTTTTGCATCCTTAGTGCTGCACAAGATGGCTCTTTCAGCTACAAACGTCTTGGGGGGGGGGTTAAAGGTTCCCTTTCAACTTGCTCCAATCAGGCTTCGGCCTACACTCTGTTCCTCTGCTCCTCCTGCTGTCCCTGGGCTCTAACACCGCCAGTTGGTGCCTGGAAGTGCTGTCTGCACAGTCAACAGTCGCTCCTCTGTTATTGGGGTTCAGTAACGTCAGCTGATCCCCAGCTGTGTGTGCAGCAATACCTCCAATCTGCTCCTCCTGCTGTCCCTGGGCTCTAACACCGCCAGTTGGTGCCTGGAAGTGCTGTCTGCACAGTCAACAGTCGCTCCTCTGTTATTGGGGTTCAGTAACGTCAGCTGATCCCCAGCTGTGTGTGCGGCAATACCTCCAATCTGCTCCTCCTGCTGTCCCTGGGCTCTAACACCGCCAGTTGGTGCCTGGAAGTGCTGTCTGCACAGTCAACAGTCGCTCCTCTGTTATTGGGGTTCAGTAACGTCAGCTGATCCCCAGCTGTGTGTGCGGCAATACCTCCAATCTGCTCCTCCTGCTGTCCCTGGGCTCTAACACCGCCAGTTGGTGCCTGGAAGTGCTGTCTGCACAGTCAACAGTCGCTCCTCTGTTATTGGGGTTCAGTAACGTCAGCTGATCCCCAGCTGTGTGTGCGGCAATACCTCCAATCTGCTCCTCCTGCTGTCCCTGGGCTCTAACACCGCCAGTTGGTGCCTGGAAGTGCTGTCTGCACAGTCAACAGTCGCTCCTCTGTTATTGGGGTTCAGTAACGTCAGCTGATCCCCAGCTGTGTGTGCGGCAATACCTCCAATCTGCTCCTCCTGCTGTCCCTGGGCTCTAACACCGCCAGTTGGTGCCTGGAAGTGCTGTCTGCACAGTCAACAGTCGCTCCTCTGTTATTGGGGTTCAGTAACGTCAGCTGATCCCCAGCTGTGTGTGCGGCAATACCTCCAATCTGCTCCTCCTGCTGTCCCTGGGCTCTAACACCGCCAGTTGGTGCCTGGAAGTGCTGTCTGCACAGTCAACAGTCGCTCCTCTGTTATTGGGGTTCAGTAACGTTAGCTGATCCCCAGCTGTGTATCCGGCAACGTGTCATGCGACCGCCACGCTGGCACAACTAAAATGTAAGGGGACCTGTCCCCCCCCCCCCTAGGCGTTTGTTACTGAAAGAGCCACCTTGTGCAGCACTAATACTGCACAAGGAAAAGGTCGCTCTTGAAATTATGCTCCTTGCAAACGCTGAACTACACACTCATGTAATGTGTCCCCTCACACCGTCCAACCGTTCCGGAGGTGGGACTTTCCTTTGTAATGTGACGCAGCACAGCCGTCATTGCTACCCCCTTGGCACCGTGCGCTGCCTCCTTAGCGTTGTTTGATTCCGTCATGGACCCTGCGCTGTTATGTTATCCCTTGGCCATGCACAGTTTGCGCTGCCCGTCCTCTGACATCATTTGTTGTCGTCCTGGCTGCGCCTGTGCGTCCACGCTGCCCGAAATCCCACCTCGCAGTGTCGTCTAATGTGATCCCACAGTGGGCCTGGTATCCATGGCCATGCGCAGTGCATATACTAGCCTCTCACTCCCCTTCTTCACGCTTCTTCAGACTAGGCGGCGTCAGCTGATCCCTAATAGCATGCCACGGCCGTGACGCCGCACAGTCTGAAGAAGCAGGAAGGAGGTGAGTGAGAGGCGATGATATGCACTGCGCATGCCCTTGGATCCCTGGCCCGCAGTGGGATTACATTAGATGACACTGCGAGGTTGGATCTCGGGCAGCTTGGACGCACAGGCACTGCCAGCCTGACACCTAAATGATGTCAGAAGACGGGCACCGCTAACTGTGCATGGCCAAGGGATAACATTACAGCGCGGGCTCCTTGTCAGAACCAAACAACGTTGAGGAGGTGGCGCACGGCACCAAGGGGGTTGGAATGACGGCTGTGCTGTGTCACATTACAAAGGAAAGTCCCACTTCCGGGACGGTTTGACATACATAGTAACATAGTAACATAGTTAGTAAGGCCGAAAAAAGACATTTGTCCATCCAGTTCAGCCTATATTCCATCATAATAAATACCCAGATCTACGTCCTTCTACAGAACCTAATAATTGTATGATACAATATTGTTCTGCTCCAGGCCTCTCTTGAACCCCTCGACTGAGTTCGCCATCACCACCTCCTCAGGCAAGCAATTCCAGATTCTCACTGCCCTAACAGTAAAGAATCCTCTTCTATGTTGGTGGAAAAACCTTCTCTCCTCCAGACGCAAAGAATGCCCCCTTGTGCCCGTCACCTTCCTTGGTATAAACAGATCCTCAGCGAGATATTTGTATTGTCCCCTTATATACTTATACATGGTTATTAGATCGCCCCTCAGTCGTCTTTTTTCTAGACTAAATAATCCTAATTTCGCTAATCTATCTGGGTATTGTAGTTCTCCCATCCCCTTTATTAATTTTGTTGCCCTCCTTTGTACTCTCTCTAGTTCCATTATATCCTTCCTGAGCATAATGCTCTCATCATGTGTATCCAGACCTCTTTTAATGCACCCCATGATCCTGTTTGCCTTGGCAGCTGCTGCCTGGCACTGGCTGCTCCAGGTAAGTTTATCATTAACTAGGATCCCCAAGTCCTTCTCCCTGTCAGATTTACCCAGTGGTTTCCCGTTCAGTGTGTAATGGTGATATTGATTCCCTCTTCCCATGTGTATAACCTTACATTTATCATTGTTAAACCTCATCTGCCACCTTTCAGCCCAAGTTTCCAACTTATCCAGATCCATCTGTAGCAGAATACTATCTTCTCTTGTATTAACTGCTTTACATAGTTTTGTATCATCTGCAAATATCGATATTTTACTGTGTAAACCTTCTACCAGATCATTAATGAATATGTTGAAGAGAACAGGTCCCAATACTGACCCCTGCGGTACCCCACTGGTCACAGCGACCCAGTTAGAGACTATACCATTTATAACCACCCTCTGCTTTCTATCACTAAGCCAGTTACTAACCCATTTACACACATTTTCCCCCAGACCAAGCATTCTCATTTTGTGTACCAACCTCTTGTGCGGCACGGTATCAAACGCTTTGGAAAAATCGAGATATACCACGTCCAATGACACACCTTGGTCCAGCCTATAGCTTACCTCTTCATAAAAACTGATTAGATTGGTTTGACAGGAGCGATTTCTCATAAACCCATGCTGATATGGAGTTAAACAGTTATTCTCATTGAGATAATCCAGAATAACATCCCTCAGAAACCCTTCAAATATTTTACCAACAATAGAGGTTAGACTTACTGGCCTATAATTTCCAGGTTCACTTTTAGAGCCCTTTTTGAATATTGGCACCACATTTGCTATGCGCCAGTCCTGCGGAACAGACCCTGTCGCTATAGAGTCACTAAAAATAAGAAATAATGGTTTATCTATTACATTACTTAGTTCTCTTAGTACTCGTGGGTGTATGCCATCCGGACCCGGAGATTTATCTATTTTAATCTTATTTAGCCGGTTTCGCACCTCTTCTTGGGTTAGATTGGTGACCCTTAATATAGGGTTTTCATTGTTTCTTGGGATTTCACCTAGCATTTCATTTTCCACCGTGAATACCGTGGAGAAGAAGGTGTTTAATATGTTAGCTTTTTCCTCGTCATCTACAACCATTCTTTCCTCACTATTTTTTAAGGGGCCTACATTTTCAGTTTTTATTCTTTTACTATTGATATAGTTGAAGAACAGTTTGGGATTAGTTTTACTCTCCTTAGCAATGTGCTTTTCTGTTTCCTTTTTGGCAGCTTTAATTAGTTTTTTAGATAAAGTATTTTTCTCCCTATAGTTTTTTAGAGCTTCAATGGTGCCATCCTGCTTTAGTAGTGCAAATGCTTTCTTTTTACTGTTAATTGCCTGTCTTACTTCTTTGTTTAGCCACATTGGGTTTTTCCTATTTCTAGTCCTTTTATTCCCACAAGGTATAAACCGCTTACACTGCCTATTTAGGATGTTCTTAAACATTTCCCATTTATTATCTGTATTCTCATTTCTGAGGATATTGTCCCAGTCTACCAGATTGAGGGCATCTCTAAGCTGTTCAAACTTTGCCTTCCTAAAGTTCAATGTTTTTGTGACTCCCTGACAAGTCCCCCTAGTGAAAGACAGGTGAAACTGCACAATATTGTGGTCGCTATTTCCTAAATGCCCAACCACCTGCAGATTTGTTATTCTGTCAGGTCTATTAGATAGTATTAGGTCTAAAAGTGCTGCTCCTCTGGTTGGAATCTGCACCAATTGTGAAAGATAATTTTTCTTGGTTATTAGCAGAAACCTGTTGCCTTTATGGGTTTCACAGGTTTCTGTTTCCCAGTAGTGTTGAGCATTCCGATACCGCAAGTATCGGGTATCGGCCGATATTTGCGGTATCGGAATTCCGATACTGAATTCCGATACTTCCCGCGTATCGGATACCGGAATCGGAAGTTCCCAGAATTCAAATTGAACGCAGCAGCCAATGAGGAATGAATGAAAGTGTGGGCACATCCTGTTTAGCATGGTGGGCATGTAAGTACTGGCAAGGCTTGGATTGGCTGCTGAAATGATGTCACTCTGCACTATAAAAAAGCGCTGCCGCCATTTTGCGCTCACTCTGCTGTGATTTCAGTTAGGGACAGGACGCTGTGTTCTAACTGAGGGCCAGTTGAGCTAGCTAATTGCTTTATTTTCCTTTCCAAAGGCTAATTTAGCAAAACGCTGTGTGTTCTTCACTGTTCACCTTGCTCTTGCCTTGCAGCGCTGTTTTAACAGCGTTCTGCAAGGTCTCTGTGTGTGTGTGTGTGCAGCTCACTCTGTAGTCTGTGTGCAGCCATATACCCGGTTGTATTCAGCTCAGGGGGGGTTCACACTGCCTCACACAGTTGTTCTTTTTTGCTCTTAGTGCAGCCTGCTGCACATTTTTTCTCAAATTTCCTATTAGTGTTTTTCCACCAGTCTCCAGCTCTATTGTGGAAAAACACTACATAGGATAACCTAGAGGGGGGTTTTTGGGCCTTGCAGCGCCGTTTACGGCTGTCTGCACGGTCTCCGTGTGAGCCCAGCTCGCCCTGTAGTCTGTGTGCAGCCATAGCCGGTTGGATTCAGCTCAGGGTTCGTTACTGGCTCATACCTTGAGAAAAATTTTCCTTTTTTTCAAATAGTGCAGCCTGTTTAAAATTTGAAAAAAAAAATTCCTATTAGTGTCTTTCCACTCGTATCCAGCTAAATAGTGGAAAAACACTATATAGGATAACCTAGAGGAGGGTTTTTTGGCCTTGCAGCGCCGTTTACGGCTGTCTGCACGGTCTCCGTGTGAGCCCAGCTCGCCCTGTAGTCTGTGTGCAGCCATAGCCGGTTGGATTCAGCTCAGGGTTCGTTACTGGCTCATACCTTGAGAAAAATTTTCCTTTTTTTCAAATAGTGCAGCCTGTTTAAAATTTGAAAAAAAAAATTCCTATTAGTGTCTTTCCACTCGTATCCAGCTAAATAGTGGAAAAACACTATATAGGATAACCTAGAGGAGGGTTTTTTGGCCTTGCAGCGCCGTTTACGGCTGTCTGCACGGTCTCCGTGTGAGCCCAGCTCGCCCTGTAGTCTGTGTGCAGCCATAGCCGGTTGGATTCAGCTCAGGGTTCGTTACTGGCTCATACCTTGAGAAAAATTTTCCTTTTTTTCAAATAGTGCAGCCTGTTTAAAATTTGAAAAAAAAAATTCCTATTAGTGTCTTTCCACTCGTATCCAGCTAAATAGTGGAAAAACACTATATAGGATAACCTAGAGGAGGGTTTTTTGGCCTTGCAGCGCCGTTTACGGCTGTCTGCACGGTCTCCGTGTGAGCCCAGCTCGCCCTGTAGTCTGTGTGCAGCCATAGCCGGTTGGATTCAGCTCAGGGTGCGTTACTGCCTCATACCTTGAAAAACAATTTCCTTTTTTTCAAATAGTGCAGCCAGTTTAAAATTTGAAAAAAAAAATTCCTATTAGTGTCTTTCCACTTGTATCCAGCTAAATAGTGGAAAAACACTATATAGGATAACCTAGAGGAGGGTTTCTTGGCCTTGCAGCGCCGTTTACGGCTGTCTGCACGGTCTCCGTGTGATTTAAACTAGCTCTGTAGCCCGATCTGCACCAAAAAAAAGGTTAAGTTCACCAAACACAACTTACACTTGTGTAGGCCACATTTGAAAAATAATAAAGTTTAGTCCACAATTTACAACATTAGTGTTTCTTACACCTGTTAGGAGGAGCATTACAGGAATAAGCACACTAAGGCCTTAGTACTTTTCTGCTTATCTTTATCTGTCAACCAAGATGAAGAGGGCAGGGAGTAAGGCACGTGGGCGTGGGCGCGGAGCAGGGAGAGGAGCAGGGAGAGGACGTGGTGATTCTGTGCCTGCTGCGGGCGCCGGTGACTCGTCGTCACTCAGTTTCAGCAGGGAACAGTCCTTCATGCGCAGCTTTGTCGGAGAGCGCCGTGCACCGCTGCTGCGTGAAGACCAAATTGAAGCCGTTGTCGGGTGGATGGCAGCTAACGCCTCGGCATCGACTTCAGTTAGTGCCACATCCTCTCAGGCACAGAGCACTGGAGAGCAGCCATCTGTCTCTTCACCACCTGCCAAATTGGCCAGGCAGTCAGAGAGCCCAGGACAGGAGCCGTCTCTACTTCTGTTCTCTGAATCTCTTGGCTTGGAAACAGGGGGCCAGCCAAGCAGCATTGGAGAAATGGAAGAAGAGGCAGTGTGCAGTGATGCCCAACACCTTTTTCTCTCTGACTCTGAAGAGGCAGGTGGGCCAGTGCCTCCGGTGACCACAGCGCAGTACGCATCTGATGATGAAACTCAGGTGCCGCTTTCTCGTGCGTACTGTGCTGCTGAGACTACCCAGGAGGAGCAGTTGGTGGCAGAGGGTAGTGGAGATGATGAGGTCCTTGACCCATCGTGGCGTGAGGAACAGGAAGGTGGTGGGAGCAGCTCAGAGGAAGAGCTTCCTCTTACGGGCCAAAGAGGGAGAGGGAGGGGGAAGACTGCGGAGCCTGTAGCCTCCACTTTGGCACCCGTTAGGAGCCTGTCTCTTTCCAAAGCCAAAAAGGGCGCTCCCAAGACTTGCAGTGCCTGGTCCTTTTTTGACACAGTTGCAGATGACATTTGTTTTGTCAAATGCAAGCTGTGTCATCATAAAGTAAAAAGAGGGAAAAATGTCAGCAACCTCAATACCACAAATATGTGGAAACATGTGCGGACCAGGCACGCGGTGGAGTTACAGAAACACACTGAAGATGTAGGCCAACCAACAGCGGCAGCTACCACCTCTTCAGCTCGTGTTGCCTCTTCCTCCAGCTCACGCACAGCTGGTTTGGCTTCCTCCCAGAGACCTTGTGTAATTCCACCCACAGCACCACCTTCCCAGTCATCCTCACACTCCCAGTCTACTCTACAGCCATCGGTAGTACAGGCATGGGAGAAAAGGCGGGCATTCTCGGCCAACCACCCCCGAGCACAGGCTCTGAATGCAGGCATTGCCAAACTGTTGTCCCTGGAAATGCTCTCGTTCAGGCTGGTGGAGACTGACAGCTTCCGTGACTTGATGGCATTGGCAGTCCCACAGTACAAGGTGCCCAGCCGCTTTTACTTCAGCAGGCAGGCTGTCCCTGCCCTGCACAGGCATGTTGAGGCAAACATAAAACATGCGCTACTGAACGCCGTCAGTAGCAAGGTCCACCTCACCACCGATGCGTGGACCAGTCAGCATGGACAGGGGCGATATGTTTCCCTCACTGCCCATTGGGTTAATGTTGTTGAGCCAGGTACAGATCGTGCGAGTGGCGCAGGACGTGTCCTGCCCACTCCAAGGATTGCAGGAATCCAGTCTGTACGCATCGACTCCTCCTCTTACACCAGTTCCTCTGATTCCTCTCTGCAGGATCCGTCACAGTCCACCCCCACATGGACCCGTGAACGTTTACCTATGACCGACATGAGCACAGCCGTGGCCAAACGTCAGCAGGCCGTCTTGAAACTAGTTTCATTGGGGCATCGAAGCCACACAGCGCAGGAGCTCTGGAATGCCATAAAGCAGGAGAGCGATGTGTGGTTACTGCCAGCGAATCTCCAGCCAGGCATGGTAGTGTGTGACAATGGCCGAAATCTGGTGGCAGCTTTGGCCCTTGGCAACCTCACTCACATCCCATGTCTGGCACATGTGCTCAATTTGGTTGTGCAGAGTTTTCTGAGGGACTATCCGGATCTTGATGCCCTGCTGCACAAGGTCCGCCTAGAGTGTGCTCACTTGCGGCGTTCCAGCTTGGCCAGATCCCGCATTGCTGCTCTGCAGCGCCGATTCCGCCTTCCGGAACACCGCATCATATGTGACCTACCTACCCGGTGGAATTCCACGTTACATATGTTGGAGCGGTTGTGTGAGCAGCAGCAAGCAGTTATGGAGTACCAGCTGCATCAGGCGCAAAGAAGTCGCAGTCAGCGCCGATCAGACTTCACAACCACAGAGTGGGCCACTATGAAGGACGTCTGCCAGGTTTTGCGTCCTTTTGATTATTCCACGCGGATGGCAAGTGCAGATGATGCACTAGTCAGCATGACTGTCCCCCTTATCTGCCTGCTTCAGCAAACTTTGCAAGGGTTAAGGGATGATGTGGTGGAAGAGGTGGAGGATGAGGAGTCACCTTTTCCATCAGCTTCTGGAGAGTCAGCGCCACGTGGTTCCTCACAAAGGGGTACGCAGGGGCCAATTTGTGAGGAGGATGAGGAGGAGTCAATGGAGGAGGAAGAGCTCCGTCCAGAGGAGGGAGCGACACAATTGTCCAGTGGTCAGTGTGTACAGCGAGGGTGGGGTGATGACGAGCGGGCAGAGATCATGTCTCAAGCAGGGGACAGCGTTTCTGGGCCGGTTGGCACTCTGCAGCACATGGTGGATTTCATGCTGCAGTGCCTGAGAAACGACCGCCGCATCGACCACATTCTCAACATGCCTGATTATTGGGTGTTCACCCTCCTCGATCCTCGCTACCGGGACAACGTCCAAAACCTCATCCCTGCGTTGACCCGGGAGCGTAAATTGCGGGAGTACCACGACACACTGGTGAATTCCATCATCTTCTCCTGTCCAACTGAGAGGAGTGCTGCTAGTGCTTTACAAAGCAGCTCAGTGCGTCGAGGCAGTGGGGGAGGCTCTGCCCAAAGAGGGAGCAGAAGCAGTGCCTCTGCCCAAGGCAAGCCCAGTATGGCACAACTCTGGCACACTTTTGTGTGCCCGCCCCAAATGTCTACACCATCACCGGCGGCTCCAGTCAGCAGGAGGCAACGGTTCCGTCAGATGGTGACAGACTACATGGCTTGCCCTCTTACTGTACTCCCAGACGGCTCTTCCCCGTTCAAGTTTTGGGTCTCTAAGCTGGATACATGGCCAGAGCTAAGCCAGTATGCATTGGAGGTGCTGGCTTGCCCTGCGGCTAGTGTCTTATCGGAACGTGTCTTTAGTGCCGCAGGTGGTGTACTAACAGACCGTCGCATGCGACTATCCTCCGATAACGTTGACCGGCTTACTTTCCTGAAAATGAACCAGGCCTGGATCTCGCAGGAATTTGCCACTCCTCTGCCTGATTAAGTAATTGGGTGTCATCCAGGTCTCCTGCTGTGTTCATCTTTCTACCACCTGAACTGCTATTCCTGGGCTCCAACACCGCCAGTTGCGGCTCAGAAGTGCAGGCTGCACAGTAAAAACATACGACCCAGTGTTATTGGGTTTCAGTAACGTCAGCTGATCCCCAGCTGTGTAGCCGGCAATGTGTCCTGCGACCGCCACGCTGGCACAACAACCTAAATGTAAGGGAACCTGTCCCCCCCCCCCCCCGTCGTTTGTTACTGAAAGAGCCATCTTGTGCAGCAGTAATGCTGCACAAGGAAAAGGTAGCTCTTTTTTTTTAGCTCTTTGCACACGCAGAACTTAACACTTATAAAATGTGTTCACTGATACCGTTATACCGTCCCGGAGCTGGGACTTTCCTTCGTAATGTGACGCAGCACAGCCGTCATTCCTACCCCCTTGGTGCCATGCGCTGCCTCCTCAGCGTTGTTTTAAGCTGTCACGGAGCCTGCGCTGTTCTGTTATCCCTTGGGCATGCCCTATTTGCGCTGCCTGTCTTCTGACATAATTTGGTGTCAGGCTGGCTGCGCCTGTGCGGCCGCGGTGCCCGAGATCCCGCCTCGCAGTGTCTTCTGATTGAGTCACACTGCGGGCCTGGGATCCATGGGCATGCGCAGTGCATATCTTCCCCTCGGGCTCTCGCTCATTTCCCTCCGCCTTCTTTAGACTGTGCGCCGTCAGCTGATCCCTAGCATGCCACGGCCGTGACACCGCACAGTCTGAAGAAGAGGGAAGGAGGGGAGTGAGAGTCGAGGTTATGCACTGTGCATGCCCATGGTTCCAAGGCCCGCAGTGGGATTACGTTAGATGAGACTGCGAGGTGGGATCTGGAGCAGCGTGGACGCACAGGCACTGACAGCCTGACACCAAATTATGTCAGAAGACAGGCAGCGCTAATTGGGCATGGCCAAGGGCTAACAGAACAGCGCAGGCTCCGTGGCAGCTTAAAACAACGCTGAGGAGGCAGCGCACGGCATCAAGGGGATAGGAATGACAGCTGTGCTGTGTCCCATTACGAAGGAAATTCGCACCTCCGGAACGGTTTAACGGTATAAAGGGACACATTTTTAGTGTTTACTTCGGTGTTTGCAAGGAGCATAATTAAAAGAGCAACCTTTTCCTTTTGCATCCTTAGTGCTGCACAACATGGCTCTTTCAGCTACAAACGTCTTGGGGGGGGGGGGGTTAAAGGTTTCCTTTCAACTTGCTCCAATCAGGCTTCGGCCTACACTCTGTTCCTCTGCTCCTCCTGCTGTCCCTGGGCTCTAACACCGCCAGTTGGTGCCTGGAAGTGCTGTGTGCACAGTCAACAGTCGCTCCTCTGTTATTGGGGTTCAGTAACGTCAGCTGATCCCCAGCTGTGTGTGCGGCAATACCTCCAATCTGCTCCTCCTGCTGTCCCTGGGCTCTAACACCGCCAGTTGGTGCCTGGAAGTGCTGTGTGCACAGTCAACAGTCGCTCCTCTGTTATTGGGGTTCAGTAACGTCAGCTGATCCCCAGCTGTGTATCCGGCAACGTGTCATGCGACCGCCACGCTGGCACAACTAAAATGTAAGGGGACCTGTCCCCCCCCCCCCCCTAGGCGTTTGTTACTGAAAGAGCCACCATGTGCAGCACTAATACTGCACAAGGGAAAGGTCGCTCTTGAAATTATGCTCCTTGCAAACGCTGAACTACACACTCATGTAATGTGTCCCCTCACACCGTCCAACCGTCCCGGAGGTGGGACTTTCCTTTGTAATGTGACACAGCACAGCCGTCATTGCTACCCCCTTGGCACCGTGCGCTGCCTCCTTAGCGTTGTTTGATTCCGTCATGGACCCTGCGCTGTTATGTTATCCCTTGGCCATGCACAGTTTGCGCTGCCCGTCCTCTGACATCATTTGTTGTCGTCCTGGCTGCGCCTGTGCGTCCACGCTGCCCGAAATCACACCTCGCAGTGTCGTCTAATGTGATCCCACAGTGGGCCTGGTATCCATGGCCATGCGCAGTGCATATACTAGCCTCTCACTCCCCTTCTTCACGCTTCTTCAGACTAGGCGGCGTCAGCTGATCCCTAATAGCATGCCACGGCCGTGACGCCGCACAGTCTGAAGAAGCAGGAAGGAGGTGAGTGAGAGGCGATGATATGCACTGCGCATGCCCATGGATCCCTGGCCCGCAGTGGGACTACATTAGATGACACTGCAAGGTTGGATCTCGGGCAGCTTGGACGCACAGGCACTGCCAGCCTGACACCTACATGATGTCAGAAGACGGGCACCGCTAACTGTGCATGGCCAAGGGATAACATTACAGTGCGGGCTCCGTGACAGAACCAAACAACGTTGAGGAGGTGGTGCCCGGCACCAAGGGGGTTGGAATGACGGCTGTGCTGTGTCACATTACAAAGGAAAGTCCCACTTCCGGGATGGTTTGACGGTGTGAGGGGACACATTATATGAGTGTGTACTTCAGCGTTTGCAAGGAGCATAATTTTCGGAGCCACCATTTTCCATGTGCAGTATTACTGCTGTACAAGATGGCTCTTTCAGCAACAAATGCCTGGGGGGGGGGGTTAAAGGTTCCCTTTCAACTTGCTCCACTGCAGGCTTCGGCCTACACTCTGCTCCTCTTTGATTCCCTGGGTTTCAACACTGTCAGTTGCCACCTGGAAGTGTTGTCTACACAGAAAAAAACACTAGGTGATGTGTCAGTGGGGTTCAGCACCGCCAGCTGTTCCCCTGCTGTGTAGTCGGCAACGTGTCCAGCACAAGCCACGCTGGCACAACAGAACAAAAGCTGCCACCAGTGCAGGCTTCGGCCTACACTCTGCTCCTCTCCTCCTCCTGCTGACCCTGGGCTCAAACACCGCTAGTTTTTGCCCGGAAGTGCTAGCTGCACAGAGAAAAACACCAGCCAATGTGTTAGTGGGGTTCAGCAACGCCAGCTGTTCCCCTGCTGTGTAGCCGGCAACGTGACCTGCAAACGCCATGCAGGCACAGGAACTGAAATTAAAAGGGAACCTGGCCCCACCCCCCCAGGTGTTTCTATGTATAACAGCCACCTAGTACAGCAGTACTGCTGCATTTGTACAAGGTGGCTGACTTTTTCTCCTTGCCCACGTGGAACTCAACACGTACAAAATGTGTCTCATTGAGACCATTCCACTGTCCCTGAGGTGTGACTTTCCTTTGTAATGATACGCAGCACCCCCCTTGGTAGCGTTTCCCGTCTTTTGTCATCATGGTTAGCTGGCTGCGCCTGTGCATCCGCCCTGCTAGATACAACGCCCCTCGTTGTCATATTTATTTTGTCAGCGAGGGTGTGGTTTATGGGCACGAGCAGTGCATATGTTCGCCTGTCTTAACTCATCTCCTTCCGCCTTCTTCAGACTGTGCGGCCTCCTGGCCGTGGTAGGCGATAAGGGATCAGCTGAGGCCGCCCAGTCTGGAGCAGGTGTAAGGACATGTGTAAGCGGCAAACCTATTTACTGCACAAGGCCACGAATCCCAGCCACGCAGTGTGATTTTTTGAAAACACACTGTGGGTCTGGGATTCATGTCCATCGCTAACCGCAACGGCCGACATGAAATGAGGTCAGAAGACAGGAAGCGCTCACAGCGCATGGCCAAGGGATCACAATAGCGCAGACTCCTGTACAGCAAATAACAACGCTCAGGAATCTGCGCCCAGTACCTAGGTGCAAATTTTGACACCTGTGCTGCGTCTCGTTAAAAAGACAAGTCACGCCTCCACAACTGTTTGACAGTATAATGGGCTAAATAGTGTACGTGTTTTAGTCAGCGTGTGCAAGGAGCAAAACAAATAGAGCAACCTTTTACTTGTGCAGCATTAATGCTGCACAAGGTGTGGCTCTTGTACCTTGCAACACCTGAGGGGGGGGTTAAAGGTAACCTTTGAAATTGGTTCAACTAGGCTTCGGCCTACACTCTGCTCCTCTCCTCCTCCTGCTGACCCTGGGCTCAAACAACGCCAGTTTCTGCCCGGACATGCTAGCTGCACAGAGAAAAACACCAGCCAATGTGTTAGTGGGGTTCAGCACCGCCTGCTGTTCCCCCGCTGTGTAGCCGGCATCGTGTCCAGCACAAGCCACGCTGGCACAACCGACCAAAAGCTGCCACCAGTGCAGGCTTCGGCCTACACTTTGCTCCTCTCCTCCTCCTCCTGCTGACCCTGGGCTCTAACACCGCTAGTTTTTGCCCGGACATGCAATCTGCACAGAGAAAAACACCAGTCAATGTGTCAGTGGGGTTCAGCAACGCCAGCTGTTCCCCTGCTGTGTAGCTTGCAACGTGACCTGCAAACGCCACGCAGGCACATGAACTGAAATTGAAGGGAGCCTGCCCCCCACCCACAGGTGTTTCTATGTATATCAGCCACCTTGTACAGCAGTACTGCTGCATTTGTACGAGGTGGCTGACTTTTTCTCCTTGCCCACGTGGAACTCAACACGTACAAAATGTGTCTCATTAGAGACCATTACAATGTCCCTGAGGTGTGACTTTCCTTTGTAATGACACGCAGCACCACCCTTGTTAGCGCTGCCCGTCTTTTGACATCATTGGTTAGCTGGCTGCGCCTGTGCATCTCCCCTGCTCGAAACAACGGCCCTCGGTGTCTTATTTTTTTGGACAGCGAGGGTGTGATTGATGGGCATGTGCAGTGCATATGTTTGCCTGTGTTCACTCATCTCCTTCCGCCTTCTTCAGACTGGGTGTCCTCATGGCCGCGGCAGGCGATAAGGGATCAGATGAGGCCGCCCAGTCTGAAGCAGGTGTAAGGACATGTGTGAGCGGCAAACATATTTAGTGCACCAGGGCACGAATCCCAGCCCCGCAGTGTGATTTTTTAAAAACACACTGTGGGTCTGGGATTCATGTCCATCGCTAACCGCAACGGCCGACATGAAATGAGGTCAGAAGACAGGAAGCGCTCACAGCGCATGGCCAAGGGATCACAATAGCGCAGACTCCTGTACAGCAAATAACAACGCTCAGGAATCTGCGCCCAGTACCTAGGTGCAAATTTTGACACCTGTGCTGCGTCTCGTTAAAAAGACAAGTCACGCCTCCACAACTGTTTGACAGTATAATGGGCTAAATAGTGTACGTGTTTTAGTCAGCGTGTGCAAGGAGCAAAACAAATAGAGCAACCTTTTACTTGTGCAGCATTAATGCTGCACAAGGTGTGGCTCTTGTACCTTGCAACACCTGAGGGGGGGGTTAAAGGTAACCTTTGAAATTGGTTCAACTAGGCTTCGGCCTACACTCTGCTCCTCTACTCCTCCTGCTGACCCTGGGCTCAAACACCGCTAGTTTTTGCCCGGAAATGCTAGCTGCACAGAGAAAAACACCAGCCAATGTGTTAGTGGGGTTCAGCACCGCCAGCTGTTCCCCTGCTGTGTAGTCGGCAACGTGTCCAGCACAAGCCACGCTGGCACAACCGACCAAAAGCTGCCACCAGTGCAGGCTTCGGCCTACACTTTGCTCCTCTCCTCCTCCTGCTGACCCTGGGCTCAAACAACGCCAGTTTCTGCCCGGACATGCTAGCTGCACAGAGAAAAACACCAGCCAATGTGTTAGTGGGGTTCAGCACCGCCTGCTGTTCCCCCGCTGTGTAGCCGGCATCGTGTCCAGCACAAGCCACGCTGGCACAACCGACCAAAAGCTGCCACCAGTGCAGGCTTCGGCCTACACTTTGCTCCTCTCCTCCTCCTGCTGACCCTGGGCTCAAACAACGCCAGTTTCTGCCCGGACATGCTAGCTGCACAGAGAAAAACACCAGCCAATGTGTTAGTGGGGTTCAGCAACGCCAGCTGTTCCCCTGCTGTGTAGCTTGCAACGTGACCTGCAAACGCCACGCAGGCACATGAACTGAAATTGAAGGGAGCCTGCCCCCCACCCACAGGTGTTTCTATGTATATCAGCCACCTTGTACAGCAGTACTGCTGCATTTGTACGAGGTGGCTGACTTTTTCTCCTTGCCCACGTGGAACTCAACACGTACAAAATGTGTCTCATTAGAGACCATTACAATGTCCCTGAGGTGTGACTTTCCTTTGTAATGACACGCAGCACCCCCATTGTTAGCGCTGCCCGTCTCCTGACATCATTGGTTGGCTGGCTGTGCCTGTGCGTCCCCCCTGCCCGACACAACGCCCCCCGTTGTCTCATATATTTTGACTGCGAGGGTGTGATTGATGGGCACGAGCAGTGCATATGTTCCCCTGTTTTCACTCCCCTCCTTCCGCCTTCTTCTGACTGTGCGGCCTCATGGCCGCGGCATGCGATAAGGGATCAGCTGAGGCCGCCCAGTCTGAAGCAGGTGTAAGGACATGTGTGAGCGGCGAACATATTTACTGCACAAGGCCACGAATCCCAGCACCGCAG
The DNA here is from genome assembly GCF_032444005.1 of Ranitomeya imitator. Classification (NCBI taxonomy): domain Eukaryota; kingdom Metazoa; phylum Chordata; class Amphibia; order Anura; family Dendrobatidae; genus Ranitomeya; species Ranitomeya imitator. Next base: position 593,762,608 of record NC_091286.1, read on the forward strand.
TGTGACTTTAGGAAAAGCCACTGTGGGTCTGGGATTTATGGCCATCGTTAACCGCACCGGCCAACATGAAATGAGGTCATGAGACGGCCTGCACTAACAGGGTATTGCCAAGGGATAACACAAGAGCGCAGACTCCTGTACAGCAAATAACAACGCTCAGGAATCTGCGCCCAGTACCTAGGTGCAAATTTTGACACCTGTGCTGCGTCTCGTTAAAAAGACAAGTCACGCCTCCACAACTGTTTGACAGTATAATGGGCTAAATAGTGTACGTGTTTAATTCAGCGTGTGCAAGGAGCAAAATTAAATAGAGCAACCTTTGACTTGTGCATCATTAATGCTGTTCAAGGTGTGGCTCTTGTACCTTGCAACACCTGAGGGGGGGGTTTAAGGTAACCTTTGAAATTGGTTCAACTAGGCTTCGGCCTACACTCTGCTCCTCTACTCCTCCTGCTGACCCTGGGCTCAAACACCGCTAGTTTTTGCCCGGAAATGCTAGCTGCACAGAGAAAAACACCAGCCAATGTGTTAGTGGGGTTCAGCACCGCCAGCTGTTCCCCTGCTGTGTAGTCGGCAACGTGTCCAGCACAAGCCACGCTGGCACAACAGAACAAAAGCTGCCACCAGTGCAGGCTTCGGCCTACACTTTGCTCCTCTCCTCCTCCTCCTGCTGACCCTGGGCTCTAACACCGCTAGTTTTTGCCCGGACATGCAATCTGCACAGAGAAAAACACCAGTCAATGTGTCAGTGGGGTTCAGCAACGCCAGCTGTTCCCCTGCTGTGTAGCTTGCAACGTGACCTGCAAACGCCACGCAGGCACATGAACTGAAATTGAAGGGAGCCTGCCCCCCACCCCCCCAGGTGTTTCTATGTATAACAGCCACCTTGTACAGCAGTACTGCTGCATTTGTACAAGGTGGCTGACTTTTTCTCCTTGCACACGTGGAACTCAACAAGTACAAAATGTGTCTCATTACAGACCATTACAATGTCCCTGAGGTGTGACTTTCCTTTTTAATGACACGCAGCACCCCCATTGTTAGCGCTGCCCGTCTCCTGACATCATTGGTTGGCTGGCTGTGCCTGTGCGTCCCCCCTGCCCGACACAACGCCCCCCGTTGTCTCATATATTTTGACTGCGAGGGTGTGATTGATGGGCACGAGCAGTGCATATGTTCCCCTGTTTTCACTCCCCTCCTTCCGCCTTCTTCTGACTGTGCGGCCTCATGGCCGCGGCATGCGATAAGGGATCAGATGAGGCCGTCCAGTCTGAAGCAGGTGTAAGGACATGTGTGAGCGGCAAACATATTTACTGCACCAGGGCACGAATCCCAGCACCGCAGTGTGATTTTTTAAAAACACACTGTGGGTCTGGGATTCATGTCCATCGCTAACCGCAACGGCCAACATGAAATGAGGTCATAAGACAGGAAGCGCTCACAGCGCATGGCCAAAGGATCACAAGAGCGCAGACTCCTGTACAGCAACTAACAACGCTCAGGAAGCTGCGCCCATGCAAAAAGGTGTTTTCGACACCTGTGCTGCTTTTCTTTAAAAAGACAAGTCACGCCTCCACTACTGTTAAACAGTATAATGGGCTAAATAGTCTACGTGTTGCATTCAGCTTGTGCAAGTAGACAAATTAATAGAGCAACCTTTTACTTGTGCAGCATTAATGCTGCAGAAGGAGTGGCTCTTGTTCTTTGTAACACCTGAGGGGGGGTTAAAGGTAACCTTTGAAATTGGTTCAACTAGGCTTCGGCCTACACTCTGCTCCTCTCCTCCTCCTGCTGACCCTGGGCTGTAACAACGCTAGTTTTTGCCCGGAAATGCTAGCTGCACAGAGAAAAACACCAGCCAATGTGTTAGTGGGGTTCAGCAACGCCAGCTGTTCCCCCGCTGTGTAGCCGGCATCGTGTCCAGCACAAGCCACGCTGGCACAACCGACCAAAAGCTGCCACCAGTGCAGGCTTCGGCCTACACTTTGCTCCTCTCCTCCTCCTCCTGCTGACCCTGGGCTCAAACACCGCTAGTTTTTGCCCGGAAATGCTAGCTGCACAGAGAAAAACACCAGCCAATGTGTTAGTGGGGTTCAGCACCGCCAGCTGTTCCCCTGCTGTGCAGCTTGCAACGTGACCTGCAAACGCCACGCAGGCACATGAACTGAAATTGAAGGGAGCCTGCCCCCCACCCCCCCAGGTGTTTCTATGTATAACAGCCACCTTGTACAGCAGTACTGCTGCATTTGTACAAGGTGGCTGATGTTTTCTCCTTGCCCACGTGGAACTCAACACGTACAAAATGTGTCTCTTTGAGACCATTCCACTGTCCCTGAGGTGTGACTTTCCTTTCTAATGATACGCAGCACCCCCCTTGGTAGCGCTTCCCGTCTTCTGACATCATTGGTTGGCTACTTGCGCCTGTTCGTCCGCCCTGCCTGAATAAAATGCTCCTCGTTGTCTTAATTATTTTGACTGCGAGGGTGTGATTGATGGGCACGAGCAGTGCATATCTTCGCCTGTCTTAACTCATCTCCTTCAGCCTTCTTCAGACTGTGCAGCCTCATGGCCGCGGCATGCAAGAAGGGATCAGCAGAGGCCGCCCAGTCTGAAGCAGGTGTAAGGACGTGTGTGAGCGGCCAAAATATTTACTGCTCAAGGCCACGAATCCCAGCACCGCAGTGTGGCTTTATGAAAAGACACTGTGGGTCTGGGATTTATGGCCATCGTTAACCGCACCGGCCAACATGAAATGATGTCATAAGATGGGCAGCGCTAACAGGGCATTGCCAAGGGATAACACAAGAGCGCAGACTCCTGTACAGCAAATAACAACGCTCAGGAAGCTGCTCCAAGCACCAAGGCGTTATTTTGGACACCTGTGCTGCGTCTCATCAAAAAACCAAGTCACGCATCCACTACAGTTTGACTGTAGAATGGGGTAAATTGTGTATGTCTTTCATTCAGCGTGTGCAAGTAGACAAATTAATAGAGCAACCTTTCACTTGTGCAGCATTAATACTGCACAAGGTGTGTCTCTTGTACTTTGTAACACCTGAGGGGGGGGTTAAAGGTTTCCTTTGAAATTGGTTCAACTAAGCTTCGGCCTACACTCTGCTCCTCTCCTCCTCCTCCTGCTTCAACACGGGCTCTAACATTGCTAGTTTTTGCCCGCAAGTGCTAGCTGCACAGAGAAAAACACACGCCATTGTGTTAGTGGGGTTCAGCAACGCCAGCTGTTCCCCCAGTGTGTAGCCGGCAAAGTGTCCTGCAAACGCAACGCAGACACAAAGCTGCCTCCAGTGCAGGCTTCGGCCTACACTCATCTCCCCCTGCTTACCCTTTGCTCCAACACCGCTAGTTGGGGCTCTAGGAAGACAATCTTTAATAGGCAAGGCAACGCATCCGGGTTCCAGCACCGCCAGCTGGTTCTCGGCAGTGTTCTTGTCACAGGTACTCCCTCGTGCCAAGCCTGGTTTCAGCACCGTCAGCTGTTTCCGGGTTGTGTCAAGCTCACTGAGACACCTATGCTTGCCTCGTCGTGGTGCGGTCGGGTTAGCCAACTCCAGGGTGCCTCCAGTTTAGGAGCTTCCTATGTGGGCTGCGTGAACTGGTAGTCAAGGCTGGTTCTGTAGTGCCAGTAGGCCCAGCTCCCCCTGTAGGACTGTTGGGGTTCGGTAACTGCGGCTGCCTCGCGGCCTAGCTGTTCTCTCCTCTCCTGTGGGCCTTGGGGTCCACCACCTGGTTCCAGCACCGTCAGCTGGTTCCGGGCCGAGCCTTTGGCTTAGGTGCCTCCTCCTGGGTATCCGAGTTCCGCCAACGCCAGGCGGTCCTTGGTAGTGCTTTTAAGCGCGGGCACCTACAGCTTAGTAACCGGGTTCCAGCACCGTCAGCTGGTCCTCGGTCGTGCCATTGGCTCTTGCACACTGGGGCAACGCATCCGGGTTCCAGCACCGCCAGCTGGTTCTCGGCAGTGTTTTTGTCACAGGTACTCCCTCGTGCCAAGCCTGGTTTCAGCACCGTCAGCTGTTTCCGGGTTGTGTCAAGCTCACTGAGACACCTATGCTTGCCTCGTCGTGGTGCGGTCGGGTTAGCCAACTCCAGGGTGCCTCCAGTTTAGGAGCTTCCTATGTGGGCTGCGTGAACTGGTAGTCAAGGCTGGTTCTGTAGTGCCAGTAGGCCCAGCTCCCCCTGTAGGACTGTTGGGGTTCGGTAACTGCGGCTGCCTCGCGGCCTAGCTGTTCTCTCCTCTCCTGTGGGCCTTGGGGTCCACCACCTGGTTCCAGCACCGTCAGCTGGTTCCGGGCCGAGCCTTTGGCTTAGGTGCCTCCTCCTGGGTATCCGAGTTCCGCCAACGCCAGGCGGTCCTTGGTAGTGCTTTTAAGCGCGGGCACCTACAGCTTAGTAACCGGGTTCCAGCACCGTCAGCTGGTCCTCGGTCGTGCCATTGGCTCTTGCACACTGGGGCAACGCATCCGGGTTCCAGCACCGCCAGCTGGTTCTCGGCAGTGTTTTTGTCACAGGTACTCCCTCGTGCCAAGCCTGGTTTCAGCACCGTCAGCTGTTTCCGGGTTGTGTCAAGCTCACTGAGACACCTATGCTTGCCTCGTCGTGGTGCGGTCGGGTTAGCCAACTCCAGGGTGCCTCCAGTTTAGGAGCTTCCTATGTGGGCTGCGTGAACTGGTAGTCAAGGCTGGTTCTGTAGTGCCAGTAGGCCCAGCTCCCCCTGTAGGACTGTTGGGGTTCGGTAACTGCGGCTGCCTCGCGGCCTAGCTGTTCTCTCCTCTCCTGTGGGCCTTGGGGTCCACCACCTGGTTCCAGCACCGTCAGCTGGTTCCGGGCCGAGCCTTTGGCTTAGGTGCCTCCTCCTGGGTATCCGAGTTCCGCCAACGCCAGGCGGTCCTTGGTAGTGCTTTTAAGCGCGGGCACCTACAGCTTAGTAACCGGGTTCCAGCACCGTCAGCTGGTCCTCGGTCGTGCCATTGGCTCTTGCACACTGGGGCAACGCATCCGGGTTCCAGCACCGCCAGCTGGTTCTCGGCAGTGTTTTTGTCACAGGTACTCCCTCGTGCCAAGCCTGGTTTCAGCACCGTCAGCTGTTTCCGGGTTGTGTCAAGCTCACTGAGACACCTATGCTTGCCTCGTCGTGGTGCGGTCGGGTTAGCCAACTCCAGGGTGCCTCCAGTTTAGGAGCTTCCTATGTGGGCTGCGTGAACTGGTAGTCAAGGCTGGTTCTGTAGTGCCAGTAGGCCCAGCTCCCCCTGTAGGACTGTTGGGGTTCGGTAACTGCGGCTGCCTCGCGGCCTAGCTGTTCTCTCCTCTCCTGTGGGCCTTCGGGTCCACCACCTGGTTCCAGCACCGTCAGCTGGTTCCGGGCCGAGCCTTTGGCTTAGGTGCCTCCTCCTGGGTATCCGAGTTCCGCCAACGCCAGGCGGTCCTTGGTAGTGCTTTTAAGCGCGGGCACCTACAGCTTAGTAACCGGGTTCCAGCACCGTCAGCTGGTCCTCGGTCGTGCCATTGGCTCTTGCACACTGGGGCAACGCATCCGGGTTCCAGCACCGCCAGCTGGTTCTCGGCAGTGTTTTTGTCACAGGTACTCCCTCGTGCCAAGCCTGGTTTCAGCACCGTCAGCTGTTTCCGGGTTGTGTCAAGCTCACTGAGACACCTATGCTTGCCTCGTCGTGGTGCGGTCGGGTTAGCCAACTCCAGGGTGCCTCCAGTTTAGGAGCTTCCTATGTGGGCTGCGTGAACTGGTAGTCAAGGCTGGTTCTGTAGTGCCAGTAGGCCCAGCTCCCCCTGTAGGACTGTTGGGGTTCGGTAACTGCGGCTGCCTCGCGGCCTAGCTGTTCTCTCCTCTCCTGTGGGCCTTGGGGTCCACCACCTGGTTCCAGCACCGTCAGCTGGTTCCGGGCCGAGCCTTTGGCTTAGGTGCCTCCTCCTGGGTATCCGAGTTCCGCCAACGCCAGGCGGTCCTTGGTAGTGCTTTTAAGCGCGGGCACCTACAGCTTAGTAACCGGGTTCCAGCACCGTCAGCTGGTCCTCGGTCGTGCCATTGGCTCTTGCACACTGGGGCAACGCATCCGGGTTCCAGCACCGCCAGCTGGTTCTCGGCAGTGTTTTTGTCACAGGTACTCCCTCGTGCCAAGCCTGGTTTCAGCACCGTCAGCTGTTTCCGGGTTGTGTCAAGCTCACTGAGACACCTATGCTTGCCTCGTCGTGGTGCGGTCGGGTTAGCCAACTCCAGGGTGCCTCCAGTTTAGGAGCTTCCTATGTGGGCTGCGTGAACTGGTAGTCAAGGCTGGTTCTGTAGTGCCAGTAGGCCCAGCTCCCCCTGTAGGACTGTTGGGGTTCGGTAACTGCGGCTGCCTCGCGGCCTAGCTGTTCTCTCCTCTCCTGTGGGCCTTGGGGTCCACCACCTGGTTCCAGCACCGTCAGCTGGTTCCGGGCCGAGCCTTTGGCTTAGGTGCCTCCTCCTGGGTATCCGAGTTCCGCCAACGCCAGGCGGTCCTTGGTAGTGCTTTTAAGCGCGGGCACCTACAGCTTAGTAACCGGGTTCCAGCACCGTCAGCTGGTCCTCGGTCGTGCCATTGGCTCTTGCACACTGGGGCAACGCATCCGGGTTCCAGCACCGCCAGCTGGTTCTCGGCAGTGTTTTTGTCACAGGTACTCCCTCGTGCCAAGCCTGGTTTCAGCACCGTCAGCTGTTTCCGGGTTGTGTCAAGCTCACTGAGACACCTATGCTTGCCTCGTCGTGGTGCGGTCGGGTTAGCCAACTCCAGGGTGCCTCCAGTTTAGGAGCTTCCTATGTGGGCTGCGTGAACTGGTAGTCAAGGCTGGTTCTGTAGTGCCAGTAGGCCCAGCTCCCCCTGTAGGACTGTTGGGGTTCGGTAACTGCGGCTGCCTCGCGGCCTAGCTGTTCTCTCCTCTCCTGTGGGCCTTGGGGTCCACCACCTGGTTCCAGCACCGTCAGCTGGTTCCGGGCCGAGCCTTTGGCTTAGGTGCCTCCTCCTGGGTATCCGAGTTCCGCCAACGCCAGGCGGTCCTTGGTAGTGCTTTTAAGCGCGGGCACCTACAGCTTAGTAACCGGGTTCCAGCACCGTCAGCTGGTCCTCGGTCGTGCCATTGGCTCTTGCACACTGGGGCAACGCATCCGGGTTCCAGCACCGCCAGCTGGTTCTCGGCAGTGTTTTTGTCACAGGTACTCCCTCGTGCCAAGCCTGGTTTCAGCACCGTCAGCTGTTTCCGGGTTGTGTCAAGCTCACTGAGACACCTATGCTTGCCTCGTCGTGGTGCGGTCGGGTTAGCCAACTCCAGGGTGCCTCCAGTTTAGGAGCTTCCTATGTGGGCTGCGTGAACTGGTAGTCAAGGCTGGTTCTGTAGTGCCAGTAGGCCCAGCTCCCCCTGTAGGACTGTTGGGGTTCGGTAACTGCGGCTGCCTCGCGGCCTAGCTGTTCTCTCCTCTCCTGTGGGCCTTGGGGTCCACCACCTGGTTCCAGCACCGTCAGCTGGTTCCGGGCCGAGCCTTTGGCTTAGGTGCCTCCTCCTGGGTATCCGAGTTCCGCCAACGCCAGGCGGTCCTTGGTAGTGCTTTTAAGCGCGGGCACCTACAGCTTAGTAACCGGGTTCCAGCACCGTCAGCTGGTCCTCGGTCGTGCCATTGGCTCTTGCACACTGGGGCAACGCATCCGGGTTCCAGCACCGCCAGCTGGTTCTCGGCAGTGTTTTTGTCACAGGTACTCCCTCGTGCCAAGCCTGGTTTCAGCACCGTCAGCTGTTTCCGGGTTGTGTCAAGCTCACTGAGACACCTATGCTTGCCTCGTCGTGGTGCGGTCGGGTTAGCCAACTCCAGGGTGCCTCCAGTTTAGGAGCTTCCTATGTGGGCTGCGTGAACTGGTAGTCAAGGCTGGTTCTGTAGTGCCAGTAGGCCCAGCTCCCCCTGTAGGACTGTTGGGGTTCGGTAACTGCGGCTGCCTCGCGGCCTAGCTGTTCTCTCCTCTCCTGTGGGCCTTGGGGTCCACCACCTGGTTCCAGCACCGTCAGCTGGTTCCGGGCCGAGTCTTTGGCTTAGGTGCCTCCTCCTGGGTATCCGAGTTCCGCCAACGCCAGGCGGTCCTTGGTAGTGCTTTTAAGCGCGGGCACCTACAGCTTAGTAACCGGGTTCCAGCACCGTCAGCTGGTCCTCGGTCGTGCCATTGGCTCTTGCACACTGGGGCAACGCATCCGGGTTCCAGCACCGCCAGCTGGTTCTCGGCAGTGTTTTTGTCACAGGTACTCCCTCGTGCCAAGCCTGGTTTCAGCACCGTCAGCTGTTTCCGGGTTGTGTCAAGCTCACTGAGACACCTATGCTTGCCTCGTCGTGGTGCGGTCGGGTTAGCCAACTCCAGGGTGCCTCCAGTTTAGGAGCTTCCTATGTGGGCTGCGTGAACTGGTAGTCAAGGCTGGTTCTGTAGTGCCAGTAGGCCCAGCTCCCCCTGTAGGACTGTTGGGGTTCGGTAACTGCGGCTGCCTCGCGGCCTAGCTGTTCTCTCCTCTCCTGTGGACCTTCGGGTCCACCACCTGGTTCCAGCACCGTCAGCTGGTTCCGGGCCGAGCCTTTGGCTTAGGTGCCTCCTCCTGGGTATCCGAGTTCCGCCAACGCCAGGCGGTCCTTGGTAGTGCTTTTAAGCGCGGGCACCTACAGCTTAGTAACCGGGTTCCAGCACCGTCAGCTGGTCCTCGGTCGTGCCATTGGCTCTTGCACACTGGGGCAACGCATCCGGGTTCCAGCACCGCCAGCTGGTTCTCGGCAGTGTTTTTGTCACAGGTACTCCCTCGTGCCAAGCCTGGTTTCAGCACCGTCAGCTGTTTCCGGGTTGTGTCAAGCTCACTGAGACACCTATGCTTGCCTCGTCGTGGTGCGGTCGGGTTAGCCAACTCCAGGGTGCCTCCAGTTTAGGAGCTTCCTATGTGGGCTGCGTGAACTGGTAGTCAAGGCTGGTTCTGTAGTGCCAGTAGGCCCAGCTCCCCCTGTAGGACTGTTGGGGTTCGGTAACTGCGGCTGCCTCGCGGCCTAGCTGTTCTCTCCTCTCCTGTGGGCCTTGGGGTCCACCACCTGGTTCCAGCACCGTCAGCTGGTTCCGGGCCGAGCCTTTGGCTTAGGTGCCTCCTCCTGGGTATCCGAGTTCCGCCAACGCCAGGCGGTCCTTGGTAGTGCTTTTAAGCGCGGGCACCTACAGCTTAGTAACCGGGTTCCAGCACCGTCAGCTGGTCCTCGGTCGTGCCATTGGCTCTTGCACACTGGGGCAACGCATCCGGGTTCCAGCACCGCCAGCTGGTTCTCGGCAGTGTTTTTGTCACAGGTACTCCCTCGTGCCAAGCCTGGTTTCAGCACCGTCAGCTGTTTCCGGGTTGTGTCAAGCTCACTGAGACACCTATGCTTGCCTCGTCGTGGTGCGGTCGGGTTAGCCAACTCCAGGGTGCCTCCAGTTTAGGAGCTTCCTATGTGGGCTGCGTGAACTGGTAGTCAAGGCTGGTTCTGTAGTGCCAGTAGGCCCAGCTCCCCCTGTAGGACTGTTGGGGTTCGGTAACTGCGGCTGCCTCGCGGCCTAGCTGTTCTCTCCTCTCCTGTGGGCCTTGGGGTCCACCACCTGGTTCCAGCACCGTCAGCTGGTTCCGGGCCGAGCCTTTGGCTTAGGTGCCTCCTCCTGGGTATCCGAGTTCCGCCAACGCCAGGCGGTCCTTGGTAGTGCTTTTAAGCGCGGGCACCTACAGCTTAGTAACCGGGTTCCAGCACCGTCAGCTGGTCCTCGGTCGTGCCATTGGCTCTTGCACACTGGGGCAACGCATCCGGGTTCCAGCACCGCCAGCTGGTTCTCGGCAGTGTTTTTGTCACAGGTACTCCCTCGTGCCAAGCCTGGTTTCAGCACCGTCAGCTGTTTCCGGGTTGTGTCAAGCTCACTGAGACACCTATGCTTGCCTCGTCGTGGTGCGGTCGGGTTAGCCAACTCCAGGGTGCCTCCAGTTTAGGAGCTTCCTATGTGGGCTGCGTGAACTGGTAGTCAAGGCTGGTTCTGTAGTGCCAGTAGGCCCAGCTCCCCCTGTAGGACTGTTGGGGTTCGGTAACTGCGGCTGCCTCGCGGCCTAGCTGTTCTCTCCTCTCCTGTGGGCCTTGGGGTCCACCACCTGGTTCCAGCACCGTCAGCTGGTTCCGGGCCGAGCCTTTGGCTTAGGTGCCTCCTCCTGGGTATCCGAGTTCCGCCAACGCCAGGCGGTCCTTGGTAGTGCTTTTAAGCGCGGGCACCTACAGCTTAGTAACCGGGTTCCAGCACCGTCAGCTGGTCCTCGGTCGTGCCATTGGCTCTTGCACACTGGGGCAACGCATCCGGGTTCCAGCACCGCCAGCTGGTTCTCGGCAGTGTTTTTGTCACAGGTACTCCCTCGTGCCAAGCCTGGTTTCAGCACCGTCAGCTGTTTCCGGGTTGTGTCAAGCTCACTGAGACACCTATGCTTGCCTCGTCGTGGTGCGGTCGGGTTAGCCAACTCCAGGGTGCCTCCAGTTTAGGAGCTTCCTATGTGGGCTGCGTGAACTGGTAGTCAAGGCTGGTTCTGTAGTGCCAGTAGGCCCAGCTCCCCCTGTAGGACTGTTGGGGTTCGGTAACTGCGGCTGCCTCGCGGCCTAGCTGTTCTCTCCTCTCCTGTGGACCTTCGGGTCCACCACCTGGTTCCAGCACCGTCAGCTGGTTCCGGGCCGAGCCTTTGGCTTAGGTGCCTCCTCCTGGGTATCCGAGTTCCGCCAACGCCAGGCGGTCCTTGGTAGTGCTTTTAAGCGCGGGCACCTACAGCTTAGTAACCGGGTTCCAGCACCGTCAGCTGGTCCTCGGTCGTGCCATTGGCTCTTGCACACTGGGGCAACGCATCCGGGTTCCAGCACCGCCAGCTGGTTCTCGGCAGTGTTTTTGTCACAGGTACTCCCTCGTGCCAAGCCTGGTTTCAGCACCGTCAGCTGTTTCCGGGTTGTGTCAAGCTCACTGAGACACCTATGCTTGCCTCGTCGTGGTGCGGTCGGGTTAGCCAACTCCAGGGTGCCTCCAGTTTAGGAGCTTCCTATGTGGGCTGCGTGAACTGGTAGTCAAGGCTGGTTCTGTAGTGCCAGTAGGCCCAGCTCCCCCTGTAGGACTGTTGGGGTTCGGTAACTGCGGCTGCCTCGCGGCCTAGCTGTTCTCTCCTCTCCTGTGGGCCTTGGGGTCCACCACCTGGTTCCAGCACCGTCAGCTGGTTCCGGGCCGAGCCTTTGGCTTAGGTGCCTCCTCCTGGGTATCCGAGTTCCGCCAACGCCAGGCGGTCCTTGGTAGTGCTTTTAAGCGCGGGCACCTACAGCTTAGTAACCGGGTTCCAGCACCGTCAGCTGGTCCTCGGTCGTGCCATTGGCTCTTGCACACTGGGGCAACGCATCCGGGTTCCAGCACCGCCAGCTGGTTCTCGGCAGTGTTTTTGTCACAGGTACTCCCTCGTGCCAAGCCTGGTTTCAGCACCGTCAGCTGTTTCCGGGTTGTGTCAAGCTCACTGAGACACCTATGCTTGCCTCGTCGTGGTGCGGTCGGGTTAGCCAACTCCAGGGTGCCCCCAGTTTAGGAGCTTCCTATGTGGGCTGCGTGAACTGGTAGTCAAGGCTGGTTCTGTAGTGCCAGTAGGCCCAGCTCCCCCTGTAGGACTGTTGGGGTTCGGTAACTGCGGCTGCCTCGCGGCCTAGCTGTTCTCTCCTCTCCTGTGGACCTTCGGGTCCACCACCTGGTTCCAGCACCGTCAGCTGGTTCCGGGCCGAGCCTTTGGCTTAGGTGCCTCCTCCTGGGTATCCGAGTTCCGCCAACGCCAGGCGGTCCTTGGTAGTGCTTTTAAGCGCGGGCACCTACAGCTTAGTAACCGGGTTCCAGCACCGTCAGCTGGTCCTCGGTCGTGCCATTGGCTCTTGCACACTGGGGCAACGCATCCGGGTTCCAGCACCGCCAGCTGGTTCTCGGCAGTGTTTTTGTCACAGGTACTCCCTCGTGCCAAGCCTGGTTTCAGCACCGTCAGCTGTTTCCGGGTTGTGTCAAGCTCACTGAGACACCTATGCTTGCCTCGTCGTGGTGCGGTCGGGTTAGCCAACTCCAGGGTGCCTCCAGTTTAGGAGCTTCCTATGTGGGCTGCGTGAACTGGTAGTCAAGGCTGGTTCTGTAGTGCCAGTAGGCCCAGCTCCCCCTGTAGGACTGTTGGGGTTCGGTAACTGCGGCTGCCTCGCGGCCTAGCTGTTCTCTCCTCTCCTGTGGGCCTTGGGGTCCACCACCTGGTTCCAGCACCGTCAGCTGGTTCCGGGCCGAGCCTTTGGCTTAGGTGCCTCCTCCTGGGTATCCGAGTTCCGCCAACGCCAGGCGGTCCTTGGTAGTGCTTTTAAGCGCGGGCACCTACAGCTTAGTAACCGGGTTCCAGCACCGTCAGCTGGTCCTCGGTCGTGCCATTGGCTCTTGCACACTGGGGCAACGCATCCGGGTTCCAGCACCGCCAGCTGGTTCTCAGCAGTGTTCTTGTCACAGGTACTCCCTCGTGCCAAGCCTGGTTTCAGCACCGTCAGCTGTTTCCGGGTTGTGTCAACTTCACTGAGACGCCTATGCTTGCCCCGTCGTGGTGCGGTCGAGTTAGCCAACTCCAGGGTGCCTCCAGTTTAGGAGCTTCCTATGTGGGCTGCGTGAACTGGTAGTCAAGGCTGGTTCTGTAGTGCCAGTAGGCCCAGCTCCCCCTGTAGGACTGTTGGGGTTCGGTAACTGCGGCTGCCTCGCGGCCTAGCTGTTCTCTCCTCTCCTGTGGGCCTTCGGGTCCACCACCTGGTTCCAGCACCGTCAGCTGGTTCTCGGCAGTGTCTTTTGCTCTTGTACCTTCTGCTCCCCATCCTGGTTCCAGTACCGTCAGCTGGTTCCGGGCAGAGCCTTTGGCTTAGGTGCCTCCTTCTGGGTATCCAAGTTCCACCAACGTCAGGTGGTCCTTGGTAGTGCTTTCAGGCACGGGTACCTCCTGCTTAGTAACCGGGTTCCAGTAACGTCAGCTGGTCCTCGGTAGTTCCATTGGCTCTTGGACCTTCGGCTACCCATCCGGGTTCCAGTACCGTCAGCTGGTTCTCGGCAGTGTCTTTTGCTCTTGTACCTTCTGCTCCCCATCCTGGTTCCAGTAACGTCAGCTGGTTCCGGGCAGAGCCTTTGGCTTAGGTGCCTCCTTCTGGGTATCCGAGTTCCGTCAACGTCAGGCGGTCCTTGGTAGTGCTTTTTAGCACGGGTACCTCCTGCTTAGTAACCGGGTTCCAGTAACGTCAGCTGGTCCTCGGTAGTTCCATAGGCTCTTGAACCTTCGGGTAGCCATCCGAGTTCCAGTTCCATCAGCTGGTTCTTGGCATTTTCTCAGCCTTCTTGTACCTTCTGCTACATTTCCAAGTTGAAGACCCTAACGTCGACGACCCGGAAGACCACCACGATGACGACGACACGGAAGACCACCCCGATGACGACGACGACGACGGCGGAGATGACGACACTGGAGACGACGACCCTGGAGACGACAACATGGAAGACCGAGAAGCAGAAGAACAAGAGGCTGCAGAACAAAGAGCAGAAGAACATTAAGCATAAGACTTAATATCAGAGCAAAAGATATTATCTAAATTATATGCAGAAGAAGACTAAGCAGTGTATGGGGGTGAGTCCGTTCCTCCTCGTGGTGCCCCTGGATAAAGCCTGATGCTGCAGGCCAAACTGAACGCGGACAAATGTAACTTTTGTGACTGGCAGAACGGAAGGTGTAATCTTCAAACTTTTATAGATAACAACTACGGGAATGCCTGTCACAAATGAGAATATGATGAAGAAGTAGAATAGGAAGAATAATAACAGTGGAATAAAAAGAATATGTAGAATAAGAAGAATAATAATAGTTGAATAAAATGAATATGAAGAATGTAATAAAAAAAAAAAAATAGGTAGAAGATGAAGAAGAAGATGAATAAGGTGAAGAAGTTGATGTCAAAGATGCTGATGATGATGAAGATGAAAGTGTGGGAAAAGAAAAAAAAAAAGAAAAAAAAGAAGGGGAAGGGCGTGGAATAGTGAAACATCAATATCTGACAAAATAAAAAAAAAATTTACATAGTCAATATCTTTGTCACTCCGAACGTCTTAAAAAAAAACAAAAAACATGCTATTCTATTTGATTGGGATAAACCTCTATGACTTTAATGTCTCCGCCACCTCCCCAAATACATCCGGCATTATTCTTAGTTGTTTTCCTTCATGTAGAATGAACCTACAAGGAAAGAAAGGGTTTATTTTAATTCCGATATTTTGGTCCCATTGACTTGCATTGGGATCGGGTATCGGTATCGGCGATATCCGATATTTTTTGAATATCGGCCGATCCAAACCGATACCGATACTTTCCGATATCGGAAGGTATCGCTCAACACTATTTCCCAGTTAATATCCGGGTAGTTAAAGTCCCCCATAACCAGGACCTCATTATGGGTTGCAGCTTCATCTATCTGCTTTAGAAGTAGACTTTCCATGCTTTCTGTTATATTTGGGGGTTTGTAACAGACCCCAATGAGAATTTTGTTACCATTTTTCCCTCCATGAATTTCAACCCATATGGACTCGACATCCTCATTCCCTTCGCTAATATCCTCCCTTAAAGTGGACTTTAGACAAGACTTTACATAGAGACAAACCCCTCCTCCTCTCCGATTTTTACGATCCTTTCTAAACAGACTGTAACCCTGTAAGTTAACTGCCCAGTCATAGCTTTCATCTAACCATGTCTCGGTTATTCCCACTATGTCAAAGTTACCTGTAGATATTTCTGCTTCTAGTTCTTCCATCTTGTTTGTCAGGCTTCTGGCGTTTGCGAGCATGCAGTTTAGAGGATTTTGTTTGGTTCCAATCTCCTCACTGTGGATTGTTTTAGAAATGTTCTTACCTCCCTTCTGAGTATGTTTTCCTGGGTCGTCTTTGTTCGAGTCTAATGTTTTTCTTCCCGTCCCCTCTTCTTCTAGTTTAACGCCCTCCTGATGAGTGTAGCGAGTCTTCTGGCGAATGTGTGTTTCCCAGGTTTGTTGAGGTGTAGTCCGTCTCTGGCGAGGAGTCCATCATACCAGTAATTCACACCGTGGTCCAGGAATCCAAATCCTTGTTGTCTGCACCATCGTCTTAGCCAGTTGTTTGCATCAAGGATCCTGTTCCATCTCCTGGTGCCATGCCCGTCTACTGGAAGGATAGAAGAAAAAACTACCTGTGCATCCAGTTCCTTTACTTTCTTCCCCAACTCTTCAAAGTCCTTGCAGATTGTCGGTAGGTCCTTCCTTGCCGTGTCATTGGTGCCAACATGTATCAGAAGAAATGGGTGGACGTCCTTGGAGCTGAAGAGCTTTGGTATCCTATCGGTCACATCCTTGATCATCGCACCTGGAAGGCAGCATACTTCTCTTGCAGTTATGTCCGGTCTGCAGATGGCTGCTTCGGTGCCTCTCAGTAGTGAGTCTCCCACCACCACCACTCTTCGTTGCTTCTTGGCTGTACTTTTTGCTGTCACTTGTTGCTGTGTGCCCTTTTCTTTTTTGCTTGCTGGTATTGCTTCATTCTTAGGTGTGCCATCTTCATCCTCTACAAAGATTTGATATCGGTTCTTCAGTTGTGTGGTTGGTGATTTCTCCATGGTCTTCTTGACGGTGTGAGGGGACACATTATATGAGTGTGTACTTCAGCGTTTGCAAGGAGCATAATTTTCGGAGCCACCATTTTCCATGTGCAGTATTACTGCTGTACAAGATGGCTCTTTCAGCAACAAATGCCTGGGGGGGGGGGTTAAAGGTTCCCTTTCAACTTGCTCCACTGCAGGCTTCGGCCTACACTCTGCTCCTCTTTGATTCCCTGGGTTTCAGCACTGTCAGTTGGGACCTGGAAGTGTTGTCTACACAGAAAAAAACACTAGCTGATGTGTCAGTGGGGTTCAGCACCGCCAGCTGTTCCCCTGCTATGTAGTCCGCAACGTGTCCAGCACAAGCCACGCTGGCACAACAGAACAAAAGCTGCCACCAGTGCAGGCTTCGGCCTACACTCTGCTCCTCTCCTCCTCCTGCTGCCCCTGGGCTCAAACACCGCTAGTTTTTGCCCGGAAGTGCTAGCTGCACAGAGAAAAACACCAGCCAATGTGTTAGTGGGGTTCAGCACCGCCAGCTGTTCCCCTGCTATGTAGCCGGCAACGTGACCTGCAAACGCCACGCAGTCACATGAACTGAAATTAAAGGGACCCTGCCACCCACCCCAAGGTGTTTCTATGTGTAACAGCCACCTTGTACAGCAGTACTGCTGCATTTGTACAAGGTGGCTGACTTTTTCTCCTTGCCCACGTGGAACTCAACACGTACAAAATGTGTCTCATTAGAGACCATTACAGTGTCCCTGAGGTGTGACTTTCCTTTTAAATGACACGCAGCACCCCTCTTGGTAGCGCTGCCCATCTTCTGACATCATTGGTTGGCTGCCTGTGCCTGTGCGTCCGCCCTGCCCGACACAACCCCACTCGTTGTCTCATATATTTTGGCTGCGAGGGTGTGATTGATGGGCATGTGCAGTGCATATGTTCGCCTGTCTTAACTCATCTCCTTCCGCCTTCTTCAGACTGTGTGGCCTCATGGCCGTGGTAGGCGATAACGGATCAGCTGAGGCCGCCCAGTCTGAAGCAGGTGTAAGGACATGTGTGAGCGGCAAACATATTTACTGCACAAGGCCACGAATCCCAGCCATGCAGTGTGATTTTTTGAAAACATACTGCGGGTCTGGGATTCATGGCCATTGCTAACCGCACCGGCCAACATGAAATGAAGTCATAAGACGGCCTGCACTAACAGGGTATTGCCAAGGGATAACACAAGAGCGCACTCTCCTGTACTGCAAATAACAACGGTAAGGAGTCTGCGCACAGCACCTAGGTGTAAGTTTTGACACCTGTGCTGTGTCTTCTTCAAAAGAAAAGTCACGCCTCCACTACTGTTTGACAGTATAATGGGCTAAACAGTGTACGTGTTTTATTCAGCGTGTGCAAGGAGCAAAATGAAGAGAGCAACCTTAGACTTGTGCAGCATTACTGCTGTTCAAGGTGTTGCTCTTGTACCTTGCAACACCTGAGGGTGGGTTAAAGGTTACCTTTGAAATTGGTTCAAGTAAGCTTCGGCCTACACTCTGCTCCTCCTGCAGACCCTGGGCTCTAACTACGCCAGTTGGGGCCCGGAAGTGCTGGCGGCACAGAGAAAAACACCCACCATTGTGTCAGTGGGGTTCAGCACCGCCAGCTGTTCCCCTGCTGTGTAGCCGGCATCGTGTCCAGCGCAAGCCACGCTGGCACAACAGACCAAAAGCTGCCACCAGTGCAGGCTTCGGCCTACACTCTGCTCCTCTCCTCCTCCTGCTGACCCTGGGCTATAACACCGCCAGTTGTAGCCTGGAAGTGCTAGCTGCACAGAGAAAAACACCTGCCAATGTGTTAGTTGGGTTCAGCACCGCCAGCTGTTCCCCTGCTGTGTAGCCGGCATCGTGTCCAGCACAAGCCACGCTGGCACAACAGACCAAAAGCTGCCACCAGTGCAGGCTTCGGCCTACACTCTGCTCCTCTCCTCCTCCTGCTGCCCCTGGGCTCAAACACTGCTAGTTTTTGCCCGGAAGTGCTAGCTGCACAGAGAAAAACACCAGCCAATGTGTTAGTGGGGTTCAGCAACGCCAGCTGTTCCCCTGCTGTGTAGCTGGCAATGTGTCCTGCAAACGCCATGCAGGCACCTGAACTGAAATTAAAGGGAACCTGGCCCCACCCCCCAGGTCTTTCTATGTATAATAGCCACCTAGTACAGCAGTATTGCTGCATTTGTACAAGGTGGCTGATTTTTTCTCATTGCCCACGTTGAATTAAACATGTAAAATATGTGTCTCATTACAGACCATTACAATGTCCCTGAGGTGTGACTTTCCTTTTTAATGACACGCACCACCCCCCTTGGTAGCGCTGCCCATCTTCTGACATCATTGGTTGGCTGCCTGTGCCTGTGCGTCCGCCATGCCCGACACAACCCCCCTCGTTGTCTCATATATTTTGGCTGCGAGGGTGTGATTGATGGGCATGTGCAGTGCATATGTTCGCCTGTCTTAACTCATCTCCTTCCGCCTTCTTCAGACTGTGCGGCCTCATGGCCGTGGTAGGCGATAAGGGATCAGCTGAGGCCGCCCAGTCTGAAGCAGGTGTAAGGACATGTGTGAGCGGCAAACATATTTACTGCACAAGGCCACGAATCCCAGCCACGCAGTGTGATTTTTTGAAAACACACTGCGGGCCTGGGATTCATGGCCATTGCTAACTGCACCGGCCAACATGAAATGAGGTGAGAAGACAGGCAGCGCTCACAGCGCATGGCCAAGGGATCACAATAGCGCAGACTCCTGTACAGCAAATAACAACGCTCAGGAATCTGCGCCCAGCACCTAGGTGTAAATTTTGACACCTGTGCTGCGTCTCCTTAAAAAGACAAGTCACGCCGCAACTACTGTTTGACAGTATAATGGGCTAAATAGTGTACGTGTTTTATTCAGCGTGTGCAAGGAGCAAAATTAATAGAGCAACCTTTAACTTGTGCAGCATTAATGCTGTTCAAGGTGTGGCTCTTGTACCTTGCAACACCTGAGGGGGGGTTAAAGGTTACCTTTGAAATTGGTTCAACTAGGCTTCGGCCTACACTCTGCTCCTCTCCTCCTCCTGCTGACCCTGGGCTCTAACACCGCTAGTTTTTGCCCGGAAATGCGAGCTGCACAGAGAAAAACACCAGCCAATGTGTTAGTGGGGTTCAGCACCGCCAGCTGTTCCCCTGCTGTGTAGCCGGCATCGTGTCCAGCACAAGCCACGCTGGCACAACTGACCAAAAGCTGCCACCAGTGTAGGCTTCGGCCTTCACTCTGCTCCTCTCCTCCTCCTGCTGCCCCTGGGCTCAAACACCGCTAGTTTTTGCCCGGAAGTGCTAGCTGCACATTGAAAAACACCAGTCAATGTGTTAGTGGGGTTCAGCACCGCCAGCTGTTCCCCTGCTGTGTAGCCGGCAACGTGACCTGCAAACGCCACGCAGGCACATGAACTGAAATTGAAGGGAGCCTGCCCCCCACCCCCAGGTGTTTCTATGTATAACAGCCACCTTGTACAGCAGTAATGCTGCATTTGTACAAGGTGGCTGACTTTTTCTACTTGCCCACGTGGAACTCAACACGTACAAAATGTGTCTCATTGAGACCATTCCACTGTCCCTGAGGTGTGACTTTCCTTTCTAATGATACGCAGCACCACCCTTGGTAGCGCTTCCCGTCTTCTGACATCATTGGTTGGCTGGCTGCGCCTGTGCGTCCGCCCTGCCTGAAACAATGCTCCTCGTTGTCTTACTTATTTTGACTGTGAGGGTGTGATTGATGGGCACGAGCAGTGCATATCTTCGCCTGTCTTAACTCATCTCCTTCCGCCTTCTTCAGACTGTGCGGCCTCATGGCCGCGGCATGCGAGAAGGGATCAGCTGTGAAAAAGCAAAGAAAAGAAGGCATGCACAAAATGGGGATCACCACACTATAAATCATACAAATATTACAAAATTTATTGAAGTCCAAAAAGCACTGAACACTGCAAAAAACACTTAAAAACACATAAAACAACCATATGTATGGTAAATACAAAGACCCATAATAGGGTCTAAAACCCTGGTTCAAAAACCGCCCCCACACACAATAAAGTGATCTAAAGCAGTATGGTACACTGAAAGAAGATACACAATGCAGACATATAAGCAAAGATAGTAGTCTAGTATACAGTTCTAAAATTACATATAAGCAAAAGATATCCAATCCAATATATCTATGCAGACAATGTAGACAGCATGAATAAACCCCCCGTAAATCCTAGGGATACCAGTCTAGCATAGAAGCACAAAAAGGTCGTGCCTGATAAATGGGATAGGAAAATATATAACCTGTATAGGGCCCAGCCTTGACCCTTGTGCTCCTCTCCTCCTCCTGCTGCCCCTGGGCTCAAACACCGCTAGTTTTTGCCCAGAAGTGCTAGCTGCACAGAAAAAAACACCAGCCAATGTGTTAGTGGGGTTCAGCACCGCCAGCTGTTCCCCTGCTGTGTAGCCGGCAACGTGACCTGCAAACGCCACGCAGGCACATGAACTGAAATTGAAGGGAGCCTGCCCCCCACCCCCAGGTGTTTCTATGTATAACAGCCACCTTGTACAGCAGTAATGCTGCATTTGTACAAGGTGGCTGACTTTTTCTACTTGCCCACGTGGAACTCAACACGTACAAAATGTGTCTCATTGAGACCATTCCACTGTCCCTGAGGTGTGACTTTCCTTTCTAATGATACGCAGCACCACCCTTGGTAGCGCTTCCCGTCTTTTGACATCATTGGTTAGCTGGCTGCACCTGTGCGTCCGCCCTGCTCGAAAAAACGCCCCTCGGTTTCTTATTTATTTTGTCAGCGAGGGTGTGGTTTATGGGCACGAGCAGTGCATATGTTCGCATGTCGTCACTCATCTCCTTCCGCCTTCTTCAGACTGTGCAGCCTCATGGCCGCGGCATGCGAGAAGGGATCAGCAGAGGCCGCCCAGTCTGAAGCAGGTGTAAGGACATGTGTGAGCGGCGAACATATTTACTGCACAAGGCCACGAATCCCAGCACCGCAGTGTGACTTTATGAAAAGGCACTGTGGGTCTGGGATTTATGGCCATCGTTAACCGCAGCGGCCAACATGAAATGAGGTCATAAGACGGGCAGCGCTAACACGGCAGTGCCAAGGGATAACACAAGAGCGCAGACTCCTGTACCGCAAATAACAATGCTCAGGAAGCTGCGCCAAGCACCAAGGCGTTATTTGGGACACCTGTGCTGCGTCTCCTTAAAAAGCCAAGTCACGCCTCCACTACAGTTTGACTGTAGAATGGGTCAAATTGTGTACGTCTTTCATTCAGCGTGTGCAAGTAGACAAATTAATAGAGCAACCTTTGACTTGTGCAGCATTAATACTGCACAAGGTGTGTCTCTTGTACTTTGTAACACCTGAGGGGGGGTTAAAGGTTTCCTTTGAAATTGGTTCAACTAGGCTTCGGCCTACACTCTGCTCCTCTCCTCCTCCTGCTGACCCTGGGCTCTAACACCGCTAGTTTTTGCCCGGAAATGCGAGCTGCACAGAGAAAAACACCCGCCATTGTGTCAGTGGGGTTCAGCAACGCCAGCTGTTCCCCCACTGTGTAGCCGGCAAAGTGTCCTGCAAACGCAACGCAGACACAAAGCTGCCTCCAGTGCAGGCTTCGGCCTACACTCTGCTCCCCCTGCTTACACTTTGCTCCGACACCGCTAGTTGGGGCTCTAGGAAGACAATCTTTAATAGGCAACGCATCCGGGTTCCAGCACCGCCAGCTGGTTCTCGCCAGTGTTTTTGTCACGGGTACTCCCTCGTGCCCAGCCTGGTTCCAGCACCGTCAGCTGTTTCCGGGTAGTGTCAAGCTCACTGAGACGCCTATGCTTGCCCCGTCGTGTTGCGGTCGGGTTAGCCAACTCCAGGGTGCCTCCAGTTTAGGAGCTTCCTATGTGGGCTGCATGAATTGGTAGTCAAGGCTGGTTCTGTAGTGCCAGTAGGCCAAGCTCGCCCTGTAGGACTGTTGGGGTTCGGTAACTGCGGCTGCCTCACGGCCTAGCTGTTCTCTCCTCTCCTGTGGACCTTCGGGTCCACCACCTGGTTCCAGCACCGTCAGCTGGTTCCGGGCCGAGCCTTTGGCTTAGGTGCCTCCTCCTGGGTATCCGAGTTCCGCCAACGTCAGGCGGTCCTTGGTAGTGCTTTTAAGCGCAGGCACCTACAGCTTAGTAACCGGGTTCCAGCACCGTCAGCTGGTCCTCGGTCGTGCCATTGGCTCTTGCACACTGAGGCAACGCATCTGGGTTCCAGCACCGCCAGCTGGTTCTCGGCAGTGTTTTTGTCACGGGTACTCCCTCGTGCCCAGCCTGGTTCCAGCACCGTCAGCTGTTTCCGGGTAGTGTCAAGCTCACTGACACGCCTATGCTTGCCCCATCGTGTTGCGGTCGGGTTAGCCAACTCCAGGGTGCCTCCAGTTTAGGAGCTTCCTATGTGGGCTGCATGAATTGGTAGTCAAGGCTGGTTCTGTAGTGTCAGTAGGCCAAGCTCCCCCTGTAGGACTGTTGGGGTTCGGTAACTGCGGCTGCCTTGCGGCCTAGCTGTTCTCTCCTCTCCTGTGGACCTTCGGGTCCACCACCTGGTTCCAGCACCGTCAGCTGGTTCTCGGCAGTGTCTTTTGCTCTTGTGCCTTCTGCTCCCCATCCTGGTTCCAGTACCGTCAGCTGGTTCCGGGCAGAGCCTTTGGCTTAGGTGCCTCCTTCTGGGTATCCAAGTTCCACCGTCAGGTGGTCCTTGGTAGTGCTTTCAGGCACGGGTACCTCCTGCTTAGTAACCGGGTTCCAGTAACGTCAGCTGGTCCTCAGTAGTTCCATTGGCTCTTGGACCTTCGGCTACCCATCCGGGTTCCAGTACAGTCAGCTGGTTCTCGGCAGTGTCTTTTGCTCTTGTACATTCTGCTCCCCATCCTGGTTCCAGTAACGTTAGCTGGTTCCGGGCAGAGCCTTTGGCTTAGGTGCCTCCTTCTGGGAATCCAAGTTCCGCCAACGTCAGGCGGTCCTTGGTAGTGCTTTTTAGCACGGGTACCTCCTGCTTAGTAACCGGGTTCCAGTAACGTCAGCTGGTCCTCGGTAGTTCCATAGGCTCTTGAACCTTCGGGTAGCCATCCGAGTTCCAGTTCCATCAGCTGGTTCTTGGCATTTTCTCAGCCTTCTTGTACCTTCTGCTACATTTCCAAGTTGAAGACCCTAAAGTCGACGACCCGGAAGACCACCCCGATGACGACGACGACGGCGGAGACGACGACGGCGTAGACGACGACCCTGGAGACGACGACCCTGGAGACGACGACATGGAAGACCGAGAAGCAGAAGAACAAGAGGCTACAGAACAAAGAGCAGAAGAACATTAAGCATAACACTTAATATCAGAGCAAAAGATATTATCTAAATTATATGCAGAAGAAGACTAAGCAGTGTATGGGGGTGAGTCCGTTCCTCCTCGTGGTGCCCCTGGATAAAGCCTGATGCTGCAGGCCAAACTGAACGCGGACAAATGTAACTTTTGTGACTGGCAGAACGGAAGGTGTAATCTTCAAACTTTTATAGATAACAACTACGGGAATGCATGTCACAAATGAGAATATGATGAAGAAGTAGAATAGGAAGAATAATAATAGTTGAATAAAATGAATATGTAGAATAGGAAGAATAATAATAGTTGAATAAAATGAATATGAAGAATGTAATAAAAAAAAAAATAGGTAGAAGATGAAGAAGAAGATGAATTAGGTGAAGAAGTTGATGTCAAAGATGATGATGATGATGATGAAGATGAAAGTGTGGGAAAAGTAAAAAAAAAAGGGGGAAGGGCGTGGAATAGTGAAACATCAATATCTGACAAAATAAAAAAAAAGTTACATAGTCAATATCTTAGTAACTACGAACGTCTTTAAAAAAAAAAAAAAGCTATTCTATTTGATTGCGCTAAACCTCTATGACTTTAATGTCTCCGCCACCTCCCCAAATACATCCTGCATTATTCTTTGTTGTTTTCCTTCATGTAGAATGAACCTACAAGGAAAGAAAGGGTTTATTTTAATTCCGATATTTTGGTCCCATTGACTTGCATTGGGATCGGGTACCGGTATCGGCGATATCCGATATTTTTTGAATATCGGCCGATCCTATCCGATACCGATACTTTCCGATATCGGAAGGTATCGCTCAACACTAGCTATAAGTATAAGGCCTTTTTTCTGGTAAAGTAGTGTGTTATAGAGGCCTGATACACAGGCCTAGAACAAATTCTTCTGTCATTAACGTCATACAGTAAGGGACCTGACTTGAAAAATAGTTTGTAGCATCTAGTGTGTTACAGAGGCCTGTTCCTTCGTCCAAAGAAAAAATATTTTTTCTGTGACTAACACGTTACAGCATGCCATATTTCACCTTTTAATTTACTGTTGCTGAAATTCAGTTGTTTGCAGAGGTGGTGCAGAGTTTAAAATCTAATTTTTGGTTGTTAATACTGTGGTCCTGCTACACTATCTGCACAACATGACTGGGAAAAAGCGAGACCGTCGTGGCAGGGGAATTAGGCTTCATGTTCAAGGTGTATGTGAGGTAGGTGGTAATGTTGGTGAAAGCACTAGTGAAGCAACATAACATCCTATGCAAAGACAACTGACAACTTATGTTACTGGACAGGCTACACCACCACCTCTCTTTGTCAGACGCACAGCAGTGTGCCTTGTCGATGATGCCCAGAAAGAGCATGTACGTGAATAGATAGCAAGTGCATCTTCAAGTGGGCTCTCCTCTTCATCCACCTCAACATCACACCCAGTACAGTCCACAGATGTGGCACCCAAATTCCCCTTGCTTCCCCCGCGTCTCAACTAACCAAACATTCAACTGACTGCATGGAACCACAGATGGGTGATTCTGAAGAGCTGTTCACACATTCTATGCCATGTTCATTAGAAGTGTACTCAAAAGCTTTGCAGAGTTAAGATGAGGAAATCTGCATCAATGCCCAACATTTTTTTAGCTTGGATTCGGGGCTGGAAGAAGTATGATCCGAACAGCATCCTGACCCTCATAATCAGATGTTAATCACTGGGTAGGAGGTGATCCTGATGAGACTCAAATATCTGAGGCTCACGTGGACTGTACTGTGCTGTGAGGGCAAGAAGAGGAGGAGAGTGACTCCAATGGAAAGGAATGTGATAACACAGAGGATGATGATGAGCTGTTAGATCCCAGTTGACGTGAACATAGAGGCACACAGCTGAGTAGGTCATCTGAGAAGGAAGACGATAAGGTTACGTTGCGCCATCCTTTGCAGACACGTAGTGATGCAGCCACGATGAGCGATGCATCCTCAGCCATAACTGTGCCACTGACCAGCAGCATCCGCGGGTCTGTTGCTCACAGGGTTGGCAAGGGCTGCTAAGTCTAGGCCTTTTTTGACACTGCAAAGGATGAGCCAACTCACGTAATCTGCCAACTTTGCAAAAAAAACTGAGTTGAGGTAAAAACTGCAATAATTTGACTACTACACACATGAACCTTCACATGCACAATCAACATGCTTTAGTGTGGGAATCCCACTGCGCAAAAATGTGGACCAGAGAACATAAACCACCATCAGCCACCCCATCAATCGCATCTGCTGCTTTTTCCTTCTCCTCTTTTACCGTGCCAACTATTGAGACGCAGGTCTTTGACTATAGAACCTCGGGTTCTTTTTCCAATTGAGTCACGCTGACTGAGAGGCCGCCTTCAGCTGTAACAGAAGCAGACATGCCTGCTGTTTTTGACCAATCTCAGAGAACGATCACACCATGATTTCAACTCACAGTAACATCTCCACCTGCACCTCTCTTACAGTCCAGCATTTTGTCCGGTTCACCGTACTCTGAGCTCTCACAGTACTGCAGCCAGCCCATGGTTCCGCAGTTGTGGTCATGAAAATAGATTGTTTCCTAATACGCATGACAAAGCTAAGAGGTTGAACTCCACCATCTGCAATTTTTTAGCCACAGAAATGCTGCCATTCTGCCTGGTGGATACCGACGGTTTCCGAAAGCTGCTAGCCGTCTCAGTCTCCCAGTACCAATTACCCAGTCGCCATTATTTTTCTAAGAAAGCTGTGCCTACGCTACACCAGCATGTAGCAGACATCACCCATTCCTTGACAAAATCTCTGTCTGCCAGGGTGCATTTTACCACAGACACTTGGATGAGTAACTAAACAAGAATGAGTAGCCCCAGAGTGCACGCGGAGGACCGCATGTGAATCAACAAAACGAGAAAAACCATTGAAGGGGGGGTACGCTGGACCTGTTCCTATATAGGGTAATTATAATAACTTTAGGTATTTAGATTTGATATTATCACCTCTATATTTGGCTACCCTAATGTTATGGTGTGCACATTGTTGCTGGATATTTAGCCTGATACTATACTGATAATGTGATTTACTTAATTTTTACTGTGTATTACCATATGCTCTTAGATACTTCCTAGCTACATAATCAATTCAAACATCTTTGTACTATGCACTTGATGTTCTATATTTAGTTTTGTCCATACTTTTATTCAGACTAGTTGTATGATTATTTCAAGATTTGGCATACCCTATATATATATATATATATATATATATATATATATATATATATATATATATACATCGCCCTATTTAAGGCATACATTTTACTTTTTTCAAGTCCAGCGTTTGAGTTGTTGCTATCACATGTATGGTTTACTTGCATTTCCCATTTTTAATTGTTCTTAAAACTTTGCATATGAATAAAATTTCTTTATATCTAAGATTATTGGTTTTGGAAAACTTTGTTGGTTTTTCTTAATTTGTTGACTTGGACGAGTAAGCATGGCCAAGGGCGTTACATCTTGCTGACTGGTCACTGGGTGACCCTGGTGGCTGTGGGGACAGGCGCTGCTCCACAAATCTTGGAATCACCAAGGCTTGCAGGCCAAACCTCTACATTTAACACTTCCTACACTGATTCTGCCTCCTCTATCTCCTCTATGTTCTCCATGAGACATGCGTTCCAACAGTGCATAGCAAACCCTCACCACCTCTGTACTGCGAATCCAGGGCTAACCGCAATCATAAAGCTGAAGAGTTGTAGACAGCTCTCCAGGCTGAATTTGATCAATGGCTGTCTCCGCTGAACCTGCATCCAGGGTACTCCATGTCTGATAATGTAGCAAACCTAGTGGCCGCCCTAT
This sequence comes from Ranitomeya imitator, assembly GCF_032444005.1. Classification (NCBI taxonomy): domain Eukaryota; kingdom Metazoa; phylum Chordata; class Amphibia; order Anura; family Dendrobatidae; genus Ranitomeya; species Ranitomeya imitator. The sequence goes on from NC_091286.1 coordinate 593,789,568, forward strand.
GGCGAGGCAAGCTCACACATGTGCCTGGCATGGCTTACGTCCTCAACCTGGTGGTGCAGCATTTTTTCAGCCACTATCCTGGCCTGGGTGACCTGCTCCAGAAAAGCATGTAAGCTGTGTGCTCATTTCCGCCGATCGCACCCCTCTGCTCTTCAACTTTCATCGATACAGAGGTCATTGTCCATGCCAGTTAACAGGTTGATATGCGATGTGCCAACACAGTGTAATTCAACTCTAAACATGTTGCAGCAACTGTGGCCCTGATGCAGTATGTCATGTCGTATAGCCTGGGTCAATGCAGTACGGAGGTGGCATATATCATGTGGGTAGAGTGGGCACAGATTAAAGACCTCTGCACTCTTCTGCACAGTTTTGAAATGGCAAATAAGATAGTTAGCACTGACGTCAACAACATCACTATTCCGGTCAGTTATATGCTGGAGCAGACTTTGAATAGTCTGCGGAAGGAGATGGTGGTCCCTGAAGAAGATGAGAAAGCACAGGAGGCTGCAGAAGGGATATCATTGCCTCGAAGTTCAAGACTGTCATCATAGAGATGGGTGCCAAGGGAGGGTGAAGTATTGCGGTCGAGGGGGACTGGTGATGATAACAGACAAACCGTTATCAAATATGCAAGATCCATGGAACAAATGGGGCGAACTGTCGGATGAAGTGGATAATGCTCCCCTCTCTGTTGTTTGGGGTTGGCGGGAGGGGATGGTGGAAACGAGCATCATTGTTACCCAGCCACCAACACAGCATGGGCTCGGACCTCATGGTAGAGCCCAACATATGAGTGCCTTCTTGCTGCACGATCTGCAACATGATCCCCATATAGTAATGATTAGGAATAATGCTGACTACTGGGTTGTCACTTTATTAGAGCCACGTTATAAAACCAAATTTTGCCTGCTGATTCCCGCCCTAGAAAGGGACCTGCGAATGCTGGAGTATCAAAACATGGTTTTATACAACCTTAAGAGAGCTTTTCCCCAAGACAGCAGTGAAGCACACAGTTCGCATTGCAGCTGTAGACTTCCCACATCCGATTCATCAGTGCCAAAACACAAGCAGCAGCAGCAGTGGTGGAAGTGGAAGAAGCAATTTCTGTGAATCCTTTGACACATTTTCTTTAGACCAACTCGTACACCAGCACAACATAGTCCAAGTCTTACACGTGGTGAATTAATGGAAAGCATGGTGCAGGAGTATCCAGAACTAAATTTCAATACCACCAGTGAGGGTTTGGACCATTTCACATTTTATTCTTCCAAAATGGAGGAGTGGCCTGAGCTTGCCTCACATGCCTTTGGAAGTTTAATCTTGCCCGGCAGCCAGCGTTCTCTCAGAACATGTATTCAGCGCTGCTGGTGGAGTCCTGATGGATAAGCACATACGTTTGTCCCCTGAAAGTGTAGATCACCTAACCTTCATTAAGATGAACAAGTCATGGATCTCCAAGGACTTTTGCACCCCAATCACAGACTGTACAGACTAGGTGATATTGCATTTTTTTTAGTGTGATGCATTAATGTCACGTAGCTGCACTCTGTGATATCTTTAGTGTCGCTTCTGTGGCGGCTGCTGCTGATATTAACACCAGTTTGTGGAAATGTGAACAGTCATGGATGGTCAACATCTGCTGTATTAGCTGTAGTGGAAGACGTGTCGGTCCTAATTATATTATTTCTATTCTCGTGAAAGTTATTACACGTCGGTGGTGTCAGGCCCTCATTTTTAAAAATGTGAACACACCTGGTTGGGTGTCCATCTGTTGGATTGGGTGTAGTGAAAGACCTGTCGGTCCCTATTCTACTATTTCTCCTGTGTTGAAATTGATGCTACTTTGGTGGTATATGCCAATAATTTTTTGAAATGTGAACACTCCTTGTATAGTGTCCATCCGCTTGATTGGGTGTGTAGTGAAAGACCTGTCTGTCCCTATTAGACTATTACTACTGTGGTGAAATTGATGCCACTTTTGTGGTGTAATGCCATCATTTCTTTAAATGTGAACACTGCTGGTTGGGTGTCCATCTGATGGATTGGGTGTAGTGAAAGACCTGTCGGTCCCTATTCTACAATTTCTACTATGGTGAAATTGATGCCACTTCTGTGGTGTAAGGCCCTCATTTCTTTAAACGCCTGCCAATAATTTTTGGAAATGTGAACACTCCTAGTAAGGTGTCCTTCATGCGTGTTGCCTGTAGCAGTAGGCCTCTGAGACCGTCAGGCCTCCAATTCCTTGCACTCAACTACCCGTGTTAGTATCCTTAACTTTATCTGAAAATGGTAGTCTAGAAAACTTATATTTGTGCCACCTGAGTGTGGCTTAGCATGAAAGCAGGTAGAGGTGTTGCATGTGTGGCACCCCAGGAGTTCGGGTACCACAGTGGGGCTGCCTCCCTCTCGGGGAGGGTAATGCCATGCCTGGAGACAGGAGGGATCCCTTTGGCAGGTAATCTTACATTTAACACATTCTGACTCTAGACCAGAAGGGGAAGGTCTAAACCTGGTTTTAGGGGTGCTTCCCTCAATATACATCCTGGTCTTTAGGAAGAGTTAGACCGTCTGGTGACAGGGACAGGGAAGGAGCATTGGAGTGATTAGGGGCTAGAGGAGGGCTGCGATTGGGCTCCTCTAAGCTGAGAGCAGAATCCGGGCACAGGGAGGCCGAGGCTGTATGGAATTGCAGGTCCCACAGCAGAACCGGAGGGCAGAGAGCTGAAAGTAACCTGCCCACATAAAACCTGAGGTACAGCAGCCCGGAGTCACCATATAAAGAGACCCCAGAGAAATGGCTCAAGTTGCCTACCGTGCAGGTACTGTTCCAAGACAGGAGAGAACGATGACCTTGTCACGATACTACAGGCAGCAAGGGACTAATAGTCAGCACAAAATGGAAGACTCCCAACTTGACCCGTCAAAGGGGTTTTCACCTGTCTTCAGGCTGCCTGGACTCCATCTACACCTGTTGTCGGTACCCTGGACTGAGGCTGACTACAACAACAGTAAACCAGGTAAAGACTGCAACCCTGCATCCTCTGCTTATTTACCGGCAATCTACCATCCTTGGCCATTACACAGGGAGCCCTGGGGACCCCGCTTCACCTGTGGGAAGCATCCCCATCTATTTTGCAGTAACATCACCCCAGAGGACCCCTTTACGCAGCGTCGGTCCCCTCTGACCAAGAACCTCAGGTCGCATCACAAATACAAGCTTTATTCCTACAACTCCCTTAAAGGACTTTCCCCTTTTACTTGAGTGCCCAGGGTCACGGACTGGGTCGCAGCCACTGTGACATCCCCTTTCATTGCGACCGGACCCAGTACAGAGTATCCCCATTGCCCTGGCGGGCGACTCACAAGTGTTATCAGTGCTTCCAGCAAAGGGGCCCTACACCGAACCCTCACCCACCTCGTCTTACTGTGACGTTCATTGGAAAGCTGTAAATGCTGTCCCAGACCTCGATACCTCATGCCTGGCTGATTGCTGCAGTTCCATGCTGCAATTTGTACTGTGGGTGGATTGAGGCCACTTTGTGGTGTCTGTCCATCAATTGATGTGTTTTGGCATCATTTGGGGCCATTCTAAGGTGTTGTGCAGGCGTTTGTTTTTGCCTCCCATTGATTTCATTGGTGTTCGGCTTTGTTTAGCGAATATTCGACTAATTAATGGGTGAATATTGCAAATTGAGTGAACGTAATCCAAATTGAATATTGAAATATTCGCTCATCTCTATTCTCCAGCAGATCTCTATGGTTGTCACTGCCGGATTGCTATGAGCGCCTGTATGTAGCAGAGACAATCAGGTTATGGCAACTTCTAGTCTCCCAAGAAGACTATTGAATAGTGTTGAGCATTCCGATACCGCAAGTATTGGGTATCGGCCGATACTTGCGGTATCGGAATTCCGATACCGAGATCCGATACTTTTGTGGTATCGGGTATCGGTATCGGATCAATAGGGATGTGTAAAATAAAGAATTAAAATAAAAAATATTGATATGCTCACCTCTCCGGCGGCCCCTGGACATCATGCTGGTAACCGGCCGGCTTCTTTGTTTAAAATGCGCGCCTTCAGGACCTGCGAATGACGTCGCGGGTTCTGATTGGTCGCGTGCCGCCCATGTGACCGGCACGCGACCAATCAGAAGCCGCGACGTCATTCTCATTCACAAAACTCCTAATTCTCGGAATTAAGGACCTGCGAATGACGTCGCGGCTTCTGATTGGTCGCGTGCCGGTCACATGGGCGGCACGCGACCAATCAGAACCCGCGACATCATTCGCAGGTCCTGAAGGCCCTCATTTTAAACAAAGAAGCCGGCCGGTTACCAACGTGATGTCCAGGGGCCGCCGGAGAGGTGAGCATATCAATATTTTTTATTTTAATTCTTTATTTTACACATCCCTATGGATCCCAGGGCCTGAAGGAGAGTTTCCTCTCCTTCAGACCCTGGGAACCATGAGAATACCTTCCGATACTTGATGTCCCATTGACTTGTATTGGTATCGGATATCGGTATCGGCGATATCCGATATTTTTCGGGTATCGGCCGATACTATCCGATACCGATACTTTCAAGTATCGGACGGTATCGCTCAACACTACTATTGAAGCATTCCAAAAGTTAAAAAAAAACTTTTTAAAAATGTAAAAGAATTAAAAAAATATAAAAGTTCAAATCACCCCCTTTTACCCCATTCAAAGCAAAACAATAGAAAAATAAAATATAAACATATTTGGTATCGTCGCATTCAGAATCGCCCAATCTAGCAATATAAGAAAACTAACTCGATCGGTAAAAGAGAAAAAAGTCAAAAAGCCAGAATTACGTTTTTTTGTTCGACGTAACATTACATTAACCCCTTTCTGCTATTGGATGTACTATTCCGTCCATGTGGAGTGGGCCCTAGTTCCCAAGGACGGAATAGTACGTCCAGTGCGATCAGCCGCGCTCCTCACTGGGGAAGCGCGGCCGATCGCGGCCAGCGGTCAGCTGACTATCGCAGCTGACATCCGGCACTATATGCAAGGAGTGGTCACGGACCACCCCCGGCACATTAACCGCCAGCACATTGCGATCAAACATGATTGCAGTGTTCCGGCCGTAGAGGGAAGCATCGCGCAAGGAGGGGGCTCCCTGCGTGCTTCCCTGAGACCCTCGGAGCAACGCGATGTAATTGCGTTGCGGCAAGGGTCTCTTACCTCCTCCTCCCTGCAGGCCCAGATCCAAAATGGCCGCGGGGCTGCATCTGGGTCCTGCAGGGAGGTGGCTTCACAGCGCCTGCTCAGAGCAAGCGCTGGTAAGCCTCCATGCTGTGCCTGTGTGATCGCTGATCTGACACAGTGCACAGCAAAGTGTCAGATCAGCGATCTGTCAAAATAATGTGATCCCCCCCACCCCCACCCCCGGGGGCAAAGTAAAAAAGTAAAAAAAAAAAAAAAAAAAAAATTATACGTGTGAAAATAAAAAAAAAATTCCTAAATAAGTAATAAAAAAAATATATTGTTCCCATAAATACATTCCTTTATCTAAATAGATAAAAAAAAATAAAAGTACACATATTTAGTATCGCCGCGTCCGTAATGACCCAACCTATAAAACTGTCTCACTAGTTAATCCCTTCAGTGAACACCGTATAAAAAAAAAACCAAAGCAAAAAACAACGCTTTATTATCATACTGACAAACAAAAAGTGGAATAACACGTGAACAAAAAGACGGATATAAATAACCATGGTACCGCTGAAAACGTCATCTTGTCCCGCAAACAATGAGCCACCATACAGCATCAGCAGCGAAAAAATAAAAAAGTTATACTCCTCAGAATATAGTAATGCAAAAATAATTATTTTTTCTATAAAATAGTTTTTATCGTATAAAAGAGCCAAAAGATAAAAAAAGATATACTGTAAGTGAGGTATCACTGTAATCATACTGACCTGAAGAATAAAACTGCTTTATCCATTTTACCAAATGCGGAACAGTATAAATGCTCCCCCCCCCCCCAAAAGAAATTCTTGAATAGCTGCTTTTTGGTCATTCTGCCTCACAAAAATCAGAATAAAAAGCGATCAAAAAATGTCACATGCCCGAAAATGTTACCAATGAAAATGTCAACTCGTCCCGCAAAAAACAAGACCTCACATGACTCTGTGGACCAAAATATGGAAAAATTATAGCTCTCAAAATGTGGTAACGCAAAAAATATTTTTTGCAATAAAAAGCGTCATAAAAATCCACTAAAAAAAACACTATAAATAGTAAATCAAACCCCCCTTCATCACCTCCTTAGTTAGGGAAAAATAAAACAATTAAAAATTTTTATTTATTTCCATTTTCCCATTAGGGTTAGGGCTAGGGTTAGGGTTAAGGCTAGGGTTAGGGTTAGGGTTAGGGTTAGGGTTAGGGCTAGAGTAAGGGTTAGGGCTAAAGTTAGGGTTAGGGTAGGGGCAAAAGTTAGGGTTAGGGTTTGGATTACATTTACGGTTGGGAATAGGGTTGGGATTAGGGTTAGGGGTGTGTCAGGGTTAGGGGTATGGCTAGGGTTACCGTTGAGATTAGGGTTAGGGTTATGTTTGGATTAGGGTTTCAGTTGGGGGGTTTCCACTGTTTAGGCACATTAGGGACTCTCCAAATGCGACATAGCGTCCGATCTCAATTCCAGCCAATTCTGCGTTGAAAAAGTAAAACAGTGCTCCTTCCCTTCCGAGCTCTCCCGTGCACCCAAACAGGGGTTAAGCTCAACATATGGGGTATCAGCGTACTCAGGACACATTGGACAACAACTTTTGTGGTCCAATTGCCCCTGTTACCCTTTGGAAAATAGGAAACTGAGGGCTAAAAATAATTTTTGGTGAAAAAAAAAGATTTTTTATTTTCACTGCTCAGCGTTATAAACTGTTTTGAAACACTTGGGGGTTCAAAGTTCTCACAACACATCTAGATAAGTTCCTTGAGGGGTCTAGTTTCCAATATGGGGTCACTTGTGTGGAGTTTCCACTGTTTAGTTACATGAGGGGCTCTGCAAATGCAACATGATGCCTGCAGTCCAATCCATCCATTAGCTGCATTGCAAATGGCGCTCCTTCCCTTCCGAGCTCTGCCATGCGCCCAAACGGTGGTTCCCACCCACATATTGGGTATCAGCGTACTCAGGACAAAGTGGACAACGACTTTTGGAGTTCAATTTCAACTGTTACCCTTGGAAAAATACAAAACTGGGGGCTAAAAAATATTTTTTGTGGAAAAAAAAGGATTTTTTATTTTCACGGCTCTGCGTTATAAACTGTAGTGAAACACTTGGGGGTTCAAAGTTCTCACAACACATCTAGATAAGTTCCATGGGGTCCTCGCCCCCACTGGAAGAAGCTACGGCGAAACAGCGCTTGTCGGGCGCTGGGGATCCGCACTTGCCTCCTGCCACCTGTGTTAGGCACCTATGCACCTTCATCCACACAGCAGGTAATTAACCCACTGACCATCTGTATGAGTCTCCTTTTTTTCCCCTTTAGTAGGAACTTTTCCTCCTCTGTTCTCTTATAGGGAAATCAATTTTCCAGCTTGTTAGCAAAATTCCTTGCACTACTGGATATATTTGTAGATTTTCTGTGTCAGTTTATAAGGGGAATACTCTTTACAGTGGCCGTATATCGGTTAATTTTCGACTGCTAGGAGCAATTTACCAATATCGTGTGCCTTTTTTGTGCTGCCTGGTTTACATATATTGGTGTCACCACTAATTATATCCCATGTGACACTCGGGGTTTAAATCTCATTATATTTAACCCGTGGTGGTATGGAGTAGGTTCGTCTCCCCAGATTTTGTCTGGTGGTAAACATTCCCCCTGTCTTTTTATCCCCACTTGGTGTACTTGATTGTTAAGCTTTTAATTATTGTTAATAAACATAATTTTTAATAATACCTTTTTCTCTTCACTTCGTTTTTCCTTTGGGATATATCTTTTCACAAAGGAATATGTGAGTTATTGATGTTTGAAAAGACTTCAGCCTGCCTGAAATAGGACTATGGGAATCAATCAAGTTCCATGGGGGGTCTAGTTTCCAATATGGGGTCACTTGTGCAGGGTTTCTACTGTTTATGTACATTAGGGGCTCTGTAAATGTAATGTGACGCCTGCAGACCAATCCATCTAAGTCTGCATTCCAAATTGCACTCCTTCCTTTCCGAGCTCTGCCATGTGCCCAAACAGTAGTTCCCCCCCACATATTGGGTATCAGTGTACTCAGGACAAATTGGACAAAAACTTGTGGGGTTCAATTTCAACTGTTACCCTTGGAAAAAATAAAAAACTGGGGACTAAAAATAATTTTTGTGGAAAAAAAAAAGAATTTTTTATTTCCACGGCTCTGCCCTATAAACTGTAGTGAAACACTTAGGGGGTTCAAAATTCTCACAACACATCTAGATAAGTTCCTTGGGGGGTCTAGTTTCCAATATAAGGTCACTTGTGGGGGTTTCTATTGTTTAGGTACATTAGAGCAGGGGTCCCCAACTCCAGTCCTCAAGGCCCACCAACAGGTCATGTTTTCAGGATTTCCTTTGCATTGCACAGGTGATGCAATTATTACCTGGGCAAGACTAAAATTCTGAAAACATGACATGTTGGTGGGCCTTGAGGACTGGAGTTGGGGACCCCTGCATTAGAGGCTTTGCAAACGCAATTTGACGCCTGCAGACCATTCCAAGTCAGCATTCCAAATGGCGCTCCTTCCCTTCCGAGCTCTCCCATGCACCCAAATGGTGGTTCCCCCCACATATGGGGTATCAGTGCACTCAGAACAAATTGGACAACAACTTTTGGGGTCCAATTTTTCCTGATACCCTTGGGAAAATACAAAAGTGGGGGCTAAAAAATAATTTTTGTGGGAAATTTTTTTTTTATTTTCACGGCTCTGCGTTATAAACTGAAGTGAAACACTTGGGGGTTCAAAGCTCTCATAACACATCTAGATGAGTTCCTTAGGGGGACTACTTTCCAAAATGGTGTCACTTGTGGGGGGTTTCAATGTTTAGGCACATCAGTGGCTCTCCAAACGCAACATGGCGTCCCATCTCAATTCCAGTCAATTTTGCATTGAAAAGTCAAATGGCGCTCCTTCCCTTCCGAGCTCTGCCATGCGCCCAAACAGTGGTTTACCCCCAAATAAGGGGTATCAGCATACTTAGGATACATTGCACAACAACTTTTGGGGTCCAAATTCTTCTCTTACCCTTGGGAAATTAAATAATTGGGGGCGAAAAATCATTTTTGTGAAAAAAATATGATTGTTTATTTTTACGGCTCTGCATTATAAACGTCTGTGAATCACTTAATGGGTCAAAGTGCTCAACACACATCTAGATAAGTTCCTGAGGGGGTCTACTTTCCAAAATGGTGTCACTTGTGGGGGGTTTCAATGTTTAGGCACATCAGTGGCTCTCCAAACGCAACATTGCGTCACATCTCAATTCCTGTCAATTTCGCATTGAAAAGTCAAATGGCGTTCCTTCCCTTCCGAGCTCTCCCTTGTGCCCAAACAGTGGTTTACCCCCACATATGGGGTATCAGCATACTCAGGATAAATTGCACAACGACTTTTGCGGTCCAATTTCTTCTCTTACCCTTGGGAAAATAAAATATTGGAGGCGAAAAGATCATTTTTGTGAAAAAATATAATTTTTTATTTTTGCGACCCTGCATTATAAACTTTTGTGAATCACTTAATGGGTCAAAGTGCTCACCACACATCTAAATAAGTTCCTTAGGGGGTCTACTTTCCAAAATGGTGTCACTTGTGGGGGGTTTCAATGTTTAGGCACATCAGGGGCTCTCCAAACGCAACATGGCATCCCATCTCAATTCCAGTCAATTTTGCATTGAAAAGTCAAATGGCACTCCTTTGCTTCCAAGCTCTGCCATGTGCCAAAACAGTGGTTTACCCCCACATATGGGATATCCGCGTACTCAGGACAAATTGTACAACAACGTTTGCGGTCCATTTTCTCCTGTTACCCTTGGTAAAATAAAACAAATTGGAGCTGAAATACTGAAATAATATTTTTGTGAAAAAAAGTTAAATGTTCATTTTTATTTAAACATTCCAAAAAATCCTGTGAAACACCTGAAGGGTAAATAAACTTTTTGAATGTGGTTTTGAGCACCTTGAGGGGTGCAGTTTTTAGAATGGTGTCACACTTGGTTATTTTCTATCATATAGACCCCTCAAAATGACTTCAAATGAGATGTGGTCCCTAAAAAAAAATGGTTTTGTAAAAATGAGAAATTGCTGGTCAAATTTTAACCCTTATAACTCCCCAACAAAAATAAATTTTAGTTCTAAAATTGTGCTGATGTAAAGTAGATATGAGGGAAATGTTACTTATTAAGTATTTTGTGTGACATATCTCTGTGATTTAAGGGCATAAAATTTCAAATTTGGAAAATTGTGAAATTTTCAACATTTTTGACGAATTTCCATTTTTTTTCACAAATAAATGCAGGTAATATCAAAGAAACTTTACCACTATCATGAAGTACAATATGACATGAGAAAATACTGTCAGAATCACTGTGATCCGTTGAAGTGTTCCAGAGTTATAACCTCATAAAGGGACAGTGCTCAGAATTGTAAAAATTGGCCTGGTCATTAACGTGCAAACCACCCTTGGGGGTAAAGGGGTTAACATGCAGTAAGGGGCAAGCAAAACATTGTATCTGTGCCAAAATGGTATCATTAAAAACAGCTTGACGTGCTAAAAATAAGCCCTCACCCAACCCGAGATCACGAAAAATGTAGACTCTATGGGTATTGGAACATGGAGCCATTTTTTTAACAAATTTTGGAATTTTTTTTCACCGCTTAGATAAAAAAGAACCTAAACATTTTTGGTGTCTACGAACTTGTAATGACCTAGAGAATCATCATGGTAGGTCAGTTTTAGCATTTACTGAATACAGTAAAGAAGCAAAGCAAAAAACAATTGTGGAAATGCACTTTTTTTGCAAATACACCGCATTGGATTTTTTACCCATTTTCCAGTACATGATATGTTAGAACCAATGGTGTTCTTCAAAAGTACAACTCGTTGCACAAAAAATAAGCCCTCACATGGCCATATTCACAGAAAAATAAAAAAGTTATGCCTCTGGAAAGAAGGGGAGCAAAAAGCGAAAACGCAAAAACGAAAATTCCTCCAATCATGAATGGATTAATTTAGTTATCCATGCAGTTTAACATTGTAAAGTGAACCACCACCCTTGGGATGAGTACACAAATCCCCAATAGAACAGAACATTTGCCAAATAGTTAGAGAATTAGAGGCCACGTGTTAATGAAGGCAAGAAGGAGCATAGCTAGAGCCCCATGCTGTCTTTTGTGCAAGGTGGCCAGCATCAATTATCTATCATTGGAAACTCTAGACCGAGCGTCACCGACATCTAGATATGAATTATGAGAGTAGCATGCATCTAACGGTTAAGTCCAATATACCACCAGAACCCTGGAATCCGTATCCCCCGGCTCTCCTCTCATGTGTTTTCCTTAAACACGGGCTGCTAAAATTTTTAAAGGCCTCTTGGCCTGTTAGAGATTGCAAAATATTTTTATTACAATAATTGACTATTGTCTTATATACTGTAGAACTTGTTTTGTGTGAAATTTTGTTGGTTTGAAATAAAAAAGCAAAATTGGCAAATTGTCTTACTACAGGTGGACAAATTCAGGCCCTTGTCCCTAGCCAATAGCGAGCTGCAATGATGCCATAGTCAGAGAACCAATCAATCTCTGCCTAAATAAACAGTTGCTGCTCCCAATTGAACATCGCGCAGGGAGGAGGCTCCCTGCGGGCTTCCCTGAGACCCCCGCAGCAACGCGGTGTGATCGCGTTGCTGCGAGGGTCTCTTACCTCCTCCTCCTTGCAGGCCCGGATCCAAAATGGCCGCGGCATTCGGGTCCTGCAGGGAGGTGGCTTCACTGCGCCTGCTCGGAGCAGGCGCCGGGAAGCCTCCAGAAGTGCACGTTAGATCGCTGATCAGCGTTCTTACACTATAACATGATACCGTTCCTCCCCCCCCCCCCCCGGGGCAATGTTATAGTGTAAAAATATTCCAATGTGTAAAAAAAAAAAAAAAAAAAATCCAAAATATATATATATATTGTTCCTATAAATACATTTCTTTATCTAAATAATAAAAAAACAATAAAAGTACACATATTTAGTATCGCCGCGTACATAACGACACCACCTATAAAACTATATCACTAGTTAACCCCTTCAGTGAACACCGTAAAAAAAAAAAAAACAGGCAAAAAACAACGCTTTATTCTCATACCGCCAAACAAAAAGTGGAATAACACATATTACAGATATAAATGACCATGGTACCGCTGAAAACGTCATCTTGTCCCGAAAAAACAAGCCACCATACAGCATCATCAGCGAAAAAGTTAAAAAAGTTATAGTCCTTAGGAAAAAAAAAGCAGGGCGTGGCCTGGCTGGGAAGAAAAGCGGCCGCCTTTTTATGGAGCTCCTGCTCTGCTCCTGATTCCCAGGATTAAAAACCAGCTAAAAGGCGCAAAAACAGCCCCTGCGACAGGGAAGAAGTGTGGTCTGGCCCTGGAGTTGCCTGCGGGAGGTCGGCGGTCCCGTCTCGGTGGGAGACCCGAGCCCTGAGAAGAGAGCGGGGGCGAGACAGCGGCATCGCCGCCATCTTTAACAGACCCACGGGCGGAGCCTGCACCGGACTGCAGCGGAAAAAGGGAAGTACGAGTCCCCCTCCTCCCCACGTCCCCTCTGCTGCCTCGGCTGGCTGCTTATGCGGCTCACCGCTTACCTTCAGCGGTGCTCCCTCCGGCCCAGCGCTCCTGGCGGTGCTCTCCGGCGGACTGACTGACGCCACGGCGGGCCGTCCCCTGGCTTGTACGGCAGTGCCTGCGGAGAGGGGAGAACGCTCTGATCAGCGGCACCACAAGGCGAGCTCACCATCCGTGGCGGCGCTCCGCTCCCTCGGCGACCCAGTGAACGCCCCTGACATCTCCCTGAAGGTGACTTGAGAGAGCTGGGGATTTCCCGCCAACTCTGCCGCCATCTTAGGTCACCGCCTGGTGTGGGGAGAATCCCTGCTTGCTGAGGGGAGGGCTGTGCCTTGTTGGGGCCATCTCCAGACTGCGGTATATAGCCGAACTTTGTTCCCTGCTGCCCCTTACCCATCTGCCTGCCACCTGTGGAGCTGAATTAACTATTTGTGGAGGGTGCCCGCAATACCACCAGTGTGCATAGACACAGAGGGCTGCACCTCATGCTGGGATAACATCAAGCCTGCAACCCATAAGCACGCTTCATTTCCTGCTGCCCCATACCCATCTGCCTGCCACCTGTGGAGCTGAATTAACTATTTGTGGAGGGTGCCCGCAATACCACCAGTGTGCATAGACATAGAGGGCTGCACCTCATGCTGGGATAACATCAAGCCTGCAACCCATAAGCACGCTTCATCTCCTGCTGCCCCATACCCAATTGTTTTAACCCTTGCTGGACTGGATCAGTTTAAAGCGGTACTGTGCATAAAACACTTGTGTACACGTAAACAGGAAACTACATCTTAGACTGAGTTGATTAGAAACGTTCAGCAAGACAGTGTTGCTATTTCCTGAGCTTATAGTGACACCTAGTGTCCATCCTGAATATACGCTTTAAATCCAATACAATGAGTGACTGAATTTTTTCCTCTTTGTCCAAGTTGTGATTGCAGCACTTCACATTTCTGACGCTCTCAAGATGGTTAAATCACAAAAAGAACGTGAAAAACTTGCAAACAAAGCCATGGCAGACGACCAGAAGAAGGGTGCTCATGGCGCTCTTGACTCATACCTAAAAAAAAAAACGAGGTCTCTCAAACTCCTACTAGGCGGTCCCTCAAAAAAGCGATCTCATCCGAAAACATAGATGAATCGGACCTCAGTGATGCTGATTCTGACAGTGACTTCGCTATAGCAGACATAGCCCCTATCTCCAGAGCCTTCATGAAAAAGTTGATGGCCCAAAACATGGAGCCACTCTTAGAGGAAGTCTCGGGTATGCGAGCTGACCTTCAGCACCTAGGCCACAGGGTCGAGTCACTAGAAACTGCAAACGTTGACATAGTGGAAGCTGTTACCTGCCTAAATGATCAAGCCCTCAAACAGCAACAACATCTAAACGTAGCGCTATTAGCTGTTGAAGATCAAGAGAACAGGAGTAGAAGGAAAAATATCCGGATAAGAGGGGTTCCAGAGTCCTTCGCTCGAGAAGCGCTAGACAAGGTGGCGAGGGAAATCTTTGCTAATCTTTTAGACACAGAGAGGGCCTCAAAAATTATTATTGAAAGAATTAATTGCGCTCTAAGGCCTAAACCAAAAGCTGAAGAACCACCCAGAGACATTATTTGTGGCCTTCTTAGCTACGATGACACAGCCGCCATCCTGGCATGCGCTAGCTTACAAGACAAAATTATATATGACAGCTCACAAATTCAACTTTTTCAAGATTTGGCCCCATCTACATTAGCAAAAAGACGGATACTCAGGCTTCTTCTTGCCGCTCTGAAAGCCAAGAATCTGACATATAAATGGCTATTCCCATTCGGCCTTGCAGTGAACACCGCTAGCCGTCAACTTACAATTCGTACCCCAGAGGATCTTCACAAGGCTTGGGAGACTCTAAATATCACACCAATTGATATACCTTCCTGGATGCCAGTCGACTCCAGCTGGAGCCTACCCTCAATGAAGAAACCCCCAGAGTGATCACAAAAGAAGAAACATACATCTCCCAAAGTCAAGAAACAAGACCCCAAGAAACAACCACCATGAGTTCCCTTTTTCTCCCCTCCTGTTTTTATAAGTAAGAACAGAACAACTACTCTATTTGTTTTGCTTTTTAAGCAACCACGTCTGCCTCTCTAAGTTCTTTCTAAAAATGTTTATTTTGCTCTTCTCATTGCATTAAGAGTTATCACAACTTGGACTACCCTCGCCTATGTCTGGGTGTTACTACCCCCCCCCCCTGCGATGGGCGAGTGCTTAAATGTACAAAGTTTGTTATTCATGTTTTGTTTCTCCCTTTCTTTCCTTAGGTACCGGGGTAGGACAAACTCTTGTCTAACACATGACGAGTATGAATGATAAGGTGAGCTCTGGATCCATCACAGTTGCCTCTTTTAATGTTAAAGGCCTTAATGCACCTGCAAAAAGAAACCAAATTTTTACTCTTCTAAAGAAACAAAAAACTCAGGTAGCCTTCCTCCAAGAAACACACTTCAAAAATGGTAGAACCCCTAATACCTCCTTCTCCCCATACCCAACCTGGTTCAATAGTTGTAACTCTTCTGCATCCAAAGGTGTTAGTATTGCGCTAAAAAAAGGCCTACCATTCTCACCCAGGGATACATTGAGTGACCATGAAGGGAGATATATTTTTGTCAAACGCCACCTAGCCAACACTTTAGTTACTTTTGCCAACTTGTATGCACCTAATAAACAGCAGACCCAGTGGATCACCAAAACATTGGAGGTGCTGCAACTCTTCTCAGAAGGGTTACTAATTGTGGGTGGTGACTTTAATATCACTTTGGACCCTGAGATTGACTCCTCAAGCAGTCTTTCCTTCATATCACAGAAAGCGAGACACAACCTACTGAACAAGTTATCTACCCTCCATCTTATCGACCCATGGCGTATTATTCACCCCACCACTAAAGATTTTACTTTCTTTTCCCATCCTCACTCATCCTATCACCGCATTGATCTCATCTTAATTCAGTCGCGATCTCTCAGTCTAGTTAAATCCGCCAATATAGGCCAAATCACAATACCTGACCATGCCCCGATCTTTATAGATATTGCCATTGACACCTTGCCCCGCCCTGCAACATCCTGGAGACTAAATGAATCCCTAATGGATAACCCACAAAATTTGGAAAAAATAAAATATACGATGTTGCGTTATTTTACAGAAAATGTCGCAGACGGTCCACTTACACCCAATATATGGGAAGCACACAAAGCTGTCCTTCGAGGGGAGCTCATATCAATCGGTGCCCATGCAAAAAAACAGAGGGAGAAAGAAATGATGTCTCTTTTACATCAAATAGCAACCACAGAACGCCTCCACAAAAAAACTAACACTCAGAATCTACAACAGGACCTGGTGGCCCTTCGTAATAAATTAAAAGATTTGCTTAACATTAAATCTGCAAAGATCTTCATGCATTGTAAACACCGTTTCTATGTACACGGAAATAAGAATAGCAGACTGACTTCTCATCTTCTTAAAAAGCAGAGAGAAAACAAATTTATAAAGCATATTCATAAAGATCCAAACACGAGGGTCGACAGGTCCGAAGATATTGCAGAGACGTTCAGATGCTACTACCAATCCCTCTATAACTTAGAAGCCTCTGACCCCATGAAAGACTGTATAACTGCTGCAGATAGGATCCAGGAATTCCTAGCCCCTCTTTCCCTCCCGAAAGTCCAAATTAAAGACCATTCGGCTCTCTTAGCCCAAGTCACCTGCCAAGAAATTAGCGACACTTTACAAAACATGGCAATCAATAAGACTCCAGGCCCGGACGGCTTCCCAATGTCCTATTATAGAAAATTCTCAGACATACTTCTTCCACGCTTGGCCTCTCTTTTTAACTCCTTCCTGGCAGGAAACCCCCCAACTAAACAAACTTTAGAAGCACACATATCTGTTATCCCAAAGGAGGGGAGAGACGGCAGCCAATGTGGTAACTACCGCCCAATATCTTTGTTGAATTCAGATCTGAAACTTTGGGCAAAAATCCTTGCATCAAGGATCAACATCGTCCTCGAGTCCCTGGTTCACCCTGATCAAGTGGGCTTTGTCAGGGGACGAGAGGGTAAAGACAATGCCCTAAAAATCCTCTTAGCCATTTCACATGCCAAACGCTCTGGAACCCCGTTGGCTCTGTTATCTACTGATGCTGAGAAAGCCTTTGACAGAGTCAGTTGGCACTACATGGTATGCACTTTACGGAAGTTTGACTTCCCCCAACCTTTTATTGATGCCATCATGACTCTGTACTCTGTTCCAACCGCTAGAGTCAGGGTCAACGGGTTACTTTCAGATTCCTTTGGGATTAGGAATGGAACCAGACAAGGCTGCCCTCTCTCCCCCACCCTCTTTGTGCTAGTTATGGAGACTTTAATACAAAGAATAAGACAGGAGGAGTTGATCAGAGGTCTAATCGTGGAACAAACAGAATTTAAAACAGCTGCATTCGCGGATGACCTTATGATCGTGATCTCAAATCCAACGACTGCTTTTCCCTCTATCCTGAAACTTCTTGACGAGTTTGGGGTCATCTCCAACTTCAAAGTTAATATGCACAAATCGGAAGTCATGAATGTTTCGTTACCGGTCAAAGCAGTCTTGGATCTTAAAAAGTCTACCCCCTTCAAATGGCTCGCAGACAAACTGAAATATCTAGGAATCTTTCTCACTGCTGATCCCTCATCTCTGTATAAATACAATTTTGTACCCCTTCTAGATAATCTCCAAACACTTCTTAAATCCTATGACTTGCCATTTATCTCATGGATCCGGAGGATAAATATAATTAAGTCATACATCCTACCAAAAATATTCTACCATATGACCATGATTCCCATACCTCTCCTCAAATCTTTCTTCACTTCAGCCAATAAAATAGTCAATGGGTATGTGTGGAGGGGCAGGAGGGCTAGACTACCCTTCAAAATACTTTCACTCCCGAAAAGGAAAGGTGGCCTTGGACTCCCTAACTTTAAGACCTACTACCAGGCGATCCATCTGGCTAGGTGGATGTGCCTGGTTAAATCAAGACATGATCCAAAAACCCCTAATCTTGAACGCTTGTTAATGGGAGGTGAGGCGGAGAAGTATCTAGACCTCTGTTGCCCCCCCACAAAATTCTCTGGAGGAAATAACCAGCAACACCCTGACTATAAGGAAGAAGCTAGTCCAGAACAACTGGCCACGTTGCCTTTTTTTGGACAGTATGCCTCTGGGAGTTATACCTTGGCTCATTGAACCAAAATATATAGACACATTTGACCTCTGGAAATCCCTGCCGACCCTCCCAATTTCACACCTACTCTCCAACCAAATTAGTTGCACAAACAGTTGGCCTCGAGATGCCAAGAAACAACCCAAAGATTTCATTCAAATCCACCATGTACAATATATTATTTCTAGGCTTAAGACATCCAAATTAATTCAGATTGGCTCTGGCTGGAACTTCTTCTTAAACTCAACCCTACACCCCCTAAATTAATTTCCAAACTATATCATAACTTAATTTCCCCTAAATCTCACTTTAAACCCCTATATATCTCCTCATGGGAGTCTGAGCTGAACATATCTCTCTCCAACAGAGAAACAGCGCAGGTCTTGGAACACTCACATGGGTTCTCAAGATGTGTCTTGCTCCAGGAGAATGCCTTTAAAGTCCTCTCCAGATGGTACAGAACCCCTGAGTCGCTCTACCACTTTGGCCTCTCGGACTCTCCTCTGTGCTGGAGATGTATGAAGACTAGAGGCTCTTTGGCACACATTTTTTGGTCGTGCCCAATTATCGCTAAATTTTGGGAGGAGATTTTTAACCGACTCCGCCAGATGAAACTAATAACTCAGAATTTGACTCCTCAAGAGGTTCTACTGTCCCTCCCCACGAAGTCCTACAAACCTAAGAAGCATGACCTACTCCCCCTTCTAATAGCCGCTGCCAAGCACTTGATCGCCATACACTGGAGACAAACGTCCCCCCCCTCATATCAATGAATGGCTTAAAAATGCCCAGGACATCTTCAGGATGGAAGAGTTGACCAGTTGGGATTCACATACGCATGACAAATTCTTTTGTGTTTGTCTGCCCTGGCAGCTAGCATCTCAAACTACCCCTTAGTCTCCCATTCACTATTCTCCTTACACAATATATGGTTGTGCTAACTTGTTTCTCCTAAGGTTCTTTTACTGCACTGTGATGGACCCAGATACAGCTCAATTACCTAATTGATTGAGTCATGCTCGATATTCGCCCTGTTCTCTGCTTCCTAATCGGTCAAAATTATCTGTTCTGCTCCCCGTATGTTTTTGGTTTCATTCTGACCGTTTTTTATCTCTGACAGGGTATTTTTGTATAAGGAGTTCTGCTTTGACCGCTTCTCTCCCCCCTCACCTCGAGCCCCTTCCCCTCCCCCGGTACACCCCCCACCCCCTCTCCCCTTCCTTCTTATTTTTTATTTTTCTTTGATTGTCTTATTGTTATTGTTGGTTTTAATTTCTGAACGATATCTTCTTGAGACTCAGGTTACGGATTGCATAGCCTATTACTTGGATCTCATATCAGTTCTGCCACAACCAGAACTGTGGACACTCCCGGCTATTAATCCGCAATGAGGGTTCGGCCGAAATTCGACAGTATATTCCATTTTAAATATGTATCCACCCTCATCCGATTCATGTAACCTGTATGACTGTTTACTTGTTTATATGTCTTGAAAAGTTTGAAAATAAAAAATTTTAAAAAAAGTTATAGTCCTCAGAATAAAGCGATGCAAAAATAATTATTTTTTCTATAAAATAGTTATTATCATATAAAAGCGCCAAAACATAAAAAAAGATATAAATCAGGTATCGCTGTAATCGTACTGACCCAAAGAATAAAACTGCTTTATCAATTTTACCAAACGCGGATAGGTATAAACACCTCCCCCAGAAGAAATTCATGAATAGCTGGTTTTTGGTCATTCTACCTCACAAAAATAGGAATAAAAAGCGATCAAAAAATGTCACGTGCCTGAAAATATTATCAATAAAAACGTCAACTCGTCCCGCAAAAAACAAGACCTTACCTGACTCTGTGGACTCAAATATGGAAAAATTATAGCTCTCAAAATGTGGTAACGCAAAAAATATTTTTTGCAATAAAAAGCGTCTTTCAGTGTGTGACGGCTGCCAATCATAAAAATCCGCTAAAAAAACACTATAAAAGTAAATCAAACCCCCCTTTATCACCCCCTTAGTTAGGTAAAAATTAAAAAATTAAAAAAATGTATTTATTTCCGTTTTCCCATTAGAGTTAGGGTTAAGGCTAGGGTTAGGGCTAGGGCTAGGGTTAGGGTTAGGGCTAGGGTTAGGGTTAGGGTTAGGGCTAGGGTTAGGGTTCGGGCTAGGCTTAGGGCTAGGGTTAGGGCTAGGGTTAAGGTTGGGGCTAGGGTTAAGGCTACAGTTAGGGTTGGGGCTAAAGTTAGGGTTAGGGTTGGGGCTAAAGTTAGGGTTAGGGTTTGGATTACATTTACGGTTGGGAATAGGGTTGGGATTAGGGTTAGGGGTGTATCTGGGTTAGAGGTGTGGTTAGGGTTACCGTTGGGATTAGGACTTCAACACCACGCGCTAGAAGGAAGGCTTCCAACCCCACCTGGTTCAAAGGATTCCCAATTCCATTCCAAGCCAGCCAGATCACATGAGCATCCGGTAATCCAGTACCCTGGACTGTGGCTGCCTTGAATCAAGTAAAGAGGTAAAGAGACTGCAAACCTGTGTCCTCCGTTTCTTACTACACCACCTATCACCATCTTCATCTATTACACTGGGAGTCCTGGGGACCCAGCTTCACCTATTTGAAGCCATATCATCCCTGCTGCCATAACATCACCCCAGTTAACCCCTTTAACCAGCGTCGGTCACCCCAGACCGAAAACCACAGGTGGCGTCACAAACTTTTATTATTCAACTAACCCCTTTAAAGACCGTCCCTTTAAAATGGGCACCCGGGGCCACGGACTGGGTCGCTGCCGCCATTACACATCCCTTTAAGTACCGGACCCAGTACCGAGTATCCCACAGCCCTGGCGGACGTTCCATGAGCCCTCGCGGGCAGGGTCCTCTGTCCTCCTGTACCAGTCATGACTTGTATTGTTTAATATTACTGTACTTGTTTTTATTATGTATACCCCTCCTCACATGTAAAGCGCCATGGATTAAATGGCACTATAATAATAAATAATTATAATAATAATAATGTAAATAGAAATTGATGTATATATAATGCCTGTTTAGAATTACCACAAAGAAGGTAACAGAAGAACAGGGAGAAAAAGGAAGAATGGAAGGAAAAGGAAAATGGAAGAGGGGAGAGGATTTGTTGGAGCAATTGAAAACAAATTGATTAGGTAGAGAAGGAAGAGAACATATATATCAATTCTACATGTCTAAGAGACATTCACAGATCTGAACAGAGATGCGTCTTTGCCAAAATAAAAGTCCCATCGAACTCAGTCGAGGGGTTCAAGAGAGGCCTGGATGTCTTCCTGGAGCAGAACAATATTGTATCCGATATGGGATTCTGAGGTATTCCTGTCTTCACAGGGTTCTGGATTTCTTATAGATATTTTCAATCAAATATCACCTTGTCACTCATCACTATACATGCCTCATCCTTTACACTTATGATATCTCTGCACTGATTTTTTCATCAAACTTTTTCTGATTCAACCATACAGTATTATTTTTTGTTTTCCTCTTTTTCCGTCATTGTTATTATTCTCTGTGTGTACACTATAAAATGGCTGCCCCCACTAGACTCCACAAAGATGGCACCATGTATGCGCAATGTGCACCACGCTCAGTTTCCTGCGTCTGAGAAGGCCTCTGCTAACTACCGGCATGTGTCTCTGATATCATGGATGCATTTACTCCACACGTCGGAGCTGAGTGCCAGAACATGATGCACCTGGGATCCGGGATGGCGCTGGCACGCGCCATTTATGATTGGCCCACTTGTGAATAACACTGCATACAAAAGAGTGATAGGAGAAACTATTGGACACAATCCCCTTGAGAAAGCAAAATTGCGAAACGCGCATTGGGGCCGTTGTGGCATTGTGCATGGTCCACCGACTTTACTATGGGTAAGCACTACATTGCAGATTTTTCCATATAGACTGATTAACTTCATTCACTGTTATTTATTTTACATGTATTTTTGAATTTGATCTGTATCCTTTGGTTCAACAAATATACAATTTTTATTGTTACCCACAGTCTGACCTCACATACCACTTCCTTTTTTTATACTTCATTTATTTTCCTTCTTTAAATCCTGTAACATGTGTTAGTTACTATATGGTTCATGTTTTTTTTTTTACATAGTTGTTTCTATAAAAAATTTCTATTCAATTTTGCATTTCTATGAGTGATGTTTTTGGATACTCTATATCCTTATATAGGTTGTATAATATAAGTAACCCACCTGTTTCTAACTGGACAATGATGGAGAGGCGGACATTGAGAGTCTCTAGCCACTATAGTTATGAATATATGTTCCTTGGATATTTTTGTGATTATAAGTTTACATTATGTACTTGGTGTCGAAAGGATGAATTCTGAGGTAAAATTGGCAACAAAACATTGGATCTGATTGACGGTAAGATCGTTACTGAGTTTCCTACACTGTCAGATGAAAGCGTGTGAACCAGAGGCTCTGAACAGCAGAAAAAAGTTACCGCCAGTCCCAGGGGAGGCTGATGATAATATTCATCAGCCAGAGCCTGTGCAATAAATAAGTAAATAAATAAAAATGGCATGGGTTCCTCTCTATTTTTGATAAACACCACAGGTAAAGCTAATAGAGAGGTCACCACGCCATATTTTTATTTAATTAAATAAATATTTAAAAAAATGGCATGGAGTCCCCCCATTATTGACAACCAGCCAAGCTAAGTCATACAGCTGGGGGCTGGTATTCTCAGACTGGTGACGGGTCATGGATATTGGCCCTCCTCAGCTTACAAATAGCAGCTCACAACCACCCCAGAAAAGGCTCATGCATTAGATGTGCCAATTCTGGTGCAGTGGCAAGTGGGGTAATAATTATGGCATTGATGTCAGTTTTGCATTGTCAGCTTACATCTAGCTCACAGGTTAGTAATGCAGAGGCATATACAAGACGTCCCCATTACTAAACCCATAGTCTTATTTTAATAAAGACAGAGCAAGAATAAAGTCCTTAATTTAAAAAATAAAAAAACCATCTTCCACACCTTTCCGATGAGAAGATAATCCATTGATGCCCATATTCCCTTTAAAAGACAAAAAATAATAAAACACAAATTTCTCACCTGTCCGATGAGAAAATAATCCATATCTGTCCCAAGATTATCCACATGACTTGGAGAGAAGTCACATAAGTGATTTGACTGCTCTCCATGCCAGCTGGAATACAATGAGCAAAGAGTGAGAAGCGCTGCCTTTCTCTGACCAGTGGTGATGTCATTAAGGATACCACCAATCACAGGCAGATCTTCCCATGTTCTGCTCAGTGTGTTCCAGCTGGCGTGGAGAGCAGCCTAAACACTGATGTGACTGCTCTCCAATAACCTTTGGGCTTGATGTCAGCGGCCATAGAACAGCTGACATCAACCCAACATCTATCACCTTACTTGCCACTGCAACAGGGTAAGTGGGAAGAGTCGGGCAAAGTGTCAGAATTGGCAAATCTATTATATGTGCCTTTTGGGGGGGCAGCTGCGGGCTGCTATTTTTAGGCTTGGGATGGCCAATGTACATGGCCCCTTCACAATCTGAGAACACCAGCTGGCAGCTGTTTAGTTTAGCTTGGCTGGTTGTCAAAAATGGTAGAGACCCCACACCATTTAGTTAATTTACTTATTTAAATAATTACAAAATCCGATGCGGGGACCCCGCTATTTTTGATAACCAGCCAAAAAAAACAGCTGGGTGTTGCAGCCCCATTACTTGAGCTGGTTATCAAAATAGAGGCTAACCCATGCCATTTTTTATTTATTTATTTCATAGGTACTGGCTGATGAATACTATCATAAGCCTCACCTTCTCTAGCTGATTTCATGCACCTTTGGTGGCTCCGTGCTGATTCGGTTAGACACCCCACAAGGTCCAAAGGGATAGAAAATCCAAGATTCTGAGACACCAAAGAAATAGGGAGAAAACATAATTTGTATTATATCCTTTAAGAATCACATTGTGAAATACAATTGAGGTAGACAATTGAAGCAATATTTCGGCCAAAAAGGGCCTTTTTCAAGCCAGAAGTACAATTAATTGCAGCCATATGTGGGGCTATCAGAACTCCCAGGCAGTATGCCTGCTGTCTTGAGGTTATGTTTGGGGCTAAGTTTCCACAATGAGTTTTTGATTACCATATTGTTCAGACAGGACCTTAGGAAGCACCCCAAATTTTCAGAAGAAAAATAGGGAAAAAAATTATTGTGTCAAAATGGGGTCCGTCTTACAGTCCGAATTCAGCTTACTGGGGGGAATAAGAAGCTATGGTGGAACGTAGTCACAGGGGGTGTTCAGTGGTCCAGCGATATGACTACCATCCCAGACTGGTGTGGCAGGTTCAGGGCCGCTTATTGCACGGCAGCAGGAGTCGGGCGATTCTGCGGCGGTCTGACGCTGCAGGGCTATGATCACACTCTCTTTCCAGGATGGTGTGACAGGTTCGGCTGTGCTCTGTGGTGTGGGGGTTCCACCGGCATTTTCTGAAAGTCTGGAGCCACCGCACATCCATTACTGTGATGCGATGGAAAATGGCCACCAGGGAAAACTCATGCTCAGATTGGGATCCCGGAAACGAGATCTCGGTGCCAATATCTCATCTTCTGAGATCTCGGGATGACATCTTGTTGCTTAGATCTCAATCTGAGTATGCGCCACTTCCGGCGGCCATTTTTCCCGAGGCCACTGCATTGCAGTAATGGATGTCTGGGGGCTTCAGTCTTTCATAAAATGCTTGCGGAACCCCCGCACCATAGAGCACAGCCAAACCTGCCACATGATCCTGAGAAGAGAGTGTGATCATCGCCCTGCAGCGTCGGACCGCCGCAGTTTTGCCCGACTTCTGCTGCCGCCACACTACTTGTAAGTATATTTCGACTATAAGTAGCACCCCCATTTTCCTCAAATTTTTTGGGGGAAAAAAGTGCATCTTATAGTATAAAAATATGGTAGTTTTTGATAGAAACTTGATTCCAGCTCACCCAGTTGCTCTATGCTCATCCACCTGGGGCTCAGAAACCGGCCTTGCCCTGGCCTCACATCAAGGAAAATAGAAAAAATTGGAGTCCAGCTCAACAGGACTGGATTTTCCCTTTCTTTTTCTTTTTCAAAAGAAAATATAGTGCATTCAAAAGAAAAATGTACATGGTCGACATGACCCAGTCGACGCGTTTCAACTGCACTAGTGGATTTTTTTAATTGCATTTTTAACAATTAGATTTTTGTCTGTTTTTGGTATGTCTCGTTTTAGTTTAGACTGCTTTGTTTTAAACTTCTTGGTGTTTGGCTGTAACGCATTTTTTAACAGGCTTATCAAATTGCTTCTCTAATCTACCTTTTCTCAGATTTCCCATTACTACTTTTTTCATTACAGGGTCCCTTCTTTCTACAATGTTGAACTATGTGATACTTTGTAATTCCTTTTTATTTATATTACTTACTAATACAACAACATTAATTCCACAGATCCTTACATACATCATCAATGTCCCCATTGGTGATCACAATCTAAATTCCCTATCAGTATGTCTTTTGGGTGTGAGATGAAATCAGAGGAAGCCCACCAAAACACAAGGAAAACAGGCACGCTCCTTGCAGATGTTGTCCTTGGTGAGACTTGATCCCGTGCTAACAGTGCTAACCACTAATCCACCCTGCTACCTACATGTTAGATATTATCTATAAGTGTACCATCTTAATTATAAAGTGATGCAGGCTATGAAGGTGTTATATAAATAAATATATTATTATTATAATAATATTTATCTAACACGCCAAAATAGTAGTCCGATCTGTGGCACATTACTGGATGCTGATTGATAATATTTAGTGATGAGCTAATATACTTGTTACTCGAGATTTCCCGAGCACGCTCGGTTGCCCTACGGGTATTTTTTAGAGCTCGGTGATTTAGTTTTTATTGCCGCAGCTGAATGATTTACATTTGTTAGCCAGCATAAGTACATGTGGGGGTTGCCTGGTTGTTAGGGAATCCCCACATGTAATCAAGATGGCTAACAGATGTAAATCATTCAGCTGCAGCAATAATAAAAACTAAATCTCCGAGCACTAAAAAATACTCGGAGGTCACCTGAGCATGCTCGGGAAATCTCGAGTAACGAGTATATTCACTCATCACTGATAATATTCCATTATTGGAACAGTATTACACCCACAATAAAGTGTAGCTGACTGTTCATTAGAATCTTCAAAAATATCATTGGGTTTGTATTTACCTGATTCTTTGCCAAGTTGAGAGTCTCAGGCGACGTCACGGTCCTATTTTCAGCAGTGTGTTCTGTTCAGCTACTTTCTATTCTCGAAGAAGGGCGTTTACTTAGCCTGTAAGTCTGCTAGTACGGTGCTGACTGTGATTTCCTTTCTAGTTGTTCTACCAATCATATTTTGTAGCTGGATAGAGAAAGCAAAAGGGACGGACATTTAGAAGATTTCTCATAATGGTTCGTTATTATTATTATTATTATTATTATGAGCCACCATATATCTTATATATCTTCCTCACTCATTCCTCAGGGATCATATAGCAGATACTTTTTATGTTTTGTAAGTATAAACATATATTTATTACACATACATACACACTGTTCTCATTTTGTGCCTCCATGCTAACAATAAACTTTGCTTGCCAGGCATGGAAAATGTAAGTGTTGGGGGTAGGGGACATTCTTTCCAACTAGCGGTTACTAATAAATAGTGTTGAGCATTCCGATACCGCAAGTATCGGGTATCGGCC
Organism: Ranitomeya imitator; assembly: GCF_032444005.1. Classification (NCBI taxonomy): domain Eukaryota; kingdom Metazoa; phylum Chordata; class Amphibia; order Anura; family Dendrobatidae; genus Ranitomeya; species Ranitomeya imitator. Next base: position 593,816,419 of record NC_091286.1, read on the forward strand.
GATATTTGCGGTATCGGAATTCCGATACTGAATTCCGATACTTCCCGCGTATCGGATACCGGAATCGGAAGTTCCCAGAATTCAAATTGAACGCAGCAGCCAATGAGGAATGAATGAAAGTGTGGGCACATCCTGTTTAGCATGGTGGGCATGTAAGTACTGGCAAGGCTGGGATTGGCTGCTGAAATGATGTCACTCTGCACTATAAAAAAGCGCTGCCGCCATTTTGCGCTCACTCTGCTGTGATTTCAGTTAGGGACAGGACGCTGTGTTCTAACTGAGGGCCAGTCGAGCTAGCTAATTGCTTTATTTTCCTTTCCAAAGGCTAATTTAGCAAAACGCTGTGTGTTCTTCACTGTTCACCTTGCTCTTGCCTTGCAGCGCTGTTTTAACAGCGTTCTGCAAGGTCTCTGTGTGTGTGTGTGTGTGCAGCTCACTCTGTAGTCTGTGTGCAGCCATATACCCGGTTGTATTCAGCTCAGGGGGGGTTCACACTGCCTCACACAGTTGTTCTTTTTTGCTCTTAGTGCAGCCTGCTGCACATTTTTTCTCAAATTTCCTATTAGTGTTTTTCCACCAGTCTCCAGCTCTATTGTGGAAAAACACTACATAGGATAACCTAGAGGGGGGTTTTTGGGCCTTGCAGCGCCGTTTACGGCTGTCTGTACGGTCTCCGTGTGAGCCCAGCTCGCCCTGTAGTCTGTGTGCAGCCATAGCCGGTTGGATTCAGCTCAGGGTTCGTTACTGGCTCATACCTTGAGAAAAATTTTCCTTTTTTTCAAATAGTGCAGCCTGTTTAAAATTTGAAAAAAAAAATTCCTATTAGTGTCTTTCCACTCGTATCCAGCTAAATAGTGGAAAAACACTATATAGGATAACCTAGAGGAGGGTTTTTTGGCCTTGCAGCGCCGTTTACGGCTGTCTGCACGGTCTCCGTGTGAGCCCAGCTCGCCCTGTAGTCTGTGTGCAGCCATAGCCGGTTGGATTCAGCTCAGGGTTCGTTACTGGCTCATACCTTGAGAAAAATTTTCCTTTTTTTCAAATAGTGCAGCCTGTTTAAAATCTGAAAAAAAAAATTCCTATTAGTGTCTTTCCACTCGTATCCAGCTAAATAGTGGAAAAACACTATATAGGATAACCGAGAGGAGGGTTTTTTGGCCTTGCAGCGCCGTTTACGGCTGTCTGCACGGTCTCCGTGTGAGCCCAGCTCGCCCTGTAGTCTGTGTGCAGCCATAGCCGGTTGGATTCAGCTCAGGGTTCGTTACTGGCTCATACCTTGAGAAAAATTTTCCTTTTTTTCAAATAGTGCAGCCTGTTTAAAATTTGAAAAAAAAAATTCCTATTAGTGTCTTTCCACTCGTATCCAGCTAAATAGTGGAAAAACACTATATAGGATAACCTAGAGGAGGGTTTTTTGGCCTTGCAGCGCCGTTTACGGCTGTCTGCACGGTCTCTGTGTGAGCGCAGCTCGCCCTGTAGTCTGTGTGCAGCCATAGCCGGTTGGATTCAGCTCAGGGTGCGTTACTGCCTCATACCTTGAAAAACAATTTCCTTTTTTTCAAATAGTGCAGCCAGTTTAAAATTTGAAAAAAAAAATTCCTATTAGTGTCTTTCCACTCGTATCCAGCTAAATAGTGGAAAAACACTATATAGGATAACCGAGAGGAGGGTTTTTTGGCCTTGCAGCGCCGTTTACGGCTGTCTGCACGCTCTCCGTGTGATTTAAACTAGCTCTGTAGCCCGATCTGCACCAAAAAAAAAGTTAAGTTCACCAAACACAACTTAACACTTGTGTAGGCCACATTTGAAAAATAATAAAGTTTAGTCCACAATTTACAACATTAGTGTTTCTTACACCTGTTAGGAGGAGCATTACAGGAATAAGCACACTAAGGCCTTAGTACTTTTCTGCTTATCTTTATCTGTCAACCAAGATGAAGAGGGCAGGGAGTAAGGCACGTGGGCGTGGGCGCGGAGCAGGGAGAGGAGCAGGGAGAGGACGTGGTGATTCTGTGCCTGCTGCGGGCGCCGGTGACTCGTCGTCACTCAGTTTCAGCAGGGAACAGTCCTTCATGCGCAGCTTTGTCGGAGAGCGCCGTGCACCGCTGCTGCGTGAAGACCAAATTGAAGCCGTTGTCGGGTGGATGGCAGCTAACGCCTCGGCATCGACTTCAGTTAGTGCCACATCCTCTCAGGCACAGAGCACTGGAGAGCAGCCATCTGTCTCTTCACCACCTGCCAAATTGGCCAGGCAGTCAGAGAGCCCAGGACAGGAGCCGTCTCTACTTCTGTTCTCTGAATCTCTTGGCTTGGAAACAGGGGGCCAGCCAAGCAGCATTGGAGAAATGGAAGAAGAGGCAGTGTGCAGTGATGCCCAACACCTTTTTCTCTCTGACTCTGAAGAGGCAGGTGGGCCAGTGCCTCCGGTGACCACAGCGCAGTACGCATCTGATGATGAAACTCAGGTGCCGCTTTCTCGTGCGTACTGTGCTGCTGAGACTACCCAGGAGGAGCAGTTGGTGGCAGAGGGTAGTGGAGATGATGAGGTCCTTGACCCATCGTGGCGTGAGGAACAGGAAGGTGGTGGGAGCAGCTCAGAGGAAGAGCTTCCTCTTACGGGCCAAAGAGGGAGAGGGAGGGGGAAGACTGCGGAGCCTGTAGCCTCCACTTTGGCACCCGTTAGGAGCCTGTCTCTTTCCAAAGCCAAAAAGGGCGCTCCCAAGACTTGCAGTGCCTGGTCCTTTTTTGACACAGTTGCAGATGACATTTGTTTTGTCAAATGCAAGCTGTGTCATCATAAAGTAAAAAGAGGGAAAAATGTCAGCAACCTCAATACCACAAATATGTGGAAACATGTGCGGACCAGGCACGCGGTGGAGTTACAGAAACACACTGAAGATGTAGGCCAACCAACAGCGGCAGCTACCACCTCTTCAGCTCGTGTTGCCTCTTCCTCCAGCTCACGCACAGCTGGTTTGGCTTCCTCCCAGAGACCTTGTGTAATTCCACCCACAGCACCACCTTCCCAGTCATCCTCACACTCCCAGTCTACTCTACAGCCATCGGTAGTACAGGCATGGGAGAAAAGGCGGGCATTCTCGGCCAACCACCCCCGAGCACAGGCTCTGAATGCAGGCATTGCCAAACTGTTGTCCCTGGAAATGCTCTCGTTCAGGCTGGTGGAGACTGACAGCTTCCGTGACTTGATGGCATTGGCAGTCCCACAGTACAAGGTGCCCAGCCGCTTTTACTTCAGCAGGCAGGCTGTCCCTGCCCTGCACAGGCATGTTGAGGCAAACATAAAACATGCGCTACTGAACGCCGTCAGTAGCAAGGTCCACCTCACCACCGATGCGTGGACCAGTCAGCATGGACAGGGGCGATATGTTTCCCTCACTGCCCATTGGGTTAATGTTGTTGAGCCAGGTACAGATCGTGCGAGTGGCGCAGGACGTGTCCTGCCCACTCCAAGGATTGCAGGAATCCAGTCTGTACGCATCGACTCCTCCTCTTACACCAGTTCCTCTGATTCCTCTCTGCAGGATCCGTCACAGTCCACCCCCACATGGACCCGTGAACGTTTACCTATGACCGACATGAGCACAGCCGTGGCCAAACGTCAGCAGGCCGTCTTGAAACTAGTTTCATTGGGGCATCGAAGCCACACAGCGCAGGAGCTCTGGAATGCTATAAAGCAGGAGAGCGATGTGTGGTTACTGCCAGCGAATCTCCAGCCAGGCATGGTAGTGTGTGACAATGGCCGAAATCTGGTGGCAGCTTTGGCCCTTGGCAACCTCACTCACATCCCATGTCTGGCACATGTGCTCAATTTGGTTGTGCAGAGTTTTCTGAGGGACTATCCGGATCTTGATGCCCTGCTGCACAAGGTCCGCCTAGAGTGTGCTCACTTGCGGCGTTCCAGCTTGGCCAGATCCCGCATTGCTGCTCTGCAGCGCCGATTCCGCCTTCCGGAACACCGCATCATATGTGACCTACCTACCCGGTGGAATTCCACGTTACATATGTTGGAGCGGTTGTGTGAGCAGCAGCAAGCAGTTATGGAGTACCAGCTGCATCAGGCGCAAAGAAGTCGCAGTCAGCGCCGATCAGACTTCACAACCACAGAGTGGGCCACTATGAAGGACGTCTGCCAGGTTTTGCGTCCTTTTGATTATTCCACGCGGATGGCAAGTGCAGATGATGCACTAGTCAGCATGACTGTCCCCCTTATCTGCCTGCTTCAGCAAACTTTGCAAGGGTTAAGGGATGATGTGGTGGAAGAGGTGGAGGATGAGGAGTCACCTTTTCCATCAGCTTCTGGAGAGTCAGCGCCACGTGGTTCCTCACAAAGGGGTACGCAGGGGCCAATTTGTGAGGAGGATGAGGAGGAGTCAATGGAGGAGGAAGAGCTCCGTCCAGAGGAGGGAGCGACACAATTGTCCAGTGGTCAGTGTGTACAGCGAGGGTGGGGTGATGACGAGCGGGCAGAGATCATGTCTCAAGCAGGGGACAGCGTTTCTGGGCCGGTTGGCACTCTGCAGCACATGGTGGATTTCATGCTGCAGTGCCTGAGAAACGACCGCCGCATCGACCACATTCTCAACATGCCTGATTATTGGGTGTTCACCCTCCTCGATCCTCGCTACCGGGACAACGTCCAAAACCTCATCCCTGCGTTGACCCGGGAGCGTAAATTGCGGGAGTACCACGACACACTGGTGAATTCCATCATCTTCTCCTGTCCAACTGAGAGGAGTGCTGCTAGTGCTTTACAAAGCAGCTCAGTGCGTCGAGGCAGTGGGGGAGGCTCTGCCCAAAGAGGGAGCAGAAGCAGTGCCTCTGCCCAAGGCAAGCCCAGTATGGCACAACTCTGGCACACTTTTGTGTGCCCGCCCCAAATGTCTACACCATCACCGGCGGCTCCAGTCAGCAGGAGGCAACGGTTCCGTCAGATGGTGACAGACTACATGGCTTGCCCTCTTACTGTACTCCCAGACGGCTCTTCCCCGTTCAAGTTTTGGGTCTCTAAGCTGGATACATGGCCAGAGCTAAGCCAGTATGCATTGGAGGTGCTGGCTTGCCCTGCGGCTAGTGTCTTATCGGAACGTGTCTTTAGTGCCGCAGGTGGTGTACTAACAGACCGTCGCATGCGACTATCCTCCGATAACGTTGACCGGCTTACTTTCCTGAAAATGAACCAGGCCTGGATCTCGCAGGAATTTGCCACTCCTCTGCCTGATTAAGTAATTGGGTGTCATCCAGGTCTCCTGCTGTGTTCATCTTTCTACCACCTGAACTGCTATTCCTGGGCTCCAACACCGCCAGTTGCGGCTCAGAAGTGCAGGCTGCACAGTAAGAACATACGACTCAGTGTTATTGGGTTTCAGTAACGTCAGCTGATCCCCAGCTGTGTAGCCGGCAATGTGTCCTGCGACCGCCACGCTGGCACAACAACCTAAATGTAAGGGAACCTGTCCCCCCCCCCCCCCCGTCGTTTGTTACTGAAAGAGCCATCTTGTGCAGCAGTAATGCTGCACAAGGAAAAGGTAGCTCTTTTTTTTTAGCTCTTTGCACACGCAGAACTTAACACTTATAAAATGTGTTCACTGATACCGTTATACCGTCCCGGAGCTGGGACTTTCCTTCGTAATGTGACGCAGCACAGCCGTCATTCCTACCCCCTTGGTGCCATGCGCTGCCTCCTCAGCGTTGTTTTAAGCTGTCACGGAGCCTGCGCTGTTCTGTTATCCCTTGGGCATGCCCTATTTGCGCTGCCTGTCTTCTGACATAATTTGGTGTCAGGCTGGCTGCGCCTGTGCGGCCGCGGTGCCCGAGATCCCGCCTCGCAGTGTCTTCTGATTGAGTCACACTGCGGGCCTGGGATCCATGGGCATGCGCAGTGCATATCTTCCCCTCGGGCTCTCGCTCATTTCCCTCCGCCTTCTTTAGACTGTGCGCCGTCAGCTGATCCCTAGCATGCCACGGCCGTGACACCGCACAGTCTAAAGAAGAGGGAAGGAGGGGAGTGAGAGTCGAGGTTATGCACTGTGCATGCCCATGGTTCCAAGGCCCGCAGTGGGATTACGTTAGATGAGACTGCGAGGTGGGATCTGGAGCAGCGTGGACGCACAGGCACTGACAGCCTGACACCAAATTATGTCAGAAGACAGGCAGCGCTAATTGGGCATGGCCAAGGGCTAACAGAACAGCGCAGGCTCCGTGGCAGCTTAAAACAACGCTGAGGAGGCAGCGCACGGCATCAAGGGGATAGGAATGACAGCTGTGCTGTGTCCCATTACGAAGGAAATTCGCACCTCCGGAACGGTTTAACGGTATAAAGGGACACATTTTTAGTGTTTACTTCGGTGTTTGCAAGGAGCATAATTAAAAGAGCAACCTTTTCCTTTTGCATCCTTAGTGCTGCACAACATGGCTCTTTCAGCTACAAACGTCTTGGGGGGGGGGGTTAAAGGTTTCCTTTCAACTTGCTCCAATCAGGCTTCGGCCTACACTCTGTTCCTCTGCTCCTCCTGCTGTCCCTGGGCTCTAACACCGCCAGTTGGTGCCTGGAAGTGCTGTGTGCACAGTCAACAGTCGCTCCTCTGTTATTGGGGTTAAGTAACGTCAGCTGATCCCCAGCTGTGTGTGCGGCAATACCTCCAATCTGCTCCTCCTGCTGTCCCTGGGCTCTAACACCGCCAGTTGGTGCCTGGAAGTGCTGTGTGCACAGTCAACAGTCGCTCCTCTGTTATTGGGGTTCAGTAACGTCAGCTGATCCCCAGCTGTGTGTGCGGCAATACCTCCAATCTGCTCCTCCTGCTGTCCCTGGGCTCTAACACCGCCAGTTGGTGCCTGGAAGTGCTGTGTGCACAGTCAACAGTCGCTCCTCTGTTATTGGGGTTCAGTAACGTCAGCTGATCCCCAGCTGTGTATCCGGCAACGTGTCATGCGACCGCCACGCTGGCACAACTAAAATGTAAGGGGACCTGTCCCCCCCCCCCCTAGGCGTTTGTTACTGAAAGAGCCACCATGTGCAGCACTAATACTGCACAAGGGAAAGGTCGCTCTTGAAATTATGCTCCTTGCAAACGCTGAACTACACACTCATGTAATGTGTCCCCTCACACCGTCCAACCGTCCTGGAGGTGGGACTTTCCTTTGTAATGTGACGCAGCACAGCCGTCATTGCTACCCCCTTGGCACCGTGCGCTGCCTCCTTAGCGTTGTTTGATTCCGTCATGGACCCTGCGCTGTTATGTTATCCCTTGGCCATGCACAGTTTGCGCTGCCCGTCCTCTGACATCATTTGTTGTCGTCCTGGCTGCGCCTGTGCGTCCACGCTGCCCGAAATCACACCTCGCAGTGTCGTCTAATGTGATCCCACAGTGGGCCTGGTATCCATGGCCATGCGCAGTGCATATACTAGCCTCTCACTCCCCTTCTTCACGCTTCTTCAGACTAGGCGGCGTCAGCTGATCCCTAATAGCATGCCACGGCCGTGACGCCGCACAGTCTGAAGAAGCAGGAAGGAGGTGAGTGAGAGGCGATGATATGCACTGCGCATGCCCATGGATCCCTGGCCCGCAGTGGGACTACATTAGATGACACTGCAAGGTTGGATCTCGGGCAGCTTGGACGCACAGGCACTGCCAGCCTGACACCTACATGATGTCAGAAGACGGGCACCGCTAACTGTGCATGGCCAAGGGATAACATTACAGTGCGGGCTCCGTGACAGAACCAAACAACGTTGAGGAGGTGGTGCCCGGCACCAAGGGGGTTGGAATGACGGCTGTGCTGTGTCACATTACAAAGGAAAGTCCCACTTCCGGGATGGTTTGACGGTGTGAGGGGACACATTATATGAGTGTGTACTTCAGCGTTTGCAAGGAGCATAATTTTCGGAGCCACCATTTTCCATGTGCAGTATTACTGCTGTACAAGATGGCTCTTTCAGCAACAAATGCCTGGGGGGGGGGTTAAAGGTTCCCTTTCAACTTGCTCCACTGCAGGCTTCGGCCTACACTCTGCTCCTCTTTGATTCCCTGGGTTTCAACACTGTCAGTTGCCACCTGGAAGTGTTGTCTACACAGAAAAAAACACTAGGTGATGTGTCAGTGGGGTTCAGCACCGCCAGCTGTTCCCCTGCTGTGTAGTCGGCAACGTGTCCAGCACAAGCCACGCTGGCACAACAGAACAAAAGCTGCCACCAGTGCAGGCTTCGGCCTACACTCTGCTCCTCTCCTCCTCCTGCTGACCCTGGGCTCAAACACCGCTAGTTTTTGCCCGGAAGTGCTAGCTGCACAGAGAAAAACACCAGCCAATGTGTTAGTGGGGTTCAGCAACGCCAGCTGTTCCCCTGCTGTGTAGCCGGCAACGTGACCTGCAAACGCCATGCAGGCACAGGAACTGAAATTAAAAGGGAACCTGGCCCCACCCCCCCAGGTGTTTCTATGTATAACAGCCACCTAGTACAGCAGTACTGCTGCATTTGTACAAGGTGGCTGACTTTTTCTCCTTGCCCACGTGGAACTCAACACGTACAAAATGTGTCTCATTGAGACCATTCCACTGTCCCTGAGGTGTGACTTTCCTTTGTAATGATACGCAGCACCCCCCTTGGTAGCGTTTCCCGTCTTTTGTCATCATGGTTAGCTGGCTGCGCCTGTGCATCCGCCCTGCTAGAAACAACGCCCCTCGTTGTCATATTTATTTTGTCAGCGAGGGTGTGGTTTATGGGCACGAGCAGTGCATATGTTCGCCTGTCTTAACTCATCTCCTTCCGCCTTCTTCAGACTGTGCGGCCTCCTGGCCGTGGTAGGCGATAAGGGATCAGCTGAGGCCGCCCAGTCTGGAGCAGGTGTAAGGACATGTGTAAGCGGCAAACCTATTTACTGCACAAGGCCACGAATCCCAGCCACGCAGTGTGATTTTTTGAAAACACACTGTGGGTCTGGGATTCATGTCCATCGCTAACCGCAACGGCCGACATGAAATGAGGTCAGAAGACAGGAAGCGCTCACAGCGCATGGCCAAGGGATCACAATAGCGCAGACTCCTGTACAGCAAATAACAACGCTCAGGAATCTGCGCCCAGTACCTAGGTGCAAATTTTGACACCTGTGCTGCGTCTCGTTAAAAAGACAAGTCACGCCTCCACAACTGTTTGACAGTATAATGGGCTAAATAGTGTACGTGTTTTAGTCAGCGTGTGCAAGGAGCAAAACAAATAGAGCAACCTTTTACTTGTGCAGCATTAATGCTGCACAAGGTGTGGCTCTTGTACCTTGCAACACCTGAGGGGGGGGTTAAAGGTAACCTTTGAAATTGGTTCAACTAGGCTTCGGCCTACACTCTGCTCCTCTACTCCTCCTGCTGACCCTGGGCTCAAACACCGCTAGTTTTTGCCCGGAAATGCTAGCTGCACAGAGAAAAACACCAGCCAATGTGTTAGTGGGGTTCAGCACCGCCAGCTGTTCCCCTGCTGTGTAGTCGGCAACGTGTCCAGCACAAGCCACGCTGGCACAACCGACCAAAAGCTGCCACCAGTGCAGGCTTCGGCCTACACTTTGCTCCTCTCCTCCTCCTGCTGACCCTGGGCTCAAACAACGCCAGTTTCTGCCCGGACATGCTAGCTGCACAGAGAAAAACACCAGCCAATGTGTTAGTGGGGTTCAGCACCGCCTGCTGTTCCCCCGCTGTGTAGCCGGCATCGTGTCCAGCACAAGCCACGCTGGCACAACCGACCAAAAGCTGCCACCAGTGCAGGCTTCGGCCTACACTTTGCTCCTCTCCTCCTCCTCCTGCTGACCCTGGGCTCTAACACCGCTAGTTTTTGCCCGGACATGCAATCTGCACAGAGAAAAACACCAGTCAATGTGTCAGTGGGGTTCAGCAACGCCAGCTGTTCCCCTGCTGTGTAGCTTGCAACGTGACCTGCAAACGCCACGCAGGCACATGAACTGAAATTGAAGGGAGCCTGCCCCCCACCCACAGGTGTTTCTATGTATATCAGCCACCTTGTACAGCAGTACTGCTGCATTTGTACGAGGTGGCTGACTTTTTCTCCTTGCCCACGTGGAACTCAACACGTACAAAATGTGTCTCATTAGAGACCATTACAATGTCCCTGAGGTGTGACTTTCCTTTGTAATGACACGCAGCACCACCCTTGTTAGCGCTGCCCGTCTTTTGACATCATTGGTTAGCTGGCTGCGCCTGTGCATCTCCCCTGCTCGAAACAACGGCCCTCGGTGTCTTATTTTTTTGGACAGCGAGGGTGTGATTGATGGGCATGTGCAGTGCATATGTTTGCCTGTGTTCACTCATCTCCTTCCGCCTTCTTCAGACTGGGTGTCCTCATGGCCGCGGCAGGCGATAAGGGATCAGATGAGGCCGCCCAGTCTGAAGCAGGTGTAAGGACATGTGTGAGCGGCAAACATATTTAGTGCACCAGGGCACGAATCCCAGCACCGCAGTGTGATTTTTTAAAAACACACTGTGGGTCTGGGATTCATGTCCATCGCTAACCGCAACGGCCGACATGAAATGAGGTCAGAAGACAGGAAGCGCTCACAGCGCATGGCCAAGGGATCACAATAGCGCAGACTCCTGTACAGCAAATAACAACGCTCAGGAATCTGCGCCCAGTACCTAGGTGCAAATTTTGACACCTGTGCTGCGTCTCGTTAAAAAGACAAGTCACGCCTCCACAACTGTTTGACAGTATAATGGGCTAAATAGTGTACGTGTTTTAGTCAGCGTGTGCAAGGAGCAAAACAAATAGAGCAACCTTTTACTTGTGCAGCATTAATGCTGCACAAGGTGTGGCTCTTGTACCTTGCAACACCTGAGGGGGGGGTTAAAGGTAACCTTTGAAATTGGTTCAACTAGGCTTCGGCCTACACTCTGCTCCTCTACTCCTCCTGCTGACCCTGGGCTCAAACACCGCTAGTTTTTGCCCGGAAATGCTAGCTGCACAGAGAAAAACACCAGCCAATGTGTTAGTGGGGTTCAGCACCGCCAGCTGTTCCCCTGCTGTGTAGTCGGCAACGTGTCCAGCACAAGCCACGCTGGCACAACCGACCAAAAGCTGCCACCAGTGCAGGCTTCGGCCTACACTTTGCTCCTCTCCTCCTCCTGCTGACCCTGGGCTCAAACAACGCCAGTTTCTGCCCGGACATGCTAGCTGCACAGAGAAAAACACCAGCCAATGTGTTAGTGGGGTTCAGCACCGCCTGCTGTTCCCCCGCTGTGTAGCCGGCATCGTGTCCAGCACAAGCCACGCTGGCACAACCGACCAAAAGCTGCCACCAGTGCAGGCTTCGGCCTACACTTTGCTCCTCTCCTCCTCCTCCTGCTGACCCTGGGCTCTAACACCGCTAGTTTTTGCCCGGACATGCAATCTGCACAGAGAAAAACACCAGTCAATGTGTCAGTGGGGTTCAGCAACGCCAGCTGTTCCCCTGCTGTGTAGCTTGCAACGTGACCTGCAAACGCCACGCAGGCACATGAACTGAAATTGAAGGGAGCCTGCCCCCCACCCACAGGTGTTTCTATGTATATCAGCCACCTTGTACAGCAGTACTGCTGCATTTGTACGAGGTGGCTGACTTTTTCTCCTTGCCCACGTGGAACTCAACACGTACAAAATGTGTCTCATTAGAGACCATTACAATGTCCCTGAGGTGTGACTTTCCTTTGTAATGACACGCAGCACCACCCTTGTTAGCGCTGCCCGTCTTTTGACATCATTGGTTAGCTGGCTGCGCCTGTGCATCTCCCCTGCTCGAAACAACGGCCCTCGGTGTCTTATTTTTTTGGACAGCGAGGGTGTGATTGATGGGCATGTGCAGTGCATATGTTTGCCTGTGTTCACTCATCTCCTTCCGCCTTCTTCAGACTGGGTGTCCTCATGGCCGCGGCAGGCGATAAGGGATCAGATGAGGCCGCCCAGTCTGAAGCAGGTGTAAGGACATGTGTGAGCGGCAAACATATTTAGTGCACCAGGGCACGAATCCCAGCACCGCAGTGTGATTTTTTAAAAACACACTGTGGGTCTGGGATTCATGTCCATCGCTAACCGCAACGGCCGACATGAAATGAGGTCAGAAGACAGGAAGCGCTCACAGCGCATGGCCAAGGGATCACAATAGCGCAGACTCCTGTACAGCAAATAACAACGCTCAGGAATCTGCGCCCAGTACCTAGGTGCAAATTTTGACACCTGTGCTGCGTCTCGTTAAAAAGACAAGTCACGCCTCCACAACTGTTTGACAGTATAATGGGCTAAATAGTGTACGTGTTTTAGTCAGCGTGTGCAAGGAGCAAAACAAATAGAGCAACCTTTTACTTGTGCAGCATTAATGCTGCACAAGGTGTGGCTCTTGTACCTTGCAACACCTGAGGGGGGGGTTAAAGGTAACCTTTGAAATTGGTTCAACTAGGCTTCGGCCTACACTCTGCTCCTCTACTCCTCCTGCTGACCCTGGGCTCAAACACCGCTAGTTTTTGCCTGGAAATGCTAGCTGCACAGAGAAAAACACCAGCCAATGTGTTAGTGGGGTTCAGCACCGCCAGCTGTTCCCCTGCTGTGTAGTCGGCAACGTGTCCAGCACAAGCCACGCTGGCACAACCGACCAAAAGCTGCCACCAGTGCAGGCTTCGGCCTACACTTTGCTCCTCTCCTCCTCCTGCTGACCCTGGGCTCAAACAACGCCAGTTTCTGCCCGGACATGCTAGCTGCACAGAGAAAAACACCAGCCAATGTGTTAGTGGGGTTCAGCACCGCCTGCTGTTCCCCCGCTGTGTAGCCGGCATCGTGTCCAGCACAAGCCACGCTGGCACAACCGACCAAAAGCTGCCACCAGTGCAGGCTTCGGCCTACACTTTGCTCCTCTCCTCCTCCTCCTGCTGACCCTGGGCTCTAACACCGCTAGTTTTTGCCCGGACATGCAATCTGCACAGAGAAAAACACCAGTCAATGTGTCAGTGGGGTTCAGCAACGCCAGCTGTTCCCCTGCTGTGTAGCTTGCAACGTGACCTGCAAACGCCACGCAGGCACATGAACTGAAATTGAAGGGAGCCTGCCCCCCACCCACAGGTGTTTCTATGTATATCAGCCACCTTGTACAGCAGTACTGCTGCATTTGTACGAGGTGGCTGACTTTTTCTCCTTGCCCACGTGGAACTCAACACGTACAAAATGTGTCTCATTAGAGACCATTACAATGTCCCTGAGGTGTGACTTTCCTTTGTAATGACACGCAGCACCACCCTTGTTAGCGCTGCCCGTCTTTTGACATCATTGGTTAGCTGGCTGCGCCTGTGCATCTCCCCTGCTCGAAACAACGGCCCTCGGTGTCTTATTTTTTTGGACAGCGAGGGTGTGATTGATGGGCATGTGCAGTGCATATGTTTGCCTGTGTTCACTCATCTCCTTCCGCCTTCTTCAGACTGGGTGTCCTCATGGCCGCGGCAGGCGATAAGGGATCAGATGAGGCCGCCCAGTCTGAAGCAGGTGTAAGGACATGTGTGAGCGGCAAACATATTTAGTGCACCAGGGCACGAATCCCAGCACCGCAGTGTGATTTTTTAAAAACACACTGTGGGTCTGGGATTCATGTCCATCGCTAACCGCAACGGCCGACATGAAATGAGGTCAGAAGACAGGAAGCGCTCACAGCGCATGGCCAAGGGATCACAATAGCGCAGACTCCTGTACAGCAAATAACAACGCTCAGGAATCTGCGCCCAGTACCTAGGTGCAAATTTTGACACCTGTGCTGCGTCTCGTTAAAAAGACAAGTCACGCCTCCACAACTGTTTGACAGTATAATGGGCTAAATAGTGTACGTGTTTTAGTCAGCGTGTGCAAGGAGCAAAACAAATAGAGCAACCTTTTACTTGTGCAGCATTAATGCTGCACAAGGTGTGGCTCTTGTACCTTGCAACACCTGAGGGGGGGGTTAAAGGTAACCTTTGAAATTGGTTCAACTAGGCTTCGGCCTACACTCTGCTCCTCTACTCCTCCTGCTGACCCTGGGCTCAAACACCGCTAGTTTTTGCCCGGAAATGCTAGCTGCACAGAGAAAAACACCAGCCAATGTGTTAGTGGGGTTCAGCACCGCCAGCTGTTCCCCTGCTGTGTAGTCGGCAACGTGTCCAGCACAAGCCACGCTGGCACAACCGACCAAAAGCTGCCACCAGTGCAGGCTTCGGCCTACACTTTGCTCCTCTCCTCCTCCTGCTGACCCTGGGCTCAAACAACGCCAGTTTCTGCCCGGACATGCTAGCTGCACAGAGAAAAACACCAGCCAATGTGTTAGTGGGGTTCAGCACCGCCTGCTGTTCCCCCGCTGTGTAGCCGGCATCGTGTCCAGCACAAGCCACGCTGGCACAACCGACCAAAAGCTGCCACCAGTGCAGGCTTCGGCCTACACTTTGCTCCTCTCCTCCTCCTGCTGACCCTGGGCTCAAACAACGCCAGTTTCTGCCCGGACATGCTAGCTGCACAGAGAAAAACACCAGCCAATGTGTTAGTGGGGTTCAGCAACGCCAGCTGTTCCCCTGCTGTGTAGCTTGCAACGTGACCTGCAAACGCCACGCAGGCACATGAACTGAAATTGAAGGGAGCCTGCCCCCCACCCACAGGTGTTTCTATGTATATCAGCCACCTTGTACAGCAGTACTGCTGCATTTGTACGAGGTGGCTGACTTTTTCTCCTTGCCCACGTGGAACTCAACACGTACAAAATGTGTCTCATTAGAGACCATTACAATGTCCCTGAGGTGTGACTTTCCTTTGTAATGACACGCAGCACCCCCATTGTTAGCGCTGCCCGTCTCCTGACATCATTGGTTGGCTGGCTGTGCCTGTGCGTCCCCCCTGCCCGACACAACGCCCCCCGTTGTCTCATATATTTTGACTGCGAGGGTGTGATTGATGGGCACGAGCAGTGCATATGTTCCCCTGTTTTCACTCCCCTCCTTCCGCCTTCTTCTGACTGTGCGGCCTCATGGCCGCGGCATGCGATAAGGGATCAGCTGAGGCCGCCCAGTCTGAAGCAGGTGTAAGGACATGTGTGAGCGGCGAACATATTTACTGCACAAGGCCACGAATCCCAGCACCGCAGTGTGACTTTAGGAAAAGCCACTGTGGGTCTGGGATTTATGGCCATCGTTAACCGCACCGGCCAACATGAAATGAGGTCATGAGACGGCCTGCACTAACAGGGTATTGCCAAGGGATAACACAAGAGCGCAGACTCCTGTACAGCAAATAACAACGCTCAGGAATCTGCGCCCAGTACCTAGGTGCAAATTTTGACACCTGTGCTGCGTCTCGTTAAAAAGACAAGTCACGCCTCCACAACTGTTTGACAGTATAATGGGCTAAATAGTGTACGTGTTTAATTCAGCGTGTGCAAGGAGCAAAATTAAATAGAGCAACCTTTGACTTGTGCATCATTAATGCTGTTCAAGGTGTGGCTCTTGTACCTTGCAACACCTGAGGGGGGGGTTAAAGGTAACCTTTGAAATTGGTTCAACTAGGCTTCGGCCTACACTCTGCTCCTCTACTCCTCCTGCTGACCCTGGGCTCAAACACCGCTAGTTTTTGCCCGGAAATGCTAGCTGCACAGAGAAAAACACCAGCCAATGTGTTAGTGGGGTTCAGCACCGCCAGCTGTTCCCCTGCTGTGTAGTCGGCAACGTGTCCAGCACAAGCCACGCTGGCACAACAGAACAAAAGCTGCCACCAGTGCAGGCTTCGGCCTACACTTTGCTCCTCTCCTCCTCCTGCTGACCCTGGGCTCAAACAACGCCAGTTTCTGCCCGGACATGCTAGCTGCACAGAGAAAAACACCAGCCAATGTGTTAGTGTGGTTCAGCACCGCCAGCTGTTCCCCCGCTGTGTAGCCGGCATCGTGTCCAGCACAAGCCACGCTGGCACAACCGACCAAAAGCTGCCACCAGTGCAGGCTTCGGCCTACACTTTGCTCCTCTCCTCCTCCTCCTGCTGACCCTGGGCTCTAACACCGCTAGTTTTTGCCCGGACATGCAATCTGCACAGAGAAAAACACCAGTCAATGTGTCAGTGGGGTTCAGCAACGCCAGCTGTTCCCCTGCTGTGTAGCTTGCAACGTGACCTGCAAACGCCACGCAGGCACATGAACTGAAATTGAAGGGAGCCTGCCCCCCACCCCCCCAGGTGTTTCTATGTATAACAGCCACCTTGTACAGCAGTACTGCTGCATTTGTACAAGGTGGCTGACTTTTTCTCCTTGCACACGTGGAACTCAACAAGTACAAAATGTGTCTCATTACAGACCATTACAATGTCCCTGAGGTGTGACTTTCCTTTTTAATGACACGCAGCACCCCCATTGTTAGCGCTGCCCGTCTCCTGACATCATTGGTTGGCTGGCTGTGCCTGTGCGTCCCCCCTGCCCGACACAACGCCCCCCGTTGTCTCATATATTTTGACTGCGAGGGTGTGATTGATGGGCACGAGCAGTGCATATGTTCCCCTGTTTTCACTCCCCTCCTTCCGCCTTCTTCTGACTGTGCGGCCTCATGGCCGCGGCATGCGATAAGGGATCAGCTGAGGCCGCCCAGTCTGAAGCAGGTGTAAGGACATGTGTGAGCGGCGAACATATTTACTGCACAAGGCCACGAATCCCAGCACCGCAGTGTGACTTTAGGAAAAGCCACTGTGGGTCTGGGATTTATGGCCATCGTTAACCGCACCGGCCAACATGAAATGAGGTCATGAGACGGCCTGCACTAACAGGGTATTGCCAAGGGATAACACAAGAGCGCAGTTTCCTGTACTGCAAATAACAACGGTAAGGAATCTGCGTACAGCACCTAGGTGTAAATTTGTACACCTGTGCTGCGTCTCCTTAAAAAGACTAGTAGTCACGCCTCCACTACTGTTTGACAGTATAATGGGCTAAATAGTGTACGTGTTTAATTCAGCGTGTGCAAGGAGCAAAATTAAATAGAGCAACCTTTGACTTGTGCATCAATAATGCTGTTCAAGGTGTGGCTCTTGTACCTTGCAACACCTGAGGGGGGGGTTAAAGGTAACCTTTGAAATTGGTTCAACTAGGCTTTGGCCAACACTCTGCTCCTCTACTCCTCCTGCTGACCCTGGGCTCAAACACCGCTAGTTTTTGCCCGGAAATGCTAGCTGCACAGAGAAAAACACCAGCCAATGTGTTAGTGGGGTTCAGCACCGCCAGCTGTTCCCCTGCTGTGTAGTCGGCAACGTGTCCAGCACAAGCCACGCTGGCACAACAGAACAAAAGCTGCCACCAGTGCAGGCTTCGGCCTACACTTTGCTCCTCTCCTCCTCCTGCTGACCCTGGGCTCAAACAACGCCAGTTTCTGCCCGGACATGCTAGCTGCACAGAGAAAAACACCAGCCAATGTGTTAGTGGGGTTCAGCACCGCCAGCTGTTCCCCTGCTGTGCAGCTTGCAACGTGACCTGCAAACGCCACGCAGGCACATGAACTGAAATTGAAGGGAGCCTGGCCACCACCCCCAGGTGTTTCTATGTATAACAGCCACCTTGTACAGCAGTACTGCTGCATTTGTACAAGGTGGCTGACGTTTTCTCCTTGCCCACGTGGAACTCAACACGTACAAAATGTGTCTCTTTGAGACCATTCCACTGTCCCTGAGGTGTGACTTTCCTTTCTAATGATACGCAGCACCCCCCTTGGTAGCGCTTCCCGTCTTCTGACATCATTGGTTGGCTACTTGCGCCTGTTCGTCCGCCCTGCCTGAATAAAATGCTCCTCGTTGTCTTAATTATTTTGACTGCGAGGGTGTGATTGATGGGCACGAGCAGTGCATATCTTCGCCTGTCTTAACTCATCTCCTTCCGCCTTCTTCAGACTGTGCAGCCTCATGGCCGCGGCATGCGAGAAGGGATCAGCAGAGGCCGCCCAGTCTGAAGCAGGTGTAAGGACGTGTGTGAGCGGCCAAAATATTTACTGCTCAAGGCCACGAATCCCAGCACCGCAGTGTGGCTTTATGAAAAGACACTGTGGGTCTGGGATTTATGGCCATCGTTAACCGCACCGGCCAACATGAAATGAGGTCATAAGATGGGCAGCGCTAACAGGGCATTGCCAAGGGATAACACAAGAGCGCAGACTCCTGTACAGCAAATAACAACGCTCAGGAAGCTGCGCCAAGCACCAAGGCGTTATTTTGGACACCTGTGCTGCGTCTCATCAAAAAACCAAGTCACGCATCCACTACAGTTTGACTGTAGAATGGGGTAAATTGTGTATGTCTTTCATTCAGCGTGTGCAAGTAGACAAATTAATAGAGCAACCTTTCACTTGTGCAGCATTAATACTGCACAAGGTGTGTCTCTTGTACTTTGTAACACCTGAGGGGGGGGTTAAAGGTTTCCTTTGAAATTGGTTCAACTAGGCTTCGGCCTACACTCTGCTCCTCTCCTCCTCCTCCTGCTTCAACACGGGCTCTAACATCGCAAGTTTTTGCCCGCAAGTGCTAGCTGCACAGATAAAAACACACGCCATTGTGTTAGTGGGGTTCAGCAACGCCAGCTGTTCCCCCAGTGTGTAGCCGGCAAAGTGTCCTGCAAACGCAATGCAGACACAAAGCTGCCTCCAGTGCAGGCTTCGGCCTACACTCATCTCCCCCTGCTTACCCTTTGCTCCAACACCGCTAGTTGGGGCTCTAGGAAGACAATCTTTAATAGGCAAGGCAACGCATCCGGGTTCCAGCACCGCCAGCTGGTTCTCGGCAGTGTTCTTGTCACAGGTACTCCCTCGTGCCAAGCCTGGTTTCAGCACCGTCAGCTGTTTCCGGGTTGTGTCAACTTCACTGAGACGCCTATGCTTGCCCCGTCGTGGGGCGGTCGAGTTAGCCAACTCCAGGGTGCCTCCAGTTTAGGAGCTTCCTATGTGGGCTGCGTGAACTGGTAGTCAAGGCTGGTTCTGTAGTGCCAGTAGGCCCAGCTCCCCCTGTAGGACTGTTGGGGTTCGGTAACTGCGGCTGCCTCGCGGCCTAGCTGTTCTCTCCTCTCCTGTGGGCCTTGGGGTCCACCACCTGGTTCCAGCACCGTCAGCTGGTTCCGGGCCGAGCCTTTGGCTTAGGTGCCTCCTCCTGGGTATCCGAGTTCCGCCAACGCCAGGCGGTCCTTGGTAGTGCTTTTAAGCGCGGGCACCTACAGCTTAGTAACCGGGTTCCAGCACCGTCAGCTGGTCCTCGGTCGTGCCATTGGCTCTTGCACACTGGGGCAACGCATCCGAGTTCCAGCACCGCCAGCTGGTTCTCGGCAGTGTTCTTGTCACAGGTACTCCCTCGTGCCAAGCCTGGTTTCAGCACCGTCAGCTGTTTCCGGGTTGTGTCAACTTCACTGAGACGCCTATGCTTGCCCCGTCGTGGGGCGGTCGAGTTAGCCAACTCCAGGGTGCCTCCAGTTTAGGAGCTTCCTATGTGGGCTGCGTGAACTGGTAGTCAAGGCTGGTTCTGTAGTGCCAGTAGGCCCAGCTCCCCCTGTAGGACTGTTGGGGTTCGGTAACTGCGGCTGCCTCGCGGCCTAGCTGTTCTCTCCTCTCCTGTGGGCCTTGGGGTCCACCACCTGGTTCCAGCACCGTCAGCTGGTTCCGGGCCGAGCCTTTGGCTAAGGTGCCTCCTCCTGGGTATCCGAGTTCCGCCAACGCCAGGCGGTCCTTGGTAGTGCTTTTAAGCGCGGGCACCTACAGCTTAGTAACCGGGTTCCAGCACCGTCAGCTGGTCCTCGGTCGTGCCATTGGCTCTTGCACACTGGGGCAACGCATCCGGGTTCCAGCACCGCCAGCTGGTTCTCGGCAGTGTTCTTGTCACAGGTACTCCCTCGTGCCAAGCCTGGTTTCAGCACCGTCAGCTGTTTCCGGGTTGTGTCAACTTCACTGAGACGCCTATGCTTGCCCCGTCGTGGGGCGGTCGAGTTAGCCAACTCCAGGGTGCCTCCAGTTTAGGAGCTTCCTATGTGGGCTGCGTGAACTGGTAGTCAAGGCTGGTTCTGTAGTGCCAGTAGGCCCAGCTCCCCCTGTAGGACTGTTGGGGTTCGGTAACTGCGGCTGCCTCGCGGCCTAGCTGTTCTCTCCTCTCCTGTGGGCCTTGGGGTCCACCACCTGGTTCCAGCACCGTCAGCTGGTTCCGGGCCGAGCCTTTGGCTAAGGTGCCTCCTCCTGGGTATCCGAGTTCCGCCAACGCCAGGCGGTCCTTGGTAGTGCTTTTAAGCGCGGGCACCTACAGCTTAGTAACCGGGTTCCAGCACCGTCAGCTGGTCCTCGGTCGTGCCATTGGCTCTTGCACACTGGGGCAACGCATCCGAGTTCCAGCACCGCCAGCTGGTTCTCGGCAGTGTTCTTGTCACAGGTACTCCCTCGTGCCAAGCCTGGTTTCAGCACCGTCAGCTGTTTCCGGGTTGTGTCAACTTCACTGAGACGCCTATGCTTGCCCCGTCGTGGGGCGGTCGAGTTAGCCAACTCCAGGGTGCCTCCAGTTTAGGAGCTTCCTATGTGGGCTGCGTGAACTGGTAGTCAAGGCTGGTTCTGTAGTGCCAGTAGGCCCAGCTCCCCCTGTAGGACTGTTGGGGTTCGGTAACTGCGGCTGCCTCGCGGCCTAGCTGTTCTCTCCTCTCCTGTGGGCCTTGGGGTCCACCACCTGGTTCCAGCACCGTCAGCTGGTTCCGGGCCGAGCCTTTGGCTAAGGTGCCTCCTCCTGGGTATCCGAGTTCCGCCAACGCCAGGCGGTCCTTGGTAGTGCTTTTAAGCGCGGGCACCTACAGCTTAGTAACCGGGTTCCAGCACCGTCAGCTGGTCCTCGGTCGTGCCATTGGCTCTTGCACACTGGGGCAACGCATCCGGGTTCCAGCACCGCCAGCTGGTTCTCGGCAGTGTTCTTGTCACAGGTACTCCCTCGTGCCAAGCCTGGTTTCAGCACCGTCAGCTGTTTCCGGGTTGTGTCAACTTCACTGAGACGCCTATGCTTGCCCCGTCGTGGGGCGGTCGAGTTAGCCAACTCCAGGGTGCCTCCAGTTTAGGAGCTTCCTATGTGGGCTGCGTGAACTGGTAGTCAAGGCTGGTTCTGTAGTGCCAGTAGGCCCAGCTCCCCCTGTAGGACTGTTGGGGTTCGGTAACTGCGGCTGCCTCGCGGCCTAGCTGTTCTCTCCTCTCCTGTGGGCCTTGGGGTCCACCACCTGGTTCCAGCACCGTCAGCTGGTTCCGGGCCGAGCCTTTGGCTAAGGTGCCTCCTGGGTATCCGAGTTCCGCCAACGCCAGGCGGTCCTTGGTAGTGCTTTTAAGCGCGGGCACCTACAGCTTAGTAACCGGGTTCCAGCACCGTCAGCTGGTCCTCGGTCGTGCCATTGGCTCTTGCACACTGGGGCAACGCATCCGGGTTCCAGCACCGCCAGCTGGTTCTCGGCAGTGTTCTTGTCACAGGTACTCCCTCGTGCCAAGCCTGGTTTCAGCACCGTCAGCTGTTTCCGGGTTGTGTCAACTTCACTGAGACGCCTATGCTTGCCCCGTCGTGGGGCGGTCGAGTTAGCCAACTCCAGGGTGCCTCCAGTTTAGGAGCTTCCTATGTGGGCTGCGTGAACTGGTAGTCAAGGCTGGTTCTGTAGTGCCAGTAGGCCCAGCTCCCCCTGTAGGACTGTTGGGGTTCGGTAACTGCGGCTGCCTCGCGGCCTAGCTGTTCTCTCCTCTCCTGTGGGCCTTGGGGTCCACCACCTGGTTCCAGCACCGTCAGCTGGTTCCGGGCCGAGCCTTTGGCTAAGGTGCCTCCTCCTGGGTATCCGAGTTCCGCCAACGCCAGGCGGTCCTTGGTAGTGCTTTTAAGCGCGGGCACCTACAGCTTAGTAACCGGGTTCCAGCACCGTCAGCTGGTCCTCGGTCGTGCCATTGGCTCTTGCACACTGGGGCAACGCATCCGAGTTCCAGCACCGCCAGCTGGTTCTCGGCAGTGTTCTTGTCACAGGTACTCCCTCGTGCCAAGCCTGGTTTCAGCACCGTCAGCTGTTTCCGGGTTGTGTCAACTTCACTGAGACGCCTATGCTTGCCCCGTCGTGGGGCGGTCGAGTTAGCCAACTCCAGGGTGCCTCCAGTTTAGGAGCTTCCTATGTGGGCTGCGTGAACTGGTAGTCAAGGCTGGTTCTGTAGTGCCAGTAGGCCCAGCTCCCCCTGTAGGACTGTTGGGGTTCGGTAACTGCGGCTGCCTCGCGGCCTAGCTGTTCTCTCCTCTCCTGTGGGCCTTGGGGTCCACCACCTGGTTCCAGCACCGTCAGCTGGTTCCGGGCCGAGCCTTTGGCTAAGGTGCCTCCTCCTGGGTATCCGAGTTCCGCCAACGCCAGGCGGTCCTTGGTAGTGCTTTTAAGCGCGGGCACCTACAGCTTAGTAACCGGGTTCCAGCACCGTCAGCTGGTCCTCGGTCGTGCCATTGGCTCTTGCACACTGGGGCAACGCATCCGAGTTCCAGCACCGCCAGCTGGTTCTCGGCAGTGTTCTTGTCACAGGTACTCCCTCGTGCCAAGCCTGGTTTCAGCACCGTCAGCTGTTTCCGGGTTGTGTCAACTTCACTGAGACGCCTATGCTTGCCCCGTCGTGGGGCGGTCGAGTTAGCCAACTCCAGGGTGCCTCCAGTTTAGGAGCTTCCTATGTGGGCTGCGTGAACTGGTAGTCAAGGCTGGTTCTGTAGTGCCAGTAGGCCCAGCTCCCCCTGTAGGACTGTTGGGGTTCGGTAACTGCGGCTGCCTCGCGGCCTAGCTGTTCTCTCCTCTCCTGTGGGCCTTGGGGTCCACCACCTGGTTCCAGCACCGTCAGCTGGTTCCGGGCCGAGCCTTTGGCTAAGGTGCCTCCTCCTGGGTATCCGAGTTCCGCCAACGCCAGGCGGTCCTTGGTAGTGCTTTTAAGCGCGGGCACCTACAGCTTAGTAACCGGGTTCCAGCACCGTCAGCTGGTCCTCGGTCGTGCCATTGGCTCTTGCACACTGGGGCAACGCATCCGGGTTCCAGCACCGCCAGCTGGTTCTCGGCAGTGTTCTTGTCACAGGTACTCCCTCGTGCCAAGCCTGGTTTCAGCACCGTCAGCTGTTTCCGGGTTGTGTCAACTTCACTGAGACGCCTATGCTTGCCCCGTCGTGGGGCGGTCGAGTTAGCCAACTCCAGGGTGCCTCCAGTTTAGGAGCTTCCTATGTGGGCTGCGTGAACTGGTAGTCAAGGCTGGTTCTGTAGTGCCAGTAGGCCCAGCTCCCCCTGTAGGACTGTTGGGGTTCGGTAACTGCGGCTGCCTCGCGGCCTAGCTGTTCTCTCCTCTCCTGTGGGCCTTGGGGTCCACCACCTGGTTCCAGCACCGTCAGCTGGTTCCGGGCCGAGCCTTTGGCTAAGGTGCCTCCTCCTGGGTATCCGAGTTCCGCCAACGCCAGGCGGTCCTTGGTAGTGCTTTTAAGCGCGGGCACCTACAGCTTAGTAACCGGGTTCCAGCACCGTCAGCTGGTCCTCGGTCGTGCCATTGGCTCTTGCACACTGGGGCAACGCATCCGAGTTCCAGCACCGCCAGCTGGTTCTCGGCAGTGTTCTTGTCACAGGTACTCCCTCGTGCCAAGCCTGGTTTCAGCACCGTCAGCTGTTTCCGGGTTGTGTCAACTTCACTGAGACGCCTATGCTTGCCCCGTCGTGGGGCGGTCGAGTTAGCCAACTCCAGGGTGCCTCCAGTTTAGGAGCTTCCTATGTGGGCTGCGTGAACTGGTAGTCAAGGCTGGTTCTGTAGTGCCAGTAGGCCCAGCTCCCCCTGTAGGACTGTTGGGGTTCGGTAACTGCGGCTGCCTCGCGGCCTAGCTGTTCTCTCCTCTCCTGTGGGCCTTCGGGTCCACCACCTGGTTCCAGCACCGTCAGCTGGTTCTCGGCAGTGTCTTTTGCTCTTGTACCTTCTGCTCCCCATCCTGGTTCCAGTACCGTCAGCTGGTTCCGGGCAGAGCCTTTGGCTTAGGTGCCTCCTTCTGGGTATCCAAGTTCCACCAATGTCAGGTGGTCCTTGGTAGTGCTTTCAGGCACGGGTACCTCCTGCTTAGTAACCGGGTTCCAGTAACGTCAGCTGGTCCTTGGTAGTTCCATTGGCTCTTGGACATTCGGCTACCCATCCGGGTTCCAGTACCGTCAGCTGGTTCTCGGCAGTGTCTTTTGCTCTTGTACCTTCTGCTCCCCATCCTGGTTCCAGTAACGTCATCTGGTTCCGGGCAGAGCCTTTGGCTTAGGTGCCTCCTTCTGGGTATCCGAGTTCCGCCAACGTCAGGCGGTCCTTGGTAGTGCTTTTTAGCACGGGTACCTCCTGCTTAGTAACCGGGTTCCAGTAACGTCAGCTGGTCCTCGGTAGTTCCATAGGCTCTTGAACCTTCGGGTAGCCATCCGAGTTCCAGTTCCATCAGCTGGTTCTTGGCATTTTCTCAGCCTTCTTGTACCTTCTGCTACATTTCCAAGTTGAAGACCCTAACGTCGACAACCCGGAAGACCACCCCGATGACGACGACCCGGAAGACCACCCCGATGACGACGACGACGACGACGGCGGAGACGACGACGGCTGAGACGACGACGGCGGAGATGACGACACTGGAGACGAAGACCCTGGAGACGACAACATGGAAGACCGAGAAGCAGAAGAACAAGAGGCTGCAGAACAAAGAGCAGAAGAACATTAAGCATAAGACTTAATATCAGAGCAAAAGATATTATCTAAATTATATGCAGAAGAAGACTAAGCAGTGTATGGGGGTGAGTCCGTTCCTCCTCGTGGTGCCCCTGGATAAAGCCTGATGCTGCAGGCCAAACTGAACGCGGACAAATGTAACTTTTGTGACTGGCAGAACGGAAGGTGTAATCTTCCAACTTTTATAGATAACAACTACGGGAATGCCTGTCACAAATGAGAATATGATGAAGAAGTAGAATAGGAAGAATAATAACAGTGGAATAAAAAGAATATGTAGAATAGGAAGAATAATAATAGTTTAAGAAAATGAATATGAAGAATGTAATAAAAAAAAAAATAGGTAGAAGATGAAGAAGAAGATGAATAAGGTGAAGAAGTTGATGTCAAGGATGCTGATGATGATGAAGATGAAAGTGTGGGAAAAGAAAAAAAAAAAAAAGAAAAAAAAGAAGGGGAAGGGCGTGGAATAGTGAAACATCAATATCTGACAAAATAAAAAAAATTTACATACTCAATATCTTTTTCAATCCGAACTTCTTTAAAAAAAAAAAAAAAACATGCTATTCTATTTGATTGGACTAATCCTCATTGCCTTTAATGTCTCCGCCACCTCCCCCATACATCCTACATTATTCTTAGTTGTTTTCCTTCAGGTAGAATGAACCTACAAGGAAAGAAAGGGTTTATTTTAATTCCGATATTTTGGTCCCATTGACTTGCATTGGGATCGGGTATCGGTATCGGCGATATCCGATATTTTTTGAATATCGGCCGATCCAAACCGATACCGATACTTTCCGATATCGGAAGGTATCGCTCAACACTACTAATAAAAGAGAAGTGCTGAGGGAGGGGTGGGCGCTTAGTTCTGTATGAGGTCTCACTTGTTGCTTTAAGGTCTTTAATGAAGATTTTAAAGCACAAACACACAGATGGAGGGGTCTTTTCCTATGAGAGGTCTGCAATGCTGAGTATGTTGCGGGGCTGCATCACTGCGGCCTGGCATCGCTATACCTTGCTGGGGCGGTTCATCTTTGAAGCAGGAAACAGATAAGACATTACAGGGATGTACAAGAGGCTGATGTGTCTGCTTGCTG
Source organism: Ranitomeya imitator (assembly GCF_032444005.1). NCBI lineage: Eukaryota > Metazoa > Chordata > Amphibia > Anura > Dendrobatidae > Ranitomeya > Ranitomeya imitator. Next base: position 593,842,254 of record NC_091286.1, read on the forward strand.
TAAACCATACCGGCATCTCCATTATGTCAGCAAAACTCCAGCTGCCAACATGCAGTGCGTGATGGATTTGAAAGAAGGGACTTTTCAGAGGTAAAAGTCATGTTTTAAAGAGTAAGCGTCATTTTCATTTTATAAATCAATGGTACACATGGAAATAAGCAACTTTGTAATACATCTGTTAGGTCTCGAGTTCCCGCTTCTGCACAGGGGGAATCTCGAGCCATCTCCGCTGCGGTTTCCCATTCTTATCCAGCCGCAGTGGAGTCTGCTCAGCAAGGACGTCGGTCCCAGCGTCTTGCTCAGTCTCACTCTGTACAGAGAGTTACTGCTGCTTCTTCAGCTTCTGCCATTAAAGCCAGTGCTGGTCAGCAGCGAGCGGACTTCTCTGGGACTAAGTCCTTGTCTGCACACACTGAGCATGCCCAGGGCAAGATCTCCCGTTGGAGATCGAGGGTCATGTGCTCAGGCTCTGCAGCACATTCCATTGGTCCTCTTGGCAGGTCTTGGAAGGGCAAAGTTTCTGTGGCCACTTCCTGTGCTGCAACTATATAAACTGCACATGACCGCACGGCCATGCGCTAGTGTACAATTGTTAATGTGTGTATGTTGTGAGTGAAAGTCGTTCTTTAAATAACCCTCCCTATTGAATGTCTGTTTGCGGAAGGTATATGTTTGCTGTCTAGCGCCTGACTTATCCTACAGCACTAATCACACATTACAGCATCCAGTTGCTGTGACCGCCTCTGTGCTTTCCTTACCCAAGCCTGGGTGGTTAGTGGCGTTCGTCAGTGCGGCACCACATGCACTCTTGTGCTTTAATATTATTATTTAGTTTCCTTACACACCCAGTTGCGGTGTTGTGCCAGCAAGTGTCTAATCGGACTTCAATCCTAGTTGGGGTTGAGTTCGCTGACTACTAGCTCGCGCTCTATGTGCGGTACCGCGGTCCTGTGACGCAACAGGATTGCTTCCTTCACGCTGGGTGAAGTTTAACCCACGTGTGTATACTTATGAGTACCTCCATATAGTCCGTCATTACTTGGCAGCAGGTTCCATCTCTGCACGGTGGACCCCGGGCTGCGAACGCACCATACTCTATCTGTCTTATCATTTGGTGCATTCCGCTAGCCCTAACATTACACTAGCGCCAGGGTCTGGCTAGTAATGACGGACAAACAGCAATCCTTGCAGTATATCCAGCAGCTGGAGGGTAGGTTGGCGGCTCTTGAGAGCGCAACCTCAGCTGTGGATGTTACCGCAGTTGCTGTACAGGCTGCTAGCGTGGCTGCAGCAACCCTGTCCATTGCCACCCCTGCTCCGACATTTTCTCGCCTCCCGCTGCCAGAAAAATTTTCTGGTGATAGCAAATTTTGTAGGGGATTTGTGAGTCAGTGCTCTATTCACCTCGAGCTCCTGGCTGCGTGTTTTCCCACAGAGCGGGCTAAGGTGGGATTTATAGTGTCTCTCTTGTCGGACAGGGCGTTGGAATGGGCTACGCCGCTGTGGGAGCGTGGCGATCATGTGGTGCAGAGTGCTCCGCTGTTTCTGAGCACTCTGAAACAGGTCTTTTTAGGACCTCAAGTCACCCATGATACTGCGCTCCAACTGCTGGCATTAACTCAGGGTGAGTCCTTGGTCAGTCATTTTGCCGTCCAATTCCGCACTTTAGCTTCTGAGCTGGATTGGTCGGATAAAGCTCTTATCCCCATATTTTGGAGGGGCCTGGCTGACCACGTTAAGGACGCTCTGGCCACTAGGGAGATTCCTGCCACACTGGAGGAGTTAATAACTGTCTCCACTCGAATTGACCTCCGTTTTAACGAGCGGAGGTTAGAGCGAGCCCAGTGTAGGCAGTGGTTTCGGCTGGCTCCTACCTTCACCAAACCTGGTTCCTGAGTCACATGAGGCCAGGGAAGTGTCACAAGCGGGATCTAAGTCTCGGACCGCTTGTGCACTCAAGGTCTGTCATGTTTGCCAGCAGTCAGGACATCTAGCCACCAGATGTTCTCAGCGGTCGAGGAAACGTCAGCGTCTAGTGGTAGTAGGTGGAGGTACACTAGACACGGCGACGTTTGCCTCTAAATTGTCCTTTAAGGGGACAATTACTATAGGCTCATTTTCCCACTCGGTAGAGCTCTGCGTGGATTCTGGGGCGGAGGGCAATTTTATGTCTTCTGCCTTCGCCCAACGTCACACAATACCCCTGGTTATGCTAGCTAAACCAGTAACGGTAGGAGTGGTGAATGGGTCGACACTGCCCTCACAGATAACACACCAGACCATCCCTTTTACTCTGTCCATGTCGCCATCTCATCAGGAGATTATATCTCTGCTCGTCATTCCTGAGGGAATTGATGAGGTCCTGTTGGGAATACCTTGGCTACGGTACCACTCTCCTCATATCGAGTGGTCCTCTGGCAGAATCCTGGGATGGGGTGAATCTTGTGGGGGTAGGTGTCAGAGGGAGTGCGTTCAGGTTGCTACTACAGAGGTACCCGCAGATCTTTCCTCTCTCCCCAAGCAGTATTGGTCTTATGCAGACGTGTTCTCCAAAAAGGCGGCGGAGATCCTTCCGCCCCATCGCCCCTATGACTGTCCTATTGATCTCTTGCCTGGTGCTGAGCCTCCCCGGGGTCGAGTCTATCCGCTATCTCTCCCGGAGACGGAGGCCATGTCACAGTACATCCAGGAAAATCTGGCAAGAGGATTCATTAGGAAGTCAGTGTCACCTGCTGGGGCAGGGTTCTTCTCCGTGCAGAAGAATGGGGAATTACATCCATGCATAGACTACAGGGGTCTTAACGCCATCACCGTTAAAAATAAGTATCCTTTGCCCTTGATATCTGAGCTCTTCGATAGGCTTCGGGGAGCAAGGGTATTTACTAAACTAGATCTGCGGGGTGCTTACAACCTGATTCGCATCCGTGAGGGGGACGAATGGAAGACGGCTTTTAACACCAGGGATGGGCACTATGAATATCTGGTGATGCCCTTCGGGCTCTGTAATGCCCCAGCCGTTTTCCAAGACTTTGTGAACGATATCTTCCGGGATATGCTTTCCACCTCGGTCGTAGTCTATCTGGATGATATTCTCATCTACTCTCCAGATATTGACTCCCACCGGAGAGATGTTTGCAAAGTCTTCGACCTCCTACGGGCAAACTCCCTCTATGCCAAGTTGGAGAAGTGTATGTTTGAGCAGGAGTCCTTACCTTTCCTAGGCTACATCATCTCTGCCCAGGGATTGGCTATGGATCCTGCCAAACTACAGGCTGTGATGGACTGGCAGGAACCCCATTCTCTTAAAGCGGTGCAGCGCTTTATGGGGTTCATTAATTATTATCGCCAGTTCATTCCGCACTTCTCAACTTTGGTAGCTCCCTTGGTTGCCCTCACCAAGAAGGGGGCGAATCCCAAATTGTGGTCTGAGGAGGTCTCCAAGGCCTTTAACTCTATAAAGTCACACTTCGCTAGCGCTCCCATCCTACATCACCCCGATGTTGATAAGCCATTTATCATGGAGGTGGATGCCTCTTCTGTTGGTGCTGGAGCAGTCCTCTTCCAAAAGGATGCTCAGGGTCGGAAGCATCCTTGCTTCTTTTTCTCCAAGACCTTCTCACCAGCAGAGAGGAATTATTCCATCGGGGACAGGGAGTTGCTAGCCATGAAGTTAGCTTTCTCGGAGTGGAGACATCTTTTGGAGGGAGCACGTTTTCCCTTCCAAGTCTTCACAGACCATAAAAATTTGGTGTACCTGCAGACAGCCCAGCGGTTGAATTCTCGCCAGGCCAGATGGTCCTTATTCTTCTCCCGGTTTCATTTCACCCTCCATTTTCTTTCTGGGGAGAAGAACATTCGGGCAGACGCTCTCTCTCGCTCCGTTGTGTCATCTGCGGAGGAGGAGCCTCGGCTTATTGTCCCCACCGAGAGCTTGAGAACTGTGGCCCCGGTTTCGCTAGAGTCTGTGCCCCCGGGCAAGACTTTTGTTCCATCCAGTTTGCGACCGGAGGTTCTCTCTTGGGCACACTCGTCCAGGGTGGGAGGACATTTTGGTACCAAAAGGACATCTGAGTTACTGACGAGGACATACTGGTGGCCGCATATGGCTCGTGATGTCGCAGAGTATGTTCGGGCGTGTGTCTCTTGCGCCAAGAACAAGACTCCTCGGCAACGGCCAGCTGGTTTGCTTTATCCTCTGCCGGTGGCGGACAGGCCCTGGGAGATGGTCGGGATGGACTTTGTGGTGGGCTTACCCAAGTCTCGTAACTGCACCATTATCTGGGTGATCACCGACCATTTTTCCAAAATGGTGCACTTGGTGCCTCTTCCACGGCTACCTTCTGCACGGGCGTTGGCTGTCTTGTTCGTCAAGCATATCTTTCGCCTACACGGTATGCCAGACAAAATTGTTAGTGACCGGGGTCCCCAGTTTGCGTCTCGATTCTGGAGAGAGCTTTGTCGTCTGCTCAGTATTGAGTTGAATCTCTCTTCGGCATATCATCCCGAGACGAATGGGTTGGTAGAGAGGGCCAACCAGACCTTGGTCACATATTTACGACATTTTGTTTCTGCCAGGCAGGATGACTGGGCATCCTTGCTACCGTGGGCAGAGTTTGCACTTAACAATGCCGTAGCTGACTCCACCGGTCAGACTCCATTCCTCCTAAATTACGGCCAGCATCCGCGTGTTCCTGTGCCCATGCCTGTGTCTTCTGCTGACTCTAGGGTGGCAGACTGGGCTGTGGAGGCTCGGGACATTTGGGACCGCATGCAGGATGCCATTTGGGCCTCCAAGGAGAGAATGAGGTCCTTCGCCGATGTTCATCGGCGCCCCGCTCCGACCTTTGCTCCTGGCGACTTGGTGTGGCTCTCCGCCCGTAACATCAGGCTGCGAGTTGAGTCCACTAAGTTTGCTCCTCGCTACTTGGGTCCCTTCAAGGTTCTCGAACGGGTTAATCCTGTGGTCTACCGTTTGGCTCTTCCTCCACGCTTGGGTATCACCGACACCTTTCATGTGTCCCTCTTGAAACCCGTATACATGTCCCGGTTTTCCGAGTCATCTGCCGGGACATCGGGTTCGTCTACGGACGATTACGAGGTGAACGCTATTTTGGGGTGCAAGGTGGTACGCGGCAAAAAGTTCTATCTGGTGGATTGGAAGGGTTATGGCCCAGAGGACAGGTCATGGGAGCCTGCTGAAAACATTCGGGCCCCACAGCTCATTGCTGCCTTCAAGCGTAGCGAGGCCCAAGGAGGGGGGGGGCATGTTAGGTCTCGAGTTCCCGCTTCTGCACAGGGGGAATCTTGAGCCATCTCCGCTGCGGTCTCCCATTTTTATCCAGCCGCAGTGAAGTCTGCTCAGCAGGGACATCGGTCCCAGCGTCTTGCTCAGTCTCACTCTGTACAGAGAGTTACTGCTGCTTCTTCAGCTTCTGCCATTAAAGCCAGTGCTGGTCAGCAGCGAGCGGACTTCTCTGGGACTAAGTCCTTGTCTGCACACACTGAGCATGCCCAGGGCAAGATCTCCCGTTGGAGATCGAGGGTCATGTGCTCAGGCTCTGCAGCACATTCCATTGGTCCTCTTGGCAGGTCTTGGAAGGGCAAAGTTTCTGTGGCCACTTCCTGTGCTGCAACTATATAAACTGCGCATGACCGCATGGCCATGCGCTAGTGTACAATTGTTAATGTGTGTATGTTGTGAGTGAAAGTCGTTCTTTAAATAACCCTCCCTATTGAATGTCTGTTTGCGGAAGGTATATGTTTGCTGTCTAGCGCCTGACTTATCCTACAGCACTAATCACACATTACAGCATCCAGTTGCTGTGACCGCCAGTACGGCGCCGTGCACTTCCTCTGTGCTTTCCTTACCCAAGCCTGGGTGGTTAGTGGCGTTCGTCAGTGCGGCACCACATGCACTCTTGTGCTTTAATATTATTATTTAGTTTCCTTACACACCCAGTTGCGGTGTTGTGCCAGCAAGTGTCTAATCGGACTTCAATCCTAGTTGGGGTTGAGTTCGCTGACTACTTGCTCACGCTCTATGTGCGGTACCGTGGTCCTGTGACGCAACAGGATCGCTTCCTTCACGCTGGGTGAAGTTTAACCCACGTGTGTATACTTATGAGTACCTCCATATAGTCCGTCATTACTTGGCAGCAGGTTCCATCTCTGCACGGTGGACCCCGGGCTGCGAACGCACCATACTCTATCTGTCTTATTATTTGGTGCGTTCCGCTAGCCCTAGCAACATCTTAGGCCAGCGTCACACTCAGCACAGGTATATACGGTCCGTTTTTTACAGCCGTAATACGCACAAAAATAGTGATCCGTATGTCATCTGTAGGCAGGGTGTGTCAGCGTATTTTGCACATGTCATCCTCCGTATGTAATCCGTATGGCATGCGTACCCGGAGATTTCCTCTCAGGCTTGCAAAACGGACATACAATGGGTATACTAAGCTGCTCCACCAATCGTCAAGGTATACCCATATAGAGCAGTCCTAACTAATGTATATAATCCCTATCTGATGTATTTAAAACTTGATAATCTGTATGGTACCAATATAAGCAGAGTTCAGAGAGGAAATATCCATGTGGACATGCTGGAAGGAACAGCTTAAGTGCAAATGACCCACAAAGGAGTGGTGGACCCCCAGTCTTGTAGAAACAAGAGAATAATTATAGAACCAGAAACACATGGGCTACTTGCACATTGAACAAGTCTGTAAGAACATGTTCACCCCACCAAGAAACTTGAAGGCACAAAAAAGCACAGTGAGGACAAAAATACTCTGTTGTAAAAAATCACAGCAATAAGCAAGTGCTAGTCAAAAGATGGAAAAAAAACAGGGTATTTAGTTGATACGTTTTTTTGCAAAAAACTTATACTAAGCTGCTCCACCAATCGTCACGGTATACCCATATACAGCAGTCCTAACTAATGTATATAATCCCTATCTGATGTATTTAAAACCTGATCATCAGTATAGTACCTGTATAAGCAGAGTTCAGAGAGGAAATATCCATGTGGACATGCTGGATGGAACAGCTTAAGTGACATTTAGGTGACATTAAGCCGGGTTAATAATGGAGAGGCGTTAATAGGATGCCTATCCATTATTAACCCTACAGTAGTGAAAGAGTTAAAAAAAAAATAAAGATACAGCCAGAAAAAAGTATTTTAATATTCTTCATTTAACCATACTTACCATACTTCAGTGCCTGCAAAAAACGTAAAATAATAAACCGTATACTACCGCCGTAGTCCAATTAATAACTAGTGTCCCTCGACAATCACCCCTATAGAAAAGTGACATCTGGTGATGTCACTGCTCTATAGGACCTTCAGTGACACACTGACAGAAGATAATAGCTCCTGCAGTGCATCACTGAGAGGTTACTATAGTTCACTGGTCTCACTTCATGGCAAAAGCTGCGTGGGAACTTTCTCACACAGCAATGCCAAAAGTGATACTAGGGATTTTTTTTATAACAGCGGCGGAGGAATACAGTGCGGAAGGATATCTTCCTCCCATCATTGTATTCCTGGAGCCCCTAGAGAGCGGTCGCATCAGCTGATGCTGCTGTTCTCCACGGGAGATCGTCATGGGACACTCGTGGATTTCTGCAGATCAGGGAGTATATTGGTTGTTTGTTATTTAAATATTTTTTACAGATGACACTGGCTTTGGGGAACAAAGTGACAAGTGATGGTGAGTATTACTCTGTTATATGTACTGTATGTCTATATGTATGTAATGTATGAATGTATTGTATGTAGTATGTATGTAGTATGTTGTATGTATGTAGTATGTATGTATTATGCATGTTGTATGTATGCATGTAGTATGTATGTAGTATGTTGTATGTATGTATGTAAGTAGTATGCATGTAGTATGTTGTATGTGTGCATGTATGTAGTATGCATGTAGTATGTATGTTGTATGTATGTGGTATGTTGAATGCATGTTGTATGTATGTAGTATGTTGTATGTATGTATGTAGTATACATGTATGTAGTATATAGTATGTTGTATGTATAGAACCAAAAACACATGGGCTACTTGCATAGTGAACAAGTCTGTAGAAACCTGTTCACACCACCAAAGAACTTGAAGACACAAAAACGCACAGAGAGGTCAAAAATACTCTGTTGTAAAAAAGTCACAGTAAATAAGCAAGTGCTAGTCAAAAAATGAAAAAAATACAGGGTATTAAGTTAATACGACACTACCTGTATAAGCAGGGTTCAGAGAAAAAAAATATACATGTGGACATGCAGGATGGAACCCTGCTTATACAGGTACTATACAGATGATCAGGTTTTTAAATACATCAGATAGGGATTTTGTACATTAGATAGGACTGCTCTATTACGGGTATACCTTGGCGATTGGTGGAGCAGCTTAACATACATTTTTTTGCAAAAAAACGTATTAACTAAATACCCGGTATTTTTTTCATTTTTTGACTAGCACTTGCTTATTTACTGTGACTTTTTTACAACAGAGTATTTTTGACCTCTCTGTGCTTTTTTGTGTCTTATAATAATAATAATAATAATTTTATTTATATAGCGCCAACATATTCCGCAGCGCTTTACAAATTATAGAGGGGACTTGTACAGACAATAGACATTACAGCATAACAGAAATACAGTTCAAAACAGATACCAGGAGGAGTGAGGGCCCTGCTCGCAAGCTTACAAACTATGGGGAAAAGGGGAGACACGAGAGGTGGATGGTAACAATTGCTTTAGTTATTCGGACCAGCTATAGTGTAAGGCTCAGGTGTTCATGTAAAGCTGCATGAACCAGTTACCTGCCTAAGTATGTAGCAGTACAGACACAGAGGGCTAATACTGATAAAGTGTATGAGAACATGATGCGAGGAACCTTTTTTTTTTTTTTTTTTTTATTATAAATGGGCCACACAGGGATCGTTAGGTTAATGCATTGAGGCGGTAGGCCAGTCTGAACAAATGAGTTTTTAGGGCACGCTTAAAACTGTGGGGATTGGGGATTAATCGTATTAACCTAGGTAGTGCATTCCAAAGAATCGGCGCAGCACGTGTAAAGTCTTGGAGACGGGAGTGGGAGGTTCTGATTATTGAGGATGCTAACCTGAGGTCATTAGCGGAGCGGAGGGCACGGGTAGGGTGGTAGACTGAGACCAGGGAGGAGATGTAGGGTGGTGCTGAGCCATGGAGTGCTTTGTGGATGAGGGTAGTAGTTTTGTACTGGATTCTGGAGTGGATGGGTAGCCAGTGTAATGACTGGCACAGGGTAGAGGCATCGGTGTAACGGTTGGTGAGGAATATGATCCTGGCTGCAGCATTCAGGACAGATTGGAGCGGGGAGAGTTTTGCAAGAGGGAGACCGATTAGTAGAGAATTACAATAGTCCAGACGAGAATGAATAAGTGAAACAGTCAGAGTTTTTGCAGAGTCGAAATTAAGAAAAGGGCGAATTCTAGAAATGTTTTTGAGATGCAGGTAAGAAGAGCGAGCCAGTGATCGGATGTAGGGGGTGAATGAAAGGTCAGAATCAAGGATGACCCCAAGGCAGCGGGCATGTTGCTTTGGAGTAATGGTGGAACCGCACACGGAGATGGCAATGTCAGGCAAAGGTAGGTTAGTAGAGGGAGAGAACACGAGGAGTTCAGTTTTTGACAGGTTTAGTTTCAGATAGAGGGAGGACATGATGTTAGAGACAGCGGTAAGACAATCACTGGTGTTTTCTAAAAAGGTCGGTGTGATATCGGGAGCAGAAGTGTATAATTGGGTGTCGTCAGCATAGAGATGGTACTGGAAACCAAATCTACTGATTGTTTGTCCAATAGGGGCAGTATACAACGAGAAGAGTAGGGGGCCTAGGACTGATCCTTGAGGAACCCCAACAGTAAGGGGAAGGTGAGAGGAGGAGGAACCAGCAAAACATACAGTGAAGGATCGGTCAGAGAGATAGGAGGAGAACCAGGAGAGAACGGTGTCCTTGAGGCCGATGGAGCGGAGCATAGTGAGGAGGAGCTGATGATCCACAGTGTCGAATGCTGCAGAGAGATCCAAGAGAATTAGCATGGAGTAGTGACCATTAGATTTAGCTGTTAGTAGGTCATTAGAGACTTTAATGAGGGCAGTTTCAGTAGAGTGTAAAGAGCGGAAGCCAGATTGAAGAGGGTCGAGAAAAGAGTTATCTGAGAGATAGCGGGTAAGACGGGAGTGGACCAGGCGTTCGAGGAGTTTAGAGATGAAGGGAAGATTAGAGACAGGTCTATAATTAGCGGCACAGTTTTGATCGAGGGATGGTTTTTTAAGTAATGGATGTATGATGGCATGCTTAAATGAGGAGGGAAAAATACCGGAAGTGAGGGAAAGGTTGAATATTTTTGTTAGGTGAGAGGTGATAGTCGGGGAAAGGGACTGGAGGAGATGTGACGGAATGGGGTCACTGGTGCAAGTGGTCGGGCGAGAAGATGCAAGGAGCCTGCTTACTTCTTCTTCTGTAACTGCTTCAAAGTCAGAGAGTGAACTAGATGCAGTGGGGGAGGGAGGACAGTGCATGGTATGAAGAGATTGGGAGATGATTTCCTGTCGAATGTGGTCAATTTTTTCTTTGAAGTAATTGGCCAGATCGTCAGCACGGAGATCCGTGGTTGGGGCCTGCTCTCTTGGGTTGAGTAGGGACTGGAACGTGTCAAAGAGACGTTTAGGGTTATTGGACAGGGAGGTGATGAGGGTGTTGAAGTAGGTTTGTTTGGAGAGGTGAAGGGCAGAATTGTATGTCTTTAGCATGAACTTATAATGGATGAAATCTTCGGGTAGATTAGATTTTCTCCACAGACGTTCTGCGCACCTGGAGCACCGCTGTAGGAAACGTGTTTGCAGCGTGTGCCACGGTTGTTGCCGTCTGTGCCGAGTTGTTTTATGTATAGGAGGAGCAGCTTCATCCAGAGCACTTTGCAGGGTTTCATTGTAATGCTTCAATGCAGAATCAGGACATGAGATGGAGGAAATAGGGGCCAATGAGGACTGCAAGTTCATCATAAGTTTCTGGGTGTTAATGGCCTGTATGTTTCTATAGGTGTGGAAAGTGGGGGTGACCTGAGCGGGATGGCAGTTCTTGATAGAGAATGAAAGAAGGTTGTGGTCAGAGAGCGGGAGAGGGGAGTTTGTGAAGTCATCCACTGAGCAAAGTCGGGAGAAGACCAAGTCAAGGGAGTTTCCATCTTCATGTGTTGGAGAGTTAGTATGCTGCGAGAGGCCAAAAGAGGAGGATAGAGATAAAAGGTGAGAAGCAGATGGGGAGAGGGGAGAGGCAATGGGGATGTTGAAATCACCCATGATAAGGGTGGGGGTGTCACAGGAGAGAAAGTGTGGAAGCCAGGTGGCAAAGTGATCCAGGAACTGATGAGAGGGGCCGGGAGGACGATACACCACCGCCACTCGCATGGAGAAGGGGACGTAGAGTCTGACCACATGGACCTCAAAGGAAGGGAAGACAAGTGAGGGTACTTGGGGGATAACTTGGAAAGTACATTTGGGTGAAAGGAGCAGACCAACGCCTCCACCTGCTCTGTTGTCTGATCTTGGGGTATGAGAAAAGTGTAGTCCACCATATGAAAGAGCAGCAGCAGCGGTGGTGTCTGACTGCTGGATCCAGGTTTCAGTTAGAGCCAGGAGATTAAGAGAATTAGAAAGGAAGAAGTCATGAATGAAGGAGAGTTTATTACACACAGAGCGAGAATTCCAAAGGGCACAATTGAAAGAGACAGCAGGCATGCAGGGAATATTAATAAGGTTAGAGGGGTTTCTGGGTGTAGCAATTGGGAGGTTTGACTGGCTATAACATGGGGGGCCGGGGTTTGGAGATATGTCTCCAGCGACTAGGAGAAGGAGGATCGAAAGAGTGAGCAGATGGTTAAGTGATTTGTGAGAGCGTCTCTTGTGTTGGATGTTGGGACTGAATGGATCTGTGCTGTTAAGCAATGTGAACAGAGCATGAGTGCTATACATAGGAGAGGCAAGGACAGAGGGGCCGATATGGATGGAGTGTAGAGAGTTAATGCGAGGGCGGTGAATGTGAGTGAATGCAGCAGCCAGAATATAGATTATACAAATAAATATGGTGAGTATTTGTGCTGTTTCAAGTGAATATGGATTAGATTTAGTTTTTCTTACCTGTCTCCTGCCCTGTCTAACTGCCATGTTATAACTGCCGAGTACTTAGAAAAAAAAGTACTTTGAATAAAAAATACACGAATAACAGTGCACGAATGCATCCCCAAGCTACATCTACATTTATAGAAGGCTAGCCCTTAGATCTCTTTTTTTTTTTTTTTTTTTTGTGTTAAAGCTCGTTAGCAATCAATCTAACTCAGTTGAGACAACAGGACACAATAAATGTAGTGATCAGATAAACAAATGTCCAGGTCTACATGGATCATAAAGCACTTTGAAACAGTTATGTGATCTCTCTGAGTAAGGACATGCAAAAGTGAGTTAAATATCTATAAACACAAACAAAGGCATAATAGGATGACTAACATATATAGATACATGCAGGATTCAATGCCGAAGATAGAATAACTCAGATACCATCCAAGCTGCTTGCTGTCAGGGACTGGAGCAATAGACATGCAGGATATTTCAGCTCAGAGAATGAATCATATGTTTACCATCCAAGCTGCTTGCTGTCAGGGACTGGAGCAATAGACATGCAGGATATTTCAGCTCAGAGAATGAATCATATGTTTACCTGTATGAAGAGAGAAGAGAAGAGATGCTTGATTATATTCTGCCATGTTATAACTGCCGAGTACTTAGAAAAAAAAGTACTTTGAATAAAAAATACACGAATAACAGTGCACGAATGCACCCCTGCATTCTTCAAGTTCTTTGGTGGTGTGAACAGGTTTCTACAGATTTGTTCACTATGCAAGTAGCCCATGTGTTTTTGGTTCTATAATTGTTCTCTTGTTTCTACAAGACTGGGGAGTCCACCACTCCTCTGTGGGTCATTTGCATTGTAGCAGTTCCATCCTGCATGTCCACATGTATATTTTTTCTCTCTGAACCATGCTTATACAGGTACTATACAGATGATCAGGTTTTTAAATACATCAGATAGGGATTTTGTACATTAGATAGGACTGCTCTATTACGAGTATACCTTGGCGATTGGTGGAGCAGCTTAACATACTTTTATTTGCAAAAAAACGTATTAACTAAATACCCTGTATTTTTTTTTCATTTTTTGACTAGCACTTGCTTATTTACTGTGACTTTTTTACAACAGAGTATTTTTGACCTCTCTGTGCGTTTTTGTGTCTTTATGTTGTATGTATGTAGTATGTATGTTGTTTGTATGTAGTATATATGTTGTATGTAGGTTGTATGTTTGTATGCAGTATGTATGTAGTATGTTGTATGTATGTTGTATGTATGTATGTAAATAGTATGCATGTAGTATGTTGTATGTATGTAGTATGTATGTAGTATGTTATATGTATGTAGTATGTATGTTTGTGGTTTTTTTTACATTCAACACATTAGCTGGATGATGAGACTACTACTGTCATTGACTAATGTGTCAATCACTGTCATTCTAGCAGGCATAGCCCGATGAGACTTGTTGTCCCATCGGACAATGCCTGCACAAAGACACAAAGACCCCCGGCAGGCCCTCACAGACCCCCGAGAGGTCCGCACAGACCCCCGAGAGGCCCGCACAGACCCCCGAGAGGCCCATACAGACCCCAGCAGGCCCACACAGGCCTCTAAGAGGTCCGCACAGGCCCCAGCAGGCCCACACAGACCCTCGAAATGCCTGTATCGGCCCCGGCAGGCCCACACAGACCCCCAAGATGCCCGTACAAGCCCCGGCAGGCCCGCACAGACCCTCGAGAGGCCCGTACAGACCATGCCCGCACACACAGACACGCACACTGTCCGCCCACGCACCTCCCACACTCTTCCCCCCCTCCCGAACTGGATGTAAAAGGAAAGAAAGGGTTTATTTTCATTCCGTTATTTGTGTCCCATTGACTTGCATAGGTTTCCGGTATCAGAATCGGCGATACCCGATATTTTTTGGGTATCGGTCCGATCCAATCCCGTCCGATATTTCCGGATATCGGAAGGTATCAATCAACACTAGTAGTGAATGTGGCAGAAGCAATTTCTTTGAGAATTTTGGAAAAAATTTTAGACCAGCTAATGCACCAGCACAACAGTCCAAGCTCGACATGTGGTGAACTAATGGAGAGAATGGTGCAGGAGTTTCTAGAACTCAATATTAATACTATCAGGGAGGGTTTGGACCCTTCCATATTTTGGTCTTAAAAATGGATGAGTGGCCTGAGGTCACCTCTCATGCCTTGGAGAATTTATCATGCCTGGCAGTCTGCGTTCTCTCAGAACGTATCTTCAGCGCTGCTGGTGGTGTTCTGACAGATTAGTGCAGCCGGATGTCACATGTAAGTGTAGACCGCCTAACTTTTTTCAAGATGAACAAGTCATGGATCTCCATAGACTTTTGCACCCCAATCTCAGACTGTACAGACTAGGCATTGTTTAGTGTGCTGCATTAGTCTTGCGTAAATGCAGTCTGTGATATCTTTAATGGGGCTTCTGTACCTGCTATTGCTGCTGCAGATGTTACCACTAATTTGTGGAAATGTGAACAGTCCTGGTTGGGTTCCCATCTGTTTGGTTGGCTGTAGTGGAAGACATGTCTGTCCCTATTATACTATTTCTGCTCTCGTGAAATTAATGCCACTTCAGTGGTGACAGGCCCTAATTATTTTAAATTTGAAGACTCCTGAATGGCTCTCCATCTGCTGGGTTGGCTGTAATGGAATACACATGGTGTATGTATTTGATTCTTTTTCTGACATGCAGGACCTTATCATACTTTGTGGTCCCTTCATTTAGCATGGCTGCATTGGGTAAAGGCTGTTTAGGCATTGTTTTTTATTTGCCTGTGGGGTCCATTGTTTTCTATTGATACCTGTAGGGCTATATGGTACTGTGATATTAGCAGGTCTACACTTAATTGCTCATATTGTTGAGTTGTTTTGATCTGTGAACCATGTATATATAATAAATTGTTTCTGTATACTAAGCACATTGTACATGGTTATACCACAGGCCATTATATTGTATTGTATGACCATGCTGGAGTAGTTGGGGATGTGGGTTGTCACTCTTTTCCTACATTATTATATTAGGATATGACTTGTGTACAAGATTTGTGCTGTTATTTCACTTTTAATGTTTTTATCCATTTTCTGTGTGATGTATCTTTTTGTGTGTTGCATTTTTTTTTGTAAAAAGCTTAATAATAAAAGATTTTGTATTTTTTATATATGGTTGTGGTGCTCCCTTCCGTGTGGACTTGATCTTTCTCTATGTGTTTAGTTGCTATGTTTCCAAGTCCACGGTGAGCCCCAACAGTTATATATTCAGCGGTGCCCTCCGCCCTCACGAATTTATATGCTGTAATGGAAGAGATGTCGCTCCCCATTATACTATTTCTACTCTCGTGAATTTGATGCCACTTTGGTGGTGCCTGCCTCTAATTTTTGGAAATGTGGAAAGTCCTGAATGGGTCTCTCCATCTTCTGGGCTGGCTGTAGTAGAAGAGATGTTGCTCCTCGTTATACTGTTTATGCTCTGGTGACATTGAAGAAGCGAGAAATGAAATGGCGCCCATCGGGTGTGAGGGAAGCACAGACAGCTTCACAGATTACAGCACCATTCTTCCATAGGTAACAATTACAGGCCCATTTGCTCTCTATTGCACTTATAAGTTGGGCATTTTGGTGTAAAATGATAGGACCGTCCTTGGAGTGCCTTTTGCGGTGGTATCACATTTGCGCAGAGCAGAGAGAGACTGACTGCATTTGGTACATTGTAGCCTCTGCTTTGTTGTGCCTCCTTTATAGCACCTTAAACGGGAAGCAGCATTACATGTTTTTTCATAGTACCGTCTCTTAGCCCACTAGCACTGTTGGCACTTTTACATTGCATAATATGGACAATTTCATTGGTAGCTTATTAGGGTATGTGTTCACATTCAAGATTGCATCAGGATTTGATCAGGATTTGACGCAGTTAAAGTCAGCACCATATCTGCACCTGAGGTCACTGGCAGGTCACCTTCATTTTTGACGCGTTTTTCATGCGTTTTTTGACGTGTTTTTTTCATGCCGATTTGTGTGTGCTTTTGTAAGCTCAATAAAGATATACAAAAAAAAGGGTGATGTCATTTCTTGTCCAACCTCTTCATTTACATACTCCATTGAAGAATAATGTTTACACACACACAGACAGATACACTGTGTGCAGAATTATTAGGCAAGTTGTATTTTGATCACATTATACTTTTTATACAAGTTGTCCTACTCCAAGCTGTTCAGGTTTGAGAGCCAACTACCAATTAAGTAAATCAGGTGATGTGCATCTCTGTAATGAGGAGGGGTGTTGTCTACTGACATCAGAACCCTATATAAGGGCCTAATTATTAGGCAACTTCCTTTCCTTTGGCAAAATGGGCCAGAAGAGAGATTTGATGGGCTATGAAAAGTCCAAAATTGTGAGATGTCTTGCAGAGGGATGAAGCAGTCTTGAAATTGCCAAACTTTTGAAGCGTGATCACCAAACAATCCAGCGATTCATGGCAAATAGCCAACAGGGTCGCAAGAAGCGTGTTGGGCAAAAAAGGCGCAAAATAACTGCCCATGAATTGAGGAAAATCAAGCGTGAAGCTGCCAAGATGCAATTTGCAACCAGTTTTGTCATATTTCAGAGCTGCAACGGTACTGGAGTAACAAAAAGTACAAGGTGTGCGATACTCAGAGACATGGCAAGGTAAGGAAGGCTGAAAAAACGACCACATTTGAACAAGAAACATAAGATAAAACATCAAGACTGGGCCAAGAAATATCTTAAGACTGACTATTCAAAGGTTTTATGGACTGATGAAATGAGAGTGACTCTTGATGGGCCAGATGGATGGGCCAGAGGCTGGATCAGTAAAGGGCAGAGAGCTCCACTCCGACTTAGACACCAGCAAGGTGGAGGTGGGGGGCTGGTATCATCAAAGATGAACTTGTGGGACCTTTTCGGGTTGAGGATGGAGTGAAGCTCAACTCCCAGACCTACTGCCAGTTTCTGGAAGACAACTTCTTCAAGCAGTGGTACAGAAAGAAGTTGGTATCGTTCAAGAAAAACATGATTTTCATGCAGGACAATGATCTATCACATGCCTCCAACTACTCCACAGCGTGGCTGGCCAGCAAAGGTCTCAAAGAAGAAAAAATAATGACATGGCCCCCTTGTTCACCTGATCTGAACCCCATAGAGAACATGTGTTCCCTCATAAAATGTGAGATCTACATGGAGGGAAAACAGTCCACCTTTCGGAGCAGTGTCTGGAGGCTGTGGTGGCTGCTGCACGCAATGTTCATCTGTGACGCCCAGGAGACCGGGATACCCAGCACCGGACCAATGGAGTCTGTCTCTTGAGGGGGATGTCACGGGTGGCTTGACCCGGTGCTGTGGCCTCAGGCAATGCACAGTGTAAGGGGTATCATGAGGGGACAGGCACTTACTTGATCAGCAGCAGGTTCTCCCAGCGGTGACGATCCTGATCCTGGATAGATGGCTATTGTCCAAATGAAAGACTGAGGCACTGAAACGTTTAACCAGTTTACTTTAACATAAAAGGATTTACAACCAGTCCTGTCACCGGAGTCTGTATGGGAACTCTGAGTTACTTTGACCCTGCCGGGGTCTTCGCCTCTTATTGTGCGCAATTTCTGTGTGGCCCTGCTGCTGTATGTGAACTGGCTGCCGGCCCAATCTGTCCCCTCCGGGTCCTGGTTCGACGGGCAACCCGAGTCCTTTTATCGGTTTACCCCCTCTGGGAGTACCGCTGAACTCTGTGTCTGTTGCTGCATCCGACCCTAGTGAAGCTGATATCACCTCACGTTTTTCCGGTTGCTGTATTATATATAATGAATACAGCCACGGATCCGGTATCCGTCTTTGCGCCTGTTCTGGGTAGTGATTAATGCTACCCGGTTCTCACAATGTCCTTTTTCTCTATCCCTCTTCTCCTCAGGCCGGTGATTTAGGCCTGGTAACAGTCACAGGGCTGTTAGAGATTCAACTGTATGACCTCTCACCATCAGCTCCTTGGCCCAACTGCCATTTCTTCTCTCAGACCAGAATGGATCAAGGGGAGTCTCTGGAGCTCCCCCTTCTGGCCGGAGGTGGTAGTGCAGTCTTGCTATTTTAGTATTTGTACTTACTGTCAGTAACTATTTTTGTGGCAAATACCCCTAGGGGTGCCACATTCCCCCTTAGTTAAGAACAGTACTCCGGGACTGTGGGACAATAACATTTTGAAATAACAATTAATATGTACAGAGTCTTAAAAATGAAAAGTTACAAAAACCACTCAAGGAAACAAAAATAGAGTTCTGTAAAAAGTCACTTCAAATAGCGTCCATTAATACAGTTCTATCCTTGAAGGTATTAGGAACGGCACTGTACTTAGTGTCCAGGAATTTAGTTCCATTTTTCCAACGGAGTTATCAATATAAAGTCTAAAGAAAGTTCAAAAAGAGCAAAAAGCAAAGTTCAAAAAGCAGTCTTTCCGGAGCTTTGATTTAGTGCCTCCGGGCTGATAAAAAGTTCAAGAATATGCAATAAGTTCATACAGACAAGTCTCTGTAGGCACTGGGCTTAAACGTTGCAGACTGATAGCAATGACTATACTACATTTTCTGTTTAACTATATACGGCATAACATATATACAATTCACATTATGAGCTTTATAGTTGGTAATCTGCATACCTGGCCGGTAATTGACCCTGGGTACTACGCTGTGATCTACGTAATAGCGGTGTCTCTTCATGTGGTGTACTACTGTCTACTGCGGATGTAGTATCTGCCCGCTCTGCTAAAGATAATTCCACGACTATGGAGTTGGCAAGTCCACCGTGAATGGGATTACTCTGACCAGGAATCTGTTCTTCCTGGCCTGGAACCTCCTGTAGTACGGGGTCAGCCTCTTCCTGTCTTGGGACTTCTGGTATTGGGTTCGGTGTTGGGTAAAAGGCCACCATGGGAACCACTACTGCACCATGGTATGTTAGTAGGGTTTTGGGAAAGTCTCCTATACAGGTGTGATACACTTCCTCTTCTTTTTCCTTTACTGGTTGAACCTGTATGGGTTGAATAACTTTTGGTTCTGGCTGGACAACGTCTGGCTCTTTCAATGCTTCCGGACATAATTTAAGATTGTCTCTTGACACTAGTACAGATGTTAAGCCTCCGTTTTTGCTAATGAGACACATTTTAGGATTATACACTCTTGTTGGTAAAACTGTGTAGGGTACGGCTTCCCACTGATTGTCCAGTTTATTGGTTCGACGATTTCTCTTGAGCACTTGGTCACCCGGTCTTAATGGGGTCGCTAGAGCATTCTGGTTGAAAGTTCGCTCTTGTCTTTCTCTAGTTTGCTGAAGGCTTCTTTCCACACTCTCTTGCACTTGGCGATACTGCTTTTGCCGTATGATATCCCAATTGGAGTCTTGAACTTCTGCGTCTGGTTTCAGAATTCCCATTTCTAGATCGATTGGTAATTGGCCGGGTCTTGCACGCATAAGGTAAGCTGGGGTGCAGTTGGTGGAGCTCACCGGGACATGATTATACAGATCCACCAAGTCAGGCAATTTCTCTGGCCATTGATTCCTTTCTGTCTCAGGTAAAGTCTTTAGTAGGTCTATTACAATATGGTTCATCTTCTCGCATAAGCCGTTTGTTTGTGGATGATAGGCCGTCGTCCGGATCTTTTTGCAACCATACATATTACAGAATTCTCTGAAGATCTCTGATTCAAAGGCTGTACCTTGGTCGGTGAGAACCTGTTCCGGATATCCATGGGGTCTACAAAAGTACGTTTGGAATGCTTTGGCTGCTGTTTTTGCTGTCAGATCTTTTACGGGTACTACTACCAAGAAACGTGAATAATGGTCCACGATGGTCAAGGCATAGACATAGCCGGACCGGCTTGGTGTCAACTTCACGTGGTCCATGGCTACAAGTTCAAGTGGTTGTTTGGTGATTATGGGCTGCAGTGGTGCTCTTTGGTTCTTTTGATCGTTTCTTCTGAGGTTACACGGGCCACAATTTCTGCACCACTGTTCGATTGATTTTCTCATCCCGACCCAATAAAATCTTTCTCTTAGAAGTACTTCTAACTTTTTCCAACCGAAGTGACCAGCACCATTATGGTAAGCTTCGAGGACCATCTTCACATCTTGTTTAGGCACAATAATCTGCCAAACCAATTCATGTGTTTTCGGATTGGTGTATCTTCTACAGAGCTTCCCTTGATACAGGAACATTTTGCCTCTCTCTTTCCAGAGTTGATGCGTCTCTTCTGGGGCATCCTCATAGGGATATGCACTTTGCTCAGTCAACAGTTCCTTCACCAACTTCACAGCCGGATTGCTGTCTTGGGTGTCAGCCCATCTATGGTGTGCTAACGGATTAAAATTCACCTCTTGTTGTTTCTGATAGGTACTTGACTGATGATGTTTTGCCTTGGGACGATGGAAGGCTGGTAGTTCAATTTCTTCAAGCTCCCCCGTTTCCTCTTCTACATCTCTCAAGTGTGGCATCCGGGATAGGGCATCGGCATTTCCATTCTTTCGACCTGCTCGATACTTGATTATGAAGTTGTAATTAGATAACCGGGCTATCCATCGCTGTTCTAACGCACCTAATTTGGCTGTGTCCAGGTGGGTCAACGGATTGTTGTCAGTATAGACAATAAATTCTGCAGCGGCCAGATAGTGTTTGAAACGCTCCGTCACAGCCCAAACTACTGCCAGTAGTTCCAATTTGAAGGAGCTGTAATTTTCTGAATTTCTTTCAGTAGGCCGGCGCTTTCTACTTGCAAAGGCGATGACTTTCTCCCGACCTTCTTGCTTTTGTGACAGCACCGCTCCTAGTCCCACATTACTGGCATCGGTGTAGAGGATGAAAGGTTTATGGTAATCTGGGTATGCCAGAACCTCTTCTCCGGTTAGTGCCTTCTTTAGTTGTTCAAAGGAGTCTTCCCTTTCGTCGTTCCACTGAAAAGGAGGGTTCCGGTTTGAAGGTTTCTTCGTCTGCCCTACCAAGGTGTCTTGCAAGGGTGCTGCCAACTTGGTAAATCCTTTTATAAATCTGCGATAGTAACCCACCAATCCCAGGAATTGTCTCACTTCTTTTGCGCTGGTAGGTCTTGGCCAATCCCTTATGGCTAGTGTTGAGCGATACCTTCCGATATCGGAAAGTATCGGTATCGGTTTGGATCGGCCGATATTCAAAAAATATCGGATATCGCCGATACCGATACCCGATCCCAATGCAAGTCAATGGGACCAAAATATCGGAATTAAAATAAACCCTTTCTTTCCTTGTAGGTTCATTCTACCTGAAGGAAAACAACTAAGAATAATGTAGGATGTATGGGGGAGGTGGCGGAGACATTAAAGGCAATGAGGATTAGTCCAATCAAATAGAATAGCATGTTTTTTTTTTTTTTTAAAGAAGTTCGGATTGAAAAAGATATTGAGTATGTAAATTTTTTTTATTTTGTCAGATATTGATGTTTCACTATTCCACGCCCTTCCCCTTCTTTTTTTTCTTTTTTTTTTTTTTCTTTTCCCACACTTTCATCTTCATCATCATCAGCATCCTTGACATCAACTTCTTCACCTTATTCATCTTCTTCTTCATCTTCTACCTATTTTTTTTTTTATTACATTCTTCATATTCATTTTCTTCAACTATTATTATTCTTCCTATTCTACATATTCTTTTTATTCCACTGTTATTATTCTTCCTATTCTACTTCTTCATCATATTCTCATTTGTGACAGGCATTCCCGTAGTTGTTATCTATAAAAGTTGGAAGATTACACCTTCCGTTCTGCCAGTCACAAAAGTTACATTTGTCCGCGTTCAGTTTGGCCTGCAGCATCAGGCTTTATCCAGGGGCACCACGAGGAGGAACGGACTCACCCCCATACACTGCTTAGTCTTCTTCTGCATATAATTTAGATAATATCTTTTGCTCTGATATTAAGTCTTATGCTTAATGTTCTTCTGCTCTTTGTTCTGCAGCCTCTTGTTCTTCTGCTTCTCGGTCTTCCATGTTGTCGTCTCCAGGGTCTTCGTCTCCAGTGTCATCATCTCCGCCGTCGTCGTCTCAGCCGTCGTCGTCTCCGCCGTCGTCGTCGTCGTCGTCATCGGGGTGGTCTTCCGGGTCGTCGTCATCGGGGTGGTCTTCCGGGTTGTCGACGTTAGGGTCTTCAACTTGGAAATGTAGCAGAAGGTACAAGAAGGCTGAGAAAATGCCAAGAACCAGCTGATGGAACTGGAACTCGGATGGCTACCCGAAGGTTCAAGAGCCTATGGAACTACCGAGGACCAGCTGACGTTACTGGAACCCGGTTACTAAGCAGGAGGTACCCGTGCTAAAAAGCACTACCAAGGACCGCCTGACGTTGGCGGAACTTGGATACCCAGAAGGAGGCACCTAAGCCAAAGGCTCTGCCCGGAACCAGATGACGTTACTGGAACCAGGATGGGGAGCAGAAGGTACAAGAGCAAAAGACACTGCCGAGAACCAGCTGACGGTACTGGAACCCGGATGGGTAGCCGAATGTCCAAGAGCCAATGGAACTACCAAGGACCAGCTGACGTTACTGGAACCCGGTTACTAAGCAGGAGGTACCCGTGCCTGAAAGCACTACCAAGGACCACCTGACATTGGTGGAACTTGGATACCCAGAAGGAGGCACCTAAGCCAAAGGCTCTGCCCGGAACCAGCTGACGGTACTGGAACCAGGATGGGGAGCAGAAGGTACAAGAGCAAAAGACACTGCCGAGAACCAGCTGACGGTGCTGGAACCAGGTGGTGGACCCCAAGGCCCACAGGAGAGGAGAGAACAGCTAGGCCGCGAGGCAGCCGCAGTTACCGAACCCCAACAGTCCTACAGGGGGAGCTGGGCCTACTGGCACTACAGAACCAGCCTTGACTACCAGTTCACGCAGCCCACATAGGAAGCTCCTAAACTGGAGGCACCCTGGAGTTGGCTAACTCGACCGCCCCACGACGGGGCAAGCATAGGCGTCTCAGTGAAGTTGACACAACCCGGAAACAGCTGACGGTGCTGAAACCAGGCTTGGCACGAGGGAGTACCTGTGACAAGAACACTGCCGAGAACCAGCTGGCGGTGCTGGAACCCGGATGCGTTGCCCCAGTGTGCAAGAGCCAATGGCACGACCGAGGACCAGCTGACGGTGCTGGAACCCGGTTACTAAGCTGTAGGTGCCCGCGCTTAAAAGCACTACCAAGGACCGCCTGGCGTTGGCGGAACTCGGATACCCAGGAGGAGGCACCTAAGCCAAAGGCTCGGCCCGGAACCAGCTGACGGTGCTGGAACCAGGTGGTGGACCCGAAGGCCCACAGGAGAGGAGAGAACAGCTAGGCCGCGAGGCAGCCGCAGTTACCGAACCCCAACAGTCCTACAGGGGGAGCTGGGCCTACTGGCACTACAGAACCAGCCTTGACTACCAGTTCACGCAGCCCACATAGGAAGCTCCTAAACTGGAGGCACCCTGGAGTTGGCTAACTCGACCGCCCCACGACGGGGCAAGCATAGGCGTCTCAGTGAAGTTGACACAACCCGGAAACAGCTGACGGTGCTGAAACCAGGCTTGGCACGAGGGAGTACCTGTGACAAGAACACTGCCGAGAACCAGCTGGCGGTGCTGGAACCCGGATGCGTTGCCCCAGTGTGCAAGAGCCAATGGCACGACCGAGGACCAGCTGACGGTGCTGGAACCCGGTTACTA
Source organism: Ranitomeya imitator (assembly GCF_032444005.1). Lineage (NCBI taxonomy): Eukaryota > Metazoa > Chordata > Amphibia > Anura > Dendrobatidae > Ranitomeya > Ranitomeya imitator. The sequence continues at coordinate 593,866,178 of NC_091286.1, forward strand.
AGCTGTAGGTGCCCGCGCTTAAAAGCACTACCAAGGACCGCCTGGCGTTGGCGGAACTCGGATACCCAGGAGGAGGCACCTAAGCCAAAGGCTCGGCCCGGAACCAGCTGACGGTGCTGGAACCAGGTGGTGGACCCGAAGGCCCACAGGAGAGGAGAGAACAGCTAGGCCGCGAGGCAGCCGCAGTTACCGAACCCCAACAGTCCTACAGGGGGAGCTGGGCCTACTGGCACTACAGAACCAGCCTTGACTACCAGTTCACGCAGCCCACATAGGAAGCTCCTAAACTGGAGGCACCCTGGAGTTGGCTAACTCGACCGCCCCACGACGGGGCAAGCATAGGCGTCTCAGTGAAGTTGACACAACCCGGAAACAGCTGACGGTGCTGAAACCAGGCTTGGCACGAGGGAGTACCTGTGACAAGAACACTGCCGAGAACCAGCTGGCGGTGCTGGAACCCGGATGCGTTGCCCCAGTGTGCAAGAGCCAATGGCACGACCGAGGACCAGCTGACGGTGCTGGAACCCGGTTACTAAGCTGTAGGTGCCCGCGCTTAAAAGCACTACCAAGGACCGCCTGGCGTTGGCGGAACTCGGATACCCAGGAGGAGGCACCTAAGCCAAAGGCTCGGCCCGGAACCAGCTGACGGTGCTGGAACCAGGTGGTGGACCCGAAGGCCCACAGGAGAGGAGAGAACAGCTAGGCCGCGAGGCAGCCGCAGTTACCGAACCCCAACAGTCCTACAGGGGGAGCTGGGCCTACTGGCACTACAGAACCAGCCTTGACTACCACTTCACGCAGCCCACATAGGAAGCTCCTAAACTGGAGGCACCCTGGAGTTGGCTAACTCGACCGCCCCACGACGGGGCAAGCATAGGCGTCTCAGTGAAGTTGACACAACCCGGAAACAGCTGACGGTGCTGAAACCAGGCTTGGCACGAGGGAGTACCTGTGACAAGAACACTGCCGAGAACCAGCTGGCGGTGCTGGAACCCGGATGCGTTGCCCCAGTGTGCAAGAGCCAATGGCACGACCGAGGACCAGCTGACGGTGCTGGAACCCGGTTACTAAGCTGTAGGTGCCCGCGCTTAAAAGCACTACCAAGGACCGCCTGGCGTTGGCGGAACTCGGATACCCAGGAGGAGGCACCTTAGCCAAAGGCTCGGCCCGGAACCAGCTGACGGTGCTGGAACCAGGTGGTGGACCCCAAGGCCCACAGGAGAGGAGAGAACAGCTAGGCCGCGAGGCAGCCGCAGTTACCGAACCCCAACAGTCCTACAGGGGGAGCTGGGCCTACTGGCACTACAGAACCAGCCTTGACTACCAGTTCACGCAGCCCACATAGGAAGCTCCTAAACTGGAGGCACCCTGGAGTTGGCTAACTCGACCGCCCCACGACGGGGCAAGCATAGGCGTCTCAGTGAAGTTGACACAACCCGGAAACAGCTGACGGTGCTGAAACCAGGCTTGGCACGAGGGAGTACCTGTGACAAGAACACTGCCGAGAACCAGCTGGCGGTGCTGGAACCCGGATGCGTTGCCCCAGTGTGCAAGAGCCAATGGCACGACCGAGGATCAGCTGACGGTGCTGGAACCCGGTTACTAAGCTGTAGGTGCCCGCGCTTAAAAGCACTACCAAGGACCGCCTGGCGTTGGCGGAACTCGGATACCCAGGAGGAGGCACCTAAGCCAAAGGCTCGGCCCGGAACCAGCTGACGGTGCTGGAACCAGGTGGTGGACCCGAAGGCCCACAGGAGAGGAGAGAACAGCTAGGCCGCGAGGCAGCCGCAGTTACCGAACCCCAACAGTCCTACAGGGGGAGCTGGGCCTACTGGCACTACAGAACCAGCCTTGACTACCAGTTCACGCAGCCCACATAGGAAGCTCCTAAACTGGAGGCACCCTGGAGTTGGCTAACTCGACCGCCCCACGACGGGGCAAGCATAGGCGTCTCAGTGAAGTTGACACAACCCGGAAACAGCTGACGGTGCTGAAACCAGGCTTGGCACGAGGGAGTACCTGTGACAAGAACACTGCCGAGAACCAGCTGGCGGTGCTGGAACCCGGATGCGTTGCCCCAGTGTGCAAGAGCCAATGGCACGACCGAGGACCAGCTGACGGTGCTGGAACCCGGTTACTAAGCTGTAGGTGCCCGCGCTTAAAAGCACTACCAAGGACCGCCTGGCGTTGGCGGAACTCGGATACCCAGGAGGAGGCACCTTAGCCAAAGGCTCGGCCCGGAACCAGCTGACGGTGCTGGAACCAGGTGGTGGACCCCAAGGCCCACAGGAGAGGAGAGAACAGCTAGGCCGCGAGGCAGCCGCAGTTACCGAACCCCAACAGTCCTACAGGGGGAGCTGGGCCTACTGGCACTACAGAACCAGCCTTGACTACCAGTTCACGCAGCCCACATAGGAAGCTCCTAAACTGGAGGCACCCTGGAGTTGGCTAACTCGACCGCCCCACGACGGGGCAAGCATAGGCGTCTCAGTGAAGTTGACACAACCCGGAAACAGCTGACGGTGCTGAAACCAGGCTTGGCACGAGGGAGTACCTGTGACAAGAACACTGCCGAGAACCAGCTGGCGGTGCTGGAACCCGGATGCGTTGCCCCAGTGTGCAAGAGCCAATGGCACGACCGAGGACCAGCTGACGGTGCTGGAACCCGGTTACTAAGCTGTAGGTGCCCGCGCTTAAAAGCACTACCAAGGACCGCCTGGCGTTGGCGGAACTCGGATACCCAGGAGGAGGCACCTAAGCCAAAGGCTCGGCCCGGAACCAGCTGACGGTGCTGGAACCAGGTGGTGGACCCCAAGGCCCACAGGAGAGGAGAGAACAGCTAGGCCGCGAGGCAGCCGCAGTTACCGAACCCCAACAGTCCTACAGGGGGAGCTGGGCCTACTGGCACTACAGAACCAGCCTTGACTACCAGTTCACGCAGCCCACATAGGAAGCTCCTAAACTGGAGGCACCCTGGAGTTGGCTAACTCGACCGCCCCACGACGGGGCAAGCATAGGCGTCTCAGTGAAGTTGACACAACCCGGAAACAGCTGACGGTGCTGAAACCAGGCTTGGCACGAGGGAGTACCTGTGACAAGAACACTGCCGAGAACCAGCTGGCGGTGCTGGAACCCGGATGCGTTGCCCCAGTGTGCAAGAGCCAATGGCACGACCGAGGACCAGCTGACGGTGCTGGAACCCGGTTACTAAGCTGTAGGTGCCCGCGCTTAAAAGCACTACCAAGGACCGCCTGGCGTTGGCGGAACTCGGATACCCAGGAGGAGGCACCTTAGCCAAAGGCTCGGCCCGGAACCAGCTGACGGTGCTGGAACCAGGTGGTGGACCCCAAGGCCCACAGGAGAGGAGAGAACAGCTAGGCCGCGAGGCAGCCGCAGTTACCGAACCCCAACAGTCCTACAGGGGGAGCTGGGCCTACTGGCACTACAGAACCAGCCTTGACTACCAGTTCACGCAGCCCACATAGGAAGCTCCTAAACTGGAGGCACCCTGGAGTTGGCTAACTCGACCGCCCCACGACGGGGCAAGCATAGGCGTCTCAGTGAAGTTGACACAACCCGGAAACAGCTGACGGTGCTGAAACCAGGCTTGGCACGAGGGAGTACCTGTGACAAGAACACTGCCGAGAACCAGCTGGCGGTGCTGGAACCCGGATGCGTTGCCTTGCCTATTAAAGATTGTCTTCCTAGAGCCCCAACTAGCGGTGTTGGAGCAAAGGGTAAGCAGGGGGAGATGAGTGTAGGCCGAAGCCTGCACTGGAGGCAGCTTTGTGTCTGCGTTGCGTTTGCAGGACACTTTGCCGGCTACACACTGGGGGAACAGCTGGCGTTGCTGAACCCCACTAACACAATGGCGTGTGTTTTTATCTGTGCAGCTAGCACTTGCGGGCAAAAACTTGCGATGTTAGAGCCCGTGTTGAAGCAGGAGGAGGAGGAGAGGAGCAGAGTGTAGGCCGAAGCCTAGTTGAACCAATTTCAAAGGAAACCTTTAACCCCCCCCTCAGGTGTTACAAAGTACAAGAGACACACCTTGTGCAGTATTAATGCTGCACAAGTGAAAGGTTGCTCTATTAATTTGTCTACTTGCACACGCTGAATGAAAGACATACACAATTTACCCCATTCTACAGTCAAACTGTAGTGGATGCGTGACTTGGTTTTTTGATGAGACGCAGCACAGGTGTCCAAAATAACGCCTTGGTGCTTGGCGCAGCTTCCTGAGCGTTGTTATTTGCTGTACAGGAGTCTGCGCTCTTGTGTTATCCCTTGGCAATGCCCTGTTAGCGCTGCCCATCTTATGACCTCATTTCATGTTGGCCGGTGCGGTTAACGATGGCCATAAATCCCAGACCCACAGTGTCTTTTCATAAAGCCACACTGCGGTGCTGGGATTCGTGGCCTTGAGCAGTAAATATTTTGGCCGCTCACACACGTCCTTACACCTGCTTCAGACTGGGCGGCCTCTGCTGATCCCTTCTCGCATGCCGCGGCCATGAGGCTGCACAGTCTGAAGAAGGCGGAAGGAGATGAGTTAAGACAGGCGAAGATATGCACTGCTCGTGCCCATCAATCACACCCTCGCAGTCAAAATAATTAAGACAACGAGGAGCATTTTATTCAGGCAGGGCGGACGAACAGGCGCAAGTAGCCAACCAATGATGTCAGAAGACGGGAAGCGCTACCAAGGGGGGTGCTGCGTATCATTAGAAAGGAAAGTCACACCTCAGGGACAGTGGAATGGTCTCAAAGAGACACATTTTGTACGTGTTGAGTTCCACGTGGGCAAGGAGAAAACGTCAGCCACCTTGTACAAATGCAGCAGTACTGCTGTACAAGGTGGCTGTTATACATAGAAACACCTGGGGGTGGTGGCCAGGCTCCCTTCAATTTCAGTTCATGTGCCTGCGTGGCGTTTGCAGGTCACGTTGCAAGCTGCACAGCAGGGGAACAGCTGGCGGTGCTGAACCCCACTAACACATTGGCTGGTGTTTTTCTCTGTGCAGCTAGCATGTCCGGGCAGAAACTGGCGTTGTTTGAGCCCAGGGTCAGCAGGAGGAGGAGAGGAGCAAAGTGTAGGCCGAAGCCTGCACTGGTGGCAGCTTTTGTTCTGTTGTGCCAGCGTGGCTTGTGCTGGACACGTTGCCGACTACACAGCAGGGGAACAGCTGGCGGTGCTGAACCCCACTAACACATTGGCTGGTGTTTTTCTCTGTGCAGCTAGCATTTCCGGGCAAAAACTAGCGGTGTTTGAGCCCAGGGTCAGCAGGAGGAGTAGAGGAGCAGAGTGTTGGCCAAAGCCTAGTTGAACCAATTTCAAAGGTTACCTTTAACCCCCCCTCAGGTGTTGCAAGGTACAAGAGCCACACCTTGAACAGCATTATTGATGCACAAGTCAAAGGTTGCTCTATTTAATTTTGCTCCTTGCACACGCTGAATTAAACACGTACACTATTTAGCCCATTATACTGTCAAACAGTAGTGGAGGCGTGACTACTAGTCTTTTTAAGGAGACGCAGCACAGGTGTACAAATTTACACCTAGGTGCTGTGCGCAGATTCCTTACCGTTGTTATTTGCAGTACAGGAAACTGCGCTCTTGTGTTATCCCTTGGCAATACCCTGTTAGTGCAGGCCGTCTCATGACCTCATTTCATGTTGGCCGGTGCGGTTAACGATGGCCATAAATCCCAGACCCACAGTGGCTTTTCCTAAAGTCACACTGCGGTGCTGGGATTCGTGGCCTTGTGCAGTAAATATGTTCGCCGCTCACACATGTCCTTACACCTGCTTCAGACTGGGCGGCCTCAGCTGATCCCTTATCGCATGCCGCGGCCATGAGGCCGCACAGTCAGAAGAAGGCGGAAGGAGGGGAGTGAAAACAGGGGAACATATGCACTGCTCGTGCCCATCAATCACACCCTCGCAGTCAAAATATATGAGACAACGGGGGGCGTTGTGTCGGGCAGGGGGGACGCACAGGCACAGCCAGCCAACCAATGATGTCAGGAGACGGGCAGCGCTAACAATGGGGGTGCTGCGTGTCATTAAAAAGGAAAGTCACACCTCAGGGACATTGTAATGGTCTGTAATGAGACACATTTTGTACTTGTTGAGTTCCACGTGTGCAAGGAGAAAAAGTCAGCCACCTTGTACAAATGCAGCAGTACTGCTGTACAAGGTGGCTGTTATACATAGAAACACCTGGGGGGGTGGGGGGCAGGCTCCCTTCAATTTCAGTTCATGTGCCTGCGTGGCGTTTGCAGGTCACGTTGCAAGCTACACAGCAGGGGAACAGCTGGCGTTGCTGAACCCCACTGACACATTGACTGGTGTTTTTCTCTGTGCAGATTGCATGTCCGGGCAAAAACTAGCGGTGTTAGAGCCCAGGGTCAGCAGGAGGAGGAGGAGAGGAGCAAAGTGTAGGCCGAAGCCTGCACTGGTGGCAGCTTTTGGTCGGTTGTGCCAGCGTGGCTTGTGCTGGACACGATGCCGGCTACACAGCGGGGGAACAGCTGGCGGTGCTGAACCCCACTAACACATTGGCTGGTGTTTTTCTCTGTGCAGCTAGCATGTCCGGGCAGAAACTGGCGTTGTTTGAGCCCAGGGTCAGCAGGAGGAGGAGAGGAGCAAAGTGTAGGCCGAAGCCTGCACTGGTGGCAGCTTTTGTTCTGTTGTGCCAGCGTGGCTTGTGCTGGACACGTTGCCGACTACACAGCAGGGGAACAGCTGGCGGTGCTGAACCCCACTAACACATTGGCTGGTGTTTTTCTCTGTGCAGCTAGCATTTCCGGGCAAAAAATATCGGTGTTTGAGCCCAGGGTCAGCAGGAGGAGTAGAGGAGCAGAGTGTAGGCCGAAGCCTAGTTGAACCAATTTCAAAGGTTACCTTTAACCCCCCCCTCAGGTGTTGCAAGGTACAAGAGCCACACCTTGAACAGCATTAATGATGCACAAGTCAAAGGTTGCTCTATTTAATTTTGCTCCTTGCACACGCTGAATTAAACACGTACACTATTTAGCCCATTATACTGTCAAACAGTTGTGGAGGCGTGACTTGTCTTTTTAACGAGACGCAGCACAGGTGTCAAAATTTGCACCTAGGTACTGGGCGCAGATTCCTGAGCGTTGTTATTTGCTGTACAGGAGTCTGCGCTCTTGTGTTATCCCTTGGCAATACCCTGTTAGTGCAGGCCGTCTCATGACCTCATTTCATGTTGGCCGGTGCGGTTAACGATGGCCATAAATCCCAGACCCACAGTGGCTTTTCCTAAAGTCACACTGCGGTGCTGGGATTCGTGGCCTTGTGCAGTAAATATGTTCGCCGCTCACACATGTCCTTACACCTGCTTCAGACTGGGCGGCCTCAGCTGATCCCTTATCGCATGCCGCGGCCATGAGGCCGCACAGTCAGAAGAAGGCGGAAGGAGGGGAGTGAAAACAGGGGAACATATGCACTGCTCGTGCCCATCAATCACACCCTCGCAGTCAAAATATATGAGACAACGGGGGGCGTTGTGTCGGGCAGGGGGGACGCACAGGCACAGCCAGCCAACCAATGATGTCAGGAGACGGGCAGCGCTAACAATGGGGGTGCTGCGTGTCATTAAAAAGGAAAGTCACACCTCAGGGACATTGTAATGGTCTGTAATGAGACACATTTTGTACTTGTTGAGTTCCACGTGTGCAAGGAGAAAAAGTCAGCCACCTTGTACAAATGCAGCAGTACTGCTGTACAAGGTGGCTGTTATACATAGAAACACCTGGGGGGGTGGGGGGCAGGCTCCCTTCAATTTCAGTTCATGTGCCTGCGTGGCGTTTGCAGGTCACGTTGCAAGCTACACAGCAGGGGAACAGCTGGCGTTGCTGAACCCCACTGACACATTGACTGGTGTTTTTCTCTGTGCAGATTGCATGTCCGGGCAAAAACTAGCGGTGTTAGAGCCCAGGGTCAGCAGGAGGAGGAGGAGAGGAGCAAAGTGTAGGCCGAAGCCTGCACTGGTGGCAGCTTTTGGTCGGTTGTGCCAGCGTGGCTTGTGCTGGACACGATGCCGGCTACACAGCGGGGGAACAGCTGGCGGTGCTGAACCCCACTAACACATTGGCTGGTGTTTTTCTCTGTGCAGCTAGCATGTCCGGGCAGAAACTGGCGTTGTTTGAGCCCAGGGTCAGCAGGAGGAGGAGAGGAGCAAAGTGTAGGCCGAAGCCTGCACTGGTGGCAGCTTTTGTTCTGTTGTGCCAGCGTGGCTTGTGCTGGACACGTTGCCGACTACACAGCAGGGGAACAGCTGGCGGTGCTGAACCCCACTAACACATTGGCTGGTGTTTTTCTCTGTGCAGCTAGCATTTCCGGGCAAAAAATAGCGGTGTTTGAGCCCAGGGTCAGCAGGAGGAGTAGAGGAGCAGAGTGTAGGCCGAAGCCTAGTTGAACCAATTTCAAAGGTTACCTTTAACCCCCCCCTCAGGTGTTGCAAGGTACAAGAGCCACACCTTGAACAGCATTAATGATGCACAAGTCAAAGGTTGCTCTATTTAATTTTGCTCCTTGCACACGCTGAATTAAACACGTACACTATTTAGCCCATTATACTGTCAAACAGTTGTGGAGGCGTGACTTGTCTTTTTAACGAGACGCAGCACAGGTGTCAAAATTTGCACCTAGGTACTGGGCGCAGATTCCTGAGCGTTGTTATTTGCTGTACAGGAGTCTGCGCTATTGTGATCCCTTGGCCATGCGCTGTGAGCGCTTCCTGTCTTCTGACCTCATTTCATGTCGGCCGTTGCGGTTAGCGATGGACATGAATCCCAGACCCACAGTGTGTTTTTAAAAAATCACACTGCGGTGCTGGGATTTGTGCCCTGGTGCACTAAATATGTTTGCCGCTCACACATGTCCTTACACCTGCTTCAGACTGGGCGGCCTCATCTGATCCCTTATCGCCTGCCGCGGCCATGAGGACACCCAGTCTGAAGAAGGCGGAAGGAGATGAGTGAACACAGGCAAACATATGCACTGCACATGCCCATCAATCACACCCTCGCTGTCCAAAAAAATAAGACACCGAGGGCCGTTGTTTCGAGCAGGGGAGATGCACAGGCGCAGCCAGCTAACCAATGATGTCAAAAGACGGGCAGCGCTAACAAGGGTGGTGCTGCGTGTCATTACAAAGGAAAGTCACACCTCAGGGACATTGTAATGGTCTCTAATGAGACACATTTTGTACGTGTTGAGTTCCACGTGGGCAAGGAGAAAAAGTCAGCCACCTCGTACAAATGCAGCAGTACTGCTGTACAAGGTGGCTGATATACATAGAAACACCTGTGGGTGGGGGGCAGGCTCCCTTCAATTTCAGTTCATGTGCCTGCGTGGCGTTTGCAGGTCACGTTGCAAGCTACACAGCAGGGGAACAGCTGGCGTTGCTGAACCCCACTGACACATTGACTGGTGTTTTTCTCTGTGCAGATTGCATGTCCGGGCAAAAACTAGCGGTGTTAGAGCCCAGGGTCAGCAGGAGGAGGAGGAGAGGAGCAAAGTGTAGGCCGAAGCCTGCACTGGTGGCAGCTTTTGGTCGGTTGTGCCAGCGTGGCTTGTGCTGGACACGATGCCGGCTACACAGCGGGGGAACAGCAGGCGGTGCTGAACCCCACTAACACATTGGCTGGTGTTTTTCTCTGTGCAGCTAGCATGTCCGGGCAGAAACTGGCGTTGTTTGAGCCCAGGGTCAGCAGGAGGAGGAGAGGAGCAAAGTGTAGGCCGAAGCCTGCACTGGTGGCAGCTTTTGTTCTGTTGTGCCAGCGTGGCTTGTGCTGGACACGTTGCCGACTACACAGCAGGGGAACAGCTGGCGGTGCTGAACCCCACTAACACATTGGCTGGTGTTTTTCTCTGTGCAGCTAGCATTTCCGGGCAAAAAATAGCGGTGTTTGAGCCCAGGGTCAGCAGGAGGAGTAGAGGAGCAGAGTGTAGGCCGAAGCCTAGTTGAACCAATTTCAAAGGTTACCTTTAACCCCCCCCTCAGGTGTTGCAAGGTACAAGAGCCACACCTTGAACAGCATTAATGATGCACAAGTCAAAGTTTGCTCTATTTAATTTTGCTCCTTGCACACGCTGAATTAAACACGTACACTATTTAGCCCATTATACTGTCAAACAGTTGTGGAGGCGTGACTTGTCTTTTTAACGAGACGCAGCACAGGTGTCAAAATTTGCACCTAGGTACTGGGCGCAGATTCCTGAGCGTTGTTATTTGCTGTACAGGAGTCTGCGCTATTGTGATCCCTTGGCCATGCGCTGTGAGCGCTTCCTGTCTTCTGACCTCATTTCATGTCGGCCGTTGCGGTTAGCGATGGACATGAATCCCAGACCCACAGTGTGTTTTCAAAAAATCACACTGCGTGGCTGGGATTCGTGGCCTTGTGCAGTAAATAGGTTTGCCGCTTACACATGTCCTTACACCTGCTCCAGACTGGGCGGCCTCAGCTGATCCCTTATCGCCTACCACGGCCAGGAGGCCGCACAGTCTGAAGAAGGCGGAAGGAGATGAGTTAAGACAGGCGAACATATGCACTGCTCGTGCCCATAAACCACACCCTCGCTGACAAAATAAATATGACAACGAGGGGCGTTGTTTCTAGCAGGGCGGATGCACAGGCGCAGCCAGCTAACCATGATGACAAAAGACGGGAAACGCTACCAAGGGGGGTGCTGCGTATCATTACAAAGGAAAGTCACACCTCAGGGACAGTGGAATGGTCTCAATGAGACACATTTTGTACGTGTTGAGTTCCACGTGGGCAAGGAGAAAAAGTCAGCCACCTTGTACAAATGCAGCAGTACTGCTGTACTAGGTGGCTGTTATACATAGAAACACCTGGGGGGGTGGGGCCAGGTTCCCTTTTAATTTCAGTTCCTGTGCCTGCATGGCGTTTGCAGGTCACGTTGCCGGCTACACAGCAGGGGAACAGCTGGCGTTGCTGAACCCCACTAACACATTGGCTGGTGTTTTTCTCTGTGCAGCTAGCACTTCCGGGCAAAAACTAGCGGTGTTTGAGCCCAGGGTCAGCAGGAGGAGGAGAGGAGCAGAGTGTAGGCCGAAGCCTGCACTGGTGGCAGCTTTTGTTCTGTTGTGCCAGCGTGGCTTGTGCTGGACACGTTGCCGACTACACAGCAGGGGAACAGCTGGCGGTGCTGAACCCCACTGACACATCACCTAGTGTTTTTTTCTGTGTAGACAACACTTCCAGGTGGCAACTGACAGTGTTGAAACCCAGGGAATCAAAGAGGAGCAGAGTGTAGGCCGAAGCCTGCAGTGGAGCAAGTTGAAAGGGAACCTTTAACCCCCCCCCCAGGCATTTGTTGCTGAAAGAGCCATCTTGTACAGCAGTAATACTGCACATGGAAAATGGTGGCTCCGAAAATTATGCTCCTTGCAAACGCTGAAGTACACACTCATATAATGTGTCCCCTCACACCGTCAAACCATCCCGGAAGTGGGACTTTCCTTTGTAATGTGACACAGCACAGCCGTCATTCCAACCCCCTTGGTGCCGGGCACCACCTCCTCAACGTTGTTTGGTTCTGTCACGGAGCCCGCACTGTAATGTTATCCCTTGGCCATGCACAGTTAGCGGTGCCCGTCTTCTGACATCATGTAGGTGTCAGGCTGGCAGTGCCTGTGCGTCCAAGCTGCCCGAGATCCAACCTTGCAGTGTCATCTAATGTAGTCCCACTGCGGGCCAGGGATCCATGGGCATGCGCAGTGCATATCATCGCCTCTCACTCACCTCCTTCCTGCTTCTTCAGACTGTGCGGCGTCACGGCCGTGGCATGCTATTAGGGATCAGCTGACGCCGCCTAGTCTGAAGAAGCGTGAAGAAGGGGAGTGAGAGGCTAGTATATGCACTGCGCATGGCCATGGATACCAGGCCCACTGTGGGATCACATTAGACGACACTGCGAGGTGTGATTTCGGGCAGCGTGGACGCACAGGCGCAGCCAGGACGACAACAAATGATGTCAGAGGACGGGCAGCGCAAACTGTGCATGGCCAAGGGATAACATAACAGCGCAGGGTCCATGACGGAATCAAACAACGCTAAGGAGGCAGCGCACGGTGCCAAGGGGGTAGCAATGACGGCTGTGCTGCGTCACATTACAAAGGAAAGTCCCACCTCCGGGACGGTTGGACGGTGTGAGGGGACACATTACATGAGTGTGTAGTTCAGCGTTTGCAAGGAGCATAATTTCAAGAGCGACCTTTCCCTTGTGCAGTATTAGTGCTGCACATGGTGGCTCTTTCAGTAACAAACGCCTAGGGGGGGGGGGGGACAGGTCCCCTTACATTTTAGTTGTGCCAGCGTGGCGGTCGCATGACACGTTGCCGGATACACAGCTGGGGATCAGCTGACGTTACTGAACCCCAATAACAGAGGAGCGACTGTTGACTGTGCACACAGCACTTCCAGGCACCAACTGGCGGTGTTAGAGCCCAGGGACAGCAGGAGGAGCAGATTGGAGGTATTGCCGCACACACAGCTGGGGATCAGCTGACGTTACTGAACCCCAATAACAGAGGAGCGACTGTTGACTGTGCACACAGCACTTCCAGGCACCAACTGGCGGTGTTAGAGCCCAGGGACAGCAGGAGG